>NC_049240.1:33870752-36660752 GCF_011100685.1 Canis lupus familiaris
CACCAGAACAAAAGCACAAGTTTTCCTAAGAATCAAAAGAACATATAAGAAAGCATAGTTAATATAAACTAATACGGTAAAAATAATTTGACATCATCTGAGTTGAGACTAAATATTTCAGTCACATAATATGTTTAAATACTTAACTGACTTATTAAAAGAAAAATATTTCCAAATTGATTTTATAAAGTAGAACCAAACTCTATGCTACAAACAAAAGATATACCTAACACAAAATTACTCAGGCAAAAAAAATCAAGACATGGACCAATGTATATAAGATAAATGGAAACAAGGAAATACAGCTTGCAGTCTTGACATCAGACAATGCAAAATTCAGGCAAACAAGCATTATGATATAAAGAACACATGTGTAGTGTTAAAGACCACAAAGCAAAGATGAGTCTGTAACAGTTATGAATACTATGCATCATTTAATACGGTATTTGCACTCATAAAGCAGAAACTATTGGATCTGCATAAATAAAAACGAACAGAAATATACTAACAACAGATTTTAAGAAACTATTCTATGTCCAAGACATGTCAGTAAATTAAAAAATAAGTGAAGCTGTAAAAACCCTAAACAACATGGGTGATACACTATATCTGTTATGTTGGAAGTTGGAGCTGCCTCAGGCAATGGGATCCCTTACATTTCTCCCTAGCTTCTTGTTCAATGACAACACCGTGGTATCTCAAAATATAAAGGGACCACTATTCATTCCACAGAAATTGGAAAAACCCTATAAATCAGGGCTTTTTTGTTTCTCTTTTTCTTAGGGCCAGTTGATCAGCCTACCTATGGATATACATCAGCTTACCACTTCATAATTCAAAATACCTCTTCTCAAATACAGATGGATCACTAAAAAAGTATTGACTATATATTAGGCACAAAAAACCTAGAAATAAATAACAAAATAAATGTCAAAACTATCATTTCAAATCATTCTCTGGTAACAGGGTAATATAAAACATAATTGCAATTAGAAAATAATGCAAAACAATATGTTAAAATTTACAGGATTTGATTAAATCAGCAATAAAGGAAAAATTTATAGCCTTACATACCTTATATCAACTGATAGTTCCATTCATAAATTGAATAAATAATAAAACGAATTAAATTAAATTCACAAAGTTAGTCAAAGAAAAATTAAATTTCCCCAAAAGAAGAAATGGTAACAGAAAAACTAATCAAAATATTGGTTCTTTTAAAAAAGTAAATATATAGACAAACCACAAACTATCTTAATGTTGAATAAAAGGAGAAAGAACACATAGAATATAAAATGGTAAGAAGTAATGGGAGGAAATGACAAAGAATAAGAAATAATTTGTAAAACTCCATAGAAATGAATTTGAAACCTTGATAAACTATATATATATAGAATAAATTGAAAGCTCAGCTACACCGATTTCCATGAAAAGAGAAAGAATGTTATCAAACAACAAGAGAAACAGCAAAGTCTCTCCTCCAAAAATGCTACAGTCTCAAATGGTTTTGAGTAAGGGACCTGGGAACCTAGGTAGGGAGAGAGGTAAGGGGTTATATGAGTGGGCTTATGCAGGGGCCACATAACCAGGCTCACAGAAATCCCAGATATGGAGAAATGCTATAAATGAGATATTAACCAGAGAGAAGGGAACAAAATAATTCCAACTTGTTTATTCTAATTATAGACAAGATATTTTCATAGTATTTACAAATCCACCTTGTTTGTCTTAAATGTTACAGACAAGATATTTATGAAGATCCCTGGTCAGTGTTCTAAGACAGACTAACTGTAAAAGCCCTCAGTGGCAACCCATTTGGACCCTTCTCACTCTAGAGAGTTCTTTTTCTTTCTGTTCTCACTTTCACTTAATATACTTTCACTTCACTTCACCAAGATTCATTTTTTGACTCAGTGAGACAAAAACCCTGAAATCCTGCAACACTATAGCTGTCACATAGTTTTTCATATGTTATAATTCTACAATACAGTATTTTTGCTTTAATGAGTTAATTCAGTTTTGAAGAATTAAGACAAGTAGATGGTTTGTTTGTTTATTACCCATATATTTCTCAATGTACTTCCTTTCTTCCCCTAGATCTGATTTCCTATTTGGTGTCATTACCCTACTGAGTAAATGCCTTCAATATTTTTTCATGATGGTCAAAAAAAAAAAAATATTTTTTCATGATGGTCTATTAGCAACAATTTTATTTGTTTTAGTTTATTTGATAATATCTTTATTTTGTCTTTGGTGTGTACAAAATTCTAGTTCTTTTTTCTTTTAGTATACTAATGATGTCAAAACATGATTTTTGGGTCCTCCATTGTTTCTGATGAGAAATTATCTATCATTCTTCTTGTCATTTCTTGGTCAATAATGTGTTTATTTTTCTCAGGCAAGTTTTTAGGAATTTTGTCTTTATGCTTAGTTTTATGCTTTGGTGTGGGTCTATTTTAGAATTTCCCAGAGTGCCCTCTGGACCGAGGATGCCATCTGGGGAAAAACTGGATGAATTTGGGTCTCATTCAGTGTGCTTCTCACCCTTCAAGGGTCCCATCCCTTCTACTCGCTGCCCTCAGGGATTTCAAACAATTGTTGTCTAGTTTTTCCCATTGTTTATAGTTGTTATCCCTGGAAGGGTTACAAAACGAGTTACCTTCCCCTTTACTGGAATCAGAAATTGGGTTATAACATATTGAATAAAAATAATGTTATGAGCCCTAGTGATAGTCAAGATATGTGTGTATGTGAGAGGGAGAAAGAAAAAAGAAACTTTTTTTTCTTAACAGAAGGAATAAACATTTTAGAAAATTGCTACTTTGCAATTACCCACTATAAAAATTGCTTCAGACACAGGCCATCAAAGGTAAAAGGATGTCAGAGAACAGGATGTGTCCACGATGATAAAGTCCACAGATTCCTTGCTCATTACAGTTTTGGGGGTAAAAAAAGGAAAGGTAAAGAAAAAAAGTGAATGTAACCAGAATCTGATCATGACAAAACGGTCACACAAATTTTGACTGTTCATAATATCAGAAAGCACAGGATAAAAAGAAAGCAAATGTGATTCACAGGGGATTAAGAATTAGATCAATAGCAGACTGAATATCAGTATTCCAACACCTTTAATATATGATAGAAAAAAAAATGAACCTCAAATTTTATTTCTAGGAAAGTTCTCAAACAAACTGAAGAGCAAAATACAAAAACTATTGTGGATGTAAAAGAATGTGGAAATTATTTCTCCTAAATATCCTCTTTAGGACTTGAGGGCAGCCTAAAAAGGATATCCTTTTTAGACTTTAGGGCATGCTCCAGGAAAAAAGCCAAGGAAACATTAATCCTGGGGAAAGAATGATGTTAGAGACCAGAAGCAGTGTCGGTTAACTACAGCCCCCCAAAAGTGAAAAAGATGAGAGGAAAAATGTGATTTCACAAAGATGGAAAATTGCTCTTCTACCGATAAACTGCTAATGGCCTGATCACAAAGTCATAATAATGAAAATACTGACTGATTTTCTGGTTTTATGAGTTTTAGTCACATCCTAAATATGAAGTATAGGAGACTAAATATAGTCTCATATTAAGATATAAATATTTTAGACATTGAAAATATAAATATAGTGGCACTGAGGGCTTGGCAAAGGAAGGTAAACCGGGCCTCACTTTTGGTGACAGGGCAGCAGTGAATGCTCTGAAGTTGGCAAATACCAAAGACATGACTCAGTCCTTTGTACAAAGCCATAAGGGTGAAAGCTAGATGAACTGAAAACTGCCTTGGCAGAGTCTTGGCAGAGTTATCCCTGGAGAGTGGGCACAAGATTGAGGGACAGGACGATAGTTTCACTTTCTTTTTACTCTTTTTTCAAAGTGTTTTTGTTAATAAGATCATGAATCATTTTTATTTTTAGAAAAAGGTTAGTTTTAAAAAGTAAGTACATTATATTATAGCTTAAAAGAGTAAATATATTAATTATAGTGATCCAAACACCGAGATATTATTCAGTGACGAAAATGAGTAAAGTGGGGACTCCTAGGTGGCTCAGTGGTTGAACATCTGCCTTTGGTTCAGGTCGTGATCCTAGGGTCCTGGGATTGAGTCCTTCATCGGGCTCCCTGCATAGAGCCTGCTTCTCCCTCTGCCTGTGTCTCTGCCTCTCTCTCTCTCATGAGTAAATAAATAAAATCTTAAAAAAAAAAAAAAGAGAAAATGAGTAAAGTAGATGCAGATGTATGTCATAGCATGCCAAGATAGCCATGCTCATTGCCTGGTGAAATGAGCAAAGCTGCAGAAGAGAAATGCATATTCCCAGTGTGGGAAAACAGCACCTATATGTATATGCGTGTGTGTTTATATATTTTGTATAATACAAACATGTCAGATAAGAAAAAAATGAAGCTCAAAGGTAAAAACTGAACAAAGTGGTTCTCAGAAACTCCAGCACTTGTCATCAAATTATTAGCAGCGCTCCAGACACGCTGCTCGCATCCTGAACCCAGCCTAGGTCTGATTGAGATACTAACAGCACTTCCCATGGAGTCCCCTCCTCCTTACCTGTTTCTACACTTTCCTTCTGTTTCCATGTTGCCACTAAGTTACTCTGCTTGTGGTAAGCTAGTAGCCTGCAACTCTTGCCAGCTTCATATAAATTTGAACCCCTGTTTTGTCAAGTTTACGGAATTATCTCAGATTGACTATTAATTGTATTTTTGCTTTAATTCTCGATGTGCCCACTGAGAATAATTAGGGTACTGGTTCAAGAAGTGCCTAAGGGCACTGCCTAAGTCAGCTCACCTCTACGGGCTCTCGTTTCCATCTGACAAACCAGGGGTCCGGGCTGGAAAATTCTTCAGGTCTTGGCTGGCTCTTTTATCCTATACCTGTAGACTTTGTTTTGTGAATATCTTAAGAGGGCAGTTGAGTTTTTGAAGGACATAGTTTAAAACGATGGGAAGGTTGGCTGAGAGCAACTTTAAGCATTGCTAAAAAATTCTACCAGGAGCTCTTCAAATGTCCTGCAGGAGACATAAAAGGGCTCGGACACAGCATGTTACATCCAGACCAGAACAACATCATGAGGGGAAAGACTTGGCTCTCCCAGTGCTTGTTCAAGCTGCATTAATTTGACAGCGTGCACGAGCTGTTGACTGCCTGCTGAAGTCCTCCATTGTCTGCGGCTCGTTGATGCAGCACAACTGCTCTGATCGAGAGCAATTCTGTGCCAGGCAGCCGTGGAACGAACAAGTTATACACAGCCAATGAGACCTGAGGCCTCATCAGCTCATCAGTGGGTGCCTTGGGAGGGAAATTAGAGTGGAGGAGGGTGCATATAGAAGGAGGAAGGTGATGAAGGAAAGAAAGAAACTGGTATTAAGAGGTGGCAAAAGTCACAGGAAAATGTATGCCTTCCAGTTAGAAACAAATGAAACCCATTTGGACACAATTGCAGAGTCCAGGGCAGGGAGAGGAAAATGAATTTGGTGAAGGAAGGCAATGAGAGGCTTCTGGAAGGTGAGAGAGAGTTAATGAGGTTGTTTAATGAATGTGCTGATTATAAAATACATGAGACACCAGGGGAGACAGAACCCTGGGCTGGACGGATTGTACATTTTACATGTGTTAGCTGGTTGCCAGTTGAGACAAGAAGGGACAGCCTGGGCTCTGAACACAAGGGTTTGACGATGTCTTACAGCAAAGATCCAGGATATATGTAGTAAGAATATGCAGGAGTTAGGAGATGCAGCCAATGCCAATACTTCAGACCGTAGCTGGGCTGTCTGGGGATTCTGACTCCCAGAAGCATTCTCTCTGGAAGGCCATGCTTATGGCTTGGCTATTCAGGAAAAAGTCAGCCACAGGCATCAATTTACTCCCTGCTTGGTAAACATGCTTGTTCCTCCTGGGACATCTGTAAGCTCTACACATGTGTCATCATCCCTTTTCTTTTTCCCCATCATGGAATCCCCAAATAAGAAAATGACACCAGAACAAAGCATCTAAGGGATTGTCTGGTCCAATATTTTCATTTAAAAAATATTTTATTTATTTACTCTTGAGAGACTGAGAGGCAGAGACATAGGCAGAGGGAGAAGCAGGCTCCCTGCGGGGGAGTCTGATGTGGGATTCGATCCCAGGACTGCTGGATCACAACTGAGCTGAAGGCAGACACTCAACTGCTGAGCCACCCAGGCATCCCTAATATTTTCATTTTTCAAATTAGATTAAGCTCTAAGGAATTTGCCCAAAGCATTTAGCTAATTAGTGGTAGGGCTTGAACTTATTTGGGTCTCCTTCTCTTAGACTGATGGTCTTTCCTATTTATGTTGCCTCACTTTAAGAGTCAGAGATACATTTCAGCATCATCCTTTAAGAATCCTTTGTAAATTTTTGGAATTAATTTTTTATTTATTAACTTGATTCACTTCATCAACAAATAATTGAGTGACTACTATATGTTCTTATGAAGCTTAAATACTAGAACTGGAGACAGACAAAGAAAACAAACAAATGTCAAACATACCAGGCAAGGATAGGGACTATGAAGAAAATTAAGGTGGGGGAAGAAGGTACTATGGATTTTTTTTTGAGGGGGTGCAGAGGGAGAGGGAGAAAAGAGAATCTCAAGCAGACTTCCTGCTGAGTGTGGAGCCTCATACGGGCTCTATCTCACAACCTTGAGATCAGGACCTGAGCCAAAATCAAGAGTCGTTGGCTTAACTGACTCAGCCACTTAGACACCCCAGGAGACACTATTTTCCACAGGGTTTAAGATTTCTTGGGATTAAGTACAAACTTAAAGTATAGAAAGAAGGAAACATATAAATGTGTCTTGAGGATGGACCTCCAATGAGGAGTATAAGAGGTGTGAGGGCCCATGTACAGTGAACCGAACTGTAATAAAGCAATCCATATTTTCTCCATTCATAACATTTCCTTCTTTTTTTCTAATTTCAAAACACATTCCTCTTGCATCCAACACAGAGAGATCCAAAGTGGAAACAATGGCAGCTTTCTGTTACTTTTGGTATTTGGCTACGTCCTCCAGCCTATAGGGTGAAATAATCTTTTTGGCCATTTATTATGTGTCAGAGCCAGCACACTAGCCATTATCTTATAAACCTCCTATATTACCTCTTAATCTTCTCCATAACTATACAGAAGAGGCTTTATTACATTCATATCACAGTGAGGAAACGAAGGCTTTATAGAAGTTGAATGACTCAAAGTATTGTAGTCAGGAAGTGGTGAAACTGAAGCAAGATCCAGGTCTGCTGGAAACCAGAGCCTGTGTCTGTGCCATGGTCCAGATGCCTCCAAGGCCTCCCTGAAGAACACTTGGAGTCCCCAGACCTGAGTCAACTGTCCCTCCTTGGGTTTTCCATACCCTTTTGATTGAATCAAGCAAAACTGGCTTAATTAGTTGGTTTTCTTAGGATGGGAGTATAACTTTGAATTCATCCAATGGCATTGTCCATTTATCTATGATGCCATTATCATCAGCAATGCCCTATCAGTTGCAATTTGTGGCACGATTTCTGTTGTCCAAATGGCTTTTTTCTGTACTTCATTTGGACCCCATTCCAGCTAGCCTGGACTGAACTAGCCTTTAAAATCAAACTAAGCTCTTTTTTTTTTTATTGTTTTATAAACAGGAGTTAGGAGACATACTCTTTCCAAATGAGAGCCCTGTCACTTTTCCAAACTGAAGTTTCTCGGCTGTGCCCTCAAGGCAAGGTGCTCACAGCTTATTTGGGAACTCTGCTTTTGGAGATGCCCTCACGGTTTCTTTTGAGTGGCTACAGGATGGTGCATTTAATCCTTGGGATTTCAGAAGTAGTGCTAGGTGGATAAACAAATTTGGTACCAAATAGTGTGGTTATAAAATAGGGAGCTAATTTCTTGTGGGGTTTAGAAGTAGTTTAAATTCAATTCCAAAAGAGGCATCTCATAATGTTGTGGATTGAAAATATTGCTTATTCCCTTGCTGTGAATCCTTAATGTGAATGTATAAATTCTAGTATATTTTTGGATTGAAGAAAAAAATCAATCATTATTTTATTCAATTACCTCATGCACTGTCTTAGCCTTAATAAAAGAATGATTACGAAGGCAAAGCAGTCTCCTGAAACTGACTGGTCTGTAGTCTCCACGGGAAGCATTGATTGACATCAGCAGATTCTGGCTGGGTCAGACCTAAAGATAAGAGGTTGGGGCCTGGATCTGCAGGAATGGCTGCTAGGTGCAATGATTTCTGGGTGAAAGTTCTGTGTGGGTTTAGCACATACATGAAGGACCAACATCTAATTTCTCTCCAGGATAAATAAAATATCTCGCCAACATATGAAGAAACCAGCCTATAAACAAAGCCATTGGAACATGTTGATATAGTAATGCTGGTCAACTCTATAGAACTGGATATATTTTTATATTTAATTTACACCCTCCTCATCCCAATACATTTATTCTCTATTGATTTATGTGTGGACTAGACTTTGCAGCAAAAAACATGCTTTAAAGTTAATCTGCACGGTTACAGACTTCTTTTTCATACACACTACATCCTGGGTAACTTTTCTTTATTCCTCTTCTTCAGGAAAACAAACACACTAAAAGGAAAAATCCAACCTATCACACTGAAATTCAGGAGTAGAGCCCAACACACTAGTTGTTAAGGCAATTGTTAAAGAAAATCTTTGGCTGTTTGGTCCACAGTTTAAAAGTCTCTTCATGTCTTTCTGAACCTATTGTTCTAGGAGAGCTTCATCCTAACTGACAAGAATTTCCAAATATAGAATGGACATTTGTGACTGTAACAAGCAAGTAAAATCATGCTCTAGAAATGAGGTAGGCATCAAGGGAAGAATATTCAGCCGCTGAAAAGTTTGAATTGCCCTGTACTCTGGTCTTTACATACAAAGATTCTGTAGAAGTGTCAATGGTTTTCCTTTCTTTCTTTCTTTCTTTCTTTTTTTTTTTTTTAAAGATTTTACTTATTTATTTGAGAGAGAGCAAAAAGAGAGAACACAAGTAGTGGGGGGAGGGACAGAGAGAAAGGAGAAGCAGACTCCCCACTGAGTAGGGAGCCTAATGTGGGGCTCGATCCCATGATCCTGAGATCATGACCTACGCCGAAGGCAAATGCTTAACTGACTGAGCCACCCAGGTGGCCCTTCTTTTCCTTTTTCATCCTTCCTTCTCCCCCTCTTTCTCCTTCCCTTCTTTCTTTTCTGTCTAAGACTGATCTCCGAAGATAATCTGACTCTCTAAATAAAAATCAGAGCATGTGTAAGACACTGAAACTGAGTTTGAATGATTGTTCCAGTTACAAACGCATATGATATCAAGGATGCACTTAAACTATATGAAAACCAGTTTTCTCATTTGTAAAAGACAAGTAATACTTATACACCACAGGGTTCTTTGAGAAATTATAGATGATAAAACACTTAGCATAGTTCTAGGGCTTATCAGTGATTTAATCAGTTTAACTTCCATTGCCTGGTCAATTAGTCACTTCCAACACTTTTACTTAGATATAGTATTGTGGATATAAATACTAGGTTCAAGAAAAACAAAGACAAGAATAAAACAGGACATTAATCTCTATTTGCTATATAATCTCCAGCTCTTCAGACAAAAGAGGCCATCTTCTTTCCATTCAGAGTGGATTAAAGCTGTCTTGTTGTTGCACAAAATATGGACAGACTTGAATTAAATAGAGTATTTTGGCCGTGGTTCTCACACTTTATTGTACAACTCAATCACTTGATGTGTTTGTAAATATGAAAGCCTCCTTTACAGGTCCTCAGTGAATCTGGTTCATCAGTAGGTATGGGATAGTATATATAGTAGAGTGGGGTCCAGGAATCTGCATTTTCCACAAGTATCTCAGGATTTTCTATTGAAGAAAGTTCACAGAGCTTGTTTTTAAAGAATGAGGAGAAAAACCTTGAATTTCATGGATAAAATGTATAAGTAGAATCCCCCTTTTAATAACCTTTTAGTGACAAACATTTTGATATATTTGAATTTGTTTTTTTGCACAAATGAGTAGAATCTAATTATTAAAGCTTATAGTGAGAAACCTCACCATTCACTATGGTAATTTTATTTAGAAAAATGAGCAGTTGGCTCTCTTAGGGAGAAGTTGCACTTATTTTAATAATTACATTAAACTTTTCCTTGTCTTTGCACCACATTCTATAAATATTGAATGAGTGATTATCATTCTGAATCTAGATGTTAGAAGAGAGTCAAATATGCCTTCAAGGAGGCTACATTCTAATTGTAGAGAATAGGACCAACACTAGAGTACATAGGTATAAAATTTCCAGCCCGTATTGCAATTGTTGGCACACTGGTTCCCCACAGACCAATTGAAGGCAATGGGTCCCAATTATTTGGGACCATATTCCTTCTTCATCATCAGTCACCAGTTCCAGGGAATGTTAAATTAACATTTTACCCCAAAGGCATTTATCCCATGGTAGACATAAATTGTATCTGGACTTGATTCAGACTGAAATTGAGGAAGTCTGGAGATTACATGGAGGGCATGGGGTTGAAGCAGGCTCATGCTATTCCCCATGGGGATGCATACCTGTGCATGACTCCAGGTTGTCTCTTTTTTCAGAAAGAATAAGTGCATTTATATTATATAGTACAGTGGGTTATGCTGGTCAGGAGACAATTTGGGAATTGTAGTCATGGGGATATATTATTTCTCACTCTTACTAATCTGAAACATCTCTATTAAAACAAATCTAAACTCATTAAAACTTTAAATCAAAATATTTTTTTTGGTAACTTTCTAAACCTTATCATTCCAAGTTTTTCTTCAACTGACATATCCTTTGCTGCATTTTATACTTCATTTTATCCTTTACTCACAGTCTTTTCACTGTCTACAGAGCCTCTTCTTCATTTTTTCCCTTCTCCCCCCTTTTTTAGAAAGAGGGAGTATGTGTGCACCTGTGATCAGTGGGAGGAGGGGCAGTGGGAGAGGGAGAGATTAAATCGTAAGCAGGCTCCCTGCTGAGTGTGGAGCCCGATGTGGGGCTTGGTCTCACAACCTTGAGATCATGACCTGAGCCAAAATCAAGGGTCAGTCATTTAACCAAATGAACCACTGAGGAACTCCCTCTTTATTTTCAATTTAATCTTATTTGTCCTTTAAGCATTCCTAAATTACTCCCTCCCCTTCCCCATCTGATCACTCCCATTTATAATTCAAGTTCATACAGTCATGTTTTTGCTTCTTGATGCTTCCCTATCATTTGGGTTTCAGTACCCTCTGCAGCAGGGAGAATGGGCAGGGACAGTGGAAAGATGAGATTGACATGAGAATTATCTCTGCCTGTGATAGTAAATACTGTCCGTAATTTCTGCATCTCAAGATTCTTAACCTAATCACATATGCAAAACCCCCTTTGATATGCAAAATAATACAATTTATAGGGTCTGAGACTAAGGCTTAGAATTTTGGGGGGACATACTGAGCCTATCACACTTACTCACTAAGACATAAGAATATAAGCAAGTAATGCCGTATATGTCTCTATTCTACATAGAGGTGGACGAGGTCCATATCTTAGGCTTTGAATCCAGCTCTTCCTGATGTTAGATGATTTAGTTTCTTTGTCTTCCCCCCTCCCCCCCAGGGAGCCCTGCTTTCTATTCCTTTTATCTGCCAAGTGACTTCATTATCTGTAGACTAACTCAGTAGCTCCCCAAAGTGGCTGCATATTACCATCAGCTGGGGAATTCTGTAGTCTAGATACCTGAGCCCATTTTCAGTCATTCTGATTTAATTCATGGTGTGTGGCTGATACATAATTCACTTTTAAAGGCCCCCCAGTGATAGTGATGTTCAGCCAAGGTGGAGAACTACTAGCTCTAACCAAATGATACAGAACTTAGAGTTTCTTCCCCACTCCTTTAAAATAGAAAAGAAAGAAGAAAAAAGAAAGAAAGAAAAAAGAAAAAAAAAGAAAAGCCTGTTATTTTGGCAGGCACTGGAAACTCTTGTAAGCTGTCTGGCCTCTAGAATTATAAGAGAATAAATATATGTTTTCCTAAGTCACTGAGTTTATGGCAATTTGTTACAGCAGGAATAGGAAACTAATACATTAATAAAGCACGCAATTAAGGAACAATGAACAAAAGTATAAATACAGTCATAAAGATTTAGAATTTCTTTTCACTTAATTCCCAACTTTGCTTCGATCCCAGCATGTCTCCAGGGTGACTTTTTCTGATTTCGATTGATCAATTCCCCCTGTGGATACCTCAAGCACCATGACCCTTTTCACCTAAAGCACTTATCCAAGTTCTAACTTTACCTTTATTGATATGATCATTTCCAACAGGACTTGGACTCCATGAGGTTTGAGACCTTGAGGGTTTGGTTCATCATTTTTTTCCCCCCAGGGTCTACGAAAGAGCCTGGAGAATAGCAGACCTTCAATATATTTTTTTTTTTTTTTTAGTTTCAACCATTTATTTTATTGTCTATTTATTTTAAATAAACTTTGAAGTATAATAAATATTTGCTAACATGAACTCCCAGGTCTGGGCAGACTCAGGTGGTAAATTCAGCTAAGGAAGCCTAAATCGGGTTTGTGGGAATCAGACAGGAAGTTTATGGACAAAGCAGTGTAGGCAGAAGATGAAAGATCATGGTCCCCAATGTCAGCATCTGGGTAGGGATGGAGGAGAGGAGGCTGAGCAGCCTGAGTGTGCCACTGGCTGCAGAAGCCCTCAATCCACCTTTGAGTTTGTGTGGAGTCCCAGGGGGAGTAAATGCAGGATGAGATCTCTTTTTTAATTTTAATTCCTTTCCTGGTGTTTTCTCTGAGGAACTTAAAACTTTATGCCTTCAGTGCTTATATTTTCATGATTTTGTTGGAACAGTCGTAGAATCGACTGTTGGTTAATCGTAGAATGGAAAGAGAACATCATAATTAAAGATATTTTTTTAAGTTGAAATTCTTAAAAGTTGTCTTCTTGACACTTTCTCATTTTTTTTTTATAACCTCAGAAGTCATGATGGCCTTCCACAACTGTGTGTCTTTCTGGGTAAGTTAAGAATTTTCCAAGACTTCTCTCAAATTCTTAACAATTTCAAATCAGAATAGAAAACATAACATCATATCCTCAAAGATACTTACAACCTAAACCTAAAATCACCATCATCAAAGTGATCCTGACATTTCTTGTTTTTAGATGTAGCTAAAATGTTTGGTTCTTATGAAAATCCTTTCTTGTTTATGAGTTTTTTTGCCAGAATGAAGGCGTGGTAGGTATCAGCATTACATATACTTAACAATGCACTGCTCTGTAATTCAAAAGTTTCAATTAAATGAACTGTTATTGAATGAATACCTTAGCCATGCCAAGAATTGTGCTAGCCTTTATGAAACTGGACATTGGTCATACCATGTGGACATTTCCAATAATTATAAGACCAGCTTATATTTAATAATTCTTTTTTCATTTAACAGTTCTCTTCTACATTTTTTTTTTTTAGGTTTTTACAGCAACCCCAATAACTTGGCAGACTAGACACAGGAGTTAGATTTTACTAATGACTAGTGTGTAGCCTAAGGCAAACCATTTAAATCTGAATCTCAGTTTCCTCATATGTCAAAGGAGGATGGTTTATCCTATCTTGCAGGGTTTTGTGATAATTAGAATTTAACTATATAAAGTGCCAAATTCCATGCTTGACATACAGTAGGCAATTAATAAGTAGTAGCTATTATTATCCTTCCATTATTCTTTTTAAGGAAAATAAGTCTTACACAGGTTGACTATGCCCTAATAAGGAGTAACTTTTTGGCACTCAGAATTGACTTCCTTAAGCAGTATGGAGTTTCTTATCATGAGGCATATTTAATCATAAGTTTAACAACAGATTGACAGGGCTATGGTGGAGGAGATTAGGGTGTTTACTAGTAAAAACTTAGTAAGCCCCAAATATAACCTTTATAATGTCTTCTAATCCCGAGTTTCTCTTACTTGATTAAAAGCATTTTTCTAGTAAGTGGTAAATTGTGTCCCAGAAGTAGTGTCTTGAATCTTTATCTGTACAACATGCATACAACATGCATTTTATTTTCCAAATAGCAGAAAAAGTATAAGGCTCTGTCTCTATGGGGGATAGCTAACTAGAATAGAACACTCAACTAGAAAAAGGTCTAAATAATAGGTTGCATTTGTATGTTAATATTTTTCAAATTTTTTTGCATTTGTCTTCAATACTATTTTTGCTTTTTAACATCATGAACAATAGGTAAAGTAATTTACATGCATTTTTCCCCAGAGAAGACAAATAGCATAGAAAATTGGTATAGAATGGTATAGAATAATGAATTGATTTATTAGTGATGAAATTATAAATTATAGATAGAACTGGGACCAAAATCTCCATCTGTCCTTTAGACAATGACTGCTTCTTTCTTATATAGGGAGTTAATAGCAAATAGCTGGCAAGTGGTGCAGGCAAGCTTTCCACCTAAGTCTTCTAAGTATGGCTTCATTTTTCTTTTGACCATCATTCCACACCACTTTGGAGTATTCTTAAATGAATCCTTAAATATTCCTAAATGAATAACAAGGATGTTCTTCATAGAGGGGTTTATTAAGTTAATATATGGAGAAAACTCTCTGAATATGTTACAGAGAAATTTAAACATAAGATATTAAAAATTATTAGTAATATCGTTGTACTAGGCTTTATAACTACCTGATTCATGTGGCACATTTTGGATTTATTTATGGTCCTTGGGATTCAATGTGCTTCTGGATCAAAATACTCCTGCTTCTTACTAGTTATAGAAACATTTCAGCCATGATTTCTTTGAACGGCTTTCCTACATTGTCATGATTCTCTTTTATTGCAACAGATTAGAAGCATATTGAAACCTATGATATCCTCTAAATTTCTTAATCTCTTTTATTTTTAAATTTCCTATTTTTTTTGTGTGTGTGTGGTAGATTTCATGTAATTTCTACAGATGTACTTTCAGATCAGATCAATTCTTACCTCAGTATGACCCACTGACATGTGACTCAAAAGCCCGAGATAGAACTTTCCAATTGGCTGAGCTGAGAACACATGATCACTACCTAACTGCCAGGAGAGGAGCGAAGAATTGACTGGATGGTAATTTAGGCAGTTATAGTGCATTAGTGAATCAAGATTTCCTTCCCATTGAGATTGACAAAGTGAGGGACATTTTTTTTTTTTTAATTTCTAAAGAAGAAGGCTTGGATAATGGGAAGCCAAAAAAAATAATAAATAAAAGCAGTGTACAATGTCAGGTCTTGAGTTTACTGCCTCAGTTCTTCTCAATGGGACCAAGGATTTTGTGTGCAAATGGAACTATGATTCCAAAAGTGTGCTCCACAGGAGAGTATGGACCCAATCATCAATGTTTTGTGGATTTTAGAAGTGTTCCATGGCCTTCATATGTTTTGGAAACACTGAAGCCTATAGCTTATACTTGGAGCTCTATAGTATGTATGTCAGGTTCTTTGAAGCCCTGCAGTAAGGAAGCCCATTTGATTCTGTTAACTAAGTCTCTCATTTTTATTTAATCACCAAACATTTTTATTTACGTAGCACTTATTATCTTCCCTAGGATGATCACTGAGAATTACTGGACTAGAATAATAACTCCGATTTAATAGGAGTAAGGAGGATGCATTCCAGTAGCAAAACTGGTACCACCAGATGCTCACATGCTGGAATGCATCTGCCAGGAATGTGTTCATTGGCAAGCAGAGGGTGGAGCTGGGTCCAATATTCATCGATCTGGTTTGGCAGCACAGTCCCGTGTTAGTTGCTTTAGTCCCGCTTGCACTCTGCTCCTTCTTTCCGGATAGCACACCTGCATAAGCATTTTAAATAATCTCTGCATTTGGCTTATTGATGAGGCTTAGGCTATCCCCTTCCCAAATAACTTGGCGGTGTAAGTGATCCACAAACATGCACGCGTATCAGCATCACCTGAGTCATCTTGTTAAAAACCGTAGATTCTCCAGTTCCACTACTGAGTTTCTCCATTAGTAGACCTGAGAAAGGTTCTGGGCATCTGTGTGTATATATTTCTCATCTATTAACAAAGGACCGGGAGAGTTTATGCAGCCACTCTATAGATCAGCAACTGGAAGCCACTGAGCGCATCCCAACTTTTCCTCCTCTCTGACTTTATTTCCTTCCAAGGTTTCAGGCCTCATTCTTCTGCTCATATAAAACTAATTTTACTAATTTTTGTCCAGTAAAATTTTATGAGCCATGGCAATCAAACACTTTAGTAAGATCCCAATATACAGTTCACAATGCATTTTCTTCATTATTTTGGTAATGATAATTGCATAGTCATAGAGTTTGTTGAATATAATCTGTTTGGAGTGGTCCTATGTAATTTATATCTAATGGTGCCTCTGTCTTTTCAGGATTTGTTGATTTATTTATTCCTTTTTTATTGTAGTGTAACAGAAAAATTCAAGTTACCTTTGGATTTATTAAGTAGTGACTTATTGGATATTGCTTTAATTTTGGACAAAGCTTTAATTATTACCATTAGTCTTCTATTTTGCCCTAATTAAATAATCCCAAACATTTTAGCATGAACATAAGCTAACTCCTACAATATTCTCTGTACTGTTCCATTGAACTATTATTTTTGCCTTTAATTATTCCCCACTTCCAGCTATACCAACACTTCTATTGCTTAAAATAAAATTCACTCAAAATATTATTTCACTTAAATTTAAAGAATAGGTTTAATATCTCAGACATTTTCAAGGTTATGTCTAAGGCAATAAAACTGGTCCATAATGTAAGACATTATCATTAACTTTTCAATGCACTTTCTCATGAGTGTTTTTCAGATCCTACAATAATAATAATACAGTAACACAGGGGAGGATAATATTATCTCCATGGAAAAGATAAAGTTCCTTCAGGTCAGGGAGATTAAATTAATTGAAGATCATATATAGCCAGAACAATAACTTAAGGCTCCTTAGATCTAGTTCAGAACTCTGTCTGAAATCACTGGCATGGATTGGTGCCCCCAGGCTGACTTTACAGTGGAAGGGCCCTCTACTCTGTTAGTAGCAGAAAATTCTACTTAAGAAGTTCTTCTGTATGGGAAGGACACTGTTTCATTTTTTTTAAAGATTTTATTTATTTATTTATTCATGAGAGTCACAGAGAGAGAGAGGCAGAGTCATAGGCAGAGGGAGAAGCAGACTCCCTGCAAGAAGCCCAATGTGAGACTCCATCCCAGGACTCCGGGATCATGCCCCGAGCCAAAGGCAGATGCTCAACCGCTGAGCCACCCAGGCATCCCGGGAAGGACACTGTTTCTTATTCTTACAATACAAGCTATATATCATATGGAAACAGAAAGAAAACAAACACTATGTAATTGAGTAGCTAGGAGAGGAGGTTATTTGAGAAAGATGATTAGATCAATTTTAAAATCACCCTGGAGTGTAAAAATGAAAATCAACTCCATTATAATTCAACTCATTAAAATAAAGACTTATATATGTCACAGAATGCAATTAATTGAATTCATAACATATTTTTTCTCAGAAGTGTCACACTCCAAAAATTCCAGGGGGATATGATCAACATATGGGACCACTTTGAGGCTTGTTCTATGAGCATAGGTGTTAGAACCAGAAGACATTTATTACAGGTATTTTTTTTCTTTGCTTTTGGAAATAACCAAGTGTTACAGGTTTGATTTTTCAAAGAAGTGGAGACAGAGTTTCTTTTGCCCGTCAAGGTTGTCCCGTGATAAGCAAAAATAGCTGGGCCGTTTACATTCCATCCTGTTCAGTTACCAGATGTAGGCTTTCCTAGGAAATCCATGATGTTAGATGAGGTAGCTCTCTGCCTTTGAGGTGGACCCCCAGAGGGACTAAACCCCAGAGGCTCCAGACTGCACCCTTTACCACTGGCAATCCATTTTTCCTTGAAGGAGAGTCTGGAAGACACATGTTTTGCTCCTTGGACAGCTTAAATCTACTGCTCCATCTACCTTCAGAAAGCAGTTTTTTAGGATACCAGTGAAATTCTATCCCTTATGAGAAGTAAAACATGTAAGAGAATTTCAGGTCTATAATTAATAGTTACTGCCTCTTTCCTCTGCAATCCATTCTAGATTCTCCTCACCCTCAGCTACCACCTCTGCTGTCTTCTGCGTTTTACTGGTATTATGACATGTGGCCTCCCATATGAGGAGTCTAAGCCCCCTGTGCTCAATAGACAGAGGCCCAATAGCTCCAGTATCGGACGATAGGTACAATACATAATCACCTATAGTCACAACTGAGTGGTATCAAGACTTGCCCAAGTAGATCATTTAGATTTTACCTATTTTCTTCCTTGCCTTTAGAGTAGATCGGCACCCTTCCCTCTTACTGATAATCCAGGCCAGTTACTCCTGCTAAAATAGTTATTCCTCCTCTTTTTGCCTCTACGTCCTAGATACGAGGAGTTCCAGGTGCCTGACCAGCAGCTGTAGCTCATAATTCTGTAGTACTCTTGCTTTATGCCTACTGGAAGTGTGTTCCCTTGGAATAGCAAAGCTTCTAACTGAGGAACCCAGAGTTGTGGGAACAAGATTTAGCCTCTTGGCTGAATATTGAGAATAATGGTAAGTGGGATGATTCCTGCTCCCATTTTTGGGTTTTAACTCCTTGACCTCTTCCAACTAAGGACAGAGTGTCATATTAAGATCTCATTTGAATCAGCGCAACATACTGCACCCTGGAGGAGGGCACTATCTTTGCATATACTGCCTCTGAGCCATGGAGCACTTTAGCTATGCCGTCAGTAGGATGTCCAATGCTCTACCAGCTTTTGGTGATGTGTGCATAGAATGACCATTGGGACCCCATAATCATGGTTCTATCATTACTCTGTGCCTTTGCTATGGAGTAGCCCATTTGGGACTAAGTGGGATTCTATGCTGGTCAGTAAAACATTCTACAAGTCTGGAAAATGGGGGGGATGCTGACAATATATGGGGAAGAAAAGCAAAACTGTACCCATGAGGTATTGACATCCATGAGAAAAAAGACTACTATACCCTTCAGAATGAGGAAGACCCAGTGTAGTCAATTTTTCATCTAGGGGGTATTTGGCATCACCGAGAAGTAGTGTTATATGAACCCTGGTCAGGTATTTTGTCTCTATGAGAGCCCTTAATATACCCGTAATATTAGGGTGGCACTAATACGATTTTTTAAAGGTTTTTAACTTTCTACTAAAGTTGCTAAGTGTCATGGCTTTGCCTCAGAATATCAGAGTTATTGCGATTCTTTCACTGAGGTTTACCACACCATAAATAATATACTTTCCTATCACTGATATATTTATCATCATATGGTCTGCTATACTGTATGTTCCATGCCACAGGGCTGTCTACCTGTTAGTTTGGACCATCTCTAGTGACCTTTCCTTCTCTAGACCCCAATGACAGCTGGAAAATTTGGCATCACTTAATCTGTGGACTAGAGAAATATCAATAGGTGAGGACTCTGCTGCCCCCAGATCCCCAGGACTCCCACCAGGCCTCTGAATCTTCATAGGGTTTCTCCACCACTCTCTGGAGCACATGTGTTTCACAAAGTCCTATAGGATGCAGGCAACCTTGGTTTATCTGGAGTGATCAATGTAAAGCTATCAATGTAACAGATCAATGTGATATGTTGTGCCAAGGCAGATCTCTGGACTATATTAAAAGTAGAGTAGTTAATTTAGCTCTACAGGAAACCATACATATATATTATTGTTCATTATATGGAAATATAAGTTGTGATTCTCTTTTCTGATCAAAAGAGAAAAGCATACATTTGTCAAATAATGACAACAGACCATGTATCTTAGGCTAGATTAATCACCTGTTGCAAAGATATTACATTGGTACTGTGATTGCTGATAATTGGGAACATGCTTGCTTGAGTGTGTGATCATTTACTATCATCTACAAAGATATGTCTGGTTTCTTCAGGGGCCAGACTCTTGAAATAAATGTAGATAAAATAGGTACCTACTTATCATTACTTAGATCCTTAGGGTGGCATTAATTTCTCACCAGTGAAATACTTATGGCCTTGATAAATGAAAGTATTTGGTTCTTCCTAAGAACATGATCATCTGGTGGGCCTTCCAGCCATACATAATATGTGCATTTTGACATTCCTGACTAGCCCTTTCTCCAGCATCTGCCATGCAATTCTGGCATTTCAGCTTAAGCTATCATGGGCTATCACTTTCTCCATGCCTTAAGGGGTCCTGCTAATCATTGCTTAAGGTGTGTTTATTGTAAATAGCAGATAGAGATTTTCTTTTGCAAGTCAATATGAAAATAATTTAAAAAAATAAGTTAGTTAAGTGCAGTCACATTTATTGATATGGTATATTTGGTGCCAACTCTGTTATTTTATAATTAATGTGATAATTACATTAAATTTAATAATTTATTCATGTGGTGAATCTTCTTTTATTATCTAAAACTTTAATTTGCATTTTCATTCTAAGGTACACTTTTACCTCTTACGAGGTCCTCAAATCTCCTTTTTTCTTACTTAATATTTTAGTCTGTAGCATGTCAGTTTTAAGTGATATTCTTTGTCTCCATCTAATCTTTTTGTTCTTTCCATTTTCTGTTTGCATTCTGTTTCTCGGGACATAGCCTTTACATTATTCTTTTCCCCTCATCCTTTCATCTTTGTTTTAGTCTTTCTTTCTTACATTTTTAAAAATTTAATTTAATTTAATTTAATTTAAATTTTTTATTTTTTTGTAAATTTATTTTTTATTGGTGTTCAATTTGCCAACATATAGAATAACACCCAGTGCTCATCCCATCAAGTGCCCCCCTCAGTGCCCCTCACCCAGTGGCCCCCACCCCCCACCCACCTCCCCTTTCCCCACTCCTAGTCCATTTCCCAGAGTTAGGAGTCTCTCATCTTCTGTCTCCCTTTCTGATATCTCAATAGATGCAGATAAAGCATTTGACAAAATACAGCATCCATTCCTGATCAAAACTCTTCAGAGTGTAGGGATAGAGGGAACATTCCTCGACATCTTAAAAGCCATCTACGAAAAGCCCACAGCAAATATCATTCTCAAGGGGGAAGCACTGGGAGCCTTTCCCCTAAGATCAGGAACAAGACAGGGATGTCCACTCTGGCCACTGCTATTCAACATAGTACTAGAAGTCCTAGCCTCAGCAATCAGGCAACAGAAAGAAATAAAAGGCATTCAAATTGGCAAAAAAGAAGTCAAATTCTCCCTCTTCGCCGATGACATGATACTCTACATAGAAAACCCAAAAGACTCCACCCCAAGAATGCTAGAACTCATACAGCAATTCGGCAGTGTGGCAAGATACAAAATCAATGCCCAGAAGTCAGTGGCATTTCTATACACTAACAATGAGACTGAAGAAAGAGAACTTAAGGAGTCAATCCCATTTACAATTACACCCAAAAGCATGATACCTAGGAATGAACCTAACCAAAGAGGTAAAGGATCTATACCCTAAAAACTATAGAACACTTCTGAAAGAAATTAATTGTATTTTAAAATAATCTCTACCCCCAATGTGGGGCTCGAACTCACAGCCCTGAGATCAACAGTTGTATACTCCACCAACTGAGCCAGCTGGGTGCCCCTTTATTTTAGTCTTACATCAAAAATTAAGTACTTTGAATTCTCCACATCAGCTTGTTTCCTGAAATTTCCCCAGTTAGCTTGTGGATAACTGAAATCCATCCATTAGCATACTCTTCAGAAATGTGAGATATTGCAGTAATTGAAACTTTTTTTAAAAAAATAATCTTGGTATTTGAAAAACTGGCTGGATATAAAATCATTATCTTGTGCTTTGTCTCTTAGTTTATTGAAAATTATGCTCCATTATTGCTCTTGTGAGATGGTAACTTGTTTTTCTTACTCGTGTAAGGAATTAGATTCTTTTTTTTGGGGGGGGGTCTGGTGGCCCTGAGAATTATTTAATTGACTTGAATGCCAAAGAATTAATCCTTTTAGTTCAATTGACAGGTACATGGTGGGACATTTCGATGTATAGATTTACATTTTCTTTGATTTTTGTAATGTCTTCTTGAATTATTTTTTTCCTATTGTTTTATTCTTGGACATGTTTTTGGAAACTGTAATGATATGTATATTGGACCTTTTGGCTTGTCTTCCATTTTAATGTTTTTTTGTGATCCTTCATATTTCTTTCTTATTTTTATTTTCTTGCCTGTGTGTGCTTTACCTTTCTTTAATGCACTTGATTAAATTTTAATTCAGCTGTTATTTTTTGTCACTTTGTAATTTATTCTTTATTAGATGATTTTGTCTTTTTTTTTCTGTTTCCTTCCTGAGTTTAATACATTTTATTAAATTTGTTCTTTTTCCATATGGATAAATTTTCAGTTTTTGTTTTCAAAGTTCTGATTATAGTTTTCTTTTTCTTTTATTTTAAATAAATATGTATGTCTGAATGTTGGAGGATATTTGGTTCAGTTTGGAGTACCATGTTACATGTTATTTTGCTTCAGAGTTGTTTTTACAGAGAGAATATTTATGAAATGATATGTTGTACTTTCAAATTTTCATTCCATTAAATTGTGAAAGCTAGGAGAGATACTATATAAAATGTGAGTAGGGTGTTCATTTCTCTTATGTACACTTCTGGGTTTCCTTTTTAAAAGGCAAACATTTCATTTATCCATTGTCTACCTATATTAGGAATTATGATAGGCTGGGCAGATAAAGAATTTATGGTAGAATGCCTTCAGTTAGAATTCCTCTTTGAATCAGAATTGTAGTTCTTCTCTAAAGGAGAATGCTCTCAAATCAACAGCCTAATTTCTACCTTGAAAAAGTAGAAAAAAAGGAAAGTAGACCTAAAGTTGGCAGAAGAAAGAACATGATAAAAGACTAGAGTGGAGGTAAACAAAAGAAGAGAAAAACAATAGAAAAAAAAATAAAAGCAGAAGTTCATGCTCTTAAAAGGCCAACAAAATTGTCAGGCTTTCAGCTAGGCTGACATGGAAAAGAGAGAAGACGCAAATAATTGAAGTCGGAAATGTTCACTTTCATTGTTTGACTCATCTTTCATTTAAGAATAGGGATAATATTGCCAATCATGTGGTATTCTTATTAAATTCTTTACACTAAAGCAAAACAAACAAAACAGTTCTTATTAGCCGGAGTAGGGAGAGTTCAGTGAAGACCCAGGACATCAATGGGTACCTTTAAAGTGACATCATTTCTTATAAGGGTTAAATAAGCCATAGATTGAAGTCACATGGATCTTAACTAAAAAGCTTAAAAGCAAGATGTAAAAGGATTAAGCTGAGGGGTGCCTGGGTGGCTCAGTGGTTGAGCATCTGCCTTTGGCTCAGGTCCTGATCCCTGGGTCCTAGAATTGAGTCCCACGTCAGGCTTCCTGCAGGGACTCTGCTTCTCCCTTTGCCTTTGTCTTTGCCTCTCTTTGTATGTGTCTTTCATGAATAAATAAATAAAATATTTAAAAAAGGATTAACCTGATAACTTGTTTGCCAAAATACATTTGACAATATGTAAAGGAATACAATAGAATGCAGAAAAGTTAACTTTGTAATAGTCTCAATATTCCACATTGAATCAACAAATTTGAGACTTGCAAAAGAGGTAGGAAAATGTGAGCTATAATCAGGAAAAAGTCTGATCAATGGAAGCAAATCCAGAAATGGCAGAGATAATGGAGCTAGCAGAGAAGGACTTTAAAGCAGATGTTATAAATATATACGAAGAGTTAGAGGAAAATCGGAATGGAATAAATATTTTTACCTATTGCGTGATTATCTTTTCACTTTCTTGGTAATATCCTTTGATGGAACAAAGTTTTTCACTTTGATGAAATATTTTTTTCTTTTATTGCCCCTATTTTACTGTCATACTAGGAATCCATTGCCAAATCCCAGGTCAGGAAGATTTATTCCTAGGCTTTCTTCTAAGAGTTTCATGGTTTGGCCCTTATATTTAGGTCATTGATGATTTTGAGTTCAGTTTTTTATATAATGTGAGTTGGAGGCCAAACTGTTGAATGTGGAGACCCAGTTGTCTCAGAAATATCTGTTGAAGAGACTCTTCTTTTCCCATTGAATAGAGTTGGTACGCTGGTCAAAATCAATTACCCATATATTTTTGGGATCCTCCATCCTATTCCATTGGTCTGTATGTCTCCTTTTATGCCATTACTACGTGGTTTTGATTACTCTTGCCTTGAAGTAACTTGTGAAATCAGAAATTATGAGTCCTCCAGCTTTGTTCTTTTGCAAAATTGTTTTGGCTATTAAGGGCTGTTTGCAATTCCATATGAATTTGAAGATTGGCTTTTCTATTTCTGTAAAATACGGCCATTGCATTTTAAAAAAAAATTAACTATTTATTCATGAGAGACACAGAGAGAGAGGCAGACATAGGCAGAGGGAGAAGCAGGCTCCATGCAGGGATCCCGATGTGGGACTCGATCCGGAACTCCAGGATCACACCCTGAGCCAAAGGCAGGCGCTCAACCGCTGGGCTACCCAGGCATCCCGGCCATTGCATTTTTTATACAGAGTGTGCTGAGTCTGTCAATATCTGGGAGTTGTTTAGTTTGCTGCTCTCCAGCAATCACTCTATCCTCAGAGTTGTGGAACTTTACTTTGGGTGCAGCTTGGTTTTTAGACAAAGATTCAAGATAAATCCTTTGGTATTTCTATCCCTTTTGGAATTCTTATTCTATATATATATATCTGTCTTCCAGTGTTTTGCCTCACAATTATTGGCTGGATCCACCTCTCTGAACTCTGAAATCTGTTTTTTTCAACCCAATGGGACTGCTAGTCTTGCCTTTGCTCGCATCTTTGGATTGATGTGCAGAAAGTGCCTCCTGGCAGAAAGCTGGAGCCATCAGAAGGCTCACCTCAGTGGTTTCCTTGGTCTCAAGTATCACAACCCTATACTGTCTGTTGTCTGATATTTTTAAAAAATGGGTGTTTCATAATTCTGTCCAGTTTTCTAGGTTTTTGTTCTGTTTATTGATTTTGTTTTTTGTTTTCTTTTTTTTTTCAATGAGGACATATCCAGTAATGGTACCTTCATTAAGGCTTCAAATGTAAATATTCATTTTTGAAATATAACTGAAATTTCTGTCAGGTTTTCTGATTTGTGGTTTATTCTTTATACTTCTATAAAGCCTATAAGATTCTTGACAATAAAGATTACGTCTTATTCATCACTTTATTTCCAATGCCTAGTAGAGGACTTGGTGTGTATGCTCCCAATGAATGTTTGCTGAATCATTAAACTAGATACTTTATCTGTCAGGTATATGCAATGTTTTATTCTCTTTAATAGTATTTTTTTTTGTACTTGTCTTCTTGAACCCAAGTTTGGTAGCATGTGGGTTTAATTTGATCTTTTGTTTTTGGTAAGAAGCCTTGTGTTTTGTGATTTTTCCACAAATTTGCAGTGACTTGTGAAAGTCATAATAATCTCTGGTTTTTTTTTTTTAAATCTGTGAAAAAAGAATCCTTGCAATGAATACCAACCAAGGTTGCTGAAAGGATCGAAAATGATGATGCATATGACTTCCCTTCCAAGAGTAATACACAGAAAATTATAACCTCATTGAAACTTCAATGCTATGCCTAAATTTGGTTACCTTCCACATCCATTCTATTCCAGAATTTGGTGAGTTCTCTACACATATTAAGTGCTCAATAAATGTTGAATGAATTTGAACATATACACACACCTCAATGAAATTCAAATGATTTTACTGTCTTTCATATTATTAGCGAGGATAATGCAGAAACTAATACATCAATTTCCAGGGCTTTAGGGAGAAATTGTGGAAACTTAGGTACCTACTCAGGTTCAGTTCCTGAAACAATCTCAACAGCAGCATATACCAAAAGAACTTGATACATGTTATGATTGTTTTGTTTGTTTCGGGGAGAATTATTTGTTAAAAGAGCCTTGCACAATTGGCCATACTATCCCTAACCCTAAATGAAAGATGAATCAAACAATGAAAATCAACATTGTGAAAGTAGACAAGACTTTACAATCAAGCTTTTTCAGCCAAGTCAGAGGAAGTAAGAGTATCCAAAAGGAAGAGCAATTAGATCTAACGTGGGAGGCGGGTGCTTGAGAGACAAAGCTGAAATGGCAAAGACTGTCAAGGTGAACTGCTCAGAAATGTCTGATGGAGTATAATTGTTTCTTATTTTACCCAAAAGGGTATTTCCAAATTGCTGACTTGACACCTTCCTCTTCTTCGTTGGAACATTTCAATGACTCTTACTTTTCAAACTCTGCACAGTTCCCTGGAATCTTTGTACCCTATTGACTTTTATCAACCTTTCAGCTGATACTATGGGGACATTTATCAAATGCCTTCTGTTGCAGAAATTGCTTTTGAATCATAGCAGGTCAACGGTAGGAGGGGTCTCAGAGAAGAAGTAGTCCTGCCTGCATATCTTCGGTTTAGGAAATAGATATCTAGAAAAGGATTCTAACTTCTACAGTGTCTTTGAGGTAGTTAGTGTATAAGGAGGACTTCGTTTTTTCCACCAGATTATACTACCCTTTTTTGTGATATAGGATGACATGAGGTCTGCTATGCAAACCCAAACACAGAGACGTTGCTTTCTTCACTGTCTCTTTTCCTCTTTTCTTCCTTTCTTCTCTTTTTTTCTTTCCAATATTTATTTATGGCCATAACACTTACCGATTTTTAAGCCTATGAAAATATTCTATGTGTGTTTTATGTGTGTTAAACCCATTTCTGAATTTTTTCTTGATGTCATTATAGGCAGCAGTATTTTTTAAATGGGAAGGTAAAACCTGTCATCCAATTTATTTTTTTTTTTAATTTTTATTTATTTATGATAGTCACACACACACACACACACACACACACAGAGAGAGAGAGAGAGAGAGGCAGAGACACAGGCAGAGGGAGAAGCAGGCTCCATGGACCGGGAGCCCGACGTGGGATCCGATCCCGGCTCTCCAGGATCGCGCCCTGGGCCAAAGGCAGGCGCTAAACCGCTGCGCCACCCAGGGATCCCTGTCATCTAATTTAATGTCAAATTTTTTCTTTTCTTCTCCTCCTCCTCCTCCTCCTCCTCCTCCTCCTCCTCCTCCTTTCTTCTTCTTCTTCTCCTTCTTCTTCTTCTTCTTCTTCTTCTTCTTCTTCTTCTTCTTCTTCTTTTTCTTCTTCTTCTTCTTCTTCTTCTTCTTCTTCTTCTTCTTCTTCTTCTTCTTTTTGGATAGAGCAAGCCTATAAATCGAAATCTCATAATACATGTCTAAAGGACCAGTTTACTTCAAAACTGAAGTGCCCTTTTCCATTTTCAAATTCACTTCACTTTGATATCAAATGAAGCCCATTTGGTATAGAAAATTAAAGTAGCTGCATTTTTCCTCAGCACAGAGAAATCTTTTATTTGCCTCTAACCCTTTCCATTTTTCATGACAGCCACAGCATTTTCTTCTCTAAAACACAAACAAGTCAATGTAAGCATGACTGCCAGGCTAAAATGATTATGGGATAATTTGTTTGCCAGACCAAACAAAATCAATCACCATTGTTTAGAGACCCCCAACACTACATGGCTAGGAGAAGATATTTCTGGACTTTCACAAAATTGGTTTTTCAAACACAGATAAGGGAGGATACCATCGAATACTCTCAGGTGTGGTTTGTAATTTTCAAATTTGCTCCAAAAATATCCACTATACATACATATGGTAGCTCCACTGGATTAATGCAAACTAAAGGCAGCCTGGCACTATGATGTCATTATGCATGAAATGATTGTCTTAGCAATATGTTCCCAATGAGCAAGAATATATAATGAATCTTTATGTAAAGCTTGAAATAACCATTCCAGTAACGTAACTTGCGGGCCTAGAAATATGAATGGAGGATGACTTTGCAATGAAATAGAAATCATAATTGATGGAAACAAGTATATAGTGTATCTCTAGCCTTTTGCTTCCAAGTATGCTCAATGTGTATTATTTCAGGAGTGAGGTTTTGTGTTTGTTTTTTTGTTTCTTGTTTTTTTTGGATTGTTTTCCCCAACTATCCAGTTGTGTGTTCTCTTACAGATCATATAGGCCATATAGCTCTGTCTCTCTGTCTAGGTTCTAGGAAACTACTTTCCCCCAGAGCTGGTGTTAAGCTGCCAAAAACTGCTAAACAAAATTTGGTCATAGTTTTGAGCTAGTAGGGAGTAACTGATTTGGGCATTTCAGGATTAAGATAGATTCTTTGGCTTGCAGAATCAGCGGAGTTCTTTTTGAAACTCTTCTGGAAAAGCAGATGAAACTTTCTAGCTCTGCTATCCACAGCTCAAACCATTTTCCTTTCTTGTTCAATTACTTTTCATCTTCCTATGAAATGTGGTTTTATATATTTTGTAGCTTGGAAGATCTTAAAAGCAAAAAAACCCAAGCAAACAAACAAACAAACAAAACACAAAACACAAAAAACAAAAACAAAAACAACAACAAAAAAAAGTCCTCTTAGTTCAGGCTACTTCAAAGCAGATCTTGAGATGGATATTTTTGTTTTATTGAGTTATCGAGTGGAAAACCTGTAAGTAAAGGAAGGAGTAGAGCAGGAGAAGAAGATGGCTAGCAATGTAGGTTCCCCTGAAGTCAAGCATCATCCTGTTTTCACAAGAAGTTCTGAATAGTAAAAAAAAAAAAAAAAAGGTTCTGAATAGTAATTATATCACATATTGTTCTTCTCTGAGGAAAAGGGGTTGGCTTTTATATCCCAGTATGAGTCAGATGTTTGCTGCAGACAATCATTCTTAGACCCTTGGAGGATATGTGGTCTCCTGGGCATCTCTCTTTGAGGTGGAAGCTCTCATTGTCTGACGGTTAATTTTGTGGGAAGGGTACAAATGGGATTGGCAAAGGGCTATCTCTCATTGTAGTTGGAAAATACATTTATCAGTCCAGTGAAGAGGCTATGGAAAGGATCCCAACACTGTCCACTAAAAAGAAAACAAATGGTTGCTACATGAATACTCCTGCATTTCTTATTATAACTACATGATGCTTTTTATTATGTTATTTCCTTGTTTTTTTATGATTTTATTTATTTATTTATTTATTTATTTATTTATTTATTTATTTATTTATTCATGAGAGACACAGAGAGAAACACAGACTTAGGTAGAGGGAGAAGCAGGCTCCCTGTGGGGAGTCTGATGTGGGATTTGATCCCAGGACCTCAGGATCATGACCTGAGCCAAAGGCCGATACGCAACTACTGAGCCATCCAGGAATCCAATTATGGTATTTCTTTGAATGGATATATTTTTTAAAGACTTTATTTATTTATTTTAGAGAGAAAGAGTGTGTGAGTGGGGGCAGGGCAGAGGGAGACGGAGAGAGAGAATCCCAAGCAGACGCCATTCTCAGCAGGGAGCCTGATCTGGGTCTTGATCTCATGACCCTGAGATCATGGCCTTGAGCTGAAGCCAAGAGTCAGCCACTCAACCAACTGAGCAACCCAGGTGTCCTATGATCCAGGGCATTTTTAGTTGCAACACACTGTGTATTCCCACCTTAAATAACTAACATATAAATCAGGATCATTTTATGCTGTATAAATTGCCAGATAAGCATAGTCTTGCACAAAGAGAGTGTCAGAAGTAATGGCTGGTATAATTTCATTCACTTTCTAGCACCTGAGGCATCAGGTTGTGTACATGTACTTAGGAATTTAATTCAACTCACTGTGCACAGTTTACGAGTTTTGTTTTTCCTTGGCCTACCCCATCACGCAATTTTTCAAGTTCATTGCCAGATTTATTGGGATGTAAGACTCATCCTTATGGATCCCAGCCACCTGTGTGCATCAGAATCATATCCCTGGGAGCTGGATCCTTGAGGTTCAAGGTGAGTTTTAGATGGCACCAAGTATGGTTAGATACCTTTCCTTTCTTCATTTCTCACTTTCTTTATCCTGTCCATTATCTCCTCTTTCCTCCATGCTATTTCCTCTTGTATCATCCCACTTTGTATTGAGTGGTAGAGCACTCCTTTGTTCAAGGTCACTCTCTGGTTGCATCACTGTTAATGTATCTTTGTACTATTGCATCTGTTTTATTTCTTTCACAGTGATAATTACAATATTGATTTTATTATTTGTGTGTTTTCTTGGTCTCTCTTACTCTTGAGATCAGAGACTATATCTGTCAACTTCAATGATGTATGCCTAGCACTCATCATGGACCTGGCATAGAGTGGTACTACATAAATATTGCTTGTATGAATGAATCTGCAAATGTTGTCAATTCCTGCTCCTCTCTCTTGCTCATTCCTGGGACCTAAGTATCATTTCTGGTAGTCACTCCTTGTTAAACCTTCTTCTAACTAGTCAAATATTCTTATGATACCCAGGCTATAAAATTAGCTGCCTTGTATCTGACACTTCTGAGATCTTGATGTAGGCTGAAGGTATTGGGGAAAAATCAATTATTCTGCTAAACTGATTCTCAGTTGTATCTGTTAGGGCTCTTTGATTTCTCTGTTAATTTTAGCAAAAATGAAGGGTGTTGGAAGGTTACTGGGTCATTCCTAGGATCCATATGTAGAAACACACAGAACTAGGATAAAGTAAATGCTCATGAACCTTTCAAAATTGTGGTTTTTGTTGTTGATGATTGAATGAAACTTCCTTGCTTTTGGTTCCTTAACCAAAGAGAGGGTTCTTAATATATGAATATGAAGCCAAAAAATGGAGTGGATCAAGCCACACCAGGCTATGAAAAGTGATAGTTTTGGGCAGAGGAGGTCATGTAGCATCCTTTAAATCATGATATGTTAACAGTCATTACCTCTGTCTACACAGAGGATCAATCTGGGCAGCAGCTCTTAGCAACTCTATGTTCTAAATCATCCAGGTTACACAAAGTGACTTGCATACAGATGGTGCTAAATAAGCTTGTTAAATGCATGACCAAGTGCTGTATCATACAATTCTGGGACTCTTGCTCTTATAAGTAGACACATCTTCAGAAATAGGTTCACAAGAGGCTTGTTACTCATCCATCATGTGCCAGAGTCTTCCTTCCTTAGACCGGCAGGAGATTTATGAGCACCTCTCCTGCCTCAGTGCCCGGTGTGTGAAGTGCAGCACTTAGACTCTCTCTTTCTTTGAATAGAGTGCAGTTGGCTTTGCACCTCTGCACCTATAAGTTCTTAAATTACTCTTTGTTAAAAGGGTTAGCCAATATGAGAAGCAACTAAAAGGTGAACAAAATGAAGGAGAAGAGTTTTGCATTAACAAGTCTTCAATCCTCTTCTTTTTGTGGCCATTTCAAGAGTTTTATGAAAATATTGTTGCCCCTGTGACATGCCAGCCACATAGAAATACTGCTAAACCTATTTAGTTGTCACAATTACTGAAATGGTGTGTGCCTAGGTAAGTCTTTATTGTAATTTCCACAAAGTATGAAAGGGTTATGTAGCTTGCTGGAGATTTCTATTGATTCTTCTGAAGTTGTTTAAATGATTGAAGAGCATATGATTAAAAATTTTATTTTTTTATTATTTTTTAATAATAAATTTATTTTTTATTGGTGTTCAATTTGCCAACATACAGAATAACACCCAGTGCTCATCCCATCAGGTGCCCCCCTCACTGCCCGTCACCCATTCACCCCCACCCCCCCCCCTCCTCCCCTTCCATCACCCCTAGTTCGTTTCCCAGAGTTAGGAGTCTTCATGTTCTGTCTTCCTTTCTGATATTTCCTACCCATTTCTTCTCCCTTCCCTTCTATTCTCTTTCACTATTATTTATATTCCCCAAATGGATGAGAACATATAATGTTTGTCCTTCTCCGATTGACTTATTTCACTCAACATAATATGCTCCAGTTCCATCCACGTTGAAGCAAATGGTGGGTATTTGTCATTTCTAATGGCTGAGTAATATTCCATTGTATACATAGACCACATCTTCTTTATCCATTCATCTTTCGATGGACACCAAGGCTCCTTCCACAGTTTGGCTATTGTGGACATTGCTGCTATAAATATCGGGGTGCAGCTGTCCCGGCGTTTCATTGCATCTGCATCTTTAGGGGTAAATCCCCAACAGTGCAATTGCTGGGTCGTAGGGCAGGTCTATTTTTAACTCTTTGAGGAGCCTCCACATAGTTTTCCAGAGTGGCTGCACCAGTTCACATTCCCACCAACAGTGTAAGAGGGTTCCCTTTTCTCCACATCCTCTCCAACTTTTGTGGTTTCCTGCCTTGTTAATTTGCCCCATTCTCACTGGTGTGAGGTGGTATCTCATTGTGGTTTTGATTTGTATTTCCCTGATGGCAAGTGATGCAGAGCATTTCCTCATGTGCTTGTTGGCCATGTCTATGTCTTCCTCTGTGAGATTTCTGTTCACGTCTTTTGCCCATTTCATGATTGGATTGTTTGTTTCTTTGGTGTTGAGTTTAAGAAGTTCTTTATAGATCTTGGAAACTAGCCCTTTATCTGATACGTCATTTGCAAATATCTTCTCCCATTCTGTAGGTTGTCTTTTAGTTTTGTTGACTGTATCCTTTGCTGTGCAAAAGCTTCTTATCTTGATGAAGTCCCAATAGTTCATTTTTGCTTTTGTTTCTTTTGCCTTCATAGATATATCTTGCAAGAAGTTACTGTGGCCGAGTTCAAAAAGGGTGTTGCCTGTGTTCTTCTCTAGGATTTTGATGGAATCTTGTCTCACATTTAGATCTTTCATCCATTTTGAGTTTATCTTTGTGTATGGTGAAAGAGAGTGGTCTAGTTTCATTCTCCTGCATGTGGATGTCCAATTTTCCCAGCACCATTTATTGAAGAAACTGTCTTTCTTCCAGTGGATAGTCTTTCCTCCTTTATTGAATATTAGTTGACCATAAAGTTGAGGGTCCACTTCTGGATTCTCTATTCTGTTCCATTGATCTATGTGTCTGTTTTTGTGCCAGTACCACACTGTCTTGATGACCACAGCTTTGTAGTACAACCTGAAATCTGGCATTGTGATGCCCCCAGCTATGCTTTTCTTTTTTAAAATTCCCCTGGCTATTCGGAGTCTTTTCTGATTCCACACAAATCTTAAAATAATTTGTTCTAACTCTCTAAAGAAAGTCCATGGTATTTTGATAAGGATTGCATTAAACGTGTAAATTGCCCTGGGTAACATTGACATTTTCACAATATTAATTCTGCCAATCCATGAGCATGGAATATTTTTCCATCTCTTTGCATCTTTCTCAATTTCTTTCAGAAGTGTTCTATAGTTTTTAGGGTATAGATCCTTTACCTCTTTGGTTAGGTTCATTCCTAGGTATCTTATGCTTTTGGGTGCAATTGTAAATGGGATTGACTCCTTAATTTCTCTTTCTTCAGGCTCATTGTTAGTGTATAGAAATGCCACTGATTTCTGGGCATTGATTTTGTATCCTGCCATGCTGCCAAATTGCTGTATGAATTCTAGCAATCTTGGGGTGGAGTCTTTTGGGTTTTCTATGTAGAGTATCATGTCATCGGTGAAGAGGGAGAGTTTTACTTCTTCTTTGCCAATTTGAATGCCTTTCATTTCTTTCTGTTGTCTGATTGCTGAGGCTAGGACTTCCAGTACTATGTTGAATAGCAGTGGTGAGAGTGGACATCCCTGTCTTGTTCCTGATTTTAGGGGAAAGGCTCCCAGTGCTTCCCCATTGAGAATGATATTTGCTGTGGGCTTTTTGTAGATGGCTTTTAAGATGTCGAGGAATGTTCCCTCCTACACTCTGAAGAGTTTTGATCAGGAATGGATGCTGTATTTTGTCAAATTCTTTCTCTGCATCTAATGAGAGGATCATATGGTTCTTGGTTTTTCTCTTGCTGATATGATGAATCACATTGATTGTTTTACGAGTGTTGAACCAGCCTTGTGTCCCGGGAATAAATCCTACTTGGTCATGGTGAATAATTTTCTTAATGTACTGTTGGATCCTATTGGCTAGTATCTTGTTGAGAATTTTTGCATCCATGTTCATCAGGGATATTGGTCTATAATTCTCCTTTTTGGTGGGGTCTTTGTCTGGTTTTGGAATTAAGGTGATGCTGGCCTCATAGAACGAATTTGGAAGTACTCCATCTCTTTGTATCTTTCCAAACAGCTTTAGGAGAATAGGTATGGGTTCTTTAAACATTTGATAGAATTCTCCAGGGAAGCCATCTGGCCCTGGACTTTTGTGTCTTGGGAGGTTTTTGATGACTGCTTCAATTTCCTCCCTGGTTATTGGCCTGTTCAGGTTTTCTATTTCTTTTTGTTCCAGTTTTGGTAGTTTGTGGCTCTCCAGAAATGCGTCCATTTCTTCTAGATTGCCTAATTTATTGGCGTACAGCTGCTCATAATATGTTTTTAAAATCGTTTGTATTTCTTTGGTGTTGGTAGTGATCTCTCCTTTCTCATTCATGATTTTATTAATTTGAGTCTTCTCTCTCTTCTTTTTAATAAGGCTGAGTAATGGTTTATCTTATTAATTCTTTCAAAGAACCAACTCCTGGTTTTGTTGATCTGTTCCACAGTTCTTCTGGTCTCGATTTCGTTGAGTTCTGCTTGAATCTTTATTAACTCTCTTCTTCTGCTGGGTGTAGGATCTATTTGCTGTTTTTTCTCTAGCTCCTTTAGGTGTAATTTAGCTTTTATATTCGAGTTCTTTCCAGTTTTTGAATGGATGCTTGTATTGCGATGTATTTCCTCCTTAGGACTGCTTCTGCTGCATCCCAAAGATTTTGAACGGTTGTATCTTCATTCTCATTAGTTTCCATGAATCTTTTTAATTCTTCCTTAATTTCCTGGTTGACTCTTTCATCTTTTAGCAGGATGGTCCTTAACCTCCACGTGTTTGAGGTCCTTCCAAACTTCTTGTGATTTAGTTCTAATTTCAAGGCATTATGGTCTGAGAATATTCAGGGGACTATCCCAATCTTTTGGTATTGGTTCAGACCTGATTTGTGACCCTGTATGTGGTCTATTCTGGAGAAAGTTCCATGTGCACTTGAGAAGAATGTGTATTCAGTTGAGTTTGGATGTAAAGTTCTATAGATATCTGTGAAATCCATCTGGTCCAGTGTATCATTTAAAGCTCTCCTTTCTTTGGAGATGTTGTGTTTAGAAGACCTATCGAGTGTAGAAAGAGCTAGATTGAAGTCACCAAGTATAAGTATATTATTATCTAAGTATGCCTTAACTTTGGTTATAATTGATTGATATATTTGGCAGCTCCCACATTCGGGACGTATATTTGAGGATTGTTAAGTCCTCTTGTTGGATAGATCCTTTAAGTATGATATAGTGTCCCTCTTCATCTCTCACTACAGTCTTTGGGGTAAATTTTAGTTTATCTGATATGAGGATGGCTACCCCTGCTTTCTTTTGAGGACCATTTGAATGGTAAATGGTTCTCCAACCTTTTATTTTCAGGCTGTAGGTGTCCTTCTGGCTAAAATGAGTCTCTTGTAGACAGCAAATAGATGGGTCCTGCTTTTTTATCCAGTCTGACACTCTGTGCCTTTTGATGAGGTTATTAAACCCGTTCACGTTCAGAGCTACTATTGAAAGATACGAGGTTAGTGTCATCATGATATCTATTCAGTCCTTGTTTTTGTGGATTGTTCCACTGGACTTCTTCTAAAGGGAAATTTTAAGAGTCCCCCTTAAAATTTCTTGCAGAGCTGGTTTGGAGGTCACATATTCTTTCAGCTCCTGCCTGTCTTGGAAGCTCTTTATCTCTCCTTCCATTCTGAATGAGAGCCTTGCTGGATAAAGTATTCTTGGTTGCATGTTCTTCTCATTTAGGACCCTGAATATATCCTGCCAGCCCTTTCTGGCCTGCCAGGTCTCTGTGGAGAGGTCTGCTATTACCTTAATACTCCTCCCCATAAAAGTCAGGGATTTCTTGTCTCTTGCTGCTTTAAGGATCTTCTCTTTATCTTTGGAATTTGCAAACTTAACTATTAAATGTCGAGGTGTTGAACGGTTTTTATTGATTTTTGGGGGGAGGATCTCTCTATTTCCTGGATCTGAATGCCTGTTTCCCTTCCCAGATTAGGAAAGTTTTCAGCTACGATTTGTTCAAATACATATTCTGGCCCTCTGTCCCTTTTGGCGCCCTCGGGAACCCCAATTAAACGTAGGTTTTTCTTCCTCAGGCTGTCATTTATTTCCCTTAATCTATCTTCATGGTCTTTTAATTGTTTGTCTCTTTTTTCCTCAGTTTCCCTCTTTGCCATCAAGTTGTCTTCTATGTCACTCACTCATTCTTGCACCTCATTAACCCTCGTCGTTAGGACTTCTAGTTTGGATTGCATCTCATTCAATCAATTTTTAATTTCTGCCTGATTGGATCTAAATTCTGCAGTCATGAAGTCTCTTGAGTCCTTTATGCTTTTTTCTAGAGCCACCAGTAGCTGTATAATAGTGCTTCTGAATTGGCTTTCTGACATTGAATTGTAATCCAGATTTTGTAACTCTGTGGGAGAGAGGACTGTTTCTGATTCTTTCTTTTGAGGTGAGGTTTTCCTTCTAGTCATTTTGCTCAGTGCAGAGTGGCCAAAAGCGAGTTGTATTGGGAAAAGGAGCAGAAGAGAGGAGAGAAAGAAGGAAAGAAAAGAGAAAGAGAAAAAAGAAAAAAGGAAGAAAAAAAGAAGAAAAAGAGAAAGAAAAAGAAAGAAAGGAAAAAAGAGGGTGGGGGAAGGAAACAAATCAAAAAGCAAAACAAAACGAAACAAAACAAAACAAAACAACAACAACAACAACAATAACAAAGAACCACGGGGGAGTATTCTGATTCTGTATACTGTAAGTCCCTTGACTTCCTCTGGAACTTGTCCGTCCAGGTGGTCTTCTGGGGGAGGGGTCTGTTGTGCTGATTTTCAGGTGTTAGCCCTTGGGGGAGCTGCTGTGTCCCCGGCCTGGTGCAGGGCTCAGTGGGGGTTGTTTACCCCGTGACCCCATGAGGAACAACCGCAGTGGCGGGGCCAGTTCTGCAGCCCTGGAGTCAGCCCCTGCAGTAACTCCGGTGCTCTCCGTCTGCAGGGCCTGGAGGCTCCGGGCGGAGCCGCTGATCTGCTCAGCTGGGGCAGGAGCGTCCTCGCTGTCTTGGGCCCTCCGGGCCTCTGCCTGTCCCGGGGGAGGCTGGATCCTGGGCTGTGTCCCGGCGCCCTGTGCTCCGGGGCCTGCGCTGTTGGATTCGCGCTCCCGCCCCCGAGCCCCCCCGAGCTGCTCCGGGCCCCGCCATGCGCGCTGCAGCCCTTAGGGAGCTCAGCCACGGGGTGTGGGGCTCTCCTGGGCGCAGGTGCCTGTTAGTGTCCCAGGGAGCCCGAGGGCATCCCCGCCCTCCTGGGTCCTGCTCCAACTCCCTGCGAGCCCCTTTCCGCCCGGGAAGGTCGGTGCAGCTCCTGCGTCTCCGGGACGGGGCTCTCCTGTCCTGGGGACACTCGCCCCGGCCTCAGCCCGGCTCCTCGGGGCCCCTCCCCCTTGGAGGCCTTTTGTTTCTTTATTTCTTTTTCCCCGTCTTCCTACCTGGATAGAAGCGCGAACTCTTCTCACTGTAGCATTCCAGCTGGTCTCTCTTTAAATCTCAGGCCGAATTCGTAGATTTTCAGGATGATTTAAAGGTAATTTAGGTAATTTGGTGAGGACAGGTGACTTGGGGACCCTACTCTTCCGCCATCGTGCCCCCAAATCCCGATTAAAAATTTTAGATCAGACATTTTACCTGCTGGGGTCCAAGGTCTTCATATTGTTTTGGAGGGAGAGACAAGCTTAGATTTTGGGGGGTCATAATTAGGATCATAAAATTGGTCCAGTTTGTGAGTGGTCACTGACTCATTGACAAAAACCTCTCTGAACACCTGGTTTCTTAGTGAGGAATTCTGGATATTAGTCATAGCATAGGAACCACTTATACCAAGGCAAAAGTGAGAAAATGATCTCTAAGACCATCAAATTTAAAAGCCACTGCAAAGATATGAAGAGTTCATCTGGTTTTCCCATCTGGTAGAAAATGTTTTTTGATGCTAACCAATTAGAAATAATTACTCAGAAAATATCAATCCCCAATAGAGCTGGCAGCAATGTTCTTTCTATAGAAGGGTTCTAGGCAACTGGAGATATCCACAGGTCCCCAGAGATTATGCACAAACAGGTATATATATACACAGTTGCAGATTTAATTAGATGTTGAAATGGCTCTTGTCCCATAATATACATAATCCTAAAGGAGAAAACTAGATTTTCAAGGATGGCAATGTCTGTCCTATCCAGGGCAATTCAGTCCTTCAACATTTACTGAACACCTATTATATGTTCAATGGTGAAAAGACAATAGTAAGCAAGAAACATGTGAACTGTACACTTGAAAAGGGAATAGACTTGTAATAACAAATTGCATTTGATTTACGTCATTTTTAAAAAATTTTTATTTATTTATGATAGTCACACAGAGAGAGAGAGAGAGAGGCAGAGACATAGGCAGAGGGAGAAGCAGGCTCCATGCACCGGGAGCCCAATGTGGGATTCAATCCCGGGTCTCCAGGATCGCGCCCTGGGCCAAAGGCAGGCGCTAAACCGCTGCACCACCCAGGGTTCCCTGATTTACATCATTATTCTCTCTCTCTCTCTCTCTCTCTCTCTCTTTCTCTTCCAACCAGGCCACTAATACCCAAAGTGAACTTCTGCTTTTCTCTATTCTTCCTATATGTTTTAAACACTTTTTCCTCACTACATATTGGGCCTCATTTCCCAAACTTCTTGATTCCCCTGAATCCTGACCTGTCAGTGCCCTGATTCCACTAGTGGAATTCATATGGACACTTGGGATCTGATGGTCAATGCTGCTTACTGCTTTAGACACCCAGCAATTTTAACTAGGATTTTATTTTATTCATTCTGGAGACAACTACTTCTGTCCTTTTGAAGTAAATTAACCAACCCAATACCTTGTAAAGTAAAGTTTTTGATCCTACACTCATCCCAGCTTCTGTATTAGAATTGCTCTGGTGGGTGCAACTGGGAAGTGGGCAGGAATCTTGCTGGGAAGCCACTTCTGCATTAATTTTACCCAGTCCTATTCATCGTTTCAGGTCCCAGAGCTGCAAGGTCTTTCATGGGACCCTTACTTTTTTTGATCTACTCAATGTTTCTCAATTTTTTCCCCTCAGGCTCTCATAGGGAGATTTTTTGGACATTATCTTACCCCCTTTCATGAGATTAAATAGTAAGGAATAAGATTTTATTATGGAGGGCAGAGCTTTGGTGTAATAGAGCTGTAATACTTAAGGTTTGTCCTCTACCAAGAAACAATTTTCACACCCACCTAGGCAATGTTATCCTGTTAAGGATGAATGATATAGACTAGCGTGTGAAAGAATGACTCAAGAGGCTTGTTAAATTTAGATTGCTGTGGCTCATCCTTAGCCATTAACAACTAGATGTTGATATATTTTTAAAGTCTATATTTAGACACAATGTGGAAAAGGTAAAAGAAGAATTTTAGTCAAGGCTTTAAAAATTGTAGGGGCACCTGGGTGGCTCAGTGGTTGAGCGTCTGCCTTTGGCTCAGGTCATGATCCCAGGGTCCTGGGATGGAGTCCCACATCAGGTTCCCCACAGGGAGCCTGCTTCTCCTTCTGCCTATGTCTCTGCCTCTCTCTGTGAGAGACATGAATAAATAAATACAGTCTTAAAAAAGATTTTAAAAACTTAATAATTTCTAATTTGTTACTTACATAATATTTTGTCACATACCGAGTTTCCTTCCAGAAATCTCTTAGGTAAAGAATGAGATTTGTTTTCTTTTCAAATAACTAGTATTGAATTAAATAATAAGAGAGAGAATCATATAGACTAATACATCATAAACCCAAATTCAATATTATTGGTTAGAAAAGAAATAGATACATTGTTTTCCCAAAATCACATGTGAATGTTATTTATTTAATAACTGTTATTTATTTAACAACATTGTTATCTGTTATTATTGTAAATATATTTGTTCTCCCTAAAGCCTCTGTACTTGTATTTTATGGCTTAAATATTGTGAGCAGCATCTTAGGATTTGTTTAGATACAATTTAGTTATTCTTTAATTTTCCAAACCTTTAACAATATAATATTTAAATAAGGAGTTTGGCTTAAAATAAATAACGTTGTATTAAATTTAATATGAGTAATTTGTAAATGATAGTTACACAAAGGGTAGATTGGTGAAGAGACAGAAAGAAATTTAAATGAAACATGCCAGAGTAAACAGAGAAACTAAATAAAATGAACAGCTAATGAGCTTTGAAAATATTTGACTGTAGAAGTTAGACCAAGAAAAATGTGGTGATTAAAACGCAGAACCGAATAAAAGTGTAAGTTAATCTGACAATGAAGAAATGATATAATAATACAGATTGGGAGAAAAAGGGAAAAATAAATGTCTTGGAGCTATTTCAGGCAAAAATCCAATAAAATAGGAAACTATAGTGTGCAGAGCAATAGAGGGCTACATGTTGTTTTCATCTTTGATATCATTTTTTTTGTGGTGAAGAGGGTAGGTTTCATCAATCATTTGTGGAGACAAGTGTGGATTTGTTAGTTTTTTTTCTTGTAAATCCATTCATTTTTGCTTTATATATTTGAATTGGTACTTCTTTATACATTTGATTGATCTATTTAAAGACATTTATGTTATACTTTGTAATTGCAAACACTTTTTAAAAACCTTCTTTTCCCTTTTTCTGCTTAAAATGGCTTGTTTGTTTTATACTGGTGGTAGTTGTTTGGAAACGTTTACGCTGAGGAAAAAAGGCCCACTAGGGCACATAAATCCATAGGTGAGGTAAAATCCACAAAATATGAACATTATTTAAATTAATGTTTGACAAAAGTATTTTGAGTAAATATATTATATTTGAAACAGTAAGTAATAAGCTTGTTTAATAAGTATCTTCATTAAGTTATGCTCAATTATTCTTTTTATGTTTTTAATTTTTTAAAATATTTTATTTATTTATTTGAGAGAGATAGAAAGTGAGAGACAAGAGCACAGTGGGAGAGGAAGGGAGGGAGGGAGGGAGGCAGTGGGGGAAGCAGAATCCCTACTGAGTAGGGAATCCAATGTGGGGCTCAATCCCAGGATCCTGAGATCATGACCTGAACTGAAGGCAGATGTTTAAGGAACTGAGCCACCCAGACTCCCCTATGTTTTTAATTCTTAAAGGCAAATAATAATAGTATTAGTATTTATTCAAATGAATTGAAAACATACATCCACACAAACCCCTGTACACAGATGCTTATAGCACTTTTATTCATAACTGGCCTGATTGGGAAGCAACCAAAATATGTCCTTCAGTAGCTGAATGGATAAATGAACTGTGATACATCCAGAAAATGGAATATTATTCAACACTAAAAAACAATAAATTATCAAGCTTTGAAAGGACATGAAGGAATCTTAATTGCATGTTACTTAGTCAAAGAAGCCAATCTGAAAAGGCTATGTGCTGTATGATTCCATATGACATTCTGCAAAAGGCAAAACTATGTAGACGATATAAAGATTGGTGGTTTCCAGGCAGTTAGGGAATTGAGAAGGATGAATAGGCAGGATACAGAGAATTTTTATCAAACTATTCTGTATGATACTATAATGGTGGATACATGTTATCATACACCTATCAAACCCCATAAGAGGTATAACACCAAGAGTGAAATTCAATGTACAGTTATAGAGTTTGGGTGATATGATGTGTCAATGTGGTTTCATTGACTGCAACAGATGGGCCACCAGTGTGGGATGCTGATGGTGGGAAGGTTGTGTGTGGGGGGTGGGGGTTGTCATCAGCAGTATACAGGAACTCTGTACTTTCTCCTCAATTTTGCTGTGAATCAAATATTCCTGCAAAAATAAACTTATAGTCAAACAATAATTCAGTAGAAATTTTATAAAGTCAGATTTCTTTGTACTTTAGCTATTCAACAAAATCAAGTCCACTAAAAAAGAAAACAGCCCAAAGTATATCAAGAAGTAGAAATAAAGAAATTTGACCTACCATACTTTGTAACTTCTAATAGTAGATAACAAAATTAGCAATGCCAGTGGAAATAAGGACACATTTCCCAGTTGTACATAGTGTGAATGCTAGGAAGAAAGTAAAATTTAAGGCAAATTAAATAAAATATCAATATTTTGAATATTAACATATACAGACACAGTACAAACAAGCTAATTGGTAATTTAAAACAAGCATATCTTAAGTGATGAAGAAAGTAGTAGGGGTGATGATGCTGGAGGTCAGGAGCATGTGCCAAATGGTGTAGCCAGTGTGGAGTACTCTGCAGTGCAAAGGCTGTAAGTATGGTCAAGGTGCCAAAATAACAGTGCTTGAACTTGGGCAGTTTATAATGCTTGAGTATAATTTTAACTGTTGCAAGGTTTTGAATTATTACAAATATTCCTTTAAAATATTATCGAGTTGTACATTCATTGGTACTGCATGACACAGCTATGGGTGCCCCAGTACTGGGTCCACTGTGGGAAATTCTGGCACAGGTTTAGAATTACTTTTTCTCCTCTACTAATTTTATCATTATGTCCTGGCCCTATTAATCTTAAGTCTTTCTTCCTCAAAGTCTAGTTTGCCTGCATTCAATACAGCTTCACCAACTTCTGGTTAGAATCTGCCAGATGTATTTTCTTCTGTCCTTTTACATTCAAAGTTTCTATGGTCTTATCTATATCATTTGATATTTTAACCCCATCTGATAACCATTCCTTAAATTAATAATCTTTATAATTCACATTTATTGCATGATTATTGTTATTCGTTTTATGTACAGATTTATGGTGTCATGGTATTTTGCACCTATTAAAATTTTTTAGCTTTCTTAGGTTTCTCTCCAATCTCTTCCTCTCTCTGTCTCTCTCACTTTCTCTCTGTTTCTTTCTCACTTATATTCTTTGGGTAATTTAAAAACATTTCATCTTCTTTCTTCTGCTCTATTTCTATTTTCAATATACATTAAATAAATACTTAGACAATGATAAAGTTGATCAATGCCTTTCCCTTTCCCTCAATATTAGAACGTTTGTTTACTTTAACTCTGCTTAGCCTTACATGTAACTGTTTCCAATTTTCTGTTTCTGTATTGTTCTATCTCCTTTGACATTGCAGTTACTATTTTATCTTTTTAAAAAAGTCACCTATGTATATATGCCTACTTGTTAGCTCTCCATTTCTTCTTCCAGCTCATTCTCCTTCCCCCTGAAGTTTATCCTTTGGTGAGAGTTTACAGGCCAATCACTTCTTTTGGTCACAAAAGCTCATCACTTTCCCTTGTTCTTTTTTTTTTTTTTTAAGATTTTTTTATTTATTTATTTATTTATTTATTTATTTATTTATTTAGCACAGAAGCAGGGGACAAAATGAGAGAGAATCTCAAGCTGACTCCACTCAGAGCACGATGCTTAATGAGGGGCTGAGATCATAATCTAAGCCAAAACCCAGAGCTGGATGCTTAACCAACTGTGCTAACCCAGGCACTTCTATTCTCTTTTTTTAGATCTCCAAATAGGTAAATATTTGACCAACTCATTTTGTTTTCTACATCTCTTAATGCATCTTTCGGAGTTTTTATCCACCTGTATGAGCTGCAATCTGGGTCACTTAATTCCTTAAGCAAATATTTATTGACCAACTACCGTATGCCAAGAACTGCTTAAGGTGTGGGAATAGAGCAGTGAATACAATAGACAAAGACACCAACTTAACATACTTATGTTCTAGTTGTCTAGTTTTTCCATAGAAAGAGATATACAATGTGTGATTAATTGCATAGCATTTAAGTTTGTATGAAGTGCTGTGAAGAACATTAAAACATAGTAAGAGGGATGTGGAGTTTTAGAAACTGGAAACTTTATATAGGGTAGACACGAAGCAACATTTGAATAGAGCCCTGAATGATTAAAGTATGGGAGGAGAATGGTTTGGATAGACAGAGAAGCATCATGTCTGAGGACCTACAAAGAGTGGATGGGAAGAGAATGGTAAGAGCTTGTGTCAGTTAGGTGGGTAGAAAGAAGGCTTAACTGTTGAAAGGATATTGACTTGGTAGTATTTGGACTAATGTGTGGCTTGATCTTATTTACAATTTAAATTTGATCTTATATACAATTCATTGGCTGGGTGGAGAAAAGCAAGAAGTGCAGCTAGGTGACCACAGAATGCAATGCCAGGACAGGCAACTAGATCCAGACTTATCTGAAATACTAGATATTTGAAAAAATATCTGAAAAAATAGAAAACCCTATCTGAAAAACTTTAACTTATCTGAAAAAAATTAAATTGCTTACTAAAGTAAGGAATACTCTGGAACAGGCAGATTATCAGGAGAAGAATAAGTTCATTTAAATGTTATAAATCTATCAGACACTGAAGTGGAAATGTTGAGTAAGACAGATATATGAATTAGGGGTTCACTGGGATGTCTAGCCTGAAGGAATAAGTTTATGAGTTTTAGCATAAGCTGCTGTTTGGCCATGGAACTGGATTGGACCATGCAGGGAATAAGTGTAGATAGCACAATGGCTCAATGACTGAGACTTAATTCACTTTAATATGTAAAACTTGGAAGATGAGGGGAAATAGAAAAGAAACTGAGGAGTCATGGCTAGTGAAATTAGGGGGAAAATTAAGAGAGTAGTGGTGGAGTGGAGGGGGAGGATTTGGTAACTGGGTGATGCACATTAAGGAGGGCACATGATGTAATGAGCAGTGGGTGTTATATGCGACGGATGAATCTCTGAACTAATGATACAGTCTATGTTAATTAATTGAATTTAAATGTAATAGAATTTAAAGAGAGAGAGTAGTGTTCTAGAACCCAAGGTAAGAAAACATTTCAGGAAAAGAAAGCACTCATTATGTGGGAAAGACTACTAGTAGCTCAAGTAAGAGGAGGGATAGAAATGATCCTTGGTTGTCTGGGACACCTGGATGGCTCAGTTGGTTGGGCTCTTGGCTCTTGATTTTGACTTAAGTCATCATCTCAGTGTCCTGAGATCAACTCTGCATCCAGCTCCTGGCTGGGCATTCTCTCTCCCTCTGCCATTCTCCCTTTCTTTGGGTTCAAACGTACCCCCCCCAAAAAAAAAGGAAAGAAAAAATATGTAAATGATACTTGGTTGTCTTTTTTGTTTGTTTGTTTTGTTCTGTCTTCCTTATGTGTGGTCACAACACCAACTGCATTGGTGGAGGGGTGAAGATAAAGCCTTGCTGGCACCTGCCCTTTCAGTTCCTGAGTTCATACTTGGGTGATTCTCAGTGGGTGTTGTCTGGACCAGAGCATCTGCATCTGTATCACCAGGGAACTTGTTAGAAATACACATTTCTGGGCTCTAGCCCAGAGCTGTTGAGTCAGAAACTCTGACAGTGGGCCCCAGCCATGTTTTTTTTTTTTTTTTTTGCACAAGCTCTCTAGGTGATTCTGATGCACCATTCTGTTTGAGAGCCACTATTCTTGGTGACAGATATCAGCAAGTTCTCTCAGAAAAGCTTGACATCAGTGCAGTTCATGCTCACCGTTCTAGTTTTCAGCATTTTCTTTGAGATGCTTTTATATTTTACTTTGATTTTTCTAGGTGGTTTCTAGTAGAAGTGTTTTCAGGGTGGTGTGTGTGTGTGTGTGTGTGTGTGTCAGAGAGAGAGAAAGAGAGAGAGAAAGAGAGAGGAGAGAGTGAATTATATATATATATATATATATATATATATATATATCTCCATCCTATTACCTATTTTTACATTCTTTATTTTGAATTAATTTTAGACTTTTAAAAATATGCAAATTAATCCAGAGAGTTCTTGTACACCTGTTACCCAGAATCCCCTGATGTTAACTCTTACATAGCAATAGTACAGTGATCAAAATAAGGAAATTAACATTTGTACAACACTTCTAACTCAACTATATTCTGTAGCCAAATTTTACCACTTTTCCATTTGTGACCTTTTTCAGCGCTGAGATCAAATCCAGGATTCCACAGTGCATTTTGCTCTTTGTCTCTTTGATCACCTCAAATCTAAGAGACTTCCTCAGTCTTTGCTTATCTTTTATAATCTCAGCACATTTGAAAAGTACTGGTCAGTTATTCTGCATAATGTCCCCCAATCTGGATTTATCTGTTACTTTTCCATGATTAGAATGAAGTTATGCATTTTTTGGCAAGAACAACAGGAAAGTAATGTTGTATGACATTCTCCGTGCTTTTGAACTATGGTACATTCCAAAGCTGTATTTTGGGTGTGACTTATTTCCTGATATTAAAACCCATCTACTTTGTTCCTGGAGTATTTTTTTACTACATAAATCCTTTCTAAGATTAATCCTTATTGCCTTTTCTCTAATATCTATTTCAATAGAGATAACATAAAATAGTTTCTAGCAGATCTAATGAACACATGAAACAAAGCCTAGGGACTTTGACAGGAATAATAGAGTTCCAGTAAATTAAGAATGGTCCTTCAGGAATCTCTCTAACCTCCTCCTTGTAAGTGGTGAGAGAGGTCAATCCTAATTCTGCTAGGAAATTGTTTCACCCTATTCTCAGCACTAGGGCACATATTGATTTTTTTTACGCTCTCTTAGCATGGTCTTCCTTGAGTGGACATTGCCCATCATCAGACTCAAAGGCAGGAACATGTTCTGGAGAAATGGAAAAGGAAGTTCATGGCTGCTTTAACTGTGGATTGCTGAAATCTATCTGAGGCTTATGCAGAAAGCATTTCTACATAAAATTCAACTCACTTTACCAGTTGACCACATTGGTTTTTGTAGGAAACACTTCAAATTACTTAAAATCATTAGCTTGCTTGACTTCTCTTTTGTGAGATTATCTTTTAAGGATCCCTCCTCGGGGAGTAGGGGTGGGTGGAGTTAAATAGACTTGGAAGACTTGGACTTGGATTCTATGCCAGATATTACCCATCTTTTGACAGAACAGAATTTGGAGAGACAAACCACATCCTTATTACTGCAAGCCCCGACCTTGCCTTGAAATCAACCAGCTTTTCAATATTGCTCTTTAGTGCCATCAGGGAGAGCTAGACGGAACCATGTTTCACTAGATATAAATACTGACCCTACCCTGGTTTAAAGAGAAATTATAGAATAAATATGCACATATTTTGAGGAGAATACAATTAATCCAGTTTTAAATTCAGTCAGTTGGAGATGCTTATGACAGAGGAGCTCTTATATATAAAATACTAACCATTAAGTTTGAGGAAGAACATAGAGATTTTAGTGGGAAAACACTTTGTTAAACAACTAGAATTCAGTGGGATATAAACTTGATTTTTTAAAAAAATATTGACTATAATCATGATTTGTAAATTTGAAATAATATCTAGCAGATATTATAAATTTTTAGTAACTCATAGGTATTAAAACTTTCGGGGTAGAAAACGTTATATATCTACTTCATGTAATATTATACAAACATAGAAAAGAATGAGAATATGCTTTATATTCTGATATGGAAAGATTTGCATAATTAATCACAATAATTTGATAAAAGTTGTTACCTATGGGAGATGGAAAAGATGAGATGGGATAGTATGCTGTCGTTGTTTGGATCCTTGTAACATATAAAAGACATATTGATTTAAATTAAAAATAAATATAATTTTAAAAATGGCTTGGTACTTGGCCATAAAAAAGAATGACATCTTGCCATTTGTGACAACATGGATGGACCCAGTGGGTATCATACAAAGTGAAGTAAGGCAGACAGAGAAAGAAAAATAACATGGTTTCACTTACATGTGGAAACTAGAAAAACAAAACAAATGAACAAACAAAGCAGAAACAGGCCCATAAATAAATGGTCGCCAGAGGGAAGAGGTTAGGGAGAGGGGCAAGATGGGTGAAGGAGAGTGTGAGATGCATTTCCAGTTAGAAAATGCATAAGTCATGGGAATACAAGGTCCATGATATTGTAATAGCATTATATGGTGACAGATGGTAGCTATCCTTGGGGTGAGCACAGAATAACTTACAGACTTGTTAAATCACTATGTCGTATACCTGAAACTCAGGTCACATTGTGTGTCAACTATACTCAAATAAAAAAATAAAATAAATTAATATGGCTTAGTATTATAAAATCAAAGTCCAGTCCAGTGTAATGTAAATTCTAATCCCTTCTCCTTTCCTCCTGTAGTGGAATTCCAGATGCCTTGTAGGCTGGGTGACCTCACCGGGAATGGAGACATGATCTGCTCACTCATGACTCTTCCCACTTTGCCCTTTGGAATGGAGGGAGTTATGGTCTGGTTTCATTTTCCCTTCATTTTCACGTCTGATCTCTCTTCTCTGAAGTTGGGAATCTGGAAGAGGAAAGAATAAATGGCAGTGTGTAACTTCAGTAACCAGCCATTTATCAGGTCCTTTGTCTTAGAGGTTACTGTGTTTCTGGCTAAAGCCAACAGGCCAGAAATGCCCCCCTTTTTTTTGTGACAGGTATCCAAATTCTAGCTCTCTGGAGGGAATGTGTATCCCCTCTCCACCATTCTCTGACATGGAGATTCTGGCTTTTCCTAACCTTGCTCTACTCCTGAAGGATATCTTCATAGCCTCTTGATTCTGAGGTCCTCCTGCCTTTCCCCTTGGGTAGGATACTTGCAATCCAGCTCAAGCTTTACTATGTCATGTACAGTCTCCTTGGCATACTGAAAAGTCACACATCTCTGCTAGACCAAAGGGTCACATCTCATCTCTGTCATGATGGATTTTTTCTATGTTTTTGTTTCTGCTTATATAGGCTTAGAAGGCAAATCAGCAAGTCTTCTGCATAAACAAACAACAAATCATGGAATAAGATGTCAATCACCCCCTGTGAGGACAACTGTAATCTCTAAAATGAAATTTCCTGGAACTTCTCTCTCTACTTTGCTGTCAAGGAAGTACCCTTTCCTCCCCTCCCCTCCCCTCCCCTCCCTTTCCCTTTCCTTTCTTTTCCAGAGAGGGCAGAGCAAAGCTCCAGTAGCTACAGGTAACCAGTAACTCAGAACTGCTGTCTTCCTATCCTCTCTCTAGCCCTCCAAGTCTTTGAATACAGAATAGGATGTAAGATGGAATAGCAGATTTTTTTCTTTTTTTCTTTTCTTTTCTTTCTTTTCTTTTCTTTTCTTTTCTTTCTTTTTTCTTTTCTTTTCTTTCTTTTCTTTCTTTTCTTTCTTTTCTTTTTTCTTTTTTTTTCTTTTCTTTTCTTTCTTTTCTTTTTTCCTTTTCTTTCTCTTTCTTTCTTTCTTTCTTTCTTTCTTTTCTTTCTTTTTTCTTTCTTTCTTTCTTTCTTTCTTTCTTTCTTTCTTTCTTTCTTTCTTTCTTTCTTTCTTTCTCTTCTTTCTTTCTTCTTTTTTTTGATGAAATTAGAGAGAGAATCTTAAGCAGGCTCCATGCCCAGTGCAGAGCCTCAGGTGGGACTCGATCTCACAACCTTGAGATCATGACCTGAGCTGAAATCAAGAGTTGGACACTTAATGAACTGAGCCACCCAGGCACTCCCAGAAATTGCTTAATTGCCTTTCCAAATATTCTAAAGACGGTGTCTTCCACTGGTTGTTCGGGTTTCTCTCTGGAATAATGACTGCTCAGACTTCTGTGTTTACCATTGGTTTCTAGTCACTAACTGTGGAGCAATAGGAAATGTTTCTCTTAATGTCTTAGGTAAGACTGAACCAAAAAATGCCTATGTGTTTATTTTGCCTTTCATTACAAAGCATGGTGCTGTTGCACATAAGAGTAGATGTCATAAATGCTCACTGAATAAAAGGATAAGAGGTAAGAAAGAGGTATAAGTAAATAAAAGAATGAAATACTGGATCTATGTATGGCTAGCCCATTTTATAAAATGCAAAAATAGTTTCTTCAGAAGTGCCATTTAAGGGATCCCTGGGTGGCTCAGTGGTTTGGCGCCTGCCTTTGGCCCAGGGCGCGATCCTGGAGTCCCGGGATCGAGTCCCACCTCGGGCTCCCTGCATGGAGCCTGCTTCTCCCTCTGCCTGTGTCTCTGCCTCTCTCTCTCTATGTCTATCATGAATAAATAAATAAATCTTTAAAAAAAAGGAGTGCCATTTAATGTTAAATAGGTAAAAGTATAAAGTACATCTTATGGTATATTATAAGTTGAGTAACAGAGGATATGATGGAGACTAGGAAAGGAAGCATAAGTTAATGTTGACTTGCTCTAGTGCCCTACTACATGTCTATCAAGTACTCCAAAATCAAGTTACTGCAATCACATTGCACCATTCTGGGTGTTTCTCCCCAGTTTTGTGTGTTTTTCATATTGTGTTAGAAATACAGAGTAAGGGAAGCCTGGGTGGCTCAGCGTTTTAGCGCCGCCTTCAGCCTAGGGTGTGATCTTGGAGATCCAGGATCGAGTCCCATGTCGGGCTCCCTGCATGGAGCCTGCTTCTCCCTCTGCTTGTGTCTCTGCCTCTCTCTCTCTCTCTCTGTTTCTCATGAATAAATAAATAAAAAATCTTTAAAAAAAAAGAAATACAGAGTAAAACATAATATAGTATTTTAGAGAAAAAGAATAAAAGTGTAGGGTGAGAAGCCAGTTTAAGTATTTCCAATATCAAAATCTAATGTCTGAAAAATGTGCTAAATTTGCATAAACATTTCACCCGGTTTCACACTTTTGTTGTTGTTGTTGTTGCTGTTGTTGTTGTTGCTGTTGTTATCAGAAAACAAAGTAACATACCATTTCATCATTCCTAATTTATCTACTACCAGGTCACTGTGAAGCCTCTCCTGATCAGACCTATCTCACTGTGACATTTTCAGCTGTAGGGCTGCCAGCCTGTCATCCAGTGTGAATTCATCCTTTCCAGGACAGTAGAGCCAAGAGTCAAGAGAAAGCAGCAGCCACCCAAGCAGATATCTCTGACATAGGCATTTCTTTGGAAAATGTTAATTTTCAAAGCCAGCTCTAAGGAGTTGCAAATGTGTGATTTCAGTCACTGGAGATAGAATTAACCATGTTAGAGTGGCCCCTTCCTTTGACATTGCACATAAGCGGACAAGTTGAAGCGAATTAGAGTAGTAATAATGGTTATGAGACAGGGACAATGCTTTGTTTGGTCAAAGATTCATATTACCTTTATCTTGAAGTCTTCTTGGTGTCTCTGATTTACACTATTGTTTTATTGAATGACTTTTGGTGTGTGTCCCCAGTATTTTCATTTTTGTTGAATTAAAATACAAACTTTAAATTTTGTTAGGATTTTTTTTTCTTTATTCATCTAACTAACTTTTGTTGAGTGCTTAGTATACAGTCCTGAGAGGTGGCTACGATGATCCTTCTGTTTAAGAGCTTGCAGAGTAGAAGGACAGCAGGCAAGGGAGCCAGGACTGTGGTTCTGAGTGGAGAGTACCAAGAGATTGTCATGGGGACACTGTTGTGTAAGTGAGGAGAAGGATGCCAGCCTCAGGTTGAGCTATAAGGAAGCATGTTGTACTTGGAGTTCTGAGAGTCTTACCGCTACCTCTCACTTGGTCCCAATAGGATGCCATATACTTGCATATTACTATTATTATTATTATTATTATTATTTTAAGAGAGAGCACATGTGCAAGTAGGAAGGGGAAAGCAGAGGGAGAGAGAATCTCAAGCAGACTTCCCACTCAGTGCGGAGCTCCAACTGGGGCTCAATCTCACAACCCTGAGATCATAACCTAAGCCAAAATCAGAAGTCGTCTGCTTAACCAACTGAGCCACCCAGGCAACCACTCCCCTCCCTGCACCCCACTTGTACATTTAGAGCAAAGTCTGACACTTACTGAAAACTTCTTGAATGAAAAAAGGATCCCCCTACCCCTATACATAGTTTCCTAAGCACCAGAAACTAAAATGAAATTATGCCTTATAAATTTGAAACTAAAATATAATTTAACCTCAAGATTTAGTGATTGGCAACAAGGTGTGAACTGTTCTGGCCATTCCTTGAGTGTAACCTTTTAGTGGCTGATCTAACTTGTAAACAAAAAGCCCCCCTGGGTTGTGACTGAGGAGGAAACTTCTTTAATAACCATCTGTCATGCAACACATTTCCTACTCCATCTGCTATGAAATAAACATGATACACACACACACACACACACACGTACACACACACACACACACACACATGTTCCTTGCGCTTTTCTGAGTAACCAGCTTAAAAAGAAAGGCTGTAAGCATAGCAGACATGATGAATTAGTGTCAGAAAGCAACAGGGTATAACATAATAATAATAATAATAATAATAATAATAATAATATAAAATAATAATAATAATGAAGTTACACATGGAAGTGCTGTCAGAAATAGGACAAGGAGATTAAACCCCTACTTCTCTGTTTGAATAAAAATACCAGGAAAGTTACATTTAATTTTAATGCCTGTAGTTTAGTTGCATTTAGTTTTTGCTAATAAATAATGACCCTCTTTCTCCTATAGACATAGAGCTAGTGATAGCACTTAAATCAATTCCAGAGGAGAATTGGAAGAGGAAAGAGAACTCATTTTTATTTAAGATCTTTTAGGGACCAGGCAGTTTAGGTTAATATTCTTCATTTATTTCTCGTTTTTGCCTTCCTTCACTCTGTTTTCTCCTTTCCAGTCCTCCTCACTCTTCCTGTAGTTGGAACTGCCCAGTGTCCGGTCATATCTTCTCTCTCTTTTCCCTCCAGTAACAGAACAGTTCATGTTAGCTGCACAGACAGCTGCCCCGAATGAAGACTGCTGTCCTCGGCCCCTCTCGCACCTAGGTTCTGGGCCATGGGAGGGGATAGAAATGGATGGGAAATGAGATACATTTTTAGAGGAGGGATGTCACAAACACTTCCCGTCTCCTTCATTTCTTCCTACTGACCCACATGAGAATGCTGGTCAGACCAAGCCAACTATGGACTTTGAAGCAGGAGCTGCATTTTCAGGTTAGTGAAACAAGGAGGTGGAAAAAGGCAGGATTTTGATAATAAATAAATTCTGTCTCCCAGGCTTGGATTTCTGTGAGAAAGAAACATCTGGCTTGAAACACTCCTATTCTGAGTTTTGGTCACCAACAGCAAGCCTAAAATTAATATATCTCCATTGTTTCCTTCACATAGTAGTGTTTGATTCATTCATTCAACACAGCAGCCCACAGGATAAAGAGGAGTGGACACAAAACGAGCATCTGTTAAAGATCAGTGTGTCTGGATTTCTATTCCCTCTACTAGTCTATAGCTGTGTGATCTTGAGAAATCACGCCATGTTCTGATTCTAAATTTACATAAATCATGAGAAGTGTAGACTAGTGGTTCTCAACTGAGGTAATTTTTCTCCTCAGAGGACTTTTAGCAATTGCTGACAAAATTTTTGATTGCCACAATTGAGTGGTGGGGTGCTACTGGCATCTAGTGGGTAGAGGCCAGGGATGCTGGTAAACATCCTATAATACTCAGTACCACCCCCACAACAAAGGATTATCTGGACAAAAATGTCCATAGGGCTAAAGTCCATAGGAAGCCTGCTTCTCCCTCAGCCTATGTCTCTGCCTCTCTTTGTGTCTCTCATGAATAAATAGATTAAACCTTTTTTTTTAAAAAAAGAGAGAATTATTATTATGTTCTTTGTGGTAACTTTGGCAGTAAGGAAAACTCCTAGATAATGAAACAAAAAATGGAAAAATCATCTTATATAGTAAATCATATGATGCGGTCAGTTGCTACACTTGGTTAAATTAACAGGGATTATTCTATCTTTCCTCTCTTATCTGCTCCTCAACATGTTGACTTTGTGTTCACACTGGATCTTTTTAGGATTGTAAAATGGCAGCCATAGTTCTAGATCTCACATGTGAAGAAGAAAATAACATAGCAAAGGAGAGTGATTTTTTTTTTCTTTCTGCGTCTACTTTTGTTGGCAAGAAAAACCTTTCAAGGTAACACCAAAAGGCTTTTCCTAACAACTCATTTGCTAAAATAAGGTGTGCATTATCTTGTTTGGAAGTGACATCTGACAACTGGGAACTGCCACCTTACACACAGAGGCAGATCCAGTCTGAGGACCATGAAGCCAACCTGCTGAGGATAATAGAGGGAAAAGATGGGATCATTGGGATCATTGTTCTCTTTAGAAAGTGATTTGCTTAAAGGGACTGGGGTGAGGGTTCCCTTCTGTTGAAGCACATAGCTATGTGGAAATAGGAGAGTGCTTGAATGGAACCCCTGCTCTGCTAAAAATGGCAAAGGGGGAAGGATGGTTGTTAAAGGAAACCAACAGTGGTTGTTCTTGTTATTTACCGTGTGAGAAGCACCATATAGGGGCTGGGGTTTTAAGAGGACTGTGGCCGAATCCTTTCACCCATGGAGGTCCCAGGGTCCCGGGAGGGGACATGAATAAGCAATGTATTATCCTGAGCAATTCGGTGTACTGTGGACTATGAGGGCCAAACAAAGCTTACTTCGGCAGTAAGCATGAGGAACAGTTGCATAAAAGGTCAGACATACAAATGGATTTAGGAGCTGAAAATAGAACATTATCATGTTTTTGCCATTGTGATTTGGTAGAACAGTAACACAAAAATCCATGGGGGAGATTTTTGAAGAGAAGTAAATTAAAAAGGCAGCGAGTGCATCCCCAGATTCCAGGCTGTAAATTACAACTGCATAAAAAACATGGAAGAAGAAAGCGTGCAAGAAGTACCTCTTCTTACACTGCAAAGAGTGTTTTGCATCCATACGGTTTCCCCTGTGTTTTTGTGATCTTTCACAATATAACAGGGTTCAATTTTTTTTTAACAGGGTTCAATTTTATGTAAATATGATACATATGGTTTGTTTTAGAATATACAAAAAATGCACGAAATTTCCAAGCCCTCTATAATGAAAGTCACAGTGATTTTTTCATTTCCCAGACGAGCCAGGTTTTGTGACATTAGTGTTTAGCTCCACATATTTTTGTCCATGATATTCTGCTTCTCTACTTGTGTCATGTGTTTAGATTCTGCTTCCCCAGCTAGGTTGAAAGCTTTTTGAGGGCAAGCACTTGAAAATAATGGTGAACTGTATTCCGCCCATAATAGCAAGAAATATAGTGAGAACAGAAGGACATAAGAAGAAATGGAACCAAGTAGAAAAATCTCTCTTTCAGTGGCAGCGACAATGAGGCAAATGGATCAAGTTTTTTTTTTTTTTTTTCACTCAAGTCTGTCTATCTTTGGCACAGCAAATATTAGTAGAATTAAAATGAGCACTTTAGTTTGAACTGTTAATTTTATTAATATTGAACATGGTAACTGAAGAGGCAAGGTGAGAGGCTCCAAATCTCATGGCTGATTGGATTGGTAGTAGAGACAAGATGTCAGAATGTAAATAACCAGCCATAGATCAACTAAGGTGCCAAACATGAGGACAAGCAAAGCTGAAGGTAGAATTCAGAACTGTTAATAGGACTGTTTCTTTCTTATTTCTTCATGAATGCTGAGAGATTATTGTTTTGGTTAGGTTTGTGACTCAAAAGTCTGCCATATACGTCTTATTCAATATTTATACCTAACATCATTGAACTAGACACTGAACACCTCCAGCTGAGTTGAAAGGACTCTTCTACTAAATAGCTCTCCAGCATTTCAGCCAGCAGTGAAATTGCAGAACATTCAATTTGGCCAAGTTAGGAGTTCTTATTTGTTGTCTTTTCCTTTCTTTCTTTTTTTCTCCCTCAATTTTGCAGAGGGAGCCTTGAGATCTATTTTAACATAATTATTTTTGACAGGCCAACTGTACCAAACAGGATGAAATTATAACCTTTTCAGCTAATTGTTGTGATTATCTACTTAGCATAATGTGCTTGCCTGTCACATTAAGAAGATGCCTGCTGTGGGGATGCAGCTGGTAGTTAGGTATGAAGGGTAAGCCTTAAGGCTTCATTAAAAAAAATAACTACACACACAAATACAACAAAGAAACAAAACAAAAGCAGGTATGCTATTTGGTATAGAATAGAAGAACATCAGCACCTGGGTAACTGGTCAATAAATGAAAGTTTTCTGCAGATGAATGAATGATTAAACATTCTCCCAATCTGACTTTTTTTCTATTTAAAGAGCAGAAAGACAAGAGTGAATTAGGGATTTGGTGGCACATGAAGAGTCACTTTCTATTTTCCAAGGAGGCACCTGCCTAGATAGGTCAGGATTGGGGATGAGGAGAGATGGAGCGGTTCCTGAGAAAATGTGATGGAATCTAGTAGAAAAAGGGAGTACCTTCAATAACATCTTCCTAAAGGCAGGAGTGAAGTGGTCTTGCCATGCATAGGGGTAAGAGCATAAAGGGAGAACAGGAGCCATGGAAAAGAAGAGTGCAAGCAGGGTAGAACTACTTGCAGAAGGGACTCTTTGGGACATTGTTCCCATATCATCAATTTCATCAGAGCGCTCTTTTGTCTTTTATTTTGGTCCAGATACATTACTGGGATGAAGGACAACCAGGACATTCATTATTAATTATTTTTTCATGAAAGGATAATAATGTCCACATTACAATTTCAATTTCTATTAGCTAAGGACAAGGAGAATCAGGACTTGTGATTATATATAGGTCCAGGACCAGGAAATCTCGTGTCTAAAGACTCTCTTGGTGTTTGCTGTGAGAACTAGAGCCTTCTTTTTATGGGTCCACCCTTGAGACTATAACCTTATTCTAATTGGCTTCAATATTATTCATAACTCAGAGATAATTAAAGTGTGTTCAAGACTTTAGCGAGGGCACCAAAAGTCAAACCCTTACTTAGGGATCCCTGATATATTGCTTCTATAGTGTCTGACCTCAGAAAATGTCAGTATAATATCTTTTGGGCTTTGTAGCCCAGTAGCCTTGTCTAGTTTCCTTAAAAGAGTTGGTAAGTTTTGCCTTTATCTCTTCTAAAATATAGATGTTGGACTCATTCATTTGGTACAGAAAAGAGGAGGAAGTTAAAATAATTTACAGATGTCTAATACTTCCGCTTCAAAGAAATTTCTTAAACACCATATTGAAACGAATGGGTTTGTCCTACATGAAACATGGTGGGTACATTTTGTACCTTTGCACAGACATCATTAATCCATTCATACATACATATTTATTGTTTGCTTGTTATATGCCCGACTTTATGCTCTTCTTTTCATTGTGTCTGTCTGTCAGGCTCATGTTCACATAAGAAGAAATCAGGCTGAGGTTGTGGGCCTCATGTGTCTAGTATATGTTTATTTAATTCATGAACTTACTTGTGAAAAATAATGATAATAAAGCTCCGTGGGACAATTAAGCTAAAGTTAGTTCTGTCAAACTGCTTTTAAAAAATGTCAACTTGGTTATAAGAAGAATTGGAGGGAAAAGTGGGATGAGGTTGGAGACTAAGCAGTCGTCATGATTGAGAATGTGAGTTACGGCAGCCAGCTCAGCTGGGTTTCTTTCCCTGCTGTGCCATTTGCTACCTGGGTGACCTTGGGCAAAATATTTAACTCTTTATATCTCATCGTTGAGATCAGGGCCATCATGGTGCTTATCCATGGGATTGTTTGAATTCAGTGATACAATACAAGTAAGATGCTTAGCAAAGTATGTGGCCTGTATTAAGGGCTCAGTAATTTCCAAATTACTGAACATAGTAGTCTCATTTTGTATTCTCTAAGACTCTAGTTTGCCCTTAAAAAAAAAAAGATTAGACATTTTCCTCTCCTTGGTGAGGGCTGGGGCTTTAGATCAGGAAGGAAGTGGATTAAGTAGTTAATAGTAATTTTGACATCAGAAGAAGTGAGTAATATTATGACTTTCTGATTTTGTCATCCTAATATTCTTTGAGGACTGTTCTTGTGTTGGATGGCATTTGTTGTTCCTCAGCTCCATACCTGTCTTGCTGTAGCCTATTCTCTATCAATAGAGTTTGAAGCCTGCTTATTACATTTCTGTCAGATTTCTGGTGGATTCTGCTAATGGAAAGTACAAGCAGGAGATCAGAAGGTAGGACAAAAGGGCAAAGAAAAAAAGGTGCCTCCAGTCAGTGATGGCAATAGAAATGGTGGGCAGCATATACATTTTAGTGTTAAACTTGGTGCTATAGATGGGACAGGGCTTGATCTGATTTTCAATCTGATTATGAATTGTATGAGAAGGAAAGACAAACTCCCCAACAATCCTACTGAGTGTAAGTCACTGCTTATAGCATCTACTGCATCATTCTGAAGCAGCTGGTTTTAAAGAATAATATACTGCTTTTGACACCAGTTAGAAGACAACACCTTGGAAGGTTGGGCTGTTTCCCTATAGGGTATGATAGATGCTTTTTAAAAAGATTTATTTGAGAGAGAGAGAGAGAAAGGAGAAAGGGAAAAGGGGGAAGGGGGAGAGGGGGCAAAGGAAGAGGGAGATAAATGGGCTCCTCACTGAGCAGGGCTCGATCCCAGGACCATGAGATCATGACCTCAGCTGAAACCAAGAGCTGGACCCTTAACAGACTGAGCTACCTAGACGACCCTAATAGATGCTTTGAACTTATGAGAATATATCATGTTGTTTCCTTCACAGCAGAGAATACTGAGGTCTGAAAGTCAAGAGTAGAAGCAAGAATGACTCATTTACTAATGTATGTACCAAAGACTCACAAATGTTTGCTTTCCATACCCACAGCTTTGGTCTTTTCTGATTTAGGGAGTTTCTTCCCCAGGAGGAAAATTTCTAAGGATCACAGTATTATTTTCAATAAAATCAAAGTTGAGACTGCTACTTGGTTCTTTTGAGCTCCTCCTGACATTGAGCCTGGAAGCAAATAATGGGATTACTGTAGAGGCTGGGGTTTATTTATTCTGATTATCAAATGGAAATAGAATGCTGCTATTAGACTCAGGGAAAACTAAGAAACCCAAAGGATTCACTGTGGTGCTTCTTTGTACTTGCATGTACAGTAGTAAGGATTAATGGAAGATTTCAGGAAACCAGTAAAAGCAAGGCCAATAAGTAACCAGAATCTTCAAAAATAAATGTTTAGGTCAAACACCAGATGAAGAACCTCAAGGAACAAGCTGGAGTATTGGCTGGGACAAAGACTATCAAATAAGTCACTGATTAGGGAACTTATAAATATCAACTGAGTTCTCAAGGAGAGTTACAGAACTGGGGATTGTAGTGACTTTTCCTGTATGCTTGCTATGTGCATATTTTATATATGTGTCATTTTTCCTCCTCCCTTTCCTACTATATTATGTGAAAAGTGTTTTAATTTCTCCCTTTGTAGTATATCTGAGTGGGCTCGTAATTAACTTAGAAATGGAATGAATATTATCCATCCACTTATTTGACCAACTGTGTGGCCTTTTGGGGGGGGGGGGAACAAATGTACTTAACTGCTTTTTGCTATGCAGAAATCTGATGATGTTAAGGTTGTTTAGATGTGTAATTATGGGAGGAATGGTGGGCATGGAAATGAATTGCCAGGAGTGGACTATGCCACATAGTGTCTGTATTTTCTTAGCTCCATATGAACGCTTTTATAATCTTCCCTTGCCTACTAGGCCTGGAAGACTATAAACTGTGTCTCTCTAAAGTCCCTTGCCAGCTGGCTTCCTGTCATGTTCAGCCAATGGGGCATACTGGAGTGAGATTCCAAGGCATGAGAACAGGAGGGCCATCTTTCTCTACTTTTTGGCAGTGCTTTCTAAAGTGGCAGTGATACCATGGACAGAAACAGTGGTGATGTTAGCATTGGTTCCTGGCAGGCGTGTGCCTTGGTTCCCAGTGAGGCAGCTCAGATCTCACCACAGCATTTTCGATGGGACAGTGATCATGGGCTCAGGGTGGTGCTTACATTTGTTTCTTCAGCCCTAAGGGAGGTAGCAGGCAACTTCTGTTATGAATTGGGAGATAAAATTACCTTCCTTTGTTCCTCTTCCAGATCTTTCATCTCCCTTTAGCCAAAGTCTTGCCTTAAACTCATTTTTTAAAGGTACCTAGAATTTCCTTATTGGTGTGGACTAATAGTCTCACAAAGACAGTGATTTCAGTTGCCCGCCATTCCTTTATCCTGTTTAGATTGTGTAAGACTATCGCAGAACAAGGTCAAAGTGATGGAATGGAGGGGTGGGGTGGGGGTATGGCCGATTTTATCCCACCCACTTCAGTTTTTGGTTGCTTTCTGCTAGATTCTAGGACTTTTCCCCCTTACTAGTTCTACGGCCTTCTAAACAGGACTGAGCACCATCCATTTGGGAGATGGATCACTAATTCAAAGCACTCACAACCAGTCCTATGGTGTTTCTAAAGTCATCTTTTAAATTCTCTCTATATATCTGGTTTAGGAGAGGAGATGGAATTATTGCACTCCACTTTTCTCTTTCTTTCTTTCTTTCTTTCTTTCTTTCTTTCTTTCTTTCTTTCTTTCTTTCTTTTCTTTCTTTCTTTCTTTCTTTTCTTTCTTCACAGTAGGAAAGGCCTTGCATATTGATTATATAAAATAGAAAACTCAATCCAAAATAGCACAGCAACATAGAAATTTACAAAAAAGTTCAAAGGGAAGTACGGCTGCAGGGAAGATGAATGCAGGGTTTCAGAATAGGTCATAAGAACACTCTACTTTTCTAGAAGCTTTCCCACATTGGTTTTTCAGAAATAGGATGATAGATAAAATACAGAATTTCTTGTAAATTTCAGTTTCAGAACCACATTTCATGAGACATACTATAACTTAAAAATATTGTTATTTATATGAAACTTTAATTGAGACATATATGCACCTTTATTCACATATATGCGTGCATACATATATATGTGTATAAATACAGGAGTATACATATGTGTGTAACTATATCTATATATAATTTTCTTTTCTTTTGCTAGATTGACAATTCTAGTCTAAGAATTTCAGTAGAGTTTCTGTAAGAGTTCTCATGAGGTAATAGAATTTTATGATATGAGGCTTTATATTGTATGAGTCTAAGAACACTTTGAATCTGTTTACTCTTCCATGGAGTTAAAGATAACAGACTTCTCAAATCCCATGTTTTTTTCCCTAGGTTTCTTCAGTCCAATAGTAAGAGGATGGCACCTAACACCCAAGCCAATGATTCTCAAGGTCCCTAACTAGTCATATCAGCATCAACTGAGAATTTGTTAGAAATGCAAATACTCAAGCCACACTGAGACCAATTGAATCAGGAGCTTTGGGGTTGGGGCCCAACAATTCATTTTAACATACCCTCCAGGAAATTTTAATGAAAGCTGGAGTCTGGGAATCATACACCAGTAAAGTCAAACATAGAGCACCTGCAATGGTACTTCCTATTCCTCTCCCCATGTTGGAAGTTTTTGCTTATGACTGAATTATTTCCAACTGTCTAGTCCTAGAATATTTCTCATATAGCTCTTTAGGCTGGCACTACTAATTTATTTCCCAATGTGTTACTTGTCTCAGAGTATCCTTCCAACTTCTCATCCCCAACTTGGGAATCTTGACAAACTTTTTTTTTTTTTCCAGAATAATGCTTTATATTCTGAAATACCCTTGCTTATAGCCCATGATTTCTTCAGTTACACATCTCCTTCAGAGACAGATCATAAAGGTCTAGGCTGAGAGCGAGTTAAAAAAAGCCTCATGTATTAATGGTGGTTCTGAGTATCATAAATTTACACCTGAAAGCCTTGAAATTCATTAGCCAAAGGGTCTCTATAATGGTAAAATTTAAGAGACTGTGGAAGGTAAGTTAAATAAATTATCTTGGCTAGGAAAGATTTAACAGTGGCCTGCAAATCACATTGAAACAAGTAACAGTTTATTATGTCTATGCATAAATTGTGCTTTTGGTCTGCTGCCTTGGGGAAATCTGAGACATAAAATTCTCGTGGTAAATCCATTTGGGTTGATTTGGAGATTCTGATAGAGACACCATTGAATTCGCAGAAAAGAAATCTCATTTCCCAATAGGTAAACAGTTCTTGAAATAAAGTCATTATAAATTACAGTGCGGCTTATTTACCATCAATATACACCCCCTTAATTAGGTGTTGACTGGATCAATTGCAAGACAGTATTGGGTCAGGTCAACATTTGAAAAAGAATGATGAAAGGTTGCTTGGCAAGAGACCAGTTCTAATGAATAAAATTGAAGTGATTTCTTTCTTACTGCAGAGGCAGGATTCACGCTTCTGGGAGAGAAGTTTTACCTGAATCAGGAGCGTTGGGCAGAGCATACACTGCAGAATTGGTCTCAAAAGATGAGAACAACTAACCAACCTTATTACGAATAAAAATATTCTAATTGAAATGAGATAGCATTTTAATCTATATTACTGGCAATTTTCTTAAATGAATAAAGGATTTTGGACTATCAGAGATATGATGAGGTTTATATTCTCAGATTCCTCTTACAGGAATATTAATTAACACAAATTTTATGAAAGTTAATTTGATTATATACAGCAAAAGTCTTTCAAGTAGTCCCTTGACCCAGTAATTCAAAGTATTGTAATTTGTCTTAAATAAATAGCCAGAAATGGGTAAATATTTTTGTACAAGAAGTTTTCTTGGAAAATTTAAAAATAGCAAAGCTTTGGAAATAATTTGATGTCTAACAATAAGATAGTGACTAAATAAATTAGGTGCTTATAAGGCAGAATGATTATATGGTTGTTACATCATTTTTATATAAAACTCTTATGATATAATGTGACCTAGAAAAGCAGGATAGAATATTGTACGTATAAAAACCTCAATTTAGTGCATATACACACAAATATTTTTACAATAAAATAGGAGAGAATAAAACATGTCAAAGTTCTTCTATTTTATCTAAATTATAGACTTAATATAATCTTCCTAAATATGTCACCTCTGTTTTCTAAAATTTATAAAACAATAATTTCTTATGCTTAAAATAAAATTGTAGTATTTTATTTAAAAATTTTATTGACATTTTTCCAAGAATTCCATGACTAGGTCCAATAATGCATTGATTATTTTACAAAACTAATGTTTACTGAGTGCCTAGTATGTGCTAAGAACAATAATACCCATGCAAACATACATATTCACACAAAAATTATCTCAGGTAGTGATAAGCATTATGAGAAGCAGATTTAGGGCATATGAAATAAGAGAATAGAGAGTAATAGAGTGGGGATATGTGTGTGTGGTGAGGGAAGGCCTTTATTAGGACACTGGAAGGAAATGGGAAAGCTGGTCATGTAGTTAGCAGGGAAGAACATTCCAAGCAGAAAAAAAAGCAGGTATAAGAGTTCTTGGGTTGAGAGTCTGTTTGGCATGTTCAAGGTAGACAATAAAACTAATGTGACTGGAGACAATGAGCAAGGGAAAACATAGGGATAAAAAGCAAAAAATGAAGCTGAAGCCAGAGTATGTAGTACCTTTTAGGCCATGGAAAAATTGGATTCTCCTCTGAGTGAGAATGAGAACTTATTTTAAAATTCTGAGCAGAGGGATAACATGATTTGACTGGTTTCAAAAGGATTACTCTACCTACAGTGTGAATGAATACACGATAGAGGGAGCCATGGGGGAAGGGAGAAGAGCAGTTGAGAGACTTTCAATATAATTCATGTGAGGGATAATGATGATTTTAACTAGGAATGGCAGCAATGGAAGAAGTGAGAAATGGTCAGATTTTGGATGTTGTTGAAAAACACCGTCAGTTGGATTTTTTGGTTAGCTAAACATAAGTCACACATGCATACATACACAAAAAGAAGTCAGAATCATGCCAAGATTTTGATCTTAACACCTTGAAGAATGGAGTTACCTTTACCGAAATAGAGAATATGGTGGGAGGAACAGATTGATGGTTGGGGAGAGATGGCCAGAGAATCAAGAATTTTGTTTTGTAGATGTTTAATTGTAGGTACCTGTTAGAGATCCCAATGGGCATATATAGTAGAAGACACCTGGAAGCAAACATCTAAAGTGTATGGAAAGAATATGACTGCAGACATATGTTTGGTTATTGTATTTCTAGGGAGAACTCAGAGGGATGATCTAAACTAAAGTGTTGAGTATAGATTCAGAGCATGTCTGAAAACTGACACGTAAAGCATCCTAATGTTAGAAGTTGGGCAGGTAAACTCCTGAATAGTTGGGATGCCTGCGTGGCTCAGTGTTTGAGTGTCTGCCTTTGACTCAGGTCATGATCCTGGGGTCCTGGGATCAAGTCCCGCATGGGGCTTCCTGCATGGAGCCTGCTTCTCCCTCTGCCTATGTCTCTGCCTCTCTCTCTGTGTCTCTCATGAAAAAATAAATAAAGTCTTAAAAAATAAACAGGCATAGTCAAAGGAAATTGAGCATATGCAGCCCATTTGAAACAGTTATCTGGGGTAGAGATTCCTGGATTTTAATGTACATATATGAATCTCCTGACTTTCTTGTTAAAATGCAAATCTGACAAGAGTATGAGTACATGGCAGTTTGTGATTCTGCAAGAACAACAACAAGCTTCCAGGTGATGCTTATTCTTCTGGCCCTTGAATCACAGTAGCAAGAACCTAGGAGAGAATGGCAAAGCAAATTACATAAAGGAATATTCTTCTATCTGTGAGAAGTTCTAAAGATCCCTTAAAATTTGTGATCATGAATTTAAAGTGAGACTGTCAAGACTATGTTTTTCAAAAGACTCCTCTCTGGGTCCAGGTGTGGAGTAGGTGAAGATCAGGATTTAACCTAGGTTGCATTTTCCTAAATATGTAGAAAGGAGGGAGAGGGGGACAAATGTACTGATAGAGTATGCAAACAAGTGTGATAATGAAGGACTATGAGATATAAGAACAATAGGGAAAGACATGAATATATACAGGATGAGTGGTTGGCAGTGAAAATGTGTAGGGTCAGCAGACGGGAGGTCCCAATGGGATAGGATAATGGGAGATGAGAAGCGTTGAGATGGAAAGATTGGAAGCAATCATAGGAGAACAGCATGCTTGAGATTATGGAGGATAACAGTCAGAGTAATGTCAAGGTCTAGGTTATGACCATAGGGGAAATAACAGAGGTGGAATAGTAATGAAGTCAACTAACTGAGTGGCAGATGTTGGAAAGATAATCTTTGTGAAGATTAACATCCCTGAGTATTGGGTGAAGTTGTGGGAAAGAGGAAGGTGAACGAACCATCTGCTAACATTCCAAGGAATCATAGACAATGGTCCTGAGATCTGCAGATGGCTGCAATAAGGAGGGACATTTGGGTGTTGGGGAATGAGAATTGTTAATGATGTTCAGGAATATTTTCCATTCCCATCTTTAAAATTGTTTGGTAGAAATGCCCTTGAGGCCCCTGGGTGGCTCAGTCAGTTAAGCTAATGACTCTTGGTTTCAGCTCAGGTCATGATCTCAGGGTCTTTGATTGAGCCCTGCACTGGGCTCTGCACTCAGCAGGAAGTCTGCTTGAGTTTCTCTCCCTCTGCTCCTCTCCCTCTCTCTTAAATAAATAAATAAAATATTTTTTAAAATGCCCTCAAGAAGTTATGCCTATTCATATGAATCACTTTAATCAATTAATGTGAACATGAGATGCGACCTCTGGAAGGCCATCTTCAAGAGCCAGTATGTGAGTCTCCATGTCTCGTTATCTCTGCCACAGTGAAGATTCTTCATCTGGTTCCTAAATGACAGTGACATAGAGTAAAATTTTCCACTGACTAGAGATGAATGCATTAGGTGAATGAGAAATAAATCTTTGTTGGTGTAAGCCAGTAAGATAATGGTTACTAGTGAATCACAATCAAGGCCATCTTCATTAATATGCTTTATTTGATGGTATGGTTTCATTCTTCTGCATGTGGATGTCCAATTTTCCCAGCACCATTTATTGAAGAGACTGTCTTTCTTCCAATGGATAGTCTTTCCTCCTTTATCGAATATTAGTTGACCATAAAGTTCAGGGTCCACTTCTGGATTCTCTATTCTGTTCCACTGATCTATGCGTCTGTTTTTGTGCCAGTACCACACTGTCTTGATGACCACAGCTTTGTAGTACAACCTGAAATCTGGCATTGTGATGCCCCCAGCTATGGTTTTCTTTTTTAAAATTCCCCTGGCTATTCGGGGTCTTTTCTGATTCCACACAAATCTTACAATAATTTGTTCTAACTCTCTGAAGAAAGTCCATGGTATTTTGATAGGGATTGCGTTAAACGTGTACATTGCCCTGGGTAACATTGACATTTTCACAATATTAATTCTGCCAATCCATGAGCATGGAATATTTTTCCATCTCTTTGTGTCTTCCTCAATTTCTTTCAGAAGTGTTCTATAGTTTTGAGGGTATAGATCCTTTACCTCTTTGGTTAGGTTTATTCCTAGGTATCTTATGCTTTTGGGTGCAATTGTAAATGGGATTGACTCCTTAATTTCTCTTTCTTCAGTCTCATTGTTAGTGTATAGAAATGCCACTGATTTCTGGGCATTGATTTTGTATCCTGCTACGCTACCGAATTGCTGTATGAGTTCTAGCAATCTTGGGGTGGAGTCTTTTGGGTTTTCTATGTAGAGTATCATGTCATCGGCGAAGAGGGAGAGTTTGACTTCTTCTTTGCCAATTTGAATGCCTTTAATGTCTTTTTGTTGTCTGATTGCTGAGGCTAGGACTTCCAGTACTATGTTGAACAGCAGTGGTGAGAGTGGACATCCCTGTCTTGTTCTTGATCTTAGGGGAAAGGCTCCCAGTGCTTCCCCATTGAGAATGATTGCTGTGGGCTTTTCATAGATGGATTTTAAGATGTCGAGGAATGTTCCCTCTATCCCTACACTCTGAAGAGTTTTGATCAGGAATGGATGCTGGTATGGAGGTCAAAGAAACTTGGATTTTTTTCAGAGAGAAGGAGAATAACTTCGGAGTGTCATGAAAAGCAGGGAGGATTCTATTTCCCACTCTAGGGTTAAAGTTATCAGCTGTGTGGAAGAGAAAAGAGGAATCTGTGCCTTCAGAAGGTGAGGAAAGAGAGATTTTGACAACTTAGGGGATTTTGCTAAGGGTGTGAGTATTTAAAGGGTTGTTAAACTGGGTCAGATTAGGAAATATGAATGCAAGGGATTTGGGCAAGGATCAAGGGAAGTCCTGGGAGTCTTGTAGTAATCAATAATATAAGATAGAGGTCAGCCAACTTTTTCTCTTAAAGAGTCAGTTAATAAATATTTTAGGCTTTGTGGGTCAAGAGGCGAAATCAAGGATATTCTGTAGTTGTATATATAAACATTTAAAATATAACAATTTATATATAATTTTATATCTATATAAATTATATTATATTTAATATATATTAATCATCGATAATATTTATATAAATATGTAACTTATATATTTATATAATATATATAATATGCGTATATAATGTGTATATAAAATTCCTGGCTCTCCGGACTTACAAAACTAAGAGGCAGGCTGTAGTTTGCTGATCTTTGTTATAAAGCATGACAGGATTAGGTCCTTCCTTGGGTTTCAGGAATGCCTACATAATCACTATATAATTACTGCTAAACATACCCTCCCTACTAGAGCTATTTCTGGTGTTGTGCCTATAACCTCCACTTCCACCTCCATTAATTATCAGTGTCATGACCACAATAAACAATACTAGAATTACTACCAGTCCTTTAACAGCATCATGCCACTTACTGCTGGCATTACCTTCCAGTTCTGAGTGTTTGCTCTCTTCTAAGCTTTGCTGAGTACCGCAGCATCATTAGCTCATTTACGGTATATCATAATCCTATGAAACTAGCAGTATCATTTCTGTTGAAGAGTCGAAAAAACTGTGACTTAGAAAAATCAAAGTCTGCCTCTGCCAGTTGTTTCCATGTCATGGGCACTGATGCAAGCAGCAACCCCTTTTCCACATAATATTACATCTAAAAGTTATAGGATGTTACTCTTTCATGCTTTTCCCCGCCCCCCCCTTTCTAGACATCACTTATATTTTAATTTCCTTTTTTTTCAGGAATACTGGGCACAAGAAAGGCAAGCAGTATAATTAGTTTTAAATAATATGAATCCTTGTGACAATTGATACACTCCAGTGTTCTTCTGTCCTGCTTTTTTCTGACCTGTGTTATGATCTCCTCCAAATTAGTTGGCACAGAGCCTGAAATGGATGCCCTTGTGTTAGTTTGTTCTTATGAAGAGTACTTGAGGTTTTAAATATCAATGGACAGTTCAAGAAAAAGTGGACTGATCAAATGAGAGGTATGTGACCTCAATTTCTTCAATCTATTTGACGTTGACTTTGTTTTCCTATAGGACTATAAAAAATATTGAAACTAAAACAGAAACCTGCACTTTTGTCATAGCCAGATAATGTGTTTGAGCTGCTTGACCTGTCTTGGAGAAAAGAAAGATCAACTGAATGATATGATGAGATCTATGGCAGAGGAATATTTAAGTCGATAAGACATGATAGGATAACACAATAGGATAGTGTCTGTTAACATCTTGCGGTGTATTTATTTCACATGAGGTTTGAATAAAAATGGAGTAATGCTACTCATATTCTTTCAATTTGCTTATTGCCTTAGATATCCTTTCCTGGGCACCTTTCTATTTGTAAGCTTCTTTATTAAAAATTTGAGACAAATTATTTTTACATGGTGTTACGTGTTACGAATGTCACTGAATCTCTATTTCTGTCTATCTCTATTTACCCTTGGATATGCAGGCTACTTAAACATTTCAAATTATACATAGTAATAAGAGGCATATACCATTATGTGTTAGTATTTGCAGGCTTCTTTGATTATTTCCTCAGAACAATTTCCTACAAAAAAAGAGAACAGTTTCTTACAGATTAAATTTTTGATTAGATCTTAAAAATCAATAATTTCTTCAAGACTCATTGATCACCAAGCCACAGTTATGCAAAGGAGGGAACTTTCTTTGAAATTTAAAGAAAGTAATGCAAAAATATCTTTTTATCTGCCTTACTTGGTTGAGATTGGTGATTAAGGCTGGGGTTGGAACCAGACATGGCAATACTTGAATTTCCCAAGTAACAGAAACTGTATTTGCTAAATTCTGACATTTTCTAAAACACTCACTGCATTAGAGTCATCAGTATAAGTATTCAGTTCCTTTTAGTTGGTCTAATTGTTCCAAATATTATATAGCACCTTGTACACACACACATGATATCTCAACAAATTGTAGGATGATGGTTTGTGTGTATGGCAAGAGGGGCCTTAATACCTCTTGGGTGTTTGGGTTTGCTATAATATTTTGAACTGGAATAATTTTATCAAATGATAACATAGCTAATTAATGACAAATCTATTTCTAGACCCTCTCCACTCTAATGCTGCATTTTCTTAAAACTATTAGAGTTTTAATCCCATAAGCAAATCATCATCTTTTGAAATTAAATGGCTTCAAGGTAAGATAAGTAACTTTGGTTGAAATATGTGTGTGGAAAGCTGTTTTTATTCAAAGTTACTGATAAAATAGAGAAGTTATATTACACAGGTTTTTAAATTGAAATTTTTTTTATCAAACTGAGTTTTTAAAATCTCATTTTTATGCTATAAAATGTAGCATATTTTATTTATTTATTTACTTATTTATTTAAGAATTATTTACTATTTACTTAGGAGAGAGAGAGAGAGCACACGCGAAATGGGGGAAGAGGGAGAGGAAGAGAAGCAGATTCCCTACTGAGGAGGCAGCCTGATGCGGGGCAGGATCCCAGGACCCTGAGCTCATGACATGAGCTGAAGGCAGTTACATAACTGACTGAGCCACCCAGGTGACCCAAATGTAGCATATTTTATATGTACTAAAGAAAGTGGCTTTTTAAAAAAAGATTTTATTTATTTATTCATGAGAGAGACACACACACAGAGAGAGAGAGAGAGAGAGAGGCAGAGACACAGGCAGAGGGAGAAGCAGGCTCCATGTAGGGAGCCCGATGAGGGACTCGATTCCGGGTCTCCAGGATCAGGCCCTGGGCTGAAGGCGGCGCTAAACTGCTGAGCCACCCAAAAAAGTGGCTCTTTAAAGATTATTTGGTAATTCCTTTGTGAAGTACTCATTATGTTTTCTTAAATCTATTCCAGTATCAACATTCTTTGAAATGAAGAAGCTCCAGATGTAGAGGATACTGGCGTTTCACAGTGCTCTCACAAGTGACAATTCTGTACATCTTGTGATGCTATTCTAGAAAGTCACAGGGAGAATCATTACATTTTAATTATAGGTATTTTCAGACTGATGGGATTTAATAAATCATAAGACTTGAAAGATGGACAAGTTAATAAGGTAATGAACATTTGTTTGAAAAGCTTTTAAAGACTGCTCTGCAGGAATAAAAGTGAAGAGCCATCAAAAAGGTTGATCAAAAAGTCCAAGATTGATTAATTTATCCTTCTACCATTTGGGGATCAAATATTTAACATTTCATGGCAGACATTGTGTAAGTCATTAGACACTAGAGCCAGAAGGGGCCTTCAAAACTAGTTAGTTCCATTGTCCCATTTTAAAATGATGACGCTGAGGCCCAAGGACTCCCTCAAGGACATTGATGAGTTGTGACAGATCTGGCATTAGATTCTAGGTCACCTGTTTCTCAAACCAGACATCTCCCACAAGCAGGCTTTATTGTGAGTCCCATAGCCAGCCCTGCACATGCCACATGTTTACTTTCACTGAAGGGCCATATTGGATTGACTCCTCCTGATGACATTAGAGTGGATAAGCGATATTAATGGCTTCTTCTCTATAAACCCAGGTTCTACTCTGTGAAGGGATAGACTGCATTACTTATCCCCTCCTGTCTGCAATTCCCATTTTCTTTTTATCTGCCTGCAAGCCGGTTTTCGGTAGGGGCATTTAATTTTCAGGTCCTGTCTGTGATTGGATCTATAGGTCTTTCCATCTACTACCTTTCCTTTTTGTCTGCTCCTCCATCTTCTCTTTATCTTCATTGTCATGAGATATTTCATTTGCTGGACTCTTTTCTCATTTGTAACCTATCACTTGATTTTATTATTTTCTCTCAGTCTCAGGCTTGTTTTGAGTAATGTGTTTTTCTCACTGTCTTTTCTCTCAGGGAAATAAAGAGGAAGAAATATAAGACAGAGGAAGAAAACATCCTTTTTGAAAAAAGTGAAAAGCCTCTCTCAGTACACCCAGTGCTGTGTCTTCCTTTTCTTCACCTTCTTTATTTTTGGAAATCTTTTTAGGATAAGTGGAGAGTAATCTCTTGAATCCCAGATTATACCTGAATTCTCAGACCTTTCCTGGCCACTCAAGAGCTCAGTGTGCTCTTACCCATTTAAAAAATGCCACACAGGAAATTAGTCAAAACAAGTCAAGAAATAAAATTAAGAGGAAATTGTGCTAATTAATTTACCCTCTTTTACTGTCAATATCTTACTAAATGTGTACTGTAATGTAAAAGTTATTACATGCCATGTTGATTTCTATATTCTTAATAGAGCTAGGTTTTAAAGAAATCATATTTGCAAACTGGCTGATTGTCTTGGTATTTTGTTGTTTGGAGGTAATTTCAGACCCATGCAGGAGAGTAGTTCCACTATTTTATGATGGCATCTCATTTTCTGACTCTCCATCCCCATCTGATCTGAATGACCTTGTCATGAAGGTGGCCTCTAGGTCACCTTAGAATATTTACAAAAATCAAATATATACCCACAGAGGCAACCTAAGTTTTGTGATCAGTGATGAGCTATAATTCAATTTGTTGTAAATTATTGTTTATAACTCTAAAGACACATTAACCTGTGCACATGCCTTCACTGTGGTGGACATCTGCGGAACTCTGTTTTCAGGAAGTAAAATGCACACCATGCCCACCATCAGCTTAAGTGGCTTCTGAGAATGACATGAAATAGATAACAATATTCATGTATACTTTATTCCATTAATCTTTTGGGTGGAATAGAATCATCTCATACATTCCTATCTCTGAGGTTGCTTTTTGTCATGATTCATAGAATTCCAAAAATAAATAGGATTTATTCTGAATTTTAAAGGGCTGTTTCTTAAAATACCACCACCTTATCTTCAGACTCAGTGTCAAACTTGAATCAGTACTTTCAGAGTCTGCCCTTTCATCTTTCATCCCTCCCTCCACCTCCTTCATCCATTGCTTCTGCACCCTGGACTGTCTAGGTACTTCCCCAGAAGTCCATCCCTTAAAGCTACAGCCATACTATTCCAGATTTAACTTACTCAGTTCAGTTACTTACCATACCACTTCAAACAATCCTCGATCCTCTTATTTTCTCACATCTCTTGTCCAATCCATCAGTAAATTCTATGGGTTTCCCTCTCAGCTTCCTCCACTGCAATCATGGTGCTACAAAGCATCATTATTTCTCACCTGGACTACTGCTCTAGCTTCCCCACTAGTGTCTTTGCACTTGCCTCCTATTGTTAGTACAGACTGAGGTCAAAGAGAACCTTCAGGAATGTGAGTCAGAAGGTGCCAAGATTTTTCTCTAGACTTACCTGTGACCTCCCACATCATTCAGAGGAAAAGTCCTTGTGATGGCTTCTGGGTCCCTAATGATTTGCCTTCCTGTTGTTTCTCTCATCTTCTCTCTCACCTCTGTTGCCCTTTCTGGATTGTCTGCTCCTTCTTGGACATGTCCAACTTGGCCCTGCTTTACATCCATTCTACATGTTTTTTCCTCTGCTTGGGATGATCTTCCAAGTGTTCATACGTTTTCCTTACAAGCTGCTCAGTTGTCACCTTGTCAATGGAGTCTTCATCAAGGTGACCACGTTCTTAGAACAGCATCATCCTTCTGCTACGCTCTTTGTTCTTTCTTGCTTTTCTTTACCCTCTCCCATAGCATTTATTATCTGAACATATTTACTTATTCATTTTCTGTCTGTCTGCTTCATGTCTCCTAGAGATTTCATGAGAACAAGGATTTTTGCTCAGCACATAAAAAATTTAATAAATATTTGTTGAAAGAATAAATAAATGAATACAGGGTAAGATATCAGTAAGGTGTTTAAGAACACAGTCTTTGATGTAAAATATATGTAGGATCTAGTGGTTGCACAATCATTAGGGAAGAACTCTTTTGCAAAAGGGGAACAAGAATATTGATTTCATAGGCTGGTTGTATGAATTAAGTCATACAACTTAATTTGTAGTGTGAAGAATCTACCAAAGTTCCTATTGATAATGAATGCTCACATGGAGCTATGCTACTGCTACTTCTCTTGTCACCCCTTGAATTTGTATCTTACTTTCAAGAATGACAGTGCAAGAAGTTCAGTGGCCACTGCCAGTGATCCTGCTTCCCTTCTCCCAGGATGTCTCAGTTGGGTGACTCCCTGTTTATCTGGGCCTGTGATATAGTATCTATTATCACAAGACTGTTTTAAGATATTTTATCTTTAGAAATCCTTTTAGGATATTCTCCAAAGTCATGGAGACATCTCATTTTACTAAGCCATTGATGAAAATTAACAAAGACATAATCACTACCTTGTTGGCTTTTTACTGTTAAAATCAATTCAGGAAATCCATAAAATTGAAAGAAAATAAATCTTTAAAATTCACTTGAAGTTGACATCTTCAAGGGGAACTCTGAGTTTCTGGAATGAGGATATTCAGTATCATGGCCAGACGAGTAACTGACTCTTCTATTTTGCATTTTTCTTTCTAAAGGAAACACACATCTGCCAAATGTATTTCCTAGCTCAAATACACTTTACTACACCAGAGAACTCCCTTGTCAAAATAGGTCACTATGATCGTTTGAGAGTGATTGTAACAAATGATATTGATAGATACAACTACCCCAGGCAGAGCCACTACTTGCTAAGTAAGTGCTAGCTCTGGGCTGGGCTTTGTTCCAGATTTCGATAAAACGTTACATCAATAGACTCTCAGAGCAACACAGTGAGTTAGATGTCATTTGTCATATTTTGTGGATGCAGCAAAAGAGGTATGGTAGGATTAGTACAACTAGCAAGTGGTAGAGTCTGGATTTTACAATGGTCTGGACAGTAAGACCCAGGCTCTTGTTATAATCACTTCAACAGTGACCTGAGCCATTTGTAATACATGTCTGGTAGTAGATGAATTTAAAATTTATTGGCTGCAGGTAGAAGGTCAGTAAATAAGGATCAGTGCTCCTCTTAGCCAGGTGCAATAACTTCCTTGATCCCATTTGCCAGTCAAATCTGGCTTTGCCTTTGGATTGGTGGTTACCTCATCTAGTTGATTTCTGTGGTGAATTTTTGGGTCCTTCAGAATCAGTGACCTTTTAAAAAAATCCTGTGGTAAAATAACCTCAAAATCTTAGTGGTTTGCAGCAATAAACCTTTATTTTATTTTCATGATGCACATGTGGTTTGGTTGATTTAGGCAAGACTTGGTTGGATTCGATTAGAGTTCTTGCTTCTGGGTAAGTTTGGGTTTCTGCCTTTACTACTTGGGACATGTTCCTCCCACAGTGAATTTCAGAAATGCAGGAGAGGGGGAGAGAGAGAGAGAGAGAGAGAGAGAGAGCAGTAACATGTGATGCTTATACATCCTCAATCCAGAATCAGCTCACTGTCACTCTGGCCAGAGCAAATCGTCTTCAGAGGCATGGGACCAATGTCATGGAGATGCTGCAAAGCCACTCAAGGGCTTGGATGTTTAATTCTAATAGATGGAGAGGAGGAAGAAGGGAAAATAATGTGCAGTTTCTGCAAACCAAATGTTGACTTTAAAGGCCACACTCTGATGGCATGGTTTTATCCATCCAAAATGCAGGTTGAGAGCATTTATTTATCTCCTGGAAATTAGTGACAATGACATGAGGTGCATCAAAAACAGGGGATCATTTCTGGCATAAAGAATGGTCAAAGTTTATTTATTATTTATTTATTTATTTATTTATGTATTTATTTATTTATTTTTAAGAATGGTCAAAGTTTAATGTATTTCAGGCTGCACTTCTATTTTTATATTATTAGCTCTTTCATGCCCCTTTGATTCTTAGGAATCAATAAATTCTGATCACTTGTTTTAACCTTAATAAAAATTATTAACTGAGTATTTATTGAACTACTACTCTTGGTTAGCCTTGCTCATGAGTGGTAAAATTGATCTGGTTTTCATTTTCATTGCTTGTTTAGTTTCTGAGCATCTGCATAGTCAGATCTTGGGTCTATGATTTCTTCTCTAACTTGCCATGGTTAGCTTCTGGTCTGACTGCAGCTTTGCCTGAGTATATGCCAGTGGCTTTGTATGACAGGTGATTAATTCTTGATTTCCACTAAATCTGTGAATTTTGATTATTTATGACTTGCTGGCTTTTGTAATTTTTCATTCGCTATCATTTAAAACTCCTTCCTTTGCAAATCAAAGAAAACCCAATGCCAACTGACTGAAGCAAGGGGAGCTTACTTGAAGATTCCAGGGGTAAGGACAGGTGTCAGGAACAGCTGGTTTCAGAATTCAGTTCCCACTCTTCCCCTTCCTTCTTTTTTTTTTTTAATTTTTATTTATTTATGATAGTCACAGAGAGAGAGAGAGGCAGAGACACAGGCAGAGGGAGAAGCAGGCTCCATGCACCGGGAGCCCGACGTGGGATTCGATCCCGGGTCTCCAGGATCGCGCCCTGGGCCAAAGGCAGGCGCCAAACCGCTGCGCCACCCAGGGATCCCTTCACCTTCCTTCTTATCGACTCAGCTCTATGTTCATTATTCTCATTTAGAGACAATTTCCCCTTTTTGGAAGCAAAAGGTCTCAGGAGCTCTATACTAAATACTAGTAGTTAAGTTACTCTTCTCTAGAAGCTTCTGCACAAGTTTCATTGCATAATATTGGTTCTATTGGAAAACAAATCTCTCTGAACTAATGACCTTGGATTGGAAAAATACTCTGTCTTGAGTCAATGTAGCATGCTCCACTCCAAGAGGTGAGGGCTGACTTAGTCTCTTCTGTATTTGTGGGCTAAAAGTAGGGGAAAAGTGGTTCACAAAAATCAGGAGCTCCTGGTGGGAAGTAGGGGTGCCTTGGTGGCTCAGTCTGTTAAATATCTGCCTTAGGCTCAGATCATGATCTTGGGGTCCTGGGATTGAGCCCTGCATTGGGCTCCCTGCTGTGTGGAAAGTACTTTTCTCCTTCTATCCCTCTCCATACTGCCATTAGTGTGCTCTCTCTCTTTCCCAAATAAATAACATCTTAAAAAAAAATCAACTGTGGGAGGCAAAAGCAAGCAAAATATTTACTGTATTTTCTGTCTGTCTTTTTACTATCATTTTTAAAGCATTTGGTCTAAACAGTGCTCACTGAGATAAAAATTCAGCAAATTACAATTTAGGTGTATCATACAGACGGAGGTTCTGGGTTATGATTTCGAGCTTCTTCTTTCCTCTCCACCTACCCTAGCCTACAACAATATATCTCATGGGATGACTGATATTAGCTACATGCATTTATTCCACTATGCAGAAAATTTAGATCTTGTCTTTGGGAGTCTATGGATCCCAGTGCTCATTGAATAGTCTTTGATTTCTGTGAACACTTAAAATCTGACAAATACGTTATTATTGACTGTTCTAACAACAAATATGAATTTGTAGAACACTTATTATTCCATGTCTATTTCTCATGTAGTTCACTGACCCAGAGCTTTCAGCATCTTATGGAAAATATCTTCTTCCTCTCTCCTCCGTTCCCTCTCACCCTAATGAACTATTAATATATTATGATCAACATTTTAGTATCTATTGCCGATTATGATGATACTAATGTGTGTAATATCTCACATCACTAAGCATTGTCTCACCTTTTTTTTGTTTAAGCTTTATAAAAATTCTGGGAGGCAAGTACTATTATCAATTAGAAATTGAGGCCATTTGAAACCTGTTAAAAGTCATACAAGGACTATGAGGTTTAGGTTACCTGACCTCACATTCAATATTCTTTCCCACTTAGCACTACTCTATGGTTTGAAAAAATAAATCCTCAGCTCAGCCAGAGGGGCCTGGAGAAGTAAAGGCTTATAGACATTTGGCAAAATCATGATAAGTGAAATAGGAAACATCCTCCTCCTAAATCATCAACAAAGCAAGTTTTATCTTTGAAGTGGAATTTATTTGATCCAGCTCTATCTTCAGAGGAGAGATAATTAAAAAAACTACCTATTTCACAAAAGGCACAGATGTACTTATATTTTAGAAGTTTGAAGAGATTATGTGGAGGTTCTAAATCAATTATTTCACATTCTCTGATTTTTAGATCTACCATTAATGTACTGTTAGAATAGATTAGACCTTAGGAATTTTACCATATATTAGAGATCATAGGCTCTGTAATTATATAATTCATCTTGACAAATTACAGTGCTATATAATATATTGTTATAACCATTTATTATCTAGTCTTTCCCAACTAGACCAGAACCAGTAAATTATGTTCAAAACCACTTCTTGGGTTGTGAATAAAAATATCTCATTTGCTTTGTTCTTACTAATCTATAGAATCGATAAACTTAAGTGCTATCATACATTTAAGACTGTAGAATCTTCTTTATCCCAAGGATTATTTATTCTTTCTGGTAAATTGCTGTAAATAAGTACTAATTCCTGACTTAATTATAGCACTATTCATTGGGAAATGACTTTGCCTATCACTAAATTATTCCAAACTTACAATTAAAATGTTCTTGGTCCTCTTGCATAAATAAACCTACAGAATAATTTCTCCAAAACATTGCTTTCTCCTTTTCAAGTAGTGTTGATAATTGGCGATTCAGGGTGCTGCATATGGATATACGGCAGCAAATGCAAATAGTGGAGACATTGTTTTCTTAGTATCACTGAAAGGAAGAGGACTAAGATGAAATAGAAAAAATAGGTTTTTTTTCTTGTGAAAAGCAAATTCAAAGCAATACATGTAATTCCAAATATACTTAAGTATAATCTAAGCCAGTGAGCCAGCAGCAGCTGCTGTGTGCAAGCATGAGAGGTTCCAGGAAGGATCTAACCTCCCCCACCCCCACCTTTGCTGTTTGTTTGTTTGTTTGTTTATTTATTTATTTATTTATTTTTAAGATTTTATTTGAGAGAGAGCTCACAAGCAGGGAGAAGGGCAGAGAGGGCAGACTCCCTGCTGAGCAGGGAGCCCCACACAGGATCCATCCCAGGATCATGACCTGAACTGAAGGCAAATTCTCAACTAACTAAGCCACCCAGGCATCCCTGTAGTCAGGAATATTAATGTCATGTTTATATCTTTTTTTCTGTTGTCACCCAGATAGCCCCTGACCCAAGCACCATTGTGGGCCTCTGACTTCTGTTACCTGATAATTAACTACAGGGCCTAGAGAAAAGAAGCTTCACCTTTCTGAACATATTTATATAGGCAATAAAGTTGAAAAGAACTTAACATGCAGACATAAATGAAAGAAGAAATGCTTTGGTAAGGAATGGCAAGAGAGTGGCATGAGGTCTGGTGAAGTTGCCTTTGAGAGAGGGAAGCTGGCTTCTCCAGGTAGCCAGTGACATTGTGCTGATATCAGCTTTTGGGAACTGGATTTGGTTTACAAAAACTCCAAGTTTCAGGGCCAGATCTGTCCTTTTCATTTACTTTTCTTGTTTGTTTACTTGTGCATTTTCAATATTCATTGATCTTTGGCACTACATTGTGCCAAGCTTTTGAAAGCCTTGGTTCTTCCTCTAATTTTATACTCAATAATTTGAAGATATCATAGTGTCTTCTCATTAATACTTAAAATTTAGATTTGGAACTCAGAATACTTAATTCATCGTTTCAAATATTCACTAATTATATTTATTACAAAAAGAATAGCTGAGTCAGCAAACGTTTCTCAGTCTCTAAAGAGAGAATATCTTCTTTTCCTCGCTATGTTATTTCTCTTTCTTTCTCCTTTCTTTCTTGTAAAAACTGTATTTTTTTTTATAAAAGAGGATATTAAACAAACATTGCCTAGATGGGAGCCTGCAGGAAAAATGCTGTATTTTTGTTGTTTGAGTACAGGTATCTTGTACAAATCTACATATTTTTTAACTATGCCTTTTGGGAGTTATAATGCTGGTTTTGAGATGTTGATAGTGTATGAGCTGTGTCAGAACTTTCGCCTTCCTGATATAAATTGGAAGACAGATTGGCCACTCACCAATATTGAAAACGGAATCTGATGGGACCTGTGATTGTCAGGCAGTGGAAATCATAGACTCAAGCTAAAGGTGTGTTGTCAACACATATAAAATGTGGGCAAGTGTGTGTGTGTGTGTGTGTGTGTGTGTGTGTAATATGTATATATATGTACATAATGTGTATATATATGTATATAAGCATGGGTGGAACTTATAGGTATTATGCTAAGTGAAATAAGTCAGACAGAGAAAGACAAGTACCATATGGTCTCACTTATATGTGGAATCTAAAAAAATAAAAACAAAACAAAACAAATTCATAGAAAAAAGATAAAGATTTGTGGTTACCAAATGCAAAAGATAGCGGTGGTGGAAGATTCCAGTTATAAGACAAGTAAGTACTGGGGATATAACGTACAGCATGATGACTATTGTTACCACCGCTGTATGATATATTATTTGAAAGTCACTAAGAGAGCAGATTCTCAAAGTTCTCCAGAAAAGAAAAAAGTTTTCTTCTTTTTTCCTTTTGTAACTACATGAGGAGTTGAATATTAACTAAACTTACTGTGGTAATCATTTCATAATATATGTATGTAAAGTCATGCAGTATACTTTATACCTACACAAAGCTATATGTCAATTATATCTCAATAAAACTGAAAGAAATGTGGGCAAGTTAAAAACAGAGAGATGAAGAGATCCTGTATCAGGACACAGAGAGATACAAATGATGTGGCAGGGACACATCTTCCCTTTCCACCATACAAAGCAGCGCTTCTTATAATCTGTCCACCCTCTGTTTATTGCTCTGCTGGTCTGTGATCCTGCCTGGGTCTGTCTGGATGTTGTCAGGGAACGTGTCAGGACTCATCGTGTGTGGCCATTCCTGAATAGCTACCCTTATGTGAGGCCAGAGAAAGGAGGACTTAGCCTTATGTTGCAGCATCGGGAATCCCAGGAAAGCTCCAATAACCGCCTTCTTGGCCCTAAATCACATTCATATCTCTAATGCCTGCCTTCAAAACTTCATCACACAAGACCTCGGGTGTTTGAGGGCTGTATCCCAAATCCACTTCTCTGTTAGACCTTGCAATGGTTTCTGATGGCCTCTGGGACCCATGTCAAACTGCCAACATGTAGTAAAGGGTCTTTTTGTTTGGCCTCTCTATTTTTGGTCTTATCTATCTCTGTGCGGCAAACAGGGAAGCTGTGAGCCACAGCCACTGTCTTCTTGGTTAGTACTTTTTTTCTCTGATGAGCTGCTTTGTTCTCAGCTCAAGGACACTTCCCCGTGCTCCTCCCTGGTCCTAGAGTCTTCAGTAAGCAGGGGTTCATTCTTCGTCATGCATCATCTCTTTGCTGAAGTTTTTCTTATTCACTCATTGTTTTGTGGAGCAGGTAAGCTTTCCTCTTTCCTTAGTCCTCTCTCAGTTTTTTCATGACCTGCCATGTGTTCCCATGGGACGGAGATGCATGAGACTCAGAGCAGGGACTGTGCCTGCCTTGCAGGCCATCAGATTTCTGGTGTTTGGCACCAGGCCTGATACATAATTAGCTCTCAATACGCTTTGGTTGAATGAATAAATAATGAACACACACTAATTGCTAATATGAGGTGCTGTTCAAATTAGTGTAAAATTATACTTTCTGTTAATTAAAAAATAACGATATGAAATGTTTTGTGTAAAATATCATAAATCCCAGAGTCACTAGAAGCTACTGAAATTGAGAAAACATGGGTCAAGACAGGAGAGTTGAAGACCTTCATCTGTTCTGAAGTGGGGAGTGAATGCAATGAAAATGATGAACGTAAGCCTGGTGCCTGTGTTTCTGTCGGCTAGTCTGTGATCTCTTTGAGGGCTGTGGCTGCAGCCAACCTGGTGAATTGGACCACAGTGGCTACTCTGACATCTAGGGCACAGTAGTTTTCATTAAGTATTTGTTGAATGAAGAAAATAAGGAGCATAAACATTCTAATATTAGGCATGAGAAACAATTCTTATCTTTACTGAGCTTATGCTTTAATGGATAGCAGTCATTGTCTGCCTTCAAGTTGTCAAGCCTAACACACTTATTGAGGAGATAAGACTTCAGTATTGTAATACAGGCTAGATTTGCCTCCTGGAGTAGGGTTAACATTCAGAGGTATTGTATCAATCAGTCTTCAGGTGGTGTGTTTTTTTTTTTTTTTTTTTTTGTGACCATCCTCTCTTCTCTCTACCTGAAATTCTTTGCTCCCCCCACCACAACTTCCATCAAATGTTCTCAGTTCTGACCTATTAAACTCTAAAGTATGGACAGATTTTCCTCCTGCAAAAGAAATTTATAAAATACTTATGAATGGCCTAGAAACTAGGATCTTCTTACCTACTACTAAATTTTCTAGTCCTCCTTGGATTCTAGAATGTTTCTGATTTGTACCAGTTTGTCTAGACTTTGACATAGTGCCTTGTCACAATTTACACGTCTATATCCAGCTGATTTCAGGCTACCCAGCTCCTTGCAATCATTATCTGTCATGATTCTAATACAACCTCCAGATCTACATAATACCCCACCCTTCCCCTTTTCCAGCTCTCCGTGCAAGGCTTTCCTTGCTATAAATTGGTGATTTACAGATCTTATGGCCTCAAAAATGGCATAAGGAAAAGATTAGGCTAATTGAGCATTATCAAGGCCTTTGGCTAGGATGGATTCTCTTAGAATTCAGAATTATCACTCTTGCTGCATTTATGACTGGACACATAGGCATGCCTAGCTTTAGAACCAACTTTCACAAATAACATTGGCTTATTTCTTTTCAAATGATGAAGTTTCCTGAGGATGACTCATTACTTCTCAGAGACAGGTTCTGGGATGGAATTCTGGTAGAAGGATGGGTGTGAGTCCCAATGCTCTGAAAGGTTGGTAATTTATCTTTGTGCCTCTGACTACTAAAACTTTTCAGATTTTATAGTTTAATAAACATTTCCTGAGGGTACCTGGGTGGCTCAGTTGGTTAAGCATTTGCCTTCGGCTCAGGTCATGATCCTAGGGTCTTGTGATCAAGTTCCGAATCAGGCTCACTGCTCGGCAAGAAGTCTGCTTCTGCCTCTCCTTCCCAGCTTATGCTCTCTCTCTCTCTCTCAAATAAATAAATAAATAAATAAATAAAATATTTAAGAAAACACACACACACACATTTCTTGAGTGTCTACCAGGAACAAATATGATACTGAGGTAAATAAGCCACAACCTGTACCTCTGAATCTCATGTAGATAGACAGGCAAACATGGAGTTTCCACATAAATTGAGTGTACAGGGATACAGGGGAATAGAAGCCTACATGGAAACATAATGAAGAGGCATTTTATCTAACCCAGTGATTCTGAAATGTTGATGTTTTTCAGAATCACCCAGAACACTGAGTAATCCCTTGCTGAGGCCACCTGCAGAATGCCTGATTCAATAGGTCTGGGGTTGAACCCAAGAGTTTGCTTTTGTAACAAACTCCCAGGTAATAATCTTGCTCCTGGTACAGAATCCATTTTGAGGACCACTGTGTTAGGGGTACAGAGGAAGGTTTTCTGGAGGTGATGGCCTGATCAAATTTAAAAAACAAATGAGATACCAATGGAGGGAATTTCAAGAAAGGTAAGAGTGGGGTCAGAGACACAGCGGAATGCACAAGGCATTACAGTGTTTCTGGAGAGTGCAAAGAGCAGGAGATGAGGCAGGGGCTTCCAGACATAAGAGAAATTAGGCATATCAATAAGCTGTGGAGCATTTCCCCCAACCCCTCCCCTCTCCCTGGTATTCAGTCCTGGAGCGGTTACTGTAACATTTCAATTCTATACAATCTGAAAAGAATCACACAATTGCCAAAAATTATGGGTAATTCTTCCCTCCTGGACCATATTCAGAGACTGGCCTTATTTAACGTGTCTCTGAAAGATGAGGGTTGTAAGAATATTTTAAGAAGGCCGGGAAAATTTAGACATACAATGATTATAGGCTACATGAAAATGATGTAGAAACCCAGCAATATTCCACATAGTACCTGTCAAAACCAGAAGTTTAAAAGTGTTTGTTTGGTAGAATTCAAGAAATATGCTTTATTGAATGTCAGTGTGAGACTAAAGCATACATCTGTGACTATTGTTCACCATTTCCAGTTATATCATCAAACGTGTGAAGTTAAAGTACAATAAAATAAAATCCAATCTAGAAAATCGTTTAAAATTTTTGGTTTTAATTTATGTAATTAATGACTACTTATAAATAAAGTTGAAGTTTCTGTTTATATAAAGAGAGAAATCCTGGTGATATCAATGGAATAATTGTTTTTGTTCTACACACTTTGAGCTTTTATGTACTTTGATACTATTAACAACAAAATATATCATACAAAAAGGCATATACAGAGAACAGGTATAATTTAAAGACTGTTAACAATATGAATCTTATTTTCCACATTAGAACATTACCAGTGTCTCTGAGACATCCAATTTACCTTTCCCTGATCATGTGCCCAGTCACCCCACCCAGAGATAACCTACTACCAGCCTTACATTTGTTTTAATAATTTCCTTCATTTCATTTTAGTTTTGCCACATATATATTTATAAACTATGTATTTCGTAGTTCTGACCATTTTTTGAAATGTGCATTAATGGAACATCACTGTGTACATTTCTAGTTCCCTTGCATGTTTTGGTTAACATGATGTTGAGAATTGGCTCTGTAGACATAGATAGCTCTAGGTCATTATTTTCACCGCTAAGGGATATTCTGTTGTATGAACAGTCACAAACTTCCTTACCCAGCTACCTTTAATGAACGTGAGAGGATTTCCATTCCTGCATGTGTTTCACTGCAATCAAGGCTCTTTGTGTGCCTTGCTAACTTGTAGACCATGTATATGTTTAGGTGTATTAGGTAATATTAAATTATTTTTGAAGTCACTTGTTACAATTTTTTCATTGTTTCTAGAAGTGGATGAGAATTCTCTTTCTTTTGGCAGACTTGTTTATTTTTTTGTCAAAGTTGGAAAAGTGTTAAATCATTGTTTTTCCATCAGCATTTCCCTGATAATTTACATCTTTGTTCATGTTTTCTCTTCTCTAAAAATCTTTGTTCATATCCTGTGTCCATTTTTATTTAAAACTATTTATTGATTCATAGAGTTTGAAAAAGCCTAGAGGCTCATCCTTTGTCAGTTATGTTTTTAAAATATTTCCTTATAGTTTTGGTATATATATATATATATATATATATATATATATATATATCACATGTATATCTATCTTTTGATAAACAGAATATCTCATATATCATATGGTGAAAGATATCAACCTCTTTATAGTTTGTGCTTTTTAAATTTTTTTTTTTTTTGAGAGAGAGAGGGAGAGGCAGAGGGAGAGGGAGAAAGAGAATCTCAAGCAGGCTTCATGCCTAGCACTGAGCCCATCCAGAGCTCAATCTAACAACTCTGAGATCATAATCTGAGCTAAAGTCAAGAGTCGGACACTTAACCCACTGAGCCACCCAGGCATCCCTATAATGTGCTTTTTAAGCACAGGTTCCAAGTATTAGATTTCCTCCCAAACGTTTTTAAATTTCAAATTTTTCTTTTTATTTTTAAGTCTTTAGTATGTTTGTTGTGTGTGTGTGTGAGAGAGAGAGAGTGTGCACGTGTACACATAGGTGCAATGTGATGTGTGATATAAAGTATCCATTAAGGTATTTTTATTATGTGTAGTCAATTGTTTCTATGCTATACCTAGTGGTCTGAAATTTTGGCTCTATTTATGTATACATGATTTTCTGTTTCTAGAGTTGTATTCAGTTTCATTGATCAGTCTATCTATATGCCACTACCATACATTATTCATTACTATAGTTTTAAAGTGAAGAGATATTGTTCAAGGCAATTTCCCATGCCAGGTTCTTTTACTCAAGGAATGCATAAACTATTTTAGACCCTTTTATCTTCTATATACATATTGGATTTTGGCTTTTCAAAATCCATTAAAAGCAGGTTGAAATTTTATTGGGAACTTTTTTGTCTGTAGATAATTGTGGAAAAATCAGCATTTTGCAATAATGATTTTCCGCAAGTAGGAATAAAGTATATATTTTTTTATTCATAGAGGTTCTTTTATTTAATAAATTTATTTTTTATTGGTGTTCAATTTGCCAACATACAGAATAACACCCAGTGCCCATCCCGTCAAGTGCCCCCCTCAGTGCCCGTCACCCATTCATCCCCAACCCCACCCTCCTCCCCTTCCACCACCCCTAGTTTGTTTCCCAGAGTTAGGAGTCTTTATGTTCTGTCTCCCTTTCTGATATTTCCCACACATTTCTTCTCCCTTCCCTTATATTCCCTTTCACTATTATTTATATTTCCCAAATGAATGAGAACATAGAGGTTCTTTAAATACCTTTAAATTAGGTTTATAACTTTTATAACGTGTGTCATTTTTCACATTTATTTTTAGATTCCTTCTATTTTGTTGCAATAACATATGGAATCTTTTTTAAATTCAATTTTGAGGAATTTATTGTTGGTGTATACAAATGCAATGCACTTTTTTTTTTGAGAGAGAGAGAGAGAGAGAGAGAAAGAGCATACACCCATGAGTGAGAGCGAGGGGCAGAGGGAGAGGGAGAGTGAGAATCTTAAGCTGGCTCCATGCCCAGCACAGAGCCCTGAGATCAAGACCTGAGTCGAAATCAAGAGATAGGTGCTTAACTGATTGAGCCACCTAGGCACCCCTGCAGTAAACTTTTCTATGTTTCTCTTATATCTGGCAAATCTCCTAAACGATTTGTATTATTTTTTGTTATTTGTTGATTAAATTGATTGAATTTACTATGTAAGGAATCATATACTCTGTGATTAAAAACAATACTGTTCCTCCTTTCTGATCTCTATCCCTGCTTGTTTTTTTGTTTTTTGTTTTTGTTTTTTCGTACAGTAAGATACTATTTTTTTATGAAGTGTATCAGTCAGAATAACCTTGGCTGCTAAAACAAACAACTTCAAAATCTCAACAGTTTCAACATAAGAGTGTATTTGTTGCTTTTGGTCACAGCCAGTTCTGTTTGCCAGTTGTAGCTGTGGGCACTTTGCTACATCCAGTAACTTCCATCTTGTGGGTCTTAACCCTCAGAGGTCAGTCAAAGTAGCAGGTAGACAGAGAAAGTGCACAAATTAGGAGTGAGAGTTTATGGTCCAAGCCTCGAAATCATGCACATCTCTCCTTCTCCCAGTCTAATGGCCAGACTTCTGTCACATGATCACATCCAGCCAGGAGGGAGGATACAGGGTAATCATCTGCTCAGGGCTAAGGGGGAACAGAGGATGCTGAACAGTCATGGTAATATCTGTCACAGCAATTTGAGAGTTATCTTCTATTCCTTGTTTGCTTTTTGCATCTGCTTAGATGATCATGTGGTTTTCTTTTTTTAATATGCTAATTTGAAAAATCGCTCTAATGCACTTTCTAATGTATAAAGCAATTTTATATTTGGGGAAAAATCTGCTGAGATATATTGTATTTAAAAACCTCTTTAAATGCACCTCTTCGTTTTATTTGTTATTTTTGTTTGTTAAAATATAGTTGACCCACAATGTTACATGCTTTGTTTGGACTTTTTGTGTCTATATTCAGGAGTGAGCTTAGCCAATAATATTCCTTTCTCATAAACATCTTTGATTTTGTTGCTGAGGATAAATTACACTCACACAATTATCTGAGGATTTTTTTTATCTCTTACTATTTTTACAATATAGTGTATTCACTTGTTGAATTAATTGCTCCTTGATTATTAGGTAGAATTTATGAGATTTTAAAAAATTTTCACTGTACTAGAACTTACAAACAAAGGTTTCTAGGCCTGTTTCTTCTTGGTCACAGTTGGTGATTCATAGTTTTCTAAGAATTAGTTTTCTAAGAATTATCTAAACCTTTGCATTTGTGGGCAAGATATTGCTTATAATAAATTGTCATTTATATTTTTAATCTCTGCTCTGTCTGTATCCATTACTCTCTTCCATTTCTAATAGTCTTTTGAGGATGCTTTTCTTTTTTTCCCTCTGTATCTCTTGCCAGAATTTTATTGTGTTTAGCTTTTAAAAGAAATCAAATTTTATATTAGTTGTTTTTCTTTATTGCTTGTTTTTTTAATAAGTAATTTTGGCTCCTATGAATTTTCTTCCTTTTGCTATCTTTGGATTTTTTCTTTAGTTTGTTCTTGCTTCATAATTTGGATTCTTTAGCTATTATTTTCATACCATCTTCTTTTCTTTTTTTTTTTTTTTACCATCTTATTTTCTAACAGAGAAATCTTTGCCAAACATGGGGCTTTAAATATTTTATGTTATCTTTTATAGTTTTATTGTTTTACCTTTCACATGTAATTCTACAATCCAGCAGAAATTCATATTACCTTATGACGTGAATCAGGGTTTAAGATTTATTATTTTTCATATGGATATGCCACTAAACAAAACTCCTACAATTTCTGTGTAAGCCTATCTTCTCTCTTGTGCAGTGCCACTTTTTCATTCACCAGGTATGTATGTATGTGTGGGTCTACTCTTGAACTTGTATTTTTTTGCACCAAACCATGTCATTTTAATTACCATACCTTTGTAATAAGACTTTCTACCTAATAGAGTAAGTTCTCCAATTCAATTTTTCTCCAAAATTCTTAGCACTCTAATGTCCCCTTGTATTTCTATAAAAAAATGTTAAAAGCAGCTTATGGAATTTTTACAGAAACTTTCAACAGAATTTTTTTTTAAATCCTGAATAATTACATATGGTAAAATTCATAGATCTTAAATATACATGTCAATGGGTTTTAACAAATTTATTCACCTTGGTTATCATCATAACCAATGCTCCAAATATCCTTGCAGCCTAGAAACTTTCCTCATGGCCATTTCTATTCCTGCTGCCTGGAAGCTTGTTCTCAGTTATAGGTTCATTATTAAATGTCTCCAGAAATGTCAGTTTTCTGTATTTTAAGATAGGAGACAGATTGCTTGTGTTCCTTTGTATATTCAGGATTTTATTTTCAATAGCTCCCATATTCTCCATTTGCTTGAGGCATTTAGAGAATTTGTGACTTACCAGTAGAATGGCTGGGAAAACACTTTATGCTTAGACTATACATTTCTTCACCAAATCTCAAAGGGCTGCTTCTCCGTGGTACCTTCTGTCTTCAAAGCCTCCCCTAACTTGTTATCCTTACCCTTGCTACCTGGGGCTGGATATGATGCCTTCCTCCAAGGAAAATCTTTACATAGAATGCTGGTTGTCCCTAAATAACTTATGTCTAATACCTCTGCTGTCTGCACCCTCATTGTCCCACTCCTTCTAGATTGAAACAATATGTCAGTAAAATCATGGGCACCTTTTGGTTTTTATTATATTTTTTATCTTTGGTGGCAACTACTTTAATTTTTTTTTTCCTGAAAGATCTCCAGAATTGGGGAGATGAACATATCTTGACTTTTAGAGTAATTATTTGGGTTTTCAATATAGCAGAAATATATATAAATATGTGTATTGGATCCATTTATATTTCTCTATTTATTGTCTTATAAAAATGTTTTCTATCGAGCAGTATGACATATAAATATCTAAAATCTTGTCAGTTTTATTTTATATAAAATTTTTTAGTTTTCCTTTCAACTTTATTAAAGGCTTGGAGGGTATGATATTTTTAGAGGAAAGCTCAAAGATATATAAAGTGAAGAGGGGATCAATGATGTGAACTCTAGCCTTCACCTACAGAGGGTCTATCTGCCTGACACATGAGTGAAAATTTAAGCACATGTGTTGGTCACACAAGACTTTTCCCAAGATGCACCTACTTTCCCCCAAAACAAATAATTCATGCAGAGCATTGTAGTACAGAAAAGCAGATTTATTAGGCTGAAAGTAGAAACCCATTATTTTATAATGTTGAAGACAGAAAATGAAAATGAATTAAAACAATTTGGGAGCAAGAACAAATGAAAGGAAGCGGACATGGCATTTAAAGTCTGGAACAGGCTACAAAGTATGGAAGTGGGATTCTTTTAATATTTTGATCAACTGCAAGAAATGTGTAAATACCAGGGATTGGAAAAGATTTGCATTAATTTGAAGCCAGAGGATCTCAGTTGCAGAGAATAAGAAACTCTGATACAGTGTGGATAGCACAAGATTCTTGAATTTGCATGTTAACAAAATTACCAGGTAAGTCTGATGAAGGTAATCATGAGCCATATTTTGATAAATAGACATTCTGACAATCTCTGTGTCTGTATACATGTGAGGGATGCCTGTATTCATATGTTAAAGAAACTAAAGATAGATTTCTTTCTTTTAGGGATTGTAAGCAACACACGCGCGCGCACACACACACACACACACACACATACACACACACAGAAAGTTTGCCTCCTGTCTCGGAACATATCATTTTCCAGGCTGATCTTCCTAATGCCCACATTTAGGTATCTATGATGGCTGCCAATTGTAGAAGATGAGAGAAGTAGCAATCCTTCATCCCATAAGCCATTCAGATGGTCTATTTAGTTCTGCTAATGTACTCTTGATATTGGGGCAAAGAAAAATCAGATCCGTAATGTATATAGAGCCTTACGAGAGATATTACCAGTGAATTTCATCTGTGACAGCTACATGCTTCTTTTACCTCCATATCAAATACATTCCATGTGTGGAAGCTGAAAGGGAGAATATACTGCATGTAATACCAATTTTTGGTAGCTTGCAGATATCCTCTCTCCCTCCCTCCCTCCCTCCCTCTCTCTCTCTCTTTTATCTTGTATTCATCACTCATAAAACAAACTCTCTTAAAGCTGTCTTTGCTTTAAGCATCAAGCAACTTGCAGAAGAAATTATAAACTTTATTTATGCCACTGTTTAATATGCTATTCTGGAGTGTTGCTTTCCTTTCATATATCAAAATGAGAATCACATCTGTTAATGCAGATGGCTGAAGATAGAACAGAACCCAAAGTAGAACTTAACGCATTCTCCTGCACTTGCCCAAATATGCTCTTCATGTAAAAACAAGACAACTTGCTGGAATAATGTGTTGATGCAAAGATATGGGTAAGTTTTTGAATGGTCGTATTTATTTAAGTTAATGAAATTCAGTCTCCCATTTTCATATGGGGAAGATGGGGAGAAAGAGAAGTTTGTAACAACTTGAATGAGTACATTCTCTCCTCTGGTGATTGATGTATGTTACTATGCCTTGAGAACACATTAAAAAATGTGGGAGGCCAGGACACTCAGAGAGTGATGATGGCTACGTGGTCTAAACTATGTTAAAACCTCCAGCTTAAAAAAAAAAAAACCCTCCAACTTAAAGGGGAACATGAACAGGTGGACAAAATAGAAATAAATATAACATGTTTCATCTACCCAAGCCTTGCCTGCTTTGTAGGGATCTTCGAGATTTAGAGTGACACAAATTTTAAAAGCTCAAATCAAAGCATCCCAACCTACTCATCACCCACGCAACCTACAGTGAATCTTAAATCAGAAAGGTATAGAAGCTAAGGAGATTTGAACAAAATATATCCAGTTGGTTATAAGTTTTGGCTGTAAAATGAGGTTTTAGAGGAAGTTGCAAATTTAAATGTGATTCAATGAGAGTGAACATATGATACGCACAGTATGCTTGTCTATGGGGAATGAAGAACAAATTGAGTAAAATGAATATACCCTTGTTAGGTAGAAATACAGTTGTCCACCATGGAAAAAAAACACTCCTGGGGTGTTTCTATTTATATTTTTGGTGGAATAAGTTGTACTTGTGCCAGCAGCTATCTTCACATTTTGCGATTATTGGCTGAGCAACAGAGAAACCTTTCGGGTTGGGGTTTCCAACCACTGAAAAGCTTATATTGTGTTCAGCTGACGCTACTTGGCAAAAATTTGTGCCACTCCCCCCCCCCCCCCCCCCCCCCCCCCCCCACACACACCATGGGCTCTGGTCTCCTGAGATGTGTGGAAAGAGATGGAAATAAAACAAAAGGCACATTAAATTAACTTTTGAGGACAACTTCAGACAAACAATTCTGCTCCTAAAGGTAAGTAAATGAGTAGAACTATTCCTATAACAATTACTAGTATTCAAGTGAATTATTTCCTATATGTTTTCATCAAAAAGTATAAAAAATGATTGAGCTCAGTCTGTCTTAAGGACTACAGGGATTTTTTTAAAAAAGAATAATATACCTTTTGTGACTTCATAGATCTTAAAATGTAGTGCGAAGAAAGCAAGTGTGAATTTTAAAGCACGATGTACTTTAAGGTGGGTGTGAAGAACATTGTAATGGAAATAGTTACAAGATGTTGCTGATGAAAAAATACATATGAACTGAGGTTTAGAGTAGGTTACATGAAAGTGAAAATTAATGTTTTCAAAGGCTATTAATAATATTGGTATTTGGATACAAATTGAAGAACAGAAAATATTTTTGGAAGAGAGAAGAGTGAACAAAGACAGTGAATATGTTGGTTTTAGGGAGAAAACCAATATCTAGGGAGATGACCAATATCTTGTATGCTGCATGAACATCAACATGGAGTAGAAATGTGGGCTGGAGATAAGGAAATAGAGGTTGGTGTCAGTCCATGGAATGGCTGAAATACCATGCTCATGACTCTTGATTTGCAGGAGGTGGGAGCAAATCTGTTTTAGAGACAGAGCAATGTGCGCATTATAGAGGGTAGAATTTGGGAACAGAGTGAAGAAGGGTGAAAGTATTTAGAAAGAGATTTTCTAAGGATATTTATAGAAAAATGTAGTGATAATGCAAATATGAAAACCTTATAGAGGAGGAATAAGAAGGACTTGGTGATCAAGTAGTTGCAACAAAATGGGAAAATATGTCATTCACTGGGCTTCCAGGAATCCAGGAATAGGCACACTGGCCCAGTGGGGCTACTCACCGAGATGCAGCAGGACAAGTGTATATGGAAGTAGAAGCTGAATGTGGGAGAGAGGTTGCCACCCCCAGGACATGGGCTGGGGGAAAACCCTGGTTGGAAGAGATAGCTCCAAGAGGATATGGAAGCTGATGGATGCTGGATATGGTCCTTCCTATGCGGCACTCCCTAATCCTCAGGAAAGCTAGTATATTCACAAGATTGTTGATTTAAACAGAGGTTTTTTGTTTTGTTTTGTTTTTTGATTGGAACTAGATAAACAAAATATATGGAGTGCCTCACTCTGCAAAAATTCCATGCAAATTAGTTTTTCTTTTTTATGGCCTCCTCTCATTCTCATGACTGAAGAGCACAAAAAAGAAACCAGTGTAGGATAAAACCAAAATGACATGTGTAGGAGAAGCAACAGAGTTGAGAAGCCCTGAGGAAATAGAACGAAGATTTTGGAGATGATTGACCATGTGAGTTGGTAGAAAAGAGTTCACATTACGTTCACTTTGGTTTGCTACAGGTAGGGAGGTCCCATTCGATTCTAGAGTTATAGAGAAGTGAAGAGTAAGGAGCGAAAAGGTCTTAAGGATAACTCATGCTTTAAAAAGAAGTCCCTGAGGAAAAGGTCATCCTTTTTTAATAAATGAGGAAAGATTAGATAAAGATGTTGGAACAAGAAAAGGAATCTGTTAAGCTTGAAGTACTGGCAAGACATTAAAATATGTGTAAGAATAGCAATCTGAAACTCCAGTTCAGAGCTAGGGTAACGGCATGTACTTGTAAATCATTAGCATGGAAGTGTCAAACACCACTGAGGAGATGGGAGGACAGATGGTGAGGACAGAATGTTGGAATTCATCCAATAATTATTTGTCGAACATATGACATGTATGAGAAACTCATCTCAGTGCTGGGGTTACGGCAGTGAACAAAGTAGACCAAATCCCTTTTTTTATGAGGAACGCGGTTGGTGTGAAAGTAGGGTGAAGAAGATTTGGTAAAAGGAGAGAGTGAGAGAAGACAGATGGTAGATAATTTTGATTAAGAAGGAATGGGTACAAGAAAGATGCAAAAGGAAAGAACGCACACGGAGTCAAACAGAACAGAGTTAAGTCATATCGACTTGGTAGAAAGTAGGATCTACATCAAGCTATTGAATCTCAGTTTTTGGCATAAGGGGAATTACAGTTTGTGTGTGTGTATTAGATGAATAAAATATGTCATTGTAAACATTCAATCTGTGCATGTCTTTCTTTACACTCCTCGTACCCTGATTACTGGGGAATACACTAAACACCTGTACGTCTCTCCCTCCCTTGGACTAGCAGAGTGGCTTTCTTCTACTCAGTATAAATGCTAAACTTCTACTGTGGCCAAAGAAGACTTGCATATTGATTTCCTGAGCCCCACACCCCACCCTACTTTGCTTCTCTGTGTGTATGCCATGGGAATACTGTTTTTCATGTGGTGATTTCAACATTGTCATTACCAGTTGGAATGCTCTTGTGTCCTCAATTCACCATTCATTGACTAGTTAATTCAGATTTCATTCATTTCCTCAGGAAGTTCTGATTTCCCAGACCAGGCCAGGCCACACACCTGTATTCTCCCCTGAAGCCCAATTCTCCTTTGTGACACCTTTTACAGTTGTAAGTAAATAACTGACAGTGTAATTAGTGGCTAAATGTCCACAACCCCCAATAGGACATAAGCTGCAGAACTGTCTGTGCTCCAGTTAGCAGTTAGTTTGATCCATGGCCACAGAACAGATGCACAGTCTACACCTGTTGCACCTATAAATAAATGGCACAAGGTAGACATCCCAATAAAAGATTGCTGAATAAATTAATGGAAAAATAGGAGTAATACATCAGGATAATGCCATTGCAAACATACCCTAGGTTCTACCTCTAGTTAAAAGCAGAAGGGCATATTAGAAAAGCAAAAACCCATTCTTCACAATATTACCCTTGGACATACCTTTTAATAATTTTGTCTACCACCCATAAACTTTCCCAAGCATTTAAAATTTTTCTTTATGCATTTTGAAAAAAGATTTCACTCATTCATTCATGAGAGACACAGAGGGAGAGGCAGAGACATAGGCAGAGGGAGAAGAAGGCTTCCTGTGAAGAGCCTGATGCAGGACTCGATCCCAGGACCCCAGGATCATCACCTGAACCAAAGGCAGATGCTCAACCACTGAGCCACCCAGGTGCCCCTTTTTATCCATTTAAGTTGTACTAAGTCTTACTCAGATATTATTATAAGAACTTACTCCCCCCTTTTCCAACATAATATTTACTTTAATTGCAACAGCTTACACCTTCAAATTTTTCTCTCCCTCCATTTCAATTCAGAATTTCTAGTATTAACTAAACAGCCTATCAGCTTTTGTTCTATTCTGGATGGAAGATTCTGACACACAGCCTGAGTCTGACCTAGTGCTTTCACATCATAGGCTTGCATATCGAAAGCTTTTGTATTTTCACTTGATTGACTGGCTCACTTCCTCTTTGGGCTTTTCTTTCTTTTGCATATTTATATCTTCTTGGAGGTACAAATGCAGTGATACACAATGTGCTTTTAGTGTTCACAGTGTCTGAAGGTAGGTGGATAATTTCATATCAATTCATAGTCTTCTTTGATGAGACCCTGGGTTGGACTAATGTTCCAGTATCTGATAGTTGCAAATGACTATATGGTCACGCTGAATACTTTAAAATTGCAAGATAAATAAGAGACTTAAAAATAGTCCACCATAATGAAATATACTGCAAAGTCAAATAACTGAATTTTTACAATCTCTCTATGATGTAAAGACAATGTGTCTTAGAAACTGACATGAGCAAAAATCTGGTTTTGCCTTTTATTATGTGACTTTGGCTAAGACACATTTCCTAGGCATCAGGTTTATTCTCTCCAAAAGTAGACTATATCTGGTCTATATCATTGCTTTGGAGATTAAATGACAAATGATTTAGCAGAGATGGGGATAATTTCTTAGAAAATGGGACTTTGCTTCTCTGTTTCTCTTCCTTTCATGTAAGACTATCTATTTTAGAATATTCCTTTTCTCCGTCTCCTTTCTGTTCTGTGTCACCTCTTTTCTTTGCATTTTCCTTCCAAATTAATGTCTTTATAAAGCTATCACAATTTGGAAAATTCATCTTACAAATTATCTTTGTAACATATAAGTAACCATAAGTGACTTTGTCTTCTAGAACAGTAATATTTCTATAGAACTTGTGTGGGTGACCCAATGTAGCATTTAGTTATTCAAAATTCAATTTTATGCTAACAGATTTCTATTGAATCATTGAATCAAGAATGGTTAAAATGGAAGGGTTGGGTCATAAAAAACAGAGAGTAATTAGAGTTCTGAAAATATTCCTGACAGAAGAATGTTTTATACCTGCGGACTTGGGGGAGGGAGGGGCCAGTGGCAGTGAGCTCAAGTTGGAGATGGGAAAATTAGTCATCCATGGAAAAGAAATACTGTCAAAGGTAGAATGTGTTAAGCATATTGCATCAGAGTTACTCCAGAGTAGGCTTTCTTTCTTCTTTATATCTGTACTTTTGATGCATCAAAGAGGCTTGGAACTTACTACATACTTATTCAATACAAGTATGTTGACTAACATTTATTACAATTCTTTATTACAAATCCTTCTTTATATAACTTTTTTTCTTTAAGTTGATTGCCCCCATTTTTTAAAAATTAGAACTATCAGCAGCCGAAATTAGATTTTTTTTTACATCTTTCCAACTAATTATCAATTCCACATATGCATAATAATCAAAACATTGAGTTCACATCCTGGAATAAACACTTTGTCATTTCCATTTTTTTTAACTGTAGATAAAAAAAGTTTTCACTAATTAAGTTTTTTAAAAAGATTTTACTTATTTATTTGAGAGAGAGAAAGAGAGAGTGCATGAGCAGGAGTGGGGGCAGAGGCAGAGGGAGAAGCAGACTCTCCACTGAGCAGGGAGTCCAAAGGCCTTGGGGCTGATCCCAGGGTCAGCTGAAGGCAGCCGCTTAACTAACTGAGCCACCCAGGAGCCCCAATTCACTAATTAAGTTTTATTTATTTATTTTTTAAGATTTTATTTTTTATGGGAGAGAGAGAGAGAGAGAGAGAGAGAAAGGCAGAAACACAAGCAGAAGGAAAAGCAGGCTCCAAGCAGGGAGTCCAGAGTCCAGTGTAGGACTCAATCCCAGGACTCCAGGATCACGTCCTGGGCCCAAGGCAGGTGCTAAACTGCTGAGCCACCCAGGCAACCCTACTAATTAAGTTTTAAAACATACTCCTGTTCTAAACAATAATAGATTTGGTTTACTGAGAAAAATTGATTTTTCAGATTGAAAGTAGGTGGATTCACAAACTGGTCCAAATGCCTGAGGAAAGGAAGTCGATCCTTCATGCATATGAACCAGTGTATCCGTGATCCCAAGTTCATGGAAATGTCTGTGGGCCACAGAATGATTGTAACCTCAGCAACAGCAGTAACAACACTAACAAGGATCCGCAGCTCCAGATGACAGCATCTGCAAGAACCACAGCTCTACTGAATGAGAATGAGTGATTATGAGGGATAGGTATCAGCCTAACCGCCTTTCATGCATTTTCTTATTCAACCCTCTCAATAGTTCATCAGTGCTATTAGCTTGAATTAAAGACAAAGAAACCAAGGCTTAGGTAGCACATTACTAAACTTTGTAAAAATCTCTGTACGTCCTCCATTAGTTCCTGGAGTGGTAATATTTCCAATAAACTTGGGCCAATGAGGTAATGATATAACCAGTTGCATCAACTGAAGTCTTAATTTTATTAATTATGATCTCTACCTAATCATCAGAGGTGACAATGAATAAGAGTGAAAGGACTGACAGGTGGGAACTGAGACTTCTGAAAATATTCATCAAAGCAGCCAAATGCATGAATTTGGGATTGGGGGCTAATGTGAAGGTGGTGTTAGGAAAAGTTAGAATGATTAGAATTGGTTAGAATGTGGTTAGAATACTGGAAACCTCAATGAGGGATTTTTGCAAGGACTGGGTCTGTCTTGCCATCTTACTGTGTTGAATAGTCAGCCTAGTTCTGGAATGTAGGAGGAACTCAATATATCTCCATTGCACCAAATTACATCTTATTAGTTCCTCTATTGTGATATATATGTATCTGTTTAGATATATATGTATTCCATATATTTACAGGTTTTGCAGTTGTATTCTCAATTGTGAAAAATGGAATTTATTTTACTTTCCTGTAGTATCTTAATTTCTGCCTGGAGTCTCCATTCTGCCTAATAGCAGAATATTTAATTTAGTTACTTCCAAAAATATCAGTCAAATTCAGTGATTATTCCTCAGTTATTTCAGACTTTAAAATTACTCAAATATATTATCTTCTCTTTTCCTCTTTCTTAGACTTCTGTTTTCATGAGGTTAATAAGAACAAGGCATCATTTACATGTGCCCAAATACAAGGCAGGTGTTTAGTTCTCCAAGCTTACACCTCAGAAAAGAGGAAGTTATCTGACTTTACATCACTCACATTTTCTCTATACTGTACTGTCCCCCTTCCCCCTTCTATTTTGAGTAGGACAATATTAAGTAGGGGGTGTTGAGACACATAGCCTGAAGTGAACTATTTTGGATATTTATGGAGATCACCTGACAGCACTGGTAACCAAAAATGGACAATTAGATTTAATACAGATTTATCCTAATTTCCTGAGTGTATTAACTCATATTACAAGTTAAGGATTAGAATAAGTAAGCCTTTAAAAAATACCTTTAGGGGTACCTGGATGGCTTAGTGGTTGTGCATCTGTCTTTGGCTTAGGTTGTGATCCTGGGGTCCTGGTATTGAGTCCGGCATTGGGCTCCCCACAGAGAACCCCCTTCTCCCTCTGCTTATGTCTCTGCCTCTCTCTGTGTGTGTCTCATGAATAAATAAGTAAAATCTTTAAGAAAAAACACATAAATAGAAACTATAAAAATACTCTTAAAAAGCAAAGGATAAATGATTATATGGAAGAGACCAAATATATATCTCAATTGCAGAGGAGAGAAGAAGCAAATATTCAAAAAATTTGCAGAAGGATCCTTGGGACTTGGGGCAACATTTTATTTCCAGCAACATAGTGCTGCATGAGATTCGAAACATGCTGTATTTCAAATGACCAAGCTAGGAGTGAGGGTGATGTGTCCTGGAATATGATGTTTGGTTCCTTAAAAAATGATGATGTGCTACCAAGAGGTCATCACTTGTGTCAAGAATGCAAATAAACCATTTCATGACATATATGATAGGGCATTACTATATGAGATTTTAAATGTGCATGTGTAGTTAATGAATTCAATATTATTATAAGCAAATTTTGTGATTTATTCTATATTTGTAAAAGTTATATTTATATGCTTATGTTGACTAACATGCACTTAAACAAATGATCTAGTTAGGGAAATAGGGAAAGAGCCTTCCTACTAGAATCACCTTGTGTTTGGGCACATATAATGCTTCTCTGTAACTGATGGCATGCATGGACAACCAGATGAGAAATAGAGAGTTGTAGGTCCTGGCTGTTATCACTCTTCACGTGAGCATCTGCTGAGACTTCTGTCCTCTAAGCACATGGTTCACACCAGCATCTTCAGCAGACCTCCTTAAATCCTCCTTTCTGGAGGCACCGGGGTGGCTCAGTGGCTGAGTGTCTGCCTTTGGCTCAGGTCGTGATCCCGGGATCCTGGGGTTGAGTCTTGCATCAGCCTCCCCGCAGGGAGCCTGCTTCTCCTCTGCCCATGTCTCTGCCTCTCTCTCTCTGTCTTTCATGAATAAATAAAATCTTTATAAATACATACATACTTACATACATACATACATACATACGTACATACTCCTCTCTGTGTTGTGATCCTCTTTGCTGGCTTCTGCACCTCAACTGGGAGAACACCAGACTGGTTTCCAAAGTTCTTGCTGGGTCATAGAAAGTTGCTTGTTTCATGATGCAAGTTGTCTCTGAAATGATAGGCCTTCTCAGAATTCAAGGTAGAAAGCAGGCTCTACACTTCTTTCACCATCAGAATCTCAAATTGACCTGGGGCTTTGATGGTTTTCTCCTCACGACTTCAGTCTGAGGAGGAAGCAAGGTCCAGCTGGCTGCCACAGCCCACCAAATGCTAGCCTTCTCTTCTCCCCGTTTTTCTCCTTAGTTCAGAAAAAAAACCCTCATATCCTTTTGTACTCCTCATTCTTTTTAGGCACTCTGGTCTTACTACTTTGTGAAAGCTAAGACTTACTCTAAGCCTGTCAAGAAAAATCCAACAGCATATACATAGTTCTTGGTGTGATATAACTGGAAGTACACTTGTTTTCTGCAAAGAAACTTAAACTCAGATTATTCAAGCATCTAAATCCAGCTAACTACCAGTTTACTGAAGTTACTTGAGTAAAGGAACAAGTTCAAGATACCACAAAGTAGCAATCAGTCACACCCAGAATGTGATAGATGCTCTGTGACAAATGGCCCAGTTTTTTCATACTGAAAAGGGAAAGGAAGACTGTTCGAGATTCAAAGAGACCTAAGAGACAACTAAATGCAATATGTAAGCCTTGTTTGGATCCTGAATTAAACAAACCAATTTAAAAAACACTTTTGAGACCAGTCAGGCAAGTTTGAATGTAGATTGGGTATTAGGGAAAGTAATAAGTTGCTGTTAATTTGGTGGGATGTGATAATGGCATTGTATTTATAAACATTATTTATAAACAACAAATACACAAAACAACAACAAAAACTTCTATGAAAATATTTCCAGAAGAAAGACATATCTGAAATTTCTTTAAAAGAATGAGACAGGGACCCCTGGGTGGCTCAGCTGTTGAGCATCTACTTTTGGTTCAGGGTGTGATCCGGCTCCCGGCATTGAGTCCCTCATCGGGCTCTCTGCAAGGAGCTTGCCTCTCCCTCTGTCTATGTCTCTGCCTCTCTCTCTCTCTCTGTCTCTCATGAATAAATAAAATCGTTTTTAAAAAAGAATGAGACAAAAAGTATTATAAAATGTAAGATTGTGTTGGAGAAAGTCATCGAAAACATGTGGCTGTTGGTTGACCCTTGAGAAGGACCAGGGCAACTAGAGACCCCCTACCCTTCCCAGGTCCTTGAAATGTCCATCCTAGCACACTGCACTGTTCCCACACTTCCCACTGTTCCCACTGTTCTGCATTTCAAGGAGTCAGCCTTGAGACAGTGATGTGAGACAGTGATGTTGAGACTATCTGGATTATATATGCAATTGGCCTCTATTTATCAAGATTCTAGCAGGTGGTGGGGAGATCTATTCTTTCTTTGGTCTGTTTTTGCTCTCTGAATATAGAGGCTGGCTTCAGATTATAGTAAGGGAACTCCCAAGGCTGTGAACCAACAGATTGGCACATGTATCTACTTGTTGAAACTTAATGATATCTATAGGAAGATCATTCTTACATGCTTTGCTTCTGTAAATATTTGAATGAACACAATAAAACCTAGAATCCAAGAATTTGAAAGCTGTGTCTCAATTCTAGATTTTCTCCTAGTAACATCACCCTTCAACATGATGATCGGCACTTGTGGCAGCAGGGACCAGGGGCCTAAGGATGTAGGAAAACAAAGATAGTGATGAGAAATATAAAATTTAACCCCACCACATATACTTTGAAAAATTCTTTTCAATTAAAAATAAAGCGGACTTGGAGCTCCTGGGTGGATCAGTCAGTTAAGCCCCTGCCTTTGGCTCAGGTCATGATCGCAGGGTCCTGGGATCAGGCCACATGTCATTGGCTCTCTGCTTGGCAGGTGGCCTGCTTCTCCCTCTCCCTCTGCCTGCCACTCCTTCTGCTTGTGCCCTCTTTCTCTCTCTCTCTGTCAAATAATTTAAATCTTTAAAAAAATTTTAAAAAATAAAGCAGACTTGAACATTTTCTGTTTTCTGAAAAATTTGACATCTCACACCAACAGTATAGTTCATCAACTGTGCATCCAAGTTCTTGTGATTCATTTCATAGACAATTATTTAAAATATTATTGGATTTCTGTGGTTATTTGGCCACTATATAGACTCTCAATTAACCAATAGTTGGATATAACTAGTGTCATAGGGAGATTCACAACTTTTGTATTTTAAAAGGAAATTCTCATGCTAGAAAAGGTTGGAATCCACTTATGCAGACAAAGGCAACTGTTTGACAGAAGTTTTTCTTTCTTTTTTTTTCTTTTCCACCCTAGGGGTTTTGACCCCAAGATAAAGAGAATGTTAGAAACAAATGTCAGCTTTCTGGCTGGTGTCTGCAACTATCTTCTGTGCCCTGGGCTTGTGCCTATTAGCCTTTCTGTTTGCATCTCTGCATTGAAGACGGACAGCTTGAAGGGCCTTGTCAGTGTTCTTAGACCTGCCCATGGCCAGGCCTGAACCCCTGAGGATGGAGAGGGTGTTCTTTGAACTTAAGATAATCCCGTGGATCGTGTTGCAACATAAGCAGAGAGGGCCGGGAAGGAGCTTTGTGTGATTTGCTATCCTGGGAACACTTTGAACCTTTTTCCCTGGTTTTGCCCCTTGGCCATTCTTAGAAGCAGCTTCCCCTCTATGCTGTCTGTGGGCTGCAGGATGAATATGTTTAAGAGAAAAATCTACTCTAGGATGGGTTTCCTTTTATTGCCCAAACTCCTGTTCACTTGCAGGCCTTCATGGGGTTGTTTCTTTTCTGCATTGTGCATCCGTGCCTCTGTGGCTTGTTTGCCACTTGGTATTTGAACATTTAATGCCCCAGATCTAGTCACTCAGAGGACAATCCGTTAGAAGCTTCAGGTGGAATGAGGGAGAAGAATCAGAATTCACTTATTCAGTTATTTGATCGAAGAAAACAACATCATGATGAGAACTGTCTCTTGTTGCTCAGGGTTATGAATACAGCAGATATTGGGCATTGGCTGCAAAGTTGTTTAATTATTCAGTTCCTGACAATAATACTTGTTTGTTGACATTTAGCCCTTTATCCTAAAGAAGAGAGCCATGGCGTTTTTAAAAATTCTAATTGTGTGCCAAATAGTGGAGTTTGATATCTCTCTCTCTGCTTTTCAACGTCTGCAATAATTTCACTTCCTGACTACAGCAGGAAACATTTCTAGATTACAGTTGGAAAGCTGCAAAACTTGTTTTTACAGGACAGGACCTGGTTTCCTTCATGAAGAAATCTTTTGATCCTATATCTACATGGATTATGAAGTGGTAATTCAAGGGGAAGCGAATTGAATTGATTAAAGAAACAGAGACTCTGAAATTCTCTCCCTTTCTATTGAAGATTTGGAGGGCTTTCCGTGCTGATGGGTTCCTTCTGCTTCTTTCATTTTCTTATTATGAATGCACAATGCGGCAGTTTCCACAATGAATTACACGGGGCTCCTGGCAGTTTTTGACTCTAGTCCCATGAACACTTCATTCTGGATGCCTACTGCCCTTGATTTAGTGTTTTGATATTTAGTTACCATGGTTTTAATATCATTTCTATGACAGCTCCCCTTCTTCATGTCTTCCCACCCTATGGTCTCTCTGGACTGTCCAGCTCAATGTACCTGTAATTTAGGCTATGACTTTGGTAACTAGGGAATACCTTGGTGCTCTCACATTTACAATTCACCCAAAGGGCATGCCAGCCTCTGTTGGCACGGAGCTCAGTAAGCCCTGCAGTTCCCATAGGTCAATCCTAGGATGCCAGGTTGCTGATGCGGAAAGCCTCAGCCTCAGGGATGATGGTAATCAACTCCAAAGCACCAGGCAGCTGCTCTATGCAGTGGATTTAATTCACATTGCATAGTAATGCTCATAAGATGAGGTCCCTGGGGATATGTTACGATGCAGGACTTTTCACAGAGGCTTATTGCTTTTCTCATCAGCTTCTAAGGCTGCTTATGAATTCCACATGGGTTCCTCTTTCCCTGCAGGATAGCATTTGCATAAAAAACAAGCTACTGGATAAACAAGACTTCACCAGTTATCATTCCTTTTAACACCTACATGGAAGGTTGATAGGTGTGCATTTGGCTACAGTTTACATATTGTGTGTACTTGAGCTCATGTCCCAAACTGCTGAACTGCTTCACAAACTCCTGGTTTTTCTCTTGCCCAAAAGGAAGCCCTAACCCTGACAAATGAACTGAAGTGACAAAAAGCAGTGTCTCTTCCTCTTATCTCCTCAGTGCCACGTAAGGATTTCCTATACTTGCTCCAAATGGTGCCACTGCATTATTCCAATACTCTTAGACGCCACTGGATGTGGCTAATTGTAGTTAAATGTTGCAGAAAGAAACCAGTACCAGGCAAAATGTGTTTTGATTGTTTTCTTACTGACAGGCACAGTGACTCCCACATGAAACAAATGGCTTCCCATGGGATGAAAGGAACTGGAAATGCTCTCCCCAGACAGAAATTACCCCCTCTCCCTGTCTCCTTGAGATGGGCATTTCACAAGGCCAGAGGAGATGTGGGTAAAATAACAAGGACAGCTTTGGGATCCTACAGATTTGGATTCCAATTGCAATTTAATTATCTCCTGATTAGATGTGGAGATTTAGGAAGCTCTTAGATTTATTTCTCTTCTTTGGTATGATAAATCATTAATTTTTATTTATTTTGTTCGATTGAAAAATTACAAATGAAAAGCATGGCTGTTGTAACAAGCCTTAACCCTACACATATTCACAGAGAAAATAAATGATAGTCACGCAATAACCCTTTCCATCTGGGCCCCCACCCTAAACATACACAAGGATATAGCCAATATCATCTCTGTGTTGTCTTTCTTTGTGCTTCTAATACATTGGAAAAGATCACATAGAGGTGCTTTCTTTCTTTTTTATTTTATTTATTTATGCACGAGAGACACAGAGAGAGAGAGGCAGAGGGAGAAGCAGGCTCCCTGTGGGGAGCCTGATACAGGACTCGATCCCAGGACCCAGGATCACAACCTGAGCCAAAGGCAGATGCTCAACCACTGAGCCACCCAGGTGCCGCAGAAGTACTTTCTTTACTTTTTTTCCCTGACAAGATTGTATCATGTATCATGATATAAAGGTGGTACTATATACACTTTTCTAACTCAATTTCTTCACTTCAACTTCATGTCCCCTGCAGGGACTCTTCTGTTTTAACAGCTTTAAAATATCACACAATCTAGATGTTCTGTAATTTACCTATTACTTATTTATGGAAAATCAGATTTAGCTTTTTTTAACTAGTAAAAATGTGATAAAACAAATGTCCTTATAGATATATTCTTAAGTACTGGTGCCTTTATTCCCCCCAGTATGGCACATTTTTTTAAAGTGTAAATACTGAGTTCAAAGACTGTGAGTATTTTAATATTTTTGCTTACTGCCAGGTGACTTCCAAAAATTCATAATGATCTGCATACCCATCAGCAATACATGACAGGGTCCATTTACCCACATGCTCGTCATACCTGCTATTATCAATATTTTTAAGTTTTTCAAATTTCATGGTTGAAAATGGTTACCTTCCTTGCTTTAGTGTGAATTTGCATTTCTAAAACCTAAGCCGTATGGTGAGATTATTCACAGAGAGGTCATAGACAGGTGCTCGACAACTCAGAGCAATTAGCAAGAAATCATGTCTGGATACAGTTTTCTCAGGAGAGAAAATAGTCTTCCTCAGACTCCTTCTTGAACTTTGGGAGATGAGAAATCACCACGAGGAAGGTAGATCACAAAGGGTGTAGAAGTAGGGTATAGAGGTGGTGCTGGGGCAACCTAGAGGAGTATTCCCTTCCACAGTATTCCAGAGGACTAGCCTGCTGGCAACATTAGACTTGCATCCTGGGCCATACTTTTGGCTTTGCCCTCTGACCACCGGTTGGTCATTCCTTTCAAGCTTCATTTTCAACAAGTAATATGGCAACTGTGGACTACAGCCATGTTGTGAACTTTGTGTCACACGCCCAAATATGGCACTTAAAAAAATAAATAAATAAAATTACTTCATGTATTTCACATACTTTACCTGATGTTCTACTAATGTTTCCTATGAAAAAGAAATCAAAATGGTGAGTTCCCGTCTCCAGAATGAAAGCATTGCCTTTCTCACAAATCACAGGAGACCACTAACTAAGCCTCAAAGCCTCATCCTAAGCACACCTCGGTTTGGTTCAATGAGGAAAGATGGTTTGCCAGATTGCAGATTGGAGGTTAGATGAACTCTTTCAAACTGTGATGAGAAATGCACACACTCCCACTTGATATATGTTAGCAAGAAAATACTTTGAGTTCCCACATTTACATGGCAAATGACCATAGGAATGGAAATATACTGAGCATTTCCTTTAGATCAGGTGTATTTCTAACTTTTTAAAAATAAATCACATCATCTAGTCCTCACTACAACCTTTTGAATATGAGTTAATCATTTCCTTCATCATACAGCCAAGGAAGACATGGAGAGGCCATCACTTATGCAAGGTTAATAGATGTAGTAAGTAGAGAAGGTATGGTTTAAACTGAGGTTATTCTGGTTTGAGGCCAAGTGCTTCTTTGACTGTTGACTGGTTCAGATTCACCAACTCATGAGCAGGAGAGATATAATCACCATTTTTCCTGCTCCCCTTCTCCCAAAACACGTACTAAAGTTTAAGTGGATTGCCTAATAATGAAGAGAAGTAAAGCTGCTTAAAATGGCAATGTTGGGTGACTAGTTAGCTTCATCTATGATATCCATGAATTAATTCAGCTGCCCAGTTTCAAGGGACTGGATTAAAATTTCACTTCTTGTCATGAAACCTCCTTACGGTATCCACTCAGTGTGGTTAGGAAAGAAACTGCAGGGCAGCCCAGGTGGCTCAGCGGTTCAGCGCTGCCTTCAGCCCAGGGGCTGATCCTGGAGACCCAGGATCAAGTGCCCACACTGGGCTCCCTGCGTGGAGCCTGCTTCTCCCTCTGTCTGTGTCTCTGCCTCTCTCTCTCTTTCTTTCTGTGTCTTTCATGAATAATTAAATAAAACCTTAAAAAAAAAAAAAAAAAGGAAAGAAACTGCACTAGTTACTGTAACAGAAGTAATTGAATACAAGGATTTGTTAACCAGTCGTTAGAGTAGATGTTCAAAGGGAACATGGAGGTAGCACAGAGAGACTAAGTGCAGGGAATGACTATGGAGGATTGGCTCATAGAGGAGGAGGCCTGCACACCTGGGATCCCAAGCTTGAGAAGGGGGTGCTACCTGGCTCTCTCTAAGGCATTATAAGACTGGTTTGAGGTGTGGAGAAAATTGCAAATAGGAACCCTGAGCTGCTACCCACCTTAAATGATGAATGATGAATGACAGGGAGATGGAGAAAGCAGGAAGGTCCAACCATTTTTTCTCTATCCACCAGTCTTCTTGTCACCCTCAAGAGCCTCTACTGACAGTCTACCAGGGACTTAGTGACAGCCCAGAAATGAGGTTTGTAGGGTTTCATCCTCAGTAGTACAAGACTGAGTTTGAAGCTGAGAAGAAAATATTTAATATAACCACATTCCACACTTTCAATTACTTGACATCCTTTCTGATCTTTCTACGCATATTTCAGCTTCTGTACCATGACAAACATAACTTTGTATTTCCCCCTAACAAGATGCAGTTTCTTTCTTACAAATGAAGATGCTCTAAGTCTCTTCTTAAAATGAGGAGAGAGAGAGGAAATTTATCAGTAGAAAAATATTTTTTTAAGTTACTTAAATATATATGTTAGTAGTATATAAAAACAACTTGTTTTAGGCTCGTTAGTCTGCTTTAACACATTGCCATAGATCAGGGGGCTTAGACAACAGACAGTTATTTCTCACAGCTCTGGAATCCGAGAAACCCAAGATCATGGTGCCTGATGTCATGTGAGGGCCCACTTCCTGGCCTGTAGATGGCTGTCCTCCTGTTGTATCCTCACATAGTAGAGAGCAGAGAGCAATGTTCTCCTATCTCTTCTAAAAATATGGTAATCCCTTGGGGCATCTGCGTGGCTCTCTGGTTAAGCTTCTGCCTTTGGCTCAGGTCATGATCCCAGGGTCCTGGGATCGAGTCCCACATTGAGCTCCCTGCAGGGAGCCTGCTTCTCCCTCTGCCTATATGTCTGCCTCTCTCTGTATGTCTCTCATGCATAAATAAATAAAATCTTTAAAAAAATAAAAAAAAAATAAAAGCACACTAATTTCATTCACAGTAGCTCTACCTTCATATCTATTACCTCCCCAAAACCCCACCTCCTAATACCATCACATTGGATATTAAATTCTCAACATAGGAATTTCATGGGGACACATTTGATCCCTAGCAACACTGAAGTGGAAATATTCAGGAGTGAATGGGTAGACGAATCTGTTGATCTAGAAGTTGATGAAAAAGATGAGTGATAAGAATGTAGGTTGGCTCTCCTGAAGGGGTTTTTAAGGACTTTGATTTTGTCTCCATGGCTAATAAAGGGATGGTGGGGTTATTTGAGTCAAGAATAGTGATAAAAAATATACTCTTTTACACAATGATTATTTCAGAGACCATGAGCAGGATTTTATGAAGACCAGAACAACAGTCCAGGTATGAAATGATGTGGGACTGGAAATCTGGACATGGTGGTTGGAAAAACATTCAGTGTACCCCCGAACCCCATTCCAACCTCTAAAATTGGCTGATAACAGAAGGAAACACACTGAGGCTGGATGACAACACCTTAGGGATTGGCCCAGGACTTTGCTGAGGCCTAAAGGGAATGGTCAGCCTGCTAAATTCCCTGCTTCAGAGAGGTGTGCAAATATGAGGATAATGTGAGAATAAAACTGTGAGGCCTTCAGTAGTCCATGGATTCCAGGACAGTCCAGGTACTCATCTTTTTTCATCTGGATCACTACAGTAGATTCGTCTCTGGTTCTTCTCTTTTGCCATGTGCCCCCTGGCAGACCCAATCTATTTTTCACATGGCAACTAGAGCCATCTTTTGTGACCTAGGCCACAGTTCCCTCCTTGGCATTGCTCAGTGACTTCTCAATGCACACAGAATCAAATAAAGACGTAATACCCTACCCTGCCATGGTATTGCCTGATCTGGCCTCTGAGGACATCTCTCACATTTTTCCTTTTTATTCACTCAGGCTACACTGGCCTTTTGAGTGTTGTTGTTTGTTCCATGCTTTCTCTACTCTAGGGATTTGACCATGCTGTTCCTGTGTGGATATGCTTTTATGATCAGCCTCTCTTCAACTGCCAACCCCTACAGGCCTTTCCTGACCATAACTAAACTCTGCTACTTCCTCTCCTGAAACCCCATTTTTTCTTTAATAGGTTTTGTTCATGATGTTAAACTATGACAAAGCTAAATATAGACCTTTCTTCCCCCTTTGCCTGAATCTGCTGATAAGGCCAGGGAGAGCCCAACTTCCTGTTCTTTGTCTTGTGATAGATGAGTTAAGATCGGAGCAGTTTGTCATGATTGATTAGCTAAGATTAGAACTGTTCATTCTGAACTAATTGTCCTGAAACTCACTCTCCCCAGAGAAAAACATTTTTCTATGACTGCAACTTCCCTCACCTTCCCTCGTCTACAGAGTGGCACCCCTGGAGACCACCCCTCTTTTCCCCTCTTGAGGCAAAACCACCTTGTGGAGCACTCCTATCTTTGGATCTGAAATACTTTCTCTATTAAAATAATCTGAATAAAATCAATTCCCTTCCTTGTCTGGTTTCTGTCTTTGATAATTATATTTTCACTGGTATGTTTTCTTGTCTAATGTGCTCCTCCTGACATCTCTTTGCTCCTCTTCTTCCACATACATTAGACTATAAGCTTTATGAGAGAAGGGACCTTGCCCTTTCGGTTACTATGAAGGCACCAATGCACAGGTTCTTCTCATGTGCCTGACCATAGGAGACATTTCATAAACATGAGTGAATGAATGAATGAAAAATAAATGAATGTAAAAGCATCAGGTGTCTCTATGTAGTGATAAGACTTGCAGTGATGTGAGAGGCAGTGTCACTGAAGTAAGTGGCCAGGTGTGTGCAACAGTATCTGGCCTCCAGAAACAGGGGCTACAGGCTAAGGCAGGTTATTAGGGCAACATCCTGGAGGCTTAGAGTTCAGGTGAGAAATTCTATCCCAATGGATGATCTAGAGTACAGATTAAGAATTTGGCCCAAATTCAGACCATAGATACCCCTCAGAAATAGTAAGAATAAGCCATAGCAAAAAGATGTAAACGTTCACACTGGCATGCCAAATCTAAAGTAACAAAATCAACTCTAAAACTCAAATGTATTATTGATCTACTACTGGCACCTTGTTCTAGTTTGGCTTAGGGCATGTAGGGTAAAGGTATTGGTATTATATATTAGTTTAAATGGGGAAACACATGTAGTTATAATGGAAAAGGAAGAACAGGAAAAGATATAACTTGAGGTATCACCCAAGAAATGAAAATATTATTTTTCACTTATGAGTTTGGCAAAGATTGGGAAAGATTGAGTGGTCAGGGAACCAGACTTTTTTTTTTTTTTTTTTTTGGAACCAGACATTCTTACACATAACTTGTCGAAGTGTACATTGTTTGAAATCTTTTTAGCATCAGTTGATAATAGGTACTGGTACTTAAAATGTTAATTCATTGAAACAATACAGTTTCTAGCAATATGTCTTGCAGATACGTGTATGCACTAAGATTAATCTCACATATAATTACAGATCTATATATATTACAATTTGAAAACCATTTAATAACATTCCACAATAGTTGAATTGTTATATTATAACTCATTTTCATATGATGGTTCATTGTTTCAGATTATTCTTGCTACTTTAACAATAAACCCCAATAACAATAAACCCCAAACTCATTGGCTTTATGGAGTGGAAGGTATTCCTTTCTCATATAATGTGTAAAAAGCAGATGCAAAACACAGTGACCAGGGGCACCTGGATGGCTCAGTCTGTTAAGCATCTGCCTTCAGTTCAGGTCATGATTCCAGGGTCCTAGGATCAAGTCCTGCATTGGGCTCCCTGATCTGCTTCTCCTTCTCCCTCTGTTTGCCACTCCTCCTGCTTGTGCTCTCTTTCTCTCAAATAAATAAATAAAATATTTTTTGAAATTTTGAAAAAAAAAAAAAAAACTTGGTGACCAGTCCCTACTGTGTGTTAAATACATGGTGAGTCAGCACCTTTCATTTCTGGCCATTGTGCAGGTGAAGATTTCCTAGGCTTCCCTCCCAAGGCTCTGAGCGTTGTGCACAGAATTCTCCGGGATGCACAGGTGCCATTTCCAGCACAACTTAAGGGACTTGCCATAATTTAAAACCATATCTCTAATTTCCAGTCAGCAAAGAACAGGCTAGCATCTATCACTATGCTCTTTTCCAGGTAGCCGTTTGAAACTTTGCCCCTCCTAAACAATTTTGGGTCATTCATTTTGTAAGATCCCAGAGAGCATGTCTGGGAAAGTGACTGATTACGGTGCTATAGAATAACTGTGTGAGTTTTATTGTCTGTGGTTATTACATATTTGGGCAAATGGTTTGACTTGCAGTGCCTTGAAAATCAAATTTAATACTGAGAAGTGTTTATGATGGTTCTGCTACTGCTGTACTTTCTTTTTGTGAAATGAGTTTGACTCCTTTTTCAATTTTTTGAGGAGCACATCAGAACTTTCATTCTACCTTATATGATAATGTTCTTTATGTCCTTAGAGAAATTAAGGAAAAAATATGATTTGAAAAAAAGATTTAAAGATGTGAAACCTAATCACCATGAATGATTAACCAAATGTTTTTGCTATCGGCACCTAGACTCTAAGTGGATTGTCCTAGCAATGATCAGTTTGTGCAGATTTGAGGACACCAGGAAAAGTAGATTAGGATGAAACAAATTACGATAAACCGTTTTCCTTATTTCCAATATTCTTCTTTGTATGAAAAACCCATTATGATTGCTAAAATATTTGCAATGGAAAAAATCAAAATTAAATATCTATAGGCTCCCCAGCACCTCTATCTGTTTAATAAGCCAGGTAGTGTTTGGTCAATATAGTAATTACATTTCTAAATTGAATCTATCAGTAGATGGGTGATATTTATAATTCTAATGGTCTCATATTCTAAGATATTAGGACAAATGGCAGAAAGAAATTAGTTCATTTTATTATACTTTTATTTAATTTTAAAACCTGTGTTTTAAAAAAACAGATACAAAACAAGCATGGAGGTGATTTTTAAAAATTTATCATTTTATTGTTGGTAAGATGTACATGAAAGTTAATATAATTTTTGTTTAAGGAAAATTCAGATATTTTACATCATTGCCATATTGACATGAAAGTATAAATTCTTAAACTTTGGAGTAAGCATTACTCTTAATTGTTGCAAGCTGCTAGTACCCTTATGCTGGATTTCCCAGTATTTAAAGCATACATAGCTACTTACCCAGTGGCTCCAGCCTAGCATGTATGTAAGTGTATGTATGTGTGTTGGGGAAGAAATTATCTACAGTGTGTGTATGTATATAATACTTATATCTACATTTATCTATCTATGGTGTATATGTAATGTATGTTATACATTTTTAATATGTGCACATACATAATAAATATATTTAAATGTAATGTAATAAAATATATCATATAAATATAGTATTATATTTTTATAGATCAGCCCTGAAGAAACTTCATGCCTTTTAAATTCCCCCAGTGAGTATTAAGAATTCCCCAAGGCATGTCTCCCAGCTGCACCATAGTCCAGACATCTTGGTGACAAGATTCTTTATCCCATCTCTTGTTCTGGCTTGCTGTGGTGACACTTACCATAGCAACAATACCTAATGTGGTAGTATGGAGTTAATACCTACAAAGCTGTCACTATCCCTGTTGCCAGCCAAGCATCACCACAGTAATTTCTGGGGCTCACCCACTTCTGGAGCAAAACTCTGCATCCCCAATATCAAACATAAAGATGTGTACAAGTATCTCTTCCTAATACTGCTGGTTTAGTAAGTCATCCCTGAAGAAGATTTTGGCACAAGTTCTTTGTGAAATGGTTCTTTTTATATTTCATTCTTCACTGAATAGTCTTGATCTCAGGCATATGTCCTGGGGCCTGGGTTAGAAGGTCATTGAGGTAACTGACACTGCTACATTCACTATTAACTGCTCCACTCTGATGAGGCTTATATTCCTTGGACCACACTTGTAAACATGACGTCTCCCTCCCTCACTGTGGGTTTTTTCTCAGAAGTTTTGTGTTTTATCGTGGAACTAGAATGCTGAAGACTTACTCTACAAGTTCCTCCTTTCCCCATACACAGACAAGGTTTTATCTTAGGATGGACAAAACTTAACCTCAAGTTGGGATCCTGTTATAAATATTGATGACACAATATGTAATAAAAGAGACTTTGTTAGCCAGAATAAACGGAAAAATTCAAAGAGAGATGGTATTTACTGCTGCCATAACAGATATTTGAGAGATACTATATCAAAACTAAGTATAGCATTTGCATCTCTATTTCAAAAAGGGAAGGGCTTCTAGCAGCTTGAAAAAAATGAAAAACATTAGTAGGGTCAACTCATGTATAGTAACTCTACCCTCACATCCTGAAAATGTCTTACAAGGAGAGTAAAGACTGGGAAACTAGTTGGACCACAAATTTATCAGGAACCTAGAGACATTATCTAATCAAGCCAAGTCTACTTCATCCTGGATACACAGTATAATTAGAATGAAGGTGAATTGTTATAGGAATGAGAATTCCAAGTAAAAAGATCCATAGACTTAAAGGATAAATGCTACTTAAAATATGATGATTACAGCAAAATGAGCCCTGACCTGTGCAGAGGAGCGTAGGTGGACTCTATAATGCATGTTACTGCTTCACTCTTTAGTACACATCCCTCCATCCCTATAACCCCACAGGATAGTTGCAGAAGCTCTGGATAAATAAGCTCTGGAGAATTACTAGTGTTGCTGGGGATTTTGAAATGGATAGAGGCTCCAGGGCAAGGATTACCTTGCATCACTTTTGTGAGTGAAGCAGCTCACATAGCATTACTAGAGATAAAGAGGGATATTTTTCAATCTCAATGTGACAATCTCAATGTGACAACCAAAAAGAAAGACATGAAGATAATGAATTGTCATGTATCCAGGAATATACCTCTAAATTATATAAAACAGAAACTGAAATAAAAAGGGAAGCAAATTCTCAACCACACTGAGAAACTTTTACATGCTTTCACCATAAATTTATAGAACTAGCTGACAAAAAGAAATTATTAAAAGCATAGAAGATATAAATAACAATAAATAAAGCTTATTCTAATCAATATATTTTAAACAATGCAACTGACAACTGGAAAAATAACCGAGGTGTTTGAAGAACAGATGGAATATTTACAGAATTTATGACAGAAGTAATCTACAGCAAAATTAAAAAAAAAATTGAAAAAATTTAGATTATGTTCTCTTATAGTTATAAACTGAAAGATTACTAAACTATAACTAAAAGATGACTAGTTAATGCCCATTTATTTTGAAATTAAGCAATACATTTTTAAAAACCCATGGATCATAGAAGAATCATAAGAAAATAAAAAATTTTGAAATAAATGATTACAAAACTATGACATATAAAACTTGTGGAATATAGATGAACCAAGGGAAATTGCTATACTTAGATGCACCCTAGAAAAGCAAAATGACTGAACAATCATAATCAAAGTATTTCCCTAAGAATGATGAAGAAAATGAAGAGAAAATTAAATCAAAAGCAAGTAAGGGGAGATAAACAATAATGATGAGGAAGAATTGATAAAGTAGAAATCTGTCATGGAGATCATCTATATAGCCCCAAACTGACTCTTTAAAAAAGAGATTGGGGCAGTGCCTCAGTGGCTAAAGCCGCTGACTTCAGCTCAGGTCATGATCTTGGGGTCCTGGGATCAAGCCCTACATCAGGCCCCATGCTCAGAGTGGAGTCTGCTTGTCCTTATTCCTCTGCCACTCCCCATGCTTGTGCTCTCTCTCTCTCAAATAAATAAATAAATAAATAAATAAATAAATAAATTCTTTTAAAAAAATAAAATAAAATAAAAAAAGAGGTTGATAAACCACTGGTACCATGGGCTGAGAAAAAGAGTAAGAATGTGAGAAAGAAGGTACAAATAGTAAATATGAGGGATAAAAATTGATATATTAATACAGATCCCAAAACATTCAATGGTTATATTATGAACAAATTTTTTATCAATAAATTTGAAAATGTGGGTATAATATATAGTTTCTTATAATTTTTCTTAATTTCTTAAAATGAAACTAACTTATTGAGATGCCTGGGTGGCTCAGCGGTTGGGCTCCTACCTTCGGCTCAGGTCGTGATTCCAGGATCCGGGATGGAGTCTCACATTGGGCTCCCCGTGAAGAGCCTGCTTCTCCTTCTGCCTATGTCTGCCTCTCTTTCTCAGTCGGTGTCTCTCATGAATAAATAAATCTTTTTAAAAAAAACAAAACAAAAAAAACCCAACAACTTACTAAATTTGACACAAAAGAAATTGAAATATATATATATATGTATATAATTTTTTTTTTTTTTAGAAGAGGGGAGAGGCAGAGGCAGAGGCAGAGGGAGAGGGAGAGAGAATCTTAAGCAGGATCCACTTCCAGCATGGAGCTTGACTCAGGGAGGATGCATCTCACAACCCTGAGATCATAACCTGAACCAAAATCAAAAGTCAGTTTAAAAAATTATTATAATTTAAAATGAAACCAAAATGAAGCAAACAGAATACCAGGTACACATAATTTCTGTGATGAATTCTAATATCAAGAGAGGAAAGAAAAGGACTATTACACAAAGTCTTCCTTCACACAAAGGGAACATTAAGTCATTTTCTAGGGCTAGGATAACACTAATAAAAGTGTGTATACTTTTATACGCACACACATATATGTATATATATATTATATCTATGAAGGGCATTACAGAAATGAAAAACAATACATTACTCTCATTGGTTACCATAAAAGCAATTTTCTTTTGATTTGCTTTTACCATTATTTACATGGCCCCTGTATCCAGCTTGTTGGACCTACTGCCATACTTGGGATGCAGGGCAATCCAGTCTTTGAAGGTGCTTAGTGAGGTTTGGACTTAAGCTGAGAAACCCACAGAAAAGCACTATCCAGGTAGGATCAGAGGCCCCCCACTTAAAACCATTTCTGAGAAATCGTAGGTTTCATTACTGCTCTGCCTTCCCAAATTCACTTGAGATTATTTAGGTTTCTTTTTCCAGCCTCTTAGCTTGGGTTAGAAAAATGGGCATGTAAGTGAACGGCCCTACTTTATAATAAATTTAAGCTCACTGAAAAAAAAAAAAAAGTTTCTCTAAAACCTCAAATTTTAGCAAACAGAATCCAAGTGATATACAAAAAATGTCAATACATCACAGTTAACTTTAGTTTATTTCAGATCTGCAAAATTAACATCTGAAAATGTAATCAATGTAATCCATCAGAATAATTGAATAAAGAAGAAAAATCATGTCATCTCAAAGGATTAGGCAAAACATTTCAAAGAACTAAACATGATTAAAGATTTTAAAACAATACTTAGGTAACTACTCATAAAGGGCTCCCCTTAAACTAAAATACCCAAAGCACCCATCATACCCCTTGGTAAGGTGTTAGAGAATGAGAGAAATATGTTCACTGTGACCCTTGAATTCAGTAGTTTACAGAAACTTCCAGCCAGTTCAATTAAGTTAGAAATTACAAAAAGTAAAGAAAAAGAAAGCATATAAGGGTTGGAAAAGAAGAACTAAACAGCTATTATTTGTGTATGAAATCATTCCAAAGAACCAACACATAAACTATTAACATTAATGAGTGAACCTGTCAAGTTTACTGGATGTAATATTAATGTATAAGACTCAAATGTGTAACTAAATACCACCAACAATCAGAATTCTACTTGAAGAGTACCACTTAAAATAGCATAAAAAATCAAAATACCCAGCATAAAATATGTGCAAGAGCTCAAAATAAAAAACTGTAAAACATTATTGAGAGAAATTAAAAAATAAATAGATAAAAAACTTCACACATACATGTCATGTTAATGGAGTAAAAAAAAGAATAATGTAAGGATGTCAGTTCTCTCCAAATTGATTGTTAAGAAAGATATAAATGTTAAAATTTAAAATTTACAAGTTTCTTTCAAATTTAAAATGAAATGCAAAGGACTGAGAATAGAATAAAAAACTTGACAATAGAAGATAGGAGGACTTTCTTCCCTGGATATCAAAACTAATGATGAAAATGTAATATTAAAATGTATATATTTATATATATTTAAGAGAGTGTAGTATCAGCACAAGGGTAATCAAATAGTTGAATAGAATGAAGTAAAGATTAATAGATGCTTGACTTTTGCCAAAGATTTCACTGCAGATCAAATGGGGGAGAGGATAGGCTTTTGAATTATTGGTGGTAGGGCAAGTGAATATCCCTAACACATATATACTTCATCCCAATGCAAAAGTTATTACATGACTATTGTTGATCTAAATTCTCAAGATAAAGAAATATAGCTTCCAGCAGTTAATATGCAACAATATCTGTATAATTTGGGAGGAGGGATGATTTCTTCAATAAGATACAATGAACACTAGCCATGAAGTACAAAGTTGATAAATTAGGCTATTAAAATTAAGACCTTCTTTTTATTAATAGACTTGGGAAAGACAGTGAATATACAATGCACAGACTGGGAGCAAACATTTTCAACTAATATAACTAATAAAATGATTATATCCAGAATATATATAACTGTATTCAGAATATATAAAAACTTCTAGAAAACTATAAACAAGTAAAAGAGAACAAAACTATTTTTAAAAATGTTCACGTGACATTAGAAGTTACTTCAAAAAGTTCGTTATCCAAATAGCTAGTAAACAGAAAAAGTGCAGAGATATTCAAATAAAAAACATTATGAGTTATACAACAATATTGTTAAAACTAAAACTTAAAATAGCAAAATTTGGCAAAGATGTGGTTCAGCTGGAATTCCCTATACTGCTGGTGGCAATTCAGATATTATAAATGTTTGGGAGAACTGGTTGTTACTATCCAGTGAAGCTGAACATATGGAATTCCACTCCTACCCCTATGTAATAGACATGCTCACACATATGCACCAAAAAGCCTACATTAAAATTTTAATGATAGCATTATTCATAATAGCCAAAAATGTGAAAAAATGGCCATAAATAATAGAATGGATAAATATATTTTGCTTTTTGTTTTCATACAGTGGAATACTATACAGCAAAGAGAATGAATAGCTACACAAAACTACACAAATGAATCTCACAATTATAATGTAGCCAGATACTAGTACATACTATATGATTCAATCTAAGTTCAAAAACATGATACTTTACCTGTGGTTTCAAAAAACATGTTACTGGCTGATTTTGAAAGGAGAAAGAGTTAAAGATTGGGAAAGACAATACACTGGGGTTTTACACATAGTGGTGATGTTCTTAGTTTTGATTCAGCTGATGATCGCAGTGGAAGATTCATGAAGTCATATTCCTAAAATTTTTCCATTTTCTCTTCTGTATATTATATTTCAAAAAAATTGTACAGGGCATATCTTCTTCAACAAGGTGATTCAACATTATTAAGAATACATCTTTGCATCCCTTAGAATCATCTTTCCTCCTACACCATGAGACATGATATTATAGCTGAATATTTATCTATGTCAACTTCTGGGGATGTAGAATGTTTGTCCCATCATAAACTTCTGGTACTGGGGTCTTTATTGTTGTAGGTCAGGCCCCAAATATTAACGCCCTATTCTTCCTCCTGACCTCTGAGTATGGATGTAGGTGAAAAGTTCACAGAAGTTTTCATTCTTTTTTTTTAAGATTTTATTTATTCATTTGAGAGACAGAGCATAAGCAGGGGAGAGGGGCAGAAGGAGAGGGAGAAACAGACTCCCCACAGAGCAGGGAGCCCAATGTGGGGCTCGATCTCAGGACCCTGGGATCACTACCTGACCTGAAGGGAGATGCTTAACGGTCTGAGCCACCCAGTCACCCCAGTTTTTATTCTTAACCCACTTTTCTCCCCCAAAACTTCATGATGGAGATTATATGCTTTCTGGCATGTTTTAAATTATTTTAGGATTTAATTATCTTCATATACCTAATTTATTTTCTGACATTATGATGTAGTACAGCTCAATGAGCAAAAACTCATTGCTGTCATACAGCCCTGGTTATAAATATCACCTGTGTATTTTTTAACTGTGTGATTTAGGGAAACTTAAACTCACTGGGACTCAATTTTCTCATTTCAAAAGAAGAGTAACAATGCTTACTCAGTAATTTACAGTAAAGGGTGGAGTAAAATAACCAATGAACAATACTTTATATTGAATTTGTGTCATAGAATACTAATTCTGTTCTCCTCATAAATTATTTTTTGAATCAAAGTGGTCAATGGAAAAATACCTTTTATGTAATAGAGAAATTAATACCTTTTTTTTCTTTGCAAGAGTATAGAATATTTAGAGGACATTGGTATTTTTAGGATGAAAAATGTAGAATGAATTAAACTCATTAATTTTCCATATATTCTCTAAAATTATTTTTCATAAATCTTGCTTGTCAAATAAGAGGTTCAAATAAAAAGCTCCGTGAGAAATTTCAATAGGAAACAAAATGTATTAAAAGTATTATTAGCTCTTTAATGGGACTCCAGTTTCAACATTTATGTAAAGGCTTTTTAAAAATGCAGCTGGAGTTTCATTAAAATCTAAATTAAGAAAAGAGATGCTTTTCTTAAACTGACCAAATCTGTATATTTTTTCCCCTACAACTACCAGAGATGGGAGAAAGGAAGTCAGAACACACAAGGCTTTTAAGGTTGATGGCCAGAACTGGCATATTATCACCTTTGCCTTTCTGCCATTGACCTAAACCAATCAGAAAGCATAGTCCAAAGTCCAGGGATCAGGAAAGCACAGTCACCCCTCTGAAGCTGCGGGGGAGGTGAAGCAACAGTTTAAAATATCATAGGTACTATAATTTTATGTAAGACTAATTAGCTTATAGCTAATTATGGACTTAAGCCAAAAAAATCTTTAATTCATTTATTTGCTCATTAATGCGGTCAACAACTAAATGAATATTTAAGGAATATCAGGTACTTCTGTGAAGTTAGCAAATCACTGACTCCGGTTTTAAAAACATTAGAGTTATCACTTCATTTGTTCATGTATTCAATACAAATTCTCGTGCTTCTAGTATATTCTATGTCAAGTTATTTGGCAAATGTTTTCCAAAATTTAGCTATCTTGTACCCAATGATTCTATTCTGGATAAAATAATTCAATGACCTATATTTATGGAGAGTTCTTCAGGATTCTACATTAAGGAAAGGTAAGCACTTTTTATAGATGATTTCTTTTTTTAAAGATTTTATTTATTTATTCATGAAAGACACACAGAGAGAGGCAGAGACACAGGCAGAGAGAGAAGCAAGCTCACCCACAGGGAGTCCAATGTGGAACTCAATCCCTGGATCCAGAATCAGTCCCTGAGCCAAAGGCAGATGCTCAACCGCTGAGCTACCCAGGCATCCTCATAGATGATTTCTGAGATCCTCTATAAATGTAGATGAGATTGGTAGGATCTCTTTAAAGAATCCTGGGTTAACATTTTATGATATTTTTTTTCCAGATATTGCCAACTGTTAGCCTACTGATTGTGTTCAGCCACACATGAGCTTTGTTTGGTCAGCATCAAGGTTAAACATTCTTGCATTTGAATATATTTAGGATGGCATATATCCGTTGGTTTATCACATCACTCTCTACTTGTAAACTAAGGACTTGTTCTATCTGTACATTTGCTAAGCTTTCATGTCCCCAAAGTATTTGATTTTGTAACCTTTGCTTGATGGCCTATAACATTGGAGCACTGGTTACCATTCATGCATGTATTTGAACTGTTTCAAAACTAGTGAGAAAGATTGGAGGCTTTCTTATAAGTTTCCTAGCCCTAACAAATTATGTGAACTGACCATTTAGTCAGGCACCTTATACAGAAACATGTAATATCCACACTTCAGATGGGGAATATAAACGAAGTAAGCAATCAAGGTATCAGTCTGAGTTAAAAATGCAAAAGCAAATAAGACACAGTTATTGTCCTCAGTGAGTTCACTTTCTAGTAGGCAATCAACAAACCATTTTTGATGGGGCAGGATAAAGCTTCCACCTGGACTGAGTCTCGAAGGCAAATAGTGTTATAGGTAAATAAGGAAAAATGAAAGGAAAAATAAGGAATAAGGAAAAATTCCAAGTGCAAGGAAGCATATACGGCAACAATCACACATGACTTCTTGGGTGAAAAGGGGGTATATTTGAGCTCCTGAGACCAGATGATGAAAAGCCTCCTCTGCCATGCCAAGGTATGCTCCTCCAGCCTACTGTCTATCCACTTATCAGTCATCTATATCTGGATAGTTCTGTGTCTCTATAATAGGTATTGCTAATTGCCTCTCCTTTATCCATCCTGCCCTTATTCAATTCTATCTGAGGGAAGGCAATATGTGTGAAAAAATATCTTGACTTTCCTACATGGCATTTTGTAGTTAGGTTTTTTGATAAGGCCCTCGTTGTGGCAAACAAAATGTGAGTGGAGGTATTGGTTAGGGCCTTCAGAAGAGCTATTACTACCCAGATAAAGAGAAACAGATTCAGCTGACACATGTCTTTTTCCCCTTTACTCTTTGTTTGTACTCTTACTGTTACATGAAACATGGACATAATACCTGGCATTTTTGTTGTCATTTTGAGAACATAAAGCTGAATGCCAAATGCTAAGGCGGTGGGGGGGGGGGCAGGAAAACAGAATAGAAGGCAACTAGGTCTCATGATGGCATCATGGAACCAAATCAGCCCTCAACTCCCTCTTTCTGGACACTTTGCTTCTGTGGAAAAAATAAATCTACTGCTTGTTTATACCACATGTGGTCAGATTTTCTGTGTCTTGCACTCTTGATTAATAAACCATTGACCACTATAATAGACACCGGGAGTCATAATGTCCTTAGAATTGTGATAATTTCTATTTGTAGCAGATTCCAAAATAATAAGAATGTGGTCTTTGATTCTATTTAATGTATGTTTAATAAAGGAAACTTGTGCTTCTATACTGACTACTCTTTCTGTGAGCCAGGAATCCAAGTACCTGAAGACATTCACTAACTTCCCCTGGAAGGCTCATTCATAGACTCATCTACATACTTACTACTCCAGGTAATTTAATATTCTTCCTAACACTACTTTACTTTAAGAGAGAATCTGGTCATCCCAAGATACTCTCACTTAAGTAACAACTTCTATATTTAAACCTTGAATAAGATATGATCACTCAGGAGTTTAATTTTCCTGTGTACAAGAAAAAGGATGCGGGTCACATGGATGGCATTTGTTGAATATAGGGTATTGTGGGGGGATAGATAAAAAGAGCCACACATGTAGAGGGGTGGTTGGACACCACAAGAAAGCCATTCCGAAGGAGTAAGACATTAAAATGTATTCATTTTCAGCAAGGCTATTCTTTTTCTCTGAAGTATAAAAGAAGATGTTTGGGCGTAGGTTCTTGCCATTAACCTTTGACACAGAGGAAGAAAAATGACTGGCAATTCTCTTCAGGTAAATCTGCTTCTTTTTCTCCAAGAGCTAGCATAGCATCTGTTCAGTGACTTCCTAGGTGGAAGTAATGGTAGGAGATTTTCTTCCTCAGCTGAAAGGGAAAATTTTGCTCTTTATAACCAACCTGAGAAGAACCCAGCCCCCTGGGCATGTGCTGGGCCTTGGTGCTGGCTTGGTTGAATCACATATCTTGGACTCTCCCAGCAGGGAATACTAATGCCAGCATGAACAACTGTGTACCTTCACATAGTCAAAACATTCTCATTTTCTTTGCTAGGAATGAACATTATCAGAAAAAAATAAGAAATGACTGTGGTCTGATAAAAAAAATATGTTTTCCAAATGGGAATGAAGTTATAAGAGAACCTTTTCTTTCTGTGATAAGCTACTTTGTCTTCCATAGACAATTTTAGCTAACTCTGTGGCAATTCATGTTTGAAAACCTTACTGCCAAATCCCACATGTTTATGATTTCCTTAAAGATCAGGCTGTATTCAAGTCTCACACCACTGAGCTGTGAATGTTTAAACATAAAATAAATCTTTTGGCTTGTAAAGTGTGTCAATTTTCCAAGGAATGTTGCCTTTATATTGCATGAGAAACTTTTTATTGGAATAATGGGAAATAAGAAAAAAAAAAGGTTCCAGAAGTGTAAGTGGTTTTTGAGGTCATCCAGTTTGATGTTTAAAATATGTTTGAATAATTCCCATGGATTCCTGAATGATGATATTTCAACCCTGAGAATGCTTTGAACAAAACACTTAAAAGATTCAGGTAGTCGATTTTATTTCATTGATCAATTTTCTATTCATCACTGTCAAAAGAGTTCCATTTATTTATTTATTTATTTATTTTCCTCTTACTTAAAATATTTTCATTAGTACAAATGCTTTCTCAATTAAGTTACTAATAAAAATATGATTGTTGATCAATTTTTTGAACACAAATAAATTTTTACTCATCAATTTTGATATTCCTTTTTGTGGCCTTTATTTCCACTAATTCCAATTTTCCCATGTCAAGTAATAGAATGTATTTAGTTCCCAGGAAATGTGAGAAATTTTTGAGACAAATATAAGAGAGACAGAGATGAAAAGGAGAGTGAGTGAGAAGACAAGTGCTGAGAACAAAAGAACAGAAAGGAATCTGTTAGCCATCAACACTGAGAGGAAGCATGTGGTGTCAACACAAACCAGAGAGCCAAGAAATCATGTTGGTAATATCATAGATGGTGACCCGATTCAGGTTCTTCTTCTGACTGAATGCAACGCTAGCATAATAAGGTGAGATTTGACCTGTCCTTCCCCTGCAGGGGTATCCCTTCAGTCTATTATCCAGTGAGGGTTGTACCTGGAACCAAGCAGGGTTTACACTTTGACTCTGAAGTCCTGCATCACCAGAGTTCATCTTGTCTTTGAGTGTGGATGTAATTTTGTGACTGTCTGCCTCCATTTGTGCTATCATTGATTTATATTTGAGTGGAAGACAGATGGAGCCTCGAGAGTCAACTTTCAAGCCATCCCAAGTATGAGACAAATCACAATCCCATTTTAATGAACGAAGCACAGATACACTGTGTATCAGGCCCTTAGCCACCATCATATTAGTCACCTGGATGTATTTCATTTTATCCTTGGAGATTGGAAGTGTTCAGCACTCTTTAATCACTCTTTTATATATCTTGGATTTTGTTTCTTTTATTCATCTCATTCAATACTTGGAATTAAATGAATATTCTTTCTCTCAGACTTTATAATCAATAGGGATGCACAGTAGAGAAAAGTCTCTCATAAGCCTAACTATTTCAGTCAATCTACAATTGAGTAATTGACTGAGTACCCACAAAATATCAGGCCCTCTACTTGTTTACAAAGATTTGGAAAGCTTACAAATTATTTGGCACTTTAAGTTACTTACAAATGCACTTTTTATTTGCTTGACAATGCTATTCATTTTTCCATAAAGGGATGATTTATGTTGGCTTTCACTTTTACATTATCCATGGACTCTAGTCAAATGACAGTGTCACCCATCAGTTCCTGGGGGGTTGCAAATTCTACCCTTAGCAAGTTATTCCTTTAATTGGAGTGAGAGTTTGGAATTGCTGCCATGCCTTGACTCATAATCTCAGGGTGTCCTTAAATGTTATGTTATCATTAATTATCCAAAACAGAGCCCTTATAGTCTATCCAAATGATCAAGAGATGGATGAGCTCACCACCAAGAGAACAGTGAAAGCAGCTGCACGTTGAGATGCTGGCCTATATATATATATATATATATATATATATATATATATATATATATATATATAATATGTGTTTCCCAGGACATTAGGGAAAGAAACAGACTGTGATCCTAAATCATGGCAAATATCAGTAAGGCTTTATTGCATGGGATACATTTCTGAAGCTTATGTCCTTTTCTCTGGTCATCACAGTGGAGTGGGGAGAGCTAGAAGTTGAATCAGACACTCAGGTTTTTGTTTTGGTAGTAACTTTCTTTCTTCCAATTCATCAAATATCTATTGTGTACCCACTATGGACTTGGCACAGTGCGAGGTACTAATGATACAACTAGGCTCAAAACTGATTTAATGGAACTTAATTGAGTAATGATACAACTAATTATTGAAGTATAATTGCAATGAGTGATACACAAAAACAAAGCATATGAAAGTGCCTACCCTGAGAAAACCTAACTCTGGTTAGAAGTTGGGAGAAATCTAGAAAGGTTTTCTGAAGAAATAAAATTTAACCCCAAACTTAAAAGAGTCAGTTAAAGGCAAGTTAAGTAAGGACAAGATACAAAGGAGTATCAAGAGCTCCAGGCAGAACAGCATGTGGGAATGCTCTCACAGGGTTGATTGGTACACCCAGAACATACAGGGTCTGTAGGCAGTGCAAGCTGCTTATATCACTGGGTATAAATGGCCTCTTCCATGAAATACCACAATAGCAATACCTTTCTTGGATGGACATGATGAAAAAGAATGACTTTATATAAAACATCTGGTGTGCATACACATACACACACATGGGGAGAGACTGCAAAATAAAATCACAGTTTTGTCACATGAAGCTGAATTTTATGTGAATTATAGAATTTTTCATGAAAATCATCCCAGATGACACTTTCTTTATAGATGATGTCAATAAAGCTTGTTATTTACCCTAGATTACAACATTGCTTAAAGGTAGAGCTAGTCCTGCATTTTCTGATCCTGAATTCATTGCTCTTGTTTTTATGCAGTGAGTTTCAAAATAAATTATTTGTTCAAATCACATATTACTCAAGATTACATATAAACTGTTGAAGTCAGAATTTGAACCCAGATCTGCCTAATAGTAAAACCTATGCTATTTATACCAAATTATAGTGATACTCAATAAATGAATGAAACAAATAAATGAATGAGTGAATGAATATGCAAAGCTTAGCAGGCAGTATCGTGAATGAGGCAGTGCTTTGATTGACACACAATAATGGTTTTGAGAAAAATATTTTTATCATTTAAGAATTTTTAAAAACAGAATCCATCTCTGGCTATATGAGATAAAAGAGGGTGTTGTTGTAAGAAACTAAATTGGTGGAAGCCTTGGAAAATAAACAATTCCAGAGTTTGGCAGCAAGAACAACCAGACTGGGATTTTGCTGCTGTTTTCAATATGGACTCCATGGCAATAGTGGATGCATTCCAGCCATTAACTCATGTTTGTGGTGCTTGTGTTGATTCTAGATAGCTTTGTGGGACTATCTAATTGGCTGAGCAGGGGTCAAATGCTTCTGCCAGGGAGTGAGGAGACAAAATTTCTGGTGAGGGAGGTAATACATTATGTCCCTCTAATATTATAAGCAATGGGGATTTATATAAAATAGTGAAGGAGGTTGGATGTTTGACAACCAAAATAATAAAATATTTCACTACAGAACTTTTTTCTGAATAGTGATGAAAGTAGGAAGTAAGTAAAAAATAAGTTTAAGTAAACTAATACTTTGAATTTGTCTTAAAGAGTTTTCAGTCATACTATGAGAAAGCAGAAGATTCATTCTAAACAGCTAAAAGCAAGAGAGGAAAGAAATCAATATTAAAGTAAAGGATTCTGAAGCCACATTGAAATGGAAGCAAAGAATTAAATATGCAAATGTCCTTTTAAAATTTGAAATATAGCAGCTTTAGTATGTATTCACTGCCCTACTACATGAGAATAAAAAATATTAGTGAGGGAGAAAAGAACAAAACTAAAGGCTTAATATATATATTATATATATTATTATAATATAAATAATATATTAAATTATATTATTAATTAATTAATAATATTATATATTAATAATTATATTATTATATATTAATTATATTACTAATATAATAAATTATATTGTTTATTAATATAAATATATATATTTTTGAGAATTACAGCTCTATTTTAGAAGCAATAAAAAAAATTACAAAGTACTCAAATTAAATTATTCACATTGTGGGAATGAATGGTAAAACTTCCATCACATTTTTTAGCAGAAACAAAAATAAAACAAAACCCCCCAAAAGCAAACACTCATACACGGATAAAATATACTGGTTTTTGGTCTTACTTATTGATTTACTTATTTTCCAAAAGCATAAAGCTTTGTTTCTATCATCAGTTTGGGCAGAATAACAGTTCTAAAATACGGGAAACAACAGTGCATTTTTTTTTTTGTCATACACATGTATTTATAAGAAGCGATTTTGTGATAATTGGCTGGAATGAAGGTTGTATTACTTGTGGGTCTCATCGTCCTCTCGTTCTATATCCTCTGTCACTGTCAACAGCAAAAAAAATGTTGATTCAGCCCTTTGTTTCTCAGTGAAGTCCTTAGACAAAGGAGGTCTCAAAATGACACAATATTCATAGATCACAGAATGCTTTCTCATTCCTTCAGAGGATCTGAAAAAATACCAAAGATTATGGGTGTTTCCTGCATGTGAATTTCTAGAGAGAAATATCTTCATAAAGAATGCAGGCTATTCTGGGTACCATCTGAACCTATCCAGCTCCACATAGCTCTTCCTTAAATGCCATAGTTCTTCCTTTCCAAGACTTTAGCAAGCTAGCAATTGAAGAAAGATGTACAGACCACTAGAAAGAGGCATGATAAATAACAGTGCATGCTGAAGTCTTAACATGGTTCCAAGTGAGGGACTTCTACAGATTCACTCTAATCTTTACAAAGGCCTTATATAATAGATACTATTGTCCCAAGTTTCTTTGAAAAAGGGTGGCCCAAGGAGGTTAACTAAGTAGCTAAATTGCTCAATATCACATAGTTCCTAAATGGTGGATTGAATCATGGGCTCTTCAAGGTCCAAGTAAGAATCTGCCTACCACTTCCCCTTTGAGGAAGATTTATCAGATTTATTCTGTGCCTCCTCTACTTGTGTTTCAGCATTTAGATTTTACAATTTGGCTGGAGAATAATCAAAAAAGAAGATATTTGTATGTTAGGCATGTTTGGGTGCATTTTCATCAGCTATGGACATTTTGGCTCTTCACCTGAAGTAGGGTAGGTCTTTCCTGAGTTGCCAAATAGCATAAAGTTTACAAAATGAGAGTAACCAAAAGCATTAGTTTGTTTGGGTTCCCTTTCAAATTCTCATTCCTCTAATGTTTTTTCTGATTCTTTTCTGTTGTGCGCATACCTGCTTCATGGGAACAATAGCTCTTTCTGTTCTACTCTTACCAGCAGCTACCTAGTGAATCCCTATAGAATTACTTATGAAACTTGCGAATATCATATAATTTTAAATATTTATAATTATGTACTCTTTGTAGAATCTGATGAGCACTATAAAAATCATTTTCAAGGGGATCCCTGGGTGGCTCGGCGGTTTAGCGCCTGCCTTTGGACCAGGGCGCGATCCTGGAGTCCCGGGATCAAGTCCCATGTTGGGCTCCCGGCATGGAGCCTGTTTCTCATCCTGCCTGTCTCTCTCTCTCTCTCTCTCTTTCTATGTCTATCATGAATAAATAAATAAAATCTTAAAAAATAAATAAATAAAATTGAAAAGCAGGAAAATATCATTTTAAAAAATCCTTTTCTGGGGCATCTGGGTGGCTCAGTGGTTGAGCGTCTGCCTTTGGCTCAGGTTGTGATCCTAGGGTCCTGGGATGGAGTCCTGCATCGGGCTTCCCACAGGGAGCCTGCTTCTCCCTCTGCCTATGTCTTTGCCTCTCTCTGTGTGTGTCTCTCATGAATAAATAAATAAAATCTTTAAAAAATATCCTTTTCCTACTACTATCAAATTAACACATTCACATAAAATATTCAAAATCTAAATTTACTCTCTGGAGGTGAAGATTCTGGCATGGTGGCATGAAAAAAAGGTTAAAATATCCTCTCTACAGCAAATATACATGTGGGAGGAAAAATGATAAAAAGTAACCACTTCGGGGCTGGAAGTAAACCAATAGCAAACAACAAGTTGAGAAGCACTTATTCATAAAATGCTACTGGAACCTGTAAGGACAGTGGGAGCTGTAGCCTTTCTTTTTTTGTGCAACTCCTCATATCCCTTTTACCCAATTCAGGTGAAGTGATAGTCTTTCCAAGTGATAGTTTTGCAGCTGGCCCTGAAAAAAACAGAAGTCATGTGTCCAGAGGGTCTAACTTCATTTGGCTCCAAGGTCAAATGCTACATTCACATTACTAGTAAAAGTAACAATTTGAGGAGGAAACGAACTGAGGAATCTGCTCCTCTCTTCTCTCCAGGTTGAGAAGATGTCAAGAAACTATACATTTAATGAAGTGAACTGAGAAGTAAGAAAGTTATAGCAGGACCAGATAAGCTGCTTATACCTCCCTGGCTGACTGGGGAAATAAGCACATGTACAAAGAAGATGAAAATGAAGCAAGCAGAAAGTAAAAGTCTAAACAGAGTTGAGAACCAGTGGAATTTTGAATGCATTCCATGGAGATAGTCCTTCAGCAGAGGGGAAAGCCTTATGGAATCCATGTGTTTAAGCACAATCTCTGCCCAAAATATTGACTGGCCACTAAGCCATAAAGACACAGGGGTGATCCTCAGGTAGACGGGTTAAAAAACAAAAGTAAGGATTAAAAAAAAAATCAAAACTAAACTAAGTAAAGACACCAGTGGCCATTCTTCATGGGAGTTTAAATCCAGACAAACTGCAAAACAAACAACAAAAGCCCACATACCTAAGGAGGAAATTAGAGTTCAGTAGCTGTGTTATCTACAATGTCTGGTTTATAACAAAAATTCTGACATGTGATAAAAAGGAAAACGTAATCCATACTCAGAAATAAAAAAAAAATAGTTAATAGAAACTAAGGAGTTGGGGATACCTGGGTGGCTCAGACATTGAGTGTCTGCCTTCAGCTCAGGGTGTAATCCTGGAGTGCCTAAATTTTTAAAGACCAGTCCTGGATTGGGCTCCCTGCAGGGAGCCTGCTTCTCCCTCTGCCTGAGTCTCTGCCTCTCTCTCTGTGTCTCTCATTAATAAATAAATAAATAAATCTTTTTAAAAAATTAAAAAAGAAACTAAGGAGTTGGATATAGCAAAATACAATTACATTAAAAGGATTCAAGCAAATAAATTTAAAATAAAACCATACTCAAATAATTAAGGAAAATATGACAAGGATAGCTCAACAAGTAGGAAAGTAGAAATATATATATATATTTATTTATATATATTTCTTTTTTTAAATGGAGTGGAAATTCTGGAGTTGAAAATTATAATAATTGAAATAAATATTTCACTAGATGGGCACAACAAATACTTAATTGATGGAAAGAGTAATCCATGAACTTGATGATAGATGAGTAAATATCACTTAATATGAAGAACAAATATTGATGAAAAGTGAACAGAGCCTCAGAGACCTGTGGGAAGACATCATCAAACATACCAATACTCAGGTAATGGGAATTCCAGGAATGAAAAGCAAGTGGTACAAAACGTAACTGAAGAAGTAATGACCAAAGATATCTCAAATTTTATGAAAAGCTTTATTTTTTTATTTTTTAGAAGATTTATTTATTTATTCATGAGAGAAATAGACTGAGAGGCAGAGACACAGGGAGAGGGAGAAGCAGGCTCCACGTGGGGAGCCTGATGCGGGACTCGATCGTAGATCCCACAATCATGACCTGAGCTGAAGGCAAGCACCTGACCACTGAGCCACCCAGGTGTTCCGGAAAAGCTTTTATCTATAGATCAAAGAAGCATAATAAACAAGCAGAGAAACACAAAACATTTATATCTAGACATTTTATTAACATTTATTGCAGCAGTCAAACTTCTGCAAGATAAAAATTTGTTCTAATAATATGATATTTTATAAAACTATAAATATGCTACTCAATTTTGGGGTTTATGACATATGCAGACATATGATACATATTAATAAGAGCACAAAGGACCGGGAGGACATAGAAGATTATTAGGACAAAGTTGCTATATATTATTGGAGTTTAATAATTATTAATCGGAATTAGTTTGTGATAATTTAAGATCTATATTATAATCCTTAAAACAAATCCTAAGAAAATAACTTAAAAATACAGTGAAAACATCAAGACTGAAATTACAATGGTGCACCAAATATATTTCTTTAGCATAATGAACAAAAAAATGTCAGTGATATGTTTGAATAAAGAAAAATTAAAGTCATGTATTGGGAAATAAAATCAGTATTGGTAAATTACCTTTATTCCTTTTTATCTGCCTTTATAATTTTTTTGAATAATCCAAAGTAGACATATTCTAAAGCATAGGTGCAGCTTGGTGTTGCCTGATGTCCTTCTAAGATTAACTGTGGAAGTTGGTTCTTCTTCTATATATCTATTTTCCCTTAAGTAAAATAGCATTGTCAAGGTGATATTCTAAGCAATACATCAAAAAATAAAAATAAAAAGTCAGCCAGGCTTCTAGTGTGATTCTCTAAGATACAACGGTCTAACACAAGTTTCTAATACTCTCAGTGGTGATGTATCAGCTTTACTTTTATTTTTAAATCTGTCACCAACCAATGTTTTTATAAAATATAATAAAATAAATTTTACAAAAGTGAAATTTTTAAAGACCAAAAATCTAAGGTAATTTTTTTCATTGTAAGAATCAACAGATTTCATCAAATTGCTAGCAAAGCTTCCAAACACTCAATTTCTATACTTATCACATTATGATGGTTAATTTTATGTGTCAACTTGACTTGGCCAAGGGATGTACAGATAGCTGGTGAAACATTATTTCTGTGTTTCTGTGAGGGTATCTCTGGAAGAGATTAGCATTTGACCTATGGTAATGAGTAATGAAGATTCACCTTTACCAACACGGGTAGGCACCATCCTATCTGATGAAGGTCTGAATAGAAAAAAAGGAAGTATGGACAGATTTCCTCCTCTGCTTGAGTTGAGCTTGAACTTCTCCTACCCTCTGACCTACAGGTTCCTTTTTTTTTTTAAGATTGTATTTATTTATTTATGAGAGAGAGAGAGAGAGAGAGAGGCACAGACACAGGCAGAGGGAGAAGCAGGCTCCACACAGGTAGCCGGACGTGAGACTTGATCCCAGGTTTCCAGGATCATGCCCTGGGCCGAAGGCGGCGCTAAACCTCTGAGCCACCCAGGCTGCCGGTTCCTGGTTTTTAAATGGGGTTTATACCTTAGGCCTCCAATTCTGAGACTTTTGGATTCAGATTTATACCATCTGCTCCCTGGTTGTTAAGCTTCAAGACTGAGCCTAAATTATAGCACCTAATTCTTTCCTGATTCTTCAACTTACAGGTGGCAAAATGTGGGACTTCTCAGCCTTCATAATAGTGTCAACTAATTCCTATAATAAATATCTTACTATATTATCTATCTATATCTATTATCTATCATCTATCTATCTATCTATCTATCTATCTATCTATCTATCATTATTTATCTCCCATTGGTCCTGATTCCCTGGCGAACTCTGAGTAATACACACAGTCTGGACACAAACAATTTAGGGAATGACAATAAGCCACAAAACACGTTCTGAGTAGTTCCGCTCTAAAAGACTACCTCCAGTGTTTGGTTTTTCAAAAATATTTTTTAAAATATTTTATTCATGAGAGACAAACACAGAGAGAGCCAGAGATATAGGCAGAGGGAGAAGCAGGTTCCCTGTGAGGAGCCTGATGCAAGACTCCATCCCAGGATCCCAAGATCACGACTTGAGCCAATGCTCAACTACTGAGCCACCCAGGTCCTCAAGACTTCCTCTGGTTTTGAGGGCAAAGAGTAGTTAACAGAATGGTCAGAGAGTGCTTATTTGAACTCCAACAGTTATTGAGGTTTGTGTTGTATAAGAGCAGAACAGATGGTCATTTGTGTGATGGAACATTGAAATCAGAGGAGTTACCCTGCTCCCCATTCTAATCCTTTGAACTTGAATACTCATGGTTTCTTCCTTTTTTTGCATCCAGATTTTGCTCTTCTCAAAGGGAAAAATGTAAGAGAGACTTGAGCATGGTTAAAAGATCTGAAGGACTTATTTCACTCAGCATGATACCCTCCAGTTCCATCCACGTTGAAGCAAATGGTGGGTATTTGTCATTTTTAATGGCTGAGTAATATTCCATTGTATACATAAACCACATCTTCTTTATCCATTCATCTTTCGATGGACACCGAGGTTCCTTCCACAGTTTGGCTATTGTGGACATTGCTGCTATAAACATCGGGGTGCAGGTGTCCCGGCATTTCATTGCATCTGTATCTTTGGGGTAAATCCCCAGCAGTGCAATTGCTGGGTCGTAGGGCAGGTCTATTTTTAACTGTTTGAGGAATAAGTCAATCGGAGAAGGACAAACATTATATGGTCTCATTCATTTGGGGAATATAAATAATAGTGAAAGGGAATAGAAGGGAAGGGAGAAGAAATGGGTAGGAAATATCAGAAAGGAAGACAGAACATGAAGACTCCTAACTCTGGGAAACAAACTAGGGGTGGTGGAAGGGGAGGTGGGCGGGGGGTGGGGGTGACTGGGTGGCAGGCACTGAGGTGGGCACTTGACGGGATGAGCACTGGGTGTTATCCTGTATGTTGGCAAATTGAACACCAATAAAAAATAAATTTATTATTTAAAAAAACTAATTTTAAAAAAGTCATAAATGTCTTATAAATAAAAAATCATGTCTGAAAAAAAAAAGATCTGAAGGAGCAACTTGCCTAGAGGAGAAATGGAGTTATCCTGAGAATGCTGAGGGAGAAGTGGGAAATTGGAGATGGAAAATAAATATCCTACTGAGAAGTAGGAGTTGGAAAATGTATTCCTTAAAGAAGTTTTCTTGGGATGGTGATAAAATCCAAATTGCCTTGACCTGGTAATGAATTTCTTTAGCAGACTTTATTAGACCAGGCTGTAGTCATATGTAAGGCTTATCAAAGTGATAAGATCCTGTTGCTTTTTGAGTGAACTCTCATGCCCTTTAGCCTAGTTTAGCAATAGTTAAACAATGTCTTCTCCTGAATTTGTATAAAACAACTTTCTGTACAGCCTGCAAACATACATCCCTAATTGCTAGATGATAGCAGATAGAAAAATAAAAAAGAAGATGGAATTTTGGAAGCAGTACAAATCAAATGGAAATGAGGAAATTGTGCATAAATGTAATTTATTTTTTAGACAACCTCATGTGCTTTTTAGATATAATCAGTTCCTAACCATTTCTGAATGGTGCCTTTTTGCATATAAACTCCCTTTTAAACAGGGATGAGAAACCTAATGGTTTTCTTTATCAATGCTAGAATTGGATTATAATGCAAACATAAATGTAGGTGTATATATGCAAAAATTTGTAAATCACACAGAAACAAGTGTTTGCTTATGTATGGAAACTATTACAGTTGAGGGTTCTTCTCAAGCCTTGTTCTCAGTATGTAAAACTTGTAAGAAATGTTTAATGTCAGACTAATTCTTGTAGTTTCATGGAATACTCCCACAAAGTCCCTTCCTCACTTTTTGTGAGTCAATGAACAACACCTTTCTATAATAAAAAAATGAGAAGAGTTACCATATCTTTTAAGGAACCATGTGATACCACAAAAGAAATGACACTGGGAAATTTAGTCTAGGTGTTAGAAGTTTGAACTGCATAAATTCAAAGAATATATCCATGAATTGGTGAAATTGAGTCAATATTCAATTTTGAAAAGATGATCTCTTTTTTACGTAATCTTATTTTTTCCAAATATTTATCTGACATTAATTGTAAGCAGAACCTTTTGATAGAATGATAATGGGTCTCTACTGCCCATTCTCTTGTTGCAATCCTATCCAAAGATTAAAATGTAGGAGAAAAAGAATGTGTCTGTATTTGGAATAACCCACCCCACGTTAAAGGGTCTTCTCCAAAGTGAAATCTAACACAATTCAAATACATAGTAGGTATTGAGTAAAATTTGTTAAATGAATCTATAATAACTCATTGCTATTTGGTCCAGAGATTCTCTCTTCATAAGAGGAAACTTGATTTTTTTAACATGAAAAATGTTTTAACAATTATTTTTTTAAGATTTTGTTTATTTTATTCATGAGAGACACACGGGGCAGAGACATAGGCAGAGGGAGAAGCAGTATCGCTGCAGGAAGCCTAATGAGGTACTCGATCCCAGGACCCTGGGATCACAACCTGAGCCAGAGGCAGATACTCAACTATTGAACCACCCAGGTGCCCGTGCTTTAACGATTATTAATGTTATTTCTTAAGCATGTGATTTTTATACTAGGGGACCCATATTATCCACATTGTGGGCTGGTGGGAAGGAGAGAAAAAACTGGGAATTTTAACATTCAGCCTCTTATAGTCAAAAATGGGATTTTACAGCAAGACCATGATATTCAACCAAAACTTTCTTGAGAAAGGACTGCTTATATTTTATTTTTGATTTTCCTCTTTAAGCATATTAACAGACAGAGATGTCAGGGTAGATTTTTACATGAGGAAAAATAAGTAGAAAGAAGAAAGTATGTTAGACACTCTCTTGAACTAAGGTATTTAGGGAAAGAAAGGGAAGGGAGGGAGGAGAATGAAAAAGCTAGATAAACATCAAACTCAGAGAGAAAGAGCTGACTTAGACACTGAGACAAGTGCTGAGCAGTCATTTGCGGTGTGCCCGAAAGTCATCTCATATTCTCATGTCTCATCAGTCATGATGACCAATGTGCTTAGGCAGAGGGAGCTACAGCAGCTGGCTGAACCATCCTGACCACTCTTCGTTCCAGGGGTGTATGGCTGCTGATTTGTTTGTGACCTGCTGTGAGAATACTGGTGGAAGGACAAAATGACTTCATCAGAGGATACATATGAACATTCATGCCAGGGGACAAGAAAGAAGATGGACCAGGAACAAGCACTAGTTAACGCTGAGTTGAAGTCAGTCGGGCCTACCCCAAAACCATCACTGAAGCCTAGAAAAACCAGGCTATGAATAAAACTGGCTGCACATCTTTATACCTATGTCAGTAAGGCATGCAGCAACCAGAGGGATGCAAAAGAAGTATCGTTCTGGAATCCAAGGATTGACATGAGGTCAAAGAACCCTTATCTTCTGTTTCCTATTTTCCATGAAGCATACGGCGCTTGTTTTACCATACATTTAGATCCTGAGGTAAAGAGTCTAGGAGATAGGGAAGGCCATTCCAAAGACTGAGCATATTTATGCACGAAAGAAAACTCCCCCTTTAAGGAAGTTTAATTTTCAAACTGGACTAAAATTCAGATTAGATATTTAGCAATTTTTTACTGCTGATTGGGATGTGAAGCCTTGTATAAAAGAACATACTCAGTTTAATCAAGAATAAAGGAATGATCTTTAATTTTGAATGTCCAAGTGGCATTGTCAGCTAAAATGTATTACCTGAGGTCCTTCTTCCTCCATACACTTTTATTTTTTTATTTTTTTTTTAAAGATTTTATTTATTCATGATAGCCACACAGAGAGAGACAGAGAGGCAGAGACACAGGCAGAGGGAGAAGCAGGCTCCATGCAGGGAGCCCGACGTGGGATTCGATCCCGGGTCTCCAGGATCGCGCCCCGGGCCAAAGGCAGGCGCCAAACCGCTGTGCCACCCAGGGATCCCTCCATACACTTTTAATTTAAAAATTAGAATTATCTCTCAAAAGCAACCAGTATTGACAGACCTTGCTATTTTTCCCCCTTTAATCAGCTGGTTTCTCTTTTCTTTCTGAGCAATTGAATCTTGCAGAAGTCTTTCAAAATAGATATACAATTAAATAAGATAGATTTCTGTTTCCTAGCAAGAGGTGGGGGATGGTTTTAGAAGCTCACCTTTATAGCATGGTTAAGTATGACATGTTAAGTGTGACAGTGTGATTTATACAAAATGTCATGAGAACACTGAAGACAGAGTGAATCACTCTGTGTGTCAGGGAAAGTTTTGCAGCTGAAATGATGTTTAACCCAGACCTTGAAGAGTCAGTGGTAATTGGCCAGGACGGCAAGAAGGAAGAAGGATATCCCAACAAGCTCATTTAAAGCCCAGACCTGAACAAAATCCAGGCATGTTAGGGACTCTGAGAGTTTGTTGTGACTGAAACATATTGAGCACACATATAGAAGGGGAGAATGATTAGCTAGAAGGACAGAAGCAATGAGCCAGAAATACAAGCCTGTGTACAATTAAATATTGAATAGTGAGCCCATTCAATCTGTGAGTATTATGGGAACTATGAGTATTATGGGAGTTTAGAAAAAAAGAAAACTAATGACGACAGAGTACTCAGTGAAGACTTCATGGAGCAGATGTAATTTATTCAGAGGCCCTGAGCATTACAGTTGTTCTTATGTTAGCAGTATATACCTCACAGGACCAATGGGCACCAGTCACTTAAAGCATCAGGACTGGAGGGAAGAGCATGTGGACCTTCTGATCGAGATGTGTGGCTGTTAGGCTGACTGATTCCGCTGTAGGTGTGGGAAAAGACTAGTTTTTTTTCTGACTGTTTCATCTATGGCAGCATTTCCTCAGGACTGCTCCTAAGTACCATTTCCATTGATGAGTTACGTGTTTCCTATAACAAGAATTTTGTAGACAAAACTCAGTGGGATTCTAGGATGTCTTTTTATTAATATTATAATGGGTTTTGGAATGATTCAAGTGGTGATCATGTAATCCGTGTTTCTTGAGGAAATTTAACCATGTAACCCTCTCTTTGAGCTTTTCACAGGATTAACCTTTCACAGAATACATTTTAAGAAACACAGACATAGTTTGGCTGTTGACAAGAGGAGAATGTAGCATATCATTTGGCAAGAAAATAATTCAAAATATAACAGAGTGCCCTAGCAGAGTGTGGAGTACTGCATAAGGAAATATTTAAGTAGGTGATATTTAGGTAGAAAAGCAAGGAGATGTATGACCTTTATGGAGGATGCTTCACAGAATCATATCTGACTTCACTTCTTAAAAAAAAATATATTAGTTTCTATGGAAAGCCTTTCTGTCTCAAATTTGACATGCAACATTTTGACTAGTTGCTCTTCATTCTCTCCTTCCTTGTTCTTTGGTGTTTGGTACTGCAATTCAATGTAATATTCTTCTCCCTACACTCTCCTCTTTTGCTCTAGTAGCTGAATTTAAGTACTCTCCTTTAGTTAGATTCAGGAATTACATTTATAGGTTCATGTTATGAGACTGTAGGCAAGATACACCCTTACTCTTTCCAAGGTTCTCAATAGAGGTGGGAGGATCCATCATTTAAATCAAAGCATGGTTAGTGTGTGAGAAACAGGACCCTTGCTTTAGGGATGGTACCCATAGGAGCTAGGCAAGATATCTCCTCCTAAATAGTCTGGGTAAGAATTAGGCGACCCATTCAAACAGTTAGGAAAAAGGATGAAGATCAGAACCCACTTCTGTGAGCTGGAGACCAAGATAAGAACTGGAGGACAATGGCAGAGTCATCTTTGCAGCAACAATGACTTGAAGTTCAACTCTAGTGTATTGGTCTGGAATTCCATAAATCCCAATTGCTTAAGATCAGGATTGGTCTAAATGTGTATCTCTAGACTCTCCTTATTTCCAGACTCACATATATCAATTGCAAACTTCATATTTCTAGTTGCGTGTCTAAGATATCTTTTAGATATCAAACTTAGAATTTCCCAAACTGAACTGTTGGTCCCCTCTTCCCATTTCCAGTCCTGATGCTCCTACATACAGTGTTCCCTATCTCAATTATTGACATCACCAGTAATTCATTTGCTCAGGCTTAAGATTTAGAGTCTAAACTCAGATCAAGATCCTTTCTACTTTGTGAATTTCACCTCTGAAACTTTTCTTCCAGATAGTGTTATGTTTCAGTTTTTCATATCATTTAGTTCTGTCTTTATTATTTAATTAATTAGTTCAGCGAGATAGAGAGAGCATATGTGAGTGGGGGGTGTGGCAGAGGGGTAGAGGTAGAGGGAGAAAGAGAATCTTAAGCAGGGTCAAATCCCAGCAGGGAGCCTCACATGGGGCTTGATCTCACAACCCTGAGATCATGACCTGAGTTGAAATCAAGAATCCAACAGTTATCTGACTGAGCCACACAGGTACCTCTCATATCACTTAGTTCTGTCTTTAAATGTTATCTTCCTGGAGAGATGTAGAATAACATTCCTCTTCTCAATTTTATTATTTTTCATCACATTTATCACTACATAGAATTATATCACTACATAAAATTATATCACTTATATATATTTTTTTTCTACTAAAATGCCTTTCCTATCAGAAGGTAATTAAGCTTTTTGAGATCAGGGACTTTGTCTTGATAAGATCATTGTTGTACCCTTAGTACCTGGTATGTAATATGTCTCAATATTCACTGAAAGGATGGATGGATGGATGGATGGATGGATGGATGGATAAGTTAAGAGATTAACTTGGGTGCTTGGAAGGTCTTGAAAAATAGCTATTGTGCACTATCTTATTGTCCCATAAAAAACTGTAAGTGAAGTTTCTCCTGCCCACATTCTTGAGTTCTTTTCATTGAAATATCCTTTAAGCTGTCTCTTTCTGCACATGTTCAAAGAAATTTTCACACAGCATTCAAGCAGTAAAATTGACACAGTTCTTGGGATGGAAATTTTAATTCTTGTTCCTTTATAATTATATTTAGCATATGCTTCACACGTGTCCCTAATAGCTGAGAAATGCTGTCACTTAAAGTGTTTTTCGGTCTCCTGGTGTCTTCAATTAAAGGGAGCCTCCCATACCAGCTGCAGAGCCATGCACATGACATTGTTGTTAGAGTGTTATTTCTAATTATTTTTGCATATGTTAGTCAAAGAATATTTATATTTTAAAAATTCATAATGAAATAAATAATCCAGGCAATGATTATAATGGCCATTAACAAAAAAAATAGGAGACAACCAGACATGATTTGGCTTCTGATGTAAGTGTACATCTTCACTTTTGAACAAGTGTCACAAAAAGAATTTTTTTAAACTTGAATCAGATTAAGCTTCTAGTTCTGATAGCCAGTGTCCAGTAAACCAAGAGGACAGATGAATATGTCACATGACCCCACATGTCAGCATTCAGTGAAATCTAGACTGTAGAAAACTCTAATCATCGAGCAGCACAATTTTTTCAATAAATAAATTTCCAGGAATAAATGATGAAAAGAAGTAAAGAGACGTAATAAATGCATGTGACATGTGGACCTTATTTGGATCCCAATTAAAAGAAAATCAATGGTTAAAAACAAAATAAAACCAACAAGAAGCACTCTCATAGGACAATCCTAGAAAATTTAAATATCTTCTTATTTTCTAGAAAATGATCAAGCTTACTTGAGCAGATACAGCTAAAGAGATTCATGTTACTGATGGACTTTTCATACAACTATTTTAAAACATAATTATGTAGATAAACTTAGAAAAGACAGAATTGCAGGTTGCTGTGTACAAAAACATATTACTAAATAAAGACCAAAATATTCTCAAAGAGGTTGAAACTTCTGAAAAAAAAAAAGCTGTAATCTAATTTCTCAGCAATTTCATGGTGGTAGTTACAAGAATTTAAAAATTGTTACCACTCCTCAGGAAAAATTCTTGTCTTCTGGGACTTGAGGGCAATGAATTTACCTAATTACTATCACCTGCTTAGCTGATAACCCACAACTCAGGGCTAAGTATGTTTGTTGTGGTTTCTTTCGTGCGTCAAATGAAAAAAATGCAGCCTTAAATTTCCAACAATCAGTGGGTAATCTTATTATGTACTTACCTGTTCCTGGAGCTAAAGTTTTAGGCCAATGGATGAAGTAGTGGGATGGGAGGTACCCAGAAAACTTTGCGTAGACTCTTCCTTTTTGTCATCTATAGAGGAGCCGTTACTAGAGACCAAGAAATGCCAACTACAGATAAAGCTCAACTTTATCTCAGTTGCCAAACTCTCTACTTTTAAAATTTTAGTCAGAAGTAGAAAAGTAGATTTATGGTAATGTCATTATTTTCTTCCTCTTTTCTCCTTACCATCTATACATACGATATAATTGGGGAAAAAAATATAATGTCTGACAAGAAAAAAAGGAAAAAGAAAAAGTGGGCCAAAGTTGAGGTTATCCACTTTCTGGATAGTCAAGTGTTAGCTGTGGTGATACTGAAATAGAAAGACATGGGATGCCTGGGTGGCTCAGCAGTTGAGTGTCTGCCTTTGGCTCAGGGGGTCCTGGGATCCACCACGTTCCCTGTGAAGAGGCTGCTTCTCCCTCTGCCTATGTCTCTGCCTCTCTCTGTGTGTCTCTCATGAAGAAATAAATAAAATCTTTAAAAAAAATAGAAAGACTGTAATTTCATTTGTTATATAGAATATATATTTGTGTGCACATATGTGTTATGTATGTGTATAAATAAATGTAAATCCATAGGCCATCTGTGCATACAATACACACACAAATATTTATATGCATTAAGAGAGACAGAAATGATAAATTTCCAAAGAACATTTTTTTTCCTCCTTAGAATATAATTTACTATCTCTCTTCATTTCTTGTATGTTTTCATGCTGAATGTATGACTTACATGTTGCTGGATGTATGAGATATTTCTAAAGATATAATTGTTACATTTTTACTTTTTAAAGAAGATTTATCATTATTATTAATACTAAAAGATACTGTTAATATTTTACATTATTATTTTATTAATATACAATTTTATGGACAATGGTGTTAAAAACTTTTATTTTTTTTCTCTTTACTGGAAAAATTATCCTTAAAGAAGGTATTGGAGAAAAATAATTCCCAGTCCATGTTTTTTATTTTCGTATGTAGACATACCGAGACACACGGACATATGAAGTTTAAATTACCATTTAAAACATGTTCCATATAAAAATAGAAATAAAATAGAATACTCCTTCATATTTAGGATTATAAAAATACAGCATAGTTAGAGCTTGGATGGGGAGAGAAAAGAGGGTAGAAATTTCCAATGGGAACTATAAGTTTCTTAGAAGAGTGACTCCAATGCTATTAGGCTGACACATAGACCTATACCCAGCATATACTGGGTATTCCAGATTATTTTTTAATGGATTAACTAAGAAACACCAACCTGACAGGACACCGGGGAGGATAGAAAATAGGAAGATTTCTAAGGGACAATGGAGACAAAGTAGTTGGAGTCAAAGGCTTTTCAGTAAAGAAATGGGAACTAGCTCAAGAAAATATTTTCTCCCCTTATAAGTATAGATGCAATGTTAATACTTTTCTCCTTTCTCTAAAGAGCATAGAGAAGTCTCAAAGGACTTTATAGACTCAGTATTGACAAGTTGATGTTTTGCTGCAGGACTCTAGATCTATGGTCCCCACACTTGTCTGTCTGAGTTGCATAAACCGTCAAGACCAGGATTTACAGGCTTACCACAAAGTATATTCTGAGAATCAACTAAGATGGATGTGTCAGCATTTTGAAACAATGCAATTCCCACAGCTATGGAATGCTTCCTCTTGTTGCCATAATTATAACCATTATTAATAACATGCAGAAATGGCTCAAAAATTCATATTGTTCTAAATCAAAGCCATCTATTTTCAATAGTCAAAATCGTTGTAATCCTTTCATTGGTCTCCTAAATTAACATCTAAATTACTAATCATTATAGTGCATTTAGACCATAAGTTAAAACCCACCAACTGCCAAAATAACGGCAAGCCCCTTCCCACTCTTGCCTAATAAATGCCGAGTACCTCTGCATTTCTCTAATGATACTTTACATATAACCTATTATTCTATAGAGTTTTTGTGTTTTAAGAAACAAATGCATTTCTGTGGAAACATTTCAATTTTATTATGCTCTTTATGTTTTAATTAGACCTCCAGGGAAACATCTAGGAACATGAATTATAAGTAAAAATGTAGAGGCGGCAGGAACACTCATTATTAGATATCTTTAGATTTCAGTATGCTTTGGAGTTGAGTATTTTACCATGGACATTCCAGCTAGATTTTCCATATAGCCCTCATACGTAAAATGCCACCCCACAGGTTTAACTTACCTGAGTCCTCCACTAGATCCAAACTTGATCAGGCATCTGGTGGCTCAGGTTCTCAATATGCTAGCTATTAGCTGCGTAAAAAGTGCCATCAGTTTTAAATCCTGCTGCTGTCCCATGCTGACTTCTGTTTCTTAGCAGTATCACTGAGTACAAAACAAACTGATAGGTTATTTTGCCTTGGTGTATTTCTTTAGAAATCCTTTCATCCTCTTCCATTTCCATAGGCCAATATCACTTTCAAATGTACATACTTCATTTGATTTTTTTTTTTTTTTTTTGCTAATCAGTTTAGGTTAGTGCTAATTAGGGACTTGTATTTGAAGTTCAGTAGTAGGCACAAGAAGAAACCATGAGAACTCCTGATCATCAAAGAGCCCAGGGTAAAGAAGGGGAGATCAGTTAATTGCTTGCAATATGACAGAGTATGTGCAGTGGTTTAAATGGTTGTAGAAGAGATGCTGATAATTTCAATCTTGAAGTTGTTTTTTTTCCTTCGACATGCCATCTAACAAATTTCACAGTGAAATATGGTTAATCTAGTATCCTCTTAATTAAAACTTTCTGTGGGTTATTTATTTTATTTTATTTTTTGTAATTTCATCATACAATATTTTTTTATTATTATTTATTTATTTATTATTATTTTTTTATTGGTGTTCAATTTACTAACATACAGAATAACCCCCAGTGCCCGTCACCCATTCACTCCCACCCCCCGCCCTCCTCCCCTTCCAACACCCCTAGTTCGTTTCCCAGAGTTAGCAGTCTTTACATTCTGTCTCCCTTTCTGATATTTCCCACACATTTCTTCCCCCTTCCCTTATATTCCCTTTCACTATTATTTAATATTAACTGATGTTTCTGATTAGAAACATAAACAATCTAAGACAGAGTGTCTCCTGAACATTTAATGGTTTAATTAAGCCCTGGGTTATTTTGCTTTTAAAATTTCAACTTTTCTATTCTGTTCCTCCAAAAATTGAAATTGCTTATCCAATATATAGAATCAGTTATCATACGACCAGTTTGTAAGGAGAAAACAGTTCTCTCATGATAGAAACCAAAGAGTTTGCAGTTTCTCATGCTTGGTGAGGATGTACAAAATAATGACCGCCTACCCCAAATTATTCACTAGCTGTTAAGCTTCATTTATGGTTATGTCATGAGGATTGAACTGTTCCAAAGAGAAGAGAATATTTTGTATTAATAGTTGCAGGTAGTAACATATGCTTGATTCTGTCATGTTTCAATACACAAAATTCTAACCCATAGAAATTTTCTTTGTTACTCATATATTTCTTTTCTTCACATTCCTTAAAATTATGGCAAAACAAAACAAAATACACTACATCAAAGAAAGTTTCCAAAACTGAGTTTTCAAATAAGATTTTATCTATTGTCGATTTTGATATTTGCACAGGAGAATGATTTCTAGTTTGTATTGTCTACTTTCCATTTCTGTTTCTGACTTTATTTTCTGTTTTCTATACCTTGCCTTCTCTTCTTGTCCATTTTAGTTCCCCAAAGGAAACCAGAATCAGTTCTGCTTTATCTCTATTTGTGCTTTAGATTATTGAGTCATCACCATTTCAAGGAATCGATAAAAATTGGCCTTTTTTTAGAATTAACCAGAGGTCTTTGTTCAATTGCCAGTGATTTGAATTGTATGGACAGCTTGTTTCTAAAAACAAACAAACAAACATACAAACAGAGATGTTGACAATATCAAAAGAATATTTTTTATTAAAATATCACAAAGTACCAACTGCAAAGCATTGTGTTGCCCCCAACTTCTGAGATTGACCCTCATAGAATGGGACTGACAATTTATCTTTCTTACTAACCAACAAGCCAACTAATGAATGTAAAAACTCTCATCACTGCTTTCTTCCCATCATCTTTCTTTTGCCTGCCTATGCTTAAGCTGCTGAACAACAACAACAAAATCACACTGCTTTGAAATGTGTTGTCAAATCAAAATAATAACCACCCCCTCAATGTACCTTTCAAATCCTATGTATTCATATGGCATCATCCCTCATTTTTCAAGCTCCCTCTAACCTCTTGACACTATATTCCAGCCATTTGAAATCCCAGATTTTTCACATGTTCTCCTTCTTATTGCATGATATAATTTTTCCTTCCATTTTTTATGAGTCAAGTTCCAGGGGAAGGATATCAGATCCAAAATATGTTAGAAGTCCCTTTTTCTGTGCTATTTGAGAATATTCAGAATCCTACTTATAAGGTATTAGAATATTCAGGAACATCTGCCACTCATTGGAAAATATGGCAAATTGTTTTTTTGTTTTCCTTCCCTGCTGGACTCTGAGTTCCTTGAAGACAGACACCGAGTCTTTTATTTTCTATCTACTTTTCAGATTTAATAAAGTTTCTGATGCTGAAGACATCCCTTCAAGGTAAATTGAATGTATTTGAATATTCAGAAGATGACTTAAAAAGACACTTAACTCAATGGTAAGCAAGAGTATTTTATACACCAAAGTGTTGAAACCCCCAAGTGCTGGTGATTGGGCCCTAGCATTTTGTTGAAGGCAGTGTTGAATGCCCACAATACTGAATTAGAAACTAAACCTCATGAAATTCGAATGAGGTTATAAGATATGTTTGTAGACCAATTTATGCTCTGCTTTTGATTAAATCACATATTTGAAAAGTTTTTTTGCAACAACTGATTAAGAACTTTGCAAAATTCTCTATCTCCTAAAAACAGGATGCATGAAGTAGTAAAACACACTGGGTGTATAGAGTAGTAAACTGATTTCTAAACCACCTCTACAGATGTGTCTTCAAAGAAGATAGAAAAAGAAGGATCATTTATCAAAAATCTAACTCCTATTACATATGACTTGAGATCTGTTACGTGAAATAATGTTGTTTACCTACTTGTAAAAGTCAAGCCTAGTGCTTCATGCTTGAATTTTTAAGAACGAAGGAATCAGCAATATATTTAGTATTGATGGGAAGCCATACTGTCAAGGCTTTTGAGGGATTCTTAAATGATGAACATCATTAAAGTTTGCCTTCTGTGAATGTGCTCATATACTATTTCATATATAAGTGTGTTGCATGGAGACCTCAAATAAACCTGACATTGCTTGTTTATGTAGTATTTCAGTAATGGAAGGCTATGCTGCATATCTGGATGGAATCACAAGCTCAGAAGGAGAAAGAGGAAGAGTGTTGAAGAGGAAGAGAGGAGGAAGGTAAAGGGGGGGAAGGAGAGAGGGAGAGAGAGAATGAATGATGCTAAGTAAAAAAAGGTCAGTACTAAAATGCAATGCATTACATGATCTTACTTATAAGGTATTAGAATATTCAGGAATAGGTTAAATATAAAGCAGAAAACAAATCATTGGTGGTCAGGGAGTGTGGTGGAAGAAAGCCTTCATTAATAAAGTGGCATGAGGAAATTATGAAGATGAGGGAGTCATTCTATATCCTCATTCTGGTGGTGGTAGAATTGTTAAGATTTATAAAAATTTCTAGAACTAAATATGAGTAAAGATTAATATTTAAAATTAAACTTTTAGTTTTGAGATAATTGTAGATTGACATGTAGTTGTGAAATATCACAGAGCAATTCCATGTCACATTCAGGCAGTTTTCTCCAATGGTAAAATCTTGCAAAACTGTAATAAGATATCGCAAACAGGATATGGAGATTGTTAAAGTGAAGAAACAGAATATTTTCATCACCATAAGGATCTCTACTGTTGCCCTTCTATAGCTACATCCTCTTGCTGTCACCCAGTTTTTAAGCCATGGCAGTCACTAATATGTTCTTCATTTCTCGGTAGACAACTATGTCAGCTGCAAATAAGGACACTTTCATTTCTTCTAAATTTGTTGCTTTCTATTCCTTTTTTTTTTGTTGTTGTCTTACTGTCCTGGCTAAAGAACTTCAGTTACCTGTTGAATCAGAATGATGAGAGCAAAAACCTAACTCAGTTTTTGATCTTAGGGAGAAAACACTCAGTCTTCTGCCATTAACTATAATGTTAGCTATAGGTTTTGTGTAGATGGTCTTATCTAATTGAAGAAAAGTTCTTTCCTGAGTTTTTACTGTGAATGGACGTAAAATTTTGTCAAATGCTTTCTCTGTATCAATTGATATGATCCAGTAAGTTTTCATCTTTAGCTTGCATATACGCTTTATTTTTGAATATTGACCCTGTATTGCAGACTTGTATTAAATTCCAACTGATCATGATTGAATTAAATTGAATTGAATTGAATTGAATTGAATTGAATTTACTGGTTATTACTGTTAATTTCTGACTATGCCTAAACTATCAATTAATCATAATAATATGTATAGGGTTCGGTACTATCTGTGATTTAAGGCACCCACCAGGGATCTTGAAATGTATTCCTTCCCAGGTAAGGGGGAACTACTATATATAATTTGCAACTATATTTTGCCATTCAGTATCTTGCCTTTTCATTTTGTTGATGGTTTCCTTTGCTGTGCAGAAGCTTTTTAGTTTCATGTAGTCCCAATTACTTATTTTTGCTTTGGTTTTCCCCTACTTTTGGAGTGAAATTCAAAAAAAAAATCACTAAGATCGATGACAAGTTGTCTACTGCCTATGTTTTCTTCAAAGAGTTTCATGATTTCAGGTCTTACTTCAACTCTTTTTTATTGTATTTTTTATTTCTAAGATTTCCATCTGATTCTTTTTTATGTCTTTTATTTATTTGCTGAGATTTTCCTCCTCTTTACTATGGCTTTCTGTTTTTCTTATCTGTTTCAAACATGTTCATGATTGCTTGTTGAAGCAATTTGCTGAGGTTGGTTTTCAAATCCATGTTAGAGAACTCTAAAATATTTGTTAATGTTGGCATCCATCAATCGTCTTTTTCATTCAGTTTGAGATCTTTCTGTTTTGAGTAAAATGCGGATATTTTTATATAATGTTACGGACCTCTGGATCTTATTTAAATATTCTATTCTAGTTGTTGTTGCTGTTTTTCTGATATTGCTCTGGTGGTAGGAAGAGGATACTGCATTATATTACCAGCTTGGGGCAAAAAGCCAGGTTTCCCACTTGGTCTACTTTGACGTCCAAGGGAGGGCTTGTCATCACTGATGATGGTGACAGTCTTGATTCTACTATACACTTCTCATATCCTTTCAACCAGATGAGGGAGGGACACTTCTGTTCCTGCTGAGAACAGAGCATCAGGCTCACATATGGTCTCCACACATACTGCGGAGTGGGGGTTGTTATTGGTTGTCTTGATTCTCTGCTTTGCTTTCTCTGACACCACATCAATGAGGGTGTTGAGATATCTCATTTCGCACGTGCCAATATGGAAGTCTACTTCCTCACTCAGCATTTGCTGGCATGATTAGGACTGGAGCACAGTTTTTGTTTTTGTTTTGTTTTGTTTTGTTTTGTTTTCCCCTGTGGTGTTTGGCTGGAATTCTTATTGTCTAAAGGGATCACCAACAGGAATTAGTCTTATGAATAGCATGTTCCCTTGATATAATGTGAAACATACTTTCCTTCTGTGGTTTTTCTCCCCCAAACCCCTAACATCAATCAAGTCATGAGAAAAAATTGAACCAGTCCCAATATGAGATCATTCTACAAAAACCCAGTCAGTCCAAACCATCAAAGGTCAACAAATATAAAAAATTCTGAGAAACTGTCACAAGTACAGAGAGCCAGAGCCTAAGGAGACATAACAACTAACTATGCATCCTGGATGGGATCCTGGAACAGAGAAAAGACATTAGGTAAAAACTAAGGGAAGTGTGCAAAAATGTGGACTTTATGGGGGATGTTAATGATACAGGACACTGAGAATTGGGTATGCAATAACTCCCTGTATAGTCTTTGCAATTTTTCTGTAAGTTAAAACTGTTCTTAAAAATACATTTTAGGTGGGATCCCTGGGTGGCGCAGCGGTTTGGCGCCTGCCTTTGGCCCAGGGCGCGATCCTGGGGACCCGGGATAGAATCCCACATCGGGCTCCCAGTGCATGGAGCCTGCTTCTCCCTCTGCCTGTGTCTCTGCGCCTCTCTCTCTCTCTGTGACTATCATAAATAAATAAAAATTAAAAAAATACATTTTAGGGATGCCTGAGTGGCTTAGTGGTTGAGCACCTGCTTTCAGCTCAGGGAGTGATCCTGGGGTCCTGGGATCAAGTCCCACATCAGGCTCCCCATAGGGAGCCTGCCTCTCCCTCTGCCTATGTCTTTGTCTCTCTTTGTGTATCTTTCATGAATAAATAAATAAAAATCTTTTTAAAAATTTCAAAATAAATAAAAAATACATTTTATTTGAAAAAAGGTAAAGAATGTATTTATAATTACCTTTGTAACAAAAAACAATTATTTAATCATATGCTTTTTTTGCAAGCTATCAATTATTTTTGATTAGGCAGAGTCAAAAGTTATAATAGTAACACATGAAGTATGTTATTCAACAGAACCATTATTTCACCCCATCTCCACATATGTTTTCCCTAGCAAAGTAAGTGTTGGGTAAAAATGCTGATGAAAACTGACAATAGCTATGGTACTGGTGTTTCTAATAATGACCTTGAGGAACTGAATATATCCGAGGATGATCCGCATATGCTCAGATAGATTTTTTTGTTGTTGTTAAATATCACTTGTGGTGATACAATTCTTTGAAAGTTGTTCATCATGTAAAGCACAAACCACACATTTGGGTTATCAACCCACATCTTGTAATAGTTAGAACAACCCTTTCACTGTATTTCTCAATAAATATACATTATTGATGCCTGCTGACTCAAACCCTATTTGGGTTCTGGATTCCAAATATAAATATGCATGGTTAGTTACCTATTTGGTTAGTTTGTTAATCAATAAAATCCAGTTTCCCTCACTTCATTAATGTTTATTTCCCTTCCATTACATCTTTTTGCTTTACAAATTCAATGCTGATAAATGCTTTTTATAGATATTCTCTTCTTGCTTTATGGGAACTCAGAAGTTCATCCTTTGCTATTAGCACTGACATTTGGGAGCATTTTCAGTCTCCCTCTGATGATGCCTTTTGTGATTTGGAGTTGGTATTTCTAATCTGCAATTCATATATTCCCAAATTAGATTATAAATTCTTTGTAGACAGGATCCTTTTCTCTTTAGTATCTGTATTGTGCTGGGGTAGTAACAGCACTACATCAATATTAAATGTTGACAAGTAATCCAATTATGTAGAAATCATTTTTATATTAAAATTTGATTGGACAAACTAATGCCAATTAATTAGAATTTTAAAATGTTAGAATGAGTCTATTTATACATGTGCTGCTAAACTGTTACAAAATGGATTTAAATATTTTCATATATTTGAAAATTGCTATATACAATTGCTATATACAATATACAATATTTGTATATTATCTGTTGGTATTGACATTAGTCTCTGGCTCTCCATCCATTTTCGTCGAGATGGTCTTGTATAAGTTTGGATGTTTCCAAGTAATTGGGACTGGTAAATTTCATTCTTTATGATGCTTTTCTCAAAATTGAGCAGATGGGTGCAGGTGCTGAATAAATACAGTTGTTCTTGTGGAACTAATAACATTATGACTTTTAAGAGATATGAACATTTGTCTTGCCCACCCTGGGAAACTTCACTCCAGAGCAGTGACCTGGATTTGATGTCCATAACATCTGTAAATACGAGATCTTTTTATTTTCAGTATCAGTCCACAAAAAAGGCAAAAGTACAGTAGGAAACGAAGAAGAAGAAGAAGAAGAAGAAGAAGAAGAAGAAGAAGAAGAAGAAGAAGAAGAAGAAGGAGGAGGAGGAGGAGGAGGAGGAGGAGGAGGAGGAGGAGAAGGAGGAGGAGAAGGAGAAGAAAGAAGGAGGAGGAGGAGGAGGAAAAGAAGACTCTCCTCCTCCTCGACTCCTCCTCCGCGCTCCTCCTCCTCCTTCCTTCTCCCCGCCTTCTTCTTCGTCCTCCCCTCCCCCCCCGAAGAAAAGAGATAAGAAAAGAAAAGAAAAGAAAAGAAAAGAAAAGAAAAGAAAAGAAAAGAAAAGAAATTTTTTAAAAAACTTTCTCTTTAGGGGCCCCTGGGTGGCTTAGTGGTTGAGTGTCTGCCTTCAGCTCAGGTTGTGATCCTAGGGTCCTGGGATCCAGTCCCACATCAGGCTCCATGCAGAGAGCCTGCTTCTCCCTCTGCCTGTGTTTCTGCCTCTCCCTCTGCATCTCTCACGAATAAATAATCTTTTTTTAAAAATAAAACTTTCTTCTTACAGTATAATAGTTACCATCAATATTTGCTTCATGTTTTTTATTTTTTTAATTTTTAAAATGATTTTATTTGTTTATTTGAGAGAGAGTGTGTGTGCACAAGTGGTGGTGGGGGGACACAGAGGGAGAGGCAGAAGTGCAAACTCCCTGTTGAGCAGGGAGCCCGATATTGGCTCAATCCCAGGACCCTGAAATCATGACCTGAGCCAAAGACAGATACTTAACTGACTGAGCCACCCAGGTGCCCCTGTCTTCAATGTTTTAAAATAATCTTGTGGACATGATACTTAATTGATTTATGATCACACTCTTCTAGGTGTCCCATAATGGGTGCCCAGTCTTTCCAGTTTGCATCTAAACTCACTCAGACCCCTGTGATTTCTGTTCTGCTATTTCTTTCTGTTCCAGAAAGTATTGGATGATGTGTGGGACCTCTCCTTGATGCAGGGATAGAATGCGGCCACCAGAGTGGCTGCTACCTCAGGGTAAGTCTTCAGCCAGCACCTGCAGTTGAGAATGTCACAGACCACGGCCATAATTTTGGGGGCATGCACACTTGCTCTCCTTGGCTTCTTCCACCTCAAGTTGGAAACCTTAGAAGTGGAGCTAGATGTGGGGAGGGGCTAGGGGGCCCCACAGAAAGTCGGTGCATTGAAAAGGCAATACCTTTTGACTCCTTTTCTGTATGTCTCAAGATCCAACTGCTGTGGTTTCAATAATGTGATGAATTAGTTTACCTTTTTTCACCCTTCAATTAACTTCTCATTATCATCTTAAACATTATTTCAAGATACTATCTATGTATTGCTGGAAGGAATCACTTTGAGAGCACGTGCGGAAGGGAAGCACCCCTCACTCTGGATGCAATCTCTCACGGATTCCCCTGCTTTCTATTCAGATGATTGTCAACAGCCATAAATGCTTCAAGTTAATTTTTGGCCTTGATAAGAATAGGGCTTATTTCCAGATAGGCTGCTGGCTCTGAAATGTCAATATGTGAGGCAGTGATCCAGCTCTCCCAGTGCTCTCCTGAAGTCCCTTTGCCTCACTAGACAAGGGGTCCTAATGTCACAGATTTCCTTTCCTCTCTAGCACAGCTTTCCTGACTGGATCGAGGCTCTGATCCAGTCTCTAAAGCAGTTCCCTTGTTAGGAAGTCATCAACAGTATATCATAAAATATCATGCATAAAATATCTCCTTAGCTAACCTCTTCATCCATACACCTCCATGATGACTAGATCTTGGCCTTTCCACATGCTACTCTCAGGAGGAAAGCCCCTTCTGATATATGTACTTCATGTATCCAAGAGCCGGGGCTCCATGGTGTAATGGTCTGAACATTAAAACTACTCACAGAACTTTTAAAAACTTTAGTAGCTTTCTCAATCCCTCCTCAGAGAGATTCACACTAATGTTTGTGGGGTAAGGCCTGGGAATCAGAAATTTATAGAAGTGTGGCTCATGGGAAGCCCTCAGCTATTATTACTACTCATTTCTATGAATTCATCAACTTTTGTGTCTTTTCACTAATTTCTCCTTCCTTCCACATTCCCCCAAACTAAGCAAATACAAAGAAATAGAAGTAGCCTCCATCATCATTAGCTTATAGTGAGTAGAAAGCACAGTAGACTAAAGTTATGGAAGGATCATTTACATTAAAGCATCTTCAAAGATGAAAATACTTGCTTGGAATGCAGGATTATGATTAATTATTATTGGGGTGCCTGGGTGGTTCAATGGGTTAAGTGTTTGCTTTCAGCTCAGGCCTGGATCCCCAGGGTCCTGCAATTGATCCTTGTGTTAGCTGGGCTCCCTACTCAATGGAGAACCTGCTTCTTCTCTCTCTCCCCTTCCCTACTGCTCATTCTCAATCTCTCTCTCAAAATAAAATCTTTTAAAAATATTAATTATCCTTATCTGAATTGAGTTCTTTAAAATCACACATATTTATATTACAGATTCTTGTTCTAAAGTTTTTGACTTTTCTAATGTATGATAAATTCAAGATGAAGAAGTCTTAGTCTGAAGCATTTATAAAATTAACTTCTCTCTCATTATATAACTTGGAGGTTAACACGTTTGTTTTTAATTCTAAGATATGCATATATATGTGCCTAGTACTTGTATCATTATGTCTATACTCAGCTAATTAACATAAATGGACCATTATGTATCTCCCACAGAAATGTTGATTACAATAAAATTATAGGTCAAGGTCACTGTTTGGTTGTAATGTATATATTTGTTTATGAGCTCTGGTATTATTCTAATCATAGTTAAGTTTCCTTTTTAAAATCTTCAAAGTCCCTGAAATGGATCATTTTGGGGGATGATTTTAGAGGGCTTTGATCTAGAAGTTGGCAGGGCTCAGTTGTATAGTAAATCTCCCTTTGGCCAGTGGGCAGGGATATAGGACAGAAACTACTTACTTTTTGAGGGGTGCCTGGGTGGCTCAGTCAGTTACCGATTTGACTCTTGGTTTTTGCTCGGTTTGCGCTCTCCGGGTTGTAAGATTGAGCCCCACATTGGGCTCCATGCTTAGTGGGGAGACAGCTTGTCCCCCTTTCCCTCTGCCCACCACCCATCCCTGCCCCATTCATAATCTCTCTCTCTCTCTTTCTCTCTTTCAAATAAATAAATAATATCTTAAAAAAGGAAACTATTTTTTCCATAATTGAGAGTAAAGCAAGCAGATTGGTCAAGAGAGTGGGAACATGATAGAATTAGAGGATTTTCTGGATATTGGGCCTTTTGGGAAGGGTAAAATAGCTTGAAAGCTCAGAGGACCTGATAACTATGTCAAACCAGAACCCAGCAATCTTGTAATAGCCTCATTCAAGGGATGCCTAAATAGAGCATGAAGCATGTACATAGGGCTAGGCCAGCTCAGAGATGGAAGGTCTGTGTGTTATTGATGGTTCTCCAGAGAAAAATAAGCAATTGTATATCTATATATCTATACCTATGTATCTACATACTAATATCTAGATGTATTATTATATAAATATTAACACTTATACCTAATGAATAATTATATATGTATCTAGATTTCTAATAGATATAGATATAAATATAAAGAGAAATGTTAAGGAATTGGCTCACATGACTGTGGGGGCTAGCACGTATGAAATCTGTGAGGCAGGATGGGAAAGTAGGGACTCAGGAAGGATTGATGTGAAGTTTGAGTCTGAAGGACTCAAGGAAAAATTTCTTCTTTTTAGGGGACCCTTAGCCTTTTCTTATAAGTCTTTTGACTCATTGAATGAGGCTCATCCACATTTCAGATGGTAATCTGCTCTACTCAAAATCTCCTGGTTTAAATGTTAATCATATCTTAAAAATACCTTCACAGCAACATCTAGACTGGTATTTATTTGGCCAAACAAGTGGGCACCACAAGCTGGTCAAGTAGACACATAATTAATTATAGTCTCATTCACCAACTAGAGACAGAGAAGGAGGGCCAAGACCATCCTTCAGGCAGATTCAAGGGCATCTGGGGTCATAGACTGTACAGGTCTTGGCACTCCATGTGACTAGGAGTCTGAAATTCCTGTGACTGGCCCTCCCTTGCACTTACAATGATAAGCATTGGTGCAATGGCTATTCCATTGCATGCCCAACATTATCCTGCAGTGATTAAGGCCAACAATTACTTCTGAAGTTTGACTGAAGGTTTCTAAGAATCAACTTTGGCCAGTAAAAGAACAAGTAGACTTCTGACACTGGTTAGCCTGATAAATACACTTAACTTCTTTGTACACCTATAGAGATCTTTATATTCCAGTAGTAGTTAGGTTTTTAGTTATCCAGGTAATCATCTCCTCTCTTCACTTCCCTGCGCCTTTGTAGATACAGTCTGAATATCCAACCCGTGGTTGTAGTTTAGAACCATTAATGTACCATTTAATTGTGAGCAACTAACCACAAGAACTACTGAAATAATGCTTCTTAATATAAATGTTCAGTGATATTCAGTGTTTATGTAGAATAACACCTTCCTATCTAGGTAACATAGCTGAAAATCCAAGATAAGAGAAAAAATAGAACTATTATTTAAAATATAAAATATATAGTCGAAATTGGGCATTGGATAGAAAATTAGGAATGGTATGAAGATGGTAGAAGAATTTTAGGAGGAATTATCAACAATTTATCACCAGTATGAAAGTGGCAACCATTTTAATGAACTCAAACTTAGAGGTGGTTCAGATGGATTATAGCAGTGAAATAAATATTATTTAAAATTGTTTTGTAATATTTAGAGCAGTAAATAAGTTCACAGTTCTTTTGGTATTCAACTGTTTCATCAGATAAATCCAATTTTGTATGGCTGTGGGTTTTCACTGGCCAGAAGAAAAAGGACTATTCATTTTGACTTATCCTATAAGGTGAAAGGGCTCTCAGTTATTCTAATAGAAAAACCTAAAGAAAAGTTAGAGCTAAAAAAAAAAAAAAAAAAAAAAAAAAAAAGAAAAGTTAGAGCTGCTATTGATTTGTCCGCAAATAAATATACACTCTCAGCGGTACCTTTGTTCATTATGCTCTTCTGACCTGGTCATGAGGCAAAAATATTCTCTCACTTTCTTGTCCTTCTGAGGATGGTAATTTCAAAGCAGCATTTAAACTTTCCAAGGTTTCTTTATAAATACAGTTATAAATTACACTTTTTATTTGCAAGATCAGTCCACAGAATTACTCCACAATATGAGGTATCATTTATTTATCAGTTCGGTTCCAGCTTATTTGTTATCACGTGGCATTAACTGGAATGTCATCTTTGATACTATATAACATTCAAACACTAAAAGGCAAAGCTCCGAAATTGGCTGGGATATATAGTGTTTAATATTTCTCTCTTTTGCTGGGTGATTATCTGGCACTAATTCAATTTAATCAGTTTGCAGTATTTCTACAGAATCATAGTGCTTTATGTGATTTGAAATGAAGCTAAATTTTTTCTAACTTCTCCTTACGTTAATTTTAAATGCCAGCAGAGAACCAACTGCTGTGAAAATTAATGAATGAGCTACACCAGTCTGTCTTCACTTTGCACTTGAGTAATATTATACTCTGAGAACATATGCGATAAACAAAATAAACTCAAATAATACAAATGACACCGGAGAGACAGTAATTTATCTGCTTTTGGCTAAGAAGGCAGACTGACAATTCCATTCTCCCTCTTTTTTTCCTATAGACAATTTTTTATGAAAATAAAGAAACAGTTTTGTTGTTGTTGCTCTTGTTGCTAACCTTAGAGTGTAGTGTTTGAATGTGTTGCTGTGAGATTTTATTGTATTACTTTTACAAAGTATTGTATTTATTGGTTCTATTCTGTTGTGTCCCTCATCACAATGAGATTCAAAGAGATGAGTGAAACCCTAAGTTCTGAAACCCCATAGCCACACTACTCTGTATCAGACAGGGCAAAAGGTAGAGGTGCAGAGTTCCTCATGCTTGGGTTCAAATCTTGGCCCTACTCTGCCATTTCTCAGCTTGAGAAACTCTTTAATGGCTCTAGGTATTGTTCTCCTCATTTGAAAAAGGGAAATAATGGCTCTAATCACATCAAATTCTGGTGAGGAACAGAAGTCATATATGTTAAGGAACTCACCCATAGTAGACACTCAATAAATCCTAGTTATAATAATAACACTCATCATCATCATTATCATCATTATGATGATCGCAGAGAAATTCTAGTCCTAAAGATGAATCCTAGAGAAAATGAGATACATCCTTTCTATACTATGCTAAAACTCAGTGCAATACCTGTGCACATTTGTAGACAATGAACAGACTGCCTCCAGATATTGCATTCCAATAATTCTGCAGCAAATGATCTCTAGTCCTAATAAAAAACAAACAGGATATCTAACATGAACACCAGGAAAGCATCTTTTTATTCTAATATTTTGATCCCAGGACTGAATTTGGGGAGTTAAAACTGTGTTTCTTTTTCTTTAACAACCCAGAAAAAGGATTTTTCTCTTAAGAAGAGAATGTGTGCAGAGTTAAAAACATTTCAGATGAATAAAACATAAATTATAATTGAGTGCATTTTTGGTGAGACTAAATACATTTTTTTTCTCTTTCTGCCTGCAGAAGTCACCCATGTTGGAATGGATGACTCTGAAATGTATTACTAGATGAGTTACAAAACTGATTAAATAAAAGACATCATTTCCAACAAATTTGAATGGCACATATGGCATCTATGCAGCAATATTCACACTCTTTCTAGTCATGTAACAGCACTGCTATGTAACAAATCCACGTGCTTAATTAAAACACTGGTTTATCTGCACTTATGGGAAATAATGAAAGGCTAATAATGGGCTTTTAAAAGAAATAAGCAGATGCTTAATCTTGAGTCTGTAGAATCTGAGTTCCCATTCACACTTGGGCATGGAAAGTGACTAGAGTGGGAGGCTGAAGTCCCCACAAACCTTGTCGCCATGTGTGTGCTTCAGAGGATTATCAGTCAGCTCACATTTGCCTTTACCTCTTGACAATTGGTAGAATCTAGAATTGCTTGTTGCCATTTGCTTCACGTAACTTTCCCTTCCCGGTCCCACTGCATGTGCCAGAAGACATCAAACAAACACTAAGACTTCATGGACATAGATTTTTACCTGTCTTTGGTAGGGTGCTTATAGTTTCTGCCTTTTGATGTCTTGTAATTTCTGGGAATAATTGGCATTGCCACTTCTGGTTTGCCCATTCTCCAGGGCTTCAGATCCAAGGATCATTCTGGCCTTGCTATCTAGCTACTCTGATCTCATGTCAATGTTATCCAGGGCAATATACACGTTTAATGCAATCCCTATCAAAATACCATGGACTTTCTTCAGAGAGTTAGAACAAATTATTTTAAGATTTGTGTGGAATCAGAAAAGACCCCGAATAGCCAGGGGAATTTTAAAAAAGAAAACCATATCTGGGGGCATCACAATGCCAGATTTCAGGTTGTACTACAAAGCTGTGGTCATCAAGACAGTGTGGTACTGGCACAAAAACAGACACATAGATCAATGGAACAGAATAGAGAATCCAGAAGTGGACCCTGAACTTTATGGTGAACTAATATTCGATAAAGGAGGAAAGACTATCCATTGGAAGAAAGACAGTCTCTTCAATAAATGGTGCTGGGAAAATTGGACATCCACATGCAGAAGAATGAAACTAGACCACTCTCTTGCACCATACACAAAGATAAACTCAAAATGGATGAAAGATCTGATCTCAGATTTCTATGTATGTATTTATTTTTCATGGATATCTTCACTCATTTGGCAAGCCCTGGGATTTTTTTCTTTTATATCTTCATTGTACCTAAATCTGCTATTCTACTATAGCTGTCTTTGACTCACGAGTAGTTTAAGCAATGAAGAGGAGGAAAATGTGTTCCTATTTCCATAATTTTATGGAAAATTTCTACCTTCTGTTTCAGTTTGTGACCACCTAGAGATCAACTAGGAATATCATTATTTCAGAGTATGACAGAAAAATAATATATTATTCAGATCATGAAGCTACAGTGAATTAGAGTAAAATCCTACCTCAGTTGTTTATTAATTATTTGACCTGTGACAAATTTTCTAGGCTTGAGAAAGATATCCTTATCTGTACAATGGGGTAATAATAATATTGATCTTGTAGAGAGGTGGTCATAAGTAGAAGAGATAATATATATGAAGTTCTGGTTTCTTTGTCCCAGAAAAAGAGCTCAGCAAATAATAGCTATTATTTTGATCATCATTTTAGGGTTTTTTTTTTTAATTTTAGCCCTTCTGGGAATTCATAATACTTTGAGAGGAATTTTAAGTTTTAAAAATGTTTATCTGTTGCTATTTCTTTTTTTTAAGATTTTATTTTTTATTCATGAGAGACACAAAAAGAGAGGCAGAGACATAGGCAGAAGGAGATGCAGGCTCCTTGTGGGGAGCCTGATGCAGGACTTGATCCCAAGATCCTGGGAATACAACCTGAACCAAAGGTGGACACTGAACCACTGAGCCACCCAGGCATTCCCTATCTGTTGCTATTTCTGATAGCCACTAAAGTAATGACCTCCTCTCCCTGTTAGTAGTCTAATATTCCACTAATTTTTTTAAAAGGAAGAAATCCTAGACTCTATCCCTATACACTCTCCCTAGGTCTCTATTCAGCAGCATCATCTGCTTAAGAAGAAAGATTCTAGGTGTGCCTTATTGGCTTGGTCAGTAGAGCATGTGACCCTTGATCTTAGAATCATGAGTTTGAGCCTCACTTTGGGCATTAGATTACTTTTTAAAAAGTGTTCTATATACCTATTGTACTACTATGTATTAACAGCAAAGATTGTTGGTTTTTTTTTAGCCCCAGAGTATACTTTAGGTATCCACTCTGGTATTTCTGTCTTCAGCTAAATAAACTGTTGTAATATCCATGGCATCTCACTAAACATGTTCCCTGTACAAACCTTTGGTTTCTTGCACTTGCCCAGCTGCCATGGTCCTCAACATTATCCTTGTAGGGGTAAGTTTCTAAGAGCAAAGATGTAATTCTTTGTCTGTAAGTATCTGTTCCATAATACTGTAAAATATTATGACATTTATGAAGAATAATAGATATACAATTTGATGAATAAAGAATATCCTTTTCCAACTTTGAGTGCATTTCTATTACTATTATAATGTATCAAGTGGGTTCATTCATTTATTTATTTGGACTATGAAAAATGCCTGTGACTAATCACGGTTGGAAAGAATTTCCTTTTCCGGGCACGGAAATGGAAGTTCAGGAAAGATAAATGACTTTCTCCAAGGCAAAGTAAGTATTGTAAGCAGACTGGAATCCAGGATTTTGATGATAAGTTCTTGGGATGATTCTGCTGCTGCCACCTTTTTTTTTTTTTTTTTTTTTTTTCCCAGCTGCCACCTCTTACATGTGTTTTGATAGTAAACATTCTGTTGATCTTGGAATTGTTAGTGGATTCATATCAAGGGTAAATTCTCAAAGTGCCCTATTTCATTCATAAGAAAAGGATTGAGTTGCCCTATCTTACAATTGTGAAAATCATTGTTCTTCATAAACAAGCTATTATACCTGGATTTTGGACACTTTAGCTGATAATTGCTGTTTCCAGTAATAGCTGGTTAAACTGAGTGATATAGTCATGTGTCTGAAATATATTAAAGCGTAGAACCTATATAACTGAAATTTCTGAAATAAATAATTAGAAGACAATAAGTAAAACAATATACAATCATATGTTTTTTTCCATTTGTATTTGGTTTAGTTTTAAGTGTTATTTTTTTTCATCTACATATATGTATTCTGGCAAAGAAGACATTTTAGTTTAATGCTAACAATTCCTTGAGCAGCTTCAATTCTGAAAATTACACCATTGTGTTGTACTTCATATCCTAAACAAAAGGATATTAAGAAGAGAATCGTTCTCCATGCTCTTGGCCGAGACTTGAATGAAAGATGAAAAAAAATATGTAATGCTTTGAGTGGTATTATAGGTCTACATAACTTTGGGACCAATCAGCATCACTTTTATAAACTTCTTTGGCATGGCTTTACAACAAGTCTAATATTAAATATTCAGTAAGTGTTTGCAATATGCTATTTTCATTGTACAATTTATTAAAAATCTTTATTTAGGAAGTGCAAACCGGGCATGACAGGGTTCCACTTCCATGTTAATCTCACAGGGGGATATTTAACAATCTCTGTGCTTCCTTCCCCTCTGGCTTCCCTTGCCTTTCTATACCTCCCTATCCAAGTTTCTGAAGCTAATGATCCCTCCACCCAAGTTTTGGAGAAGTTCCACCTCCCCAAACAGGAGTAGTTATCCCTCTTAACCCCTTCTTATCCTTTGGGAAATTGGAGCAAAGTTAGTCTTCATCCTGACACTGGCAGGTTTTCCTCCACTCTGTCACTGATGCTTCAGAAAAGTATGAGCCATGGACTCATGAAACAAGGGGGATCCAGGCCACTCAACTCCAGGCAATTATTGTACTAATGTGAACGTTAGCCTGTCCAGTTATCCTTCCTCCATCACTTGTTGAGTAAACATATTATGTGAAAGCAAACATTTATTTTTGTCATCATCTAACCCCACATCAACTGCATTCATCCTATGAAAGAAGTTTCATCCATAGTAGAGGAAATACTAGAAAAAACAATGATCCTTCTGTTATCAAGAGTGGGGGGGGGAGCGATAGCCATTTCTTGCATTGTCTGAGATGAACAGAGCAGTTAAAGGAAAACCACATCCATTAATGAAACTATAAAAGGGACTGTATTAATTTTTTATTTTTTTGCTTACTGGTGTATTATCTTAGTGAGCTCTTTTTGATTCTGGGTTTCCTTCTGCTAAAATAATAAGGTTCCTTCTCTCTAAAAAAGAAAAAATGAACAGTGACAAGAGATACTAAAAATGAAGTTCAGTTGATAAGCTTAGAAGGAAAAGATAATTTCTTTGGTGTCTGGAGATCAGTGCACCTAAGCTAAATTCTATTATTGCAAGGAAAAATGAAATTATAAATCAAGGTATCATGGATATATGGCAAACTTTCACGTAAGACTAGGTTCACCTGCTGGTTTTACCACTCACTTGATGTGCTTGTAACTGATGTTACCTTGTGAAATCTCAGTTTCTCTAGCAGCAAAACAGAGCCAACAGTGCCTGATTACCGCATAGCTGTGGTTTTTTGGTTTATCGTGTACTCTCAACAAGTGTTAAAAACTTCAGAAAGGGTTATTCATCCTACCATGAGAGACTCTTGGCCCTGGGAAACAAAGAGGGGGTCCCTGGAGGGGAGGTGGGTGGGGTGATAGGGTCACTGCGTGGCCTGCATGAAGGAGGGCATGTGATGTGATGAGCACTGGGTGTTATACTACATGTAGGCAAATGAATTAAAAAAGAAACAAACAAACGAATGAAAACTTACCCTCTACAGCACAGGTCACAGAACATAAATAAATGAGATTCAGTCATTCATTCATATGCAGCATTTTTATCTCTGTGATGCCACATAAATCAGATGTGCTCCTACACCTCTACTTTGCTTCTCTCTAACTCACAGGGCATTTTGCAGAGCAGTAATGAAATAACCGGAAAATGCTTTCTAACCAGAACATACCTTTCAAGAAATATAGTAACTCTTATTTTTCTGAAGACTTTGAATATCTGATGTCATATATAACTTTCATGATTTCTGTGAGCTGTACTGGACAAATAATATCCTTATGTTATAGAGAAAAGAGACTCCTCAAAGTTGATACTGTAAGATGATGGTCAATTCCATCACCAACTCTGTCTTTCTATTCTCCAATGCTGTTTCTGGTTTGCCTATTTTCCAGATCACAAACGAAGAAATTGTATATAAATGTTGAATATATGTGTTGGAACTCTTTTTTTTTCTAGTTCAATTTGCAGTTAGAGAATTCAAATCTCTCAGTCCTTGACCTCTTCTCACATGCCCCAATGAGTTTAGCTAGTAGTCCACCAGTTTTGGAGAAGATATTCAACCAGGAGAGATATGAGATGGATTTGATAGTTTGACGTTCCTGAATTCTTGCTGCACTGTGGTAGCCTCTGCTATGTTCTGGGCAACAATACTTTGCTGCTGTAAAACCAAGTGTAAGCACAGGGAATAGTAACCATGTACTTCCTTTCCTGTGCTGGGCTTTAACCTGCCAATATCTGTAAATAGAATACACGAGTCTCTACTGGAGAGTTAAAAACTGGCTGCTTCTTTTGAGCAATTAAAAAACTATTTTCACTGGACTCCAGGTGTCATTAAAAGTAAATTCTGAAAAAAGCAAGAGTTGGCGAGGATATGAAGGAAAGGGAACGCTTGCGCACTGTTGGTGGGAATGTAAATTGGTGCAGTAATTATAAAAAAAAGTATGCAGTAAAAAATTAAAAATAGAATTACCATACAATCCAATAATTTCACATCAGGGCACTTACCTGAGGGAAATGAAAACACTATTCCAAAAAGACATATGTACCCACGTCATCATTGTAGTGTTATTTACAATAACGAAGATATGGAAGCAAGGTAAGTGTCCATTGATAGATTTATGGATAAAGAAAATGTGATATGTATGGACACACATGCACACACACATATGCACAGTGGAATATTATTTAACCATAAAAAGGATAAAATCTTGCTATTTATGACAAAGATGGGCCTAGAGGAAATTATGCTAAATGAAATAAGTCAGACAGAGAAAGACAAATACTATATGATTTTACCTTATATACTTATAAACAGAATAAATGAATGAACAAACAAACAAGCAAATAAACAAAAAGCAGAAACATAAATGCAGAAAACAAACTGGTGGCTGCCAGAAGGGGCGGGGGGGGGGGTGGTGGTGGGCAAAATAGAGGGCATTAAGAGGTATAAACTTCCAGTTATAAAATAAGTCAGTCAGAGTGATGTATGTTCAATAATATTGTGATGACTTTCTATGGTGACAGATGGTAACTAGACTTACCATGGTGCTCATTTCATAATGTACATAAATGTCAAAGTTCTATGCTGCACACCTGAAGCTAATGTAATATTGTATGTCAACTATATGTCAACACGAATAATTAAAGTTGGCATACTGAAAATCAATAAATGAATAAATACTGAAGACTGCTTGATAACATGGCAGATGAAAGTTGCCTCTTTTTTTTTGATATTATCTAAAACAAAAGAACGAAAGAGAGAAAAAATAAAACTCTATCTTTAAAGGAATAGGTGTATATCCCTATCTCAGAAACAAAGCCCCCCAAAAAGAAGTTCCAATACCATAAAAATTATACCACAAATTTCTGCCGAGTGGCAGTGTTTGATTAAGAGGGCTATACACTGGAATTAAAATTCCTGTTTCATCACTTAATAGCCATCTGAGTTTGGAAGAGTTACTTAGTCACTATCTATTCATCAGTTTCCTTATACGTAAACTGGGTATAATTATGGGGTACCTCACATGGGTGTTATGAAGAGTAATTGAATCCTTACATGCACAGCGCTTGGAACTGTGTCTGTCCCATAGTAAGCCCTCAAGAGTTAATGATCTTTATTATTCTTTCCTGGAGAGCGGATGAAACATGAAGTTTCCCCAGGAAGTCATTTAATTTAATGGGCAAAGCCAATGACTCTAGTGTAGAATAGCAAGCTTGGCGGGAGGAAGAAAGACACTAAAAAGTGTCTGAGCACAGTTAAATGCCATAGTGTCAGGAAAGAGCAGAATAAGGAAATCTGTAGGCGTATCATCTTTGTAAGAAGCAAGCAGCTGGAATAACAAAATAGAAGAGACATTTTGTGAGCTATAAGCCTTGCTGTTCTTGATCATCAGAGGGGAAAAAAAAAAAAAGAAGGCTGATGCACCACATAAAGTACTTTGACAAAAAGTGGGGGGAATGTGGGAAAGAACTTCACTTTGGGAATTGGAGACTTCCTGCCAGCACAAATGGTATCATACCTACAAAGTTAAGTGTTGATGAGAAACTCAACCATCCAGAGACTAAAATTGAAGCTTCTGTGACTAATACTTTGCTCAACGCTATTTTGTTCACTGTCAGGCATGGGAAATATCTTCAATTAATAACTGTAATCACTAACATTATTTTAATTAAATAATTTAAAATAACCAGATCATAGAAGTTTCTTCAAATATTCACAAACTATAAACAGCAGTTGATGTCAGTGGACAACAAAATGAGCAAACACATTGTTGTGTAATGACATAGCCAAATCAACTCAATAAAAACGATGAATTCCTAATGTGTGCAATAAGGATGAACTGAAAAAGAAAACAACAAAGACACATTATTTTTTTATTAGTAATAACTAGCCCAAAGAGCTTTGAAGTCAGGTTTGTCTGACTCCAAAACTCGGTGTTTTAAAATTATAATATGCTCAGAATCATAAATTATTAATAGATGACATTACTTTTTAAAATTTGCAAATCTGCCTTGAAGAAGAAGAAGGGAAAAAGGAGATGGACATGAAGGAGAAGGGGGAGAGGGTGGGGGGATGGTGCAGAGGAAGAGGAGGAGAAGAAGAAATTATACTAAGGTGGGGAGAGTTGAAACAATGAGGTTTCTAAAATGAAAGGGAGAAAATATCAATGAGAAACAATATATAAAGGAGCACCTAGGGTGGCTCAGTTGGTTAAGTGTCAGCCTTCGGCTCAGATCATGATCTCAGGGTCCTGGGATCGAGTCCAGCTTCAGACTCCCTGCTCAGAGGAGCCTGCTTCTCCGTCTCCCACCACCCCCCATGCTCTCTCTTGCTATCTCTCTCTCTCAAATAAATAAATAAAATCTTTAAAAAAAATAAAAATTAAAAAGAAAAATTAAAAAAATCAATGGCATTAAGATGATTTTTTTCTGCTTTATATTCATGCTTGTGTAAAGTCAAGATCTCCATAGTGTCTTTTTAAAAATTTTTTAAATAAGTTTATTTTTTATTGGTGTTCAATTTGTCAACATATAGAATAACACCCAGTGCTCATCCTGTCAAGTGCCCACCTCAGTGCCCATCACCCAGTCACCCCCACCCCCCGCCCTCCTCCCCTTCCACCACCCCTAGTTCGTTTCCTAAAGTTAGGAGTCTTTCATGTTCCATCTCCCTTTCTGATATTTCCCACTTATTTTTTCTCCTTTCCCCTTTATTCCATAGTGTTTTTAAAAAAAGAAAAAATGAAGCCTTCTTTCCACAAATGATGTACCACAATTCTGTGGACTCCTAATCGGAACTGAAAGTCTGATGTGTGATGTTAAGACTGTGGCCTTGAATTTGAGTCTGTGCAACTCCATTGGCTGAAACACAAGAAAACTCAAACGTGATGTACTGTACAAGCAGCCACTGACGTCTTTCCGCCACCCACACTCTCCCTGCAGCAGAGTGGCATGCCCCATCCTCTCCAGCCCCTGACTTCAACACAGCTGGACTGAAAGGTCTCCTTACACTCCTTGTGGTTTTTGTTTGTTGCTTGTTTTTGCTTTCTCTCCAGCCAAGGGAGGCAGATCAGCCCCAGAGCAAGTACAACCAACAAGGATTGAGGGAGTACCACGGCAAGAGTCAACACTCAACCAGCTAGAACCTTGGTCTCCCATCTTTCAGTGGCAAACATCTCAGTGTCCTCTGTCAGCTTGCACTCAAATGGCCCCAGGGAAAAGTAGCTCAACAAAATGCTCTGTATTAGCCTTCCTCCCTTCTCCTTCTAACTCCCTCCCCTTCTTTACTTCTGCTCCCAGAGACCATTGATCTAATGTGTTTTCAAGAGGCAAATCCTTACTCCTGAGAAACTGAAACTAAAATAACCATTGTTTGGATCTACAGGTTTGGTGGTCCTGGGAGCAGTGAGTCAAAACCAGGTATATAAAAGTATTTCTTAAAGTTTGGACCTATCCATGGATCCTAGGTGACATGGATGTCATAAGGAAGAATCAAGTCATTGGAAAGCTTCCAGTGAAACAACCATTCCCCTTGTAGAGACTAAGGCAATTTTACAGCTTACAAAATACAAAATTGTTCCTGAGTAGTTTTGCAAGTGGAAGAAAATGAATGTCTTTGGTTTTCCAGGAACCAGAAATGTAACAGCATAGACAGAATGACAAGGCAAGGTATGACATCAACCCAGGCCCCTTCTCATGGACAGAGGGCAGAATAAATTGGATTGCATAGAACTTCTCTGCTGTTTGAAGCTATGGAGCCATTGCTAGCGGTGACTGCTTTCTGAGACAACAAATTAATGAGATTCTCTTTAAAATCCTCCCCAAGATGCCTTCAGTTTATTTTCTCATTAAACAGAGGTCTCAGAGTGGCAGCTGTGACTTTGTTGGGTTAATGATAGTTGAACATGAAAAAAAAAATCCAGACTTTGAGAGGATGAAAGGATGGGAGCCTGGAAGATAAAATTGTAGACGAACAATCATTTCTGATAATCCTTCCACACCAGAAAGTTCAAAAATGATTTATTTCTGGCAAAATGGCTTTTAAACTTTCACTTTTCTGTTCTTTCCAGCTTCCCCCCTCCCTTTTCTTCTTTTCCTGATCTATACAGAGCTCACTCCCCCAGGGAAAGTTTAGTTGAAGCTTTCATATCTCTATCTTTCATGAAGGAAGTGTGGGGTTTTCATTTAAGTTTGAAAGTTCCCTCATTACCATGTTAGCAGGTCTCCAGAGTTGGGTGGGCGTGCAGGAGTGTGTTCTGGTTCTAGGGACTTTTCACATAAGTCCTTAAAAGCACGGTGACCTCACCTCACTAGGAGCTAGCTGACTTCTCCCATCCATGCCACCAAGGTCATAAAGTGCAGGACAAAAGTAAACCAGCTCCAAGTGGAACGGCTATGAAAAATTTGAATTTCCATGAGATAGATCAGATATTTTCATGTTTAACATGCCTAAAACTAAATTTGTATAACACCATAGTTTATAAAGCACCTTCTCATCTCTATAGGGTAGAAATAAAAATTAACTGTGCCAATGAAGACATGGATGCTCAGAAGTTAAACGGCAATGATAAAATGTCAACATTAATTAGGTGAATTTGTAGTCATGTAATTCCTAGAAAGGTAGAAACATGATGTTATGTTTATAGGTCCTCAATAAATATTGTCTATCCCCAGTCTCTCCTATGACCCAAAATTCTCTCATGAAATTTATAAAAGGAAAAAGACTAGTTGGAAAACGGCATTTGTACCAGAAGTAGCCTCTAAGTTTAAAAATCACAAATATAGGGGGACTGGGGTGGCTCAGATACTCAACAACAAAGTATCTGCCTTTGGCTCAGGTCATGATCCTAAGGTCCTGGAATTGAGCCCTGTGTCTGGCTCTCTGCTTTGTGGAGAGTCTGCTTCTCCTGCTTCTCCTGCTCCCCCTGCCCCTCTTCAATGCTGGTGCTCTCTCTCTCTCTCAAACAAATAAATAAATTCTTTTAAAAAATCAGAAAAAATATATTCTATATTTCTAATGAAAACTTATGCAAATTGAACACTATTGCAATTATTGACAATTTTAAGAACAAGCAGACTGCCCTTGTAAAGGGCTAAAATATCTCAGTGCCAGTTACAACAGACCTTGTATTAATATATTGAACAAAACTACCATTTTCAGGAAAGTTATTTGGAGATACCTGAAAACTTTTGAAAATGGGAATCACATCCCTCTTCCCCTCCCTCCGCATATATCAGTAAGCCCATTTTACCTAAGACAGAAAGGATATGGATAGGATATTCATACCTGGATATGAAATAATTATTTAATATATACTTGTTAACTAATTTTTTTAAAGATCGTATTTATTTATTCATGAAAGACAGAGAGAGAGAGAGAGAGAGAGAGAGAGGGAGGAAAGAGAGAGAGAGAGAGAGGCAGAGACACAGGCAGAGGGAGAAGCAGGCTCCATGCAGGGAGCCCGACTTGGGACTCAGTCCCGGCTCTCCAGTATCACACCCCCGGCCGAAGGCAGTGCTAAACTGCTGAGCCACCCGGGCTGCCCCTTGTTAACTAATTTTAAATCATTGCAGAGTAGACCAATGTTATGTATAGTATGTGAGTACGTGTGTGTCAGGGAACTATGCTCCTTGTACTGGGCAATAAATAACTGAATCGTAAGTTTGTCTCATATTAATCGTGTTTTGGAAGAGGGGACTAGCACTTTTACTTCTTTAATAATTAAAATACTTAAACGGCAACTCGATGGATTAAGGAGATCTTGCTAAAATAGTTTTTTTTTAATTTTTTAAATTTAAATTCAATTTGCCAACATAAAGTAGCTTTCAATAATTCATCAGTTACATAAAACATCCAGTGCTCATTACATCACATGCTAAAATACTTTAAACCCTTGGTAGAGATACAGTGAAAAGTCATCGAATCCAATTAATAGAAAACTAGAAATCATGACGTCTGGGTGGCTCAGTGGTTGAGCATCTGCCTTTGGCTCAGGGCATGATCCTAAGATCCTGGGATCGAATCGCACTGGGGCTCCTCACAGGGAGCCTGCTTCTCCCTCTGCCTATGTCTCTGCCTCTCTCTCTGTGTCTCTCATGAATACATAAATAATACTATACATGCATATATATAATGCCACCCAGGTGCCCCAGAATCTTAAAAAACAAACAAACAAACGAAAAAAACTGGAAGTCTGTCTTCTTTAGATCATTTGTGGTGGAAAAAAAAAAAGAAAGTCCTGAACTTTCCTTATGATTCAGCTGAGTTTAGTGAGATTTGGCCACTTAGAACTTCATTCTAAGTTTTAGGAACTAAAAAAATTTAGTTCCTCCCATAATATACCTGTTCAGAGATCATTTCTGTTTGGCTTCCAGATGTACTTGGTCATCATCTTACAACCTGGAGGAGGAAACGCATACCTGATCCAGGAGGTAAGGATGGGGAAAGGCAAAATCAATGCTCTGGATCTTTCTGTCCCTCTGTGTCTCGTGACTGCCTGTATCCTAGAGCCTGGCTACAGTCTCTGATTAATATGAGCCTGTTTGGACCATCCCATCCTTTGTGTCAACCGAGCTTTTTTGATTCCTGTTAAGTCTCCTTAACTAAACTGTCATCAAATACCCAGTTGGAATGTGCTAAGGATCTCTGCTTGGGATCTAGACTGAAATTATATCATTGCTTTTTCAGTGTTGTTTTTATTGCTGTGGATTGTTTCCTTTGTTTATTTCTTTGCTTGAAGCGATGTAACATAGCTGCACAAGCACCTAACTTGTTTTAGCAGTGAGACTGCCGATCCACAGATAATTCATGTGTAATTTCAATGTGTTGGACTCTTTCCTGAAATCTGTGATAGCTAATAAAATGGATGGTGCATTGTTTCTGTCCTATTCAGTAAACAAGACAGACAGATCATATAAAAAGATAAGTAACAATGCGGAACAACATGCTGCAGTATGAAAGATCATGGGCTTTGGAGTCAAACATCTGAGTGATCAAATCCCTGCAATGTGACCTTATTGTGTAGCCCGAGGCTAGCTTCTTACTTTTCTACACCCTCAATAGAAGTAATAATATTGGTTTCATAGGATTGTAGGAAATAAATTCAATATTGTCCACGCAGGTGGCCAGAAGTGCTTGGCACGCACTGAGGAGCCAGCATGTTTTCTTCCCTCTTTGCTTCTTCTCTTTCCAGGGCACACTTCTTCATGGAATTTACTGAAGGCAAGAAACATAACTCAAGGTTTAGCAGGGATTTTTCAGGGGTTCTCTCAGTTTTTCAGTATCTGCAAAATGAGAACCTGCTGAGATTGCTGTTGATGGCAACTGTTGTTCATTCAAGAATGAGTGGCACATGTTTAAAAGAAGCCAGAATGCACATGAAAGGTAAGAAGTGGGGGAGGGGGTGTCTTCAGAGCTGTGGGAGCAGCTCCATCAGGCAGGTCACAGGCCAGAAGATGGGGGGAGATGACAAATGAGTCGAGAAAGCCCAAGTCATACTGACCATATGAATGGGGACAATGGGAGCAACAGAAAATGGAACTCACTTGGGGTATAGTTACCCATTCCTCACTGTAGTCAAGAACTCTGGTCAGGGTCATGGGTGGCTGAAAATGGAAAGGTGGCACAGGGTAGAAGAAGGAAGAGAGAAACACAAAAATGGAAAGATAGAGGCTAAAGGGAAAGAAAGAAGATGCTCCTGGTTTGCTGTCTCCGTAGATTCCATAGCCTTTGACATAGAAGAAAGAAATACATGGGAAAAGCAAATGAAAAAATAGAGAATTTCAGTAAGTGGAGCAGGAGACTCAACCTGACAAGGATCAAAGCCAGATGCTGAGCACAGGACTCTGATGAATTCCCAATGAACATAATCTTCAGTAACCAAAATCCCAGGTATAAGGATTTTGATATGACTCTTCAGATCAGCAAAGACACTGGTGGTTCTTTCAGGAGAAGAAGTACCACAGCTGCAAAGGGCACCTTTTAGATGATTTTAATGAATGCATCATGATAAGGGTTGAATGTATATAGGGTCAAAAAACTGAAATGTGTGAATTATTGACATTAGCCAGCAAAAAGTAGGAAGTGGAGTTGGAATGAGGATGGAAAATAAAGTTAATGGCAAGAAGATAGAGCGACACAGTCTTGACACTATTATAAGGGCTTGGCAAACAAAGTAAAAAGCCAAATAGTATATATTTTAGGCTTTGTTAGTGTGATAGCTAACTCTATGTGTCAACCTGACTGAACTAAGGGATGCTCCAGATAGCTGGTATGTTAGTAAGGACATTTCTGGAAGAGATTAGCTTAAATAGAACAACAACAACTACTACTACTACTGCAAGAACAAAACCAGAGGAAGGGTGAATTCCCATTCTCTTTTCTGGAGCTAGAATATCTTCTCCTCCTGTCTTTGGACATGGAAGCTCCTGGTTCTCCAGCCACTGGACTCCAGAACTTACGCCAGCAGCCTCCTCAATCCCCCATCCCGGATTCTCAGGCCTCCCTTCAATCTCAGACAAGGAGTTATATCATTGGTTCCCCTGGTTCTCAGGTCTTCAAGCTCAAATTGAATAACACCACCAGCTTTCTTGTTTCTCCTGTTCACAGATGGCAGATTGTGGCACTTTGTGGCCTCCATAACTTCTCCACCTCAATTTCTATATCATGGAATAGTAAACTATGCTGAGCCCACAAACTGAGGCTAAATGCATCATCTTTTTGCAGCATCAGTATCTTCCAGAAATGTAGTATTAACCTATCAGTCAAGAATTTTTCCCGTTATGAAAGTTACTGTGGATTTCTGGAACCAAGTGGCTCCCTCTTAGTTCATTCAGCCTGCATGTTTAGGATTTCAAGGGACTCCACAAGCTTGAAATGGGAAGGATATGGTTAACGATGTGCAAGTGTGACTATTGTATTTAAGGATTCCCAATGCTGTAGTTTACCAAGAAACATAGGTGAGCTCAAGAGGCCTCTGAATAGAACTTGCAGTCAGGAAAGGTGTTTCCAGTGTGGAGAAACAAAGATATTGCTGGGCCTTCCGCAGAAGGTAAAGGATGTATAACTTTTGCAATGAGAAAAACCATGGGACACCTGGGTGACTCAGGGGTTAAACACGTCTGCCTTCAACTCAGGGTGTGATCCTGGAGTACTGGGATCAAGTCCCACATTGGGTTCCCTGCATGGATTCTGTTTCTCCCTCTGCCTATGTCTCTGCCTCTCTCTTTCTGTGTCTCTCATGAATAAATAAATAAAATCTTTTAAAAAGAGAGAGAAAAACCATATCTGTGCAAAGTGCATGCAAGCCTGTCAGTTGGGGAAGAAGGGATCCCCACCGGCCAGCTGCACAGCCCAGAATGGAAGGGGCCATTGAGCAGGAGAGCTGGTCACACCTGCCCCAGTGAATGCAACGTGGGAGGAGAGCGAGGCTTTGAAAGGCATTGCCAAGAAGACATGGAAAGAAAATAAAGAAGGTGGATTTTGGGTTGTAGGTGGAAATGATTGTCGAGTGACAACATCAGTGGTGACGGTGAACAATGCACAGAGCAAGGGAAGTCGGGGCCAGGGGAAGGGAAAGCTAGCTCCTGCTGAGGAAGGAGACAAGCAGGGCCTGTTTTAGTCAAAAGGGGCTTGTGTGAGAGCCACGGGAGAGGGACGTGCAGGCAGAGGATAAAGAGGGACAACAAGGGAAGACAAGGACAGAGGGAAGGGACTACTTGTCTCTCCACGCCCAGAAGAGAGGGTTCCTAAGGAGAGCCACACGAGGAGCAAGTAACCGAGAATCTGATCTCTGAGGAAATGCGACAAAGGAATCAAAAGCAGAAATATAAAGGGGAGTTCAAAGCCAGACTCCAAAGAGTATTTCAATTGACAGGAAAATATAGCAAAGCATCCCTGAGAGTAGGAATGTGTACAGCTGCTGTCAGGAACAAAGAACTGTGAGGGGAGAAGGGAAGGCCAGGAGATAGGAGGGGAAGGAGCATCTGTTACCCTGGGCTCCAGAAGAACCGGAATGCATTTAGGTTTTGAAAAATTTGAGAGAGATTTGTTTGTTCTGCTGGAGAGGAAATATAAGGAGCTCATCATCTACTTCAACTCCGGCAGGTTCTCTCTTGAAAACATATATGGAAGATAATAATACATATTTGAATTCAGCACTCTTGGTTCCAAATAGTAGATTGGTCAATGGGAATCTGAGAAGAGCAGGTTACACAGAGGGAGGCGAAGTAAATACGTACACACACACACACACACACACACACACACACACACATAACATATACCTAGGGACATACACACGTAGGTCCCTGCAGATACCATGTGAATTTAAAGAATTCATTCATGATCAGGAGTACCTATTACTCAATTCATTTATCAGAAGAACGATCCAGGGGGTGATGAGGTAATGAATAATGCAAATACTCATGTGGCTTGGATACTCATTTATTGACATTTATAGATGGGAAATAGAGTCATGGTGGTGATAATGATGATTTATCCCAAGAAAATGGTTTCGTAGGCTTCATGACTGCATATTGCTATTTCCCAAGGCAACTGAGTGTCTTTCTCTTTGGGGCACCATTACCACTGAAACTTTTCTTTTGACACATTTCAGTTGTTTTTCTTCCACTGGCTATTGGCCTTCTTCACAGTCAGAATCTGAATTTATCCTACTGTTTCCAGTATCATCCGTGTTTTGTTTTGATTTTCTTTTCTTTTTTTTTCCCCCCCATCTGTCACTTATTCATCCACGTGGCTTCACAGAGGAGAAAGCTTGAACCAGTCCTGGGAATAGAGAGCTGGTAGGATGTAAGAGGATAGGGCAGGAGCAGTAGCTGCTCTCCTAATTGGCATCTCATGTAAATATCACAGAAATTGCCTCCTGATTCTATCCCCATAGCAACCTCAGTGAGAACTCTTGCTGTTTTGTCTTTCTTTGCTTTTGCTGTTGGGTTTACTGGACATTATCATTTAATGTAAGAAATTACCTACAATTTAATACTTAGGAACAATGTAACAAACAGAAAAGGCATTCTTTCTTCTCAATAATTTGGGTGCTGGGTGATCAATATTCCAATATTTTTTGATTTATAAAGTAATTAACATTTTTAATACAGACTTTTTTCAGACTACCCTTATGCATCTTCCTGTTTTTCTATTATCTGTTCAGCACTGTGCACACCAAAAAGGGCAAAACCAGAGCATCACCATGGCTCTCTTTAGCATCTGAGACTGATTGATCTTGAAATTCATCTCACCAATGAAGTATTAACTAAACCCCCTAGAAGATGTCCTGACCTTAGAAATAAGATTGAAGAAACATTGTAAGAAAATTCTAATCTGTGGCAAATGTATGACAAGTTGTGAGAATGATAAATATGCTTAATTTCCATAATTAGAGAACTGTAAATACTATACTTCTTTCTAAGAAAAGTCTGCAGTATTGAACAGCTTGTGAACAAACAGGAAACATTCATTCAGTGTTTGTTGAACACCTACTTTGTACCAGAAACATTGGATTAAGTGGACCTTATGGGAGAGCATTTTTTCCATGATCTTTCTTTTAGAAATATAAAGGTAATTCATTCCTGCAGTTTAATTGTAGGCTCTTTTAGGAGTATTATTACATGAACACACAAAGGAAGCAGCAGAATGAGAAAAAGACCCCTCAGTATCAAGTTCATGTTAAAACAGTATGGTAGCTATAATGTTGGTTCTTAGCCTTTGATAGAAAGTAGGTTTATTCCCACTTCCATAGATCACTTATTTTGTGGTTTAAAGATGTATATGTAATTGAAAACATCCTCCAGAAAGTTTAAAAGTGTATTTCTTTTTAAAGTTTTATATGAATTTCACATCCCTGAGAGAAACATTTTCATAATGTAATTTTTCAAGACTTTTTCCTCAGAGTCTAAACTGCTCCAAGTTCAAGACAATTTTCTCCCTAATCATATGAATATTTTATGTAAGTTATAATATTCCATTGTATTAAGATAAATCAGGTTTGCCTCAAAAATTTAACTTTGGGCAGATTCTTCTTTGGACAATTTATCTGATACATTCTTCTAATTCTGAGGGAATATACTTTTCTTAGAGTTCAGAATTTCATTGAATTTCTGCAAATAAAAATGCAAGCAACTCATTATTCTTGCCTATAGGGAAAGGAGCAAGCAGGGATAAATGAAATCCAAGGGTAATCCCTAAGATTCATTTTAATGATTACTTTCAACTCCTTTCTTCAAGCTTCTGTGGTGAGGCTCACGATGGGCAGACAGGAGTAGTAGCTTGGGTCTGGTTTCATCCCGTCTTCCTCCTGGGCACGCTATGCCTGGTGAAAAGGAAGAGAGGCAGGTATCACAAGAGTAGGAAAGAAAAGCCCTGGGATGTAGCATAAATAGAAATGAAATTGGTCCTTCTTCCCACACCTCGTTCTACTTCTATCATATCCCTTCCCACTGCTTATGGTTGGTTATGTGAGTGTTTGCCTAGATCCATGGTCATTGATATATTTGAGTGTTTTCTATATGCAAAGTACTGGGAACCCCTAGAGAATAATGGAGATTGTGCCTCATATGAGCATCTTATTTTGATACCTTTAAGATCCTCTAATAAGAGGCAGAACCTTCCAGGAGTCCACAACGTGTGGGGTGAGCCCACCAGCGAGAGCAGCAAGCAGGGCAAGAGTGCTTTTCAAGGCCCCATGCATGCACTTATTTTCATTCCAATGTTACTGTGTTTATGGTGATCAAGTTTTGTTTCTCAGGTATTATTTCTGTCCCATTTCTACTTTTGTGACAGAAGAGTAGTGGTGTGACCCTTTGTTTTAAGGGTACTTGGAATTTGTTTTAATCAAATATGTTAAGATACAGCTATAGACATGATTGTCCTGAAAGAAGAAGATTTTTATACTTACAAATCCCTAGAAACAGGAGTCATGCCATACCACAAATGGCTGCAGGGAGAAGCACTAGAGTCAGTTAAGAGGCAGAGAGAATGGGGGTAGAATGTGGGCAACAGCTTTTACTGTGGTTTCCATAGGAAGGAAGGGACCAGGTAGGGTAAATAGATTTAGGATTGGCTAGTTGAAATAATTTCAGTGTGCTGTGGGGCTTAGGCATTGTCCCTAGTTGTCTCATACTTGGCCTTGACTTACTAAAGCAGGGAAATAATGGCCTTTAGAGTGAGAATCCCATAGGAGTTGGTTTCTGGTATGGGCTCTGGATTGTTGGTTAGCCAACGAAAAGCACACTCCAAGGGGAATTGTCTCTACCTTTGGGAATCAGCTCACCTTGGGAGGAACAGCAAGGCCCCAAGATGTGGAAACATCAGAAAATCTTTAAAAATTCATGGTTGGGACACCTGGGTGGCTCAGTGATTGAGCATCTGCCTTTGGCTCAGGTAGTAATCCCCAGGTCCTGGGATTGAGTGCCACATCAGGCTCCCTGCAGGGAGCCTGCTTCTCCTTCTGCCTATGTCTCTGCCTCCCTCTCTGTGTCTTTCATTAATAAATAAATAAAATATTTTAAAAAATCATGATTAATATACCTTTTCAGATTTATGATGTCTATTTCTAAATTTTCTCATTACCATGCACTTTCAGCTCAAGATAAGTCCTAGCTTTTGATCTATGGGTGGATCATAGATTTCTATGTCCCAACTCAATTCATTTTTCCTACAATTGTACCTCTTCATGCCAAGGTTTGTTTAATGGTTTATGCTAACCTAATCATGCCCACTGACTCCGTTACACATACATATACATATGCAAGGATCCTCATCACAGTACTATTAGTAAAGATAACATCTAGGAATAACTTAAATATCACTGAAGACTAGATTAGCTAAATAAATTATGACACTCCCATATGACAGAATTCAGCATAAAAGTCTTGAACATATTTCTTTTTTTTAAAGATTTTATTTATTTATTCATGAGAGACACAGAGAGAGGCAGAGACACAGGCAGAGGGAGAAGCAGGCTCCCCACCGGGAGCCCGATGCAGGAATTGATCTCAAGACCCCGGGATCATGATCTAAGTCAAAGGCAGACTCTCAACCACTGAGCCACCCAGGTGCCCCATTGAACATATGTCTGATTAACATTTGAATAGTTTAAAAATATACATAATTTCAATAAAAATAAAAATGAAAATGAAAATGCATACATAGTAACACTCAATTTTGATATAAATACATAAATGCCTAGATGTTGAATATACATATTTATCAGAAAATTATGAGAAAAAGATGCCCAAATCATACCAATTTTTTTCTTTTACTCTTCTATATTTAGCATTTGTTGTTTTGTAATCAGAAAAGTACATTTTGCTTAACAAGGGACTTACTGTCTTATAGAAATAGAACTAAGTCATTCATTCAACCAATATTTTTGAGCATCTGCGATATTGTAGGCACTATGATAAATACTACAGAATCAATGCAAACATGTTTCTGTCTTCTTAAATTTTGGAGTGGTGAATTCTTATAAATAAAAAAGGGATTATGGTATCTCAGACAATATCTTATACACATTAGGCATCCAATAAATGCTTATTTATTAATCAGAGGAGACATAATTGCAGGTTGTTCAGATAAGGAAATAATTAGGACTTTGACAGTCCTATTTCAAATCTCACTGTCATCCACTACTTTTCGACCTATTTCTACTTTACCACTTTTTAAAAATCTTGGAAGGAAAAAAAATTCATCCAGTCACTAGAGTAAGCCTGTGGTTTTGAGTCTCCTCAGCCTCCAATATTTGACTTATAACAAGATTTCTGCAGACTTCCTCCACGTATCATTCCGGGTGGTATGCCTGATGGTTAGTACTCGATGTTGGGTCTGGAGTGTTCTGGGACACAGAGAGAATAGAGGAAGGGGGAAGAAACCAGGAGAGGATAACCACACTTCTTGTGGGGAGAGTGGAAGCCAGAGAATCCTATCCAGGAGCAAATGTGAGTCTTAAGTCAGTGTCATCAGCAGGGTTCACTAACAAAGCTCAGAGGGTTTCTACCTATAGACACATAAGAACAGCCCGTTATCCGAACTCTCAGCCTATTCTGGAGGGTAGTCTAACTGAACCCTAGGTAAGCCCAGTCCTGAATATTGGCCTGGGGGTGGGGGGTGGCAGCAGTTTTTCTAATTCAACCAGCTGTGTGGTATTCAGGGAATTCTTTTCTCCTACTGAGTCCCAAAGCTCATCTCAGGAAACTTTTTCTATCACCCATGGGAGGCGCAGCTGAGCTCTTTGTGTCCAGCCTCCCCTGGCCAGGCTGGACTGAGGAACTGAGACTGGGCTGACTCCATACCTGGGGCAGGGGCACACAGCAGCTTGATGTGAAAGTCATGCAATATGGGGAGTTGTCTTTAAGGAAAAGAATACATTATAGAGAAACAAAATTAAGCACAAACATGAATATTTATTTAAGCTGAATAAAGAAATCAAGACAAATTACAAATATAAGAAGGCTGGCAGGACCACATAATTTTAAAATTCTAGAAAAATAACAGTGTATTTTTTATTAATTAACTTTATGACATCTCAACATTATGTTTTGACTTCTTTCTTTTAATGGATAATCCTATTTACTTCTTCATGGAAAAATACCATGATTTTTGTAATAGTTTTTAGAAAGAATAGAGAGGTAGTTCAACTTGTCTCACTGTGATAGATCAAAATTTTATTATGATTAATATAGCTATTGATAGCTTATTATTGTTAATAATATGCTTTGATATGAAAAGTGGTTACTGGTAATTAATTTTTGCTTAGATTTTAAAATGAGTTTAAACATTTCTTCCTGTTATATTTGAATTTTGTTATTGTTGACAATTCTGAAAGAAATAGAAAATTACTCTGAAGTTGTAATAACATAAGTAATCCAAAGTAGTTTTAAAGACACATATATAGGACACCTGGATGACTCAGTCCATGGGGCCTCAGACTCTTGGTTTCACCTCAGGTCATGATTTCAGAGTTGTGAGGTCGAGCCCCACCTCATTGGGCTCTGCACTCAGCAAGGTGTCTGCTTGTCCCTCTCCCTCCCCCTTTGCTCCTCCCCCCACATATGGGTGTGCATATTCACTCTCGATCTCTCTCCTAAATAAATAAATTAATAAATAAGGTCTTTGAAAAAAGACATAAATATGTTATTTTAAACTTACATACTGTAATAACAAAATTATTCTTCCACTGCATGCCCTCCCTTGGTGAGCATAGGCAGAGATTTGGTCACTGGAACACTCATTTCTTCACTGTTAAGCCACTCTAATATTCCATTCCAATGAGACCTTGAGTTTCATCAGGGCAATACAGACTGACAGACACATCAAAATGTGATCTGATACATGAGGAGGCACAAAACTTACAATGCCACACACACATTTACTTGTTTGTGGTTCTCTTACATATTTGTGCCCTACAAACAGAAAAGCCGACATTCTATTTCATGTCATTTCTATTCAATAAGAACAGTATATGTGTGTGAATAATTGTTTATGTAGCACTGTCAAGTATATTATGAATAGGAGAGAGCTATTTTTTTTTTCTAGGCATGAATGACCACTGAGCTCTCTGAATGAAAGCTTATACAGCTAATGATTAAATGTTTCCATGGTTCTAGTTCAATACATTTCAAATCCTCTATTTCTATGGCTACTCAGAAACATCTGGTGTCTGACACCATAAGATACTTCTAGATAATGATAGGACCTCTCGCTGTGCACCCTAGTTCATGACACAGTGGGCAGCTGGAATATTCTTGAAAGAGATTCCTATGCTATGGTGGCTAGCAACAGGCTAACTACACATGAAGTAGGTGTAAGCCACGTTAAAAATACCCCACTGAACTCAAACTGAATATTTCTTGAGCTCAGTGCCATGTTGAACATAAGTTAACAATGTCCATTGTCACTCAAGTATAAGTAGAGGCAGAGAAGCATGGGAAAAGCCAGAGGTTTTCATCAGTTGCAATTATTTTGCAAAATATTTTGCAAAATTTCTAAAAACATAGGGTTATGGGAGTGCATTGCTTGAATCTCTTTCCTGGAAAAGGCTCAGGCAAAAAAAGACCTTGAAAGCTCCATTCGTTTCCTGGAAAACCTGCCACCGGCTGTGGGACATTGGAGCACCTGGTGTGGAGGAACTAAGTGAAAATACAGAGACCACGTTAAGGTTTGTACTAAGTAGAGGAATATGGATTTTCTGTTTTGTTATCCCACAGAATTAGACAATTTCCCATGTTCTATCCATTTGCTACCGTGGCATAACAATTTATTACAACCTTGACAGCTTAAAACAACATATATTTATTATTTCACAGTTCTGTAGGTCAGAAGTCCTGTGTAGTTCATTTGGGTTCTCTGTCTAGGATCTCGCAAGACCCAAATCAAGGCATTAGCTTTTAGCTGGGGGGCCTGGAAAAAATCTGCTTCCAATGAGCACTGGGTGTTATTCTGTATGTTGGCAAATTGAACACCAATAAAAAATAAATTTACTATTAAAAAAAAATCTGCTTCCAAGTTCATTCAGGTTGTCGGCGGAATCCAATAAGCTGTAGATCTGAGGTCCCCTTTTCCTTGCTATCTCTCAGCCCAGGGTTCAGGGTTCAATTTCCTCTTAAGGGTCTCCTGCATACCCCTTCACATGGCCTTCTCCAAATTCAGACCAAGAGCATGCAGTGTTCTCATTCTTCAAATATTTCTGAGTCTTTCTCTGCTCCTTTTGTCACCAGCCAGAGAGGACTCCCAGGTTTGGGACACCTGGGTGGCTCAGTGGTTCAGCATCTGCCTTTGGTTCATGTTGTGATCCTGGGGTCCTGGCATTGAGTCTCGCATCTGGCTTTCCACAGGGAGCCTGCTTCTCTCTCTGCCTATGTCTCTGCCTCTCTCTCTCTCTGTGTGTGAATAATGAATAAATAAGGTCTTAAACCAAAAACCTCCCAGCTTTTAAGGGCTCTATGATTAGATCAGGAATTCCAAGATATTCTCCCTACCTCAGGGTCAAATGAGTCTCACAATTCATAATTATGAGAGAGATAGTTAATTATATTCATTGTTTCTAGTGATTAGGGGGGCCATCTGTGGGAGATCATTTCAGAAATCCTGTCTGCTGTGTATACCGAATAGAGAACAAGTTTGCTTTCCTTCCCGATTACTGAGTTTTTACCCTGTGCCAGGCATTTTGCTGGATGCTTTGTATATATTATTTCATTTAATCTTTCTGGCAAGACTGTGAAATTAGTGTTAACTAATAAAGAATCCAAAATATATATGTACTAGCTTCAGAAATGTAGAAGAAATGTACACATTTTTCCCCCTTGAGCTGATCTAATCTTCCAGTGCAACTAAATTATTTTAGTTTATTTTTTGTTTTGTTTTTGTTTTTTTAATAATTATTTTAGTTTATTTCAGTAACCTTAATATGAACCAATCATTTAAAAACTTTCATTAGGTCATATTTTTCAGTATCTTTGTTTTGAGTATAGTTGACATATGTTACATTAGTTTCAGGTGTGCAACTTTTTAATAAAGTGCAATCATTTGAGTTCAGCCCATCCCTCTTCTCCTTTCCACGATGTCAACCAATGTTATAGAGGAGAGTGTAGTTCGAGTTCATTGTGTCTGGCACCTGGTTGTTCTGCTGCCCAAGACTGCGGAAGCCTCTAGTTCTGGAATGCCTACCCTCCACTTCTTCCTCTGCCCTTACCTTTCTTCTCTTCTTTCTTCCTTCGTCTGTTCCCCTCCTTTGCACTTCCTTTCTCTACTCCCCTCCTTTACTCAGCCTTCTGGAATCTGGACCTAGGCTTCTTAAACCCTTGCTGTAGAACACCCTGATTTGGGTCGCAGCTTCTGTGACACTGAGGTTCCCCTGACCTGATCAAATGCCTCTCCCACTGTGGGAATGAATATCTGCCCAAGGGGAGGGAGACTGGGGCAAACACTGGACTGCCCACTTTCCTATGCCTTGTTTCCCTTGTTTCCCACAACTAACCTGAGTCTGAAGAGGAAACACAGTCTTCCTTTCACTTCCTTTTGCTCCCTGAGTGAGGTGTTTTCTAGCAAATCCAGGCTGGAAGAAGGGGACTCCACTGTCTGTCCCTCATACCCACTTTCCTCATGGACAGGACGCAGTGGGGATTGGGAGTCTGAGAGATCAAGGCGGAGTTTCTCAACAACAGTACTGTTGATATTTGGGTTAAATAAACCTTTGTTGTGGGGCTGACCTATGCATTGGGATACTTAGCAGCATCCTTGGCCTCTACCAGATGCCGGCAGTACAACTCTTCCATCCCAGCTGTAGCAACTATATCTCTCTCTAAGCATGGCAAGATGTCCAGATTCAGGGGGCTAAATCATTCCCATTTAAAAATCACTGTTTTAGAGATAAAGGTAACTCAAATGAGTGTATTAAAAATATATATGCATTATGCTTCTCATTTTCAGGTTTAGAAAAAAATGTTTGCCAAAGGTCAAGCAGGTTGGAAAGAGCAGAATAGGAAGTCAGAGCCACATCTGCCTTCAAATCCTATTTCCACTGCCAGCGGACAACCGCACCATTCACTCATTGTCTAGTTCAGACCAGATGATCTTCAGGCAACATTAGCATTACAGATACCTAGAAGGAAGGAGTCTAGGCCTGGAGGAAGAGAGCCACGAGAACAAGTTCTCCAAGCTGACAACTTTTTTGAGCACCTGTCCATTCCTGTAAAGATGACATCACTGTCCAGGATGGAAATACCCCCTGGAGAAACAGAGGGCAGTGAGTCTGTAGGGAGCCCTTAGAATCTCAGCATGCCTGATTATGTGAGCCTCAAGAACTGCCGGTGATCAAGAGGCACTTCACTTCCCAGGAATGTGAGAGAGAGTTGGCGTGCCTTGATGGATGCATAAAGCCTGAACACACTTTAGACACGGCACTTGTTATATCTTCGGCAACAACAACATTTTCAACAGAATGCTCTAATTCTTTAAAAAGGCATTTTTTGGGTGGGTGCCTGGGGAGCTCAGTTGGTTAAGTGTCCAACTTCAGCTCAGGTCATGATCCGAGGGTCCTGAGATCGAGCCCCTCCTTGGGCTGCCGGCTCAGCTGGGAGTCTGCTTCTTCCTCTCCCTCTGCTACTCCTTTTGTATATGCTCTCCTTCTGTCAAACAAACAAACAAACAAACAAATAAATATTTTTTTAAAAAAGATCTTATTTATTTATTGATGAGAGATGCAGAGAAAGAGGCAGAGACATAGGCAGAGGGAGAAGCAGGCTCCGTGCAGGGAGCATGTGGGACTCTATCCCTGGATCCCAGGATCACACCCTGAGCCAAAGGCAGACGCCCAACCACTGAGCCACCCAGGAGTCCCAAAAATATCTTTAAAAAAAAAAAAAAAATAAATATAAATAAATAAATAAATAAATAAATAAATAAATAAATAAGCATTTTTCTGAAGTTATTTTAATGCCAGAAACTTGAAATGTGGTCTCACGGCAGGGGTATGATGTCATCTCTCCATCATCCCAAAGCCCAGTATAGGACCTGGCAGTGAGTAGAGAGGATTGACAAACTTTTATTGATTACATTTATGCTGGCCTGGTGCCAGCTCCTCTGACGTTGTCGGTAGTCACCCAGGACAGTCTGCGATGAGATGGTTTCCCTCTTTTTTTTTTTTTTTTTTTTTTCCCAACTTTCTCCTTTTCAAAAATGGACAGATGAGGTTTGGCCTATCTATGGTGACCGTTGATCCTCAGGTAGAGGGTTCCATCCAGGGGCCAGCAGAAACATTCTCACATGAGTGACGGTCTGGCAGAGCTGTTTGTTTGACGAGCAAATGTAGGGGAGAGGCTGGGCCTGCGTTAGCAAGCTGGATCTGCAGAGGAACACCTGTAAATGTGAAATCTGGCCCTGACATCACACAGACTTGGGTTCAAGTGACAGCTGCATGGTTCACGGGCCAAGTCACTTAACTTCCCTTAAGTTTAGTTTCTTCTTTGCAAAAGGGGACAGAGCAATCTTTAACTTCAAATACTGTTGCAAAACACTTGAATTAGCAAACACAAAGCAGTTGGCGTATTTTTAAGGTCTGCACACTCTTTAGTCATTGACTTTCTTTTCAGAGCTTCCCCCCATCAATAAAGCATTTAAATCACCCAATTAAAGGTTTTGGTTGTGTCGTGATGAAAAAGAAGACATTAAGGCTTCCTTGAGATAAATTTGATACTTTATTATCCTTGGCTTGTCACATTCACTAATTAATTACTCTCTCACACTGGCCTTAAAATGAGCTGAATCAAAATTATGCCTCTGTGAAATAGCTCCTGGGCTTTGAAGTGGCTCAAGGAGAGTGGAACCAGATAGCAGTCCTTCAGAGGCCAGAAAGAGTGTGCTTCTCTGTGAGGTCCTGGTATACCACTCGGGTTGACACCCAGCCCTACCACTAGCCCTGTGATCTTGGGCTACTTGCTCCCAGTCTCTGTTCCAGGTTCTCATCTGTGAAATGGGGATGATAGTAATAGTACCTACATCACTGGGAGCTGGAAAGGACAAATAGAGTTAATACAAGGGAAGCCCTTTAATAGTGACTGAATTACAATAATATTCATTGTATATTAAATGGGGCATGTGGGTGGCTCAGTCAGTTAAGATCTGCCTTCGGCTCAGGTCATGATCTCAGGATCCTGGGATCAAGCCCCTCATCAGGCTCCCTGCTCAGCGGGGTCTGTTTCTTCCTCTCCTTCTCCCTCTGCCTCCCCTCCTACCTCACGCTCTCTCTATATATAAATCTCAAATAAATAAATAAAATCTTAAAAAATACTCATTAAATATTTGTTCTTATTATTTGTGACTACTAAGGGATTGTTTCTTTTTTCTTTCTGTAAGAGGAGTGAGAGCCAGCTTTCTTTGTCATTTTCCCAGCATCCACACATACGCGCAACACATGCAAGCATGGTGGCCTGAGCATCTACGGGGCACCGAACCCTCTTCCATAGATACCCTACAATATCCTTTCCTCAAGTGCCAGGTCAGAGATTTAATTCAGGAGTGCAACTAGTTCCCAACCTTCACTCCAATGCTGAACAATTATACAGATTTCCTAGATTGCTGCTTTATGAGGTTTTCAAGACATGTCCCTATTTGCGGGGACAGAGGTCCTCTGATGACCTAAGGATGTCTGCCATGAGTAGAATAGAAAGAAATAAGGGCTAAATATCTTCCATCTATGAACTTGTCTGTGGCTGGGGGATGAAAAGTGATGCTCCTTAAAATTTCACAATTGGAAAGAGATCCTAAATGATGTCCTCTGTGAAACTATGTTTGCTAGACTTTGGAACCCCATTTAGCCTTCTGTGGGGCTCCCTGGGAGCTGTGCAGAGGCAGGACCAAGGAGCGGTCCACCCAGGTGAGGGTGATAATGGTGCATTACCTGATAAACTATATAGAAAATGATCTAAAAAGTGGCCCACTTTTTAGTTTCATTATGCTCCGGTGATTCTAAGCAATGTCAGTAAAAACAAAAAACAAAAAACAAACAAACAAAAAAAAACACTCTTCTTCCTGAAAAAAATATTTTGTTGATCTAAATGATCTAATATTTTGTTGCTCACAAACTAAGTACTATGGTTACTGAAGCTTTGCAGAATAAATAGTTAAGCCCCAAATTAACACACTTTTAACATCCATCCTTTAATAATCATTGTATTCTACTGGAAGTTAATTTGGAAAATCCCCAGTTGTAAACTGGCCCTGACACATGTGTTCGTGGCTACACACATTCATACTAAAGCAGTAAGAGCCAGAAAATAAGACAACAGTTCAGAATTGTGCAGGCTTATCTCAGGTGCGGACCAGGTCTCCCACCACCGTTATAGTTCTGTATTTAGACAGCAAATTGAAATAATCAGTGATAATGCACTGACTGTAAAGAAGAAGAAATGGATCTCGAGTTGCTTCAATTCTGTCATTTGAGGAATTCACTGTTTTGGGAGCATTTTTCACGTCCCTCTCCTCCTCTTTATGAAGAAATGTAATTAAAGTGATAAATCTAGTATTTTTTCATATTATTATATTCTGCCATGACTATACAAACCAGCTCAATAAAAGGTTCGTTTCTGGTTATTATTTTATTTATTAATTTTTGTGACAAATACTCAAAATCACTTGGTCATGGAGAGGAAAAGGATGCCGGAAACATCTACTTCAAATGTCAAGTGCACTTGGTGTGCTCCTGCTTCTGGAATGTCCTCCTGCCCTCGCTACTGTCCCAGACTCTAATTTATTGGGGAAAGACTATTTGATAACTGCTGACTGTAACATTTTCCCCATCTATGTTATTATGCCTCTAAGCGAGCCACTTTTCAGTTGTAAAAATGGCCCTGGTTTTTATAGAAATGAGCCCTATTTGCTTTTGACAGCCTTACCATCACTCTTTCATATTAAACTATAAAAGTAACTCCCATGTTAATTTGCACAGAAGTAAAGATACACTTTTTGCCAATATGTAATTTTTGTTATTAACCATAATAATCATCCATCAAAGACCACAATGTGCTAAGAGTTAACATCATAAATTTTCCCTGCATTAAAGAGTTTACATTTAAAATAGATATAACTGAGGCATACAGATGGTGAGGAGAACGATACCAAATGTTGCTCTCTCAGAGGTAAAATGAGTTAAAAAAACACATACAAAAACGTACACAAATATATACCATAACTATGAAGTCTTGCAACTGAGTATTTAATGTCATAGGACATAATTATCTAAATATCTAGGTGGTCTCATCAAAGAGGGCCTTTTTGGGGTACTGTATACATACAGCCACAACACTGCCTTTTCTCATATAATTTTTGGAACTCATTTTTGGAATGGAAAAAGTGTGTGCTTTATTAATTCTTGTAGGTTTTGATGTATGTCCTTGTGATTGGTCAGATGTGCTCCATTCAGATGAATTTGTTCTCTTAACTAGGCTGTAAGTTTCTTAAAGGCAGAATCTAAGTTTAACAAATTGATGGCACGTCTTTAAAGTCTTAAATGTTGAAAACTAATGATTGCAATTGGATATAGAACAAAATATGTGACTAGGTCAATAGTTTCTAAACTTCAGATTTTGTGATGCAAGGACCATTTTTGACAGTAAATGATTTTTTATTGCCAATAGTGCTAATACCTTATGCCTAATAATACGCCCATCCCTTCTTTTGGACTCACCTGCAGTGAAAGCAGGATGCTCTGATTCCCAGGCACTGAAGGTTCCCTCTGCATCACAGAAACCAATGAGGGTAGATTTGCTGAGAACTGAAAAGTGAAGCTGGGGATGGGAGGAAGCAGGAGCTGCACTGGCGACTGTCCATGCTTTCTCATTTTCACCAAAACCTTAATTTCTGATTTAGGGAGTGTCTGCTATATATTGGGGGTTGTGCAAGGAAGGGTCTGCATGCAATTGGGATCTACAGATGTTTATGATGTGTATAATCTCCAAGAGCAATCCTCATTTTCCAGCAGGATTAGAGCACATGACAAAGTACAATCTCATGAGGTAACCTTTAGCTAGACACGCCAGCCACGTTGGTGAAGCGGGAGGGAGGGTGGAATTGAGGATCCAGGGAAGGGACGCATGCACATCCATGAGGCTGAGATGTGTGATCTAGCTTAGGAAGTGAATTCTAGATAAAGTGCTTCCCCCAGCTTGGTAACCAGACCTTGGAGAGGCTCTTACTCTTAGGGGACGTCAGACTTTGAAGAAGACTACATTTTGCCTGAAGTCGTGAATACAGTTGCACACTCCCTCCTCATCACCGCCTCTCCACAGAGCTGTGTGCTTGTATGTGTGTGTCAGTGGGCTGCATTGTGATCATGTTTCCCTATAAGCATGGTTCCCGAGTGCCTTATCCCAAACACAGCTGGGATTGAAAGCCAGGAAGATGCTCTTTACAAAGCTCCCTGAATGAGACTTGCGAAAATTGAGTTTTGCTTTGAAATGTATTTGTAATGTCTACGCACATATAATTTTGTACAAATGCATCACTGAAATCGCATGTGTTTTCTGCAGTCTACTTGCAATCTTTTTTTCTGTGTTTGCCTTCCTGCCCCCTCCTTATCTGGATAAGTTATATTAATCATGTATCCTTCTATATTTTTTATCACTCTTGTGTATATACACACCATATAAACACAAATATACAAGCACTAGCTTTAATACCCTATGTGGTTATGCATGCATATAGGGCGGTTATAATTCTTCAAAATGGGAATCATCTTATACACATTTTTCTACATCTTTCTTCCCTTAGCCAACAATACTTCCTTGAAATCTCTAAGTTAACTGATATAATTGTAACTTACTATATAATAGCTGCAAAAATTAATTATGTAGATACAAAATAATCCCTTCAACTATTTCTCTTTAATGGGTATTTATTTGGAGCTGCTTTGTACAATACTGCAATAAATATTGCTTTCTCATATATCATTGTTGTTGACTCTGTGATAAATTCCTTGATGTAAAGAGCCAGGTCAAAGCATCTATGCATTTTTAAAGTTTTGTTTTGTTTTGTTTTTTGAATTTTTAAAGTTAATAGCATCACCGGATTTGTTAAAAAAAAACAAAAACAAAACAAAACCGTGGCCACTCAATCACAATTTTCAATGTCATTGTTGTTGACTCTGTGATAAATTCCTTGATGTAAAGAGTCAGGTCAAAGCATCTGTGTATTTTTAAAGTTTTTTTTTTGTTTGTTTGTTTGTTTGTTTTTTTGCATTTTTAAAGTTAATAGCATCACTGGATTTGTTAAAAAAAAAACAAAAACAAAACAAAACCGTGGCCACTCAATCACAATTTTCAATCACAAATGTTTGAATGTGAATTTCAGTAATTTTTCTAAAGGCAATAGATCTTATCAGTCTTTTAAACATTTGCAATTTCTGATTCTAAAAATCTGCGATATTATTTTACTTTTCAGATTGCTGACTACCATTGAGTTTAAGCAAATTTCTTCCTGTTTGGTGGCCATTTGGATTTGCTTTTCCGTGAAGTGTCTATTTATATCCCTTGACCAGTTATTGGACGATTATGATCATTTTAGTTTGTTATTATAAAAGTTTTACAATGAATAACTTACATGTTTTATGATAGGTTGCTGGTAGTGGTGGTGGTGGTGGTGGTCATAGTGTGTGTGTATGTATTTTCTAACACAAATTTCTAGATGCACGATTGCTGGGTGAAAGCAGATAATTTTTTAGGGCTTTTGACATATACAAAATTGCCCTGTGGAATGGTGTTTTTATGTTTACACACATATTTGCCATGCACAAGAAGACACATGTCTGTTTGCAGTCTGTGATACTGAGCATAGTCTGTGCTAGTCTGATATATTAAAAAGGGGGCTTCATTTTTCTAGTTTGTATTTCTTACTTTTAATTTACTAATGATGGTTATAAGTTTGTTTTATTTATTAGCTATTGATATCCTGTCTTATGTCTACTTCATACACCAAAAGCACTCACTAGTTCCCATATTAAATATAATATCTATCTACATGTTAGAGAGACATAATAAATTGCAACTCTGAAATGTGATTGCCTACATATATTATAAAGTGTAACCACATTAATTGTTCTCTGGCAGTGTGAACCCTAGTGAGTTCTCTTACTTGTTCATTTGTTTGAAACCAAGCTAGAAGAGTGGATCTCCTGACTTTGGGTGTCTTTCTACAAAATCATGTGGCTCAGTATTGATTCTGCTTCTTAGCTTTTTAGCTCTTCCCTTTGGCCTCAAATGAGCTACATTTGAGTTGGGGTGTGGGGGATGGGGCAGGGTGGTCAGACTGGCTTTATTATGGAAGCATTTTAAAAATCTGAAAAATAAGTGAATTAGAGGGGTATCTTTCAAGCTGCCAAAGCTAAAAGGGAAGTTGAAGCTTTATGCATCAATTTCATTTTTTTTAAAGTTTTATTTATTCATTCATGAGAGACACAGATTGAGAGAGAGGCAGAGACACAGGCAGAGGGAGAAGCAGGCTCCATGCAGGGAGCCCAATGCGGGACTTGACCCCAGGACTCCAGGATTATGCCCTGGGCCAAAGGCAGGCCACTGAGCCACCCAGGGATCCCTATGCATTAGTTTCAAACTAAATCGGTTACTAATTCATCATCAGCTTAAATTTGGAGTGTGCAGGAGTAGTTGCCTTAGAAGCTTGATTTGAAAAACATGACAAGGTATGCTAATCCCACCAGATGAGCCCTTCAAGAAAGGATGAATGGTTATGTGTTCTTGCCCTTAGTATTTGGAAGTGTTTTTTACTATTTACACGTTTTTTAGCGACCTTGCTGCAGAGATTGCCAACATTGTTCCTTGTTAGGTATTGTCAAAAGGACCCCTCTGCAGAGGCCAGGGATTGGGGGGTGTGGAAGGGGTGGGGGAAGAGTGTCAGTTCACACTGTGATGCTGTAATTTTAATCCAGACTGAACCAAGAAATGAGACTCCAGGTGAGTCACACAGATGGACAGCCTGGGGGGGTGGGCAGAAGTTTCCTGGAATGTTGGTGCAGGGCCTTCTGTCTGATTGTACATATGTGAGCATCAGCTCGGTTGTAGTACCAGCTGTTAGAGTCTGTCCTCCTTCCTTGCCGATTACCTCCCTCAGAGTGTGTCCAGCCAGAGGAACATATGGCTTAAACTCCACTTCATTCAACTGCTCCCATTTCCAGATACTTATTTGTGTTTCTCCCCGGAGAGAAGTGGCTCTCCTTGGTGTTCCCATGGCTCCTTGTGCCTAATTATATCATACTTTTTACCACACTAAGCAGTATTATTTGTCTGTCTTCTTGCCTGGGCTTCCAGCTATTTCAGTGCAGAACTTTCTTTTATCTCTGGACTCTGTTGACCAAGAAGGCATCAAGGCTGTAAAACAACCAAAATGCATTTATTTAGGGTCTTGGGGATTGCAACCCTGAAGACACAGGGTGGACCAAAATAGAAAGTCTGTTCTGAATTTCAAGCAGAGAGCACAGGCTTTTAAAGGCACACAGAGTTGGATAACTTGTTTTGAAAGGATTGTGATTGGTGCTGACAGAGGTAGGCTATATAATACACCACTGGCAATTTTGCTAACAGATATTACATGATCTCTATTTCAGTCCAGAGTAGAAAGAAAGATGTCTTCCAGAAGGTGGTGGAGTTGCAATTGACAAGTTGCAATTGACAAAAGCCTAAAAAGTTCCTGGTGTTCTAAGAATTGAAACAGGGGACATGCATAGGTCCTGCTTGTTTAATATCCTCTTGACCCTGTTTTGAATGACTCTCAGCAAAGCTTACTGCACTTTGGAATCACCTGTCACAACCCTTAATGCCTAGCACAGTGCTTGCCACACAGTAAGCCCTGAAATGAAATGCGTTTAAATAAATAAATTAGTAAGGCATACAAAAATAAATGAATACACTTTTTAATCTTATCAAATCTTATACAAGGCTCTAGGCGCCTACCCAGGAAATGGAGTTTTTTTTTTTTTTTTTTAATAAATGATATACTGAGTTTCCAAGATCAGTCTCCATGGGAAGATGACTCTGAGATGGAGATTAACCTCCAGAAAGTTTATAGGAGAATGATCTTCAGATTATCACTTGGGGAGAAAGTGAAAGAAGAGCAAGGGGTAGAAGGAGAAAGTCTGTGTTGCAGCCACAGAGACTGGGCCACTTCTTCAGAGATTTCTGCATATTATGGCCCTGCAGAGCTGTCCTCAGTTGGTCCATACATCCAGGCCTGCCCATACCCACAGAGACTAGTCATTGGATGTCGGACACAAAATAAGCTCTCAATAGGTGCTTATTGAGCCATAAAATCCTAAAGAGAAAATAGAGTGACTAGCTTATTGATTTGGGAAATCCTCTTATATAAGGAGTGTTAAAAGAAGTGTTAAGCGAGCCGAGCCTATCCCCTGGCTCAATTCAACCCTGTCACATGTCAGTCTGGAGTAGCATGTCATTGTCGCAGCCATGGCATTGTCACAATGCCCTGTCGCATTGTGAGCCCTACGACTCACCTGAGGCCAGGATCAGAATGCCACAGCTGACGTCCCTTGATATTCCCTCTGGCACACCACAGATCTACTTCCCAGTCTCACTTTTAAAAGAGAGCAGCTGCTTTGTCAAGCATCTGGCTTCTCCTACGTGCCTTTTGTCATCGTGTCGTGAGGCCCTGATCAGGAGAAGAGCCACTCAGCAGGAAAATTCACCGCATCATAAATTCATAATCCATTTTTCTCCATATGCTCTGACCAACTTATGATGTTCATAATTAAAACTTTATGCAGACTTACGGCTACTGAGACAGGTTGATTCAGTGCCGGTTGTAGAACATCATAAATCACTGCAGCTTGTTGTATAATTGCACCCTAATAATTATTCCATCAACGTTAAGCAGGGCTGACACTGGGCAAAAATGAGAGGCAGATACACTCTTTTCTCAGGGTTCCTGTGTCACTAAGCAATGCCCTTGTAATACCAGCCTTTGCCATTGCCTTGTTTTGTTCCTGCTTCCCTAGTTTTCCTTAGTGTGACATTCCTCTTCATGTTTCCAGGCACCACGAAACCACACTTCTACCAAGAAATCTGCTCCGCAGATTCCAACTGCGGGTAAGCTGAGTCGCACTGCCCATGGGGACAGCACCATGCCTGCAGAAGCTTGCTTCGTGCTGACTTCTCAGGTGTGCACTCTGTAGATGGCCTCCAAGGGCCAGTCTCTGTGAACAGCATCACATGCCTTCAATCTCTGCCCTTCCTTCATCACCTCTTTCCTATTTCTCTTGAAATAGGAAGCTCTATGTCTTGAATGGGGCCTGATCCAATGTGGATCTTTGACTTATTAGCCATGCACCTCCTGATGTTACTTAAAACCCCAATCACAGTGTTCTTTGCTGCACAATAGAGATTATGCAAATATGATCGATTTACGTCTTGGCTTTTAACTCTGAATTTGTACAAGCTATTTAAATTATTTGACTCTCATTTTTCTTAGCTATAAAATGGAGAAAGTGATATGGTAACTTAAAGTCTTTATGTCTTCCTAGTAGGGTTTAGATTGAAGTAACAAATGTAAAGTTTTTTGTCAGAAAATATGGGTTCAATGAATGTATAATTCCTTTTTTCCTCTTACCCATCTGAATTTTAGGGACTGATAATGGTTATTTATGTTAATTTAAGAGTGAGTGATACTGGAGGTTTCATGGCCCTGGAACCTCTTGAGGTGCAAATTTGTTAATATTTTTGGGACTTTTTGTCTCTCATCTTGCTCAATATAGAATAACGTAATAGTGAAACACCAAAGCAAAGTATTCTGGAGACAGTTTTAAAATCCATCAAACCACTAGAGAACTGATATCTTGTCACTTCGTTGTTAAAGGATTTATATATATAATTTGAATGGACTGGATTTTAATAATTCCAGGTAGGGCTACATGTAGAGAGCATTTGAAACATCAAGAGGACAGCCTCTGTGTGATCCTCCTTGTAGCATTCAGACCCTGACTTCCACCAGCTGCTTTGTTAGCTGATTTGCGCACTCACCTCCTTGTTGGAAAGCAGAGTAGAAGCTTTGTTTATGGTTTGAAGTATTGGGACTGAATGTTCCGTAAGAAGAAATTAGTCTTTAGAAGCCGATCACTAATGAGTATTCAGAACAACAATTAATACCAAAGTGAGTTCAGCAATTAAAAAATTACTGAATGTATTACATTTCTCTTAATTATTAATTATCAACCAGAAAATGTCGTGCCCTATGATTAATAAAACAGTGGATCAGAGAACAAGCTTTAGTATAGAGCTTGGGTCTTTAAAAAGAAAATCCATTACTATTATTAGATCTTTCATTGTTATTATTATTCATAGTGGCTGGTACTTTCTTCATTCTGACATTTCACTTGTGTTCATATTTTTATTATTTTAGTTAGGTTTTTGCTCAAATATCAGCAAAAATAAGGCCTCAGTAAGGTCTGCCTAAAGAAAGCTACTTAAGATTGCTGACCTCTACCCTGATTCTGGCATTTCACATCTTTTTCTTCTGCTTGATTTTAATCTATAGCCCTTACCGCTCGCTAGAAAAATAATCCGCTATGTATTCTATCTATGGATTTGTGGTTTATCTTACCCAATTAGAATATAAACTTCTGTCCCAGGGATTTTTGTTGGCCTTGTCAACTGCAATGTCTCAGTATGTAAAATAGTAGTAGGCAAAAAGTAGTCAGTCAATGAATAATTGGGAGATTTTTTTAAAAATAATCTTTAATATGGAGCTAAAGATACCTTGTTCAAATTGTTGGTCAAATTGAGGCAGGCAGAAGAGAGAAGTGCTGGATATTTGCAGGAGGAACAAATAAACACCTGACAGAGTCTGTGGCCATTAACCAAACTTGTGGTAGCTCCAGTTTCTCATGGCCACAAGCACCTTGCAGACATTGCTCAAGCCCATGACACACATGCACACAAAAACCAGTCAGCCTGAAATTGGACTGCTGACATAGAGCATGGGTAGTGAGATGCAGAGTTCGTAGAAATCCCCATCTATTCCCCAGAACCTCACATGAATATTTCAGGCCCAAGTCATAACTGTCCTTAAAAAGCGAAATCCCATGTCTATCCTGCATGACTCAACTCCTCATATAACTGCAAGCACAATTCAGAGCCTCCGAGTGCATTCGCACTTCCTCTGAAGTGTTTCCTTCCCTTTGCAATAAAGTTTCATCTGCTATACTTTACTCTGACTCCTCATTTGAGTTTTTTTCTCCATCCAAGTCTAGAAACTGGCACACTGGCTGGTGGTTGAGATCTCAGTGCCTGAGAACTCCCCCATTCCTGGTACCAAAATGAGATGTTTACGCACTTAATAAAATACATTTATAATAAATACTATTATCACTCACTTGTGCATATCTATATTTGAAAGAAAAGCATTTTTTGGTTCAAAATATCTATTACTTATTTCTTACCCTCTTACCGAAGAAAACATGTTAACTTTTTTTCCCAGCTTGGGCAGAGAAAAGCGTAGATGAGTCAAGAATGACCCAAATGATGAACTTTAAAGAGTTTCTGGATTAAGTCTTTCAGAGTTATTATGTGGTTTGAAAGATTTAACTGAATTCTACTGGATATTGATAGTAACATTTAGAGTCTAGAAGGAGAACCCCTCTGCTGCCCGAGGGGAAGAGAAGCAAATGACACCAGGTATAGGTTTTCCCCAATATGAGCAAAACCTAAGGCTGTCTTTCATGTGTGGATATTTTTCCTTTTCATTTCTATCTTTTGGCTGCCTAATTTAAAGACCTCTTCTTTCTCTTCCTTCTCAAACAGTTGACACAATGAAACAGGCTTAGCTACACACATATGCTACCACACACTGCCTCTGAAGGGAGACTGTCAATTTGAAAGGCACTATGAGCGCCATGATAGCATCTGAAGTGGGTAGTTGAATATAACTCTGTTCCAGTTATATGAATCCAAAAGCCAGAGAGATTCTATGAATGGAAGAGTAGCAGCAGGGAAATGATAATGCCTCTATCCATCTGAGAGTAAATGCTTTGCTTACATGCTTCCTGATTCCTTTGCCTTTTTTTTTTTTTTTAATGCTGACTGTGCAAAGCACATTTTTGCACAGATGAATCCCAGTGGGCTTTAAGAATTTAAGTGTGTCATCTCTGGCCAGATGGAAAGCTGTTTCCCTAAGGAAAATCATGAAAGCTTAGCAAATTCTTTGAGATGCTCCAGGTTGAGACTAGAGGGACCAGAGAGGTCCTTATAGATGAGACCACGAATGTCCCCACTCATCTGTCCAGTGTAGAAGACCATGAAGGGTGGGGGCCAAAGACCCAACAAGGTAATACTGTTTTTCGACCTGGAGAATTTTCCGATATGCTTCATAAGCACCTTTAATGTAGGTGGCTGCTCAAGGATTAGGGGATTTACAATGCTAACACATTTCATAAAGCCAAGTTCCAAAAACAAATGAAATGAAATGTCAAGGCTTTTGAGTTATCTTCTGTTTTTATTTATCTATGTCTTACAGCTCTATTATTGCAGATCTTTCATCCCCATGTGATTCAGTGATCTACTTTGAATCAGCTAGAATTTCCTAGGTGCCAATATGTTGGAGAAATAGCACTAGATGCTTTGTTGGGGGAGCAGAAAATCCCAGGTGATCCAGACATGACCCCAAAGGTGAGAGTTGTGATAGCTAATTGAAGATGAGTCTAAATAATAACTGTGTTGTGATATAGTTCATAGCAATACATGCTATGAAAATGTAGAATAAGAAAAAAATCTTGTACAGAGTGAACTGAGGAAAAAACAAGCAGGATTTTGACAGGTAGACTTGAGTTGAGAAAGAGACATTTCAAGGCATAGCCATTGGTTTTCTGCTTGAATGATATCAAGAACCATCAGATGTGTTATGCTTTACATCTCACTAGATCTGTGGCTCTTCTTCCCAAATTCTCTTTTCTGTTACTAATATAGTGTTATTTTTTATTTATCATAAAACCTAGCTATAATGCTACTATGCTAGTAAAAAGCCTTCATTCATATTCCCCAAATACATATTTCCTTTAGCTAAAATGAGTAAGGAAAGTGATGATGAGCAAGTCTATACAAATTGATAAGAAATTATTATCAGGTGTTCTATGATGACAACTCCAAAAATATCACTCTCTAAGCTCTTTCAACTAGCTATATGTCTGTAATTAGCACCATATTTGTTCATCCCTCACAATAACCTCGTTAAATCATTCTTTAACTTCATTTAATTGCTTTAATAATCTCTCCAGTTTCACAGGATTTATTCTTTTACATTTAAATCACCTGCACAACAAGATAATACTTTAGGTATTTTTAAAATAACTTGTTGATTGGGTATTTAAAGTTCACAGTAAAAATGGCATCTGCATTTTTGGAATTAATTTTGGAGGCATTAACACAATGTAGTTGGTGTTAGATTGTTCAATATATAGTCAGATGGATACCATAGAAACAAACATTTGCTTTTTTGGATGCTTGTAAGTGGGTCCTAAGGAAAGCAACTTTGTTGAAACTAAAATGTTGGTGAGTTTTTGAGTAACTGTGATAGTCATCATTTATTAAATGTTTGCTGTATGCTATAAATATCTTTAATCTTTATAATAGCTTGTTTGGTTATTTTTCTAATTGTACAAATGAAGCCTGAGAATCTAAGATAAGTTATGAATCTTACACAATGTCACAAAGATTATAAGTGGCAAGAGTAAAAATTCAAAACCAGAACTGTATGACTAAAAAAAAAATCTCTCTCTGCGTCCCCTAGCATATCACTGTGGTAGGTAAAATAATGGTGCCAAAAGGTGTTCACGTCCTAATCTCTGGAACCTGTGAATATATTACATGGCCAGGAAGAATCATGGTTGCAGATGCAAATAAAATTGCTAATCATCTGTTGTTAAACTAAAGAGATTACCTTAGACAATCACAATCGTGGCGGTCTCAATATAATCATAGGTCACCCTTAAATGGGGAAAAAGGAGGTAGAAGAATCATATCAGACCAATGGCATCCTGAGAAAGTCTCAACCGGTTATTAATGGCTTTGAATATGGAAAAGGATCTTGAACCGTAAGGATTGTGGGCAACCTCTAGAAGCTGGAAAAGGCAAGAAAATGAATCCTCTGCTAAAATCTCCAGAAAGGAATGAAGCCCTGCCCATACCTTGATTTTAGCTCAGTGAGACTCATTTCTGACTTCGGACCTCCAACACTGTAAAATATGAAATTTGTGTTGTTCCAACCCACTAAGTTTATGGTAGTTTGTTATAGCAGCAAAACCAACTAACACAATCACTTTGTCTCTCCAGTGGTGCTGGAGACATTCTGTACATGTATATGTCTGATGGAAAGAAAGCCAGCATGTTTCACAGAAGCACAATTGAAAGTAAATTGAAATTCAGCTAAAAGAAGATGGTGGGCCTACTGAAAAGCAAGAGCAAGCAGGAAGTCTGGAGTTGAAAGATGCAGTTTATAAGCCCAATGCCATGAGCCTTAATTATAGTAAGTAGTGAACAAATATTGCTTAATGGATAAATAAAATGATAAATAAGTGAAAAATCTGCAGACCGGTGCCGATTTACATTTCATCAACCTTGTAGCAATATAACTGCTACAGTTAATTTGAAAGGTGAAGATGATGTCCCATTGTTTTAATTTGAATTTGATTATTAAGTTGAAAGAATTTCATACTATTATTAGTTATTTGTCTATTCTCTTTTGTGAATTATCGTTTGAGTATTGGGAAATTAAGGTCCCTATTTAATTTCAATTTTGTAAACTCTCTAGAAAGTATAGCTATTAACCTTGCTTCTGGCAAAAAGTTTTTTGAAATATAACTTTCCAATTTGTTGATTATCTTTTAAATATGCTTACAATACCTTTGAAGCAGAGACTTACTAAATATTTTGCAATCAAATCTGTCGGGTTTCACCCTCATGACTTTTTCCATTATGTTAGAACTGTAATCATTCTGGAATTTGTTTTAGAAAAATATATGAAAATAAAGATGTGTTACCTTTTAAAAATAATTAACAATAATTACAGTATCATTTGTTAAATAATTTTCTCCATCCCTGTTACTTTATTATGATGCTTTATTTAAAATATTTCAGTTCCTTTGATGTAGTCTTATGTTTTTTAAAGCTATTTTAGATCATAACCCTGTTTTTTCATCCTATATCATCATTTTGCCATACTTAAATGTATTACAGCTTTATAGCATGTTTTAATGTCATTTAGACCTACAATTGAATCCTCAAGCCCCATCATACCAACCTTGCTTTAAAAATATTATTTTAGCTGTTCAGCTGGTTTAGCCTCTTAACCTTCTATATAAACATGAGAGTTTGGGGCCATTTTGGGTGATATTTGATTGAGATTAGTTTAAAAGTATCTGTGAGCTTCTGAAGATGTCTGATAGTTACAATCTGTTCCTCTGTTTAAGAAAAATTAGTATGACTTTCCATTTTTTCAAGTTTCCCTACTTGGCTCTTTTATGTATGTGTAATTAATATTTCCCCCATCACAGTCACCTTGTAAAATCGTTTGAAGTTAAGGTATTTCAATTTAAAAATCATCTTGAGATTTGTTTCCTACATCTTTAAATTAGTTATTGCAGTATATATGAAAACTTTAACTTTTGTGTATTTATCTTAGCCAGTACACTTTGCAGAGATGGGTTATTAATTCTAATCATTCATAAGATGACAATCTTGGATTGTTTCCTTCTAAAAGTGAACTCTTTTTGCCTTTTTCAAAAAATTATACCAATTGTTCCTTTTTCATATTTGACTTCAATGACTACCATTTCTATATCAATACTAAATACTAATAAAAATAATGGCCCTCTTTGTCTTACTGCTGAGTTTGATGAGAATACTGTTGCATTATTGAATTTACTGTTGTCTATTAGCTAAAACACTTTCAAAGTGATTCCTCTATCTCTCATATATTAAATAAGGTGATGTCATGAGAAGATACTAAAATTATATTCAATTTCACATCTGGCAAGTATCTGATAACTGCCAATTATCTGCTGATATGATATTTGATCAAAAGTTATTTAAGATTCTTTGGTCACTGCTTTATTAATTATGATCTTATGAATATAGTCCTTTTTTCCCCTAATGATTCAGGATCTTCATTAGAAACTTTGATTATTGCATATTAGGTGTAAATAATGGATTTTTCCAGACTGGACTCTATGTTCCTTTACTATTCAAATTCTTTTATCTTCCAGAAGTTGTTTGTAGATCCCTTATAGTTCTTCCTGCATTTGATTTTTTTAAAGATTTATTTATTTATTTGAGAGAGAGAGAGAGAGAGAGAGAGAGAATGAGTGGGGGAGGGAAAAAGGGAGAGGGAAAGAGAATCCTCAAGCAGATTCCCCACTGAGTGCAGACCCCAATGCAGGGCTGAGCTAGAATCAAAAACCAGATGCTCAACCAACTGAGTCATCCAGGCATCCCTCTTTCTGTACTTGTAGAGAGCACTTTTTCTTTTATGAGCCTAAAAGTTTTCCCATTCCATTTCCTAAACAAAAGTGCAAGGGTTCTTTGACAGCGATTCTACTACTGACTCAAAAGGAGAAAAAAAATGGAATGAAAGAAAGTTGCAGATGAAAGGAGAAGGCAAGGAGACAGAGGGGAGCAGGAAGCTAGAAATGGTAAGAATTGAGCTTAAGAGCAGTATTCAGGAGCATGGTAGATGAATTAATTTTTATTATGTTCAGTCTTACACATATTATCTTATTTAATCTTCTCAATATTAGTAAAGAAACAGGTTTAGTGAGGCTGAATAGCTTACCTAAAATTCATGTACCTTATATCTTAAGCTTTAGCAGTGGGATGCAAACAGTATAAAATAATTTTCTACACCCACTCTCTCTTTTAAATAGTTCAGTGGGACCAGAGTTAGATGAATATTCAGAATCTCATGAACTTCTTGGTTACTTTCAGGGAGTAGGAAACCCTGGGGTCAGATTTAAATCATAAAACACAATCTCAGATTACACATTCGAATGTTCTCCTTCTCTATAACCATTAACATTTCCCTCCCCTGACAGGGCCTCAGGCAGATGGGAATAAGCATTCAGAGGACAGTCAGCTTCTGTTATAGCTCTATGTCCTAATCCTTATCAGTTACCTGTTAGCTTGGCTCTCTCTGTGCCCAGCGGATCTTTAAAGCTGACTCTTCCTTACTTGGGTGTTTCTGAAATTGGGATGTGAGTCTCTGATATTTCCTCCCACTCCAACTCCTGGTGATCTCTCCTGGAGATATTTTAAAGCCCCAGAGCATTATTGATAGTTTAGTAGGTGCTTTGCAAGACTTCTGCAGTGACTAAGAACTCAGTAGCCTTGCCTCCATTTCTTCCTGCTGAGGTCTCCTCTACTTCTACCTGCTAGGGAAGGCCCACTAGTTAGGTCCTCAACTGATCTTGTGTTAGCTATCTTTTTTGGCTGGGATTCAATTCCACTCTCATCTCTCAACTGAAGAGCAGACTTATTAACGTAGAAAACTCACCAATTAATCCTTTTGAGGATTTCCTCACTGGGTTTGAGAGGAAAAGCCTGTGCCTTCCAATTGTCTACCTTGTGGGATCATGGCAGTCACAGCCATGGGGCAAAACCACTCCTCCCCACCTTACCAATCTGCTCTTTTCCTGATCTTATAATACTCTCAAGGGGACTGGGGGCAGGAGGTGGCTTCAGAGTCAGCTCACTTGGGTGTTCTGTCTCACAACATACTTTCACATTTAATGTCTGTCACATTAGGATTTCAGCAGAAGTTTTCACATTGTACAGTTCATATCATCTTAGAGGTGGACACAGGTCTCAAGTTTCACCACCTCCAAAGACTTCTTTTGTTGCCTTAAATCATACTAATGAGTTTAAAATTCTCTTTCGGGATCCCTGGGTAGCGCAGCGGTTTGGCGCCTGCCTTTGGCCCAGGGCGCGATCCTGCAGACCCGGGATCGAATCCCACGTCGGGCTCCTGGTGCATGGAGCCTGCTTCTCCCTCTGCCTGTGTCTCTGCCTCTCTCTCTCTCTCTCTGTGACTATCATAAAATAAATAAATAAATAAATAAATAAATAAATAAATAAATAAATAATATAATAAAATTCTCTTTCATGTAGTAGATATTTTCATGAATATTTCTTTCTTGATATACTCCTGGTGTTGAGGAAAGTTACAGAAAATGTGATACTCCATTGTATTTTCTGCTATAGATGCAATAGGTCAAGTCATATGCCTATGCCTAACACTTATGAGTATGTCAAGCCCCATGCTAGACTCTGAGAAAATTCAAAATGGAATAAAAAGCAATTTGTATTACCATACTTTGCTGGGGTGGGGTGGGGGGGGCATTGATTATATTTTTGCCAACTGAAAAAAAAGAAACCAACTCTTATTTGGAGCAAGCAAATCGATATGCGTGATATAGAGCAGATTGGAAGATAAAAGTGTTTAATGTCATATATGTTAAAAAATATGTTCCTTTATTTAAAGTTGAGGTCCATTTAAAAAAAGTTATAATATTTATTTGCTTCAGGATTAGAATCAAAACTACAGAATATTTTCCCTCAAGACATTCTTCTTAGAAATTAAACTACATGAATGAAGTGATTTCATTATGTCATCATATTTGTATTTCACTGAAACTCAATTGCCATTTCTCTTTTCTTCTTTGTAGAATATCTGTAAAGTCTCCTTTAGTCCATTTTTCCTCTCAACTCCATTGATTTTTCACACTTGAGCCATATTTTTCTTTTTTAATAAATTTCTCTCTACTGCACTCACAGATAGATCAATGATTTCCTCCTTCAGAAATCAATGGTACAGATGGTTGAAAAATTACTTTTTTTTTTTTCATTGACAGCTGTCACAGAATCTGCTTTGAATGAAAATTTCCTTCAGGATCTTGGAGGATAGAAAAGAAGCCTAAGTGGAATAAGGCCCTGGACCTCTGGGAGCTGGTGACCTTGCACAAGGTAGATGGTGTTACTGAATCTCTGAAGCTTTGTGCATGACAGAAGCATCTCAGAGCCATTGTCTGAAGGCCAGGCTACTGATCTTTTTCCAAGGCTCAGGCTAAAGCAGTCTCCACATCTCACATACATACAAATAATACATTTGACTTGGGAATCTTAAACAAATTTTGGTCTTGATGAAATTCCAGTAGTCTTGAAGGAAAGATCAATTACTTTGGTTCTGAGTAAGAAGCCTGAATTCAGGCATCTTGATTTGGATTCTTCTTCTCTTGCCTAAAGTTTTATTATTTATTTTCTGCTATTCTTCCTTCTGAGTATTGATTCCTACTTCCTAAGAAAGAAATGCCAGCTCTGGGACACCTGGGTGACTCAGCAGTTGAGCATCTGCCATTGGCTTAGGACAGGATCCTGCTCTGGGAATGGAGTCCCACATCAGGTTCCCTGCAGTCCCTCTGTCTATGTCTCTGTCTCTCTCTCTGTGTCTCTCATGAATAAATAAATAAAATCTTTAAAAAAAGAAAAAATAAAGAAAGAAATGCCAGCTACATGCAACCCATGCCTGGGCCTGGGTTAGGGTCTCATGCTTTGTGTGTCAGCAATCATTTTGCCCTTGGAGAGGTTAATGTTCTGGAGACCCTGGAAAGGCTAAAGCCCATTAAATTAAATTAAATTAAATTAAATTAAATTAAATTAAATTAAATTAAAATTACAATAACAAAACAAAATAAATGGGACAAATTTAAGTATATAATTAATAAGTGTTGACATGTGTATACATCCATGAAACAATCACCACAATGGCAACTCAATTACTCTCAAAAGTTTCCTCGTGCCCCTTTTTAATCTCTCCTCACCCTCCCCTACTCCAGGGGTCGCTGGGCAACTGCTGGTGGACTTTCTCTAACTCTTGTTAGTTTGCCTTTTATAGAGTTTTATATCAATGTAATCATATAGCAAGTATTTCACTTTGTCTCAAAATTATTATTTTGAGAATATTACATATTGTCAGTTTATTGATTGTTCAGTCCTTTTTATCATGGAGCTTTAGTCTGTTCTGTGGATATACTACAATCTATTTATCAATTTAACTGTTAATGAAGAATTTGTTTTTTTTCCAGTTTGGGGTTATTACAAATAAAACTTTCCCTGTTTGTTTTTAAAGATTACTATCTTAACTACCACAGTTTCATGTCTTTTTTTTTTTTTTTTTGGTTGTTTGAAGTGTGTGAGAGGGAGGCGATATGTGCTAAGTCTAGTACCTTTTACTCTAACCTTGGCTAGAAGTAGAATTTTCATATAAGATTGTAAAAATATATCATTGAATACATTTTTTATTGTGCATTAAGTACTCTTAAAAATTCCCATTATTAAATTTCAATGGTTTATAGGTAGTGTGACTGAAACAACGTATTTATTAAGCTATTTTATTTCTCTCTGGAAGTACAAGAAGGTTGCAATTCTCAAAGTCTTTTGTATGCAGATGGTGCCATATGATTAGTTCTATTCAGTAAATTGAACAGAAGAAATGGAAGCCATTTTCAGGTCTGGGTCAAAATTATTTTTCACAGTCCACTACTTTCTCTCTCACACACACATATGCAGCTGAAATCAAAGGGCTCTCAGACTGCTGAGGTCCATGACAGAAAGAGCCCACATTCAAGTCACTGCTTAAGAAAAAAAAAAAAAAATGCTCATATCATTGAGCCTAGAAGACAAAGGAAATGAGAGATGGTGCTAGAATTTGAGAGATACTGACATTGAATCAACAGGTACAGATGAAATCATCCAGAAAAAAGTGTACATAGGAGAGCAGATTGGAGAAAGGAAGGAAGGCAAAGGATACAGGAAGACACACACTCTCTTGAATCTTACATATTATGCTTCCTGCTTGATTTGGAACCACAGCTACATCAAAAATCTAGATAGTTCCTCTACATCTTGTGTGTGGTTTCTTGCCTATTGTTCCTTTGTTTATGCTGTCCCCTTTCCTACAGTGCCTCTCTCCTTCCTCTCTTGACTCATCTTAACATTGTTTTTTATCCTTCCTACAGGAAGTCTTTCATAAAAAGAATTCCTTTCTCCAGTTAAATAGAGCTATTTCTCCCTGAGGTTCCAAAATAATTTCTTTTCTGTGCATACTTCTTTGCCCCTTCTGCAACTGCCCCTCAGTAGCTTTGGGATCCATGGGATTAAAAGAGAAAACTAAAGAAGCTAGAGGCTAGTATGGGGAAAACTGGATATCCACATGCAGAAGAATGAAATTGGGCTCTTATCTCACACATTTACAAAAATCACTCAAAATGGATTACTGACTTAACTGTAGGACTTGAAAGAGTAAAATAGCTAGAAAAAAAATGGAGAGAAAATGCTTCTTGACATTGGTTTGGGCAATGTTTTTAGATATGACACTAAAAACAAACAATAAAAGCAAAAATAAACAAATAGCATTGTATCAAACTACAAAAGCTTCTGCACAGCAAAGGAAACAGAATGAAAAATCAGCAGAATGAAAAATCAACAGAATGAAAAATCCGTTTAGAGAATGGAAGAAAATATTAGCAAAGTATAAATCTGATAAGGGATTAATATCCAAAATATATAAGGAACTCAAACAACTCATAGCAAAAACAAACAAACAAAAAAAACACCCAAATAATTAAAAAAAATCTATTAAAAAATGAGCTGAAGACCTGAATGGATAATCTCTCTTTTTAAAGATGTGTTTATTTATTTTAGAGAGAGATGTATACACACACACACACACACACACACACACACACAAGTTGGGGAGGGGGCAGAGGGAGAGAATCCCAAGTAGACTCCCCACTGAGTGTGGAGCCCAATCTGGAGCTCAATCTCATGATCCATTAGATCATGACTTAAGTTGAAACCAAGAGTTATATGATTAAACAACTGAGTCACCGAGATGTCCCCTGAATAGATAATTCTTCTTTTTTTCTTTCCAGAGAGAGAGAGAGAAGAGAGAGAGAGTACAAGCAGGGAAAGGGAGAGAGAATCTCCAGCAGACTCCTCACTGAGCACAGGGCCCAATGCAGAGCTCAATCTCATGACCCTGAGATCATGACCTGAGGCAAAACCAGGAGTCCAATGTTTAACTGACTGAACCACTCAGGAACTCCAGAATAGATAATTCTTAAAAGAAGACATACAAAAAGCCAACAGATATATGAAAAAGTGTTTAACAATATTGATCATCAGGAAAGTGCAAATCAAAATAATAAGATACTACCTCACACTTGTTAGGGTGACTATTATCAAAAAGACAAAAAACAAAAAACAAAAAATAAGCTTTGGAGAGGATGTAGAGACAAAGAAATTCCTGTACACTGTTGGTAAAAATGTAAATTGGTACAACCATTATGGAAAACTATACAGAGATTCCTCCAAAAATTGAAAATAGAATTATTATACAATCCAGAAATCCTGCTTTTGAGTATATATGCAAAAGAAATGAAATCAGTATCTTGAAGAGATCTCTGCATTCATTGCAGCATTATACACAATATCCAAGACATGAAAACCACCAAAATGTCTGTCAATGCATGAATGGATAAGGAAGTTATAGTATATATAACTTTTTGTAGTATACATACAAAAGGGAATATTATCCATGCCTAAAAAAATGAAGGAAATCTTCACATTTTTGACAATATAGATGAACCTGGAGGACATTCCATTAAGCAACATAAGCCAGACACAGAAAGCAAATACTGAATGGACTCAGTAATATATGGGATCTGAAATAGACAAAGGCACAGGAGCAAGGAGTAGAATGGTGATTTCCAAGAGTTGGGGTTGGAGAATGTGAGGAGACTTTGGTAAAGGATTTCATCAAAGGGTGTTGTGTTGGCCAAATTTTCAGTTATGCAAAATAAATACATTTGGAGAGCTAATGTACAGCATGGTGACTGTAATTAACAATATTGTATTGTATATTTGATACATTTGCAAAAGAAAAGACTTTAAGTATTCCCACCACACACAAAGAGATAACTATGTGAAGTGATGGACATGTTGATTAGCTTGATTGTAGGGATCATTTCACAAGATATATACGTATATATATATAATATATATATATATTATATATATACATATATATATTTCAAAATGTCAATTTGTGTACCTTAAATATATGGAATTTTATTTTCCATTTATGCCTCAATAAAACAAACAAGAAATTATAAGGAATTCTTACACACCCTTAATCCAACTTCCCCTAATGTTAGTATATTTTATCACCACAGGCCAATAATCAAAACCAGGAAATTAACATTGGTGCAGTACTACTAACATTACTGCATATAATAATAAAATAATGATAATAAATCATAAAATTGAGGACTTCTTTATATAAAAATGTCACTTGGATATTATTTCTCTGAAGACTGCTCAGGTCATTAGCCAATTTTTCTTTTGAGTTGCTGCTCTTTCTTCTAATGAAATTTTTAGTTTCCTTATAATCTTCATCCCACGAGGATTTTTGTCAATATATGTATGTATTAAATTCACTTAAAATAGCAATGATTAACCCATATATGTTAACACAATTGATATACTTAATGAAAAATAGTTTCAAAAACAAAAATCAATGTAAAGTGTGACATTGTACATTTTTCAAGTTTGTTTAATGTCTGGCTTAATGGAAGATGATTGAATTCACATACCTGCTTCTTGGTTCAATTTATTACAGTAAGGTTTCTTAGTTTTCTTATCTGCCTTGTATTTGGTAGTGACAGTACACCAAAGTGGATTCAGTCATTGTTGATTGATTGGCATTAGTTTTGTTTCCAGTTTTGTAGCACTTTGTTTTGATTTGTTTTGTTTTTGCCACCATGAATATGCTTCCATAAACATTCTTATATTTTTAATTTTTCAAAAAAAAATTTAAAGGGAGAGAGAGAGACCATGCACATGTAGGTGAGGAGGAGGGACAGAGGGAGAGAGAGAATCTTAAGCAGGACACATGATCAGCACAAAGCATGATGCAGAGCTCTATCTTACAACCCTGAGATCATGACCTAAGCCAAAATCAAGAGTCAGACACTTAACAGACTGAGACATCCAGATGCCCCTCTTCCACTTTTTAAAAAGGAGGAGGAAGAGGAAGAGGAGGAGGGGGAAGTGAAAGTGAGGGAGGAGAAGAAGAAAACAAAGGCTGGTTGGTTTTCAATATTTAAAAGCATCTTTAGAACATATGTCACAATAACTGAAGCCCAGCTCAAATAATACACTTTTAGAAAGATTTATATATGTTACACCTTTCCCAGGTTCATCATATCCATAACGAAGCCACTTTCCCAAATAATAGATTGGGGACAATGGAGGAGGAAGAGAAAGCAAACACAATCACCTCGATTAGAGACTCTCATCCCAGAGCCTGTTATCTCCTGAGTTTATTTTGTCTTCTTGCCTCTGGGGCACCATATAACTTAGATCATTATTATGGAGGACTTATCAAGTTCCCTAAGGTATTTTTGCACTGAATATATTGCCTTAGTCTTCCACATTAAGTGAACTTGATAGAATTGAAATCTTAAGAATCCATTCTATCTAACCATATACTAATCCTAAAAAGGAGACAATCTAACCATATACTAGTCATAAACAGGAGACTAAGGAGTCTAGGATAAAAGGAAGCCATAAAAGTACTGCCTTGGAATAAAAAGAAAGAGGAATATAAATCTCTACCATGTCACATGAGTTCCAAATACACACTCACATTCATTCAGCATTGTATTATGGTCATTGATTCTAAATCTGTCTTTCCCATGAGACCATGACTTCCTTAGGTCAGAAAGGAAGCACCTATTATTACTTCTTGTGTCCCTAGCTTCTAGCATGGAATGAAATCCAATATAAATGTTTCTAGTTTAGTGTGTTTGTTCGGAAACAAATAAATAAATCATGTTCATTGAACACATATTTACTGAGCCCAGACAGCATTTTAAAAGTTTAAGATACAGGGGCACCTGATTGGCTCAGTGGTTGAGCATCTGCTCTTGGCTCAGGTCATGATTCCAGGGTCCTGGGATTGAGTTCTGCATCAGGCTTCCTGCAGGAGCCTGCTTCTCCCTCTGCCTATGTCTCTGCCTCTCTCTGTATATCTCTCATGAATAAATAAATAGAATCTTAAAAAAAAAAAAAAAAACAGATTCCCAACCTGTGCAGCTCGCATTCGATCAGGGAGGAGATAGATAATAATTAATAAATATAAATATGAATAAATCATATGATATGGTAAAAAGTAGTTATTGTGAAAAAAGAGAAAAAGAGGAACATTACTAGGATTGACAAGGGTAGGATCTGTAGCAGACAGCACTGTTGAAAAGGGAATTCAAGGTGGGGCTTGTTATATAGATGAGATTTCATCAGAAATTGGAAGAAGGGAGACATTGAGGGAGGGATGGCTCACTGTGCTCACAAAAGACCAAGGAGGCTGGAATTTTTGGATTGGAGAAAGCCAGGGGAAGAGCAGCTGGAAAGGTCAAAGTGAGGGTCACATGGCAGCTCATTGGCAAGCGGGGTGGGTTTTGAATCCAAGTATAAAAGGAAGAGTTGACAGGAGTGACATTCTACACTTTAAAGGGTTCTAACTTACACTGTGAAAGAATCCATCTGAATTCTGTGCAATGGTGAGAAAGGAAAGAAGCAGACATTGCCATTTGAAGGCTCTTGACCTCATTTGGGTGAAGAGTAGGTAGCTCAGACAAGGTGGTGGCAGAGGGGGTGGGGAGAAGGATTCAAATGTTAGAAGGGTTCGATGGCAGAGCCAGTAGGATTCCCCACAAAGATTCTTTGCTTGACCAAACTTTAGTCAAGCCTTTGCACTCTCCTGGGCCCAGCTATGTGCTTCCTTATAAAATCCAGGTTTAACATGAATCTTGCCTGATTACCCTTGAAATTTGATCAGTATTCCTCATTCCAGCTGTAAAACTGGTCAAACTGGCCCATTTTCAGCAGAAATCCTGTTAGGTTGGTTCACCCAGAATTCTTCCCAGGTTTCATGTCTCTTCTTGGCAATTTTTCCATCCACTGACTTATTGGCTTTAAATCCCCTCTTATCCTGGTGTATTTGAAATGGAGCCCAGTTCTATACTGGGGGCTCTTTCCACCTACTGCAATAGCCCCAAATGAAATTCTTCACCACTTGAACTTCTTCTGTCTGCCTCTGGTTTTCTTTGACATTGTCAGTGAGTTGGGCCAGGGTAGCCAGGGGGAAAGGTCCAAGGTTTCTGGATCAAGTAAAAGGAGAGATAGAGTATTTACCAAGTGAAAAACAGAAACTTCGTGTGAAACAGGTATATAAGTTTAAGATAGCCAAAGCACATAACATTTTTTTTTTTCTGGTGGATTTTATGCACTTCTCATCTCTTTGCTTTTCCAATTGCTACCCAGCAGGCTGCTCCATCTGTCACTGTTATTTATCAGTTGTCCAAACAAAATGTGTTTTTAGATTTGAGGCTTTTAAAATATGTCTAGGAGGGATGTAATCAACCTACTCTGGCTGTAATTATGAATGTCATCTGGAGAATCACATCCGGCTACATTTTTAGGTATATCTTAACTGGCCATCACCAGTAACTGTACATGAAAATAATTATAAACATTAAGATTAATGAATGGTTATTGCTAATAGATAAGACACCATGATATATACTTCTGGAAGATATCAGCAACCACATACAATTACATCTTTTTTTTTTTTTTGATAAGAGAACATAGGGAATCCTTGGGGCACAATAATTATTACCTCATTTTTTTCCTGACATAATGCTTTTAGGACTACATAGACTAAGTAGAACAAATCCTGAATATGCTATTAACCAGCTGTTAAATATATGATATCTGGATTCTTTAAGAATTTATTCCTCTTATTACTTATGCCACTTCATGAGTGTGCCAAATAGGAAGGAAACAAACTGCCTGTCTCTAACAAACTCACATGATACAAGGGCAGTGGGGAAAAAAAAATCACCTGATTATTTTATCAGCTTTTGAAATCTAGAGTATCAAGGTAGACTACCCAATAAATCCCTGGGATGAAATGAGATACAGCTAGGATGGATGCTTTTTAAATATGTTGCTTGTAAATTTGAGCAGCCTGCTGAAGATTTGAGTGAGAGGTAACCATTGGAAAGTAACCTGAAGCAGCAGGGATTTGCTTGGCATGAAAGAAAACAAAATGTGTTAAGCGAATAAAATAAATTGAGGTCTCTTTAAAAATCATCTGTTATTACTCTCTTATTTTACAGTGGAGGAAATTAAGATCCCAGGAGAGAGTCATTTAGCTGGTGGGGTAAAAACTGAGGTCACATGAAGCTGACCTCTAACTGGTATTGTCTCGTGGCATTAAGGACTAAATAACCATGACATAAGTGGAGCATAATGCGTACAGAATATGAAGAACCGTCAAATTATGAAGAATTTAGTGTGTGAGTTATATTATGTTAAGCCCTGGAGCACAAATTATCAAGCAGTGGGTGTGCAAAGTATTCTCTCCTTTCAGACAGGACATCCCCAGGAAAGATAGAGGGTGACCCAGCTAAATCTCATTATAAACCTGATAATAGGAGATGAACTGGCAAAGAGACTGATATTTCTAATAGGAGAGTCCTTTCGTGGAACACTTTTATCAGGATGGTTCAGCTTGTCTAGGATTGCTCATAATACACATAAGTGGGACTGATTTATTTCTGGATCATGGCTCCTTGGAAAGTGACACAAATATGAGTAAGCGTGTAACAAAATATTTCATGACGAAATGACTCTCTTCGGTATAAAAAAAAAAAACCAGAGCTAGGGACATTGCCTAGAAACTTACTTTACTTAGGGAACTCAAATATTAATCTGGGCTGACTGTGTCCAATGGAACAAAAAAAGACCTGAGGCCTCTGCACAGTCTGTGTCTCATGATTACTAGTATGCTTGAAATTTTTACTGCACCTTGCTAGTGGGTCAGTCCTCTAACTCGCGGGAGTCTGATTTGACAATTCAATCTCTTCTGATATCTCAAACACTTCATGTAATTTCAAGAGCTATATGGAGGAAATATCCATCCACAATAAAAAGACAGTAGAATACAAAACGGAAACAGGCCAAGAAACTAAAACAAAGATAAATGGTACAAAAGCTGAGGTCCTGAATTATTTTGATCTTTTCTACGAAATTAAAAAGTTCTCAGTTTTAGTGGCATTGTATAATGGGTCAGGAGTTTGAGAGTGTAGGAAAAGATGCCAACTATATCAAACATTACGGTTTAATGCTCAGTTAAACGATATCTCTTACATATTAGGAGATAATTCAGGAGTTGTGATTGATTAATTAATTTAGAAAGTAGGAGCAGGGGAGGGGCAAGGGGAGAAAGAGAATCTCTTTCTGACGTGGGGCTCGATTTTGTGACCCTGAGATCATGACCTAAACTAAAATCAAGAGTCAGACACTTAAACTGACTGAACCACCCATTGCCCCAAGACTTGTGAATTTAATAAAATGTGTATCTCTATATATTTAAGCTTTGGATCAAATTTACCAAAGTATTTCAGTATAATAACAAAACAAATATACTTTTTTTTTTTATAAAAAGGGCACCAAACACAAGTTAGTGCAATTTTATATACAAGAATTGTATTAAACACACTTAAATGGCTATAAGGGGAATGATAAGTCTAATATATCTTATTTTTTCATGCTTTCTTTTCTTATTTTTACTCTTTTTTTTATATCTTTGAATTACCTTTCTAAACTACTTTTAATGCCTTCTTGACCAATTAAGTTATAGGATCTGAATTATCAACTTCTTTCTTTCTTTCTTTCTTTCTTTCTTTCTTTCTTTCTTTCTTTCTTTCTTTCTTTCTTTCTTTCTTTCTTTTTTAGAGAAAGAGAGTGAGAAAGAGAGAGCATGGATGTGTGTGATCAGCGACAGGGATGGGAGGTGTGCAAAGGGAGAGGGAGAGAGGGAGAAGTAGACTTCCTGCTGAGTGTAGAACCCAATGTGGGACTCAATCCACAACCCTGAGATCACCACCTAAACTGAAATCAAGAGTTGGAGGCTCAATTGATTAAGGCACCCAGGCATCCCTGATTAACTTTCTGATGCTCAAGGCATACGTCATAGAAATGTAAATGTCTCTTTTGATTTTAAGCTACATGGCTCCTTTTCTAGCTGAACTTCATTTGTTACTTCACCATTACCTTTGCTTTTAATTGAAGTTTCTATTTTAGGACAACTACATATTTACACACCATTGTAAAAAGTAATACAGAGAAATACCATGTGTCTTTTACCAATTTCTCTCAAGATAACATCATTAAAAAACTGACAAAACTATAGGATATTGACAGATTGAGAATATTTCCATTACACAAGAATCTCCCCTGTGGTCCTTTTAGAAACACTCTCACTTCTGTCCTGTCAGCATCTTCTACTTAAACCTTGACAAACACTAATCTATTTTTCATTCCTATAATTTAATCATTTCATATATCTTATAGATATGGAATCATATTGTATATGATCTTCTGGGAATGGCTTTTTTCACTCAATAATGTCCTTGCGATGCATTCAAGTTGTTGAGTATGTTAACAGTTCAATCCTTTTAATTGCTGAGTAGTAATACATTGTATGAATTTATTAGTATGTTTAACCCTTCATCTGTCAGAAAACATTCAGGTTCCCAGTTTTCTGCTATACTGAATACACTACTATGAATATTTGTATACAGATTTTTGCATCAATGGAGGTTTTTATTTCTCTGGAACAAGTGTTCTGGAATAAAATTGTTAGGTTGCATGCTAGCTCATGTTAAGGATTTTAGGAAATTGCCAAACTGTTTTCCAGAGGGGCTGTATCATTTGTGTGTCCACCAGCAATTTATGAATGATAAACTTTGATTTAGCCCACATGGCCAATGACTGAGCATATTTCATACATTTACTCATCATCTATTCTGTTTGATGAAATGTTTTCTCATGTTCCCTGCCAATTTTCTAATTGAATTGTTCTTTTGTTTTTACTGATAAGTTTTGAGAGTGCTTCATATATTTTAGATGCTGGCGCTTTGTTAGATATGTGACTTGCAAATGGTTTCTCTCAGTATGTATCTTATCTTTTCATCCTCTCAATGGGGTTTTGCAGAACAAACATTTTTCCTTGTGAGTAAGGAAAAATTATCAGTTTTTCTTTTTATGAATTTTTATGAATTGTTGAATTAAGTCTAAAATTTCTTTGCCTAGCTTGAGATTCTGATTATTTTTATTCTAAAAGTTTATAATTCTATGGCATACATTTAAATCTGAGATCTATAATGAGTTAACTTCTTAATAAGGTGCAAAACTTAGGTTGAAGTTCATTTTTTTCTGCCTATAGACGATCAATCGCCATAGGGCCCTTTGTTTAAAAGACTACCTTCTTCTTCCATTGAATTACCTTTGTACATTGGTAAAAAATCTGATGAGTGTATTTGTGTGGCTATATTTCTGTGTTCTTTGCTCTTTTCCACTGATTTATGTATGTATCTATCCCTTTGGCAAGTTCCATAATAAATCTTAAAATTAGAATAGGCTGATTTATCCCACTTAATTCTTCTTTTTCAAAATTATTTAGCTATTCTAGTTTCTTTGTCATTCCACCATATACATTCTATATCAACAAAATTTGTGTGGATTTTGATAGCAATTGTGTTAAACTATTTATTAGAGGAGAATAGCATCTTCATTATTAAATCCATGAACATGGTATGTCTCCTTTGATCTTATTTGTATCTTCTTTGACTACTTTCATCAGTGTTTCATAACTTTCAGCACACTGTTCATTTTTTATTAGATTTATATCTAAGTGTTTCCTTTTTATGAACAATTGTATATGCACTGCATTTTTAATATCAATGGATAATTGCTTGTAGGCAAAAATGCAATTGATTTTTATGTTAATCTTGAAACATTTGACCTTACTCAACTCACTTATTAGTTCTAACAGTTTATGTACATATATCTTGACTTTTCTAAATAGACCTATGCAAGTAGGAACAGTTTAATTTCTTCTTTTTAATCTGAATGATTTTTAGTTCCTTTTCTTGTCTTAATGCATCGACTAAAACTTGTAGCCCCAGTTGAACAGCAGTGTGAGAGGACAGCCTTGCCTTGTTTCTAATCTTAGGGGGGAAAGTGTTCAGTTTTTCACCATGGAGGATCATCTTAGCTCCCTTAAATTATGCTCTTGAGCCCACTAGGTGAAGTTTTAATTTCAGTCTTTGTATTTTTGTATTCTTCAGTTTCAAAATTTCCATTTATTGAAATAACTTCTTTCTTTTTTTTTTCTTTCTCTTTCTTTCTTTCTTTCTTTCTTTCTTTCTTTCTTTCTTTCTTTCTTTCTTTCATTTCAGGCATGTTTATAATTACTATTGAAGTGTTTTTGTGATAGTGGCTGCTTTAAACAATGTTTAAAAATTCTAACCTCTCTGTCTTGTCAGTATTGTCATTTATCGATTGTCTTCTTTTAATTCAGTTTGAGATCTTCCTGGTTCTTGGTATGAATAGTGCTTTTCACCATTTTTGTTATTGTTTGATGAATCTCTTTATCTTATTTAAACTTTCTCTTATATCTGACATCTGGCAAGAGAAGGAGTATTTCCACCTCATTACTGTAACATGCAATTAAAATTCTTGTTTCTTTACTTGGCTTTTATTGATGTCTGAGGGAAGAGAACTCCTCATTATTGCTGGGCAGAGATGAAGGTTCCAGCTCCTCATGTGATCTCCACTGGTACCTCCTTGTCTATGAAAGCTAGGAGTGCCTCATTATTCCTCCCTATATATTCTCCACTGACAACACAGGTGGAAGGAGTGGCTGTGATACTGCTTGACTACAGCACAAATCATGACTCTCAGACCTCCTCTGATAGCACACAGTTGAAGTGATGAAGGAACACCTCATTAATGCCAGGTATAGTACTACTACTACATGACTACTCCCCATGTGGTCTCCATAGACATAGCCAGGCAGAAGGAATCTTCTTATTAACTGACAGAGTTGAAAGTCCCTACTTGGTCTCTGACACTTTCTGGGGTTGAGACGATAGAGGCATGTGGCAGGAGTAGAAGTTTAGACTCTTCACTCAGCCCTTTTTGACATGATGAGATATAGTCACAGTTCATTTATTTGTTTGTTTTTCTGTAATGTTTGACTGGAGTAGAGCAGTTATATTCTAAAACTTTTTCTCTTGCTAGGCCAATCCTTTCCTGGTCCTTTGGGTAAAGAGAAGAGGATTTTGTTGGACTTTTTGTTTGTTCATTTGTTTGTTGTTTTTGTTTGCATCTGTTAACATTTACAGGTTGCTGGCTTCTTCTGCTTAAAATCTGGTATTTAAGAACAAAAGGAATCTTCAGGGAATGTACCACCATGTCATCCTGGACTACCATGGTCCCTAGTTCATGTTTTTTCTTCTTACCCTTTCAGAGTCTTATGTATATTTTACATAGAATGTCCAAAGTTGGGACACCTATATGGTTCAGTGGTTGAGCATCTGTCTCTGGCTCAGGGCGTGATCCCAGAGTCCCAGGATTGAGTCCCACATCTGGTTTCCTGCATGGATCCTGCTTTTCCCTCTGCCTATGTCTCTGCCTCTCTGTGTCTCTCATGAATAAATAAATAAAATCTTTAAAACAAAACAAAACAAAACAAAAAGAATGTCCAAAGTTTTTACATGTACTTAGCAGGAATAACAGGGAAAGTTATGACTACTCTATCTTCCCCCAAGTGGAAGTCCTCACCATGACTTTTTATGTCCACTTCTTTTCTATTTATTTTGGTTTTGCCATTCTTTTGTTTTTGTTGTTCCACAAGATTGCTCTTAGGATTTATTCAGATAGTGTTATACAAGCCATTGTCCTGGTATTATAATACACTGATCTGACTTGATAGTTATTTGATAGTATATTTAAGCTTCAATAATATCTTATTATAATTAATAGTATTGCATAGAAGTTTTAAATTCTGAGGGATGAATAATCTAATTAGAGCAACTAACTCTTCTCTTAGGATCCTAGCTAATTTGTCATCTGAAATATATGTCTGAAACTTCTTTCTATTTCTTCATAGGATATGACCACCTGTGGTGAATAAATGTTGCATCCCTTTCTTTCTATTTATTATGAGGAGCCACTGACATAAATTGTTACTTCCACACTCATTTCCATACTTATTTTATTTAAATCCAATAAAAAAAGATGGCTTCTTTGTTTTTTTCTTTTAACAATTCCATATAAATTGTTGCTTTATAGTAGGATAAAGGGATTCCTGACATATCATGATTTTCCCTAAGATGGAGAATCCACTAATCTCCAAATAGCCCAGGAAACAATATTCCAAAGATCTCAGTAAGCAATACTAATAGATTCCAAAATCTGAGCTATAACTTTGTACAGGAGAATTGGTAGTGGGCCAAAGTACTTCTGTAGTGTTTGACTGCCACTAGTAATACATCTAGGAAAATATTACCCTTTTAAGAAACAGGATCATATGAATTATATCCAATTTAATTTAGATATAGGTAAAATCTTTGTATTTCATTAAAACATAAGCCTATGTTTTCTCTTTGACATGATTGCTTAGTTTTTTTTTCTTTACTCTAATTGTAATTATTCTTCTTTATTCTTTTCATATATTCTCTCATTGTTTATATGGGTTCTGCATTGTCTTAGCTCCAAAATCTTCCCTTTGCTGGTGTGGTTACTTTGTTTTTTTTCCTGGAATTTCTAAAGCTCAAAATATTTTTTACAGTTGCATGTTAAAAACTAAGGAATGAGTCTAGACCTCTACCTCTTGGCCATAGTGTAGGCAGCTCTCCATCGAATGATTTAGAAATAGTTGGTTCTGAAGATATTTATTTTGGGTTACTCAAAAAGGCAAAGTAAAATAGAGGGAAACAACCAAGTTATTTTCAAGGAGGTCTTAATTTCTAAGATCAAGGGAGCCACATAGGCAGTCCAAGATAAAATACCTTGTGTAATCCAGCTCACCAGTTGGTTTGGAGTATCTCAACCTAGGTACTGATTTTCTGCTTGAGGAATTACTGTGTCGATAAATTGGAGATAACTTTCCTTTGGGTATTTCATGGTATCTTGGGCAGATGTCCTTATAATGCATATTTCTCTTTGGAATATCTTTTGGGCAAGAAAAATAAGAGAAACTAAATTCTAATTATAACTGATATTTGGCTATTTCTTTAAACATGGCAACTTTTTCATGAATATTACTTTTAAAGATTATTTATTTGAGAGAGAGAGAGAAAGAGAGAGAGAGAGAGAGAGAGAGAGAGAATATTCACAGAGCAGGAGAAGTAGCAGAGTGAGAGGGAGAAGCAGGTTCTCCACTGAGCAAGGATCCCAATGCTGGAGCTTGATCCCAGGATCTGGGGATCATGACCGAAGCTGAAGGCAGATACTTAACTGACTGAGCCACCCAGGCACCCCAATAAGTGTTACTGTTAAAAATATTGGCCGGAAATATATGGAATAATATGGAAATGTGTCCTTCTAAGCCTTAGTTTGCTTATTCGTTAAATGAGGATAATTATGTGAATCTCATAGAGCTCTTAAAAAGATTACATAAAAACACGTGCAGAAAATTTTTTGTATGAATGAATTTTTCCCAATAGGTATTAAATCTCATAACTACTTATCTTACTTACTTTTGCTTTATTCATGTTTAACACCAGTGCCTAGTACATATTTGGCTCTCAATACTATAGGACCATTAATTGATTGTTCATTAAATTGTTTCTTTTCCTTAACTTTTATCTTCATATTAATATCCACTATAGGGTCCACATATAGAAAAACAGTCCTAATTTTATGAAAACCACATGACACAATTATTAACCAGTAGTGTATCATCTATTAATATATATTCACTTTTTAAATTTTTAAATATCTTTTCAAACATGACTTTTTGATGATACATTCTCAATCATGTATTCTCATTGGTTAATAAATTCGATTTTTTCTTAGTATACTCAAAAGCATGTTTTTCTTGAATGTACAGTGAGTATTATTCAGTACTATACATTGAAGACAGTTTGTATAAATATGGAAGTTTATTTATTTAGGGTATCTTTTATAATGCTAGAATAAATAATAATTTTTCAGCATGATAACAAATGACCCACTATGCATATATGAATATTAACATGGCAAAATTTATGTGGACATTCATAAATAAAATGAAAATAAACTCAGACTCATATACATGCATATATTAATTGTATCTTTATATTATTGAAAGTTTAATGATGCCCATGTTTTAAAAAAAGCAAGTGTAGCTGTCCCTTATTAGGAATATCTATTCCTAATTCCTGCTGAGGGCTGCAAACTATAAACACTGTGGCAAGGATAGGGTTTAGTGTTTACCTTACCTCTCTTGGAGAAGACAGGAGTCAGATGATTGAAAAGCTTGTTTTCAAGATGTGCTTCTTTTTAAAGGATGTGAACATGTTATTTTTATCTCTAGAAGATAGAATACAAGAAGGTTGGCTTCAATTATGAATGGAAAGTTCTCTGGCAATCACTTCAAAAAAGAAACTGACCAAACAAAAGAGATTTTAAGTTCATCCTCCACTGAGATCCTTAAACAGAGAAAAAAATAAGTCCCATTGTAAGTGCCTTATTTGAATGTTTAGCTAAAATCAGGAGAGTAAATTAGATCTTTCCAACTTTAGGTTTTAAAAAATGCTAAGTGAAATATCCTAGATGATTCTTTCATGTTTATCTCATATATTTTCTGATGATTTTTGTCATATTAATATATTTACTACTTTTTTGTATATTTTTTATTGGTGTTCTATTTGCCAACATATAGTATAACACGCAGTACTCATCCCGCAAGTGTCCCCCTCCGTGCCCATCACCCAGTCACCCCATCCCCTGGACCACCTCCCCTTCCACTACCCTTTGTTCATTTCCGAGAGTTAGGAGTCTCTCATGTTCTGTCGTCCTCTCTGATATTTCCTACTCATTTTCTCTCCTTTCCCCTTGATGTGTGTGTTTGTGCCTCAAAAACTATCATCAAGAAAATAAAAATACAAGTCACAACTGGAAGAAAATATTCATAAATCATATATCGGATAAAGAATTTATACTTACAATGTATTTTAAAAACTCTAAAAACCCAATAATAATGAGATATAAAAACCAATTAAATAGTAAACACAAGATTTGAATAGATATACATTCAAGGGTATATCAATGGCTAATAACAAAAATAATAATCGTATAATAATAACCATATAATCACATATATTAATTTAACAACTATAATAAATATATAATATATTATATGATAATATGACAGTTATATAACAATCATATAATAATGAATTATTAATATAATTAATATAATAATATTTATATAAAATTACATAAAATATAAAAATAAAATCATATAATACAGAATTCTACTCCTAGGTTTGAGAAATTAGATGTTCATAAAGAATCTTGAACACAAATGTCCATTGTGGTAATATTCAAAAGATGCCAAACAATTCAAATATCCATTCACCTTTAAAAAATAAACAAAATGTTGTATATTCATATAACAAAACTATTTAGCAATTTAAAAAACTGAACAACATATATAAGTCATCACTTGGATAAATCTCAAAATGATTATGCTATTTCGGGAGTTTTCAGTCTTGGCAGTATGGAATTTGGGGGCTAGATAATTTGTTGTATGTGGGCTGTCCTTTGCATTATAGGATGTTTAGTAGCATCCTTGACCTCCATCTACTGGATTCCTGTAGAACATACCCCAATTGTGACATCTAGGAATATCTGTAGATGTTGGAGAATATGCCTGGGTGCAAAATTACTCCTGGTTGAATATCACTGTGCTAAGTAAAAGATCATATATATGATTCTATTTCTAGAGAACATTCAGATAAAGCAAATCAATAGGGACAGAAAATAAATGAGTAGCTTCCTGGGCTAGGAGTGGACTAGGAGGCTGACTACAAAAGAGAATGTGTGATTTCTTTGGGTGATGGAAACATACAAAAACTTGATTGTGATTATAGTTGAATAATACTGAAAACCTACTAGAAGTCATTGAATTGTGCACTTAAAGCAAGTGACTTTTAGGGATCCCTGGGTGGCGCAGCGGTTTAGCGCCTGCCTTTGGCCCAGGGCGCGATCCTGGAGACCCGGGATCGAATCCCACATCAGGCTCCCGGTGCATGGAGCCTGCTTCTCCCTCTGCCTGTGTCTCTGCCTCTCTCTCTCTCTCTGTGACTACCATAAATAAAAAAAAAAAAAAAAAAAAAAGCAAGTGACTTTTATTGTATATAAGCTATCCATCAATAAAGATGTTAAAATGCTAAAAATAAAACAGAAATTTTAACCTACAATATTTAAACATATGAATAAAGTAAAATTTAAAAATAAAAAAAGGACAAAATGTAATTTTTAGAGATGAAAAGTGACATTTATGAAATGAAAATTCCACTGATGGGCACTGAAAGTAGACAAGATTTGACAGAAGAAAAGAAAAGGCTATTGAAGATGTGCCAAAGAAGTGTACAAAATAAAGCCTGGAATGGAAAGAAAGAAAATAAGATAAACATAGCCTCAGTGATTGGGGGAACATTATCAAGTACTGTAATATACAAAAAAGATACACACACACATTTTTGGAAAACAGTTTTAAACAGGAAAATTTCATGATCATCAAAATAAAAAACAGATTACTACAGTTACTAATTCAAAAAGATATCTGCACCCTCATCGTTGCAGCATTATTTAAAACAGCCAAGATGCAAAGACAATCTAAGTGTCCACTAATGGATGGATGGATAAAGAAAATTGGTAAATACACACAATAGAATATTATTCAGACATGAAAGGTTGTAATCTTGCCATTTGTGACATGTATGGATCTTGTGGGCTTTGCACTAAGTTAAATAAGTTAGAGAAAGACAAATACAGTGTGATCTCACTTATATGGAAAACCAACAACAAAACAAAATACCCAAAACAAAAAAAAATAAAAATGAACTCATAGATAAAAAGAACAAATTGATGGTTGGCAGGTGCAGGAGGTGGGATATAGGTAAAATGGGTGAAGATGGTCAAAAGTTACAGACTTCAATTATAAAATATATAAGTTCTAGGCTGTAATGTGCAGCATGGTGACAATAGTTAATAATACTGTATTGTATATTTGAAAGTTGTTAAGAGAGATCTTAAAAGTTACCATCAGAAGAAAAAATTCTGTAAAAATATATAGTGATGGATGTTAACTAAATTTATCATGATGATCATTTTACAATATATGCATATATTGAATCATTATGTTACACGTGTGTAACTAATATATGTCAATTATATCTCAATTTAAAAAAAAAAACTTTCAATGAAGAGAAGTATAGTCCTTACAGACTTCACTAGTGAGTTTTTTCAAACATTTAAGAAAAAAGATTACCAAATCTACAAAAACTCTTCCAGGGAATTAAAGAAAATGACATAACTTCTTAACTCACTCAATGAGACCAGCACTATTCTGATGCTCAAATCATAAACAGATATTAGAAGAGAACAAAAACTAGAACAAAACTAGTCACCTTAGTGGTTCAGTTGGTTAAGCATCTACCTTTGGCTCAGGTCATGATCCCAGAGTCCTAGGATGGAGTCCACACTGGGCTCCCTACTCAGCGAGGAGCCTGCTCCTTCCTCTTCCCCTTGCTCAAGCTCTCTTTTGCTATTTCTCTCTCTCTCAAATAAATAAATAAAATCTTTAAAAATAAAAAAAAAATTAAAAATCTTTGCAACCTTGAGGTTGATGAATTTCACAAATAAGATGCAAAAAAGCATGAATCATAAAAGAAAAGGTGTTTCATTAAATGCAAGTTTTATGATATTAAAATGTATTGTTAAGAAAATGTAAATGTAAGCCACAAAGTGGAAGAAAGTATTTGTGATGGATATATTTGAAAATATATTTATTTATAATATGTAAATTATTATAATAATTTATTATATTTTATTTATATTATATAAATAAATATATTTTATTTATAATATATAAAGAACAATCACAATTCAATAATATAAATATAATGCTCCCACCAAATTGACAAAAGCATTTGAACACTTCATCTGGAGATATAAAAATGACCTATAAGCACATGAAAAATACTCAACATCATAAGTCACTCTAAAATGCAGCATTAAGCCACAATAAGTAACACTACATACCCATTAGAATGGTTGTAATAAAAAATACTGACAATATCAAGTGTTAGTAAGGAATGGTATGACTACATAACATCCTGTGTTACCAGTGGGAATAAAAATTATATAACCACTTTGAAAAACTTTCTGACAGCTTCTTAAATTGTTAAACATATACTTACCAAATGATCCCTAAAATTCATTCCCAGCTATTTATCCAGGGAAAATGAAAACACTATGTTCAGACAAAGACTGTCTCTAAACAAATGTTTATAGCAGCTTTATTCATAATAGCCAAAAACTGCCAACTAGTAAATGAATAAGCCAATTGCCTTACATGTATACAATGGGCTGCTACTCAACAATAATAAGAAAAGAACTTCTGACACTCATAAAATGGATGAATTTCAAAAAAAAATATTGTGCTGATAAAATATGCATGAAAATGATTCAGGTTGAATGTACATGAAATAAATGAGAGATATTTTACAAAAGAGAAAAAATTGTGAGTGAACGTAGGAAAATATGAGCACAATCACATTAGGGTTTAGAAATCTAGAATTTAATATGAACATTTTCTACCTCTTGGTTGCTTAAAACACAAAAGACAATAACAATGAAAAGATCAAGAATCCTGACTATACTGAATGCTGGCAGAAGTCTAGAAATTGATAAATTTGTGTACTTTTGAGGGATGTGTCATTCACCTTAGAAAGCATTAACATATAAATTTGAACACACATATACAAGACAATTCCATTTCTGTGTATGTGTGTGTGTGCGTGTCTGTGTGTGTGCTCACTAGAGAAACTCCTACTAATTTTCTAGAAGACTGAAAATGAATGTTCACTGTGTCTTGTCACATTAGTAAAAACAAGACCCTGGACACAAACCAAGTCTTTAGGAGAGTAGGATAAGTAAATTTGGGGAGGATCAAAGAGTGGGATTTTATAAAACAGGGGAAATGAATGAGCTATAGCAACATGCAGCAGCACAGATAGATGTTAGGAAAATAATAACATATTTGTAAAACAAAACAAAACAAAAAAAAATAGATTTGTCACTTTAGAAGTCACCCAAAGGGAATAACACTATAACAAGATGGCAAGAACATGAAAAACAAAATTGAGGTGAAACAAAAGTGGTGATGGGAGAAATATGGAGTCAGGGAGCTTAGGAGCACTAAGCATTAGTCATTTTGGGAATATGCATACTCAAATTGAGTGGTGTGTTCCCAGCTTTCCATTTCATTATTCTTAAGAGAAACCACATATTCATTTATATTCTTTCAAATGTATCAAATATTACGTAAGACATAATTCCTTCTAAGGAGAGTTTACAATTTAACAAAACACATAAACCCACAAGTAATGATTATGTTACATCATATAAATGCTATAGTAAAGGTATTTTAAAACAAAGTAGCTGTCTCATTTTAGTAAAGTATGCACATTCAAAATTCAAACAACAGAAAAATTTTAGTTTACTGATTTTAATAATGTGTAATTACATAGCACAGAATCTATGACATTCTTTAGAACAGTTCTTTTCCTAAATTGATTTTTGAAGTAGCTTAGACATGGTTGGAATTCTATTCTCTCATTTGTTCCTTTTTTGACTCACACTTCCTGAGACTTAGAAACAAGGATTGCATGAAAAATAACTAGATGTTCAGTAACTGATTAGTGTAGAAATACTTGTTAAATATTTATTTTGAATTACTTAGGATAAAGAAATACTCTTCTATGCTGTGTGAAATTCAATCAAGATTCTGTTTATAGTATTATGTACACATTGTTCTCTGGTGCCATTCCTTATTAAATCTTGTTTGAACACATGTTTTATTGTGGTCCAGAGATTGTCATGGTTGATTATAGAATTTAAGACAAAACCAGTTAGCCTAGTGGTAATTTATTTTTTGTTATTCATCAAGACATCTTGAAGGAAGTTGAGAAGACCTTGTAATACTGCTACTTACACACACATATTCTTTTGTAAGCATGAGGCTGGTAAGTAATCTTAGAAAAAATGCCTAATTTTCTGGAAATACCATTTTTAGAAAGCCCATTAGATTCTCCCCTGAGTTTACGCTGGCCAGGGTGAAGATCTAGGATTTTGCTGGATGAGAACCAGGGCAGAAAAATACTTGAAACCTTTCTTCTGTTGTTTGAATATTATTTAATTAGAATAGGTTCTTGAGAAATTATTTTTTTCATGCACATTTAAATGCATTCTACTATAGCTTATCTGACATTTATTATTATATGCTAGAGAATTCATAAAGATATGCAGTTGAATACTGAGCTATATTTTTGATGGAGAAAAAATTCTATTTATTATGTTGTATGGATGTTAAAATGAAGATTTAAAAATATTTTAGCAGTCTGGTGTGCCTGGGTGGCTTAGTCGCTTAAGCAGTGGACTTTTGATTTCGGCCCAGGTCATGATCTCAAGGGTGTGAGGTTGAGCCCCACGTCAGACTCCATGCTGGGAGTGGAGTCTACTTAAGATTCTCTCTCTCTCCCGCTGCCCCTCTCCCATCTTTCTCTCTCTCAAAAAAAAAAAAAAAAAATTAGCAATCTGAGACTGAGCTTCATCATATAAAAGAAGAATGCCAATTTTAGCTATAATTTTTCTTCCTTAGTGGCACATAAAATAATGGTTACTTTGAAAATCAACTTCTTATATCAAATGAAATAAGGTAATAACAAATTATCAAAGTGTTAACAAGAGAGTTTTACCTGTTTCATAGTCACTTCCTTCTTCCTAAAATTCATAAGAGACTATATTACAGAATGCTAAAGAGTAGGTATTAGATATGTATCTATAATGTAACATTGAAGTACTGTTATATGAATTGGTGAATATTGTAAAACACAAATTACCAGCCTGCAATTAGGAGAGGCCCCTATTGAATAATTTGCATTACAGTTTTGCAAAGCAATTAAGTTTTTCTGCTCAGCAATTACCATACTAAATAAGTTAAGTTGATGGGTCAATCTAGGATTTTAGAGTACACGAATGAGGAGTGACACAAACATACCTACAAAGGGAATGAAGAAAACTGGAAAGCCATAGAAAAGGGCTTTGATTTGCTCCAAGCAGACAGAAAAAATGTGGCACCAGCAAATATGGGCACAGTGGAAACCCTCCAGCATACAAACTGTACCTCTAAGAATTAAGAAGGACTTTATGAAAGGAAAAAGGTATTTTGCATTTATAGAAAGTGGAAACTTAATAATAAGTATTTTTAAACTCAACAAAACTTTTCAATGAATTGGGAGAGAGAGAAAACCCAATGGCCTATAATTTAGATAACCCATCATCTTTCATTTTAATTGTATATCCTTCTCTACACCTGTATTTTCTGTCTCTTTCTAATAGCAAGATATGTAATGACAAATAAAACTCTAGCATCAGATTAAAAAATAACATTTCTTATAATATTTGGGAATTCTGCTAAATAACATTGCTCCCCTTTTCATATTTGTCTCATGAGTTATTAAAATGATGACTGTGACTTTCAAACATTACTATTTTGCAAATGCAAATACCAAGGTCTGTGAACCTTTGACAGTCTGTATTTGAAATCTGTCTATTTTAAAAATATATTTCTGTTTTTCTACAGCTAGTAGATTTTAGTTAAGTGCCAGTGAGCTTGGAGGGGCATTGAAATAAGCAAAGAAAGCAATGCGCTTTGAAAGAATTGGAAATACCAAGCTATCTCTAACCTGCCAAAAGCTAAGTGCAAAAACACAAATCCACTGGAAAATTCTGGGACCATAAATATAAGTTTTGTTTGTTCAGAATTTTGCTTATTTTTAACTAAAATTAAATTAATTCTTCCTAAGCATTGGAATGGTCATGAATGCCTACCAATTTGAGCATAAAAATTCTGGTCACATTACAAACTAGGAAACTATACAGCTTGATAAAGGAGTGTTTATTAATATGAGGTAATCTTTCATTATTTAATATTTAATATTCTGACAAAGGAATCTTGAAGTGGATCTTATATGCTACTGGAATGGCTTCTCAAACTAGAAAACAGTGAGGGGCTGCTGTCAATGAGGTGGAGTATTCAGAATTTCACTGGCAGATTACTGAGCACGGTGAGGCAAAAGACTCAAAAAGGTGAATATACCAACATAGATTTAGCGTATAAGACCAGAGATCTCACCAATATTTTCTGGCAGGATCCAGAGAATATTCCCTGCTCTACAACAATAACAAATGTACTAGTGAGGGAGAAATAAGCATCACTGAGAAGCTCAGTGGAAACTGTCCTTTGCAGGCCAGAGCTGGTAGCTGAGAAGGCTATGGAATTGGCTCCCATGTATCAAGAAAGCTGATGTAGTTCTGAAGTAGAAAAGTCTAGTGGCATCAGAGGTAAGGAGGCATGATTACTATAGTGGGCAAGAAAACGGGAATACAGTCTAGTGGGTATTGGCTCACAAGAATCCGTGGTGAAGGCTAATAAACCATAATGTTCCAAGGGATAACGTAGATAGTATGACAGTTAATTTTAATTAATTTAGTTTTGGAGGGTGTTTTTTAATGCGATTAATGTTAAAATCAGTGAACTTTGGGGATCCCTCGTGTCTCAGCTGTTTAGCGGCTGCCTTGGGCCCAGAGCATGATCCTGGAGACCGGGGATTGAGTCCCATGTCGGGCTCCCTGCGTCCCTCTTCTCCCTCTGCCTGTGTCTCTGCCTCTCTATCTCTGTGTCTCATGAATAAATAAATAAAATCTTAAAAAAAAAAAAAAAAGAAATCAGTGAACTTTGAGTAAAGAAGATCACCCTCCACAATCTAGGTGGGCCTCATCCAATCAGCTGAAGGCCTGTAAAAACAATGACCAGCCTCCCCAAGCAAGAAAGAATTCTCCAGCAGTCTACTTTCAATCTTCATCTATACCATTGGCTTTCCTGAGTCTTTTTTTTTTTTTTTTTTTAGCTTTCCTGAGTCTTCAGGCTGTCAGATTACTACAGATTTTGAACTCATCATCCTCCATAATTACATGAGCTAATTCCTTAAAATAAATCTTGTTCTGAATATATAAACATCTTATTAATTCTGTTTCTCTGAAGAAGTTTGATTAAAATAGAGATGTAGTATTTAAGAGTATTGCTTGATCTTTAGAACTAATAATTATCAAGTGTGAGTGAACAAAAGATCCAATGGGAAAATCATAACCTATTGTCTGGTTACTCTTCTTGAGCTAATCAGATCCAAATCTTACCAATTGAAGGATTCTTTGAGGAATGCTTGCAACATGGTGGCAAATATATAGGGCAGTGATTTCCTCATTCCATTTCCAAAGAGAGCTTTGGCATCTATTTAAATTACTAACCACTGGAGAACGGAGAGTAGCCAGATTACATATAAATTATATACCAGGTCTGAGCTGGCACTGATCGTAGGAAATCCAATACACTTATCATGGCCCCTGTCAGAATGGAAACAAATGAAGGAGAATTGATACTTGGAGTCCAGACCCAAGTCTACTGATCAGTGGTTTAACATTCTATGAGCCTATCTCAAAGCAAAACAGAAAACTTTGCAGAAAGTTTAATTTGGACTGACTATAAAGGACCCTGCTTCTTGTGCCATATGACTTAGCAGATTACATGGTACTAGAAGGATCCATAGTAGATAAGGCCACCATATATGTCTCTTCCACATCATAATAGGAGAGAATCTGTGTATAGCTGTAACATTTTAAACTAAGGCCATAGATAACTATTCAACATTTTAAAAGTAGCTCCTGTTAGAGAATTTAAGCATAGGTCAACTGACTATGCTCCCAGAGTTTCCCAGCATGAGCTGTGAATTCTCAAACATAGAGTCATAAAGTCAGTTAGACACAGCAGATGTCTGCTGTGTGATAGAAAAGGTCCATTCTGCAAAGGGCCTCAATAGATCTGAAGGCACAAGTAAGTTAGGGCAAAAAGGAATCTAGATTTTCATGGTAACTCTTTCTGTTACATCAGTGCTTATCCTTCAGCTGACATCTGTGTCCTCATAGAACATTTCCATGATAAACTGAGGATTATAGGGGAAAAAAAGGAACTTGGCTATTCAGCTCAATATGTTGGTGTGAGTCAAAAATAAACCTCTGTCATCTTACGGCCTCACTCTAGGGTGTCCCTGACACAGTATGAGAGGGAAATCCTTCCATTCGGCAGAACTCTATTGAATTAATGTTAGAGGAAATGTAGCATGAGGTAAAAATTTGCAAATTACTGGCAAGTGGTAAATAGTTTTATTGGTCAGGTTCCTGGAATGGGTAACTATGACCAGAGGCAAAGATATCTGAGGAAGAACCATATGGATGAACTCATAGGAATGTACATAAAAAATATGGCTAGCTTAATTCACATCAATACCTATCAGAAAACACACACTTTCAGAGTCAGTGAATGGTCCAGTGAATAGAAAGGTCCAGTGGAGGAAATGATCTTCTGTCCTTTGCCACTCCAGGATTTGCACAAAAGCATCATGAACAGAGGAGAGGCATGATAACAGAGATGAAGCTATCCACGAGCCTGACAGTATGGACTTACTCTCACCAAGGCTGATCTTAATTCTCACAGAGGATCTGATATATGCTGAGGTAACCTTGCACATCATTGCTACACACCATGGTGTTCACTTTATGTAAAATAACAGGGGCAATGAGCAAAGGGCATGGACTCCATTGGCTTAACTATGTATCACATAGTTTAGTTTAATTTAACGTTAAAATAGCCTCTTAGGTTTCATCTAGTCTTCTTAGATGGTCATGGCGGTGTGAAAATGGTCATTGTCTTTTAAAATGACAAATAATTTTGATTTTGAATCAATGACCGTGAGATGCTGCTATATACCTGAAAAGTGTAAAGCCACAATATCTGTGAACTGAAACATAGAAATAGAGACACCCCCACCCCCAATCTTAGTGACTTAGGTGGGACTTTGTTCTTTACTGGTCCTACAACTTTAGGTTTTCTTTACGTTACATTCTGATTCCCAGTTATCAGGGAGAGGGGCACTTCTACCAGGGAACATTGTAATATTTCCACTAAACTTAACCTTATGAATGCTGACAGGATCTTTATGCCAGTGGACCAGAATGCCAAGAAATGAATGACTATATCGGCAGGGAAACTAACTCCAATTATCATGCTGCCACCTCAACTACATTTCTTATTGCTGCTCTTCATTCCTTATGAGTAGATGCACTATCCAGGTGTGCAAATATTTCCTCCAAAAGAAGTAACCAAGGAACAGATAGTTGCTTTATAAAATCCTATAAGAAGAATACTATTCTTATTGTCATTTTGGGGGGTTAAGCACTTTTTCCAGTCATGTGACTAGTCATGTGCTAGTATATGGGCAAGCCAACTATTTTAATCCAATTCCCTCCACTTTTGCAACCTGAGCTCTAAGTCATAAAATTACCCTTCCTGGCTTAGTAAATGATATGCTATGCAGGAACAAGAGTTTTGTCTTTGTGGCTTATGGGCATGAGTCACTTTATATTTCGTCTAAATGTCTTTTTCCCTGCCTTTCTGCCCCTTCTTGTTCTCTCATGTCTCTCTTCTCTGTCTATGCATGGTGGAGAAAATCACCTTCTACATCCCATCTTTCTGGAGCCCCTGACTGAGCACTATTGAGAACATCCTTAAGGGATCATGCCTTACCTAGTTTTGAAAGCCACTGCTCACAGTACTCACTTGAACACTGTCCATTACCCATGAGGAAAGTGATGAGTAGCCTCAGTGAGACACCCTTCTTCCCTGCGACTTCAGTGAGTATAGCCAGCTAGAGTCTCAGTCTCTTTTATGACCAAGCAATCAAAACGTCCTAGTCACTGCAACCATAAAGGTCCCATTTTACTCTGTGATTGATGTTCATTAATATTACTGGTAACTGGCTTTGCAGACAACTGGAGGACATAAATATGGATTGGAGGCATATGTGTGAATGTCAATGCTCACATTTTAGGGTGCTTTCTTTCTTAAGTGACATTGGATGTGAAGTAGTAGAATCTTTTCTAGCTGTATTCATATTAACTCATTCTGCTATTGAATGACCCCGAGGCTCTTATGTGATGGGGTAGCTAATCCATAGGACACTGAATTGGAATAGCCCATTGTGGTATTTTGTAAACTGGCTTGACACTCGGGACAAGGAAGGGCATGATAGAGATGGTTATGCACTCATATTCTTGAGAATATTTTAGTTTTCTATAATAATTTTAAGATTCTTGAATTTTATTATACTAATTTTAAAAATAAATACAAGCATAATTAGGACTGTCTACATGATCATCCGATGATGCAGTGCTGGCCTATTCAGTGTCTATCTTCAAACAGTTCCATGGCAGAATGAGTGCCAATGAGTATTATTTTAATTGTCTCTCACTAAACCGAACCAAACAACATCAATAAAAACAGAAGACAGCTGGTGGGAGATACTATATTTTTCCTAATGAAAACCAGCCACTGTGCAAAGGTTATGTAATATTTCCAAAAGAGAAAAGTCAAGGAAGGGATAATTATGTAATTATATAACCCTGGGTATTATACTCAGGGCAAACTAAGAACTTCTCTACTCTGTACATCACAGCTATGTTCATATTTACTGTAATCAAACAGCATCATGAACTGCATTAAATAAGTATTGATACCAAATTTTGTTTTTGCAGCTTTGTGGTTTTCAACATTTTAAATTACATTCAGTTGCATAAGATCAATAAACATGAAACTTCCAGCATAGTAAGGTAACATTGCAGTAAAGAAGATTCATGTAAACACCAGAGACCAGAGTGTGATTTCTTTTTTCCCCCCTTTAAAGGGGATTTATACATTTGGTAAGTCTGAGAAACACAGCCCTGAAATACAAGAGCTACATGGTTCTTTTTCACAGCTGATATGTAGACCACTCCTTAGCACAATAGTTGCATATTATTTCACATTCATGTATTCTTGCTTGTGATTCTTCTTTTCTTACTGTTCTTTGATTTTGACACTCCAGTTTTGTTTCCTAAAAGCCACATAAAGCCTCTTGTTATTAGAAGTAATAAGCCTTTCTTTATTCACACACATTTGTGAGGGTTTGAAATGCTTTTGGAACTTTGAATGGAGAACAACATGATAGAAAGGACAAGAGCCAGGAGTCCTTTGGTGCAAACACAGGTCTGCCAGGCACCAGCTGTATGATTTTGGACCAAGAATTTCCTCTCCACAAGCCTCAGTTTCTCAAGTATAAAGTGGTAGTAGCAGAATTTAGCTCAAAGGGTTGTTATGCAAGTTAACAATTCAATTATGCAATGTGAGTGACTCACAGTGGGCCCTTAATAAAGAGTGTGCCATTGCCTTTCTCTCTAACATTGAGAGTCAGTTATAATTCACATATGGAAATCAGTGCTGCTACATTGCATTCCTATCTTTCAGTTGCACAGACCACTATCAAGTTTGAAAAGAATACTGGATTTAATAGTTTATCTCTAAATGATATTTGCTGCCACACAAAAAAATCATTACAAATATCAAAGGGTGAAGATTTCCCACCTCTATAAAACGCTAAAAAATCCAAACCCTCAGATTCAGAAGGAAGAAGCTAGTAAAGGAAGTAGTATTGACAGTCTGGAGGAGAACAGAAGGACACAGGTGGGTGGGACTCAAAAGCTAATCACACTAGTTCAGTTACCTTTTTGAACTCCTGCAACTGTGTGAAGGTACTTTCCAAGTACCAGAAATAGATCATTGAGTAAAACAAGTGAAATAACAGTTTTCACAGAGCAAGCATAGTGCCTGGAGAAATGATGGGGAAGTAGATGATAAACAAGTAAACCTGTATGTGTTATATAGTCAGGGAGTTGTGCAGAGGAGAATAAACCTGGGTATTCATTCCTTATTTCATAAAACAGTGCCAAGCATGTAATAGGCATTCAATCCCTTTATGAATGATTGATGCCACAAATCTTGCCACACCCTCGCCTTAATACCAAATCTATTTGTTTGGAGTTGTATTGTTTGTGGAGTTGGTTGTATTCCAATCTCTACCACTTGTATTTACTGAGTGCCTATTATATGGCCGTCATATTTACTGAGTGTCCTATTATACAGAACACTATATATATAGTTTACTGTAGAACTCATATTCCAGAAAGGAAGACCGTAACAAAGTTATAGAGGAAATTATATGGTATGTTCTACAGTGATAAGTTCTACAAGGTGAAATAAAACAGGTTTGGGAATGACTGATGTGGGAATTACTGTTTTAACTGTGGCCAAAGAACTCTTTTATAGAAGTCAATTTTTGAGTAAATACTTGAGGGAGGTGAGGAACAAGCCACATGTATATTTGGGGGATCTGAATGGAAAACGTGGCAAGGAAAAAGTCATGAAATGGGAATGTGTCTGGTGAGCTCAACAAGTAGGAAGAGGAATATTATGCCTGAAGGGAATTGAAGAAGGAAAAGATTAATAGAAGATAATATCAGAGAGGTATTGTTCCAGAGACCAGCTCCACTGTTGGAGAGAGAGAGAGAGAGAGAGAGAGAGAGATCTAACACACAATTTTAAAAATAAGACCTGGCTCTTTATAAGAACCATCCTGCAAAAAGGAAAAAAAAAAAAAAAAACTTCAACCAAGGACTAAAGATCATCACACCTGAGTTTCTTAACACTTCTGAATTATAAGCATTATTTGTTATAAATATACTTCAGAATCCCTTTAGGGTTTGTACTGTGATCATCAGAAGACAAGGCCAAGGGATACATGATAATTATGTAGGGAAAGTGAGACCTCACAATGCTCAGTTGTGCAGAAGAAAGTCACAAGGTGATATACTTCGAATGAATAGTTGAAGGGTACAATTTGGAAAGAGGCCACTGGTATTTGTTCAGTCAAATACGTAGGGTTTAAAAATGGATTGTCATACTTGTCCAGAGCACTAAAATACTGAAGATCTATACCAGGTCAACAAACTTTTTCCATCAAAGACCAGTTAGTGACTCTTCCAGGCTTTGGGAGCCTTAAGATCTGTTATACTATTCAACTCTGTCATTATAGCTGAAAGGAGCCAGAGACAATATGTAAACAAGTGAGCACTGCTAAGTACCAATAGAAATTTATTTACAAAAACAGGTAAGGGACTGGATTTGGCCTGGATTTGACCTGCAGCCTATGGTTTGGTGATTCCTGATCTATGTCAAACAACTGCGAAGTGATGACAGTGTTTGTTTAGAGGGGCAAGACATGAATGATTCCTTTATTAGATTAGATTTTAAACTTTTTTTTCTAGGTAGCCATAGACTGTGTGATTTCTCAGCAGATCACATAGGACATGAAAGAACACCATATGGACTCTTTTTACTCTGAAAAAGGGAGTTATTGGAAGACTTTATTCAAGGGCATGTAGTGTTAATGAATTCCATTTCTGCTTCACTCTGGCTGCTAAGTTGAGAATAGGGAGAAGAGTGAAAGTAGAGAGACCTCTTAGGAGGCTGTTGGAGTTTCTAGGTGTTAGGGGTTAAATTGTGTCTCTCAAAGAGATATTGAAATTGGAACCCCTAGTACCTCAGAATGTGACCTTATTTGGAAAAAGGGTATTGGCAGAGGTAATCAAGGAAAAATGAGGTAATTAAAGTGGGCCTTAATCCAATATGACTGTGTCCTTAAAAAAGGAGTAGTTTGGACACATAAATGTGCTAAGGGAGAACACCATGTGAAGATAAAGACAGAGATAGGGAGGTGTATTTGTAAGCCAAAAAAAAAATGCCTATACACCACCAAACCTAGGAGAGAGGTATGGAACAGATACTGCCTCACAGCTTTTAGAAGACACCAACCAGAGTGACGGACACCTCTGCCATTTTACATTGCTGTAGCCTTAAGGCTTCAGCCCCAGCCCCCTGATTAGGCCAGAAAACTAACTGGTATTGTCCCTACCAATAAATGATGAAGTGACAGAATAAGGTCAAAGTTCTTGTTATATTGCTTTTGGATCTCAGACCTTGATCTCAAAGTAAAGATATTGCTTTTCTAATTATGTTGCTCAACACTCCTCAGCCCAAGAGCTGAGGTCTGTCTCTTAGAGTTTGACGTATCACCTTACTAGATATATCCCTATGTGGCACTCTGGAATGAAATGAGCAATGGTGAATCACATGCTTGCTTATACACATATCTTTGTGTGTTTTCCTTAATAAACTCTAGCATATTCCTGTTATGTATGCTATAATGATTCACCCTAGGTGCTAGAAAATTCACTGAGCAAACAACATCAGGCCTACTAGCTACTATGACCTTCTGAAAGTGAACTCAAGGTTCAGAGATATAGGACTCACCATTGGATTGAGAAATCCAGTTGTTAGTTATCTTCAGCTCTTCATAGGCCCTGGTATTATTCCTCTGAGGTCCTACAAATCTTGAGAAAATATCTCATGACTGTTAATGACAGTCTTGAAGGGAGATGTCTAAGAGAAGATGGCTCTTCTGAGGAGAAGCCTGAATAAGCACTCCTAATAAAATTGCAACTTCAGAGCTCTAATGGGTAAAATATGATCCATGATCCATGATAACACATGCCTTGTTCAAAAAATGTTAGATACACTTATCCAAACAGGACCAAACAAATGAACAACTTCCTTAATGTTCCTCCTGCTATTGGGACAGTACTATATTGCTAGCACACTAACAGTGTTAGTAAAAGGAATATAAGCAGTAGACCAATATGAGTATACATCCTTCCCAGTGAAGGAGGTCCCCATGGAGACCATGTAAGCCAAAAAAACTATTAGGAGGACCTACTCAAATGCCTTCCTTCTCAAAACTCTTTGTTATGATTTTTAGATTGGTAGATCAAATGCAACGAGTGGATCCATACAACTCTATAAAAAAATACTAGTTTGCAGAATACTCTCCCCACAACCAAGTGATAACTAAGTAAATTTAGAGAAAAAATGTTAACGGAGGCATGGACAATGAAGGAGACAGAGAAAAGAGACACTAAACATGTACACCATCTTTTTGAGATTAGTATAGCATGAAATTCAGTCTAATAGAGTGGTCACAGGGTAAAATTATCCAACTGTTTCCTAAGACCTCCTAATGACTTCCTAAGAGTCATCTGATAATCTCAACCTTGAGAAGGTAGCACTGGTCATTTAATTATGGATACTCCCTTACTCTCCAGAATTCTTGGAGCTGTGAGACAACTCTGTTTCCTATTGGTACATCCAGACATTCTCCAGTCTAAAATGGGATCAGACATTCTCCAGTCTAAAAATGGGACCCTTTTCGTCCTTGGCCACAAAAATCTAGGTCATCCAGCATGCATCTAATGGCTATACCTTGTCATTCATACTTTCTTCAGAAAACAAGGACAATAGAATGTTGAAATGGCTGATTCAAAAACAAATTGTTCTAAACAGGATCTGGTCACTCACCCATCAACTGGCTTGATGCCAAAATATCACCACCTTCTGCAGGAATCCATCTATTTTCTGTTAGTGACCAAAGAGTGAGGCGGTGGGAAGCTATAGAACAGAGAAATATGGATACCCCTTTACACAGTTCTCTTTCACTTATTACCCAGTCACTCTCAGGGTGCTAGAAATCTGGGTAGCGCCCTGTGCCAGGATATACTTTATCACTGCCATCTTCTAGTTGATGATTTGTGCTCCCACTATGGCAGGAATATATGCATGACCTTTGCTCTGATTTCTACTATATTGTGCTTCTCATCCAGGTATCCTGCCAGGTGGATGCTGGGTTGGCCCATATCACCCTTACAGTGTGGGTATAAATGAGTGCATTATGACTATCACAAGGTAGAAAGTGAGTGAATGTGTGATAGGAATGAGAAGAGGAAGTCCCTTGCCTAATCATATGGGAATACTTGAAACCTTGGGAGATAGAGGTGGGGATACACAATGATTACTTGTCTCTGAATCCTTCAAAAAGAATTGTCTCTTGTCTTTAATTTTTTGGTGATGTTTTTAAATTCAAAAATATTTTTTATTTGAAAAAAAGAGCAAGAGAGCAAGCACAGAGAGGAAGGACAGGAGGAGAGGGAGAGAGAAACTAAAGCAGACTCTGTGCTGAGCAAAGACTCCAATGCAGGGCTCAATGTTATGACCCTGAGATCATGACCTGAGCTGAAACCAAGAGTTGAATACGTAACCAATTATGCCACCCAGGTACTCCACGGTGACTTTTTTTTTTTTTTTTTTTTTTTTTTTTTTTTTTTTTTATGATAGCTATCTGCTTTGCTGGGGATATTCCATTCAGTATCTGATGTAGCAAGAGGAAGACCCTATAGCCATTCCAATCTCCTAATCTTACTACTCTCATTGCTTCCCAGATACCTGGTATATACTCCATTAAGTTATATTCACTCAATGCCTAGGCAAATAAATTGTCAATTAATTGATTATCAATTGTGGATTCTGAGAACTGAGGCCAAGCAGCACATGACTTCTTCCAGGTCTTCAGAATTTAGATATTTCTCATCACCCATTATGCCTCTTATCCTGACTGTGCCATGAAGTTGCTGATGCTAGCCTAGCTCATTTCCACACAAAGCATATCCCCCAATCATGGGGAGAATGCCCACTGACTGGTGAACTCCTTTGATGGGTTCATGATAATATCTGTTCTGGGCCCTGTGTGTTTCCAGGTCTGTTCATTATTTGTGGATAAATGACTTTCCCCGATTGCTATGGGTGAAGATGACTTGGACCCTCAGGAGATTACATTCATCTATTCCAAAATTTTCTAACCCTCTACATTCACCGTCTGGCCCAGGTGGCAAGGGACAAAGGAGACATCTTCTGGGGAAGATAAATAATGGAAAGGACATTACCTCCACAACCTTAGACATTGTTCTGGTCCTAAACTGAGGATAATTGAACTGATACTGGTTGTATTAATTTTGTCAACCATTCTCTCTCTTTCTCTCTCTCTTCCCCTTTCCTCTTTCATTTCACATTTTACAGAAGTAGACACTTCTTTTACCTAAATAACTAAGTCTTTTTAGAAGAATTTTTAACTTTCCATGAATTTTCTTTTACTTCTATGTTCCTTATTTTTGGGGTATTTATTTATTAGTTTGAGCCTATATTTTTCACATTAGATAATTTCTTCCAATATCTGATGATCTTTGGATGTCTTCTCATAGTTAAGAATGGGGGATCTAAAAGCTAAAGCTAACTGAAAACTGAAAACTGAAAAGCCCACAGCAGTGGGCTTCTCACCTAGTAAGTTTTGATATAGCTGATCTGCTTGGTCAATCTCCTGGGATTCCTCAAATGTCAATGTCTATAGTTATTTTCCTTTGGATTGTTCAGTTCCTCTGATACATAGCTCCAATCTGCTAAGAGAGCAAAGTAAGGGAAAGATAATGTGGATCTCTCCTATTTAATTTGTAGATGTTACTGCTAGCCACTTTTTTCCCCGAATAATAGTGCCTGGTGTCTTGAGTCCAGAGTTTCTTTTCTTTCTTTCTTTTTTAAAAAGATTTATTTATTTATTTGAGGAGGGGGAGGGGCAGGAGGAGAGTGAATCCTGAAGCAGACTCCTTGCTGAGTGCAGAACTCTACACTACATGGGGCTTGATCCCAGGACCCTGAGATCATGATCTGAGCCTAGATCAAGAGTCAGCCACTTAACTGACTGAGCCACCCAGGCGCACAGAGACCAAAATTTCTCCATCATTCCCTCTAGAGGTCAAACCTTCAGTCTTCTGTCTAGTTGAAAACAGAACAACGATCCAGAAATATTGGACAGAGAAAGAGAATCTGAGCATCTAATTGCTTCTTGCGGGGACTTTCCATCACACCTCTTCCCTCCAGCCCTCCTGGCTCTCTCACATTCAGAAGTACAGCTTCAGAGCTCTTAGGGGGTTATGATGGAAAAGTCATCTGGATTGTGTATGGAATTTCCCAACCTCACTATTGATGGAGTCCTTTGCACTTTTGTGTTGTTGTTGTTGTCTGCTGAGTCAGTTACTATACTTGCCCATCTGCTTCCTGGCTCCCAGGATTTTAGTATGTTGCTTCTGCTGCCTCTAGTTTTGTTTTCTTTATCCACATAGGTTTGTGCTTTCAAAAACAGATCCCTACTCTTATTTTGAGAACCAAGATTTGTTCAAAATGTACATTTAACATTCTTTATTTAACTCCATGGTGGTGGTGAGCTCTATACCTACAAATGAACTGGCCCAGTTTCTGGATTTCTCTAAAGTATCCAAACTAGCATCTCACAGCTGATGTGTGTAAGTGTGTGTGAGTGAGAGAACAGTGTGTGTTTGTGTGTGTAGTGTGTACAGATTTCATTTTCAAATCATGAAGATGAGAACATGAGGAACAAGTTCACCAGTATCAGTAACAATGACTTTTTCTTTTAGTATTTCTTAAGATAGGCATTTTGCTAAATGTTTTACATGTATTCACTTTAGTTAATGTTCACAGAGCTGCTGAAAAACAGGTTTTATGATACTTCCTATTTTACAGATGGGCACCCTGTAACCCTGTAACCCTGTAACCTATCTAACTCAATAAGTGGTAGAGCCAAAATTCTCCTCCAGGTTTATCTGAATTCACAGGCCAAGTTCTGAAACTCTTGAGCTTAGAGGCTTTGACAGCAGAGAGACCCATGGTAGCCTGAAGGTGGGCATTAGTGATTTTGTACTTCCAGCCACCACAGCACCTCCAATTTGTTGTTCTAGTTTGTCTTGTGTATTTTCTTCTGTCACACATATATGATAGGTTGGAAGGGTTCCCAGAGGAGTTTATGTATCCTTCTTAGCCTCTCAGATTATGCCATCAGCCTGATAATTATGCAAATGGTAATTCTACCCTTTCTTCCTTGGACCATTACAGTAGGCTTCCAGTGTACTTCTGAGATCCTGTTTTCCCTTCTCTTTGACCTAAAATTACAGAAAAATATATTTGAATATCATTTAACAAGCGATAGATCCCTTGCCATGATTGTTTGATCTTTGTAATAAACCTATTTTGCTTATTTTATAGGAAAAGAAAATAATGCTCAAAGAAATTGGGTAGCATTCTTCATTAAATCAAGAAATAAGTGGTACAACTGGGACAGAAACCAGGCTTTGTCGCTAAACCCAGTGCCCATTGCATTATAACAAGTTGCCCCTTAATTGGAAATCGCATTGTTACATTAGAAACTACTATACTATACTATGTCATTTCTCAGCTCACAAGCCTTTATTGGCTCTCCACTGCCTTCACATCAAGACTAACGTTGAGTCCTGCAATTCCATGAAGCCAGTCAATTTCTGTAGCTTCCTATCTTCCCTTTCCTTCAAATCCACCTAAATCTAAACTCTAGATGGAGGTTGGAAACAAACCTTCCATGGACGATCTCAAGCCCATAGACATGTCAGTTTGGTTCACATACAACCATTTACATGAGGAAACTCATGATCATAACCATGTCAGCAATTGGCTGGAATTATGTAACAGTTGTTTCTCTAACCAGAATCCAAAGCTTCCAATTGCACTGTTCTCCCCTCATATCACATTGTCACATTTCTAGCATGCTTCATATTTGTGCATTACCTGTTGGACCCACACATACAGGTTGTTGCTGCTGTCATACACACTCTACTTTGGATTTCTCCAAAATTTCTTTTGGATTATTGTTTAACAAAAACAGGTATTTAAAAGGAACTTTACATTAAGCTTTTCAAGTAAAGTTGTTATTGTTCCCAAAAATGTTTAAAAAAAAATCCCAACGATACTTGTTAAAAGCACAATTTCCTGGACTCTATCTAACCTGCTATGTAGAATCTCTTATCCAGAGTTTAGAAATTTTCATTTTTCACTAAGATTCCTGGTGTTTGTTATAGAAAGTAACATTTGAGGATCAGACATTAGATGAACTGTGCTTGCTTTTTTTTCAACATAGGGCACATTCTCTGCCTTCATATCTCTGCTTTTCCTCTTTCCTTTGGCTGGAATCTCTTCCCTCCCACCACCCCAATTTCTTTGTTTGCTTTTCTAGCATACTATTTTGAGGAATTTTCCATTAAGATCAAGACCTCTCTCTCTCTTTTAAGGCTCCAAGCTGGTTAATAAGTTCTTTTTATAAAGCAATAAATGAAATTTTTAGAATTCCAAGATAAGACACCATACAAAAGAGTTATTAACAAAATCCCTTTATTTTCTATTGAAAACAATTTATTAATCAGATATTATCTCATATTGCCATCACTAATTGCTCAGTCCTTTTACTCTAGACACCTCTTTCCTCAAGTTTAAGCAGAAATAAACAAATATGTCTACATCTATATATCCAATGGTCAAGATCCGTTGATACCACCTGGTCAATGAATGTTCCTCTTCTGTAACTGACTTCTCTCCCTCTTGTATAGTCAAGATAATTAACAGTGATGACATCCAGTGACAACTTTCCCTTCTCATTTGACTCTGAGTGGTGACCTAACTCTATCTTCTTACAGAGATTCTATGAAGAAACAATCATGCAAATGTTCTCATAACAAAATATGAACTTTAAAGATCTTGAAGGTTTCATTATCTTTCTCTTTTGGTATGTTTTATAAACAATGTAGTGCAAACATTATGGCCTAAGTCTTACTATTCTGTGTTCCTCTAGTTAAACTGAAAATTCCAATTATAAATAAAGAAAACCCATGTCCATAGAAAATGACCAAATTCACTTTGATCCATAAAGGCAATGTTTGGCGAGGGTCTTTAGAACAATCCCTCCCCGGTCCAATAAGCATTTTTAATGTAAGAAGAGAAACTTACATATTGCACAAAATTTAATATTCTGACAAAGTCATTTCTAATTTCCATATATTCATTGACTTTTTTCATTTACTATTTCATTTAAACATTTAGTATCATGCAATGCATGTTACCTTGCCATACACCAGCAATACAGACCTATGTAAGACAATAGCCCAGCTATCAAGTAGCAGGATCCTAATAATCTCCTTTAGGAAACTTGTCCTGCACACACCAAGCAACTCTTTTCTTTGCCTTATCTCATTCTGTCTTGTGCTTTTATGGCTTTCTCATTTCTGCTCCTAATACTTACTTTCCACTCAGTTGTAAATTCCTTGATGGAAACACCCATGTTTTAATCACAGCACCAAGTACAGTGTCAGGCAAGTGACACAGCTCAATAAATATTTTCACTGGGGTTGCTCCTGCACTCTCATGAAAATGGACAAATATGAAATATAGAGGTAAGGGAAACAAATTACCTTACTGTTTTCTACATTTTTCTCAGACTAAATTCCTTTTTGACCTCTTGAATATCCAAAATCTATACTCACAATAAATGTACTTGTTTTAAAAGCTTACTATTACATTACGGAGTCTTTCTCCAGGTCTTGGTCAGCTTCTTGCACTAGTTTCCTGACCTTTTTGGCATTCAGATCCCTCAAGACGGTGTCTGACTTGTTGGTCAAGTAGCTGACTTTGGTTCAACCAAATACTACCTTCACACTTTTTAATAATCAGACATAATATTTACAACAGAAGAGCATTGAAAACCTACAACCACCCATGGGGAATGTGACTTATTTTACCTGAGGTCTTATCAAGCCTCTGTGTAGAAGCTAGCTGCTAGTTTATTGATATTTGTAGCCCACGTTTCCAGTAATAGCATGATTGCACTGGGCCCTTAAAACCTAAGCTACATATTAGTGAAGAATTAGGCCCTGGGGGTACTCTCAGGAACTCAAGAACTTTTCAAGTTGGAGTGGTTCAGAGTTGCTGAGTGTGTGTGTGTGTGTGTGTGTGTGTGTGTGTGTGTAGTTTGAAGATGTGTTAAGAAAACTTAAAAATGAAGTTGGGAAGCCATGAATGGAGGGTTCTCATGGACATACAGCTTACTTAATCCAGCAGGAAGAAGGAAGATTTCTCTTAGCCCATCAACAACATGTTGTCTTTGTCTAGAGGTAATAAGAAGTCCCCACCATTTCAAACTTTCAGTTTACTCCAATGAATTTTGTTCAAAACACCTCCTCATGACTTCCTCCTTTCCTTTATAAAAGATGATCTCCTCAATTCTCCAGACTTGCTTATGGTTTGCCATAATTTGCTTTGTTCCAAATTACAACTTCTCTGTTATTTACAAATGAACTGGTTTTTCTGGATGAATCCATTACTTTGTTCCTTCAAAAGGCTGACATTTCAACACATGTGCATGCAAGCATGTGTGCACACTTTGCTATAATCTGAAGTTTTGCAAACCACACAAAATTCTTTTTTTCCAAATAACATTTGCATGATATCCTGAAATGCTATTCTTCAGGTAAAAGTTAGCTTTATTAAATTTCATACAGGGAAAAATTATACTCTTACATTGCCATGGCAACTGGAGACCTCATCTATTGTGAAGTTAGAAACACACTTGGCTGGTAAAAGCAAACCCTCCCCATCTATCTACCAGAGGTGAAAGAACTCCACCTCCTATGAAAGGAGCTGCATCTCTACACAGTTTTATTTGCTTGATAACATCAAGGTAAGGCCTAGCACTGCTTGGTAACTTTATAAGAAATCAGGCTTGACATAAAGCCAGTTTATTAAGGAGATCCACTTTATAATGTTTTATAATTGGAAAGATACTTTTATTCTTTTTGAAGAAAAATTGCTTCATTCCTTTGACCACCCCTTATTACACTTCACAAATGCCACAGCTGTAATTTAAAGATCCTCAGGGGTTTTTTGTTACTTTTATAAATTTAAGAGCTTTTCCTGCTCTTTTTCTTCTCTTCTCCATCTGAAAAAGGAAAAGATCCAATCCCTTTCTTGGACATCCTGATATTCTTCTATATATCATCACAGCATTTCATCTGGATGATGTATTAGCTTCACCCATCAAAAGCATTCAATCCCTTTGGTGATATATTACTCACTGACAAATGCCAGCTGGCAGGAATTGCTTTTGTGATTCTCACCAAGAGTTACCTCATTATTTAAAACGATAAATTGCCTTTGAAATGATAACTACTAGTTGAAGAAATGAACAGTGTGTTATTACTTAGGCTAGGCAGGCCCCTACATCTGGCCAAGCCTATTAGAAGTCAACCTTCTAATGAACGAGCATAATATGGTCATTCCATTTTGCAAAGAGAACAAATCCATCTTGGTCAGATAGGACTAATGTTTGGAAGGGATTCACCGAAGAAATGCAAGTTCTTATCCCTTGCTGTCCCATATTAGATTTTAAGAAGGTATAGAGCATTCCAAAGAAAAACAGTAGATGTACACCTTAGCTTGAAAGAAGCTACATTTTTACTGATGAAATTTTTGTTTGTTTAAATATTAGTTATTTTTATTCTCTTCTTGTTTATATTAAAATTCAAGGAATTTACTAATGGTTTTAACTCTAAGATTTAATACGAAAAATGATATAAAAGTGAATTTGGAGTGAGATTGTGAAGAATTTTGATAGTTGCAATGAAGAATATGGATTGATATAGCAGAAAATGAAGAAAAGCCAGTCTGAAATCAGACAAGGAGAATGACATGACCAAATGTATATATATCTGAAAATTAACTCTGTTTAGACTGAAGAAGATGGTTTAAGAAGATATGGGTTAACTGATGAAGTTCTGAATGAAATTTAGCTTTCAGAGAAGGCATTCAAAGAAGGAAAAGGAAACAAGAGGGAAAGGATAGGTGTAGAAGCTAGACTCTTGAGTGTGAAAATGCATTGCCTAATGATTTCATAGCAGCCAAGCACAGTTCATAGAATGCAGGCACTCCAACTCATTCTTATTTAGTAAAAATAAGAATCAAGATCAAGATGGATATTATTAGATCCTTGGAAATAAAATGTAAAATAAGAATTTATAAAAATAGCATTCACTTCTCTTTTTTGAACTTAAGCAAGTAATAGATGCAATTCCAAAACTAGGTCCTTTATGCTTGATTATAACCCCTTCCAGCTTCATAAGAGCAGTGGGCAGCAATGAGTAGCCATGTGTTTAGGATTAAATGTTCTTCTCACATTGTCATTTTTGTCTATACAGAGGGTACAATAGGTGTGGTATTTATAGTTTCCTTCATCCTCAGTTTACACATAAAGAAACTGAAATATTCAAGCGCTCAACCAAAGGTCACCCAGTGAAGTAATGATTCAGTGGAGACTCTGGTCCAGAATTAATATGGTCCTACTTTCTTTTTACAAACATGAGAGAAGATGAAAACATAGGAAAACTTCTAACTTCAGCAATAGTCAAGAGAATGAGGACACTGTGAAAGCAAACTTTTAAGAAGTCAAAACAATGGGGCAAAATTGGTTAACTTTTACTAATTTTTAGATATTGTGGTTTGAAAAAATGTTTTCTGTCTAATCAGTTGTTGATTTAACAGGGAATCCTTTCTGCTTCTACATCACTGAAGGGAACCCTGGGTTGTAATAGAACTCTTCACACTTGTAGCTGGATATTTAAACTCAAAATCCTGCAAAGGGAATGCAGTTAACAAAAATTCATGGTACCAACGTGTCCTTTAGTTTAAGGTTCTCGTATTGCAACCAAATAGAACACTTGGCTAGTCATATTTCTTTTATTATTTATTTATTTATTTATTTATTTATTTATTTATTTATTTATAATTTTATTTAAATTCAATTAATTGATATGTATTGTATTATTGGTTTCAGGGGTAGTGGTCAGTGATTCATTAGTCTTATATAATACCTAGTGCTCATTACATCCCATGCCCTCCTTAAACTCTTATGAGGACATTAATTCTCTTCCCTTTCTCCACCCGCTCTTCTTTGTCTTTACACATGCATGCACACACACAAAGTTCACAACCCAATAATACTCATTTGTGGTAGTACTTAAAAATAAGATTCTACTTCTTAATTTCTACCCTAAGTGAATAGAATAAAAAATTGAAACTGCAAGTTACTAGAGATATCATCTAATTCTATCTCCTTTTCCCACCTCATTTTACAAATCAGAAACTGGATAAGAAGTCTTTGTGCTTAGGATCACATTGATTGTCAGAGGATGAGTCCCGGACAGGGAATCAGCCAAGAGTAGGGAAATGGCAGTGGAGGGTAGGGTAGACATATGTTCTTAGGCAATTCATGCAATCACTTTGATTTCAAGTTTCATTGGTTATTGTAGAAATCCAGTGGGGTCACAGGTTCAATAGATCTTAATAAGCTATACCTACCTGTACAACATAGGCATCAATGAAGCTTTCTTTTAATCATAATGCTTACACTATGGAGGGAAGCACAGCTAGGGAGACAAACAGGCCTGAGATCAGATGTCAGCTTCTTTATTTACTTCTTTCACAATCTCTGTCCTTAAACATTAGTCATGAGAATGAAGGCAGGGGCAGTCTCAGTCTGATTGGGAAGGGTGCATTTGCACATTATCAGAATGTGATTTGTCAACATGGATTGCATTTTAAAAGGCACAGTCCTTTTATTTAGTAATCCCACTATAAGAAATTGACCCTGTAAATGTATTGACAACTGTTTACAAAGGTCTTTATACAGAATGCTTATTACAGCATTTTTTTATAGTAGCAAAAAACTGGAAACAAATGACATTTTGTAGATCATTATAAGAGGATCAGCTAAATCATTTTTGAACCATTCTTTGAACTTAAAAATGAATAGAGAGTGCATTTAAAAAGATATGAAGATATAATATGTAGTCGTTCAAACAATGAGATAGAAAATAAAAGTTTGAAATTTCTGTTATTAAATGTCAAAAGCCTCAGAGAGAATGTTGTGTATAGGATAATCACCTTCACAGCCTAAATTATATATATGATATACATAAGTATATTTTTTAGTTCTAAATTATATATAAGTAGTTTATATATAAATTATAGATGAATATTATAAATATATCTATGCTTGTATAAGCATGAAACAATTTCAGAAAGCATTTTGGGAATGAATCAAAAGAAACTCATACCACGGGACTCCTGGGTGCCTCAGTCTGCTGAGCCACCAACTCTTGGTTTTGTTTTTTGTTTTTCTTTTTACCAACTCTTGGTTTTGATAGGTCATGATCTCAGGGTCATGGGATCTAGTCCTGCATTGGTTTCGTGCTGAGTGTGTAGTCTGCTTGTCATTCTCCTTCTGATCCTCCCCTGCTCATGCTCTCTCTCTCTCTCTCTCTTTCTCAAATAAATAAATAAAATCTTCAAAAGAAGAAAAAGAAACTGTTACCAGCAGTTATTATAGAGAAATAAACTAGGTTAGTGAATTAAGTAATTGCACTGTGTGTATAGTGTGTATGTTTTCTTGTGTGTGTTTATACAAAATTGTATGCACAAAAAATTTTATACATATATGTGTATATGTATAAATATATGTGTATATATATCTATAATTTAACCACCTGGATAACCCCTGGGCATGTGTGTCTGTATGTGTATGTAAATAATCTGAGTGGTAAAATTTTGGAGCATTTTTGCTTTTTGTTTTAATTAAAATTAATAAATTTACTTTAAAAACAAAAATACAAACAAATAAATAATACAAGAGGCATAATAATATTGTCCTGCCAAGCTATAATTAGTAATTTATGTGTAAAGAGTGTATATGTGAAGATATAATATGATAATAATATAACATGTGTAAAAAATAGAAAGTGTGGGACTGATAACATAGATGATAGAATGATTGCTCCTCTTTTCACTTCAGCTTCTTCTCTGGGAGTTAAAATACCTGTCAATATGTATTTATTTATAGTTGTGCCTTTAATGTTTTAATGTTTCTTTCTTATCACCTAACAAGAAAACAGTGGAACATAATGGAACGTGCAAAGCATGTCATACACTCATTCATTTAAATAAGTAGATACTAGGTAGACAATTCTCCTATGTGCTGGGAATGCAAAGATGACTAAGATATTCCCCATCCTTGAGAAGTTTACATTCAGGTGAGAATCACATATATGAAAGTATTACATTGAGCATGCTCTGTGTGAGTACTCATGACATCAAGAGAAAAATAACAAAACGGAGGCACAAAGCAAGGCAAAACTTCTCAGATGGGCTGCACTTACACTTGAAGCATGCTAGCTAGTGTTAGAATCACAAGTCAGTCCCACATGCTGGGGTGAGGCATTTAAAACCAATTCTTTAGCAGCACCCAGCCAAAGACCGTTTTGAAGCCTAGAAATGAGGTGATTCATTTCTTCTATAGAGAGATCCAGTGATCAATAATTTTTTAAATTAAAAACATTTTTTTAAAGATTTTATGTATTTATTCAAGAAACACACACACACACAGCGAGAAAGAGAGAGAGAGAGAGAGAGAGAGAGAGAGAGAGAGGCAGAGACACAGGCAGAGTTGTTGCAGGGAGCCCAACATGGGACTCGATCCCTGGACTCCAGGATCACGCCCTGGGCTGAAGGCAGGCGCCAAACCACTGAGCCACCCAGGGATCCCCCCCAAAAATTATTTTTAATTAAGTGGGCTCTATGCCCAATGTGGTGCTTGAACTCACAACCCTGATGTCAAGAGTCACATACTCTACTGACTGAGTCAGCCAGGTGCCCTGAGTCATCAATAATTTGGCAGCTAGTTAGAGAGAGGTCAATTCTGTTAGAGATATCTTTTGAGAAGTGATTACAATAGCGTGGGTGAGAGAAGGCAGTGTTCGGAGAGAAGGAAATAACAGTGGACATGGAGCAAGGCATAGATTGGCGGGTGTTCAGGACATAGCTTAAACAGAAATAATTGGATACATGGAGTACAGTCAGCGATGGCTTGGGATGCCAAGCAAGGACAGTTGGATACTTTGTGGTGCCGTTAGTTGAGAAAGGATTCAGGACAAAGTCTGGGAAGGCTAGGGTAGTGAAGAACCACTAGGGCGGACACTAGAGTGTGAGGCACCATGTTGTTCCTTGACTAGAAATGATGGTGGGCAGGGAGTCACACATGGCCGCAGCTCAGTGTGACTTAGGTGTGAAGTCCTCCATGACTTCTCTTAGAAAAAAGGGCTGGACATTTCAATTTATTTGTTGATAAAACCGATGAGAAGGAAAGCAAGAATGAGTAACACACATTTGAAGAGCAGACAGAAGAAAAACTAGTGGTGGAAGCAGACGTGTGCTAAGATAAGTGCATGTATTCCTGTTAGAAATAAAAACACCCATGACTTCAGATGGGAATCATTTTCCTTTTTGAAATGAGACTTAGCCCTTTCAAAATCCAGAAACATTATGGAACACCTTCTGCTCTTAATTGGCTGCTAGCTGCTCTACATAATTAAATACCACTCACTGCCCTTAAAATTTGATGCACCCTCTAGCAACCTTCATTTTAAATCTGCTCTTAACCAAGATTTCCTGGTTAAAGGAGGGCTTTTATTTTTTAAATAACTGATTCTTAAAAGCTTTTATTTCTGCCAGAGCAAAACGCTTCTAGAATAATTTTTTAAACACTTCCCTGAGATTTTTCAGGTACAGTCCTACAATGCTCCAAGACAAAAATATTGTTTTCTTGAAACTCTGGAAGGGTCTCAAGCACCCCACTCCCGAGAACTAATACCAGAGAGTAGAGGGGGGAAATGTCATGGCCAAGACTTTCATGGCCCTCCGGAGAGCTGTTGCAAAAGATAATATGATATGAACCTTATCTCAACCTCAATAACCCCTGTCTTGCTGGGATCAATAAAACACGGAAAACCTTCAGAGTATCCAGGGTGGAATTTAATATTGGCCTCTAAGGGCGTTCCTTTGTCCAGCCCACAGAGCTTTCAGCAAATTCATTGGCACATAAAAACTTTTTCTCATAGATTTTTCTTTAGCATACAAAAGCTTCCAATTCCAACAAAACCTCTTTCAGCAAAATGTCACGTGAATGAGTTTCTCTGCAGTCAAAGCAGCCAGAATGCTCATTAAATTGCTAAGCAGTTAATTCTAGAGCTTCAGATCTGAAAGATAACTTACTTATGGGACAAAACGCATCCTTCCCAGTGACTTTTCTATTTTCTACCTGAAAATGATGCACTTTGGGGATTTTTTTTTTTTCAATAAGAGTTCATTTCCCTTAGAAAAATCTCCCTACGTGCTGTCAGAGGTTGTGCATTCTACTGAAACCCACAGCATTAGGAGGGAGCTGAGGCAGTGTCTGGACAGGATGCTACATTCCAAATCCAAACACCAAGGTTTTAAAATGACCCACTGTATTGGATTATTCTTTCTACCGACACCTCGATTCATGCAGAGAAGACTGTTGATATGCAGGAAAATTGCAATGTAGCTGATGTACAGAAACCTTTAAGTAAACTGCCTCAATGTGAGTCAGTTGGTAAAGAAGAAGGAAGTTTGGAAGGATTTTTTTTTTTTTTTTTAAGTAGGAGAGAGAGGTATATCCTCAGTTCTATTTAGTTTGGATCCAGAATAGCACTTGAATGTAAATTAAGATTGATGTACCAGAAAGTCATTAATGATTAACGGAAACGTAAGAAGTTATATAAGAAGAAGGAGGAGGGGAAGAGAAAGAATAGAAGAGGAAGAAATACAGTAGATTTTGTGAAAAGGTCAATTTTAGACATTTGGCTTAATTCCCTGTGTGTCTCTCCTACCCTTTAGTGAAGACTGGTATATGCTAGTGCAAAGATACAAGAATATCCTTCAAAAGACAGACCAGAAGTGCGTGGGAGTAGGAGCAGCCCGTTTACCTCTTCACCTGCGCTAGACAAGGCTGTAAGGATAGTGGGTTGTTTCCTGAGCACCCTAAAGGCACAGTTCCTAAACCATGAACATCCTTGGTAGGAGGATGCATTAAAGAAAAAATTACTCATGACACTTGTTAAAATGGTAAGACAGAGGTTATTCAGGATTATCATGATAGGTACAGGGACCACAGACGTGGGGCTTTGTGATAGGGGAGAGAGATTGGGTCAATTCTAAACAGAACAAGGAAAAATGGAAATTCACCGCCATGATGCAGAGTGGAGGGGGGTTAGGGGATAGAAAATTTCTAAGAGAAATTAGGGGTGAGAGGAGATTCCGGCTAAACTGACCTGGCAGGATCCTTGCTGAAGACAAGACGTCACCTGGGAGTGGTGGAGAAAGATAAACCCAGTCAGAGGGATGCTTGGGTGGCTCAGTGATTGAGCAAGAGAAACCCAGAGGGATGCCTGGGTGGCTCAGTGGTTGAACATCTGCCTTTGGCTCAGGTAATGATTCTGGGGTCCAGGGACCGAGTCCCATGCTCCCTGTAAGGAGCCTGCTTCTCTCTCAGCTTGTGTCTCTGCCTCTCCCCACCCCCTCACCCCACCCCCACCCCATCTCTCATGAATAAATAAATAAAATCTCTTAGGGAGAGAGAGAGAGAGAGAGAGAGAGAGACTCGATCAGATAAGGAGGGTGATCAGACCCAGATGGTGGAGATTTCTGGCTATACCAGCCTGGACAATACAAGGACAGATGCAGAAGTGTGAAGGATGAGGCCTAGTTAGGAAGAGGTCAGAGGAAGCCGACTGAAGTTTTCGCTAAAGGAGAGACTACTTGTCAGGTTGGAGGAAGAGTCAGAGTTCAAGTATCACGAGAAATGAACCTTCTTTCTCCTGCATATGGGGTAATGCCTCTTCCAAGAAATGAGGTTGGGGCAGGCAAAGTTCCAGCTGCTTCCACTGGCCTGATGCGCTCCCCTTCAGCCTCTATGTTTCTGTCATGACGGGATGAGTGTAGAGGTTAGATGCTGTTTATTGGCCTAATGGTAAGCCACCTAGCAACTGACTGACCGGAAGCCCGAGCAGTGAACAGGACTGCTCCTTCACATGCTGCTCTTTCTTTCTTTCTTTCTTTCTTTCTTTCTTTCTTTCTTTCTTTCTTTCTTTCTTTCTTTCTTTCTTTCTTCTTCTTCTTTCTTTCTTTCTTTCTTTCTTTCTTTCTTTCTTTCTTCTTTCTTTCTTTCTTTCTTTCTTTCTTCTTCTTCTTCTTCTTCTTCTTCTTCTTCTTCTTCTTCTTTTTCTTCTTTCTTTCTTTCTTTTTTTTCTTCTTTTTTTTTTTTGTTCCCATTTTCCTGTCTAGTAAGTCCCACGTATTCCAGCTCCTCAGAGAGGAGATTATTTCCAGATTCCCCTAAAATAGGGATTTGCTGCCCTCCTTCACTCCCTGAGAAGCCTTTCTACTTTTCATCCCAGGAAATGGTTCATTGTGTAGGCCAACCTGGGCTTGCCCAGGCCTGAGGCCCTGTGGCCGGCACCAGGAGATTGAAATTCCTCAGCAGTTCTGTCCCTGTAATAAAACTATTTTTCCTGAAATTGATTGCTTGCTCTCCTGGAGACCTAAGTCATTTCTCCTGGCCACACTGGTTCTCTAGCGCATACTGGTTATCACTGTGATCTTAAGAGAGATTGTTTCTGTGTTAAAAAGAAAAAAGCAGAGATAGACATCAGCATTCCCAGTCCTTCACTAATGACTTGGCATGAATTTCTTATGTTAACAAAGAGGCAAGACTTTTGCCTGATACCTTTCTTTTCTGTGATTCTTCAGCCGAAACAGAACTAGTGCTTTCGAGTTGTTGTTCAATATTATTTCGGCATCCGCCTAGAATAGGAGCATAAAAGCTGGGTCCTGCTGTCTCACAGCTCGGAACATGGCAAAGGAAATAAGACATGATGAGCAAATAATGCCATGTAAAAGGAATGTGAAAATGAAACTCAAATTTCAGTATTCGTAAATAAAATGGCATTAGACCAGCCGTGCACACTTGTGTTCTTACAGTCTGTAGTTGCTTTCCCAGCGCCAGGGAGAATGGAAGTGTCCAGAAAGAGACAAAGTGATTGTGGGGCCTAAAATATTTACTATCTGACCCTTCGCTGAAAAAAATTTGCCAACTTCTCTATAAATTGCACAGACTGATCACGAGTGTTTAATACTATAAACTTTTCTAGCTCTTTGAAAATCGATGATATGATGTTAGCCCTACAAAATCTCTATGAATTAGGAAAGTAGGTATCATTATCTTCATATGACAGCCAGGGAAGCTGTTGTAATAGATCCCATATTAAAGAGGCTCAGTATAGCTGCCAGGCTAAAAGCACATCAGGAAGATGACTCATCCTTGCCAGAAACCTAAACCATGCCCCTCTGTTTTGCAAGCTTCAAACTGGAGTGCAAAATCCTCCTTCACTCCTTTCTGTACTCAATCCCTCCTTCCCCCACCCCCCATGGCTACTCTCCACCTCACCCTGGGTAACAAATGAGAAATTTTGAGGACTATTGAGCACTATAAATTTTCACAGCAGGGCTGCTTCTCAGCCCAGGAACTTGGGTAATTGTCACACATTGGTAAAATTCATAGGAGACAATTGCCCTCAAATCAACAATTCCATCTGCAAGATGCTGTTGGGGGTGGGGAAGGATAAGAATCCTGTCCTCAGTGCTGTGTAAAGACTTAAGAATTTTAACTCACTCTTAAATAATGCCTTTTGAAAAAGGTTCCCAAACACATTTTTGGCCTTTTGAAAAAGGTTCCCTATGTGTTGTTTTGTATTGGCTTCTCACCATTATGCTTTTAAAGCTACACTTACATTAAAATACTGGAAGGAAATACAATGAATGTAAAAAAAAAAATGTCATTTTTGGGTGCAGAGATAATGGGTGTTTCTTTCCTAAGTGTCTTTTTCCCACATTTTCCCCAAATAGCATGTTTATTCTAAAGAGTGTATTAAATATATAAACATACATACACATATATTTGCTTATTTAATGGGACTCTTGGAAAGACTATCTCCTTGACCAAACCAGAGACAGATTCCCAGAGTCCTCATTTTGACTATGTGTTGCTTTGCACCTTGTCCTCCACCTGTCTAGCCGTTTTGGAACAAATCCTGTAAGTCAGTTTAGTGAGATATCTGATCACTCTAGAAATAGCTGATCACTCTAGGAAATGTGATTGTATTCCACATCCACTACCTACCTTTGATATGTCAAAGATCACTCTGGCTTGTCTTCAGCAAGATGCGTGTTAAGTTAGTCTAGCAAGAAGTCCATACCCTCAATGTCTTCTCTTAGTCATTTCCTATCCACTGACCCCTGCCTCTGCTCCTTGGCTCTAAATCCCTCCTTGTCCTTGTGTTAGGAGTTGGACTCCCCCTGTCTCCCAGACTGCAGCAGTCTCAACACCTACTGCATAGTCTTAACACCTACTGACGCAATCTTGTATAAAGTCTTCTTTACCATCTTAACAAGTGTCAGAATAATTTTTTTCTTTAACATCCTCAGAAGACCCTAATTTGTTTTAGTTATCTCACAACACATTCCTCAAGGAGCCTGAAAGCCCTGTTTCAGCTAGACTTATTTTATCCAGAATTTTTTAATTAAAACATCTGCCTTCCCCACTTCTCTGTATTTGCTAACAGCATCCAACCATGTGAAACTCCTTTTGCCTCTATTAACAGTATTTCAAGGAAATTTAATTATAACAAGTTCTTTTCTTTAGCTTTCTTGAACTATTTCATGAAACTAATATTTGTTGCCTTTGCTCACAAGGACAACTATCCTTACCCACATCCTGTCAGTTACAATTAGGGAGTCAATTATTGTGTCAGATTCAGATTGAAGACAATAGTTGAGGACAATTTTAGCCTGGATAAATTGCAAAATCAGTTCATGAAGACCCGGTCTTGGATTTCGATGCCATTGTTTTTTAGCTCCAAGCAAGCTTCTCAGATGAGAACATAAGTTATTTTTTTCTGCGAAATGTACCATTTCAACAGTCTAGTGTTTAGCGCTTGGTAAATATCTTCTAAGCTCAAATGCTCAAAAAGTAAGATGGGAAGAGAGTGGCAAGTGTAGAGCTAAGTGTAGGTCTATATATAATCTCTACAAGGTTGAGATAAGGGAGCTGTAGTCTTAAGGGTGCCACTGATAGAATTAATACAGTTTCTCACTGCAAGAGAGACAGTAGATCTGGGCCAGGAAGGGCTGTTACAAGTAGGTCAACTGGGTAACAAAAAGAGACATAGCATCACCTAAAGAACATTAAAAAGCTTGCTCTGCTGCAACATACATCTCAAGCCAGCCTAAACGCAATATTGGAAACCTCCACTATCCTAAATTATTTCCTTGTAAAGACATCATGACACGAATAGCCCCAGTTAAAATTCAATTAATTTCTTAAGTGGAAGAAACATTAAACCATCATTCATTGAAATTCAAGAAACATTTGGAGTGCCTGCTGTAGGTACAGTTTGTGCTAAATTCTGTGAGGGATAGTCAATAATGTACAAGGTAGCCGGCAAGTTAGGCACATTAAACCTTGCATCTTGATGGACTCATGTGTATTTCTTAGTTTTTTCACCTCATCGTGAACTGATAGTGGCATTTGTACACAACAGATATGCAGGTTGGATGACCTATCAAGTGAACTCAAAAGCACCCAGACTTGTCTATACTTGTTTCATAAGTGGTATTCACTGATCACTCACTTGGATGTCACAGCAATGTTCTTTTGCTGTCAACATTTCTAAATGCTGAACTATCAATTTCAGAACTCTTCTCATTTCTTAATTTATAAACAAATCTCACTGTGGACTTTAAGGAACTGTTTAGGGCCAGCACTGCACTTTGGACAGCCAGGAACTGTTTAGGGCCAGCACTGCACTTTGGACAGCCTTGTCCATACTCAAAATTAACAACTTGGGCTGCACATTAAAAATATCTGAGGAATTTTTAAAAATACCCACCCTGAGTCCCCGTGTCAAACTCATTAGCTCTCTGGGAATGAAGCATGCATGAGCTTCTTCAGTATTTTCAGCATGCCAGAAGAGTGAGATTCTTTAAGCCTAAAAACTTACAAAAGGCTTCAGGGACTCTCTACAATCCCTGGATGAGCAGATACTTGCCTTTTCATTTCACACAATTTGTTACAAACAAATGTACAGTGATGACTCCTGTAAGCCTTGTTAGAGAATTATTCTTGAGTGAGCTAATTCTTTTGTGTTGACTAAGCTAGGCATTAATATTTAGACAATAGCCAGCTAGTAAATGGTTCAGATAACTATACAAATATCTTTGAGTCCTTTACAATTTCTCATTGTCTTTTTTCCAGTTGAAGCAATCCATGGTCATTGTAAAACATTCGGACAACATAGAATAATTAAAGGAGGAAAAAAGATCACCCATAATCCGACTACCCAAAAGACAGCCACTGCTAAGATAGTGGTATATTACTTTCCAGATAGACACTTTTGCACAAACACACACACATTTTGAAATTATCATCTACATAGAATACTGTATCTTTTTATAAATGCCATCATCTCAAGAATATTATCATGTTAATACTCATGATTGGGTTTACTATAATTTATTTAACCAATTCTTTATTGTTAAACACTTGGGATTATGTAGTTTACCCTCATAATAGCAGTAATACTGGAACGATCATTTTATACATGTAACAAATCTTTATTACAGTATAACTGCTTTTTGAGATTTCCTACAAATAACATCATTGGCTCAAAGGGTATGAACATTTTGCCATTCTTTTTACACACTTTCTTTTTTTCTATAGGTTTTCAATTTTACCCTTTCTCTAGCATGGGAGGAGTACATATTTTCTTTTATTTTTAAGACTTTATTTATTTATTCATGAGAGACACACAGAGAGAGGCAGAGATATAGAGGGAGAAGCAGGCTCCTCACAGGGAGCCCAATGTGGGATTGGATCCCCGGACCAGGGATCATGCCCTGAGCTGAAGGGAGACGCTCAATTGCTGAGCCACCCAGGCATCCCAGGAGTACATATTTTCTGAACTCCTAGAGCACTGAGTAGTATTCTTTAAACTTTTGCTGAGTGATATCTTACTTTTGTTTTAATTTGCGTCTCTGAGTACTAGTATGGCAAAATACGTTAATAGTGATGCTACTGCTGCTGGTGATGATGAGGATGGTATTGATGATAGACACAATGATGCATTGGTCTGCTTGTAAGTGCTTTCCTCTATTTAGTTTACCTTACTCTTTCTCTTTAAGTCTCTGAGTAAAATTGATTTGAACCTGTGGACAAACTCTCTTCAATATTTCCTTTGAGGTATAAGCTTCTATCAAATATTTTCAAGTTTTTATAATATAGTGTCTTTACAATGCCTCTAAATAACTATTGCAATAATAAACTGGGGTGAGAAGTGCGGGCTCATGGGAACTCTTGCACTGAACAAAATAGGGAAAGAGAACAGCTAACCTGGCCCTAAGATATTAGACTATCTCAGCTGCTCTAGCATCCCTAGGAAGAAATACACCATCTAGCAACATGACATTGCTTCGGAATTGACATTAGGGAGTACTTAAAACTGAAAGCCAGAGAGTTACACACATCAAGGGTCTGTGTGGGTTATGTGAAGCAAAATGCAGGCTAATGAATCATGATAAGTATTGTACATAATAAAAACATGATACAAAGAACAGGCAAATGAAATCTCAGCTCTGTAGGACTGACCACCTGTCTCATTTCCACTGACCATCTGGGCTCCACCATTGGTATATCTGGGCCATGTGAGGCTGAACAGTGGCAAAGAGATAAGGCTTTGGCAAGGTTGTACCCCCCACCCCCAACTGGCACAACTGGACAATTTTTAAGAACTGATCGAGATTTCCTGTTTGGAGATAGTATTTGTGATATTACTGGGCAACATTTGATCTGACATCCAAACTGTCAAAAGATAAACAAAAAAGAAGGAAAGAGTGGGAACCATTCCGCAGATGTTAGATAAATTTCTCAAATGCCCCTAGGACCACCTAACCTCCAGGTATTTTTTCTTTTGTGTCCATGAGGGATATATTTTGCTTTAAATCACATGTCTCTAAATCACAGGCTTTATATTTCTATATGCTTTACTCTACCATCCCATACCCCAGTTGCTGTTATCCTCAATAAAGTATCTCCATATTGCTTTTGGCATTTTAAAATTGAGATATAATTGACATATATTATTAAATTAGTTTTTAGATACAATATCTCAGAGAATTTTGTTTTGTTTTGTTTTGTCAATTTAGTTACTAATTGCCTTTTCTCACCTGAATCCAGCACATGATGGCTGATTCCAAGTGACTGCGTCTTTTAGGAATCATTGATGAGCGAGAAAGAACAACAACAAAAGCTATCTATTTGAAGATGGGCAAAAAAAAAGACTGCAGCAATTTGGGCTTTTCCTTCCTATTTAAAATAAATCTTTTATCCATCATAAGATATGATATAAAGTGGGATATCGTTACTATTTAAGACAAACCAGATACTGTGGACCTTCTGCTGATTAGAATTCTTCTATGGGCTCTTCTTATCTGCAGAAAAACACCAAACTCCTTGACTTATTCAGATAGGTCTCACAACTTGGTCTAAGCATATGATGTCTCTACTCATGTCTCACTGTCCTACTGTTTGCCCATTCATTTTGAATCCTCAACTTACCAAATCCTTTTACACCTCCAAGTTCCATTGGTGTTATTTGGGTATCCAAGAAAACTCTTTTTTCTTCTTTATATCTTGAAGGATTCTTTCTCCCCTTAAATATTCTGGTAAAAATTGATTCTTTGTTCCCTGTTCATACACATCCCTTCTCCTCCACTCAGTCATGCCTTTTCCTACATTCCTTCCATTATGTGTACCTATCAGTATTGGACCTACCAACCTGTGTAACAATTATTTACTGGTTTTTAAAAAATGAAGTCTTTTCAGCTAAAGCTCTGCATATGGCATTGTACTGCACAAGAAAGGAATTTCAAATAGATATCCTCTTAGTCCTCAGATTACTTAGAATTTAATGGCCAAAAGAGAGTCACAGAAAAGTTATAGTACACTATCTGCAAGCCAAGGTATTAGGAATTTTAACACAAAGCTCTGTCAATTCTAAAGCCACAAATCTGTTGGCTTAGTCATAATTTAGCATTGAAAAATGCTCCAAATATGCTCCTGTAAATATCTGAGTGTTTTTCATTAAAGATTATTCCCTGTAACATTATTGTCATCACCAACATCACTAAAGTCATTTCTCCTTTGGAAAGGGGAAGGGTAAAAAAACAAAACTCCAGAGAATTTTATTTTGGGTTATTTACAAAAAGTTATGGTGACTCCATCACAAAACCTATTGCATGTGAACTCCAAAACCACATTAAGAAATACAATTTGAGGAAATTTCACAATATATGATGATTACTAAAAATCACACAATACAATCTCTGTGGAGGGCCTGAGACAATTTACTGGAAAAATCTACAATGGAGGTGAAACAAATACAAACATTGTTTGAAGAAAACAACTTGTTTAGTCAGTGAATGCATGCAGTTCAATGTAATGGATTGTGTATACTTTAGATCAGCTCACCAAATCACACATGATGGCGCCATCTTCACCAGACCCACGCTCTGAAAGATCGTTAAAGCCTAAAAGCTTTTATCCGAGTACATTGAATCTCTTCAAAAGCTATTTGGGGAGGCTCTTGTCAAGTATTTTTTTAAATCTCATTTTCTTAATTCCTATAATTTTGTAGCTTTATCTTGAAAGTTAGAAAATAAAATGTTTCTGTTCCCTAACTTTCCTTCCCTTTGGAAATATTCCTTTTCTAGGTCTTGATTGTTGCCACCATCTAGCTAGGATTCTGTTTTTGCTTTTCTAGCATAAAGAACTATGGAGAAGAGGTGGAGCTGGCATGCTGTGTTATGTGGAGTGGTGCCAGAGCTTTGCGCTTGGTAAATGTTGAAGGAGAAGTTGGAGAGATGGATGGACATCAGAAGGCAAATGTCAGGCAAAGTAGGTCACAAATTACTGTTGCCTATTTTTTAAATATTTTGGATCAAAATCATAAAGGTGCAATTGAAATTGTCCTTCAGACTAGAGATGAGCATCAGAGGGCAACAGGGAGAGAAAGGAGGAGGGGGTAATTCCCAGAAACAAAGAGGTATTTCATGGAGGTATATGCAAGGTCCAAGACCATACTGCTACTATATTAATTGGGTGTTGATGTCATAATAGTGTACAAATGTAATGAGAAAACTCACTGGAGGAGATTAAAAAGGCTTCCACCGAGGACCTTTCAACTTCATCTTAAAGTTTATATTATGAGAAGTTGATGAGGGTGTTTTAAGCCCCAAAACACCAAAGGCAAAGGCATAAAACAGATAGCAATGTATTTCAGAGACAGTGGGATCCCTTTTCCCTTTCCTGAAAGTGTGGGAAGTGTAGACTTGTGCTATCTAGAAAGTTCTGCTTGGAATTCACCCTGGAATCCCTGGCACTAAGTCTTTACCCCTGCTGCCACTGGAGCTGGAGGAGTGCTGTTCTGCTAGGAGTCACAGGTTAAGGCTTTTGCAGATTCACATTTTAATTTAGTCTTAACTAAGCTTTGCTCACATGTCAGTACTTAGTTTGGCTCTAAACCCACATTCTTTCCTCTCACTCCTATGCTTCCTTATGGAAACTAAATCTACTACACTGGACTCTCACTATTGTTCAGAAGATGTTTCATCTGTTCCCACTGATTCTTGTAAAGGGGATCAGAGTATGCCACCCCAAGATATATCACTTTGGTATCCTTTTGGTATAACAACCAACACAGGGGAGCTCTCTGCTGTTCCCCATCATTGGAATGACAGAGAGTAAGGACCGGGCAGAGGCAGGACCTCATCCCTCTGTTACTGAGACAGAAACCAACACAGTCAGATACATGATGGAGAAGATATTAAAGAAGAAATAATGACAAGAAGAGGTGCAAGGTTTATATAATACTATAAATAAGGTTTGCCTGTAACAGTTTCAAATTGTACTCACTGTCCTGGTACAGTTATTAATATGATCCCTTTAATTGCAAAAGTATCCTGGAATGGGCAGTAACATCCATGGAGACCCTAGTAACACTAGTCATAAGCCAAAGAGGCAAGAGGCTGGTGAATGCCATGGAGACGATTTCAGAGTGGGGTTTTGGTTGAATTTGATTTACTATGTTCTTTAACTTGAAATGGTCTTATACCCCGTTTCACTCTATTGAAACGTACCTTCCCTTCAAGGCACATGCTAAATCCCTTCCTCTGGCCACCTGAAATGGACTGTCTTATCTCTGTACCTTGAAAACATTACATGCACCATTTGTAAAATAGTTACCACATTATTTCGTGTTGCTGTTTTCTTTCCATGCAGACATCATAGGTAATTCCAGGCCAACTGTAACTGTCTGTGATACAACCATAGCAGACTCATGCAACAAATGAAAGACATGTTTCCTGATTGAACTCCTTTCCTTCCACATCATTCAAAGAAAACTGTAAAGATTGAGTAACACAAATCATTTTCTTTGATTCAAGAAAAATTCAAAACATAGCTATTGAGCACCTATTAGATTTTAGATCCTATTCAATTTAGTAGAGTTGTCTTGGGGATCAAAATCAGAAAAAAAAAAAATCACTGGCCGTGGAGCTTTTGGAGAAGGATAGGCAACATTTTAGAAAAGAAACATAAAGTCTTATAATCTTTTGGATCTCAAAGACTCAGTGAGGCCTCCCTCACCATCCTACTTAAAATTGCAATGCCTTACCAAGACTCATCACCCCCTTGCCTGCCTTCTGTTTTTCAGAAGCATTCAGCACCATCTGACAAATTACATCTTTTATTGGTTGATCTGTTTAATGTCTGTTTCCCCAGCTAGAATTTAGGATCTGTGTTTTATTTACTCCCAAATCTCAGGAGCATAGACCAGCATCTACTAGAAAGTAGGTCTTCTGTAAATAGCTAATGACTGAATCTAAATTATATATGTTAGAAAGTTATTCAGAATAGCAAAATTAGGATAAAGCAGTAGATGTTAATGCCATAGAGGCCATAGCACTAGATTGTGATTTCAAATTGTGTGATCAGGTAAGCTTTATTTATAATGTGACAATTGAGCCAAGACTTGAAAGAGGTGAAGGGTGAACTGTACCTGGCAAAGACCTTGTGGCAAGAGACGGCTTGGATTCCATTGAACAGATCAATAAGGGGCCCAGTGGGTTTGGAGCACAAGGTGAGAGATGAGCAAAGAAAGGTAAAGGGCTGGGGATGCAGAGTGAACGGAGGGCTATGTAATCCCTTATGAGGATTGAGGTTTTTATCCTGTTTATTTATTTATTTATCTATTTATTTATTTATTTATTTATTTATTTATTTATTTATTTTATTTATTTATTTATTTATTAATCTTATGATTTATCTCAGTAGTTCACAACCAAGGACAGTTTTGCCCACCAGGGGACATTTGGTAATATCTGGAGACAATTTCATCGCCACAACTGTGAAGAGAGGTGCTATTGGCATCAGGGATGCTGCTGAATTAATACCCAATAGTAGGCAGAATATCCCCCCAACACACACAACAGGATATCATCTGGTTCAAAGTGTCAATAGCGCTAGGGTTTAAAAATTTTATTTAAGTTTCATAAGGATGATCCAGACTGCTGTGATGACAATAACCACAGGGAAGGCAAAGACAAAAAAAAAAAAAAAAAAAAAGAAGGTCAGTTGCAAATAATCCAGTGAGGGATGCTGTTGGTTTAGATTAAGGGCATAGGAGTGGAGCTACTGAAATGGGGGGATTACACATACGTTTTGAAGGTAACCTCTCCTCAAATTTCCTGATGGTCTAGATTTGGGGTCTGAAAGAAAGATAAAACCCAAGGACAATGTCAGGTTTCTGGCTTAAACTTCTTCTTTTTTTTTTTTTTTAAACTTCTGTAAGTAACAAAATGACACCAGTGGAGTGAAGGGTGACTGGGGGGCTTGCCGCAGGATTTGGGGGATGGGGTGGAAGTCACATGTGAAGTTTAGGGTATGCTAAGTAGGAGATGCCTATTAAACATCTAGTTGGAAATATCATATACACAGTTGGATAGGTGGGTGTGGAGTTATAGAGAAATGTCCTGGCTCGAATTATTAACCTGGGAGTCACAAGTGTTTGGGTAACATCTGAAGATCTTAATAGAATAAATATGAAAAATGAAGATGAGAGAACAAAGAATTGGATCCCGGGGGACCCTCATGTGAAGAGGTTACAGAGAATTGGGAGAGGGACCACTGGAAGGTCTAAAGCACTGCCATTTCCTGGACACTTTCATATAGCTCCAGGCCCTCAAATAATTGAATTTTAGTTTTTTATCTTCCTGCTATATCTTGGTGCACAGGGGCTGTCACCATTACCCTGAGGATCCATCCATACCAGGAAGTGCATCTTTCATATCTATTTCACAGCACCCCTTGGTTTTACGTTTGGTCACTTCTCTGCTTCCTGGCACCTGGTCATTTATATCGCTGATTCCAGTGTCACTATGCCCCCACTTCTGCTACAGCAGAAACTGCGAGTGCATGCTTGCCATCATTCTCTCTGTCCAACTGATTCCATCTCCAATCCTTCAATCAGAGTTCTTTGTTGCTTGGGCCTCACAATTTTGCACACACATACACACACACATGCACACACACCCCTCAGGAGTTTATAGCACATGTAGCTATAATCCCTACTCTCAGGCCCTTCATCACACTAACTTCTAAGTTATTTTTGGGTCTTTGGACATCCTGTTCCCAATGCCCGCGTGTTAATTTGTTAGAACAGCCATAGCAAGCCACATAGCAGGTTGTGGCTTACACAACAGAATTTTACATTCTCACTGTTCTACAGGCTGGCTGTCCAAGATTGAGGTGATGGCAGGCTTGCTTTCTCCTGAAGCCTCTTCCCTTGGCTTGCAGGTGGATGGATGACTGCCTTCTGACTGTCCTCACATGGGCTTTCCTTGGTGAATATGCTCATAGTGTCTCTGTGTTTTCTTTTCTTAAATTGGATTAGGGCCTACCATAATGGCCCCATTTTAATGTAATCAGCTCTTGAAATGCTCTATTCCCAAACATAGTCATATTCTGAGATTAGAGCTTCAAAAAATTAATTTTAGGGGATATAACTAACAAGCTGGAATACTCTTTCCTTCCTTTGTAGACTAGAAAATGACTTCATTCCTGAGATATCAGCTAAGAGGTCACAGTCTTTAAAGGGCTTCTCTTCAGCTTCCAAGATCATTTTTGTTGACCCTGTGCTTACTTTTGTACTAATAGCTGTCGCAGTGCATTGCAATGTTCTTTTTACTTGGCAACATCCTCCATACAAACACATACAAGCTCTCTGAAGGTAATGTCTGTGTCTTGTTCACTGTTGTATCTCTACTATATAACACAGGATATACACTCTGGAAATGTTTATTGGGTGAATAAATAAAATAATGAATTAATTTATATGTTGTATATTTTTAATCAGATTAAGGGTTATTCACAATGGAATCGCATGAATTGATTAGCCTCAGCACCTAGTACATTGCCTGCATAAGGTTGAAAGTAAGCAATAATTATTGATTGATGTAACTGAGTCCATGCTATGAATTACTGTATTCATTTGAATTTCTTTACCCACAATATTCATGCGGAAAGAAAGGCATGCTCTGAATATTCCCTTGGGTCACCAGTCCTGAATGGTACAAAATTTAAATTAAATCTGTTTCTTCTTTTGCTGTCAGTGGAGTGGCTAAAATGAGGAAGGTGGGAAGAATAGAGAGAAAAGATCAGATTAGCAGCTTTAAAACTCTATAGAGCTGTGATAGTTCAGTAGCCAAATATGAATATTAAAGTGTTATATAAAGGTCAGGCAATGTAAAAATGCTTCCGGCAAAGTAGAAATGTTACTACTGTAAACAATGCGCTAACTAAATTTGTAAAGCTCTGTAAGATAACCTCTGTGCAGCTTTGACTTTGAGACAGGTCGATTGCCAATGCATATAAATATCCCTTTCTTTCTTTCAAAGGTCAATCAGCTTTTATCTCAAAGAGAAACAAACAAAACTGAACCAAGCTATAAAAAATTTGAAGACAGGAGCAAGGCTGTAAAATTAATGAAATGTATGATTTAACTTAACTAGAGATGTGAATCTGAATACCCTTGTGGCAGATGGAGCAGACTAAGTTATTTGTGGCTTTTCAAATAGCACACTGTTCCCTGCCTTTGGATCAGCTATTGTCTTTGCTTGTAGTGAATTCCATCAACCTCCAAAAATAACGTATATGGTTCTCTTCTATTCGTCTTCAATACTTAATTGCTTGATAATCTTTCTTAGACACACACACACACACACACACACACACGCCTATGTTTGATGTAAAGCCAGCTTCACTGGTTTCTCTAGCATCATACCCATAATCCTAGATAGAGCTTACCTGACTATCTCAAACTTGTTATTTTTTCCGTCCATCTTCCTTAATAACCTGTGCTCGATTGCAAGTCATAGAACCATGTTTCTTCAATGTTGTATTTCCCTATGCTTAGGATGATGTCTAGAACAAAACTGATGCTTATTAAATGTTGAGAGACTCTAGCCAAGAATGAACAAAAATGAATGCATGAAAATCCGAGTTGAAGATATGGATGCTATGTGACAATTTTATTTTGAAATGTGTTTGTTTTCCTTCTCAGTGAGAGAGTTTTGGGACATTGTCTTTAAGGTGATACTAACTGTTCAGGTTGGAATAGGCTGCAGGAAGCCACTGTGGTTTTAAGAGTTTCAAGATCTATCAGTGTTGTTCTTTGGATCTTGGTTGTTTATAGAGGATTTCTGTTTCATTTGCCTAATGCTGTTTTTAATCTCTGACTTGTCTCAAATAACACTAAATACTAAATAGGAAAAGAGAAGAAAAGAAAAGCATTCAAATTCATTTTATTTATGCTTTTTTTTTTTGGGGGGGGGGCTATTTCTGGTATATCCTCTTGATGCTTTGCTACATAGTATTTGTACCTGTGGTTCTTGAAGAACACTCCTAGAACTACCAGTAGATTATTGGCCCTGAAAGCCCACTATACAGACATACAGTCTTTTGTGGCTAAATTGCTTGTTCTAACAGAAAAGAAAATGAGGCTGCTTTGGCAACTCTTCATTGGCAGAAAGGATGATGATGTGTTCCTATATGAGTGATGGGACCAGTGTGTTTTTCTTTCTTTTATCTTTGCTGAAAAACAATCCAGTCTACCTATCTTCTTGCCTGCTTTTCAAAATGGGATGTTAAAGATTTAAATAAAGACAAGAAAGGCAATATCCTACACTGAGTTTCTGAATTAGGAGCTTAAGGGGAAAAAGTGGGATTGCATTCCAGTAAGCTTATGGGCTTCAGAGCTAGACAAACTTACTTTCATCACTTGCTCTGGAACACAGTATAAATTGGCAGGATTATTTAATTCCTCTCAAGCCAGATTATTCACCTATAAGAGAAGGAGTGCTGAGATAAAACTCATTAAAATTATTAAGTAAAATATTTTTAAATTTTTGAGATAATAGGAGAGAAGGACAGAAATGTCTATTTGGTGAGAGCTTTCTATGTATTCAATTTTCTATATGAGTCATTATACTAGGTTATAGACTTTGGATGTTTTACTTCTGCAAATTTTCATAACAGGCCCTAGACCATAGTAGGCCCTCTACAAATCATAGTTACTTTTTCTTTACCAAGAATTTCGCAAATGAAGTATGGCATATGAATTTCTAGTTTTTAAATATACACTATTTCCTGATCTCTTCCTCATCTAGCTCCCTGGATATTTCAGTATAGACTTGGTAGATAAACCAACTTTGGTTTAATCTAGGCTTTGGCATTATTAGCTATGCAGGCTTGGACAAATTTTTTCCTTATCAACATGATCTACAGCCTAGGTTCCCACTGAAGACCCACTTCTTAATAGCTACAAAGAATTTTTTAAAATTGCTCATTCCTCAAAATCCAAATACATTAAAATTTTGTGATACCATGCCCCAAGGCTCCATGCCTACCGCAAGCTGAAGATTGTATCAAGTCCTCTTTCGATTCTCTTCTCCAATGGGGATAGGCTAAAATTCCTACATTCTAAGGTGGTTGGGAAAGGAACAGTGGGTGAGTCCTAATAATCCCTGAATAAAATCCCTAATAAAATGGGCACCAACTCACTGTGGTTGATTTGCTAGATTGACTGCAACTGTCCTGAATAGTCCACAGCTGGAACTAACAGCCACCTGCAGGTGGCGCCAAACTCCAGGATGAACCCGTAGAGATTCAGGTTGCGGTTGAATCAACCTGCCTCGACCCCACCACCACCCCAGACTTACACCAGGTTAACCACACAAACTTACATTGATCATTCTATATATTAATAATTAATTAATATTAATTAATAACATGCCACCACATTTTACCTCATTTAAAAAAGTTTTCTGACCCTCACCTACTGCTCTATGATTGGTCTTCCTGTCATACATTACCTTTGAGGATTAAATGAGATACTGTTATCTATAAAAAAAAAAGCCCTTATCGCTATGGGATTCAGCAAGTGAAAAGAAATGATGATGAGTTATCAGTAATTAAAATAACATCCAAAAGCGAAAAGAAGCTTTATGTTTCCTGACATTTTATTGCCTTTTCCAAAACGAAACAGTATGTTTTATTGGTGGTCCTGACAGGTTAAAAATCCAAGAATCTTACCTAAACTGTAGGACTGCTGATGATACTGACTCCATCTTTGGCCCTCCATCCTGTTCGTGCCCACACAATGACCTCCCTCAGAGCAACATGTTCCAGGCCCCTTGGAGGTTAATGTACACCCTGACTAGAATGTGGGAAGGCTTGTTCTGATCCTCCTTCTGGTGCACAGATGGCACAACCTTATATAACTACCCTTTGACCTCACCACCGATCCCCTGGCTCTATAAAAGCATGGGTTAAGTTTTGGACTTTATGGAGAATAGCTCCATGGTGCTTGGATTGTGGTGTGCCTGACCCCCATCAGTAAGTTACTCTGGAGGATACTTTACTGCCCCTCCTTCACAGTCTGCCAATAAATATGTGTCCGTATGTATTTATCTATACATCTGGCCTGAACAGAATTATTTAAAAGGTGAGTATTTCAGGGTACAGAAATGCCAAGAAGTGGTATAATTTAATGTGCTAACTCAGCTTAAACTGGCTGTGCCTTTCTGAGATGCAAACATTTCAGAAGCACCAGGCATAGCCATGAGATTGTAGGAATGCTCCACAATGGGAATGATATTTGCATGAATTAAAGTTGAAAGACTCATTTAAAAACTGGAACTCTCCTGCTAAAACAACAGCCATTACAAGTAATTAAGTAAAAACAAGTAATTAAGTACTTTTACATATATGAGTGAAGGTTGAGTCTTTTGTGAAACATCTGAATGTGTTGAAAGGCCATCCAGATATCTAAGTTCTGTGTCCTCTTATTGGAAAAATAAATAAATAAGAGGTCTGTTTTGATCTCTTGTCTTTGAATTTTTATGCTGTTCTAAGATTGAATGGGAAGATGGGACCGTAGCCATAGATGCTGTGCCATTCCTTGAAATAATGAAATGGAAGAGCATCGATATGTGTAATGAGTCAGTGTACAGATAGACATACGATGGCATACGCACTGGTGTAGATCAGAATGAATGACCCCAAATAAGTCATGAGCCAATGGCAGCTTGGACTGTTGCCTACAGATAACAGTTATTATCAGTTCTCTTTCCTCCTCCTCCTCTTCTTGGTTCTTTTTCTCCTCCTCCTTGAAATCATTTGAAAACATGTTAAAGCTGAGTTCTTAATCATTTATTAAGGAATACAGCCCAAGTCATGAATTCAGAAGCAAGCATCCATGGGGTATACTTTTCTAGTTGAAACTCTGCTAATTTGGGTGCAAGTAAATGCATTTCTGGGCTGTTCTACCTCCCATCAGCCCTTCCATTCTATCTCTGCCGTAAATTAAAGTAAGTAGCACCAAGCAGCTGGTGTAAGGACAGCTTACGATGGCCTGTGTTACTAAGCTACCTGGTTATTGACAGGTCCTCTTATCTGTCCATTCAAGATCTTTATCCTAAACCCATCTGTGAGTGTGTGCCCACATAACGCACACACACACACACACACACACACACACACACACCAGTATTATTTTTACTGCCTTCATTTTCTAAGCTTTGATAATGGTTAATGAAGAGGTCTTATATGACACTACAAAAAATTGCATGTAACTCCCTGTGCACTAGGTGACGAACCACTTCTCTAATGGTTTACTTAGAAATTTCTTTCACTGTCCAGAGAGAAATGTATATAAAACAAGAAACTAAAACTAAAATGGCAATTAGTATGCATGGCTTGTTGCAGTCTGTTTGGATTATTATTATTTGTTGGCATCGATATGATACTTTGGAGTTTCCGAATATTAACAAAGAGTAGATGAAAGAAGGACAGAGTGATTTGTCAGAGAGTACATAGATTTTGGGTTAATAGCTGTGAAATCTGGGTAAGATTTAGGTAACTATTTTGCAGAACTATTGGAGACGTTAAAGTGATCCACTCAGTGTTATCTATGTAAAAGGAATATAGTTTCACGGACTGTGAGAAACATGAGATGGTGAGCAAGAAGAGCTTAACAGGATGCCTGACACACAGTAGGTCTTCCATAAACATTAGCACCTTCCAGCTCCCACATTGACAATCACCATTCTTCACACCTACACAATTTCAAAGAACTACTCATAATGACAATGAAAAGTAATCTTGGTTGTGTTCACTGGACAAGAAAGGTTAATCTTATTCATTCATAAGAAATATGAAACTTGCTTTTTTTTTGGAAACTTACTTTTTGAAAACCACACATAATTTTTAAAAGTCCCATCATAAATAATCTAATCTGAACCATTTGCATTGAAATGGAGCAACAAGTGCATATGTACTGTTTGAAACTTTTGTCAGGGAGAGGGATGGTTTAATGACCCAAATAAAAATCTCTACAGTGGTTTTACAAATAACACTTTAGGATCAGAATAAAGGTAGATTCCAATATAGTCCTAAGGTTGCAATTTAGTAAGATTAGTGACTCAGCTTCAGTAGATGAGAAACATTAATTAGGTATTTGTGAATCTTGCTACAAGAAAAATCTTACTGAGCAGATTTACAAACGGTTTTATTTGGAATCAATTTCATATAATCTCTTTGGGAATTTTAGGGAATTCTTAAAAGCCATTTTTTTAAACTTTGTTTCAGTTGAAATTTATCAAGAAAGAAACAGTTTGCTACTTAAGTGTGGAATTATTCTGCCAAAAAGAAAATCATTGGGGGAAAATTGTAGTATTTGTCAAAATATTTTCTCCTCTTCTGTACAGACCTCCTCCCAGTGCAATGATTGTGCTTTCTGCCCCATTCACATAAGACTTGGCCTTGTGACTTGCTTAGGGCATGTAAGTAAGTGGAAATGGCCTATTCCTCCCCTGAGCAGCAGTGTGAGGATACATCACATGGTTGTACAACTCTTACTCTTTTTCCTTTCACTATGAGACTGGCATATCCAAGAAGGGGATTCTTCTTCTATCTTGGTCCTGGAATAAAAAGTACATGTCTTGCCAGAACATGGCAGCCAATTCCCAGCATACATGCAGTATGAGCCCTAATCATTAGTGAGCAGCATTCTGGGTTTTTACGAAGGGAATCACATCTGCAGTGAGTACAGAGCACCCAACATCCCAGGACAGAATTACTAACAACCGGGAAACCCCCTCCCGGTTCCTTCCAGTCACTACTTCTCCTCAAAGATAAACACGTTCCTGACTTCTATTTCTACAGATTAATTTTTCCTCTATGTATTCTTTTGGGTCTGACTTCCTTCCTTTTTGGTATTTATTTATATTGTTTTATATTGTAACTATTGTGAAACAGTAGTTAGTTCAGTCTTATTGCTGTGTGATAATCCAGTATATGAATAGAGCACTGTTTTTCACCCCCTTATAATTTTGTTGAATATTTGAGTTGTTAGCAATTTGGGACTATTAGGAAGCATTACTATAAACATACTTGTATCTGTCTTTTTTTTTTTTTGTATCTGTCTTTTGATACACATAGGTACACATTTGTACTGTATACATCCTTACAAATGGAAATGTTGGGTTATATGTTATATATACATATGTTATATATAAGGTCCCCTTTAAAGATACTATTAATTAGCTTTTCAAAGTAATCATACTAATGTATATACATCAGCCAGCAAATTCTGAGAGCTCCTGTTGCTTCATATTCTTGCCAATACTTAACATCTTTTGTCACTTTACCATTTTGATGGTTGCATGGTGGTATCTTATTGTGAATATTACTCACGTCTTGATGATTAATGAGGTTGCACACATTTTGCATTTTCACATTTAATACGTTTATTTGAGTGTTCCATTTTGTGACGTGTCTATTCAAGTCTTGTTCATATTTTATTTGGATTTTCTTTTTTAATTGATCTTTTTCATTATATATTATGGAGTCAAGCAAGGGCTTTGTCAAAGATTGGTAGTTTCTATATCTTTCTGTACTCTGGCTTACCTTGCCTTTCTACTCTCGATACAGTTTTACAAGTAATAAAAATTCTTAATTTTAAGTAGTTTAAATTTGTCACTATTTTCTCCATGGTTATTGCTTATCTGTACTGTCCCAAAGGTCATTAGAATATTACTATATTGTATTTTTCAAAACTTTTGTTTTCTTACCAATTGCATTTAGATATATGTTTCATCTGGAATTGATTTTGTGAATGGCATGGGTATGATTTTTCTGTTTTATTGACATGATCACATAATTTTCCTGCCTCATTTAGGACAAAGGAGAGAAATTGATAACTTTCAAATTTAAACCAAATGTGCATTATTGATATATACTTTAGTTACATGCATTTTATTTTATTTTTATTTATTTATTTTTTTTTAGTTACATGCATTTTAATATGTTTTAGTTTCATATGCATTACATTATATTTTTGTATTCATTATTGAGAGTAATTTTCTAATATGCTGTTTAGTGCTTTTGTATCCATGTTTATGAGAGAGATTGACTTGAATTTTTTCCCTTCTTCTAACCCTCTGAGGTTCTGAGATTAAAATATTTTTTGTCCTACAAAATGACTTGGAAAGTGTTTCCCTATTTTCTTTTTTCTAGAGAAGTGAGTTTAAGACTGAGGTTACTTCTCTAAACGCCTTGAGAGACTGACTCTTGCTGTTGGAATCACATGTCTGTGCTTTCCTTCTGGGATATTGGTCTTTTAAATTGTGGCTGTCTTGGTAGCTCTATGATGCATTCAAACAAATGTGCTTTGCATTCTATTCAATATTAATCCTTGTTCTTGGTAGAAGACTGGTGCACTGCAAGCTAATCTGTTATAATAAGCATGTATGCTACCTATTTAAAAATTTACATTTCATTAACACAACCTCTTCAAAAGATTGAAAATGCCTTCCCCTACAGTCAAGACACAAAATCCAATTTTTTCATCATTACCAGAGCTACATTCCCAATTTCATTGCCAGTTGTAAGCCACACAATAAGGGTATTAATATAAAAACATAGAGGGACAGGTTGTGTGCAAAATTTTGTGGCAATGGGTTCTAAAATGCATGAGAAATTAAATAGTAACAAAAAATATTTGGCAATAAGGTGAAGGTGTTGATAGCAGCTTCAGAATATCCTGCACCCACCATAAAAATAATAAAAATAATAAAATAAAAATAAAGAGAAAAAGAATCCTCAATAATAGTCTCAGGTATTTTATTTTTTTAATATATTTTATTTTTTAAAAATATTTTATTTATTCATGAGAGACACAGAGAGAGAGAGAGAGAGACAGACAGAGACATAGGCAGAGGGAGAAGCAAGCTCCATGCAAAGAGCCCAATGTGGGACTTGATCCCGGGAATCCGGATCCTGCCCTGAGCCAAAGGCAGATGCTCAACCGCTGAGCCACCCAGGGGTTCCAGTCTCAGGTATTTTAATATATGTAACTGACATCATGACAGTCTTTAGTTTTGAAATCTTTATGGATTTTTATTTGGATTTAGAATATAAATAATTTACCTTTACAATAAATGCCTCACCTGAGTCCACTACATGGGAACTATTGTTAATTCAGACCAATTCTACCTTCTTTTCAATTGTACATAGAGAAGTTCACAAATTGAGGCATTTATGAAAGCAAATATATTTTTTCTCTAGAATTATTGTAGGATCTCACCTACTTACTAATAAGCCTGATTGCATTAACAGAGACTGGAATAGGTTTCTACAGGACTCAGTAGAAGAACATCAGTTTCCTAGGCAGAGGTCTTGGTTTGCCATGCTGTTCACAGACATTTGGTCCACTCTTATCTCTCACATCTAACAGCACTAGCTGAACCCAATGGAACTCCAGTATAGATCAGAACCCCAAGGAGCATTATTGATGTTCTGTCTTCTTTGACATCTTCAGCTGTCTATATGTTAAAATCTTTATTTAGTAAGAATAAATTATTTCAATGTAAGAAAAGACCCCGATGGCAATATGTGTAATTTCTTTTTTTAAAAGATTTTATTTATTTATTCATGAGAGCCACACACAGAGATAGAGAGAGAGAGAGAGAGAGAGAGAGAGAGAGAGAGGCAGAGACACAGGCAGAGGGAGAAACAAGCTCCATGCAGGGAGCCCGATGTGGGACTCGATCTCCGGACTCCAGGATCACAGCCCCAGGACCAAAGGCAGGCGCTAAACTACTGAATCACCCAGGGATCCCTCTATAATTTCTTTGAATAAGTCAAACACAAAAAAAACTGTTTGCCAAATTTATGTATTGCTTATACAACCATATTTATATCTACCCACATATTTATATACACATAAGTATATACTTATAATCCTATTTTCTCTCCACTATCTCTGTGTTCACATGTGTGTATACATATAAGTATTGCTCAATGTTTGTGATTATACACATATGGGTATATTTTCAGATAATTATATTCAGATATATCTGGAAAATATCTCTAAAATTCAGTAGAGCGTTCTATCTTTCAGATTCTTTATGATGTACCAAAAGAGCACAAGACTTAAGAAAACTGGATTGAAATTTGAGTTCTTACCTGCCTCTGATCCTTAGGTTCTTTGTAAGATACTTTAATTTTTTCAATCTTGTACACGAATCTAAATCACAAGATTTTTTTTTAAGGATTTTATTTATTATTGTTGGGAGACACAGAGAGGCAGAGACACAGGCAGAGAGAAGAAACAGGATCTCTGCAGTGAGCCCAATGTGGGACTCAATCCCACAAAATTGGAAGTTGAAATAAAATAGCCTATCAAAACAATGTGCCTGGCATGTAGTAAACACTCAATAAATGATATCTTTTCTTCCCTTCTTCATTTCCTTCCTTCCTTTGTTTAGGAAAAAGTCACTTCAAATGTAAATGGTATCAATGACATTAAATATGTATACACAATGTGATAATTTTTTTAAGGTAAACATAGATTTACCTTAAAAAGCATTAATGGATATCTATATGCTAAGAGGAGAATGAAAGGTAAAATTAAAAATAGCAACTAACTACTTTGCAGTTTATCCTGGGACTCATTCATGTATTCCTTAAGGTCCTGTGGAAAGCAGAAGCCAAGATGGAATTAAATAGACAGGAAATGAATTAGAGAAAATACTTGTGGAAAAAAAATGAGCAGTGGGGCACCTGGTGGCTCAGTCAGTTAGGCATTTGCCTTTGACTCAGGTCATGATCCCGAGGTCATGGGATCGAGCCCCACATTGGGCTTCCTGATCAGCAGGAGCCTGCTTCTCCCTTTCCCTCTGCTCCTCCCTGCTGCTTATGCTCTCTCTCTCTCTGCCAAATAAATAAAATCTTAAAAAGAAAGGAGAAAAAAAAGAAAAACAAATGGGCAGGATACTGGGAAAGCCTGAAGGAACTGACAAATCATGATACAGATACGATTCTTATTGAAAGAGGAAAGAAAGAGGAAAGAAAGGAGAGAGAGGAAGGAAGAAAGAAAAGAAAATAGGTTGAGTGGAAGAAAGAAAAAGTAGGTGGAATAGAAATAACCTACACCGATGAGAAGTTCTAATGCAAGTTAGTCACAGACAACTGGGGTGTTCTTGTGCCAAAGCCACCATCAAAGGAGCCCAATGTCTCCTGGGAACAGAAAAATGGGAAGAACAGCCTCAGCGCAAATGCAGTGAAGGACTTCACAGCACAGAAGCTGGCATCCTGCAATAGGGGATCTGAGAAAGGCATTCTCATGGGGCTACAGGGAGGTGAGCAGGAAGCAAGAGGTATGTGTTTATCATGATGAAAGCATCCTGAATATACATAGTCCATTTCCTTGCCTCCTAAGTAACTTCTCCAATTGATGGTGCAGTATCACTGAGTATGTGTGGTTTCTGCATTCTGTGCAACCATATATTAACTTTTGGAATTGTTAAGGTCCCTGGAGTAGAATTAGAAATATAAAGTACTTCAGCCATTAAGTGTGGTAGGATTTAAACGGATATAGCTCAGTGTTGTGGATAAAAGCAGGAGTTTTCAGAGTTAGAGAAAATGGATTTGAATTTAGCTTTATTATTTGACTATGTGACCCTAGGAAAGTGACAACCTGCCTGAGTTTCTATTTCTTTATAAATTGGGTATCATGATACCTACTTCAGTAGGGCTTTTAAAAATTAAATTAGGGCTAACTGCCAAGAAGTTAGCATTTATTAAAAAATTGGTATATGCCAGACACTGTTCTAAGCTCTTTACACTTATTAACTTAACAAGTCCTTGTACCAAGCATACAAAATAGGATATTTTGTTATTCTTCTTCTTAACAATAATTTTTAATATTTTATTCTTTTTTTAAGATTTTATTTTTTAAAGTAATCTCTACATCTAATGTAGGGCTTGAACTTACAACCCCAAGATCAGGAGACACATACTCTACCGACTGAGCTAGCCAGGTGCCCCTAATTTTTAATATTTTAACCCATTTGGCAAATGAGGAAGTTGAGACTCTGAGAGGTCCATCCTAGCTCTTGCTAATGGCAGAGGCAGGATTAAATGCAAGCAGTGTGCTCAGAGCCCTCCGCCTAAGCATGACTCACACTACCTTGCATATGCACCTGCTCTGATGGCACACCCTGACTTCTATGTTACTGCATGATCGGGGCACGAGGATGGGATGGAGGGATGTGATGGGTATCTCCAGAGGAGAAGCTGGCTTTAGCAGCACAATGTATGTTTCTCTGGAGAATCTGTTTGAAAACTCAAACTAGATCAATGCAATGTCTTGTATCTTCTATAACTCACCAAATCAAATGCTAGGTTGTAACAAGGATTACAAGTCATTATTCTGATAACTACAAATTACTCTATTATAAGATTATATTGTTGAAGTTATTTTAAAATATCTATTACTATCTTAATCTTTTAAAAATGTGTTATGGTTTTATATGGAATTCAGATATTCCAGGTGGCTCAGGGGCATACAGTAGTTATTTGAACAGGAGGAGCATCTTCAAAATCCTTCAAAGTATACAATGCAGGCAGTTTCCTACTTGATGATGAATTCAAAATCCTTCCCTGTCCCCAGACCAGACCAATGGAAATTTGAGACCTGATAATCTAAACTGGAGTTCCAGTAATTGATACAACAAAGGGAGACATAGTGAAGTGGTTCCTTCAGCTTCGCACTGCAGAATTCAGGGTTATTTCTGTGCCTCTGGGGATTTGTATCACCTGAGGTCTCTCCTCAGGGTGAAAAGGAAGAGATTATGAACTCCAAATTGATTCAGACACTACGAACTGGTCCTAAGATGGAAACAGATTGTCAATGACCATCGGTAGTCGAAGCAGAGTGTAATGAGTGCAGGGGAGTGGCTGAAAGGTGGATATTCCAGTGGCCCATTCCACCACAAATTCCTCTGGGATAGACACTTGAAGTTTATTGTACACTCTTAGAAGCACTGTATGATAACCTATTTTTGCTCCTTCCCTTTGCAGCAGTGAGCAAAAATTAGTTAGGTCACAGAGAGCAGGGTCACCTCCAAGTTCCCCTGCTCCTGGGTGGTTCATTTAGAGAATTATTTGTCTCATGAAGCTCCTAGGAGCCCAGGAGGCTGTCAGTCTATTAAAGTGAGGGAAAGAGAATTAGTAACACCCTCCTATTTTCGGGACATAATAACCTGCCCTATAAATCCACCCAAGTCCTGCTGTTAATCTTTAGCCTATGTGAGAAACAACTACTGTATTGGAGCGGCATTGAGAATAGACCACTTTATTACTTTGGACGCCATAAAACATCTCTCTAGCTAAAAGTGAGGCTAATTCTCCAAGACTATTTGGGTAGATGCATTTGGCTGGATGCCCTCTGCCCTGTGACTGGTTTGGAAAGCAGAATCGTAATCCAAAGGAGGCAAATATAGTTCTAAATGATTGGAGTTTAAAATGTACCATCATAAATAAAAGTATATCTTAGGAGTCTACAGAAGTAAGCCTACCTATATAAGGCAATCTTTTCCAATGAGATCCATAGAGCAGGCATTTTGCAGGAGTTTTGTAGAAGCAACAACAAAAGCAAAAATGTTCCAAGGTCAAAGAGTTTAAGGACCTATACTGAATAGATTTAAACCAATTACTATAGAATTTCTGGGGCAGCCCGGGTGGCTCAGCGGTTTAGCGCCACCTTCAGCCCCGGGCCTGATCCTGGAGACCCGGGATCGAGTCCTGCATCCAGCTCCCTGCATGGAGCCTGCTTCTCCCTCTGCCTTTCTCCCTCTCTCTCTCTCTCTCTCTCTCTTTCTCTGTCTCTCATGAATAAGTAAAATCTTAAAAAAAAAAAAAAAGAATTTCTGGGCCTTATTGTGAATCTCCAAAAGATACATGATAGATAATGCTTCCTACATGTATTTGAGATATTCCATCATGGAAAACCCTCCTCACTGTCTTTTGAGAAGGGTACAAATAACATGCCCTGGTCTGTGTGTTATGTAGAAAACAGCTTGTGGTACATATATATCAATATGAATTAGTGATAGTTTTGTAACTTTTGTGGTTGAGTCTTAACCGAGTAAGTCATCTGCAAATTACTTCTCATCAGATAACATTTATATCCTCTAAATCAAACCTCTCCTACTTCTAATGCATGGGTAAACAAAGTTTCCCATTTGTGGTTAAGGGATGATTTTGCCCAAAGACAAAGGGCTATTTGATTAGCCAGTAACACCCTACGACAGGAAGGCAAATGTCCACCCATTGATCGGCATGAATATTGTGTGCTCTTCCTGTTACTGGGATTTATTTTTCCAAATTATCTTAGGCATTTGGAGCCACATTCCCAATCATTTTTCAATAAGTGACTTTCTTGGACATAAAATAAAATGAATTTAATCATGAGAAAGGGAGAGAAAGACAGAAAAAGGAAGACAGCCTGGCCATCTGGATATGTTGGTCGACATGATTATTCATAAGACAGCTCAAATAAGCAGATGCCATGGATAGTAATTAAACCCTTCTTAGGTTCTCACTGGAATGTAAAAACAGTGTTCCTTTTGATGACAAAGTATCTGTGTCACATATTCAAGGGTAATCACAAAAAGGATAAATAATAACCCTGTTAATCATCAGAGAACAGGAACATTTCCGGCAGCAGCACTTTCTCAAGGTGATCACGTTTTCTTTACACACAGAGCCAGCTCACCTTATGAAACACTTGTCAGATCTCAAACAGTTCATCCGCTTGCCTGCTCTCAGGCTTCCAGCAATTAGCTGGCATGTCTCTTTGGTTTGAAGAATTTTTTTGTCCCTTCAGATAGTTCTACCACCCAAGAGGTGGAGTTATATGTGCCCCCGAGGGGTGCTCAGTCTCTGTTCTGAAAGCTTTTTGAACTTGCAGAGACTGTCCTTGCTGGAAAGGACGTTGTTCCTTGCCTGAACTGATTATATGGAAAAGTTGATAGCCTCCTTGTGCCTTACACCAAGTCTGTGCTGCTTTGTTTCTTTCTCATTTCCCAAGAAAGGCAGATCAAAAGAGAAGGATTTGTTGCCGGACACAATGAGGGGCCACCTTTTCAGATAATTCTGTGCACACAGCTCTCTCCATCTGGCCCAGGTCCAAACCAGCCACCGCAGGCAGCGTTCTCCATTTGGGTGGCTCTGCATAGTATTTTGAACAAAGGGAAAAGAGATACAGTAGTGACATAACAGGGAAAACCACTGATCTCCTCTTAAATCTCAGTCTCTTATGATTTGTATGCCTCATTTTAAAAATGTGCTTTCCAGTTGGCTTCTCAAAGATGTAGGTAGATTTCATTCAACAACAACTATTCAAAGCCTACTAGGCCTTGCAGGTACAGAGTGAGCAAAACAAGACAGCAGTTCTCACCCTCATCCCTGGCTCTATCAATAAGTACAGGTCATGGCTTTATAAATAATATTAACTAATATGTATTGGATGCTTACAGTAAATCAGGTATCATTCTGATTACATTGTACCTCTTCATAAATCCAACCTTCACCCCATCGGCTGATACTAATAACCCCATTTCATTGATGAGATAATAAGGAAATTTAGAGACAAATTGCCCATAATTATACAATTAGTAAGTAGGGAAACCTGAGTTTTACTCCAGAGCCTAACATTTAATTAATATGCTTATTCCTGACCCTGATTGAGTACCCCTCCTGACATGGTCAAGTTTGTTACGGAAATCGAGTCACTCAGGTGGATCTCATGGTCCACTAAGACAACTTTATATACTATGTTTTCCCCCTTGTCTGTTGTGTGCTCACCTTTGAAATAATCTTGAAAGAACATGCATTCTCCTTGGGCTTCCTTATAAAAAATCAGAAATATCTTCTGGGAAGGTCTATACAAAATAATGATTAAAATCACAGCAAGTGGGACTAAAGACTCCTGATTTTAATCCCTGTGCCATCACATATCCTATGTCTCACACATCATACATCATTGTATTTTTTTTAATTTGTTTGTCTTTCTCCATTATAAATATATGATTCTTTGTAGTGAAAGTGCCATATCTTTCATTTCTAAAACCTCAGTTTCTAGAACTACCTCCAGTTCATAGTTAACCTCTTAACTGAGTGTTCAGGAATGTTCCTTGTAGAATACCACAAATAACCTTTATCTATTTCCTCATTTAATTTCCTCAGGATCACTTGGGTTTGTTATGGGTATGATATATTGATATTTACATTTGTTCATAAGTTAATCTATACTTGGTATTATTCAGACTTATCTCTCTATATATTTTATATGAATTTCTAGATGCATTCCATAGTTTTAAATGAAAAAAAACACAGCCAAAATTAATTTTCCCCTTTGTTGTTCATGATTTCAGATGTCCAAAGCTATTTTTCTAATACTGAATGTTTTATCTTTTCCTTAAAATACAGGAAACAGATATTTCTTAAGATTTATGACAGAGTAAATTCAGGAGGGAGATTCAACCCCATCAAAGGGCAATGTTAGTTACTGGCTTCAATGCACACACACATATGTATGCATATAATACACACACATATACATATATTACATATATATGTATATATAGAGCAGAGGGAAGAATAGAGAAGATAATATATTTGCAAGATTGTTCAGGGATTAGCAGCATCCTTATCTGTTTGAAGAGTGCATATATGTCCTATTAACATTAGGGCATCAAGGGGAAAGCTTAGGCCCTTGATTATATTATCAAAGCAAAAATGAACAAAAATAGAAGTAATAAAATAATGTTTCTTCCCTCCTAAATGAGTGAAAGAAATGATTTAAAAGGCCTTGGGCAATCTTAGAGCTCAAAAGTTTGTGCATTTCTCTAAAGGTGCATATTCTGAAAGAAGCTAAGTCTTTTTTTTTATATTATTTATACACAGAGATCATTTTTGCTGATACCAGGAGATATTACTGAAAGCTGACAGCTAGTTGTGATCTGACCTGGCTGAGGAGTTGGTGCTGGTAGTCATTACCTCAGCCTCTCTCAGCCACTCTTATCATGAAAGTAGGGGGAGCTTGGGGGATGTGTAAGAGGAAGAGGACAGAAAAATGCCTCCAAGTCTTATCTTCAAGAAGCCACCAACCCTAGACTCACACCAGCTGATTGCCAGCATCACACATGCAAACATATCGGTTAAACTTAAGTCTCTAGGGAAAAAAGAAAAGACTTTATAATCAAGGTCAAGGCCAAAAGATGATCTTCCAGTATGGAGAGCAAGCACACTGGAGAGAAGCAGTAGAGGAAATGCTCAGTGATGTAAGGGAAGGTAGGCTGTAGATCCACACCAACGTTGTTTACAGTCTGGATATGATGGAGTTACAAAACCTTTCTTGCTCTCGTTGACTCATCTCTAACTTGAAGACAAAAATATACCTATTACCTAGAACTGCCATGAGAGACAAATGAGTTAACTTCATTTAAAACATTTGGGCTGGCACATCTGAGACCATCAGTGTTAGTTGCTCTCACTCCTTCTCCAACTTGATGAGAATGCTTCAGAAAAGCCAACTGCTCACTTCAGACCAAGGGGAGATCCCTATTGTTCTGTGTTAATTGAATCTTCAGGCCTTTGTTCCAAAGAGGCACTCTAAAAAGATAAGAGCTTTCTCTCAATATAGATCCAAAGGAGAAGGGAGAACTGAAAGGGATTGTCAAGAGTCCATAATCATTGCAGCTTGCTCATATTTACTGCTTTAATTTCCTGCTTCTCTGCTGTGATGCTTTCAACCAAATGACCTGTGTACTTGTCTTCCAAGTCAGCACAAAAGCTGACAAACTTGGGTGCTACAATGCAAAAGGGTTTTGTGGAAATAGAGACGTGAGAAGGGAGAAGATAGTGGGCAGTTCTGATGGGAGAAGGAACTGGGTGGAGAATCTGTAGCCTCTGCCTGGGAATATAAGGGATGGCTTGTTGGCTTTGCCTTAAAAAAGCTGTGGGGTTGGGTCTTTGACTTAAAGCATCTTTTTATTCTTCCTTGATTTTAGGTAAGGGTGGGGAATACACATGGCAAGGAGCACTTTTTTTAAGGGGTATTGGCAACAGAAATAGCTGCTTATTTTCCCTTTTGCCCAATCCTTCTTTTCTTTCCTGATGTGAGAGGGGTAAGTGCAAATCTCCACTCTATCAAAGATGAGTAAGCAGTGAGACCAGGGGTTACCACATTTTGACACAAACTGTACTCTATGTTGATAAAATGGGCTGATCTGCATTGTGCTGAATCCAATCTCCCTAATCAATTATTGATGGCTGGTGGGGAGTGATAAATGGCCTGCCAGTGAGAAAATCACACGGCTTCAGCTCATGGCAACGAGTGATGGGATTTTCAGTAGACACGAGACCTTTCCGCTGATATCTGCTATTGCTGGGTTTCTTTCAAAGACAACAGGGCCAAACTAAAAGGCAAATGACTTAAACTAAATAATATCCCTCTCTAATTTTATAAAAGTGATTAATGTTAACATGATGTAAAGCATATCTGGAAGGTAGAATGAAGTAGAGAGAGTATCTTTCTGTTCTACTAATTCCTTGCCGTGACACCTTGGGCTTTAATATTCCTGTGCCTCAGTTTCTTCATCTATACGATGAGAATATAATATACTGAAGAAAAATGAAGAGTTTTGCATTGTCTTGCACAAAGTGGTAATGAACCCGTGTTAGTTCCCACTCTATTGTCAGTGGTGAAGATTTCCTTTTTGTCAATGGAGCAGTGATTCAAAACCTTGCCTGGATATAAGAATTGCCTGGAGCATTATAAAACAATAAATAAGAAACTATAAATTTAAAAATTCCTGAGTCCCAACCTGAATCAACTAAAGCAGAATTTCTGTGGAGAGGACTGGCACTATCACAATAATTCTGATTCTCAGTGAAATTTGGAAAACTGATTTGCAGCAACCTTACTTCCCTGGTTTAGACAGCCTTTCTGTTCAAATTACTTTAGGAAATGGAGTGGGAACTTTCTGGGGCCTCCTACAGTTTGTTTGTTTATTTATCTTTTTGTATTCTTCTTGCTCTAATTCCTGGATCTGGGTAGCCCAGGTGGGCCAGGCACTTGGCTCCCTCTCCATCTAGATAGCAGGTATTGCAAGATAATCTTCAGGGCTCAGCATCTTCAGCTTTCTGGCCTGCATCTGGAGGCTTAGGTGTGGTCTATCCAGGAAGAGTGGTGCCTTGAGGTCTAGGGTCTGGGAGAAATGTTAAGAACCCCACATATTCTCTAATCTAGTTTTGTGGTAACAAATTGATTTAACGTATTGTGCCTCTCTTCTCTGAGGCCCAGAGTTAAAATGCATATATTTAAAAAAGTATAAATTCATATGAAAAGTATAACAACAAAATATAATAATTACTAATTTAGCAGTCTTTCCATATTTTCATAAATATCATCAACTACAACCATTGTGATCTTATAGGGCATTAAACAACTTTGAATACTTAAAAGGAATAACTTTCCACATGTATTCTTGCTTATCCTGTGAGGTCTTTGTAGAATTAAGGCCCAGAGACAATGTAATTTGCATATTTAAGGTAAAGAGAAAGCATAAGAGAAAATAATGCACTTATTCTAACTCTTTCTCTTCTTGTAACAGGTTTTTACTTATTTCTCTCACAGCTCAAAAGTCCTTTAAATCAATTAGTATTCAAGTATTTACACAATATCAAGAACAAATTTTTTTAGTATAATTTGGTTGAATTCTACTTTTTACTTTCACTTTGTTGGGGTTCTTCATACTTTCTCATAGCTTTTCATGCTTTTGGAAACAGGCAGAGGAATTTGGCTAGATAGAGGAAGAAGATGGCTTGAGTCTTTTTCTGTCCAATATTTGATTAGGGTGGTGGTTTGCACAGCTACAAAATTTCCTCTCCAAGAGACTGTAATTCAGGAGGTATAGCCACAGTCCCCCAAAGTCTTTACTTTTTATATGATACAGCAGGACTTTTCAGATCCAGTATTGTAGGGATCATGAAGAAGAATGTCTGTGAAGACAGACTGCATTGGAAATGCATTCAATTCTATAATCCCTCATGGCTTTAAGAGCCAAGGAGTTAATATGAATGACCTTGCAATGACAGACAGCAAGGGAAGCTTCAGAAGAAGCCATCAATTCAAAATAATAGGAAAAAAAACACACATATTGAAATTTTTTTGATATTCTCATCTAAAATAACCTGTAGAGAAATGGGGATCTTTAACTAGAAAGAGGAAAGGCACTTCAAAATTATGAAAAACTGGATGTTTAATTTATCTTTTATCAGAGACTTCAATATATTATTTGTCCAATTTTTATAACATTGGATTAATCCAATACATAACCATATAATTCTAAAGTTGTGTGCAACTGTGGTTGTATCCAAAATTATCACATGGTTAGTGGAATATTGTAATTTAAAAAAATTATAACCAAATTTCTAAATGTTGTGAGATGATTGTGTTTCACAGTTTATGAATTCCTTACTTACCATAATATGGGCTTAAAAAACACACCCCCAAAAAGCCCCAAATATATTAGATATGTTAAGCACCAAATAACTTAGATGCAAGTTTCACATGAAATAAATCAAAAGAGCTTGCTTTGTCAGAGTTGGCTGTACATGCAAATGGAAGTCACTGATATAGTACATGGGAAGACAGATGGAAATCCAATGACCCCAAACATTCTTTCTCCTGATCCTAAATGGTGCTGAATTCTCAACAGTGGTTTTAGGTGAAATCACTAACATCTGTTAAAATGGATATGCTTCAAGGAAAAGGGAACTCACTAAATCAGGGCTGATCATTCATTTGATCTAAATAAGATTATAAGATTTCATCTTTATTTTTTATTTATTTTTATTTTTATTTTTTAATTTTTTTTAGATTTCATCTTTAGAAGAGATAAATAAGCGTAGGTTGAATGTATTTTGTAGGCCACTTTTGGAGGCTGGGATGCTCCTCTGCTCCTGATAGGTAAGGAGACCCAGAAAATACCTGGGAAAGAATAGAGAGATTAAAGAAAGAGTTGAAACCTTAATTCAATTGACATGTTACAATGTGGAAAAATATCACTAGATCTTAGCAGATAAATGGAATGGGGATGATTGGGTGGTAAATGAATGACAACTTCTACAACAGGGATATTCAGAGATTCATTTCTACAAGTAAGGAAATTTCAAGCAGGATAATTTAGACTGAAAAAAATCACCAACGCATAAGACAAAATGGTAAGAAAGATTGATCCTTTTATAATAAGGGAGTTGTCAGACTTTTGGATCTTACCACTAGTTTCTGCAGTAATCAGTTAACAAATTCTTAATATACCTAAAATGCGTATAATTCATATTTAGAATATAGCGTGATGCCAATTTTTCTTTTTAAGCACTAGGGTGTTCCTTTGATATTTTTTGTTCAACTGGGTTGATTCCTTCCTTGTGCACCTAGCATGGTCCCTGACACCCACATTTCTATTTCACTTTGGACCTGTTGTGAGTGAATCTGGCTACTGGAGTCCCATAAGTGGAGGGCCAGAAAAACTCTTAGGCATATTCCTTTCTTTGGCTGTTCACTGGGGCTCATAACCAGCTGTTGGAGTGCTGTAAGGTGGAGGCAGTATCACAAGTGGTGGATAGCACCATGGTTTTCAACTCTGTGGGCCAGCGAGAGGCAACAGCCAGTGTGTAAATAGCCTATCAAAATACCAGGAATTTGCCTTATGCTATTGTGTCTTTTAAACCTCGTAAAAATTGGGCAAAAGACATGAACAGAAATCTCACAGAGGAAGACATAGACATGGCCAACATGCATATGAGAAAATGCTCTGCATCACTTGCCATCAGGGAAATACAAATCAAAACCACAATGAGATACCACCTCACACCAGTGAGAATGGGGAAAATTAACAAGGCAGGAAACAACAAATGTTGGAGAGGATGTGGAGAAAAGGGAACCCTCTTGCACTGTTGGTGGGAATGTGAACTGGTGCAGCCACTCTGGAAAACTGTGTGGAGGTTCCTCAAACAGTTAAAAATAGACCTGCCCTACGACTCAGCAATTGCACTGTTGGGGGTTTATCCCAAAGATACAAATGCAATGAAACGCCGGGACACCTGCACCCCGATGTTTATAGCAGCAATGGCCACGATAGCCAAACTGTGGAAGGAGCCTCGGTGTCCAACGAAAGATGAATGGATAAAGAAGATGTGGTCTATGTATACAATGGAATATTACTCAGCTATTAGAAATGACAAATACCCACCATTTGCTTCAACGTGGATGGAACTGGAGGGTATTATGCTGAGTGAAGTAAGTCAGTCGGAGAAGGACAAACATTATATGTTCTCATTCATTGGGGAATATAAATAATAGTGAAAGGGAGTATAAGGGAAGGGGGAAGAAATGTGTGGGAAATATCAGAAAGGGAGACAGAACGTAAAGACTGCTAACTCTGGGAAACGAACTAGGGGTGTTGGAAGGGGAGAAGGGCGGGGGGTGGGAGTGAATGGGTGACGGGCACTGGGGGTTATTCTGTATGTTAGTAAATTGAACACCAATAAAAAATAAATTAAAAAAAAATAAACCTCGTAAAAATTAAGGAAAAGAGTAATCTGTTCAACTTTTTAATTTCTCCTCAGTTCAATGGGAGCCAAGCTCCTGTGTCTCAATAATCTCCAGGGTCAAGTACTTTTCAGGATGAGCAATTTTCTGTTTGTTTTCATGGGATATCCTGATGCTGTCCCCAGGCTCTTCAGAACCTGCAGCTTTGATTTCATTTTCTAAAGTCAGCTTCTAAAACTTTGCAAATCTTGTGGGAATCTTTCTACAATGCAGACTCTGATTCTTAGCTTGAGATAGGACTGGAGAGTCTGTATTTGTCACAAGCTTCCAGGCAAAGTCTTTGCTGCTGTCCTACTTGCTACTGAATTTCAAGGGACTAGGGCATCTACCCTGAAAACTCCAGATGCTAAATAGCTATTTAATTCACAAAGGTTGGAATTGAAGTGGGGTGAGGCCTATGTGTATTCAGACTGTTGTCTCCCCAGAGTCCCTCAAATTCCTAACTAGATTTGGAACCAAAATTTAAATCTGAATTAAATCTCAAAAATTAAATTCAATTAAATTAAAAGAAAAGAAATGAAATGTCTATTAAAGTGGGGAAACCAGTTAATCCTACCATTTAAGACAGGGAAAATGATAACCCATTTCACAGGTTTGCTGTTAGAATTGTATAAGAATTTGTATTAAAGTGTTCTGAAAGCAGAAGTACAAAACAAATGTAACAATACTTTTGTAATCATTATTAAAATGTGAAATTCCATGATTTTTGTGATTGTCTGATTCAGAATTAATCACTCTTATTCTCATAAGGGTCTAAGAATACCAAGCTTCAAATTCTGTTTGATACAATGACAATTTCTCCCTGTTTCTGTGCTCAGTAAAAAAGAAGAAAACCTGGTCAATATCTTACTTAGATTAAACCACAACATAATTAAACTATTGTTTTGGATCTACATTAATCACCTTCTTTACAGAGTAACCAATCCAATTCCTAAAATTTCACCAGTTTTCCATCCTGTTAAGTCAGAGTAATAGCTTTTTTTGGTGTGATTGTCTCTGTTCCCCTCCTAAAGTGGAGAGAACCAACGATGGGTGTACCCTAATAATCAGGATCTGACAAATGCAGAGAAAGCAAATAATCCTGAGCATGGGGGGATCCCTGGGTGGCTCAGGGTTTTAGTGCCTGCCTTTGGCCCAAGGTGTGATCCTGGAGACCCGGGATCGAGTCCCACATCGGGCTGCCTGCATGGAGCCTGCTTCTCCCTCTGCCTGTGTCTCTGCCTCTTTCTCTCTCTGTGTCTGTCATGAGTAAATAAATAAATAATCTTTTAAAAAAAATCCTGAGCTTTTGTATCTCTCTGAGTTTCCTAGAAGACCACAGTGTATTTGCAGTAAAAGTAAACTGGAAGAAACACGTAACTATGACTTACTAGGCTTTATCGCTAATACTTGTCCTTAAAATCTAGGGAGCAATTAAAAAATGTGATTGGTACCAAGAATCTAGTGAAGTTAGGAATGACTTAAAGACTTCACTAAGCTTATTTAAAGGGGGGGAAAGAAGTACGGAGTCATTTCAATAAAATTAAGGAAAAAAAATAACATGCTTTATTCATTAAGCCAGGTTTGACCATTTACAAGGGAGTGAACATGTTTAAGCACCTACTGTGTGCCAATTGCTTTACAGAAGACATCTAAAGCAATGCTTGCAACAGCCCTGTTAGAATTGATAATCTATACATTTCTTTTCTTTTTTCATATTTAATTTATGAGAGAGAGAGAGAGAGAATTTGCTAGGGGAGGAGGCAGATGGAGAGGGAGAAGCGGATTCCCACTGTTTAGGGAGACTGATGCAGGGCTTGATCCCAGGACCTTGGGATCACGACCTGAGCCTCAGATGCTTAACCAGCTGAGCCACCCAGGCATCCCCTATAATCTACACATTTTCATAAGAAAAAATAGGTTTAGGGTTACTAAGACCTTGCCCATATCTACAAGGTAATACATGTTAGAGCTGGGAATCAGATTTGTCGGACTCTAAAATCAATCATTTTCCCACTTCACCACACTGAAAATGTAGCACTCAGCCATATGTCATCCTGAGTTCAATGTACCTAATTTGAAGAGTGCTGTGGAAAGAATGGAAGTATTTAACACAATATGATGTATTTTCAAAACCATTCCACACTGAAGTGTATATAGTGTCTTCTTTAAAAGTGAATAGTGCAAAGGGTCAGAAATAACTTTCCATGCATTTATTATATAAAGGAAGATTTTGCTAGATAAGGTTTTGCATTTGAGAAAACACAACTTGTGATCAATCATTGGGGAAAAACAAGTTGCCCTAATAGGTAAGTTCAGTGAAAATTAAAAAGTCATTATCCCTCATGTAAGCAGACCAAAACATAGAAACCAAACAGCCCTTACACTTAGCTTCAGCTCCATAAGATTTGGGGCTATTGCACACCAGAACAGCCACAAGGTGCATCTTATTCCTCAGGCGTGCCTTCAGTACTTCTTTCCTGGCTCTCTTTATGCTTCACATATTTCACTGCAGCAGGGAAACTGGACTGTCTCTTTGACCAGGTTGGTGGCTTAGTCTGATCCCTGTAGACTTTCTCCTATTTCTCATGCCTGCCTTTTAGGACATATCTGAACCTTTGTTATGTGACTGATGTTATGTGACTGATTCCATATTAGAGAGTAATCAAATTTTAGGAGAGGAAGGGATACTAGAGTTCATTTTGGACAATTCTCCTCATCTTATATATGGGGAAATTGAAGCACAAAGTAAGGCATGTCATTACTGGCAGAGTTCATATCAGAACCCAGGTGCTGGATGCCAAGAGCAATGTTTTTTCTGGTACAATACATGGTGAGTTCATGTTTGACCCTTTCAAGTAATGTAATACATTCTTGGATTTTATCTTAGTATTCAAGTCCTTAAACAGAGTTTATTGGTAATAGAATAATTAATTTGGGGTGGTGTGTGTATTACAAATCTTTGGATACAGAAAAATAGCACATCAGGAACCCAATCAAATTCTTTTTGGAAAAAAAATTCTTTTTTGTTGTTGTTGTTCACATAGCCAAGAGAAGTACAGGGATAGAGCTTCAAGCATGACTACATCTAAGGAATCACAGTTATTAGCTCATTCTCTCTCTTTTCTCTCCTGTTGCTCTCTCCTTGTCTCCCTCTCTCCTACTTTCTCACCTCTGCTGCATTCCCATGATGAACTAGCAGTTATATTCTCTTTCATGCTGCTTTAATTGTTTCTAAAATGGCATACATTGCTTTTAGAGCTGAAGGGTTTTGCCATAAACCAGGGAATAAAGCCAGTTGGAATTCTATGACCCAAGAGACAGGAGAGGTATTTGTATAACACTCCAGCAAAAATGTCCCAGAGGAGGATTCTAATTAGCTTTGCCTGGCTCAAGAGCCCATCTGGGGACTAATCAACATGGCCAGGGAGATGGATTATGATCAGCTCAGCTTAGCCTGGGTTACAGCCCACACATATAGGTGGAATAATGCCATATGTCTGTTTCCAAAGTAGGGATGCAGGTGAGAAAAGACACCAAGATACCACATAATGCCTTTGCTAACTCTCAAATTAGAGCTTGTAGGCTGATACATCCAAGTGGAGAGGTAGTTCTGTTCAAACCTAAAATATTAGTGATAAAAACTTTAGTACTTTTACACTCACTCCAATTATCAGCCTTTGGTGAGATAATCTTCTAAAATTTATATATATATATATATATATATATATATATATATAAATTTATACCAAACTCACCAAGAATATATCTATATCTATATCTATATCTATATCTATATCTATATCTATATCTATATCTATCTATATCTATATATCTATATCATCTATATCTTTATCGGCTCAAAAGCATGAGAAAACATGGCAAGCAACAGACTTAGGAGTCAAACTCAGCTTCAAACTGTAGTTGAGCTACCTGTCTACCTGTTTGTAGCTCTTTTGAGTAAGCTATGTAATATCTGATTCTTTAGTTTTTCCACAAAATGGGAATACTGTATTCACCTTGCCAGTGTGTGAAGTTAGGTAATTCCTAATGTCATGAAAACTCTCATGCTTTCCTTACACTCTTTCCATCCTCTATGTCTTCTGAAGGGATAGAGGATTTTATAAGAGACTTATAAAGTAGGAAAGTATTCTAGTAGAATACATAGAATGATGATTTCACACAACTGAAGAAAAGGATCTCAGAGAGAAAACTGGGAATGAGGTAAACTGATAAAGGTGAGGACAAACTAAAATGTTTGTGAACAGTAAAACCATCAAATAGAAGGAGCAATGCCATAAAACAAGAGGACAACTCCCATCATTCTCTGAGAGATTAACTGGATCACTGTAAGGGCATTGTACTTTGGAAGAAGATAGATAAATCAACATTAGTTGGAGAAAGGGACCTGTGAAAATCGTAGGTAATACTGAGTGCCAACTGTCTTTCTGGCAGAGTGGGTTTGTATTTTGTCTAATCTTTACCTTCTAGTCTTTCAGGAATGAAATTATAATTAGGTCTTATATAAAATACAGGCAGACCTTCTAGGGCTCATATTTGGCAGATTTCAGCTGCACTTGGACCTCATCCTGTGTCCACATCATTAGATCCATGGAGGAGCCCATCCTTGAGGACTGATGAATCACCAGATAAAGTATGCATGCAGGTGCAAATGGATTCCAAAGGAAACCTTGAAGGAAAGAAGCCACTGGAAGGTAGCAGTGGGTGAATTTAGGGATGAATTGGAAATGAGAAGAAGGCTAGTTTGCTCACATTGCCTTCAGATCTAGGAACGGAAGCATGAAGTGAATTAAATATTGTGAAGTAGTAGATTTTTTAAGAGCTGGACCTCAAGGAACGGAAGCATGAAGTGAATTAACTTTCTGTATATATTGTGAAGTAGTAGATTTTATAAGAGCTGGATCTCAAAATCATGAGTTTTACAACAAACTCACCAATAAGAATCTAGATCTTCCATGAGCTCTCTTCCTAAAAGGGATAAACATGACCCAAGAATCCCATTCTCAATATTCTTGTGGTCAATGTGTGCTTGTTTTGGTTCAGATCTAAGCCATTTTCCTTGCCTTTTTTTCAATGTATTTACCAAATTAATGACTACACTAAAAATACCTAAATTTTACCCGTGACCAAAACATACACTGAGAATTCTATAGGAGAGAAAAAACTTCATGTAATTATGATATGAGAATCTACTTGTCAATGCTAAGATTCTAGAAAATAAAAGAAAAATAAACATGTAAACCAATGGTGAACTGGCAGTTATATTCTCCTTAGTGTTGGCCTAATCTGTGTGTGTGTGTGTGTGTGTGTGTGTGTGTGTTTTAAATGGTATGTATTTCCACTAAAGGTGAAATCTTTGATGGGAAATCCCTGGAGTCAAATGGTTGGCATGGCCTCTAGCTGTGGATTTACCCTTTTTAATTTGTCTATCTGTGTAAATTAATAGTTCTGCCTCTTATACCATAGTAATATCTTTTGGAGGTGGGCTGTTATTAAGCAAGTTTATATTAGTAAAACAAAAACAAAAATATCACAAAGGCAGTCATAATTCTTAGTCAATGATCGGGAGACACTTCTTTTTCCTTGTCAGATTCTAATTTAATTAAGACATTTTTTTTAAATAAAGCATTAAATGAAAGATTCAGTGATGTAAAGAGATCAGTTGGAAGAGGATTTAAAATATGTCTCTTTATTTCCAGGTCATTAAGTCATAACCGAGTATGATCTATATTCAATGCCTCTGTAAAGCCTCTACTTTCTTTAAATGCGTCAACTGTCTGGGCAGATTTAGCACCCCATCGTGTTTTTCAGGAACAGAGAAAAAAAGTGGCCTATCACCAGATCTAAGTGGATGGCTATATACTACATATCCTTTCAGAGAACCAAGATAATTTAAATTTTCCTTTCTTAGGATGCTTCTAAGTCTCTAAGAGAAATGTCACAACACAGCATGCATTCAGAATTTTTTATAATCTTCTGTTAATTTAAAAAAAAAAACAATTTTTCTCCATCCTCTTGTTCTAGGTTATCTGGGGGCTGGAAGAGTCTCAAACTTGCTCTACCATGATTTCTTATTGACTCTTTCTAGGTACTTGTTTACAGTAGAGGGCACATTGTCAAACAGGCATATGGTCAAGGTCTGGCTTACTGAGACAAAAGTTTTCCACGGTTCCTAGGAAGTATATGCTATTTTAGCTTGCATTCTTCTGAATTTTTGGTTTGAGCTTTTTAAAGAATCAATACTGATAAATCAATATTGATTAGGACTTTAATACAGGCTCATCCAATGTTTTCAGGCTTTTCTCTTTGTGCTCTGTCAATAAATACATTGTTTTTCAGGACTGGCTAGTGAACTCTTCTCCAATCACCAATAAACTATGTGGAATTACCATCAGTTTACCTTATTTTTATATTTAAACTATAATGTAATTTTGAGATGCAGCTTATATTCCAGATACATCATTAAAAGGGATTGTGAATATTTAGTGAAAATAGAGGACAGAAAATTTTGTCAACTTCTGAGGACAAATGGACATTGGTGGCTTTTCTCAATAATGCTATTATGGTATGTATCGTACCTACAAAAGAATAGTGGGCGTATGGAAAAACATGGCAAATATACAGACAGGTGTCTAAAAGACCTTTATGTTCATCAGGTTAGCAGAATGAATGAGCAAAGTTAAGGAATACTTCTTACCCAATGTAAGAAATTCCATGATAGCAAAATGCCTCAAAATTCTCAGGTGGTGCAATCACGTATTCTGTATAAATTGTATAGGGTCTTTTCTTTGGCCTCAATTATTTCATGAAATCTGTAGCTCCTTATGCAGTACAAAAAACAATTCAGAAAAGAAAGATATGTAGGCTTGAGGGAGAATATTTTCCTATCTGTGACACATTATAAAAATGTAAATTAGATGGCAGATTATTGCTCAGAGATTGCAAGCTCTTTCAAAGGCAATAGAAGTGTGTAACATACTCATATTTGAGAATGCATGGGAAGCTATTAAAATTTTAATATTTCAGCCTGTGAGCAGCATACCACATTAAATATATTTAGTGAACATCCTCACAATTAACTACTAGGAAGATGAAATTGCACTTTTTTTATGAAGATGCAACATGACAACTATGGTCAACTGGATGCTTCTTCAATATTTTCCCCCCTTGGAGCTCCCGAGAGTTATATTGTCTGAAGGAGTTGCCAAAGAAAAGGAGATAACTGAGAAAATAGAATTGACTTGAATAGAATCTTGTGGAGATTCTAAGAGACTTGGCATCTTTGTCAACTTGCTGATGACTGGCTTATTAGTGTGCTCCCATAATTATGGCAGATAAGAGCTCTCTAATTAGTGTGGGAATAATAAATTATAGTATATAATAAATCATGATCCCCTACACATGGACCATTAAGATATTTGGTGTTAGGTCTCAAAAGGGTTAATAAGTGGAAATTAAATGTCCTTATGCTTATCTTGGTTCCTTCTCTCAGCCTCTGGCCTTATAAGCTTTGGGGAGATGAGGAGAATAAGAAAAGTATGTGAGGATGAGAATGAATGGTTATTTACCCTTATCCAAAAGCAAATCTGGAGCCTATAGAAGAAAGCTGAGTACTGGTTGAACAATCAATTTGAAAATTTTCTCTCTTAATACATTACATACATTAAACAAATCTGGAGAGTACACTTTTGATTATAATCAAGTTTAAATTTTATTTTGCCTCAGGATATCATCCAGTGATCTGTCTCATCCAATGACCTGCCTTTTCTGCTTTCCTTTTGACTCCTTTGACTTCCTATATTCTCTTAGGTTTCTACTTGATCTCACTGATTACTTAGGTTCTCAGAGAAGAAAGAGCACAGGATGGGAATATTAATCAATAGGTAGTAGGAACTTTATTTTCTCTCATTTATATTTACATTAATGAGCTCTAAGCCAGTAAAGAATTTGGGATAAAGATGGACATGGTTTCTTCTCCCAGATCTCCCAGATATCCCTTCTTCCAGTGCCCCTCCTCTCAATAAATGGCACCATGAGTCACCTATTTTCTTCCGCAATAATCTTGGTATGATCCTGGACTTCTCACCTTTTTCTACATCCAATCCATAAGCAAATCCTGTCAACTCCACCAATAAAATCTATTTGGAATCCCTTCATGTCTCACCTCTTTCTCTCCCACCATCTTAGTCCAAGCCACTATTATCACTAACTTTAATTAATGCCTCCTAATTGATCCCTCTCCTTCTGCCTCTGCTCTAATCCCATCTTTTATTCTTCTCATCTTAACTCGTCATCCAATGGCTCCTCATTGTATTTGTAATAAACTCAAACCCTTACCATGACCTACAAGTCCATACTTGATCTTATCTTTTACTTTTTATCCTATCTCATTTCCTAACCTTTCATTTCCATTCAGGATACTCCTGCCAAAATCTTCCTTGCTCTTTCTCAAACATTCCAAGAACCTTCATATTTTAGAGTCTTTTTACCTTATTTTCTCTCTGCTTGGCAAGTGCTTCTACAGAAATTTACATGGTTTTCCCACAACCCTGACTTCATTAACACCTCTGTTCTAAAGTCACTTTTTCAGAAAGGTCTTTCCTCCTCACCTTATCTAAAGTGGCATTCATGGGGTGCCTGGGTGACTCAGTCAGTTAAGTGGCTGCCTTTGGTTCAGGTCATGATTCCAGGGTCCTGGGATAGAGCACTCCGTTAGGCTCCTTGTTCAGCTGTGAGTCTGTTTCTCCTTTTCTCTCTGCTCCTCTGTCTGCTTGTGTGTGCATGCTCTCTCTCTCTCTCAAATAAATAAAATCTTTAAAAAATAAAGTGGCATTCTTACTCTTCTCTATACCTTGTTCTGCTTTTTTAAATAGCATTTGTCATTTCTTGATATATATATATATATATATATATATCTTGATATATATATATATTTGTTTATTATCCCTATTCTCTACAAGAATATATATTTTGTGAATTTAGCAACTTCTATGTTACATGCAGCGCTGTCCCTAGCACCAAAAGCAATGATTTACATACTATACACTAATGAAATACTTATTGAATGAATAGCTAAATGGTTATCTCTGCAACATGTTAAAATTACATATTGGTTCCTTCCTCACTTTTAGCCTAGGATTTAACTATCATAAAATCAAGTTTTCATTTTATCCAAGTTTCTAGGAAAGATAATCAGAAACCAGATGACTCTTTGCCCTTTTACTTTTACTATCATGAATAGAAAAAAATACTTCATAAGATTAAAAAGAATTTAAAAAATAACACTGGTCACCTCTCTTACAGAAAATCTAAGACCACAATGCTTTCATTTCTTCCTTTCCTTCTTTTACAGAGGATATGGAGCTGAGAAAATGACAGATAGGTCAGTGATGGAATTACTTAGTACTTCCTGAATGAGGATGTAATTTTTATATCAGGCATCAATAGTCTATGTGGCTCTGGGGATCGAGCTGGATGTTCAGCTTCTATTTCTGGACTTCTGACGGGTTTGTTGGGTGACCTTTGGATAGTTAATGAGTTACCAGTGTTGACAAGGGTATGGTAAAGATTGATGATATGGATTCTATAAATTGCTCAGAACTCTTTGGAGAAAATTGTATGCCACTTTCTTTCTCATATTTAATGGCTTTATATTATTAAACAACCTAAAAGACAGACATCCACTTCTGTCAATGACAGAATAGTTTCTATCAGACCAATATTCTTATTTTCAACAACTATAAAAGCTATATAAAATGAATTTCGCAAAGTAACAATTTGAAGATATAAGAGCAGGAATGAACACATACAGAATTTGAAGGACCAACATCACAGAAAGAAAAGAAATGCATTGAAATGAGCCCAACATTCTTTACCACGTTTGCATTTGAAATATTTGCTGATTTTTAACGTGTGAATGATGATAGGGCTAGAAGCCAACTGGCAGATTAAAAGCTAAAAATATTAGTAGCACTTTTGATAGTCTCATTTCACTAGAGTGAAAAATAATTAGAATTCAAGACTAACCAAGAATGAGAAGACTACTGAAAATTCAACATCATCAGAAAGAAGACAAACTAAAATATTTCTAAATTCTTAATATGAGCAACATTTTCCTAAAACTATCTAAATTTCTTATGAATTTGGGTTAACTGCTTCTACTATAACTGCCTGCCAAACAAAAATAAAATCTGTCTAAAGGAAGACAGTATCATATAGAATCATTACAAGATTATAGAGACAATTCTTAAATTCCAAGAAAATTACCAAATATGCGAGTAGACAAGATCAGTTGACTAAAATAGAACTCATGGAAAAGGGGTGCCTGGGTGGCTCAGTGGTTGAGTGTCTGCCTTTGACTCAGGTCATGATCCCGGGATCCTGGGATACAGTCCAGCATTGGGCTTCTGGCAAGGAGCCTGCTTTTCCCTCTCCTATGTCTCTGCCTCTCTGTGTCTCTCATGAATAAATAAATAAAATCTTGAAAAAAAAAAACACAGATGACTCAAATATAGGAATTATAACAAAGTAAGGCTTTTCATTTTCTTAACAGTACCTTTTTTTTCTAAGATTTTGTTTATTTGAGAGAGTAAGCATGAAAGGAGGGTGGGGGGAGAGGCAGAAGGAGAAGGAAAAGCACGCTCCCCACTCAGCAGGGAGCCCAATGCAGGGCTGGGATCCTGAGCTGGGCCAAAGGCAGATGTTTAGCTGACTGAGTCACCTAGGCATACCAACAGTATCTTCCAAAGAATGAAATATTCTAAATTTGGTGAAGTCCAATTTATTTTTGTATGGGTTGTGTTTTTGTAATATTGTATTAAGAAATCTTTGCCTAACCCTAGATAACAAAGATTTTCTCCTATGCTTAGAGAAAAAGCAACATAAAATCATAATGGAAGGATGAGCTAATAAGGGAAATTTTAAAATGCACTTTATTGTATTAGTAAAAATAAAAGAGTAAAGCCATCACTATCTCCAGATTTTTTTAAAAAAAGGAAATAAAATTTAACATTCATGTTGACAAGCTATTAATAGGAAATAACTTCTTTATTGTGATAAACCCATATACAAACAAAACTATAACAAATGTTATCCTTAATGATTAACACTGGGAGTCTGCCCTCTGTGATCAAGAACTACACAGAGGCCCACTATCATTATTCCTGTTCAACACTGTACGTTAGCCAGTACGGTAGACAAAAAAAAAAAAAAAAAAAAAAAAAAAGGAATTAAAATGTGTAAATTTTAGAGAGGAAGAAATTAAACTATTTTTTTTTCTTTTTTTGTATTCAACATGACTGGGGGCCTATAAAATCCAAAAGAATCTTGTAAAAAGTACTAGAATTAATAACAGAGGTTTTTTTCCCAAAGATTTTATTTATGTATTCATGAGAGACACACAGAGAGAGGCAGAGACATAGGCAAAGAGAGAAGCATGTTCCCTGTGGGGATCCTGATGCAGAACTGGATTCCAGGACCTCGGGATCATGCCTTGAGCCAAAGGTAGATACTAAACCACTGAGCCATCCAGATGTCCCAACAATCAATAAGAGAGTTTGACAAGATAGTTGGATCTATATTTATAAAAATACAAAAATATCCATATATTTATCATAATGAAACAGAGAAAATAAAACTTAAAGTATAACATTTAGTGTTATTTCAAAAATATGAAATACCAAGAATAAAATCTACACTGAAAAATAAAAATAAAAAAAGATTTAAAAATTACACACTTGAAGTAATGTAAAGATATACCATATTTACTGATAAGAGGATACAATATTTTAAAGCTATAAAGTTTCACTGAATTTATTCTTAGATTTAATGTATTCCTAGTCAATATCTCAGTAGGTTTATGGAGCTGGTGGTGGAACAGTGAGTAATCGCAAGTATTTGTGAAGATATGGAGTAACTCCATGGGACTTTCTTACATTGCTCGTGGAAGTTTTATTTATGTATTTATGTATTCATTTACTTAGATTTTATTTACTTATTTATGAGAGACGCAGAGAGAAGCAGAGACACAGGCAGAGGGAGAAGCAGGCTCCCTGCGGGGATCCCGATGCAGGACTCGATCCTAAGACCCCGGGATCACAACCCGAGCCAAAGACAGATGCTCAACCACTGAGCTACCCAGGTGCCCTGCTAGTGGAAGTTTAAATTGGCTCAATCATTCTGGAAAATTATGTGTCAGTATCCACATAAGGCAGAGTATAAACAAACCCTATTACCCAGTATTTTCTCTTATGTAACAGAAATATGCAAATATGTGCAGCAAACGTCATGCAACATATTCATAGAAGCACAATTGGTAATCGTCAAAACTGGAAATAACTCAAATGTCCATTTGTAGTAGAATATATAAATAAATTATAGTCCATTCAGTGGACTTCTATATAACAATAATAAAGTACATATTATTGGTAATATAAAAACATGAATTAATGCTCTAATCACGTTGAACTTAATGAGGTCTTACATAAAGTTACATAGTCTGATTTTATTTATACAAAATTAACAGTCAAAACTAATTTGGGGAAATAAAAGTCACACAAGAATGATAATCTTTGTTGTGGGAATGAGGAGAGTGAGCTAATGAGCAGAGGGGGGGACGATTTTGGGATCTGTGATGAGGGTCTCTGGTCTCAGTGATGAAGGTGAACATCTCAATATGTTTACTTGCAAAAATTCATTCAGCTATACACTTATGATTTGCATTCTTTTTACGTGTACGTCATACCTTAAATAGTCACTTTAAAAATACATACATTAAAACAATTCTATAGTTCCTATTAATCTAAAAGTATAGTGTCTGGAACACTGTGCAATGTGATCAAGTTTTGATTAGCATATGAGCATCGTGTGGTTTATCAATCATCTTGGAAAAAATAATTCCAGATGGATTTCTCAACATTATTAATGTCATTCTTCTTTGTCATTCTTTGCCTGTGCATTATTTTGCTGTTTGCATTTGAGTTTCACAATTAACAAATACAGAAAATAATTTGGAAGGCATAGCATTTTCAAAAAATACTTAGGTAACATATGGCAAAACAAGCATACATAAATTTCAGATTATTAGCCTCTTGGGATTTTCTGCACTTTCTGTTTAGGCTTAGCAACAAAATGAGAAGCTGACAATCTCATAGCGTATCGTTTCTTTGAGAAAAAACATCTCTAAAGGCCTAACTGATGCATATACATCTGATCTACTCCTCAAGGAATACAAACTCAGATGTCTACAGGGACCAGTTGGAAGCAGAAAGGAGGTAAATGGGCTGGGTAAAGTGGCAGAAAATCACTAAATACAAAATAAATGGAACCAGCAGAAGAATGATGATGAATGACATCTGACACCAGGAATTGATGGGAGCTCTTGTAAAACGGAGAACACATGTTGTCTCCAAGGGATGGCACTCTGTCTACATGCAGGCTCTAAGGCACACTGTGTCCAATTGTTTTGCTTTGTGAACAGAAATCTGGAGGCCAGAGTTTGGTATATAAGTATCTTGATGTTAAAATATCAGTAATTAGGGGTGCCTGGCTGGCTCAGTTAGTAGGGGATGCAGCTCTTGATCTCGGGGTCATGAGTTCAGCACGACATGTGGCATAGGGTTTAATTAAAATTTAAAAAATACATACAAAATTTTGATAATTAATTCAGAAGTTTATAAAATACTGTGTACTAAAACCAAGCCTGATAAATCTGTGTGTGGGACCTCGCCTCTTTCTATACTATGCTTTAATAGAAAAAAGTTTCCAAACCCCAATTGTGGAAGTAACTGTTTTTCTGAAGAGTAGATGACTTTGTTTTATGTTATGGATTCTGAATTGTGTGGTGATAAGGTTTTCCACTCTGCTCTTGTCACTGGAATCCAGATCTGAATTTATGATCTGTCTTTATATGGTACACTGACATATACATATACATATACAGTTAATTTGTTACATATACATTTATTTTGTTAAACTTACCTCCAGTTTCATGTCATAATCTGTGCTTATTTGGCCTTTAATTTTTCTACCCACTTGGCTTTACACTGTGTTTTTTATATGACACTGCATATTTTAAAGTCGCTTTAAATATTTTTGGAATAGAGTCAGTTCCGTATACATCAGTCAAGGGCATCAAACCACAGTGATATAAAAAAGGCCACTTTACAAAGAAAAGTATTTAAATGGCTCATAAATATATGAAAAGACACTCCATTCACTAATTGTCAGGGAAAATCAAATTATATCACGATGAGTAATCTCAGAATGATTAAAGTAGCAAACCTAGAGGGGAAAAAAAAGGACATGATTATATAGGCAAAGTCTTTATAAAGATACAAGAGGTGTCCTAAGAGTCTTGTATCTAATATAGGTTAATCCAACAAAAAGAAACTGAAACATGGCTAGGAAAAGGAAAGACACTCAATCATTTACAAACACTTCAGAAAGGGAGTGTCATGGCCAGGGGATCAGTGCAAAATCTTATTATGGAAATGCCCATCTCGGGTACTACATTCATATGGAGATGTTCACAACCACTCCTACAAAATAATATTAAAGTATTCACATCAGAGATCTCTGTGTCATTGCACTAACGCAACCAAAATCAAACATCCCCATAAATATATATCATAGTCCCACAGACAGTTCCTAGAGAGGAAGATTTCACTGAACAGAGGATCTATTCTATTGCGATTATACATAGATCTTCTGTTAACATTTGTGCTCTGAAACGGAGATACTCCATCTCTGGGTCCTTGAGAAGCCAATGCCTCTGGTCTCTCAAAGTTCATAGCTGAGCTCTTATAAATTTTCCAAGGTGATATCTTTCTGAAAGCCAGCCAGCTAGTTGTCTTTGTAAGATTATAAATCTTTTATTTCAATTGCTTACTGTGAGCAGACCCACACAGATAGGAGTTTACATTCAAGAAACAAGAAAGTTACCATGTAATAAACATATGCTGCATGAACGGCTGAAAATTTTACTTAATCCTTGCAGTGACAATGAACTCTGTGTGTGTGTTTCCATTTTGCTGATAAAGGAACTGAAAGGAGGAGAAAATAAATTTTCAAAGATTACACAATTTGCATGTCGTAGATAGAGAATTTCAATCCAGATCTGCCTCACTTTAAAACCTTTGCATTATTCCTCAAGACTCTTCATGTTGAGTCTTCAATAATGGACAGAAGTGATTTACAGAATTGAAGAACTGTTTAGAGCCCAGGAGACCTCAATTATGTTGAATAGTCCTTTAATTAACCTGTTATAGACATTGTGAAAAACAACTTCTATAGCTAGCCACTTTCAAATCCAGGCCGGTGATTATAGAAGGCTTCTAAATCATTCTGTAAAAATACCTGAGAAGAATGCTTACAAGGTATTCAGTAATTTGGGCAGGCTCATATAGACAATTTCAGAAGCAGCAAGGGATGCTAAATATTTATTTTCCATACTTTACTCTCTGGAAGTTTATTCTGCATGTAGGTATGCTAGGAAATGCTGACACAGAGTGAATCTGACATTTTCAAGGACTATAGTGGTACTTTGGAGGACAGCTCTATATAACCTGCTTACTGGGTTTCCAAAGCCTTTGGATATTTTATGACAGATCCTCATGACTTCTATTTATAGAAACATTCCTTGTAAAGAGGTGCCATACATTATAAACTGATTTCTGGCAGGGATAAATTGTCTTACATCCTGTTCTCCCCTTGTCCCCATTAGTAAGTGACAGAAAAAAAGCTCTTTAAAGCAGTAAAAGAGGAGTGTTGTAGGCAAATGTCACTAACAATTCTAGCATAATTGCCAGAATGAAAAGAAAACTCCAGAAATTGTGGCCTGTGAAATTAATTAGCCTTCCATTTAATGTATGGATACCACACTACGTGTGGCCAGCGACACAAGACACAATCTGATTTGCACATTTTAACTTGAAATGTAAGTGTGTATGATTTGAAGGTGAAGGCAACAAGAGAGTGTTGCTGTCTTTTGTCTTGTCATTCCTGAATAGAAACTAAACAGCTTTGACTTTGCAAATGAAGCAGCCTTAGAAGTTTCCTCATTGTGTCAGCTCTGAAGGAATCTGACTTCCTTCCTTCTTTGACAGGGCTTTCCTGTTGGGCACACTGACAGTGAAATTTCAGCCTTTTTGTTTTTTTTTCTCTCTGCACATTTCTATGCATCACTCATTGCTCTCATTCACTTAACAATTCAGGGGGTAAAGTTTTGTTATTGCTTGCAATTATTGTCATAAGCCCCATTCGTTTAATTGGTGCCCAGACTTTTAGATACGGAAGCCATTTTGAAAGGAATTTCATTGGCACTAACACGGACATGCAGTTATTACAAGTGTAACATCCAACAATCCATTGATCATCAAGAAGCACTTAGGTTATCTGTGCACTCACAGTAGTTCATATCTGCTTTCTAACTACATAAACTCCAGAAAAATAAAAGAGTTGGATTGGGTAAGTCACTTAGAAATCTATAAACTTAAACCCATGTCTTTGATCTCCCTTGATAAACTGCAAGTAGAAGAAAATTAAGTAGCTTGGCCAAAGAAATTCTTGTGACTATTTCCTTGCTTGAATAATTGTTTAGGAAATGGCTAATATATTGGTAGATTAGTGGTCTTGTTACATAAAGTAATTTTTAATTAAATGACATAAAGGATTAAAATCTCTCTGAATATAATTCACCCTATTAAACACCATCTGCCTTATGATATTGATTCTTTCATTTGATACAAAATAAAATGTCTTAACTGCAAAGCCGCATCAATGTGAAGAAGGAATAACAATTACTGAATTATTGGAAGTATTGCTATGTTTTTGTTTTCTCCCCTTTAATCAGATGTCAGAGCTGTTGAAAATAACCAATTATAGGTAACATTAATGCTTTAATTTTAAACATTCTCACATTACGCAGGATTCTCTGGTCACATTAGAAGGAACACCGGGATGGTTAGATTGTATTGTGGACTCCTCTCTTATCCAGAGATTGTGCTTTTTCCAGAAAAGGATAGTGACACTTCCTGTTTGGAGTTAGACAAAAGTCTTTTAAATCCAAAGAATAGACCTGAACTAGAATACTTGCAAACCCATGATCACTGCAGTCTTTACCTGCCTGTCATCAAGCTGAGTCAGATGCCAAATCATAAATGGAGTTCCCTCATTTAGAATGAAAAATACTTGTCACAGAACTATATGATCTATACAGCCAGCTCCCTCACTCTCTGCTATGCAGATCTACATTGGAAACTAGGTAATAACCTCAAGAAAACTATCTTAATAATGAAGATAAAAAGTCCTGATGCATATATTTCAAAACAGTGATGATATTGCCATTCGAAGTGCAGTAGTTCAAATTTACAGACAATTCTGTCTCCAAAATAAGAAAGGCTTTTCCAATAAGGTTAGATTGTTTAAAATTCTATTGGCTAAACACCATCCTCAAATTTGAGTGAGATTATGGTACAATTAAATTATTTATTAGCCATGGATCCAAAAAGCCCTCATCTTTCCCATAATCACATTTTAGTGTAGAATCCTCATTAGAGATAGAAAATAAGTAATACAAGGCAAACAACAGAGAAGGTTATGTTTGCTCATTAGCTGGACAGTGGCTCCAAATGCTGATGAAGAATTCTAGTAAGTTGGTCAGAACAACATGGAGGGTTTCTTTGTCCAAGTCTCATTCAGCTGAAGCAGGCTCAGATCAACGCAGACCTCAAGAATTGCTCTATCTCACCACCTCCCCACAACTACTCCAGACTATTGTATTTGCAAAGGAAATGAAACTGGAGATAGTCCAATGGAGAAAGGTTAGATCCCAAGGGTCTAATATAACTCCAGCAGAGATTACAGTAGCCACAGGAGGAGCTATTGTGTGGGAGAATGAAAGTCCAAGGAGAGAGACAATCTGACCATGGAGTTGTTCTTAAGGACCACTTTGCTGCATAGAGTATTTGGAGCAGTTTTTCTTTCAGTGCCTTGGATATATCATCTTACCCTCTCCTGGCATTAAGGTTTCTGCTCAGGAATCTGCTGATGGCCTTTTGGGGGTTCTCTTGTAAATTACAAACATCTTCTTTCTTGTTTCTTTTAAGATTCTTTCTTAGTCTTTGACTTTTGCAGTTTTATTATAATGTGTCTTGAAGAAGATCTCTTTAAATTGCATTTGCTTATTGAATATGAGTGTCATGAACTTAGATGTCCATTTTCTCCCCAGATTTGGGAAGTTTTGAGCCATAACTTCTTTTTTTTTAAGAGATTTTCTTTATTTATTCATGAGAGACACACACAGAGAAGCAGAGACATAGGCAAAGGGAGAAGCAGGCTCCCCATGGGGAGCCAATGCGGGACTTGATCCTGGAACCCCAGGATCATGACTTGAGCTGAAGGGAGACACTCAACCACTGAACCACCCAGGTGCTCGGAGCCATAACTTCTTTAAATAACTTTTCTACTCCCTTGTCCCTTTGTTCTCCATCTGGGACTTCTATATCGCACAGATTGTTTCTTTTAATGATTTATTGTGTAGGCTTTCTTTAAATCTTTCATATTCTTTCTCCTTGTTCTTCTCCCGACTAGATCATTTCAGATGTCCTGCCTTCTAATTCCCAGATTGTTTGTTCTGCTTGAGCCATTTTGTTGTTGATGCTCTCTATTGTATTTTTCAGTCCATCCATTGTATTCTTCATCTCTAGAATTTTCTTTTGGTTCTTTTTTTTTTTTTTTTTAGTGATTTCTATCTCTTGGTTAGACTTCTCATTTTGTCCATGTGTTGTTTTCCTGATTTCATTGAATTGTCTTTGTGTGTCTTCCTGTACCTCACTGGGCTTCCTTAAGATGGTTATTTTGACTCTTTACTGTGTAAATCACAGATCTCCGTGTTTTGGGGGACTGGTTACTGGGAGATTATTGTGATCCTTTGGTGTTATTAGGTTCCTTTGATTTTCTGCGTCTCTTGAGGTTTAGCATTGCTGTCTTCCCATTTGAAGTAGCAGTCACTTCCTCCAGTGTTTACTGACTTCTGTTGGTCCTGCCAGAGATTCTGAGGCTTTCTCAAACCATCAGTGAGATGCCTCCTCCATGCTTCTTGCTTTCTCTGGTGGTAGAATTATTAAGCTTTCATGCCTTCTCTTGATCTTATTGTGCACCAGGCATGTGCAGACAGCCTCTTTTTTTTGCTTTCCCACAGAGGGAACTATAATTCAGGTTTGTGGTCTTTCCCTGGCCCACAGCCTTGGGGCAGCTTTCTACACATGCTTGCTAGCTGTCTGCAAAGCTCATTTTCAGTGCCACTGGGAGCATGCACAAGGAGGAAGCCATAGGGTGAGGGAGGCTGAGGTGTGTGGAGCAGTGGAGGTGCCTATGGACCAGCTGAGAAGATCTATGGGCAAGGCATCCCCTGATGCTCATGGGTCAGCTTCTTTGTGGAGGCTGTGAAGCAGTTAATGGGGTCCATATCTCTTTAATGCCCTTCAAGAATTCTAGCTGCCATTTTCCCAGCCTCTTTATCCCCTAGTCATGTAGCTCACAACTCAAGATGATACAAGAGATAAATGGACCCATTTAGTGTTCTGCACAACTGTGCAAGCTAGAATTTCAGTCATATGCTCTCATTTTTCCTGGCAGGAAAAATCACAGGCAGAGAAAGTTTCTCTTGGCATTGAGCTATGCTACCTTGGAAGATGGGTAGCACAGGTAAAGTGAAGTTATTCTTCTTAACTTCTTCAATGCATTAAAACTTGCATTTTTATTCCAACAATGTGCTGAAACTTACCTGCCAGAAACCCAGACTTCAACAGAGACTTTCTTGTCCATGGGTGATTGTCTTTGATAATATTCTTCAGGGTTCCTAGAGTATAGCAGAGAGAGTCTGGAGACGGTTCCTGGACCACTCATTTCCTCTATGTCTTCTCCCATTTATAAGTGGCTATCTTCAGAAATGAAATGCATATGGTGCAACACTATTATGCCATCAAGTTATGAAGTCACAGGAACTGTTCTATTCCCAGAAGGTAGGTGACTTGCATTTCTCTATTCTATTCCACTGTGAGTTGGAATTAAACTAGGGAGGGATAAAAAGTTGGTGGAGGAGAAAGAGAAGGGGAAACAAGGAAGATAAAAATGTAGACATTTAGAATGGATTGCATTAATGTGCAAGGGTACCCTAAGTAACAAAAAACAACAAACGAGGTGGCTTAAAACAACAAATTTTTATTCTCTCACAGTTCTGGAGCTAGAAGTTTGAAATCAAGGTGTTAGCAGGGCTGTGCTTTCCCGAAAGCCTCTAGAGGAGGAAACTTCTAGGCCTCTATCAGCTTCTGGTGGCCGTGGCATTCCTTGGCTGTGGTAGCATCATTCTGATCTCTGCTTTGGCCTTCCCATGGCCACCATCCCTCCATATCTCTGCCTTTTCTTCCTATAAGGAACTCCAGTCATATCGGGTTAGAGGCTACTTCAATCTGACCTCATCTTGACTATTGCATGTTATTTTTTCCCAAATAAGGCCTCATTCTGAGGTATGGTGGGTTAGGAATTTGGGATATATATATATATATATATATATATATATATATATATATATAAAATACATATATAATATATAATATTATATTATTAATTATAATATTACATTATTAATATTATAAATATTAATATAATATATATAATATATATAAAGATTTTATTTATTTATTCATGAGAGACACAGAGAGAGAGGCAGAGACACAGACAGAGGGAGAAGCAGGCTCCATGCAGGGAGTCCAATGTGGGACTTGATCCCAGGACTCCAAGATCATGCCCTGAGCCAAAGGCAGGCGCTAAACCGCTGAGCCACCCAGGGATCCCCTAGGACATATTTTTAGAGAGGCAAAGGTCAACCCATAGCATGGGTGAAAGGAAAAAAAAATAGAGGAAAGAAAGAAATGAAATAGGGATACAGAGACGGAGGAAAGAAAGAAGGAATGAAAACAGAATGTAAGCAAGCAGACAATAGAAAGGAAAGAATTATAAAAAACAGATGGGCAGCTTTTTCCTTCCCCATGTGGGGTTGGGGCATTACAGAAGGAAATGGTTCAGATAGGAAAAGACACCTTCGATATTTTTCAGGTTAAGAGATTATAAAATTAGGGGCACCTGTGTGACTGGTTAAGCATCTGCCTTCAGCTCAGGTCATGATCCCAGAGTCCTTGGCTCCCTTCTCAGCAAGTAGTCTGCTTCTCCCTCTCCTTCTGTTCCTGCCCCAACTTGTGCTCTCTCTCTCTCTCTCTCTCTCTCTGAAATAAATAATTAAAATCTTAAAAAAAGAGATGACAAAGTTATTAAAATAGTGGTTTAGCACATATTAAATACATAATAGATTTCACTTAATTAATACATGTTTGTTTACTGATTGACTAAGGATTGTATGGTTGAAAAAGAAAGCACAATGTCAAGATCTAATTAAGAAATCTTGGAAGAGCAAATAGAACTTTAAAAATTGTGTGTAATGAAATTTATAGTAATCAATACCAGATATTAACTTTCTCTCTTTATGTTTCCTCTTTTTTCATCTCCTAATAACAAAGAATAACATGTGGCTCCATTCTATAAAATGCATTTCGGGATATGTATCCTGGAAGGTAGCAACACTTGCCTCATTCAAACTTACAGTCCACTTGCCTGGTTGTCAACAAAAGACACAGTCTTCCCATCTAAACAGCATCATAACACAAATACAATAAAGTAACATGAATACAGATAATATAAATTTGAGAAGTTCAAAGGAGGAAGAAATCATTTTCAACATTTATGATAGAGATTCATAGACTTAAAACAAAAATGCAATAATATATAGAAAATACCTTAGAAGACTGATCCAGAAAAGCTTCATGATGGAGGTAGAATTTTCAGTGTATAGGATTTGTTTAGGTAGGTTTGTGGGGTGTGTGGAAGGAAAGTCCCCACAAGACCTCAAATTTGCCTACACATCCACACCTCTTTAAGACTTTCCAGCCTTGCTGTCTGATAACTTAGTTTTTAGTCTATGTAATAATAACTACGTAAATGACAAGAGAAGCCCCTCAAAAGTCTGAGGGGATTCTAAGTGGTCCATTCTCTTAAATATTGCTCGCCAATAATCCTCCAATCCAGGATGATAAGGACAAGTTCCCATCATGAAATAACTATAAGATTCTGTGGTCTTGGATAAAGCAGCCTAGAAGGAGTTTGTGAAGTGGCCTAGTACACTATCATGGTCCTACAGGACTGACTGGTGATTGGGCTACCACCACTTGGCTCCAAGTCTGGCTTGCAAGTATCTCTGCAACTATTCTCTGTCCCCGCTGTCAGGACTCATCATTTCTCTAGCACTCACTGTTAACCAAAGACACTGAAATTATTCTGTGCCAGTCCCTAGTTCCAGTGACATGTAGTTACATTTAGTTTGTTTCCTGGATACTGGTCATTAGGAAAGCTTCTCCATATGTGAACCCACAGCCTTCATCGGTTCATGAGCCTAAAATGTTAAACTTACTTGAAGGATTGTCCTAACTCTGTGAACTCTGTGTCATTCTCTCTCTGGTCTTCGATTCATTATATCAGTAAAGTTTCTGAGTTATAAATAAGATGATTGTTCCTAGTGTTAATTTTAATTGATTGTTTTCAATTTATAATAAATTGCATGTATTTAAACATAGAAGTTAAATAATGAGTTTTGACATACATAAATACCCATAAAATTGCAATAAAGATAATAAACATACATATTTACCCCCAAAGTTTCATTGACTCCTTTTGGAATTTCTCCCTCCAATCCCTCCCCATCAGTTTCTAGCCCCCATTCTCCAGGCAATACTGATCTTCCTATCAATATAGGTTTGTTTTAATTCTCCAATAGTTCATATAAATAGAATTATAGAGTATAATCTTTTTGGTAGGATTGACTTCTTTCATGTGATATAACTATTTTGAGATTCATCCATGCTTTTGTGTGCACTGGTAGTTCATTTGTAATTTCCATACTTCCATGGGTATATCAACATCTGGTGATCCATTTATCTACTGATAAATATGCGGGTTGTTTCCAGTTCAGAGCTATTGCAATTAAAGCTGGTGTAACCTTTCACATATAAATATTTGCATAAACATTTTATTTCATTTTTCTTTGGTAAATACTTAGAAGTGCAATGGCTGGGTTTTAAGAAAGAAGGATGTGTAATTTTTAAAGAAACTTTTTCACTATGCTTCAAAGTGATTGTGTTATTTTACATCTACTCAGAGAGTATGAGAGTTTACCTTGTGTTATATTCTAACCTATACACAGTATGTTCAGTTTATTTAATTTTAGCTTTCTAGTGCTAATGTGTTAATATCTCATTATGGTTTTAATTTAGCCTTCGTTATTTAAGGTTGCATAATTTAATGGAGAAAAAATGGAAAGTGAAACAATTCAGAAAGGGAAGAAACTAAGAGTAGAGGAAAGAAGGTCAGGTACAGAATCAAATATTTAAAGAAAAGAGGAAACAACAGATATACAATTTTAAATGATGCTACTAAAAATAAGGGAAATTGGGAAAGTAGAAATTTTTTTAAAAATGGACTCTAGATACTATCCTTAAAATCAAGAAATAATATAAAGTGTGTTTATAGGTTCACCTAGGTGGCTCAATCAGTTAAAGCAACCAACTCTTCATTTCAGGTCAGGATCTTATGGGTCATGGGATCAAGACCCAAATCAGGCTCCCTGCTCAGAGATGAGTCTGTTTAAGATTCTCTCGCTGTCTTCTCCTCCCCTTGTTCATGCTCTTTCTCTCTCTCTTTCTCTAAAATAAATAAATAAATCTTTAAAAATGAAAAAGAAAATAAAGTGTGTTTATAGGAGAGCAACATCGTAACAGCAGTATTGGGATAGACCATCTATAAGTCTTCAGGGTTGGTGGCAAAAGAGCTGGAGAAAGAAAAGTTAGGAAAGCGACTGCAATATTCCAAGCAGACCTGAATGAGAAAACAGGGTGGTAATAAAAAGATGGAAAAATTTCATCAGTGGAGACTTCCAGTGCTCTATAACTTGATGAGAAGAAATGGGTTATGCTTTTCAGTTGGTTTCATTGTACTTTTTTAAAAGGCATCTTTCACAATAATAATATATCCTTTTCTCCTTAAGAGTTATGAAACAAACAGAAATGAATATTTGCATTTAAATGCCCAATGTCAATCTGCACTATTAGACAATCTAGTATGATGATGGACAGTGGGCAGTGAAGTAGAACATGGTATAGGGTGCATGTCTTTCTGCCTGGATTGAAGCTGAAATGGCACTGCCTGGTTCATCTCTCCAAGCTTCCATTTTGAGCTTTCCTACATCCCCTTCTCCTTGGAGGGCCTGTGTCTGTACTTTCTGAGTTTTAACAGCTTTGTTCTTGGCATTTCAGAGAAATGAGTTGTGAATTCTCAATGACTTCATGCCTTCCAGTCTAACAGCACTTCCCCAGGGTGTAAGTGCTGAGATTTTTAACAGTTTTACATGTCAAAGATTGGTGCTCCATATATATATGGAGCACTTTGAAAGCCTGTGGCTTCCTGTCTCTCAGCACTTCAGCAAAAAGTTTGAGCTGAGCAGAAATTAGACAGAGGCAGAGTTTTGTGTTGGCTTGATCTATAGGAAGAATTTGGATAAAAAGGCTTGGATTTTAAGAATGCAGTTGCTGGCAAGGCCATCTTAATGCTGGCAAGAACAGAAAAGAAGATGGTGTTAATAGCACAAATCCCAAGCCAGTATCCCAAAATCACCTAATGAATCCTGAAGCCACCATTTACTCAGGGTGAAATTTTGAAATGTGAGAGCCTGTTTTAACACCATCACCCAGGCAGCATTCAGCACCAACAGGCGACATGTCACAGCAGTGAGATAGGGAGGGACTCTAGGAGGAGTTTTTAAACATGAAGCCCTAACGATGGTGCTGGAGGAGACAAAGGCATGTCTACAGCACATGTGTGTGGGGAATGAATGAATCCAGATGCCTGGGCAATTCTCCATGGGAAGCTTCAGTAGGATAATGGCACAAGCAACACTTTGCAAGTGCATTGAGGCAAAGTATTAAGGAGTGTAATCTATCTGTGAACTGCTGATTATGCCTTATATTCACAAAAGTAACTATAAAGAATAGACAAGTGTTTTCAAAGACAAGATTGTGCATATAAGAAGTGGCATCACTAGCAATAAGAAGGAATAATGGCTAAAACTTGCATTGAGCTCCAGCTGCAGAGGTCATCGCAGAAGAAACATCAAGAATGATACCAGGAGAGGTTGGTTAAAATAAAGAAACATTTTTGTAATTTCACTCAATCCACCAAAATATGTTATGTACATATTTCTACTAAACCCCAAACTTCAATGGGAGATCACAGGTTTGAGGAAGACAGAAATGGACCTTATATCCCTTTTTACATCATTACAGTCAAATGTAAATCCCAGTTCGGACCAAGTGAGGCAAGATCTGGGTGAAGTTCATAGTAGTGAAGCTCTGGCACCCTTCCTGCACTGTACAGAAATCGGATGGTAATGAGATTAGCTATGCATAATTAAAAGACACGATAGTAACTAAGTTAGTCAATGGCAGTGGGCTTTGCTAAGGGGATGAGAAAAGCTGATGCAGCCACTATAGGTGTCAATAAGGGGGGAGGAATCATGTAATAGTTCTGAAATAAGATTACACCAAAATAAAAAAAAAGCATTTACACAGTGAGGAAACCATCCACAAAACAACAAGGCACCCTACTGAATAGGAAAAGATATTTGAAAATGACATTTCCAATAAGGAGTTAGTATCTAAAATATAAAAAGCACTCATACAGCTCAACACCAAAAACAACCCCAAATAATCTGATTAAAAGTGGGCAGAGGAGCCAAATAGATATTTTTCCAAAGAAGACATACAAACGGCTAATGGACACATAAAAAGATGCTCAACATCACTCATCATTAGGGAAATGCAAATCAAAACCACAATGAGATATCATCCTACACCTGTCAGAATGGCTAAGACAAAAAAGATAAGAAATAAGCATTGGTGAGATTGTGGAGAAAAGGGAACCCTTGTGTACTATAAGTGGGAATGCAAATTGGTACAACTATGGAAAACAGCATGGAAATTACTCAAATCCCTCAAAATATTAAAAATAGGATTACCATATGATTCAGTAATTCCACTCCTGAGTATCTACTCAAGGAAAATGAACTGCAATTCCAAAAGACATATGCATCCTTATGTTTATTGCAGCATTATTTACACTAACCATATTATGAAAGCAGCCCAAGTGTCCATCAACAGACAACTGGATAAAGAAGATTATATATATACAAATATATACATATATATACATCTATACATACATATAATGGAATGTTACTCAGCTCTGAAAAAGACTGAGATCTTGCCATTTACAGCAACATGGATGAACCTAGAAAGTATTATGCTAAGTGAAATAAGTCAGACAAATACTCATATGTAGAATTTAAGAAACAAAACAAATGAGCAAGCCAAAAAAATGAGACACACACACAAAAGAAACCTCCAGACTCTTAAATACAGAAAATAAACTGATGGTTACCAGAGGGCAGTTTGGGGTGGGGGGGAGATGGGTGAAATACACAATGGAGATTAGGGAGGGCACTTGTGATGACCACTGGGTGACGTACAGAAGTGTTGAATCTTCATATTGTACATCTGAAACTAATATAATACTATATGTTAACTATGCTGGAGTAAAAAATAAATTATTTAAATAAAAAGGAGAAACAAAGATTGATAAAACTGCCTTAAAAAAGACACTTTTTAAAAGTGAAAAGTCAAATATAAACTGGTAGAAAATACCCATATATACAACTAAATAATCAAGTTGAGAATATAGTTTTCTTAAAGTTCTGGAACAAGGTTAGATATTTGGGCTTTGGAGATTCTTGGTACCTATTTTTGATATTTGCACAAAGATGAGTGCCTTTGAGACCAAAACTAGGGGATGATATCCCAGATCGCATCCAGTATGTAAGGAAGTGGCATGTGATTTCCTTTGGCACAGAAGGATCTTCCCAGTGTGAACATGATTATCAGAAAGCCACAGTCTGAAGCAATGCTAACAGTATACCAACGTCACCATAGACCCACCCTGGTCTTTCCAGCCAAATCTGTGCAAACACATTTTAACCATCACCAACACGCCTGCTAAAACTAGCCCTATCTATCTAAAACTATCTAATCAATTCTTTACATTTCACCATTACAAATATGTCCACCTTCCTTAATTTTAACTGAGGATGAAGGACACATTCCGAGAAAAATAGCAGACTTTAAGGTTTTAAGTCTGAAAGTGAACCCCATTCTCTTCACTTTAGAAGTTCATAGGATGTGAATTTGGACTTCAAGTATTCACTGACTGAATCTCCATTTTCATACCTAAATACAGGGCCATAAAACATTTTTAAGAAGGAATCATAAATCAGATAATACAAAATATCTAGTACAGTGTTTGTGAAATATCGGGCATGTAAGATCATCTCATTCTAATGTAAACACATTTTGCCTGAAATGGCCCTTAGCTTGGCATTGCTGTGACAGGAGACTTCAGCCAAAGAAGAAACCTTCCCTTCTACAGCTTAGAGGACAAATACAGATGGGATTAGAGAAATGCAAACAAATCTTATTTTACGAATTGCCTACAGACTATTGCTTCCAGCTTTCTTAGTTGCCTCCCAGACCTTTCTTGCAGACAAACAATCATGATGAATCATTTGTCTCCTGCTGGATTACAAGGGTAAGACAGTTTGCTTGTAGGATCTGCCTGGGTTCAAAGAGCTGACTGTTTCATATACGTAGATGTCATGGGATTCTTCCTTTTTAGTGGAGTGTAATTCTTTATAATTAGGCTTTCAGTTCTGTGTAAGAGAATAGCCACTTACACCTCTTACACTGTGTAGTTCTTTCAATTACACATCAACACGGAGAGACTGTACCAGAGTATATTCCTTTAGGCACTGTGCTTAGACAAATTTCTTAACCTCTCATAGATGGCTTGGCTTTCCTATAAGGCCTTTATGAGATTCCCCCTGGATAAAGTATATGAGAGCGACTTAAATGTACAAAGCGATAGAAGGATCAGGGGCATTAACAAAGAACCTTTCTTTATTAGATTTGCAGGTCATGCTTGCTGTCTCTTTAACAAGTAATTAACTGTTCAGGAGTGTTTTCCTTGACTTTACAGGATTTATCTTTCCATGTCTGTTTATGTGATAGTTACCAAAAATCTCAGTATTTGTAGGAAAGACCCTGAGGACTTGAACGTATACGTGCATTTGCTTCGTATTTCCACGTGAAGCAACGGAGAAGTGGGAAGCAATCATAAATGATTTAGTGTAAATTGTTTTGGGAACTGATAGATCACTATTTGTCATCCTGTTTCCACTTGTTATAGATATGTAATACAAAAGAGAGCAAATTCCCCGCTGCAGATTAATGAAGGTGGCAACAGAGATTCTAATTTCCCAAGTGAAACACTTTTTACACAGTGGTAGCTTTGGGAGACAGGTCTGAACCTCATTAAACTTACTGTGTGTTAAACATGGACAACCTAATTCAGTTCCCGTAAAAACAGGCAAATAGGCCGTCAATGTAAATTAAATCCAAAGCAAACGAGTGTCACCATGGCACTATATTACATGGGTACTTATCTCATAAATGGAAAAGTAAATTAAACTGTTAATTTCAATAGCAATTTTATTAAAACAAGTCCCAAACTGTAGGAGTCAAAAAAGAGAAGAGTGTTTTTCTCCATGTGAATTAACAATGTTCTCCAACAATGATCCATTCTGAGGTTCACATTTGCAGTCCCTTCCTTTTAAAACCGGATTTCCCATAATTTCCATTTCGGCTTCATTGACAATTTCCTAATTTGTCTTTGGACCCCTGGGGTACCCTTCTCCGAACAATTCTCCCCACCAGGACCCATGATGTGCAAGCTCTGCCATGGTCAGCCCTTGATTCAGAATGCCTTAAAGCCTTGCCTTTAATAAAAGCCTAAAAAGCAATGGCATACGATTATGATGACTGCACACCAGGTCTGTGCTTCTTTGCCCCTCCACCTTTGGCTCTGTCCACACTGCCCCTCCCTGTCGAACATCTGAAATTTCATCACATTGAACGACTCAAAATTCTTGGATTTATGCCAGTGTATCTTTTTTCCATTGACAACCTTTGTCTGAGATGCTGTTCCTAGTTCCCTCTCCGAACTAGAGTACAATATTGGCTTTTCAAAATTTACATCGCATGTGTTGCCTTGGTCATGGACCTTTCCCCCATGAAGAAACTGACTCGCACTATGGGCCCTCTGGTCCCAACACAGGATTTTGTCATGGCACCATTAGATAGCATCTTGCTCATCACTCTTATATTTTCTTGATGAAGGGTAACATATCTTGCTCACTTTTGTTTTTCCAATATCCAGCCCCAAGCCTGGCATCAAGCACATGTTCCATAGGTTATAGAGGGCACCTGCATGACTCAGTCATTAAGCGTCTGTCTTCAGCTGGGGTCATGGTCTCCACGTCGTGGGATAGAGCCCTGCATAGGGCTCCCTGCTTGGTGGGGAGTCCCTTCTCTCTCTCCCTTTGCCCCTCTCCACTGCTTGTGCATGCTCTCTCTCTCCCCCAAATGAATAAATAAAAGCTTTGAAGAAAAGTTGTTCAATAAGTTTTTATTGAATGAATGAAACCTCAAAAGATACAGAGAAGGTAAGAGACCTTTACTATCAGTCTAAAGGCTCTCAATCACCAAACTAAGCATTTTCACAATCCTGATTCTTGTAGGGGAAAAATGTGTGGCATCTTAGTGACTTCACAAGTGCCCTTGTAGATGAAGGCTTATCGGAGTCTGGGGAAAATTCATGGGCAGCAGAGGATGGTAGGATGTAAAGAGCTGCTAAGAGGCCACCTCCCACTTGCCCTCCTAACTTTCCTTGAAAGCTGTCATGTGACAGTTTCTTATCACCTCCAGGGATCTTCCTGCTATACTCCCCTAATAATAGAGCTATGGAATTTAAAGCCACCTAGCTACATTCTAAATTTGGCTCTTCAATTCACCGGCATAGCCTATAATCCACATGGCAGTAAACTTTTGTTTCATGTGGACTTTTTGGGAGTGTGGGGCAAGGACCAGAAGAAGCATTTTTGGCTTATTATTATTTTCACTGTCTATTTAAATAATACATTGTCCATATCAGAGACTTGCTTTAAGCTTTATAGGTCAAAGCAATCAGGCTTTGGCCTTACCTTGTCTTGAAACTTGACAATTCTTTCCTGTTGTCTTTCTCTTAGTTTTATCCTTTTAAAACTTTTTCTCTTTTTCTATACTTTTCTCTCCTTTTCTTCTTCTTTTTTCCCTTTCTTCTCTTCTTTCTTTCCCATTCTTCCCTCCCTTTCTTCCTTCTTTCCTTTCTTCATCCCTTCCTTCTTTGTCTCTTGGTCTGTCTCTCTGTCTCCTTCACATCAGTGCTGTCTAGTTTAGATTACATATGCCTAGTGTACAGAAACTGTATTGTCTTAATTTTTTAAAAAGTCATCACATGAGAACCTACCCTCATGTATATAATAGCAATGTTAGAAATACAAGTATCAAGTTTTAGGAGTCAAAAAGAGAGGAGAGTTTTTCTTCATGTGAATTGTATGACAAGGAAAAGATACTCTGAGATAATGATTTGCTATTTAGAGGAAGCCCTCAGATACTCTGTCTTATACCTTAATATAACTCTTGCTTTTCTTACCTTGACAAAGAAAACCTCCATTAAGAAATAGGACATAAATATCACTCAAATATTGTAGCAGCCTGGAGATGGCCTCACTACAGATATTTTGCTGGAGGACTCACCAGTGTCCGAAAAAAGGAGTTTGTAGGGCATTAATCAGACAGAAAGTGAGGAGGATGGAAGGCCACTGAGGTATCCAATATTAGTGAATAGTTGTCTCATTTTTCTTGTTTATTAAAGACAGAAACTAGGGCAGACACAATAGTCACTTACAAGTGAATTTCTTCTCTAGGCCTCCAAAATATTCTTAATCAGCTACAGTTTTTCCTTTTATAAAATGAGGATAACAAGACAAAATTTACTATTTTGCAAAGGCAAATAATTAGATCACAATTATCACCAGAAATTAAACCATTTAAGTTTTAAGTTATAGTATTGTTTTTGGTATTTCTCCAGTCAGTAATAGAAAGAAAAATCAAACTGCGCTGAAGATTCACAGCACTCCTGTGTGTCGCTCTGTGATTGTTATTTTACTCAACTCGTGCAAATGCCCTAAAGACTATGGGAGCTCCTTTATACAGGTGGTTACTGGCATCCCAGGAGGTAGCTATGGCCTAACAATCCAAGCCTTGTAATAACTAAAATAACAGAACAACTATTCAACAGCTGCCCCAGGAAGCCTGGCATACGGTCCTTCTTTTTAAAGGGTTAGTTCAATCTGAGAATTTAGATCAAAAACAAAGGCCTATCTACCTTCCTTTGTCTCAGAGACATGGTTCTAAAATTCTTGTTTGTTTTGCTCTGCTTTTTTAAAATAAAATATTGCAAAGAAGATGAATAGATGAGAAAAGTCTTTCATGAAGCAGAGATTCCTCATCTGAAAATATTCAAATTCGTAGGTAGTTTGTGTAATACAGGTAACTACAGCTCTAGCAGGTGGCCCCTTATAATTAATTTGATCCCTCATCGCCAGTTTGGCAGCTGTTATCCTAGTAGTTTTGACTTGTGGTTCCCACTATGTTAACTCATGGGTGCCAGAGAGCTGTATGTAGTGCCTCCTCTCACCTTATCAACTCCTCTAGATTGTACGCCAATCTTACGTTAGTGCTGTTTCCAACCAGATAATTAAAAGGGGGCACTGAATCTGCCCTACAAGTTTCTTGCTTTATATGTGGATCTCATCATTGCTACTCAGTAAATGCCACTGAGTTTGAGTCCTTTTTCATTTTCACATTAGTGTAGTTAACTCATTCACACCCAACTGTGGCAAAGACATGATGCTATGCACAGTAAGACGTAACCAAGTACATTACGAGACTCTCCAGAAATAACATGCATGACAGTCATTTCGAGCTTTAAGACAATATCACTGGGAGGGAGCAAGTGGGGATAAGTGAATTAAGCAGTGCCACTCAAATCATACACTCCAGAGAGGTGATATTCCATCTATGCAAAGGCCACTTGGTGAGCTTTTTTTTTTTTTAATCATCATATGTGACAAATCACATCTTAATTTCAGGTTACCCCAAAATAAATGATCCCTACAGCCAGCAAATCCAAGCAGCAGTGTGTTTTCTAACTGGTGGCACATCTTGTGACAAGAAATTAATTATCCTTGTCAGTCTCTTGGAAGCAGCTCTTCTGCTAAAGTAGGAATCGGACAAAGTAGAAGGACATCTCTTAAACTGGTCAAATGATTTAATACAATGTCTGTGAAGTCACTTTATCAGAAATCCTTTAACTCACATTGGGGTAAGTAGAAGAGCTAATGACTCTAAGATTAACTTCAAGTGCTGGTTTCAGCCTGTGATTCTAGGCCCGGCTCGCCAGAGAGAGCTGGCATCTCCTCATTAGGAACTGGCTCAGTGTGACAGTGTTCAGCGCCTGTGGCTGCCATGTCTGCAATCTGTCCGGTGGAGTGACATATGCTGGGCCCGGGTGAACGCATTGGGCAATTTGCAGTAACAGTTGAGAGCAAGAGAAATGATCACTGTCTCCTAGAATTTGTCAAAGTGATACAAACTTCAATGTCTTATGATAATTTTGAGAATAAAAACAGCAGTACAACTATTTTTTCCATTTGTCACATGGGCTGAGATGTCAGCACTTAGCTCCTGCTTTGCCTCTTCCATGAAGTCTTTGCAAGTGACTCAAGCCACTCTTTCACCAATTTCCCAGGTCAACGGTTCCATTCGTTTTAGACACAGGCTAGTGGACATTTTTACTTCATTATTATTAATGAATTATTATTATTCATTATTATTATTACTTCATTATTACATTATTATCTAAACAAAGAGGTGCTAACTTTCTCCTCGAATAGAATTAAGTGTAAAACCCTGTGATCACTGAGAATAGGCCTGCACTTCATACCTCTTCTTTTTCCTGAAGATAACACAATTCCTGGCCCTCTAGTAATCACATTTTTGCTTCCAGCCACTATCTCTTTCTTCTTCTTTTTAAAACAAAAGTTTTTAAAACATTTTTTCCATACACACTATTTCTAATTCTTCTGTTCTGACTTCCATTGGGCCACCTCCCATCAGGCAATGACTACCGCCCTTCCACCAACTTCTCTTACTAAGGTCAGCAATAACTTCTACATTGCTAAATCCAAAGTTCAATACTACATCCTCCTGTTCCTTATCAGCTGCCTGTGTTAGAGATGTTCATTTCTCCTGCCTGAATCCACAGTTCTCCACTAGCACCAGGTTATCATAATCATCTGGCATCTCTCTAGCTTTCCCTTCTTTGTCTGTCTCCTTGGCAGGGTCCTGCTCATTCCCCTCAAGCATTAAATATTGGAGCACCTTTGGGCCTCAGCTCCTTTCACCCCACATTACTTTCCTGATGATCTCCCTCAGTCTTATGTCTTTATGAACCTCTATATTTTGCTTACTTCCAAATTTATATCTCTAACCTACATGTGTCCCATAATTCCAGAGTTTTTTTCCTCTTCTCTTCTACCGACTACTTTACACCTCTATTCAATATTTAATTGGCATTCAAAGTTAACATGTAATAATCTGAGTTCCTTATTGCCAACTCCCAAACTTGTTGTTCCCACTGTGTCTTCCATCTCAGTAAATGGCATGTCCCGTCTTCCACTTACATAGGTCAACATTTTTAGGGTCATCCTTGACTCTTCTATGTCTCTCAAACCCATCTATTAATATGTAGTCCATTAGTAAATAATTCAGCTTATACCTTCAAAATATGTCCACAATCCAATCACTTATTCTTATTTCCACCTGCTGTCACTCTGTTCCAAGCCTACCATTAATCACTTACCTGGTTTTATTATCAAGGATCTCCTCAGTTTCCCTGATTCCACCTTTGGCCTCTTTTAATCTAATCTCCACATAGTAGTAACCATTGTTGTATCTGTAAAACCTAAGTCAGTTCATGAGACATAGCTATTTAAAACCTTCCAATACTTTCCAATCTTCCTAGAATAAATGCCAAAAAATTCCTTAAGAGCTTACCTAATTGGGATCCCTGGGTGGTGCAGTGGTTTAGCGCCTACCTTTGGCCCAGGGTGCAATCCTGGAGACCCGGGATCGAGTCCCACATCGGGCTCCCGGTGCATGGAGCCTGCTTCTCCTTCTGCCTGTGTCTCTGCCTCTCTCTCTCTCTCTCTCTGTGTGTGACTATCATAAATAAATTAAAAAAATTAAAAAAATCAAATAAATAAAATCTTTAAAAAAAAAAAAGAGCTTACCAAATTGATCCCTTTCCCCAATTACTCTTCTGCACTCATTTCCTATAATCTTAGTGTTAATTCCCACTGCCCTAGTCAGACAGTTGGATTGCTCTTCTTCAAATGTGTCAGCTATCCCCACGTTAAGACTTTCCTGTTGCTTCTCTCCCTTCCTGAAACTCATTTCCCTAGGTAAGACCAATGCCATCTCTCTTGACTCCATTAATTCTTTATTCAAATGCTGCCTTCTCAGTGAGACCCTGGCCACCCTATCTAATACTATAATACCTTTGCCAACTCAGATTTTCTATCCTCTTTCCCTGTTTCATTTTTTCTCTATAGAATCTAGCTCCATCCAAATACCATGTATTATACTTACTTGCTTTATTTATACTTTGTTCCTTTCCAACTAGAAAGTCAAATCTGTCAGGGTTCAACCTATGCTCTGTTTATTGCTATATACCTCACATCTATAAATATGCTTGACAGATAGTAGCTGCTCAATAAAATATCATTAAATGATTAAGAAATACATACAATAGTTGCTTAGTAGACATTTGTTTGATTACATCCAAGGATGTTAATCAATCACTTAGCAGATTAATGGATGGCCAGTTCCTTCTTATCTGATCACCCTGATATCTGATTGACTCCTCATCCTCCACTATCCCCCAGTTCTGATTACCCTGGCCTGCCTTCAATAAGAATTCTCTTAGGTGAGTTTAGCCAGACTCTCCTCTAATCCCTAACATTCCCTCTTAATAATTTCCCATCCATCAAACCCCACCCTAGTCCTTCCATCTTATATTTGGAAGTGAGACCAGCTCTACACTGAGATCTCTTTTCCTCTATTACAAAATTTCTAAACAAAATTTGCTTTTAACATCTTAACTACTGTTCAGCTCTGATTGTTCTTTTATACTAGTAAAGACAAAAGATGTCCCTAGCAGAATAAAAGAGGCCAAGCCTAAGAACAACTATATGGATGTCCATAGGAAGTGATGACTTCTCTGAATGTCTACCCCCTTGCCAATTTGATGAAGGCAACTGCTGTGCCTCTTAAGAGATGGGTAGACAGGCGATTACTTGTGGGCTGTAGTTAGTGCTCATATCCACCACAATTTTGGAAACAGAAAATGGACATTAAGAAAAGAAATAAGACCTGTTCTCCATCTAGGCAAGAAGACTGAGGAATAGAAGATGTGCTACACTTAAAGGTCATGTATGATGAGGATATAGATTGCTCAGAGGCTGCCTTTTAAACTATGGGTTCATCTACTATACTTATGAAGTAGAGTTTGAAAATAATTATATAAAGTCAATGTCTCCTTAACTTCCCTTTGCCTTCTCTTATTTCATCAATTAAGAAATAATTGTTAAATGACAACTACTCTTATTCTAGATGCTGAATACACATAAAAACAACTCATAAAACTTACTTTCACTATTTAAAAATTTTCACCATCAACAGTTCAAAAGCAATACTCAGACCACCAAATCCAAATTATCAGAAATCCCAGGTTATTTTTGGTCCATTAAGGCTGCTATGACAAAAACACAATAGACTGAGTAGTTTATAAATACCAAACATTTGTTTCTCACAATTCTGGAGGTAAAAAGTCAGAGATCAAGGAGCCGCAGATTCAGTGTCTAGTGAGAGCTCACTTCCTCTTGGATGGCTGTCTTTTCACTGTAAAATCACTTGGCAAAGGGGGAAAATTAGCAATCCAGGTCTCTTTTACAAGGGCATTAATTCCAGTGAGGAGGACTTCACTCTCATGATCAGATCAACTCCCAAAGACCTCAGCATCTAATAACATCACCTTGGGGGTTAGGATTTCGAAATATAAATTTCAGAGAGACACAAATATTCAGGCACAGGTCAATAGCTTCCTCATCAGTAGATCTATGTGCCACTTTTCAGAATTTAGGAAAGATGAAATATTTATGGAACATGTATTTAATTGTAATGTACTTGTTGCTGGTAGGGCTATTCTTTCTCTTTTCCTCTTTATGGGAAACACATAAATAAGTGCAAGATATGCCTCAGGGAGCCATTTACAGGTTTTGTTAGGGTAAACTGATATTAACAATTGTGTAAGAGATATCAATAATATTCTTTTGTCAGAAAATCCCCTTTCTATAGATAGCCCAAGGCATTACTCCGTGAGCTGCAAATGTATTCGCTTCAAAAGCATGTCAGTCTAGAATTGGGTAATCCATATTTGTTGAATCCTGGAAGTGCAAGGGGAAAATGAGTAAAAGCAGATGCTACTGCTGTGGAGATACACATATGCAAGTAAGCAGAAATTAATTGCAGCATGTAGATAAAATAGATACAATATATTTAATTATCTCTAATGCTCCCTGCCTTGTAAATTATTACAAATCTATGAAGACAATGCCATATATTAGTACAGAGATTACGAAAACATGTGTGCAATTTAGATTTATCTTAAGCATAGGAGAGAGCTTACATTATTCCCATTATGCACTGGCATTCTTCCAAGTAGTTTCCACACCCTTGAGAATTTTCACTGACATATGCTAGGTAAATCCTTAGGTAAGTAGCCTCAGTTGGAATGATAAAACAGTTTGTTTGTTTGTTACTAATTATAGGTTATAGGTCCAGAGTCTGCCTATACTAAATTCTAAAGTTACTACTGATGAATTTGGGCCCAAACACCTAATGAGAAATTATTTAAATAGATTATATAGTAAAAAGAAGGATCATCAACGGTAACTTGTTTTAAATTTAGTCAATAAATTTTAAAAGCTACTTATTCTGCCTATTACAAAATTTCCTCTTCTGTCTATACAAAATTCCTCTGTGTCTAAACACTTCCCACTAACCCACAGACTAGAGAGCACTCTTGAAGTTTCCATCTAAATCATGGTTCGTGAACAAAGTTGTTATCCCTCCATCCAAACGGTTCATACTCAAGTAATTCCTAGAGTTATTTGAAGTCTGTAAATGTGTGCACAAATGGCTTAGAGACCAGGAATCCGTGGAAGATAGAGGATTTTTGTAGTCCTTAAGAGAGAATATTCAAACCAAATCAGGACTGGTGTTCTTTGAAAGGCAAAAACTCAACATGAAGAGTTGACTCTGATTGCCCTTTGAGCTATGTGTAAATGAGTAAATGGAGGGAACTTGTCAATAGGGAGAAGAGATTTGACAAGGTACCTAGAGATAAGCAGAGAAGAGAGAAATGGGGAACAAGGAGTAGTTTTCTGACTTTCTGGTTCATGAGCATGTATTTCATTGCTGTTTATGCCTGGTTCCTTGGAATTGTGAAATCACTATCTACCAATAGTAAACCTTTCATTTGTTACATCAGTTATGCAGTGAGCTTATGTTCAAAATATTGTTTTTGAAAAACAATCTGGACTAGAAAAAGATCTTGAACTTGCATAAGTGAGAAATGTGTAATATAATCCTTCATGTGGAGAGACAGAAATAAAAGACATACACAGGGAGATGGGAGTTTGTAAAGCATGTTAGAAAATATGAAGGGTGTGTGTCTATCATAAAACTAGGTCATATGGGGCAGTTTTTTACAATAAGCATACAAATGGAGTTTGGAGACAGATTAATACCTTGCTACCCAAATGAAGTGCTTGTATTGGATTCCCACAAGCAGCAGTGTCCGCATAAAAAGGTTTTGAAGCTGGTGAATGGCACAATGGAATTGGCTGATCCGTGAAAGAAAGGGGCCCAAAATTTTTCAGTTGAGTCGGTTTATCAACATCATACAAAGAGAAGTGTCATCATGCTTCAAGAAAAAGAAAAGAAACGTAGTAATCAAAATTGTAACAAATGAAAATGAAGAGGACAGTATGTTAGGTCAGTTACAGCCCACAGTCTGGTAGAAGTAGGAGAAAAGAAAGAGATCATGAGAACAAGGGTTGTGAGTTAGCACACGCTTGAGGAATTTTGTTTATAGGATGTTTAAAATATAAAGGGTTATAGAGATGGTCAATGTCAAGAGCCTTTTCAGAATCTGGGAAATTCCATATTGGAAGGAAAATGAGAGGACAGATGGAGAAACTATGAGCCCAACTTTCTAGATTCAATTACAGCAATTCTTCTTTCATTTGATTTCCATATTGAGATTACACAAAATGTTTCATTTTTAAGGGTGCCATTAATTTTAAATTTAAACGGTATAAATCTGTCGATATTCTAGGGACAAAATAAGGGAACCCAAGTAACCTGTGTTAGAACCACAACCTTTCATGGACTCTCAAGTCCTATGTAGAGACTCCTCTTCCAGGGCCCTCATTCATGACTTTAGAGGACTCCTGCTCTTGCAGCATGCCTGTTTAAAATTAACTATAAATAAAATGAATAGCTGATATTTATAACTATAGTAAGAATTTTATTTCATCTTCTTTTTCTTAGATATGTAAACTATTTTTGTTTATAATATTCTATTTGCATAATTTTCGAAATTGTTTATGTGGACAAAATCATTTGCTTTCTCTCTGTAAATGAGAAAAATAAGTTGGTAAATCAGCTAAATTTATATAGGATATTACTGGCTGCAACATATAAACTTTGCTAATTTTTTGTGGGATAGGAAGGAATATTTCATTTTCAGTACTTGAAATATAGGGATCTTGGAGGGTGACAACAAAATAATGATGGAATATGTCATTTATTTGGATATCCCAGAAACACATGTAGGACGATAAGAAAAATTCTCTTTGTAAATGAAATATCAAATGATTTTAAATGGCAATTAAAATGCTCAGTTTCAATTTTCTGAGTTATATTGTCATGCATTGCGATCACAGCATATTTTCATTTGCTTTAAGAAATGAAATGTTCAAGGAAATGAGGAAGGGCAACAGAGCAAATTACCTAATTTACTTTTAATACAGACAAAAATATAATAGAGTGATATTCAAAGAAAAGAAAGATGGAAGTCCCAGTATGCGTATGATTCTGTTTGTCAGGGCTGGTTGTCCTTGGAAATTCTCTTTGCCTGTCCACCTCGAGATTGTTACCTCGCTTTTCAAGACTAGCTTTTTTTTTGAAACATCTGGAGGTTTAGTAACCATTTATGTTTCTATTTAAAAAATAAATAAATCAGTATTTAAGGTCAAATACTTTGCTTTGCCTTTTACCTTTTTTTATAAGTGCCCAAAATACAATCTTGGAGTCACTTGACAGAACTCTCAGTCAGCAGCCCACATACAACTGTCCTGCTTACATTAATCTACAAATCCACACATTCGATATGCAACACCACTCTTAGGGATCATGTTCCTGCTAAATGCCACTACCTTCATAGAGACAGAAGGAAAGAACATTGTCATTATAATATCCCATGCCTAAGGGTTCAGTTTAAGCCTCAGACTACAACAGGAAAATAAAATCAGTACTGTGAATATTGTTTCTCCATCTTTCTCTACATATTCAGGACCTCTACCACTGATCTTGAGAAAAAATTGTACATTGCATTTCAGTTACTTAATTCTCACATGTAAAACTTACTCCTAAATTAAATTAGATCAGAAATCACTCCTCACTTCATGTTTTATATTTTCTCTTATAAACCTCTAGCAGACAACGATGTGCTTAATGGTGACAGATAATTGTTGTTTGGTGCTGAGTGAATAAAAGGAGGCCATGAATGCTTATACCATAACTTTCCTTACACTGTTCATTTTTATCAACTTCTTTTCTTTTTTCTTTTTCTTTTCTTAGTCTTTTTTCTTTAATTTCAAGTAGTATATCAAAATATATGCTAAATATTGTAAATATGTAATAGGCCATGTATAATGCTCCTAAAGACTAATTATTTGATAATTTATTGGTACACTTGAGAGTTATAAGTAGGTACACTGTCATAGTTAAAATATAACCAGACTAAGTTAATAATAATAAATATGAATACTTATTTTGTATATTACAAGTAAAAAACTTTCAGCCCCACAATTCTTATGATTTAATTTCTTAATTTCTTCCTTCCCCAAATGTTAAGTTTATAGAGGCATAATTTACATAGAGTGAAGTTCATAGATCTTAAGTGTATAGTTTGATCAATTTTAACATATGGATACATCTACTTAACTACACAATAAACTTATTAAGACACAGAGCACTTCAACATCCAAAAACTTTCTTCTACCCCAAAACTAAAAAGCTTGTGCATATTGAAGGAAACTATCAACAGGTCAAGACAACGTTGGGATAAAATATTCACAGATGATATATCCAATAAGGAGTTAACATCCAAAATATCCAAAGAACTTGTACAGCTAATTATTAAAAAATAAAAAAACAATTAAAAAGTCAGCAAAGGACCTAAATAAACTCATTTTTTCCAAGGAAGATATACAGAGGGCCAACAGGTACATGAAAAGTAGCTCAACATCACTCATCATCAAGGAAATGCAATCCTCACCTACACTTATTATTCTTGTCTCTTTGATACTAGCCATTCTGACAGGTATGAGGTAATATTTCATTGTGGTTTCAATTTGCCTTTCTTAATCTGTGAATGGTAATATTTTCCTTCATGTTAAAAATATAGCTACCATACAATCCAGTAATTCCACTTTTGGGTATTTATCCAAAGAAACACAAACACTAATTCAAAAAAACATATGCATCTCTATGTTCATTTCAGCATAATTAACAATAGTCAACATATGAAAGCAATCTAAGTATCCATTGATATATGTATAAATAAATATATATTACTCAGTCATAAAAAATAATGGAATCTTGCTATTTGTGACAACATGGTTGAACCTAGAAGGATTTATGCTAAATGAAATAAGTTAGCCAGAGAAAGACAAATACCACATGATTTAACTACATGGAATCTAAAAAGCAAAACAAAACAGAAACACATAACACAGGACGAACTGATGGTTGCCAGAGGGGAGGACTGTGGTGTGAACAACATAGGTGAAGGGGATTAAAAGGTTCAGTCTTCAATTATAGAATAAATAAGATATGAGAATGTAATACACAACATAGGTGATTTAGTCAACAATATTGTAACAACTCTGTAAGGTGATAGATGCTAACTAGACTTGTTGTGGTTGCCGTTGGATAATGTATATAAATATCAAATTACTGTGTTGTACACCCACCTGAAACTAATACCATATGTCAATTATTCTTTAATAACATTTTTTAACCTCATTCGATTAGATGTATTGTCCTTTCCTTTCTTTATTTTCTTAAAGATTTTATTGAGAGAGAGAGACAGAGAAAGAGGGCATAAGAGTGGATGTAGGAGGGGGGAGAGGTGCAGAAAGAAAGAAGCAGACTCCCTACTGAGCAGGGAGCCCGGAGGACTTGGAGCTCCATCCTAGGACCCCAGGATCATGACGTGAGCTGAAGGCAGATGCTTAACTGACTGAGCCACCAAGGTGCTCCTGTACTGTCCTTTTCAGTGTGATTTTGTTTTAGGACTTCTGCATCTATGTGTATTAGAGATATGGACTTATAATTTTCTTTTCCTATAATATTTGTCACATGATAGTTTCGGGATGATGCCTCATAAAATAGATTGGAAATGCTTACTTTCTCTTACTTTTTGAGAAACTTTGTGAAGGTTCGTGGTATTCCTATCATAATGTTTGGAAGAATTCAAATGTGCAGCCATTTATGCTCCAAGTTTCATTTATGGGGACATTTTATTTTATTTTATTTTATTTATTTTCATTTATCTTTTGTTTCTGAAACATTTTAAATTATTGATTACATTTATGCAATATATGTTTCATTCAATTTTTCTGTTTCTGTTTGGGTTTGTTTTGACAGGCAAAGTGTGTTTTGAAGTAATTCATTGGTTTCACCTAGGTTATTAAACTTAATCGTACTGTTATTCATAACATCATCTTATATTTAGAGTCTGCAAGATTTTTAGTGGTGTTTGCCTTTACATTTTCTTGTGTTTTTGATTAATGAGCTTGTTCACTCTCATTCTTTTCTCTCTCATTTACAAAGAGATTATCACTTTTATTAATGTGATACTCTGTCTTAGAACAAATGTCCAAGTATCTCACAAATTTTTATCATTCTCTCATTGTTAACATACAGGAAGGTGTGAATGTGGAATTTCAGGATAACCATTTTAGGTTATCCTAAAGTGTCTTCATACTGCAGGCATCCAACTTGGAAGTATATAATTTAAATGTAGTCATACAGAATGTGAATAAAACATGCATTGAATGGAACTAAACTTAGTTGATGAAAGCCACTTTGACTTATTTCTACACCCCGTGCAACTGATTTCTCATTTTTGAGAGAATGCAAAAGGGAGCAATGGATTGGTGTTAAGATATGTAGTAGCAGAGGCACCTGGGTGGCTCAGTCTGTTAAGGGTCTGCCTTCGGATCAGGTCATGATCCCAGGGTCCTAGTATAGAACCCTGCATTGTCGGCTCTCTGCTGTGTAGGGAGTCTGCTTTTCCCTTCCCCTCTGGCCCTCCCCTCTCCCCTTGGCTCTCCCCTTCTTTCCCTGCTCATGTGCTCTCTCTCTCTCTCTAATGAATAAATCTTTAAAGAAAAACACACATGTAGTAGTAGAGGAGGGTTCACAGCTTTGGAATGATTCCCAACATATTCATAATCTGAAAAATTATGTACTTTAAAAAAGGAAAAGAGGGGAGGTGGGTGGGGGGGATGGGTGAAATAAGTGAAGGAGATTAAAAGCACACTTATCATGATGAACATTAAGTACTGTAGAGAATTGGTGAATCACTATTTTTTACACCTGAAACTAATATGATACTGTATGTGAACTATACTGGAATTAAAATAAAAAGCTTAATAATTTTTTTTTCAAAGAATCTATTCATGCCCTTAATATTTGCAGATGACTCCTTTGTTTGTTTTTGCATCATTGGTTTAGTCACACATTCATTCAACAGATACATTATATTCCAGGAGTGAAGACAGATGGAGTTAGAAGAGAAGTTTTCTTCTCTGTCATTAATTGGAATAATCTATTTTTAGTCTTTGAGAAATTTGCTTTTTTTTTTTTTTTTTTTTTTAGAAATGTGCTTTCTTATATATAAGTGAATATTTTCATTTGTCAGGTCTGAGGTTCTAAAACCTAAAGAAAACCTATCAATGAACTGTTCTCATATGTTTTTCTAAATTTTGAAAAGTAGCCAAATGATCAGCGTAAGGTAGAGTGAGTCATAACAAACTGTTATTGAAGTAACAGCAATGTTTTAGGAATTACAATGCATGGCAAAATTATATTGTACTGGACAACAATTGTTAGAACCATATGTTAAAACATCCATTTAAAATGTTCTCACAGTGATTTATGAATGAGAAACATGCCCCAGTGGTCTTCTCATTGTTGACCATGATCCTCTATATAAGGCAGAAGTATTTATTTTCTCTAGGGAGACCATTAATTAGAGACCTCAATTCAGTAAGTGAGGGTGCACATGTTGTAGTTCTTATAAACAGTGTTCTATTTCTATTTTTATAGTTATAAATTTATGGTTGTAGACATTACAAAAACCTTGTAACACATAGAGAGTGGAAAGAGACTGAGAAAAAGAAAACAAGTGTGATAGAAGAGAAAGGAAGATAAAAGGAAAAATAAAACCAGGAGGGAATGAGCTAACCTGGGTGGAGAGACTAATCTAATACTGACAATAAACTGATTCTTTTTAAAACCCGAACTGGAGTGTCAGTTTTAATTTAATATATCATTGTCATTCTTATGTGTACTAAAGGCTCTATGACCAAGCTTATCAAATTTTGGCCCATCACCTAATCCGGATGAAGTTTAAAATCCTATTAACTAATGAATACTTGCCTTAAAACTTTCTTGGATGGATTAAGTATTGCTGGATCTGTATTAGTTGAATTTGCATACTGCACTTTACATTGGCCTCTTATCATTTATCAACTCAATCCAAGATACTACACTTAAAAAAAAAAAATGTTTCCAAGGGAGGAAATATCATCAGTCTTTGGCTACTTATCATTCTCTTGTGTGGTCTGTGATTTGCTGATTTTTGTTATTTGCTACAATTTCGTGAGATTGGTTCCAAATTAAAATGTGTCCGAGATGTCGAATGTCCAAGACCACTTAAGCTCTGACAAAGTTTTAGGAAAGCAGCTTGCAGATGCTTTATTTTATGTTAAATTTTCTATTGGTAGGTTTGAATGGTTAAAGAATGTCTCATATGTCCCAGTTGTAACACTTTCTTCTAAATTATGAACGCTTGTTATTGATTCATCTGGTTTCCTTGGCTGAGAAATAAAGACCATAAATATCCTTCACATTTTAGTATAAGGCATCAGAAGCTAAAAGTTCATGAATGATTTTGACAAGTTTAATTAAAAATCAGGAGCTGGTAGAAAATGTGTTAATAAATGCGTGAGCAGACAGAAACAAAACAAATCTATGAATTAAGAAAATAATTTTCAGTAATTGGGGATAATACAGTTAATTATTTGGTAATACAAAGGAAATACATCACATATAGATCAAGAAAGGCAAACATTAATGTTTTCATGGGGCCATTAGAGTCAGAGAGAGGGCTTGACAAAATGCAGATTCCTGCTACCTTCAAGACCTCCTGAATCAAAATCTCTGAGGATAGAATCTAAGAAAGGCATATTTCAAAAAAAGTTTATCAGGTGATTTTGTATAAGATTACAGCAAAACTTGAGAACCTATACTATGCAGGATACTCATACAGAAAAACTCTGAGGCATTATATTATTTCTGGACTGGGAAGGAAGAATGAGAGAAATAACTATCGTGTATAATGAATCTTTCATGTGCCGTCATTGGATGATGAACTTTTTATACTCACACATTCCCACACAATCCGACCACAATTCTACATTGTAGATATCAGCAATTCAATATTAAAGATGAAGATTCATGAGGTTAATTTTTTAATCTAAATCACTGCCATAAGAGAGTAGAGAAATGGAATTCATACTCAGATTTACCTGACTTTCATTCAACTATACCACACTAAGATTTTCTTCACCAGTACTTACAAAGTGAGTATTTTAGAGACTGCTAACTGCTATTGTAGTGATTTTGCATCATGCCTAGGCTGTGCTTCGGGATGAAGGAAAGTACATCAGCAAGTCTGAAGAGCTTAGTCACCAGATGCTTTTTAAGACCTTCATCCATTTTTACAAGCCTTTAGATAAAAGTATCTTTCTCAATTAAGAAGGTTTCTACTAATATCCCAAAAAGACTGATCTGGGTTGTACACCAGACAACTACATTATGTGCTGCTCTCCTTATAATCCAATAAAACCTCGCTGTTTAGAACACCATTACTTTCCCATCCAGCTGTCTTTCTTTCTGTATTCATCAGCATTTTTTTTTTATTTTGGGTCATGGTTTCTATGAATTACTTTTAAAGGAAGAAAATAGGGAATTTAATTGAAACCAGTAAAATGAGAAATTAACTACCATGATTTTATTGAAAAGCAAGAAATAAAATGTCCTTGCCTTAGAGCTAATTGTCTGTTCAAGAGATCTTAGGATCTTTAGCTGTGGCCATGCCAGTCAGTACGTTCTAAAAATTCAAGAGAAACTCAGGCTGTTAGGAGACTATTCAAACAGTGAGTTGTCTGTTGTGAGTTCCTGTGTTGCAATCATTGCTACAGCAATTTTGGAGTCAATCTTAGTAAGGAATTTCTGCAACTCTGTTACTTTGGGTGTTCACCAAGCAGCACCTCCTTCCACAGCTCCTGACTTCAGGTTGGAGAGCCAGGTTTAAAGGCGATCCTGAGCTCTCTTATGTAATTGTATATGCTTACATCCTCCAAGCTGGAGAGAGCTGTGCTATGGGCCATCTCTGTCCAGACCTCAAACAGTTGCTATTTATGGGTTATTGCCCATCGTCTTCCTATATCTAGTCTCCAGTGATTATCATATATTTCAACTTTTCTGTTTTCTCTATATCTTACCGATAGGGGAATAGTGGGAGTTTGAGTATCTGGGCTTTTGTGCAGGTGAGCTCTTCAAGGGAACGGCTGCACCTGATTTTAAACACTCATTCCCTTAAAATTGGCTTTCAAGTCTGATATTCTCTTCCTCCTTCTTTTCTTTTTTTCCCCTTCCTTCCTGCCTCTCTCTCTCCCTGTCTTCTCTTTCCTTCTTCCTTTCTTTTTTTTTCTTTCATAGTACACTAAATGAAACTTACAGCCCACAAATTAGGTATTTACTTTTCTTCATTCACAATTTATTGACTAGACAATAACTCATAGATGTATGTTACCTACTGTTTGTATTTTGAGTTAGTGATAATTTGGGGGGTCTATAATCTAAGAAAACATTTGCTCAAAAAAATCTGATTCTTAAATGCCAATTTGCTTACACTAATGATATAGTGTCATATTTCTCTTTCTCGAGGGAAAATAGCCTAATTGGACTTCATGACTTAAGGACATCTGTACTTACTCTCTTTCTATACATATCCTAGTATTTCCAGGAGGAAATGGGGATATTTACTCATTGGGAAATGATTCTCAATTCCATAGTTACCTATCACTTATTGGCCACTCTGGCTAAGGAAATAATCAGAAATTTTAACAAAAATCTCTATGTAAGGAAGCTCATTGAAGTAATATTTATATTGATTTATAATGATAAATAAATGTGCATCAAGAGTAATGTTTAAGTAAACCATGACATATCCAAAACAGTATATTTTGCATTGATTAAAATGTTTTTGAAGACTTGTTAATAATGTGAGAAAAAATGAAGTGATGGGTAAAAACAAAGACACAAATTATAAATGGGGGGCAAAATAAAGTCTTAAGGAAATGCATCTAAAATATAAGACGTATATGTCATTTTGAGGTTAAGTCTGACATAATACTACAGTCACTAAACCACACTGGCATCCTTAATCATTCTTGAACAAACCAGGCAAATTCTAACTCAATGGATTGACTTCTGGAATGTTCTTTCCCCAGGTATCGGCTTGACTCACTTTCTTCAGATCTTTGCCTAAATATTACCATCACAATACTTTTTCTGTGACCGTTCTTTAAAAACGGTAACCTAAATCCCTCTTTATACTTCTGCTCTATTTCTCTTTTTGATGCTCCAATCTTGTCAACCAGCTGCAGCACATTATTTCCCAAATTTCTTTTTATTCGTTTTTCCTCATAGGAATATATCCTTCATGAGGGTGAGGACTGGGTCCATTTTGTTCATATTTTCTACTCTATCTCCTGCTACACATTATTGCCAGGTACTTTGTGAACTGTTAATAAATATTTGTTGAATTAATTAATAAATAAATGGACAATGAGGTAATTTTGCTTTTATACTTTGCTTTATACTTTTTAAATTTATACTCTGAATAATTTTGATGTTAATACTCTACCATTAAATTATTTTTTGAAAGATGTGAAAAAGTTTTTTTGTTTTTTTTTTGTGTGTGTTTTTTTTTTTTTTTTTTTTTGAGATGGGTTTCATTACTATGGCTGTATCTTACTCTTCTTTTTCCTCTAGTCACTAATGGTAGGAATTTGTTATACTACAAAATGAAGTATTCCAGTTTTTTTTCTAATGCTAGAAATGAAAGAAAATGTAAACAAAAAGTTGTTTCTTTAAAATAGATGTTTGTTAAGTCTTATGAGTAGAGAATTGCCCTGTATATGTTACAAGGATGTTAACTAGATAAAGGAGAATCGAAAGAATTAAGTTATTTACTAAGAATCTGTTTTCAAATGGCTAGAAACTTTATAATTTCTGGACACTTTATAAGTTCAGTGCATAAACACTGCAAAGATTTAAATGACACGAAAATACTTGAAACCCAGGCAGCCCGGGTGGTTCAGCGGTTTAGCGCCGCCTTCAGCCCAGGGCCTGATCCTGGAGACCAGGATCCAGTCCCATGTTGGGCTCCCTGCATAGAGCCTGCTTCTCCCTCTGCCTGTGTCTCTGCCTCTCTCTCTCTCTCTCTCTCTCTGTGTCTATAATAAATAAATAAATAAATAAATAAATAAATAAATAAATAAATCTTAAAAAAAAAAAGAAAATACTTGAAACCCAAAATAAACACTTTGGTACAAAAATATGAAGAATTTGTTAAATTAGAAATGAATGTTTAAATGTCCACAAAAGACAACAGTGTTTGAGCTTCCAGCTCTTTTGCTCATTTTTTAGTCACATTTTTGATTATTACTTTTGATTAATACTTAAATACACAAAGACATAAGCAAAATTAATCAACATTTCATTTTATGGTGAATTATTCAGTATGATCTTTAGCATTGCATTATGTTACCAGTTATGCTCCACCTACACATACTGCCATCTCTTTCCATTAGGAGATTAAAATTTTATTTGTTTTTCTTTTGCTAAAAGTAAAAACAGTCAAATATTCTTTGGGACTTATCCAAGAAAAAATTAAAGTAAAAAAACTTTGAAAAGAGAAAATGCAAACTAATCCATAGAGGTGAGAAGTAGAGGTTGATTCAAAAGATGCACGGTGGAAATCTGAGGTTAATGGAATTATTACATAAATTGATTGTTGTGAGTACTTAGTGTATACACTGGCCAAAACTCAATAACTGTATGCTAAGATGAGTGCAATTAATTTTTATGTAAATTATATTTCAATGATGTTGATAACATTAGAAGAAAACTTCAGAAAAACGAGTGTGGTTAAGGAAAACAATGTAATTTGCTTCAAACCTCCTTGTCGTCCAGTCAGTTCCTTATCAGTTCCCTATTCAAAAGCTATCTGGGGATCTCTGGGTGGCTCGGCAGTTTGGCGCCGAAGGCCCTGGGCATGATCCTGGAGACCCAGGATCGAGTCCCACGACAGGCTTCCTGCATGGAGCCTGCTTCTCCCTCTGCCTGTCTCTGCCCCCTCTCTCTGTGTGTCTGTCATGAATAAATAAATAAAATCTTAAAAAAAAAAAAAAAAGCCATCATGTCTCCAGCTTCACAATACTCTTTATAGCTAGCCTCAAGCCAAAATTATACAAACCCCATCTCTTATCATGCATCTACACAAACTCTTTATTCTTTTTCACTCCTCCCAATATATGCCTTCCTCATTCCTAACATACCCCTCTTCTTCATGACATTCTTTAACCTCTGCCTTCAATCCTCCACACTTAGCCAGTAAATAAATACCTGTTCATCATATTAGCATATATGAAATTTCTTTGTCCTCTGAAACCTCCCTGGATCCTAAGAAGGAATCTTTCTTGAAACTTTATCCTTAAGATTTTAGCTCCACTACTTTTCTCTATCTATAGATTTTTGTTTTGTTTTTGGGTGTTTTTTGTTGTTTTTGTTTTTGTTTTTGTTTGTAATTGGCTTTTAACACATGCCTCATTATCCCAATTGGACTTTAACATCTCCGATCTCAAATATCTCATTTTCCTGCTATCAAATTCTCCAGCATGTTCTGCGTTTTGTAGGTGCTCACTCATTATCCATTGATTGATAACCTACATGCTGTACACAGCTTTACACTGCATGGAAATAAAAGATGTCAAAGTGCCAAAGACATATTGTTTCTACTTTTGCAGATGGGGAAGGTGGAGAACTATAATTAGGAACAAAGGAGAAACATAATGAATCAATTTGATAGCAAATAATAACACAAGAAGATTAGTAGGCTTTCCTTTCCTCATATAGTTCAATGGAACAATGTAGATGAAGAATGATGGAGGAAGAGATAAAACTATTGTAATTACAGTTGCCTTCAATTTCATCATATTAATTCAGAACCCTGGCAACTGTGCTCCACAGAAGACAGAAAATGATGGATGTAGCAAATTACCACTTCCTATAGCAATGTGGGGGTATTTCTCAAATTGATTCTTATCAATGGACAAAGCAGGACCAAAAAATTAGTGTCACTGAAGTGAAACCTTTTCAATTTAATTATATAAGGTGAAACCATGAAATTGAAGCTGATTATTTACAAAATACAATTCATAACTTTGAAGATATTAGCCAGAGAAATAGTTTAAGAAAACAGGTAAGTTATACACATTGGAGGATGCAAGCTATAAAAAATAATGTATGTTGAGCATGTACATTATTTAGAATGATCTTTATTCTCCATAGTATGTTTTTTTTAATTTGGAAAAAAATTTGCATTATCTAATTGCAATGATTATTTGCTAAATACCCAATGTTTGTCAGATATTGGTGAAGTCCTGTAGTTGAGTTATGAATAAGACATAATTCCCTCCATTAAATGAAGTTAGTGGCTGATTAAAAAGAATAAATGAGAACTTTAATAGAGGATTATGAGTCCAATGATGCAAATATGTATAGTGAAACAAGAGAAAATATAAGGGGCTGGAGTATAACTGGAGTCAGGAATATCATAACACAGTAGGTAACATATGAATGCTGTATCCAGTAGCAAATAGAACAAAGGATTTAGGACAGGCCTGACAGAGGGAACAATATGTGCTCAAGAATAGGGTCATGTGATATCACATTTGTTTCATTTGTAAGAAAAATGAACTTCCTAGAAGAAAATATGGGAGTAAATCTTTTTGACATGGGCCTTGGTAGTGATTTTTTGGATATTATACCTAAAGCACAAGCAATGAAATAAAAAAACAAGTGGGACTATATCAAAGTAAAAAGAAACCATCAACAAAGCGAAAAGATAGACTACAGATTGGAAAGCATATTTGCAAACCACATATCTAATAAATGGTTAATATCCTAAATATATAAAGAACACATGCCACGCAATAGCAAAAACCAAACAAATAACACAATTAAAAATGAGAAAAAAATACCTCAATAGACATTTTTCCAAAGAAGATAAATGAAAGGCCAACAGGTTCATAAAAAGATATTCAGTATCACTAGTCACTAAGGAAATACAATTAAAAGCACAATGAGATGTCATCTGTTAAATGTTAACAGATGCCTGTTAAAATGTCCATCATCAAAAAGATAAGAGAAAGCAAATGCTTGTGCAGATGTGAAAAAACAGAAAACCTTGTGCACTGCTGGTGAGAATGCAAATTGATGCAGCCACCATGGAAAACAGTATGGAAGTTCCTCAAAAAATTAATAGAACTACCACATAATCTAGCAATTCCACTTCTGGAAATATATCTAAAAGACACAAAAACAGTACTATGCTAAAAGACATCTGCACTTTCACGTTTATAGTAGCATTATTTACAATAGTCAACACATGAAAACAATCTAAGTGCCTATCAATTAGTGAATGGATAAAGTTGCGTGTATGTATGATGTATAATATACATGTATATAAACACAAATATACAACATATATATTATCTATACTATATGCTATATATATAATGTTCTTTATAATATAATAATATATAATGGAATATTATTCAGCCATAAAAAATGAGGAAATATTACCACTTGCAACAACATGGATGGTCCTTAAGGGCTTTATGTAAGTGAAGTAAGTTAGACAGAAAAAGGCAAATACTGTATAATCTCACTTATATGGAATCTAAACAAAACAAAAAACCCCGTCAAATTCATAGAAAAAGAGATCAGACTTGTGGCTACCAGAGGTGGAGGCCGGAAAAGGAGTAGTTGGAGAGGACGGTGGTCATAAGCTACAAATTCCCAGTTATACGATATATAAATACTAGGGATGTAATGCGCAATATGGTGACTACAGTTAACACTGCTGTATGATATGAAGAAAAGTTTTTACGAGTAAATCCTAAAATTTCTCATTGCAAGGTTGATTTTTTTAAATTTTCTTTTCTTTTTATCATAGCTATATGAAATAATGAAAGTTAGCTGATCCTATTGTGATCACTTCACAATCTATGTAAATCAGGCAATCATACTTTATGCCTTACACTTATATAATGATGCATGTTAATTATTTCTCAGTAAAAAGGTGGGAGGGGAATGTGGTATATATGTACAGTGGAATATTATTCAGCCTTAAAAACAGAAGGGAAGCTGCTATATACAACATGGATGAATCTGTAGGACATGATGTTAAATTATGTAAGTCAGACACATCATTGATACTACCTGAGGTATCTGAAACAGTCAAACTCATAGGATCAGAGTAGAATGGTGGTAACCAGGGCCTTAGGGAAGGGAGGGGATGTGAGTTGCTATTAAAAAGATAAAAAAGTTTCAATTATGCAAGGTGGTAAGTTCTAGAGATCTGCTGTGCAACATTGTACCTTTAGTTAACAACACTGCATTGCATACTTACAAATTTGTTAGGAGGGTAAGTCACCTGCTGTGTTCTTACTAGGTTAAAAAAATTTTTAGAGAAAAAAAATAACTCGTCTAAAGTCACACAGCATTTAAATGACAATTCTGAAACATGCACACATACGCACACATACAAACATGCACATACACAAATTAATTTGTAGGCTTCTATTGATTCCTGTTGTAAACTGAATGAAGAAAGCTTGGCTGGTCAAAATAGTAAGTCCTCTTATGTGATGATGGACAGTCTCTGATTTGTAGAGTAAAGGAGCTATGTGTCTTTTGAGTAGGTAGGATGTTCAAGTGAATGTAATGCTTGGTCTGCATTTTGTTACACATGTAATTATTTGTTATACTCATGCACAAAACTGGCTACTTTTGGAAGCTCAGCTTTGTGCAATTCCTGCTCATTTTCTGTTACAATGACAAGTACTTGCATGAAAAAATTCAATTCAAAATCCAGTTCAAATGCAATGATATTCTGATGGAAGAATTAGTTAACTTTCTAGATAAATCAGGTTCATAATTTTCCATTAAATGAACTGGTACATTATCAAGTGGAGGTCTACACTTATGGTGCTGCTCCAAATGTATTAAGGTGGTAAGTTAACCAGATTCTGTATCCCACTCACACTTAACACAGAATAGTTTGTCTAAATCTTTGGCTAATCTTATGTCTTCAATACTTGTCATTTCAAAAAGAAAATTTAATTCTAAACCCAAATTACACAAGTTTTGTACCTTCTTTTGTAAATTTAGATAACGACTCAAAACATTTTCCAAAGGCATCTTAGGAAAGTGAATTGTTGAATAGGATACTTCAAATATTAAGCAACTGCCCCTGGATTTAGACTAAAATTAACTTACATGCATATACATTCTCCTGCCCCTAAAGAATTCTATTAAGCTAAATAAACAGATAACAATTTCTCAATAATACAATGTTTCCTGGCTTTAAAGTAGTCCACAAGGCAAATAGACATGTATACGACTAACTATAGTGTATGATAGCACATAAACACTGCTAATTCAACTATAGCTCAAGTATAACACAGAGGGAAAAAAATATTAAAGTCTGACTGGAGAAGAAACCGGAATTAGGAGAGCTTTCATAAAAGGACATGATATTAAATTGGTTATTACTTAATAAGTAGTATTTCAACAAGGAGAAAAAGAAAATTTCAGACCGACGGAATATTATGAATAAAGCAAAAGACACTAAGGTTTCAACTGCAACAGTGGTGGCAGGAGTGAAGATGGTTTCATAGCACTTTCCTTTTTTTCCAGCTTCGAGGTATAATTGACAAATAAAATTGTATATGTTTAAAGTGCACAGTATGATGACTTGATATATGACATACACACTGTCATATATTTACCATAATCAAGAGGATTATAAAAACTTGCTCTTTTTGTTTTGGATTGACTAGCCTGGCTTAGGGTGGGAACCTCAAAGCACTCCACCCATGACCCTAATGAAGACATATGCCCCGGGCTCAGCCATTCTCTCTGCCTGCACCCTGACTTGCTCTTCCCGTGTGGCCTCAAGACATGCCATACTTCTTGCAGAAAGTAATTAGACTGTGAGTAATAAACTTCTCTACCTCAATTCCCTTGTGGTCTTTTGTTGAACCATGGCTCACCATCCGACACCCTGGAGCTCTACTTAGCAAACATTAATTTAACAAAGTCACAACCCTCTCAGTATTTCACCAGGCCACTTCCTTTATTAAAAGATGCAATTACTGAGATAAATGACAGGTGGATGTGCTTTCCTCACATTCAAAATGATATTTCAAATTTATATATTTGTTTGCAAAGTATCTGAAAATTACTGTTCAGATTTTAACAGACAGGTGAGCTGTTTGCAAATTAACCCCCAAATTTCTATGGGTTAACTTGACAAAGTTTATTTCACACTCACATTATAAGTCTATCATGGGCTGAGGGTTATTTCACACAGAGTTAGTGTAGAGTCTATCATCATATAGCTACATCGCCTGGAACATATGGCTTTCAGCGTCCTCCAAAGAGAAAGAATAGAAGTGGTATATCAGTTTTTAAATACTTATTCTCACTATCCAATGACCAGAACTAATTACATGTTCCTCTCCCAACTGTAACAAAGGCTGAGAAATGTAGAGTTGTAGATAGAATATTTGCTGAGCAATATTATCAATGATTTACTTTTATGGATAAATTAGGAATTGATGGGAGTTGTAGACAATGTTTTATGCAGGGAATTCATTGTTCGAATTATACGGTTCAAGGGACCATCATATACAGAGGAAATGGCTTCTGGTCTATGTAGAGAATGGCACAACACTTTTTGAGGTATGGTGGAGTTTTGCTCCAGAGACACTTGGCTAAGTGCAATTTCCAACTGAGATTGAGACTCTGCTGGGAGATTTCAGAGCCTAGATGGAAGGGATGACTGGAAGTTAGCCTCAAAGTTAGGAACTGGCATACCTCAGAGACTGTCAGGCTTCTGTCTACCTCTTGCTATTCTAAGACAGCATGCTTTGTGACCAGCCTTATGTACAGAGCCAAGTAGGCCATGTGATAAGTGACCTGGAAGCTTTTGTGAGGCTTGCATGGAGTTAAACCTCATCTTTGGCTGCATTAACACTATTTCTTTGTCACCTGATTTAGATAAACATAATGCATTTGCACCTTTTTGTTTAATTTTTTTAAAGATTTTATTTATTCATGAGAGACACAGAGAAAGAGGCAGGGACATAGGCAGAGGAAGTAGCAGGCTCCCTTCAGGGAGCCCCATGTAGGACTCGATCCCTGGGCCCCAGGATCACGACCTGAGCCAAAGGCAGATGCCCAAGCACTGAGCCAACCATGTGCCGTCCTTTTTGTTGATTTTTTGTTTTAGTTTCTTTTGTCAATCAATGTATCAAAACTATATTTTAGGTCTTTGAAACTTCAAATATTTTCCCTATGGTCTTAGTAATTGATGATGATAAATGTGGAAGAAAATGTTCTTGAAGAAAATATATTCCTAGAATTGCTTCTGTGAATGAGAATTTAAAAGACAATCTTCAAAAAAGTTTTTTTTTTCTGTGTGGTTTACATGTGCATATTCATATCCACATGCCTACCTGCAAACAGTCCTTTTCGCCTTGAAAATCCTAGATTTTTCTGCTTTGTTTAAGCTTAATATAGCTCTGAATGGCCTAGCATGGCAGTGTTTGCAGAACCATGCCCCTGAGCATTTTTCATTTCATACATCATTTACAACTGACCCAGGTGATCCCATATATTCTGGCTCTATATTCTTTCACCACAAAAGTTAAAGTAAAGCATATGTTTATCCATAAAAATAATCCAGACCACTCATGCACTGCCTCTTCTTTTCTAGCATTCTACTTCACCCCATCAGATTGTTAGTTAACTGGAAAAAAAAAAAAAAGGTTTATACAAACCAAATTTCAGATTTCACTACCACTGTTTGTTTATATGAAGGAATTCATCTCTCTCCTGCATTCTGACTTGCTGCCTCAAAACTATCACTGAAAAAAGAAAAGGTTGAGAGAGAAATACCATCAGGCCACTTTCCAATCAAACATTCCTGTGCCCACTGTCACAGAGTTCAAAATAAGGTCTTTTCCAAGTCAACAACCTAGAATTACCATGGCTAAAGGGGCTGCTTTTCCTTGTATGACTGTAAGGATTTTAGTCCAAAAACAAATTTTAATGATTATGTGGAAGTGATGCACCTTGACAGTGAGAAACTTGGAGCTTCTATACTTCCTAAAACAGACTCTTTATTCATTCTTTCCTCTTGGAGATTATGTCTACAATTAAAAGTAGTTTGGTTCATGATGTGATGCTGATGATTTGGTTAAAAAAAGGCACTATAATTTTAGAGGGTGTTCAAAGATTAAAGAGGGTGGTGAATATGTTGAAACTGCACAATTCATAGATCTTTGGGCTGTTTTTCTCTACAGTCTTATACTGAGACCCACCCCCACACCCCCTCCCCGCCACACACACACCATGAACCCAATGAGATCTTGGGTTAGAGTGGTTTCTTCAATATGATACTTAAAGCTCAAGTACCAAAGAAAAATAGATAAGTTGGATTTTATTAAAATTAAAAACTCCTGTGCTTAAAAGAACACTATCAAGAAAATGAAAAGATCACCCACAGAATAGGAGAAAATACTCATAAATCATAATCTGATAAAGGCCAATATTGAGAATATATGAAAAACTCTTCAAACTCAACTGTAAATGGGCACTAACCCAATTGAAAAATGGGCAATGATTTGAATAGACACTGCTCTAAGGATGATGTGCAAATGGTCAATAAGCACATGAAAAGATGCTCAATATCATTAGACATCAGGGAAATGCAAATCAAAACAATAATGAGATACCACTTCATATCTCACTGTTGGCTAGAATGTGTAGAAATTAGGACTCTTGTACATTGCTGTTGGGAATGTAAAATGATAACCATTTTGACAAACAGTTTGGCAATTCCTCAAAATGTTAAACATTGAGTTACAATGTGGCAACAGGAATAATTCTACTACTAGTTATATACCCGAGATAACTGAAACCTATTCACACAAAAACTTGCACAGGGATATTCATAACAGTATTATTCTTAATATGCAAAAAGTAAAAATAATCCAAAGATCCCATGCATTGATGAATGCACAAATAAAATATTATATATCCTTACAAGGGATTATTAAGCTATATAAAGGAATGAGGTACTAATTCATGTTACTATGTGAATGAACACTGAAAGTATTATAGTGAATGTAAATGGCTAGCCATCCTATTGGAAATGAAAAAACAAACAAACAAACTCACAAATAGTATGATTCCACCTACATGACATGTCTGGAATAAGTAACTTACAAAGACTACAAATAGGTTAGTGGTTGCCAGGGTCTGAGAGTGGAGAGAAGTAGAGAGAAATGGTACTTGCACATGGGTATTAAGTTTATTTTTGGGGGAAAAATGTTCTGAAACTACATAGTGCTGATGGCTATACAATCTTGTTAATATATAGAAAATAATCATTAAATTTTATCTTTTAAAACAATGAACTTTATTGTACTGAATTATGCCTCAATAAAAATTAAAAAAATTAAAAAGACTTGATACTGTCTAGTTTTTTTACCTATTAATATCTGGTATCTTGTGTAGTGCCCACTATTTAGCAGACTTGTTATCAGGTTTTGATAAAAGCATATTTCTGAAGATATTTTTTAATATTGTTTCAATCAGTAGTGCCCCCTTATACTTTGTCTTCACTCCCAAGATGTCCATGGTCTTGGACATCTTTGGTCTAACTAGAATTTAGTTAGTCTTTGGTCTAACTAGAATTTTTCTTTTTTTTTTTTTTTTTTTTTTTAAAGATTTTATTTATTTATTCATAGAGACAGAGAGAGAGAGAGAGGCAGAGACACAGGCAGAGGGAGAAGCAGGCATCATACAGAGAGCCTGACGTGGGACTCGATCCAGGGTCTCCAGGATCACTCCCTAGGCTGCAGGCGGCACTAAACCGCTGCGCCACTGGGGCTGCCCTAGAATTTTTCTATCCCACAAATTCACTCTTTTGTATCTTTGATGTGCATTCTGGGAGAAAGAAAGAAGAAGAAAGAAAGAGAGGAAAGAAAGAAAGAAAGAAAGAAAGAAAGAAAGAAAGAAAGAAAGAAAGAAAGAAAGAAAGAAAGAAAGAAAGAAAGGAAGGAAGGAAGGAAGGAAGGAAGGAAGGAAGGAAGGAAGGAAGGAAGGAAGGAAGGAAGGAAGGAAGGAAAGAAAGAAAAGAAAAGAAAAGAAAAGAAAAGAAAAGAAAAGAAAAGAAAAGAAAAGAAAAGAAAAAAGAAGAAAAAAGAGTGATTCACTAACCTCATAAAATAAAACTATCCTGATATGTTCCTGGGAAAATTGGTTCAGATTCCTTCTATCTAGAGGGTCTATCATTCTGTGATAATTCTGTTTCCAATTTAGAATTTCTACCACCCTTTCATTCAAAAAAATTATTGGAAAATGTCCACATTTTTAAGACCTAGATTTACTGTCACAGTTGCTGTGTCCTGGACACAGATGGGCTAACAGTATGATCTCCAAGCATCAACAGTGCTATAGCTGGAAGTAGAAGACCATAAGCAGGGAGAAGTGGAGAAAAACAAAACAAAGGAAAACATTAATCAAACAACAAGACCCTACATATATATTTCTTAACTGGAATAGGTACTGGAATCTTACCATAAAATGCAGCCTTGCTGAAAGAGACTTCAAGACATAATAGCATACAGGATTGGCTGGGATGTGAGGGTTAAGAAAGGTGGAGCTGAGTCTCAGTGGTAGTTTCTAGCTAAGTTTCTTTCACCAAGATTTTATTAGCCTAGATGATTACTTATCCTGAAAAGTCATTTCAATATTCTTGGTCACCATTCTTGACCTGGTCAATTGCAAAAGTTGATTAAGAGAGCTAACATAAGGCATATTTAGTTCTAAAATTCACCAACTTTCTTATCTCACGAGCTTTTACACTCCTCTCAGTCAAAACTTTCATTAAGGATAAAGTGTGGATCAAGGCTGGTGACTCATAAAAGAACCATTAAAAGAAATGTGAAGTTCAGAACTGTGAAGGGTCTGATGTGCCATGTCTGACACCCACCTGCAAGGCAACAAGTTAATGTGTTGGCCACACAGGTATAGAAGGAGAAGCACCAAACCTCGAAGTCAGATCACCTTAGCCATACTGCTTTCCCAGCTCCCATTCCCCATAGGACAGCACACTGAGGGCTTGATGCTGTGTGTGCACTGAGCGCTGACACTACACTGCTAAATACAAAATTAGGAAACATGGGACCTTACATGGGATACAAATCTGTTCCTCCTCCATGAGTGGAGGCGGAGAGAGAAAGACAGACATACAGACAAAGAGACAGAGAGACAGAAAGAGACAGAGAAAGGATGGTGGGAAAGAGAAAGAAAGAGATATCCTTTTATTCTGGAATCCTTTGCAGGGAAAAGGCAAGGCATCTAGATGTGTAACACTTGGAATGTAAGCAAATGGCTCTGAGGTAGATAGATGTTTTAAGTCCTTCTAATTCCTGAGGCATTTTTACTATTCAAATAATTTAACTCAGGTTACAAGTATTCTTTATTCAGAAAACCCAGGCTTTTCAGAAATATGAAAATATTCATAGAGAGTTTAACATCAAGAGAAGGCATTAGGATTTCTTGAGATTTAAAAAAACAAATTGCAGGGATTTGGGGTTGTTTATTTGGAGGTAAAGAAAAAGAAAGGGGTTTCCCTTTTTATTATTTATTTATTTATTTATTTATTTATTTATTTATTTATTTATTTATTTTTTGGGGGGGTTTCCCTTTATATAAACAAACTTAGTTTACTAGAGCTTAACTAAAAGATGGTATTTTGTTGGGAAACACATAATGACAAAATAAATGATAATATTAATAGAATGTTCAGGAATTCCAGCATGTAAGTTACTGGCATCATCTCAGGCACTATTTTTGTGATACGTTTGGAAACACTTTGCACGTTAACATACATCTATTTGACATTTTTCACACCTAGTGTGGGAGTACACATGGCCGAGAGCATACTGTGTTTTCTTGTCTTGATGACTTATCCACTAAGATGTCATATTATATCTGATCTCAACTTCTTTTTGGGCATACTTCCCTCTGCTCTGTTGTCTTAGGGGATCCATCTTTATTACAAATAGAAACATGCAACATCTCTAGGAAATTCAGATCCATCCAGGTCTCATTGACACAGAACCCAGTTGCCATTATCAGTGAGAGTCACATTGATAATGTAATTGATCAAGTTGGGGTACCATGTCTTGCCTGAAACTTTAACCCTGTACTTGGAAATATTTTGATCCATCCATTTCATACCTCCTGTGTTCTCCTTGAATACACTCATTACTGCTCCTTGATTGATGTGAAGCTTCTTTTTGGCTGCTGAATAGTGCCTGGCCTTTTCCAAAGGATCAATGCTCATACCTTTGGGACAGATGTTAATGATGCCAATGACATGCTGGTGCCACACTAATATCTATTCTTATTCATCCATTTGGGATTTAAACACCTCTATTTTCCAAATGTTTTTGATTTCTGTGCTATTTTTGAGAGGGTGCTATTTAGCCTTATACTTATACTCATGAATCGTTCCTGTTGCTTTGATTCTTATCTTCTTCCACGCTGCCATCAGCTTCCCACTGGTGGAGGCAACAACAAAACATAAATGATAAGGAGTATTGGCTTCGTTTCTGAAGGGTATTAGCAAATTTCATCATCAGACTCCCCCATAACCCAAGAACCTAATTTATAGGAACTAGTAACAGCCTAGTAGGATTCAAACTAAACCAAGTAGCCAAGTTTAGTTACCCCACACCAAATTTTATAACCAAAATGAACTGGATGAATCACTGATGCCCAAAACACTCAAGGACATGTCCAAGGTGTAGGATTCTTCTAGGGGTGCCTATGATCTTTATTCATTCTTGTAATGAAAGGCTTGATTCTTATAAATTTATTCATTTCCTCAAGATAGTTATTATCAAAATGGAAATGGGCAAAGATCATTTCGAACCTGTGTTTGAAATGGCATTTGTGACTAGGCTATGATGTATATACAGAGAATTGTCTCAAAACGAACTCCTCTTTAGATATAGCACATACCTACTCAAAATCAAAACACCCCAAATACACTTCAGTTTCTTGAAGTACACCTCTGGTATAGCCTTTTTTGAGTACCATAATTGATTCCATTCATAGTGATGTTGTTTCTTCATCCAGAAATAATTTAAACAATCCCTTGAAACAGAGATACTTACTGAATTTTTTTAAATTTGAAAATCTGGCATGGATCACCTTGGAAAATCTAGGCTGATGTCTCTTTTGATCCATTTCTGTAGAACTCTTGCCTCCTTTGGCTTCTTTCTTGCAGGTTCTACTCCTGGGTCAGCGATGCTGCCACCTGGATAGTAATCTATTGGAACTATGGTACTTAAAGTACGCTACTAGACAAGTTGCTCACATTGCCTGCTTTCTCTCCTCCTGGTCTTCCTCTGGTGGTCTCCTGTGATGTTGTCTGGGAGTTGGGAGGAGGGCGGAGGTGTAGATAGATTGGTCTCTTGAACTGGGGACGTCTTTTTGTCATGCATTCAGAATATCTATCAACTTCATAGGTCAGTGAAATAATGGCAAGGCTCTCAGGTGATAAGGTCCTTGAAATATAGGTTGTAGATTATTGTGGAAAGAGAGGTGAGCCAGAATTGGGCAAACCAGACATTATCTTTTAAGGGTTACAGACTCAGGAGAGAATTCTGGTCTTCTGGAGGCACAGCGCATTGCTGCAATGCTTCCATTCAGAATCATCCCCTTGGCTGCAGCTAAGTTGAAATCACCATTACAGATTCAAACTTATCAAGGTGCAGCAACTCATTTATTTAAAACTTTAATGACCGTGTCTTATACATATCTCTGTACCAAAGAGTTTATAGGAGTTTAGGGGAAAAGAAACCGAATGTCATGAAAGATCAGGCTACAGTACAATTGAATACACATAAGTATAGACAAACCCGTGTCTATACTTTCAGAGCACACTGAAAGTTTGAGTGTGGATATAGACTCGAGTTCACAAGTTAGCATGGAACACTGGTTTAGGGTGGTTGGGAGATCTATCCAGTTCGTAGAGACATTAGGTCATGTTACAAGGAAAGAAAGGCATATTGATTATTTCTCAAGAAATTACATCCTTCTTCAAAACCTGGACTAATTCCAATCTGGCCTCCCAAAACAAAAGTCTATCCATCAAATACAGTGAATTTATAAGAAGAGTGAAATACAAAATCAGCTCCCTAAGAGTAAAGTCATGGCTGTTGGCCAAAGAAGTTTGCTTTGTGAAAATGATGATCAAGGCCAATTTTGTTTATATAATTGCTTTTCTTCCCTTCTTTCTTTCTCTCCCTCCCTCCTCTCTTTTTCTATTTATATTTCTGATTTGTCCCACATGAATTACATGATTGTATGATTATGAACAACTCTCTCAACCTTTTTTGTGTTCTTCCATCTGGAAATGCTAGAATTTAATTACAGGACTTTTTAAATTCCTTTTCAGTTCGGGGTGCCTGGGTGGTTCAATCAGTTAAGCATCTGTAGTTGGCTAAGGCCATGATCTCAGGGTCCTTGTGTGCGCTCTCTCTCTCTCTCTCTCTCTCACTGTGTCTCAAATAAATAAATAAAATCTAAAAAATAAAAATAAAAAGTAAGATAAAACCCTCTTTTCAATTTTAACATTCTACTCCTACATCAGATAATTAGGCTTTGGTCCGTTTTTCCAATAACTCAAATCTGAATAGAGGAAAACTAAAGAATTGAATAGCAGACTGATAATATTCTAACTAGGTATTGATTCCAGAAGTTCTCATATCATGAGCTTTGGGCCTTTTTTACAAAATAAGGAAGAAAGATGAAGGAATTCATCATTATACTTTGCAATATGTTGGCCTTTTTAAAAAGAGTTTTCAGTGACTTCTCATATTTATCCACCCCACAGATAGGCCCGAAACAAAACTAAACATTTGGAAAAAGTATTTCACCATCTAACAAAAAAGAAAAGAGAGAGAGAGAGACTAATTGCTTTTCACAGATTTCCTCTGGAAGCAGAATTTCATGACAACTCTATAATCCATCCCGATTTAAGAAAAAAAAATACATATATCATTAATTATTTTCAAGCACTTACTAGGTAGATCACTGCAAAGGGGAATCTAGGGAACACTAGGTTTATAAAAGACACCCCTGACTCGAGAATCCTGAAGATCCATCTGGAGAGAGAAAACACGTTCATAAAAAAGAGCAAACAATACGCCGTGTGAGGCGTGACAATAAGCCCCATAGACACGAAACAAGCCGCGGAAAAACGGGGGACGCGGCGCTCTAGGTCCGGCTCTTCCTGGCCCCAGGTGCTCAGCAGAAGACAGACTGTGGGACCGACAGACACATCCTGCACCAGCCCCCCCCCCCCCCCCCCCCCGCGGCCAGAGGCAGTCTCCACCCTCTCCTCCTCTCCTGCGTCGCCCTCAGTGACAACGCGGAACAGGAACCCCATCTCCGCGGACCTTCAGAGGTCGTCGCCCGCGTTACGGGAGCGGGAGCCGCAGGTGCCTCCCCTCGAGCCCCATCGGCCTCGCCTGGCCCGGGAAGGGGAGCGCGCTGGGGCGGGGCGCGGCGGGGAGGGGCGGGGCGGGGAGGGGAGGGGAGGGGCCGGGCGGGGTGCGGCGGGGCGGGGCGGGGCGGGGCGGGGAGGGGCCGGGCGGGGGCGCGGCGGGGCGCGGCGCGGCGGGGCGCGGCGGGGCGGGGCGCGGCGGGGCGGGGCGCGGCGGGGCCGCAGGGGAGAGCTCGCTGCCCGGGGACCACGTTCGGCTCGCGCTCAGCCTAGAGAAAACAAAACCAGGGTGTGCAAGTAGAAAGTTTGTCCTTCCTTCCTTCCCTCCTTCCTTTCTCCTTCCTTCCCTCCCTACTTCCTTCCTTCTTTCCCTCCCTCCTTCCTTGTCTCCTTTCCTCCTTCTTTCCTTCCTTCTTTCCCACCTTCCCTCCTCCTTCCTTCCTTCCTTCCCCCTTTCTTTCCCTCCCTCCTTCCTTGTCTCCTTTCCTCCTTCTTTCCTTCCTTCTTTCCCACCTTCCCTCCTCCTTCCTTCCTTCCTTCCCCCTTTCTTTCCCTCCCTCCTTCCTTTCTCCTTCCTTCTTCCTTCTTTCCTTCCTTCCTTCCTTCCCTCCTTCTTTCCCTCCCTCCTTCCTTCTCTCCTTTCCTCCTTCTTTCCCTCCCTCCTTCCTTTCTCCTTTCCTCCTTCCTTCCCTCCTTCTTTCCTTCCTTCCCTCCCTACTTCCTTCCTTCTTTCCTTCCCTCTTCCTTCCTTCCCTCCTTCTTTCCCTCCCTCCTTCCTTCTCTCCTTTCCTCCTTCTTTCCTTCCTTCCTTCCTTCCTTCCTTCCTTCCTTCCTTCCTTCCTTCCCTCTTTCCTTTCTTCCTTCCCTCCTTCCTTCCCTCCTTCTTTCCTTCTCCTCCTTCCCTCCCTTCCTTTTTCCCTTTCTTCCCCCCTCTCTCTCTCCCTTTTCCTCCACTTCCTTCCTTCCTTGAATTAATTTAAAAGTCTCCCAGGAATCCACAGGTAGAGAAAAAAAGGCAGCGCTTCTCAGGTAGCTTGTCATTCCAAACAAGCTAGCCTCTTAGGCGCCCCAGCACCTTCCCTCCGCGTCCAACAAAGCCAGCCAAAAAAACAAAGGTAGAGAAAATTGAATGCTTTTGAGAGTCAGCAAGGCCTATCAGGGAGGCACTTAGAAGACATCAGTGGCTTTTTTATTTTTTTTATTATTTTTTTAAAATTAAATTCAATTTGCCAACATATAATATAATGCCCAGTGGCTCATCATATCACATAGTGCATCAGCGGCTTTTTAAATGCGTCCCTGAAAAAGCCCTGCACTCCTTTCCTCACAGAAGGCCGAAAAGCTCTTTGAATTCCATGGGAAAAGAAACCCTTATTTCAAAAATAAACTTTGAAGTTGTTTGAAGATGAAAGGGGAGACTTGCCTCTGAGCCAGAGCTGAAGCAGTGGGGAGGGACTACACCGGTATTTTGAAATATGCTTCAGAGAAACTTATTAGAATTTAAAAGGACTGTGCAAACAGATCCCCTATGGCTCTGTCCCACTGGAAGTATGTGACAGGGTTTTAAGAGCATAACCGAGGCTAAGGTTGATGCTGACTACTATCAAAGTCTTATTTGATTATACAAAATGATTTTTCATTCAACTGAGAATATAAAAAGCAATTATTTCAGAAACTTACCTGTGAACTGAACTCTACTCACTCTCTCCATGTGATTTCATATTAGAGAGACAAGAAGGGAGCTGCATTGCATTTAGCATGATCATGGTACACCCAACACATTATAAACAATGTGCCCTCTGACAATCCTTTGCTTTACCTCTTGGTTCCAGATGGAACCATCCTAATTTACAAAATGACGAATAGAAAACTAGCCTTTTCTGGTCAATTACCTTAGGAATCATAAAAAGCTCTTTGTATAGGCTCCCATTAATTGAGCATTTACTGTAGCTGAAGTCAGCGGGTTCAGCCTTTAAGGTACATCACATTGAATACAACCCAAAGAAATGTTGAAAGCAAAGAACTTTTTTCAAAAAATTTGATTTATGTACGTATGTATATATGTACTTAAGAGAGAGCACAAGAGTTCAAGTGGGAGAGGAACAGAGAGAGAGGAAGAGAGAGAATCCCAAGCAAACTCTGCACTGAGAACAGAGCCCAATGCAGGGCTTGATCTCACAACCCCGTGTTCAGACGCTGACTCTTGTCCACTGAGCCACCCAGGTACCCCTGAAAGTAAAGAACTTTTGGTCACTTGTTACAAGTAAGGAGACGGAGAGTAGTTCTCAAAGCACTGTCTCCCTGTAGGGTCAGTGCAGGAAGTTTCTATTTAATATCCTGGGGGTAGGGGCAGGGAGCTTGCACAGGCACTTTTGGTTCAATTGCACATGCGTGGTGTGACAACATACTAGTGCATACATTATACATTCAAAAGTTAGGGGAAATTTTTGCCCATAGGAGGAGATCTTAGTATTAGAAGTATAGAAGTTCAGTTCTGGGGGGCAGGGTGGTGGTGGGGCTCCTGTACAGATCTTCAGTTCCAGTCTGGATCAAACTGACTTGTGTACGGGGCTTTCAGGTGAGACACATAGTTGGGAGTCCCCTTGGCTGGAACTTTATGTTCTGCGAAACAAAGCACATTCCTTCCATTCCTTTTTTTCTTTGTCCCTTACTCTCCTCCCTTCTGCTGGCAGATTTTAGCTGACAGCTTTGAGTAACTTCCCATTGTAGTCTAGCTATATTTTAGATGATTGATACATGTAATACCTATATATGTAGGTATATGCCAATTATATACACTATATTCTAATATATATGTGCATGTATATTTATACTATAGATACTAAATATAAGTAGATAGTCTTTATAGATATAGGTACTATATTCCAGGTAAAAATACACACACATATATACATGTATATATTCCCTCCTCATACCAGTCTTGAAAGGTGGATGTTATTCACTCTATTACACAGATGAAGAAATTGAGATTCAATGAGATCAAGCAATCCCTTCTAATATAATCAGCTGTAAGAGATAGAACTAAGATTTTAACCCAACATAAATTTATCCTTAACTTTCATAATAATGCCAGCAGATTAAAGATTGGAAACTCTCACTATAACCACCTTAATCTTTCGTCAATGTTCCAAACTGTTAAAATGCTGAACTGGACCAAGTTTTAAAGATTATCATGCACAGAACTGAAATGTCTTCCTTTCCCACTACTAATACGACCAATGAGAGCTATGAAGCAGAATGTAGATTTGTAGAGATGGGACCACAGAAATAAGGGATTAGCACCAACTGGGTACTCAGTAGATTGTCAGCAAACCATTTGGGTGGCTGACTTTCTTTCTGCTTCGGTAAAACACAGAAATGGCCTTATAATAAATAGTTTTAGGAGGAATTTAGTGACATTTAAGTATATTTGAACAATGTGCCTAAAATTCTTGGGACTTTTCCAACATATATTCCCTTCCTTGTAATTTGCATTTTAGTCCCACAGCCTTTCTGATGTTAGGACAGGGCCATGAGGACAGATTAGGAAAAAGGAAGATATGCCGTAAATGTTGAAGTAGAAGAGGAGTCAAAGGGAGGAAGTTTAGAGGACAGGGCATTGCATGTGAGTGGTCTAGCTTCTAAACATTGAGGGTTAAAAACTCTAGAAGTGGAGCACCTGGGTGACTCAGCGTTTGAACATCTCTTTTTGGCTCAGGTCGTGATCCCAGGTTCCTGGGATCAAGTTCCACATCAGGTTCCCCACAGGGAGCCTGCTTCTCCCTCTGCTTATGTCTCTGCCTCTCTCTGTGTGTCTCTCATGAATAAATAAATAAAATCTAAATAAATAAATAAATAAATAAATACCCCAAAAGTGGATTTAAAACACTTGATGAGTTCTGAAGGAATCCTCAGGCAGGTTTTGCTTTCATTTCCTAATTGCTCATTTTAGGAAAGTCCATGCTCCTTGAGAGAAGCTTTGTACTCAGCATGGTGCAGGAATGAACCACAACAGGCTGATCAAAAGGCAGGTTTGAAAGAACTTAAGGGAAACAAGATTGGGTTCATGGACAGCTTCCCCAAGAAGTGCAACCCAGAATCCAGCCCAGAAAAGAGAAGGAAGCAAAGAGAGAGGTCTAGAACTCTGAGGATCAGTTAGTTCACTGTTGGAGGCCTCTGGCTATAGGGAGCATGGACCTTCAGACCAGAGGATATGCACAGCACATGGACTTCGGAGGTGTATGCAGCACCATTTGCTAATGAAGCAGGAGTCATAAGAGGCACACCTCAGGGAACATCACCTCAGATTACCCAGGGATCAAATAGGTCAAGGGACCTATTTTAGGAGATAAGCCGGGATCAAAAGAGCAACCTATGGACTGGAAGCATGATGGGCCTCCCTCTCTCTGACACCAAGATCGATTATATTAACCTTTGTCTTATGGCCGACCCCACTTTTTACTCATACTGTCTTCATTTTTTTTAAAGCTTTTTTATTTATTCATGAGAGATACGGAGGTGGAGGCAGAGACATAGGCAGAGGGAGAAGCAGGCTCTGCCCAGGGAGCCCATTGTGGGACGTGATCCCAGGACTCTGGGATCACACTCTGAGCCGAAGGCAGATGCTCAACTGCTGAGCCACCCAGGAACCCATTGTGTTCAATTTTTGTTCTATGTAAATGTCCATACCTGTGGAAGAGTAGAAGTGAGGGAATGCTAACATTATGTTATAGTATGTGGCTTGTGAAACGATGCTCTGTGCATAAATGAGGTGCGGCGTTTTCCTTCTTAGATGGGAATACCTTCGGTGCAGTAGGGGACCAAACTACCATGCTTCAGCCCTTCTGTGCCTGAATTGCCAAAGGTTCACCTGACCCTCTGGAACTATATGGCCCCTGTCCGATATTCTTAAGAATCTCTGTGTGCCCATTAGTATACAAGACAGCCAGGGGCTACCCCTGCTCATTCCTAGTTCATGAATTTAAAAACAAGCCCATGACCTGCTTCATGGACTGAAGGACTGGCTTCCACGCAAGGAAAGCACTTGTGTCAATAATGTAGTTTCTGGAGTCCACATGGCTCTTAGGATATTGTCTATAATTCATCATCTTGAGGACCAAGGAGCACTCTCACTATCTCCTTGTCTGTTTGGTCCAACAACTTGCTCTCTAGTATGATGTATTAGAGACAGAATCACACAGCAGTTAACAAAACAGACTCTGAAGCCAGTTTGTCTGGGTTCAGATGTTGGCTATGCCGGTGTCTTTGAACAAGTCACCTAACTTTTTGTGTGCCTCAACATTCTCGTCTATAAAAGGGATATAAAAAAGATCCCTACCACAAGCTTTTATAAGGATTAAATAAAGTTAATACATATAAAGCATTTTGAACCTTATCTGACACAGAAATTTCCTATAAATGGTAGTTAATATTGTCAGTGTAACTGTCTTTTCTCTCCTCATGGCAATTTTTTCATCCTTGTTGATCAACATTGACTGAGGATTCTCCTAGTCCACTTTGTCTGGGTTCCTTAATTTTGACTCTCTGGGAGAAGGTTTTGCTGTATAGAAACTTTCCTTCCAGTAGGTTGCCTGGAACCTTGTGGAAATTGGCTCTTCCTTTTCCAAAGCTCTGTTTTCCAACACATGTGAGGGTAGAGAGCCTTTCAAAGTCCCGTCCACATAGATGCATACCTACATCCTCACCCCTTATATACCTGTTCTTTAGGAAAATGCATGCCTACTTTTCTTGCAGGAACATTGCTGAGACGTCACTCAACTGATATTTCTTTCAAATGGAAAAGGTCATCATTCTGCCCCTACTCTGTCAATGTTTGTCCATTCACGGGATACAATTAGATATTTGATCACACATGCACAGCTTTGTGAGGTACATATCGATGTTTTCATTGTATATATGACAAAATTAGAGTTCAGATATATAAAAAGGGGAAGTCAACATTACTAAGTACAAGTAGTATGCTGGATACTTTACATATTAAAACTCACTGAATTTTATTTTTTTATTTTTTTTATTTTCTTTTTTTAAATTTATTTTTTATTGGTGTTCAATTTACCAACATACAGAATAACCCCCAGTGCCCGTCACCCATCACTGAATTTTAGAAGACAGATATCATTGCCTTCATTTTCAAGATATGGAAACAGGTTAGTAATTCAGGATCATAAAGAATTTACAGATGAAAGATGATGAACCTAGGTGTTTTACACACGATCAGTGCCACTTTCCAGTATGCTTTGATGCCTCTCTACTGAACAGTGATGCCTGGTTTCCTGTTGCAGTTTTTCAAACCCAAGTATTTAAGGGACAATTAAAAAATCATTATTGCAGCTATTCCCCTTTGATTTAAAACTATTTCATTAGTGTTACTTAAATATATATAAATAATAATGAAGCATAAACTATTAATGTTTATATAGCTTATCCAATTGTTAAAAGCAAAATAACAATATATTAAATAAAAACAACTAAAAACATAATGTTCAATTAACTACTTTAGTGCCATTATTGATGTCACACATCAGAAACCAAAGAGAGGCTTAAAATATAAATGGGAGACTCAGTGCTAAGAGAAAGTTCCATGAGTCCACTGTGCCTTCCATGGTCATCTGAAGACTCCACTCCTCATCATGAACTCCATGCCAACTACAGAGAGCCTCTATTCCTATGGCAACCAAGCATGTATATTCACGGTTATCAATGTCCTCTGCAGGTTATGACAAATGATCATGCTAGGTGTTGATTCAGCCTCTGATTTTTTGTTACAAGCCAGCAGCAATGAAAGAATAGCATTTTACAACATTCTGTAGTTTCAAGATGCCAAGCAAGAAATCTCAATTTATTAAATCCAGAAACTGAAGTCTTAAATCTATAAAAAAAAATTCAGTTATACACAGTTACTGGGGAAAAATTACCTAACTGCTAAGTTTATTCAGAATGTATGTAAAGGTAAATGGGATAATTTTGAGTATTTTTCACATTAGACTATACTAACTTAATAATGGTGAAATAACCTGACAATATATTACATATACTGTAGTATTTACTTATAGTGCCATCACTCAGATAATTAAGTATTTACATGGGTGTGCACATAAATGATCATAATTCTTGGATAAAAAAACACAAGGTGTTCACATTGTTTTCTAAATTATTGATTATTATAATGTACATGCACACAGCCTATAAAAACATCCTAGCTAGGTTAACTCTTGCTTCTGTAAAAGTGTATATGAAAACTCTAAACTCTGGACTCTATATGGACTTTCAATCTTATCTTCTAGAACTCCACAATCGGCCCTTTATCCTTTGCTAGCACCAAACTGCTTGCACTTCTTCGCACTTGATATATTATTGCAAAACTCCGTATCTTTGTACATGCTGATTCTTCACCTTCAATACCCTCTTTTTCTCTAATGCTTTGCTAACTCCATCTAGACCAACCCAGATGTGTGCTTTATAGGAATTTATTTCATCATCGCCCAGACCAGAGATGAGTTGAGTATTTCCTGCTTTGTGATACTCCGATCCTTTGTATATTCCTACTTCAAAACATTTGTCCCACTGCCTTGTACTTGTTTGATTACTTGACCATCTTTCACATGAGGCAGTTTGTTCCTTAAAAATAGAGACTATCTTATTCATTTGTGCCTACCTGGCACTTCATACAGTGTATGGCACAGAGTGTGTTCATTTAGTGATCATGGAGTCGATAGATGAGCTTGGTTCTGCAAAAACAAATCAAAGAAATATGAGCTTTGGGATGCCTGGGTGGCCCAGTGGTTGAGCGTCTGCCTTTGGCTTAGGGCATGATCCCAGAGTCACAGGATCAAGTCCTGCATCAGGCTTCCTGCATGGAGTTTGCCTCTCTCCCTCTGCCTAGGTCTCTGCCTCTCTCTCTCTGTGTCTTTCATGAATAAATAAATAAAATTTAAAAAACAATATGGGCTCTATCAATAAGAAGCTCAAATCCAAACTATATAAGGATTTATACTCCCGGTGCATTAGCAAAGACAGATGTCTCGATTGAGTAAGACTCAGAGCAGAATTGCTTTGTACACTTATTGAGGAAAGTAAGGGTCATGAGATGCTTCATTTTGGAGAGATACTGTACAGCAAAATGGACTGCACAAAACAAATTTTATCATCTTCACAGCCTCTATCTTGGGCAAAAAATGTGAAATGCAAAACAGACACTGCAATGACAATGAGTCTGAGACATAGAAAAATCCAAGACAGAGAACTATGTGTGTGTACATACATTTGAATAATTTGGAGGACTTTTGAGAGGCTCTCAGTGCATAAAATATCTATTATGACTCAACAATTCTCTCATTTAGCATGAAAAACACAATCTCTCTCTGTTATGCTGCCAATATGGTGGTGCTCAAGTGGGAATACACAGATTGTCAACACTGCTGGTTATTCGTGTCTGCAAACCAGCCAAAGATAAAACATGTGCAGAACGGAAAGAATTGAGTTTGGGGACTCTACAGAACTATCATTGCTCACTCACTGAATAAAACTGGTATGCAAAAACACATAAGCCACGTAAGTCAAGTTAGGAAAGCAACTCGAAGCAGATTTACAGAAGTTAAACAAGGAGCCTTTGGAGGGAGAATATTTCAAAGCAATCTGCTTAGTGAATTTTACAGCCTGGGGGCCTGACATCTGTAGACAGCCAAATGCCTGTAGGAAACTAATGAGGAGAACATACAAATTAACAGCACACAATCTAAGTCAATAGCATTCCTTGAGAGATGTAAAAACATTATCAAAAGGCAAATAGGGGTGAAAGGGGATGAAAATTATTCCAGCATTCTCAAAAGTATTTTTCTCTATACTTATGCTACAGGGATATAGCTCCTTTATAGAAGTTGGCGTTCCTTTTTCTTCTGTAATAAAGATGAGATAGTAATGAACAGGCTCTGGAACGAGATAGACTTGAGCTCGATCCCCTGTCCTCCCCACTACAAACTGGGTGTCTTCCTTGAGCCACTGATACTCTCATCTGCAAAGTGAACAAAATGACTTCTTCCTTTCAGGACTGTTGGAAAAATTAGAATTTTCAGTATTTCAAACACAGTAAATGAAACTCAGTAAACACTAAAAAAACAGGGATCCCTAAAAACAGCAAATGCTAATATAACCATTTTCATTATTCTAAGAGTTTAAGAATGTTCTGTTAACATTGACACCAAGAATTGCAAGTCCCTAGCCTAGAGCACCTTTTTTTTTTTTTTTTTTTTCTGAACTGAAATAGCAGAATGTAATCTCCCAGATTTGGCTACACTGTCCACTCTCCTTGTTAAAATCTAACTTAAAGAATATTCGTTTCCAAACTTGCTTATGTTTATGCCAACTGATCAGTGACATTTGTCTTGGCCCTCTTGCATTCTTATTTCCTTGTTCTCTCTCTCTCTCTCTTTTTTTTTCTTGGCCAACACCTAAATCCTCCCTTTGTTGTGCTATGCTGGTGGTCTTTTTTCAAGGACTCTAGGTATTTTCATTACTTCTACTACCTTTTATAATAAATAGCCGCTGACCACAATAATTCAAGGTAAACTACCCACAAAAAAAGAGTGATATTAATTATTTATTTAATTTGTCAAAGAGAATTCTGATGCTAGTAGTGCTTCTTATCCATTTTGACATGTAAAATATGGCCCCAAATGGCTACACTTCTGGTCGGTGTCCATTTCTGTCTCATTTCTTTGCTTGGGCATGTTCACATTAGAAGTGGCACATCATCAACCAAAATTGAGTGGTAAGGAGGGATAACTTCTGAAGTGACATTTCACTTGCTGTAAAGGTTTAAGTTTTCTCTTCCTCTTATATAGGTCCAACCATGTGTGAAGTATGATTGAACCTGAAATATTTTTTTGGAATTTTTTAAAAGGTTTTATTTATTTATTCATGAGAGGCACAACGAAAGAAGGCAGAGACATAGGCAGAGAGGGAGAAGCAGGCTCCCTGCTTCCTGATGCAGGACTTGATCCCAGTACCCCGGGATCATGTCCTGAGCTGAAGGCAGATGCTCAATCACTGAGCCACCCAATGGCTTTCATTTTTTTAGAAATTTTTCACCACAAAACTAATTGGAATTTATTAATTACTTTCTACAGTTCTTGGCTGTATCTCTTTCATAGAACTTTTTTTTAATAAATTAATTTTTTTATTGGTGTTCAATTTACCAACATACAGAATAACACCCAGTGCTCATCCCCTCAAGTGACCCCCTCAGTACCCGTCACCCATTCACCCCCACCCCCCACCCTCCTCCCTTTCCACTACCCCTTGTTCATTTCTCAGAGTTAGGAGTCTTTATGTTCTGTCTCCCTTTCTGATATTTCCCACACATTTCTTCTCCCTTCCCTTATACTCCCTTTCACTATTATTTATATTCCCCAAATGAATGAGAACATACACTGTTTGTCCTTCTCTGATTGACTTACTTCACTCAGCATAATACCCTCCAGTTCCATCCACGTTGAAGCAAATGGTGGGTATTTGTCATTTCTAATGGCTGAGTAATAGTCCATTGTATACATAAACCACATCTTCTTTATCCATTCATCTTTCGATGGACACCAAGGCTCCTTCCACAGTTTGGCTATCGTGGACATTGCTGCTATAAACATCGGGGTGCAGGTGTCCCGGCGTTTCATTGCATCTGAATCTTTGGGATAAATCCCCAACAGTGCAATTGCTGGGTCATAGGGCAGGTCTATTTTTAACTCTTTGAGGAACCTCCACACAGTTTTCCAGAGTGGCTGCACCAGTTCACATTCCCACCAACAGTGTAAGAGGGTTTCCTTTTCTCCGCATCCTCTCCAACATTTGTGGTTTCCTGCCTTGTTAATGTTCCCCATTCTCACTGGTGTGAGGTGGTATTTCATTGTGGTTTTGATTTGTAGTTCCCTGATGGCAAGTGATGCAGAGCATTTTCTCATGTTTCAGGAATCCATCTCCTACTACTCTTAAATATATGATTACACATTTGTGTGTGTTTAATTTGTTTAGATTTATTTAAAGCAAATTAATGATAATAATGAACAATTTGAAACATACAAAAATATATAAAGGACCATGAAGCTGATGCATAACACCCATAGATGACCGTTATTAATATTTACATGGTTATATAAAATATAAAGAGGTATACTTTATTTATATATGTATATATATATTTTAATGGAATAGTGATTGTTTTTTACAGCATTTGTAACTAGTATTGACGTTTTTGTTGTTTTGAAAACATCAGTAATGATACAATATTAGCAATTCGTTCTTAAAAACATAATTTTTAGTGATTGTTTATTTTATTGTATAAATACACTATTGTGAATTGAATTATTCTATTCAGTATGGGTGGGGAAACACATTTTCTTCTGTCACTATGAAGGACATTTCTTCTGCTTACTCACAATGGTGGGGGGTGCACATTGATATGAATATTTTCAGTCTCTATCTCCCAAAGGTTAATTATTAGGTCCCGTTTTCAGTGAATGGGGTCATGGTGTTAAAGGTTATCGTTTCTGGAAAGAATTGATTCTTTTTCATTTTGATCTTTCAGAGCCCACTGGCACACTTTCTTTGAGTTTCCTTCCTCAAAGCCCTTTGCTGTAAAAACCTGAAGCAAAATCGTTCTCTGAGGGTGGGGAACTTAACTATGTCTGCAGTGTTTGTTTGTTTGTTTGTTTGTTTGTTTTTGTCTGTATCTCTGGGTTGACTCAAGGATTACTCTCCCAGGCTATTCTCAAGACCAGGAGTGATTAGAAACTAATCTTGTCATCATGAGAGCTTTGAATTTAGAGCTCATTTAGACCACTGCATTTAGAGTGATAACAGGTCATTTTTTCAAACATTGCTAAAGACAATAGTTTGATCTCTGTTAACAAATGATTATTTGGTCTGTTCTATAAGTTAGGACCAGAAGGAGATGGGACTTTCCCTTCTACATATAGATACAAATGAATATCAAAAGGCAAATTTGGAGCCTAATGTTATAGTTCAAATTATTTTATAGTGAAATTATTTATAAACAATCAGATGCATAGATTTAAGATATTTAAGCTCAAGAAATTCATCTGAAAACTCCCACCACAATCATCATAAAAATGTCCTTTGTGACCACTTCCAATGAATGTCCTGCCCACAACAGGAAGCTATTATTCTGGTTTCTATTGTTATAAATGAGTTTCACTTTTTTTTTTTTTGATTCATGTAAGTAAATTCAGAAAGTCTATACTGTTTTGTGTCTTCTTTCACTCAAGATATTACTGAGATATATCCATGCTGTTGTATATATGAGGAGTTTATTCCCATATTTCATTGAATATGTGAAAATCCATTCTTCTCTTGGTACATATTTTATGTTATTTCTAGTACATTCCTGTGCATGTCTTTAATACACATATTTTTTCATAGTTCTTGGATAAAGACCTAGAACAGGAATCATCAAATATAGGGTAGTTGTGGTTTTAGCTTCCTTAGAATTCATTACAATGTTTTCCAAAATGATTGCAACATTTTTACTGCTGCCAGCAATGAATAAGAGTTCTGGTTGCTCCAAATCCTCATGAATATTTGTCAGTAGTTTTTATTTAGGTCATTTTAGTGTGTGTAAAGTAGTATTTCCTTGCTTTTATTGTGGTTTTAACATGCATCTCTATAAAGATTAATTATGTAAGGTAGAAAGAATTGAGGGGAATTTATGTTATAACTTGAAGACACTGAGAATGTAGAGCCTAGAGAGATTTATAACTAGTTGTCTGTAAAATACAGGAGAGACCAGAGCTGATGTCATATTAGTGTGAATTTTTTTTAATGGACTAATGACTAGAAAGTAACATATTAGCCACTCTTTGAGAAGATAAATTATAAAATCATATATGTGGATAATTCCTTAAAAGCAGATGAATGTTATTTAAAAGGGAACTTGGAGCAAATAGCTTGGAACTAACCATATTTTATCTGTGTAAACCCGCATTTGAAATCCAGTCTTAATGCTATAAAAATGATGGCATAAAATGAAATTTTATTTTATACATTCTATTTAAAAAACTCAGCAAAATATTTGATTTTTGAGATGGCTGCAATTTGTTCTCTTGGCTTCCTGCTCCATTGTTTGCAATAAGCCTCTACCAATACAAATACTTCTGACAGTTTCTAATGCAAGATTCAACGTGAAGCTTTGTTTCTTTCACAATACACTATCCAGATTGCATTCAATTAGGAAGTGATTATGTAGTGAAAACATTGACACAAGGAGACTCATTTTATAATTTTTCTTCCAAATGAATTTTAAAAACATATGTGAAGGTTACAGATGGAGAATGCAAAATTTTGTGTATCACTGATTATCCACTGGGTGGCATGCCTGAGTGTGTGTGTGTGTGTGTGTGTGTGTGTGTGTGTTTGTGTGTGTGTGAATACAGTCTAAAAATATCTATCCATTATGCCTTGAGGATGGAAGAGACCATCACCTAAACCTACCTAGGTAGGTTTATCAGTCAAATAAATCAACATTAATGGTTAATTAGCCAGGAGTGAAGTGTCAAGGGACACTTAGGTTCTTCATTTGTGAAAGGACAAATATAAATAAGGATATATTAAATGGAACTGGGAGAGTTATGCAAATGGCTTTTTGGGGAGGTAGGGGCAGTGTATGATGGCTTTTCCTTTCAGGATAGGGGAGATAAGCAATTTTAGATGGAAACAAGATGCATTAAATGCTAAGAAGAGATGATTTAGGAATGAAGAGACTGGAGAAATAAGAATGGGTTAGAAGGCATATATCGAAGGGATTTGGGAAGGTGTTTTGTAGCTAGTGGGTAGGCTATTTTGACTATGTTTTCCTAACATATAAATGAATATAATATAAGACTAGTTTTTATCGCTGTGGCTATTACCAATATGATTTTCTAGTAAAATGGCCAAGAATGAATGTATAAATAAGAACTCAACATTTTAGTTAAGCATCCCACTCTTGGTTTTTGGTTCAGGGCATGATCTCTGGGCTGAGATGGACCCTCTCCCCCCCCCCCCCCCCCCCCCCACTCAGGCTCCACACTCATGGAGTCTGGTTAAGATTCTCTCTCTCCCTTTCCCTCTGCCCCTCCTGCTCATGCTCTCTCCTTCCCTCAAGTAAATAAATAATATTTTAAAATAAGAATTTTATGTGCAGACTTGTTAGAAACCTAGCATCAATATATATATATATTTTTACATTCTCCTAGATAGCTTTAGATTGAAACTAATAGCTAATCTCTGTCTTGGACAGTAATCTATATACATGGTTAAGAGTGATTAAGAAAATGGATTTGATTCTTTGTGTTTAGAATAGCCCATATTTTCTCATCTTTAGTCAGTGTCATCTGAAATATTGACATATATTGGTTTTATTAAAAAAATAAACCAGTGCACATATTGCTAACTTGTGCTTAAGGAACCAATGAGATGGCCCAATATAAAATAATAATTGATCCTTAAATAATGTGAAGGTTAGGTGTGTTGATCTTCCACACAGTCAAAAATCCATATATAACTTTTGAATCCTAAAAACTGACCTACTAATAGCCTACTATTGACCAGAAGCCTTACCGATAACATATTCAATTACACAGATTTTATATGTTATGTGTATTATGTGCTGTATTCTTACAACCTAAGCTAGAGAAAAGAAAATGTTATTAAGAAGATTATAAAGAAGAGAAAATATATTTGTAGAACTGTAGGGTAAAAAATCCACATATAAGTGGACCTGCACTTCAAACCCTTATTCTTCAAGGGCCAACTGTAATTCAAAAGCATAGTGGCACTGCCTGTTTGGATAGCTTAAGCAACTCAGATATCTGGAATTCTTGGCTATGTAAATTATTATGATGTAAGTTACAAATAAACTTATTTCAAAACACTTGGGAGAGAATTAAGTCATGTTTTCAGTGCATTGGCTGGATATAAGATTATTCCCACTTGCAATCCAGAGGAGGATCTCCTTAGATCTACTTTCCCCTCAACATCACAAAGCCCATGTCTAAAATCTCATTTATTTACTTATAAATCTCAAATCTTTTCAAAGTTTTTATACTTTTGTTTTATAAAATGCTTCATTGTTGAGTAAAAACAAAACAAAACATTAAAATGACAAAACATGTGGCACCTGGGTGGCTCAAGTGGTTGAGCTTCTGCCTTTGGCTCAGGGCGTGATCCTGGAGTCCTGGGATTGAGTCCCACATCAGGCTCCTTGCAAGGAATCTGCTTCTCCCTCTGCCTATGCCTCTCTCTCTGTGTCCCTCATGAATAAATAAAATCTTTAAAATCTTTTTTTAAAAATTTTTTAAAGATTTTATTTATTTATTCATGAAAGACACCGAGAGAGAGAGAGAGAAGAGAGACAGAGAGAGATTAGGATTAGGCCCTGGGCTGAAGGCAGTGCTAAACCGCTGAGCCACCCAGGCTGCCCTAAAAAATAAAATCTTTTAAAAAAGACTAAATATATTAGAGAAATAATAAAATCAAGTACCTATTTAAACTACATGTGAATGTACAAGTATCTCAAAATGAACAGTTTAATTAAAATTATTTGATAAAGGAGGTACTAAATAAGAAAGCAAAACCACGTTGGTATTATGCTGAGTGAAGTAAGTCAGTCGGAGAAGGACAAACATTATATGTTCTCATTCATTTGGGGAATATAAATAATAGTGAAAGGGAAAATAAGGGAAGGGAGAAGAAATGTGTGGGAAATATCAGAAAGGGAGACAGAACGTAAAGACTGCTAACTCTGGGAAACGAACTAGGGGTGGTAGAAGGGGAGGAGGGCGGGGGGTGGGAGTGAATGGGTGACGGGCACTGGGTGTTATTCTGTATGTTAGTAAATTGAACACCAATAAAAAAAAAATAATTAAAAAAAAAAAAAAAAAAAAAAAAAAAAAAAGAAAGCAAAACCAATGAAAATAAAATCAAAACTATTATAAACATCACCAAAAAAAGCTGACATAAAACCACCGAAAGATACCACTGCATATATACCAAGAGGGCTATAATTAAAAATAAATAAATAAAAATTAGTGATACAAAGTTATAAGCAATGATATGGAAACTCTGGAACTCTCACACAGCACAGTTGGGAATAAAATTCATTACAGATACTTTGTAAGCAGGATTTACGAAATGCTATCCATTTCTGGGTTTGAGCTCAAGAAAATAAAATGCAGGTGCATAGCAGTCTTATTCACTATATGCAAAGAGTGTAACCATACAAATCTCCATTAATAAAATAATAAATAAATTATGGGAGATTTTATATAATGGAATGCTATACAGCCATTAAAATATAATAATTACTGACTCATGCAACAAAATGAATGAGTTTCATAGACATTATCATTATTATTACAGCAGGAATGTCATTGCCAAAAAATACATACCCTATTGTCCCATGTGTATGAAGTTCAGGGACAGGTAAAATCAATTGATAATGTAAGGTAGAATAATGATTACCTCTTGGAGATACTATTGATGATAAATAAGCTCAAGGGAACATCCTAATGTACTAAATAGTTACAACCTTTAAGTTTACAACCTTTATTATATATGTTTTATAGGTCCTTTTAAATAGCTTTTTAAAAATGAATAAATATGTGTAAGCTTCCTAGAAATCAAATACTTACATGGGGCTTCTGGGTGACTCAGTTAAGTGTCTGCCTTCAGCTCAGGTCATGATCCCAGGGTCATAGAATCTGCCCCTGTGTCAGGCTCCTTGCTCAGGGAAGTCTGCTTCTCCCTCTCTCTCTGCCCCTCCCTCCTGCTTGTGCGCTCTCTCTTGCTCTCAAATAAATACACAAGATCCTTAAAGAAAAAAAAAAGGAAAAAGAAAAAAATAGATCAAATATTGAAAAAAATGTGCAATTCATTTCACATGATCAAATATCTTATAAAGTTTTCATTATACTATTTTTCTTACCTCAGTTGAAGCATATTGTTTGTGAAAAATTACTTCAAATTGTAGAGAAATAAAACTTCCTACATGCAAAAAAAAAAATCACAACCTGGATATAATGTGGGAGAGAAATTCTACACTGCTCCAACTCTTGAGGGCATTTCTCTATTACTGCACAATGCAGTTAGCATGCCTGTAATGACAACTCTGTCTCAAGGATAATATTTTTTTTAATGCTCAGCTCAAGAAGGTATGAAAGGGTGTAATACATTTTGGAAATATTTTCATCAAAGAAGAGGATAGCTTGAGGGGTGTGTTTCAGTGTCTCAGAACATTTACTTATTTGCATTCTTTCTATGCTGGGTGAATAAAGTTTCCATAAGGTTATCTGCAGCTCAAAAGGTTTGTTGCTTGGAGAAATAGATGTTATTACCTAACTCCCTGGGAGTTCTGAGTATACTACTTTATGACATGGGATTATGCAGGAGTCTAAAGAGCTAGGTTTTTACCTTAGCCATTAGGAGGGCTTACAAGGGCTTTAAGTGACCTTTGTATAATTTTGTTCATTGTATTTGACCGACTCTGCTGGATGGAAATAGAAGGAGAATTCTGAAAAAGAGAAAGAGAGAGAGAGAGAGAGGGAGAGAGAGAGAGAGGGAGAGAGAGAGAGAGAGAAAGGGGGGGTAGGAAGTAAAGAAGATGTATAAGTGTCTTCTCCCATCTACAAAAGGACCTCAACAGCAGGGATGCATTTCTCTGACACAGGTTTTTTTTTTTTTTTTTTTTCTAACTTCAGGAGATTCGATTGCAGATATTCATAGCAACATCCTTTTTCTGGCCTTTCCTCTTCCCCTGGGCATGGAAGGGGCGAGGGGGGTGGGATGTAAAGAATTGCTGACAAGGAAACGATGTAAGGTGACTGAAGATCATACATGATAAAATGCAGGAAGGAGTCTGAGGTCTGCTGTTCTTCTATGGAAACTGGTATCACACACCTGTCACATGCTGTCTAGACAACTGATCTCTGAGCTTCTAGAAACAACACCCCAGAGCCTGGTAGCATACTCGCTGTATGTACACTACATAGGGACTTCTTGTCGTCTGAATGATGGGTTACCAACTGGAGGCTGTTTGAACTTGACAACCTAGTGTCAGAAACAGTGAAGGTTAATTAAAGATATAAGATGAAGGGATGCCTGGGTGGCTCAGTGGTTGAGCATCTATCTGCCTTCAGCCCAGGGTGTGATCCTGCAGTCCTGGGATCAAGTCCTGCATCGAACTCCTTGCATATAGCCTGCTTCTCCCTCTGCCTATGTCTCTGTCTCTCTCTCTGTGTCTCTCATGAATAAATAGATTAAATCTTCAAAAAAATATTGAAGATGAAAATATCTTTCCCTCAATTTACCACCAACTACTCTATTTAGAAACTGCCCAGAGAATGCACTACCACTGACCTTGGTGAAAACAAAAGCAATGCCACACTGAGCCTCAAGATGAATATGCCCAGTCCAAAGCAATGACAAGAATACAGAACTACAGAGATGTGTGAAAACACATTTTCCTTTAATCATTCTTGATGTAAATATTAGGACAAACATTTCATAACCAAAGAATGAGTGGCATAGAACAGCCCCACTCCCCTGCCATATTTTCTTAAATGATTGTGAACTTACTGGACACATGGGAATTCAATGGATACTGATATCACTTCATCTCTACACTCTCCATTTCTGATAATTATCTGAACTCTTACCATTTTACAGAATTTTTAAAAGATATAAAAGAAGATATAAATGAGCCGGTGGCTCATTTGGTTAAGCATCTGCCTTCAGCTCAGGTCATGATCCCAAGATCCTCAGATAGAGTCCCACATTGGATTTCCTGTTCAGTGGGAGTCTGCTCCTCCTTCTCCTTCTGCCTTCCATTCCCCCTGCTTGTGCTCTCTCTCATTCATTCTTTCTCTCAAATAAACAAAATCTTTTTAAATAGTTATAAATGAAGGAAATTGCAGAGACTCCATCAATGCCTTTATTATATGGGATTGCCCAAGGTGTGTGCATAATAGCAGAGTATAGAGTAACCCCAAATCTTGAAAATACAAGTCGTCTCTTTGTCCTTAACTAGAGTGATGTTTTCTTCTCTTCCTCTGGAGTTATGATTATCTGGATGGACTGAGAGAACCACACTCTTCAATTCATGGCACAGGAATCACTAGCCTTTCCAAGGCTCCTCTCTATTTTATTTCATTATAATTTTTTATTTCTCCCTTATACTTTGTATTTTTTCCTTGATTTTCTTTCCATTTTTATGACTATTTTATCTCAAAATAATATACTACTTAATTTTGTATATTTCTGAAAGTTTCATGCAACATAGAAAGTTTTCTAAACTTTTCTTTCCTCAATATTATGTTCTAAGAATCATCCATGTTGATGGGTAGAAGTCTAATTCATTCATTTTCACTGGTGTATATAGTTTTTTTTTATCATAGGACTTATTTATCTACCCTATTCTTTTTTTTTTTTTTGTTTTTAAAGAGAGCATGGGAAAGAGAGAGAGTGGGGAAGGGTAGAGAGAGAGAGGGAAAAAAAATCTTAAGTCTGACATGTGGCTCAATCCAATGACCCTGAGATCACAATCCAAGCCAAAGTTGAATTGGTTGCTTAAAAAACTGAGCCACCCAGGCACCTTCACCCTATTATCAATGAACATTTGAGTTGTTTCAGATCTTTTTTTATATACCCAGTGCTGCAATGGACATTTTGTACTGATACTCTGGGGCACATCTTCAAGATTACTACCACGTTATGGAGTTAGGATAGAAATTTACAGATCCTATGGTATACATTTTCCAACATAATGCCTTTTTTTCCTCTTCTTTTTAAATAATGTGTATTCCCACTAGCGGCATGTTATTCTTTTTCTTATTCTCTACCTACACTACATATTGTCAGACTTCATCTTTGCCAATTTGCCAGATGTGCAATGCTATTTCATTTTGGCTTCAATGTGAAAAATTGCTGATGATTTTGAGATCGAGCATCTTTTTATATATCAATTGGCTACTTGTGAATGCTTCTCAATAAGTTACCCTTCCAAGTCTTTTGTTAGTTTTTCTATTTTTTCTCTAATTGATATGCAGAAGGTTTTTTTTTTTTTTATATGTTCTGGATACTAATTCATTGTCAGTTATCCATGTTCTAAATATCTTCTTCCATGTGACTTGTTTTTCTTGTTCTTTCGTGTGATTTGATTAGCAAATTTATTTGATTTGAGTAAAAATTAATATATAGTTAAATCTATTCTTTGGTTTTTAGTGTTAAACTGTCCGGTTTAGGAAATACTTCTCTACACAAGATCTATATGTTCTGCAATGTTGCCTTCTCAAATTTTAGTTTTGTTTTGGCATTTGTCTCTTCATCCAACTGGAATTAATATTTGCATATGGTAAAACTAGAGGGAAAACTTCATTCTTGTTCATTTACATAATAGTTACCCAGTAGTTTTACTGCAAAGTCTATCCTTTAGTCAATGGTCTTTGAGTTCCATCATTCTGTGTTCTGACTCTTTATTGTTTTACATTATTCAGTACCATGCTTTCTTCATTACTACAGATTTAGAATACATCCTTGTGACAAATTTACATTCTTTGTTCCTTTCCAGGATTCATCTTATTTATTCCTGGACCTTTGTTCATCTATATACATTTTAGATTCTACATGTAAATTCCGCCCTCCCCCCAAAAAAAACTATTGGGTTTTGCTTTGGATTGAATTAAATGCTTAGATCAATTTTAGGAGAATTAAAACATTAAAATTTTGTTTTTTAGTCAATGAACACAGTCTATCTCATAATTTATGATATGGTCTCCTATCATGGTTCTTAATCATTTAAAAAGACCTGTTTGTAATTTCTTATACATATGTTTTTAGATTTATTCCTAGGTTATTTATATGTTTGAAACAATTATAAAGAATATTTTAAACCATGGGGGCACCTGGGTGGCTCAGTCAATTAAACATCTGCCTTTATCTCAGGTCATGATCCCAGGAGTCTTGGGATGGAGTCCTGCACCAGGCTCCCTCCTCAGGGGGAGTCTCATTCTCCCTCTCCTCCCTGCTCATGCTCTCTCTTGCTATTTCTCTCTCTCTCTCAAATAAATAAATAAAATATTTTTTAAAAAAAGAATATTTTAAAATACATTTCTCTGTATTATGGCTGCAGAAGAACCAATGTAATTTCAGACATTGATTTTTTTTTTTAATCACAAATTTTAGAAAAGAATTTCTATGATCTTGGGGTCCTAGGATCCAGCCCTGTGTAGGGTTTCTTGCTAGCAGGGAATCTGCTTGTCCCTCTCTGTCTGCCCCTCCCACTGCTTGTGCTGGCTGTCTCTCTTTCTCTCAAATAAATTTTTAAACATTTTTGAAAAGAATTTTTTAAAAAATCTGATAATTTATAGTAGTGCTTTAGTTAATCATATAGTCATACAATTATGTAATCTATATAGTCAAATAAACTACACATAGAGGTTTATTTTTTCTAATCTCCATATTTTTATTTATGTTTTTATTACCTTACTTTCTAATCTGGTACTTTCAATTCATTGGCGAATAGAAGTGTTTATAGGCAACATTATCTTATTCCTATTTTTAAAGAAAAAAGTTTCAGTTAAGTTATAAAGTGTATGTTTTGTTTTTTTTTTTTTTTGGTGACATACAGTAAAACATTTATTTTCTATTTTTACACAGTTAAATATTTATTTTCTATTTTTAGTTTACTGAGTGGTTTTGCCAAGAATAGTACTGGATTTTATAAAATGTTTTATTGGCATCTATTGAGATGCAGATAACACTTTTCTTTTAAAGTACAAAATCACCTTAATCTTTGAGCTAAGACAAAAGAAAGTGATATGATTAGTCTTTTATATATTTTGGTGAACATGTAGAATTCACACTCAGAAGTGATATTTCTAGGTTATGCTTAGGGTATATGTATGTTTACGGTATGTCCAACACTAAAGATACAAATTTTCCAGAGTGGTTAATGGATTTGTGCTATTTATTAGTAGTGAATGAAAATTTTGTTGCTAGAAATTCTTACCAAAGCTTCATAATATCAATCTTTTTAATTTTAGTACTTTGTGGTGGGAATGTAAAGGCATCTTCTTGTATTTGTCATTTTAATCTCCCTCATTACAAAAAAACATAAACATGTTATGTTAGCATTTCTAAAAAATGTAGACTCGTGCCATGTTAAGGGAACAAAAAAAAAAAAAAAAAAAAAACCTAAATACCATTAAGACATAAATTCTCCCCTTACTTATCTACAAACTCAGTGAATTTCCAAAGTAAATTGATCATTATACCACAGAACAGGCAATATTGATTGGTCTCCACATATATTAAAGAATCAAATGAGTACTGTAAAATCATAAAGGTTATAATAGAAGATTTAAACTAGGAAGGATTTAATAAAGGGGTTTTAATAAAGGAATTTAAAAGCACAAAGCTTAAAGAAATAGTTGATGGATTTATTTATTTATTTATTTATTTATTTATTTATTTATTTGAGACACACAGAGAGAGGCAGAGACATAGGCAGAGGGAGAAGCAGGCTCCCCATGGGGAGCCTGATGTGGGACTCAATCCCAGGACTCTGGGATCACACCCTGAGCCAAAGGCAGATGCTCAACCACTGAACCACCTATGCATCCCTAGTTGATGGATTTAAAAGGATACAAATAAAATATTTCCATTCAACAAAGAACTGCAAATGTAATGTCAGTAGAAGAGTGAAGAGCGGAGATATTTCACACTGGTTACAAATGAGAATTAACTAATCCTTTTACTTTGCTAGGAACTTCTATAAATCAGCAAACTAAAGACAGAAAATACAATAAAAAGTGGGAAAAATACTATAAAAAGACACAAATCCCAGAAGTAAAGAAGGAAAAAAAATCAGTTAAAATAATTATTGTTAGTTGTTTTTTATAGAGGCTATATGGTTAGGTACATATATGGTAATGACTGTTGAATATTCTACTTCTATTGTTTCATTTACCAAGTTTTCAGACTTAAACCCTCTTTATTTCTAATATTTAAATTACCACCCCCTCCCTCCACTTTAGCTTTCCTCGGTTCACATTTGGTGACATTATTTTCTTGTCTATTTTATCTGTAATTTTTTACATTCTTCAGATATTTCATTGTTTTTCTTTGAAAGTTTCATTTTTGTAAGGACTACCTGTGATTTTGACCTGTCTGTGGGACAGAAACAAAAGGTAGGCACTAGTCTGTGCTCTTTCTTGTGTCTCTGTTAGGGAGGACAGCTCATGGGAAGGACTTCCTAGAGTGACAATCTAGACCAAACTACTCATATGCTTCTCTAATGCCCAGTGTATCCTGCCCCAAATTCAAGGTACTTCTGCCTCTTCCCTGCTTTTTTCTATAGATGGCCACGGTTGGCTGACACTGCTCTGCTCAGGACATGGGAAAGGCCTGGGAAGCAGGAACACTCAGTAGTAGCACTTTCCACCTGTTCCCATCATCAGCTTTCCAGCCTGGCCGACCTCTAGCACAGCCCTGAAGCTTCCTACCTGCCTCTCTGCTGCCACCAGCTATCACTGCTGCGTACGGACCTTACATGAGGGTTGAGGAAGGCCACGGCTCACCCAGGATAATTAAGACCTGCTTTCTTTCAACAGGTGTGACATCTGGTCCCCTCCTACTCTAGGCTGCAATTTTCCCTTATATGTAAAGATGCTTCTGGCTTCTACCAACATAAGGATTTTCAGCAACAAAATCTGGACAGGCTCTTAGTATGTGCTTCTCAATTCTGTGGCCTCTCCTGGCTTAGGTTTAGGGCATAATCTAGCATCCATGTCTACCTTTCTTTGTGTTCTTTTTCTTTAAAATTTTTTAAGATTTTATTTGTTTTTTCCTGAGAGACAGAGAGTCGGATACATAGGCAGAGGGAGGAGAAGCAGGCTCCATGCAGGGAGCCTGATGCGGCACTCGATCATGCCCTGAGCCAAAGTCAGATGCTCAACCGCTGAGCCACCCAGGCATCCCTCTTTGTGTTCTTCATCATGGTACTTGCTGAATCATTGTGTCATAATTATATAAGTATCTCTTCTCCACCTGTCATCTGCATCCTGTTAGGAGCAACGCCTTCCACCCATCTATCCTTAACTTATAGATCAAGGTTTGGACACAGAGCAGGCCTCAACATGTTTCTACAATGAATGAGAAAAATGTAGTGCAGAGGTGAAGTAGCTTGTATAGAGGCAGAACCAGGGCTAGAACACAAGTTTCTTAAATGCTAGATTAGTGCCCTTTATACTGTATCTTGCTGCATTTGATTTAGCTTATTTCAATTCAACTTAATACAATTCAATATATTCCATAACAGAAGGAAATCTGCCAGATATTGTCAGATGCATAATAAGACACTCCCATGATCCCTAAGGGAGGTGGCAGGATGTTTCAATAGCATGCATCTACACATTAGTAAATTATATATACATTTATAACAATAATCAGATTAGAGATAATAAAAGTAGCCTAAAGAAGTATTCTTACAAATTTTACCATTAGCTAATATGTATTTTTTAAAAGAACAAGCTAAAATGGAACATGCATATCACTTCTGCCTCAAAGCAAATCATACTGAAATGACTACATGAATTAAATCAGCTTTCTGACTATATACTTTGCACTTTTTTTCATTTTCCACTACTTCTTTTAGGTGTGAAATGACTTTATATTTGAATGATATTATTTATGAGTAAAAATAGATATACTAAGTTTGAGGGAAAAGTAAAAATTTTGAATATGTATTTTTCTTTTACCTTATAAAACTAATATTAAGTGTAATTTACACATGATAAAATGCACACATTTTAAATAAACAGTTTGATGAGTTTAACAGGCCAATATACTCATGTAACGACTGTGTTGCAATCAACCACCACTACTTACCACCCCAGGCAACCACTTGTGTGATTTCTGTCACTACAGGTTACTTTTGCTTATTCCATAACTTCATATAAATGCAATTATGCAAGATGGATTCTTCTATATCTGGCTTCTTTTGCTCAGTATAATATTTTTTTTTCTGAGATTTGTCCAAGGTGTTACATGCATCAATAGTTTATTCCTTTTTACTGCTGAGTACTATGCCATGGGAGATACAATTTGATGACCTACTTCCTAGTTGATGGGCATTTATTTTTGTTCAATTCAGGGTTGTCATGAATAAAATTGCTGTGGGTATTTGAGTATAAGTCTTTGTACGTACACCTTATTTTATTTCTCTGGAGTAAACAAACACCTAGGAATGGCATTGTTCATTCATATTGTCAGTCTATATTTAGCTTATAAGGCACCACCAAACTTTTTTCCAAAGATTTGTACCATTTTCACTAGCAATATATGAGAGTTCTACTTCTACACCCTTGCCTATGTTTGGTATTCTTGAGGCGAGTCTCAACTGTTCTCAGAGACAGACAATATTTTTCAGGTTGGCTAGATGACTATCAGGAGAGGACAGAAATGATATAAGCTTGGTGATAAAGGAGGCTTTGTGATTTATGAACACAATAGCTTCTCGCCCAAGTGTGAGTATAGGTGGAGAAACACGACAGAACTGATCAATTGTTCCTAACATTCCAAAAAAGCAGTTTGGGAATATGATTTTTTTTTTTTTTGGTCAGTGTTGCAGTGAAGAAAAAATGTCAATGTAGTGAGTTTAATTTAATTTTGAAGCTATATGCTTTATTCTGATGTTTTATTCTTTTTTGATAATAAAATTGTATCTCTTTGGGGGCACTTCAGTGGCTCCTCTGGTTAAGCACATGCCTCTGGATCTCAGCAGGTCTTAATCTCAGGGTCATGAGTTCAAGGCCCCCGTTGGGTTCCATGCCATGTGTGACGCGTGCCTAAAAAATAAAATAAAATAAAATAATCTTTTTTTTTTTCACAATGATGGATGACATATATTAGCTTTTCTTTCTTTTTATTCTTCACTTTTCATAAATCCCCTAACAAAACAAGATTAAAATATGGCCTCACTTAGTTAATTAAGTAAGGAAGGAAGGAAAAATGTAATTCTCAAATGTTACTCTTTTATGAAATCCAAAATCTGGGAAAGCTTGACATAGGTATTCCATGAAGGCTCCATGAAACTGCTTTCCCTGCTCAAGCTCAGAATGGACTGATATTTATCAAATTCAAATAGTTTAGAACCATAAAATATTTAAGCTGTAAAGGGACCTTAGAAATGATCAATTCCAAATCACATTTTTTTGTTTGTTTGTTTTTAGGGAAGGAAATTGAGGCACAAAGAGAAGAAGTATCTTGCCACTCAACTTCTTTTGGCAGCTTTGGCAGTGGACCTGACATGATGGGTGTTTTTTGTCTGTGTTTATTTTATTCTGTTTGGTTTTTTATGTAGTTCTTCATGATTGTTGCTATATATCAGAACAGTCAGCCCCAGTCTTACCATTCCCTTGTCTCCACAATTATGTTACAGTTTCATCTTCCTGAGGAGCTCTAGCATTTTTCAATGGTATTAGAGCATATGTAGAACAGAAATCCATTCTTTTGGGAAAACTTAATCGTAAAGGCAAAGAAGCCAAGGTGAGAAGAGAATTCTCTCTCTCTCTCTTTTTTTCTCTCTTTTTTTATTTTTTTATTTTTTTGTTCAGTCTTTAGATTTCTGTTTTGGAAGACAAATTACAGGATGAAGGTTTTTGAGCAAAAACCCTTTGGTTCTCACTAAGCCAAACACACGTGCTTTCGTATAGCTGGATCTCCCGCCTTGAAGTTGGAAGATAGTGATAGTTTTTGTGGCATTAATCCAGTTTTCAAAGAAAACATGATGTGGCTAGGAAGAATTTGTGAATTCCCTCTCTGGTTCATTCTCTTCCAGGATACTCCACTATTTTTATGATTTCAATGGTTGTGATGAAGTTCAGACCCCACACAGTGATGCATAACATTTTTGAAGTGGGGAAAAACCAGTAAGATGTAAAATAGTAAGATACACAAAGAAGAGGTACATGGGTGTCTCAGATGGTTAAGCATCTGCCTTCGGCTCAGGTCATGATCCCAGGGTCCTGGGTTGGAGCCCCATGCTAGGCTCTCTGCTCAGCAGGGAGTCTGCTTCTCCTTCTCCCTCTGCTGCTCTCCCTGCTCATGCTCTCTCTCTTTCTCTCTCTCTCAGTAAGTAAAATCTTTAAATATATACAGAGAAATCTTACACTTATCAGATCTCAAGTTGCTGAACCATCTATCAGGGCATACGCAAACTTCATCTCAGTTGCTCCTCCACACTCTCCTGCTTAAGCACATCATTCAATTATTGGCTGCTGAACTGTCAGCCCAGCCTTTCTAGTCCTCCGTCTTGTCCTGTATTAATACAGCCAAAGTGTTCCCATGAATAGTTAACACTTCACAGACCAACACTGAACTGTAAATGACTTTCCTCAGTCTTTCCCAGTAAGTATTTAAGCTTCTTGCTTCTCCTAAACACTCATCTTGGAGATACTCTCCTGTTGAACCCTTTTAATTAAGACCTGAGCAAATGGCTATTTTTTCTCACCATCAAAAATACCACTATCATCACCTGTGTTCCATTTTAAGCATTATAATACAGAAACACTGTGTAACATGGTATCTAAACCCCACACTTGGGGATCCCTGGGTGGCTCAGCAGTTTAGCTCCTGCCTTTGGCCCAGGATGTGATCCTGTAGTCCCGGGACTGAGTCTCACATCAGGCTCCCTCATGGAGCCTGCTTCTCCCTCTGCCTGTGTCTCTGCCTCTCGCTCTCTCTGTGTCTCTCATGAATAAATAAATAAAATCTTTTTAAAAATTTATAAACAAATAAATAAACCCCACACTCTGCAGCTCACTACCTATATTTGAATCTTTTTTTTTTCCTACTCAGATCTGTGCAACTTTTGTACACTTACCTGAATTATTTGGGCTTTGATTTCCACATCTATGAAATAGGGATGATGATATATTTACCATACTGATTTCTAGTGAGAATTAAATAATGGCTCATTTCTCAGGGATAGAATAGAATATACCAGACAGGAATAATAGAATGTTACTTCCAAGGTCAGGTTGCCAAAAGCTATGGGTTCCATGATGATGCTTATGCCCTCATGGCTGTCTAACTCTGGGAGGAGCCAATTGCCCTGTTGTGAGGCAGTTTTGTGGAAAGACCCAGGCTATAAAAGATTGAGGCCTGATAACAATCTAGTGAGCTTAGAAGCTACTCTTCCCTTAAATCCAGTTGAGCCTTCAGAACCCCCTGACTGTGACCTCATGAGAAACCTTCAGCCAAAGGCATCCAACTAAGCCATGCCCGGATTCCTGACCCATAGAAATAATGAGATAATAAATATTTCTTGTTATACATCACTGAATTCCTGGATAGTTTGTTACATAGCAATAAAAATGAATACAGTAAGTGTGCAAATTTTTCTGAGTATTTTTCTCTTCATATTGTTACATCAATAATTCATTATCATTTTAATGTTTTTGTATGTAGAAAACTGTATTATAATGTTATATACCTTTATTGTATTGAGTTTAACTCTTTATTAATATTTTCATTAAGTGCATTAAATTTCAGATGTGTATTAAAATTCCAGGATTTCTTCCTTATTATTCTCTTGTACCTCTTCTAAGTGGTGGCAAACTATGGTAAATATAAGGACAGAAAATCAGTCAAAGTCCTAGGCTGATCCAATGGCTGTGATCTCAGGTCATTTTGTTCAGGTCATTTAGGGAAAAAGTTTCCTCCACTTTGCTGTCTTGGAAGTTCTCTCTAAATGGCGCTAATAGGAGAATGGGTAAGTCCACGTGGTTATGTGAGTGCATGAACCATAAATCACACAGATTTGAAAAAGTGATTAATAGGTGAAATAAAATTTTTAAAATATTTGGTACCACAAGTTTCCACAGGCATACAGAATTAACTTGATACTTTTCTTTGTCCATATAAAATTTCCCTTATTTGTGGCTTCATTCCTTATGGTTCTGCCCTTCTTAAATTCCTTTCCAAATCTTCCCACAAGAAAAAACTAGCTATACCACTTGCATGTCAGCTTCTTATTTTAGCTAACTCTACTGGTAGATAATTTTACCTAACATTATTACCGTAATTGGGGGTCAATTGGCTGTACAATTAGGAATATAGTGACACAGTGCAAATTTACCTGACATAGTAACTCTATTTGGTTCCATAGCCGCTGTACTTTGCTCATCTCAATTTGGATTCACAAGGATGTAGATATACCTGGATTCTGTGTGTGTGTGTGTGTGTGTGTGTGTGTGTGGTTTAATTTTTTAAATTTGTATTTCTTAACTTTTGGTTTTAGCCTACAAATATGATTTCTCTTAAATGTATTAAGCAACTCCATTTACTTCTACTAAGCCTCTTATATTTAGCTCTTTTAAATAATAGATTTCTTTTCTGAAGAATATTCAACTATTTCTAAAATTGTATTTCTTTATAAAATGGTACTACTAATTAATGATTTCTTTCTGTCTGACTTTCTAAGTTTGTTTTCTCAGATTATGTCTACTCTACTATTCATAAAAAATACTTATTTTTGTTATATTACTTTCCATAATAAATCACACACACAAAAATTACTAAATGTCCCGATCCTTTGGGTTGCAAGGGTTTATATTCTCTCATCCCAGGCCAAATTGCTGAATTCAAAGGCAATATATTTTGGTTTCCAAAAATAGCTCCAATATTCTAGTCTAGTTGTTTGAAGGGTTAACTCGTTTCTTTCTTTTTAAAAATATTTTATTCATTCATGAGAGACAACAGAGAGAGTCTGTGACTCTCTAGAGGTAGAGGGAGAAGCAGGTTCCTCACAGGAAGCCTGATGTGGGACTCAATCCCTGGGCTGGGATCACACCCTGAGCCAAAGGCAGATGCTCAACTGTTGAGCCACCCAGGTGTCCCAAGGTTAACCCATTTCTATTTAGCTCCCAATATATGATTTTTTTCCTATTCAAATAATTGTGCTATGTCAAATTCTCCCACACACCTACTGTCCAGTGTTTCTCCTACCATTAATTAATCTATTGTCAAGGAGAAGCTTGGGTATGGGGCATTTAAGTGAACCTACGCCTGCTCTATATATCACAGTTGAGCAAGAGGCCTGTGTGTAACAGTTTTCAGATATTTGTTCTGTGCCTTTTCCATAGGGTCAGAAATCCTGGGTTCAGGCTCACTACTTTAATACCTGTAGGAATGTAATAGGATTTTCATTTCTCCTAAGGGGGTCCTAAATTCTACATTTCTGATCACTGGATTCAAAACTAGTGGTGCCTCTTGCCCAACCACAGTTTTAGACCCTATTGCATAAAAGTTTTATTTCCTTGAGTGTGGAATGATTCCTTAATTCCTTGATTCATATAACATTTTTTTGAAGTATCAGCAATTGTCCCCAATAGGGTATCCATTATTGTGAACCAATTAAAAACTACCAAGACCACCATGTTTATAATCAAACAATAAATAACATTGGTCTTAAGTGAAACAATATTCATGTCCATGTGCTAAAATAAAATTAAACCATAGAGGTTTGCCTTATGTAATTTAAAATATATTAAGTTTAAATAATGACCACTATCCTAGTCTCTGTGCTAACTCCAGTAAAGTTGAGAGAAAGATAGAGATAGAAACATGTTTAGGGGGAAGTGGAGGATGTCTTCACTTCAAATGTAGTCCTTAAGGAAATTTTATACAGAAAAGTATCAGGTGATTCTGAAATATTGTTTTAGAATTTTCTTAAGGCTGTTTTTTTTTTTTTTTAAATCAAAACATCATTAATGAGAAGGCAATATGCTTAGATGTAAAAGCCACTGGATTTGGAGTCATGACACCAGGGCTCTAGTTCTGGTTCCTCAACTTACCAGTCACAGGATGTGGGTAAGTCATATCCCCTCCTGAGATTCCACTTTCCTCATTTGTGAAATGTGAACAACAGATCAGAACATCCCCCAATGTTCCTTCTGGCTCTGTACGATTCCATTTTATCCTAAGTGCTATGCATATCTAAGCCATGCTCATAACCAAACTAATGCATAAATATTTGTGAGTTAAACTCAGTGACTTTTTAGTGACTACCATGCATCAAATGTTTGTGTCGCTCCACCCAAATTAATATGTTGAAAACCTAATGCACTTGGTGATGATATTAGGAAGAGGAGCCTTTCGGAAGTGACTTAGTCATGAGGGCAGAACCCTCATTATGGGATTAGTGTCCTTAAAACAAAGGCCTGAGAGAACTCAGAACTTTGCCATGTGAGGCAAAGAAGTTGGTCATTTATGTACCAAGAAGTAGGCTCTCACCAGACAAAGAACCTGACCACAGGCACCCCCAATACAGGACTTCCAGCTTCCAGACCTGTGAGCAATAAATTTCTGTGTTTCGAAACCAACCAACCCATGCTATATTATTATAGCTACACCAATGGAGTAAGACAGTGACCAATAGTTACTTTCATCTGCTTGATGAATAAAAATCACCTCTTTCTAGTATGTATATTCACAACACAACCCTTCTAAGAAAAAAATTCCTCCCATTTCAATTACAAAGGCAAGAAACTGACAAAGAACATTATACTGGAATATTGACCTCATGGCTTTTTTAACATTTTATGAGACAACCTAAAGCTTTATCTTCTTGAGTATCTTCATTGCTTCTAAATATTTAGAAGTATCAAAACTCCTTTAGCAAGAGGCTTTCCCATCGCAAGACTCCTGTTGAGAGTACAATAGGTAATGCCTTACATAGAACATGAATGCCACTATTACAGCAATTATGGATGGTTATTACTTTTGATTAAAATTAAATTAAATAGCACTTGAGAAATAAGGAGAGATTTAATTATACTATAAAAACTGTCAGCGTTTCATTTTTAACATCTGTTAGACATGCATGCCAGTAGCAATGGTCTGGAGTATTTGCCAGACACCTAGTCAACAAACCACTATGAATCATTGGAGAGCCAAGGCAATATGATTTCAGTGTGCTTTCCAAATCTGATGACTGGATCCAAGTTAAATACATTTAAGGACTTCCTGATTCTAATTTTTCTTCATTTTATGGGGGAAGGGAGTGTTTCCGGTTTGGGTTTTCTTTTTTCTTTTTCTTTTTTTTTTTTTCACTGTTCATTAGGATGGATTTGATATGGCACATGTCTGTACTACATCAAAGACCTGAAATTCTGCAGAGGAGGGAAGCTTGTTTCCCTGAAAGGTGCCAAGTGTGGAATGTTTTGTTGCCCTTGTGTAGTGTTTTTATAAAGGTTATTTTTAACTTTGATATTTAAAAGGCAAAATCATTGGATCTCTCAGCTCTGGAAAATGATTTTGGCCCAAAGTTTTGGATCAATGCTAACTAATTAGCAGACAGGCAGGAGGGGCCCAGGCAGGGGCCGGGGATGCATTGCTAGAAAGTAGATTCTCCTTTCAATTCTTTTTTCAGTCATCAATATATGGACCAGTGAACTGGAATGAGACTCTGTAAAAGTTTAACAGCCTCTCTGGGTCCCTGTCCCTTCATCTGTAAAAAGAGGATCTGGAGTAGATAAGCATTCCTAGATTTAAAATGCAATAATCTCCAAGAGTTACTATCTGCGGGCGGCATAGTTTATGACTCTTGCCTTCTTAATTTTTTTTCTTAACTTACAGTCTTTTTCTCTTATCTCCCTTTTGAAAAAAAGAGAGAGAGAGAGAGAGAGAGAGAAAGGAAGTTTCCATTTCTGAGTTATTATCTCTCCCCTATATTGTTTTCAAGTGTACCCCTGATACATCTGAGGTCCACTTCCTCTGTAGCCTCCCTCACATTACTGCAGATGAGGAACACAGGTCTTTGGTGATTATGAATTACAGAAAGATCCCTTCTCTGCCTGCACTACTACATTTTCCGTTGCAGTCCAGTCTTTCCCATTTCCCTGCAGGTACTTATGCCTTAGAGGTAACTGGTGCTTTCTTGGACTCCAAGACCTCCCCTGTGCCATCATGGCAGTCATAAAGGGGTACAGATTCAGTGATATCCATCATAGGTGTATTTGAATCCCATCTCCTGCTTTTTGTTCTCAGGACTTCTGGACTTAATCTCAAAGGAATCTGGGCCTATTTATTTACTATATTATTTAGCAAATATTTACTGAGCATCTTCTGTGTGCAATGTTCTAAGGCCTGGGCATGGAACAATGAAAATAACGTGATCTATTTCCTCATAGAGCTTGTGTTCTAATTATGAAGTCATCTGTGACTCCACAGTCACATTGCTGTATGTGCTCCCCTTTGAAGACAATTGAGCTTGATTCCATGGGTTGTCATAAATTTCTAGAAAAGTAGCAATACCAATTTGTGGAATGATAATGGAGGCTGTCATTTATTTGAGTTACTTAAAAGTGTAGAAACAGACCATAATTTTTTTTTTCTAATCTTCTAAATAATATAGTCAGATAGGTGCCATTACATTAGAACAATTTAACACCATGTCATAGAGGAGGTAACTGAAACTAATAAAACTATATCACTGGCCCAAAGTTATACAACTTTGAAGCTATACAATCATAATTTGACCCAGCTTCTCTAACTTCAAATCCTTGCTTCTACCTTTATACCATTTTGCAGCTAAAACAAACAGCTGGATGAATAATACTAATTGAGAGAAGTCAGAAATTTCTGCCACAAAACATTTTTCTCATTTATTTGATTAATCCTACAGTTACCCACTTGCTTATTATTTGGATTAAGGTATTTCCATTTATTAAAATTATAAAACATAAATGGGTAATGAATTAAACTATTACCTTTTTATTAACACTTTGTTGAGGGTTTATCATGAAATTTCCTGCTATGCACAATAAAAGAAAGTACTGACTTTGGAGTCAAATGGTCTGGATTCTTTTCTCTTTGTTTTAATGATGGATAACTCAGGGGTGCCTGCGTTTCTTAATGGGTTAAGCATCCAACTCTTGGTTTTTTGCTCATGTCATGATCTCAGGTTCCTAAGATTGAACCCCATATGGAGCTCTGTACTCAGTGGGGGTCTGCTTCTTTCCTTCTCCCTCTCCATATGGACCCTCCACCTGCTTTCTTTCTTAAATAAATAAATAAATCTTAAAAAAAATAATGGGGGCATCTGGGTGGCTCACCTGGTTAAGTGTCTGCCTTCGGCTCAGGTCATGATCCTGGGGTCCTGGGATCAAGCCCCATATCAGGCAACCTGCTCATTAGGGAGCCTGCTTTTCCCTCTCCCCCTTGCTGTGTCTCTCTCTCTCTCTCTCAAATAAATAAATAAAATCTTTTTAAAAATTAAAAAAATAAATTTAAAAAATAGTGGATGACACATAAAGATAGATTCTTAGATTCTTAAGATAAATGTTACTTCGATATTTGTTGTACATGTATTGTGGAAGTGCTCATTGTTAAAACTTGAGCAGGTTTGAGAGGCTTGTTTTCTTGTGTTTTTTGCAAGCTAGCAGGTTAGCCTGCTGAAGTTTCATGGATGACAGGAGACTCCTGGGTCAGAGAGATGACTTTATTGCTCACATCACAGCCAACAGCATAAACAACAGCGTGGCTTGGCACTGGTTCCCCTAGCCTTACTACCTTCAGGGTCTGTAAAGAGGTGCAGATGGTCCCTGCACACACAGTGAGTCATATTATAGGAGTAGAAACCTGAATTTAAGGAAACAAAATATTTTAGTCTCGTAGGAAACATGCCTTCCTTTGCTCCTAAGAGGATATTGTCTCTATATTCCCACGGTGTTCACTATATACACATTTCTTGAAAAGATAGCCCAGAACAAAGGCAGACAATGACCCTCCTTGCAAAACATACAGAAATGTAAGAGACCCATAGAGAATTGTCTTCCAAACCTCATTAGGTAATAGTGTCCCACCTTCATGGAACAGCATCTCTCAGGTCTCACTGGCTTAAGTATTCCATCTGTTTCTGTTTTAGGACATTGTAAAGCACATGCTCAGATACGAATCTATTTTTTTCTCTACTTATATCCCATCTTTTTCTTTTTCTTTACTACCTTTACTTTACTCTTGATTTTGATATCTAAATTATTTTCTTTGCTTTTTAAAATTAAAATGTACATATTTTTTTGTAGGCTACCTGAAATGCCTTTTTGGAGGGAAATCAATTAACTGCTATAGAACATACAATCTTGAAATTTAGTAACTTAAAACAATAATGATCTATTAATCCTCACAATCTATAGGTTAATTGGATAATCCAAATGCTCCTTCACTTGGACTCATTTCATACTGCTCCATTCACTTGGAGGGTAGAGACTGGTCTAGAATGTCCAAGATGGTACCATTCACATGTTGAATAATTGGTGCTGGCCTTGGTTGTCTTTCATGTGGCTTCTCATCCTATAGTAAGCTAAACTGTCTTCCTTACCCAGTGTGTTTAGGAAAAAATTCCATGAGGAAAAAAGCAGAAGCCTTTTTACACAACATGATTTGTGCCACATTCTGTTGGTCAAAGTAAGATACTGGACCAGACCGGATTCAAGGGCATAAATAAAGCTCATCTTTTGATGGGAGGAACTACAAAGAAATTATGGCCACAAGTATTCTATCCCAAGTGAAAAGCTAATGAATAAATACTTACTTGTGACTTTCAGTAAATCACCATATCTCTTTGGAATTTCATTTCACTATAAATGAAATCCAATGTAAATTTAAATGACATGCAAGATCCCTTTCAGATCTCAGTATCTATGCTAAGAGATTTTCTGAAGTGCCATTTTCTGAGACTAATTAGACTGAGGAAAAGGTAGAAAGAGTTTGTGGATATTGAGCTACTGGGGCTGTGTCTAACTTGCAAGTAGTTGAGGGCATATACCTGCATTATTGTGGGTATATGACAGATGTCCACTGAAAGGGAAGATAGAAAAGAGTTGAGATAAAGACAAACTAAGTATTTAATAATTTTGTTTATAGTGAGTTATATAAACTCAATTACATCTAGATCGTTCTTGACACAGCTATACAAGAGAAGTTAGATTCTGTATTTCTAAAGCTCTCTTATCCTTAATGTAAAAAGTTACACTTAAAATAATTAGACATCCAGGGTGCCTATGTGGCTCCATTGGCTAAGTGTCTGACTCTTGATTTCAGCTCAGGTGTTGATCTCAGGATCATGAGTTGGAGCCTCATGCTGGACATGGAGCCTATATATAAAATAAAATAAAATAAAATAAAATAAAATAAAATAAAATAAAATAAAATAAAATAAAATAAAAATAACTAGACATCCATGTGACTTGAAAATAGGCCTTTAAAAATGGCTGGAAGTTCATATCAAGACCTCATTGATTATTAAATTTGCCATTACTAATTGTCTCTGTATTCCAGAATCTTGAGGTGCTAAGAAAATAAAGATAATAAGAATAAATTCAGGGGCACCTGGGTGGCTCAGTGGTTAAGTGTCTACCTTTAGCACAGGTGGTGATCCCAGGTCCTGGGATCAAGTGCTTCATCGGGCCCCCTGCAGGGAGCCTGCCTTCTCCCTCTGCCTATGTCCCTGCCTCTCTCTTTGTGTCTCTCGTGAATAAATAAATAAAATCTTTAAAAAATTAATAAATTCAGGTAAAGCCAATTCATGGAAAAATCAATTTGTCTGTTGATTAAAATAGCAAATAGAAAATGAATTGTCAAATTGATTAGTATTTTTTTCTCAAAATTTAATTATTCCTTGCCTCTCAGCCTTTTAGTGATATAGTGCTTAGTTTAGCTTGATTTAATGTCAGGATCATTCATCTTGCATATTCCAGCCAGCATATTTTTATTCAGGTAAGTTTTCCCATATGTATAGGTACCTATCTTTACATTTTTAAGTGCTTTCCCTCTGCTTTTGTCTGCTCCTCAAGGCACAATGGCTGAAGAAATTGTCCCACTTTCTCTTTAAGCTATTGGATATGTTTTGTAACTAAGGTCACTTGGGAATTGATCATATGGCACATTATTTTTCTGCAAGTTAGCTTTTGGAAAATTGGCTTTTGACAAATTTGTCATTTTGTAAATAGGTTATTTGACATATTTGTCATTTGATGAGTTGGTCATTTGCTGAGTTTGTTATTTATTGAATTGGTCATTCCAATAACTGGCTATCATTTAATTGACCTAGAGTCAGGCATGTGCAGGAGCCAGCATGCCGGCCCATGAGACCAGACTGTGCATGTCTTTCAAACTTCAGACTCAGTGACATGAAATTGGCCATGGTGGAAGACCACAGAAATCTGCAAATGCTACAAGTAATGGCTCTTTTCGGAGAATCAGTTTACCAGAACACCATTGCCTAGAACCCATCAGTTCTTATTAGTAAACCAGTTAAAAATTTAACTTCCTATGAAAACTTTCTAAAAATAGAATATTCATGTATTTGGACAATTGTCCGAAGAAGTCACTTTGGTATATACTCACTGGTAGTTGATAATGATTATAATTTAATGATAAAAAAAATACCAGCTACTAAAATTAGCCTCTTTTTTGTATCAAACACTAGATAGGTCACATATGTGTGTGTGTTACTCCATTCAATCTGGAATATGAATAAGAGTATTATCATACCCATTTTAAGAGTAAGAAAATTGAGGCTCAGGAAGAACCAAAATCTAATTTCAAAATTATTTTTCACTTTGCATCACAGATTTTGGGAGCTAAAATTTAGAGGTTCTACCTCTAAAAGACAATGATCTCATTTTTAGGGTAAGGAGATTAGGGAACTAGAAGAAAGTTAAATGCCATTATGACTGTATTGATTGAGACTCCTAACGCGATATAACTTGTACCAATTCACATGTAGACTGACAGTGCTATGATTCAAAAACTGTACAAAGAGACTGACTTTTTGCATCTTTGCTGCAATCTGTTAGAATGTACCTTGATTTAAGCCATTAGTTTTAATTTTCGAAGCATGGGACACCCACCTCTCCCCTAGTGATATATTTATGCACCAGAAAGGGACTTCTGAAAATGAAGACTGCTCAAAAAAGACATTTGAGAGTTAAACGGTACCTTTGTATTTTCAGATATATTTGGTAATGGGACCATAGTTTACTCTTCTCCGTTGATCAATAAATACATACTTCCAAGCAGTGTAGTAAATTACTAGTCATTTTATGCAGAGAAAAATCACTTAAACCTTCTTTCATCTTGGGACAAAGGACATTTATGGTGAACTCTGGTATGGGACCACCAATTGGTGAACAATTATACAACATGCCTGAAAGTAAAGGAATTCTTATAACCACCATCCACCAAATACCATTTTGCATACAGGCATGATGAACTGGATCATTTGCTAGCAGCCCAGAAGCTTCACATTAGTTTCCAGAGAATGGATTGACAGGGCCGGTTACAATGTAGCAGGCTACCAAAAAATTAAGATTTTAAAAGGCAAATTGCTTGAGTCTTCAGTGCTATTTTCCTAGTCAATCTTTAAAATCTGGGATAAAATTGTTTAATATAATTTCTTAAGTTTGATTCTGTTTAATTCTTCTACAGATTTAAATGTTTCAGAGAAGATTTCTTACTCTTTAAAAATTAAAATCAAGCCTTGGAAAGAAATCAGTTTTTAAAACCTCTGATGATTTTCTAAAGCAGTTAATGGGGATTTAAGCAACTGATGCAAAGTCTTTTTTTAATCCATATGTAAGATAAACAGCAAGTCATAAGTAAAGTATACAGAAACAGCTGGAGATGTAGCTTGGGGTGTAGTAAAAGAGAATTGTAGAAAATATGGCCTCAAAGTCTCATATCTTCATCTCTTCGTTTTGTTTTCTTGAAAGATTAAAGAAAAAAGAGTCAAGAAAGAGTTATCTTTTCTAAAGAAATTTGCAAGTTACTAAAAATGAGCATTAGTTGACAGTTTGGGGAAATACTGAATATTAATAAATAGACAATTATGCTTTCTATTTGAGTAAAGACTTACATTTTAATAGACAAATCCTTTTATTAGGTAATTATTGCCATAGTCCTGTTCACACAAATGCCTGATTAGGAAAACATAGCCTAACATTGAAAGACAAGACACATTTTATGGCATCCAGTGGCATTCCTGTTGTAACACACAAGAAACGACAAGACAGGTTTGCAAACTCTCATCCGTAAATGTCCAACCATAGTCCTTGTACCTCTTAAAGAATTGATTTAATTTAGATGGAATTTTTCATCTATCAAAAAGCATACGTATTTTCATGCCCAGACACCAAATAAAATTCGGAAATTACCATATTAAAAGATAAATAAAAAATGACCCTAATTGAATGTATAAATTGTATGAAATAATAAGGATGTTCTTGTCTTTATATTTCCAATGCATCTAATATAATGCCTTATATTTAGTATGAATTCAATGAGTTGCCTTGACTATAATGACTTTGTGAATAGGGTTTGTCTCAAAGCATAGAAATGATGGGGAAAAAAGATAAAAAAAATAAGGGTGAATAATTTTGCTAATAAATATAAAAATAAAATCTTGCATGCATCAAGTCACATCTATATATGCATATGGTACACATTATATGTAAAATATATAACAAAAAATACAAGAATGTGAGCCAAAACCTGGGGAAATCATTTGTTGCTAAATCATGTTAAATGGACTGTTTCAGAACACTGCTACTCAGCATGTGCCAAGGACCAGCTATATTAGCAGAACTTGGGAGCTTGGTAAAAATGCAGACTCTCAGGCTTATTCTATCACATAGAAATCTGCATTATTATAAAGTCCCCAGAGGATTTATTTGCATATTAAAATCTGGAAAGCAGAACTTCAGAGAGCAGGTCCTTATGCCTACTGCTACATGGCAGACCTGGCTCTACTCTTGAGAGTTCAACCCAGCCTTGAATTCTGTGAAATGCTCAGGGTCCTTGCAGTAAATCCATTTTTTTCTAAAGCTAATTTTTACTTGTAACAAATTTAGCAAATATAAATATAATGCTTAATAAAAAAATAGTTAACTATGGTATACATTTTATTTTATATTAAATTTTCTATAGGAATTATATAAATAAACAAAATTGAATGGCTTCAGTTGTAGCTTCTCTAGGTGCACACATCATAGTAACAGAAAGAGCTATGCCTCTGAATTTAAATACTGATTTGTTTTGATTTGCCAATTAGCTTAGCTATGTGCTATTCAAGTTATTTACTCACTTAGCATTGGTCTCTCCAGTGGATAAAGTGAGATAGTATATGACAAAGACTTAAATAAATACTAAATTGAAAAAAAAATATATATATATACAAAAAGCCCTTAGCACCAATCATGAGACATATTAGCCACCCATCGATGTTAACTCTTCTTTTCTATCATCTTTCCCTCTTTTTCATGGCAGCTGTCCTGAATTAGCCAAAACTAATTAAAATATAATTTATCTATTTTTTTAAGTCTAGGAAAGATCATGTAATACAATATGAAGTAAGCTATTTGTCTCATGAATTACTAATAGGGGCAAGTTAAATAAAGTACATAAACTTGTGTTAAATGTTATTAAGAGTAACAGATAGTATTTATTGAATGCTTACTATATGTAAGGCAATATTTAGTATCTTGCATGTATTAACATCTTTAATCCTCAAAAGCACCCAAGAGCTAGCTAAGGTCAGTAAAACAATTGAGCCTCTTTTACAGATGAGGAAAACTGCAAGGTTAGTAGCTTGACTAAGGTCACACAAGAGGCAGGTGGTGGGATAATATTTAACTCTAGGATGGAGTATGGTAACCCACGGCCTATAGGCCAACCCTACTCTGCCAATTGTTTTTATATGGGCCATGGGAATTTTTACATATTTAAATGGATGAGAAAAATTCAAAGGAAAAATATTTTGTGGCATGTGAAATTATGTGAAATTTAAATTTTACTGTCCATAAAAAAGGTTTAGTGGAACATAGCCACACCATTTTGCTTGCACACTGTTTATGACTCAATACCAGAGCTGAGTAGTTAAAATGGCGATCTTAAGGACTGCAAATCTGGTCCTTTATAGAGAAAGTGTCCCAACCTGTGTCCTATGCACTTCTTGCTAGACACATCTCCAAAGACAAAGGAAACAAAAGCAAAAATGAACTAATAAGACTTCATCAGGATAAAAAGCTTCTGCACAACAAAGGAAACAGTCAACAAAACTAAAAGGCAACCTACAGAATGGGAGAAGATACTTGCAAATGCTATATCAGATAAAGGGCTAGTATCTGAGATCTAAAAAAAATTTACCAACTCAACACCCAAAAACAAATAATCCAGTCCAGAAAAAGGCAGAAGACATGAAGAGACATTTTTCCAAATAAGACATACGAATGATCAACAGACATGAAAAAATGCTCTCACATCACTTGGCATCAGGGAAATACAAATCAAAACCACAATAAGATACCACCTCACACCAGTCAGAATGGTTAAAATTAACAAGACAGGAAACAAATGTTGGTGTGGATACAGTAAAAGAGAATGGGGATGGAAGCTATTACAGCCACTCTGGCAAACAGTATGGAGGTTCCTCAAGAAGTTAAAAATAGAGCTACCCTATGACCCAGCAATTGCACTGCTGGGTATTTACCCCAAAGATAAAAATGTGATCTGAAGGGGCACCTGTACCCCAATGTTTATAGCTGCAATGTCCACAATAGCCAAACTGTGGAAAGAGCTGACATGTCTACCAACAGATGAATGGGTAAGATGTGATATACAGGGATGCCTGGGGTGGCTCAGCGGTTGAGCATCTGCCTTCGGCTCAAGGTATGATCTCGGGTTCCGGGATCAAGTCCCGCATTGGGCTTCTTGTGGGCAGCCTGCTTCTCTCCGGTCTGTGTCTCTGCCTCTCTCTCTCTGTATCTCTCAGGAATAAATAAATAAATCCTAAAAAAAGAAAAGATGTGGTATACATCTATACAATGGAATATTACTCAGCCATCAGGATAATTGTTTACCATTTACATAGACATGGATGAAACTGGAGGGTATTATGCTGAGCAAAATAAGTCCATCAGAGAAAGATACTTACCATATGCTTTTACTCATATGTGGAATATAAGAAACAGTGCAGAAGATCATAGGGGAAGAGATGAAAAACTGAACGGGAAGTCATCAGAGAGGGAGACAAACCATGAGAAACTCTTAACTATAGGAAATAAACTGAGAGTTGATGGAAGGGAAGTGGGTGAGTGGATGCGGTACTGAGATGATGGGCATTAAGGAGGGCATGTGATATGATTTGCACAGTGTGCAATCGATGAATTATTGAACACTACATCTGAAACTAATGATGTAGTATTTGGTAGCAATTGAATTAAAATAAAATATATTGTGTTGGGTAGATGGCCCCTGCATTGCCAATAGACATGACCAATCTTGGCAAGGTTTATATCTTGCTGCATATTCTCTCTCATAGAGGATCAACACCCACTTTCAAGGGCCTTCCTTCTATCTCTGTTATTGGACTTTATGTCTTTGCACTGGGAAAGTGCCTATTTTATTGTTAAAGAAAATTTTCCCTTTTTGTTTCTGCTGCTTTTATTTTTAACTCAGGAACTTAAAAAACAAATAAATGAAATAGAATAAAATAAAATTACATATATATGTGTACATATATGGGTATGTGTGGGTATGTTTTTCTTTTCTGAGGCGGAAGTGAAAAATTTGCATGACTTGTTGGATTTATCTTGAAGACAAGAAATTTATATGTGGCAAGATTGCACCATGTGCCACCTGTCACATTCTTTTCCTTTGTTTTGTGTGTTGCAAACACAATCACAAAAGTGAAATGTGATTTTCATTTGGGTGTCCTGAGGCAAATCCCATACTAACATTCTCCTTCTGTTCACTCATATAAGCCTTAATGGAATGGGTGACACTTCTTGGGGAAATCCAAGATCGTTTCCTGCTTGTTGATTAGCCAGCTCGGAATGTTAAATAGCATTTGGTCTGGTGACAGCTGCCTACATAGGAGAATGATTCTGAAATACAACAACAACAACAACAAAAGAACAAAAATGTAAACAAACAAAAGCAATGCACTTTACTTGCTTTCAAATTAAGCCTATTGGTAATTTAGATTCTTCACCACGGTTCAAGCATTTCTGTTAGGGACTCTGCTTCCTCTTAGTGTCTCTGCCAGCTTCAGCTAAATGGCTTATAGTTCTGTTTCATGTTCCTAGGATGTTAATGTTTATTTTATTTACATCTCTAATTTGACTCAATCTTTTTTGAAAATTCCGGGTGGACTCTCTTCCCTCCACTCTGTAGTGACTTGTGGTGATTACAATTGGGTCATGATCATGTTCTTTAAAGGCTAACAAATGCAATTCCCCCATGTTCATATCCCACTTCAGAGCCCTAGTGTTAAAAACATCTTCTGACAGATTGTTGTTTGCTTTTGCTTCTGATAAATTGTGTCCTTCAAAATGAGAAACAAAAGCTGTCTGAGTAAAAAGGCTTTTGCTCACATTTTCTGAATTTACTTGTGTTCTTTCATTGGGGGACTCTTTTTTGCATTGTCTAGAGGCTGACCTAGCTAGCATTCTTCGCCTCCTTCATATCTGTGCCTTTCAAATTATTTTCACATTTTGTTTATTCCTAGATCAGAGATGCAAAGAACGGCTTCAATATAGATGTTTTCTCCGATCAGTTGATAATGACTGCTTAGTTTATTGTGTTGTAAAGCTCCCAAGGCCACAACTGAGATATTAGCAGAAATGTTGCATAGTTCATTTTTGATGTTTGCCACCACCAACGTTTTTAAAATAGCGGAACTCTGCCAGGTATTTTTCAGTCCTGTCCAATAAAACATTTAAATTTATAAATTCAAGGCATATTTGTTCTTTTGTTTTCAGAGAGAAAAATCAATCCTTATGTCTTCTAAAGTCAGAACTTGTAGGACACAAGGGATATTTTTCTATTTTTTTGATGTCTTCCTCTTGCCCATACATGGCTTCACATGTATCAGTAACTTAACGAACATTGAATGAACGGAGACACTCTTTTCTGAGGCAGTAAGTGTGCATCTTTAAAAGGAAATATTAGGATGCCTGGGTGGCTCAGTGGTTGAGTGTCTGCCTTCAGCTCAGGGCATGATCCCGGGGTCCTGGGATCAAGTCTCGCATCAGGCTTCCTGTGAGGAGCCTACTTCTCCCTTTGGCTGTGTCTCTGCCTCTCTGTGTTTCTCATGAATAAAAGCTTTTAAAAAACTTTAAAAAATGAAAAATAAAAGGAAATATTAATACTTTTTATACTCACAACTTCAATCAGGACTATTGCAGGCATTTATTCATTACTATTCATGTCTTCATAGGGAATAGATCACTCATGGTTCCATCATGAAACAGCATACTCAAAAGTGGCATTTTAGATAAGGCAACTAAATCTGATATATGAATCTGGACTATAAACTGTACTAGGGTAAAATCACTGCTGTAAAGACATTGCTGGAATAATTGAAAAATGAAATTTTTCATATGAACTAAAAGTTAATGTTTCAATGCTAAATTTCTGAATATAGTAACTGTATAGTGGGTATGTAAGAGGATATGTTTGTTAGAAATAAGACACACTAAGCTCTTATGGGGAAATGGTTTATAAAAATTAATTTTATAAACATATATTCATGTATATGTATGAAGGGGAATATGATAAGCAAAAGTATAAGATGAGAAAACCGGTAAATTTGGATAAAGGAACATAGGATTCCTCCATATCCATCTTAAAAATTTTCTACAATTTTTAAATTCCTTCAAAATAAAGGGATTAAAAGGAGGTGGGTGCTGAACAGAGTTTAAAGAAGAGTTGACACGCTGAAGTGAAGCTAACAATGGTAGTAAAACACTCCAAGGCTAACACTGGTGGGAAATCTGTACAATCTCCAGGCCTGAAGGCCCAGTAGGAAGGAGCTTTGCCAGAAGAGTCCAGAGACATCTGTAGCTGTGGCACCCAGGAAGGCTTCAGCATAGAACTATGGCCCTATTCAGAGGGAAATATAAACCAGCTGGGAAATATATGAAAGAACAAATATCATAATGTTTCTTTTCCTGACCTTCTGTCTCCTCTGGCATCCTCTCTTGACCAACTCAACAGAAATCCAGAGGGTAAAAGAGCTTAGTTGATATATTCTGGAGAGATCTGCCATTTGGAACTCAGTATAAGTTGGAATGAGATGGTAAGTGGAACTGCAGGGTATAAAGAGACTGTCCAGCACATGGAGTGGACTCTTGGCCTCTCCCATTCTTTATGCCTTCATGAGGCTGAGGCAATTGAGCCTTTGTAGACCTGCCAAACTGCTGACGGCATCTGTTCTCATCCACTCTCTTGGCCATGTAATCACTCATGTGGTAATCAAAGTGGATAGGCTGGCCTCTGAGGGTGGAAGAGGCCTGTGCTTCCAGGGCTGCTTGTGTCAGAGTGAGTAAATCTGCTTTATCTTGCAGTCAAGGATTAGTAAACTCAGGTGTCTCTTTTTATATTTGATCTCTGTCCGATTTCTGTCTTCTGATCCTTTTTTGCTCTCTTAACTACCTCAGAATTCAGATGTTAATTAAGAGATCTTCTTGACTATTAGTAACTAAATGTCTTGACTATACTCCCTATATCAGTATTTGCCAACTGGGATGATTTTATTCTCCAGAAGACATTTGGCAAGGTCTAGAGACATTTTTGATTGTCATCACTGGAGAGTAGGTGCTACTAGCATCTAATGGTTAGAGTCCAGGAATGTTGCTAAACATCCTAAAAAGCACAGAACAAAACTTCACAACAAAGAAACATTCTGCCCCAAATGTCAATAGTGCTGAGGTTCAGAAGCCCTCCCCTAGAGTTTAAGAAAGAGTTGTTTTATTTTTATTTTTTTTAATATTTTATTTATTTATTCACGAGAGACAGGCAGAGATACAGGCAGAGGGAGAACAGGCTCTCTTCAGGGAGCCCGATGTGGGACTCGATCCCAGAATCCTGGGATCACGGCCTGAGCCAAAGGTAGATGTTCAATCACTGAGCTACCCAGGCGTCCCAAGAAGAGTTGTTTTAAACGACATTGTTACAGCTCAGTGTCTCATAGAATTGTGCTGGGAAGGAAAATCATGAGAATCAATAAAATCCTAATCTAGAAAAAGCCCCTGCTTATGAAGCTTACATTCTAGTGGAAGCAACTAGAAAACCAAAATTGAACAAATAAATATGTGATAAAATTAAAAAGATCTGTGTGTATATATATATATGTGTGTGTGTATATATATATATATATATATATATATATATATATATATATCCGTGTGTGTGTGTGTGTGTGTGTGTGTGTATGGTGTGGGTGGTGAGGGAGTGGCAGGGAGAGGTGGTTTGATACTTTACACAGACAGTCCCTGACTTACAATGGTTTGACCTAATGATTTTTCAACTTTATGATATGCAAAAGCAGTCCACATTCAGTAGAAATTGTACATGGAAATTTGAATTGGGATCTCTTCTGGGCTAGCCATATGTGGCAAGATGTTCTCTTGCGATGTTTGATCCCAATCAGTGATGCGATCATCAGGCAAACAACCAACCAATACAGTTAGGATCATTCTCTTTTTCACTTTCAACTCAGGATTCAATAATAAATTGCATGAGATATTTTCAACACTTTATTATAAAGTAGACTTTGTATTAGGTAATTTTGCCCAACTGTAGGCTAACATAAAATGCTCTGAACCATAGTTAAGGTAGATGAGGCTAAGCTATGACATTAAGTAGATTAGGTGTATTAAATGGATTTTTTTTTACTTATGAAATTTTCCATTTATGATGGGCTGATTGGGATGGAATCCTATCTTAAGTTGAGGAAGATCTGTATAATGTAGATAGGAAAACCTCACTGAAAAGGTGACATGTTATTTTTCTATTTCTCCTAGATTGGATTGTTCTTGAGTTAGAAATTCCACATTCAACTACCTTCTGTCCCTCTACTGAGAAGAATACAGACATGATAGATAACATGCGAAGGGCAATAGTTTTGGCCCAGACAATTTGGCATTTCTCAAGCACTTGATATACTGTCACTGATCACACACTTGTAGTGTTTCATAGTGCATTGTTGGTCTTCCCATTTTCCTGGTCCTAAACTTTAGAATCTCTAATATCACATTCTCACATCTTTTGACATCTTTCCCTGTAAACTTCTAGAAATTATGCTGATCTCCAGTATGAAACTAATTTCATGTCCCAGCTTTACTTTTACAACTATAGTTGTAAATATTCAGTTTCCTTAAGGTGAGATTGGGTGAAAACCAGACCATTAACAAAAGTGTTATAGCCATTGTTTTGGACTATTTATGATGAAAATTATTAGTATTTCAGATATGCTAGTACAGACATTTTTTTTTCCTGAAAAACTGAACATATTTTACTCGATCATTCAATGCATTTTTATGATGATACTATAAGATGACATAGTTGTCATTATGCAGAATAAGAACAAGAAACACAAAGGTTGACAAAATTCTAATAGGACACTGAAAAAACAAGCTATAAAGCAAATTTGCTGGGTTCCACTACAAATGATCCTTTAATAAATATGGAATTTATAACATCCACTGTTAAGGCTTTTAAAACTATCAAGGAATGGATTATAGGTAGATGAGGTGTGACTTGTAATCAGTTGAAATTTTATTACTATAAATGGAAAGGAGTTGAAGTTGTATTTCAACTTCTAAATACTGTTTAGCAACTCAAAGCATTTTATTTTCTAGATTGCATTTATCCTACATTTCAGTGCTTAAAGTTCTTATTTGTCAATTCAGGAAAAGTATGTTCTATGCTTCTCCTTTTGTGGAAGTTGTACTATGCTGCTCAGATTCGCCTTCAGAATTGAATTGACTGACCCAGTTCCTGGTACTACAGCCAGAAGACAGTCCTCAGCTAATAAAATCAACCTTGACCCCTCCCTACCTTGTATCACACAAAAATGTTAATTTTGAATCATCTTTATTATTGTCCCAACTAGTCACATTTCCAATCACACACTAGCTACCAGACCCATCAACATGGTTGTTAGACAAAGAACTGACTCTCGGAAATGAGCAGGAATTTTGTTTTTTGGTTTTTGTGTTTTGTTTTGTTTTTTTTAAACATGTGTGACTATTTTATATTCTGGAAGGCCACACCTATTGTATGGGAGATGCACAATAAATGGTAGTAGCCTTTTCTTTCCCTTAGAGCAGCAATTGGTAAACTGTGGCTCACAGTCCTTATCTACCTCCACTGCCTTTTTTATTTTTTCATGAAAGCATATTTGAACAATATAATGTCCATTTGTTCACTTATTGTTTGCTCAATTCTCTCCACATGGAAACTACCCAACTCAACCAAATAATGTGGGATTGTGAGCACCTGGATGGCTCAATCGGTTAAGCTTCTGACTTCAGGTTATGATCTGGGGTCCTGGGATGGAGCTGAGTCAGGCTCTCCGCTCAGCAGGGCGTCTGCTTGTCACTCTCCTTCTGCCACTCCCCTTGCTCCTGTGTTCTGCCTCATTCCCTCTGTCTCTCTCATAAATAAAATCTAAAAAAAAATAATGTGGGATTGGAACAGAATGAAGGTGCTTTAGTTAAAAATTATAGATATATGTAGGAAAAGGGTAGTTATCAAAATTATCTCTGTGAGAATGTGTTTTATTCATCCAGGGGATGGAACTAGAGGTAGCAGCATAGGCAAAGAGACATGATATGCATTAAAGGGTTTGAGGTGTGAATCCATAAGGAATCGGGAAGCTTGAGCAATTGGTATAAAAACCAATGGACTGATGTTGAGAGGGTGTTTATGTGGCTTTAATAGACCCTTTGTACTTACAGGATTTGTATTATGTCTCCATCTTTTTGTAAATAATTTAAAAATTCCATTAGGTGTATAAATTGTTTTGTTGAGGCATGGGATGAATGACGTAAAGCTCATATATGAGAACAAGTTATTTAGCACTTGAATAAATTCACCTGATCATCAAACGCTACCAATTCTTTTTTTTTTATTTTTATTTTTTATTTATTTATGATAGTCACAGAGAGAGAGAGAGAGAGAGGCAAAGACATAGGCAGAGGGAGAAGCAGGCTCTATGCACCAGGAGCCCGACGTGGGATTCGACTCCGGGTCTCCAGGATCGCGCCCTGGGCCAAAGGCAGGCGCCAAACCGCTGCACCACCCAGGGATCTCAAACACTACCAATTCTAAGTAAGATTTCTATTTCTCACTTAATATATAATCCCATTTAATTTTAAAGGAAACTATTTTACTGACCAGGATAGTCAGAAAATTGTACATTATAATGCTTGATTTGCAGATTTTTGAAGGTTTCAAATATATTCATTGAAAATTCTAAAGAAATTCCATAATGGAAATAATATACTGATGCCAAAGATTTTAGTTACTATGGAGTATATTACGAGTGTATCTTTGCGTGTATCTGTTGGTAGAGGGGCTTAAACCAACTATAAGAGGGACATCTGATGATAATGCCTTTTCAACTAATTTTTTTTATAGTGATGACAATCAGGAATGGATATAGTTCACAGACAATTCCAAGCTTGTTAGCTATAACCATCTAGAGATGATTCTATTAATGACTAAGAGTCTCGATTAACATAGACTGGATCACCAGCTCTTAGAGTTCCAATAAATGATTGTCTTACCAATCAATAGCAGAGGCATTTCTGAAATAGGAATGACAAATCAAAATACACGTTTTAACAATATGGCATCATCACAGTTAAGTTGATTTAAATAAGACAGAATGTCATAGACCATCTAGTCAAATCCTGTAATTACAGTAATGCATCAGATTTGGAAATCTATGAAAACAACTTATGATTTTCTAGCCTGTCCATAGAGAGAAACTGAAATTTCTTTCATTGAGGAAAAAACTGCAAATGCTTACATGTGTAACTTGTCTTAAGTTAAAAAAAATTTTTGCCACCTGTATGTGTTCTTCTACATGTTGAATATGTGTCTTTACTGATACACTCTGGCTCAGACACAACATTTAAAGGTATCTCTTTGTGTTGCTTGTCCTTCAGCATGCTTATTCAGCATATCTGGGAATATTGCTTCGGGAATGCATTATTTCTGGAAATATAGTCGGCATGATCCAGAATGCTGATTCAGCACCCTGATGATGAGCTGTGTGGGGAAATATGAGGATTTATTGCTGCTTTTAAGATGAGGGCCAAATCTTTGGGATGAGGTAAGGTCGATAGTTTGCTTGCTATTAGTCCATTTGTGCAGTGTACTGGAGATATAAGGTATGATAGTTGAGATAAATGTAGTTATAAGCTCTAAAAGAGGCTACCTGGGCAGAAGGTTTCTTATTTTAACTGTTAAATACATTTTATGGCTTAGCTCTTTGTTGTTTTCAATTCTATGTTTAAATAAATCAGAAATTATATTATACTTCTTGGAAATGTGCATATTTCATATTTGACAACCATTTACAGTACTAAGTAACCCAAACATGCATTTTATGTTTCTGATAAAAGCCTAGGAGGCTAATTTTACCAATGCCATATTCCCTTAGCAGAGTTCTAGCTATAATTTTGAACCATTAAACATAGAAAATATCTTAGAAAATATGATTTGGTGTGAATGCAATCTGTGGGAATTAAGGAAAAAGCCAGTGTGTTCAAGAGAGATGGAAGAAAACCATAAATAGGATTTGGGTTAAACTTTATTCTGTGTTTTTTGCAGAGTATGAAATTAGTAAGAATATTAAAGTTTAACTTCAAAAAAGAAAAAAAATCTCATGTTCCCAAAATACAACTCACGTTATTAAGCACTAAAAACAAATTAAATTAAATTGATTGTACCACTACTAAGAAATATAAAAAAAAAAATCAAAAGATAGATGATACAGCACAAAGCATGGTAACTCGGTCCACTATCAGATTTAAAACATGTTTATGAGTCAAATTCAAACACTAGTTTTCCTTGACCAAAAGTGAGAATAATTAAGTTGTTAAAAAAACAGAGGCACCAGAACACACTGGATAGTCCTGCTTGGAAATTAGAAAATCTGCCAGAGACCTTAGTTGGATGAAATGATGAGTCATTAGTAAGAAAAGGTAAGAAGCTAAACAAGATATATTTTCAAGGACTATCTTGTAGAGTATTGTAAATTAACCCTAGTATGAAGAGCCTGGGGACCTATATTAACTTTTTGAATAGAGAAACTAAATGATAAGTGGAAAGTTAGAAAGCTGATTTGAAAATGAACACTGGAAAAAAATTGATAATTTTAAATGTTAGGCAGAGAGATTATATAGAATCCAGTTTAGAAATGACCTTCGATGTTTGTGAGAAATGGGAAGACAGTAAAGGGTTAGCAGAAACATTATTCTGAGAAACTGCAGACATAGAAGAACCTGAAAACAGAAGTGACCGTTTTTTGTAAGGGAACTTTACATTTATATAGGAAATCTCCATTTGTAAGCTTGTCTCCCTCTTTCTACCAGGAAGAGAAGGATGACTCTAAATCCTAAGAGATTCTCATCAATGAGGAAGACAGGACTTAACTCTGTGTAGCAACTTTAGCCTTATTTACCATGATTTTCCTGATAACCTCCCACAACTGCCCCTTACCAACATCTTCCTCTTGTCTTTAGCTGAAGGTGGTATTTAAGTTGGTGGCTTGGGCCATCCCAGGGAGTTGCTCCACTTCCCTGGGTATCTTCTATGTATATATGAGGTATTTATGTTAATAAACTCTATTCATTTTTCTCTTGTTAATCTGTTTTATATTACAGGGGATCAAAGCCAAGAACTCTTAAGGGCAGAGGGAAGATAATTTTTCCTCCCCTACAAAAATTAAAAAGGGGGGGATCCAATGTGAATAACTGAATTATGTTTTAGGAAAAGACTATTCTCATAGTAGATATTTTTATCCAAAGCATAAGATCAATAACTTTATATATCCTCTGTTATAACAAGGGGAGGGCATTTCCTATTGTTTTGGTGGAGATATGGATGCAAGTGCCACCTTTTCTTCCTATTACCCAATTACTTAGACAGTCATCTAAATAAGTTTGTTTTATTTTGTTTTGTTGTAATTATTATCCAACCTAGCACTGACTCTATAATCAGGTGGATATGCTCATCTTGGTCTCTTTGTAAAGACAGGCCGTAATCCTGACTTTCTAGATGATTTTAGGACATCTACAATCTTGAAATTTAGCCCTCATGCTGATTTTTATTTCTATCTTTCAATTATCTAGGACTCAGTTCCCTTCCGAATCTGAGCATCATATAGCACGATGGAAAGGGCCTCTAGGACCTGTCATTTACATGTTCTTTCTATGTAACATTAGAAGTATCTAACTTCTCTGAACTTCATTTAGAGTTTCTACAAAATGTGGATAGTTAATAAGGTTTCCTCCCCAAGTTGTGACTACGCAGACTAATGAGATAACCTCAATCTTATTCAGAGAAAGCGCTGTATTTATGGTAATATTATGTTTAATGCTATGTTGATTTTGAATTTGCTAATAGTTTTAATTTTTCTCTCTTTTTGATATATGTTCTTCTTTCATGAGTATTTTCCATTTCAGTCTGCACATAGAATGTTTCCCTAAGTTTTCCCAAATCAGTGCCTAATGGGGCCAGTAAAATCATGCCCTATATCATGAGGAAGATAATTCCTGTAAAGTATTTCACTTCTGTTATGTATTATCTATCTATCTATCTATCTATCTATCTATCTATCTATCTATTTATAATTTAATCATGTTTCTTCTTATCTACCTACTAACTCTAAGTACTGTACTTCTGAAGTAGGTAACATATATAATCATTGTCAAATCCAGACAAAAAGTGTAGTTGAGGAGGATTAGCTGATGTTCAAAGTTTAGGATTTTTTTTTCTTTGAGGTGTCATATGTCATCAAACCAAATGCTATCTTTCTCAAGGGATTGGATAGAATCTATTTGACCCACCAGTCAGCTGAATAAGATACATACCATTCATTATTTTTGAGACATGTATAGCAAATTCTATGCCTTTTAAAGGAAGTTACAATTTTATGATCACCAAGTGAGAGAAAAGTGATTTAAACTAGACATAGATAGTTGCCCTTATGTGTTTACTGAATAAGAAAACAAAATAGTAAAACATCTTCAATTACAGTATGTTCAATTAACTTATATTGCTCCGTATGGTATAGTCAACAACAAAACACTTCCTTTGGCTAAAAGGATAGAAATACTTTGATAAGTCTTTAATTTGATTCAAAATAACAACCCTCTGTACCTTAAGCCTATTTAGCCAACCTCAACCAGAGAACAAAAGTAATCATAATTATGATCTACTTAAATCACAGAAATTGTTTAGCCAGTTTCTGGCTTGAAATTATTCCTCTAGAATACTTAAACTTTTCAGCATAATTTTGAATATTGAATCCAGCTTTATTTGAAATTGGAACAAATGGTAGCATATGTGCAGGGAAATGTAGTAAAATCCTTACTATATGGGAAAACAGACTTACAAGAAGTTCAAGTTCCTCTAGAATAAGAAGTGCTGAGGGAGACCAAAATGGTAACACAGGAGAAATCAGTCTCCTGCCCCCCAACAAAGACTCATAATTGGATGACTATCCACAAGGAAAATCAGCTTTGGGAGACCTCTAGAGTTTACTTAGGAAGTTTTAGTAACACAGGGGAACAACAACAATATAGGAGGATAATTGCTCAAGAAGAGTGAGAAGACAGGTATATTTCTGCTTACATCCTCTCAAGGAAGAGATAGATTTTACACTGAAAACTATAAGACTTTGATGAAAGACATTGAAGATAACACAAACCAATGGAAAGATATTCTATGTTCATGGATGAGAAGAATTAATATTATTGAAATGTCCATAACACAAAAGCCATGTACAGATTTGGCACAATCAAAATTTCAATGGCATTTTTCACATAGAAGAAAAATCATCTTAAATTTTTTGTGGATCCACAAAACATCCCAAACAGCCAAGCAATTCTGAGGAAGAACAAAGGAGGAGTCATTATACTTCCTAATTTCAAACTATAGTTTAAAGCTATAATAATCAAAACAGTGGGGTACTTGCATAAAAATAGATATAGACCAATAGGACAGAGTCAAGAGCCCAGAAATAAACCCTCGCCTATACAGTCAACTAATATTTGACAATAGGAGAAAAATAGTCTCTTCAATAAATGGTGCTGGGAAAATTTGATAACTAATGCACAATGATAAAATTGGACTCTTATATCACTTACAAAAATCAATCCAAAATGGATCAAAGACTTAAATATAAGGCCTAAAGCTATAAGCCTCCTAGAGGACAATAGAGAAAAAGCTCCTTTGCATTGGTATTGGCAACAATTTTCTGGATATGAGCCCAAAACCACAAGCAACAAAAACAAAAATAAATAAATAAGTACAACTAAATAAAATTTAAAAACATCTGCACAGAAAAAATCAACAAAATGAAAAGCCAACTTATGGAAAGGGAGGAAATACTTACAAATTACTTATCTCTCTTACAACCCTTATTAACAAAGGGTTAATATCCAAAATACATAAAGAATTCATACAACTCATTAGCAAATGAATGAACAAGCAAAAACCTGATTGAAAAAGGGAAGAGGAAGTGAGTAGGTATTTTTACAAAGAAGACATACAAATGACCAACAGTTGTATGAAAAGGTGCTGGACATCACTAGTCATCAAGGAAATGAGATATCACCTCACATCTGTTTGTTTATCATCAACAAGACAAGAAAGAACAAGTATTTATGAGGATGTGGAAAAAAGAGATCCTTGTGTACTGTTGGTGAGGATGTTAATTGCTGTGCCACTATGGAAAATAGTACGGAGTTTTCTCAAAAAGTGAAAATAGAAATGCTGTATCATCTAGCAATTCTATTTATGGGTACATATCCAAAGGAAATGAAAACAGGATATTGAAGAGATCCTATACTCTCATCTTCATTGCAGCTTTATTCACAATAACCAAGATATGGAAACAACCTTGTGTCTGTCTATGGATGAATGGATAAAGACTATTTATATACATACAAATATATATATAAATAATATAATATATAATATAAAATGAACTATTACTCAACCAACAAAAAAAAAGAGATCTTGCCATTTGTGACAACATGGATGGACTAAGGGTATTACGCTAAGTGAAAGGTGTTAGAGAAAGACAAATACTTTGTGATGTCACTCATATGTGAAATCTAAAGTGAAATTTGTAGAAACAAATGGTAAAGTGCAGAAACAAAGAGGTATCAGGGGTTGGGGGGAGGTGGGTGAATGGGAAAATATTGGCCAAAGACTAGACTTCCACTCACAAGATAAATAAACTCTGGGGATCTAATGTACACCATGATGATTATAGTTAATACTGTATTATATAATTGGAATTTACTAAGATCATAAAACTTAAATATTATTACCACAGAAGAAGAAATGGTAGTTATGTGATGTGTTATAGATGCCCGCTAAAGCTCTGGTGGTAATTATTTTGCAACAGACATGTATCAAATCAACACATTGTACACTTTAAACTTACACAAAGTAATATGTCAATTTTATCTAAGTAAAGCTGGAAAAATTTTAAGCTTACATTTAGAACTAATTTTTTTAAAAAAGTGTTAAGTCTGAGCAAAAGAAAGTCACCCATGGAAGTATGCTGACCACTTAGGTCTCAACAGGTTAACTATTAGGTTAGTGAATTATCATAGTTTGAAGTCTTATTGTGTCAGAGTTTGATTCACTGATCCTCCTACAACGGGCAAAGCTAACTAACTACCTGTGCAAAATGTATCTATATGATGGAATCGCCATCAGTATGAATTACATGATGGTGAACTTCTTGTATGTTTGCTATTTTTCCCCTTCCTATTTCTCCCAGTCTGGCTTCAAAGGCAGAATAACTGCTGGCAATGTGCACCACATACAGATAGGAAGATTTTGGAGACAAACCCTAATTTTAAGTTCAAGCAAGAAATGGGAAGGGGAATCCCCGTGGGAGAGCTAGTGGGAGAAATCTCTGCCCTCTTTTTGCTCTCTTTCCTGGCTCACCTCCCAAGCAGTTGCCACTCCTGACTCTGCAAATCCTGTGATCGCACGGAGTGACTATGCAGGGACTAGAAGTAGCTGAAATACAAGAATGCTTCTCTCTGACCAGACAAACTGTAGTCTCAAAAGTTTGGAGTGATCCCTGTTATTTTTTCCCCTATGTCTATCCTCCTGCCACTAGACACAGCCAAATCCAGTGTCAGGAAGCACACAGCAGGATGGCAAGAATAAAGAGAATAAAGCCCTGGCTTACTAGGCAGAGGACCAGAAATCTGGAGAATGTTGAGGTCAAAGAAAGGAGGAAGGTTGAAAATGGGCTCAGGGTTTATAAGGGAATATCCAAAAGCAGAAATAAAGTCTATTAAAGCAGCAAAAAAACAAAAAAACAAAACAAAAAAACAACCAAACAAACAAAAAAACCCTCACTGTCTATATAAGTCATTGGAGAACTGGAAAACTGGCTTTTTAAAGTACCTTTTAAAAGTTTTGGGATAAGAGATGGTTATTAAAATACAAATACTCTGAAGAAGAAACTAAATTAATTTTTATACTGTACTTCAATTAGATATAAAAATCCCCCCCTTTTATACAAGAAGGCACTGTGAGATAGGGAAAATACACAAAGTTATGAAATACAGAATCTGAATTCTAGTCCCATTATTACTGCTAACTAATTGCATGGCCTTGGACAAGTCAGCTGTCCCCATTAAGTGTCTTTTTTTTACGTTAAAAAATATGTGTTATAATAAATATAATTGTTAAAAATTACTGGATAATATTAACAATGAGAATGCAAAGCACAACAATCACCTTCCCATATAAATATTCAAACACCTATATACCTCCCAGGAATGGTTACACTTATCCTTTTTTATTATAATTGATTTTTTATTATAATTGGATAACATTTTCATATGTATTAACCCATTTTATTCAAATGTAGCTCCAGGGAGATAGGCAAAAATAATGTCACATTTGCATATTATCCTTGAATTTATGTAGTGCCAATTCATGATTTCATTATAGTCTTATTACTGCCTAGTAAAATAGACAGGGGAAATATTATTCCCATATTTTACAACTGAGGATACTGAGGGTCAAATAGTTTAATTGAATGATATGTCCAAGGCTACACTTTTTAACAGGAAACAAAACTAAAGACAAAGAATCCTTTGTTAGGATCAAGCGCTCTTTCTTCATACCACACCACTAGATATTGAACGATAAAATAATCTACTGGAAGTTTTACTAATTCTCATATGTGAATGGGATTCATGTGCCCTGCCTGCTAGCCAAGCACCCTTTTTCTTAGTTTCTAACACAATCTGATTTCTCTGTCATTTAATCACGTGACCTTAAGCAAATTATAATATCTTTAAAGCCTTACATTTTAATTCTATAGAATAAGAATACTAATAGCAGTCTTACAGGAGTCTTACAAAAAAACATAGTTAATATGATGAAGATATCTATCACAGTGCCTGAAATAGAGGCACAGTCCTATTATAAATACCACCAATTAGTCATTATAGTGGCTATTTTGTATTACATTCATGAATGTTGAGGCAATAGAGTCCCTGGCATTCTGCTTCTTGGGCATATTCTATCAACACCATTCTTTGTTTCTTTTGTTTTGTTTTGGGGGTTTTTTAAAAGATTTTATTTATTTATTCACAAGAGACACAGAGAGAGAGAGGCAGAGACACAGGTAGAGGGAGAAGCAGGCTCCCTGCAGAAGCAGGCTCCATGTGGGACTCGATTCCGGGACTCCAGGATCACGCCCTGGGCTGAAGGCAGGCTCTAAACCACTGAGCCACCCAGGGATCCCCAACACCACTCTTTGATTGCCTACTCAGATATACGTGGTCACTGTAGACACGTATCTATAAACTGAGACACAGTCATTTGTGTTCTACCTTGGTGTAAAGTTCCCAAGGATTTCCTGTGAGAAATAGTTTCTGCTGGAGAATCAGAGACATATCAGTGCTCTCAGATGCAATCTAGTCACTACCAAGATCCAATATGCTTTGCTACTTGCCGTGAATCTGTATTACCTGCAGACTTTCTAATGTGAGTGTGCCTACTATTTCCTTTCGGCCTGTGGGGAAAAAAGACTTTGAGTCAGACAGACACAGCATCAAATGTTAGCTCTGCAATACAATAACTATGTAGTTTGGGGTATATAACTTAATTTATCTGTTTCTCAGAGTTTTTCAGATACCTTCCATAAAAGGTATGTTAGGATTAAATTCAATGAGACAACGTGCAGCATTCTATCATCATAAGCACTAGGGAAAAGTTTATTTCATTACCTTTCTTCTCCCTTTGATCACTGGGTGGCTTCTTTTTTGCTTTTGTTTTTTGGGTCTCTGCAGACTTCTGTGTGTTCCTAAATCTGACCACTTTGTTGTCCTTAGGTCACAAAGCCTGCCTGGAAACTTCTAATCTCCACAGTTATGAGCAAGAACAGTTTATAGCATTGAGAGATTACTGAAAATCAGACATGGTAATAATTTCATGACATGCCTTAGGGTTTTAAATACTCGTTACAACCACTTAGGTGTGGACTATCATTACTTTATTGTATGAGGAAATAAAAACTCAGAAAGTTAAATAAAATGGTAGAGTTTACATAGTAAATAAATGGCAAAGCCTGGATTGAACCAAGTCTCTGTCTGAATAAAAACATCTGTGCCTTTTAACTATCAAGCTAGGTGTAAATAAGAACATTCTACTGAACTCATCAAATTCTAGAACCTGCACAGGGATCCCTATGACACTGAAGGTTCCATCCTCAGGACAGAACTTGAGTTTAACGTAATAGCTAGTAACACAATGCTCAAGATGCAGCCTACAGAGATCTCTAAGTTGAAAGAGAAGCATGCAGGGTGAGCTTGACATGTCCTATTACCATATGAAAATGATTAATGAAGATGGTGACGAAAGAAAGATGAAACAGCAAGAAGATGCCTAGTAGCTCTTACCTGGAACTCCTCACATCACATATTTTTGAGAAGTCATTTCTTAGCTATTTTAAAACATTAATAGAACATTTCTAACATGAGCTAGAAACACAGAGACGATCTCACCACAAATGTGTCATGATGGTTTTGTTAGTTGAGACTCCTAAATTGCTTGATTTCATGCATTTGTCAGAGGCACTAGGGATGTTTCCTTTTCTGATATGCAAACATCTAATTGTTCTCTAACATCCAATACAACGATAATTTGTGTCTTTCTGTCATTGTGCGGTTTAATTCCAAAATAAGCCAACAATGAAACATCATCCCAGTTCCCTGCAATTTGAAGAAGCAAAAACAGTTGTGTTTTAGTATAAGGAAAGTAAAATCAAGCAAGAGTTTTATATACTGAAAGTTAATAGAAAAAAGTATGTGTAGAGGGTGTGCGGGGTTATTAGAAATTATATAACTAATTTTCCTTTGCAAACCATTTAAAGTTGATCTGTTCAGTATATTACATAATAAGATTATTTTGAAACTCTAGAGTTTAATATCAGGACTAAACTATATGTTAATCAGTTATATATTAATCAAGACCCTGAATAAAGCTACATGATGTGTATATTGCTTTATTTTTTAAAAAATATTTATTTATTTATTTGGGCGAGAAATTTATTTATTATTTAATGAATTTATTTATTTGTTTGGGGGAGAAAGAATGAGAGAGTGAGACAGAGAGACAGCTCATGAATAGGAGAGGGGCAGAAGGAGAGAAGAAGAAGACTCCCTGCAGAGCAGGGAGCCCTGACATGGGGCTCAACCTCAGTACCCTGAGAACATGACCTGAGCTGAATGAAGGCAGACACTTAACCCACTGAGCCACCCAGGTGCCCTACATATTGCCTTAAATTTCACAAACTACTGCTTTATTCTATTCATCTGTATAACCTTGGTAACTGGTGCTAATAATCTCAGAAAATGTTTCTTGAATAAATACAGGAAACTTTTCACAATTTATCCTACTTATTTTTATAATAACCTTGTGAAGTGTGTATTATTACCATTTCCTGGTTTTTCAGATGAGTGAAGTGGTCTGATTGAGATAATGAGAGTTGCTCAGGTCACCCAGTGGCAGATGAGAGCTTGAATATACTAAGTTCTCCGACTTCAAAAGCCAGATTTTGTGCTTTCTTTCTACAGACCTAATTTGTAAAATGTTAGACTTCATAACCAAAATCCATGTAAAAGCAGCCTTATTTTTCCATTCTAGAATTTCAGAATGAAATATAATTTACAAACACATTTATCTTGCTTTATATGGACTATTTACAATATTTAATATGCTTCTTTTTTGTTCTTTGGCTTTATTATTTCCCATTGGTTTTCATACAAAACCTTGGAAATACCTAAGGGAACAAGTTTGCTAAGCACAGGATGGGAATATCCTTTGCAGTTATGATCTGGATAAGTAGACTTATCTCTGGAAACTCACTTAGGAGGAAAATATTAAGTTAAGTATATACATCTAATCTTTCTTTGTGATGCTCAACTAAAAGAAAATGTGGAAGTTGGTACATGTTATTTTAATGTATGCAAAAATCTTTGAAATAACATTCATTTGGCTCCTCATTATAATTCAGGTGAAGTAAACCCATTCTATTTCATGAAAGTCATATTTTCTGATCCAAGAAATTACTGCAAGTTCCAAAACATCATACAGTAAGTTTTTAATAAATACAAGACATTTGTACAAGGATGCAGGTACCATGAAAGTAATCAAATTGTGTGGCTTAGGAAATCACCAACATAGAAAGCCAAAGGTCTCTAGTTGCACTAATGAAAGATGCTTGAGGAAATTGAGTGGAAAAAATAATTTCTATGACTAAATCTGGAATTAAGATAGTGGAATTTCTGGTCAGAGCAGTCGGTGAAAGTAATCACTGTCCCTCCATAGCCTTGAGTTTCCACTTATTCAGAATTTCTCCCATCAGAGATTTCTGTATCATGCTTTCTTATGTAAATAAGGACAAGCCAAATGCCCAAATGCCCAATTATCTATCTTCTTCTGTTTAGATTGATCTTGCCCAAAGTGTTTTGCCATGGAAGCTTTAGAGAGAAAGCACAGATATCTTATTTATTTATTTATTTATTTATTTATTTATTTATTTATTTACTCTAACATATGCTAGAATCCATTCCACAGCACCCTTGGAGAGTGGTTGCGCAGCCTTTGCTTACATATAACTTGGTAGAAAATATCATTAGGAAGTGGTGCATAGTAAGTTTTACTTTTACTGAATATGCTAACCCTCTGAAATTTCTGCCCATTTGTCTTGAAGAAGTTCAGGACATGCTACTGCAAAATATGCTGCTTTGGCATATTGATTATTTTGATTTGAAGGCATTTAAAAAACAGTAAATTCAGAGAGATGCTTTCTCTGAACCTTCCTTATTTAACTAGAGATAGCTCCTCCAAAATAAAGGCAATTGTCATCAATTCCCCTCCCTGGGATGTCTTATAAGTTAGAGAAGATTGACTCTTATCATAGGACAGGAAACTAGAAATCAATGCCACACCCAGAAAAACTTGGTGGCAAACTGTTACATCTCCCATCTGATTTTCTAAGGTCATATTCATCTTTCCTAAAAATTATTTGTTCTCTAAATTGCTTACATTCTCACTCCCCTTCCCTTATGAACTCTACATGTAAGCTCCCAAATTTTACTGCTTTTGTGGGTAATCACTTTTTTCTTCCTATGATGTTCCATGCACGTAATATTAAAAATTAATAAATTTATGTAACTTTTCTCCTGTTTGTTTTTAGTTCATTTCTTAACCCCAGCTATCGAACCCAGGAAGGCAAAGGAATTTTTTTTTCCTTCCCTACAGTCCTAATTCCATTCTTCTAAGAACATAGAAACTTTGTTTTTGTTTTTGTTTTTGTTTTTTCTTTCTCATTGGGATGACCAGATGAGGAAAACACACACACAAAATTACTAATACTTGTAAAAGCACTTGGAATATCATTGGGAGCATAGTAAACACCTAATAAAAGTTACTATTATTATGATTAATTGCCTTTTGGGGCAAGGTACAAAGGTACAAAGCCCCAGATTCTTCTATTATAAGGAAGATTCATTTATTATTAATTCCAGAAATAACTTGGAGCCTAGTATGGATGAAGTCTTATTTGGGGAATTGGGTGATACTAATAGCTATTTCATACTGATTTTAGAAGGACTGAGTAAGATAATGAATATTAGATACTTCTAAATACTTACCTCTTTGTTGGTAAGTTCACACTAAATGTTAGTTGGTGATTAGAAATGGTAGTGGATGGTAGTAGGGCAAGGATTACCAAAAACCCCAAGGTCAAAGTAGAGATTGAGGGAATAAATCCAAGAAAGGGCAAAGGACAACTGTGGAATTATGGAAGAACATGCAATAAATGACTGGTCCCCAAATGGAGGAAGACCATATCATACTGAACTTCCCAGCTTTAGATAGCAATTTAGGGCAGAAATCCAAAATAGAACCAAGGAGGAGATGGAGATTATGGAAACCAAACATTCCTAAGGGTAAGAGCAAAACTGGAGACAGAATATCACTGAAAATATCCAAGTACACAAGCAAAACAAATAAACAAAAACTAATGATATGGAAATCTCATCAAAATGATGTAGTGGGTGTTGGTGGGGATTGAGTTCCTGACACATAAAGAATGAAAGGGCTGATGACAAATTCTAGACAGAGACCTTCCTGGGGAGTCAGGACCCCTGGAATTAGAAGCCAGAATGAGGGCCTATCTTGGAAACACCAGAAACAAAGGCAAACACAAATGGCTTGCATAACAGCAAGCCTTGCATGTTGCAGGGCCAGAATGCTATGGAAGTATGCCTTCTTATATTCCTGGTGACCAAAAACAGAAACAAGGACTAAGACCTACAAATGAGAGGGTTATAGTTGCAACTTCTGATGTTGGAAAAATGTAGGGCAAGGAATTAGTAAAACCAATATAGAGTCAGGGACCAGGTTCAAAGAGAGGCAGGGGAAAGGAAATGTTAATTCAGCACAACCTGTGAGATTGACTCAGGTTTTATTCTTGCTGCCATCTCATCTTCTTGTCTCCTCTTGGTGTAGTCATCATCTCCATTAACCCTCGAACCCTGTTAAGGTATCAGTCTCCTTCACAGTGCTTAGGAAAAAGCACATCTGGATGACAGAGAAAGGAATGCATGAGTAAGACTTAGAGCACGAGGAGGCGGTAGGTCTCTTTAGCTTCCTATACATTTGTTGAATGGATGAATGAACCAAGCAGGGAGAGTGGGGAAGTGACTTAGAACAACCCCTTGTCAAAGCAAATGGTGGGTATTTGTCGTTTCTAATGGCTGAGTCATATTCCATTGTTTGCTGAGTGAAATAAGTCAATCGGAGAAGGACAAACATTATATGGTCTCATTCATTTGGGGAATATAAAAAATAGTGAAAGGGAATAAAGGGGAAGGAGAAAAATGAGTGGGGAATATCAGAAAGGGAGACAGAACATGAGAGACTCCTAACTCTGGGAAGCGAACTAGGGGTGGTGGAAGGGGAGGTGGGCAGGGGGTGGGGGTGAATGGGTGACAGGCACTGAAGGGGGCACTAATGGGATGAGCTCTGGGTGTTATTCTATATGTTGGCAAATTGAACACCAATAAAAAATAAATTTATAAAAAATAAAAAATAAAATAAATAAAATAAAATTTGCATTAAAATGACCCTTATAAAAAAAAGAATAACCCCTTGTCTAATGGCAAGAGCCCAAGATTTGGAAAAAATTATGATGTTTATCTGGTTTTTGTGACAAGTACTTATATAAACTTTTTGTTTTTCCTCCTTAGAGGATTATATTAAATTAGATGTCACTTACTCTATAAACATATGCTGTCATATACATGTGAAGTCCTATAATCTCTCATCCATACAAAAAGTCTCCTAATTGCTAATACCTCAGATGATTTTCATTACAAAACTTTTTTGAAATGAAAAAGAAGAACATAAGTGACTTTTCCAACAGAGGAACACAATTATAATCTCTTTACAAGGCTAACATCTAGGGACAGATGTAACATCTGTGATATAGATTCATTGTGCAATATTTATTAGCTTCCAAAAGGTGGTGATAGATAGTCACATACTCACTTAGAAAATGTCAAATCCTGTCCATCTCAGAAACCTTCTAGAAAATCGTCTATTATTATCATAATATTAACCATTCAATATACTCATCAAAGAAAGTTGACTATCACACACACAAATACACACACACACACACCTCAAAAAGAAAAAAAAAAGTTAAAAATTTGTTTTCACTAAAACTCCATTTCCTTTTAACTTTTATACAATACAAAATTGGCGTACAAGACCGACCCATAGACCCAGTTAATCAAGTTTCATCTCCTGGAAGAATCTCTATCTCACCTTCATTTTCTGAATGCTGGTCAGTCTCAACTCCACTAGCATAGAATGAGAGCCTGAGGCCTCGCTAATCAGGGCCTCCCTCACATGCCAAAGTGTATACATGCATCTTTGTTGGTGACCATCATGTGGTACCTCTAGCAGACCCCTTGGCCATGGTGTTAGGTGACTACCGTATAGTGGGAGGAATATAGATGAATCAGAATAGCTGGCAAACACTCCCATTATCCCTAATTTTTAATTTCTGTTCTCCGTCTTGTTTGGGCACTTTGAGGCCCCTAGGCCCATGATCAACATATGGCTTAGGCCCAAGGGAGCACAACCATGTGTACCACACAGGCAGTCAGCCTTCCGTGAGGAAAAGTAGAAGAGAATGCTCTTGACTTCTGTGTGGTCCAATCTGGCACATCAGAATAGTAAAGTTCCTGATGCTCATAGCTAAACACCAGATAAACTTCACTGCGATGTGCTATGAGAAATAATTATTCTTCTAAAACCTGCAGCAAAAAATAAAAAATAATAATAATGAATAAATAAATAAAACCTGCAGCAAAGAAATTTGGGATATATGGGACTACTGAGATCATTGTTTTCATCAAAGAAGGACATCCGTGGACACACAAGTGTCAATATTTTGTTCTCTTTATTTTTATTTGTTTTCTGTGAGACTCAAAAGGAAATCTTCCCCAGCTTGATGCTGCAATCACTGCTTGAGATTTTTTACAAAGGGCAACTTTTGTTACACTACTCTGTCTTCAAGTTTTACCTCACAAAGTAGTGGCCCACTTGGTTCCAGAGGTTCCGGTAGGAAAATAGGCAAGTTTTAAGTTTGAAATAAAACTTAAAAACACAGCAATTCCTTTAAAAATGTAAGTTTAACTACATTTGATCATAAAAGGGAACACTGTTGCTTTTGGAGTCAGGAAATAAAGCAGTGATATTGAAAACTTATTTTTGTTTATTTCAAGTAAAAGAATAAGGGCAGTGAAGTTCCCCTCTGACAATGGCACTGTGATTTGGCTTCATACAGACTCATTCCATGCTGGGTTTCTGACAGTTTGACAGATTCTGTATCTTGGTTGAAAATCTGAGCCTATAGAAAACCTTTTGATGGCATGGTTACATTCCTTCTCTAGGGAACATCATTCCTTTCAGGCAGCTCCTGCTGGTGACCTAATAGAGGTGTTTCTGTATCATAGCTGTTTCTGAAGAGTGATTGAGCTATAATGGCATATGGGTGAATTCTACAGAGGGCTCCAGAGGGCAGTAGGACACCATTCATTCCAGAATCATGAGTGGAGCTGGTGACATTTAAAACCAGGAGAACTAAGTCCCCATGAAGGTAGACGATAGTAGAGGCCAAAATCTTCATAATTCAATCAATAGTGTCACACAAACCAAGCATATTGTGCCTTTGTGCCTGGTTGACTGATACATACACATTTTCTAGAATGACCTAGATAACGAAATGTGTGAAAGATGGTTTTGACCTGTGATCACATATAGGTCTAGAATGAAAAAAAGGGTACCCAGAGGTGATCGCTTTTGCCAGATCTGATCAGATCTTACTGAAATACATGATTTACTTATTTCCAAAATAAACAAATTCCTTTTGGACAAAATGTTTGTTTCATGACTCTACAACAATTTTGGTACACAATAGACATCCATGAGATTGTTATTTTAGTGAGCCGGAAACAAAAAACAGCACATAAAACAATTCAAGATGAGAAACAAATTATTTACAAGATAAGAAAATAAATTATTGTCTGATAGATGAAATGGAGATAAATAGTTCACTATGGGAAAAAAAAATTGAGTTGGCTACTTTCCTCATATGAAACTGGATTTTAGCTAAATGAAAGACTTAGATGAAATACTCTGGCATTAAAACATAACCAAAAGGAAGGGTGACTATTTGATTTTGGGACAAAAAGATTTCAAGGATGTTCTATTAATTGAAGTATAACAGAAATCACAATGAAAAAAATAAATTTGCACAAAAATTAAAATTGTAATAATCAGTAAGTAATAAAGGATAAGACAGAGAAATCATACAATATATATGGAAGATAATAGTCTCCATGTATAAGGAACCTTTGTAAATCAAGTAAAGCAGTAGGAAAATAGGCAAAGAGGACATCATTTTTAAAGGAAACACAAATGGTCCATGATCATGTTTTAAAAAATGTAATCTTTGTATAATCAAATAAATTCAATTTTAAATAAAAATGTATCACTACTTATTAACCTAGAAAAAAATAGTTGAAACAAAATATCCAGTGGTCCTAAGAGCACAGTGAAATAGGCTACTTAGTATGTAGCTGCTGGGAATGGACCTTTCTTGAAGGTATTTTCCTATTTTATCAATTAAGAATTAAATTGTCCATAGCAAAAGCTGTAGTAGTAGTAGCTTAAGCAATTTAGATGTTTCATTTTCTCACATAATGATAAAACTGGAGATAGAAAGTCCAGGGATTGTATGGCAGCTCCATAAAAAAACATATCCTCACTCTCTTGTCTCTGTCTCTCTCCTTTTGCCTGCATGTACATCTAACCATTCCTAGGTTTCTGTTTCCCAACACAATTGCTAAAAGTGTCACCCTGTGCACATTCCAATGTTAAAGGGAACAATGCCAAGGTCAGCCTTCTTTTGAAAGAACTTTTCCAGAAGTCCAATTACAATTAGGTCATAAGGATATTTTGCCACAAGACCCATATGGCCAGTCACGTACTAGCCAGAATGTTTTATAAGAGAGTATCAAATTTGAAACTACAATAATTTCTGGTCTCAAAAGTTCATATATACCCAACCCATCAATATTTCAATATCGTTTATCAGAATTAATTTTAAAGAACTAAAGATGTATTTTCTAAAAAGTTTTTACTAATAAGTCTAAAAAAGTAGTAGTTGTAATAGCAAAAAACAAGAAACAATGTAATTTTTCAATAATAGTGGAATGGTTAATTATGTTATTCACATATTATTCATGTACTAAGTCTTACAAATATTTCAGCAAATAGAGCTAACAAACTATATAATACTGTGGGAAAAAAATTTAAGTCTATTTGTAGATATATATACACACACTAAATGCCTCATGTAAAGTGTTAAAAGTGCTTATTACTAATTTGTAAAATTGTAGCAGTTTTTATTTACTTTTTCTTTATGTTTTCTGAATTTTGTACAATGGTTATATTATTTTGGTGTTAAAAATAAATATATTTGAGGGATCTCTGGGTGGCGCAGCGGTTTAGTGCCTGCCTTTGGCCCAGGGCGCGATCCTGGAGACCCGGGATCCCATCCCACGTCAGGCTCCCGGTGCATGGAGCCTGCTTCTCCCTCTGCCTATGTCTCTGCCTCTCTCTCTCTGTGTGTGTGTGTGTGACTATCATAAATAAATAAAAATTAAAAAAATAGTTAAAAAATAAATAAATAAATATATTTGATAAATGATAAATATATTCATAATGAAAAATAATCAATGTTTGTAGCAGGTAGTCATTAGGAATTTTCAAACAATGGTGAAATGTAAGTTGGCCATTTTTTTGTGGAGGAATATTTGAGAACATTTATCTGAATCTTTAACTGTCATCCCTCTCACCTTCCTGAAAAACTATTATTCTGTTCCCTAGTTACACAGCGTCCTCTAGTGACTGGATTAGTTTTGCCCTCTCAGACGAATGCCACTTGCTTTAGCCCTCTAAATTCCAAATTTCAAATATGCTATGTATGAGTTGATTTTTCTATTGTAAATCAATTAAAATTAATCTGGTGTGAAGTAGATGTATTTTAATTATCTGTGATTGAGAAAATACAATTCGTTGAAAAATTACAAAAACATACTCTACTGTGAAATTGTACTTTATCAATTATAAAATCTATTTGAAAATGGCAAATATACATGGCAAAGTTGTTAGGTGGAAATATTATATCGAAATTCTTTAAGTGAACTTTTTTAATAGAAATAACTGATCTAAGAGTGATAAAATGGTCAAGAGAAATTTTTATTTTATGTACATATAAATAATCAAACTAATATATGGAATATACCTTATAAGACTTTTTCAAATTATATTTAGAAAAATTTTATACTTTTTTGACAAATATAAATATTAAACCATTAAAATTTAAAGAATATGTCTCTCTTAGTAAGAATAATATATCTTGGTCTAGAAGACAATATGAGACTCAATAATGATACTAACAAAGGTGTTAATGTGATTTTAACATTCCTGGGTTGTTTCTGGAAGAAATTGCTTCAAAGGACAATTACTGAGTTTCTATAGGAAAAAAAAAAGTGATAAGCATAAAATAAAATGGATCAAGTCCATTTGCTTATAAGAATCATGGACATAATGCCCACCTATCTTTTTTTCTCGCTGGCAGAGACATAACCAGAGTACTTTAATGAAATGTTTGTTAATACAAACTATCTCCCATGTTCTGCCTATCTCCAACTTTAACTTTAAAAAATAGGGTTCAAATTTAATACCCCATAAGCGTACAGGAATGTATTAATTTTTCAGCTGAAAGATGCGATGCTTCCTACACCTATGGAAATTAGACTGCTCTTACAAACTCCCTAGGGACCCTGAGGTCTGTGGTGCATAGTTGTAAACCACACCCAGGCCATTCCAACTCCCTTTAAATACTCAGTTATCATTCTCAAGTATGACCTCAGAGCCTGTTATAATCCACCAAATTTAGCAGTCCAACAAATGAATTTGGGTTCAGTGGTTAATAGCAACAGGATCCTAAAGATTCTGGGTTCTAGTAGGAACACGATAGCAGCCAAAGCACAGATTTCCTTTCTCCTTTCAAAACTCTGACACAGCCAGAGGAATAAGTGAGAGCCCCACAACTTACACAGAAGTCACAAAAACCCAATAATATGAATTAGGAGAAATCCACCCCCCCCCAAAACCAGTAGCATTGGAGTGGGAAACCACAACAATACAGTTGGCTAGTCATGAAGTGGCAGATACAATGGGAACAATCCAGATGTGATGAGGGGGCTTGGAGAAAGCAGTGCTTAAGGAAAGAACACAGCCAACACACTCGTCTGTCAGGAGGGGTCCTATCCTGGATGGGCAAGACTGTGAGCATCTCTAAGCAGAAAAGGGAAAGTCCATGGGTCTACTGGACGTCTACTGGAAAAACTAGAGAAAAAAAGAGGTGAAAAAGTTTATGAAAAACAACAACAGTTAGTGTCAGAGCTCAAAGAAATGTCCATCCTACTGTAGCAATAACAGAGACATCCCTTGAGGAGAGAAACTAGACTGTAAAGGACATTTTGGAGACATTTGGGGAGATTAGCTTATAGACCTGAGTATAATATCTGGAAAAGTGGAGATCATTCATTGAAGAAAGCATGATATGAAACCACAAATATAGTGTAATTTCATTTTGGTAAAAAGAAATATGTCTGCATATTTAAGCATAAAAAATATAAGGATATAACAAAAGGTAAAAAAAATGATCTGCTGCTGATGAAAATATGGCATTTTCTTATTTTTTAATGGTCTATGTTCTCAAAGCTTATGCAAAGCAGAACGTTTTTTTAATAAAAACATTTTATTAAAATACAAAATATTTTCATTCCCCTATGATTCATTAGCCTATTAAGGGACTGCTTCAATTATCCAAAGTGATGACTAATCCAATGGAAAGCTATATGAAAATTATTATGAGAGGATTTTGAGAGCAGCCATTTAGTTATATATGAAATCACAGTTTAGATAATAAAAAACATAAAAGCAAAAAAAAAAAAAAACAGAATACAAAAACCCCACAATATACCTACAGCTGGCTCCAAAAATAGTTTTTATGGATCCTTCAAGCATTAAGGGTTCCTCCGACAAGAACATTTTTGCTGAAGATGCCATCAAGTACCAGAGGTTTGTTTGCATGCTTTTATTATGTCTTTGAAGACCAAGTTGCAAGAAAGACAAATCCTGACACCCTTAGAATGGTGACAAATCATGAAATATTCAGAATCAAGACATCTTAGCAGTTCCTTCTCAATCTCATCAACACTTTATGTTGCTTTTTATGACTGCATCTGGACAGCTTTCTGTTAATGGGAAGGAAATATCTGAACTTTCTGATTGCAAAAGCAATAGAAAGGAAACGCTTATTCATTGACTTTTCCTCTTTGGACTGTTTCTGTCCATTTGCTTATATTATTGCATTCCTTTATTTATATTAATTTATTTTTGAAAAGTTTGTTGAACATGCATCTGGAATAAGCAAGTTGATAGCAACACATAGTTTTATCTGCTCCTATAAATAAAACACCTCAAAAATGTAATTTTATAAAGTAAGTCAGCACATGTCTGCCTATAGAAAGAATGTAAATTTCAGTCCTGATGCTTATATTTTCCAAACTAATATATGAACCTCCCATAAATAATAAATTTATCTTAATGGTTCCCTCAGACATTATCTTTGTAAAGGGAGACATTTTTTTGACTTTCTACTGTTCCAGAAACATATATCCTGAACTTCTTTTTTTTGGAGAAAAATGCTCTCAAGAGCATTTTCACGGTTCAGTTATGATGCCTGAAAATCAGCAGACAATATCTTCCAAGTAAAGTGCTTGCTACCAAGTTTGAGACATTTACAACAAAGGCCGAGTGTTCTATTTTTATTTAGATAAGCCTTCAGTATAAAGTATCCTGATGATTTTAGGGATCATAAAAAAATATATATAATATATATGCATTCATATATATTTTCATTTAACCATTTTTAAAGTTACTATAACTTTTACAATTTAAATTTTAACTTAAAAACCTTAATTGTTCATGCCCTATTATCTTGTTTCCAGGATATTATATGAGACATAGCCAAATATTTGCATGCAATTATGTTTACCCACAACGTTTTGACTGTAATGAAACCAAGGTCTTCATTGAGCAATTTTTATAATATTGAAATAAGAAACAAATCAAATATCCACTGATCAGGGAGTAATTAAATAAATCTCAGTATTTCTATTGGAAGAAAATATAGCCATTGAAGAAAATAAAAGATTATATTTTGGTGTTTCTCAACAAGTGGTGATTTTTGTGTCCAGAGGACATTGGTATGTCTGGGGACATTGTTCGTTGTTAAAGCTGGGGAGTGGAGACCCTGCTATTGGCTCCTAGTGGGTAGAGCCCAGAGATGCCATTAGACATCCTATATCACACAGAACAGCCTCCAACAACAAAGAACAATCCCATACAGCCAGTAGCATCGGAGTTGAAAAAACTTAACCTCTCTACACCAACAGAGAAAATGTGCACCATCATATTTAGTTAAATGAAAACAAAGAGCAAACCAGTGTTTTTTATAAGATCTCATACTAGAAGTTATATAATCACAATAAACCTGTATCTCTGTGAAGACAAAATTGAGATATTCTAAGCACTATGCAAAGCACTTTATAGCATGATGTCATTAGCTGCTCATAACCCCATGAGACATGTGTCATTTTGCAAACTGACCTCTGCACTCAGAGGACGAAGAGAGATGCAAGGCAGAAGCAGACCACTCCAGATTGGCAGGTGGCAGGTTTAATAAACAAGGGAATTTACATTATAAGTCTTGTTTTGGGTGGCTGCAAGATTAATAGATCCCTCCACATCTTGCCTGACAAATCTTGAAAGTTTTAAGAGGGTTTAACTGGGTTCAGTCATGTATACCATCCAGATGGTCTAGGAATGAGTTGCTTTCTCCAGGCTGTGTCCTTGAAATGGCTGCTAGAGTGGGACTAGTAGGTAGGGTGTATATTCTAAGGACTAGGAGGGGCTGAGAGCCTCCAATGGCCCAGATCCAGCTGCCAGGTCAACCAGTGGTCTCCTCCTCTCTATGACCTCCCCCAACTGTATGTTTACTAATTCACATCACCTAAGGAAACTATTTTAAAACTAGTCTAAGGGCACTCAGTGATAAACTGGAATTCAATCTGAACAGGATGAAGAATGTATAGAAAACGGTTAAAAAAGTTTATCTCTGAAGGAAGTATTCAAGGAAGTATTCCATTTTTAGAAGTTAATTTTTAAATTAATTTCTTATTTTTTTATTATCAAATGAGCACATTATAAAAAATAAGGTAATCTCAAATTGCATCTAATGGAAAAAGGGGATTGTTTTTCTCACACCTCATTCCTCCCATCTCTGTCCCTCACCTCTACCTACAAGAAATCATTTTTTTTTAAAGATTTTATTTATTTATTAGAAACAGAGAGAGAGAGAGAGGCCGAGACACAGGCAGAGGGAGAAGCAGGCTCCATGCAGGGAGCCTGACATGGGACTCTATCCCTGGCCTCTAGGATCACGCCCTGGGCCAAAGGTGGTGCTAAACCACTAAGCCATCGGCGCTGCCCAAGCAATCATTTTTAACTTGTGTAGTCACTTCTGTTGTATTTACTTCCCAAATAATAAGATCATCACTTTTATCTATGGGCTTTCTACTATAGAATATTAGGATTGAGCTCCAGGCATCCCTCTGCAAATAATAAATATCCATCTCTTGGCCTTCCACTATTGCTATATTACAGCTTTCATTAAATCAATATTACTGTCTTTATCATACAACTATATTAATGTTACAGTTGAAATGTACTTTGATTAACTTTGTCGTTTTCCTCAAGTTAATAATTAAGTAATTATATTGTTGGCTGCCTTTTCTTTTTAATTATCACTAATTTATCTCCAGACTCTCAACTAAAATGTTCATCCTAATTTTGCTAAGTACATCAGGTAAATTATCGGCACCATTTCTGTTTTCCTTGAAATCTTCTGTCCTTAGGGTCTCTCTTCTCTTCCTCCAGTGGGTACTGATTGTTCTCTATGCCAGAGGCAGGGCATTTATCTCAGCTCCCCATCAACCTGGGGATTTCCTTCTCCTCTTGCTTTTGTTAACACCGACCCCTATTTTTTAGACCTCATGACTTCTTCACTTTACTCCTTCATTCCATTCATTGGCATCCCCCCTCTCTTTGTATAAGGGGTAGGGGTGTCTCTGTTCTTTTTTGAAGCATTTTTCAAATATCTGACAAATTCTGTCATTTCTAATGTGAGAGTGACTAGACAGTGTGTGCACGGGCAGGGCTCATCCACCGTTGACTCAGAGTGAGATGATCACAAGGGATATGGTTTTTGTTGGGGGAAAACTTCAAATGTCAAAAAATGTATGTGCCTTGTCTATCCTTTGAACTCCAGTATAATCTCTAAATCTATATTTCTGGAGCCAGAAAGGAAAACTAAAGTACATAGTTGGGTGTAAGTTTTTAAACAAGCTTCCTGTTTTCAATATAATGCTTCATTTTTCCTCTCAGTTGTTGTTCCTGGTGCCAGAGTCCAAGATCTCTTGAATCTCCTGTCTCTGCTTTCTCTTTGCATTGCAGGGGAGAGACATTGCTTTTATATTAACAAAATGCACGCATCCAGAAAGGAAACCTTTCTCTTGAGGTGGGAAAAGCATGGCTGCCTGCAGTATTAGTAAAGTCATTAAGTGTGGGGATACACATACCCCTTAAAAGTTTTTCAGACAAGGATGGGAGGAGCAAGATGGCGGAAGAGTAGGGTCCCCAAATCACCTGTCTCCACCAAACTACCTAGAAAACCTCCAAATTATCCTGAAAATCTATGAATTCGGCCTGAGATTTAAAGAGAGACCAGCTGGAACGCTACAGTGAGAAGAGTTCGCGCATCTATCAAGGTAGGAAGACGGGGAAACAGAAATAAAGACACAAAAGGCCTCCGAGGGGGAGGGGCCCCGCGAGGAGCCGGGCTGAGGCCGGGGCGAGTGTCCCCAGGACAGGAGAGCCCCGTCCCGGAGGAGCAGGAGCTGCACCGACCTTCCGGGGGGAAAGGGGCTCACGGGGAGTTGGAGCAGGACCCAGGAGGGCGGGGATGCCCTCGGGTTCCCCGGGACAGTAACAGAGCAACTGCGCGCCCAGGAGAGTGCGCCGAGCTCCCTAAGGGCTGCAGCGCGCACGGCGGGACCCGGAGCAGCTCGGGGGGGCTCGGGCGGAGGAAGAGGCTCCGTGCGGAGGGCGCTGCGCGGTTCCAGGAGCAGCTCTGAGGGGCTCGGGCGGCAGCTCCGCGGAGGGGGTTGCGAGGCCCGGGAGCCCGAATCCACCAGCGCAGGCTCCGGAGCACAGGGCGCCGGGACACAGCCCAGGATCCGGCCTCCCCCGGGACAGGCAGAGGCCGGGAGGGCCCAGGACAGCGAGGACGCTCCTGCCCCAGCTGAGCAGATCAGCGGCCCCGCCCGGAGCCTCCAGGCCCTGCAGACGGAGTTCCTGCCGGAGCTGAATCCAGGTTTCCAGAGCTGCCCCGCCACTGGGGCTGTTCCTCCTGCGGCCTCACGGGGTAAACAACCCCCACCGAGCCCTGCACCAGGCAGGGACACAGCAGCTCCCCCAACTGCTGACACCTGAAAATCAGCACAACAGGCCCCTCCCCCAGAAGACCAGCTAGACGGACAACTTCCAGGAGAAGCCAAGGGACTTAAAGAACACAGAATCAGAAGATACTCCCCGGTGGTTCTTTTTTTTTTTTTTTTTTTTTTTGTTGTTGTTGTTTTTGTTTTGTTTTGCTTTTTGATTTGTTTCCTTCCCCCACCCCCTTTTTTTTCTCCTTTCTTTTTCTTTCTCTTTTTCTTCTTTTTTTTTTTCATTTTTTTTTTCTTTTTCTTCCTTTTTTTTTTTCTCTTTCTCTTTTCTTTCCTTCTTTCTCTCCTCTCTTTTTCCCAATACAATTTGCTTTTGGCCACTCTGCACTGAGCAAAATGACTAGAAGGAAAACCTCACCTCAAAAGAAAGAATCAGAAACAGTCCTCTCTCCCACAGAGTTACAAAATCTGGATTACAATTCAATGTCAGAAAGCCAATTCAGAAGCACTATTATACAGCTACTGGTGGCTCTAGAAAAAAGTATAAAGGACTCAAGAGACTTCATGACTGCAGAATTTAGAGCTAATCAGGCAGAAATTAAAAATCAATTGAATGAGATGCAATCCAAACTAGAAGTCCTAACGACGAGGGTTAACGAGGTGGAAGAACGAGTGAGTGACCTAGAAGACAAGTTGATAGCAAAGAGGGAAACTGAGGAAAAAAGAGACAAACAATTAAAAGACCATGAAGATAGATTAAGGGAAATAAACGACAGCCTGAGGAAGAAAAACCTACGTTTAATTGGGGTTCCCGAGGGCGCCGAAAGGGACAGAGGGCCAGAATATGTATTTGAACAAATTCTAGCTGAAAACTTTCCTAATCTGGGAAGGGAAACAGGCATTCAGATCCAGGAAATAGAGAGATCCCCCCCCTAAAATCAATAAAAACCGTTCAACACCTCGACATTTAATTGTGAAGCTTGCAAATTCCAAAGATAAGGAGAAGATCCTTAAAGCAGCAAGAGACAAGAAATCCCTGACTTTTATGGGGAGGAGTATTAGGGTAACAGCAGACCTCTCCACAGAGACCTGGCAGGCCAGAAAGGCCTGGCAGGATATATTCAGGGTCCTAAAGGAGAAGAACATGCAACCAAGAATACTTTATCCAGCAAGGCTCTCATTCAAAATGGAAGGAGAGATAAAGAGCTTCCAAGACAGGCAGCAACTAAAAGAATATGTGACCTCCAAACCAGCTCTGCAAGAAATTTTAAGGGGGCCTCTTAAAATTCCCCTTTAAGAAGAAGTTCAGTGGAACAGTCCACAAAAACAAAGACTGAATAGATATCATGATGACACTAAACTCATATCTCTCAATAGTAACTCTGAATGTGAACGGGCTTAATGACCCCATCAAAAGGCGCAGGGTTTCAGACTGGATAAAAAAGCAAGACCCATCTATTTGCTGTCTACAAGAGACTCATTTTAGACAGAAGGACACCTACAGCCTGAAAATAAAAGGTTGGAGAACCATTTACCATTCGAATGGTCCTCAAAAGAAAGCAGGGGTAGCCATCCTTATATCAGATAAACTAAAATTTACCCCAAAGACTGTAGTGAGAGATGAAGAGGGACACTATATCATACTTAAAGGATCTATTCAACAAGAGGATTTAACAATCCTCAATATATATGCTCCGAATGTGGGAGCTGCCAAATATATAAATCAATTATTAACCAAAGTGAAGAAATACTTAGATAATAATACACTTATACTTGGTGACTTCAATCTAGCTCTTTCTATACTCGATAGGTCTTCTAAGCAAAACATCTCCAAAGAAACGAGAGCTTTAAATGATACACTGGACCAGATGGATTTCACAGATATCTACAGAACTTTACATCCAAACTCAACTGAATACACATTCTTCTCAAGCGCACATGGAACTTTCTCCAGAATAGACCACATATTGGGTCACAAATCGGGTCTGAACCGATACCAAAAGATTGGGATTGTCCCCTGCATATTCTCGGACCATAATGCCTTGAAATTAGAACTAAATCACAACAAGAAGTTTGGAAGGACCTCAAACACATGGAGGTTAAGGACCATCCTGCTAAAAGATAAAAGGGTCAACCAGGAAATTAAGGAAGAATTAAAAAGATTCATGGAAACTAATGAGAATGAAGATACAACCGTTCAAAATCTTTGGGATGCAGCAAAAGCAGTCCTAAGGGGGAAATACATCGCAATACAAGCATCCATTCAAAAACTGGAAAGAACTCAAATACAAAAGCTAACCTTACACATAAAAGAGCTAGAGAAAAAACAGCAAATAGATCCTACATCCAAGAGAAGAAGGGAGTTAATAAAGATTCGAGCAGAACTCAACGAAATCGAGACCAGAAGAACTGTGGAACAGATCAACAGAACCAGGAGTTGGTTCTTTGAAAGAATTAATAAGATAGATAAACCATTAGCCAGCCTATTAAAAAGAAGAGAGAGAAGACTCAAATTAATAAAATCATGAATGAGAAAGGAGAGATCACTACCAACACCAAGGAAATACAAACGATTTTAAAAACATATTATGAACAGCTATACGCCAATAAATTAGGCAATCTAGAAGAAATGGACGCATTCCTGGAAAGCCACAAACTACCAAAACTGGAACAGGAAGAAATAGAAAACCTGAACAGGCCAATAACCAGGGAGGAAATTGAAGCAGTCATCAAAAACCTCCCAAGACACAAGAGTTCAGGGCCAGATGGCTTCCCAGGGGAATTTTATCAAACGTTTAAAGAAGAAACCATACCTATTCTCCTAAAGCTGTTTGGAAAGATAGAAAGAGATGGAGTACTTCCAAATTCGTTCTATGAAGCCAGCATCACCTTAATTCCAAAGCCAGACAAAGACCCCGCCAAAAAGGAGAATTACAGACCAATATCCCTGATGAACATGGATGCAAAAATTCTCAACAAGATACTGGCCAATAGGATCCAACAGTACATTAAGAAAATTATTCACCATGACCAAGTAGGATTTATCCCTGGGACACAAGGCTGGTTCAACACCCGTAAAACAATCAATGTGATTCATCATATCAGCAAGAGAAAAACCAAGAACCATATGATCCTCTCATTGGATGCAGAGAAAGCATTTGACAAAATACAGCATCCATTCCTGATCAAAACTCTTCAGAGTGTAGGGATAGAGGGAACATTCCTCGACATCTTAAAAGCCATCTATGAAAAGCCCACAGCAAATATCATTCTCAATGGGGAAGCACTAGGAGCCTTTCCCCTAAGATCAGGAACAAGACAGGGATGTCCACTCTCACCACTGCTGTTCAACATAGTACTGGAAGTCCTAGCCTCAGCAATCAGACAACAAAAAGACATTAAAGGCATTCAAATTGGCAAAGAAGAAGTCAAACTCTCCCTCTTCGCCGATGACATGATACTCTACATAGAAAACCCAAAAGTCTCCACCCCAAGATTGCTAGAACTCATACAGCAATTCGGTAGCGTGGCAGGATACAAAATCAATGCCCAGAAGTCAGTGGCATTTCTATACACTAACAATGAGACTGAAGAAAGAGAAATTAAGGAGTCAATCCCATTTACAATTGCACCCAAAAGCATAAGATACCTAGGAATAAACCTAACCAAAGAGGTAAAGGGTCTATACCCTCAAAACTATAGAACACTTCTGAAAGAAATTGAGGAAGACACAAAGAGATGGAAAAATATTCCATGCTCATGGATTGGCAGAATTAATATTGTGAAAATGTCAATGTTACCCAGGGCAATATACACGTTTAATGCAATCCCTATCAAAACACCATGGACTTTCTTCAGAGAGTTAGAACAAATTATTTTAAGATTTGTGTGGAATCAGAAAAGACCCCGAATAGCCAGGGGAATTTTAAAAAAGAAAACCATATCTGGGGGCATCACAATGCCAGATTTCAGGTTGTACTACAAAGCTGTGGTCATCAAGACAGTGTGGTACTGGCACAAAAACAGACACATAGATCAGTGGAACAGAATAGAGAATCCAGAAGTGGACCCTGAACTTTATGGGCAACTAATATTCGATAAAGGAGGAAAGACTATCCATTGGAAGAAAGACAGTCTCTTCAATAAATGGTGCTGGGAAAATTGGACAGCCACATGCAGAAGAATGAAACTAGACCACTCTCTTTCACCATACACAAAGATAAACTCAAAATGGATGAAAGATCTAAATGTGAGACAAGATTCCATCAAAATCTTAGAGAAGAACACAGGCAACACCCTTTTTGAACTCGGCCATAGTAACTTCTTGCAAGATACATCCACGAAGGCAAAAGAAACAAAAGCAAAAATGAACTATTGGGACTTCATCAAGATAAGAAACTTTTGCACAGCAAAGGATACAGTCAACAAAACTCAAAGACAACCTACAGAATGGGAGAAGATATTTGCAAATGACATATCAGATAAAGGGCTAGTTTCCAAGATCTATAAAGAACTTATTAAACTCAACACCAAAGAAACAAACAATCCAATCATGAAATGGGCAAAAGACATGAACAGAAATCTCACAGAGGAAGACATAGACATGGCCAACATGCATATGAGAAAATGCTCTGCATCACTTGCCATCAGGGAAATACAAATGAAAACTACAATGAGATACCACCTCACACCAGTGAGAATGGGGAAAATTAACAAGGCAGGAAACAACAAATGTTGGAGAGGATGCGGAGAAAAGGGAACCCTCTTACACTGTTGGTGGGAATGTGAACTGGTGCAGCCACTCTGGAAAACTGTGTGGAGGTTCCTCAAAGAGTTAAAAATAGACCTGCCCTACGACCCAGCAATTGCACTGTTGGGGATTTACCCCAAAGATACAAATGCAATGAAACGCCGGGACACCTGCACCCCGATGTTTCTAGCAGCAATGGCCACGATAGCCAAACTGTGGAAGGAGCCTCGGTGTCCAACGAAAGATGAGTGGATAAAGAAGATGTGGTTTATGTATACAATGGAATATTACTCAGCTATTAGAAATGACAAATACCCACCATTTGCTTCAACGTGGATGGAACTGGAGGGTATTATGCTGAGTGAAGTAAGTCAGTCGGAGAAGGACAAACATTATATGTTCTCATTCATTTGGGGAATATAAATAACAGTGAAAGGAAAAATAAGGGAAGGGAGAAGAAATGTGTGGGAAATATCAGAAAGGGAGACAGAACGTAAAGACTGCTAACTCTGGGAAACGAACTAGGGGTGGTAGAAGGGGAGGAGGGCGGGGGGTGGGAGTGAATGGGTGACGGGCACTGGGTGTTATTCTGTATGTTAGTAAATTGAACACCAATAAAAAAATAAATTTAAAAACTAAAAAAAAGGGATCCCTGGGTGGCGCAGTGGTTTAGCGCCTGCCTTTGGCCCAGGGCGCGATCCTGGAGACCCGGGATCGAATCCCACATCGGGCTCCCGGTGCATGGAGCCTGCTTCTCCCTCTGCCTATGTCTCTGCCTCTCTCTCTCTCTCTCTCTCTCTGTGTGTGACTATCATAAATAAATAAAAATTAAAAAAAATATTTAAAAAAAATAAATAAAAACTAAAAAAAAAAAAAACAAAAACAAAGATTCTGAGATGATAAAAAAAAAAAAAAAGTTTTTCAGACAAGGCTTCTTTTGTTGCTATGCCCAATGGCAGTGATTCTGATTCCTTGGACTTCCTGGTGTTTTATGGCATAAATCTCTGCTCTCCCTTCTGTCTTTTACCCTTCAGTATTAATTCTGCTTGATGAGTGACAATGGTTTTAGATTGCTATTAATGCTAAAATTTAGAAGACACAATGACCTTCACCCAAGACCAAATTTACTTTGTTTAATAAAGTGTATAGGATAAGGAGAAGACAATATGTAGCAAGAGCTAGCAGATGTCTTATGATTCCCAGGAGCAGATTGCAAATGTCCCAGTCATTCCCCATTGGATCCAAGTAGTCATGTGAGAGGAGGCTGAAGAAAGCTGTACTCAGTGGTGTCTTTCTCTATACCTCATTAGTCAGGCAGCACTCTCAGGGGTACTTGACTGCATCTCATCAATTGCATATTACTCCTCAATTACAGCTTATTTATCAATTTCAGTTTACTCATCAATAATAGGTTACTTAATAAATAATCTCGACAGGAACAGGAGTTTAGTCTGGTACAAAGCAAACTCAACAGGACCTTCATTTATCTTGGAGACAGAATATTCTTGTACTTTCCTTACTTGCTCTTTTGAAGAGGATTTATCTCAGGGTCAAATCCTCAGGCATCACTATGGCTAGAGGAAATAGCACAGAGAAGCTGTTAATCCTGACACAGAACTTCACTGAGTGAAAAAGCAAAGGCATACTTTTGATGCTATTTATGCATCCAATTTTCATCTTCTAAAACTTTTCTGACATTTTTCATTCACCATCATCTTCCCTTCCTCAGTCCTCATGTCCCTGCTGATTTGATTCCTCTGTTGTCTTTCCATGGGAATTAATGGAGGGAGCAGAGACACATGTACATATTTACCCTGCCATATTTAAATACAAAGACTACATCAATGCTCTCGATACACACATATTTTAAATGTATAGAAAAAGACTGTAAGAAAATGTTTTGCAGACATGTAAGCCAATTTTTGAGGATTTTTTTTAAATTTTATATTGTTTCACCAGTTACCCAATGGTGATTTTAAAGTGAATTTATGGAAAAGATATTCGGTTGGTGTAAAAACCATTTCCCTAAATTAGAATCAGATGGGAGATAAGTTTTGCATGTGCATCAAATGCAGAAAGTACAAATGTGCTACAAAGTCTACTGATCCCTTATAAAGTATGAGACCCTAAATTAAAAAAATTAGTAGCAGTTAGTATGAAAACACATACTTTTGAGCAAGTTATATATAATATGATACAAGTTGTACTGGATTTGTAAACAGCACTGGAAGCATATCACTTATGTATCACCTGTTTAATGCTTGCCTGTGGAACACCTCAGGTTGTTAAAATCTGAACCATAAGAACTTAAACACTTTATCCAGGAAAGAAGTGTATGTATGTCCATATTCTCAGCATAACACTTTAAGAGAATAAAGAGCTTGAAAAAGATTTGAGCAACATTCCAAATAACGAGGAGAAAGCACATCAGAATCACCTATAAGGATCCTGAAATGGATGTCAGTAAAAGGAGATTATATTTGCAAGTTTAAGGTCCTAAGAAAGGGATCACAGCAGCAATTTTTGTGAGAGACACTTTGCTATAGTATTTGTCCCAATCTCCTTTCCATGTGCTTTTCTTTTTTTTTTTTTTAGCTTTTGCTAAATGCTCAGTGTTCAAATGAATCCCCATAATTTATGTTAAAGAAAATTATAAAGACAGAAGTAAGGTAAGCTTTTAAACACATACACACACACACACAAATATGTTTTCTGTACTTAAGTGCTATTTTAGAAATTGTTAGGAAAAAAAAGAAATTGTTAGGAGTTGGGGAGGGTTAACTTTTAATGCACTGTGAGTTTCTCCACCTAAAATAATGGCAAATAGGCTTTTAGTTAGTATTTTCATCCAGAACAAATTGTTCACATTAAGTGGGAAATGCCTTTGCTGTATTTCAGTAAAATAAAATTGAATTAATTCCCAAAGAGTATACGTATTCAAATCAAATAAATAAAAATGGTAAAAGACAAGAAAATTTCAATATATTTGAGATAACTCCTTTATGTTTAACAAATACTTTCTCTATGAAATAAGTAAAAAGCATGGAGCAAAGTAATACAATTTGTCTTATATGAAGTCTGCTCTATATTTTAGATTATTCTAGTTAATTACTGTTTAACCTTTAATTTTCTTGCTTGATCTATATATATTTATTGTGAAAATATATTAAAAATTCTCTACTATAATTATGGGAGTTTTAAATTATCCGAAAGATTGTTGTTGTATATAATTCAAGACTGTATATATTATATCAATATGAGATTTTCATGTCCTCTTGATAAATAGTTCTTTTTGTTGTTTTAATAGCAATTATCTTCTTAGTAGTGTTTTTTGCCTTAATTTACAGTCTCTGATGTAAAGACTTTCTGATATTACTATCGCAAATTTTTGTTTTTATAATTGGTATTCAACTAATACATATAATTTTCCATCTTCTTATTGATGTATGTTTTTATGTTAAGGGAGGAGTTATGTTTAGAGGAGTATATGTTAAAACATAATGTTATTTTCTTTCTGTTAATGTTATTTTCATTTAACTCAATAATCTTTATCATTTAATGTATTACTTTTCTTTTAAAAGATTTTATTTATTCATCTGAGAGAGAGAGAGAGAGAGAGAACAGAAGCTGATTAGGGGAAAGGGTAGAGGGAGAAAAAGATGCCCCACTGAGCCGGAAACCCAGACATGGGGCAGGATTCCAAGATGCTGGGATCATGATCAGAGCCCAAGGCAGATACTGAACCAACTGAGCCACCCAGGCACCCCAATGTATTTATTAATACAGAAATAAATGTTCTGCTCGCTTATTTTGTATTCTCTGTTTTACTCTTTTAATACTTCCTCGACCTTCTTTTTCACTGAAACATTTTTTCTCTCTCCTTCTCTTTCCTTCTGATTTCTATGCTATTAGTTGTATTTCTTTAGTTTCTCTGATTATACTTGTTTTTAAGGTGCATATATAATAATTTTGTTCAGTTAAGTCCATTGCTGTATCTATTTTCCTTCTGACAATGATGAAGATCTTAGCAGTTTACCCATAGAGTGGCTTCACTCTCTGTGCTGCATCTTAGCATTTCATAAGTTTTGTTTTATCCTTTTTGACAATTTTACATAATTGTTTATGGCTTTTAAAAATTAATCATGTTTTGTCAGTTTCTGTGCTTATGTCCCCAGCATTCCTCCATCTCTTCCATCTGGAACCACTTTGCTTCTTGCTGAAGTCAAATCATTGGTAAAGTATTAGTCTTTTTTTTTTTTAAGATTTATTTATTCATTTGGGAGAAAGGAGAGAGATGGTACAGGCATGAAGAAGAAGGGGGGTGGAGAGGGAGAGAATCCCAAATAGACTTCCCGCCGAGTGCAAAGTCTAACACAGGGCTCCACATCACACACGTGAGATCATGACCTGAGTCACAACCAGGAGTCAGGTGCTCAAATGACTGAGCTATACAGGCACCCCAGTATTAGTCTTTTACGTGTAAAATGACTATGTATTTCTATACATTTATACATATTTGTATTCATTCTTACATGACAACATGGTTGGTAATATGGCTCCTTAGCCTTTTTCAGGTATGATTCTAATATCATCAGGCTTTTATACCTGCTGATGAAAATGTATTATTGGCCATATTGTTATTGCTTCAAAAATACTCTTGTTTTTTTTTTTTTTTCTGAAAGAATTCAGACTTTGTCTTGATTCATCATTTTCAGTAGTTTCATGATGATGGTCTTTTAAAAAATATATGTGCTGCTTATTTCTCAGATTTCACTTTTTTTCATTTCTGGAAATTTCTCAACAATTGGCTGTTCAGATTTTTTCCCTTATATTTCCTCCATTTCCTTCTTTTCAAAATCCTATAAAATAAGTGCTGGAATCTTTCCATCTATCCTTGTCTCTTAATTTCATATTTTAATCTCTTTGTCTACACTATGTTCTGGAAGAAAGCTCAGCTTCTGTTTTAGTTTTCATCTCAATGTTTGTATTACTCATTTCCAATATTTCTAATGAGTTGTTTCATATCCATAGGATCTTGTTTTATTTCTGCCTGTTTTTCAAAAATCTTTAACTATTATTCTTATGGAAGTCTTCACTTAATTCCTTGAACATTCTCTACATAATTATTTTTAAGATTAAGATTATGATTCTATTCTAGTAAAATTGCATGTGCAGTGGATTTCTTGTCTGTTGATTGTGCTGTTTTGTTGGCTGTCCTTTCTTTGAGGAATCAGAGAAAAAAAATATGACAGTTATTGAAGATGGCAAGGCAGCTTTTACTTAAGATGGTTGCAACAGGTATAGAGACCCCTGCAGTGGAATTTTACTCTGGGGCAGAGAGATTGTGCTCAACTCCAAATATATCTGGGCAAGTGGAAATTTAGAGCTAAGGTGCAAATCAGTGGGTGGAAAATTATTAAGAGGAAACATCAGGGGTGAGGGGGATTTTGACTAAACCAATCTAATAGGATTCTGTGCCAAGGACAGGTCAAGGTAATTAGACATCACCTGGGGAGGTGGAGGAGATGGAATATGAGGCACCCAATCAGATATGGGATGGGGGGATTGGCAATTGGATATTGACAGTAGGGTATTCTGGTTAAACTAACTTAGGGTTTTTGCTAAAACTGGGTTTTGTAAGCACAGACAGGTGTAAGAGAAGGTTTAGGAACACAACAGTTTGAATCTTTGTCAATGGATTTGAGCATTTGGATTTGAAGGTTTTATTTGAATGAATCTCTTTCTCTGTGTATCTGTCTCTGTTTATTTTCCCCTTTCCCTCTCTTTCTTTTTTCCTTTCTTTCCCTCCCTTCCTTATCCCCCCATCACCCCTCTCTTTCTTTCTCCCCCTCCCTCCCTCCTTCCCTCCCTCCCTCCCTCCCTCTCTTCCTTACCTTTGTTCTTTTCTCTGTCCAGGGTTATTGCAACAACCTGAAGCATGTTCTTATAAAAGTGTTTTAGAGCTATTGCCATGTGAGAATTTGGGGCTTGCACACTTATATCTATCTATCTATCTATCTATCTATCTATCTATCATCTATCTATCTATCTATCATCTATCTGTAATCTATCTAGATCTATCTAGAAATTATATGACTCAATAGTGATAATTTAATATCACTTGTGATACTGCCTGGATTAAAATCCTGTCTTTATCACTTATTAAGCCATGCACATTAAGCAGGTTTTATCCTGTCTTTCCCTTAGGAATTTTCTTTTCAAAAGAAGAATCATAATGGTAAGATTACTCTGGGATAATAGCTTCAAAGTATTTGGTACATTGCCTAAAAGAAAATTAGCACTAAATCAGATATAAATATTATTTCTGTCCTGTTGTTATTTTTAACTGGGCTATGATGAAAAAATTGGTTTTGATAGTTTGTTTCTAAAATACTTACCAAATTAACTTATGCATGATTTGCATAAACAAACCAAAAATGCTTAAATATTAACTTTAAAATACTGAAATTGAGCAAATAGCTTTTTAAAAATTATTTCTTTGCTTGTATCATTTGACTCTTTTCACCCATGTTGTGTACCCTGTGACCCTAGCCTCTGGCAGTTACCTAGCCTCTGGCAGTTTTAACTATGAGCTTATTGTTTTGTTTTGTTTAGATTCTACATATAAGTGAGATCACAGTATTTCTTTTTCTATGACTTTTTCACACCATTGTTCATCTGTGATGTTGCAAATAGCAAGATTTTATTCCTTTTTATGGACGTATAATTCTCCATTAGATGTGTATCAGATTTTTTTAATTCATTCATCCATCAATGGGCATTTAAGTGGTTTCCATATCCTGGATACTATGAATAATACCATGATGAACATGGGAGAACAACTATCTTTTTGCATTAGTGTTTTGTTTTCTTCAGATAAATACCTAGAAGTGGAATTATTGGATCATGCACCAACATGATAGTTCTATTTTCTATTTTTAATATTTTGAGGAACCTCCATAGTGTTTTCCATAGTGGCTGCACCAATTTACATTCCTACCAACCTTGCACATGCGTTTCCTTTTTTCTCCACATCCCCAGTAGCATTTGTCTTTTTGACAGTAGCCATTCTAACAGGTAAGAGGTGACATCTCATCGTGGTTTGATTTGCATTTCCCTGATGATTAGTGATGTTGAGCATTTTTTCATGTGTCTATTGGCCATCTGGATGTCTTCTTTGGAAAAGTGTCTGTTCATATCCTCTGTCCATTTTTAAAGTGAATTTCTTGCTTTTTTACTATTGAGTTGTCTTTATATATTTTGGTTATCAACCTCTTATCAGATATATGATTTGCAAATATTTTCTCTTATTCAGTAGTTTGCCTTTTCATATTATTGATGGTTTCCTTTGCTGTGAAGAAGCTTTTTAATTAGATGTAGTTCCACTTGTATATTTTTGTTTTTATTAGTTTTGCTTTCGGTGTCAAATCCAAAAGTCCATTGCCAAGACCAATATCAAGAAGTGGATCACCCATATTTTCTTTTAGGAATGTTCTGGTTTCAGGTCTTGCAATTAAGCAACTAGTTATTTGCAACATATTAAGATCATTTCTCAATCAAGAGTTTGAACTTGTCTTCATTCTCTGTAAGCTGGCAAATAGAACCTATTAAACCATTAAACCATAGAATTTATTTTCTGGACCTTGATTTTAGAAATCAGAGACCTAGGCTTTTGGCTTATGGCTATCTAATTCCTTCTGCGATTGGGGTTTCCCTTGTCTTAATGAGACTTTATGAGCATCTCAAGGTGTATAGTGTCAGAATAGGAGAAGGACCTGATTGTTAATCCACACTTTTGGCTAGACTCATCTCTGCAGTTGATATGCCCCTCTCCCTCATCTTCATATCCTACAGCGATTTCTGCATTCTAATGCAGAGAATCTCAAAAGATTCAGTTCTTCTATAGTGTTAGCCACTGGGAATATTCTTGGCTTCTGTCAAAGTTGTAGTACTTTCAGTGAGTGTCCCAGCATTAAGACCCTCCTCTGAAGTCCAATCATTCCAATCCCCCAAATATGAATGGAAACCAGAAGCAGTTCCCACAACTTAACAGCATTTGTCTTCCCAGTCTTAGGACATCCTTTCAGGATCAACAAGAGTTTAATTCTTAACCCAGTGATTTTCAAAGATGTTTACATTTTAAAATCTATTTCAAAAATGCATTTTATTTTTTAAAGATTTTACTTATTTATTCATGAGAGACAGACAGAGAGAGAGAGAGAGGCAGAGACAGAGGCAGAAGGAGAAGCAGGCTCCATGAAGAGAGCCTGATGCGGGACTCGATCCCGAGATGGCAGGATCACACCCTGAGCCAAAGACAGACACTCAACCCCTGAGCCACCCAGGCGTCCCTCAAAATGTATTTAAAATTGATTTTAAAACGTACTGATGCTCAGGTTTCACACCAGACCAATTAAAGAGGTGTCGGTTTGGGGAGTTTTTGTTTGCTTGTTTTCTTATTATTTTTTTAAATAATAGATTTATTTTTTATTGGTGTTCAATTTGCCAACATACAGAATAACACCCAGTGCTCATCCTGTCAAGTGCCCCCCTCAGTGCCCGTCACCCATTCACCTCCACACCCCGCCTTCCTCCCCTTCCACCACCCCTAGTTCGTTTCCCAGAGTTAGTCTTCATGTTCTGTCTCCCTTTCTGATATTTCCTACCCATTTCTTCTCCCTTCCCTTCTATTCCCTTTCGCTATTATTTATATTCTCCAAATGAATGAGACCATAAAATGTTTGTCCTTCTCTGATTGACTTATTTCACTCAGCATAATACCCTCCAGTTGCTTGTTTTTAAAGTAAACTCTGCAAGCCCCCACATGACTCTGATGTGCAGTCAGGATCAGGAAACCTGTTCTAAATAAAAATCTCCTTCAGTGGTAATCAAATATTAGCAGCCATCAGAATTACCTGTAGGGCTTGTTAATACTATGAAAGGTGAAATAAAATGAAGTCACTTCTGTCACGACGTTTTAAATGGAACCAGGAGACCATTAAGGAGGTGGCCTTCCATAGGTCCTCACTGGGTGGAACCATGAACTTCTGAACTGGGCCAAACCACAAGTACTCCAAAGGTTCTACTACAACTTGCTGAGTAATGGATTTTTGTTTAATGATAGCCTTAGCAACCAATTATGTTTAGCCAAGATAGCTTTCTTCCACCAACACCAATCAAAATTCTTTGTAAATAACAGATATAAGCATACTCTTTCAGTCTTTAAAGAAATCCCTGGCTTTTGCTCCATAGTGGGACAGAATTTGGATTGCTACCCAGATCTGTACAGATAATTGAGCCCCACCTGAGTGCAAGCCAAACAAACAAACAAAAAAACAACAAAAAACATTAAAATGGCCAGCTGACAATGCTATCCTTTGGATATATAAATATAATCCTCTCACCCACCCCTATTCAAATAATTCAGTAGATTCCTGTTGTCCTGAAAACCAATATCTTTATCATCCAACCACATTCAAAAAATTCAGTGGATTCCTTTTGTTCTAAAGACCAATGTTTCTATCAACAGTGCTTATGAGACCCTTGTGTTTTCGCCTTGTGTGCATTCCTCTGTCTTCACTTCTCATTTCCAAACACTATGAACTTACTGTCCTTTAAATAAGATCTACTACAAAAGAGCCTGAGCTCCCCAGATTGGCAACCTCAACATATTATACGCCCTTACAAACCCATTATTTTTCTTAAATTACTCTCACAACCGTTTACATCTTTATCCATGCAATAGTATTTATCCTTTTCTATGGGTATATTAGATAGAGTCTCCATGGAAATTCCCACCTCTGCCACAGTGCCTGGCAAATAACACATGTTCATACTACAACTAAGATACAATGGTCAAAGAGAAATCAAAGCAGTTTAAATTGGTTACCTTTTGATCACATTTAGAACTCACTCACCTAACAATTTCGATGGTTCTAGGCTCCAGCATCTACCTGATAATTCCTGGATATATAGAGTTCACATGTATTTTTAGTTCTATGTGGCTTAGTGTCTTTAAACATAAAATAAGAATAATGCACATTTTGGAAAATTGTTTTGTAAATGACATTTGGGAACTGCTGTACAGAAGAGTCCTTAACTTACATTTTTTGATTCAAAGGAATAAAGAGTGCATGTTTGAATGTTACAGGATGAAAAGAAAATTATTACAAATTTCAAAGAACTTCCTTGTAATTAGATTTGACCAAAAAAATGCAATATCTCAAGAATAAGGTGACCTCATCAGTGGAGGTATTTGAATATAAACTAGTAGACCACTAACAGGAGAGATGTAGCTGTCAACTGAGGAAATTAAGTTAATAATGCCTTAAGATACTTTTAAGATGATAAATTTTTGTAACCCTGTGAGTTAAATTAATTAAATAAAAATAACCCTCATCATTTGTTTACAGTCACAGCACCCAGTTGATTGGCTTTCTTTTGTTATTTCAACTGATTATTTTGTGCCCATTAAAACCCTGCAGCTTTTCTTCAATACTCTTAACACCTGCATGCTCACTCCTATTGAAAAGGTTGAAAAGAAAGAGGTTTGAGAATTTACACCCTATATTTAAATATTGGTGTCAGGGAATTATTGGCCTTAACCTTAACTCTATTGTTTCATGATCAAACATTATCTTCTAAGTATTGTTTCTCAGCTGCCCAGAAGGAGATCCTTCTTTTCAAAGAAGATAATGTTGTAGTCAAGCTATTATTATGTGAAACAAAGAAACTGACTAAAACTATTGAGTCCTTCTTTGTAATCTGAATAGAGGCCAAGAATTATAGAGCCCAGGGAAAGGAGTTTTCAAAATAAGAATCATGATCTTAAGTGCTATTTCTCCATTACTTATTTTGGAGACTTAATTCATTTGTGTTACAATCTTAGAGGTCATTCATATTTCAGGCAAGACCTGATGCATGGCAGAGAGCAGAAAAAGGAAGCAAGTGTCTCATGATCCTTATGAGGGTGTTAATTCCATTTTTGAGAGTTTTACCCTCAGACCCTCATCTAATCCTGATCCATCTCTTAAAGGTTGCATCTTCTAATACCATCCCATGGAGGGTGTGGAGGGTCGCACCTTCTAATACCATCCCATGGAGAGGTATAGTTTCAATGTATGAATTTTGAAGGGACATAAATATTCAACCCATAATCATTGTTAGGTTGCAAATGCCTGAGTTTGGCATGGGTAGGAACTAAGTCTAATTTCCTAGGGGTTCTTGGTATCCCATAGCTATCTATCTGTCATAGATGGGGGAAAGAGGAGTGTTGCAGTAAAGATGCTTATTAGTTTATATGACAGAAATGATACAAAGGAAAAGTGAACTAGAATGATTTGATCAGGGCTCTGGCCTATTTCTCAGCCATCGTCTTAGTTTTAATCTATTTTCTGTTCCACTAATGTTAATCAAAGGGCTTCCCATCCGTTCACACATCAACTGGAAGGGGTCAGGTCTTCTTCCTATATCCCGAAAGAAAATGCCATATTTCACTCTTTTTGATGAACCTGATCTAATCACCACAGCAAGGGAATAATATTTGTCTTCTCAATTATTCAAGTTTGTCATTTCTGTCTAGCAAAATTTTGTAGTTTTATTCCCAGGTCTTAAACAGTGTTGGTAATCTTTATGGTATTTCTTGAATACTTTATGATTTGTTTTAACTAATATATTTGCTTTTAAAAATATTTTATGGAAGTATAACATACATAGATACAAGTGATTTTGTCATCACAAGACTGATAAGAATCAACAAACACTAAGGAAGTGTGCATACACATGTAAACCAAGTATCCAGACAAAGAAGCAGAACACTCTCAGAAGACAGAAGTGTCGGATGGTCCCTCTAGTGACTGCCCTCCAACATGTTACTGCTATTCTGACTTCTACCAATTTTGCTTGCCTGTTTTTGAGTTTTATTTTGAATGGAAACAGACAATACGATTGCTTTTATTTTCAAGCTTCTTTTACATACTGCATTTGATATCTATTCGTCATTGATCCAGGGTTTTTTTTTTTTTTTTTTTTTTTTAATTCTAGAAGTAAATGAATTTTATTTTTATTTGATGGGTTTCTTCCTTTGAATCTTTTAAAATGTATTTTAGGTTTTAGCAATCTGAGTATTTGTTTTTAGCATTTTCTAATGTTAATGAATCAATTGATGTTAATTCATAATGCTAATTCTTTTTAAAAATTTTTTTGATTTGTAGTTGTCTCTCATTTATACTAGTTTACATGTATTTGTCCTATAATGTCTTGAGAAGTATGAATACTCTCAAAATTTTGTTATTGCCTGGCTAAAAGTCTATTTTTTCCTAATTAATAATGTTGAAAACAGGAAGATACAATGTTAAGACTTCTTTTCAAATAATATAAGCAAATGATAATAATGTATTAATTCTCAATGGTAATATGTGCTGGTTCACACTGAAGTTTTATGCTCAGCTTTTTACTTAAAATCAGATATTCAGAAATTCTTATTCACATTATCAAGAAGCCCATTTAATTACGTATTTTAAGTAGAATTATTCAGATCCATTAACAAATCAGTCAAATCTACTAATAGAAACTCCAAACCAAAGACCGTCATGGTAAGCACATCCAAACTTTTTAAAGGATTAAAATTCTTCATTTTACTTTATTCCCTATTTCGCCATTAGTGTTGAAACCAAAAAAAGGGCCAAGGGCCTCTGAGTGAGTGAAGGTCACTCACCAGTCACTTTGCATTCTACTGCTTGTGGGCCAGAAACAAATTTATATTGTATTAAGCCACTAAAATTTGGGCCCCCCACACCTACCCCGGAGATAGACTGCTCAGACTTATTATAACAGTTATTTGAAATTAAGTATATCATTCAGAAGTTTCAGGGCTCAACAACCACCCTCTTACACTATGGTCCTTTGATTTGGGATTTTTAATCATGTTTTAATCTTGTGTTGACTGGAAAAGTTTATTGAAGAACATTATTATTAATAAGTGAGAAATATGTTTAATTTTTTTTATCTGTCACATACTTTTATTTGAATGAAATTCGATTGAGAATCTACCTGTTGGTAATAATTGCTATACATCTAAACTATCAAATTATCTTCAGTATAAGTGCTTCTGCCTTTTTGGAAAATAATCCTTTAGGTTTTACCCAGAATAAAATGTTTTTAGCAATAGAAGACAAAGTAAGCAAAGAAGCTGTAGGTTAGTGTGGGGAGACAACTGGCACAGTGACTAACCAGATCAACTTTGAATGAACTCATACCCCTTCTTCTCATTCCATCTCTGCATTAGGCCTGCCCAACCCTTCAGGAATTCTGTAGGAATATGGTCCTCATCAGATTACTGCTTTATTTCCACATCATTCACAAGGCTTCTGCTCCCTTTTGCTCTGCTATAAATTCATTGAAATATCTTGTAGACTCAGGATCCATCTCCCATAGATAGTTTCATTTAAAAATTGTATTTTAATCCTTTAATACAATTAGTGGGATTCTACTGGTGGAGGGCGGAGAAAAAAAAATTCTGTGTCCTGAACTGGGAGTCCTCTTGCTATTCTTAGCCTGCAGAATTGGTCTGCTCCTCTGCCACATGCCCACCACATGCACAGTGCAAGCATTTAAATATGTTTTGGTAGAAGCAGACTGACTTTGACTTTTCTTCTCCCTCCCCCTCTCTCATTTTCTTTAAAAATTTGTCTTATTGAATAAGTCCTTTTAATAAGTGAATTTAGAAGTCTTATGAAATTAAGTTAGGTCATAACAATGACTTTAAAATATTTTTATATTTCTTTGTTTTTTGGCTATTTAAAAATTTTCTAGTTATTTCTTTTAAAGATTTTATTTTTATTTATTTAGAGAGAGAAGAAAGAGGAGAGAGCACATGTGAGTAGAAGGAGCAGAAAGGGACAAGCAGACTATGTGACGTGTGGAGCCAATGTGGGCTTTACCTCACAACCCTGAGATCATAACCTGAGCCAAAATCAAGAGTTGGATGCTTAACTGACTGAGCCACCCACACTCCCCTATAGTTTCTTCTTTCATTAACTAAATGTCCTTCTGAATTATTATTCTCTTATTTAACACAAAAATGGTATTTAAGAATTGCATTTTGGTTTATTTCTGTCTATAAACTTTTGTTTATTTTTCTGTAATAACTATAGTTTGATTGAGTCCTAACTCAAAATATATCATGTTTCCTTCAAATATCTGCAGCTAATATTCCTTTGTAATGTACTATGGACAGAGTTAAAATAATTTTCATTTTTCTCTTCTATAGGATGATGAGTCACTATATATAAGTATCTCACATTTCTACTTTAATATCACTAGATAGCCATGCCTTTTATTAGTTTGAGTCAGTGAACATTTATTATTTGAAATTTCTTATAAATACTTAGTATCAACTGCTCTGAACTCTAATATCTGTTCCCTAGATGTATTATATTCTTCCTTCATATTTTGAACTATTTGTCATTTCATGGGTTATATGAAAATTTCAGGGGCTCCTGGGTGGCTCAGTCAGTTAAGCATCTGCCTTTGGCTCAGGTCATGGTGCCAGGATCCTGGAATCAATTGAGGACCATGTTGGCTCCCTGCTCAGCAGAGGAGTCTACTTCTCCCTCTACCCCTATCTCTCTCCTCTGTTTGTGCTTGCTCTCTCTATGTATTCTCAAATAAATAAAATCTTTTTAAAATTTTTCTAATTTGTCCTTTAATTAGTTCTTTGAGTATTCTATATAATTTAGCTTTCCCAATGTCTTTTCAAAAATTGGTTTTGTTATTTTGTGTCTTGGAATTTCTTCCTCTCCTATAATTCCTTCCTCCTCATATCTATTTGAACTAATTTCATGGAAGCTATATCCTCTTGATCCTATTTCAAGGCACAAATATGATATTTTCTAATGTTTTCTTCTAAATCCTCCTGCAAATAGCTTTTTAAGCAGATAATTCAAATAATTCTTCACATTATCTTTCTTATGTGGAGAAATTCTTTCCCTGGGTGGAGAAATTGTCCATAGTCTTTTCATATTCATTGAAGGAAATATCTGTTTAGAATTCATTTGTAATGCTGTAGAAGTGGACTGAGCATTAGTAAAATACTATTTTGCTTTCTTTCTGAAGTGCTTCACAGTGGGTAACAGATCTAGGTTCTGAATATCTATTGTTTGTTTTTCCAGAGAGGAATAAGGAAAACTGGAACCTGTAAAAAAGAATTTACATTTTTTGTGATTATTTTTCTATCAATCTGATGTTATTGTAATGGCCATTAGCAGAATGCTTCCAGATTTTGCTATGTGGTTGATTTTTATATAGATTTTGATGCCAATTCAATCAAATATGTGTATGTTATATATTTATATATATTATATCCATATATGAATATAGATATCTATATTAACAGATATTTATATAGGCCAACTCAAGTTTAAAAAGATGTACATATTTTAGTTGTATATATTGATGCATATTTAGTAAATGTTCTAGAATAAATGGAGAGAAACATTTAAATCTCTATAAACATCTAAAAAAAATGGTAATTAAGGAATCCCTTCCCCTTAAAAGACAATACAGTACATTTATTCTTAACGGATAATGTTTAGGTTTTAAGCAAATAAAATACCAGTTAATGTGAAAACTTAAAAAAAATGTTTTAATTAAAGACATTAGTTTGTTACAGAAAGATCATAAATAATTATTAGCACATCTCTAAGCAAAGTGTTGGGAGACATTTGCCCAGAAATAACACTCTGAGGAAGAAACAGTAATTTTGGTTAAATAGGTTGAATAAATGAGAAATTAGACTCATTTGTGATGTGGGGTTCCACATATTTTTGATGTTAAAAAAAAGTATCCAAATTTGAAATGAGTTGGAATGATTGGATCAAAGTTAATTTATGTTGTAGGATAGTATGTGAATTATTACCTTTAGAATAATAGTAAATAAGGACTATTAATTTTAGAAATTTAAAAATAAATACATTCAAATTTTTTTTAAATATGCAATGAGTGTGCTGACCACATGAGAACTGTTTGCTACTTCTTTCCCTTAAACATTTAATTTATTTATTTTTTAGAGAGAGTGTGTGTGTTAGTGGGGGTAATGGGTCAGAGGAGCAGAGGGAGAGAGAAAGAGAGAGAGAGAATCTTAAGCAGACTTTTTAAAAAATTTTATTTACTTATTCATGATAGACAAACACAGAGAGAGAGAGAGGCAGAGGCAGAGACACAGGCAGAGGAAGAAGCAGGCTCCATGCAGGGAGCCCGACATGGGACTCGATCCCAGGTCTCCAGGATCACACTCTGGGCTGAAGGCAGTGCTAAACCGCTGAGCCACCCGGGCTGCCCTTAAGCAGACTTTGAGCTGAGCATGGAGCCCATCTCGGGGCTTGATCCCAAAACCTGAGATCAGGACCTGAGCTGAAGTCAAGAGTTAGCTGCTTCACCAACTAAGCCACACAGGTGCCTCTTTGCTAAGCTCTTTGATGGCAGGCTAATTCAATTTGTCTGTGTAATAAAAGGCCCAATGAGAATCTAATATGTACATATTAATTGTTGAGTTATTACACTTACTGAGATTGACGAGGAAAATTATAGCAAAAATATCACGTGATTTTCTGCCAGATAGTATTTTGAGTTCAAATTTTGGTGGTCATCACTACCTGCTAGCCCTGCAGCCGTGGCCAAGAATTCATAGAACTGGTGAGAACAAGCTCCTCATCTGTAAAATGTGGAAGCAGATCCTACTTCATTTGATTTTCTGAGATTAGAGAAAATGTATATACATATGGGGGTACAGATCTTAAAATTTGAAGGAAGTCAATCATTTTCAAAATTAGCCACAAATTTTGACTAATTTGTTTAGCAACCTGTCTTTTTGAAAGCAGAAAGGAAAATAAGACTCATTTTCTTTCTGAAATAACACCAATTACAAATTGGAATTTAATTTTATTGAAGTTGGGTTTAAATACATCAAAACTGCAGAAAAGTAGTACCATGCAAAATATATTGAAATAATAATAATAAAAGAAGGCAAATTGGCAGTATCTCCAAGTGATTTGTCCTGACTCTAAAAGTTTCACGTTAGCCTAGGCTATCACTTCGGAATATAGGACCCAGTTTAATATCTGTCACTCTGTCAGTGTTCCAGAATGAATTTACACTCTGAAAATAGGTATCTCGTTTCTATTCTTTTGAAGTTAGAAATTATATTTTCAAAACCTGTGAACATAAGGTTCTCTCCCAGCATATGCATTACACAACATCTAACTAGTATGTGATATTTCAGTGACAACATACTGGGAAATATTTGCAAGCAATCATCCTGCAGTGTTCAGAATAATGTGATTTTTCAACTTCAGACGGTTTGTATTATTCATTGATCACATACCCATTAAAAAAATGTTGGAAAGATGATAACTATGTGGTAATAAAACATAAATAAATAAATAAATAAATAAATAAATAAATAAATAAATAAATAAAGTTTGGTTGCTTGGTAGGAGGGTAGGAGGGATGTGTCTTTTTAAAGGACTTCATTTTTCCCTAGTATTTTTTTAAATGGGAGAAAATAAATAAAATATTAAATCTTGGTGCCAATCAATTCTTCAATGTCTACACACACACACACACACACACACACACCATTCATGAAATAAAATAGCCAGAATCTGATACGCAAATAGAAAAAATGCAATTCAATCTTTCCTATCTCTTCACACATGAATTTAGTTTTGACAGAAAATGAAGTTAGAAGGAAAGATGGAAAGATAGCTCTTGAGAAAGAGATGAAAAGAAAGAGAACAAGAAAAGGTCACTTTAGGTATCTTGCATAACTCTGAAACATGTATTAAGGATCTAGAGAGAATGTTGTACAGAGTTGGACCATAATAAGTAATAATAATAAGGAATAGATTCCTTATAAAAAGGAATCTTCCATGGAATGTGTGTTGAGCCATATGGTTTTGGGTCTTGTCTAGCATTATATTAAACCCAGGGATATTGGGACTTTGATTACTTCTATAGTACTCTCTTCCTTAGAACCAATACAAAGACTCAGCATATGAGCCCCAACCCTTAGCCTCCCAGCACCTACCTTGCCATTTGGGATTCCTGAAAACCTAAGAAAGCTGCTGAATAAGGGGGCCTGCGTGGCTCCATGCATTAAGCTTCTGCCTTTGGTTCTGGTCATGATCCCAGGAACCTGGGAGGGAGCCCCACACTGGGCTCTCTGCTCAGTGGGGGGGGGGGTCTACTCCCTCTCCCTCTGCACTCTGGAATACATAACTAAATTCTAAAAAAAAAAAAAAAAAAAAAAAAAAAAGAGAGAAGAAGAAGAAAAGAGAAAAGGAAAATAAAAAGGAAAAAAAAAATAGAATAAATCTGTCCTTAATCTAGAATGAGTTCACATTCATTTCTTAAGGATTTTTGGAAAAATTTTAGGACAAAGAGGACTTGGTTATTTGAATTGCATTTTATACTTATAATACTTTAAAAAAGAAACTATATGGATTTCACTGGGGGTGGGGGAGGAGAGCTAGCCAGAGTTCTTCCTTTCAAACCATGACTGCTATCTTTGTATCTCCTCTTTTGTTATATTTTCCTCATTCCTGTGCTCTACCTTGATCTCCCCTTATACGCTTTACCAACTTTCCAAAAGAATACAAATATTTTTTTCCTTCCTCGAGATCTTACTAAGAATTATTCAACAGGAGGGCAGGAATGAACTTGGAGACTGTCATATGGAACAGAATTGCAGAGTCTAGACAGGTCTGGATGGAATGTTGTATATGAAAGGTCCAGCAGAAATGAGGTTAGGTAGGGGAAATCTCCTTAGACAGTCATGTGGGTTCTGAGAATCAGGTAAGGCAGTTTCTGGAGCTGTGAGAGAGAACAAGAATGGCATTGTGCCCAGGAAACCGTGAGGATACATTCTAATTCCTGGGCAGAGCAAGGAGTCTCCAAATGCTCCCCGGTGTCCCTCAGGGGATCCCTCTGGCTACAGAGAGAGGCTCAGGATGATTTTTACAGTTAGATGGAGGGACAAGGCCTGGAGGTTTGACTCACTTCTATGAAAGTTTGAGGAGGCCTATCTAGGCCTTACTGCAAGTTCTTACAAAGTAGGGGCGAGGTTGTGAAATTAGATTTAGCTCAGCAAAAGCTACACAACACTATTTCAAACCACTTCTTTCTGCCTCCTGCTAAGATTTTTTTCAAGGTTTTAGTTTATTAATAGATGTCTCACATACCTTCATTTATCATTTGTATTTTTTGTAATTTGTGTGTTCAGTCTCTATCCTTATATTTGTCCTTCACCTGCTCCCTCTCTGGTCCCTCCTATTCTCAGATGATGTAGCTATCACAACTCTTGGCCATGAATGTTAAGCTATTTTACATGTCAAAACATCTGAGAAACAAGAAAATAAAAATAGAATCATTCGCTTGGATAGCATTAATTTGCCTCTTCCAGGGAACTGGCCTTAGCAGGATTTCCAGAACTTTGGTTATCATATCATTTCCTCTCCGAGTTGAGGAACTAGATACTTAGCCAGGGAGTGATGGAAGCTCTGGAACTTTCCAGGATGTCCTGCTTAAAGGGAGGAGAGCTTGATGGTCTCTTTTAAATGCAAAGAATTTTGTGTATTCATGTTTTGTGTTTTTATTTTTCTTAGGATTTATATAAATGAAGATGTTTTGTTGTGTTGCAAAGCATCTGGTTAATTATATTTTAATAGTATCACAGTGTAATTCAAGAGAGGCTCAAATTTTTTATATTCTTTATATACTTTTCTCTTTTTTCTTTTCTTTTCTTTCTTTCCACAGGCTCCATGCTAAGCATGGAGCCCAACACAGGGCTTGAACTCACCACCCCAAGATCAAGAACCTAGCTGAGATCAAGAGTCAGATGCTTGACTGACTGAGCCATTCAGGTTTTCCTTTTATCTTTCTTTATTATGAAATTATTGCTTACTGCATAAAATTTTCAAAAATGCAGACAACAAGAACTAGATGAAAGGTTTTATGTATTTCCAAAGACAATAGTTTTCTGAATTTCCTAATTTTTCCACATGCTTCTACATTTTAAAATTATACATTGATTATTCCAATGCCTGAGTTGTCCATCTTTTTGGGGTCACCCCAGACATTAATTTGTAATTAAAAAGACTCAGGTGCCCCTTCCAAGACGTCTAACATTTCTAGATGTTCTTATGCTCAGTCTCCATTTGAGGTCCTCCTGAGTTCTCACTGTTTTCTTCTTTCTTTCCTGCAGTTGTTGGTCTTCTTCCCTCTGCATTCCCCTGCATATGATCTCAAACACTAGCTCCCTTCCCTAGTGCACCTCTCAGGAAGGGCTGTAAGAGGTGGCCATGGCAAGGGACATGTGGCAGGGATGGAGAGAGAGAGAGAGTATAGCGCTGTCCCAGCAAGATGAATTGTAAAGGTTCATCTCCCTGGTCCTCTGTTCTCAGTAATAGGAAAGGGCAGCAGAATATTGAAATTACTTTTTTTCTTTTATTTGGTTTACTTGAACACTTTGTTAGGTCCCTTCTGGCTTTTTCTCTCAACTCTCCTCTCCAGTGCCCCCTGAAATTCGTTACTTCCAAATACATGAGGAAGTATAAAGCACAGGCCCAGAGAGCAGGAATGTTGTTGAGAAGAATGAATTTACATTCTACTTACCTGTAAAGAGAGTAAACTAATTAATATGAGAAAACCTTGAGGCTTAATTATTATTAAAATTAGTGTGGGCACTTTAGATGATTAAATTACAAGATCCAATTGACCATCAGTTAAAGTTTTTCTTAATCTGCCTTTTTTAACTGCCATCCCTCAAGGAGTACATGAGAGAAAAAGGAATTCCTGACAAGTATGATAATAGCAATAAAAAGCAAATAGAAGGCAAACTTCTGGAACTTTATGACAAGGTATACTTCAACTTAGTTTGTTTTAATTTCTGGAGTATGAACTGAGGCTAACTAGCTCTTGAGGCACCTGGGTGGCTCAGTTGGTTAAGCATCTGCCTTCGGCTCAGGTCATGATCTCAGGGTCCTGGGATGGATCGCATCAGGCTCCCTGCTCATTGAGGTGTCTGCTTCTCCCTCTGCCTCTTTCCCCCTGTTTCAGCTTTGTCTCTCTCTCTCAAATAAATAAACGAGAACTTTTTTGAACAAAAGGTTAAGCAGATCTTGGAACTTACCAATGATAGGATAATTGCTAGCTGCCCATAGTTTCATTCTCAGGAAAAATTTCATATTTTGCTTGGAGAGGAAAAATAATTCTGTTTTCTTTTGCTTCCCAATTCTCTCTGTCTCTGCCTGTCTCTGTTTCTTTCTTTAATATACATACCCGAAGAAAATACAAGCTTGCTAAATTCCATCAAGTTTTCAAAACTGTCAGAATAATGCTTAGGAGGAACTCTGGGTGGAAATTGGGTAGAGCGAGGAGGCTCCAGATGCTCCCTGGAGCATATGAAACAGCCTTGGGAGGCTTGTTTGATGTTATTTATTTTTTGTCTCCCGAATATTTTTAGTCAGGTTTTCCTGAACATGGAACTGTAAAATGAACTCAGTAGGTGATGAGCTTATCTGCACTAACCTCATAGGGATTTCCATAAAAACCCTTTTGCCAAAGGCACAGCATGGATGCTGCAATGTGGGGACAGCTCTGACTCTGTCCCCATGGAGATATAGAATTTTCTCAGGATGGGGTCTTTTCTCATACTACAAATTATAGAGCCTCCAAATTTTCCCAGATCATAAATCGAGATGTCTCTATGGATTATGTAATCCAAATGCTAAATGCTAAACTCTCACCATTATTCATTTCCTTATTTCTGAGATTCCTTGAGGGTTTTTTTTTTTTTCCCCCTCATCAAATCTTATCTAAGAAGGGGAAGGGCATACATGGGAATGGAAGATGGCATGACATTCATTTCTTTTCCCTCAGCCCCTAGAGGAGTTTTGTGTCTTCTAAAGGACAGCTTGCTAGATTACAGAATTCGATGTTATTTAGCTTGGTTTAAACTACTTCCTGGATGAAAATTATTGACTTTTGATGTTTCCTATCATATGGTGTGACCATCATATGTTTTCTGATATGCTCAGATTTCTCTTTTACCTTCCTCCTACTCCCTAGCATGAACTTGATGTAGCTGGTAGGATTTATGTAGAACTGGAATGTGGGACAAAACAATCTCAAATTGCACATGGGAATATGTGTGTAATAGCTCAAAATATAGTGGGAAAAGCAGTAAACCAGACAAGGATATCTTGAAGGGAGTCTCCAGAATCATTCAAGCTCTGAGTAGGCATCCAATATTTTGGATAGGCAAAAAACAAAACAAAACAAAAAAACGAAAACAAAAACAAAAACAAAAAGGAAAAAACAAAACAAAGAATACCAGCCTTAGAAAATCAATAGGGTTAATGTGGGTGAATAGAAAGCTGTCTTGGGAAAAAAAATAATAAAATAAAATAAAATAAATAAATAAAAGAAAGCTGTCTGGAAAATTGAAAGAAACAAGAGGTAGCTCTTACTCTTGATTTTCTTTTGTACTTTGAAGCAAAGCTCAGCACAGCCTGGCTGCTTGTAAAGATTGAGTGTGAAGCAGATATCCCTATTACTCCCACGTCCAGGAACTCTGGGCTTGACCTTTGCCAAGACACTGCCATTCCTTGAATGGGCCACATTGCTTTCACCTCCATGCCTCCCACATCCTATTTCCTTGTCTTCAATGATCTGCTTCCCTTTATTCATATGACAAAATGCTATCTAATGTCCTTAAGACACAGCTGAAATCCTTTTGAGCCCCTCTGTGTTAGATGCCTGTGGATGCTATAATTGGTTATCACAAGCTGCGTGACTTAAAACGACAGAAATTCATTTCTCACAGTTTCAGATACCAGAAGTCTCAAATCAAGGTTTTGGCTGAGCCTCCCTCTCTCTGAGGTTCTAGGGGAGAATCCTTCCTTGTTTCTTCTCCTGGTTTCTGGTGGCTTCTTGTGTTCCTTGGCTTGCAGCAGCATGGCTCCGATTTCTGCCTCTGTCTTCACATGGTCTCCTCTTTGCAGTGTGTGGATTGGTGCTGCTGTGTTTTGGTTTCTTCTTATAAGGACACTGGTGACTCGATTTAGAGCCCGCACGAATCCAGTAAAAGCTTATCTTAACTTAGGTCATAATTACATCCACGGAGACACTGTGTTCAAGCAAGGTCACATTCATGGGGTCTGGGTAGACATGAATTTGGAGGGGAACTATTCAATCCAGTACATCTTCTTATCAAAGTTTACCAGCATCCATGGAAAGAATTACTTACTCTGCTTCACAGCGGTGCTTAGTATAAATCTCATCTTGCAATTATTACATTGCATCATAATGTTTTATGTCTTCCCTTCCTACTGGTTTGACGGTTCCTTAAATGCAGAATATATGTATTATTTATCTTTGTACTCCTAGCATGCCATGCAGTCTAGTTCATAGTAGCTGCCGAACACGTGTTTAACTGGTTGCCAATATGTTCTGGAAGACATCAAGCACAGAGTTTGCACCTATCCTCACTCTTACTGAGGATCATTGTTCCTTATAGCTACCTACCCCAACAGATCCTGTCAAAATAGTTCCTCCTCTCTTTCACTAACATGTAGCACTACTAATTCTAGCAATGTTAGGTAGTGAGTTATGCTTTGCATGTTTTTTGCTTTTTGCAGAAGAAGTCAGTATCTCATAAATGAAAAAAAGTATGCTGCTAGTTTGAGAAACTATTTCTAAATTAATTTCTAAAGTAATTATATCTGTCCTACTCTGTTAAACAAGGGGTACAGATCATTGTTTAATATGCTCTGGGTACCCAGGGCTGTTACTGTGAACATAAACTATTTTATTGAGCTGAAATAAAATGATACACTCAGAACCTTTCAATGTATTTTTATGTTTAATAGCTTCATATGGGAAAATAAAAATTGATAGCATTGATATCAACCTAACTAGATGCCAAAGTTTCAGGTATTTTTTATTATTTAAGCTTCACAACACAAGAATAAACTTGTCCCTGTTAATCCCATTTCGAAGATTAGGAAATTGATATATAAAATTATTACATGATTTGTCCAGAGTCATATGGCTAGCAAATGATAGACTAAGCATGGAAAACCATACATGCGTACCTTGTTTTATTGTGCTTCATTTGATTGTACTCTGCAGATATTGCATTTTTTTCACAGATTGTCAGTGTGGCAACCCAGATTCAAGCAAGTCGGTTGGCACTATTTTTCTGACGACACGTGCTTGGTTTGGATTTCTGTGTCACATTTTGGTGATTCTCACAATTTTTCAATCTTGTTCTTTATTATTATATTTCTTATGGTGGTCTGTGGACTGTGATCTTTGATGTTACTATCGTAATTGTTTTGGGGCACCATAAACTGCACCCATGTAAGATGGTGAATTTACTGATAAATGTGTGCGTGTTCCAACTGCAGATGTGATAAAGTAGCACGTACTAGAAGTCTGAAGATGTGGCTGAATTGCTGCACTCTCATGATAAAACTTGAATGGGTGAAGATCCTTCTTATGGATGAGCAATGAAAGTGGTTTCTTGAGATGGAATCTACTCCTCGTGAAGATGCTGTGAAGATTGTTGACATGACAACAAAGGATTTAGAATATTACATAAACTCAGCTGACAGTGACAGGGTTTGATAGGACCAGCTCCAAGAAGTTCTACTGTGGGTAAAATGCTATAGTATCACATGCTATAGAGAAAACATTTTTCAGACTGCCTGGAAGGCCCAGTAGGTTAATTGTCTGCCTTCAGCTCAGGTCATAATCTCGAAGACCTGAGATAAGGCCGTGGGTCAGGCTCCTTGCTCAGAAAAGAGTCTGCTTCTCTCTCTCCCTCTTTTTCTGCCCTTCCCTCCAACTCATGCTCATTCTCTCTCTCTCTAGTAAATAAGTAAACTCTTAAAAAATAAATAAAAATAAAGAAATCACTTTTGAAAGGAAGAGCCAATAAATGTGGCAAACTTCACTGTTGTCTTATTTTAAGGAATTGCCACACTTCAACCATCACTCAGTCAGCAACCATTAAGATAGAGGCAAGACCCTCCACCAGCCAAAAGATTATGACTCAATGAAAGCTCAGATGATGGTTAGTACTTTCTAGGAGTAAAGTATTTTTAATGAAGTTATGTACATTGCCTTTTTTTTTAGACATAATGCCACTGTACACTTTTTAAAAAAAATATTTTATTTGTTTATTCATGACAGACACAGAGAGGCAGAGACACAGGCAGAGGGAGAAGCAGGCTCCCCACAGGGGAGCCCAGGACCCTGGGATCACAACCTGAGCCAAAGACAGACAGTCACCCACTGAGCCACCCAGGTGCCCTGTCACTATACACTTAATAGACTATAGTATAGTGCAAACATAACTCTTACATGCATTGAGAAGCCAAAACAATCATCTGATTTGCTTTATTGTGATATTTGCTTTATTGCAGTGGTCTGAAAAGGAGTTAATGATATTTGCTTGGTATGCCTATATTATGGATGCTAGAATCAGCCCTTTAATAATTAAGGAACATCATCTTTGTTTTCTTTCCTTAGCATTCTATGGACCAACTGGTTCTTACTTTGACTTTACTTAGATGAAAGCCATCTTTCATATAAAAACCTCACCTTCCCTCATCGTTTGTGGTTTCTGATTTGTCAATGTGGTTGTGTAGTAGGAGAAAATCAGGGTAGCAAAGGCTGGAAAGCCTGACTGTGGGCCCTTCACTGGCTTTGGTGAATGTATAACATGTCATACCTCATTTCCCCTGGGCTGCGAGCGACTCTGCTCTCTGAGCACCAGCATCTTCCTTAAAGATTTATGTATGTATATATGTATGTATGTATGTACATATTTATTTATTTGAAAGAGAGAGTATCTTTCTTTAACTTTCATAAGCAGATAGGCTAATTTCAAATTAGTAAATTCCTATAAAATTCTTAAATGGTCCTTTACTTCACTGTGTTATAAAGAGGATAAAAGTCTGTATAGTATAAATTCTAGGAGTGATAAAGTAACCTGGTTAAAGACTGGAGGAGTAAACCCAGAGAGGTGGGTGGAGGTAGATTAGAACTTGGGGGGTTTATGGGGGGGCTTCACTGTTGATTGGTGGGGAATCAGAAAAAAAAATTTTTTTTAAGATTCACCCATTTATTAGAGACACACAGAGAGAGGCAAGGCAGAGACACAGACAGAGGGAGAAGCAGGCTCCATGCAGGGAGCTGGACATGGGACTCGATCCCATCCATCAGGATCCCGGGTCTCCAGGATCCCACCCTGGACTGAAGGTGGCGCTAAACCGCTGAGGAACCGAGACTGCCTGGGAATTGGAAAATTTTAAAGGTATTCCCTTTCTACTGTTTCTTGGTAGCTTCTACTGTCTCACTTTTACTTTGTCTCCTAATCTCTATTCATCTGCTCTTCTTTTATTGTCCAGTCAAAAGATAAATTAGAAATATTATCCACACTCAATTCTGAAAGGACAGGAAAAGTGGAGAGATCAATAGGGGGAAAGGGAGGGGGGAGAGAGAGAGAGAGAGAGAGAGAGAGAAGATGGGATAGAGACAGAGAGTGGAAGGAAGAGAGGGAGAGAAAGAAACAAGAGAGGGAAGAAAGAGGCACAGGTTAGAGTCTGTGAGGAATTGAAGGATTCAGATGGCTGAATCAGATTTTAGCAAGTTCTGGAATGCCTTTGACTGCTTTTATAGGCCATCATATGGTGGGTTATGGATGGATTAGACAAACTGAAATTCTGAATACAGAATTGCAATATAACTTTGATTTTGGATTTATTCCAGCTGATTAAGTCTCCCTGATAAGTTTTTTTGGACACTACTTGAGGAAAATAAGTATGTCACCCTATAAAGTCTTTTCCTCTTGGTCTAATTTTTAATCTTTTTAGCATAGAAGTCATTCTTCATACTGTTTCTTATTCTCTTAATTATAATGTATTGCAATTTGATTAATGCAGAACAGATAAAAAATATGTTTTGACTTTGCATGTCACAGTAGTTTTAGAATCAGCTTATGTTTTCCAAAGGGACATTTCTGGAAAGATTAATTTTCACCTTTTGGACTCTCTCCAGGATAGGGGACTAAGCATGAAGCATATCAGTTGTGGGTACTCATGGAATATTCCTTGAGTGGTTGACTAGTTTGAGTTGATGTCTGGAACCTCCTTGTATGATTCTACCCTTAAAGTTCTTTGTCTTGTCTTCTCTGGTAGGTTATACCTGCTATCACCTTTATTTTCAGAAGCTATAGCCTATTTAGGAGTAACCCCTCCTTCTCCTCACTTCCAGATTCAGTTTTTACTAACCACAGTGATCTGTACAACTGGGCCATTATAACCACAAATAACTTCCCTAGGGGAAAACTGTATGAGCTCAGAAATAGTGCATAGAGAAAAATCATTTAATCAAGTCTAGGAATGTCCAGGCTTTCAAAGTCACTTACGAGACTCATCAAGGTGGAGGGACTATGAAATAGCATGGATGTTAAGGGCAGATGGATGTCAGTCATGAATATCAGAGTGATTGATTTCATATCCTTGAAACGTACTAAATTTCAACCCTGGGTTCAGCAACTTCATAATTTACATAAGTACAGTCTGTGTCAGTTCATTAAGAGATCATTAGTAAGTCTGGGGAAGATGTTCTAAAACATCCTCAGGAAAATCATGAGAGAATACACCAGAAAATAAGATTATGTTGAAAAGTTACCTTTAGAGGAATGTATGTGTGTGTGTGTGTGTGTGTGTGTGTGTGCATTTTCCTTTGTATTTAATCGTCCTTCATTTTTAAGACGTGGTTTTGGTGATGTGTATTTGGGTCAGTGTTTATCCTTGGAGGCAACACGAAGGTTATGTTTTGAGAATGGATTTGGATACCCAATGGGTTTTTATCTTTTTGAGATTAACCTGCATTTTTTAAGTGTCTATTTCATACAGTTAATTATTATTTACATGATTTGATAGTTACATGAATGTACCTTATAAATTTACTGTTCAAGTTCAGTTTCTTTTATTTTGGGCAAACACGGAAGGTAGGGGACCTTTTGTGAATGATCTTATGATGAGAGGCTTCACCTGAAGCCCAAATTGCTAGATGTGGAAAGGACATCTGGTCCCCCTGGTCCAGCTCTTTACATTTAAAGCCATCATGCAGACAGTTAATAGACTAGTAGAGGGGAAAAAAAAAGATACTCTAAGTCTATTCCAGTTTAAAATTAGAGTTTAGCTTCAAAAGACCAAGAACAAATTGAGGGGCTGAGACAATGCAGGAAAGTGTTGAGAGAAAAGGAAGCAGTGCTCCTAACATCTCAATAGCCAAATGCCCTAAATAAAGTGTCCTGCTTTTTGTTGGCTTGTTTGCTTCCCTCCTCAGAGACTGCAAGTGCTTAGAAAATTCTGTAAAATGGCAGTAGGTTTCTTTGTTTTTATCATTTGGGGAATGATTATGTGGACTTTTCCTGTAGTATTTTACTCTGCCTGCAACAGAAAAAGGAAAAAAAAAAGTCCAAAGTATGGTATAGGTAAGGAGGGCATTTGAGGGCATGTATTTTTAAATAAGAAATTTCCAGATGTCTGGGGCACCTGAGTGGCTCAGGGGTTGAGCATCTGCCTTTGGCTCAGGGCATGATCCCAGTGTCCTGGGATTGAATCCTGAATATTCTCCCTCTGCCTATGTCTCTGCCTCTCTGTCTGTGTCTCTCATGAATAAATAAATAAGATCTTAAAAAAAAAAAGAAACTTCCAGATGTCATAGTCAGTCTTGGCAGAGCTCTGCTTCTCCAGCCTCTAGCAAAGCCATTGACCTCCACATACCACACACCATCAAAGGTCACAACTTTGTTATTTATCCATTTTTGCCCCAGGCTTTCAGTAACCCTACGGGCACTAGCATTGGATGTTTCTACCATGCCTGGACCTGTAGTTGTTTTAGTGTTATTCCAAAATATTGAACTCAGATTGCAAACGTTAACAACAACATTTACAATATTTTCAAAATTTCTAAGACTTCACATTCTTAGGATCTAGGTCTTTTTTTAATTATTTAATTTATTTATTTGGGAGAGAGAAAACAAACAAGCAGGGGGAGGGGCAGAGGAAGTGGGAGAAGCAGACTCCCTGCTGAGGCAAAGAGCCTGACACAGGGCTGGATTCCAGGATCCTGGGATCATGATCTGTGCCGTAGGCAGATACTTAACCAACTGAACCACCTAGGTGCCCCAGGATCTAGGTTTTAGTGTTCATACACTGCTTCCTATTCTAACAAAATGGCTGGCTATTTGTTTATTACTAGCCACACCTTGGGGCATGAACCTCCATCTGTCCTATTGAATTCATTTTCTCAAGTCAGGGTCTCCTGTTCTGTTGGTCACCAGTCTGCACAGCCACCACCTCACTTACGCTGGCTGAGTGCTGTCTTCATGTCCTCCTTGCATATCTGTTGAGTGATTATATAAATCTTCTTTTTTAGATTATTTATTTGTTTATTCATGAGAGAGAAAGAGACATAGGCAATGGGAGAAGTAGACTTTCTATGGGAAACCCAGTGCAGGACTCGATCTCAGGACCCTGGGACCACAACATGAGCCGAAGGCAGACACTGAACCACTGAATCACCCAAATGCCCATGATTATTTACATCTTGATTAAAAGCCTCAGAAGGTCTGGTTGGCAAATAAATTTTTGAATTTATCTAATGAAAAAAAACATGTCTTCAAGCATTCTTCTAACCACTTCTTTCTTTCTTTTTGTTTTTTAAGATTTTATTATTTATTTATTTATTTATTTATTTATTTATTTATTCATGAGAAACACAAAGAGAGGCAGAGATATAAGCAGAGGGAGAAGCAGGCTCTCCACAGGGAGCCAGATGTGGGACTTAATCCCAGGACCCTGGGACCACAACCTGAGCCAAAAGCAAATGCTGAACCACTGAACCACCCAGGTGTCCCTAAGCACTTCTTTCTTTAAAATTTCTTAAACCATTTTTCTTTAAATATATATTTACTTAAGTAATCTCTACCTTCAGTGTGGGGCTTGAACTCTACCCCAAGTTCACAAGTTGCAGGCTCTTCTGATTGAGCCAGCCAGACGCCTCAGCACTTATTTCCCTTCATAATTTTCCAGAGGCATATACACCTTCATAATTAAATGAATTTAAGTGTTTAACTTTTCACAAAGAGACATCATAGGTATCTTAAGATTCTCCAGACCAGCTTGTTGCTAAAGCAGAAATCCTTTTACAAGATCTCACCTGGTCACTCAGCCTGAGCTTGGATACCTCCAGTCTCCAAGATCACCTTCCCTCTATCCTTACTTTCTGACCTCCCTTTGGCTTTCAAAACCAGCCTCAGATCTGCCCTGTAGTGAAGCATAGCTCACGTCTACATAATTTCTCCAAATGGGAGAAGCCGGTGGTTGTTTTCCTATAATATTTTAATTCTTAAATTTTTGATTTGAAAACTACTGCTAAGTCTGATGACCTTGAGCATAGAGTTCTTCATGGACTTTTCAAATACAATTTTCACTTCTGATGATTTCCATCAAATGGCTGCTCTCCTAACATGAAGTTTCAGATTCAGGGATCTGGTACAGTGCTTCCCTTCTCACCTCCGTCATAAAGTAAGTGTTTATTAAAAGCAAAGCTATTATTTTAAAGTTAGAGAATCAAAAAGAAAACAAGCCCACAAAAGAAGATTTTTATGAAAGGTGAGAAGAAGAGGAGAATCCTGAGAACAGATATCTACCGGGCAACAGGAAGGTCCTGGTGAGGCTGAAAGTGATAATAGAGTAGGTGAGTAAAAAAGAACCAAAGACATGCCTGTCTGCCTCCTGGTTTTGGGTAGATTAGTCTCATGTGGAATCTCAGTTGTGATGAAAAAAATAGAGTTCCATTTGATACCGTTTTTTTTTTTTTTAAAGATTTTATTTCTTTATTTTAGAGAAAGGGAGAGAGTACGTTGGGGTGAGGAGCAGAGGGAGAGAAGAGAGAAAAGAGTCCCAAGCAGAATCCATGCTGAGCATGGAGCCCAACATGGAGCTCAATCCCACAACCCTGAGACCATGACCTGACCCAAAACCAACTCAGATGCTTAACTGACTGAGGCACCCAGATGCCCCCTGTATGATCTTTATTTGAAATGAGGGAACAGGGTTTTATGTGCTGACTCTTCTCTTCCTTCTATAAATATCCGTAAAATCACCACTGTGCCTTCTACTTAGGGATTAGCAAATTGCCTCCCTCCTGGCTCTTGCTTTTCCTGGGGTCTCCCACAGAGTGGATCTGAGTACTGTCTTCCTGTAAATCTCATATATGCTTCTGCCTTAGATCAGCTTCCCAGGAGGTCAGTTCAATAAAAGTGTACACTTTCCTATTATGACCATTTTTCTTTTTTTCTTTCTTTTTTCTTCTACTGAAAAATTACAGACATGTAAGTTGTCTGTAATTACATGTGAAATATTCTAACCAAACTGTGCCCACAGGAGTTTTCTTTGATCCTGCATTAGACTATATTTCTTTCTTCTTGATGTTTTCAGGGCGAAAAACCACCAGCTAAGAATGCCTAGTGTTTCCTTCTTACTCAAACACAGTGTAGAAAGGAAGATAGTATAGTAGTAGGGTCATAATTAATAGTGTTATTTATTCTGATTCTAATAAAAATCCTTTTATGCATTAATGAGTTAGAAATGAACTAACTGAATGAATGTCACTTCTAAACACATAACAATATTAGCTGGTGGAAATTACAAGTTTATTCATGCAGTTCTGCCTTGTTGTACAAGAAAACTCAAGGAGGCACCATACACATTATATACTATGTGAAGTTCACTCTTAGGCACCACTCAGTGGATGGCATTAACACAGGATCTCATACAAATGCTCTTTCCCCATGTGGTTCTAAACTGCAGAAATGTATATTATAGGCAGAAATAATATGACATTGGTTAGAAAACAGGTGATAACTTCTATTAGAATACTAACTGATCAATACCTACAGGTTGTATTATCTGGGATAAGTTACCTCATTTCTCTACACTTCCTCTCCTAATCATAACAAGGATTAATATTACTGTTTTTTTATCAGTTTTATGAAGATCAGATGAATTATTTTCTTAAGCATTTAGTGTATTGATTTACATAAAAATGTTATCATTAAATTATTAATCTTATTAAAAATTACTCATGATAACAGTGGAAGTTTAGCTCATTGAAATATATAATATGGGGATGCCCTTGTTAAAGTTAACATATTACATATACACAAACTAAATTTCAACATTGGCCAGAAAAAAGAAATATTGAAAACAGGTGCATACTTTTGTTGTTAATTCCTGAAAAAAGTTTGACATTATTACTTATTCATGACTTGAGATGAATAGCTAATTGCTTGCTATTTTGAAATGAAAATAATAGGTACAAAAGCACTCTCTTCCTTCCCTCAAGACCATCCCTGAGCTTTATTCCTTTCTTGACAACCCACATGCTTTAAAAGTAGTTGTGGATTTCAGTTTTATTCTAATTAACTGACAAGGCTATGCCTTGAGATTGTTATGGAACAAAAGAGGATACAAAGCTATCTAATCTCATTTACAGAAGTAGTGGAATTTTGGCACCAAGGGCAAAGTTCTGGTGTCAGCCTGGAAAAGTTTGAATCCTGGCTTTCCCAGTACAAATGAGGTGAATTTAGGCAAATCATTTAATCTCAAAGTGGCTCAGTTTCTTCATCTATAAAATGTTGAAAATACTATGTCTTATCTTGTTATGAGTCTTAAATGAGGTAACACATATAAAGAGCACTTGTAATTGCTTACTTTATACAATGAATTTTTGTAGCAAGGCAGAACTTCTGTAAATGGAATGCAGTGATTTTCTAAGTCTGCAACACTCAACTCTTGTTTTATTAGGATTCAGTTCAAGTTGGTTGCAATTACTGTCAATCAACATAAATAACAATGAGGATAGGTAAATAAAGTTCTGAACCTAAGCATCTATATCAATCTAATCCTAAATTTGAATCAACATTGGTCTATAATAGTTTTTACTATTAGCTAATTGACAATGATATAATTGGCAGTGGAAACACATTTGAAAAAGAGGGGAGATTAAAGAAGTAAGGGCCAATGTTTAGCTGGGAAAGGAATCAAAGATAGGGTATAGCTCAACAAAGAGTTTGAGTGTGTTTTTACAAATGTTTTTTATTTTTTTTTAATTTTTATTTATTTATGATAGTCACAGAGAGAGAGAGAGAGAGAGAGGCAGAGACACAGGCAGAAGGAGAAGCAGGCTCCATGCACCGGGAGCCTGACGTGGGATTCGATTCCGGGTCTCCAGGATCGCGCCCTGGGCCAAAGGCAGGCGCCAAACCGCTGCACCACCCAGGGATCCCAACAAATGCCTTTTAATAAATATCCTGATGATGTCATTAAAACATCAATTGCACATAATTTAAAATGATAATTCCTAAATAGCCATTAGACTAGTCTGTCTTGACTATTAGTCAAAGTGACTATGTAGACTAAGTAAAAGGAACAGTTCAGAAAAACTTCAGCGAAGACAAAAATTAAACCAAAAGCTGTGAGAATCAGGCAACTTGGAAACCATCCTGAACCCTGGGTTTGGCTCCAAGTTCTCAGATTGGGTCTAGGAGGCCCAGGTTCCATCCTCCTTAGATCACTGGGCAACGTCTCAACGCAATGGTAGAACAAGAGTGATGAACAGAAGCACACAGCATTACTAAAGGTCCAGGCTCTCAACTGGCTCATTGTCATAATTACCCAAATTCCATCCTCCAAACAAAATCAAAATTAATGGATCAGGGAAATATCCTCTGCTTTTAGTGACAGGAACTGTTAGATCACATGACAAAGAGTGTGGCTAAATTGAGGAATGAAGACCTAGAAAAAAATGGAATCTGATACACATACTCTGAGCTGAAAGCTGTTACTTCCATCCAACTTTTGGGGTACTTGTTCGTGAAGCAAGACTGGACAGGTACGCTGGCAGCCATTCAAGTATTAGCAGATAGTACAATTACTGCAAGTTTTTTCTAAGCTACACATCACAAGCTTTTAAGTTTTACTATTTTGTGTGTTCCCTGCTCTAATGACTGGATCCCCTCATTATCATGAGCACCCTTCTCTGTATTTGTGAAAATAGCCTAGTTTTCCAGGTTTCTCTTCATACATGACCCCTGCTATCGAACAGATAAATTCAATAAATATGTTGCTTTACAGCTCTTAACGCAGCTGAGGATATTGCTGGCCATTTATAAGCCATCACAAGCTGCTGTTATTTGTTCAGACTGATCTTAAGTTCACTGAAAACCTCAATCCCTTTTTCTATAAGATTTGTTGCCAAAGCAAGTTTCCTTCAAGCATTATTTGACAGGTTAATACGGTTTTTGCATCCGTTGAAATTCATTTTGTGATTCTTGTGATCATGCCTAGAAAACAAGTGAAAGGCAAATAGAATGGTATGAGTAACAAGGAAAGCCTTCCTTTGTATTTCATTCCAAAGATATTGTTTTTTATCACCAGAGGATGAAGAATGTCTTAGCCTATTCATGCTTCATTCTTGCTGTCTGGGATTTAAAGTTTGAATCATTTCTCTCTAATAAAATCTTGAACTTTTCTCTTTGATATGTTATGAAAGTCACATTTATTATTTAAATTCTAGTTTTCTTTCATCCTGACACAAATTACATTTTTAAAAATGTTGTAATTTATATTGCATTAGATCTTATTTGATTAGAGCATAAAAACACAAAATTTATAATCAATGTATGAGTATTTATTAAAAAGTGCTATTAGTACAGAATTGTGCTGCATGTTCTATTTATTCTATACTTTGAGAATATAGAGGTACGTTGGTCAGGATATAGAAATTCATTGATTAAATATAGTGATTTTAAATCCAGGGTGCAAAGTTAGATAAATTCTCAAGTTTAAAAAAAATAAAAACTTGGGATATAATGTAATTTTCATTTTGTATGAATTAAAATCCCTGAATATCAGTAAGAAACATTCTATATATAATTAATGATGTGGGGGGGGACCTTGGAAAAATCAATATGTAACAACATATTTTAATTTAATATTTGATAATTAAATATTTAATATTTAATTTTAATATTATTTAGTAATGTTGAATATTAACAAATTAATATCAGTAGAACTTGAACTCAGGATTCTGAGATCAAGACTCGAGCTGAGATGAACAATAGGATGCTTAATTAACTGAGCCATGCAGGCAACCCCCATCTTATATTTTTTCAACTAAAAATGATATATATTTTATAGGAAAAACATCAGTTAATACATTTCAAAGAGTATCAGCACTACATTTGTTTAATATCAACCTTGAAGTGAGTTTTTATTGAAAAGGTTATTTATGATGTTTTGTATTCATATGTAAATACTTGCTGGGTACATCTTATACCTAGTACTATGCAAGACACTAAAAAAGCTGGCCATGTATTTAAAAGCATCAATCTTTATATCAAATTACATGTGAATCAAAAAAGCATCTCCCTCACCTCAATCCCTTCATGGGAACTGCTTAAAAGATAATTTTTAAATGATCTTGATAATTTATGTATATTAAGAAAATTTCAGATATTAAAAATGATAAAATGTAACCACCACGGGCCCACAATCCACCACAAAAAAAAAAAAAAAAAGAAAGCAATTTGAGGATGTGTGTGTACCAGAAATGTGTTGGCACCCAATCCCTTGCCCTTTCTCCAGAAGAAACATTAACTTATGCATTTCTTCATAGTTTTACTTCTATATCTATCTATCTATCTATCTATCTATCTATCTATCTATCTATCATCTATTTAATTAAAAAGTAAGTTAACAAAGTTTTGTAGAGTATGATACTACTTGTGTAAAGTTTAAACCATATAAAATAATGTAATATCTAATTAGAATCAGCATTTGTATATATGATAAAATATGTACTCTCTGTCATAATACACTTTTACATGATTTTATACTACATAATTAATATGTTGCATAAAACTTTTTAAAGTTGCTTTTTTATTTCACTCACTATTATATTTGTAAGTCACCTATATTCATATATGTGCTTCATTTATTTCACCTCTGTCTAGTATTCCATTGTATGAATATATTCCAACTATCCTTTCATCTGTTCATTTCTTCCAACCAGGTTGCTTCCAATTTCTATTACAATAGCTCCTTGAACATTTTAAATTTTTTAAGACTTTATTTATTTGAGAGAGAGAGAGCAGTGCACAAGTGGAGGGAAGAGACAGAGGGAGAGGGACAAGTAGATTCCTCACTGAGCAAGGAGCCCACATGGGCTTGATCCCGGGATCCTAAGATCATGACCTGAGCTGAAGTCAGACACTTAACCCACTGAACCATCCAGGCACCCCTCCTTGGACATTTAAATATATGTTTTCTATTACCTAGGATCTCTTTCTTTAGGGTATATAAGGAGGAGTGGAATTAATGCATCACATAGGTTATATTTGTCACCCTTAAAGTACAAAATCTCTTATAGAAGGAGTACATTAAGCTGGCATGTAATGTTTGAAAATGTGACTAATATTTGAATAATAACATGATTGATTTTTATCATGTCATTTTTTTGCATCTAGGATTTAATCAGGTAAAAATTCATAGGTGTATCAGAGATCTGGTTACTTCAATGACATGAAATGAATAGAGAAGAATAAAGAAATGGATACAGATTGGACTGGAATCTCTGAAGCTAACATTATATATTTTCTGATTCATCATGCTCTGGATGAATTTTTGCCCCACTTGATAGCTACAATTACTTTCTTATATTATTAGTATGTAAATATGTCAAGATATCAATAACATTGATCATATCATTTTCCAATGAATGTTTGCTTATTTCTCCTACAGGTGTTCTTTTGTAGTTTTAGAAACCAATCTTCTCATTTATCTAACGTTAGCCAACAAAAGGTGCCTCTTACTGTATTAGAAACTGATACAATTAGTTCACATTATCACAAGGATCACATTAATAGCTACTTATGACAAGAAGACAATGTTTCTGAGAATACAGAATGTTAAAGCTAAAAAGAAAGCTTTAGAAGTAGCTTACTTCAACAACTCATTTTTAAAATGATACAAATTAATGCCCAAAGACAATAAAATTATTTCTCAAGGTTCTATAGCTACTTAGTAGTCAAAGAAGGGTTAGTACCTGAATGCCTTAGAATATAAATCAATTGATCCTTCTACTCCTCATCTTACTGTCTTGTTATAACTTCCACTATCTATACTAGTGTCCATTATCACAGGATGCCATTTTTCTTGTTCAAATTTTTTTCTCCTTAAATAATTTCAAATAACTTGATATTACTAAGTATTTTTATAGGGAGCTTTTTGTTCTTGAAAATTGAATTGTTTTAAACCACTTAAAGGATGCTATTTGGAAAACATTACCGAATGAACTATCATAATTTCAATGTGTAAGAAGTTAGATCAGGAAAACAGTTCAATTCATCTTTTGCGATGGGGAAATAGAATAATGCCACTCAAGTGACAAGGAAAAAAAGTCATCAGAACCCCTCTGAGGTCTGACACTTGCTGGCCCACTCCCGCATGAAAAGGTAGAGAAAGTTGCAGGTTGCACTGACCAATGCTGGGTTGGGGTCTCCAGCTGAAGGGGATGCAGCTTATAGGCAGAAACACTGGTAAGTGTACACTGGGTCCTTGGGAACACTGAGGAGAAAACCAGGGAAACAAACCCATTGCCGTGTGTAAGGGATAAATGTTGAGGCAAAAAGAGAAGACAAAACCAAGAAATTCAGAAGCTAGGAATTAGATGGAGTAAAAGCAAAGGCAGTAGTTTTGTTTTTGAATTACTCTTGTCTTTATTATAATTTGGGGACACTTCTGACACCCAAGAGAATTATCACCAACAATAGCAAAGACAAAACAAAACTACCAAAGCAACAAGGACAACAATAAACCAGCAACTGGAAGCTAGAAATCATTTTGCCAGGAATGGGGTGGGATGGGGTGGAGTGGGGTCTGGGGGAGAGGTTTCCTCTGGGTGTTTTATAACTTGGTTTGTAGGTTATGGACATTGGTATGTGTTAGGGTCTGTGGGTTTCATTTTAAAAGACTGATTCAATTTTTCCTCCTTTTGTATCTAACATAAATCCTGGAAAAATATAATCAATAAATTTCACATTCCAAAACACTGTGAGGAGGAAATGGATCATTGTCCTTGTAGGGATACTGTATTCAAGAGAATACAACTCTAGTGAGTGAAATGCACTTGAAAAAATAGGTCAATAAACTGACATGTTTGGGTGATCAGAAATCACTGTTCCTGAATAATTAAACCATATGCCAGATAATAATATTAAGGCTGTGTTCTGGAACTTAATAGAATGTCCTCTCAGAAACTGAATTTCCCATAAGTCGCTGGTTATGTTCCACTGGTATTTTTCTCTGTTAGAGAACATCTGTGATGATTTTAAAAGAGGAAACTTACCCAAGATGACACCTCTCAAGGTGGCAGCATGTTTTATGCCTGAAATCTGGAGCCATCTGGATTTCTTAATTAAAGTAGTGATTCCAGCAACTTTTAGTTAATTAAACTGGAAGTAATGAATTTCCTGCTCCCTATGTCTTGTATTGTTATTAGATATTAAATATTAACGGCATATTCAAACTTGAACCAAGACTGACACTTCTTTGCTAAATAGGAAGGTTTGAGATTTACTGACTTTTATGGTAATAACTAAGGCAATCTCAAAACCCTTTATTTAGTTTTATTTTCTTGGAATGATTTCTTGTTGATTAACAAAGATCTTAGAAGTTTTTTTCAATTGGGTCACCACTAAATAGAGCTGATCATTTTTTTTTATTTTGTTTTGTTTTGATTTTCGTAGTTATTATACCACAGTTACTGGCATTATGATAGATTCTATACAAGTACATATTATCATGTAAGTGGTTAAAATACTTAGATATTATAAAAATATCTTATATAAATATATTCAGTTGATTTGATCCAATCTTTGTATTTGGATCCAATCTCTTAGCAACAGAAAAACATATATTCAGAAGGAACAGAAAATTTTCAGGACAAATCAGCCAATTAAGTAAAAACCTTTGATTCCTTTCGTTTTATCTCTAGGGTTTGTACCTATTAATTAATTTAGAGCAAAGTAAAGGTGATAAAATTGGAATACTTTCCTTAGTATGATTTTTATTACACACTATGATATAGTACAAATTTAGTAAGTGGTAATCGATTCCCTTAACAATTTGTTGACTTATTAGTGTTTACAAAATTTAAGATTCATTAGAGTTATTGGCTGATTAGTTAAAAGTGATTTAGAAATGTTTGGATCAGTGATCCTGTCATTACACTTTTGTAGAGTCTACAATTTTGGTGTGGGGCCGAAATGAAACTTTAAATTATCTATCCAATATAACTCTAAATGGGGTAAGTGTCACGTTAGACTAGCATTGCAAAACTCTTCCAACTTTCAGGATAGTTTGAATGACTATTGAATTACCAAATGTGTGTGCAGTTACAGAAAATTTGGAGGCATGCTCTGTATCCTAATGATGAGAGCTGAGAGACAGAAAGCATTGTCAAGGTTGTTTTCATTATTCTGGAAATTAAAGTTTGATATGAAGAAACCAAATTACAGATTTAAAAACAAAGTGAGTGCATTGGCTAGGAAACACTAAAAATGCAGAACTATTTGGCATTCCAGAATCAGTCCCTTTATTTCTCTTGAATATACAAACACTTTTCCTCATATTTGTAGTACTCTACAGTTCTAATACAACTGACATCAAAAAACATAACTTTGATTACTTCATAAATAGATTAGAAGCCATACCCCTTTCTGCAATCCCCTAAAAATATACATTTCCTCTTTTCCCCATCCTTTGAAGATGATCTTTTTTTTTTAATATGCAAGTGTACCATATAGTTCTCCATAGACTATTTTGTTCTTTTGATTTGTTGGGAATTTGTAATAATTTTGAACAGTTGTTTCTATTAACAGTAATCAGTCTGAAACAGAAAGTATCATATAATCATATTCTTGCCAGAGACAAAAATTTCTTCACATATAGGGGACTAGTTCATAGAACTCCTAGAAACATAGCATCATAACAAGAGTTGTATATGCTTCAGATTCATAGAATGCATGTTTTGATTCATAAATGCCTGATAATTTATCGAAGTACACATTAAGGTTTTTCATCTTTTTTTGATTATTTTGTGCAGGCACACTGCTGGACAGTAGGGATGCTGATATAAAAGGTCTCTACACTAAAGGAGCTCCTGGTTTAGTGGGGTTCATAAAGGAATGTTGATATCTATGGTATCCGTCACAGATGGTCAGAGAAAAGTAACAAAATAGCATACAAAGTAATATAACATAAAATTGTGCAGTACTTAGAGAGTTTAGATTTGAGTGATCAAGGGAAAGCATATCATATTGGAGCTGTACCTGGCATGACAGTATGCAAAGTTCACATTTCAGATTCAAATTGTACCGGAATTAAGTCTCAACTGCATCAACCGTGTCAACACAACTTGCTATGTGAACTATTTAGCCTTTACTTAGCTGCCTTAGCCTAAATTTATTCCTTTGTAAAATAGAAATAAAATTATCTACTCGATAGTTTTGTTAGGAGGCTTTTTCATATTAAGATGCTGTCAAAGATTAAGTAGTTTGCCTAAATTCACACAGATCGTGAGTGGTGCAACAGTGATTCTCAGAACCCAAGGAAAGTTAGCTCTAAATACTGTGCCTTAACCACAATCTAATAAATGATCCCTTCAACATGCTCTGAATGTCCCTCCTTACTATCCTTATGAGGACCTCTTAATTTTTTTCAGGGCTAAGTTATATCTACAGTCCATTTTATTTAGAGACACATTTTTACCAAACTCATGAATTATTCAATAGTTCAAGCTCAAACTATCATAATCTCTGTTTTTCTTTAGTAAGAAATGTTCTAAAATGTAGGCTCAGTAGATAAACCACAATTCAAAAACCACATCCACTAACTGGAGGATTGGAGCCCTTCATTTAGGTTGAAGACTAGTGATTATGTGTAGTATGATCTAGAGATGAACTAGCCACTTAATTTCTAAACTTAATTTCTGACCCCAAACTTACTATTTTCTGTTACTTAAATAATATGATTGCTTAATATCAGTTGTAGCATCACTGGGAAAAGTTCTCCAGAATCAGATAATTAAATCCATTTATCTCCTCCTTTTCAAATTTTATTTTTCTCTAATGAATGACATTTTAAATATACTATGGGGTTCATTTACTAACCAATTATTAAAATATAACATAAATGTACAAATACATAAAAAAAGTATATAGTATGATATCACAAAGTGAACACATGCATATAATCATCATCCAGGTTAAAAAATGTAGCATCAGAAGTCAGTCACCTGGGTGCCTTTCTTAATCATTATATTATAGCCTTTTAAATCTGTTAATCTAATCACTCTCTGGACATTTAACACCATAGATTTATTTTGGCTGTTTTCAAATTTTAAATAAATGAAATTATGTAGTATATACTCCCATGTAGTTGGCTTCTTTCCCTCAAATTTATGATTGCTCTTGAATGTAACAGCTTTTCATTTTATTGTTTTGTGAATATGACATATTTATCTCTTTTACTTTTGATGAGTAAAACTGGATTGTTTCCCCTTTGGGCCTTAAATTAGGTTCCTAGGACTTCTGTAACAAAGAAGCACAAACTGGGTGGTCTAAAACAATGGAAATTTATTCTTCATTGTTCTGGAGTCTAGAAGTCTGAAATCAAGGAGCTCGCAAGGCCATGTTCCCTCTGAGACCCATAGAAGAGAAGCCTTCCCTGCTGCTTCTAGCTTCTGATGTTTGCCAACAATCCTTGGCTTTTTTTGGCTGAATGCATCGCTCAACTCTGCCTTCATCATCCTATGAACATTTGAAGAAATCTTTTCTTTTTTTAAGATTTTATTTATTTATTCATGAGAGACACGGGGGGGGGGGGGCAGAGACATAGGCAGAGGGAGAAGCAGGCTCCCCATGGGGAGCCAGATGCTGGACTCTATCCCAGGACCCCAGGATCATGCCCTGAGCTGAAGGCAGATGCTCAACCGCCAGGCCACCCAGGCATCCCTGAAGAAATATTTTCTTAATTCAGAGTTATAAAGATATTTTCCTAAATTACCTTGTAGAAATACTCTTGCTTTATTTCTCATACTTAGATTTACACTCTTTCTGGAATTTAAGGCATGGCATGGTTAGGAGTCAATATTTTCTTTCTCATGTGGGTATTCGATGAACCCATCATCATCTACTAAAAAATTTTATGCTTTACCCACTGTGTTCCACTGCCATTGTTTTCATAAATCATTTGTTCATACATATACGAGTCTGTATCTATGTTCTGTATGCTGTTCTAATTGTATCAATCTTAATCTAATCAGGAATTAAAGTTTGAAAGTTGGACCTCAGTTCCTTTGAAAGGCTTGTCAATTTCTGCTCCACCCTACTTTTAAGAAACAGTTTGTTGGAGTCCCTACTAAAATTCTAGTGTATTTCCTAGAGCCATTCTTTCTTTGTTAGCTCTGAATCCAGCTTTTCTTCTTCCAGCCCTGTAATTCTCCTGAATGTTCTTCATAGCTTCTAGTGTCTGTCACTCCTTTCAAATTGAGGGATGATTGACTCCAAATGTCTAGCTCAGTTGTTTGGACCCTTGTTTTTCAGAACCAGAAGTCCTCACCCACCATGTTGGTAGATTTCCAGTGGCTTCAAATATATTTCAGTATTATTTTCTGTTCCCTATATACTTATTTTCACATGGAAGGATAGTCTAAAGTTAGTCCATCAGTCCTGGGAGCAAAACTACTTTTGTTGTGTTTTGAATTAACTACAGAAATAATTGGCATCTCTGTATTTTTACAGAATTATGGTGAAGAATATTTATATGTATATTCATGTTATGTCACTAACTAAAACTCCCAAGATGGGGGGGTGACAATAATTATGTACACTATCACTTTATTCCTACTTCTTTTCTTCGGGAAGTGACAGCCTAACACCATCACTACTCGTATCTATTACTTTATTCCATCATTCTACTGCTCTATTGTATCTCCTTAGCAAGTTCAACTTCAACACCTGTGTCTCTGCCATTATCTGTTGTCTTTATTATCCTCTGTTTTTCTTAACTTCCATTTCATTCTAATTGGAAGGGCATTTTTTTATTTCCTGGGAGATAAAGAATTGAATCACAAGATTTAATTGCAGAGATTGCCAAGATCTTGTTTATTGTCAGTGGTACACTATTAACAGAGAAGATGAAGCTATTACAAGCCAAAAATGTTACTGGGAAACAAACAGAACTCTTAGCCCATTAGTCTTATCATTTGTTTAAGTCTCAACATCATCTAATATGTAACACGGCTCCATTAGTCAGGGTCTTAACAGGAAACAGAGAACACAATCAAATTAATGTAATTGTGGAGGGTTTGTTTAAAAGGCGTTAATTATAAATGTATGGGTGGACCACAGGCAACAGGGCAGTGGAACTAGAGGAACCAAAAGGCTAGAAGCAGGAGCAGAGCTGTCACTGCCCCTTGGACCAAGAGAATCAGTAGAGTTGCTAGAGGCAGGAAGGAGAAAGAGCTGTACATAACATCTACCCTGAGAAGAGTAGGCAAGGTCAATAAATGTAACCAGTTAATGGCACCTTCCTAAGAAAAGAACAAGCAGTCTGACCTCAATCTCCTCCCACCACTCTCCTGCCTGGGATCCCCAATGGCCAAACACAACTGGAAGTCAGGCTGCACAGGGGCCATGGATGTAATCTATATGGGTCAGCCTTGCAAAGCAATGAGGAGAGTAAAGATGGTTAGAGAGTAGATCTAGAGAGACAAACAGAATATTACTGGCACAGGGTATATATATATATATATATATATATTATGCCTCAACTCCCACTTTGTCCTGTTTCACAAGGGTGAGAACCTGTGACCCTAACACAGGGGATGTATAAAGTCCTATCATCATTAGATAATGGCAGTTCAATCACACTCTCACACAAAATCTAAAATGTTTGATACAACCTGTGTCTTTCACATAGAGGGAAATAATGGAGAAAGGACACAATTCAGTTACATCAAATGTAGCTGCTCTTATCCCTCTCTCTGTAGTTGATCACAGGGCTTATGTTGAAAATATGAGTAGTCTTTTCCACCACCAATTTTACCAATTTTCTAGCCTTCTGCCGGTGATAGCTTATGTGTCAGTTAAAGGCTTTTAGATAAAGGAGGACTACCTCCAAAGGAGCAGGATACTTTGAGATGTGAGGTTTCATCCCTATCCACGAATGTCCAAATGATCTTATTCTATAGGCCAGTGTCCCATTCCTTTGTCACTCGTCTTCTTACCTTAGCATGAGAAACATGGTGTGATTGAGTATTCAAATAGCACTGTAACTCTGTATAAACTTCCAAACAGATTCAGGGCCTGGACCTCAGCCATATGTGTCCTGTCATTACAGAAAATTATTTGAAACTGCCAGAGTGGCTTTGTGTTTCTTCATATGTTCTTAACTTGAATTCATGGTTCTTATATTCATTTCTCCCATGCACATTCTTAAGGTATATAAGGAGAATCCAGGTGGTATCATAATCACTACTGCCATGGTAGCAACCTCGTGACTCAGATCTTTGATTTCCTCAGACTTTACCCTCCATCTATATTCTATCTCATACTACCACCAGTGATAATTTCAGTAACCTCAATGTCATATATTACCTGTGTCCTACCTATGTCCCATTACTTCCTCCCTCACTCAGCAAGATGTTATTCTGCATTACTGAAATGCATGACTAGCACAACACCAGAATCCAATTTTGAGAGCCTCTTTCCTGAGGCCATTTTAGTACAAATTACTATATCAGTAAGGAAGCCAGCAGATAACAGATGGTACGCTCAAATTAAGATAATATGAGGAGATTTTATGTACAAAATGAGTAACTTTAAAGGTATGGGTACAGAGTGGGGAAACCACAAGAGACAGTTCAAGAATCTGGAGGTAATAGTGGTGGCAGAGCTGTCACCATTAGTCATGAGGAGTAAAGGGAGGCAGGCCTGAGGTTATAGCAATTAGAGAGAACCAGAAGGACAAATCCCTTACCTCCAATCTCATCCAGACTAATAGTTTCTTCCTGGCCCAATCTCTTCAGGTCTCAGATCTAAATTCATATCCTTGAAAGGTTTTCCTGTTCTGTCTATGCAAGATAGCTTCACCATCTCCCTCCTTGACTGCTTTCTATACCATTTTCTCATGGCATGTATCAGCCTCTGACATTATCTCATGTCCTTCTTCTACCACAATCTGATCTTCTAGTACAATTCCATGACTGCAGGAATCATGTATATCTTATTCTTTGTCATTTCCCCAATAGTAAGAATAGTATCTGGCATATAATAAATAATTAATAAATATTTGGCAACTGACTCAAATGAAGAAATGTTTGAAAAAAATATTTTAAAAAAAGTGCTGATGGCTGAGGCTAATGGTGGTCATTGACTGGAGAAGAAAAGATGAATTAAAGGAAGTAATTAAGGTGAGGGATTGAATTAGAACTGAGGAAAGAGAGAAATGAGACAAAGATGGTGCCACCATGTCAAACCTTGGAGAAAGGAACAGTTTGTAATGCTTCTGTACAGAACTTGGTAGGGTCACTCTTTTGAGGAGATTACTATATATTTAGTCTTGGAAATGTTTAAAAGACTTTCTTAACACTTGAAGCTTCCAAGTGAAATGTATGAATAACATATGCAAATAACAAAATGGCTGATATGGGAGTGCCTCAAGAGCCAATGCACAGAAGTTATATGAGTAACAACAATCACATATTCTATATGCCTCAAATGTCTGATGCTTTCTTTAAACCAAACCATACCAAAAATCAGTGAACACATATTTACTGAAATCCTTCTGTAGGCTCACCTTTATTTCATGAGGCACCAAATTATTTCTCATAATATTATCCAAACAAGTTGATTTTAGAAAGCTTTAAGATCTAGTACATGTAGTTAGGTAGACAACATTTTTACTCATTCATTTTCCTTAACCATGTTTAGATATCAATCTAGTGAAATAAATAAATACAGATTTCAATAGATGGGAGTGAAGAAAAAGAAAGGAAAGGAGGGAGTGAAGAAGGCAGACAATGTTGAATCTGGGACACATGCCAGCATTGCGCTAGGCTACTTTCACATAAGAACTCATCGAATCCTCACATACATCTCAGAGCTGGGTATTATTCATTTCTCAACGTGAGGATGAGAAAAGATTCAGAAATTTCCTGAAGTCATTTTGATATTCAAGCCAGCAATAAAATTCTCACTTGACTCCAAATCTCAGGGACTTTCCACCACTCAATGGTTCTTCATGTGAAGAAAGGATCTAAGACTTCAAGTCTTTATGTTTGTACTACCTACAAAGAGAGAGGGAATTTCCTGAAAGAATAAGCAAAAGTTAAGATATACCACATCCTCTTATTTCTAAAAAATAGTAATCATTAATTTCCATTGCTTTTGCTTATTTCCTAGAGTGTATATTCCAACATTTTAACAGAATTTGGCTATGTTTAATTTAGATTTACCTAAATACCTGAAAGAGTATTGCAGACTTTGTTGGACTTATTTTCTCATTCAAAGTTTTTTTTTTTTAAGATTTTATTTATTTATTCATGAGAGACACACAGAGAGGGAGTCAGAGACATAGACAGAGGGAGAAGCAAACTCCATGCAGGAAGCCCGATGTGGGATTTGATCCCAGGACCCCAAGATCATGCCCTGAGACAAAGGCAGATGCTCAACCACTGAGCCACCCAGGCTTCCCTCTCATCCAAAAATTTGTTCTTCCTACCACCTTCTTCCCATCCGTTTGTCTTTTTCTCTTTCCTAGGCTATCCCTTCCTCTTCTGACATACTCATCCTTGCCTACAGCTTTCCAAGATGACTGGATGCTGCAGAGGGCCTGGAGCCAGAACTTCCTCCCAGCGTGGCTAGAAAGGAAGAGTGGAAAGTCAGAGTGATGCCTAGAGCCTGACTGGAGCTTGGAGGAACTTTATCATTCTAACTCAGATTTTTAAAATTCCACCCACTTAATCATTTGATGGCCCATTTCAAATATATAATAATTTTAATTACTAAATAGCTTTTAATTATTAGCACAGTATTTGTCAAAGAGCATGTAGGCATTGGACTGGCACTGATGAATATGGTCATTCTGGTCCTTGAAGAGTTATAGTATCATTGGAGATACAGACAGTGACATGTGTGGATGGGCATTATAGAAACACAGGGAAGGTGATTAATTCATCCTGTAGATGTCAAAAGAAGTCTTTATGGAGTACATCTACTCCATATGGAGTATGGAGTTCATCTACACATGAAGTCAGTTTTGAAGAATGATTAACATTTGCCAAGCAGTAAAACAGTGTAGGAAAAAGGTAAAGGGGTGAACGTTATATAGTAATGTTAGATTCATGTCTTTGTAGAAAGGAGACGTGCCAGAGAACCCACTATAAGAGTTGCAACTACGTGTCAAGTGTCCTCATCTATGTGGTTCTAATTACAACACAACATTCCAGTTACTTAACAAATAACTGAGCCCACAGATAACAATTCTTTGGTGGATCTATGAACCACCTATATTTTGAAATGTAAAGCATCTTCTAATGTTCCCTTTATGGCAAGATGCATCTTGGCATTTTTCTGAAAAGTTAAAATTTTATTCAGGGCACATTTTTCTTTTGTGTCTGGCAAGAAGTGTAACTTTTGCTTCAGGCACTTGAGAGGGATAAAGTTTCTTTGGTATGGGCAAATCACATGGAAATGCAATACAATCTTTTTTTTTTTTTTTTACAATCTTTGTTAATTTAACCTTACATCACCTTCCTTCCACTCATTTGCTCATCAACTGACAGTTCTCATTGCAGTGGGAAATTAGCTATCATTTTGTATGATCTTATTGTAAGACACTGTAAAACACATCATGGCATCACTGATATTTTATCTGAAGTTCTATTGCTCTTGCTTGCTATTACCCCCCTAATGTGCTACCAATTTGATTACCTCATAGTACAAATACTGTTGTGGGGTGATAACAAAATAGTTATACTTCATGTATACTCTAACTGCCAAGCATTACCTTTCACTCTGTAAATACTACTTGGAAATATGACTCTGGTGGCTAGTTACTGGGAAAATTTACAGCATGCTTTCCAGAAACCTATAAAAAAGACAAATCTCACTAAGGAAGACTTTGGTTCTGCTCTTTCTGTTGTCTGTATTTTATATTCTCTATTTTGTACTTTGTGATCTAAAGTACAACTCAATGTTGTAGTAGATTTCACATGATTAAAAATGGCATGGAGAGATAAGGAAATATACTGATGCAGTGGCTAAGCTTGTCTGACATATACATGGAGACTACAGGGGAGCATGTTTTTCCCTGTCAGGATGTGACACCATTTTGTGAAATTTGCCCAAGAGACCTGTTTATCTAATATCTGGCTTCCTTTAGCACACATTTTTCAATGCTTACTTTTTTTCTTCCAAAAACAAAAAACAAAACCAAATAATGAAACTTTATAATCAATTGGGAATGTCTATATAACATATGGTGTAATGTAGTGTTGGTATTTATCTAACTATCAAGTTCTTGATTATTCCAACAACAAATTTTCAATTATTCACACATGTTTTGACCATTTTTTTCTAAATCTAATTACACAAGTATAACTAGTTTAAGCATCCAGAATGATGAAAGTGTACTGTGGCAGATATCTGTGTTAGATTCTTTACAGCTTTTATAATATTTAATCTTCATAACAGCCCATTGAGGGAGTATTATTATCCATACTTCATGGATAAATCAATTAAAACTCAGAAAGTTTAATTAAGTTACTTAAGGTTATATAGCTACTAAATGGCAAGTAAAGAAAAATATTTAACTTGAAGTCCTTACATTTTGTCTAGTACATATTGCATTTCATGGGTGAGGATTGATTTTGTTATTTTAAAGGATTGTTTCCACATGTTTAATCTATTTGACAATCTCCAGAAGACTCAGTTTTCTTTGCACTTCAGACTTATCCTTATTCCAGGCAGAGCGTAAGTTAATGGGTTAGGGACACGAGGAAGGGTTAGTAATTAATTAGTAAACTGTTCCTAATACTTGATGAAAAATGGTTCTTTCAGTGACAACCTAGCAAAAGTTCAACACATGGAGAATTTATTAACCACACAGGAAAGTAACTCAAGAAATGGTTTGTAAATGAAAAAGTGATGGGAGTATGATAAATATAAATTCTAATGCAGATCATTAAGATATGTGAATGTTGTTAAATAAAGCTGTGACAAAATAAATTGTGTTATTGCCTAAATAAAGAATTTATTCAAACTAGAGTGGTCTTTATGAAGTCTAGAAATTGAGGAATGAGAAGAATGAAAGAATTTGTCTCTTAAAACCATCCAGTTGTCTTTTTTTTTCTAATATTCTCTTAAGCTACAAAATTCATTTGAGCTAGAACTAACATAAAAACTCAGTTAAAATGCAAACAATAAAACTAATTTTCTTAACATAGAACTGATGTCTTAAGATAGTACTGACTTTTATTCAACAATTTAACATTTTTATGATCATTATCCCTCATAATTAAAGTAAGATGTTAATTTTAATGGGCTTTAGAAAATGCGAGAAGTATACAGACTAGTAAAAAAAAATATAGTCACTGGTGGGGTACCTTGGTAGCTCAGTGGTTGAGCATCTGCCTTCAGGTCAGGTCATGATTCCAGGGTCCTGGGATCAAGTCCTGCATTGGGCTCCCTGCAGGGAGTCTGCTTCTCCCTCTGCCTGTTTCAGCCCTCTCTCTGTGTCTCTCATGAATAAATAAATAAAATCTTAAAAAATATAGTCACTGGCAACATACACACATATACTCAATTGGAATAATATTTCCTATGATTTTATACATCAGTATCTTTACTCAAATTTATATCATCCTGCTTTTTCCATATCATTAAATATTTCCCTTGGAAAAACAGGATTATGATAATATAAAATTTAATTACATAGACATACTCATTTATTATAATGGATCTTATAACAATGACTTTTCATATTTTTATGTGACTATGAATACTGATATAAACATCACTGTCCTAGAATCTATGTGCACATCTCTAATTATTTCTTCAGGAGAAATTCACAAAAGTAGAATTACTAGATGGAAAAGTGTAAATATTTTGAAGACTTTTTGATAAAATTTTGCCAAATCAACTTTCATGGAATTAGTAATAATTTATTACCATCACTAATATATTGGTATACTAATGTGATTCTTTGAATACATATGAGACTGAATGTCTTCCTGTATTAATTAATTATCTGTTTTTTTATTATATGAATTAAAAAAAATATTTTTGACCATTTTTCTCTGGTGGTATTTAGGTTTTATCGTACATTGTTAAGGCTTTTTGTGCATCAAATATTAACATTTTTTAAAGATTTTATTTCTTTATTTATTATTGAGAGACAGAGACGCAGAGACACAGGCAGAGGGAGAAGCAGGCTCCATGCAGGAAACCTGATGTGGAACTCGATCTGGGGTCTCCAGGATCACACCCTGGGCTGAAGGCAGGCGCTAAACCACTGAGCCACCCAGGCTGCCCTAGCATTTTGTTAAAGGTGTTAAGTATTTATCCCAATTAAGTAATATTTAAAGTATTTATTAATTTTTTAAGAGGTGCTCAGATCTACCAAGAATCTCCTTTATTCAGTATCCCAATGCATTTATACTTAGCAAGACTTCCTTAGCTTGATTAGTTTTATTTGTGTCTCTCATTTGTGTTTAATTTTTCAATCAGTACAGAATTTATATTGATATATGTTATATGTGTCACCTGTTGATATAAAATATATCGACAAGAGGATAAATTAAATGATCTATTTGCTCTCCTTTACATCTACTTTTGCTCCTTTCAATTCATTCTCAATATTACAATCATAGCAGCTTCATATTTCTACACATCCATTTTCTCATGTTTAGCATGTAACTATAAAAATAATGAACAGACTCTAATTCCTTATATCTTATAATATCTTATAATATTGGCCTCTTATTAAGGCCAATTTATAAGTGGAGGGAAAGAAAATTGTAAGATGTTCAAGAAATGCCATCTGGCAATGTTTGGTAAATAGCAAATGAGAGATATAACCAAACATATAGAAATGATCAGCTAAAATTCCTAGTAGAGTACTGAGTCAGCCAGGATGAAGTTCTTGGATCTTGAGGCATAAGAAGGATGGACTTAAATCAAATTAAATAGTAAAAAAGGAATGGCAACAAGGAGTAGAGAATAGTGTCTGTGATATTGATCATTTTGGAAGGAAATAAGTATAACAGGTCTCATTTTAGCAAATAACTGCTTTGCTGCTACATACTTACAGAATATAATAATAGGAGTTGGTAATACTTAATCGATGGCTTAGTTGTGCTAAAGATTGGCTATATGATCTACACAAATTTACTTCATTTTTCTGGGTCTCTGTTTTCTCATTGTTAAAATGACAGAGGTGGATTAATGGATGTCTAAGGTCACTGAAAATACACAATTCTCTGAGTCCATGATTCTGAATGCTTAGAATTGTAGTCACTGTAGTGAACAGAAGAGGATTAGAGAAACCCATTTATCAACTCTCAAATTATTCCACATGGGCGGATGTTTCTTCTTTCCCTAGACAAGACAGGTCATTTTTATTCATCTTATACTCTTTCTATCCTACCTACATTATCTCAAATGGACTCTTTTTGACTATTCTACACCAAGAAATGTTTTTTTTTAAGTGAGTATTTACTAAGTATGTAATTATCTGTACCACTTGGGCACAAAAATAACTTGAAACTCTCAAGCAGTACATTCAAAATAAACCCAAAGTATATATACACTAAGGCCTGCAAGTTTAAAAAAAGGTTCAGTATAGAAAGAAACTGCCATGGAAAACAGTTTTCAATGACCTCTGCTGGTCAGAATAATCTCAGATCTGTGTTTTGCTGAGTCATTTTTGCTTTCTATACATTTCACTCTGTTGCCATGCCAACCTTCCCATTCCTCTTAATATGAAGATGGCTAGATGTTAACCCGGGCATTTGAAAAGATGAGTTGTTAACTCCCAAATAGAAGTGTTGATTTAGGATGTATTGAGCGAGGGGCCAAATGTCTGTTCTAGTCATTTCTGTCTTCCCAATTTTATAAATCCTTCAGATCATGCACTGCTTCCTTCTGAGAAGATAAACAGACTTACTATGAGGGTTGATGAAAAGCACTCCATGTTTTAGTATTTTTCACTGGTAAAAAGTTGCAATGAATTTTAAAATTCTCTAGTATGAACCTTCTGCCAACATAAGAGTGGATTGTTGAGTCCTGTTGCTTATCAAGGAAATAGCATGTAGTTTCAAATTTCAGGAAAGTTTTATCTATAATTTTGAAAGGCTGTCACAAATTTTTTCATGAAATTCTATCAATTGCAAGTATTGTATTTGTTCATTTCAGGAAACCCATTTTATCCTGTGTAAAAATTTACATAAATTAATAAATCATATATTCTTAGATTATTCAGAGAGAGAGTATTCGGTTAGTTCAGAAAATAGGACTACTTTGCAAAAAGAACCTATAGAATGGTTCCCTCTCTAGCTCTTCAGAAAGGCATGCTAATTTTGGAATAAAAATTTCAGATGCATGATAATCTAAGCCCACTCCAGTAATTGAATCTGGAAGACAATTTTTCTCAATGTTCATTTAGTTATGAATTGTGTTCTTCTAAATCTGCCTTTTCCGCTCATCAATGCACAATCAAAACACATATGTGCAATGAACACAAAGCATGCTTCTGCAGAGAAGTTTGTGGATCTTAAGTAACCTTGGATTTTCCCACTTTGTTCTTGTTTAATCCATCACCCTCTGCTTTATCATCTTTGCAGCTAGCCACCTCCTTATCTACAATGTCTGAGTCTTCTGTTTTACCCCTTCAACCAAGAAGTTTTGCTTTTTCTATATTGGCTTTTGTTACCACTCCCACATTATTTGCTCAAAAACCCATTTTGGTCCTTGAGTCTTCATCCCCTAACCAGAAAAAACTCCGATGTCAAGTTAGCAGTGTGACTGAGCCTCTGAATTTGCTACTTCATCTGAGATGAGCTCTTTCTATAGTTCTAATAGCAGACTGTGGTTCTTGGTGGAAATTGCCACATTATTTTGATAGAAGCAATTTGGAATCAGATTTCAGATTTTGAGTCATAGCTCTGTTATTTGCCAGATTATTATTTTTTTAAAAAAATATCGTACTTAAATTATAAGTTTGTAAGTTATTTTGTATAACACGAGGATTTCAAAGTTTTCTTCATTGAGTTGTAGTAATGATTAGAAGATAACACATGCTAAGTGGCTAGTATTATATCTGACCCATAGCATGTGCTCAATAAATGATAGAACAAATCTAGGAACTCTCAATATTGAATCATGTGTTTTTTTAATGAGATGATCTGGGGTTTCCTTAATACTACATGGCAGTAACACCTGACTGTACATCACTTTCCATTAAAGAACAGAGCAGCCACTAACTATAACCTAAGGAAGCCGTATCCCATTCTTTGTATGCTTGTGAGGAGTGTGGTTTTATGTATTAACCCGGACTCAAAGTTGACCTCATCTTTAAGAGAGCAGATACTATAATTATATAAGGCTATAATTATAGCCTTCTCATCCTCTACCAACATTAAATCAGCCCTAAAAGGAAGACTATTCCACTAAATATGAGAGACATTATACAGGGAATATTCACTAAGATTAACAGTTGCTTTTCTTGAGAAATCATGTGCTGCTACTGCTTACTACTGTTCTTGTGGAGAGTTTTAAGAAGTGATAACTTTTGTGTCTTGTCATGCAAAAAAATACATACATATTATAAGTATATACTTTTATTTATGTATATTATTTATATTATTGTATACATTACATAAATATAAAGAAATAATATAAGTCATGGAGGACAGGAGGCAATAGGATGATATACTCAAAGAATGGAATGAATAAAAGATCATTGACCAGGAATTCTAATCTAACAAAAATACCCTTCAAAAATTATAACATAATTAGGAGATTGCCACGTAAACAAAAACTGAGCAATTTTTTTTTTGCTAGCAGACTTGCCTGCAAGAAAAACTAATTGGGGTCCTTTAAGCTAAAATGAAAGAATACAGACAATAACTCAAATCCATATGAAGAAATAAAGAGCACGGCCAAAGTAACTGCATAGATAAAAGTTGATAATACCAAAAGCTGGTTCTTTGGGAAAAAAAAAAGAAAAAAGACAAGTCTTTAACTAGACAAATAAAAAAAAAAAAGTAGAAGAGATTCAAATCATGAATGAAATAGGAAACATTAATGACCTTATAGAAAGTTAAAAAAACTATGAGAAAATACTATGAACAATTACATATAAAATTTAAATAGGGTAGACATGTAACAAATAAACAGATTAAATTTCTAACAAATTGTTTTTGAAAAGAAGAATGTGACCTCACTGGTGAATTCTACCAAATGTTTAATTAAAAAATAACATCAATACTTCACAAATACTTCTGAAAATTGGAAAAGTATGAATCATTTTCCAACTCATTTTATGATGTCAGTGTTACTCTGTTACTAAAATAGGCAATAGGACCCCAAGTGAAGGAAACTGGTGACCAATAACGCTTATGACTATAAATGCAAAATTCCTCAGCAAAATACTAACTAGCAAACGTAACCCACCATTATGTAAAATAAATTATATACCAAAACTAATGAATCTTTCCTTAGAATGCAAGATTAGTTCAACATACAAAAATTAACCTGTGTAATATATCAGAGTAATAGAATAAAGGACAAAATGCATTGATAATTTCAACACATTCAGAAAAAAACATCTGGGAAAATCCAGCATCTTTTCCTAATAAACTAGAAATAGAAGACAAGGACACCTATGAAAAATTCACAGCTAACATTTTTTAACCAAGAAAGACTGAGAGCTTTTCCCTTAGGTTTGGGAACAAGACAATTGTGTCCATGCTCACCACTTTTATCCAGTACTACATTGGAAGTTCCAGACTGAGATCTTAGGCAAGAAAATAAAATAAATTGTACCTATGTTGGAAATTATGTAGTGAAACTGTCCCTATTCTAAAATAGCAAGAACTTGTGTAGAGAAAATGTTAAGAGCTACACATACACTCACGCACACACACACACACATAAGTGCATGTGCACGCAAACTTGAGAGAAACTTAAAATTAGTGAGTTCCACAATGTGGTAGAAAAAAAACATAGAAGAAATCTTCATAACTTTGGATTAAGAAATGTTTTTTTAGATATAACATGCAAAGCACAAGCAGCCTTAGGACACCTGGCAGTTGAACGACTGCCTTCGGCTCAGGTCATGATCCCAGAGTTTCAGGATGGAGTCCCACACTGGGCCCCCAGGGGAGCCTGCTTCTCCCTCTGCTTATGTCTCTACCTCTCTCTGTGTCTCTCATGAATAAATAAAATCTTAAAAAAAAGAAGGAAAAAAGTACAAGCAGCCTAAATAAATAAATGAATAAATAAATAAACCAAACTTCATCAAATTAAAGACATTTTTGCTTTAAAGAACTGCATTGAGGAAGTAAGCAGATAACAGCACAGTATTGCACTCTTAAAAATTTGTGAAGAAGGTAGATCTCATATTAAGTGTTCTTAACACTCATACATATGCACTCTTCCGCAAAGGGGTATAGGAAAATTCTGGAGGTGATATGTTTTTATTATTTTGATTGTGATAGTATCTTGGTGTATGCTCAATAAAGCTGCACAAAAAAAGAAAAACTTTTGTGGAATAGGAAGAAATATTGCAAATCACACATCTAATGAACTGGTATCGACTATATAAAGACTCTAAAAACTCAATAATACAAAGATAAAAAAATACAATACCACGTAGACAAAATTTGTGAATAGATATTACTCCAAAAAAAAGTACAAATGGCTAGTATACACATGAAACTCTTCTCAAAATCACTAGTTATAAGCAGAATGTAAATCAAAGCCACAATGAGATCCCATTTCACACAGAGTAGGATGACAAAAACAGATAGATAATAAATGAGTGTTTTTAAGTAGTTGGAGAAATTGGCATCCTCAAATATTACTGATGGGATTGTAAAATGAAGCAGTCATTGTGAGTGAGAAACAGTTTAGCAAATCCTCAAAATGTTAAGTGTAGAGTTATCGTAAGATTTGGCAATTCTACTCTTAGTTACTCAAGAGAATTATATATATATATATATATATATATATATATATATTTGCACAAAAATTTATACATGAATGTTCATAGCAACATTACTGGTAATAGGCAAAAAGTGGAAACAACCCAAATGGTCATCTACTGATAAATGGAAAAACAAAACATCCTTTATCCACTCAACAGAATATTAGAGTAAAATAATACGTGCTACAACATATATGAACCTTGAAATTCCTATTAAATGAAAGAAGCTAGTTACAAAAATAAAAATCCACATATTGCATGACTCCATTTCTAAGAAAGGTATAGAATAGCAAGATCTACAGCGACACAGGCAAATTTGTGGTTGCCAGCGCTTATGTGTAGTGGGAAGTGGGGCTGACCACTGCTGGCAGCAGTGCTTCATTTTGGAGTAATGAAGACGATATGAAATCAGATAATAATGATGATCACACAACTTGTTGAATATACTGAATTATTTGCTTTAAAAGGTCGAATTTACGGTATATGAATGATATCTCAGTTATGCGTGTTTTTTCTTTTTTAAGTCATTCAATCTCTCCCAACTGGCTCTCATCAAAATCCCTAGGGGTTCCTCTGGTGTGTACTCCCCACATTATTTCTCTCTCCCTTGTAGCAAGCTAAAGAAACTTACTTTACTGGACTCCAGATGTGTTCTTTGGGTCTTTAGATGAATTTTACCAGTTCCTCAATCCCTATTATTGACAAAGATAATAACAGTGCTATTCAAAATGGTTAATAATTTGCCAAGGTTTACTTAACTTTTATAAAGGAAGGATTCCTTCATTGTATTTTGGAGACAGTAATACCAAATTTGAGGGATTAGTGTAAGATGAAAATGAGATCATGTAAGTGGAGTGAGACACAGAAAAACCATAAATTATAGCAAATATTTGTTATTAAATGTACTATCATTAGTGCCTTTGATGCATAGCAGAATTTATGTCTACTAAAATAAACAAGCATAGAACTGGGCACACCCTGGAAGCAATTGATTTGTAGTCTTTGAGATACCTTGCTAATTTTCAACTTTTACAGGCAAGATACAGGGTAGAAAAACAGACATTATCTCTTTTCCCCTGAATCTCTGTGTTTTTCCAATGCGAATCTGCCCATATTTCTTCAGAATAACTCTGCTTACAATCAACATTATTATCCATTTAACAATTTCATCAGGTAACCTGCTCTTGGGATGGAAGTCCCCAATTGTATGACATAAGTCAGGAAAGCCAACATATTAGCAAATGACAACTATGTCCAAGTCTGCTGCTATGCTTTCTTTACATTTATGTTCTTAACAAGAAATTATCAAATTGAAATTTTAGACGTATATGACAATAGCTGTATTTAAATAGTACCCTCTGGTTTGAAAATCCAAGATTTTCTTATAGCCAACATTTCATTTGTTTTCTAACAAACCTATGCGTTATTTAAAAAGAAAAAAACCCCACAATATTATCACCCTGTAACACATACAGAGAATCTAACGAAAAGAAGAACTCAGCTTGTGAGAATGTGGGTAGGAAAGGCTGCCTTTCACAGCCTTTCATCCTTGCAGGGTCTCAAATCTCAGAGTGCGCCTTGGGTCTAGGAAGTTTCCTTACATGGAGATAAAAAGAGCCCCTGTAGACTGTGCTGGGCATTTTGCCTTGTTTGAGAATATATTTCCTTGTTCCAGATTTGATACGTATTTTTCTGTCCCGCCTGTGTGTTACTTGGCATTTGGCTAACCCCAGTGCTATCTCTGTTCCTGGTGGGCAATTAATGTGGTTCTTTGTTTGCAGCACAAGAGGGGTATGTTGAGACCGTCTCCCTGTGTTAGCTGTAGGATGGAGCCATGAGGGATGAATGCTTACTATAGAGACTGATCTTGTTCTATTTCTTGGTAAAGCAGGCGAGTTTAGTGTCCTTTCTGGCAACCTTTGAACCTGAAAGCCTGTGGGTTGATATTTTGGAACTACTGCTCCCCCTGGCGGCAAGCATTGTTGTTAAGCCCCTCGCTATGAAGGGGACCTCCTCCTCTGGAGGTGGTAACCAGTGTCACTTGCTTGACACTTTGCAAGTGGCTTGGTGAATGACAGTGGTCAGTCTAATCGCTCTTGGTGCTGCTATTATTAACTTGAGTGTGACTAATAATTTTCCTATTTCTCATATTGTTGGCAATCCACCTATTGTCGCTTATTGAGAGAGAAAAGAGGCAGCTTCTCTTGGTTCGTGTAAAGAATTGATCTTTTAAAAGCACCATTCAGTGTGGTTTTCTTTCTTAGGCAAGGTTTCAACACACTATGTTTGAAGATTAATTTTGACATTTTTAACAAACAGCAGTTCTGTTCCTCCTTCATTTAAGTGATTTTGATGATTTATTCCTATTTTATTAAAGCAAGTGATTGCTATTTCACATTTCATAGATTCCAGACAATAATTTTTTATGTATGTTAATCTTTTTCTGAATTGTATTTATTATTTCTAATTTGAGAAATGGTACCTGAATTCTGACTCCTCCATTTGTCTATTTGTCAATATGCTCAAGAAATCTTGATGCAATATTGAATTTTAAGTGTTGTGGGCATCTGGCCTGAAGATCTTATTCTTTTTCCTTTATCACTTGGAAACGAATTTCAGACATTCTATGACATGCCCTTGAAGTGTATTAAAGAGCAACATTGGGAATGACATAGAATTAATTTCAGACAGCATACAGGATGTGCTTAGTTTCCCTTTGTGAATGTCTTATATTCTAAATCAATGTTGTTTAATAGCATTTCTATGATGATTGAAAAATTCTACAGCTCTGCTACCCAATATCACAGTCATGAGCCACCTGTGGCTATTGAGCATTTGAAATTTGGCTAGTGCTAATCAGGAAATAACATTCTAAATTTTACCCAATGCTAATTTAAATTTAAATGGCCACATGTGGCAAGTGTTGATCATATTCAAAGAGCAGTTCTAGATCTTATAGCTTATTTGTGCTTTATACAATCTTTTGATATTAGTTGTCTGGAGAAAGTTTCCTCCAAATCTAAAAGAGTTACAGAAAACTAATAAAAAATCAATGATATAATGGAAGCAACATAGAATTTGAAGTGTTGGTTCACATTGGAAAAAGCCACTTAATCTCCCTTAGTCTCTATAGAAGAGGATTAGAATATATCCTTTTATAAATATGTGAAGGTGCAAGTTAGATCAAATCAAATATGTATGTAAACTTTGGAAAAATAAGAGACTAAATCAGAATTAGTTTCCTTAAATTTCCTAGTGTGAGTGTCTAGAAGCTTATCACAGGGCATTTTCTATCGGTTAGTTTGGGAGACCTCTTTCGGGGATATGGATACTTACATGCTTTTTTGCAAACGCATGTTAAGGATGGTATGTTTTTAGTGTGTTAAGAATTCCAAATAATATTTCTTTTGTAAATACAAGCCTAAGTTTGCATTACAATTTATGATTAATTTTAGTGTTTGTCTCTTGCTTGCTCAGAGATTTGTAAAATTATATATATTTGGATTTAGTTTTAACGATACATAAGTGAACAAACAAGAGCAGGGAGCTACGTTGTACCATCGTGCACCTTTTTTTTTTCTTTATTGGTTATTGACCTTAGGAAAACTAAAGCCATTGTAGAGAAAACTAGTTGGGTGTATTGCAAGTAGTGGCCTGGGGGGAGGGGGGGCAGGGCAGTGAATTAACTAATATGTTAGTGTCTGCAATAAGCATCAACATGCAACTTGTGTGTTAATATTTTTTATTCTACAAACCTTTAGGACTGTTTGAGACCAGTTACAAAAATAGGAAAACACTATGGAAATTTGATTTCAGTTGAATTTCATTCACAGGTTATTTTGGTATAAATACAATGATTTTAAATAATAGATATTCTAATCCTGAAAAAGAGAGCGTTTATCATTTTTTAAAGTCTTCTTTTAGCCCTGAAGTAGGATTTTTCTAATGTATGGATAGATTTATTATTGAAAGCAATATTATTCTCTGGCTTGCTGGAGACTTCCTTATGCAAGAGATCATTTAATAAGGACAGTTACTGAATAAAGAGGAAAAAAAGTAATTAAAACATCACATACTCTGCGAATTTGGCAGGCCCAAAACAATTTGAATGAAATTTAGATTAATAAATCACATGACTGGTGATTTAAAATCTCAACCACTACTGTTAGGAGAAAATTAGTTTCTGCTTTTATCCTCTATATTAGCTTTTTGGTCTGGAGTTAAGCAAAAATAAACATCAGTTCAAAAAATAACCAAAATGTGTTTAAGTCTACAAGATTATAACATATTTATACATTCCTTATGATATTTTGACTTACACATATTATAGTACTGATTAAAATTGAGGCATGCATTAAAATAACTACTCATATGTTTTATTATAATTTTTATTTTATTCTAACTTATTATAAATGTTATTTTAAATACTTTCTATCACTTAGAAATCCTATTCATGCCTTTAGGTCTAATTACTATCTCTTTCTATTTTTTAAAGATTTTATTTATTTATTCATGAAAGACAGAGAGAAAGGGGGTGGGGAGAGAGAGACAGAGACACAGGCAGAGGGAGAAGCAGGCTCCATGCAGGGAGCCTGATGTGGGACTGGATCCCGGGTCTCCAGGATCATGCCCTGGGCTGAAGGCAGCGCTAAACTGCTGTGCCATCAGGGCTGCTCCATTATCTCTTTCCATATGACTTCTAAGCCTTCTTGGCTGTACATACCTAAATATATAAAAATCTATATTTATACCTAAACCAGTCTCTAAATCTGAATCTATACTTACAACTCTATCTCCATCTATCTACCTACCTATCTATTTATCATCTGTGTATGTAGGTGAAGTTACAGAAATCTGTGGATTAAAGCTTAAAAATCTCCTCTGGCATTCACCTCTGTATTTTGAACTACTGACCTGATGGTTTGTCATATATGATGTTCCAGATCTCTAATTGAATATATCTTAATCTTATATTTTTCTCCTGTGGACTTAAGGCAAATTTTGTCCTGACTCTCTGTTTATTCTAATAGTACCATATGCTTAATTTAATCTCTAGCAGCCAAAGCTCTAAATTATTTCTTTTTTTTTAAGATTTTATTTATTTATTCATGAGAGACAGAGAGAGAGAGAGAGAGAGAGAGAGAGGCAGAGACACAGGCAGAGGGAGAAGCAGACTCCATGCAGGGAGCCCGACATGGGACTTGATCCCAGGTCTCCAGGATCAGGCCCTGGACGGAAGGCAGCGCCAAACCACTGAGCCACTGGGGCTACCCTAAACTCTATTTCATAAATAACAAAGCTTTGGTCAAATTTTGCTATTGGCAGTATAATTCTCTACTGAATTTCTGTCTTGACTTTGGACACAAAAATGCAGTATGTTATAATTTTTTTATACATTCGACAGATACTATTAAAAACCTACTCTTTTTCAGGCACTGAGACGATAGGAAGGGGTAAGCCTGATACTCATCCTGAGCTCAAATATCTTAGAATTTAGATGGTAAAACCAATGTTAAATAATTGCATAATGATCCACTGATACTTGTGCATCCTTAAGCTAATTTTATTCTACTTGCCTTGCAAGAAAAGCTAAACCATCACTTCCTTCTAAGGAACTTTCCTTGTTCTACTCTTAATTTCCCATAGCCTGATAGTTTACACTGTACCTATACTGCCAACCTCCAAGCCAATTTTAAATTATTTAACATCATTTAATTGATCATAAACTCATCAAAGAATATTCAACTCTGAATATCCACAGCTCCTGAAAGCAACAGGAAATCAATAAATGTGGTGAATTTAAATGTGTATAAAACCACCAAGTACCCATGTTTAATCAGAGAGTATTTTCAGATTTCTTTCTGCTGTGTTTTTCTGCTGCTTTCATTGTTTTTATTCTTCATTACCAAGAAATTATAGAGTTGTCATGCTGCCTTATAATTATTCACTAACATTAATGCATGTTGGATTATTTTACTACATGTTATGAGGATAATAATAAAATCAAGAAAGATGCATAGTACACAAATGAGTCTAGAAATTACTCCAGGCAATTCTTCACATCTTTGTGAATATATATATACAGTAGGTGAGCATATAGAATAAGTAGAACCTGACTAATTAACTTAATTCCTTGTTTTCCTCTGTGTGTGTGTGTGTGTGTGTGTGTGTGTATGGAAATTAGTGACTAAAAAGAAAACAATGTATGCAGAATTCATATTATGTAAATGTATATATTTTAAAGATAAGAATAGAATTTCATTGTTTGATCATTTTCATATTCATCACACTATCTCTCCAGTGCAAATCCTCCCTAAAGAATGACAATGTGTTACCACACGTGGGATTAAATATGTCCCACCCTAAGTAAAGTCACAAAAGCATAAGCCTTTTCTCTTGGGAATTTAATGTTAATGAATTTCTTTTCAAAATTCCCAGGTCTCCAATCTATAAAGGGTTCATGATTGGTTTACTGCTAGGTAATGGCAGTGTTATTCTTAAAAAATAACACTGGTTATTATACCAGTGTCACAAATAATGGCACTTGGAAAGCTGCTTAGTCCTAATGGTAGTCCTATTTATTTCATTGGATGAAAATACTCCTAAGTGAGCAAAAATGGTATAGTTGGAAAGATGCCATTTTCATATAATCAAGGGTAGACTGTTATAGTAGTTGCTCATTGAGATGCAACTAGTGATTGTATTATTTTCATGGTTACCTGCTATTCTTCTTTCTCAAATTCATTTAAAGGAAAAGTCATGTCATATACTTAAGCTGACCTTGTTTTCACAGAGGTCTTAAAATGTAAATGAGTGCATATCTGTATATCAACAAATAGCCCACAAAAAGTAAATATTTTTTTATTATCATTTCTTGTACATTCTTTCACACCTAACCATTTATGGCTTAATAAACTATCCCTCTAATGAAGTTTCAATATTCAAATATAGCTTTTAATCAATTTGCTAAATGACAGTTAAGCAAGTTAGTCACATTAGCCACATCTTGGTGCGCCCATATAGAAGGAATATATCAATTAAAAATTAACCAAAGTTTGTCATTAAAATGGTGCTTGGCATCTTGTTATTAGTTGTCCCTATAATCAGAGCCTGACTGGCAACTGAGAACTTGAGAAATACAATGACTATAACATGAAGATGAGGGAATGTCTTTTTCCAGAGAATTGTCCTATGTACCCTGGTAACACCAATGTGAAGTGCTCAAGGGCTGTCTTTTTTTTTTTTTTAAGATTTTATTTATTTATTCATGAGAGACACACACACAGAGAGAGAGGCAGAGACATAGGCAAAGGAAAGAGCAGGTTCCATGCCTTGATCCCTCAGGTCCTGAGCTGAAGGCAGACACTCCACCACTAAGCCACCCAGGCATCCCACAAAGGCTGTCTTTAAAGTGACTTTTACTTGTTTGAGTCATTTAATAAGGCCATTAGCAATAAATACTTTCATAATATATCAGAGTATTTGAATAGATGAACACTTGGGAAATACACATGTTTGAGTAGAAGTTCTAGGAAATATGTAATCTCAGAGTTTTTCATCAGAGAAACCCACTCTGCAGGTAAGTGTTATTTCAGACACATACACGTGTGCAATTATTTGCATAAAGATTATGTTTCAAAAGTTTTAGCAAAACCAGAAAAGGTAATAGTTTTTTATGACACATGTAGTTTGGTGAGTAAAAATACAAGAACATCTATAGCCCAATAAAAAAAAATGTTAGTCATTTTAAGGATAGTGAATTTTATTTTGAATGCAGCATCAAAGATATAGAAACACACTTACAGCCTCGATATTACTTCCAGAACCTCCGTATCCTCTGCTATTTGCTCTTATTTCTTATATTCATTTCCAAAGTATTCAAATTGTTTCCTTGAGAAAATATTTACAAACTGTTTTTGAACTTGGGAGTATTCACATATTGAAGTGTTCTTTTATATTAATAAAATGGCTGTGGTATAATTTTCTTGTTTGCAGTTCTTTCCTTGATATTTCAATTTGCCAGCATTGCTGAAGATACTAAACATCTTGAACATAGGCCCCATTAATTTCTCAGTTGGTGAATTTGTGTGTGTGTGTGTGTGTGTGTGTTGTGTGTGTTGATCAAGTCATTTTGTTAGGGTGAAGATACTTCACCCAAATTCAATGAGCTGATTGGCTTTTAAGAAATTATTTTTTTTAACAAGAGAAAATATGCCTCTTTTCATAGAAAAAAAAATTTTGATTATTAAAATGACCTTGCCTATGTACGCCATCTGTATACAGTAAGATTGAAAATGGATTATGAGACTAGAATTTGAAGAAATATCAGGAACAGGTCATCTTCTGAAACTAAAGGTAATTGAACCAATATAAGAGGAAGCAGAGGGCAGCCCCAGTGGCGCAGTGGTTTAGCGCTGCCTGCAGCCCAGGGCGTGATCCTGGAGACCCTGGATCGAGTCCCATGTTGGGCTCCCTGCATGGAGCCTGCTTCTCCCTCTGCCTGTGTCTCTGCCTCTCTCTGTCTCTCTCTGAATGAATAAATAAATTTTATTATTTATTTATTTATTTATTTATTTATTTATTTATTTATTTTATGATAGGCACACAGTGAGAGAGGGAGAGAGAGAGAGAGAGAGGCAGAGACATAGGCAGAGGGAGAAGCAGGTCCCATGCACCGGGAGCCTGATGTGGGATTAGATCCCGGGTCTCCAGGATCACGCCCTGGGCCAAAGGCAGGCGTTAAACTGCTGCGCCACCCAGGGATCCCATAAATAAATTTTAAAAAGGAGGAAGTGGACTAACCATTCTCAGGCATAGAGGACTTCTTAGTGTTGTTGTCAAAGATACAAGACTAAATGTGATATGTAAAACATGGAAAAGGGAGGTAGAGATGCAACAAATAAATATGTGTATCTTTGTTTCCTACATTTTGTATGGAATGGGATGTACTGAGTATACAAAATAATGTCCAGTATTCAGCTGATGCCTTGATTCTTACCAGTGGCTAGGATAGACAATGATAGGAAGTGTGAAGTGTGTTATCACAGGCTAGAGTTTTACACCTGGAATATATCCTCGGGTTTCCTGTGGTTGTTGAGGTGTTGAGAACATTGGGAGTGGTGAGGAACACCAAGTAAGAGGAAGTCAGTGTCAGCCTCATCCTGGCTGGGTCAAGTTCTGCCATCAAGTGCTGAACATAGACATGAAATGTTGGAGATATCAGGTGCATAAATTTGGCATTTATAGGAATGCAGTCTGGGGTGGAGAAGGAAGGCTACATGACTTGCAGAGTCTCTGCAAAATAAAAATACAGGGCCTCTTATTCATGGTTATTAAGAATTTCAAGACTATGACAGAAGAGTGTTAAACCAAGTATGGGCCTTTCTGTGTGCAGAACCCTGGGCACTCACACACACATTAAGGTGGCATGGGGTGGGGGTGGAGTGAAAGGCTCCACATCAAGGCATATTTTCATTCTTTAAGAGAATGACAAATATAGGAATCATGTTAATTCAGATTATTGTTATATTTAATTTATTTTTCCCCCATTTTGCTTTATAAATCTTTTAGTTTCCTGTGGTAAAATAATGAACAGGGAGTCTCTTCTCACATATCCAAGTAGAAATAGTTTTCATGTCTCATTGTTTTTACTTGATTATTGAATGCACAGTGCAACATAGAGACTTAATAATGTCTCTTACTTTATTTAATATGAATTAATGATTTTATAATCTTAGCTTGTAGTCTACTCTAGCCCACAGGCCAATGAGTAATGTAAAGGATAATTTCATCATCCAAATTCAGGGAGATTGTATGGTGGCATTAAAAATTACATTTGGGTTGTCTTATCAACATATATGTGACCATAAGTGAATCAATTAAATTATTTAAGTCTAACCTGTAAAATTAATATTGTCTATGCGTCTGCCATGTGAGTCAAGCTATTTAAAAGAATATGCACATTTCACTATTTGTAAATCAAGGGTCTTTAAATTTCCTTCCATGCTAACATTGATATAATGTGTGTGTGTGCATATGCACCTTAGTTGTAAAGAATTTCACCAAGGGTGTAAAGATCAGGGAATGGACTATAGCCTCTAAGAATTGCTTTTTGTTAACCAAGTGAAGGAGAAAAAGCCAGCGATCATTGAGGAACAAAAGAGAAAAAAAAAAAACTAATTTACTCTTTTCTAATTCTAAGGCTATTAAACCATGTTTGGCAGCTAGATACTTATATTTCCAAAACAAATAAAGGTCTTTGCTGGGGTTAATTACAAAGAAATGAAAGTAGTATCTTTTCTGATCACATCACAACTGTCATTTCTCTAACAACAACACATTCCAAATTAGAGGCCATGAAACACCTCGGCCCTATTGTTGGGGCCAGAACCTTTTCAGATTATACTTTCTGTGCCTAAGAAATGACTGTTACAGGCAATTTACCCACAAGTTTCAGGAGATAATATATACACACAACTTTTTTTCCTTAGATATTAAAAAGGCTCTGAATTTGCAAGTCTACAGTGATACATCTGAACCCCAGTTATTCATGAGAATTTCATGGGGGAGGTTTTCACAAGGACAGATGCGTAACCTCCACTTCCAGAGATTTCGAATAACTGATAGGGATTTGGGCACACTTGCTGAAATTACTGTTTAAATTCCTCGAATAAGGGGCAGTCCAGGTGGCTCAGTGGTTTAGCACCACCTGCAGTCCAGGGTGTGATCCTGGAGACCCGGGATCGAGTCCCACGTCGGACTCCTTGCATGGAGCCTGCTTTTCCCTCTGCCTGTGTCTCTGCCTCTCTCTTTCTCTGTGTCTCTCATGAGTAAATAAATAAAACCTTAAAAAGAATTCCCCGAATAATCTCAATATTTAGGGTAGTTTGGGAAATCACTGGTTCCAGTCTATATGTGTTTAACTTCTACTGTCCATGGAGGCAGAGAGGAGGAGAATTCATGCTTTGGGAAGGAGAGATCAAAGTGCTCCAAAATCCTAAACAATGACATCCCTTCCCTACGTGTTTGATATCTTACCTCTGGAAGCTTTAAAGATGAAAAGCCAAGCCTACTGGATCACTTTTCTGCTAGAATGGCAAAACCCTAGACAGGGGTGGCTTTTGGGGGTTGGGGTAAAGTCACAAGATGCTATATTTAGGTGAAGATGAAGGGACATCCAGTGAACCTGTGACAAGTAGAAGGAACATCACTGAAAGGGTGCCCTAAAAGTAGCCTGGAGCTGCTGCTGTCTGATAATAATGGTAAGTCCAAACTGCATAGTGAGGGACTCTGAGTTAACACATTCATGGAATAAAGCACAGAGCACACAGCTTTTGTCTCCAATACACATGGCTGGTCCTGGTGAGGAGAAAAGTTAGAAAAAGGATCATATAATAGGATTCACAAAATAATACAGTTTCGTTAGCAGAATCCCAAACTGCTACAGTAAACAGCCTCCTACTGTGGACCACCAAAGGGCTGTTATTACAGCGGGATCTTAAGAGCCAACAGCATGGAAGCTGGGATCCAAAGAGCTTGAACCCAACTTTGGACCCTACTGCTTACAAACTGGGCAACACCGACAAGTCTCTGTTTTTCTAGGCTTAATTCCCTCACCTATAAAATGGGAATATTATAATTACCTAACTTGAGAGGATGTTTGAAGTCTTCATTAAGTTAAAAACAAAGAGTGGTTAGTATGTAGTAAGTACTCAATATATGTCGGTGATTAGAATTACTTTCATGTATTAAAACTCTGATAGACCGAAAAAGAAAGAGAATATTACCAGTAATTTAGCACTTACTATGCTAAACAGCTTATAACTCAGAGCCAGTGGGATAAACCCGCTATCAGGAGCTGTGAAGGGGATGACTTACCACCAGGCACATTTCCATCTGTTGCTGTTGATTAAACATGCTGTTGGAATTAAAGTTGTCACACGCTAATTATAAAGCCAGCGATGGCTAATTCATATGCCTTTGAAATATACTCCCAAAGTAGCAGGTAAACAATGTCGGCAATTACAGCATCTCATTAATTCTGTAAAATGTGATAATATTAGTTTGAATTAGGTGGTTAATAGTCCCCTTTTCCAGAAAAAGTGACAATTATAGGGGTTGAAAAGCTTCCAATCTGCTACCAGATGTGAAATTTAAGTATAAAGGAGAATTCTAGAATTTGAAGCAGGGAGGTTTTCCTTGGCAAGCCACATCTATGTTGAGCTTAGTTTAATAACACAAATGCCACTTGGATAGTAGAAAAGTTCGGTTTGCTCCAGGTTTCAAAGAAATCATTCCCCAGATGGTCAGACAAATGGAGAAATCTTTTGTACCTCCCCAGTCACTGTAGCTATCCTGAATTTCACTAGGCTGGTGTTGTAAGCCAAAACCAAAATATTCCAGGAGTTCACAGAACATCAGGCCAGCTGTGGACCATGCGTCTATTGTCTGGGTGATTAATGCCCCAGCTGAGACTGGGAGGAACAAGAATAAAAAGGTCATGGAAGATCCTTTCCTTCCACATTTCTTGTTAAACAAGCTTCTTATGGTCCTTTTACCACTGGGAACATTTCTAATTCCTTTGACTAACAGGCCATTTTTTATTATATATATTCTTCCATATTTACACCAGCAAATTTTAGAATCCTCCAAGTGTGCAGATGTTTTGTAAGATTCCCTTTTAAAGACTATTTGCTACTGAGAAAAAGAAACACCTCCTGATTCCCTAGGGTATATTTATTTGCCCTAAATATAAATACATGAATTAATAAACTCAAAGGCAAAGCATATATCTTAAAAATAAATTAAAATAAATCTAACTCTTGCTCCTTTCTTTTAAAATAATTTATGGCCACATTATGTTTGTATTTAATATAGCCTTCAGTGTTTTTTTAAAAAAACAATTCATCATTGTTTAAAAGAAAAAAAAAGAACTAGCAATTATTGAGTACTTACCACCAGCCAGTCTCTTCACTTACATTTTTTTATTTAATATTCATCTTTATTTATTTTTTTAAGATTTTAATTTTAAGTAATTGCTACACCCAACATGAGGCTTAAGCTCACAACCCTGCAATGAAGAGTAGCATGCTCTACCAACTGAGCCAGCCAGGTGCCGCTAATATTCCCCTTTAAAATGAGTATTTTTATTTCCATCTTAAAGGAGACAAAAGGGAGACCTTGAGAAACTCAAACAAGGTTGACTCCCAAATCAGAAAACTTTCCAGTACCTCTTGCTACTTCAGGCCTCTGCTGTTTACACTGTCAACAAATGATAAAAGAAAAAAAGAAATGAAAACCCTATATGAGCATGGCACATCTAGGGAACTGTTAGATATACCAGGTGATAGAAACCAGCACAGATAAGTCATATGTTCATCCTGAGGTGCTTGAGATACAGTACTGAAGAAAATGGGTGAGTTGTCCTCCAGGTGAGAGCCAGCAAATTGTTACCAAACTTCAATGCCAATAAGCAAGGCAGATTATTTTAAAGGGAAATTAATATTACATTTCAAAATAATGGAAGATCCAGAGACAACAAGATGCAGATCAAGAGAAGATTTGGAAAAGCAATCAAGAAGAGGCTATATAATAAGTACCAATGTTTTGGAAACTTGATTTTAGTGATACTTTCTCCAAGGCCAGGTTTGAAGGTTTTTATAAATCATAATGGACTGGACACATACTAGGCTACATTGAGAATCCAAATATTATTTTCTTCATCTTATAGAGAAAGTTCTTTAAGTAGGCTCCGTGTCCAGTGTGGAGCCCAACATGGGACTGAACTCATGACCCTGAGATCAAGACCTGAGCAGAGATCAAGAGTTAGACACTTTACCGACTGAGCAGGATAGTTAGACTGTGTTATTCCCATAACTTCCATTTCCAGAGAGCTTTTAATGATTGAATCTTTTTATTATCTGTCTGGAAAGAGAGCATATGCACACAATAAACTCTATCCATTCTCCAGTCCAGGATTCACATCTGCAGTACCTACCACTTGGAATAGAGCAAATACATTTGGTCAATTAAATTCAATCAGGTATTTTTGGTAGGCAAGAATCTTAGAATCATAGCCCAGATATTGAAGGACCCTTGGAGATCACAATCTAATTTCCTTAATTCAGGTTTTCCCCATTTACCATCCATAATCTCTCAAACTGGTGTCAATGTGTAAATATATTTGTGGAGTGGGTTAATTCATTACCAAAGCAGAACAGACCTTCATGCCATCTCTGCACTGTGTTATGTCCTGAGAATTCTTTGTGATGGTAACAACCAGCCAGGGTGATTTGTCTGCCCCAGTGGGATTCTATATCACTTAAAAAGCCACTATTTCAGCATCTACATTGATAAATAGACATAATAACATGATGGAAGCCTTTTAATTTCATATTATGACTTCTACTTTAGGAAATCACACAATGCTGCTGATTAATGCATGTAATTGAAAATAAGTGACATCATGAAATCAGATAAGACTAACATCAGATGAGCTCAATATTATTCAAGTTTCCTTTGCTCTGTTTTAAAAAAGAAAAACAAAACCAAACATAAGCCTCCCTTCAAAAAACCTTCATTTTTTCCCCTTGACATCTTATAGGTGTTCTTTAAAAAAAAAAAAAAAAAAGATTTTATTTATTTATTTATTTATTTATTTATTTATTTATTTATTTATTTGAGATAGAGAGAGAGAGAGAGCAAGGGGTGGGGGCAGAGGGAAAGGGAGAGAGCACATCTCAAGCAGACTCCCCACTGAACAAAGAGCCTGATATGGGGCTCAATCCCATGACGTAGAGATCATGACCTTTGTGAAGTCAAGAGTTGGATGGTCAATCAATTGAGCCACCCAGGCATCCCTCTTTAAAAGTGTTCTAAAGACACACAATTTCTAAATACTGTATTAAAATTTTTTCAGCCACCCGGATTCCTCACTAATAATGGATCCCCTTACAAAGGGGATCCAGGTGTCCGAAATAAAAATGAAGAACAGAAGATTTTTTTAAAAAACTGTTTAATGTTAGGCCAGAGATAAGGCCCTCTCATCAGTGACAGTGACAGTGCTTAGGCAGCAAACTAGTAAATTTTTCACCTACAGAAAAGCATAATGGAAAGATATTTTAAAAGGATATGTAGGAGAAAAAGACATCTTTTACATGAAAATGTAGAAAAAAGGTAAAGCACAATATGCAGATCTTGATCTAGTCTTTTCTTGTGATACAGTTTTCTAAACATATTTAAATGTTCAATTGCAATATATTGTACCTTATGTTAATCAGTTGCGTCAGTGCTAACCTCAGAGTGGAATTAAACTGAAATTAGACATGGCTGTTCTTGGATTAATTTGCAATGGGGGGTGTGTGTGTGCACATGTATATATGTATAAGCATGTGTATATATATATATGTTTATATATTTTTAGTGATGATATTTTATGTGCTTAAAACCCATTCATTTGGTAAAGAAAGATTAACATCAGAAAAGAAGAGAATAAAAATGGGATTTTTAATTCATAAAGATATACATATTCATCCTTTTTTTTCTTTTTTCTTTTTTTTTTTTTTCTTTTTGAGACAATGAATGAATCATTGGCTTTAGCCAAAGAAGTTTGAAAAACTTAAAGGGAGTGAATTGATATTTGATTTTTTTTAAATAAGGAATTTAGATTCAGAAAGTGAGATTCACAGTGGCTGGCCAAATTAAAGTTTGGGTTTTTCATTAGTTGCTTACTATTTTTTTAATGATTTTCAATAATGTGTGGTGGATATAGACTTAGACTTAGCAAGACACAATGCAGGCTTTGGGATTAGATTTTGGAGACATCCTATGGAATTTGGAGGATCATGATAGTCCATGTGGACATAGAAGTCTTTGAGATGTTAACGAGTCATGTGTATCTTCCAAAGTGGTAGAAAACTTTTGTAAACGATACCCCATGTCAGTAATGCACTCTAAGTTCAAGGAGTGGATTACATTATCTTGGAAAACTATACTGTCTTTCACTAGTAGTCTTGTGTTGTTGCCTTGTAATGTTTGCTTCAGAGCCAGGCAATCAGACGTGTTATTCAAAAAGACAATAAAAATTCACTCACAGACTCCTTATTAGAACTCATGATAACCACCTAAGGACTTTGATTAATCATATTGACGAGAGGACCAAATGGAAACGAGACTTATGCTGGGATTTTCACAGCTCTCTTCATAGATAAAGGGAAACTACTCACATTTTGGGACTCATCAAATCCCACAAATGGAGTTATTTGCCTTTCAGCTTCTCAGTTGAATGTGGAAATATTTTCGCCTCATATCATTAGATTACTCCCTTTACATTTCTTACTACTGGAATAATCTGGAATAATGTCTTCTGTAGATAAAATTGTTTTCTCTGTTTCTTCCACAGTTAGAATACAGACCACTACTCTATATCATAATTCCATTGACTTTTTTTTTCCATTTGCTTTTTAAGTTATTTTTGGTGATCTCCTTAGACTTAAAATATCTATTAATAATAATACTTTAGGGAGAACATCCATTATATTTGAAGGCCTATATCATGGTTCAAATGTCTCCCACTAACTAGTATAATGTTATTCATACAACTTAAATATTCTCTGTATTGGATTTGCAAGATTATGATAATTATTTTAGGCTGAAAATGATTAAGAGTAGAGAGTACTCCAAAGAAGCAGAAACAATAGGAGATTAGATAGATAGACATATAGATGATAGATAGGTAGATATGGATAGATGTAGAGGTAAGTGTAGGCATAGGTGTAGGTATGATTTGACAGATATAAGTTGAAATAGAGAGAAAGAGAGATTATGATGGAGGCTGAGAAGTTCCACAGTTTACTGTCTGTAAGCAGGAGCTCCAGGAAAGAAGATGGTTTAATTCAGTCCAAGCCAAAGGGCAGGAGAAGATGAAATGAGATGTCCTTGCTTAATCCTGAGGAGGAAAAAAAGGGATGAATTTGTCCTTTCTCCACCTTTTGTACTATTAAGGCCCTCAAAGGACTGAATGGTGCTCACCCATATTAAAGAGGACTATCTAATTTAAAGAGTTCACTGATTCAAATGTTAATCATCTGGAAACACCTTCTCAGACACAAGACAGAAATTGAATCTGTGCACCCCATGGCCAGTCAAGTTAACCCATGAAATTAACCCTTACAAGTCTACCCCTTGCCCCTTGTCAACTTGGTACCCGTATGCATCTCCTTAAACTCCAAATAAGGACAAGAAACAGGGTGGGTCATAACACTGGCTAACTTGATACAAGTATCCTGCATTCAACCAAAAATACAAAAACCCTTTCCCCAGAAGAGGCAGTAAAGTCCTTGAGTGATGTTTACTGTTCTTGATATTCCATAACTTAAATATTATGATATAAAGTTGGTATATATATATATATATATATGAATATAAATACATACATATACACATACAAACATATTCATAATAAAATAATGAAGAAATACTCATGATAACTACCAAGTTCTGACTTCTGTAACTGGGGAATATAATTGGCTGATTCATATCATATTTAGCTTTCTGGAGAACCTTGTACCAACCTTGCAAAATATCACCTATCTGGCACTATGTATAATTAAGCTTTGCCAGCTGAGAGCTAACTGCTTTTGGTGGCCTATGGACATCTATGAAGCAAAAGGCATTTGCCAGATTAATAGCTGCATACTAGGTACCAGGAGATGTGTTAATTTGCTGAAGCAATGAAACCACATCTGGTGCAACAGCTGCAATTGGAATCACCACCTGGTTAAATTTATGATAATCTGCTGTCATTTTCCAAAATTCATCTGACTTCTGCACAGGACAAATAGGAGAGCAGAATGGGTGTGTGGTGGGAATCACCAACTCTGCATCTTTCAAGGCTTTGACAGTGGTACTAATCTCTGCAATTCCTTCAGGGATACAACATTTCTTTTCATTTACTATTTTATTAGTAAACACGGTTCTAATGGCTTCCAGTTGGCCTTTCTAACTAAAAAATCCCTCACTCTGCAGATCAGGAAACCAATGTGGGGATTCTAACAGCTGTTAAAATGTCTATTCCAATGATATATTCTTGAACTGGGGAAATAACCACAGGATAGGTTTAAGGACTCATTGCACCCACTGTGAGATAAACCAAGCTAAAACACCGTTGATCACCTGACCTCCATAAACCCCTACCCTGAATCGTGGCCCAAAGTGATGTTTTGTGTCTCCTGAAATTGTATCAGTTCATAGCCAGTGTCCTGTAGGCCCTAAGAGGTCTGACTGGTTCCTATATCCCAGTGCACAGTTACCCTGGTAAAAGGCAATAGGTCCCTTTGGGTAAGACTGAGAGGAATACTAATACATTTTTGGTAGTGTCCCAGAGTCCTTCCTTAAGGGGACTTGGCTTCTCTTCATTCAAAGGACTCTGGATCTATAAACTGCCTCCAGTTTTGGAATTGATCAAAGGGCCATGATTCTGTTTTTATAATTCAGGTTAGACTTTTGTTCATTTGACCTGGAACTTTCTGCTTCTACATATCAAATAATTTTGTAGGCTTTCTATCTACTTTACTTCTAGGAATTCTGGACCATCTAACCAGTATCATAGATTACATGAGTCAGAATATTCTGATTTCTGCTTTGATTCTGCTGTTATTTTATTTTATTTTATTTTATTTTATTTTATTTTATTTTATTTTATTTTATTTTATTTTATTTTATTTTATTTTATTTTATTTATGATAGTCACAGAGAAAGAGAGGCAGAGACATAGGCAGAGGGAGAAGCAGGCTCCATGCACCGGGAGCCCGATGTGGGATTCGATCCCGGGTCTCCAGGATCGCGCCCTGGGCCAAAGGCAGGCGCAAAACCGCTGCGCCACGCAGGGATCCCTGCTGTTCATTTCTGTAACCACACCAACCTTGCTTTGGTGGTAGTGTGCCAACACCTGGTTCCTCTCACCCTAGGGTCCACTTACTCCTACTGCATTTAGATTTTCCAAATGAAAAAAAAAAAAAAAAAAAAAGATTTCCCAATGAAACTGCAGTTCCCCCTATAAAGTCTAGTCTGTAGACAAAAGTGATCATAATGCTCTTCAAGAATCCTAGGGCTTCCTTCACATACTTACTTCTCACAGTATTGGTGAAAGTCATGCCTTCTGGACCTTCCCAGTGTGGGTGGGTAGATCTTACATGACAAATCTGCTCTAACATGCCAATCTCCCCGAGGCTTTAAATCTCTTCTACATTAAACAGAAGCCTGTCTGGCATCTCCAAATCCACTCATATGAGTCAGCTTTTGGTCCATGTTTCAGCCAATCAACCCAACAAATGCTAGAGCCCTTTCTAATTCTCTGAGCCACAACGTTCAGTGTAGAATCTCTACTTAGTGAGCTCGTGGTCAATAAATTCTGATATAAATTTAAGTTTCTTCCACCATTATCCCACATTCCTAGTATCCATTCTCACCCATGTTCCCTGGATTTCCATCTTTATAAATGAGAAAATGTAAGTAGTTCTTTTGGAGTGTAACATCCCTTATCATGGGTTATATTATACTTCACCTTTAAAAACCTGCTGGGATGGGTGGGAGTCTAGTTACAGATGCAGAAGCAAAGAGAGATCCTGAGATAAATATTTTCTTGCATGGTAACAATTTCAGGGGAGCTATTACGATTTCCTCCAGCCACGCAAAGTTAACTCCTTCAGTGGCAAGTGGAAAGGCCTATACCACTGTGGGCAGAGAGGCTGATACAGTGGGGACAATATGCTACTGCCACTGGAAAGGTGGGAAGTCCACTCCCACTTGAGGTGGGGAGACTTCCTCCACTGGTAAAGAGGATTCATCCAAAATTAGAAGCTCAGTGTCACTAGCTTCATCAGGATCTTCCCACACATCCTCTTCCCAATTTATAGAATCTTGCTTACTCTTTATCAATGCCATCAATTGAACAGTAGGCATCTGGTGATTCTGGAAGTTCAGCTTGTGTTGGTATTCAGCCAATCACAGGATGATGTTTTCCATTTCATTTTCAGCAATTTTAGTCTTGCAGTTTTCACTCCTTCAAGGCACACCTAGAAGTTTTTACTGTTATCTGTGCTTGACTTGAGATAAGAATTCAAATCTTTGAATTTCGCTTTTCACCACTTTGTCCAGAGACATTAGGAGGAATCAAACAGTTTCATTATATTCCTTAGTTTTCCAAATATGTTCCAAAGGATTATACACAGAGTCATCTAGTCCTCTTTTTCTTATAGGTGATCAATTAGATATCTAATGCAAATATTTTGCATATCTTTATAAATAGTTCTTGCTATGGATGAAAATGCTCTACTACCAGAAATTGAGTTATTAGTATCTTTTTAAATACAATCAGATTAGAACAATTGCAGAGACTCCAGAACCAATTCAGAAAACTCATCTTTACTACTCTCTTCTTCTAGAACCACTCTGGGTACCAATATCTGTTAGGGTTCTATGGAGAAACAGAAAAAATAAGATCTCTCTATATGTACTTATAGATATCCTTTTATTTATTGTGAGGTATTATCTCACATGGTTATAGAGAATGAGTAGTCCCACAATCAGGCATCTGCAAGCTGGAGACCCAGGAAAGCTGGTGGTATAATTAAGTCAGAATCTGAAAACAGAAGATTAGATGAGATGTCCCAGCTCAAAAGTGAGGCAGGAGGAGTTGACTACTTCACTCCCTCCACTTTTTGTTCTCTACTTAGGTTCTCAAAGGACTGGATGATATCCACCCACATTGAAAAGGGCCATCTACTTTATAGAGTCCACTAATTCAAATGTTCATCTCATCTGGAAACACTTTCATAGACACACCCGGGAATAATGTTGAATCTGGACACTGAGGCTAGTCAAACTGACCCATAAATGAACCATCACAAGCAATTTGTCAGTTTATGAAAATGTTAAGGCCATCCCAGTTCTAATCTTGCTTGTTACTAATAATCTATATTACCCAGGAAAACAATGCCACTTTTTTTTATTCTGATCTTTGCTTTTGTAGCAAACACATATTACACATAGTGAATATAGGATCCTACATCCCTCTAAGGATCAAAGATAAAGATATTTAAACTCAAGTGTCAGGATTGAATACTTTTGTTATGATTCCTTTTAGTTTTGAAATGGCTACATTTAACCTGAAAATATTTACTTACACTATACTGCATCTCAACCTTTTAAAGGAGTGGAAAGCTATTTATATATTTTAAAGGACCCAATTGACATTCCCATTTCTTGAGGAAACCAAGGATCAAAACAAGGAAGTGACTTTCCCTAAATTACATACACTGAAACCCAGATAGCCTGACTGTATACTAGGCTTCTGCCCTGTAGAGTTCATGTATGTGCTTGGAATGTGCTGTATTTTTTTTTCCTCTTTGGGTATTTAGCAAGTGTCCAAATGCTTATGAAATATTTGTTGAATAAACAAATGAGTAGATAATTGATTTGTTTGTCAGAAAGATTAGGTATTCTAATAGAATGTAATGGAATATTTATTTTCTCAGCAATGTAACTATATCTACTTAAATGTGCTTTACTTTAAAGCTCTTCCGGTGAGAAAACAAACACATGTATTACGTGGGCTGACTATTGCAATGGGAAATATAATGGGTGTTGTTTTTCCAGACTCATGGATATTGGAAATTACATTTCTTATTTTTTATTATAATGCTTTTTTTCCCCCCTGCTTCCTGCAAGTGCTTGGGATTGCATTGACATAAAAAGATCATGTAGTAGTCGGGCATATATCAGTGGGTAAACTTACTAGCAAACTTCAACCAGCTATTCCTCTTGTTGAGGCTCTATAGATAATTGTTACAGAAAGGAAAATTCCCATCCTGACAATATTCATAGTACAAATAATAAATAGCATCCGAAAATGTTAAGCATAAATATTTTTATGTAGCTTTAATTTTTATTATTAAATTTTATTAAATATTATGCATAAATGCAATAAAAAACAAGGCTAAGGCAAGCAGATAGACCTGAGAGAATGAGATTATAATTCTCAAAAATGTAGGCTATGGTATATCATTTTACCCCCCAAATCAATGGACTCAATGAATAATTATATATTGCAGATAAAATGTATTAAAGAAGACACTTTATGCTCGTGAGCCATTCTCAAATAAACAGAATATATAGGTGTGTGGCGCAGATGTCACAGATCTAATCTAGATCTTGATATGGATCATGAAAAACCCAATGTTTGGACTCCCCCCCCCATAAGGTTTTCATACTTTAAATTTTTTTTGAGGTGAAATACATATGACATGAAATTTTTTATTTTAAAGTGAATAATCTTGTGGCATTAAGTACAGTCACAGTGTCATGCAATTACCACCCCCATCTAGTTCCAAAATATTTTCATCACTTCAAAAGAAAATACTGTATCTATAAATATTTCTCCATTTCCCTCTACCCCAGTCCCTGGCAACTATGAATCTGTTTTCAATCTCTATGATTTATCTATTCTACATATTTCATATAAATGGAATCATGTCAAATACATGACAGTTTTTTATCTGGCTTCATTCCCTTCACATAATGTTTTCAAGATTCATCCACATTGTAGCATGTATCAATATTTCATTCTTTTTATGGCTAAATAATATTCCTTTTTATGTATGTATCACATTTTGATTATCCCTTCATTCCCTGATAGATATTTCCTGTGCTTCCACCTTTTGGCTATTGTGTAGACTGCTATTGTTTACATTATCTATGTGTATTTGTTTGGATTCTGTTTTCAATATTTTAGGTACATGCCTTGGAGTAAAATTGTGGAGTTATATGGTAATTCCACAGTTAATTTTTTAAGGAATTGTCAAATTTTCAAGTGGCTGAACCATTTCATACTCTTCTTACCAATATATGAGTGTTTCAATTTTTCTAAATTCTCAACAAAGCTCATTTTCCTTTACTTTTTTTTTTTAAGATTTTATTTATTTATTCATGAGAGACACAGAGAGAGAGAGAGAGAGAGAGAGAGAGGCAGAGACACAGGCCGGCCCAGGGAGAAGCAGGCTCCACGCAAGGAGCCTGATGTGGGACTCGATTCCGAGTCTCCAGGATCACACCCTGGGCTGCAGGCGGCGCTAAACCGCTGCACCACCGGGGCTGCCCTCCTTTACCTTTTTTTTTTTTTTTAATGTTTATTTATTTATGATAGTCACAGAGAGAGAGAGAGAGGCAGAGACGCAGGCAGAGGGAGAAGCAGGCTCCATGTACCAGGAGCCGGACGTGGGATTCGATCCTGGGTCTCCAGGATCGCGCCCTGGGCCAAAGGCAGGCGCCAAACCACTGTGCCACCCAGGGATCCCTCCTTTACCTTTTTTAAGTTACAGCCATTCTACTGGGTATGAAGTAATATCTCATTGTGGTTTTGATTTGCTTTTCCCTAATGACTAATGATGTTGAGAAACTTTTTATGTGCCTACTGGCCATATAAATCTTTGGAGAAATATCTTCTCAAGTCCTTTGCCCATTTTTTAATTGAGTTGTTTCTCTTTCTTGAGAAGTTAAGTTACAAGTGTTCTTTATATATTCCAGACATTAGACCCTTATATAGGAATCACAAATATTTTCTCTCATTCTGTAGCTTGTCGTTTCACTTTATTAATAAGGTCCTTTGCTACACAAACATTTTTAATTTGATGAAGTACAATTTAATTATTTTTTCTTCTGTTGTCCATGCTTGTGGTGTCTAAGAATCCATTGCCAAATCCAGTGGTCATGAAATTTATCCATATGTTTACTTCTGTTAGTTTTATAGTATTATCTTCTATAGTTAGGTTGTTGATCCATTTTGAGTTAATTTTTTATAGATGTAAAGTAGGAGTCTAAATTCATTCTTCTATATGTAGATTCATTTTCCTGCAGATGTTGCAGTACCATTTGTTGAAGATACAATTCAATTACCACCAAATGGTCTTCACTTGCTTGTCAAAAGGCAATCGGCCATAATATGTATGGGTTTATTTCGGACACTCAATTCTATTCTATTGGTCTATATAGCTACTGTTATGCTAGTCCTACACTGTTGGGAAACTTGCTTTTTAGTAAATTTGGAAATCAGGAAATGTGAGTCCTCTGACTTGGTGCTTTTCTTCAAGATTGTTTTAGCTTTTCAGGTACTTTGCAATTCCACATGGATGTGAGAAGCACTTTTGCTGTTTCTGTAAACAAGGTTGTTGGAATTCTAACACAGATTGCTTTTATATCTTAACAATGTTAAATGATCCAATCCAAGAGTGTGCAATATCTTTCAATTATGTAGGTCTTTCATTTCTTCTGAGAATGTTTTGAAGTTTTCAATGTACAAGGCTTTCCCCTTCTTGGTTAAATTTATTCCTAGGTATTTTATTTTTTTTAGTGCAGTTGTAAATGGCAATGTCTTTTTAATTCCTCTTTGGATTATTTATTTTTGGTTGGGAGAAACACAGCTGATTTTTGCTGGTTGATCTTGTGTATTGCAACTTTGGTGAATGTATTTATTAGCTTTTCAGAACTTTTCTAAGTACGTATCCAGCACTGACAAGGTGTGTGATGTTCCAAAATTACCAGTGTACACATACACCTTTGAATTCCCTAATTTCCTAAAAAACTCTCTCTCTTTTTTCCTCTCCTAGTTTCAGTATTTTGTTTGTCTAAATCATAATCGTTTTCCCCCATAGCTATGACTTGTTTATCTCACTATGTTTTTGAGTTATGTCAATCATGATAATGGTTTGCCCCCAATAGCTATGGCTTGTTTGCCTCACTAAGTTTTTGAGTTATGTCAACCATGACTTTTTTTACTCTGTATTCTTTTTTAGGTGAAAACAAAGATAAGCACTTTGTATTTAAGTCAGTACTTAAGATGGGCATAAGGTAGAGACAAAAACAGTTTGTGACTAAGGTCTGTTTTTCTCCATATGGAACCAAGGACTAGTGCTCCATTGTGGGAATGTAAACTGAATCTTTAAGATCACCACCATGATGAGGACAGAGATGGGGCAAGGGTAAATGAGAATGCCATAGAGTTTTACAGCCGTTTTTAATTTGCTTTTTTTCTTAATTCAGTGTTTACTTGGATGTTTTCACCTTCCCAGAGTTCTGGCCAGGTTGATTCTGACAGTTGTGTTTGATTTTTTTCGATGTTTCTATGGAGAAACAGGCCCTCAGAGCTAGCTTTTTCACTGGAATCTCTCCCCTTCCTCCTTTTAACAAGATAATAGAGGTTCATCTAACTGATCTTGATTCTTTTCTTCTCTCTCAACAGATTCAAAGAACTCTGTATACATTTCAAAGGAGATTTTAAATAATTTAGTTGGAGTTTTTAAGGGCTGAGTTCAAGAAAAACATCCTTTGAGTCCTTTTATTTATGAGAAGAGCTTTCTCATCTTGGAAAATACTTCTCAAAACATTTAGAAAAAAATTCCTTTCCTTCTTATTACATAATGTTAGAGTTTTTGGTTTTGTTTTTCGAGTCTTTTTGTGTGTATAAACACATCAAAATATATAAGCATACAGAGTGTCAATATCTCCTGATCTTCTCTAAGGATGTAATAGTAAGTTATTACCAACCACTTACTTAGGACATAGCAGAACAAAAGAAAAAGTAAACCTTGGATGGGTTATGCTGGAATAAGAGGTGCCCCACAGTTTTTCTGAGGTTGGTAGGGGGTAGAGTCTATACACTGAAGCAGGAGAGCTTGCTTCTTGTCTCAAGGAGTCAAAGAATGAATCTAACAGAGGAGAGTGAGTAAAGCTAAAAAAGTTTATTAAGCAAAGATACAGAAAAACTCTCAGAAGTGAGAGGGGTCCCGACAGGGTTGCCACTGAGAACTTGTAAGGTTGGTCTTTTATTGAAAACCAACCAGGGAACCTAAGTCCTTTTTTAAAAATATTTTGTTTATTTATTCATAAGAGACAGAGAGAAAGACAGACAGACAGAGACAGAGGCACAGGCAGAGGGAGAAGCAGGCTCCATCCAGGGAGCCCAATGTGGGACTCAATCCCGGGACTCCAGGATCACGCCCTGGGCTAAAGGTGGCACTAAACTGATGGGCCACAGGGGCTGCCCCCTAAATCCTTTTAACATCTGTTTTGATAACACCATTAAGGACTAGTGATAACATTTTTAATGGCTTACTTTCTTTTTAGGGCCCAGTAATTCTTTACTGGTCACAAGTAGCTGTTATAACAAGACCCCACCTCTAGCACCTAGAACGGGATGGTCTGGTTTATTTATCTCTGGTTTCCTTTCATCTCCACATTTTCCGGATTTTGTGAGCCTAATTCCATGGCCCCCTACCTATCTCTCCCTATCTAGCCCTGTCTGTCTCTTACTCACAGCTAGTACCTTATTCTCCTTGTAATAAAAAAAACCCAAGCTACAAGGAGATGCCATATTTGGGCACTTTAGTTGACATATTGAGCTAAGCCCAAACATTGAGTAAACTGTTAACCACCTCCGACATTTGAGTGAGGAGACATTCAGATGATTCCAGCTCCCTGCATTGGAGTCTTCCCAGCTGAGGAACAGCAAGAGAGGCAAGCTATGTCTACAGTCCAAATTCCTGGCCACAGAATCAATGAGCATCATAAAGTGATGCTTAGTTTATGACACTAAATTTGAGGGGCTTGTTACTCAACAAGAGATAGCTGGAGTGATAGAATAGAAATAAGACCATCATCTTACAGATTTCTAAGCATTAAGATAGAAAATTAATGTAAACAATCTGGCAGTTTCTAACAAATAGCAAGTACTCAACAATGTTAGGACCTCACCCATCATCATGCCCAAGGAGTTTTGTTCAAATTAATCCTACATGGATAGTTGAAATTCATTCCCATTTACCAAATGAAAAACTCAAGTCCGAAACTCAAGTCCTATCTACATCCAATCTCATCCATGCTTCCTCAAATGGCTAGCATGCAGTGATATATATATATATATACATATATATATATGTATATATATGTATATATATATATAAAGATTCAGGTTTAATTCACCAAATGACTGATACTTACATAAAAATAATTTCCACAGACACACTTCTGATACATTCTCTTCTATGAGCAGGTCAACAGGTCAATTATGCTGAAAGGGAAAAAAGAAAAACATCTTTAGAGTTAAAAAATCCATCATGGACTTATATTGAAATACTCATAATTTGATTGTAAGAGAAATGCGAGCCCACTTTTGGAAAATACTATGTTTTGTACATTTCACACATTCTTTCGAAGAGAAAAGACTGTGATAATAATTTTATATTTTATGACTGCTTAACTTTCTCTGAGAATAAATACAATATAAGCAGTCTACAGAATATTTTTCTGGCAGCTCTTCATCATACACTTTACACTTTAGTAAGGACGAATATAATTTTTATAAGGTCTGAACTTTTATACTCTTGTTACTACTTAATGTGGACGTAAGAACTGAGATACAGATAAGTTTGAAATATATAGTTTTGTTAAAGTTCACTTTGATATTACCAGTGGAAGAGGCCCTCAAGGAAATAGGAGAAAAAGTAATTGAGTCAAGAACAGTCACTGGGTGCCTAAAGTATTCCTCTCATAAACAGGAATCTGAGACAAAAGATAAGTCATTATAGTATATCCATCCACTATTTATTGAACATTTCCTAAGTGCACTATAGCTGTTACAATGGAAAGAGATAAAATGAAGTTCATGTGTACTTATGTTTTCTAAAAACTTTTAATCTCACTGTGGAGAAAAGACAGATGAAGCAGTTAATATTAATTTAAATGCAGCATAGGAGTTAGAGATAAAGTGTGAGCTACTGCAGGCATGGTGTTAAGGGCTTTGGAAGAAAGGAATTAGCAATGCAGAAAGAAATAGCCACAGAGTTCATGGTGACGGTTGAACTGTATCTGTATTTTGAAGGAAGAAGCACACTTATACTGTAATCTTGAAGCGTTGAATGCCAGAAATTGTCGAAAGAAAATATATGCACAGAAAATCATTACTCTATGATATAAGGACTGCACTTTTGTAAAAGTGTCTTATTTTTTTGAAGAGAAAAATTTTATTCTATTCAAAATTTTTATTTTATTGAAGAGAAAATTCTTCCCATCCTCTGTGCCTCTAAGATATCCTAATACCTACACATATTTTAGAATTTTATTATATTAGAATAATCTATTTATGTGTTTTTCTCTTTCATTGCATCATGGAGCTTTTGAAAGCAAGGGCCATACCTGATTCATGTTTCTGTTTCTAAAATTTCCCATGGAAATGTTAATTTATATAAAATAATGTTAAACTTATATAAAATTAATGTTTAATTTATATAAAATAAATAAATCTCAAGTAGTTAAGTAAATTAGAAAAAAAATTGTACTGGTAGTAAAAGGCAGAACTCAAGCTTAAATGTATTTTGGACACTAAAGTCCATGAACTTTCCACTCAAGTATGCTGCTGCCAAAAACATAGACTAAAAAATATACAGATAACTCAGATTCTCTTGCCTTAGACTCTGTTGCTTATGCAACAAAAAGTTACCTGATTTGAATTACTGCCTCAGTACAAAGCCACGATGACTAAATCAAACAGTATATAAGTAGACAAGAGAAGAGTACCCAGAAGTGTTCTGTCTCCATGAAAAAGAGGATGACCACAAATAATAGAAATTATAGAAAATTATAGAAGAGGAAAGCCTATAACTCACATGAGCTGCAGAGGAGAGGACCAACATCACAGAAATCATATTTTGTGACACATAATCATGTTGCTGAACCAGGTACATACCGGTGAGTCTATGTTGACAGACATTTCCGAGACATTATTTTTTAGAAAGAAAATATTCAAGTGTTAATCTTTGGTGAGTATGTTTTTTCCCTCCCAGACCAGTGGAAAAATAACAATTAGACTGGCTCCTACTAGAGATAATGTCTTCAAATGCCCCCTCCTCTGGCATCAGCCTCATTTTGGGGCTATTTCATGCTGCTTTGAGGAGCCAAATAAATCAGTGGCATAGAATTAAGCCAGAAGAAGTCATTCAGTCTGTGTTGTATGCTTGAAAATACTGATTTCAAAGGTCCTATAGTTGAAGAGTTGTAAATTATGTTTCACAAGGCAGACAGACACAGAACATAGGTATATCAGAACCTCACCTTATTCTAAAAGGAAAGGAAATGTGAATTTTTAAAAAGGAAGTGAATGAACCATCTTTCATGGTTGCTTCTGGTTCTAGCAGAGAACTCAGGGAATCAGAGATGTTACTTGATTCTAACTTCATAATAGTAGTTTTTCCAAATCCATAAGTTATTGGTTGACTTGCACAGTTTGTTCAATTCTTCTGTGTGAAAGTATTGAGATTTAGCCTCAAAGATCTGTTATATGTGGCTTGGAAAAGGACTACTTTGGTTTGAAAATAAAGTAAGTTAGACTTTAGTAGTTAACAAGGTAAGAAAAGTTTGTCTTACTGTGAAAACCTGCATCCTGTCTCTGTACCTGAGCCTGGGGACACGTAGGCCCACATGCTGTTTCCCAGTTAATCACAAAAACTTGGCTTGGATGCTTAATACTGATGACAAGAGAGCTATAGTTTGTTGCCTTCTAATCAATATAGTCAACCTTTAAGCCTAATTGCCATTGAATTAAAACACATGCTGCTTTTAAATGTAAAGTCACACCTGGATGCAACTGCTTTTCAAAATGGAACATTTATATTTGCCTCCTTGACTACATGTAAGAAAAGACAATTCATAGATATATCTTATTCAGAGGGCCATAGAATTATAGGTTATCAGTGTCATAGAGAAATCTGAAATGATTTTAATTCTTTAACTCAACAGACATTTATTGAGTATCTACACTGTGACAGGTAGTGATGAAGCACCAGGGAAGAGAAGGGACTCCCAGCCCTCAGCAAGTCTGCCTTCTGGTGAGGTATATGGAGGATGGGAGTCTATTAACAAATAGAGAATGATATCATTTTACTTAGTCCTCAATTCTATGAAGGAAATGGGAAAGATTGGGGAGCCAGAGTAGAGAAGAATAGCTAGTTCCAAGTATTACTCAATGTAGGAATCTCCATGACCACCCTGATGAAGGGAAGGGATCATTTTGCCTTAATGTGCATATCTTCTACCCCTGAAATTTTTCCTTAGTGGGAAAATCACCATTCTCCCTCATTTCCCCTGCCCAAGTATCATGAGCCTTGCCCAGTTTGGAATCCCAACATTCCTTCCTTGTCATTAAATGTATTGACTGATCGCAGTTATATATGTACACATATTTTTCTCTCCCAAAGATCATATGATGTCCTTAAAGTAGAAATCAGCCAAAGCTGATTCCCTTTTGTATCCTATCTGTTCAGCAGACTCTTACTACCAAGTATTCAAGCAATACAAATGTTTAAAGAATGAATGAACAAGGGAATTGGGAACATGAGCCAGGCATTCTGTTTTATACATAACTCAATTTCTTAGAGTATTCATCCCCTACTAAATTTTAAGCATTCTCTCCACTTGAGCCTAGTTGCTCTTTCAGACCACATGAAGGAATCCATTTAAGATGCCAGCCTATCTTTCTTTCATGCTTTCTCATGCCAAATAACATGTAATATTTTCAGGGTTGCTTACCTTTCATTATAATATTTAAAGTTGTACCATTCTTGCCAACATCCTCATAATTACCTCTAGCTTTTTAGTATTCCTTTCAAAGAATACTATTAATAGGATATAAATAGGATATAAAAGGAATAATACTATTCCTTTTCAAAGAAAAGGTCTTAAATAATTTAATACATCAGCTGTTTTTCTGAGCAACCCCAAAGTCCAATGGTACAATTACCTTTTACCGTAAATAAGAGTGGGTATTTTAAGTGCCAGATTAAAAGACCTGAAGATAAAATTAAAAATAACAAAATTAAGTAAGTCAATATGTTTACGTATTTATGTATGAATTGGTACTGGAAATAAACTTATTTATTTATTTAAAATCATTCCATTTCCCTCCTCTATTCTAGATAACATGGAAATGAAAATGGATTTGAGACATGATAAATTTAGAATTTTCATAGGAATACACAATATTGTATACACAGTGTGTGCATGGGTGTGTGTAAAATTTCCTGGTTCTGTTTCTCTTGAATCATAATTAATATAAGAAGTGGTAAGAATTATTATAGTGCAATTATAGTAGAAAAGGCCAAGTAGAAGAAGCCTCCCTCTGAAACTGACTACCCTTCAGCTTAAATATTAAATTAAAAATATATATGCATATATATTAAATATTTAAATATGTATATATGTAATATACATCTATGTACAGCCATGTTACATATATGTGTAAATTGCTGTATATAGGTATTATGCTTGGCAGAAGTTGGTATCAGCCTTTACAACATAAAAGATACAGGGATAACATTTCTAATGTTTCCATTTCCATCACCTCTATAAAAATTAAATCATCATGGAAGATTATAGAGAATTTCTGAAAACTCATTTGAGTTGTAGCATCATTTGCAGCTGTTATGACAAATGTGATATCTTTGTTATAGTAGACAAATATGACCTAAGATGAAGACAATACATCTGGATCAAACAAGAACAAGGTAGAAGGTCACAAGTAAACCATACAAACTGGAGGCCAGACACACATGCCACCTCCCACTCTTGCCCCAGCAACTCTCCTTCCCCTGACATATAGGGTGGCAAGGATCATCCCTATTACAAGTCGTTGGAGGAGAAACAACATGCTCATTTTACTGGAGAGTCAGCTTGAATTTTGAGTGTGAGACAAAGGTACACTGCATCTACACTAAAGACTCACTTAAAGTAGAAAGAACAGCAGTTAGCAAAAATTGAAAGGCATTTAGTCTGTGTACCCACTTTACCACTTCCTCTGTGTGTGTGTGTGTGTGTGTGTGTGTGTGTATGATTACAGTTAGTGGTGAATAGCTTGATTGGTTAGTCACAGGTCTGTATGGAGATAAGGAGAAAAATCAGGATCAAAGAGTTTAAGAAAAAGGCATGTAATTGGCTGGACCTATGGGGATCTGATATGAATATATATCACATGTTAATACAAACCAAGGAATATCATTTACAGATGAAGTGCTAGACAACAAAGCAAACAGGACTACATTGCCAGTTGATGTTAGTCTCTGTCATTACTACACCACTGCTGGGAAAGTGGATACAGGAAGAAAGAGAACATGTTGGCAGACATGGAGGCCATGCAGAGGCCCAACACCAAGAACTTCCATTCACCAAAGCTAATCTAGCTATTGCTACTGAAAATGTCTGATCCACCAGCATCAGAGATCCTCGAAGGACCACAATCAGTCATTTGGAACCAAGTTGAATATGTTGGATTCCTTCCACCCTTGAAGACACAATGTATTATCTTGACTGATCAACTCCTACCCCAAGTAAAAGTTTTCTCTTCCTACTTGCACATCCGCAGCCAATACTAATATTTAAAGACTGATAGATATTTGATCTATTGACACAGGATTCTGAGTTATGTTACATAAAACCAAAAGACTCACTTTTCAACAAGGAGTTATGGCAGTAGACCGATGACTGTAAGTCTACTGGTCTTCTATCACATTATTCAGAAGTTGCTATCTTGGCAATAACATAGCATAGGCTGAATCATGGCTGAGAATCCATCTTGTAGATAATACCTGTGTAGATGGGTGACCATCCTCCAGACTTTACCATATACTTGAAGCCAACAGTTATTATACTACTATTATGCTACTCTGATAGCCCAGCCTCATCTGACCATTAGTTAAATCTGAAGAACCACCATTCTGTTATATGACATATAAGTTATTGACGAAATCTAGGTGGGATGTAAATTAAGACAAGAGCTCAATGAGTAAATATCACTCTTCCAAACTTCGAATATTTCATGAAAACACTACTTAATCTGATCAACCAAATTCAATTCACTTGACTCATTTTGAATACCCTTCTTTGGGTATATTCCTACATAGAACAATAGGATTGCTATCTGAACTTCATGTGGGAAAAGCTTTCTAAGTAGCATCAAGTCTGAATATAATATGCATTTCATTTTTTGTCTCTATTAGTGAAGGCAGGTCTACCTTTTTGTTCATAAATCACATGTGCAAATAGAGAGAATATAAGGAACTTCACATAATTTTATCACTTGAACAAGATGACATTTTTTAATATACCAGGTGTGTTCAGACTAATGAAACCTAGCATTTTCTTAGTTATTTTATTGAGTGATATGTCCTCTGTTGAATAGTTTGGCACTATTATATTTACTGTCACAAATTGTAGGAGTGGTTCTGAAGACAGTCCTCAACAGTCCTTGAATCCAAAATCACCTGCAGATATTCTTCAAATACAGATTAGTGCATATCTTATATATTGGGTGTCCTAATTTCATATAGTTTAAAGTGGTTTAGTGTATGTAGTGATTTCTCAATAATATAATTTAGGTAACAAAGGGGATTTTTTTGTTTCTACATCGCCCTTCTTCCTGTTTATCAATTTCTTAGGATGTCCAAAGTTCGGTCTGTCAATTTTAGGCAAGTTGCTAGCGACGTGGATACATATAAACAGGCTTTGACAACATCTGGTGATTTTTTCAAAAGAAGCATGTGTTTGTTTTATCATCTGTTTTCTCAAAATCAGTTTTTATGTGAAGGCACAAATGCGACTGATCTAATTTTATGAAAGGAAAAAGTGAAACACTGAAAAGATAATATTGGATCCAATATTAAGTGGATGGGTCCACTTTGTGCAGCTGACTTAACCTCTGAAACATATCTTCATCTTCAGAATGGGTTGTTAATACATATCTAACAAGATTGGGGTGAGAATTAAATGAAAAACATATGAATTGTCTAGCACAACTCACGGAAAAATAAATGGAAGCTATTAAACTATTATGCAGGGTCTATTAGAGGCTCCTGGATGATAAGTATCTGCAGGCAGTAGATTTGATAACAAGTCTCAGCATGAAGCTGAGGCAAAGCAACAAAAACCTTATCAAAGAAAACAGATTTGTAAATTGACAGCTTCCAAAGAAAATCATTTTGATTCATTCCCTGGAAGATTTGGGCTAGAAAGAGAGAGTAGATCAAAGTGGATCTAAGGGGAATACTTAAGGAATACCAAAACTTAATGTCTAGATAGGGGGCATACATCTTCAAAATAAATTGAGAAGAAGGAGTATTTAAAGAGGACAAAAACCAGGAGAATGTTTCCTATGGAAGCAAGTGAAGACACTGCACCAGAAAGAGTATGGGCAATCATGTTGAATGCACTGAGGGTGGCAGAGTCAGGCGATGGCTGAAATATATTATTGTATATAATGACTGAAATAGGAGCAATCTGTGTGGAGCAAAGGCCTTTATTAGAATATATTAAAGTGTGTCAGTTGAGGGTATGTATATAGTACTTAAAGACAGCATTTAACATTTTTTAATTTTCAAAATATTTGGCCAAGAAAGATGAAAAGAGAGTGGAAAGAAACACAGATTAAACACCAGCTGGCCTTTGAACTGAGAGGGATATGTGAGCTCAGGATAAATCCATTCAGTGAATGAAGAGATCATTCTGGAGCTTGTGAATGGCAGCCGGAATGAGGACTTGGAAAGAGAGCAGCAGTAGAGAGATGGCATAGTAGAGCCTTGAACTGTGACAGGTAACGTTTATAAAGTATTTTTAATGTGAATATATTATTTTATTTTTAATGTGAATATATGATTTTGGAAGCTTTACCTGGACACTTTCTTATTTTCACAATTTTTAAAATAAAATGGACATTTTATTTTATTTAAAGATTATTTATTACAGAAGGAGTGAGGAATAATAAAGATTATTTATTACAGGAGGAGGGATAGAGGGAGAGAGAATCTCAAGCAGACTCCCTGCTGAGTGTGGAGACCACCCTGGGGCTCGATCTCATAACCCATGAAATGATGAACTGAACTGAAACAAGAGTCAGACACTGAATCAACCGAGCTACCCAGGTACCCCTAAAACAGGCATTTTAAATATCTCCATTGTTTAGAGAGGAAACCATGACAACTTTTGACACATCACACAGAAATTGGAAGAGTCAGAGTTTGAACCCGGGCAGGCTGACAACAGTGTAACCACAGGCAGAACTGCAGAGGCATTGGCATACTTGCAAATGACAGGAGCCTGGTTGGTTTTGTTTGTTTTTGAGAAATAAGTAGATGGCAATTGCTTTGAGTGATTGGAATTATTCCTGTGTATCAAGTTGGGCATAAACTCCATCTCTTCCATGTTACCCGGAATGTAGAAAAAAACAAAAAAACAAAAACGAATGAGCACTATGTGATGGGTTTTTAAGAGTAACAGCAGCAAGGCAGCAGGAGGGATTGTATTCCTTGCTTTCTGTCTTATTTCTAAATATTTCACTGAATTTCTGCTATTAAAAACTGATTGCCCTCAGTTAGAAAATGGGCAAAGGGTTTGAATAGACGTTTCTCCAAAGAAGATGTACAAGAGCCAGCAAGCTCATGAAAAGATTCTCAACATCATTATTCATTAGGGAAGCAAATTAAAACAACAATGAGGTAGAATTTCATCCCCAATGACATGGCTATAGTAAAAAAAAAAAAAAAGGAAAATAAGCATTGGCAAAGATATGGAGAGATTGATTGGAACAATGGTACATTCACCGTGGGAATGTAGAATGGTTTCATCATTGTGGAAACAGTTTGGCAGTTCCTCCAAAGTTAAACAGAACTACAACATGACACATCAATTATACTCCTAAGTATGCACCCCCAATAACTGAAATCTGGTACTCAAAAATATATGCGTACACACGTAATCATAGTAGCGCTATTCACGAAAGTTACAGGTACAAACAGCACAAAAGATGAGTAGATGAAAAGAATACATTGTGGCTTATACATATAATGGAACATTATTCAGTCACAGAAAGGATTAAAGTATTTGATACATACCACAAAATGGATCAACCTCAAAAACATTATACTAAGTGAAGAGTGCTAGGCACCAAAGATCACATATTCCATGATTTCCTTTATATGAAATATTCAGAATATAACCATCCATAGAGACAGAGTACAGATTGGTGGCTGCCAGGAGCTGGAGGGAGGGGAGAATGCAGACTAAATGTTTAATGGAAATGGGTCGTTTTATGTGATGAAAATGTTTGGAACCTGATGGAGGTGTTGATTATACAATGTTGTGAATGCACTAAATACTTTTGCCTTCAACAGCATGCTTTTAACAATGTTAAGATGCTTAATCTTATCCTAAATGAATTTCACCTCAATTAAAAAAATAAATTGATTGCTTTGGATTTTATATTTCCTCTTTAAATGTGGAAACTGGGCAGACACAGTATCAGATACCAGCCCTTTACAATGATTTGCCCATTGACAATACCTCTCCTCTTGCCAGAAGGAATGTGTTTCTCTATGTTATGGGAGTTTCAGTAGAGACGGAGAATAGGTTTCTTAGTGTGAGGTATGTTTAGGAAGGAATCACTGAAGAGGCTGTTGATCATCTGAGTATCTCATAAGCGTGATTTAGAGGAGCAGAAATTGGGTGAAGAATATGTGTGGGTATTGACAAAAAAAGAAGAGGGCTGAGTTCAAATTTTTTCCTGACCTAAGTGAGTTTCTCTTCCCTACGTGAGGAGTGGGTCAATGATGTTCTTCATTTACATATGAGCTTTCCTTGGTAATGAGTTTTCTTAGCAATCTATCTGCCAGATATATTTTCAGGTGCTTTCTTTGTGTGTGTGTGTGTGTGTGTGTGTGTGTAGAGGTGTGTGTGTGTGTGTGTGTGTGTGTAAATCATTTTGAAAGCTTTATTGGTCTATTTCACATAAAGGTTTGAGGGAAATATGTAACGGAAATCAGAGTGAGTCACTGGTTGGCAGACTCTTGTTTGTGAGGCTTTGATTATCCCACCATGCAAACTACAGCATGTTTTACACGGTCTTCATTTGCTGACATTAGTTCGCTAGTTCTAGTCTTCATTTTTTATTTTGAATATCAAACATGACTTTTTAATTGGAATTTTCTGGCAGGTAACTCAATCCAGTTGGGAAAAAAAAATCTTTTCCCATTTGTTTAAAAGAATGGATTTTTTATTAACACAGCTGTATGGAAATGTGTTACATTTTGTAGTATATCAATAAAATAGAATTTGGCTTCTACCTGGATGTTTCATACTGATTCTCACAGTGAGGCAGGTAGGGAAAGGGGTTGTATCAGGACAATTTCTACTAATACAAATAGGGACTGGGTTGCCATTTGTCATCTTTGTAATGAAATGAGCCTTGGGGCACCAGTTATTCTGCATGCCACTTCTATTAGACTTATTTATAGCTAGAGATTTCTTCCAATGTCTGATGGGGAAAGAGTCACAAGACAAAATCTAAATTTATTATACAATTCATAGAAAAACCCAACAACATTAAGCTAGACTCTTTTTAAATTTTTTTAAAGCTAGACTCTTGATGAAAATATCCTTTGGTGAACAATCTTATTTGGAGCTTAATCACTTTAGATTTAATGATATCTGCTATTTTATCAATTATGATACACATATAAACATAATAATCTTATTCCTGAATCTCAAGGACAAGTTCTGTGTTGTATTTATCTTATATTTCTGGAATCTGGAGCAGTACCTAGCTCATTACCTAGACTCAGTGAATAGATACATTAATGAACAAATGAACACTTTCCCTATTTTTAGAATAGTCTCTCTGATTTTATCTGCTATGGTTACCAAGTTAAACTTCATTCTTCTTCCACCTCCACATCACTTGTTATTTGAAGTATATATAGCTATATATCTATATGAAGTATCTCTCTCTCTCTCTACATATATATGTAGATAGATAGATAGATAGATAGATAGATAGATAGATAGATATGTAGAGAGAGAGAGAGAGAGTGAGGGGAGGCGCAGAGGCAGAGGGAGAGAGAGAATCCCAAGCAGACTCCATACCCAGCACAGAACCTAACTTGGGGATTGATCCCACAACCCTGAGATTGTGACCTGTACCAAAATCAAGAGTCAGATGCTTAACCATCTGAGCCACCCAGGTGCCCCTGAAGTACATGTTTAGGTGCAGTCTCCCCCCTCTATTACAACTGGCCATCTATAAGTGGGTGCACTTGACTTACCTAACTTTATTTACTCCTACGACCTTACATGAACACACTTCATTCCACTCAGTCTTCTCAGTGGTTTTAATTTGTGTCTTTTCCCATTATGCATAGCTACTGAGCACATTTGTATGAGACAGGATCTTCAGGTCAAATAAAACAATGTAAAAACTCTTTAGTGGAAACAACTTACTAATTGAATGTTCTCTGGGCAATGGGCAATTGATTCTAAGAGTTAAGGTCTTCCACAGTCTAATTATCACTATAGAATCATAATTAAAAGGCTTATTCTAGCTATTTTTTTTAAATTTATTTATGATAGGCACACAGTGAGAGAGAGAGAGAGGCAGAGACGCAGGCAGAGGGAGAAGCAGGTACCATACAGGGAGCCCGACGTGGGACTCGATCCCGGGACTGTGGGATCACGGCCTGGACTGAAGGTGGCGCTAGACCGCTGAGCCACCCGGGCTGCCCTGTTTTTCTTTTTTTAAACCCATATTACCTAGCATAGGTTGGGCTTTTTATTTGTTGCTCTATAATCATTTATTTATAATGTAATAATAATTTATGATACTTAACAGACAGAATCTTATATCTGCTTCGGTGTCCAGCCTGTTGTGACATCCTGCAAACATGCCTATCACCTCTGGAAAAGCCACTGTAACAACTAGGAGAAGAATGAAAAGTAGCTAATGACAATATTATGTTGTCAACTGTACTGACTTCATAGATTCCCTGAAAGTTCTTGAGGGCCATCTGAGACCCTCAGACACATCTTGAGAGATGTTGGACTAGGTAACAACAGATAAAGTGGGCTATAAAATTACTTTGCATCTTTCTGACCCATATGCTACCGATTATTTGATCTCTTTACAAAGATCTACCTCTTTGGTGAAGACCTCTGTGCCCCCAGGGTAACTCCTGCAGGCTATCAGTTGACCTAGACTGTTTTGCAGAAATAATCTGCTTGGTCTCACATGAAATACACTAATTAATAGTAGTGCTCTGTAACCGGGGTCTGAGAATCTTCTAGGAATGTTCTATACAGCTTGCTAGCATTATATATTGAGAGTAGAGATTGATGATTTGCATCTGGTCTTAATGTGACCTCCAGATAGGGCAGCTGTTGGGGCTGATTACATAGCAAGAATATGCCTGAAGGCCAATAAGGTATAAGAAACATCAATCAAGATTGAATTCTACGCTTCCTGGGAGTGAGATATTCCATGCACATTGGTGATTCATGGTCCAGAGAGAAAGTGTGTCTAATAGGGCCCTCATAGAGGACAACTGGTGTTCCTGCCTGGTCTCCTCCACACCTTACTGTGAGGTAGCCTTTGACTGTGATGCATATTGTTATTTTAGTGCTATTGCTATATTGAATCTTTTTCTGAAAAAAAGAAAAAAAAGGAATATTTGTAAGCATTGTTTTTTTTTTTTTTTTTAATTCCTGTGAGTCTTCTTTAGAAATGGAACCCCATCTGATGGCCACTATAGTGCAACTTCCCTACTGTTTCCAGCTCATCCCCATCTCTCCCTTCTGTGAACTCTGGCAGTATATGTGTTATGTTGTATGCTTGACATCTAATTGCACTGTGCATTTTGTTATCTTTAAATTGGTTTCTAAGTACAGGTCTTATCTTCCCATTAATTGTAAGCTCCGTGAAGTAAAAGGCTATGGTTTATTTTTCTTTTTTCTTTTTTTTTTTTTATTCCACATTACCTTGCTTAAATTGGGCTCAATATTTATCAGTTCAGTCTGCTATAACAGAATACTTCAGACAGCATGGCTAAACAACATAAATTTATTTTCTCATAGTTCTGGAGGCTAGAAATCCACAATAAAGGTATTAGCATGGGTAGCTCCTTGTGAAAATTTTCTTCCTGGCTTGCAGATGGATGCCTTCTTGTTGTACTCACGAGGCCTCTTCTCTATGCAATGAGAGAAAGACAGAGAGAGGGAGACCAAAGGAAAGAAAGAGAAAGAGAGAAGTGAGGGAAAGAAGGAGAAAGAAGAGAGGGAAGGAGATCTCTGGTACCATTTCCTCCTCATGCACAAGTCTATCAGGTTAGAGCCCCATCCTTTTTATCTGATTTCATCTTAATTACCTCCCTAAAGACCCCATCTCCAAGTACAGTCACATTGTAGTTTAGGGCTTCAATTTACAAATTTTGAGAGGGGAATACAGTAGCCAGCTCAGTCTGTGGCAAACTCCCCGTGAACTCCTATTGAATACAGCTTAACTTGTTTTATAAAAACAAATGGTCATTTACATATATTACATTAAAGCAAAATGATCAAAATGACCATAGTGGTTGATAGGTAATTGAGCATCGCTGTATTTGTTAGTATTCCAATGTCTTCTTTAAAGTCATTGAGTCATGGAATGATTTCGAAAAACAGACAGCAAAGGAAATATGTTTAGATAAGCTGCTGTTTCATTTGTTTTCAATAACAACTAACCTAGCTTTACCAATCACTTGAATCATATAAATCACTTGTTCTAAGATTGCTGATGTCCTTGGGCATTTGTTCTTACACAATAAATGATTTTGTATGCAGGATGTAGCACCTTTACAAATCAGTTGACAAAATTTAACATAGATCCAGAGAGATCTCAATGTGTATCTTTAAAGAAAATCTACCTTATTAACCTCTTGCATTTATTATTAATTAATTAATTAATTTATTTATTTATTTATTTTTGAGAGAAAGAAAGTTCTAGGGTGGGGAAGGGGCAAGGGCAGAGAGAATATCAAGCAGTCTTCATGTCCAGCACAGAGCCCAAGGCAGGGCTTGATCTTTTGATCCTGAGATCATGACCTGAGCCGAAATCAAAGCGCAACCAAGCAAGCCATTCAGGCACTCCCTTATTAACCTCTTATAAAGACTTCATTAAGAATAAATTCTAGTTCTCACACAGCTACCAGAAAAAATCAAACTTCTATAGCCATAATTTAACTGAATTAGTGATCCCTGGATCAGCAGGACCATTGGGTTTTAACAGCCCTCCTGGTGATACTGAGGCATTCAAGATTTTGAAATTCATACATTGATCAATAGCTCCAAACTTTGTTTTATCATTAAAATATCAGGGAAGATGGGGATCCCTGGGTGGCTCAGCGGTTTAGCCCCTGCCTTTGGCCCAGGGTGTGATCCTGGAGTCCCGGGATTGAGTCCCACATCAGGCTCCCAGCATGGAGCCTGCTTCTCCCTCCTCCTGTGTCTCTGCCTCTCTCTCTCTCTCTCTCTCTCTCTCTTAAATAAATAAATAAATCTTTAAAAAATACCAGGAAAGTTCTTTAAAAATGCTGGTGTCACCCACAAATATGACTTAGTTGTTCTAAGGTTGAAACTAGACAGCATTGATTTTTAAAATTTTTAAAAATTCCCCAAGTGATTTCAATGTGTAGATATGGTTGAGAACCACCGTCCTAGATTAATTTGCATGTCACTCAAAACTGAAGTTATAAGACTGTTTTGTAACCTCAAGCAGAATTTATAAAGGAGGCCAGGATTCCTTTAAGGTCAGACTTATTTCTATTCTTTATCTTCCTTTGACATTTTTGAATATGGTTACATTGAGATATAAATATAATATGATGATTTTTTTTCTTCATAGGTGCACACTTCAGTGAATTTGGATAAATGTATATTATCATCTAACTACAATCACCATCAAAGTAGAAAATATTTCCATCATCCTCCAAATGTTCCTTTGTCACCAGTGCCCAGCCCCTGGCAACCACTGATCTAATTTCTTTCCCTACAGTTTTGCTTTATCTAGAAGGTCATAAAATAGAATCATATAATATTTATAGCCTTTTGCATTCTGCTTTCCTTACTTCTTTACTTAACAGAATGATTTTGAGAATCATCCATGTCACTGCATGTAATAATGGCTCTTTGTTGTGTATTGCTGGGTGTATCCCTTTACAGGGGCAGACCACTATTTGTTCACCCACCAGTTAATAGACATTCGGGATTCTTCCCGTTTGTCACTATTAGGAATAGTTGCTATAAACATTTGCACATAGGTCTTTGTGGGACCTGTGTCTTCATAGCTCTTGCATATGTATCTAGAAGTGTGAATAATGAGTTGTAAGGTATGTGAGGTACCAACAAGGCCATATAATTTTTACTCTTCTCAGCAGCACATGAGAGTTCCAGTTCTGTATCCACAGTACTTTGTATTTTCTTATTTTATTTTGTTTTTGTTTTTGCCATTCTAACAGATGTGTAGTGGCAACTTATTGTGATTTTAATTTGCTTTTTACTAATGACTAATGATGTTGAGAATTATCTCCCGTCTATGTCTCTTCTTTGGTGTAGTGTCTGTTCACATCTTTGCCCAAGTGCTTAATGGGCTGTTTTATAATAGAACTGAAGAGTTTGTTTTATATTTTGGATACCTGTCCTTCATAAACTATATATATATATATATATTTGCAAACATTTCCTTCTATTTCACAGCTTTAAACATAATTCTTGTCTTTCAAAGAGCTGACATTTTATTTTGACAAAGAATAATTTATGAACCATGTCCTTTTATGGTTCAGGGTTTTTTTTTTTCTGTCTTTTGAAATCCATGCCTAAACCAAGGTCACAGAAATTTTCCTCATATGTTTTCTTCTAGAAGTTTTATAATTTTAGTTTTGCATTCATGTTTGAGATCCATTTTGATTTGATTTTTGTATGTGGTATGAGATATCATTTGAGGTTTCGTTTTGTCTTTTATATGGAAAGCCAAATGTTCCAACATATTTTGTTGAACAACTGTCTGTCTCAAAGGAATTATCCTCACACCTTTCTTAAAACTCACTGATAATGTATGTGTGGGACTATTTCCTGATTTTCTGTTCTGTTCCTGTAATCTATATGTCTAACCTTGTGAAAAAAAAAATTGTTTTGGTTTCTCTAGGTCGTTCTACTACATAAATTTTGAGTGAAGTGTCCTTTAAATATCTGTTATCTCAATTAGTGATAGGTGCTGTTTGGGTCTTTTATGTATTCTTCTTAATTTGTTGTTTACTTGTTCTACTGTTTATCAAGAAAAGAATGTTGAAGTCTCCGACTGTTTATGGGTTTGTTCATGTGTCTCATAGCCCTAATTGTTGGTGTATACATCTTTAGGATTGTTTCATTACCAAGTTGCATTGACCCTTTTATTAGTATGATATAGCCCTCCTTAACTCTGGTAATTTTCCTTGTATTGAAGTCTATTTTATATGATAATAACCAATTCAGCTTTATTTTGAGTAATGTTTGCTGGGTATATGGGTTTCCATTCTTTTAACTTCAACCAGTTTTTATATTTAAAAGGAGTTTTATGAGAGAAGGCTATTATATGGTCTTGGTTTCTTTGTAAAATCTGACAATCTCGGATTTTATTTGGAGTATTTAGATCATTTATATCTATGGTAGTTATCGATATATTTAGATTCAAAGCTACCATCATGATAGTCTTTTCTATTTGTCTCATCTGTTCTGGTTTCTTGTTCTTGTATTTGCTGGCCTTCTTGTGTATCAGGAATTTATCATTGACTTCCTTTTTATCTTGTCTATTAGCTTATGAAATTTATCTGTTTTGTAGTTATTTTTAGTGATTTGTGCTTTGCAATATATATCCTTCAGTTATAACATCTTTACCTTCCAATAATATTTTTTTAATATTTTGCACTTCAATATAGTATAAGAAACTTGAAAAAATATTCTTCTATTTCCTTCCATTTTTCTTTCTTGCTATTATTTGTCTACATTTAATGCTATAGACATTTGAAATATCCAATATATTATTACTATATGTCTTTAAAACCATTAAAAATAATAATAGCAAAACAAAATTTAGTGTATTAACCTTTGTTTTTTATCATATCTGATACTTTTCATTTCTTTGTGTATAGTCAAATTTCCATTCAGTATCACATTTCTTCTGCATGAAGAATGCTCTGATAAGAATGAATTCTCTCTGGTCTTGTTTGTTTGAAATTTGGAAGTGACTAGAATCTATATGACACTACAGTTATTTATAAAAATACACATAGAAAAAACACACATATGAAGTATACAAAAGTAGGATATGAAAAGTTAAAACTCAATACAGAAATGTAAAAAATATACCTTTTATTAAAAAAAAAAAACACCAAAACTCCAATAACAGATTTTTCCCTCCTTATTCTAAAACCACATTTTTGTGAAGGTTGTTGGATCTAACACTTATTTTTTTCTGCCTAAATTTATATTTTTCAAATGTTGCCTCAAATGGGATTCAGGACACACTACCCCAAATTATGGCACCTTTGCATGTTGAATATTTTAAGCTGAAGAAATTTGAGAAAACATCACAAGTAGAAGGGTCAATCTGAAGGACCCCCCCCCCCATTCCTTCTCCTCTGAACCACGTCATAAAGCCGTTATATGAGAGGTGCCTTCTCCCTATACACAAAGGAAAGAAGATTCCTTATTTATGAAGACAAATGGATACCAAGTAAAATCCAAACAAACAGGCCTTGCTAAATTATCCTGAATCTACTACATTTACTTATGATCTTCAATCTATCATATTCCTTCATGACTATTTACTCTTCCTTAAACCCATCATAAAAATACTCAGCTCCCCTTGTTCCCTCAGGTCTTCACTTCATTCCAAAGGCTCTCATGTCATATAAAACATAAAGAAATTTATAAGTTTTTCCTCCTGGAATCTGTCTTTGTCAGTTTAATTTTCAGACCCAACCAGGGACCTTCAAAGGGTCAATCAAAGTTTTTCCCCCCTTGTACTCATAATACTCATCTAATAATCTAGACACTTGCTCTGTCTTCTAGGTGCATTTGGCACCTTCTTGCAGAATTGAAGACTAATTGTGGTTGATTTTGAGTTGTACAAACCCTAGATATTAGGTCACACGCTATGATGATTCTGGACTCCCCCCAGTACAAAAGAATCCTCTATATTGTTAAGAAACCATTTGCTTTTTATATTGGTTAGAGCTTAATTTCCTTTTTATTTCTTCTGTCTCTAATGGTCATAAGCATCAGATAAATTATTTATTTAAATTTAAATTTAGCCAAAAGTATTAAAGCACCCTATTTTTCTTTTTTACATTTACCACTTTCTTCAACTTTCAACTTGAGTTACAAACTCACTCTACTTATAAAATGACTCCAATTAGTTGAATGAAGTGATAGTGTGGCAGAAACTTCATGTCCCAAAGTACCTGTCTCTTTTCAATTCCCCACAACAAACACAGAAATTTGTGTCTATTTACCAGTAATTATTATATTTGGGAAAATAATAACAAAGATTAAGAGCATGTAATTTAAAATTCTTCATAATTTTTTAACACACTATATTCATTTCATTTCAAGCATCCGTTTCTTACTTCTTTCTCGCATAAATCTGTAAGGTAGGAGGGCGAGGTGTTATTACCCTTGAGGGAAGTTCCAGGAAGAGTAACAGGGAATTAGGTATGTCTCAGACATAACACAATGTTCTGCTAAACGAGCTCAGAGGGCTACATGAAATCACCAAAGATTTGCTTTCTGTCTCTTAGGAAAAGAAAAATAAATGGGGTATAAAAGGGAAAATTATATTTGTGGACTAGGAATCAGGAGACTTAGGATCTATGTAGCCATTTCAGATGTGACTCAAATAAGTCACTTAACTTTTTAATTTATACATGTGTAATAAGATAATGATGGTGATCATACTGACTGCCTCACAGGATATGTGGAAAGTACTCGGAAAGCCAATATAGTTCTCCTCTTCCTCTCAAAAACCCGGATTTGTAGCATTTGCTAATCCCCATAATGTAAATAACATCAGTTCGTAGAGATGGTTGAAATAGAATAAAATAATAAGGCAGTGATGAGTTTTGAGTATTTATTACATATGTTTCTAATTTTTTAAAAAATATTTTTAAGAGCAGCTTTAGTTTTACCATGAAATTGAGAGAAATGTACAAAAGATTTTCTGCTACACTTATACATAGCCTCCCTCATTATCAACATCACTCACCAGAATGCTGCATTTGTTACCAAGCATGAACCTACATTGATACATCATAATCACCCAAAGTCCATAGTGCCTTAGGCTTCACTCTTGATGTTGTACATTCTATGGGTTTGAACAAATGTATAATGCCATGTTTCCATCATTACAATATCATATAGAGTATTTTCACTATCCTAAAAATCCCCTGTGCTCCCTCTCTTCCCTTTTAGCCATGGAAACCACTGATCCTTTTACTATCTCCAAAGTTTTGCCTTTCCCAGAATGTCATGTAGTTGGAATCATACAGTGTATAGTATTTTTAGATTGGCTTCTCTTCTTTCACTCAATGATATGCACTTAAAATTCTTTTGTGTCTCTTCATGGCTTGATAGCTCGTTTATTTTTAGAGCTGAATAATGCTCTCTTGTCTGGATGTAGCACAGTTTATTTAGCCATTCACCTACTGAAGGACACTATAGTTGCTTCCAAATTTTGACAATTATGAATAAAATTGCTATAAATATCCACATACAGATTTCTGTGTGAACATAAGTTTTTGCCTCCATTGGGTAAATATTAAGGAATGTGATTAGTAGATTTGATGGTAAGAGTATGTTCACTTTGGTCAGAAACCACCAAACTATTTTTTAAGTGCCTGAACCACTATGCATTCCCACCAGCAAAGGGAATTCCTTTTGGTCCATATCCTCATCAGCATTTGGTGTTGTGTTCTAATGTACTTTTATTATAAGTTTTTATAATTTAATTTTTAATAATGACAGATTTAACAACTAACACAATTCCTGAAAAATTAACAATTGGCTCTCCTATGCCACCCCTTCTATTTTTTTAAAGACTGATTTATTTATTTATGATAGACATAGAGAGAGAGAGAGAGAGGCAGAGACACAGGAGGAGGGAGAAGCAGGCTCCGTGCCGGGAGCCCAACGTGGGACTCGATCTTAGGACTCCAGGACTGCACCCTGGGCCAAAGGCAGGTGTTAAACCACTGCGCCACCCAGGGATCCCCTATTCCCCCCTTCTAGAAGACAAGTACAGCCCCTGTTTTTCTCTGGTACTGGTGAGAGAACCATTCTTTCTTGAGTCTGAGTTCTTTGCCTTTCTAGAAGTTCCTTTTGCAAGCTTGTCTCCTCAAGTGATGCTATGGTCTTTACGTTTTCATTTAGATTTGCTCTATGTATGAACATCCTCTGCCGCTGTTTCTATCTTGGGATTTCTGTTCACTCCTCAGAGGATACATTAAGTGCCAGGGAGCTCAGTCAGGCTCCCCAGATCACCGTTACCTTCTTATCTTCGATAGGCCATGAGTAAACCTGAGCTTAAGTGACCTGTTGAAAAATCACATGATTTTGTAGTGAGAGAGTTCATTTAACCTGCTGACTCAGGCCTGAGATTTCTTCCGCTAGGCTGATGAGAGCCAGAGCCCAGCGGGGGAATGAGACATAGCTCCTTCTGTCACTGCTTTCTAATCTGTGGCCTTGCTTTCTTCCAGGTGTGTACTTTAACACTATTTTGGAGTTCTTCCCAGCCTCCTGATATCTCTCAGGGTCAAGAGTCTCCCTTTTTGAGGTGAATAATCCATGGTAATGAATATTGATTTCCAGTAAGTTAGACCAAGATGAAGTGTGTTGCTCTAGATTAGCCATATGTGTCCCTTAATAGCTTGAGAAAAGGCTCCAGAGCATCTAATAAATAAGCACCAGAGAGAAATAAAAAAGGTGTTGTGTTGCTAGGATACCCGGCTGGGCACTTGTTTTATTATCAAGTCAGTAAGTGTAAAACAAACAATGACAATTGCTACCTCAAAGAAATACAAAATGCTTGCTAGAAAGTGACAGAAAGAAAGATAAAGAACAGATGATCTCCAGAGAAGGGAGACCTTGCTTCTTGCCACATGCCACACGTTAAGTTTGAAGAAATGTTAACTCTTTCTCCCCAGTCTCTCAGAGGCTTGAAAGACCAGCCACAGCCATCCTGACAAGGTGTAATTATGGCAGTAAGTACAACATCGTAAACAATTGTTCTATTGTTGCTTCCTTGTTCTTTGTGTCTAATCGAGAGATGAAAGAAGGCTTTTCCACAGCAAAGATCCACTAAGTGCTACCAGGGTTCGTTCAGGTGGTATCTACACAAGGCCAGGGCCACTAATCAATTCAGTCAACGCAACAGAAGAATGAGAATCATTAAAACTAGTTTTGGAGCCTAGTAAGCAAAACTGTCTGGCCTCCCTGTCTGTCTCACCAAATTTTATTCACCTAAGTAAGTGAAAATATTTTACAATTGGCTTTTCTTGCCTCAAATAATGCCGGCAGAATAAAGGTTACCCATGTCATACTAGTAAAGACTTCCTGACACAAATCAAACCGTTCCTGGCAGACAGACTAGTCAGTTGACCCAATCTCAGTACTGAGATCTGACTCTGTGGAATGAATTAGATGTCACCCAAAGACAAACAACAAACAAGCATAGTATAGGGAAAGACCCCTAGAAGAACTCCACGAGAGTGGTCAGAGTAGAATTAAAACTGGAAAGCCCAAATACATTATGGAGTCTAAGAACTGACTCCAGGGGCCTGGAACATGTGATTAGGTGAGAAAACCCAAACCTGGTTCACAGAGGCACTGAGGTAGAGGTGAAATGCAACCCACTAGTGAACAATGGAACACCATCCTTTTTTCTGCACACTAATGGACACACACATTTTCCTCTCACGAAATTCCAGTGCTTTGATTTGGATCTCGGTGAACTAGATTTCAAAATAAAAGAGAAATTCTCTTACATTGGAAAAACAGAAAGGGTGACAAAGAAGGCATCATTAGCACAGGAGCTACCTGAAATGAAGGGGAATTCCTACAAACCCTAAATTGAGAGAAAGGTAAAGAGATAAAGTTAGGGCCAGCATTGAGAAGCTTTCTGGGAAATCACATCCTAGCTTTTTTTTTTTTTTTTTTTTTTAAATCTTTTCACAGATAAAAATTCAGATCTGCCGAAGAGAGGGATGGAGTACTTTCCAGAAATGTCTATTTTAAAACCACTGTTTTGTTGTGATAGAGATTTATTTTTTTTAATTTCTAAGAGCAGATGCGATCTTTTTTTTTCTCACAAACGCAAATGCCGACCAAACCCTAAACACTTCACATTTGTCTCACCACTCTCCCCCTGAGACCTCAATCTTGATTTGAAGGGATGGTAATGAATGCTGAGAGGAAGATTCTACTGCCAAACTCCTTCGGGCTTGCTCTTGCCAGCTGAATTATTAGCTTAGAGAAGGCCACAGAATTAGTTTTTTTCTTCTTCATTAATTCATAGAGAGCAATATTCTACATGCCTGTCAGCCATGATTTTTTTTTTCCTGGATTGACCTAATAATGTCAGTGTTTAGCTATTCTTTCTAGCTTCACAAAATATCAGGCACTTGGAAGATGCACATTTTTACAAAAGAATGTGTGACAAGCTATGAGATCATGATGCAAATGACAGGTTAGAGTCAAAGTATCTTCCAACTTCTAAATCCTGATCTGTCTCGAGTGTGCCTCTGAAATGTAGTTCTTATATGAAAGAAGTTCTGGCCAAATGCCCACCCTGGTAACATTGAAGTTTCCCCTAACCCAGGTATATAGGATCAATAATGGTTTATCTTCTTTGGCTCCTGCTGTAGGAGGAAGCATTAAATATTCTTTAATTAAAGTTAATTCCTATCCATAAACTGAATGAAAGCACTTTGCTGCAATGCTCTCCAGTCTTCTTCTTCTTCTTCTTCTGTTTTTAAGATTTATTTATTTATTTGAGAGAGAGTACAAGCAGGGGGAGGAGTAGAGGGAGAGGAGAAGTGGACCCCCTACTGAGTGCGGAGTCTGACACAGGGCTCAAGCCCATAGCCCTGAGACCATGACTGGACCCCAAATCAAGAGCTGGACGCTGAACCAACTGAGCCACCCAGGCTGTACCAGTCTTCTTTTTCCTTCTGCATAATTTCCTCTTTTCCCCTTGCTCCCAGCTCCATCCACTGCCCCCACAATGTAGAAAGTGGGAGTTAAGGACAGGAAAGATTCAGGTACTCTCTCTATCCTGTAGTACTCGTCTAAGATTCCTTCATTCTCCATTATGATGAGACTTTCCGGGACCAAATATTGCTACTTCATGTGCCCTGCCCCAAATTTTTTGCCTATATAATCCAGTCATTATACCATCCTATGCAGTTTTGAATACTGTGTTGCCTGAGAAACCAGGACTAGAGAGAATTTTCAAATGTGAGACATCTCAGTTTATTTTCAGTGGGATGAAAACAAACAGCTCAGCCTCTTATTGCCTTGATTATAGGCTCATGAGCCCCAAGAACACCCACTGGTGGAAGCCGTGTTCTAAGGTGTTCCTGATCAGAGCCCGATGGTATCAAATATATCAAACTCTGCAAAGAATTTAAATGCTCAAATATGTATATATACTGGTTAAAGTTTTATTGAGATATAATTCACATAACATATAGTTCATCCAAATGAAGTGTTCAATAATTTTTACGATATTCACAGAATTGTGTAGCTTATCCTCAAACATAGGACGAGTTCTCTGTCCTTCCCTTATTTGCCTAGAGCCAGGCATAAGTGTCCTTTATGAAGGTGGCGTAAGTTTCCCTTGTGAAGGCCTCCCCTTCTCCTGCAGCAGAGAGTAGCGTGACTCATTGCCCAAGACGGTGATTCAGCACTGAGATGAGTCTGCATAAATGAACCCTACTGAAATAATTCATATCTTCCATTAGTTTTCCCCATGTGCTTACTAATCACTCCCCTTAAACCCCAAACCCTCTTTCCTTTGTTAAAATGGCATTTAAGTCCCCAACCCTAACTAGTTCTTTGAGTTTCACTTCTTTTCTGTGATTGCCCATGCACTTAAAGTATTAGTAGCAAATCAAATGTCTTTTCTTCTCTTACTCTTTCATTAGTTTATCTCATAGGTCCCCAGACACGAAACATAAAGAGTAGAGGAAGAGATTTTTCCTCTCTAATACTTAGAAGTGGAATTGCTGGATCGTAAGGTAATTCTATTTTTAATTTTTGAGAAGCAGCCACACTGTTTTCTATGGCAGCTGCACCATTTTACATTCCCACCAGCAATGCCCCAAAATTCTAATTTCTCCACATCTTCACCAACACTTGTTATTTTCTGTTTTGCTTTGTCTTATTTTCTGGTAGCTCTCTTAATGGCTGTGAGGTAGTATCTGCTTTAGATTTTTATTTGATTTTGTTTATTTTGAGCAACTTTACAGGTGCTAATTGGCCATTTATATATATTCTTTGGAGAGAAATGTATTCAAATTCTGTCCATATTTTTTTTAAATTTAACTTTTTGTTGAGTTGTGAGAGTTCTTTCTATACTTTGATTGGATATACGATTATGATTTTGTTAGATATATGATTTGCAAACATAATCTCTTATTCTGTGGTTGGCTTTTCATTTCTGTTGATTGTGTCCTTTGATGCAGAAATTAAACTTAGTGGAGCATGGGTGGCTCAGTCACTTAATGATTTCAGCTGAGTTTATGATCTCAAGGTCCTGGGATCAAGCCCCTTATTGGACTCCCTACTCAGCAGGAAGCCTGCTTCTCCCTCTCCTTGTGCCCCACTCCCCTGCTTGTGCTCTCTCTCCTTCAAATAAATAAATAAAATCTTATAAAAAATCAATTATGATTTATTCATTCATGTATTTATTTTTAAAGATTGTTTAAGAGAGAGCAAGAGAATATAAGTTGAAGGGGTAGAAAGAGAGGAGAAAGAGAATCTCAAGCAGACTCCCTGCTGAGCTAGAAGCCTGACGTGAAGCTCTGTCCCATGATCCTGAGATCATGACCTGAGCTGAAATCAAGAGTTGGATGCTTAATCAATTGTGTCACCCAGGCACCCCTCAAATTTATTAAAAAAATTTTTTTTTGATAATGTGGATAAACACTTTCATTTCATAACTATTGTTCAACAATACCCACAAGAGAGTTTGGGTACTTCCCTTAATTTTAGTACTTAAAGCTGTACCCCTAGGGAAATGGGCCTTTGTTATCACCTATCCCACATTCTAGCCCAGCCCAGTTTATATTGTGGGAGGAAAATCTTGCTGATTGACTCCTAATTCAAGACTTTTTTAATATATTAGTGAAGACTGTCTTTCTGAGGCTGAGGCCCTCATTAGTCCATTAGCCTTTACTCTATAGTGACTATGCTATCAGATGCTCCTTTGTCAGTTTGGCTTGATTTCTACCTTTTTGTGACTGCTGCTTTGGACACTGATTATGTGTTGTTTAATTTATGTGTCCTGACTGTACAGAAGATTATACCTGACACTATATCTGCTACTTGTCTTGCATCTGTCTGATATAGTAAAGTCTACTCTAGACTTCAAAGGTCTGCTTAGGAATATTTCCTCATGCATAAATGAGGATCATAATAATAATGCTTTTTTTTTCTGGAGTTGGGTTGTTATTAAGATTCATGAATTTAAAGTATGTAAAGATTTGGTGACTTCCTGTCAAAATGTTTACTACTGCTGATGCTTCTAAAACACAATCCATGTTATATACCCCCCAAATTAGCTGCTTCTTTGGAGGGCTGCATCATTAATTAATTATCTCCTATATCCCAATATGATTGCTTAGCAGCTTCATTGGCCTTAGGCTGCCAGACTCTGATACTAGTCTTTGTCTAAAAAAAATAAATAAATAAAAAATAAAATAAAATAAAAAAATAATACCATCAACCAGGAACTCCCACTTGACCCACTGTTTATTGTATGTGTAATTTTATTTCCAGTTAGATGCTATTTTAATTGATATAAAAAACAGTGAAAATTCAATAATAAAGAGGTTTCTACACCAAATGTAGAACTTTTGTAACAAATAGATTATAGAAAGCAGCTTAGACTACAAGATCTGGGGCAGCCTCTTACATCCAACTTCTGCCCACAATCAAAGATATGTGGGTCTATGGTGATGTCTCTGGTTCGATTTACCCACCCAGAGGAAAATGAACAAACCAATGCCTAGATTCTACTAATAGGGGACTAGTGGTTTAGTCTCCTTATCAATAAGAGGAAGAACAAGCCTGGGCAAGGCCAAGGATGCTTAGCTAAGAGAAGATAAGAGGTAGAAGGAGATTTCCCCACACTTGAAACCAGAGCTTAGTTATTGGATGCTTACATAATATCCTGAGATTTGAAAAATATGATTGACGACCCCTCCATCTTTAGAGAAGCCTAGTCCAGAAGGTGGCCAAAATTACAGGAATGTGAACAGAGATTTCTTTCCTGCATTGACAGAATTAAACTCTTCCACCCTCCCCCCCAAAAGCAAAAATAACAACAATAATAAATATCACTTGAAAAGGCAGATCTTTCCATTCTTCAAAAAACAGTAGTGAAAAAGCAAACAATGGGGAAGAAAAGAAAGTTGGTGAACACTACAGTTCTTTGGAATCCAGTAAAAGTTATGATGGCACTTCAGATCACATTCAGTCTTTTTTTTTTTTTTTTTCAAATATAAAGTTTCCTTAACATTCTTCAACTCAAAGTGATTTCTTTTATCAATCGTTTTTTTTTTTCTTTTATACTTACTTATCTGTCAAGGCTTTCACAATGCAGAGAAACTGTACTTTCCTATACATTACATTCAGCTTCAGTCCCAAAAATGGGGCAGGGACATATTTGGAATGTCCCCTGTGGTGACATTTCACATTTGAAAGTCAGACCAAGCGCAATGAAAGTTTCTCATAGTACAAGTGAACAAACTGGAAAAGTGTGTTTCATTATTCACTCTTTGGTAAGTAGGTTTAATTTTATGATTACACTCAATAGAAAGATTTTGGGAGCTGACAGGAATTAATAAATGTTTATTTTTTTCTGTTGGGTTAACACTTATGAAAGATATCTAAGTAATTGTTATCTTTTATAATTTGAGGAAGCAGTCAGGGGAGAGAAGGTAGAACTAAGGAAGGAGATGGCTGTTAGCTATCAAAGGTTCTAGAACATACCTGAGTTCTCAAGCTGTTTTCTTTGCAGTAGTGAAACTGAAAGCATAGTTCACTTCCCATCCCACATCCACTTGTCTCCCCAGATGCCATTTATACCATCTGCCTTCAACATATAATCAGAGTGTTTCAGCTTTTTTTCCTCTTCAGTGTCATTACATGGTAGAGCGGTCCTTTTATAGTGGAAGGTCACTGGAAAAAAAAACAAAAACAAAAACACAGTACATCAGACACCAATGCCTCTAAAATCCCAATGCTGAAAATATTCCTAGTGACTGTGCCCTTCCCATGGGCTGAGGACCACTACCTATCCTTCTTATAATTGAGCCAATGGAAAGAATTCCAGTTTTTTGAAAAGGCCTTGTTGGGACTGGTAATTGTAGAAATTGTTTTGAAAGAGCTGGTATTATTTAAAATATAATTATAACCATCAGAGATTCCTTAAAACTCTGACAGCTGCTGAAGCAAACAAAAACTTAGGCAGTGGATTTTTGTTTGCCAACTCTTTCCTCTAAATTAATCAGGGAGTGTAGACTTCAGCTTTAAGAAAGCTTGAATAGATGTCAAGACACTGACTTTGCTTAAATAATCACTATAGCTTCTTTGGACTTTGGAGGTTGTGCGGTAACTTTTCTTGAAAACAAGTTATAAATAGCAAAAAACTTTTGCTGCGGTAACTTTTCTTGAAAACAAGTTATAAATAGCAAAAAAAAAAATGATTAACAAAAGAATAAATACAGATGGCCAATATAATAACATGCTTTTTTCAATCTCACTAGTGTTAAAAAAATGGAAAGTAAACAAAGATGTTAGTGTTTGACTTTAAACTGCAAAGATTTTTTTTTAAGATTTTATCTATTTACTCATGAGACACACACACACACACACACACACACAGAGGCAGAGATGAGGCAGAGAAGCAGGCTTCATGCAGGGAGCCCGATGCGGCACTCGATCCCGGGTCTCCAGGATCAGGCCTTGGGCCGAAGGTGGCGCTAAACTGCTGAGACACCCAGGATTCCCTAAACTGCAGAGATTTAAAAATCATACCTATTAATAGAGAAATAATAGAGAAATTAATAGAGAAATAAATACACCACCGTAGTAGTTAACATTTACAAAATCTTTTGACAACCACTATCAACCACTCTTAAAGAATTTGTAATATTGATATAGTGATTCTACATATATTAATTTATCCTAAGGAGATCAATGAATGTGCAAATTCTGTATATAACTATTTTTAATAATACAAAACCTCAGTTTTAAATGTCCTTATATATGGCACCAGTTGAATAAGCTATAGTACTCCCATACGATGAACCATAATGTACTTTTGCCTTAGTCTGCTCAGACTGCCACAGCAAAACACTAGATTGGGTGGCTTAAATGACAATTTATTTCCTCACAGTTATGAAGGCCAGAACGTCCAAAACCATGGTGCTGAAAATTTTGGTTCCTGGCAAGGGCTCCCTTCCCAGTTTGTACATGGCTGGCTTCTCACTGTGTCCTCAAATGGCCTTTCCAGAGTGAGTATAGTTGTGGAGAGAGATATTATCATATTTTTTTCTTTCTGAAAGACCATCATCCCTATAGTATAAGAATTCCACTGTTATGACATTATTTAATTTCAATTACCTACTAAAGACCTTATCTCAAAATATAGACACATTGGAGATTAGGGCTTCAGCATATGAATTTAGGGACTGGGAGTCTCAATGCAGTCCATAGCAGTACTCATGGGAGACAGACACAAATTGATTAGTGAAAACCTAATGAGAAATAGTCAAAATTGTGTATCAGGGAATGAGGAGACTACAAATAAATCTTAGATATCATAAAGGTTGGTGGCTCTCCAAAGGTCAACTCTACCCAATAAAATCTTATTCCTTAGTATTTAATTTCCCTTGCTGGGCTTTTGTTTCGTTTTGTTTTGTTGTTTTTGTTGTTGTTGTTGTTGTTTGTTCGTTTGACTTCTGTTGTTTGGGATAAGAATGTTAAGGAAAAACACTGACTGGACTTTATCAGCAGCTGGATGACCTGGAAACTTGTTTGATACAGGTGTTGCGGATAGAAGAGATTCACCCGAGAAATGCCCATTCCACAGCAGCTGTGAGAAACTGCTTCAAAAACTCAGTTTGTATATGAAAAGAAGAACAATAGCTCTTTTGCCTACATTGTTGTTAGGACAGAAATCATGAGATCTTTCTCTTTATCTTGAAACTTGCAAGAAGGGTTGATAAGAAAGGAAGGGGCTGTGGTCTCGTATAGAAATGATTATCATTTATGAATATATCATACTTCCACATGTTCAATCATCTCAAAGATTCTCATTCTTGCTATAGCCATGACTTAATTGACAAAACTTTGTCAAATAGTTTTTCAGGAGTATAAAGCAACATCATGTTCATTCTGTGGGCATTAGTACTTTATATGCACTAATGCATAGAATCTATCTATCACTCTTCTATTATCTGTATCAATTTACTTAATTATTTAAAATATTTAAATTATTTTTATATAATGTCGTACACATCTTTATATTGTGCTTAAGATAAAAATTGGTTGACTTTTTCTATTCAGTCAATTTGTTATCTTGCATGATTCATTAAGTTTTTACTAGAGTGAAGTTTTTGTAGTTGTTTATTCTTAAAAAAGAAATGTCAAGCTTATTTGTGCATGCAGATTAAAGAATGGGTGCTACAACCAAAAAAAAAGTATGCAAATCTTTATGCCTTTTGTAAAAAGCAGATATAAGTTACAAATATGCAGAGAAAATAACAAACAATATCACACAAATATTAACAGTGTTTATCTCTGTGCATCTTCTTTTTGTTTTTGTTTTTCATAGTTTATAATCACTGGAAATTATATGTTTCATACCCTTTCAAAAGGAGGAACGGGTTATTTTTTTAAAGATTTTATTTATTTATTAATGAGAGACACAGAGAGGGAGAGACTTAGGCAGAGGGAGAAGCAGGGTCCCTGTGGAGCCCAACGTGGGACTTGATCCCAGGACCTCAGGATCACGACCTGAGTCAAAGGCAGATGCTCAACTACTGAGCCACCAGGTGCCCCTGAGTTAATGTTTTTTTGTTTTTTTTTTAATACATATTCAACCTCATCCTCATCCATGTCTGAAGGCTTCAAGAGGTACACATGTCAACTATCCTATGTTTTCTTTTTTTGTCACCAGTGGTTATGTGTGAATTCCTTAAATAAAGCTATCCATGACTTTGCGCTCTACCTTTGGTCACTTTATAACCATAATGACAAAGTTATAATTCAGCCCCTGCAAACTACCCTAGATTGATGTTTTGCCATTCAGATGTCTGTTTCAAAATATAACAGTTACTCCCCAAATAATTGGACACTGGGTCTGGGTCTTTGGAAATACTGTCTTTCTGCCCAGAATTTGCTCTTCTCCCTTACATTCTGTAAGACATGTTTACTCTGTATGAGTAAATTCAATAGTCATCTACTTTCTATTTCTGTAAGTTTGACTTTTTTTTAAGTTTCCATATATAAATGATATAATAGTTGTCTTTATCTGGCTTATTCCATTTAACATAATGCAGATTGGAAAGGGGTGGGAGGTGGGGGAAATGCAGAGATGTTGGTCAAAGGATGTAAACTTGTTAAAATACCGGTTATAAGACAGGTAAGTTCTGAGGAGCTAATGTACAGCATGGTGACTATAGTTCATAATACTGTATTGTACACTTGCAGTTGAAGAAGAGAGTAGATATTAAACATTCTCATACAGAAAATGTAACTAAGTGAGGTGATGAATATGTTAATTAACTTGATTGTGGTGATCATTTCACAGAGTATACTTATATAGAATCATCACATTGTATACATTAAATATATAGAGACTTATTTGTCAGTTATGCCTCAGTAAAGCAGGAGGTGGAGGGGAAAGTCCAATAATAATCTTTTTTTGGGAAGCTTTCAATATAGCTTCCTTAACTTTTATTCCCACCAAAAAGCCTAGGCAATTACATACCTCTTTACTCCTCAGTAAAGAATAAGCCACTATTCCAGCTGATGACAGGTTATTTTGTTTACTTACTTGCTCATGTGAGATGCTGGAGAATGAGTCATTTGAGTGAAGGCATTTTTTCTTGAGAATTTGTCCCTTTAATCCTACCACAGTGCTTGGCATGTGTGTACATACAGAATGATAATTGATCAAAGGAATAAATTATTGAATCATTCTTGAATAAACATATAAATGCACACATGCATACAGACACATCATAGGATTTTTTCAGTTTAGAAAACATGTTAACATAAATTATTGCATTATATTATGAGAAAATTGGTAGAGATGTATTGAACATACAGTTCCAGATACTAGGTTTGAATTTTCACTTTTCCTCTATCAAAGCTTGAACATGCCTACGAACTTCTCTACTACAAGGATCTATTTGAAGCCTATCCCCTTTTAATTTTATGTTAGAGGGAAATCACATAAATTAACTCTTCATTTGAGTCATATTTAAAATAGATCCAATATTTCAGAATTCTGTTATATGTTTCCAAATATTCACTTAATCCTCCAAAGTACCCTAAAGCTGTAGAATATTTTTGAAGGTTATATAAACTCTCTTAGAGCACCTACCATGCTAAAATAGACATGGTAGGCATGACATACTTTTGCTGAATATAATTAAGATAAAATTCAAGTGAAATAGTTTGTTTGAATTTCCTGTTTTCCATTCGACTAGCGTGTAAACTAAGGCACATGTAATTTTTTTTAAGATTTTATTTATTTATTCATGAGAGACACAGACAGAGAGAAACAGAGAGAGGCAGAGACACAGGCAGAGGAAGAAGCAGGCTCCATGCAGGGAGCCTGACATGGGACTTGATCTCAGGTCTCTAGGATCACGCCCTGGGTTGAAGGCGATGCTAACTCGCTGAGCCACCTTGGCTGCCTGGCACAGGTAAGTTTTTAACTTGCCAGATTTCTTACAGTTTCTTAACAGACTTCTAGTTTAATGACCTTCTTATTCAGCTACAAAATTACATTTATGAGCTCTAATGCCCCACATGGCAAAAGTGAAAACGAGGGGCACTTTATTTTTTCTTTTATGCATTTTCATTGTAACACTGCCCTGAGAAATGCTTAGCTGGCATTTCCAATATGTGCTCCCAAAATGTCTCCTTCTTTTTGCCTTTCTTCTCTTAATTGTTTGACTATATCTCTTCAAACCAAAATTGAAGAATAATAAGCCTGAAAAAGTTATCCCTATTCTTTTCCATATCACTCCAACATCAAATTAAAGAGAAAGTAGGTTGGAGAAAATATACCACAAAACCTACCTGAGCTCCTTATATAGAATACCAGTTTCAACTCTTCTCTTTTGAGATCCAGGGTAATTTATTTCAAGAGAAGAACTGTCCTGATGTCTTGGTCTCCTTTCTCTGCTTCTCTCTCTCTCTGTCCTTTTTTTTTTTTTTTTTTTTAATAGAAAATACTCTGAGACCTTTTATTAACTGTGCTAAAATGAGTCCCCTTAGAGATCTGTTTTGCAGCTTTATAAAAGTTTGCACTTTCCCCTGAAGTGTCACAAATGTTATCAGTGGAAGCTGTGAAAAGCATATAGTGCTGTTATGTTCTGTAAAAATTATGTTCCCCAAACAATTTCCTTGCTGCGAATAAATCTCAGCAAGTGCTGTGGTTGCTGAACATGGAAATTGGAAAACAACTTCCCAAACCGTAACACCCATTGTTGCTCTTCCCTTTGCCAGAGAAACTCGCTGCAGAAAACTAAATAGAAGGAGCAAGAACTAAGGAAGAGAATGGTCACCCATCTCCCCATTTCCTGTTTCTGGTGACCCTAAACCAAGTAATACAAACAACTAGTGGAATCTATCATGAAGAATAATTTTTCCTGAAATGTACCAGTGACTAAGGTGTTCCCTTAGTGTCCCTTAGGGTAGTATTTCTTTTATACCCAGTACTTAGTTCACTCTATAGCAGATAGCAGGTGAAATGGAATGGTTATTTTACTATAAGAGAGATGATATGAGGTAATTTTACAGAATTTATTTTTATTTAAGCTAATTTTAAATGTATTCGTTTCTCAATATTTTGTGTTATTGGTAGTGCGAGTGGCAACAAAACCTACTTCAACACCGTAGACAAACAATAGACCATATTAGTGTATGGACATAGCACCAGATCCAGGGTCACAGAGATTAGTGATTCTTAGAAACTGAAACCAAAAGAACTACCATTCTGTGACCCTTCTCTGGGATTGTGTAGTTTGTCATTTCTTCTCTTCCCCTGATGTCTCTTCAACGTTCTCTCCGTATACGTCTTTGGTCTTTCTTCTCCAGACACAGGGTAGAAGATGCCCACCAAAAGGTCATGTGCATCTCAGCTCAAACTATAAAGACAGACTTGGAGGATCTCTAAATCCCTACTACTAATATCTGAGACAAAATACTTTCCAAAAATCAAACAGTCCAATCAACCTGGCACTCGGAGATCAAGGCATGGGAGCCCCAGCATGGCTGCCAGGGATTATTCCTGAGGTGTGGAATATTAATCCAACATGTGTTAATCATGAATATATGCTCCTGAAATCATGGAAATGTTATGAATTTTTTTAAAATGTTATGAATTTAAAGTAAAAAGTAACAACAACAACAAAAACCCTTCCATTGACACATCTCTAAGAGGTGATACTTCAAGTGTGTTTCACTTTTCTCTAAGTGCTGCTCCTGTAATATAAATGTTGATTCCACCACTCCTTGAGCTTTTTGGTATTTGAGCAGCAGGTGTTAAAAGTGACACCCTTCCTAGGAGGCAAGATTCATCCATGTTTCCTAGGCCATCTCTGCCACAGGCCAGGGAAACACATACATCAGCCTTGTTACTTTGCCCCATTAAGCACTTTAAAGCCTGTTGGTCTTTGGCTTTTAATCTCAAGTAATTATCACTTGGGAGTGCTGGGTACCTCAGGACAGCAGTCTTAATTAGTCATTTAGAGGGCAATCCCCTGCAGCTAATGAAAAATGAGAAGGGAGCCAACTGAGAAATAGAAATATTTAAGACAGTGCCTTTATTTTCACCTCTCTACCACAGTTGTGAAATACCAAGTGACAGATTTTTGTGCTTCTTTGAAATATCCAGCATTTGATATACTCAAATTGAACAGCCAATCTACTCAATAATGAGTAGATGTATTAATATCAAAGTCTAGAAAATGAGCAGGGATTGAAAATTCCATTTATATCTGCACTAACTATTCATAACAATACTCTTAAAGTGGTAAGTGGTCAATATGATCGCTGGCATCAAGAAATATCATCACTGGAGATAATCTGGCCAATGATTATAATGGGCATAAGAATAAGCCAGTAAATAAAAATCCCATTTTTCGTACCTGTCAGGCTAGCCAAGTTCTGCTGTAGTAACAATTAACTCTCTACATCTCAAAGCCTTATCACAATGGATTTTTATTTCTTTCACAGTGGCAGTCATTCATGACTCATTCATGAGTCAGTCATTCATGGTTCCTCTCCAAAGGGTGACACATTGTCCCTGATGACTTGTACTTTATCATGAACTCATCTGAAACACATGGCTTCTAAGACTGTGATGGAAAAGGAGGAGTTTTGCATGCATAAATTTTAAGGCCAGGAGTAGGAGTATCTTCTAATTAACTTCTCCTACCTATAATTGATCAGAACTCAGTCAGATGCCCCTTCACCTGAGTGCAGGGAATAGAGTCTTTTCCCATGTCCAAGAAGAGGAAAATGGTGTTATCTCTGCCTCACCAATCAATAAGGCATTGGATAATTTCATAAACACAACTGATATTTTTGCCGAAGCTAGGCAGGGTATTAACTTTTGACATTTACACACAGACTTCTAAGCTGGTAGATTGGGGCATTTAATATCTTCATGTTTGGGGAAAAAAAGAGAAGTATATCAGAAATATATCTAGAATTTCAGCTTCACAAGATCAAGGTTCTTACCCATATTATTCATCACAGGAACCCTTGTACTTCATATACTGACTGGCATACAATGCTCAATAAATATTTCCTTAGGATGAAGATATGAGATATATACCAAGTTTCTCTTATTTGGTATTATACACCAGTCCTTAGAGTATTTCAATATTTTAGGAATGGGGTGATTTTATAAAGCTATTTTAATGTTTTAACTTTTTTTTCAGTCATTGCAGAAAAATAAGTGACTGATGAAGGTATTTATTTTTGATCTTTGAAAACACATTTTACCAAGAAAGAAATAATTCATGCACAAACACACACAAATCCCAACTAACTGAGCATCTTACATGTGCTCTACACTATTCCGGGTGCAGTGAACTATATAGACAGAATATTTTCCTTCATGGAGTTTATATTCTAAAGTCAATATAGATAAATAAAGGAAATTAGTAAATGTATTAGCAAATGTATTTTATTTTAATTGTATCAGTAAATGTATTGTGTGGTCACTTTGTAAAATCTGGAGGAACCTCCCCCACAAATTTGGCTGAGACGTTGAGGCTGGTGACATGACATACATGTACAAGAGAGTATGTACAGTCCTATCACATGACCAAAGTCTCTCCAGGGAGGAGAGCACAGCAGGGCTCTCAGGCAGGTCTATTATAACTAGAGAAAACAAGGAAAGGACTCCTGCTTGGGCTTTTACTGGGTTGGGAGACAGGGTGAAGATTTCCATATGTGGGCAGGGGCTTACAGGGTTTGAATCTTCTGCCAGTATCAACAAAGAGAACTAGGCTTTCAGATCGGCTTGCCCAGATGTGGGGCAGAAGGGAAAAGGGGAGTCGGGAGGTTTTAAAGCTGTCAGCAATCCAACATCCAAAAATGAGATCATACTCCTCATTACATTTGTGCCATATTGTGGCATGTCCTAAGGAGAAAAATGTAGCAAGGCAAGGTAATGCGTAGTTTTGCCAAGGCTGCAATTTAGATTGAGAGACCAGAGAAGTCCTCACTAGCTTCTCATGAGAACCAGTTCCTAGTTTCCTGCGCACCACAGCCCCGTGCTCTCCACATGAAGCCATTGGAAATTACTGAAGTGGTATTTCAGGAGCAATTTAAATGATGTTGTGGGCTGAAAAACAGTTAGGAATGACTGTTCTTGTCAAACTCTCTCACTGCAACTTTGGAATTACTTTTTCAAGGCATCAGATTTCGCAAGAAATCACATTTTCGAGAACCCTCTAGAGTTTTCTAAAAGAAATAGTCTTGATGACTTTCTCTGAGTTGGCTTACAAGTTGGCTCTGAGTAGGCAGTGAAGTTACCCATGCTTGGATACTCGCTTGTTCCAAAGTCAATCCCTATCTCCTTCTGCTTATCTTCTCAAAGAAACGTATCTTTTAGCCCATCAGAGTTCTGTGAGTATCCAAATACAAGTATATAGAGCAGAGCTCAGCTATCAGTCCATGGGGATGGGCTGCATATGTAAACTGAGGACCAAGAATTTTCCTAGGTACACGACTTCCTAGGCACATAATCATTACATGATTATACTAAATTAATTAGTAATAATATAATTAGCAAAATAATAATCACATAGATTAATAAGTACATAGATTAATAAGCACATTGTGTGCCAACTCTCTTCTTTTTCTATTGTTGCTGTAATAAATTTTCACAATTTTAAAAGCTAAAAAACCTGCACATTTTTTATATTATAGTTTTGGAGGTCAGATGTTCCAAGTGGGCTGGCAAGATTGTGCTGCCTTCTGGAAGCTTTAGGAGAGAATCTATTTCCTTGTCATTATAGGGATAAAGTTTTTGATTAACCTTGCTAGCTGTCAGCCAACGGATATTCTCAATTTTTAGAGACTGCCCACATTCTTTGATTCATGGCCCCTTTCCTTTACCATGAAGCCAATGATGGTGCATTGAATTCTTCTCGACTTTGGATCTCTCCTGCTTTTCCTTTTGTTGTCATGTCTCTCTGACCTCAGCTGGGAAAGGGTCTCTGTTTTGGAGAACTTTTCTGATTACGTTGGGCCCATCTGGATAAAATTATCCGTGATAATCTTCCCATCTCAAGTCTATAATTTAATCACTTATTAAAAGTATCCTTTGTGGGGTTCCTGGGTAGCTCAGTTAGTTAAGTGGCCAACTCTTGATTTTGATTTGAATTATGATCTCAGGGTGATGAGATGGAACTCAGCATCAGGCTCTGCAGCTTGGCAGTCTAAGGTTGCTTGAGATACTCTCCCTCTCCTTTGCCCTTCCCCCTGCTTGTATGCTCTCTCTCTCTCTCTCTCTCTCTCAAATAAATAAGTAAATAGATCTTTTTAAAAAAAAGTCTCCTTTGCTGTGCAAGATATTCACAAATGTTGGGGATTAATGTATGACATTTTTGTGTAGTCATCATCCTGTCTACCACATCAACTATTATAAAGTCTAATCCAATTTGCACAGATACTTTGAAGACTTCCTCGGTGATAATTTATCAGGAATTTTGTGATTTATTATTATTGTTGTTTGGAACATTGATAACTAAATTTTGAAAAAATAATGATGATGTAATAAGAGAGTAAGATGGGATTTGTGGTGATATATTTGATAACATACTAGATTTCTGGATGGAAACTGAATAAATAATCATGATTTACCAAATGTGCAATATTTAAATAATTCCAAATCATATCTATAAGTGATTTTTTTTTTTGAATATCCAGAAGTTGGGCTTAGGACAAGAAGTGAATGAGCTCTTTTTGTCATGACATCTTTGACTTTAAATCAATTACCCCATAGATGAAGGGCTTACAAGGCTAGTCCTTTTCACTTACATTTATATTATTATTTATGCTTCAAAACCTGGTCACGTATATTCCCTCCCTTTATAAAAAGGAGATGTATGCTAGGCAAGAATAATTATCTTCTTAAAACATGTGAAGATTCTAAATAATTCTCTGCGAGCACAAAGGGGCTTAATGACAGAGTGATCCTCATAGTACTAAGAGCTAAAATTATTCAGTACTTTACCACATCCCAGGCCCTGCTTTAATGGCTTAACTATATAAACTGATTTTAATTCAAAGTAGGTATATTATTATTTACCTACTCTATCTATGAAAGTCCTGAGGAAGAGAGATATTAAATAACTTTACTCAGACAATACTGCTAGAAGGAGGCATGGCTAGAATTTGAACTCTGGCAGTCTGATCTCTTCACTGGTTTGCTATATGCTAATTCCTAGTCAGATTTTCATTCCAGAGACCAACAGCTCTGGCATCACCGTTCCTTTATTTCTTCTATCCTCTTGTAGGGACATCATAAGGGAAAATGTATGTATCACTCATCCAATAGTCTTCGGCATCTCTCCGGATTACCGTTGTATGTGGGAGTGGGTGGTATAAACATAAGTGAGACTATCTTATCACACTGGGTACATCTCTCACCTTTCTCTTAGCAGTGAACATCTTCATCTGAGTTTCTCTCTCAGAATGGAGATGTGAAGCACCTGTAAGAACAATATACTTGTGACTTTGTAACCACTGTGGATTGACTGACAACAAATCTTTAAGGGCCATATGGTGCTAAAATCCTTCCAAGTATACACAAACTGTAAAAACAGATTTAGGAGTATATTCCTCCATCAATATGCCAGCCTTGACATGAATAACTACCATTAGCATTGAAAAGAATTTCCAGGTTAAATCTCCCAGGAGAAAAGATCCAAACCCTGTCATCTATCTCACAGACATACTAAATTATTTCTTATGGAGCATGTGGAATTGCCCAAATCAAACACCCAAATGGAGGCAGTAGAGTTTTAGTGGTGATGATTCTTAAAGGGGGCGGAAGCTGTTCATAACCATTTAACAAATTAATGGCCCAATATAACCAGAATCTATTCCTTCCCTATAAACTAGAATAGTGTCAATTATTCCCTTAGTTGCATGCAAAGTAGCTGGAGGACATCCGAGTGTAAAATCTGGATCATTGTGGCAATATTTTAAGACTTATCAGATGCCACAAGTGGGAAGCATCTTATTTTGTAGAATATGCAGTTTTTATTGTTCGTACCTTTCCCAAATAAAGAATGGTAAACCTGGCATTTGTCCTTGTCTCTGCTATTTCTCTTGTAGTCGGCCTGACATGAATAAGATCCTGTTAAAGTCAGACAGGTTGCTGACACATTTACAGTACAGATGCAGTTCCCATGAAAATAGGGTGGCTTTCAAAATTCCTTTCACGAATTTGACGTTTTTGATGAAAGGGCAGATGCTAAAAATATGGAGGCTTTATAAAAAATAAACCTTTAAAACTTACAGAATGGAATTTAAGCAGGATTAATGAAAACTAGAGAAAATTAATTATTTGTCTCTAAGTTCACTATCGCCTAAGACTATACCTTCTACTGTCTGATTTTATAGTTTTAATTTTTTCTTATTTCCCTTTTTTTCTATTTGTTGTGATGTTGGTAATTATATCCTCCCGACTGCATGCCATGGGCCTGCCTCATGAGCTGTTGCTCAGTCCAGCTCTCTGCATCTCAAAGAGCTCTTGCATCAGTATACAAGAATGACATTCCATGATTCATGTATTCAGTGGTTAAGAACCAGGCCCTCCTCCCATGCAAATCTCCAGTATTAATTCAATTTACAAATATTTTTATATGATTAGAATTACTACAAGCCGTTCACTCACTGACTTTATTAATTAGAAACAAATCAAGATTAGACTCAAAGAAGATGCAATTTGTAGTGGTTTGCTTGATGTCCCTCATGGTGTGATGGCCAGCACCTCAGCAGTTCTCCTACCTGGAACGTTATGGCAACAAGACTATTGCCTCAGTTTAAAGCATCATTTTCCCATCTAAGGCAAGGAGAAGTGGGAAATGGTAGGGTTATAGTCAAGAAAGCAAAGTATCATCTATCCACTTGAATTTTACAGATGACTTAAACTTTTCTTATAGCCCCAAACCAGGTGTCCTGACTATACAGTTTTATATTTCAGACCTCTTTAGGTAAAAGGCAGCAGGGTAAAAATGGGTTGGAAATGGCCTTTGGGAAGCCAGTTATGGTAGCTTTGTTTCTTTTAATACTTAAGAACCCACTTAATTGAACCAAGATTTTGATGAAATACCTTTGATTTCATTATCTATACTGTCCCTAGAGCCTTTGAACAGATCTCATTTTCTTCTTCCAATTTCCTGATTTATTAATCTTAATTTTGTTAGGGTGACTTTGTATAAAGATACACTACTTCTTTTATTATTGACCTTTCAACTCTAACACCATCTTGAAGCATATCCACACATAGATAGATTAGAGAGAAGTAGAGTTTCAGATCTCTTTTCCCTTTGCATATAGCTTTTGAAAACTGACTTTGGAGCTTTGATCAATCCTCTTTAGCACCTGAAATTGTCAACTAGCTGGGAACAAATCATATGTATCTTTTTATTATAAATTAATCACTTTTTCAACCAAGATCTCTCTAGACTTGTCTTATTTTCTTACCCACTAAATAAAGAAATTCAATATTATCAGTTGTCTTAACTGATTCATCATGAAGAGGATATTTTCTCTACTTTTCTGATTAACTTCTAATTGCATTGTGGTACAGTAAGTTCCATAGCTTGGTGGTCAAAGTAATGCCTCCTTCCCCTTCCTCTTCTTCCCCAAGAGGGAAAATGTTTATGTCCTAATCCCTGGAACCTATAAATATGTTGGCTTACATGGCAAAAGGGACTTTGTAGATACGATTAAGATTGAGGACTTTGGGATGGGGAAATTATTGTGGATTATCTAGGTGGGCTCAACCAAATGATGTGAATTCTTATAAGCAGAAAAACTTTCTCAGCTGTAGTTGAAGATAAAAGGACTGTAAAACAATTTATGAGATTGTAATGTTGCTGGCCATGAAGATGTCAGAAGAAGGGGCCATAAACCAAGGAATGCCAGTTGCATCTAGAAGCCAGAAAGAAAAAGAAATGGCTTCCACCCTAGATGTTCCAGAGGAGAATGTTGCCCAGCTGACACCTTAATTTTATTGTGGTGAAACTGTATTAGACTTCTGACTTATTGTGTTATGTCAAAACATTAAGTTTGTAAAAATATGTTACAGTAGCAGTAGAAAACAGACATATTTGGTCCCCCAAAATGGAATGCTGTTGTAATAAAAACTTATATGCAGAGTGGTTGGGAACTTGGTATTTGGCAGAACCTGGAAGAATTTCGAGAAGCATGACAGAAAAAGTCCAGATTACCTTGAACAGATTGTTAACAGAAATGCAGATGTCAAAGATGTTACCAGTATGGGCTCAGAGAAAGTGAGAAGTGTGGCGGAACATAAGTCATCCAAGAGAATTTCTGAATTACTGGGCACAGCCTGTTAACAGAAATATGAGCCTTATATCCCTGCTGTTGAGACCTCCAAATGTTATTGGAAAGTGAAGGAAAGGAAATACTTGCTAGAGTGGTGGTGAGCTTAGTGCAATTGTAACTTGTAATGACAAGATTGGACATTAGCTGAGGTGGTTTCCAAGTAAAATATTAGAAATGTGGTCTGGGTTCCTCTTACTGTTTACAGTGAGGTAAGAGAGGAGAGACGTAAATTAGGGAGAACTGTTAAAGAAAGAGGAACTAGGACTTGATGGTTTTGGAGATGGCAAAAGCTGCTAAAATTAAGACATATCCCCTCAGAAAGGTACATCCTAGGGAAAGTACTCAGTGGTAGCACATGGTCTTTTGCTAACATCTTAGAAAGATGAGGTTACAGTATTTAATCACACAGATTCTGGGGAGAGGTTAAGAGTGTGACTCTCAGATCTGACCAACTGAACCAGAGAGCATCTCGGAAACATAAATGCATATTCCCTCAGCCATCTCAGTAAAAAATCAAAGATAGATAAAGGATTTTCCAGGAACGATCTAGAGATGAGGTTTTTGCTTCACGGAGTGAATCCCTATGAGCACACATAAGAAACTCACATGATTCATGAGAATTTTACATAACAGGACTTCTGCCAGCTTGGATTGAAAGGGACAAAAGAGTACAAAATAAAAGACCCCAAGAAATTCCTGGCAAGAAACAGACTGATAAAACTAGGCCACTGCCAACACACATATGCTACATTCCCCAAAAAAGGAGGGATGATGCTGAGAGCAGAGTTGCAAGTCCAGGAGACAGAACTGTGAGGGCAGAGAATGGAGCCATGAGCCAAACAGGATTGTTTCTGGGCACTTAAAGCAAATGGGGTTCATCTGGCTGGATTTCCAAATTACTTGATACATGAAATTCCTTTTTCCCTTTCATTTTTCTTAATTTTAGAGCCAAAATGTCTATAACTATTTTCCTACATGCCTGTCTCACCATAATGTTTTAGAAGCCAATAGCTTGTTTCTTAAGTTTTGCATGTTCACAGATGGAGAAGAATTGTGTTCCAGAATGAATTATACTTAGAGTCTCCTCTATACTTAATTTATATGTTATCTGGGACTTTTGATCTGATATGGTAAAAATGACATTTCAGAATTAGGATTGATGCTTAATGTGTTGAGACTTTTGGGGACCTTGGGATAGGGTGAAAGTTTCCTGTGTACGAGACAGATGTAAACTTTGGTGGTCACAAGGCAGATTGTGGTTGACAGAAACTGCTCCCCAAAGATGTTCATGCTCTATTCACTGGAACCTGTTTCTTTAATAGTAAAGGGTATTCAACATGTTCAGAATATAATCCCAAATTACTCAGTATAAAAATAACCATGAAAATTTTAACTTTTTTTTTTTTTTTTTTAAAAAGACTTATTCCTTTATATTATAGAGAGAAGAGAGAAAGGCAGAGAAAGAGGAAAGAGAGTCTCTCAAGCAAACTCCCTGCTGAGCCTAGAGCGCTACTCAGGGCTTGATCTCATGACCCTTAGATTATGACCCCAAGTGAAATCAGGAGTTGGACAACACTCAACCAACTGAGCCACCCTCATGCCCCCTAAAATTTTAACTTTCATGAGAAAAGATAATAAATGTCAACACCAAGATGATTTAGGGATTGGAATCATTTAATAAAGATTTTAAAATAGTGATTGTAAAAATGCTGTAGGAATCATGCACATTCTTGGAAAAAAGAAGTGTAAAAATTGAAAACCTCAGAAAAAGAATATAAAAAGAAGAACCAAAATGAAATTAGAGAAATTAAGTTAAAAATATACTTAGCATAATAAAAAGCTCACAGGATGAATTTAATAGAATTGAGATGATAAAAAAAACATGTTTGCAGATAAATCAATAAAAATTATGTAATCTCAACAAGAGAGGAAAAAATACATTGAAAAAAAACAAAAAAAAAAACAAAAAAAAAAAAGAAAAAGAAAAGAAAAGAACAGAATGAGAAACCTGTGGGAAGGCAGCAGTTTCCCACAAAAAGTTATAACATTTGTGTCATCAGAATTCCAGAAAGAAGACAGAGAGAATGGAGCCCAAGGACATATTTGAAGAAACAATGACTGAAAACTTCCCACACTTGCCAGAAGACACAAACCTACAAATGCAAGAAATCCAATCAGATACATTATAACAAACCAGTGAGACCTGAAGACAAAATATCTCAAAAGCAGCCCAAGAAAATGATGCATTACGTACAGGGAAACAATTACACAGGTACTATGGAATTCTCGTCACTAGGCTCAGAAGGAAATAGCACTATATTTTTAAATATTTTTTGAACAAAAGAACCTTGGGTTATATGTCCAGGAATCATATTCTTTAGGAATAAATGTAAAATAAAGACAATAAATGGAAAACTAACAGAATTGATTGATTACTGAGATAAAATGAAAGAAACTTAGAACATTGAGAATAAAGAAAGAGCAAAACAATTTGTAACTATCTGGGTAAATACTGTTCTACTCTTTTCCTGAGTTATTTAAAATACATTTGGCACTTTAAAATACATTTGAGAGTATCACATTGTCAATTGAGATTTTCACTGTATTTAGATATAACACATAAGACAACTACTACAGCATAAGGGGATTGAAGCAAGGAGATCTCTATGATGGTGATATCTCTGCATTCCAAAAGACATCATAAATCATTGATTCTGAATAGACAGGGAAAAGTTACATAGGGATAAATATCTTACCTAGTTATAAACATATAAATAATCACATTAAATGTGAATAGTCTAAACTTACTAATCATATTTTTAAGATTTATTTATTTATTCACGAGAGACATGGATCAAGAGAGAGAGAGGCAGAGACACAAGCAGAGTGAGAAGCAGGCTCCTTGCAGGGAGACAGATGCGGGACTCGATCCCGGATCCTGAGATCACGACCTGAGCTGAAGGCAGGTGCCCAACCAGTGAGCCACCCAGGCATCCCTAACCTTGCTAATTAAAAGAAATTTTCATATTGCATATAAAAACATGATCCAACTATATGAAGCCTACAAGAAATTCATTTCAAATATGATATACGTAAAATAAAAATAAGACATACAAAGATGAACAAAAGAAACTGGAGTGGGTATATTAATATAATACAAAAACAATTACAATGAAAAACAGATGTTATATATTGATTAAAGTGATGATTCACCAAGAAAACTTGAAAATTCAAGACATATGTGTACCTTACAGCAGAGCTTCAAAATACCTGAAGCAACAACTAACAGAATTGAAAGGAGATAGATAAATGCACAACTATAGTGGAGATTTCAACATTTCTTTCTCAGTAATATATTAAATCAGCAAGAATATAGGAGAACTAAAGAATACCATAAACCAATGAGATCTAATTGATATTCATAGGCACTCCATCCAAATGTACTTGAAGTACTAACCAAGTTTCATTCTACCCTGTGCCATAAATCAAACATTAGCAAATCTAAAGATTTGAAATCATATGAAGTATGTTTTCAAACTATATGGAATTAAACTAGTAATTTATAAAGAAGCATTAGAGGAAAATTTTCAAATACTGGGGAATTAAACAATATACATCTAAATAACCTATGGATCAAAGAGGAAGTCTTGGCATAATTTAGAAAATATTTTGAACTGGATGAAAATAAAACATTTAGGAGATGCAGCTAAAACAGTGCTTAGAGGGAAACTTCTAGCTATCAATGCTTGTATTAGCAGAGAAGGAAATTTTACATGATAATCTAGCTTCTAAGAAACTAGAAAGGGAAGAGGAAAATAAACCCAAAATAAGCTCAGGGAAGGATATAAGGATAAGAGCAGAAATCCACAAAATTGAAAGCTGAAAAAGCACTAGGGAAAAGTCCCAGCTAAACCCACGATCTTTAAAAAAGTGAAAAAAGTTGACGAAACTGTAGAAAAACTAATAAAATTAGAGAAATTGCCAGTATTAGGAATGACAGGATAATAACAGCCAACCCTACAGGAACTGAGATGATGATAAGAGAACACCATAAATAACTCCACACACCTAAATGTCACAACTTAGAAGAAACATCACAGCCTTAGTTCAGGCTCTTCTCAAAGAAGTCTTGGAAATTTCAACATTCTTTTTAGCAGGCTCTAGTGTCACCTGACTCCTGTCACTTTCTAGTATATTATTGGCACAGAAAATCTCTTTACTTTTCAAAGCTGATCATGTAACACCTCCGTTCTATATTCTTGAATTCTTTTCAATCATTTATTAGAAAAATATTCTTTTTTTTCCCCAAGATTTTATTTATTCGTGAGACACACACATAGAGAGAGGCAGAGACATAGGTAGAGGCAGAAGCAGGCTCCATGCAGGGAGCCTGACATGGAACCCGATCCCAGGACCAGGGATCCTGCCCTGAGCCAAAGTCAGATGCTTAACTGCTGAGCACCCAGGTGTCCCTAGGGGGAAAAAAAATCTTCACATACTAGTTCTATAGTGATATGATCCCTTCTGCGTGTTCAGCATCTTTCTGTATGACTCATTCTTTATTTTGACAAGCTACAATTATTTGTTTTGACCTTAATACACAATTATTTCTCATGTATGCCTAGAGTGCCCTTCAAGATTTGAGCCACAAACTCCCAGATTCCCTAAAATTTTAATTCACTTTATCTTTGAAGACTTACTTTATTCCTCCCAGGTAGTTTATGCATTCTTTCCCACGTGTACCTATTGTATTTCATTTATGCTTCAATTACTACATGCATCTCATATATTTGCAGGTTTGCCTTCCACTAGAATATTAAAATCTTATATGCAGGCGCTGTGTCTCTTTAGATCTGTATCTTCACTGCCTTGCACAGATCTCCCACATTGCAACCATTCACAAGCTTTAGATGAACAGGCGTATAAATGAGGAGATAGTCAAAACTGAACAGATTTATGGAAGAGTCCAATCACTGGTGGTCAATTAGCTTTCAAAATGGAAAATTAGTAAGAGCTAAGTACATGGATCATCTCATTCTTCACATTTCCCAGAGTGATTGATTGAATTTCATTTCACACACACACACAAAAACACTGTTTGTATAATGCTGACCTGCTAAATTTGACCTCTAAGTTATCAGCTTGACACAGAATATCATCTCCTACCACAGGTGCAATAAAATGTAGCCTACCTTGTAAAAGTATTTTGACATTATCTCCTACACATACAATTAAGTCTTCTCTTTTCCCATTTGCTATGCATGAGTGCATACAACATATGCTCGCATGGCATTCCTTTTATGGAACAGTAGATACAAAATATCATTATAGCATTATTAACCATGAAATATCATTAAAGACAATCAAATGAAAGTACCAAAGGATTAATACTATGCAATATTGCCTTTTCATTATTTTCAGAGGTTGCAGCTCTCCCAGAAAGGCTGCTATAATTTATAATTTGCTTCCAACAATCTGTTTTAACAATAACTTGCCCCACTGGCAACATCTTCCAAAAGAGATCCTCCCTCTTGACATCTGGCAGGTCTCTCGCCCTGCGTCTTGCGCCATTTTTGTTCCATCTCATTATGCTCAGGGATAAACTCGTTGGGAACTCGCAGCCACTTACTTATATTGTAAATGGGTTTAAGTCACAATTGGTTTTAAAGAAGATACAGAATTTTCTGAATTAGGGGCTTTGGTCTGTTCCATTAGGTAATGCAATGTGACAAAGTGACTCATCTGGAGGGCAGACTATCCATTTTGAAGAAGGAAAAATCAGAAGTGACATTACATTCTGATAGTCTTTTTTTCTTTGCTTACTCTCCTAGGAATTAAACTCATTAAATTAGCTCAAATGATTGTCTACTCTGTAAATGCATCTCTTTTGAAATAGAAAAACAACAGGTATCTTGGGCAGACTTTCATTTCTCCAAAGGGCAGCAAAGTCATTCTGTTTGTGTGATTTTCTTACAGAGAACCAGCTCTTCTCTGCAGGAACGTGGCTCTCTCTGTTAAAAGGTTAGCCTGCCTTGAATCAGGTCATTCAGGGAGACCCCAGACATGCCTACCCTGACCCGTCTCCATGCAAAGGGGAACTGCATTAGTCAGCCTGCTGTCCCTAGGGCTTCCAGCAGTGTGACAGCACTGTGGAGAGAGACCACGGAGAGCAAAGGTGGCTGCTTGCTCAGAGTCTGAGGAGATTGTTGCTCAAGTTGAGGCACACTGAAATGAAGGCATCAAAGGTTTTGAGAATTCCAAATGTGTCAGGCTTACAAAGGAATATGTGGAGCCCAGGGTTTGGAGTGAAAAATGACTTCAGGAAATGGGGGAGGCTTCCAGAGGTCATCTTACCCAGTTACATCTACATTTCTGTCATCACAGTAAACATGCAGGGGCCTGACATTCCTCAGGATGGCAGATAATGAGGAAGCAAGGGAAAAAATTCTTGAGTGTCTTATCCAAGTACTGACCAGGACTGACTCTGCTTAGCTTCTGAGAACAGAGGAGATCGGGTGTGTTCAGGGTGGTATGAACAAGTTCCTTGAGTCAATCACTCAGGCTTCTCTGGTCAGACACGTCTGTGGCCATCGGGATGCTGTTCAAGAGCTTCAGTTCAGCGGCAGCTGGGTGGCTCAGTCGGTTAAGTGTCTGTCTTCAGCTCAGGTCATGGTGCCACGGTCCTGGGATGGAGCCTGAAGTCTAGCTCCCTGCTTAGTGGGGAGCCTGATTTTCCCTCTTCCTCCTTTGCTCCCCCTGATTGTGCTTTTTCTCTCTCTTTCTTTCTCTCTCTCTCTCCCTCCCTCTCTCTTTCTCTCTCTCTCTGTGTCAAATAAATAAATAAAAATCTTTAAAAAAAAAAAGAGCTTCAGTTCATTGTTCTGATTTTCTCAATAGCCTTCTAAGTAGAGCCAGAATTTACACAAGACTACAAACTGTTGGCTAATGTTTCTACATTTGACCTACATATGAAAACTTGGCTTTTTAATCATTACTTTTTTTTTTTAATCATTACTTTTCATTTGTGCTCTGCTGACAGGTTCCTTTCTGATTCATGTCTAGCTGGGCATGGGGTTGAGGAAACAAAGGTTCTTTATGGCTATCCTTCTGCCTTGTTTAAGTCCTTCTTTATTTTTAAGATGGTCACAGCAAAGCTCTGCTCCTCACAAATGCCCAGAATCCTTCCAGAAAAGATACTGGGTCTAGTTTGCCTATAGTGTGATACATTCAGGCTTTTATCTGTGCCTCAATCTAGCACACATAATTTTCCTCAGACCTTTCTCTGGGGAAGACTAGGCCATTCCTTTCCTGTTTTCTCATGTTTGGTGTGGAAGCTGGTACCCTGGATTCTTGTAAGTGATAAAGTTTAAGGAGGAGAGTCCGTAAAGAGGACATAAGAGATGAATATGGATTAACAATGCACTTGCCTCGCCATCTGGCATCACTGTGAGTCTCTTCTTATATTACTAAGTAATTAGCAATTGTTCTTCTTTTGTACTATTGTCTTTTATATTATTTTGTTACTGAATAATATACATAAGAATATTAAACAATTTAACAAATGCAACTAATATTTATTGAGTGCCTACTATGTACCAGTCAGTGCTATAAGTGTCAGGATGCATTAGTGAACAAATTTGATAAAGATTATATCTTTGCAGATTCCACATTAGCCTCATTACTTCAAATAGTCTCACCCATCTAGCCAGATTATATAATTTACATCTTACACTTACTTAGAACAGTCAATTTCCAAGGCTAAAATGGAACTTTGGGGGTATCAAACTCGCTATTTTCAATTTACAAATGAAAAGCATGGAGTTCTGGGTCTCAATCTTTAGTATACATATGATGGTTTAGGGAATATTATGAAAATGCCAATGCCTGCCTCCTGTCATGAAAAATCTGGAATAAAGACCAGAAATTCACATTTTTACCAAGCATCTCTGACAACCCTGCTACAAGGAATTTGGTTACCATACTTTCAGAAGGAATAGACTAGAAATTAAGTGGAATGGTAACCCATTATGCTTGACTGGAAATCTCCCTTACCCTTCTCTAGAGGGTGGTAGATGGGGAAGTTACATTAGAAATCATTCCTATGTCCACACATGGTTTATTTGCCCAAAGCTTAGTACCTACTCAACATGGTCAGTCTAGCTGTCGTTCTTATGATAATTTATTGACCTAGATAGAGGCATCTGACGTAATTCCATACAGAAGTTGACCAGGACAGAATGTTTTGTTGAAACTTGAGCCCTCCTTTCGGCTCCTCCACTAATCCAGTTTTTAATTTTTTTTCTGTTTTAGGCCTCGAAAGACATACAGTATTACTATATTAAGCTCACTTTTACTAAGCTACTTCAGTTGATTTTCTGTCTCTTGATCCAAAAGTCCAATCAACAAACAAAAGCCTCAGGCCTTGCCTAACACTACCAATAATACATAATTAACATGGCAGTGACTCCAAATTCAGCATCCTTTCCTCCTTATAGCCTTTACCATGGTATCTTAATTTGATACCAAATAACTACCAGCTCCACGGTTCTTTTTATCTATTCTCCACTAATCCATCCCCAGTAGTTAATGAAGCTCATCAGGTATAAAGAACCAAAGTAAATTCTATCTGGGTTCTCTTGAGGATAGTCATCCAGTTCCCGCTTAAAAGTCAGTACAAATTTCTTCGAAGCATAGAAGATGAAATTGTTCTCTAATTATCATGCGGGTAAGGGTAAGGACTTTAGGGTCACTGATATGAACAACTGGAAGAGTGTTAGTATTTCAGTTTGGCCTCTCAATTCCAAATGATGGTTAAATCTTGGAGAAGAGATTTGCTATCGCTCCTTAGTGAGCCTTTAGATTGGGAGCGAGTGGTTATTCTGCTTGTTGCAAGAGGTTTAAATTTCTTCATGTGGTTTTCTTTCTCTACAGGAGAAAAGAGGCAAGATAAATGTCCATCTTACTAAAGAAAAGTAATCTGTATGGTGCCAAATGTCTGCTTTGAGTGTCTTCAAAGCTGACCTGCTAGCTTGTCTAATTTACCATCCCCGGGGAGAAAGTTTATAGGAAGAAACAAAACTAACCTATTCTTAGATTCTCCAAGAGCAGCTCCCTTGCAGTAGTTTAGCAGGAGATTTGTTGATGTATTTTTTAAGCATTTTTTAAAGAAGAGAATAGCAATAGAATACAGATACAAAATATGTAACTTCAATGGATGGTCAATTATCCCAGGGAAGTTTGCACCCTTTTCTAAGAATGAGAAAAAAAATAACGTGAAAAATGTGACACCTTGGGATATTTTTCGTTGCAAAGCTTTTTAATGGAAAAGCTACCATGGGGTGTTTTTAAAGTATCAAACAACTTAGGTTCAAACAACACACCTCAGTATCTTAATGTCTGCCAGAGAGAACACCTGGTTAGGAATCAGGAAACCTGGAATCGATCCTGCTGTTTTTTTTCAACATTTCATTCTTTACCTGTGAAACAAGGAAAAAAATAATATCTACCAACTAAATTGTCTGAAGATCAAATAGATGGTGTATGAAATGTGCATTGTAAATTTCAGAAGGCAGAATATGAGATTGTCTTTTTACTAAAGTATAATTTACATAGAGTAAAATTCACTCTTTTCAGGGTGCAGTTCTTTGTGTTTTGACACAATTGTACTTTGATGTAACTATTATCACAATCAAGATCTAGCACAATTCTATTGTCTCCATAGTTTTGCCTTGATTCTGTCTTCTTTCACTTAGTAGAACATCACTGAGATCATCCAACCTGTTGGATGAGTCTTCTATTTCTTTTTATTGTGGGATAGCATTCCAGTGTATAGATTTACGGCAGTCTGTCTAAATATTATCAGGTGAAGAATATTTGGATCTTTTTCCCTTTCGGTGATTATGAGTAAATTTGCTATAAACATAAGCAAACAAGCAAATATAATTTTTAATTTCTCTTGAGTGACTACTTGAGAGGGCAGTTCTGAGTCATATTATGTATACTTTACTTTCTACAAACTCTTTTCCAAAGTAACTGTATAATATTTCATTCCAATCATCAATGTATGAGATTCCTACTTGCTCCATATAATCACCAGCACTTAGTATTCTTAGATTTGTTGGCTGTTTTGCTTTGGTTTGGGCCATTATAATAGATGTGTACTGGTGGTTCATTGTCATTTTATTTTGTATTTTCCTAATAATGAATGATGTGAAGCATATGTTCATGATTTATTGTCATCTACACATCATTTTTTGGTGGATCTCTGGTGCATATGTCATGAAACTATCTTTTATTTTGTATTATTCCATTTTAATGTTCACACTCTTCCAATAGCAGGACATATCATTCTCATATAACAAATGACAAAATTGATTCTCCGTGTGGTTTAAAACATGTACAAAGATGCACAGATAAGAAGTGTCTAGAGCTGGAATGGAAGAAGAGGTTTGTCTTCCACAGAAGACCGTGTGTTCTTCTAATATTTAAAAGTCTTTCAGTTTCTAGTTGGCTTTAGGGGAATTATGTGTATTGAGAATTATCAGTGGAAATTTTTTAATATAAAGTCAGTTTGTTTCTTTTTTTCAATTGCTTTTCAGAACTAACCCAGTTTTCTGCACTAGTCATATTTATTGAGAAGGTACAAAATAACTTCATTGTTTTGAATTAGGAAACAAATCTGCTGGACAAATTGCATGTGATTCACAATGGAATTTTAGGTAAATATAATTTTAGGTTACCCACCTCTTTGACTTATTCATGTTTTTACCGTCTTCAGTTAGTCTGGTGAATCAAAATTACTACTTGTTTCCTGATTAGTATTTTATAAGAGTAAAATAAGTTTTTCATGTGAAAAATATTTATAAGTTAGTACAGACATTCAATCTAGAGGGAAAAGGGCCTGAGCCTCAATCATCCTGTGCAAAAAATAAACATTATAAAAACTGTTACACTGACCACTATTGACCGCTACAGGTGATATAGGTGATGAGTCTGGCACAGAGTTAGTCAATGATAGCTACTTTATAATAGTGTTACCAACTATGTGCCAGATATTTTGTTAAATGAACCAAATAATTCCAACAACTCTATAAAATAAACAGTTATCACAATTTTATTTGTGAAAAATTGACATTTTGAGAGATTAAATAATTATATAGAATCACTCAAACAGTAATGAGAAGATGGGATTCACACCAAGTCTATTTGATTCAAAAGTCATACTCTTGGCTCATCTATTTAACTTGTTGTTTCATGGAAAATACTTGGAATACTCCTAATAGCAACCTCATGCTTAACATTCCACTAATACCAAAAAAAATGTGTTTTTTACATGTTTATAGATATTACATAAAGTTATTACCCTTGAGAAAATGTGAGTGGGAAATATCAGAGAGGGAGACAGAACATGAGAGACTCCTAACTCTGGGAAATGAACAAGGGGTGGTAGAAAGGGAGGTGGGCGGGGGGTGGGGGTGACTGGGTGACGGGCACTGAGGGGGGCACTTGATGGGATGAGCACTGGGTGTTATTCTATACGTTGGCAAATTGAACACCAATAAAAAATAAATTAAAAAAAAGAAAGAAAAACGTTATTATCCTTGGAATCAGAAATAAAACAAGTAACAGCTACTAGCTAAGCCGTAAGTAGGAAACAAACAGAAAACCAGAACATTTCTGTGTCAGTCAGGATTTGATCAGGGAAGTAGGACCATTATGACTACCATAGAATATAAACCTATGATAGGAACTAGGTGTAGCACAATTTAGAGACATGTTTGGGAAGTAATGGCCACAATGGGACCTAGCTGGAAGATCAAAGTCCCTAACCAGCTCTGCTAAACTTTGGAGAAGGTAGAAAAATCAGAACTTGCAGGAGAGTCGTCTCCCCCTGCCAAGATGTGACCACAGAGGAGAGCTAATGGAGACATCTGCCAAAGGCTGTTGCCCCTACATCTGGTGGTGCATTTGGGATGATTGTCAACAGAGCCAGAAGTCAGAAAGAGCTGGATATGAAGTAAGGTGAGCCAGACAAACTGGAACTCACCGGCACTTCTGTGGTCTCTCACTCAGCTTAACCTTCTGACAGTAATGTCTGCCACTTCATGTCTACCTTCCAAAACACAAACAAATGTCTCTTTTGTCATCTCCAATCCAGAAATTAGAAGCATTTTAGTAAAGTCATCATTTAAAAAATAATAAAGCACCAATTACCTATATTTATTTGTCCCTTGAATTGTGTGAAATCTATTGGTTTCCCATATTCTTATAAAGAAAGCAAAATTTGTTTTGAGATGTGTCTCCTATCTTTAAAGGCTATTCCTCTAGCTACTGTACATGTTGCCGGTATCTAGAGGGACATTTATTAGCCCTGCTACTGTGAGTGCTTATTCCCAGAATGTACCACTACTTATCAAAGGCACAGCATGCTGGATATCAAAGGGAAGACAACTAGGTAGGGAGAGGGAGGGAGAATTTCCAAGAATTAATGGTAACATAGGGCAGTGAGGACTGGTACAGAAAGGTTGAGAGTGAGGCTCCCTTCAGGGACCAAATACAAAGCAGGATGTGCCTTGTCAACTTCAAGGTCCTCTAAGACAAAACTATACATAATGGGGACTATGTAAGTAAGTTGAATAGGGAAGAGGGTATGAGACATATGTAGGCTTATTTGTTTGTTTATTCATTTATTTTAAAACTTAAGCTCATTTCATTTTATTTTTTAATGATTTTATTTTTAAGTAATTTCTATACCCAATGTGGGGCTCAAATTCACAACCCTGAGATCGAGTCACATGCTCTCTGACTCAGCCAGTCAGGCACCCCCATATGGCAGTTTTACGTGTAGAGAGCAAAGATAGTGTGAATGTCAGACATATACAGTTCTTCTGGAAATTCTGACAACATACCAAGTGAGAAGAAAAAATGTGGTTCGTATGGATAAACAAATACTAGCTTATGGACCACTGGGTTCAGGGCAGGATTCTTACTCATACTCTGCTGTGCTGAGGCAAATGGAAGTGTCAAGGACCCAACAGACCTAGGCAGGAGGGATTTAGGAAGGAATGTTGGTAACTCTACTAGGCTATTCTGAGTGTATGTCTTTCTTGTGGTTTTACAAACAACCAAAATAGCTGTAACTATTAAATCCATCCTGTGTCTATGGTCTTTTTCTTACATATATCCTAATATTTCCTCTGAAATGGAGGACAATAGTCCCCATTTTACAGGTGGGGAAGTTGGTTAAGCAACTGCCATTGGCTCAGGTCATGATCCTGGAGTCCTGGAATCAAGCCCCTCATTGGACTCCCTGCTCAAGGGGAGCCTGCTTCTTCTCCCCTACTCCTCCCCTGCTCATGCTCTCTTTCTTTCTCTCTCTTCTCTCAAATAAATAAATAAAATATTTTTAAAAAGAGAGAACCACATTGTTTTTACCTTCAAGAGTCACTTCTTTTCAATACCATTCTTCCTCTAAATGGAATGTACTAGTCATCTCCAACCTTGCTCATAAAGTATCATAAATGCTGTTTTCAGACATCTTCATATTATGCACAGTGGGCCACTCTCTGACTCCAGTCAAAGGAAGTATAAGGAAGGACTAGGGTTTGCTGAAGGCTTCATCTGAAAGCCAGAGAAGGAGTAGGAAAGAAACAAGCCCTGAACATTGTATTCTTTTACTTATTCTGCAGAGATATTTCAAGTTGGAAACTTTGGAGAACTGCCCAGGAGGCAAAGTACACAGAAAAAAAGCAGAAAGGATGTTATTCCATTTAAAGTTAATAAGCCCTTGCTATTTGATAGAAAATGTCCTCCTTAAAGAACAGCGTCAAAGCACTGTCAGATTGCTTAAATCATCATACTTCTATGCTCTGTCCTGGAGAAAAAGTCCTTATGTCCATATTTCTTAAAGGTAAATCAGAAAAAAACAAAAGAAAGATAAAAACATGATTTTATGCCTTATGAAGTTGATTGCATCTATAAATTAAGGAATTGTTTGTTTGACATATACTGTCATGTTTGTGAGATAGTGTGGGAGTATTCAAGATGAGCACAAGAAAAAGTATAGCGTATGTATAAGCTCAGAAAAAATTAGTTGAAAGATGAGATTTGTGGTCTGTAACAATGAATATGGACCAATTTCCACTGCTCTTTTCTACAACTACAACTATAAACCCTAGAAAAACACGGTGAAACAATCAAGAACTTTTAAAGAGGGAAAGTGGAAGGTAGACTGGTTAGTGAGCCAAGACTGGGGTAAGGACATCAGCAGCAGGTGTCTTTAACCCACCACTGAGCAGAAAAAGTGACTAAGGCCCAGTGTTTCCTGACTACCATGCTAGCTAGCCATGGAAGGTGGCCCATGTAGAATTATTCCTCTTCCTGATCCAATGGAGCCCTGTTATCTGATGACAATTATTATTTAGATCTTTTATTTTTTTATTTTAAGATTTTATTTATTTATTTATTTTATTTTTTTTAATTTTTATTTATTTATGATAGTCACAGAGAGAGAGAGGCAGAGACATAGGCGGAGGGAGAAGCAGGCTCCATGCACCGGGAGCCCGATGTGGGATTCGATCCTGGGTCTCCAGGATTGCACCCTGGGCCAAAGGCAGGCGCTAAACCACTGCACCACCCAGGGATCCCAAGATTTTATTTTTTAAGTAAGCTCTATACCCCACATGGGACTTGAACTCACAACCCCTAGACCAAGAGTCACACGTTCTACTGACTAAGCCAGTAAGGTGCCCCTAGGTCTTTTAAACTTGCAATGTTAATCAAATTCTAGGCAGTTGCTCCACTTTTGGGTATTTATTAACTAAAAATTATCATAGATAAATAAGAATTTTGTATAGGAATTTGTTCATCATAATGCTATTTGAAATTGTGAAAAATATACGTTTCTATCATCAATAAAAAGGAGAAAAGTTAAATAAATTATGATCTATAAATAAATATATAAGATATTTATAGATCATGGTTTTAAAATATATATTCTTTCATGAAAAATGTACCCAATGTAATGTCAAATGGAAAAAGCAGGATTTTTTCTTAAAAAGGGAAAGCACTACATTTAGCATATCCAAATTTGGTTTCAAAAGTACCATTAAGGGAATCCCTGGGTGGCTCAGCAGTTTAGCACCTGCCTTAGGCCCAGGGTGTGATCCTGGAGTCCTGGGATTGAGTCCCACATCGGGCTCCCTGCATGGAGCCTGCTTCTCCCTCTGCCTGTGTCTTTGCCTCTCTCTATATATGTGTCTCTCATGAATAAATAAATAAAATCTGAAAAAAAAGTGCCATTAAAAAAAGAGTGCCATTGAATAAAAGAATATAAAATCTCTGAGAGTAACAACACTTTTTCATGACACCTATTTCTGGGCAGTGGGGTTCTGGATTATCTGAATGCTTTTCTTTAAATTTATCGCATTTTTCAAAGATTCTATAATAACAAAGACAATTTTACATTTTGGAAGAAAACATTGTTTTAAATGGAAACTAAATATGCTGACATCTTGATCTCAGATGGCTATGCCACAAAGTCCTAGAGTATACTTACACTACTTCAAAGGTGTAAGAAAGTTAATTTCTATAAAGCCCCAGGATCTGTGGGACTTTGTTACGGTAGCCCTTGCAAACTAATAGAAGTTATAATGTATGCAAGAAGGTGGGTGTGTGAAATAAAGGGAATTAAGGAGTACAGACTTCCAGTTATAAAATAAATAAGTGACAAAGATGAAAAGTATAGCATAGGAAACCTAGTCAGTAGTATTGTAATAATGTTGCTTGGTGACGAATGGTGACTATAAGTATTGTGGTGAGCACTGAGCGATACATAGAATTGTTGAATCAATATGTTGTTCACCTGAACTATTATAACATTTTGTTAATCATAATTCAGTAGAAGGATGAAAGAATAAAGATCCTCCAAAATTATACTTCCAAACCGATCTTTAACAAGATACATTAAATACATAAAGAAGAAGAGGAGGAGGGAAATAAAATTAGAAACATTCCTGCTACCATCTTAGAGAAAAAAATCCTTTAAAAAGGAAAAATGGATCAATAACACAAAGCATTAAGAAAGAAATTAAGAAAGAAAGAAAAAATAATTTTAAGGTATTCAAGAGAGAACAGTTTTAAATTCAATTAGGAAAGATTAAAGAAAGCTGGCAATAAGCCAAAAGAATAAAAAATGGGATAAAGAAAAAAATTTAAATCTCAGAAAGTTGATGAAAAGAAAGATGAGCAGGAAGTTAATGTACATATGACTATAGAGTACTTCAAAAAGGAAACAATGAAATAGTCCTGTCTTAAACTGTAAAACAAGAAAAAAAGGAATATGGTGAGAAAAATAATATGGGATAAACAAAGAAAAAAGTTAAGAAAATAGATGATGAAAGTATGACAAGCAAAGATCTAACATGGATGTAACTGGAGTCACTGAAAAGGAAAAGTGAAACAATAGAAGAGAGCTTATATTTAAATTAACCCTATGTCTAAGGAAAAAATGTCCACATATTAATTATAACATAACATGAAATAAAACAAAAATAGGAACTAAAATAGAAGTAATGGCCATAATTGTGTAAAGGCTTAATTCTCCTACAAATAAAGTGTTGCAGCTCAAAAAAACAAAACAAAACAAAACAAAACAAAAAACCCCAAGATTGAATTATATGCCATATAGAAGAAAAATATTTAAAACAAAGTTAATTTAAAAAGCTAAAATGAACAGATGGATAAGGTATGTAAGTAAAATAGAATTAAAAGCACAGAGGTCAGAAAGCTGAAATGAGAAAAACGAGAATTTAAGCCAAAATACAATAAATATAGCAAATAAGAATTTGTTTTAAATATTTATTTGAGAGAGAGAGAGAGAGAGAGAGAGAGCATGTGGTTGGGGGCAGAGGGAGAGGGAAAGAGGGAATCCCAAGTAGACTCCCTGCCAGTGGGAGAGGAACCCAACTCGGAACTCAGTCCCACAACTCTGAGATCACGACCTGAGCCAAAATCAAGAGTCCAATGCTAAACCAACTGAGCCACTTTGGCATCCCAGAATATATTTTAATCTAAGGAACCTTAGTTCACAATGATAGATTTATAAATACAAATAAATATATATGAATCAAACAGCAAAAAAAAAACATGTCTATAAAGCAAAAAATAGAGAATACATAAGGAGATATTGAAAAAAGCTTGTAATATGAGATTTTAACATACCATTCTGAGTACAAAACAAATGAAAAGAGTAAAAGTAAGTAAGAACATAGAGGCTCTAAAAAACATGATTAGCTAATTAGGTCCAGTAGACACATATCAGAATAGGGAATTGATCTCTTTTTGGGCATGGAAGTATTCATAGAAATGGACCACTTGTTAGGTCTCACACATATGCCCACATACAACACACGTAAATGCTTTTGTACATTTCATAAGGAACAAGAATTTCAAAACACCTTGATCACAATGCAAGAAAATTAAAAAAATTGAACAAAGTTTTCAAAAGACCTAGTATAATTGGAAATTTAAAAAACAAAACAAATTAAAAAGCATACTTTTAAAAGACTTAAGTGAAAAGGGAAATACAGATTCAAATTACACATGTGGAAAAGAATTAAAATAGTGAAATAGCATATATACAATCATGGGTACATTTAAAACAGTTGTAAGAAACACCATAACCTCAGATATATCACTCAATAAAAGCAAAAGATTAAAAATAAGAGAATTAAATTCTTAACTCAAAAATCTACAAAAAAGAGCAAAAAAGTAAACCAAACAAAAGAATTGGAAATATTAAAGACAAGAAAGAAGTTATTGAAGAAGAAATCAGGAGATAATATTTCAGTTAGCACATTTTAAAAATACTAAAATATGTATCAGATAATCAAAAAGGAGAAAGCACAAACATCTAATATAAAGAATGGCAGGCAGGAAATGTACATGAAAGTAGAAAAAATTCAAAATGGAACAATGTGAAGATCTCTGTAAAAATAAATGTGAAAATCTAGATGACAGGGGCACCTGGGTGGCTCAGTGGCTGAGTGTCAGCCTTTGGCTCAGGTCATGACCCCGGGGTCCTAGGATGGAGTCCTGCATCAGGCTCCCTGCTGGGAACCTGCTTCTCTCTCTGCCTGTGTCTGCCTCTCTCTGTGTTTCTCATGAATAAATAAATAATATCTTAAAAAAAGAGAAAATCTACATGACTGGAGTATTTACTGAGACAATCCAGTCTACCACAATTAGCCCAACAAGAAAAAGATACTTTTAAAATCTATAAAAAAGAAAAAAAAATGAAGAAATTATCCCACCAAAATATGCTAGACTGAGATACTTTCATATGGGTCTCTCTCAAACCTCCAAAAGGAAAACATATTCCAAATCTATGCAAAATTTTTAGTCTTTGAAAATTAATAAAAGCTTTTATATTGTTTTCTAAGTCAAATATCCCACTGAAAATTAAATGTATAAAAGACAGTACAAAATCCAAAATGCAGATCGATGTCTTTCATGAATATTAATGAAAAAACTAAATAAAGTATTAGCAAAAAAATAAAAATCTGTGTTAACAAAATAATACATAATGAACAGGTGGAAGTTATTTCAGAAAGCATGGTTCGTTCGCTATTAGAAAATCCATTAATGTAATGCACCATATTAATAAATAATAAGATAATCACACATACATGGACAACTGATTTTTTGCAAAGCTACAATGTGATTCAATACAGAAAGGGTTTTTTTGTTTTTTCAAAAACTGATGCGGGAATAATTGGGCATACATACACCAAAGGAAAACTTTGATTCATACTTCACATAATATATAAAAATAAGCTCAAAATAGTAGACAAACCTTAAATGTAAAACTTAAAACCATAAAATCTCAAGCAGAAGACATTTCTTTCTTACATCTGTAATTTATTTTTTTCCAGCTTTGTTGAGATATAATTGACCTATAACATTTTGTAATTTTAAAGTACTACATGACGATCATGTCTAAAATAGTATTTTCCAGGTCTATGTTAAGGAAAAAAAAAAAAAAAGATTCCTCCAAAGATACAAATAGGTATGAAGAAAAACTGTCCCTTTTAAAATGAAGTTTAACTATTAAACACATTAAACAGATTTCTCGTTTATTTACCAAGCTCATGCTTATTTGTAACTCTAAGGAAGAGATTTTGTATGTGGCATTTCACAAGCTTGTTTGACAGATCCAACTGTTGGAATATCAGTTAAAATATCCCCAAACTTTTTCTCAGATCAAAGTTTGGGGAAAATGGCCCTATATCAGTGGTTGACAAACCTGACAGTCTGTCAGAATCATCTAAGAAGCATATTGAAAAGTCCCTAGATTACAGTCCAAAAAATTTTTCAGCCAGTGAATCTGGAGAAAAGATCTTTAGAAAGCTGTGTATTTAACTTGTGTCCCCAAAATAAAAAGTAAAAAGTAACATTTATTTATATAGCCTTATAGAATGTCGTGCCAATATATTCATGCCACTGCTTACTCTTGGACCAGTACTAGACGTTCTTCTGAGTGATGCCATAAGAAAACCAGCCTGTAACTCAATTTGGAACTGGAAACTGGGGATCCCTGGGTGGCCCAGCGGTTTTAACGCCTGCCTTTGGCCCAGGGCGCGTTCCTGGAGTCGCGGGATCGAATCCCACATCAGGCTCCCTGCATGGAGCCTGCTTCTCTCTCTGCCTGTGTCTCTGCATCTCTCTCTCTCTCTCAATCTCTCTCTCTCTGTGTTTCTCATGAATAAATAAAATCTTAAAAAAAAAAAAAAAGAACTGGAAACTGTTGCTCATCTACTATTCATTTGGATGTCTCAGGGATTCATTGCAATCAACAATCTGTGCCGAGGGCGCATCCCCCAATAAAAGAAGCCTTCTCTTCTTTCTATATTCTCCAGGGCAGTTCAATGGCATCAATAATAATGCTGCCACCCAATCAGAGACCCAGAAAATCTTCTATCCATTTACCTGGGACATCTAATCATTCACCAATTCATGTGAATTCCATCACTCTGATAATTAGCTTAACCTTCTACATTTGCAGGCAGCCCGGGTGGCTCAGCGGTTTGGCGTTGCCTTCAGCCCAGGGCCTGATGCTGGAGTCCTGGGATCGAGTCCCACGTCGGGCTCCCTGCGTGGAGCCTGCTTCTCCCTCTGCCTGTGTCTCTGCCTCTCTCTCTGTCTCTCATGAATAAATAAATAAAATGTTAAGAAAAAAAAAAAAAAAACCTCCTACGTTTGCTATCAAATTCAGGGCATTTTTATTTATTTGTAAACAAATGCAATAGCTTCATACTTTAAAACTCACTTCCTTCTCTTCAAGTTCTACCAGAGTCGTATCACTAAAGGGCAAAAGATGATGTAATTCACCGGTTTATAATCCTTATATTCTTAGGTTTTCCTTCACAAACAATGTACAATATGGTCAGCATTTTTGTCAGTCCCTTATTTTTAGGAACACTAGGTTTCCTTCATGAGTTTCTTCTAATGCATTTCAATTGCTCAAGAACTCTAGGAACTTAATACAAAGATGGCATCCATCATTTTCTACCACAAAATAAAGAAGGGGTATGAGTCTGGTCAGTCCTCTACCGATGGGCAGGATTTCCAGAAGTTTCTCTATGAAATTAGAATATCTTTTTTTTCTTAGATTCATCAGAGTACATTGAAATTCTTTTTTCCACAAAAAAGAAAAAAAAAATCACCACTAACCACAAAACTGGTGAAAGAAGCATTCTTGGCACTTTTCATATTTCACCTTATGCCATTTATAAATGAATACGCTAAGATTAGCAAACAGTAAATCGCTCATTTTTCTATAACAATTGGTACAGTATTACTGTACTTTCTTTTTCCTGGAGGTGTAAATAAGGGGAAACGTACTATAAGATTTTAAATATCCATTAGACAATCGATCTCAAATTGAAAGAAATATTTTTAACTGATATGTCTTAAAAAGTAAAAATAGTGGCCCGTGGGTGGCTCAGTCCTCAAGCCTCTGCTTAGGCTCAGGTCATGATCTCAGGATCCTGAGGATCTAGCCCTTGACTTCCTGCTCAGCAGGGAATCTGCTTCTCTTTCCCCCTTTCCCCCTCCCCTCCCTGCCCCTTACTCATATGCTCTCTCAAATAAATAAATAAAATCATAAAAAAAATGAAAATAAAATTTGAATCATTTTAAAGTATGACCTGAAAGGATAAAATTGGGCATAAAATATTTTAAAGCATGACAGCTAAGATACTGCAGTCTCAAGTGTGACAATCCACCAGAAGACACATCTCCAAGGACAATTCTGTAACAAGCTTTCCAAAATGCTCTCCTATTGGATATTCCTCAGTAGCATCCCAAACTCTACCCAGGTCTTCTGTACAACTACATATTGCCCTTTGCTCTTTCTCCCTCTTATACTTTTATACTACTTTAATTCATCATATGTTTAATGTTGAATACAGAAATAAACATTTTCAGGATACCAGGCCTAACATGAAGAGGAGGGATTAGTCTTCGGTTATAGCAGGGAGGGTGAGCAAACCACCAATATTCTTTGTGTATAATATAGTCAATACTCTAGAGCTCATTCTGGGAAGCTGCTGTCAAGCCACAGGATTAATTTCAGTTAAATTTTTGGCCTCACTGTGTGGACAGAGAAACAAACGGTTAAGGATCAAACAGCCTTGGAAGAATCACTTTGCAAATGTATTCCAAAGTGACATTGTGGTTCAGAGGATGATTAACTGATTTGAAAATGAACGGGCTTGTTTTGTGGTTGGCTAGGAATTTCAAATACCAGCAGATGACCGTGTGTATAAGGGCTCTCCCTTGGCTTTAGTTAGGGTGATTTTAATTGTCAGTAACAAGAAAAACTTGAAATTGGCTTAAACAATAAAGGAAGTGTTATTGGTTGAGCTGTGCTCCACCCTCCCCCTGCAAAACTCACCATATGAAGAAGAAATCATGATGATATCTCTACAACTGGAGGACCACCAAGGATCGTTAGGGACCCATCAGAAGCTCGGCAAAAGGCATGGTACAGACTCTTCCTCACGGCCAAGGTACCCAGCCTGTTGACACCTTAATTCAGAATTCTAGCCTCCAGAACTGTGCTATCAATTTCTGTGATTAAAACTACCCATTTTTTTTTTACAGTAACAGTAGCATCTTAACACTGAAAGTTTCCTGGTTCACATAACAACAAAAACAACAAGAGAGCCCAGAGGCAGAGTAGATTTCAGCTATCATTTTACCGAATCTCTGCCTGAATTCTCAGATGTTCTCTGTTTTACGGGTCACACTTGTGCTCTGGTGGGCTGCCCTCATGGTAGTAAAGTGGTTTCCGGAGTTGTAGGCATCACATCAACCTTTATGCTATCCAGAGAAAGGGAGAGCATCTTCTAGAGTTCTAAACAAAGACTTGAACTTAATTTGGACTGACTTAGGTCACTCCTAATAACTGCAGTGGCTAAATAATTAGAAGTATTGCGTGAATTAAATAAATCAGGGTGCGCTCTTAGATTTAAAGTCAATTTGTCTCAAAGCGAATGGGCTCTGTGGGACAGGGGAGCATACCTGAAGGAAAATAAGATACCAGGAAAAATTGGGAAGGAAGGAATGAAAGCCAAGTAAGCAGCAAATGTATATAGATTTTGACGAGAGAAATATATCTTAACATTGTTTTTGCCTTACGGGTATCTTAAGATTTTATAGTCTAATCTATGGGATTTTTCCTTTATAATTTCTGCCTTAATGCTTTCTTCAAAAAGAAAATACACATTTCTTGAAATTGTTAATTTGATGACACTATAACTTGATTTTGATGGAATTGAAAATAGATGGATTGTTATGGTTTGTTGCATAATATTTATTAATGGCTCATGACTAGTAAAGAGGGAAGAATACTGGTAGGTCAAAACACATATGTACACAGGGAGAAGTGGATGAGAGTCTTGGTGATTTTTTTTAACTTCTTTTTTTTTTAAGATAGATTCATTCATTCATTCATTCATTCATTCATGAGAGTTACAGAGAGAGAGAGGCAGAGACACAGGTAGAAGGAGAAGCAGGCTCCATGCAGGGAACCCGATGTGGGACTCGATCCCGGGGCCTCCAGGATCACACTCTGGGTTGAAGGTGGCACTAGAATGCTGAGCCACTGGGGCTTCCATTTTTTTAACTTCTTAAATACATATTTGATTTTTAACATATTCCGTTTTTTATAATAATGAAAGGTAAATTTAATTCAACTAGCATTTCAAATTCAGGTATTATATTGCTAATCACACTGCAAATTTTTTTTTACAACGACGTTTAAAATTCTTTTAAATGACTACCTGAATTTACAAGATGATACCCAATATTTTCCAAGAGACACCCTGTATTTTCTTATGTTGCTGGAAAAGTCATCTCTATTATCCTTATTGGAATAAAAAGTAAACGTGATTATTTTAAGATCTCAATGACCAAATTTACTTTTGGAAATGAACAAATTTCAAAGGTCAACCTTATAGACTGCTATTCTGTATGCTTTGTATTCCATTGATCCATGCTGATTTTGAGGACTTCAAAATAGATTCTGATTAGGAAAGTATGCCACCTAGTCTAAAGCACTCCAAGTTCCCACTTTGACAAAATGTACATTTTGCAAGGAATATTGCATGAAAGAAGCATTTGGTAAGCAAGTTTAGCAAATAATGTCAAGGCACAATCTATAGTGAAATGTAATGAGAAAATATCATATTACTGTGATGTGATCAAAAATTGAAATGAAAACCGCAACAGTATTTATCTAGAATGATTACATTTTAAAGAGCATCTGAACTTGAATGCAGTTTGCAGATTGATAAACTATTCAATTAACCAATATCCAATTTACTAGAGTAGCAAGTCAGGCAATCAGATGAGACTGGGTCAGAAGTATGCAATCGTTTCCTATTTATGGGTTTTAAATGTATTTCAGAGATTAAACCAGAGTCTTTCTATTACTTGCAATAAAAAACACTTTTCATTCTTTTATTTATTATTTGCTTTTAAAAAAATGTAGTCTGTATTCCTTTGGCTCCTTCCATTCCCAGTTTCAAACAGCAAGTTTTGGGGCCAGATTTTGAATTTATTTATATCTGATACTCTGATTTAAATAACAGCAAATAATATCTCAAAATACCCCGAACTTGAGGAATGCCCATGTAAGGGCTGCTACAACATTCATATGTCACACTTGGTTCTGCACTGTGTCAGAGTAGACATTTGGTTAAAAAAAAGACAATGCGGGATCCCTGGGTGGCAGGGATCCCTGGGTGGCGCAGCGGTTTGGCGCCTGCCTTTGGCCCCGGGCGCGATCCTGGAGACCCGGGATCGAATCCCACGTCGGGCTCCCGGTGCATGGAGCCTGCTTCTCCCTCTGCCTGTGTCTCTGCCTCTCTCTCTCTGTGTGACTATCATAAATAAATAAAAATTAGAAAGAAATAAAAAAAGAAAAGACAATGCCTGCCATGCATTCCACAATGACTATGCTGTGTGTTATAAGTTAATATTTTTAGCAATAATTTTAGTTTTTCTTGTTGTGGGCTTTGCGTAATTAAAGTATCTTTTCTTTAGTAGTATCTTATATTAAAAAAATTACTGGGTTTTTATCAAGTGCCATTTATTATGCTAAATATCAAGAATGCAAAATGAGTGAGTCCTCCTTCTTGTCCTCAGGGCAAATCCAGAGCAATGGGAAAGACAGATGGAAAAGAGAAAATTTCAGAAAAATGAGTTTATGCTGCAATGCTAAAGCTGGGTCTGGGGCACCATACAGAGGATAGGCATCTGTTCTTGGAGGAGATGACTTGTGAAAGGTGTCATGGGGGGCAAGTCAGAGTTAACAAAATCAGAAAAGGGGAAGGATGTTGGGAAGTTGAGGGCACATGGAGAAGGAAGAAACAAAATAAGGGAAGCCATATGGAATTAACTCTAAAATTAATTTTCAAAAGTTCTTTTTATTGAGGACTTTCCTTTTTTTTTTTTTTTTTTTTGTTTATTGAGGGCTTTCCTTGAGGCAAGTGCTAAGTTCTTCATACACCTTATTTTGAAACAATCCTGAGAAGTACATACTATTTTTCTCTGTGTGTTATGTGTGAGAAAGAAAAACAGCTCAGTATTTGGTAGAGTGTTAAGTATAAGGCATACAGTGATATGATTATGAAATTAGAGCTATATGGGGAACAGTTTAAAGAGGAACTAATCTGGGACACCTGGGGGCTCAGTGGTTGAGTGTCTGCCTTTGGCTCAGTTCATGATTCCGGGGTCCTGGGATCAAGTCTCTGCCTCTCCATTTCTCTCATGAATAAATAAATAAATAAAATCTTTAAAAAAGAGGAACTAATCTTTTGAGTTAAGGAACTTAATTTTTAGTTCCTGGATGGTAGCATGTTTCTGCCAGGCTGTCACAGAGAAGTGGCATATTTACTGAACATCTGAGATAGGTTTCTCTGGCCACTCTGTGGAGGGTGGATTCAAGAGTCACACAGTGAAGGATGCCTGGGTGGCTCAGTGGTTGAGCGTCTGCTTTTGGCTCAGGTCGTGATCCCGGGATCTGGGGGTCGAATCCCGCATTGATAAAGAAGAGCTTGGTTCTTGTCTCACGGAGTCAAAGAATGAATATTGTGAACACAGGAGAGTGAGTAAAGGGACAGAAGTTCATTAAGTAAAGACACAGGAAGCTCTCAGGAGTGAGATGGGTCCTGACAGGGTTGCCACTGAGGGCTTATAGGGTTGATCTTTTATTGGAAGCCAATCAGGGGTCCTAAATCCTTTAACATTACCTACTGGATATCACAATTGATTAAGGACTAGTGATAACATCTTTAATAAGCCTTACTTCTTCTTTGGGGTCTGGTTATTCTTTGTTGGTCAGAGATGACTATCATAGAAAGACACTCTCCTTCCCCACATGTAGGGCAGGGTGGTCTGGCTTCTTCCCTTATCTCTAGTTTCCTTCCACCTCAGCATTTTTGGAAATTTTGTGAGCCTGCTTCCATGGCCCCCTACCTACCCCCATTTGTCCCTAACTCAGCATCAGGCTCCCTGCAAGGAGCCTGCTTCTCCCTCTGCCTATGTCTCTGCCTCTCTCTGTGTGTCTCTCATGAATAAATAAATAAAGTTTTTAAAAAAATAAATAAAAAGATACACACATGAAGAGAGAGAGACCATGTTTGGAAGGTAAGCTGCAAGGCAAGGGATTTTAGGATCAGGAACCTGGATCCTTAAATGCCAGGCAGAGAGGGGCCATCATTAATTCCTTTGGTGGTTTGAGAATAACCTGTGTCTTTCACAGCTCTGACATTTTTACTTAGTTGAAATATTCACCATAAGGAATTCTCTTAAAACATACAAAAAGCCAGCAACTGGCCATTTTGTGTGGCGGCAAGGAGATAATCATTTGTAAAAGTGACATTTCCCTCTTCAACTGCCTGAGAACTCAAATAATGGAATGCAAACAGTGTACAAACCATCTTGCACTAGTGACATGGAGAAAATGTTAGAAATTTTAGCTTTATGATGTCAGTGGCCACCATGGCTGGCATTTAAAGGCATTCCCTCCACTATTAGATCTGGGTATCTCAGTTCATGAAAATATTGACAATAGGAAGCTTAAAATCTTAGCAGCAAAAGAAATCATTTTTAATTCTGCTACTTCAGTACGTGGGTTCCTTTCATAGAACCTGTTGTGAGTCTGTCATCAATGCAAATTGGAAGGCATGTGTGACAGCAAAATGGATGGAAGGACAAATGCTTGGGTAGGAGACAGAGCTGGAAGACAAGCATGGACTATAGGCCAAACAAACAAAAAAACAAAAGTACAAAGGCATAGCTTAAGCATTTGATGTGGAATCAGTAACAATGTGGGTATAACTACCGACTCCACTAAGTCTCAGTAAACTATTTCCATGTTGGTCACAACCCAGTTTCTTCATTGTATGTGAGGTTAGGCCTGATGACATCTAAGGTTTCTGAATGGTTCTGGCTATAATGGGGGGGCTCCGGTTTTTGGTGGATATCTAGGTAGTGTGTTGACAGAAATCAGGAGAGAGCAAAGTGAAGAGTCTTTAAAATCCAAGAGGGAGTATTACCTGCCCTTCTCCCTGGCATCTCGGAAAGAATCCTTGCAGTCTAGCAATAATAGAATATTCTAAGTGGATATTGTATCAATCACCTTCCAGGAACCAAAACTATTCTTTAGTGGATAACACATCTTTTAAAAAATCATAGAGAAATTTGAGTACTGGTGTTACAGAATTTATTTATTTTATTTATTTATTATTATTATTATTATTATTATTTTTTATTTTTTTTTTTTTTGGAATTTAAAATTAATTTAATGAGAAGCGGCCACAAATTTTGTAAAAGCAATTTCTCAACTTCAAACTATTTTTCTTTGGCATTTAGTCCCTGCCTGTAATCTAAACAAAATCAATCTCCATAAATAATTTAAACTAAAATTCAAACTGAATATTAAGATTCTTTTGAACATTTAGCTGCTTTAAATAAGAGATAGCAAATATAAATATGTTGATTACGAAACATACTACTAGATGGATACTTAAAGCTATTTTAAATCCTCAACACCCTGTCATCATCCTTTCTATTCCTGTTTTATACTTCCCAATGCTTATAGTAGTTTTTATTTTGATATTTTAGTGAGATTAAACAATTAGAGACCTAGTAGATGTACAATAAATTCCCAAGCCAAAGTGATTATTAACTCTGTATTATCAACCAACTGATGCTTTGTTGGCTCATTAGATCTCGTTGATTCTCCAAAGGCAAATTCGCTAGTCACTAATCATTAGTTCAAGGTTTGTTTTCAAGTATAAACTTCCTTTGTTACATCAATAATTTATTGGGCCCATTCTTTCAATGTAAGTCTTTTTTAAACCTAGTTTTTCTCCAAAATTATGCCTGCTCTAAGTTTTTAGTGATTATTACATAATCCAATATTTTGCCTGTTTTTAGATTTTATTAAAAAGATATGGATGTCTATACACCATGTTCATAGCAGCATAATCCACAATAGCTGGGATGTGGAATTAACCCAAATATCCACTGATGGATGAATGGATAAGCAAATCATGGTATAACAGACAATGGAATATTAAAAAATAAGGAAATTCTGACATATGCTACAACAGATGAAACTTGAGAATATTATACTAAATGGAATAAGCCGATCTCAAAAAAAGACACATACAGTATGATTCCATTTATATGAGACACCCAGAGTGGTCAAAATCATAGAGACAGGAAGGAGAATGGTGATTGCCAGAGGATGGGGGAAAATAGGGGAATGGGGAGTTAATGTTTATGTGCATAGTTTTAGTCGTACAAAATAAAAAGAAAATTTGGAGATGGATTGTATTGTTAGTAGTACATCATCATGAATATATTTTAATGCCAGTACACTGTACACTTAAACACTTAAACGGTACAATGATACATTTTAGGTTATGTATATTTTACTGCAATAAGATATTGGGACAGAAACAACAAACAAACCAACATAAGATGTATTATCTGTATGTAATTCTATTCAGTAAGTCTTTCCAAAGATTTCTTTCATACTATATGAAGGATCAAGTCTATATGGTCAGGTCTGTATAGAACATTCAGCTAGTACACCAAACTGAAATACACTGTAGGACCCTTTCTGTGCCTGTATATTCATGTGGCTTTGGGACTAATTTTTCTCTTCTATTTTTGTTGTAGCCACTAACTTCTCTGGGATTATTTGCATAATTAACAGCCCCACCTCCGTATTTGTCATTCCCTATTACTCTGAGAGAAGCAAGCACATCTTTGCAGTTTATAAGCAAACATATACTTAATAGAAGAAACAGTTTATGCATCTAATTAATACCGCCTACTTTTTGTATTGCAATCAATATAATATACTTTATGCTAATTCCTTACATTTAAATTTCACTATGAAGTCAAGGCCTTTCAGGAACAGAATTTGTTTCCATTAATTATGAGGGCTTTTTCTGTCATTATTAATTGAAAATTGTCATACTCAGCCACTATGAGCCCCTTTAATATGGTTCCTTTGTTCTCTTAACAATTCCCACCTCCCAGTAGGCATCCCTGAAAGGATCCTTCCTTCTAGCAATAATAATATACTCTAAGTCCAAATTGATTTTTTTCCTACTCCCAAACATGGAATTAATCATGTTCAAGGAGAATAGCTATTTTTTAGCTGAGAATACACTGGCAAACAAAATCATAAGACAAGGTCAGTACTAGTTAAGGAGATTTGTTGGGTTTGTTATTGGGCTTCTTTCACAGAGCAATGGAAAAATATATTTATTTTTATTAATTTATTTTCATCGTTATTTCCAATTTAACACATTACAATGATAATTTGTTGTCAAATGGAGTTTTATTAATTACTAATATTTTCCACGAGCCTGAAAAGCAAGAGTGGGTGTTGCAGACAGAATTGGTAAACTGATTTTGGGGACTGAGGTTCTTTATCTAGTTTTGTATTGCTTACTGGGTAAATATACTCCAAAGCCAAGAGCTATTAGTCATAACCAGAAGAAAAAGAAATATTTCCTTAGTGAATCATGCCTCTCTGTGAAGGAGATAAAGCAGGGCATTAGGGTAGTATAACTGGATTAGAGTGAAATAAACCCAATGGTATTGATAGCACTGAATAAAGGATATGAATCTCACTTTAAAGATGATAGATGATAGATGGTGATAAAAAGATGATAGATGGATGGATAGATAGATAGATAGATAGATAGATAGATAGATAGGGCACACATTATTTGCTCTCTACTTAGCATAATCAGATGTGATTAACATTCAGATCAGTAGACTGACAAATTGCTTTCCCCAAATAGGTGGGACTCAGCCAAACATTGAAAGCCTGCCTAGAATAGAAAGGCTGAGTAAGAATGAATTTGCTCTCTCTGCCTGTCTTTTAGATGAACATTGGTCTTCTGTCTTCAAACTCAGACTTGGACCATAACTTACACCACCAATTCTTTGGGGTCTCCAGCTAACCAACCACAGATCTTAAGACTTCTCAGCCTCCACAATCACATTATTCAATCCTTCATAATAAATTTATACGTGTAAAACAGAATGATATATAGCAAATAATATATAACATATGATAATTATTATAATAAAATAACATGTATAATAATATGAATAGCAATATATATCTCAGTGGTACTGTTTCTCTGGGTAACCCTGACTAATACAGATTACAGTACCTATTATGTAAAACAGAAAAATTAAGAAATAAAAATTAAGTCATTACATAATATAAAATAAATACCAGAAGGAAAAGCTAAGATAGTTCCAAGTGATTGTGCCACAGGAGGAAGAATTATGATTGGAAATGAATGAATGAATGAGGGGACTCTGTTTTTCAATATAAATCTTCATAAATTATTTGGTATTTTAAACTATTTACAAGTATTTCTATAAAAGTAAAACAAAAATACTACTGACCCAGGATAAAGGATACTGGGAAAACTGAGATAAAGTGAACTTTAAGACTATGACTCTAGGAAAAGGAAGGAAAGCTTTGGATATTTCTTAGAAACTACAGTAAAAGGGATGCCTGGGTGGCTCAGTGGTTGGGTGTTTGCCTTTGGCTCAGGGCGTGATCCCAGGATCCAGGGTAGAGTCCCACGTCGGGCTCCCTGCATGGAGCCTGCTTCTCCCTCTGCCTGTGCCTGTGTCTCTGTGTCTCTCATGGATAAATAAATAAAATCTTAAAAAAAGAGAAAGATATGAAGGAATTTTGGGTAGAAAAAAGAATATAAATGACAATGTGGCAGGAGGAAAGTATAACAGATAGGGTAAGCACAGAGTAGTCTTGAGAGAACACAGGTGTTTTTTTTTAAGATTTTATTTATTTATTCATGAGACAGAGAGGGAAAGAGAGAGAGAGAGAGAGGCAGAGACACAGCAAAGGGAGAAGCAGCCTTCATGCAGGGAGTCCAATGTGGGACTCCATCTCAGGACTCCAGCATCACACCCTGGGCCAAAGGCAGGCACTAAGCCACGGAGCCACCCAGGCATCCTGAGAGAACACAGTTCTGTAGCTAGCAATGAGGTTGCCTCATTGTGTGCCTTGCACAGGCCATCTCTGATCCATAGTCTCTCCAACTAAAATTGAAGAATTTTTCTAGATTAGCTCTGATAATTTCCTTTTTAAAAGTTTTTATTTAGGGGATCCCTGGGTGACTCAGAGGTTTAGTGCCTGCCTTTGGCCCAGGGCGTGATCCTGGAGTCCTGGAAACGAGTCCCACGTCGGGCTCCCAGCATGAGGCCTGCTTCTCCCTCCTCCTGTGTCTCTGCCTCTCTCTCTCTATGTCTATCATAAATAAATAAATAAATCTTTTTTAAAAAAAGTTTTTATTTAAATTACAGGTAGTTAACATACAGTGTAATATTAGTTTCAGGTGTACAATAGAGTGATTCAACACTTCCATACATCACCTCATTATAAGTGCCCTCCTTAATCCCCATCATCTATCTCCCCTATTCCCCCCACCTCCCCTCTGGGGGCCATCAGTTTGTTCTCTATAGTTAAGAGTCTTCTAATTAAAAACAAAACAAAACAAACACCATAGAGGGAAAATTTCACTGAAAAGATTAGTTAGGTTGTGGAGATATTATCTCAACTTCACTATCCTTATATTTCCAGGAAGCAGAGAAACTTCAAAATTATAGATTAATCTGGCATTTCCTATGGACTATTCTTATTCTTATCTTAAGTGGGAAAGCTAAAGCTACCTTCTCCATTCATTTTTCTCATAGACATTGTTCCACTCAACCCCTTATCTCATGTTTATTTTTCTTACTTTTTAAAAGAGTTATTTATTTATTTTAGAGTAAGAGAGAGCATACACAAGTGAGAAGGGCAAAGAAAGAGAATCTCAAGCAGACTCCATGCTCAGCATGGAGCTCCATGTGGGGCTCGATCTCACAACCCTGAGTCAGGACCTGAGCCCAAACCAAGAGTCATACCCTTAACTGGGCCACCCAGACACCCATATTTCTCTTATTAATGATGTTTCTATCACTCAATATCATAAATTGTGTACTATCAAGAGTAATGTGATACCTCTCATGACTATAGCATTAAATTAGTGGTTCTCACCCCTGCATGCTTATTAGAGCTGCACAGTTATGGGGCATCATATAGGGTGATGATCTCAGGGTTTTGAAATCAAGACCTGACTTGGGCTCCCACCAGCAGCGAGTCTGCTTGAGATTCTCTTTCCCTCTCTCTCTGCCTGCCCCATGCACTCAATCTCTCTCTCTGAAATAAGTAAATAAATCTTTAAAAAACAAGAAAACAAAGCCCAAACAAACAAAAGAACTACAGAGTTAAAGACAAAAAAAAAAAAAAAAAAAAAAACCAATAACAATAAAACATGTGCCTGATTCTCATGACCAAAGTTTGAATTAATTGGCAATTACCGTGCCTTTAAAGGTCAGAGTCTCTAATATGAAGCCAGTTTTTGGAAACACTGCAGTAGATAAATTTAGCATATAAAGACAAACCATGAACTAAATAATAATAATTTAGAGGTCTAGAGCTCTCTTCTTCCTGGGGCTTACTACTGGTCATAGAGGTTTTTTGGTAATACATTATTCCAAGGTTGTGTACCTTGTATCACCTATGCTTCCTTGAAAACACTTTCCCCACCACTGCTGTCTACGCTTTTATATTTTTAATTTTCCATTTATAACAAATCTGAGGACATTCTGAAATACATTTGGATGCAAGAGTCTACATGAATATGTCCTTTCCAGAGCAGCTTCCACAATTTGTATCTATAAATGTTACAGTTTCCTGTTAGATTATTGTAGAATTTAGTATGTTTATGTGTAGTATTTCATATGAGATATATTAGAAGGTTTAGGGAGATATTTATTAAGAGAGAAACAGATTATAGTCATCTTGCAGAAAGACAAAAAGCTTGAATTAATCTTCTAAGAAAACATAGATCTCAGATCAAATGAGAAGTATTTTAGTAAATCAGGCTAAATGGATTTTTCTAACAGCACAATGTCAATGTGGTAGATAAATGTATCATTTACTCAAAAGAAGAGTTACTAAAAAAATGGCTTTTCCCAACAGATTTACTTCTTTGATCTTCTTAGATCAAATGAAGAAAAGAAGGAGTGTGAAGATGTAGAGCTATACAGCCAAGAGAATTCTCAAAGGGCTTTATCAAACACCTAATTTGACCATCATCATAGAAATCTTCAAAGTAAGTAGAAGTATAGTAATATTTGATAAATGAGAAATGATGGCTAGAGAGGACCTCCACTTTCATACTAGTTAGTTTGGAATTATCTACCTACTCATCAGAGGGTGATCAGAGGTACTTGATAAAATATATAAGCCTATCCTGACCTTAGGAGACTATGAAGCATTCTTAGAACAAAATCCAAGGGAAGATGTAAATTCAGAGAAATAAACTGAGAAGCTGTCTTTCTGGGGGATTTTTTAAATTGAGTGAAGAAAGTTGAATGCTTGAGAAGTACATTGGAGGTATTGACAGCCTTGTAGGATTTGGATGACAAATAACATTGGATTCTTGAAAGGTACATCCCAGAATTAAGGATTAATTAGAAGTAGTCCAGTCCTCAGTGACAGCAAAGCAACTTTAGATCATTTGGAAATCTTGAATTGGATTAATTGATTTAGATTCAGTATCTACAGGTACTTTGAAAGAGAAAAACAAACTTGCTTTTCTATGAAGAATTGATACAAATAATTTTTCAGCTATGTCCTTAATACACAATGCAAAAATAGCAGGACACATAAAGAGGAAATAAAACGTGATAGAGACCCAGCAGATAGGGGAACTGAGTGGGAAAAATAAGAGAGGGAGACAAACCATGAGAAACTCCTTGGGATCCCTGGGTGGCGCAGCGGTTTGGCGCCTGCCTTTGGCCCAGGGCGTGATCCTGGAGACCCGGGATCGAATCCCACGTCGGGCTCCCGGTGCTTGGAGCCTGCTTCTCCCTCTGCCTATGTCTCTGCCTCTCTCTCTTTCTCTGTGACTATCATAAAAAAAAATAAATAAATAAAAAAAAATTTAAAAAAAGAAACTCCTTACACTTGATGGGATGAACACTGTATGTTATACTATATGTTGGCAAATTAAATTTAAATTAACAAAATTAAAAAAAAAGAAATAAAACCAGCAGAGACAAATGAAAATGAAGGAATCAAAAAAGATTCTAGAAAAAAAAGTGAAAACATGATCAACAAACTTTGATAACACTTACATGTATGGAATACTACACCAAAAACTGGGGAACATTTTTTTTTTTTTTCAGACTAAGGTCACATAGAGCATTTGCAAAAAATGACTATATATTGATTTTGTTGAGAGTCCCCATCACCACCACCGGGTTTAATAATTCACTATGAGGAATTACAGGGCTCAGGGTATAGTTATTTGTTCTCACAACTATGATTTATTACAGCAAGAGACTACTGTTATGGGCTAAACTGTCCTCCCACACCCAGATTCATATATTGAAGCCCTAAACACCTATATGACTACAGTATATGACAGTACTTGGAGATGGGGGACTTTAGAGTGGTGATTAAGTTATAATGAGGCCATAAGAGTGAGTCCTAATCACAATTATCTTTATAAGAAGAAGTTTGGACACAAAGAAAGACAAAGAGCGTATGCCTAGTGGAACAACCATGTGAACAGGCAGCCAATAGACCACCATCTGCAATCCAAGAAGAGAGGCCTAAGGAGAAACTAATTGTATCAACATGTTGATCTTGGATTTTTTTTTTAATTTATTTTTTATTGGTGTTCAATTTACTAACATACAGAATAACACCCAGTGCCCGTCACCCATTCACTCCCACCCCCCGCCCTCCTCCCCTTCTACCACCCCTAGTTCGTTTCCCAGAGTTAGCAGTCTTTACGTTCTGTCTCCCTTTCTGATATTTCCCACACATTTCTTCTCCCTTCCCTTATATTCCCTTTCACTATTATTTATATTCCCCAAATGAATGAGAACATATAATGTTTGTTCTTCTCCGACTGACTTACTTCACTCAGCATAATACCCTCCAGTTCCATCCACGTTGAAGCAAATGGTGGGTATTTGTCATTTCTAATAGCTGAGTATCTTGGATTTTTTGAATCCAGAACTGTGAGAAAACAAATTTCTGCTGCTTAAGCCATGCTGTGTGTGGTATTTTGTTTTGGCAGCCCTGGGAAACAACTACTATACAAGAAAGTTCGCAAAGGGAAAAGGCACATACAATAAAGTACCAAGCAAATCAGGTTCAAGCTTCCAAGGGTCTTCTCCCAGTGGAGTCACACAGGACACATAATTTCCCCAGTACCTAGTAATGACAATATGTGTGAAATGTCACTAGTCTCATTAGACACTCATCAGCCAAGGGTTTTATTGGGAGTTGGTGATATAAGCACCCTCTGGCTATCACACACCAAAGTTCTAAACTCATAGGAGGAAAGCAGGTGTTCACCAGAAACCATATTGTTTGTACAAACAGTGCAGGCATAAGAACCACTTTTATCAGTCAGGAATCGGCCTGAAATCTAAGTTAACAGACCACAGCCTAGAACCAATTTCGCAAGTAGGCTTTTCTGAGGATAGTTTCAGTTCTGCTGTTTCAACTCTTCTGCACAATCCACCCCTTACCCTCTGCCCAAGGCAATTTACAGCAAAATTATCAAATATTCGCCAAACTGTAGCATTATCTCAGTTTTAACTTTTAAAGGGTCATGGATTTATTCAGTTAAATCCCATTTACCATAAAAGCCTATCTTAAAAAGCCAAATGGCATACTTCTAAAGTTGGTGCATTAATTTTTTTACCTGGCCTGGGGCATCAATTTAGGTACAGAAGAACTCTGGCCAGTAAACTGGAGTTGACCTGAATACCTTCCAGAGCTGAGGCAGTGTCAAGATAGTCAGGATACACATGCAAGAAGTATAGTGACAGAGGGCATATCCAGCACATTGTAATAAAGAATTTATCATTTTTAAGGTCCTCCCAGCAGGATGTATATTCATCAGGCAGTATAAGGTAACAAGGACCCTGATGTGGCCTCCACTATATTACCCTAACATTCTATTAATTCAATTCAATTCAGTCATTGGTTTCAAAAGGACAGCCTGAAGCTCTCCATTCCAAATACTTCAGCTTGTCCCTGACACCAGTTCATCCTCCTCACAAATGTGGATTGCAACCAGAAGTGTCCTGTGTCCAAAGCGCTAGGGCCAATCCCCCTTGTCTCCTAGGCAAGTGTGATCATGGGTTTAGCAGTAAGATTACATCAAAATGCTCAGAGCAGACTGAAAAATCACTAGGGATTTTTCTCTCTTTTCTGGGAGGAAGGGAGGACAGATAAACTTCCAGAACAGCTTTGAAAAACAGATTGTTAATCCTTCCATTCCCTGTGCCTGCCCAGGTTCTGGGGTTTTTGCTTTTGCTGTGTTGTTTTTATCAAAATGTGTCCATTCAGCAATCGTGCCTTTACAGTCTTTACTTTATCCCCTACTCTCACCCGTATCACTCATCTAGAAGGGTTGTTTTCAAGAGGGTCCAAGCATTTTCTCAGGGCAAAGCAGAACAAAACAACACTTTCTACAATTTCATCACAAAGGCACATCATGTTTAGAAATTAAATTGAAGTGCTGCATTTTCAAACATTTTTGAAATTAGTTTATACAACCTCCCATTCCCTTCTACTCAGGGAGAAGCCTACACAAAAACCACCCCTTCCCTATTATTATTTAATAATAAAATTGCCTTACTTCAGTGTTTGCACCAGAAGAAAGGTACAGGAAGTAGACTCAAGCCACAAGTTCATTGCAACTAATCAGGAAAACCAAACAGCTGATCAACAGCAGTGAGACATCCTCCGGTGGGGCAAGAGTCTCATCTGTAGGGAGTGGGTGTCACCATGATGTGCTCTCCTCCCAACTTGCAGCTTTTGGCAGAGATCACAAGCTAGGAATAGGAATGCAATCAGTCTCAAAAATATAAAGTTGATCAGGAACTCAATATCAGACAGTTTTATCAGAGAAAAGGCCCTTTCCGGTCGGCATTTGTATGTGACACAGATGGTCCAGTCAGCATCAAGGATATTTTCATGGTTTATGGCCCCACACAGGGGGATCCTAAATTTGCAGCAGTCTTGATATCTGAGTTTTGCTCATTAAGCCCATGGCTGCCTTCAGTTCAGCAAAATCCATGCTGAGACCAAAACAGCTCATAACAGGAAATACTGGGTTTCAGCTTAGAGTCAGGTCCAGGCAATTAGTATCTGAATTCAGATTTTTAAAAAAGCCAGTGGCTTTTATTCAGCAGCCACAAAGTCAAAATTCTACAGGGCCAGACACTATGTTCCAAGTCCAGGTGACAAGCAAGGATTTCCTGAGCCCTCTTGTCTCATCAGCGTTAGAGTCCAAATTGATCCACTCAAAAATATGCACATAAAATTAGAAAATTATCTGCCTCTATGGGTCAGTTATCTAATTTAATAAGAGCTCATTAGTATCTATAACTGTTATACAACATCAAAAGTGTATCTCCATTTGGAGATTGACACATGTATCTCCCTTTATTCAGAAGCTCTAATAATAGACCAGAATCAGAGCCAAAAACATCAGTTATAAAGACATGTTTTCTTTTAAATACTAAAATAAATTGCAACCAACCCACCAGTGACAAAAAGCAAAAGATCTGTGTCCCACTACCAATTTACTTTGTTGCTTCCCCTGACTGTGATGATCTCGCTAGAATTTATGAAATTATAAGAATTTAGAACAATTTTTTAAATTATATAAGCAGGTGCAATAACTGCAAAATACAAGCAGTTAAAAATCTCCTTTTTATGCTGCTGTAAATTCATTAAAACTTCTATCAGTAAATTCCACATTTACAAGTTTAAGATTATAATTGCCAGGGGAATGCAAAACAGGGGCAGGAGCCCTGCTGCAGTGCACGCAGTTAGGCTAAAGAAATGATGAGGATGTTCCTTTTATCACCGCTTTGGCTCACTTAAAGCTTTGCTACAGCTCTAGAAACTGATTTAACCCTTTTAATCCCATTTGGGGGGAGAGAGAAAACAGACTTTAACATGTCTCGCTCATCCATGCTCATATTTAGGGATGTTTCTCCTTCTGAAGGGAGAAAAAAACAAAACAATCAAACATATCACCCAGGATGCATTTTTTTTCCTTCTCACTTTAGATAGAATGGCCATGTACTGCTAGAGAATACAGGACATCAAGTCTCTTAAAGGGGATATATCATTTTCAAATCCACGAATAATTATTGCCTTTAACAATAGACAGCAGTTCAGCTGATTTTTCACACCATGGATGACTTATAGACACCCAGGAAGTTAGGACTTATCATTCTGTGCCTCTCAAGTGTTCCTTTTTCAAACAATGTTTTCACCATATTTCACTGTGTCAGGGTTAGGCTGACACATCCCACTTCTGACACCAACTGTGTCAGGGGAAGACTCACAGGAATCACCACATAATCTTACTCAGGAATGTGATATATTACAGCAATGGGACAAGGGTATGAGACGAAATCAGGTTCAAACTCTTCTAAGAACTCTCTCAGTGAAATCACACAGAGTACACTTAATTCCTCTAACAGTGAGTTGTGACAAGGCATTTGAAATATCAAAATAAAGAAAGCTGATTAGAGACTGTGTGCCCAGAGTTTTACTGAGGGTTGTTTATGCAAACATCCTTTGTCTCTCATATACCAAAATTTCAGAAACCCAGAAGGAAAACAGGTGTTCTGCATAAGCAACATTATTTGTAAAAAAACATTTTAGTCACAGTGAGCTCTTCTCAGTTTTGAAAATGATGGGAATCCTCCCAAAATCTAAATTCCTATATAAAACAGGTCTTTCTATACTAATTTCAGTCTATGTTAACTATTTTCTGCACATAGACCCATTTTCTTTTTTTTAATTTATTTTTTATTGGTGTTCAATTTGCCAACATATATAATAACATCCAGGGCTCATCTCATCAAGTGCCCCCCTCAGTTCCTGTCACTCAGTAACCCCCACCCCCCACCCACCTCCCTTTCTATCACCCCTTGTTCGTTTCCCAGAGTTAGGAGTCTCTCATGTTCTATCTTCCTTTCTGATATTTCCGACTCATTTTTTCTCCTTTCCCCTTTATTACCATTAACTATTTTTTATATTCCCCAAATGAATGAGACCATATAATGTTTGTCCTTCTACGATTGACTTATTTCACTCAGCATAATACTCTCCAGTTCCACCCATGTTGAAGTAAATGGTGGGTATTTGTCGTTTCTAATGACTGAGTAATATTCCATTGTATACATAGACCACATCTTCTTTATCCATTCATCTGTTGATGGACACCGAGGCTCCTTCCACAGTTTGGCCATTGTGGACATTGCTGCTATATACATCGGGGTGCAGGTGTCCCGGTGTTTCACTGCATCTGTATCTTTGGGGTAAATCCCCAGCAGTGCAATTGCTGGGTCGTAGGGCAGATCTATTTTTAACTCTTTGAGAAACTTCCACACAGTTTTCCAGAGTGGCTGCACCAGTTCACATTCCCACCAACAGTGCAAGAGGGTTCCCCTTTCTCCACATCCTCTCCAACATTTGTTGTTTCCTGCCTTGTTAATTTTCCCCATTCTCACTGGTGTGAGGTGGTATCTCATTGTGGTTTTGATTTGTATTTCCCTGATGGCAAGTGATGCAGAGCATTTTCTCATGTGCTTGTTGGCCATGCATAGACCCATTTTCTAAACATCAGTAAGTGTTAAATGTTAAAAACAGAAATATTATCTTATTAAAATTCAATTAAACTAGAAGTAATAACATAATATTAAAAGTTAATCTGTATATATTTGAACAACATGGTATTTATGTATATATATGTATGTGTGTGTGGTGCCAAACTTAAAAAGTCACAATAAAAATAAAATATTTAACTAAATTCATTAGGAATCAAGAATAGAAATTTGAAATCACTATAGTATGTCAGTACAGCCCCATCAGGATGGATAAAATACAAAAGACTAAAACTACCAAGATTTGGTGAGAATGTGGAACAAATAGATCCTTCAAACTCCCTTAAAAAAAAAAAAAAGATGGTATTTATTTATTCCCTGCAGGTAGCCTGATGCATAACTCGATTCCTGGTCTCCACTGAGTGACCCAGGTATCCCCAGATCCTTTAATCTCTTTCTTGTGAGTGTAAGTTGGTATAACAAAACTGACAATAACCTATGCAATGACTGGGATTCACGAAATTATAGATAAATGGAGAGTTGTGATGGGGAAGTTTGGTGTTGTCAATGTCCTCTTTATGAGCAACATGTAGATTAAATAAGTAACTGCTTTTTGCTTTTTTTTTTTTGAGCAGTCTATTTTAGTTTTGTACATTTTTATGAAAGACCTAAGACACACATTAGACAATAGTTTCACATTAGACAATAGTTTATGAGAAAAACAGAAATGTTGCTCAGAGAATGAAATTAAATTATTTCAGAACATTAATATATTTATGTCCTAGAAGGCAACTTTGTTGAGTTTGAATAGGATCTTTGTGATACATTGTACAACAAAGCTATGGTATATCAGTTCTTCCTAAGGTAACCACATGTCTTTGTGATGTCCCTGAAGCTAATAGTACCGAGTTCATATAAAATTAATATTCAAACAATATCCATAATCTAAGTTTACCACACCTTTTAAACCATTAAATTATTCATAATCCTGGAACTCATAAGCTAACTACATTTTAAATTTTCAAGATATTCAAGTTAGATCTCATATATTTCTTTCTTTATTTACCCATTTATTAACAAAATACATATCTTTGAGCACAGGGACTTCCTGTCACATGTGGTGGGCTCCTGAGCACAGACTGAATTTCTCAGCCCATGTATGAAGACTAAAAACAGTAACATACTGCCATTTGGGCTGTAAGCATAATGAACCTGAAGCCTACAATGATAGAAGGAACAGAAAGAACCATGTATTCTGATCCAGATATGTAATTTTTTAACTTGGAAATTTATTTATTTTCCTTTAAGAAAATAGTCCTTAACTGACAATATTAAACCTATTGTGAAGAGGATCCTCACTACACTAGTTGAAGGCATATATAAAACCAGTAGGTACAGAAGGTTGCATTTGGAAAAATGAAAAGGAATTGCCTGTATAAAGGGAAAGTAGACATTGTAGACAGTGACAAAAATAATGAATAGAGCAGGAAAAAAAAATACCAGTATTTTAAGAGGCCAACATTCCATTTGGCTAAGACATAGTGAGCATAAGGTAAAGTGACTGACAATGAAGGTAGAGGTGTAGGCAGTGCTGCTAAGTCATGTATACTTTGACTGTCATTTCAAAGCATTTGAATTTCATGTAAACCACAATGGAAAATTGTTGGAAGGCTGTAAGTAGTCAAGCATCTTAATATGATTTGTTTTAAACATATTATTCTGACTTCTCTGAGAACATAAGATCTAGATGGCAGATGCATGAAAGAGAAATACCAATAATGAGGCTATTTCCACAGTTAAGGTACAAAATAATAACTTGAAATAATGGCCAGTCACCTAAAAATGGAAAATAGACAGATTTAAGACATATTTTGGTATGAAAAAATGGCACCAAATGTTGATTGATACTATATATATATATATATATACACACACATATGTATATGTATCTATATCTATCTATAACATTATATTATATGTTTCATATATATTATATATATATGAAAAATGAAACGAAGGATGACTTCACAATTTTGTTTTGGGAAACTAAGTGGAAAGCTTTAAGTTGGAAATCATTAGCATCTACATGTTATATATTGCTGCTGAGATAGATGAAATTACCTATAAAGAATATGTAGCAATGAATGAATAAATATAGTTAACATTTATTGACTATTAGCTGGATTCCAGGAAGAGTGCTAAGCACTTTACATGACTTATCTTGTTTAATCTTTGCAACAACTCTGGGAAATAGGTAATGTTATTATACCCCATTTAAAAGAACAAAACCCATAACTTTGAAGGGTTATGTAATTGTCCCATGGCTACACGTTAGTAAATGGTAGAGGTTATTTTTAAATTCATATAGTGTGAATCTAGAACCTATAAACTTAATGGCTATTATTACTGTCTTGGGAAAAAGAAGCATGCTTTGAATCAAGCCTTAAAGAGGTTAATTTGAAAAGCGAGCAGTGGAGGAACAGCCTACAAAAGAATGTGGAGAAAAAGAAAGTGTCCTTGTACGAGGAATGTAAAGAGGATCAAGAAAGAGGTATGTTTCAAGATAAAGGACCTGATGACTCTTGAATATTGCTGAGACAAAGCCAAAAAAAAAAAAAAAGGCCATTAAATTTTCCATTACTAAAGTAATCACTGATCTTAACAAACACAGTTTTACTAGAATGTTGAGTGTATGATTTAAGGTGGAGGTCTATGTGGTCTCAAAGGAAAAAAAAAAAAAGGATATCATATCCTGAGAACGATGAGGAGAGAGAGAGGATGAAAGAGGAAGGGAGAGAGAAATCAGTTATGTAGGAATGGGAGGAGAAGAAATAAGAAGAAAAGTCTAAACATATAAAGAGAAAAAAATGTCCTTTTGTGACAGAAGTGGTCCTGTGTAAACAATCTACCTCCAAGTAGTTGCCTGTTGGTGCTGTGAAATACTGTCAGGGACTTGGCATTGTTCTTGGCTTTAAATGGCAAGTTAAGAACTCAGCAATGAAAGTTACAAGATTATTTACTGAGTCACTTAGTTATGTGAAACTCCCCATGAGGACAGAGATTGGGTTGAGATAAAGAAACCAGTGAGGGAGGAGTAGGTAGGGGTCATGGGCATCTGGGCCATTGGGTCATGTAACTTAATCATAACTTCAGGTATTGTTTGAATACTCTATTTTGGATAGGTCTTTCATTTGATGTGAAGTCTTTCTATAATCAACTAAATTTATAGCTTAGTCTTTTAGAGAATACCTAGCTAATGATGGTAATTTGATGGCCAGTGGTCAAACATTCAGGGACCATAGAAAACCAGAAACTAAGGGAGATAGTTAAATGTCAAGGATAGGAGAGCTTTATTCTAATGTTTTAAGATTGTGATATGATTCATTTGTGCCTATCAAAGTTTTATACAGCATTTTTTATCTGCCACACATATTTTTCAACTACCATTGGTTCTATTTAGCCACATAGGTTAAGTATCAGAGCAGTCTACAAAGCATCTTGGACCTGTTCAAGAACCTTTCCTTTTCTGAGCATGGGACAGGTCATAGTCCTGGGTCATAGTCCATTTGGGCTGCTATAACAAAAAATACCAGAGGCTGATGGCTTATAAACAATGGAAATTTCTTTCTTACAGTTTTGGAGTCCAGAAGACCAAGATTGAGATGCCAGCATGCTCAGGTTTTGGTGAAGGCCCTTTTCTGGGTTGGAGACAGCTGACTTCTTATTGTGGTAAAAAGGGCTAAGGAGCTCTCTGGGGTCTTTTTCATATGAACACTAATGCCATTCATGACTTACCAAAAGGTCTCATCCTCTAATACTATAACATTGGACATTAGGATTTCAACATATGAATTTTGAGAAGATATAAATATTCAGAAACCCATTCAAATCTAGAAGTCTTTGGGGTTATTTGGTGTATAATGTGTACTAAAACAACTTGGTAAGTATTATACCCCTCTGAAGAGTTCCAGCAGGCACCATGTTTCTTAGTTGTGAAACTGTCAGATGTAGCAACTTATCCTTCACCTTAGATGGATAACTCAGCATGTCTCAGGCCACAGGAGAGGCAGATCTCTGAATTCTTATAGGATTTATTTCCCAACCTTTTCCATGTGTGTGTTGGACCAAAATGTCTAGCAATGACCTTCTTGTTCACTAATTCCATCAACATCATGTCCCCTGTGTAATAGATCATGGTGATATACTGTCTTATGACTTGTTAAGGTAAGAAAGTTGATTTTGACATGAAGTAAGATCATTAGGATGCATTATGGACATGCCAGCTGAAAGAAAACTGCTTTTGATGGTCTTTATTAATCAGGAGAGAGAAAAAAAAATGCCATGCCCATAGCTACCTGTTAGAGAGTAAAGGAATGTGGAAAGTTGCTTCCAAATGTAGTGCCAGGAAACTAAAATTTTATTATACTAGTGAATTCAGTGGGGGCAAGAATTCAAACAGAAGAGAAATGGCTTTTTCCATTATCTGTTGCTTCAGTTGGGAATTCTTGAATAAATGGGGATGACTCACTGTTTGAGAAGGACCTCTCAGCCATCTCTGGTGCCTGGGCTAGGATGACTTGATGGTAGGGTTTAGCTTTGACTGAATTCCCGCCTGCTTGTGGACTGGGTTTCCTAACAGCATAAGGGACTTAGAATAATCAGAATTTTAACACTGTGACTGAGCACTCTAAGAGCAACTTTTCTGTGTGTGAGGAAGATGAAAGCTACGTAAGTTCATTTGATACAGGCTTGGATGTCACAGTCACACTTCTGCATTCTGTTTGCTAAAAACAAGCCATACATTATATTAGTTATCTGTTTATGTTTAACAAATTAATCCAAAATGTAGTGGCTTTAAAAAAAAAGACTTATTATCCTAGTTTCTGTGGATCAAGAATCAGGGTGAACAAAAAGAATCTAGGTGGCTCTGCCTCAAGATTTTTCATACATCTGTTATCACAGTATCAGCCAGAGCTGCTGTCTTATCCAAAGCCTTGACGAAGGGAGGATTTACTTCCAAGATCACTTAAATGATTGACAGAAGGATTCAGTTCCTCACTGCTGTTAACCTGAGGATCTCAGTTCCTCCTTGGCTGTTGGCCAGAAACCTCCCTCCATTGGTTGCCATATGGCCTCTCCATTGGGCAACACAGACCATGACAGCTGGTGTCTATCTGAATAAGAAAGAGATAAAGCAAGACAAATCAAAGAGGAGAAAAGGCATGTTTATGTGAGCCAATCTCAGAAGGGATGTTCCAATGTTTTTGCCACATTATATTCATTAGAGGAAAGTCAATAAACCAGCCCAAAAAGAAAAGAAAGGGATTCTGCAGAGTGTGAATACCATAGCAGGAGTTGGGGAACTTTACTGGGGGGCATTTTCAAGAATACCTTCTATAATCTACCCTCTGACCCCCAATAATTCATATACCTTCCACATTCAATATATATGTTTTCCCACGTTCCCCAAAAGTTATGTCACATAACATCACCAGCTTAAAATCCAGAATCTTACTATATGACTCATTTGGAGGTATGATGAAGCTCCTCAGATATAGTGTCATGAGTTCAGGACCTTAAGCACAATTCTTCTCATTCTGTTGATTTATAAGACTAGAGACTCATTTTGTCACACAAGCACTCAGACAGTAGTGGGACAGGCAATGAATAATCACTATAGACATTCCTGTCTAAAAAGTGAGAAGATAAGAAGCAAAAAGTAGTCACTGATAGAAATTCTAAACTTCACCCTAGTGAAATGTTGGCAACTCTCTGATTAGGTCTCAAGACCTGAGAATAATTGTACATGGCTCTCTTCTTCTTTGTCTGGGCTTTCTGTTGTGTCTTTTGATTCATACCTCATCTTTTATGAAAGGTAATACATGTTTGTGGCTAAGTAGTAGTCTCAGCCTGTTTTTTTGTTTGTTTGTTTGTTTGTTTTGTTTTGTTTTGTTTTTTGTTTTGTTTTGCCTGTAGGATTTTAAAGACCCAAAAAAGCATTATCATTTTGTCCCATCTCTGTCCCATGCCACCATAATGTTAGCATTTTGCTGAAAAACTTCCTGTGGATACTACTAGAATTTACTCCATGAGATAGAAGTTAACACAAATGTCTTTGACATAAAATTTTCTCTACTTTTGAATCCTATAGAGACAGCTTAGGGAAAGGTTAAATTTCTCTATTAGTCATCTAGGGATGCCGTAACAAAATACCACAGACTAGGTGGCTTAAACAACAGAAATTTATTTTTCCATAGTTCTGGAGGCTGGAAGTCCAGAGTCATGGTGTTGGCAAGTCTGGTTTCTCTGGAAGCCTCTCTTCTTGGCTTGCAGATGGCCATCTTGACCTGTGTCTTCACATGGACTTTTCTCTGGGCACATGTGTCCCCATGTACCCTACTTTCTTCTTGTAAGGACACCAACGAGATTGGATCAGGACCCATCCTAAAGGCCTCATTTAAACTTGGTTACCTCTTTACAGGCCCTATCTCCAAATATAGCCACATTCTGACAAAGTGGGGATTAGAGTTTCAAGATATGCATTTTGAAGGGAACACAATTTAGTTCATAACAGCTTCCTATAGACAGATTCATGTTTGATTGAGAAGACATATGAGGTAAATTCCATTCTTACAATTCTTTACAAAAATGCCCTTTTCAAGGGCATTTGTGTGACTAAATCTTACTCTAAAGTATCACCTTTGATATGTCTACAATTTAGGCAGTTTTTTTCTAGTTAAGTCTTTTGCTTTATCTTTAGGTCTTATATATATATAATTTTTTTTTCCTGGCAGTGATCTGGTTTTGAACTTTGCCTAAAAGTTTTTCTTAATTTTTTAGTATCTTTTGTCATTTAGAAAGATGGAGAATTTTCTAAACCATCAAGTCCTGACTCCTTTTCATTTAACTATCCTTCCCTCAATTTATGTCTCTCCTGCCTCATTTCACTATAAGCAGTTAGAAAAAGCTAGGCAGTATATTCAACATTTTGCTATGAAGCACTCATTTTTGGGGGGTTCTCTACAATGACTTCAGATGAGAGAATGTTGATAACCTTTCAGGCATAAAGTGTCATAAAGGATCATCCTTCCTCCAGTTTCTTATAATCTGCTCAGCATTTCCTTTTGAGCCATAACTGGCTGTACCTTTAAGGTCTGTTAACAGTTTATTCACTGCAATATAGACCTTCTCTAACATGCTCCTCAAAATCTCTGTAGCCACCATTACCTGGATAGTTCTAAAATCATTCTCTCCACTTGAAAATCATTGTAGCCCAACTGGCTCGAATGGTCGAGAATCATTTTCAGGGCTGGCAGAGCAGCTGGAAATTTCCAGGTTACATTCTGAAAGCAAGAGAGCTACAGATGGACCTAGAGCCCCAAATCTGGATAAAATGTCTGCCTCTGTCCGTTAATGACTGCTAACGGTACACACGCATGGGAGAGATTGCTGGTAGCTTATTGAAAAAGCAGGCAGAAAACAGCCAGAAGACTAACCTTTCAAGAAAGTACTACATGGTGAGGTTTGTGCCCATTTTTTACCATGTGATTTCTTAATCTATGAGCAACTCAGGCAATAGAAAATTCTAGTTATTTCAGCCTGAAGCGTCAAAGACCAGAGCTGCCAGAACAGATGAAAATGTAGAAGGATGACTTGGAAATAAGGAAGCCACACAGAAGACGAGTTACCAAGAGTGAATATCAACTTCCTAAATCCTTGACTAACCACTAAACTACACAAGTTCAGGGGAGATCCCTGGGGAGGGGGGGCAAAAAAGGCGGTTGGGATGGAGAAAGGCAGGAAGCAGGTAGCTAGAAGTTTAAAGAACTGAGCATGATGTTAGCTACTGAAAAGTACACGAAAGAGAGTTTGCTGTTTGAGTGTAGGTAAGTTAAATTATTGCCAGAAGAAAATTCCTCAGAACACAATTAAATCCAGAATAACTATACTATATTATTTATTATTCACAAAGTATCATTTTCAATAAAAATTTTAATATATGTCAAAAAATTAAAAGAAAAATGTTCTGCTTGGAAGCTGGCAATGTAGAGATGGATTGATACAAAGGGCAATGAGGAAGCTTTTAGAAGGTGGTTGAATTGTTGACTATCATGATTATGGTGGTAGTTATGTGGGTGTGAAAATTTGTCAGAACTTCTCAAAATGCACACATAAAATGAGTGCATTTTAATGTACAGAAGTTATACTTAAGTGAAATTGATAAAGGCAAACTAAAAATAAAAAATAAAAAGCAGAAAGTTTTCCCCAAGTTCTGTAGATAAGCAAACAGGAGAGCCATTGAAGAAGTAGAAGAGGGAAGTGGTGGTTGAACTTTTTTATCATTTATCAACATATACATCTTGGCTCTTCATTTTATTTTGTAGCACTGTGATTATTTGACACTGGAAAACAAAAAGTGATGTTCCTTTATCCCCCTTACTTTCTCCACTTCCTTATGGACACATTTCTCTCTATTTAACTATGATTTCTTCAATGAATTTTTTTTAATGATTGCTTTATTATACTCTAGAACAATGTCCGGGCATAGCAAGGGTTTGACAAATATACTTGATGTCATTTTGCTTGCTTATTTGAAGGAATATTGAAAGAGTAACTAAAGATAATAATTGCTCTCCTTCTGCTTGGGATGTGCTCCCCCAAGACCACTACAGCTGGTGCCTTCCCATCATTTAGGTCTTAACACGAATATCACTTCATCAGAGAGGATTTTTCCACTTACTCTTAAGATAGCTCTCCAATCATTCTTTACAATAAACTATATTATGTCTTCTTAATGCTTGTTAGCTTTTAATTTGAATTTTTCTTCTTATGTATGAGTGTGTTTATAGGTGGTTTTCTCCATTAAAATGTATGAACTTTGAGAGCAGGGCCTCTTATTAGTCACAACTGCATTCTCAGGACCTAGAATAGTATATTATTTATAGTAGGTATTCAATTAATACTTGAATGGCTACAAAAAACTGACAAACAGCATTCCATCCGGATTTTATCCTGGACCACTCTTCCCTCTACACAATCTGTTTAGCATGCAAAAGTCGGCCCAGGTTACTAGTGTATTTAAATTTGGCCCAGGTTACTAGTGTATTTAAATTTCTCCTTACCATTTTCTTAATTTCTTGCATGTTTTCCTTTATAAGGTTGAAAGAGAGCTGGCTGTCACTCCACAGAATGATGAAATGTAGCTGGGATCACACAACCAATGATACAAGTTACTTAATCTTTCACCATGGAATCTCTACCATTAACTGCATGAACTTTGCTATTTGTAAATTGTTTAAGGAAATATAGAGTCTAACACCTGACTTTTTTGTTGTTGTTCTTTTTACTTTTGCAGTACACAGTCCTTAACGGAAGCAAGTCTAAGTTGTAGGCAAAACGATTATTTCCAATAAATGAAAACAGAGTTATCCCTCTCAATCATTGTTGCAAAATTTTAGTTTAGTGTTTGAAGCAAATGCCTTTAATTGCTATTAGTGATCTATAACATGTGATTTCTTTGAATATTTTCTGAATATCTTTCTATCTTTAAATTAGGATTTTTTTTGTGTGCTTGATCTCAACAGGTCATAAGTACTTTTCTTTGTATAGAACATAGGTCTTATAGGAAATCCCATCTGCTATGATCTCTTTGTATTCCCCTAGAATTCATATGTCAAAAGCCTAATTCCCAATGTGATGGAGAAGTGGGACCTTTGGGAAGAGACTGGGTCATGAGGATGGAGTCTCCATGAATGGGGTTAGTACCCTAATGAAAGAGGCCAGAGAAAGCTGCCTGACCTCTTCACCACATGAGGTTAGAGCAAAAAAGAGGCCTCCATTATCCAGAACTGTGAGAAATAAATGTTTGTTGTTTATAAGCCAGGCAGTCAATGGTATCTCTGTTATAAGAGCCAGGAGGGACTTCAACATTATCTCCTCTATAGATATTCTTAATTATTTTTAACTCATTATAACATCTATTCTTCTTTATTCTGATAGCTCTTACTCTATGTAGCATACGTTTTCTTTAAAAAATATATATATATAAATATTTATTTATTTATTAGAGAGAGAGAGAACAAGAGAAGGAGCATGAGTGGGGGAGGAGCAGAGGTAGAGGGAGAAAGAGCTCCTCGCCGAGCAGGGCACCAGAAGCAGGGCTCCACCCTGACTTGAGCTGAAGGCAGACACTTAACCGACTGAGCTACCAGGTGCCCCTATACCATACATTTTCATATTTGATTTTATCCTGTCTTATGTTAGTCTATAACCTTTGCACAAATTTCAAAATAAAAGAGAGAATGCATTTTATTTCACTTAGGTCCTACACAGCAATTAACACAATTAGTCGTGGATATATGACTAATGGGTTCATTTTTTTGAAGTACAATGGACATACATTAATTAGTTTCAGGGGTACAACATAATGTTCAAATATGCAACCCAGTATTTCAATATCCAACTTTCAAAATGCAACCCAGTATTATCAACTATAGTCACCATGCTGTATATTACAGCCCCATGACTTATTTATTTTATAACTGAAGGTTTGAATCCTTTGATCCCCTTCATCCATTTCACCCAACCTGTGCTCCTCATGCATCCTGAAGCAAACCACCAGTCTGTTCTCTGTATGAGCTTGTTTTTGTTTTTGCAGATTCCATATATAAATGGGATCATAGACGATATTTGTCTTTCTCTGTTTGACTTATTTCACTTAGCATAATGTCCTCAAGACATGCTGTTGCAAATGGCAGGATTGCATTCTTTTTTTATGGATAATAGTATTCCATTGTATACATATATCACATTTCCTTTATCCATTAATTCACTGATGGACTCTTAGGTTGTTTCCATATCTTTGTTATTGTAATTATGCTGCATGAACATGGGAGTGTATGTATCTTTTCATATTAGTATTTTTATTTTCTTCAGATAAATATCCAGAAGAAGAATTGCTAGATCATAGGGTAGTTTTTATTTCTCGAGGAACCTCCATACTGTTTACCATGGTGCCAGCACCAATTTACATTCCCATCAATACTGCACAAGGGTTCTCTTTTCTGCACATCCTCAGCAATACTTGCTATTTCTTGTCTTTTTGATAATAGTCATTCTATATGGTGTGAGGTGACATCTCATTGTGATTTTTATTTGCATTTTCCTAATAATGAGTGATGCTGATCATCTGTTTATGTGCCTGTTGGCCATCTGTATATCTTCTTTGGAAAATGTTTATTCTGCTCATTTTTAAATCAGATTTTTTTTTGCTATTGAGTTGTATGAATTGTTTTTATATTTCAATATGAAGTCATTATCAGATATATGATAAAGGATTTTCACACATGCCTTTTCATTTTTTTGTTTGTTTTCTTTGCTGTGTAGAAGCCTTTTAGTTTGGTGTAGACCTGCTTGTTTATTTCTACTTTTGGAGTCAGATCCAAAAAGTTATATGTCACACTGGTTATTGCCTATGTTTTCTTCTGGGAATTTTACAATTGTAGGTATTATATCCAAGTCTTTAAACCATTTTGATTTACTCTTTGTGTATGTAAGATAATGATCCAGTTTTCATTCTTTTGCGTGTGGCTATCCAGTTTTCTCAACACCTTTATTAAAAAAGACTGTCCTTTCCTCATTGTGTGTTCTTGTCTTCTTTGTCATAAATTATTTGATTTATGACATAAATTATGTGGGGGTATATCTCTGGGCTCTCTGTTCTATTGATCTATGTGTCTTTATGCCAATACCATACTGTTTTAATTACTATGGTTTTATAGTATAGTTTGAAATCAGGCAATGTGTTTCCTCCAGCTTTTTCTCCTTCCTCAAGAATGCTTTGGCTGTTTGGGGTCTTTTGTGGTTCCAAACAAATTTTAGAATTGTTTTTATCTGTTTGGGGGAAAATGCCTTTGGAATTTTGATAGGAATTGACTGAATCTGTAGATTACTTTGGGTAGTATAGACATTTTAACAATAGTAATTTTTCCAATCAATGAGCACAGAATATCTTATCATTTATTTGTGTCTTTTTCAATTTCTTTCACTAATGTCTAATGGTTTTCACTGTACAGGCTTTTAACTTTTTGGTTGAATTCATTCTTAGGTATTTTATTTTTGATTAAATTTTAAATAGGATTGCTTTCTTTTTTTCTTTTGTTATAGTTCTGATAGTTCTGATAGTTTGTTATAGTTCTGATATGGTTTTGATAAATCTCTCTGCTAGCTCTGGATGCATGCTCATTGATTGACTGATTATGACTTTCTTACAACTTTCATTCTGTCACTGTGATGGAGAAAAAAGTTAAAATGTTTCAAAGTCAGGGGACACAAACATTTTAGTTTTTAATATATATTTGATTGGTTCCTAAAATGTCAACACAGGTTTGAAAACCTCTGCTGAGTATATGTCTGTCACAACATATTATATTAGTGCCTTGTGAGTAGAGAAGGTTAAAGTCTATGGAACTGAATGCTAATAACTCCAGGACCTCGCTTCGCTCAGGGTGGATGTTCTCCTCCTAAGCAGCAAGCCATCTCACAGACCTGATTTGTGAGAGTGATCTGGATGCAAAAATTTCTCAACACATTTCTTCTTAGGGTGGATTTAATGATTGCCATAGATGGATGATTAATTCATGAGTTTTTGAATATATGCTCACTTTCTCCCAGCCTCTGTGCCAAGTATTTGGATAGAAGCTTTTCTCATGGAACATGTGATTTTGTTGTTGCTTCTCACATGGTGTTCCATCTGCTAGAAATATACTCCTTCGACTTTTCTCTAACTTACTCTTATCTTTTACACTCAATACTCAGCTCAAGTGTCCCTTGAATCACTGGAACCTTTCTGATCCTTTGGTCTGAATTATATGTTTTCTCTTCTCTTCTCTGTCCTCCCTGTTATTATGTTAATATGCATTTGTCATATTAATTTGTCTCTTTTCCTTCACAAGACTGAGCGCTAAATTAAGCATCACCTGATAAAGGATAATTGGTAAATTGTATTTTTCCTCTGAATTAATTGAAAGGTATCTATATGAAAGAAAGAGAATGAAATGTAATAGCCAGAGAAAATATTTTAACTGAATTCTTGGAACCATTTTTATCTATGATTGAAAGTTTCTATGGCTTGTAATAGCCAAAAATCATGAACAATTTAGAGACTTTTTTTTCTGGAACTGTGGAAATCAGGTCTATATTTCTACTTAGTACATCTGGTCTATAGGGCTTTTTACTGAATCAACCAATCGTTACATAATTAAGAGAAATCAAGGCCACTGCAAAATATTATTTTATTTATAATACATTATAAGCCAGATATTTGTCATGATCATTTATATAAATATGCTAACCAACCTATATGGAAATTATTGTTCAATTGAGAAAGATCACTTTCTGATTATTTTCTGTACTTTAAAAATAGAGAGTATAATAAAAATTTTATGAGTTTCTATGTAGAACTGAAAAAGTAAAAATCACCCTGCTGACAATCTACCACAATACTCCCCTCAAATAAGACAAGGCAACTCTAAGCCCCCAAAATGGACTAAATCCTCTTTCTCCTCACTAACATCTATTCTAAGAGATTTGTCCTTATTTGCCATTGCCAACTGTAACACTGCTTAAAACTACTTAAAAATATTAAAATATCCGACTACTAAATTGTCCCAGTTTTTAGAAGACATCCAATCCAGAGTGGGTACTCACTTCCACAATCCCATCACAAAATCACTCAACAATGCTAAAACCTAGTAAGTTTTCTTTCCCAATCATCCTTTACTGAAATGTACTTGCACTTGCCCTAAGTTTTATTTTCTCTTCCAGCATGCAGCAAACTAAATGCATGTAAGTTTTATTTTAACTGCAAGTAATTTTTTTTTTGGTGGTCTTTAGGGTATGGGCCTCAAGAGAACTAGGCATAAAATACATCTTCACAAACGATGTTCCAGTTTAGAAAGATGCTCAGGTTGGCAATGATGTTAAGTTTGCTTGAATGGAGGTAGCATGCTGTCTAGTTACTTAGGTCCCAGATTTGTCCCTTCCTCTTCACAGTTCTGGAAACTCAGCTTCCTCATTTTGTACTGAAAACCGGGTGTTGACATCCCTACCAGGACTGCAGTTCTATAATTCTATCCATCACTCAGATGAAAGAAACAGGTTAAGCTTCTCTGTATTGCTCCTTGGCTCGATTTCATACTTGCTATGCAGCCAGTATGAACAAATGGGGAAAAGTAAAATAAGTAAGTGGACTTTTTTTTTTCAGGCAGCTTTTTAAAAGCTGTTATTTGTTGTATGGGACAACTACGGGCTTCTTGCTGGTCCTCCCATTATCCCTGGTTGTGATTCTTGTCACTTTGTGAGGTTCAATATGCACATAAACAACACAGAAATGAGATCTCCTGAGTTATCTTGGGAATTAGATTCTCTTCATTTTCTAGCCTCCACAGGTTAGCAGGGAAATATTCAAGAATACGTAAATCTCATATATTAATTGGGAATGAGATGAGCATCTAGGAGGCTATTTAATAGATGAGGAAATACCGACTGACAAACTGGGGACCTAATCCAGAGCAGCTCTATCTCCATATCCCATTGCTTAATTGGAGAGCCCTCTATGCTCCCCAAATTCACTAGAGGCATCCTAACAGCATAAACAAACAAGAGAGAAGACCTATTCCTGCAGTAGTGATTATGTTAATAGGAACCATCATGTCTAATTACCTCATTACAGTGTCCTACTCTCAAGTATTGGCTTCAGTAATGGGAGATGCGTTAAGTCCAAAAACCAGTGATTGAGGTTGCTTTCACCACCTGATATGAAAACATTTCTTTCACTGAAATGGATCTGCCTCTGACTTGTGATACTGCAGTTGAGATACGGAAATACACTTCTGTTCTCATTTATTATCTCTGAACAACACAAACACTTTTCCTTTTAATTTTGCCATTTTTGCCAAAAGTGGAAATAAAAATGCAAACATGAAACTGGGGACAAAACTTTAGGGACTGATCGGAGTTTTTACATTCTTTAAGACAGATGCAGTCATCTGGCATCTATTCCTACTTGGGGATTGTTATGGAAAATAAATATTTAAACTCGTATTTCCAAATAGGAAGGCACTCCTCAGTTTTCTCCTTTGGATTTTGTCCTTCATTTTGGTTTACAAATGTGTTTGTTTATCGTCTTTTACACTGACTTTGCAAGTTCTACTTGTCCTGTGCCAAGTGCCACCGGGGGAATTATTAGCTGCTCAATGAAGCCTTGCAGCTCAGTTTTTTGTGTCATCCTGAGAATGTTCAATTGCAACTTAAAAATAAAAGTGATATAACCTTCGTGGAGAACAGTGTGTCAAAAATTGGCAAAATACTTTCTTGAAAAATTGCTGCACTCAATATCTGCTTATTGCTGCAATCACACTCAAAATTTTCCCTGAAAATCCATTGTAGGCAATAAATACCCCTGGTAGAGTCATGAATGAGCACTCACAGCTTTACATGGAGCATTGATTGTTTCTCATGCTATGTCGCCAAGGAGACATAAAGGACAAATGATTGTATGTGTGTGTTTTGTGGTGTGTGTGTGTGTGTGTGTGCGTGTGTGTGCGTGTGTGTGTGTGTGTGTATTGGAGAATTATTCTAGGAAGCTTGATGCACTTCCATAAGCTAGCATTTCCCCATACAGAAAAACTACATAGACCTAACTGGTAAAAGTTGCAGGAGTTAAAGAACTATTAGCTGCTGGTGTAAAACCTTTCTTTGACTTCCTACTTTCTCCATTTAAATTCCATTTCACTAGGTTTTGGCAGCTGAATAATCACAGGAAAATTTGGTGATGTAAGAATCCCTTTGAAGGTAGGCCATGTACCTTATTGTCTTTCAGTCACATCTAGTTCAGTAGATAATCGATAACTATGAGTAAACTAAACCATAAGATGATTATGAAGATGTAAGTTTGGTCTAGAGCTGGCAATAATTCCTTTGCATTGTTCACTGTGGAACATTTGATTTAACTCAATCAACCAAGTACTGGTGAGAAGAAAAAAATCATTTTTCATATAATACTTGTACTCATGTGTGAATCTTCAGAAGCCTGAGAGTAAAGAAAACTCTGTACAGAAATTCAGTCAAACTCCTTTCTTCACAACCGCTGCCACTCAGCACGGGGGACCATTGGATAGTTATGTTTCCACAGAATGTAGTACCTTACCCTTCACACCATTGAATAAAGATATGAAAGCTTCGGATTTGCATACTTAACAAATCAGTTGATAAAGTTACTTGTTTTTTAACCAATTAATAGGCTTAGCAATATTTCATAGAAAACAGAACTGAGTGTAGTTGGTAACCTTGTATAGTGGTTTTTTTTTTTTTTATTAACAATTAGGCTATGAGAAGAAGTATGCACCCAAAGGTTTTCTAGCTTCTTGAAAGTTGTTTCTAATTTCCACTGATTCTCTGACGATATGTAGAGCTATATAATTCTATAATTTTTCAATACTGAGATAATGTGTTGAAATTGATCTTCATTAAGTGCACTTCAACTGTATAACTATGTCCCCCCAAATTAGGATCCCAACCTTTCTCTGAGGATTCTTTAAACTTCTGTTTGGCCAATGGTGGTCCTTTTGTCCAATTCATATGAGAAGGTTGCACATCTTGTCTTATTTTTAGACTAATAATCAGGAAGACTTACAGTAGATATTGACTGAATCCCAGGAGGGCTAATGCTGTTTTTTAATAATGTCATGAACAGGGCACCTGGGTGGCTCAGGTTAAGTGTCCAGTTCTGGATTTAGCTCAAGTCTTGATCTCAGGGTCATGAGTTCAAGCCCTGCATTGGGCCTGGAGCCTACTTAAGAAAATGTCACAAACAGTTCCACAAGCCAGGGTTTAAGTGTAACACATGTAAAATGCATCCCTTGCAATGTACCTCCCTCTTACTCCCATTCTCATACATTCATTTGCCAGTTCTCAGTAAAGGCACCCCTATCATTGACAAAGCCAGAAAATTAAAAATCGTACTTGAGTCATCCATTTTCATTAGTCTTCAGAGACAATCAATAAAGCCCACAATTTTACCTTCAAAATATTTTCAAGAAAGTCCATCTTCCCTATCTGACATTCTAAAATGCTCTTTTCCCAGCCACTATCTTCATGTATTCCCACTACAGAAATCACTTCCTTATCTGGTCCCTTTGCTGTGATTATTACATCCTCTAGCTCATTTTGTAGACTGCAGCTGAAATGATATACTTTTCAATAGAAATCATTATCATATTGAAGCCACACTTGAAACCCTTTAATAGTTTTCTGCTTTACTTAAAAGACAGATATTTTAATGTCGCCTGGGATGCATTTACACTACGATGCTTGGTCTACAGAATATTCTCAAATATTTGTTCAATGAATGAAAATATTTTGCTGAATAACTTTATGAAAGAAAAAAAAAGTTAAATTATTTGGCAAAAGAAACTAAATCCATGCCAAGTAAAACACAGCTTGGTGTTAATTTAAACCCAACACATATTGCAAATTTAAAAACAAACCCAAGTCAGGCCTGACAGTTAAATCATTTGGATTGAATATATGAATTTATTTTCTTCCTTGAAGAATACTGAATGTAAAGAGAAGCCATAAACAAGAAAGGAAAAAAAATAACAGATGTAATAAAATACAGGAAAAGGATATAACGATAGTAATTTGGAAACCAAAAAACAAATGATGAGTAGTAACTGACCTGTATGTTCTAGAAACTGATATGTAAGCCTGCGAGGGAAGAAATCACAAGGAGCAAGTTATTTTCATCATAAATTCTCAGAAATTAGAAACATTTTGTGTGTAAAAGCAGGGTTCAGGTTGAGGCTAAAATCAGAAGGGCTAATGAACATTGCATGTAAAAAACAGTTCTATAACACAAGATTCTTTCCTCCGTGCTTCAGGCCCTGGGAACAGCCCAGATACCAAGATGGGAAAATACTGCTGTTTAACTTCTGGACAGGAGAACTTGAAAAGTTTCAGGGAAACAAGGCAAAGCTGAGGAAATCCTGATTTGCTCTATTAGCAAATGAATAATAAGTGAAAACTTATGCACTTAATAGCAAGACTTCCTAATTCCTACTTCCATTCTGCTTACAGAAGGCCAGTGCTCAGGGTATATGAGCGCTGTTCCCAATTTGCCCATCCCAGAACCTCATTGTAAAATTTTATTTTTTGGTAAAACAGAATAGCCTACAGGAAGGAACAATAGATACTGTTTTATTGTATTATAATCATAATTGTTATTAACATTGTTTTCTTTATTTCTTCATCTTTATTAGACAAAAGGTAGCATACTAGATACACTCTTTTGCACTGTTCTTTTTACACTCTGTGTTATCTCACAGATATCTTCATTCTGTCTCATAAATTTATAGTGTTCCATCAAGTGTATTGTGTGTTTATTCAACCACTGTCTTAGGCATGGGAATTTAGTTCTTTTTCCCCCAGTAATTGAAATAATACTTCAGTGAAAGTCTTTGTGGAAATGTATTTTTTAATTAATGGTGATATGTCCCACAGTGAATTCCTGAGTAGAGTTGAAGGATCAAAACGTAAAAACCCAAACCAAAACAAAACAAAAAAACAAAATGTAAAAACCTATCTAGTTTTGGTTAAGCATTGCCAGATAGAACTCCACAGGGGACATATGGGTTTGTGCCGGCTTCACCACAGCTTCTTAAACAGAGGGAGTTGTCAAACATTTACTTTTTAAAAAACTTGTGAGAAATGATAGGTCCGTGTAGTATTTTTAAAGGATCCTTTTGTTTTAAAATAGTTTAAGCTTATGGAAAAATTGTGACATTAATGTCAAGAATTCCCATGGAGCCAGCACTGTTTCCTCTATTATTCTTACACTGGTATGACACTTTTGTTATAATGAATAAACAAATATTAATATATTGTTACTAACTAAAGTCCATACTTCATTCAGATTTCTTAGTTTCCACCCTGTGTCTTTTTCTCTATTTCAAAATTCCATCCAGGATGCCATGTTGCATTTAGTCAACATATATCCTTAGCTCCTCTTGGCCATGGCTGCTTCTCAGACTTACTTTATTTTTGATAACCTGGTCAGTTTTGATGAGTACTTGTCAGAAGTTTTGTAGAACGTTCCTCAGCTGGGCCTTGGCTGATGTGCTTCTCAGAATTAGGCTGGGCATATGTTTTTTTGGAGAAGGCCACAGAAATGAAGTGCCATTCTCATCACAACACACCTAGTGCATATACTACTAGTGGAACTCATTGTTACAGTTAACTTTGATCGCCTCCCTGAGTTAGTACCTGTTTGTTGTCTCCACTGTATATGGAGACATATATTTTTTTCATCTTCTCATACTTCATTTCATCTTTGGAAGGAAGTCACTATGTGCAACCCACATTTAAGGAGTGAGGATTTATGCTCCACTTCCTCGAAAGTAGAGTCAAGATAAATTATTTCAAATAGTTTTGCATGAGAGATTTGTCTATTCTTTCCCATTTATTTTATTCAGTCATGTATCTATATCAGTATGGATTCATAGATATGTATTTTATATTTTGGCTTCTAATCCAATGGTCCTTTAATTATTTTGCCACTCAAGTAGCTCCAATGTTGTCCATTGGATGTTCTTTCAGTTGGCTCCTGTGTCCCTATCACATATATCCATCACCATGAAGCACATGTGTGTACTTTAAATACTTTCTTAATTTTTAGCACTACAAGATGCTCCCAGTTCATCTTCTTTATATCCTGCTTCAGACATAGACTTGGCCATTTCTGTTAGGACCCTGGTCCTTTTTTTCTAGATAATGGTATTAAAAATAAAATCTGAGCCCTAGGTACACTTGTTTTTCTTTTTCTTTCTTTTTCTTTCTTTCTTTCTTTCTTTCTTTCTTTCTTTCTTTCTTTCTTTCTTCTTTCTTTCTTTTTTTTTATGAGTGGATGGCTGACTTTTTTTTTAAGGATTTTATTTATTCATGAGAGACACAGAGAGAGGAGAAAGGAGAGAGAGAGAGAGAGAGAGAGAGAGAGGGAGAAGCAGGCTCCACGCAGGGAGCCTGACATGGGACTCGATCCCGCGCCTCCAGGATCACGCCCTGGGCTGAATGAAGGCAGAGCTAAACCGCTGAGCCACCCAGGGTTTCCCCCCAACACACTTGTACTAATGGAATGTTTCCATCAGTTGCTTCTAACTCTCTCAGCTGACAGAGCAAGGGTATATATGGGTATATACTAACCACTTTATACACATATATTTTAATATTTCTATATGTAACCATCTATGTCTATATTATGCTAAACATGAGTTCATAATAATTTCTCCAAAATCTAACCCATCACCACATGGATCACTCTAACCTTCACCCTTTGCTCATCTGAAACCTCATATTCATCAGTGAGAAACCTGGCTCCCACCATCCACCATGAATTTATTTAATGTTATATTCTTTAAACATATATCCCTTTCTGGTTTCAGAACTGTTAACTCATATTCTTGTGCAAATAACTATATCAGCTAGCATACAGAGCTTATGTTCAGCACCTCTCACTTTTAGTCTGAGATTCTGCTCATTTCCAAAGATACTTAGGTCTGTCCCTTTTCCTCTAGCTCCTTCAGGGGGTTGTTTCATACACACATAATCCAATGAGGTTCTTTTGTCTCATTCTGCATTGTATCATGAAGTACCTCAGGATAAGTTTATAAATATATTTTTTAATTTGAATACATTAAAGTTCATTCCTTGCATAAATTCTATAGGTTCCAACCAAATGCATAATGTCATGCTATCCACCATTACAATATTACTTTAAAAAATTAGTTTCATTGTCCTAAATGTTGTATGTGCTTCAACTATTCAAACCCTCCCCTACTCTGACCTCCTGCAGGCGCTGTCAAATCTTCTCAGTAGGTTGGCCTTTCCCAGGATGTCATGTAACAGTATCATTGCATTTACACTCTGGCTTCTTTCACTTAGGATTAAGAGTCATCTGAGTCTTTTTACTTTTTGTTAGTTTATTATTTTTACCATGAATAATATTCCATTATATGGATGTTCTACAGTTTGTTTAGCCATTCACCCCATGAAAGACACCTTGATCTCTGCTAGTTTTTGTTAATTGGGAAGAGAGCTGGTTTAAGCATTCAGGAACATGCTTTTGTGTGTATTAGTCTTAAAATTAGTTGGGTAAAATTGTAGGAGCAAGATTGTTGGATAATGTGGTAAGACTATGTCAAGCTGTGTAAGAAACTGTCAAACAATCTCCAAAATGACTATACCCTTTTATGTTTACACCAGCAATGAATGCATTCCTGTTGCTCCATATTCTTACCAGTGATTGGTATCGTCAGCTGTTTGTGGATGTTAGCCATTCTAGAGAAAAGTCTACAAAACAAAAAACAGAGCAATGTGGAAGAAACAGAAATAGACCAAAAGAGCATTTTAAAACTTGGATTAATATCCTCAGAGATAATGAGAGGTATAGAGACGATGAAATACAAGCAGAATGCCATAAAAAGGACATTCTAAAAAGAGGACAAATTTTTGAAAGTTAAAATGTGATAGCAACAATATAAAATTTACACAGAACAGTTAGAAAAGACTATACTTATAAAAAAAATAAAGGCAGAGGGAGTCAAGATATGACCAAGAAATAAAAGATAAGAAAATTAAGTAATCAATTCAAGATGTCCACTATCTTGGACAGAGTGAACAAGGAATGAACAAAGTAAGGGGAAGAAAATATTTTTCACAGAAATTATAAATTAAAAAGCTCAAATTTGAAAAATATTAGTTTTCCAGAGAAAACAGGGCAAATATAATAAATGAAAGAGACTCACATTGTGAAATTTCAGAGTTCCAGGGATAAAGAGGAATTGGACAATATTAATGCTTATGGAGAGGAGGAAAATGAAGCTATAAAAATATGATAATCAAAATAAATGGCATTGGTATTTCCCCAGGCAGTACGAGAAGATACCATAGTTCTGAGGGAAATACTATTTTAAAGCTACAATACAGTGCCCAGTCAAACTGTTTATTCTGCACCACTGAACCACATTATCACTTTAGATTTATTAGTTACCTCAAGTCTAGTACTGTCAATTTCCCTTTCTACAGTTACACTATTGGTCCAAGTTGTTTTTGTTTTCTGCTATAGACTGTGCCTTACGTGCCTGGACTTCTTTATTTCTATTTTTGTTTCTGTTTTTATGTCCATTGATTCTTATTTATACTTGTGTCCAAAATTCTATTGCACAAATTTGATGACTTCTCTACCTCTGGTACCTAAAATAGTGTCCCACTTAACATATATTTAATGGATTAATAAATATTTTATATTTGTTAATGAATAAAGAGCCCTAGCTCTCCTGTGGGTTTCCCTTCCAATGGGATCTGATGCTTGAATCTCTCCTTTTTCTGAAACCAGGCTATCTTGCTAAGAAAGGGAAGGAAAAATATCTTCTAGCTTCAGCATCCTTCACTGCTATTTTAAAGATGTTTCCTTTATGCATACTTCATGATGGTTACTATACATGCCCACACTGCCAACGGTCTGTCTGATGACAGGGCTGAGCTTTATGTGTCTGGAGAAGGCTTCATTCTCTAAGTGTCTCATGCTCATCACAGGTAGCTTACTCATTTCTCCTGACTTCTTTGCATTCCCTGTTTTGTGCTTGGATCATAGACTTCAGGCACCTAAAATCAATAAACAAAACACTTCTCAGAAATAGTCTGAATGTTGATACCCTATATTTAAAGAATACATCTGAACATGCACTAATGCAGGAGAGCATTCTTCTGAATGGCTAAAGCAGTGGTTCTGTGAGGAAGGGTATAGAGGGAATTTCTGTAAGAGGTCATCACAGAGCAAGAGGGTCCTTTTCTGTTGGCTTTCATGTGAAATGAGATAAAATTTAGGTGACATCATATCATTTCCCCAACTGAAAGCCAAAGTTATGAAGAGTTGGGAGACTAGGAAGTGGATGGTAATGCAGGGAGAAATGGATTTCCTTCACTTTTTTTCATTTGGAACATGTACATCGTTTCTCTTTGTAACAATGTAATACCTCAGGAAATGACCATGTCACCCTCTTTTCCAACCTTACTTTAGTGCTCTGAGTGAACATCCAAAACACACTTCTTCATGTGTGTCTGGGCATATCTCTAGGCTTTGTAGCCATTTCCCCCCTACCAGGTGGGCATGGCTCCTCACACAAAATTCTTGCCTTCAATTCTTTCATTTTAATTTCTCTCTTGAATCACTTCTAGGCACCAGGAAGTTTAGAAATTGTTACCTTTTATTTTTTATTTCTTTTTTTCTAGTAGAGAGAAAAAAGTAATAATGATGTTTTTGTCAAAGCTTTCATTGAAAGGTTCTCTAAAGCAAAGATAGTCTTCTAAAAAAAAAAAATCTGACAGTACAGAAGGTCATTACCATTTAAAAAGACCACCAGTAATTTCTTTAAGATATAAACTTTAGTGCCTAAAGAGATAAACTGAAAATGGCATGAAGAATTTATTCCACCCCCAAAAGAAGAAAAACAATATTTTGTGTTAAATACTTCTGGCATAATCCCACTGTCTCTAAATCTAGAGGGGTAAGGACAACATGGGAAGTCCACAGATCCATTATGGACTGAATTGTGCCTTCACAAAATGCATATGTTGAAGCCCTAACCCCCAGTGGTATTGTATTTGGGATGAACCATTTAAAGAGGTAACTAAGATCGAATGAGGTCTTCTCCCCATTGATACCCTTGACTCTGTAGTAACCCAGTTTTTGTAACTTCTATTAATTTTTAGACTTTCTATGAAATACATATCCCATTATGTTTTAGAATCTCTTGAAGGGGCAATATCACAACCTTTATAAGTTATGATGTCCCAAACTCCTCTTATCCATTTATTCATTTGATCAATGCTTATTGAGCAACTACTATCTGAAAGTTCTAGGCATGGAGATACATTTGTGATGAGAAGGAAACAGACTCAAATTCCTTCATGTATGGAGTTACGTTCTAGCAAAATGTGTCTCAACATAAATTCATTTTCTTCTCTCTAATTCAGTGAAACTAAATCTAATGGGGGTGCCCGTGTGGCTCAGTCAGTTAAGTATCCAACTCTTGACGTGGGCTCAGGTCTTGGTCTCGGGGTCATGGGATGGAACCCCGCGTTGGACTCCATGCTGAGCATAGAGCCTGCTTAAGATTCTCTCTCTCCTTCTCCCTCTGTCCCCTCCCCACACTACCCCTGCTTACACACACACACACTCTCTCTCTCTCAAATGAAAAAAATGAAACTAAATCTAATGGTAACAGATTTTTGCATATCAAGAGTTTTGATTTTTGATTTTTGATATGCTAAAATCTCCAATTAAAATCATGTGCAACAAATTTCATAACTATAAGATTCTTAGAAAATAGTGCAGAATAACAGTGAAAATGTTTTCCGTTGCTACTTAAAGGATCTTCAAAGTGAAGATTATGTAAAAGGGTTAAAGCTTGTACTTATATATTAAGTATTTAATATGGTTTGTGTGTAGATTTATGGCAGTTTCTTTTATTCTTTTCTTTCAAATTCAGCCCAGTAAAATGGCAATTCAAAAAAATGTGTAATTTTAAGATATGCCAATCATTCTAAAATAAGATTCTAGTTCAGAAAAAGGGGCTTTTTCCAATGAAGTCTGGGTCAACATTCTGCCAGAATTTCTAGTTGAAAAATTAAAATGTCAGTCAGTCATCATATGTTTCCATATATCTGGATACTTGACACTACATAGACACAGCTTACGGTGAGGAACTGAACTTTTATATTTATATATTTTTACCAGGATACATATCAAAGTAATGCTATCACAGAATTCTCTCAGCTCAGATTAGTTCCATCAAGTTAAAAGAAAAAAAGAAAAAGAAAAAAAGAAAGAAAAGAAGAAAGAAAAGAAAAAGAAAAAAAAGAAAAGAAAGAAAAGAAAAGAAAAGAAAAGAAAAGAAAAGAAAAGAAAAGAAAAGAAAAGAAGAAAAGAAAGAAAAGAAAAGAAAAAGAAAAGAAAACTTGGTAGTGGTAAATTCCCGGCTATGGCCTATTCTGATGAAACTCTGTGGATAGTCACAGCACAATTTTCTTTTAACTTTTTATCATTTTCCCTTCAACCTCCAAGTTTCCCTTCAACCAAAACTCATCATAGCTATCATGTCATCTTAGACCAAAGTAATTTTACTCTTTTCAGAACACTATACCACCACAGTGAGTTGATTGTCTTTAAAGTGATCTTCATATACAAATAATTTAAATTGAATTCAGAAAAAATTCCAAGGAATTCACCATCAAACGTAAAAATAAATTATGTTTATATATATATATACCTATAGCTATATGTGATATATACATATGTATATAATCTCATATAAATATATTTTATATATTTAAACATACATCTATGAGAAATTTAGGAGAGAAGAATATGGACAGGTAAGCATGAGGTATACTGCAAGTGGGTACTGTTCTTGATACTTCATTTTGGGGGATTTTACTGAAAATAATTCACCTTTCAATAGCTTTGTATGATATTATGCATGATTTTACCTAAATTATTACATGAGGCTCAAATTGAAGATACAAAAGTTCTTCTAAATAGAACTTAGAGTTTTGCCACAAATATGCTCTCTTTCTTAGAATACTTTTATTATTTCACTTCATAGTACATTTATTTATACAGAATTGTCATCTAATATAGTATTTGAGTCTTAGAGATATTTATACCTCCCGTCCCTTTTAAATGAAGTCATTGGAGGCAAGAGATGAATTGGCCACCAAGCAGCTAGAAGAAGCCCTCAGTGTGAGGGAGCTCTGTTAGGCTCCAAAACACACAGAAGTAGGGGTCACCTCCTAGGTCCTAAAAATATCATCATTTATTCCCTGAGGAAATTGAAAGTTGACCAAAGACATCTTACAATTTTGAAAATGCCTGTCTGTGATCTATATCCTTTTGGCCCCTACTTCTCACCATTGCCACCTGATTAATATGGACTTGGAAAAGTTCAACACATACCCATTAACACTTTGATGAAAAGCCTTTTCCTTTCTTCTTCTCCTATTCTCTTGACGTTATAGTAATAAATTACTGTGTCTTAGAAAAGCTCTTGAATTTAATCTTCTATGAAAAAGTTTTAATTAATTTTCTTTACCTTCCAATTTCTTCTGTTTGTATGCCCTTGGGAGGGCTTAATAAATATTTCTGTATTATTCTTTGATTCTTTGATTTAAATTGATATTAGAGTAATATTTAGGGGATTATATTTATCCTTTACTTTTTATTTCATCCTGAGTCCCCTAATATAAAGAAAGTAGACCTTTTAGTTGACTATTTTTTTTAAGATTTTATTTATTCATGAGATACACAGAGAGAAAGAGGCAGAGACATAGGCAGAGGGAGAAGCAGGCTCTTTGAGGGAAGCTCAATGTGGGACTCAATCTCTAGACTCTGGGATTACACCTTGACTGAAGGTAGACGCTCAACCACTGAGCACACCCAGGTGTCCCTTTAGTTGATTATTTGACTAATTAATTATTTTCAGAAATTTCCTTGTCATCATATCCATGATCATTTTTATTAATTTATTTTCCTAACACATCTATTGTTATCTTGCTTCCAAATAAAGTTAGTTGGAAAAAATAACAGGATATTGTTTTTATTTTCATATGGAGATTACAAAATCAATGACTCAATCAACTCAAAATATGTATTTAAAAAGAATTAGGATAAGAAGGTTGTACTCACTTTTATACACTTAGCTTGTCATGTGACGTGAATAAAATTTCCAGACTTCCTTTTACTTTAATCTTTTCACTGATTAATACCGAGAATTGCATGATAATTTTGAAGACTTCTTTCACATTTATAATGACCTGTTATTCTAAATCATGGTGAGTAAAGCTAAGAAGATGTTCTTATTTTATTCTATATTTTGGCTGGATATTCTTTAAAAATATTCATAATGGCAAATTACAACTTTAAAAAATTATCTTATGTAAAATTGACTTTTACCATCTTGGAGACAAGGCCTAAACCTATATAACTAGAATTGCAAGAATGGAAATAACAAATTCTCCAACTAAGTCATATTCAGAAAGTGTTGACAGTGTCCCATCTTTGTAGAGTATCAGTTTGAAACTGGTCCCTCAGCTATACATTGATTACGTTATTCCAACATTGTATCAGGCTATCATCAGTTTCCTGCTGTGCTATAGATGATAGAATATCTTGGATTATTCAGGATCCAATGCCAATGGACCAAATACTCCTTGACCTATTGACTAATGAGTAGTCCTAGCTTAGGTCTTGTGAACAAGTAAAGCAAACTAATACCAAGAGTATATTTTTATTTCACTCCAGATAAATTGCTATGTCTTCTATGATGGAAGGGTTTCAATGCAGTCAACTTGACACAGATGGCTGGTCTGTTTGAAGGATGGTGCACTGTGATGGTGCCATCAGGGTTAATTTCTGTTTCTTATAGTCAGAGCAACAGAATGAGTTAATTCGATTTTGGGAAGAGGGACGCCTTGCTTTGGAGTTTGTGCCTAATCTCCATTCTCTACCAATATAGCTACTTGTTAATGACTTAAGTGTTCCCTCACTGGTATGGCCAGCTGCCTGTTCTGAACTAGTTGAGTTATTTTGTTATTTGATTTTTTTTTTAAATCTGACTCTGGTACAACTCTCTGGTGGACATTAATATGTGATACAGATACAACATTCTTCATACCTTATACCCATTCTCACAGGTCTATCCTTGTGTCTTTTCTACAGATGTTCTCCTAATATTCCAATATATTTCCTCCTTGAGTACTCAGCTCATATGAATCCATATAAATTCTAACCTCAAGAACTATCTCTTTCCAGAAAATGTAGGTGATCAGATGAGCCATGGGGAATTCTGCACTTTTTACCCTTGTTGTTTTTCTCAGGTGGGCCTATAGTACAACTTCCATCCATTTTCAGCTTACATGAATTACTGGCTTTTTCACCCATATGCTATCCAGAACTTTTCCTTCTTTGTCAGTGAATCCAAAAGGATCTCCCATCCATCTGTTTGTGTGATCTGAGGGAGAGGATCCAGTGCCAAAGTGGTAGATACTATGGGGATCTAGGGCACTTCCAGTGAAGACTTTTTGAGCCTAATGGTCCAATTCAGTAATGGATATATTATATTACTTAAATCTTATGACTGGTTGATGCTGGACCTGCCCAGTCTATGATGTGGTGGATTCGACAAAAAATAGCTCATGGTAGTTCTGTTTATACAGTAAGTTTGTGCCCCATTATCAGGTAATCTGTCTTACCAGTGCCAATCAGCATACCAATAGCAGTTTTCTAAAAAGGGTATAGTTCTCTACTTCAGATGAAATAGAACAATAGAGGTCTGCATTCTGATTCTCCTTTGGTCCTTGCCACCGATTCTTCATGGTTTCTTTTCCCAACACACATATCTCTAATACCATGGGGTCCACTGCCTAAATGACAAGACCTCTTGCATCTCAACCTGGACTCGTTTCAAATACCCTACTTGCTCGGGCTCTACTCAAAGCTAGAGGCTTATATGGCACCAGATATTCCCAGGTGTGGAATACACTGTCTCCAGAACTCAGAAAGACCTACAATGTGCTATACATTTGTCTTAGTAGTAAGAGGTACAATATGGCACCAGACAATAATTCGTCTTTAGCTTTGATGAGAAAAACATGTACTATTTACAGACTCCTTAACTCTATGTCAGATTCCTGGCTTCCTCTCTGACCTGCTTTTTATGACAATAAACAATTGTGCCCAACTTTATTTTAGCTTCTATCCTTTCAGGAGCTGATAATTTGCATTATTATACTGTAGCCTAGATATATAAATGCATCTCCTACCATCAGCTATGGACTTGAGGAGACATCTAACAGGGCTTCTCAGTGATGCTGGGATCTCTTCTTCCAACACACTCTTTATTGTTCGGTGAATGGACTGTCCACCAAGTGTATCTTCTTGCTATCCCAACCTTGCCATTATATCCACTTCAGCATAATCAATTCTCTGAGCCTTCTGATCTCGGCTTCCACTATCTGTCACAGTGGTTTAGGTGTTTCTATTTCACGAACTGTTCCACTGATTTCCACTTGTTAGTGCTATCTCCAGAGGTCCTTGGCAAGGTCTGAAATCCTATAAACTAGAAGAGGGATCTACATGAACAAACTTACATTACCCAACTCCATGTTTTACCTTTTGATCTAGAAGTCTCAGAATCCATTCTCACAAATACATTCCCAATTTTGCTTGTATATGTTGTCTAGTTTTGTAGGTCATTTAGTATACAGTCTTTTCCCTCCTTTCAAGGCCAAGAACTTATCTGGCTCCATTATGTTGCTTTAATGATGTAGTGACCAAAAGGTAGTTAGGGCAGATTGAGAAAGGTCTATAATTAGCTTCAAGTCTGGGGATAGCACATGGTTCATCACTGATGGCCATAGAAACTCAAAAGTTCTTAAGTGCATCACCACAGGTGTCCCTAAATTCACCTTTTAGGATTCCTTTTCTTCCCAATTAGGGTCTCTACTTTGGGAGAGCAGACCTACTGGGACTAAAAAACTCAACTTTCTCTAGAATTATACTACAATTCTGTTTATAGCCTGAGAATGACTCTGAGACTTTCCTTCCTTCCCACTACAAGAGGTGATAGTCTCCTTACATATTGCCAAGAAATATTTCTGGTTTTAACATGTAGCACTAATTATTCATTTATCACACTAAGCCCCTTATTAATTTTATCCACAGCATTAATTGCTCCCATTAACATCCATCCACTTACATTGCCTTATAATTATTATTTTTTTTTCTGTTAATCATAAATGTCTAAAGCATCAAACCCTAGTGAATTTCCCTTTCACTGGTATATACATGGTATTGGAGAAGACTTGTGAATGCTATGAGATATGCTTTTCTATCTGAGAATTTGGGGCATTGGTGGAGCTATGCTGGTCTCAATTCGGATGAACCGTTTATACTATGTCTTTCTGGAGAAGGAAACTTGGAACTAAGTTTTTTGTTCTTACCTAAAATGCTCTCAGTCTTCAGTTAACCTCAATAGCCTTATAGTAATAGGACTATGTGAATGTATATTCTTTTATATCATTGCTAGGTTTTACTTCTGGAAGTCTTTGGATATGAAACATTTAATATACAGATATCTATGCTGAGGCTAGTTATATATTTAGCTTAATAATTCCTACTGTCAATTAAATGGGATTTAAAATGGAAAGGAACACAAGAAACTAAGTAAATTAGTTTATTGCTTGTGTTATCCTAGGATATACTGTAAAGCATCTTCCAATGATTATGCTAAAGCTAAATGGTAATGTGGGGAATATTTGTCATTAGCTGTTTCCTGTCTCACTTTAAAAGTCATCCCTACTCCTGGGGTGATCAGACATTCTTGGGTCCTATATTTTGGTGCTTGGATGCTATGAATTTATTCCCTGTATAAAAAATAATGGTGACGTTTTGGATAATTTATTTTTATTAATTTTTTAAACCAAACCTTAACAGATGAAAAACAAGCCAATAAAAATAATCAAAAACAGAGAAAAACACATCTTTTTATTGGTCAGCTACTGCTGCATAATAAAGCACCCCCAAACTCAGTGACATACAACAAAAGTGTTATTATCATACTGACAGGCCTGGGGTATACTTACCTCAGAATGCCTCAGAATGTCTGTGAACTGAGGATAATAGCTTGGTCTCATGTGTCTTTATTCTAAGAGTAGCAGATTTCCAGGGAAGACGGAAATGGAAAACAAGATACACAGAATACAACCTAACTGATAATATAGGGTATAATCTGGGTACACAATTACCTTATCTTTTTCAAGCATTTGAGAAAGTCAAAATTATAGAAGCTGTTTTTATGAATTTATTCATTTAACAATATTTATGTAGTACTTACATGTCACATGCCAGGTATGGTGCTCAATCATAAGGATTGAAGGTTGAGTAAAGTAGACACATTCTTTTCCACTGGGGAGCTTATATTATGATGAGCTTAAGAATGTGTGTTCCAGCTGAAAACCTAGATTCTCACCAAGCTAAATTTTTTACATGTGGCTAAGTTTAAATTTGGATAAACTTACGTAAGTATAACTATAAGTTCTTACTATGAAAAAGAGAGTTTAAGATATTTCACTCCTAAATTTTAAGGTTACATAATCCACAATTAATTTCAATATATCACTAATTTGTTGTGTAATTTTGAGGCATTCATTTATTTTACTCTTACCAGTTTCCTTATATATAATGCAAAATAAATGTAATGGAAAATTTTGATTCTCCTAGCTGAAAATATTCTTTCATTCTTCCTGGGTACCATTCAAAAATTAACCTCTTAAATTTCCACCTTGCCATTTTCTCTATTTCTTTCATAAGCATCAGGATAAAAGAAAGGCAGAAAGTAATATGATTTCATATTTGCCTTTGTCAGTGATTTTTAAACTGTACTTGCACCAGCCTACTTTTCAGTTCAGGTTTAAAGGTGTTGGAAGTTGATAGTGCTCTATTAATCTCTTTGGTAGGATTCTATCTCCAATCCAAAAGTGGATTGGGAACAGCTGCAAATTCTGTCATGCTCCCCACATTGGGAGGTGGAGTTTATTTCCCTTTTCCTTAAATCTAGACTGGCCCACTGACTGGGTAAGTTGAATGCAGTAGAAGCAATGCTGCACAACTTTTTAAAAAGACAGGCAAAATCTGCTCCATCCTATTGGAAGGCTGCGTCTTGTGATACTACACCTCAGGTCCTAGCTACCGTGCTGTGAGAAGCACAAGCCATGCCGAAATTGCAATGACAACCCCAGATAAGATCATGGCCAAGCACTGAGTGGACTTCCAGCATGAACTGCCAGTCATGTGGATGATCATCTTGGTTGCTCAGCTCAGCAAGTGATCAGCTACTTCCAGCCTCAGCAGGCCCCTCATTCCAACTACATGAGGAATACTAAGTGAGTACTTCCTAACTGAACCTCGAAACCCCCAGAAATATGAAAGATAGTAGTAACTTACTGATTTAGGCTATTAAATATTGGAGGTGTTTTATCTGGCACCAATGCATAATTCAAATAGGCATCTTCAGAGCAACTTATTTTCATGGGTGCCTTCTCAAGGCCTCACATGTAATTTACTATTCATAATTTTGTATTGTTTTCCATTAAAAAAAAAAAAAAAGGTCTCCAGGAGCATATGCGTTCTATAACCTCTCTCCTAATCTACTTTCAAGTGTGCTTCCTCCATTCTTCCCTTTGGACCCCGCCTGCCCCCCATCCCATAAATGCCACTACCTCTTGAGTAGCCATAGGTAACTTAGTGCTAGTGTTCTATAGTTGCAAAAATGTGCATTCAAATGCAGATGTTTTCCTGTGACCTTCTCTGAGTTGCTTACTTTGCGTTCAAATTATCCATCTTTAGGGAAAAAACGTCCCAGTATTATTGAGGAACAGCTTACGAAAAAAATGTCATGTATTTCATCTAGCACCTGGCCTTGCTTGTAGTTTACAGTATGTACTCAGTAAATATTTCCTTCTCTTCTCTAAGCTCTGTCTTCAATGTTATGACTATTGATGACTGCCTTGCAGAGTGGCACTGGCAACTACAATTGACCTCCATCTCATCTCTGCCACACAGAGGGTCCTGGTCACCAAAACCATAAAATCTTCACTTGATGATAGTGCCTAGAGCTCATTAAGCTTAAGTCTTCCAAGCAGTAGAATCTGATACTGCATGGAAAATGGAATCTCTTGTGGTTGTTTTTAGAAGATACTGCTTCAAACAATAGTCTGTTTAATTAACACAATTTATATCAAGTCACACAGAGACTTTTACACATTCTCACACTGTAGTGTATTTACCCAAAATAGACAACCTAATTACTTAAGAAAATTGGCTGTATTTGCAGAATTGGAGTGTTATAGGAAAAAATGGACTGCAATTATAAAACAGAGAAAGATGGGAAAATGCCAAATTCCTTTTATTTTTGTTTTTAAAATGTTAATTAAGATATAGAGTCCTCAGGTCTTGTGGTGCATGAATAAATCTCTTCAACATGAATGAGAGGGGAAATATATCTTTTATGGCTTACTTATCTAAAACTCATAAATCCTGAGAAATTATTGCTGAGTACCCAATCCATAGAGAAAAAGAGGGGCAGCACTGGCACATGGAGAATTTGGATGCTCAATACAGGGAGAAATTTTGCTAGGAAGTCTTTTAATCAAATTAAGAAGAGATATGATAAACTTAATCATTATCAACAATTTCTTAGAGCTCAATAAGAGGAAGGTATTAATTTTTACTTCACTCTGGCCTTCTGTGATTCTACTTTTCTAAAGCAAGTTCCTGAGGAAGAAAAACAAAAGGATGGAAGGGAAGGTAGGAATAGATTTCACAAACATTGAGGAAAATAATTTTTCACAGAGGTCATCTATTTAAATTATTACTATTATTATTTAGGGAGGAGGAGAGAGAGAGAGAGAGAAGGAAAAAGAGTGGGGGAGGGACAGAAGGAGAGGGAGAGAAAGAATCACAAGCAGACTTATGCCCAATGGTGAGCCTGATGTGGGGCTCTATCTCAGGACCCTGAGATCAAAATCAAGAGTCAGATGCTTAACATACTGAGCTACCCAGGTGCCTATATTTAAATTATTCTTTTTACTAGTTTTTAATTTTTATGCATTTTAACTAAATAGTGACTAACAGGGCTGGTTAGAGGAACAAAAGAAGTATCATTTATTCTTTCAAAAATATTTATTGAATAGTTATTATATTCAGTGCACTGTGCCTGATATTAGGAAAGATAAAATGAATAAACGAGACCTACTTCCTCTCCTTACAGTCATGTTTGGGGTTGGGAAAAATACACTAATGAAATGTACAATGCAATAAAATATTACAATAAAATAGACGTAAGTTGAAACAGCTATGAGAACATAGGAGAAACCATCGGTTCTAACCTGGCAAAGAGGAGGTGACAAAAAAAAGTGATATTTGGCTGAACTTGGCCATCATAACTCTCATGTTCCATCACATTTTTTTTTTGAAAGATATTTTTTGAGGTGGGGGAGGGGCAGGGGAGACAATCTCAAGGAGACACCTTGCTGAGTGCAGAGCCTCTGGTGGGGCTCGATCTCATGACCGTGAGATTGTGACCTGAGCCAAAATCAAGAATCGGATGCTTAACTGACTGAGTCACCCAGGCACCCCTGCCCCATTCTCGACATACAGTGAGTGATCAATAAATATATATTGAATCATTAAACACAATGATTAAAATGTTTCTTAGAAGACTGTGAAAGGATGACAACACAAAAGGTTGACTTGTAATTTTGGGCTCTTAAGAATCAGAAATCTTATTCAGCATCAGTTTTACTAATAATTTGAAGGTTACATCTATATCACATGTTATATATGAGTCATGGAGCAGCCATATTGCCCCCCAAGTCCTTTATCACCATGTTAGAATCTTCCATGACCCATTTGATGTCGAACATCCTCACAAAAGGGGTTATTTTGAATAAAACGTCCCTAATTTTTATTTGAATACTTGTATAGCTTATACTATATTCTTATGCTCTATTAAGTCATACATTTGGCTTTAAAATATTTAATTTACCAATAAGCATGGGCCTGGCACATCATACTAAAAGCATTTCATAAATAAGGGCTCTCAGGCTCCTAAGGACTGCACTATGTTTGTATGGAGCTCTGTTGTTAGCATGTTAACAAGGGGATTTGGCCAGGCCATCTTATTCTTTATTTCCTAGGTGGGTTAGGGACAAACTAGATTCAAGTTGCTGTAACATGAGCATGTTAAAAATGGGAAAAGCAGAAAGATAGATTATTCAGATGATTCATTGAGATTAATAGGATGATTTATTAAGGTCTTTGGTACTTTTTTCCTGTATTTTAAGAATTGGCTTTGTAATCAAAGTGACATGAATGCAGATCCTGAATTCACCATCTTAGGTAAGTTATTTAAGCTTTATTAGTAAAAATTTTCTCATCTCTAAATTGTAAAAACAACATGGACACATGGGTGGTTTGATCAGTTGAGCATCCAACTCTTGGTTTCAGATCTGATCCTGATCTCAGGGTCGTGAGATTGAGCCTGGCATGGGCTTGGCACTCAATGGGGAGTCTGCTTCTCTCTTTCTCTCTTCCCCTCTGTCCCTACCCTCCTGCTCTTTCTCTCTCTCTCAATAAATCTTAAACAAAATTAAAAATATGGTCTTCACTGCATTGTTATGAAAATTAATTAAGGTAGCAAACACTGAACATAATGCTAAGCATATGCTAGATGTTCAAGAAATATTTTTCCATCCTTCATTCCACCCAGATTCCCAGTACTTTTATCCAAATTACTGGATGAACCACAAGGCTGCTTATTCCAATTATTCATTGCCATATGACTTGGTTTTGAACAGTAGGTTTTCCTTACCTATGCCTTAATATCTCATTACTCCACATACCAATCAACTAGATAGTCATTTTTTATATATGATAGTTTGGTTCCCGAACCAAATTATATGCTTCAGGAATTCTGGAGGTATGTCTAGGTAATTTTTATTTCTTCAAATTTTTAGCATACCTCCATGTGCACAAACATTGCTCTTTAACACTGGCCGATTAATTCTTAGACTGGGTAAATTATAACTGAAGGATTAAAGTTATATATGATCTGACCAAGCTCTGATAATATGAACATTTATTAAGTTTAAAAGAAATTAATCTTTATAGATATTTTTCTCTATATGTAGATATTTACCTTATATATAATTTTAGACTTACAGGGAAATTGCAAAATATTATGAGAACTGAATCTTTTGGAATATGGTTAGAGGTACCATCCCCACTTCACCCTAAGCACAAGCACCTTGTCTAACAAAACCACCAGAAGATCACAATCAGAAAATTTAACACTGATACAATATTATATCATTCTCAAGACATATTAAAAAAAATTTAAATGTCTCAATAATATTCTGTACTCATGCCGGTTCTCTTGGCCATTGTCCAATCTAGAAATTGGCGGCATAGATTGTCTAACTTCTCCTATTCATTTAGCATTGTGTTTATTGGCACATCTCTTGGTATTCCTGTAGTACCACATCACTAAACCATAGACATGACTTTCTAGCTTTTTTTAAAAAATTTTTTTATTGGAGTTCAATTTTCCAACATATAGCATAACACCCAGCGCTTATCCTGCCAAGTGCCCCCCTCAGTGCCCATCGCCCAGTCACCCCAACCCCCTGTCCACTTCTCCTTCCACTACCCCTTGTTCATTTCCCAGAGTTAGGTGTCTCTCATGTTTTGTCATCCTCAGTGATATTTCACTCATTTTCTCTCCTTTTCCTTTATTCCATTTCACTAATTTTTATATTCCTCAAATGAATGAGACCATATAATGTTTGTCCTTTTCTGATTGACTTACTTCACTCAGCATAATACCCTCCAGGTCCCTCCACATCGAAGCAAAGAGTGGGTATTTGTCGTTTCTAATGGCTGAGGAATATTCCATTGTATACATAGACCACAGCTTCTTTATCCATTCATCTGTCGATGGACACCTAAGCTCCTTCCACAGTTTGGCTATTGTGGACATTGCTGCTGTAAACATCGGGGTGCAGGTGTCCCGGCGTTTCACTGCATCTGAATCTTTGGGGTAAATCCCCAGCAGTGCAATTGCTGGGTGGTAGGGCAGATCTATTTTTAACTCTTTGAGGAACCTCCACACAGTTTTCCAGAGTGGCTGCACCAGTTCACATTCCCACCAACAGTGTAAGAGGGTTCCCTTTGCTCCACATCCTCTCCAACACTTGTGGTTTCCTGTCTTGTTAATTTTCCCCATTCTCACTGGTGTGAGGTGGTATCTCATTGTAGTTTTGATTTGTATTTCCCTGATGGCCAGTGATGCGGAGCATTTTCTCATGTGCGTGTTGGCCATGTCTATGTCTTCCTCTGTGAAATTTCTGTTCATGTCTTTTGCCCATTTCATGATTGGATTGTTTGTTTCTTTGCTGTGGAGTTGAATACGTTCTTTATAGATCTTGGATACTAGCCCTTTATCTGATACGTCATTTGCAAATTTCTTCTCTCATTCTGTAGGTTGTCTTTTAGTTTTGTTGACTGTTTCTTTTGCTGTGCAGAAGCTTCTTATCTTGATGCAGTCCCAATAATTCATTTTTGCTTTTGTTTCTCTTGCTTTCATGGATGTATCCTGCAAGAAGTTTCTGTGGCCAAGCTCAAAAAGGGTGTTGCCTGTGTTCTCCTCTAGGATTTTGATGGAATCTTGTCTCACATTTAGATCTTTCATCCATTTTGAGTTTATCTTTGTGTATGGTGAAAGAGAGTGGTCTAGTTTCATTCTTCTCCATGTGGATGTCCAATTTCCCAGCACCATTTATTGAAGAGACTGTCTATTTTCCAGTGGATAGTCTTTCCTGCTTTGTCGAATAGAAGTTGACCATGAAGTTGAGGGTCCACTTCTGGATTCTCTATTCTGTTCCACTGATCTATTTGTCTGTTTTTGTGCCAGTACCACACTGTCTTGATGACCACAGCTTTGTAGTACAACCTGAAATCTGGCATTGTGATGCCCCAGCTATGGTTTTCTTTTTTAATAATCCCCTGGCTATTTGGAGTCTTTTCTGATTCCACACAAATCTTAAGATGATTTGTTCCAACTCTCTGAAGAAAGTCCATGGTATTTTCATAGGGATGGCATTAAATGTGTCAATTGCCCTGGGTAACATTGACATTTTCACAATATTAATTCTTCCAATCCATGAGCATGGAATATTTTTCAATCTCTTTGTGTCTTCTAACATTTCTTTCAGAAGTGTTCTGTAGTTTTTAGGGTATAGATCCTTTACCTCTTTGGTTAGGTTTATTCCTAGGTATCTTATGCTTTTTGGGTGTAATTGTAAATGGGATGGACTCCTTAATTTCTCTTTCTTCAGTCTCATTGTTAGTGTATAGAAATGCCACTGATTTCTGGGCATTAATTTTGTATCCTGCCACAATGCTGAATTGCTGTATGAGTTCTAGCAATCTTGGGGTGGAGTCTTTTGGGTTTTCTCTGTAGAGTATCATGTCATCGGCGAAGAGGGAGAGTTTGACTTCTTTGCAATTTGAATGCCTTTTATTTCTTTTTGTTGCCTGATTGCTGAGGCTAGGACTTCTAGTAATATGTTGAATAGCAGTGGTGAGAGTGGACACCTGTCTTGCTCCTGATCTTAGGGGAAAGGCTCCCAGTGCTTCCCCATTGAGAATGATATTTACTGTGGGCTTTTTAGATGGCTTTTAAGATGCTGAGGAGTGTTCCCTCTATCCATACACTCTGAAGAGTTTTGATCAGAGTGGATGCTGTATTTTGTCAAATGCTTTCTCTGCATCTATTGGGAGGATCATATGGATCTTGTTTTTTCTCTTGCTGATATGATCAATCACATTGATTGCTTTACGAGTGTTGAACCAGCCTTTTATCCCAGGGATAAATCACACTTGGTCATGGTGAATAATCTTAACGTATTGTTGGATCCTATTGGCTAGTATCTTGTTGAGAATTTTTGCATCCATGTTCATCAGGGATATTGGTCTATAATTCTCCTTTTTAATGGGGTCTTTGTCTGGTTTTGGAATTAAGGTGATGCTGGCCTCATAGAATGAGTTTCCCCTCAGGACTGCTTTTGCTGTATCCCAAAGATTTTGAATGGGTGTATTTTCATTATTTTCCATGAATCTTTTGAATTCTTCTCTAATTTCTTGGTTGACCCTTTCATCTTTTAGCACGATGGTCCTTAACTTCCATGTGTTTGAAATCCTTCCAAACTTCTTCTTGTGATTTAGTTCTAGTTTCAAAGGATTATGGGCTGAAAATGTGCAGGGGATGATCCCAATTTTTTGGTATCGATTAAGACCTGATTTGTGACCCAGTATGTGGTCTATTCTGGAGAAAGCTCCACGTGCACTTGAGAAGAATGTGTAGTCAGTTGCGTTTGGATGTAAAGTTCTGTAAATATCTGTGAAATCCATCTGGTCCAGTGTATCACTTAAAGCAGCTCTTGTTTCTTTGGAGATGTTGTGCTTAGAAGACCTGTCGATTGTAGAAAGTGCTACATTCAAGTCACCAAGTATAAGTATATTATTATCTAAGTATGTCTTAATTTTGATTATTAATTGATTGATATACTTGGCAGCTCCCACATTAGGGGCATAAATATTCATGATTGTTATGTCCTCTTGTTGGATAGATCCTTTAAGTATGATACAGTGTCCCTCTTCATTTCTTACTACAGTCTTTGGGATAAACTTTAATTCATCTGATATAAGGATAGCTATCCATGCTTTCTTTTGAGGACCATTTGAATGCAAATGGTTCTCCAACCTTTTATTTTCAGGCTGTAGGTATCCTTATGCCTAAAATGAGTCTCTTGTAGACAGCAAATACATGGGTCTTGCTTTTTTATCCAGTCTGAAACCCTGCGCCTTTTGATGGGGTCATTAAGCCCATTCACGTTCAGAGTTACTATTGAAAGATAGGAATTTAGTGTCATCATGATACCTATTCAGTCCTTGTTTTTGTGGATTGTTTCCTTGGAGTTACTCTTTCTTTTACATAGTCCCCCTTAATAGTTCTTGCAGAGCTGGTTTGGTGGTCACATATTCTTTCAGTTTCTGCCTGTCTTGGAAGCTCTTTATCTCTCCTTCTATTCTGAATGAGAGCCTTGCTGGATAGAGTATTATTGGCTGCATGTTCTTCTCATTTAGGACCCTGAATATATCCTGCCAGCCCTTCCTGGCCTGCCAGGTCTCTGTGGAGAAGTCTGCTTTTATTCTAATGCTTGTCCCCATAAAGGTTAGGGATTTCTTGTCTCTTGCTGCTTTAAAGATCTTCCCTTTATCTTTTGAATTTGCAAGTTTCACCATTAAATGTCAAGGTGTTGAGCGGTTTTTATTGAATTTGGGTGGGGGTGGATATCTCTATCTTCTGGATCTGAATGCCTGTTTTCCTTCCCAAGTTAGGGAAGTTCTCAGCTATGATTTTTTCAAGTATGCTATCTGGACCTCTGTCCCTTTCAGCACCCTCGGGAATCCCAATTAAATGTAGATTTTTATTTTTGAGGGTGTCATTTATTTCCCTTAACCTATCCTCATGATCTTTTGTTTTTCTCTTTTTTCCTCAGTTTCCTTCCTTGCCATCAACTTGTCTTCTATGTCACTCACTCATTGTTCTACCTGGTTAACCCTAGTTGTTACCACCTCCAGTTTGTATTGCATCTCATTTAATTGATTTTTTAATTTTGGCCTGATTAGATCTGAATTCCGCAGTCATGAAGTCTCTTTAATCCTTTATGCTTTTTTCTAGAGCCACCACTAGCTTTATAATTGTGCTTCTGATTTGGCTTTCTGACATTAAATTGTAATCCAAATTTTGTGACTGTGTGAGGGAGTACTGTTTCTGATTCTCTCTTTAGTAGTGAGTTTTTCCTTCTAGACATTTTGCTCAATGCAGAGTGGCCAAAAACAAGTTGTACTGGAAAAAGGAGAAAAAGAGAGAAAAAAAAAAAAAAAGAAAAAAAAAGGGGGGGGGGACAAACAGAAAACAAAAAACAATGGGGAGTATCCTCTGATTCTATATACTGTAAATCCCCCGACTTCCCCTGGAACTTTCCAGTGCTGCTTGGTCAATAACTTGCTTTTCCCCTGTCCTTCTAGCTGGTCTTCTGGGGGAGTGTCCTGCTGTGCTGATTCTCAGGTGTGTGCACCTGGGGAGCTGCCCAGCCCCCTGCCAGGTACAAGGCTCTGTGGGAGCTGTTTATCCTGTGAGGCCCCTGCTCAGTGTCAGATACAAGGTGATACCAGGAGGAACAACAGTGGCAGCAGCCAGCTCTCCAACTCTGGAGTCAGCTCCTGCAGTAACCACTGCAGCTCCCAGTCTGCAGGGGCCTGGATGCTCCGGGGGTGGGGTGCACAGATCTGCACAATTTGGGGTGCCCAGTGGCAGGAATGTTCTCTGTCCTATGTCCTCCTGGCCTCTACCTGTCCTCGGGGGAGCGCCGGATCTTGGGCTGTGTCCCCCAGCACCCTTGGCTCTGGGGTCGACTTTTTAGCTTTATTCAAGAATTATTAGATATGTCTTTCATGACAGTGACCCTTTCAATGAAAACCATATTGAACTCAAGGTTGAAGATAGCATGAGTTGGCATTCTGCATGATGCCTTATCTTCATTTATATGTATTCTCAATATTTTGGTATCTGAAGCTAACATAATTTTCTTGCTTCTTTGAGGTTATGTTTTCTCACATTCTTGCAAGTGAATTTGGAGAGAGAGTATTAAAAGAAACATAGTTCTCCCTGTCATCATTATTCCTACACAAGGCAGGTAATGACTAGGTCCTACTATTTATTGATATTGTTAATTGCCATGATTTGCATTACTTATATAATTTATTATTTATTGATTTAAATATATACTATATATACTTTAAATATTTGTTAATTTTAGATATATCTTGACATTTATAGGTCTTCATTATATCATTGATGATATAAAACTCAACTCAAAGAGCTTTTTTTTTTTTTTTTTTAAGATTTATTTATTTATTCAGAGAGAGAGGCAGAGACATAGGCAGAGGGAGAAGCAGGCTCCATGCAGGGAGCCTGACGTGGGACTTGATTCCGGATCTCCGGGGTCACATCCCGGGCTGCAGGTGGCGCTAAACCGCTGGGCCACCGGGGCTGCCCTCAACTCAAAGCATTTAAGCTGTTATGTTAATTTTGCTGTTAGCTCAGAAAAGAATAGGGTCTGGATCCAGATTTTTTTGGTTTTTATTGCAGCCAACATTCTACTGATCAATATCCCATTCTGCTCAGTTACTTAAGCAGAAAAAGTTTTCAGGTAAGGGGAGTTATGATATTGTTGAAAAACACAATACGCATCACAGCTCCAGTTACAAGTATACCCTGTTTAATTATTATCACTGATATTAAAGAAAGACTTGCATAATCTCACATTGACTCCTTATATAAATATAATATTAAAAATATAAGGACAAAAATAACAAAAGTTTATAAACTTACATTTTCTTTTATAATCAGCTTCAGTAGCATCAGAGAGTTATATCTGAAGAAAAAAATTTTTTCAGTGTTTTTAGAGAAATCTCAGAGGATTATCAGATTACTAGTAGTGCCATGATAAATTTTAAATGATAGTTTCCTGTTTAATTCAGGAGATGGTTGAGATACAAAATTCAATTATATTAGTTAGATGCAAATGGTTATCATAAAATGCTATTCTATCTCTTTGGAGATAATTAACACTTTATCTTAGATTGCCTTTTGCTGCAGTGATGTTGTCTAATTTATTGTAAATGTTCAAACTTTACAGCATGCCTAATTGCCATTAATTCTGAATCTTCTCAAATATTTAAAATAATTGAGAGTATAGCTTTGGAGTATGCTAATTATTTTTAATAGAAAAGGAATTTAATTTTATTTTTAATTAAATTAATTTTAATAATTGGAATTAATAGTGGGTTCCAGGCTATGTGGATAACATTATAAGCTAAATCCTCATGAACATTCTGGGTTTGTCACCATAAAAATAGCATTCAAAAAGCCAGTGGTCTCATAAAGTGTGAATAAAAATTAAAATTAAAATGCAAAATGTAACAGAGAAAATGGGATAATAAAATAAAAATGAAGTTTATTATGAAAACCCACTGTATAGAAATTATATGAAATATTTGTAGAGGAAAATAAAAAGTGCAAATGGATAAATTAGAATGAATAATACCTGAATAGAAATCACTTGGCAGGGAAATTAACATGTATGTAAAAAGAATCCAACCAATGGAACAGAATCAGAGCCTTGAAGCAGACCTACATATCAGAAGGAACTTGATACATGACAGAGGTGGTGTTGCAATTACTCTAGAAATCATAGTCTCTGTGACAAATGATGCTGGGATAATTGGATAGTCACATAGAAACAAAAGGTACCTTTAGTTTTCTCTTCACACTATCTCAACAGTATCATACACATCAATTTTGTGAGAATGAAAATCTCAAGTATGAAAATACTTAAAACTAAAAAAAAATTAAGTTTTAAAAATTTACAACTTTTTAGGCATAATCATTATCTTTTGGTATAGGATTTTCAAACCAGATGCAAAAGAACACATGCTATAAAAGAACTAATTGATATATTTAATTTTATTAAAACTGAAAGAGAAAAAAATGCATGATCAAATGCAGAACAAACAACAACAAAAAAACCTTCTGTTTTCTAAATCCACCATGAAGAAATGAGAAGACAAATCTCAGCCTGAAGGAAGGATATACAGTATATACAATAACAATGATTGGGATTACAAATATATTTTCAAAAAAGATGTCTACAAAAATTGTTTTTAAATCTACATTAGAAAATATCAGAAATATGAATAGACAATTGAGATGAAGAAAAACATGTATGCCTTGTAAACATGAAAAGATGCAGTAGTCTACTAATAAATAGTGAATGTTAAAGTCCTAAGTAGGTCCTGTTTTAGAACATCCATATTGACAAAAGAATCTGTTAATATTAGGTCCAGCAGAAGGTGGAGTGCTTATATTCTCATAGACACTGTGATGAGAATATTCATTTAGTCTAGAACAAATTGGACAATGTTTATAGATTGCACAGAGACACACACAACATAAAAGTATATGTTAATGTGTGGTGCTAGTAATCATCAAATTTGTTCCAAGTTTGGGACAAAGTTTCATCTGACCCAGGGGAAATCTTGAGATAGGAGAGACATGCCCAGGACTGGTCTTCACTCTATTGTTAATGCTGTGGCCTAATTTATGTGGTGGATCCAAGTGTTTGATTTATCTTTTTTGATATGTTTATTTGCTCCTGTTCCGTATATTGTAAATATTGTATGCTAATTTTTTTTCCAGAAGAAAAACAGATGTGCAAAATGAAATGGCTTTCTATTTTAAGAAAATGTGAGCACTTTCAGACAGGTCATCAAAAACCGGAGGCGCAAAAATGATTTCATTACCTAATACATAGAGAAAACATAAAATTATAGTGGTATGATACTAAATTAAAAAAAGATGTTTATGATTCTATCCTCTTTTTTTTTAAGGATTTTATTTATTCATGAGAGACATAGGCAGAGACATAGGCAGAGGGAAAAGCAGGCTCTATGTAGGGAGCCCAATTCAGGACTCGATCCCAGGACCCTGGGATCACGATCTAAGCCAAAGGCAGACACTCAACCACTGAGCCACCCAGGTGCCCCTCTTTTTTATGTCATAGTTTTTCTGCCTCTCAGCCTATTGACATTCCAAAACTGTAAAAAGGAAAATGGCAAACACACACACACACACACACACACACATACACACAATCACTTGATTAACAATCACAATCACAGTAATTTGATCAACAATCAAATATTCTGGAAAGAAATAAATGAAAGAAAACTAAATTACAGGGAAGACTAATCAGTTAAGTTTAAACATATTTTCTTTCAATTACTTTGAATAGGCTTTCTTTAACATCAATTTACTTCTTAAGATCAACTGCAAAATGGTCTATAAGTTATTGACAAGTAATTTCTCTATCTCTCTTTTTAAAGATTATATTTATTTATTCATGAGAGACAGAGAGAGAGAGAGGCAGAGACATAGACAGAGAGAGAAGCAGCCCAGCCCCCCCCACCCCGGGGAGCCTGATGCAGGACTTGATCCCGGGACTCTGTGACCACGCCCTAAGCCGAAGGCAGATGCTCAACTACTGAGGCACCCAGTCATCCCCTATCTCTCTCTCTCTCTTTTTTAAAGATTTACTTATCTATTTGAGAGAGAGAGAGAGAGAGTGCACATGCCAGTGGAGGGAGGGGCAGAGGGAGAGAATCTTCAAGCAGAGTCACTGCTGAGATCATGACTTGAGCTGAAACCAATAATCAGAAGCTTAACCAACTGAGACACTCAGTTACCCCAAGTCATTTTTCATTCTAACCAAATCCTTGTTTTTTGCTTAAGATAGTTGAAGTCAGTTTCTTTCCCAGATAGTAACAGTAATGTAGACACTAAAGTTATGGATCCTGCATTCAAATCTGTTTTCAAGTCTTCCATGACAAATCATCTGATCAAACATTGAACTTGGCTCTGTCACTCATTATCGGGATGTGATTTAACATGCTGGATGCCAGATAACTTCTTTGAAAAATGAGGAAGCTGAAGAGAGAGGCCAGGTTCAAATCACTGCCCTACCACCTACTAGCTGTGCAATGCTATCAAATAGTTTATCTTCTTTGTATACATTCCTCTACCCAGTACCCAGACTCACTCTCAGAATTATATATAAGAATTATATGATTTAATATTTGTGTCAATATGTACATTAGTAGACACATGACAAATGACCAGTTCTTCAAATTGTTCTGTATCTCTGTATCTGTACACTACACCAGCCTTGTCTGGGAAGATATTTCCACTCACAAAGGAAGAACTATCCAACAGTCATGAATTCATAACTTTTGTATGCTAAAACTTCTTGGAGTTGAGTGTTTGAAGTTTTATCTCATCTAACAATGGACAAGTTTTTATAATACATTATAGAAACAACACAAGAGGAGCTAAAGATGCTATCAACTTTTTATCTTTTTTTATAAAATTTGTTTCTTTACTATTTCTCTCACAACTGGTAGTAGTTCAAGACAAAATAAAGAAGGACTTTAGCAATACATCAAGAAAGTAGTACCCAATCTAACTTTAATTCATTTGAGTGTTTTTAGATTTCTATCACTAGCAATAAAGAGACCTCAACAGTTCTAGTTAGATATGACTGTTAGGTTTCAGGGAGTGGAATTAAGGTTTCCACACAGCTGTTTCAATTTGTCGAGTTAAACTGATTCAAAATCACCTGTGATTCAGCTTTTGATCAACCAAAGCACAATGAGCTGAAAGAAGTAGTTATGCTAGATGTCATTCTGCAGAAGGAGATGGGTCCCTTTTCTGTTCATGTTGCATTAGGACTTATTCTCCCATTTACACAGGTGCTTCTGCCCTAATAAAAAGAATATAAACTTTATTTTTTTTATTTTTTTTTATTTATTTTTTTTTGAATATAAACTTTCTTATTTGTGCTTCCCCTTATCATTCATTGTGTCCTCGGCAGAAACATACTCTTGGTAGAAATGCCCCACCTTCCCCTTCAGCCTTATGAAACCTATTCATTTGTCAAGATTCTTCTCCAGCTTAATCCCTCCTTAGACTTACCCTAAAACAAGTGGGACCAATTCTTCCTTTTTTTTTCTCCTCCCTGTTTATTTTATACCTCTATTTTAGATTTTAGTGGTTAGTGTATTTCACACAGTACTGAAATTACTTTTGAACATCTGCATTTTAGATTATAATTTGAAGTAATGCTGGACAAAATATGTTTAAAAAAACAGAAATTTTAAAAATTTGCAAATATTAGCAGAATAGGTAAAGACATGATTGAAACCTGTAATAAACTGGAAACTATGAATTCACATATTTGATAGTTTTGAAATTGATAAATTCAGACTTCGATTTTCACAGTAGTGGGAGCCAGGTGGGAAAGGCAATCAGAATAGTTTCTGTAGAAACAAGGTGAAACCAAACCAGATTTTTGAGAAGCATAATACTTCCTGATACAAATAATTTCTCATGTGGTCGTCAGTGGAGATACTAGTCAACATAATGGGTCTTCTCAAAAACATCATTTTAAGACCCATGTGATTTGTTGTACTATTTCTCATCATAGCCCTCACCTCAGTTGATCACATCTCACCAAAATACAGTAGAGTGAAAGAAGTTCTCTTGGGTACCTGTCTAATATTGTTTACTTATTGTGCTCATGATAGTTTGGGTTAAGCAAGAGATCAGTGTTAGACATGGAGAGAAAAAGATAAATTGATAGTCTTTAGAAAATCTTCATAAATTTTGTTTCTTTTAGCTGAAGTTTTGTATTGTGTCAATTGATAGGCTATTCAAAAAAAGTGAAACTTTATTACCTTTAAGTGTAGAGATATGTTTAGCAATTGATCAAATTGAGGATATGTTTGACACTCTCATGAAATTAGAGTCAAAATAGGGCAGAGCTGTAAAACTAAACAATGAAATAGAAGGTAGGAGGCCAAGGGGGTAGAAATCTCTTTCATTGCTTGATTAATTACAATGCACATGTATACATTTGATTTTAAAATCAAAAATTAAAATATTTATCAAAATATTGTTTTCAGGACATGACTTTAGATTTTCTTTAATGCACAGAAAAAATGAGTTTCTGAGTAACAACCTTAAAACATGACTATTTGTATCAAGCTGTAATTAATTATAAGACCAATTACCCATTAACAAAACTTCAGTTCATTATAAGTAGTATCATCTCCATGTAGGAGGTGGCATTTCTTTCCAATCTCTATATTGGGAGGTCATACATTGAGTTCTTACAAACATGGTATTATATAATTAAAAAATAGGTTAAGTTGAATAGGAAGAGCTTCCACATTTAAAGAGCTTTGAAGCTGTCACTCCCATCCTTACAAGAAAAATGCTGAATGAATGGATAATCAGTGATTTTTCTTTAGTCAAAAAACAGATTTCATGGCAAAATGCCACTGATAAATCTGGAGGCAGGCTAATCCAGAGTCCCTGTCAAGATGTGCTTACTTGGAGCCATGAACTGGAAGGACACATATGTTAATTTGGGTGAATTGCTGGAGGCCATTTGGACTAGCATGAGGCTAAAACCTCCTAGGGGCTGCAGAATTCAGAATTCAGAATCAGCCTTCAGAATTTCATGGATTTTACCCCCGGTAACTCCACTAGGTTCTCATGACAAAGAGTTGGGCAAGATTCCCTCATGGTTCTGGCTTGGAGAGGGGAAACAATCACTGTGAAGTACATCTAAGGTACATTCTCCACAACAAAACATTGTTCTCCATTATAACATTCAATTCATATATTGGAAAAGAAGAACAATCTAAAATCAATAATCTATGCTTCTACCTTAGGAAATTAGAATAACTTCCCTCCATAATTTAACCTAAAGTTAGAAGAATAAAATAAATAATAAAAATTAGAGGATAAATCAATGAGATTGAAAAGCCGGAAAATCAACAGAATCAAAAGTTGATTCCTTGAAAAGATCAATAAAATTAATAAACCTCTAGCCAGGGTAATTGAGAAAAAACAGGAAGGCCCAAATTATAAATTACCAATTTCAGAAATAAAGACAAAAAGTCACACCTAGTGATATGGATATTATAATAATAATAAGATAATAAGATGAACAGTTTTAGGATCCCAAATCTCAATTTGATAACTAAGATCAAATAGATTTATTCCTTGAAAGACAGACTACCAAAACCTAAACAATGTCAAATACCACCTAAGGACACAGAAGTCCTTACTTCCTAATTCTATGTGATTTATGTGCATGTGTTGGGGGGTGGGGTGTATTCCCAATGCCTATTACAGTTTCATTAATGATTGGGAATAAATAAAATTTTTCGAAAAAAATTAATAACCCAATTTTAGCTGCTCCACTTAAAGCCCAGGGACTTTAGCCTTACAGTTCAGAAGACTTACTAGACTGATCATCTAAAGAAAGAGCGATACTTTCTTCTGCAGCCTCAAAAGTAGAAAAAAAATTCTCCCACATTTTTCTATATGCCATCTCATTCATCACAATTAATTCTTTCCCAGAAAGAAAGAATGAATAAAGTTAGGGTAATTATTAGGATAAGATAATGTATTACTTTTTCATATATTTTAAGGGAGTGATATTTTGAGCCAAAAGATACAGTAAGATGAGATGATTAATAGTTGGGGGGAGACTAGTAGAGTGAGGTAGTAATTATGAAATAATCTACTCACTGTATCATTTCCCCTCAATAACTCCACATGCAAACAAAAAAGGGAAGAAGAAATCAATACTAACAATTTTAGATGAACTATGCACTATTCAATAGGTTATAGTCTGCTTACTTTAGTAAAATTCCCAGATATCTTCTGTATATTTCTTGGACTTTATTTTATGAAAAAAAATACATTAGTTGTAAAATAATAAGTATTAGAATAAAACTTTAAACATTAATAATAGGAAGCTATGTATGTTATATAAGCTAAGATATAAAACATTTTTTAAGTAAATGCTCACATAGAATAGTCTATAACACTACCTCATGTCATTATGCTACAAGCACATAGTTTGTGCAATTAAGATACTTATTCTGCATCACCTTCAGGTTGTGATGTACAAGTGCAAAAAGTATTTGTAATGGGCATATTGAACATGGTATTTTATTATGGAATGGTTCTAATAAGCAGATACATCCCTAATCAAAACTATAATTTGCTTGGGGCGGCTGGGTGGCACAGTTGGGGAGATGTTGCATTAAGTATCTGACTCTTGATTTCGGCTTAGATCATGACCTCAGGGTTGTCAGATCAAGCCCTACCTTGGCCACCACGCTCAGCACAGAATATGTTTAAGACTGTCTCTCCCTCTCCTTTGCCCTTTATACCTCACTCCTGTCTCTTTCTCTCTAAAATAAATAAATAAATCTTATATATATAGTTTCTATTTTTTTACCCTGTTAGTTCCTATTATTCCAGTAAGATGTATTCCACTCACTAATAGATAAAGGTATATAAATTCAAATATTCTGGTCAATTTTGTTGATTTTATAATTGCCCTCAGGTTTTAGAATCAACTTCTTTTAATTTTTCCATTGTTATCCTTGTCAATGAAGAGAAAGTGAATTTGCAGAAAACCTATATTGAATTGCTACCTTTGTCCATTTTAACCTTAGAATATCAGTGAGAAGCTTGATGTGAAAATAATATTTAAAGAGGCATATGTTGATATAGTAGTAGAAATATAAAATTGAAATCCTTTATGCTATACATCTTAATTACAGTATTGAGATAGAGAACATAATATATGGTGGAGTAAAGATAGGAAAAATAGTTTGTGCTCATGAAATCTGAATGGCTGTGTATAGTTATTAGCCCCAAAGATCTCTGCAAGTGAGAAACTTGCTCCAGATGTAACATATATTAGTAATTAAATCAAGATATAGGGAACACGATGTCTTCTTAAATATTATGTATATAAATAATACAGTTTACAGTTTGAGAGTTCTCAGAGAGACCATCTGTGTAAATTTATATCCTGTTTCTTTATAATATATGTGCCTGTACTTCAGCCTAGAGTTCCTTTATAATTAATGTTTTTTTCATTTAAAAATTCATTAAAAGGAAACTCAAGGAGTTCTTGTCTTCACTACTTTTCTCTATTTCAAAGAAGCTTTTTCCAAGCCATAATTTATGAGGTAATGTAATAATGCTCATTAGCCCAACAGAATTCTTAAAATTGTAGCAAAAAATAATTTGAGTCCTTTGGGTCTTCAGAAAAGAGGAATTGCAGAATTGGAGATTTTGTAATGAACGTCTAATGTCTGTTACCAGCATCATGTTTAACTATCTGCTCTGAGTCTCTGACAGTATACAACATTCGCATCATGCATGTGATATTATTTTTGCAAGACTGACCATTCGAAATAATTTAGATAAACATTGCAAGGTCTGTCCTTCAATTAAAATGATTAGCTGAGACCCACATATTAAGGGAAGTTAGCCTGAAAATAGGTGTTACTGGCAGCACTGATCTCTAAGCATCACAGAGGTAAGAAACCTCTCCAGCAAAACTCAGACTATGTAACAGAGTTGATCTGGTCCCAAATCATTGTTACCTCCCACCCTGATACTTTTTAAAAGAAGTAAAAGCAAATGAACTGTTCAAGAAACATCCTTATTCTGCTCTGAAATTTTTAACCAGTTAGTCAAGGTTGACAGTGATACTGATGAATACTGATAATCAAGAGTTATGAGTAAAGCCATTTGATAAGTTACTTTAAAGACTTTCTTCACGAAGACCAAAGAAATAATGCTAAAAGAAACAAATAAATTTTAAAAAATGAAGGCACTATTAAAGATCAGGGGTACACCCCCCAAAAAAGCCACCATAACTAAAAGTTAACATTGATAATAACAAAAAAAAAACTTAGATTACCAAAGGATAAAGGTATTATAATTGTCAGATAAGGAATGTAAAACAGCATTTATGAAGTGTTTAAGGACATAAGGCATAAAACCACAAGGATGGACAATATTTTATAAAAAATTATATATGAATCAGAAAGATAAAAGCAAATGGAAGTATGAAAAATTATAAACTTACAAATTTAAACCAACATAACATTTAAACCAACTTAACTTAAAAAGTTAAGTACTAGATTAAACATTACTCAAGAAAAAATTATATACAGGAAGATAAATAAGAATAAATTACACAGAATGAAGTAGCAAGACAAAGGAGATAGAAAACAGAAAGGAGGCAGGAAGGGATGAAAAGGATAGAATAAAAAATTCTATAATTGGAGTCCAAGGAGGAGTGAATTAAACAAATGTGGTAAAGTCAGAATATAAACACAAAGCATTTTTGGATTTTCAATAACTAGAGACAGGTACAATTTCAATACTTTAAATAAAATCTTTAAAAAAAAAGGATGAAGACATAAACATTTGACATAGTGTAATCAGAAATCCACAATTCACAAGTGGTTATAGGAGCACTAAAAATAATGGAAACTGAATATCATATTTCTTAAAGATTTATTTATTTATTTATTTATTTATTTATTTATTTATTTATTTATGAGAGAGAGAGAGAGAGAGAGAGAGAGAGGCAAAGACACAGGCAGAAGGAGAAGCGGGCTCCTTGCAGGGAGCTCGATGTGGGACTCTATCCTTGGACCTGGGATCATGCCCTGAACCAAAGGCAGATGCTCAACTGCTGAACCACCCAGGTGTCCTGAAAACTGAATATTAGATTGTGAAACTTAACTTTAAAACTTAAAAATAGTAGTATTCAAGAGATACAGTTGCTAGCATTAATGCACACCACTTTTTTCCATAGACGTGATATGAAATTCCATCAACTTCAAAAGCCTATGGGATCCAAGTCAGTGCTGTCAGTCTGTGGCTCTCTTTGTTGCCAGAGTCACTCAGAAAATTGGCTCATTATGCTATCAAAATATGCTGTATGTACTGTGAATGAGCCTTTTGTGCAACAGGCGTGTTGGAATGCCAGAGTAGCGAGCAGGGCTTCCTCAAGCTTTCAAGAACAGGTCTGATAGTTACTTTTGTGCCTGCTTGCCAATGAATACTTGTATGTTTGGAAAAGTCTAGTGTAAAACTTCCCTTCATTATGATATATACTTGGTGGTAAGATTGTGGGTAGGGAACCATGTGGGTTCCTCCTACCTTTAATCATCAGGGTCCACTAATGTTTACCAGAAGAATCCAGTAATTGCTGAACAAAGAAATCAGCACAGGTCAGTTTACACACACACACACACATACACACACACTCACTCATGTAATTATATATAAAAGGTAAAGTATTAGCCTATAATTTTAGGTTTTTAAGATGAAGAGTCATCGGTATTACCATGGAGAAAGATTGTTAGCAAACAGTCATTTTCAAAATAAAAAGTCATAAAATACCAATGAATTTTGTCTTCTTACTCCACATTAGCAAATACAGGTTCTTACGTTCCAATTAGAAAAATAAATATTTAAACATACCTATCTGTATGCTTGCAATGAAATGACTGAGTTTGACATGAGAGAGAAAGTTCAATCTGTATTGATGAAACATTTTGGAAACATTTTAACTTTATCATAGCACATAGCTTAAATTTTTTTAAAACACGATGCAAAAATCAGTTTTCTGTCTTACTTTAACTTTTTAAAAAAACATTAGCCAAATTGATAATTTTCATATTTCATTGAAATGTCATCTAAATATATTTTAGCTAATTTCCCAGATTATATTCATTCTCCCTTCACAGAAATTACTCATGGTTAAAGATAATCACATCAGGGGATCCCTGGGTGGCGCAGCGGTTTGGCGCCTGCCTTTGGCCCAGGGCGCGATCCTGGAGACCCGGGATCGAATCCCACGTCGGGCTCCCGGTGCATGGAGCCTGCTTCTCCCTCTGCCTGTGTCTCTGCCTCTCTCTCTCTCTGTGACTATCATAAAAAAATAAATAAATAAATAAATAAATAAAAAAGATAATCACATCAGTAGTACCCAGGCTCGCAAAATAAACTCATCCAAAAAAACAAACGAACAAACCAAAAGCAACAAAAAATTCCTAATGCCATAAATAGCAAGACTGTTGGAATAATTAGCTGGCTTTAAAAGGACACAGTTAATTGGATATATAGAAAGAGAACAAATAAGTATAGTCGTATTTTTAACATAGCAAAATAGCATATTCTTTTGATTTAAGGTGATACTACTTCTGCTTTGGATGACTTGCCCACTCTCCCTTAAAACACTTGAGATAGGATATGGTTCAGATTTCAAAATCCTCAGAATTAGAAAGATACACAGTATATAAGTAATGCTGACAGGATAGGCAAGGGTATATTGACATTTCCTCAACAGAACTTGTGAAATACCACACTGTCAATGAGACACATAAGGATTCTAGGTTGCCTTCCTCAGTTTAGGTCAGGCTTATCTGCCAAGAGGTTATGAAACAAACAAACAAACAAAAACAAAACAAAATGGAGAAACCCTTTATTTCTTAGACATTGAAATTCAGAATTACAGATAGGAGAATGTAGATATAAGTTCCTTTTTATAAGCTTTCCTTCATTTCACAATACCTACATAAAGGTTCAAGAGAAGACTAGTTATCATCCCTAAGAGTTTCTATATTTACTATACTTGCTATCCATTGTTATACACCCTCACCTTCCATTGCAGCCAATGCCATAGGAACCCTATTATAATTTCAGTTTGTCCCTTCGATAGAAGGACTAAAACTCACACTGTGTGACATCTTCCACCATGCTTTATATTCCCAGATCCATAAGGTTCTTTCTAAAAATAGTTACTTCAAAAGAAATAAATTTGAATTTCTATTTTACAATAGAAATTGGGTATGAGGAATCATACCCAACAAATTTTTGGTTGACTTTGAGTGCAAAAATAAAGTAAATGCACAACAATAAGTGAAAGTGGATTTTCTTAACTCCTTTTTAAAAAAATTGTATAGGAATTTTTTTTTAATGTACTATTTTCTAGAGGGGAAATCACACATTTCTATGATGGCTATTCTGGGTAATTGTTTTTCTTTTTGTTGTAACCTATTTTTAACTTTTCACACTTAAAAAAAAAAAAACTTCAGTTGGGACTGATTTGTTTAATCATTAAATTTAAATTGGCTATTGGGATTGTGTTTGGTCATTTGATAGACACATAATAATTTTGTAAAATCAAGTATCTCTGAGTGCCAGAACTCTAAGTTCTCCTTGCATATAAATATTTAATAATTGCAACATAAATGGGTAAATTCAGGTTCTTTTATCATTTGTGGGTCTGGTAGTCTGTTTAACATTCTGGAACTGTCACAACCAAAATGGCTTCTAGGTTATCTCCATACAAAATTATTGCTCATCATCTGGTTCTATTTGTTTTGTTAACAATGGTATTTCAATGATATAAATTGCTACCTTAATTTTATAGAAACTTCTATTAATAAGTCACATGCTATCTGGATAAGCTGTTTTTAAAAATACAAATAAAAAATTACATAACAAAAATGTTTTCTTAGAGACTATAAGTTCCGCATTTTCTCCCAAGATAATGATTCTTTCTCACTTACTTTGTAACCTTGTTCTTCCTGGAAAATATTGTTGCTGCCAATGTGTGACTATGAGTGAAAATTAAATCCAATTTAGACAAGTGAGATTTGAGCTTACTGAACACTATTTCTTGTGCCGAACATTATTTGTAATCAATCTTTCCAACTCTTCCAAATTATTTGAATGATGCTGGAAAACCAAGGCCTAAACAGACAAAACAGAGCTCCAGACATTCAGGAGCTCAAAGGAGGAGAGGAAAATATGAGATTCATGTGCTTCTAGGACTGGGAAGGAGGATTTACATTCAGGAATACAAATGGAGGACTCAAGAAAGCAAATAGAGGAAGAGGCTCCTGCTTTTCAAGCAGTGAATCCTTATGTAGATCTTGTATTAATCAAGGTAAAAAGAACTAAGAAAGTGAGTAAAAAAATAATAAAACAGTATTAAGTAAGTATTAAGTGTCTTTCAATGATTCATAATCTGACCAAACAGGATATGTACACATGAAACAGAATTAATTAATTATTCATAATAAATTTTGTGTTTTTAAGGTGAAACTATGAGTTCACACTAAAAGTTCTATAGAAATATTGATGTAGATATAGATATTGGTATGAAATGATCAAAGTGAACATCTTTGAAGTGAAAAATAAAAATATGAAAGTCATAAAATAAGGCACCTGGGTGGCTCAATTGAATAAGTGTCTGCCTTTGGCTCAGGTCACATGGTCTCAGGGTCCTAGGATGGAGCTCCACATGGGGCTCCCTGCTCAGCAGGAAATCTGTCTTTTTTTTTTCTGCCCCTCTTCCTCCTTGTGCTCTCTCTCTCTCTCAAATAAATAAATAAAATCTTTAAAAAAGGAAAGTAATAAAGTAAAAATGAAAATTGGGTAAGGGGTGAATGGTACATTAGAAGATGAGCTTAAGAGAACCCTACTAAATAGAATCAATTGGTGAGCTGGGAGATTAGACAAGGAATCTCAGAGAACACATCATGCTGTGTGTGTGTGTGTGTGTGTGTGTGTGTAAGAGAGAGAAAGAGAATAAAATTGAACTTAACACACACAGAAGACAAATACATTTCCATCATCCATCAGTTCCTGTTATGCATGAATAGGAGAGCAGGCAATAGGGAGAGTAGTTGGGAAGATATACAAAGAAATACTTTTTAAAAAATTGTCTATAATTGAAAAGAAAGCATAAATTCTTACATTTTCATTGTCAACCCAAGATAAGAAAAGTCAATTTAAAATAATGCATACTGGGACACCTGGGTGGCTCAGTGGGTGAGCATCTGCCTTTGGCTCAGGTCGTGATCCCGTGGCCCAAGTCCCACCTTGGGCTCCCTGCATTGAGCCTGCTTCTTTCTCCCTCTGCCTGTGTCTCTGCCTCTCTGTGTGTGTCTCTCATGAATAAATAAATAGAATCTTTTAAAAAAATAACCCATACCTTTCATGTACGAATGAAATTTTAGAATTCAAAGAAGTTGTTTCACTGAAAGTTCCATGGGATGGTATAGGATTAGAAACAACTATTAAATTAATAACTAACAGAGAGTCAACTGAATTCTCATCAGTAACCTTAGATATAAAATTTGGAAGGAATGTCTTTATGTTTCTGAAGTAGAAATATTTAACTAGAACACTAAACCAAACTAACACTGAATTACGAGAACTCAAAAAAAAATTAAAGCATCCCCAAATATACAACATTTCTTACTCGTCCATCACCCAATTGAGCAATTTACTAGAGGATACACTTTGAAAAAAGGAACAATGACTCTAAGAGACATATTTTACAAGAAATAGTGAAGAACAATAAAACCAGTGTAACATATACTTTGCCTTGAAAGTGGTTTAGAAAAATGACAACTTTAAAGTAAATTTAATTAATTGATGATCTCAATGTAGAATAGGTTCTTCAGCCCAGTGATATTAAGAGATGGCAGGAGGTGGGAGGAAGAAAAAAAATAAAATAAATTCTAGGAGTTTTGATTTGTATGATACAAATATAAAGAAAATGATGAACAATAAAGCATTACATAGAAATATCAAATCTTTAGGGGCACCAGAGTGGCTCAGTGGTTGAGCGTCTGCCTTTGGCTCAGGTCATGATTCTGGGTCTGCGGATCGAGTCCCACATTTGGCTCCCTGCAAGGAGCCTGCTTCTCCCTCTCTCTATGTCTCTGCCTCTCTCTCTGTGTCTCTCATAACAAGTAAATAAAAATTTTTAAAAAAAGAAGATATCAAATCTTAAAAATGAATGTTAAAATTTCAAGTGCAATCATTTCAAAAGTATTTAGATGTTATACTTCTATTTATTTTTAAGATTTATTTATTTGAGTGAGAGGGAACATTGTGGGGGGAGGGACAGAGGGAGAGGAAGAGAGAATCTTTAAGCAGGCTCCATACTGAGTGGGGAAACTGAAGTGAGGCTCGATTCCATGACCCTGAGATCACCACCTGAGCTAAGCCGAAACCCAGTCGGATGCTTAACTGACTGAGCCTCCCAGGCACCCTGAGATATTAAACTTTTAGCACATTAAAGAAGAAAATGGAACTATGAAAACTACATGAGTTAATCAAAAGATAAGAATAACATTTTTTTTAAGCAGAGAAAATAGAAAACATAAAATATGTTGCCAGTGAAATAGTCTAAGTATCTCAGTAATCACAATGAAATGAATATCTAACAATTAACAATATAAGTGCTTAGTCACAGATAGGGCTTTAAAAAATGTGATCCTGTTTCCTGCTTAAAAGAATTATACTTAGAAAATAATGGCTTATAAGTGTCGGTACTAAAGAAGGAACAAAGTGTATAACCGGTACATGTAAACACACACTCATACACACAAACATTCAGATATGTTATTATCAATGTTAGAAGAGAAGGAATATTAGTTAAATACATTTAAGAGGACAAATAGGTATCTTTATACTTAATAAGATCTATAATCCTTCAAAAGATGCATGCATTCATTCAATATATGACACGGAAAATTTATATTATATTGGGCATTTTGGCCTCTAGGAAGAAAGCAGGTAACAGACCTAATTTCACAGAATTGTGAAATAAGGAATGGAGTTTCTTTAAACAGAGAAGGCAAGGACCACCGGAAGAAAGGATAGTAGCAATGACACGGTAGAGTCTGAGATCTTAGCTTGGAGCATGTTTCTCTCTTTTTTTTTTTTTTTACCTGCCCAGAACAGCAAGTTTTTTGTTTGCTTTTCTTTGGTATATTGTTTTATTGGAGTTCAATTTGCTGACATATTGGGGCATGTTTCTTTTGAGTTGTCTGGAAGAAGACCAAGTACAGATGTCTATTTTAGATGGTATTGCATACACTTCAATTATGTCATAGATTTCAAATACTAGTTTTGTTAGTGATTGTGATAATAAGCAAGTACCATATGAAAGTTAGCCAGAAATAGCAAATAAGGGTGACTTTAACCAATATGATTCTGACATTTGAGAAGTTGTGAAGTGATTAACAGGCACATATGTGCTTTTAGTATTTATTTAATTGTGCTTAATTTCTTCTATTTTATATGTATTATTTTTTTCAAAAGGCTGCTGATTTGTTAGGGCATACATCTTTATTAAGGTGTTTGGCCTAAGCACTCTTACCTATTTCTTTTGGCTTAGGGTCCCTATGAAAAACTACTGAGATACTAAAGGTACTGTGATCAGAGAAAGCTTGAAAAATTGATCTAAATTGTTAAAATTATACTTGAGAGAACCAAATTACTAAGTTTCCAAACTGAAGATTTCTAAGTATAGTTCTCATACTTTAATCTCTTAACTCTAAACCTATCCTTCCTCTACTCCAGAATACCAAGTAAAATTTTATTCTTCTACTATATTTTGTTGTGAAGGGGAGTAATTTACAGTGTCCTCTTTCATAAATGTGTACTAGATGGAACGTCTTAGGACTTATCATTGAATGTAAATAAGGAGAAGTAATGTTTTGTTCCCTTCACCCACTAAGGTTATCTCCCTAATGTCTATCTATCATTTGTGATTCATTTGGCAGGGAAAATAAGCCTATATGCATAGTCTAGCAGAAAGCAGTTGTTAAGCACTGTGCCATAAAATTATACTAGTTGATGATACCGTGGGCCCAAACATGGATAGAGAACAGAGATAGAAAGAGCATGGGGAAACCACATCTTGTTGTAACACAGAGTTCGAGACTAGGAACCAGAGCATGATCTCTACCACAATCTAGCTGTGTTACCATGGACAACCCATTTAGTTAGTCTTCAGGGTCTCAGTTTTCTGTTCATATGGAAAATGTTAATTCACATACTTATCAATCTAAGAATAATTTATCAGTATATAGAATATTTAGAGGAACTTCATAATGAAAATAAACAGTATATACTCTAAGTTACTATGAAATCTATTAGGTCAAATTAGGACATACCATTATTTTTTATTTTAGAATCACTTAAGATTGTAGAAAAAAATCCATACTCTTTGGCTTAGTGTGAGCCTATCATAGCCTTTTATTAATTGGCCATTATTTAATTTTGCAATTTTTTCTTCTACCACAAACTATGCCACATTTTTAGCAATGTATATTAATGTTTTATGTGGTTTCACTTTTCCATGCCTTGATTTTAAATAACTGATTTGTTAATATATTAATGAATGAAGAAAACCACACATAAAATCCAATAATGTCCAACAGAATGTATTACAATATATGTGAGAGAATCAAAATGTGCTTTGGAAATTTAGAATAATAAGAGCTATTAGAAATTATTCTTTTCAAAACCACAATGAGATACCACTTCACACCAGTGAGAATGGGGAAAATTAACAAGACAGGAAACAAGAAATGTTGGAGAGGATGTGGAGAAACCCTCTTGCACTGTTGGTGGGAATGTGAACTGGTGCAGCCACTCTGGAAAACTGTGTGGAGGTTCCTCAAAGAGTTAAAAATAGATATTCCCTACGACCCAGCAATTGCACTGCTGGGGATTTACCCCAAAGATACAGATGCAGTGAAATGCCAGGACACCTGCACCCTGATGTTTCTAGCAGCAATGTCCACAATAGCCAAACTGTGGAAGGAGCCTCGGTGTCCATCGACAGATGAATGGATAAAGAAGATGTGGTCTATGTATACAATGGAATATTCCTCAGCCATTAGAAATGACAAATACCCACCATTTGCTTCGACGTGGATGGAACTGGAGGGTATTATGCTGAGTGAAAAAAGTCAATCGGAGAAGGACAAACATTATATGGTCTCATTCATTTGGGGAATTTAGAAAATAGTGAAAGGGAATAAAGGGGACAGAAGAAAAAATGAGTGGGAAATATCAGAAAGGGAGACAGAACATGAGAGACTCCTAACTCTGGGAAACGAACAAGGGGTGGTGGAAAGGGAGGTGGGTGGGGGTGTTGGGGGTGACTGGGTGACGGCAGTGAGGGGGGCACTTGATGGATGAGCACTGGGTGTTATGCTATATGTTGGCAAATTGAACTCCAATAAAAAAAAAAAAGATTGTTCCCATGATTGTTGTCTTGCTATAGATGATTGTTGCCATTATTACTAAATGGGGTTGGTAATAACGGTAACAGGCTGAATGCCTTCCATTTGGCAAACCATCCTTTGCCTTTCTCCACCTTCCTCTCTAACAACAAAGTGGTTAATGGGAAACCATAGTTGATCAGTCAGAAGATATGGATGATATTAGAGTTTTTATTTACCTAACTTTCTTACTGTGTTATATCTGTTGGGCTTCACCCTCCATGGAAAATCATGGCTCCTATTGAGAAGCTTCACTATAAAACTTTATTAGATCTTCTTCCCTTCATTCCTTCAAGTAAATGGATCATAATCCTTCTGCTCTTATAAGGTTTACATTTTTACACTTTATGTTGTGGTACCATTCAATTACTGATAGAAATGAGGAGTCTTCTAATTTTAGCGCTGACCTGTGAAGAGCTTAGGATTTGTCACTGCCATTCTTATAGGAAAACAGCAGAAATATTTGAACAGTAGTGACTTTTCTTGGATCAGTCAGAGAGCTGAATTAGCAGCACAAATTTCCACACTGAAATCTACAGAAATAGCTGAATCCAGACAGTAACAGCCAAGATCTGCTTACTTGGAACAGGAGTTGCTAGAGAGAAAACCTAGTAAGAAAACTTAAATAATATTTTGAATGACTGCTGGAGGCCAAGTGTGGCTTAGTGAGAGTAAGAACCTCCAGAGGTGCTGTCCTGTGGGCCCCCATACTTTATGGTCTACATTGAAGGTCTTCATGATACACATGTTAGAAAAATACCTTTTTGGCTCTGGCTGAGAAATAGGATGTCATTTAAATGCTCAATGCATTCTCCACAACAAAGTGTTTATCATACTTTTCTTCTAGATGGGAAAGAACCCTGAGTCCCCAACTATCCCCCTCTGCCAGGTACCTGTAGCTTTCTTTTCTTATTAAGACAGTGAAGGAAGCTCGACTACTGGTCACAGTCCTGAGATATGGGCCCACTGAAAAACTAGTAGTTAATTATTAAGATTAGAGAGTACTCCCCATTGACACACACACAGATTACCTCTAGACCAATAGGACTCTAGTCAAGAACACTAGTTTAAAGCTAAAAGGGCTGTAAGATACATACAGACCATCTGAGAAAGAGTTTAGGAAGTCCAAAGTTGAAAGCAGAGATAAAAACAAATGCATCAGAAGAATTTGAAGCTTCTGGCACCTATAACTACAAAAATTATTAAACACAGCCCAACTTTTAGCCAGATTAATATAGTTTCACCCTAAAGGCCTATTTACCTCAGTTTCTATTACTTAATACAGGATGTCTGAATTTAACAAAAAAAATCATGAAGCATGCTAAGCAATAATTTAAGGAAAGGAAAAAAATATAGTACAAAAGATAAAGTCAACATCAGAACTAGACTCATAAATGATGCAAATTAGTAAATTATCAGACAGAAAATTTTAAATAACTGTGATGAACACATTGAGAACTCTAAAGGAAAAAAGCAGGCAACTTTCAAAAACATACGGTAACATAAGCAGAGAGACAGAAATTGTAAAAAAGAATCAAAATGTTAAGGGGAAAAAAGCCTGAAACATAATTGAAGAAGGCCTTTGAGAGGCTCATCTGAATATTGGACCCACTGGAAGCAAGTATTAGACATCTTGAAGATAGTTCAATAAAACTTCCTAAGAAATGTGGGAGAATTTCAAAAGGTGTGATATACACATGATTAAAATATGAGAGGAGAAGAAAGAATTGAGCAGAAGCAATACTTGAAACAGTAATAGCCAAGAGCTTTCCAAAATTGATTACAGACACCAAACCACAGGTTTAGTATTCTCAGAGAATAATAAGAAGTATAAATACTAAAGAAAACAAAACAAAAACCTGGATTTCTATATTTAGGAACATTATCTTTCAAAAATGAAAGAAACATAGACATTATCTAGTGTATATGTGGGTATGCTTGCACACCCACACACACCCTGATGGATTAATCATCACTAGAACTTCCTTGCAAGAAATGTTAAAAAGAAGAAGTGCTTTAAATAGAAAAAAAAGACATAGAGCAGGAACTTAAACTACATAAAACAGAAAAGTGTTAGAGAAAAAAATAAAAGAAAAATAAAATATTTTCATTTTGTCATTTTTAAAGGTTTTAAAAGATAACTATATAGAATAATACCAGTTTTGATGTATTACTGTATGGTTATAGCATGTGGCTAAGTAAAATGAATGAGAGCAAAAATCATAAGAATGGAGGATTTGAGACTACATGCTATGAGGTAGCTACACCACGAGTGAAGTGGCATAGTATTATTCGAAGGCAGATTTAAATTAGTTAAAAATATATGTTGGAAACTCTAAGGCAACCAGTAAAACAAATTTAAAGATGTATATGTATAGTTGATATGCCAAAAAAGGAAAGAAAGTGGAACCATATAGACAGGTCAATTATAAACAGACAAGACAAAAATATGAGAGTGGAAGGAAAAGGAGAAACAAAGAACAAATGCAATAAACAGGTATGAACGTGGTAGTTTTTAATTCTATTATATAAATAATTAACTACAAGTTCCAAACAAGTAGAAATAAATAATCTGAATAGCTCTTTATCTGCTAAAATTGCTGAATCTGCAACTAATAACATTCCAAAACCGAGTCATCAAGCCCAGATAGTTCCATTGTTAAATTATACCAAATATTTAAGTAAGAAGTGACATCAATTCTCTACAATATATTCCAGAACATAGAAGGAGAGGAAGTGCTTTCTAACCCATTCCATATGGCCAGCATTACCTTATTACCAAAACCATACAAAGACAATATGAGATAATAGAACTATAGGCCAATTCTGTCATGAACATAGCTGCAAATATCCTCAACAAAATATTAGCAGATTGAGCCCAACTGTATATAAAAAGACTTACATGCCACAGCCTAAGTGGGATTTGTTCCAAGGATGCAAGCCTGGTTGAACATAGGAAAATCAATTAATGTAATTCACTACATCATTAGGCTAAAGAAAAAAGTGATCGTATCAATTGACACAGAAAAATGGTTGAAAAAATCCAATTTCCATTCAAAATTAAAAAAAAAAATACAAGACCTCTCTCAGGTAACTACAAATAGAGTGCAAATTTTTCAATTTGGTAATGAATGTCTACAGAAAACCTATAGCAGATATCATATTAAATGGATAAAGACCAAACACTTTACTCTGAAACCTGGAATAAGCAAGGGTGTATCTTACCATTCCTACTCAGCTTTGTACTGGAAATCCTAGATAATTCAATAAAACTAGAAAAGGAAATATAAGTTATTCACATAAGGAAAGAAAATATAAAACTGTCGATATTCACACATGACATATTTGTCTATGTTGAAAGTCCCAACAAATCATAAAACAAAACAAAACTGCTGGAACTAACTGTGATTATAGCCAGGTCACAAAATACAAGGTTGATATAGAAAAATCAATTGCTTTCGTATATACAAGCAATGAACAATTGAAATTTGAAAAAAGACTTGAAAAATAATAGAATGGAACTAAATGCTTATGCATAAATCCAACAAAATTTCTATATGATCTATATGTGGAAAATGATGAAGGAAATCAGATAAGATCTTAAGAAATGAAAAATATACCATATAAATTCCATTCCCCCCAAATTGACATATAGGCTTAGCACAATTCCTTTCGAAATCTCAGTAAGAGGGACACGTGGGTGGCTCAGTGGCTGAGCATCTGCCTTTGGCTCAGGTCATGAGGTCCTGGGATCGAGTCCTGCATCAGGTTCCCCACAGGGAGCCTGCTTTTCCCTCTGCCCGTGTTTTTGCCTCTCTCTCTCTCTCTCTCTCTCTGTGTATCCCATGAATAAATAAATAAAATCTTTGGGGAAAAAAAGAAATCTCAGTCAGATTTTTGTAGTTACAAACAAAATTATTCTAAGATTTATATGGAAAGACAATAGAACTAGAATAGCTAAAACAATTTGTAAAAAGAATACAGCAGGATGAATCAGTCTATCCTATTGCAGGACTTATATAAAGTAAAAGCTAAAGTAGTCAAGATTGTGTGGTGTCAGTGGAGAGATAGACACATAGATCACTGGAGATCTCTTTACATTTTCTGCCCAAACATGCATATCCACAAACATACTCCCCAGACTCCCTTGTCAGAATTTTCTAATTGTGTTCAAGTCCCTGACCATCCAGTGAAATCATCATCCACAGCCCAGGAATCGATGTATATGTGCATTTCTGGGCATTTCTCTAGCTGAGCAATCTGAACATCTAGCTATACTGCCGAAGCTGTCTGCTTTCAGATGGTACCTGAGTGTCATATAACAGCATCTGGAAAACAGCTCTGAGTTTTCTCACTTTCAATCAACCGTTTGTGGATGATAGCTGCAACTAAACGCACCTTCACAGACAGACCTGAAGGAGTGTTTGATTAAATAACTGATTATTACAGCCTAACCAAGCTGACACGTAAAACGAACCATCACACCATCTGAGAAAATACTGAGAGGCATGTTAGGGATTCTATAAAAAGAAAAGCAGTTGATAAGAGCAGATGTTTGGAAAAGAGAAAAGGAGGTTAATGGAATTGGAAACAATTTGACACTATTTTCACTTTAAGAGTTAATTTCTGGCGAGGGCTAGAGAAAGATCATCAGATCTGAAGCAACTAAAACCTCTGTCATTGATAACACCTCTCCATTGCCGTAAATTCATTCAGGGTTCAAACAACCTCATAATTTGAATTACTTTTGTCTCACTTTAGGTACAGAGATGTAATTATGCCAAAACCACACAAGTAGGTAGTGGCAAAGGTAGGATGTAGGCCCGGTCTCACTGTAGAGTCTGGTTTCTTAATTATAAGCAACACAGCCTCTCAGATAAAAAGAAAACTTCTGGGTTTTTAGCACTTAGGCTGAGGGCTTCCGATGGCTTTGTTTTATCCACCTCCCACTTTCTAGCTCTACCAGCTCAGTTTCAACTTTCTTGGCAAGTCTATACCATCAGGGTTCACAGCAGATAGTTGAGTTGCAGCACCTGACCTCATGAAGAATAGTCGTGCGAGCAGCAGTGTCTTTCATGAGTAAAAGATAGAGAAAACAGAGAATTGTGAAATGCACAAAAAGTTTAATTCTTGTTCTAAATCTTTCCATTCGATGGGCCAGCTGACTACTTAACAAATGGTTTTCAACCTCAGCTTCATTTTTCATTTTCAAGCGTATGAATACTTTCATTTATTCACTCTCTCACTCTGGTGTTTCCAGACCACACACAGCCTTCTGAGGAGAGTTGCTCCAAAACTTTCTTTGTCCTGTGTTCAGTGTCTACTTTGAAAAACCAACATACAGACAAAAACAAACAAAACAAAACAGCAAAACAAAAAACACAAAACACACACAGCAAAACCAAAACCAAAATACACCAGTATTAACACTCCTGATCTACTTTTGCCAATCTGTAGTCCTAACTTGCCAGCTGTGGTGCAAATCCCACAAAGCAAATTCTATGTAAGTAATAGAGGACCCCAAAGGATATTTTGGGAGAAATGTGCACTTTTTCCTGCAGGTGATGCAGAGTAATTAAATATTTCTCTGCAAGAAGGTGCTATGTTTTCTTTCTATTCCTTGTTGGATCAGTTTACCCAACATATACAAATAGGAAAGACCGGGTCATTAGGACACTTAACTAACTTTTAATTATATTTCTAAATTTTTTTTTAATTTTTATTTATTTATGATAGTCACAGAGAGAGAGAGAGAGAGAGGCAGAGACACAGGCAGAGGGAGAAGCAGGCTCCATGCACCGGGAGCCCGACGTGGGACTCGATCCCGGGTCTCCAGGATCGCGCCCTGGGCCAAAGGCAGGCGCCAAACCGCTGCGCCACCCAGGGATCCCTAATTATATTTCTATTTATTTTATTTTGGGTCATTTGAGTACAAGCAGCTCTTCTAGGTAACCAGATCCATTGCTGATGAAAGCTAAGCAGAAGTGCTCTGGGGGTTATTAGAGAGAAAGGGAATTAGAGTAAAATGCACTATGCATTATAGTAGAAGTGATGTAGCTATTGAGAAATTAAAAACATCTTTACAAGGAAAATTTCTAGAGAGCTGCTTCCTATTGCCTTTGTGTCTGACCCTTTGAAAACTATTTTCACACTGGTATTGTTTCCTGGCAAGAGACATAATGGCAGGAGAAAAGGAGTATAGGTAGAAGTTATCTTGCTTAAAAATGGAAACCTCTAAATGATTTTTTAAAAATGACTAGCCTGAAACTCAAAGACAGAACTTTAAAGTTGTGTTTATTGTATAAGCTCTGAAGTGAGAAGTTATTTTTTTTTTCATTCTGAATTGACTTAAGGCCAATGAGATTGAATTCTTTAATTTCCTGTTTCAGCATTAAATGTGAAATTGTGCATACATGTACTCTAATTAAAATCAGTAACATTTGTTTTACAGAACAACTTTCCAGAGAATAACTTTATAGGCTACTGTGATTAGCCTTTACTTCAAATGTAAAATTAAATTGTATAATTTTTCTTCATTGTTCTTCTGCTGCAGGAAAACGTAATGGCATTCACTATTTTTATGCAGCAACTGTTAAAATTTCAATAAGCACAGTAGCTAAAAATGTGAAGGAATATACATTTTTCTAAGCTATGTTTAACACTTTGTTGCAGGAATATTAACACACCACTGTGTTCCATACTATATATATATATATATATATATATATATATATATATATATATGATAGCAAAGACATCTGGGAAAGAAGGTCCCATAGAACATATTTTACTGGGGGGTTCAGCTTCCTTTTCATCCCATGAAATTGAAACAGACACTGCAAGTCTTTGAGCCCAGGTTCCACCTTATATACACTCCTGATCTACTTTTGTCAATCTGTAGTCCTATCACTCTTAAGTGTGTTACAAGAGCAAAATGACAGTGTTTATGTGACATGCTTTACACAAAATCCAGAACATAATGGTGACCGGTATTTTCACTTTCTGCCTACATGCAATAAGGATTTCTCAATTTTGCTTACTTAGCTTTCATAACTGATGTATTAAGAATGTGATTTTTGTTAACATGAGCTCTTAAAGCACTGTAATAAAATCTCAGCCTTCATTAATGAAGATGCTAAGGTATTCCACTGTTTTTTTTTCCATTCTCCTGGGAGCTCTTGGATAGGTTTTCATTTTGTTAAGTCCTGTCCTGCCCCAGATCAGTGTATTCTAACCTCCTTTCCAGGAAGTTGCAACAGCACCAGGTTGCTTCTCACTGACGCATTCCAGCACCACTTCACATACCTTCCAAACCCAACACTTCCACTTTTTTATGACAAGATTTAAAAACGGGCAAGTGTTATCCATGTGAAAGAGCACTGAGGTACCCTTTTGAGATAAAAGCATCCAGGGCTATGCTTAATTTTTGTAGCAGCTTGTGTTGGGACATAGAATAAACATCTGTGGAATTGAATTAACCAGACTATAAGCAGTAAATATTCCTCTTCACTTGGCAACCACCACCTATCTCTGCCCACAGAGAGTTTGCAGTCACATCATGGAAGTGTCTCACAAACATGAAATAATTAGACAATAAAGTTTTACTTGGCTTCATATGCTTTACACAAGCACTGCTGTTTGGAAAAAAAGACATGATCTCTGCTGATTTAGACAATCCGAAGGGCATCTTAAAAGGCAGGATGGCTAAAATACTAATGCTTAGAAAGGGGGGAAAAAAGGCAATGCGTATCTGAGCATAGCACGTGACTGTGAATTTTCCCAATACTTTTGATCAATATTTTCAATCTAGTCAGGATAACTTACATTTGTTTTGTCACTTCAAACAATTTCTCATTTCCTTTTCTTTTTCTGTCCTTAATTAGTTCCCAAAGTAAAGGGGACAATACTACCAAATACTCTGGGCTGCTTAGTCTTAAACTTACCTTGCACTCCCACAGGAAGGAGAATCTGTAGACTATATGGGCATCTTTAGAGACATTCCAAACACACTAAATGTGTTACTTGCATCCTACAATCTCCCAGCTCCTTTTCCCCTACCAGCTGTGTTTTCAACTAAGCCATCACAGTTTGGCATATATTTTCCCAAATCTTGACATATTATATTGTTTCATGTCTTGACACAAAATCTCTGAGATGCCTTACAAGGAGAAAAGCCTCCAATTTACAAGGCTCAACTAATTACCGGTGTGTATGAATTCCCAGGCTCAATTTGAACTGTATCTCCTTGCAAAAATGAAATGGCAGAGGCTGCTAGACAACCAGCCATACTAAGATATGATTCTGACTTGGTATATGACTTTTTAAAAATAATTTAAACTAATAATAAATAAGGAATTGTACAAACAAAAGGAGAACTCCCATTAGAATTGAAATATAGTCTGGTGGCTCATTTCAAAATTTATTTTCAGAGAAGTAGCAGAATGAAATAGAGTAAATGGCAACCAATGAGCAGATCTGTAGAAGGAATTTCTGTATGAAAAAGGAACTCGAAGAAACTGTAACATTTGGTTAACCCAATCTTTGCTTTAAATAGATGGAAATGGTGAGTCACAGAAAGATCTAAGGATTTGCCACACACCTAGAAAATGGCTGAGAGTGATTATAATCCATTTATCTTTATATTCAGCCATTTTTATAATTAATCTAATTGTAATTAGTCTAATTGTAAAAATATCAAAATTAAAAATTTACTTTGTCTCCATAATAAGTAGTTACAGAATTTGGCAGTATGAAACTTGATTTAGGTTGAAAACAGTGATTGTATATATGAGTGTTTTTAAAATATTTTATTTATTTATTCATAAGAGACACAGAGAGAGAGAGAGAGAGAGAGAGAGGCAGAGACACAGGCAGAGGGAGAAGCAGGCTCCATGCGGGGAGCTCAATGTGAGACTCGATCCTGGAACTCCAGGATCGCACCCTGAGTCGAAGGCAGACACTTAACCTCTGAGCCACCCAGGTGTCCTTGTATATATGATTATAATATATAGTGAATGTATCTGGAGAATAAAATTTTCAAATATTAAGTAAACTAAACTAAAATAAAAAAGTATTACTCTTTAGATAAGAAATACATTATACATTTAAAATTTAAAAATACAAGAGACTCAGCTTACGTTTCAATGTTAATTTATTCACTTATTCATTTATTAAAAAAAAAAGTATTTGGAGTTTCTATATGGATCAGGCCAAATAAGAATTCTCCACCCAAGTGTCTCGAGTGCCTTTATTCAGAGCAATTATGAGCTTCTGATGTAGACCAATGAGAGATATGCAGGAATAATTCAATATTTTGTTCAATACATTATTTTTTTAAGCAATGACTGTGTGCTAGACACTGTTAGTGGTAAATGAAGTAGATACATTCCTACTCTCATGGGGTTTATACTCTGCTGGGGAGCAACAGATGTTAAACAGGTAAACCAGTATGTCAGTTATTACAAATTGGGAATGAGGTATAAAAGTGATAGACTAGGAGTCAGGAGTAAATGTACTGAGTGTGAGCACAGAAGGCAACCTAGGGCTACTTGTATAGGGCAAGGGGAGTTCTGTGGGAAGTCTATGGAGATAAAATTTAAAGTGAAATGTAAATAATGAGGAGAATTCAGCTATGGGGGAGAATATAAGGGTGGTATTCCACTCAGAGGGAATGGCAAGTTCAGAGGCACTGGGTTAAGGAAATAACAGTGTGTTATAGGAACTAAAAGAAGGTAATAATGGCTGGTTGTTACTTATTGGAAGAGAATGGCTCAAAATGAGAATGATAGCTCAAGAGGAGTCAGATTATCCTAGATGAGAAATTTAGAATTTGGTTGAAGTAAAATGGGAATTATACAAAGGCTTTGTTGGTTTGCAAGTTCCTTGGAGGCATTGTGGGTATAATCTGAAACCAGTCTCCATATACAGAAGGCAAGGAAAGACTAAGAGTAGACTGCCTTACACTGGAAGATGGCAGGCTTCATAAGCACGGGAATATACAGGGTTTGTCTTGAGCAGTGGCAGGACAGGTAGACCTCCACACTTGCCCATCAAATCATGAAAATTCATGGAAAGGTCTTAACTGGGTTCAGTCATGCATTCAGTTCAGATGGTCTCAGCACCAAATCACCTTGCAGTAGTAGCCTCTGGGGGTAGGGGAGGCAAGTGGAGCCCACATTCCCAGAACAGAGGAGGAGAGGAACCTTTGGTTGCCTAGGGTCCAACTCACAGGTCAATTGACAGTCGCAGCCTCAAGATGAGCTCTCCCATTTTTTAAAATCCCTATCGGGATATAATTGACATACGATAAAATTCATGCATTAAAAGTGCACAGTTCAGTGGTTTTCAAAATATTTGTGGAATTGTTTGACCCTCACTATAAAAGAATTTATTGTAAAATACATACAGCATGAAATCTACCATTTGTTCAGTAGTTTATGTGCATTCATGATGTGGTGCAGCTATCTTCACTACCTAGTTTCAGAACCTTTACATCACCTGGAACATAAACCTCTTGCCTATTAATCAGTCACTCTCTGTTCCTCATTCTCCAAGCCCCTGAAATCTATTAATCTCTTCCTTCTCTATAGATCTACCTCTTCTGGATATCTTACATAAATGGAATCATATAGTGTGTGGCCATTTGTGGCTGGCTTCTTTCATTGAGAATGATGTACATTAATGTTCATAACCAGCTCTATTTATAATAGCAAAAATATGGAAACAACTTAAATGTCCATCTACAGATGAATGAATGAACAAAGTAGTATAACTATACAGTGGAATATTATTCAGTCATAAAAAAGGAATAGTGTTGAGAAGAATGAATCTTTAAACAGGGATATAAAAGAATCCAGTTTACTTTAGGAAACATCTCATTGGCTACTCTATGAATTGGAGGGAATGAGAGGAGGGAAAATAGGGAGCAAGGAAGGCTAGGGAGCTATTGCAGGAGACCAGGTGAGAAATGGTGTTTGTTTAGACCAGGAAGTTGGCAATGAAGAGAGAGGGTAGCTGACACATTAGAAAGATGTTTAGAAATAGAGTTATCAGGCCTTGTGCTTCATTGGATTTAGATAGAGAAATCAATGCAGACACACAGGTGTGGAATGCAGCTATGACATTTACTGTAATGTGCAAGATTGTGGGAGAAACAGATTTCAGGGAGAAAATTGGTAGCTGAGATGTGATTATTTTCAATACTGTGTGTTGGTGAGGATGTGGACCAACTAGAATTCTCCTATAATGCAACTGAAAGAGTAAAATTTATATATCTACTTCAGAAAACTAGTTAGCGTCATGTTGAAAAAACAAATATGCACATAAAATGTACCTCAGTAATTCCTCTCCCAGGTAAATACTCAGCTGAAATAGTACATGTATTCACAGAAAATAATCTATACCGATTTTATTGCTGTTATTCATAGTATTCCCGAACCGGAAGCTACCAAAATGTCCACTGACAGAAAAGTAGATAAATTATTTATGAGCCCGGATTATAGTCCCTGACTGACACAGAAACTATGTTCAGGTGAGAAACTTCTGTTATACTACACAGCAAATGAATGATAAAGCTGACTTTAGACCTGTCACTATGCCAAAATATTTCATTTTACTCACTGTATATCACTGAATGCTCTCTCCCTTTTTTATGCTTCCTGCTGACTTACAGGTAGAAAAGTGTAGCCAGAGGGGTAGTCAGAGTCCTGTAGCTAAAACCTGATATGAAGTAGGGCAGAGGTTTTAGGATTACTGGAAAATTATCACATTAGGAAGATCTAAATGATGTCAATTCATCACCATGACTTCCCCCCCATGGCACCTGCTCCATAAAATAGCAATGAAATTGTCATTATCAAATGAAAGAATATTTTACACAGCCTAATCTTCCTGATATATCAGAGTGGCTGTCAACTGTTAAACCATGCTGAACATTGTGGAAAGAATTTAAAACACTATATCTTACTATTTACCCCTGTCAGCCAAGCAGTTAAAATAGCACACAAATATTTGAGAAAATGGAATCCATTTTGCCTTCTCAAGGACTTTCCCATTTTTCTCAAAACAAAAACCATACAAAAACCCAGAGTTCTAAAGAGATCATTCAGGGTTCTGGAAGAGAGTATTTGGGAAACAGAAAGTGGGGCAGTTCCTATGTCCCATCAGGTCATCTCAAACCCTTCAAACAGTCAGATGACCCTATGGCATCTAAGTGGGGAACACTATGCTGTCCACACTGCATGGGGACTAAATTGATAGTCAATGGTTCGACAGTGTTGGCTCCAATCACGGTGAAATTTGCCAGCATTTGCCTGTTTTCCCTTCCTCTGGTCTTCTCCATGAATTTGCCAGGTTCTCTGCCAGCATATCTCTTCTACTCAAGTGTGGCCAGCTTCTGGCTGCTGTGCCTGCCTTCTCACACAGATTGCTTTTTTTTTTTAAATGATATCATTTTTATAAACCAAATCAGAGATATTTTTTCTCATTAGATGTTGTATTTAGTAGGTATATAAAAGAGACCACCTCACCATGGGCCGTTCCCACCTATCTGGAGTGTTTCCCTCATTTTGCCAGAACCAGGCTTCCCCTTCCTCTCTCTTGGCCAGGCTTCTGAGATGTCAGCATATTTTATACCTAACCCTTCCCAAACAGCTTTGGACGGTTAAAGAAATGGGAATGTACCTCCTGTCTTTGGCCTTTTGCATATTTTTATTTACCATTTCATTTCAGGGAAGATAATAGTGTGTTAGTTTCCTAGGGCTGCTATAACAAATCATCGTTAACTGAGAGTTTTAAAGCATCATAAATGTATTCTCTCAAAATTCTAGAGGCCAGAACTCTGAAATCAGGGTGTCAGAGGACTGCACTCTGATACAAGGTTCTAGACAGAAACCATTCCATGCCTTTCTCCTGGTAGCTGCTGGCAATACTTATCATTCCTTAGCTTATAGCTGTGTCACTTCAATCTCTACTTCTGTACTCACATTGCCACCTTCTCTGCTGTTTGTGTCTCCTTTTCTCTATTGTAAGGATATTTGCCATTATGTCAGGCCCATCCAGTAATCCATGATGACTACATCTTTATATTAAATCTGCAAAGACCCTTTTCTTAAGTAAGCAGACATTCACTGTTTCTAGGGACTTGGACATGGGCATACCTTTCTAGGGACCACCATTCAACCTTCTATATATGGTAAGATAATCATGGAGCATGTGAAAGAGTATAACACAAATTCTTTCCACTTTTCACATTAATTCCTGGTTTTGTTAGTCCTGGTTAGTCCTAGTTAATCCTGGTTAGTGTCTATACTTCCTGAGCTCAGGCGGTATAATATTTTTCACTTTTAAAAGCAAATGTCCCAGTTTATCTACAGCTAAACTCAATTTTGAAACATAATAGTTTTTTCCCCCAAGACTCTGCCTTATATCAAAACAAATGTAATCAAGCAGGTCATTTTTAAAAGACTTTTCAAAATGTAAAGTCATTTTTTTAAAGATTTTATTTATTCATTCATGAGAGACACACAGAGAGAGGCAGAGACACAGGCAGAGGGAGAAGCAGGCTCCATGCAGGGAGCCCGACATGGGACTCGATCCTGGGTCTCCAAGATCACACCCTGGGCTGAAGGTGGCGTTCAACCACTGAGCCCCCCGGGCTACACAAAATGTAAAGTTACTGAGAAACCTACAGGTTACTAAAAAGGAAATATAATCTGTTTTCATTGTTCTAGATTTCTCTTCTATATGACATAGGAAAGAGCTCTACTATTAATGTGATGACAAGGGTAGAAATGCATAAACATAAAGGTTTGAGGGAAGTTCTAACCCTTGATCTTTGGTACTCTCATTGGCTGATAAACACTTTCACAGTTCATTTAGCTTTTCTTTTTTGTTGTTGTTGTTCATGGAAAGTTTGGTGACTCCTAGAAATATTTATTTTTCTCTTTCTGTAGAAAACCTGACATGATAAGAACACTATGGTTCATGATTTCAGCCACGTTCATAATGATTCTTTAACTTATCAGAAACAGTAACTTTAATTTCCTTTTGAAAGCAGGTGACCGCTGAGCACAGCCCCATAAAGCTAATTAATTATGGTAATTGTGTCATATGATGCTTGAAAATGGGTGCTCACAGAATCGCTGAGAGAAATGCTTCTATATGTAGTTCAGCAGACTATATGTGCACTTTTAATCTCTATTCTTCCATTTTCTACCAAAAAAATAATTTTCCTCCTGGAGAGAGAAATTGATGTAGGATATGGCATGCTTTGAGAGCCATGATAATCCAACCAAAGCCTGACATACAAATAGATAAATGGTCCTGAACTTTCTGGGCATTGACATACCTGTCACAAGAAGAAATGTATACTTTCCCTTCCTCCATTTTATGCTCTCATGATAGCCCTTGTCAAAGGAAATTATTATCTATTATCATTATTTTTAAAATATTCTATTGTGGTACAGAATCTGCCATTAGAGTAATAAGGAGAAAAAAACTACATATTTTTAAATTTATTCTCTGAAAAAATTTTTCTCATGACAATATAAAAGAGCACACAAGAATATAAAAATACTCCTATCACCTTGGTAAATGTTAAAGTGTATTGGTTTAAAAAAAAAGTCAGCCCCCTGTCACAATGACATTGTGTTTTTAGCTTTTCCTTAGATTTCTGCTTTTTCTTTAGATTCTTTAGATCTAGACAGACAGCAGGCCTGTTGCATGTCATAACTATTCTCTGAATGGTATCAAGAAAGGCTCAGATTGAAGATACTCTACATTTAGATGACTCCAGGAAGCACTTTAAGGAGCTTTGCTTCTTTCGTGGCAATGTTGCAGAATGAAGAACTTTTGCCATTTACTTCCTTTGTTCCTTGCGGTGTCTAACAGAGTATGCCACAGATAGCAGGTGTTCAGACATTTGTTAACATTAAATCTGAGAACAGAATAAATCTATTTAAGTAAAAGAGAATTGAGTTGGGCTTCACTTGATATTTCTGTTATGTTCATATGGTAAAATTTTAGCCATTTTGGCCCTTGTGTAACAATCCTCGAGGGTGCTATTGTCTTAGGAAAATAATTGTTCTATCCCCAAGTCAAAATGGGATCCACATGTAGCTCTGTTTCTGGTACTATAAGGATAATAAAGAAACTATTTTTACTCTTTTCTACCTAGGTAACTAAACATCTTTTGTTCTTACTATAATAATGTAAAGTACTCAAATTTTAAAAATATTATAAATGCTATATATTATTCAAATAGTTTTAATTCATTGCAAGTGAGAGATCTATCTCCTTTAGTGATATACCAATCCAGCTAGTTAAGACATTGAATGTTTATATTAATCTTTATCCCAATTTTCAACTAAATTTTAAGCCCTCAATGACAAGACTTATGTATTTCCTCTTTTAGTTTCTTATCAGCATATTTCAGTGGTGGACACCATACCCATTAATTGGCTGCCCCTGTGGACAGCATCTGTTGTCACTGTCCATGCTTGCACAGGACTTGGCAACTCTCCACATGCTTTCATAAAAAAAAAAATCTTTAAAAAATCATTAGAACACAATCTAATAATCACTAAAGATTAACTGAAGATGATATACAGAAAGTATATCCACACTACCATAAACTCAGGAGGCCTTCATACTTTCCTCAAAAGCCTATTAAGTCCTTCTATCAACCAGGGGCTTCCTTTCCACTCCCCAGATCTGCAAGAATTACTCAGAGTTCTAGCTTGTTCCATTTTTTCGTCTTTGAGGTCGACGGTTTTTTCCTTCTGCTTTAAAATGCTTGCAGTTTTGTGTCCTTCAACAGAATTATCAAAGTCATTTTCCTGCAAAAAAAAAAAATCCTTTCAGACCACTTGCTTGGAAGATTATATTTTCTCTACGCATTACAAATAAGTAATGGGTATTTTTATTTTTCCTGTTGGACTTTTATTTTTTATTATTTTTTTAAATACTTCCTGCATAATTAATATATAGCATTATATTAGTTTCAGATGTACAATATAGTGATTCAACAATTCTATACATTACTCAGTATTATCATGGCAAATGTGCTCTTAAACCCCTTCCTCTATTTCACCCATCCCTCCACAACCTCCCCTCTGGTTACAATGTGTTTGTTTTCTGTAGTTTGGAGTCTGTTTCTTGGTTTGCCTCTTTTTCACTTGTTCATCTATTTTGCTTCTTAAATTCCACATATGAGTGAAATCATATGGTATTGTCTTTCCCTTACTGACTTATTTCATTTAGCTTTGTACCCTCTAGGTCATCCATGTTGTTGCAAATGACAAGATTTTATTCTTTTTATGGCTGACTAATATTCCATTGTGTATACATACCGTATCTTCTTTACTCATTCATCTATTGATGTACACTTGGGCTGTTTCCATAGTTTGGATATTTTTAATAATGCTGCAACAAAAGTAGGGTGTGTATATCTTTTTGAATTTATGTTTTTGTATTCTTTTGGTAAATACCCAGTACTTGAATTACTGGATCATGCAGTAATTCTATTTTTAATTTTTTGAGGAACCTCCATACCATTTTCCACTGGTAGATGCACCAGTTTGCATTCCCATCAACAGTGAATGAGGGTTTCTTTTCTCCACACCCTTGCTACCATGTTGTTTCTTGTGTTTCTGGTTTTAGCCATTCCGATAGGTGTAATGTAATATTTCATTGTGGTTTTGATTTGCATTTCCCCAATGATTAATGATGTTGAGCATTTTTTCATATCTGTTCACCATCTGTATGTCTTTTTTGGAGTAGTGTCTGTTCATGTCTCTTGCTCAATTTTTTTTTTTTCGTGGCTAAAACCCATTTATTCCTAATCTACATAAGGCTGGCCTCTGTAGCTACACATGTAGCTTCTATCTGCCTTTCTTTCTTTGGATGGTTTTACTCTATGATTCTTTGTACTGAGTACAAAGTCCAATGACACTTATCGCAAATTTGAACACTGTGAATTTGAGATTATTTAGGTTATTTGCTTTGATGTTGAGTTGTATAATTTCTTTTAGTTTTGTTGTTTCCTTTTTTGTACAGAAGCTTTTTATTTTGGTGTAATCCCAATAGTTTATTTTTGTTTTTATTTCCCTGCCTCAGGGGACCTTCCTAGAAAAATGTTGCTATGGTTGATGTCAGAAAAATTACTGCCTGTGCTCTCTTCTAGGATTTTTATGCTTTCAGGTCTTATATTTGGGTCTTTAACCCATGTTGAGGTTATTTTTGTGCATGGTGTAAGAAAGTGGTCCAGTTTTCTCAATACTATTTGTTGAAAAGCCTGTCTTTTTCTTGTTGCATACTATTGCCTCCTTTGTCAAGATTAATTGACCATATAAGCATGGCTTTGTTTCTGGGTTCTCTATTCTAAGTAGTGCATATTTTGAGAAAGAGGGAGAACCACTATGTGTCTAAGAATCAGAGCTATATTAATGTTCTAGTTTTATCACTTATTTGTAATATTTTATAAATTATTTATCCTTGTTAAATCTTAGTTTTCTCATTTTAAAAACTGATAGTATCATACACATCTTATTATGTTTCCTGTAGAAATTAATGATAATATTTGGAAAGCACTAAGAATATGTTTTATGTTGTGTGAAATAAGACCACACACTGAGAATTTTTTAAAAAGTCTTCATCCTTCATAGGAACAATATTTCAAGAAGAAAGATGAGGAATACATACTGGTCAGCCACTGGATGACCATGGTATCCATATTCCCTGACACTGAAAATTTATAATTTATACATGATCATAGAGTAAGATCTTCTTTTTTTTATAGAGTAAGATTTTCTTTGAGAAGATTTTGCATTTCATAGTGAACAGGGAGAGACCTCGGGGCATTGAGAGAAGAGAGAAGACCACAATATCCTTAACAGAGAGGAAGGTATATTTTGCAGACAAAAGTAGAAAACAATGACTATTTAAGAGGCATTGATACCATGCATTTGAAAGAAAACATATTACTATGAGAGATTTAGGATTCTGCTAAGGAGTCCCAGGTTTATTTGTTTAGCAGAGTGAAACATTAAAGATATATAGTGGGGTTGCTGTGCTTGTTCTGGGCAGTAAAATGTAAGTACCTCTTTGTCAGTTGACCTGTTAACTTTTCAACAAGTCAAACTTCTATTTATTGTGGACACTGTTTTTGTTTTTTTTTTCTTCATTGGCCCAGAGTGAGCTTCCAATAAATAGAATTAATATATCTTCTGCATTGAATTTTAATTTGTATAACAAATGGTTGCTTTGTCCAAGTACTTAATTGATACGATGCCTTGTTTTCATTATGTATTAAGTTCCTTACACTCTGCTCCAATAAATATCTTTATTAACAAAAAAAAGTAAAGGGGGTTAATTTCAATTCCAGGAATATACTTCAATTTCAGTCACAACTGTCAAATAAAAATGGGAAGGAAAGAATCTTATTAAAATGAAATCATTGATATTAGATAGACATATTTGCACATGTTATTCTCATTCTTACATGGCATGGTAGGAGAAAAGAGAGACTCCTGAAAGTGCCTCATGACTTCAGGGAATAGAATTAAGATCATAGTAATGAGATATTGGTTAAAGAAAACTATGTTAAACAAGCATTTAATTAGCCTTAGATGTTGTCAGCTTTCCGGCTGTGATGGGATTGAATGTTCAGGGTTTTCTTCCTCTGAACCTAATTTTCTTCAGGGAAAAAAGTAATGTTGTCACTGATAATGCCACCCACATTTATCGTTATAAATTGCTTACATTTGACTGTGTGATGATGTGTGTGGGGATGTAAGCTTGAGCATATGAGGAGCTCTCTTTCTCATTATACTTTACAAATTTCATTTTAAATGTTGGTCACCATATAGCAATCAAATATGGACTCATCTCATCATTCAATTAGTAATGAGAAAGATGAAAAGGCCCAGTAGTTTGCACTTGAAATCAGATGTAGTTAAAAATGTAACATTTACTGTTTTTACCTTACATTTAAAACAATAATTTTAGCTTTCCTTGACTGAATACAAATCCTATATTATATATTTTATATGTAGATATACATATGATATATTATTCATGGTATTTTATTAATAATTTTGTTAAACCTGTAATTCATATTTTACTATCATTTTACAGATACTGAAATTGAGTCTCGAAGAGGTCTAAAAATGTACCTAAGGTTGAACCTAAACATCTGCCTTATTTTGGTTATAGCTCAATTATACTGTTGAAAGACGGTCCACAAAAGGAATTTGTCACATATTTGGAAATCACTGTTTAAAGTCTCACTACTCTTTGCATATCTTATCTAGTTGAGTCAGACTTAACTTGATAACTTATGTATTTACATGTTTATATAAAACCCACGTGACTATATGATCTTTGAACCCCATATCTTATTTTTTTTTATAGACCCCCTTGGCATCTGGCTATCAGTTATCATTTTTTGCAACTCTCAGTGTTTTCCCTCTTTATCCTAATTTCATTTCTCTAAACTTCTCTGAGTCTGGAAACTAGATGGTTAAGATAGAACAGAGAATCAAGGAACAGTTTTTAGAGTCTATGTAGAGCCCAATGTAAATAGCAACTGAAACAATGTCAGTCATATTTCAGGTGCAATTATAAATGGGACTGTTCTCTTATTTCTCTTTAGTATGAATGTTTAGAAATACAACAAATTTCCGCATGTTATTTTTATATCCTGTGACTTTATGGATCATTTACCAATTCTAGTAGTTTTTTGGTGGAGTCTTTGGAGTATTCTATGCATAATATTGTGTCATCTGCAAATAGTGACAACTTTACTTCTTCCTAACCAGTTGGGATGCCTTTTATGTCCTTCTCTTCTCTGATTGCTGTGGTTAGGACTTCTAATACAATGTTGAATAATATTCCAGGAGAGTGGACACTCCTTATCTTGTTCCTAACCTTGTGAGAAAAGCTCTGTTTTTCACTGTTGAAGATGATATTAGCTTGGGTTTTTCATATATGGTCTTTATTATGTTGAGGTATATTCCATCTAAACCTACTTTGTTCAGATTTTTTATCATGAATGAATGTTGTACTTTGTCAAATGCTTTTTCTACATCTGTTGAAATGATCACAAGGTTTATAACCTTTCTCTTGTTAATATGATGTATCACAGTGATTTATTTACAATTGAAGCATTGTTGCATCCCTGGGATAAATCCGACTCGAACATAGTGATTAGTGTTTTTAATGTATTGTTCATTCAGTTTGCTAATGTTTTGTTGAGAATTTTTGCATCTATGTTTATCAGGATACTTTTTGTGCTTTTCTCTTTCTGTCTTTCTTTCTTTCTTTCTTTCTTTCTTTCTTTCTTTCTTCGGTGTTTTTATCTTGTTTTGGTATCAGGACAATATTGGTCTCATAGAATGAATTTGGAAGCTCTCCTTTCTTTTTGATTTTTTTGGGATCATTTGAGAAGAATAGGTTTTCATTCTTCTTTAAATGCTTGGTAAAATTTATTTATAAAGCCACCTGGTCCTAGGCTTTTGTTTCACACTATAGGGATCTCAGAAGAAGAAGAGAGAGAAAATGAGGAAGATATAATAGCTGAAAAATTCCCAAACCTGAGGAAGGAAAAAGACATCTAGATTGAGGAGGCATAGAGAACTCCTAACAAAATCAACCCAAGGAATACTACACTAGTAATTAAATGGCAAAAATTAATGATAAAGACATAATACCATTTGCTTCAACGTGGATGGAACTGGAGGGTATTATGCTGAGTGAAGTAAGCCAGTCGGAGAAGGACAAACATTATATGTTCTCATTCATTCATTTGGGGAATATAAATAATAGTGAAAGGGAATATAAGGGAAGGGGGAAGAAATGTGTGGGAAATATCAGAAAGGGAGACAGAACGTAAAGACTGCTAACTCTGGGAAACGAACTAGGGGTGGTAGAAGGGGAGGAGGGCGGGAGGTGGGAGTGAATGGGTGACGGGCACTGGGGGTTATTCTGTATGTTAGTAAATTGAACACCAATAAAAAAATAAATTAAAATAAAAAAACAATTATCTTTTTCTAATAAAAGATTGCATGTTTGGACTCTTAAAAAAAATTAAAAAAAATAAAAACAGTCAAAGAGAATAAAACCATTATATACACGGGAAATCCCATAATGGTATCAGCTGATTTTTCAGCAGAAACTTGCAGTCTGAAAAGGAGTGTCATAATATATACAAAGTGCTGAAAAGAAAAAAATCTGCAGCCAAAGAACACTCTATCCAGCAAGGCTATCATTCACAATATAAGGAAAGATAAAGAGTTTCCCAGGTAACAGAATTTAAAAGAATTCATCACCACTAAATCAGCCTTACAGGAAATGTTAAAGGGAATTCTTTGAGTGGAAAGAAAAAGCTATAATCAGAAGCAAGAATATTATTAAATGAAATAATTTTACTGGTAAATACAAACATAACATGAGTAGTAGATTAATCACTTATACATCAGTACAGAGGTTAAGGTACAAAAGCTGTAAAATCAATTATAGCTATTAAAATCAGTCAAGGGACTCATAAAATAAAAAGTTGTAGTGTATGACATCATATACATAAAACATGGGTGGAGGGGAGTGAAAATTTAGTGCTTTTAGAATGCATTCAAACCTAAGGGGCCATAAACTCAATATAGACTGCTATATGCATAGAATGTTATATAGGGGCTTAATGGTAACCATAAATCAAAAACTTGTAATAGATACACACAAAAATTAGGGAAACAAATCCAAGCATATCTCTAAGAAAGCCATTAAACTACAGGGACTTCTTGTGGGAAGGGAACTACAAAACAACTATAAAACCAGAAACAAAATGACAATAAGTACATACCTATCAATAACTAGGATATGGTATTGCATAATTAATATATAGCATTATATTAATGTAAATAATGTACATTATTTGAATGTAAATGTGGTAAAGGCTTCCATCAAAAGATATAAGGTGACTGAATGGATAAAGAAACAAGACTTGTCTATATAAGTCTCATATAAGAGATTTATTTCAGACCTAAGGACACATTCAGGCTGAAAATGAAGGGATAGAAAAACCTTAACCTGCAAATGGAATTGAAAAGAAAACTGGAGTAGCAATACTTAATATAGGACAAAAAAGACTTTAAAACAAAGACTGTGACAAGAAACAATGAAAGACACTATGTAATGATACGGGTAACAATTCTCAACAAGGGGATATAACAATTATAAATATTTAAACACCCATCATAGGAATACTTAAATACATAAAGCAATTATTAACAGACATAAAGGAAGAAATTAACAGTAAATAATGGAAGGGGATTTTATCATCCCACTTACATCAGTAAATAGATCATCCAGATTTAAAACCAACAAAGAAATAGTGGCTTTGATTGACACGTTAGACCAGATGGACCTAATAGATATATTTAGGCTATTCCATCCCCAAACAGCAGAAGACATATTATTTTCAAAAGAACATAGAACATTCTCTGGAAAGAACACAAATACATGGAGGCTAAAAACATGCTACTGAACATTGAATGGGTCAACCAAGAAAAGAAAAAGAACGAAAATACAACACAATGGCCTAAAATCTTTGGGATACAGCAAAAGCTGTTCCAAAAGGAAAGATTATACCAATACAAGCCTACCTCAAGAAGCAAGAGAAATCTCAAATAAACAATCTAAACTTATACTTAAAAGAAAAAGAAGGGTAAACAAGGGCCAAAGCCAGTAGAAGGTAGGGAATAGTAAAGATTAGGGCAGAAATAAATGAAATAGGGAATAAAAATAGATCAATAAAACTGGGAGTTGGTTCTGTGAAAAGCTCAACAAAACTGATAAATCCTGAGCCAGACTCATTGAAATAGGAGAGAGACCTCAAAGAAACAAAATCAGAAATGAAGTAAGAGAAATACCAACACCATAGAAATACAAAGGATTAGAAGAGATTATGAAAAATTATATACCAACAAATTAGACAACCTAGAAGATATGGATAAATTCCTAGAAATATATAAACTCCTAAAACTGAATCAGAAAGACAAAATTTGAGTAGACCAATTATTAGCAATGAAATATGATCAATAATCAAAAAACTCCAAATGCAAAAAAAAAAAAGACCTCCAAATGCTTCTTAAAAAAAAAAAACAAAGCAGCTTTATTGAGGTATAATGGCATACAAAGAACTGCACATGGGTCACATGTATAATTTGATGGATTTGGATCTATGCAAACATCCATGATACCACCAGCACCACAGTCCAACTAATAGGAATATCCAATCCCTCCCACGAGTTCCTTGTGTTCCTTTGTTTTTGTTTTTTGTTTCTTTGTTTATGTGGTAAGAATATGACATTCTACTCTGCCATGTTATTCATTTTTCCCTTGGGTTCTAGTCTTACCGTGCCCTTTGAACTCAATATAACATTATTTCTAAAAGCCTGGGGGTATACCTTTATCAAATTCTGGCTTACTATTTATTCTCTACTTCCTGCTAATCAATTCTCTTATCAGTTCAGCTTCTCTAGGACCATAATATTTGGGGAGACATATATAGGTAGAGATCCTCTAGGATTCACTCCTTAAATTAGAATAAAAGGGAGAGCATGTCTCCCCAATACTGACTCCTAAGACCAAAAAATAGTGGGACTTCCTAGAGTCTTTCAAGTATCCATGATTTTTATACGTTTTTCTTCATTTATTTTTTAACTTTAATGTCTCCTTGAAAAAAATCAGAAATAAAATCTCCATTAAAAAAAAAAACTCTTTTAAAAAATCTTCCTTTTTTTCTCTTTTATTTTCAAACATTGCAGAGCGTTTTTTTTTTTTTAAGATTTTATTTATTTATTCATGAGAGACACAGAGAGAGAGAGAGGCAGAGACACAGGCAGAGGGAGAAGCAGGCTCCATGCAGGGAGCCCAGCGTGACTCGATCCGGGGTCTCCAGGATCACACCCCTGGCCAAGGCAGCGCTAAACCATTGAGTCATCCGGGCTGCCCCAGCAGAGCATTTTTCATCAAAGTCCAATTCTCAGGCAGTTTCAATCTCTCCTAATGCCTACAAATATTTAAAAGACCGATAAGTACAATGTGAGCCTTGCAGCTCATGGAAGTGAAAAATGGAAAAAGAGCTCATAAGTTCAAAGCCTTTGTCTAAGAGGTTTATTTACTAGCAGATCTGTATTTATTGAGAGGGGCTCCCTTTGGTGTATCTCCAGAAGAAAGGAAAGCCCATTCCTTTTTGACCCATCTCAGGTCTTAGGAAAACTCTGCCTTTGCCACAAAGCCCAGTTCTAGACATACAAATCTATATAATATCCCTTAATTGTACAAGGCAATAGTGATTTTTTTTTCTATATCCCAACTCAGGTAGTTCACATTGTCTATGAAATACACTTGCCTCTTACTTAATTGTATTCTGAATAAAATATTTGTATATGTGTGTATTATATTATAGTTCTCTTATTATAATTATTATTCATCCTCTACCTAATATATTTTTCTACTTAGGATAATTTTCCTAACTTCACTGAAATTTGGTTTTCTTATTTGTAAATTTGGGCAACTGTTCAAAATTAAAATATATAAGTGGATAGCTCGAACTTCATAATTAATATAGTAGAGACATATTTTGTCTTAGAATAAGTTATAAATTAAACACTGAACCAGTAAGAATCTTCTACAGATATTTTTATCTGTTTTTCTATACTTCTTAAATCAATATTTATTTGTTTTTTCATACAGGATGCCAATGAGAAATAACCACCCACTCTTCTAGCCAGATTTTCAGTTATTTGTCAACAAATGGAAAGACAGGTTCTTCTACACATTTTTTCCCACAGGTTGGACTAATCTGAAAGACTATTTCATGATTTCTCTCTTCATTTACCTGTTAACTTCAATTCATTTAGGAGTAAAATAAACGCAATAACACACACACACACACACACACACACACTTTTTGGTCTACAGCTAAAAGATATACTTGTATATATTTCAAAAAATATGAACAAAAAGGTATATAGCAGTACCACTTTTAATAGACTCAACCTGGAAAATATGCCCATGTCCTCATAAGAAATAGAATGGATAAATATACTGTGGAATATTCAGAAACATTAATGAATAAAGTACTGACATACACAACAGATAGTACTATGGTTGAATCTCAGAAGGAAAAAAAATAAAGACCAAAGAATACATATGTGTATTCCATTCCTGTAATTTGCAAACAAGATATAAAATACTTCATAATTATATTACCATGTCAACACTTTGCAAGTAATGGAAAAATTAATCCAAGACGTCAACAGCAGGATAGTGGTTCCTTTAGGAAGAGGAAAGGATAGAGGCTGGGAATGGTCACAAGGAGCTTCTGTGATTCTGTCATTTTCTATCCATTACAAGGGTACAAGTGTACATTTTGGAGGATGTATAGATAATTATAACTGTGGTTTGTATACTACGCTGTTTGTACGTCAAATGAGAAGTTCTTTTTATGTTTTATTATATGAAGTTGAATTGCTATAAGCTAAAAGCTCTAATAAAGTGCGTTTGAGGGATAGTCTATCTCTTGTGAAAACCACAGCTGGTTCTCAGAAGTGAGTTTTCCTTCAATAGAAAATTTGCAGCAAATGTACATAAGCCTGGGATGTAGTGTGGATAGACTGGTCACTCAGAAACTGAAGCATACACGCACACAGAAGGGACTCCAGGCTGCTAAGGGAATTTCATGATGTAAACCTTGGACAATTAATGTTTTCAATATATTAACGAAACAAAAAAGGCAGTTTTAGCTGCAATCCTTTGGTAAATAAAGAAATGGATATTTAAATATCAGTGTACTCCCTAAGAATAAAATCATGCTTAGTGTTAAGTGTTAGGAAAAATATGCAACTTTGATTATCATTCTTTATTTTTGCATTCAGCAATATATATACATTTTCCTTCAAATTTCCAAAATTAATTAAGAGTCTCATTCATTTATTTATCACTTTTTTCAGCAATTCCCTTTTTGAAGCCTCTACTATTTGTGACATTCTGTGCTAAGCACAAAGATACAGAAACGAAAGATATAGACACTGTATTTAAGGAGCTTTTAGTGTAGAATGTTATGGAGAAGTTAAGTGCTTATTGTAACACAGTGCAGTCCATCTGCTGGCATAGAGTTATTCTGACTGCATTATGGAAGTAAGGAAGAGTGGCCTAACCCAGGAGGAAGAGGTGGATCAGAACAAGGCAGAGAGGCTCTCTGGCTGACAAATTGTGGTTAGAGACTGAAGAAGGGCATGCCCAAAGGCACTTTCATCATTGAGTTTATTCTATTAATTATTGTCTATTTAGTACTCATCCTTCAGTAGAAGACTTGAAGGGATGAAGTTGGATTAATCTTTAATCACTGAAAGCTGTCATTTTTTGAAAGATGAAATGCGACAGATCCTTGAAAAATAGGGAGATCAAATTTAATGTAGCCTTTAAAATAGAGCCCTCCTAACAAACAAGGTCTCCACGAAGCCGGCAAATTATTACTAAAATGGCTTCAAGACAATAACACTGTCTAGATATGAGACCCAGTTAACTCTGGTAGAAGAAGCTTGACCTTGTATTGATCTCATCTGCCTCTAAATCGTTATTGTTAACAGAACCCATGTTCTACTTGGTGGGCTATTTAAATAATTTACTAAGAGATCAAGTAACTCAGAAGCTATAAATGAGTGTGCCAGGAGAAAGACATTTACAATATAGAGCACAGGGGCATAGAAAGAGTTATTACTGTGCTGAAGAATATATTTTTGTTTATGGCTTTTTTTAGACCATGGGAAATTTTCATGCCCCGAATTACTGTCTTAATCTGCAAAATTAGAAATTTTATCTTTGCGCCTTCCCTAGCATTAATTGAGAAGCAGTATTTTTACAAATCTTGTGTAGTCGCTAAACCTCTTCTCTATGCATCTGGGGCTTGACGAATGTCTGTGAATTAATTAAAAGAGAAAACAAAAGACACAAAATAATAAGATATATTATCTTACTTGTGGAAGAAGGCTTTTGGAAGTTCAGTGAAGGGGGGCTATATAAAAATAACAGAATATTAAAAATAAAATAACCCATGTAAAACTGGCCAAATTAAGATCAGATTATCAGAGAGTGGCTGTCCAGGGTGCAGATGTGCAGCTAGTAAGCAGTAGGTAAATGGAAATGAAGAGGACGGGTTCATCCAGTAAAAGGAAAGACAGAGCAGAAGAGCCCATGAAATGGTAATTGCTTTATTTATGCATTTAAATATGTATTGCCTACTGTGTTCTGGGTGCCTGGGATACTGTACCAGCATTCCAGGTGGTCTTATGGGTTAACTGCTTCGAGTTAACAAGCTCCTTACTTGCTGACCTAAATCCCTTGATCTGTAACAGAACTAATTCAGTCTATTTGCGGACCGCTGGCCTTGAAGAGTGAAGGACCAGAACTTTCCCAGGCTACAGAATCCAGCAAGTCTATTTGAGGGCATCTTGGCTTTCTGATTAGCTGAGCAATTTTTCAAGAAAAAGGACTTTTTTTTTAGCTTCCACAAATGATTTTACTGACCTCCCTTTGCGTATCTGTAGATCTGAACCTCTTTTTTTTATTTTTATTTTTTTACTTATGATAGTCGCACAGAGAGAGAGAGAGAGGCAGAGGCACAGGCAGAGGGAGAAGCAGGCTCCATGCACCGGGAGCCCGACGTGGGATTCGATCCCGGGTCTCCAGGATCGCGCCCTGGGCCAAAGGCAGGCCCTAAACCACTGCGCCACCCAGGGATCCCCAGATCTGAACCTCTTTTGCAGAAAGAACAGAGTACTCTTGCGTATCACGAAATAAGAACCGAACCCCCGCACACAGCTCCATAGCACTGAGATAAAATTTGTAGCTGGCATCATCTATCTGCATATAATCAAGACATGTTGCAGGCCACCGACCTCCCTTTGCTTATTAACTACCCTAAATCCTTTTAAGTATTCCTGCCCCACAGTAGAAACCTCTGAGTTGGCTTTTGGACAAGAGTCCACCTTCTCCCCAGGTTGCAGGCCTCCTGGATAAAGCTCAAATTCCATTCCAATCAAAAACTCATCTCTTGAGTAGTGGTGTTTCCAGCGATGGGCAGCTAAACAATATAGTAACAATAAACCTATAAAGACCCTTGCCCTCATGGAACTTACATCCCAGGGGGAGTAGAAAATTCCCAACAATAATCTCTTTTTCAATCCAGGTGGAGTAGAAGTGATAGAGAATGATCAATATCGCTATATTGCTAATGCACCTTGTACTTCTATCTACAATGCACTGGAAATCGTTAGACACATCTTCTGCAAAGGCCCTCTACCAAATGCCGAGAGAGATGAAATGAGATGTGGTTTGGACACAAAGTGCAGATTATCTGGGTAGCACAGATGTCTACACGCTCAAAGACTTTAAGTGTTTGGCTTGATTGAAACCACTGCTCTCTTGAACAGCTGGCTTTGGAAGACATACTCTTCATAGTGAAATAAAGCAAAGGTTGTTTCTCTCCTGTCAATGAAAAAATACAGACATATAATACAACTCTTCCACGTACTGTTTCCAGTTGGGCAGTCTTACATACATCATTTCACATGCTTGCACATACGTGTGTAGGAGAAAATCCAGAAATTTGAATTGCTGGGATAAAAGGTACTTTGGATTTTAAATCTAAGGTATTTATTCAATTTTCCTTTGGGGAATTTTATAAATTCATATTCTCAATGGTGATATTCATCCATGGCGTCAACAACACAGCATCATGACTTATGTATTTTGGTCATGTGCATAGAAGAAAAAAGATATTATACTCTTGATTTTTATTTCTTTGTGAGGAAATAATGGTGAGGTTGAAACGTCATATTTAAAAATTATTTTTATTTCCATTTCTTTGAATTCCCTATTCATAAACCCTTGGTTAATTTTTCTGTTGATTCATTAATCTGTTTCTTACTTATTTCTGAAAACCTTTAATCCTTGGTAATCTAAATTACATTTTTTTTTCAGTTTGCCATTTGTTTTTGGACTTAGGTTATGATATTTTGCCATAAATATGATATTTTTGTTGAATTTATCCTTTAAAAAAACTTTTATAGCTTCTGTATTTTGAATCATGGTTAAAAAGGTCTCAGACCCTAAGAGGCTATAAAACAGATTTCCTATGTTTTATTCCTGTATTTTTATGATGTTATTTTATTTTCACATTTAAATGTATAATCCGGTTGGAATCCATTGTGATATTCAGTATGAAGAAGGATAGATCCACCTTTAGATTATTCTAAATGACTACCAGTTTTCTCAATACCACTAATTGAGTGATCAGCCTAATTATCCACTGAACTGAGATGGCACACATAAAACATAGTAAATTCCTATATACATTTGGGTTTATTTTTTAACTTCCTATTCTAGTTATTGATCTGTCTAGCTAAATATGATTTTATCGTCTTATATGTCTGTGATGCATAGTTATTACTGGGTTTTAAGGTTTAATATATATTTAGGCTGTTTATTGCTTTTTTTCTTTCTTTTTTTTTAATTTCTTTTTTTTTTTGTATCCCTTTATGTGTTTTTTCAGGTGAGGTTACAAAGCACTTTATCTACTTCTGTCCCAATCCCAAAGGATATGAGAAAACTATTGGTATTGTTATTTGTATCATACTAATTTTTTAAAAAGATTTTACATATTTATTCATGAGAGACACAAAGAGAGAGAAACAGAGGCATAGGCAGAGGGAGAAGCAGGCTCCATGCAGGGAGCCTGATGTGGGACTCGATGCTGGATCCTGGGATCATGCCCTGAGCCAAAGGCAGACGCTCAACTACTGAGCCGCCCAGGCATTCCTGTATCATACTAAATTTAAAACAAATTAGAGTTGACATCTTTATGTTATTCAGCCTTTTTCTCCAAGTACATTTATTTTATCTTTCTTTGTATCCTTTAAAAGGATTTTAAAGTTTTAAAAAAAAATATTGTACATTTCTAGTTAGGTTTATTCCTAGCTATTTTATCTGTATAAAGCAATGTTATTTTTGCCAGGGTCCCTTCAAAGACCCTCTCTGGATTTAGTCTTTCTCTGATCATGGAAGATACTTCAGGCATGTTTCATAGATTCTCTGTCCCTTCCTGTCCCAAGTACATTCTTCCTTCAGAGATTAATATGCGTGTCCATTGTGGGGCCCCTGGGTGGCTCAGTCAGATAAGCATCAGTTCAGGTCATGATCCTGTGGTTCTGAGATGAAGCCCTGAGTCAGGCTTTCCCCTCAGCAAGGTGTCTGATTCTTGCTCTCCCTCTGCCCCTCACCTTGCTCTCTCTCTCTCTCTCTCTGTCAAATAAATAAGTAAAATCTTAAAAAAAAAAAAAAGTGGCCATTGTAACAATCAGTTCTCTCAGCTTCAATAATGTTTAACTTTTTTTTTTTTTTTTTTTTTAATTTCCCATAGCTTAGACTTGTTTAGGCTTGTACGCTAAAGCCTTGGAAGGCTGGGATCTGCTTTTAGCCTATGATCTAGCTCTACCATCAAGAGGAGAGAGAATCCTGGTACGTGTGATGCCATAATATGACAGTGGTTGGCCTTGCACAGGGCGGAAGTACAACATTGCTGCTCTTTGTCTCCTGTGCTTCTATGCTACTTTTTGTTTTTGTTTGTTTTCAGAGCATTGCTATCCTAATGCTTGCTCTTCTCATTTCTGGCTAGGCATTTAAGACCCCTCTTTCAGCCAGCCGCTAAGCTTCCAGCACTACCTCCTACTCTTCCTATCCTCAATGTACATTTTTTTTCTTCCCTTTCCTTCGTTATTTATTTATTTAGTTAGTTAGTTGTTAGTTAGTTAGTTAGTTATTGACAGCACTGGCTGACATCCTCCTAGCCATAATGCTGACTTTTGGAGAATGCTTTCCTCACCTTTAAGTGCAGTTTCTTCTCAGTACAACCAACTTTCTTGAGACTGTCATGTAGGGGCAGCTCAGAAAGCTTTTATCTTTAGACTGTACTTGGTGAGAGTTAAACACTAAGGATCACAACACTAGCAGGTGGTCAGTCCCCCAAACAGTTTTTCTAGTTGGGAAGGGAAGGTCCTCCCCTCTTCTCCTGTGGAAAGTATGAGATGAGTAGCTTGAGGAATGCATACAGTTCCAATAACACCATCCAAGATGATTTTCTCTATGGCCTCTGAAAACTTGCTCCTTTAAAGATGAAATCAGACATCCCTAAAGCTGGCAGAAGCAATTTCCATAGTTCTGCTTGTCCTATATATGTCATCTAGCAAATTGTTTTAGGATGTGAGGTTTCCAAGTACCTATTCTATATCTCTTTTACCTTTGAGTCTCAGCTAAACCAGGAAAGAGTGAACCTCATTTTAATATCCAAATACATAGAAACACTGCATTGCACAAACTTGAAGGTGAAAGTTCATGGAGTTCATTTCATAAAATACTCTGTTTTTTTTACTGTGATGCCCCTATTTTCTAGAATATGCTGTCATTTCCCAGAGGAACAAATTTTCTGTAAATTTTTATTCACTTAACGTTAATTTGAACTTGAGCTAAGCAACTAAAAATACAGGTGAATCAAATTTAACAGCATCAATTTATAATTACCTCATTATGTTTATTTCCATGATAAAGTTCTGCTATCTTTTCCTTGACTGGTTTCTTTCACATTTTACTTTTTTTTTTCTCTCTTGCATTTCTAGAGAATATTCCTTTCATTCAAAGTAGCATTCTTCAGCCTCTTAAGGATATCTCAAAGTTGACTTTTCTACATACTTGTGTGAAAAGAGTAAGAATACCATCGCTCAGAAAGAAGCTGAAAATACTGCCATGGAAATATTTTGATAACCATAGAGTCGCTCCTCACTTCATCATTTCTTTAATACAAAATGGCTGTGGTTTTCCTCTTGCCTGTTCATATGTTCACACATGCTACTACCACTGGAGAGACTGCTTTTCCACACCTTCCTCTGAGTAACCATCTTTCACTCATTCTTCAGGATTCAGCTTATGCATATATTTAAAAAATATGCTTAAAAATAGAGCTAAGTTTAGAATTCCATTATCGAAAGACATAAAAAACAGCTAATTTTAAATTTGATGGTTTTTCTCCATCATATCCATCATAAATTATAGAATATTTTATTTGAATGTTATTTAATCAGAGATAGCATTAAACATATACTATGCCCCTGTTAGATTTTAGACTAAAAATGTCAAAACATACATTATCCTTGTATTCTTTTTTATATTTTTTGCCTTAGTATGATTGGTATATAAAACAACTAAGGGCTCTATGCTATATATGTATCTAAGAAAATTAATGTCATAGAGTTTTAGTATTTGAAGAAACTCTAAAGCTTATCTGGACAAAATTTCTGCTGAATCCAAAAATTCACTCCAGTACGTTACTGTTCTATACATACATTGACAGCTTGTCACCAGCTATCTGCTTGAATAGTTCAGGTGAAGAACACTAGCTTTTCAAAGCAGAGCTCTTCAGGGTAGTTTCAATTTTATAAAATCTTTTATTATACAGAACCAGTGTCAGCTTCCCTGTAATATGCCCACATTTTTGCTGTGAAAGCTAAAGAGTACCTGCTCTTTTAGCACCTAGGAATTGAATACCTGTTTTGTTACAAGGATAGGATCAGATATTCTGGAATAAACAAAAATAAACAAGATGGGATTCATACCCTAGAGGAAGTTAGTCTTGTGGCAAGATATTTGAAAATAAATGTTAACTTAAGATTAATATTTGTATTCTCTGATATTAGGTAACGTTTTAAAGTATAAAAATGTGAACATATATTAGCTGACAATGACAATTGTTATAGATGATCTCCTACTTAGGGAATTTTGTTAAACCTTTTTTTGCGTGTGTGCATCCATGCACCTTAAAATATATATTTTTTATTTTATGGAAATTTGGCAGGGTTTGAAATGTTAAAATAAAATATCTAAAAGTCATGGACTGTTGAAGGTATATCAAAATAAATGTATCAAATATATTTTTAAAGTTACTAAAATTATCTGATAATTTCAGTTCTGCAGAGGCCAAATGTGAGTTTCACACTACGAAGTAATGTAGCATTTTCAGAACCTAACACAACCTTTATATGTTTTTAATGGATTGGTAGAGTATGGATCACAGAAAACAAAAGCTCTTCTGTATTCTGTCCTGTTGAGATTACACTCGCTGTCCCTTATTCATTTCTGGTAACCACATTATAAAGTGCCACTGAAAAGCTTGAAAACAATGAAAAATACCTAAGATGATAAGGCATTTAGAAAGATATTTCAGAAAGAACCATTAAAGCAAATGAGAGAGTATGAGAGACACATGCTAAGTGTCTTTACATTGTGGAGTGGCTGTCACCTAGAAAAGGAAATAAGAGTTATTTTTTTGTAACTCTAAAGGGCAAAACTAAAACCAGTGTCTGAATGTCACTGGGTAACATGTTTCAATTTACAATAGCAAGAGCCTTTTTTTATTGAATCTTCTCTAATATAGAAAAGACTGTGTCATTGAAAATAAAAGTGTCATAGCAAAGAATGACTGAATATTTGTTTGGTGTCTATAGAAGAAAACTTCATGCCACATGTGGTCTTTAAAAGGACAAAAGAGAAGAAGAAGAGGAGATTATATTTAAATTCATACATAGTGACTTTATGGAATTGGAGAAACTGTCAATCTTGAGATATGATAATGAACAAAACAACAAAAACAACACTTATCATAATAAAAAGACTAATTTATATACACAGGTTAAGAAAAAGAGTATTGTATGTAGGAAATACCTTATAGAGAAATGGCCTTTATAAAAATAAACCCACTGTAATGGGGATTTTTTTCTTTAGGCTACCACCAATCAACAGAGATGGGATATACCCTTCTGTATGAAACAACTACAAAATTATGCAAAATATGCAGGACAATGTTTTTAAGATAGCCCAACCTAACAACCTGAGAGAATTCTTAGATCATGTCTCAGTGATGGAGATCCCAGGTGGAGCCTGGCAGTAACCTGACTTGATGAGATGATGCTGAGAGCCTAGGGAGGCCAAGATAACAAGAGAAAGCAGGGAAGACTAACACAGAGGAGATCGTTGCACATGGGTACAACTCTATAGATTTGCATAAGGTCCTCCTCCAGACTTAAGCTGAATATTTATCAGTATAAGTATGTGCTAAAACTAGCTAAAGGGGATCCCTGGGTGGCGCAGCGGTTTGGCGCCTGCCTTTGGCCCAGGGCGCGATCCTGGAGACCCGGGATCGAATCCCACGTCGGGCTTCCGGTGCATGGAGCCTGCTTCTCCCTCTGCCTGTGTCTCTGCCTCTCTCTATCTCTGTGACTATCATAAATAAATAAAAATTAAAAAAAAAAAAAAACTAGCTAAAGAAGGGAAAGGGTCACCCGAAAGGATTATCTCATGCTGATACAGGGCTATGAATAGTTCCTGTTCCCACCAGTCACAGTAGAAAATCTCATATTTCATTGGATATTGGATAGAGAAATGAGATGAATTCTACATCAGTATTGGATTAAAAATTAGCCTTAGTCAATATACTGGTCTGGTTCCACCTAAGGAAAAAAACAATTTAATAGCAAGACAAGACCAAATTGCTTCCCAGTCCTTAACTGTATCATGAAACAGGGCTCAAAATTATTTATAGAAGTTCAAAAATATCCAGAACTAAATAAAATAAAATTCAGAATGCCTAGCATTCAATAAAAAAGTTACTAGGCATACAAGAAAGAAAGAAAATATATTCTAAATGAGAGATAAATAAAAACAAATTGAGAATGGCACAAATGTCTGAACTAACAGACCCATCAAAACACTAATATAACTATAATCTGTGTGTTCAAATAAAGCAAAGATTAAGCTTGGTAAGTAGAGACATGGAATATAAAAAGAGATACATAAACATTCTTGAGTTAAAAGCTAAAATGGTTGAAATGAAAAACAAACAAATTGGGATTAACAGGACATTAGATATTGCAGAAGAAAAGTTTAGTAAAGTTGGAGACATGGCAATAGAAACATCCAAAATAAAACAGAGAGAGAGAAAGAGAGAGAGAGAGGAGGGGACTCTGAACACAACTTCAACTCCAGGAAGCCAAAAAACTTCTAGAAGATTTTAAATATGTAAAAAAAAAATATTTAAAGAAAATGAGTCATTTTATGTTCAAATTTGATGAAAGCTCTAAACCCACAGATCCCCAAATCACAATTAACCTAAAGCACAAGAAACATGAAGAACATTACATCATAATCCAGTTTTTAAGGACACAAATCTTTAAACCAGGCAAAAAAAAAATACAAATCAAGTGCTGATAAATAAAAAGAATACTTTATATTTGGGCACAACTCAAGGTAAAAACCAATATAGCAACATCTTTAAAGTATAAGAGGAAACTAGATGTCAACTAAAAATTTATCCCCAGAAAAGAAAGTTTTCAAAAATGAAGGAGGGATGAAGATATTTTGAGATACACAAAGCTGAAAGAATTCATTGCCAGTAGATTGAAACTAAAAGATTTTGAAGAAAATCCGTTAGGCTGAAAGAAAATAATGAAGAAAAATCTAAATCTACAAAATGAGAAGCAGAGTGCTGGAATTGGTAATGACAAGGATAAATATAAGTACATTTGAAAAAATATTTAAATTCTTTGAAATAAAGTGATTATTAAAACAAAAATAATCACAATGTGTTTTTATGGCTATAGAAGTAGACTCTTAGAACAGCTCTGAGTACACTTATTCATTTGATCCATCGGAATCAGAAAAGAGATAAATTACTTAATTACTTAGCTTATAAATTTTCCTTCCCTGAGTAGGAAAAGATGTATAGCTAAAAGTCCTATTTCAGTATTTATTTACTCAACTTTTGCTAGATTGTGCCATAGGATTAAGCAGCTCCCAAATTCTCAATGGTTTACCACAACAAATATTTATTTCTCATGATACATGTAAATTATAGATTATCTATGGCTGTGTTCCAGTATGAGATAACACCCCTAACTGGGGCATTGCTTTTCTTATGCAGGAGTGAAAGAGAAGTATTGGAACCACACCTGGCTCTGAAAGATTCTATGCAGAAGTAGCACACTTCATTTCTACTCACGTTTAAGCATGTGGGCAAGTCACATATCCACGGCTGATGAGATGGGGGAAGGATGTTTAATCTTTTTAGAGGGAAGTCAGCAAAAAATGAGAACAATTGTAAAACTTTATCACACTTTCCAACACCCGATGACCCCGCTGAATGTGGGTCATTTATATGTATGAGGATGATAATTTGCCTTCCATATCTATCTGTTTTGATCTAACCATGTAATATTTTACCCTGGGAATACTATGCAAATTTGCCTCAATGTCTTTCTCTTTATCACTATCATTATTAAAGGGATATTCTTCCATTGAAAGGTTTCACAAAAAGTCTAAATGAACATACTAAATACAAACAAAATTATGAAAACTGGGTAGATTTTTCTCACTTGGAAATGTTGAGAATATGGCTAAATGGAAAAATGAAACAGATTTACCTAAGAATTAAATCTCTATTTATTTATCTTATGGTAAGTGCCAGTGTCTGCACTATATACTTCATCTACACTATACTATTTAATCTTCATAATAATATAGGAAGGCAGATGCTTTTTCCAGTCATAGAAGCATATTATGTCTCAAGATATTATAAAACTTGTTCCCAGATCTAGGATTTATATAGAAATAGGAATCAGATTAGAATCCAATCCTATCAATCATTTATTAGCTTGCTCAACTGTGAAACAATCCATGAGAACCCTTTTTAGTATCCCATGATATATAGAACAATTTTTGGGAAAAGTCCACCTATTAAGTGACTTAAATATTATACAAATGTAGTATTAGTTAAGGTAATTAATTGTTTGCTGTAAGACTGAAACCTCAAAGTCTGAGTGACTTAGTGCAATAAAGGTCTATTTGTTATTAAATAATGCCTGACTGAGTAAAATAAGTCAATCAGAGAAGGACAATCATCATATGGTTTCACTCATACGTGGAATATAAGAAATAGTGAAAGGGATTATAAGGGAAAGGAAGGGAATTGAGTGGGAAAAATTAGAGAGGGAGACAAACTGTGAGAGACTCCTAACTCTGGGAAACAAACAAAGGGTTGCAGAAAGGGAGGTGGGTGGAGGGATGGGGCACTGTGGAGGGCACTCAATGGAATGAGCACTGGGTGTTATACTATATGTTGGCAAATTGAACTTAAATAAAAACAAATGTAAAAAACATAAATAATGTCTAATACAGGCCAGGTGTTCATTTTCTATTTTTCAGTTAACTCCATCTAAACGCTTGCCCTCAATATGAGCAGGATGGAGAAGAGAAACGATAAAGGACACACTGACTCCTAGGGCAGGGATCAGAATTGGCCACATAACCTAAATGGACTGCAAGGAAATGGAGGCAAACACAGGAAATACTTGTTGAGTAGGGACTGCCTCTACCACATACGGTAACCATAGAGAGAAACATTTGACCACGGAAAAACACTTATATATACTTATGTAAAATAAGAACCAACAAATGCAATTTATAATTGTTTCATGTGCTTATTAAATAAATATTCTAATTTCCTTCAAAATCTAAAAATTATGTCTTTTACAATGAATAAAAGCTCTGAGCATACATTGGGCATTCATAAGGCTTAAATTGAATCTAGGAAAATATGTATTTGTCTATTCTGCCATAAAAGTGGATTATGGACTAAAGGATATTCAACAGAATGAAAGGAAATTCATTTGCATTTTAATACAGCAAATTGCAAAAGAACTTCCTGACTATTCAAATATGGGATCTCTTAAGTTCTTCACTGAAGCAGATGTAAGTGTTCCCACCCTTGAGAAATAATTAGGCAGTAGTTTCTAGGACCATTTAAATGTAGAATTTTCCTGAATTTATTTTCAACTAATTCTAGAATTTTATAATTTTTGTTAAATTTTCAACATTGCATAGTACTTATAACGTTTATTTTGTCATCCAAGTGTAGCATAGTGCCTTGGTGCACAGAATTAACTTTATGGGAAACAAGTCAAAGAAATAAATGAATCCATCTTCCACTTTCCATTGTGGTTATTTATTTACCCTCTTCTGATCAAGTATCCCCAAATACACACTGAAAATAAGCTCAGGAATTAAGAGACAATATAACACACATTTAAGAGAGCCAATGTCACTCTGTTAGTCTCAAATTTGAAACTGAGGTCATTGATCCAAAATCCAGGTCAAATGAAAAAGGAAAGGCTACAGGCAGCATGGAAAACAGAAAAAAGGGGTCCTTAAAATATTAAAAATAGAATTACCATATGATCCAGCAATTTCACTTCTGGGGATATACCCAAAAGAAACAAAAACAATATGCTGAAGAGATATCTGCACCCTCATGGTTATTGCAGCATTACTGACAATAGCCAAGACATGGAAACAGCCTAAATGTCGACTGATAGATGAATAAGTAGAAGAAGTTGTAATGTGTATATATAAAATATAATTCAGTCATTTAAAAAGTAAAGACCTTGCCTTTTGTGACAACATGGATGGACCTTGAAGGTATTATGCTAGGTGAGGTGAGTCAGTCAAAGAAAGGGAAAGACTGAATGATCTCAATTATATATGGGATCTAAAACAGAAAACACCAAACTCAAAGGAAAGGAGATTAGATTTGTGATTACCAAAGGCAGGAGGTTAGGGACAGGGAATTGGACGAAGACGGTCAAAGAGTACAAACTTGGTTATAAGATAAAGGCACCACATGTAATGTTCAACATGATGAATCCAGTTAACACTGCTACATGGTATATATGAAAGTTGTTGAGAGAGTAAATCTTAAAGAGTTCTTATCATATGGAAAAAAAAACATTATTTCCTCTTATTTTCTTTCCTATCTATACAAAATGATGGATGTTACTGTAACCTTTTGTGGTAACCATTTTGCAATATATTTAAGTTAAATCATTGTATACCTTTGCTGTAGATATAATTGTATATCTCAATAAAACTGGAAGGAAAAGCATGTACATTTTTATCTTGATGGTTATTGCCAACTTACTCTCCAAAAAGTACAAATTTTATTCCCACCTATAGTATGACTGCCTATTTCCCTCAAGCTTGCCAAAATATGCACTTTAAAACTTTACATATGCTCACTGATTTTTTGAAAATGACTTTATTTATTTATTCATGAGAGACACAGAGGGGCAGAGACATAGGCAAAGGCAGAAGCAGGCTCCCTGCAGGAAGCCTGATGTGGGACTCAATCCCAAGACCCTGGGATCATGACCTGAGCCAAAGGCAGATGCTCAACTGCTAAACCACCCAGATGCCTGCTTACTGATTTTTTTGTATGTTTATATAAATGGCCTCTTCATACATGTTTCCCTTTTGGGGTTTTTTTCTTATTGATTTCTCCCCACTGCAGGTGATATTTGTTTTGACACTGATATTATCTCTAAACAGAAGGTGTAGAGAATAAATTCTGTATGTTAAATAAAAAACAAAAATAAGAGAAGTAGGATTTGAAATCTCAATGAGTAATTTAAAATAGATGCTCAGAGAACAAAGCAAGATGAAGAGAACGTGTAAATCATATGTTGAATAAATCTGATTAACACTCATTTTTTTAAATAAATATTTTTTTATTTATTCATAAGAGACACAGAAAGAGGCAGAAACACAGGCAAAGGGAGAAGGCTCTGTGCAAGGAGTCCCATGTGGGACTCAATCCCTAGGAATCCAGGATCATAGCTTGAGGCAAAGGCAGACACTCAACTGCAGAACCACCCAGGCATCCCAACACTCAGAAGTTTTAAACAGGTCCAGCAGATAACAGATAGTAGTGTGTTCATGTTCAAGACAGAAGTAGGAAACGAGAAAAGATGAAACTAAAATGTTCATATTCAAATAGGTTTTCGTGAAAAAAATGTACCTGATCAAAATGGAGTTGGGTCTGGGATAGCATCTCAGAATCCTGCAAATGGATGTAATTCTCCCATTTTTATATATTCAGGGTTGTATTGCTCCCAAGAGACTTTGCCTTTATAATAAGAAGGTTTAGTTATATTTTGAAAAAAGCTACAAAGTGAAGGAAGGCTTCTCCCAGAGATAAGATTGGGTTCTTTGGATTATTGAGATGACCGCATCATACTAAACTCAAAAAAGAAAGTATTTAGTAATATCCAATCCTTCTGAGGCATTGTCAACACAGTAGGGCTTTGTTTCAAAAGAGAGGATATAGTATCAAATAAAAATAATAAAGATATCTCTATAGAACTCTATATTATAAACACAGACAACTCAAGAACTCATCAACCATTCTGAAGAGTGAATTAAACTATGGCCATCTACTCCAGGATGTTAACAAAGAGCAATTAACATGCCAAAGCCTTTGATGTATTTAGAATTTTATCATTATCCTGACAGTTTAATGGTATAAACATGACAAGTAAAATAAGGATTGGTTCCATATACAATGGTATGCATTTCGGTTAAATTAAAATCTATGATTTTATTCTGCTTTAGTGACAAAATAAGCAGAGAATGTTTTGGTCATTTCTAGGTTTGTTGATTTTTTGGACTAACTTCAAATGATGGAATTTTTGTTTTACTTTTTTATTGTGTCTGATTCAAAATAGATTGGGTCTCAATGCAATAAAATCTATATTAAGAAAAATCCAACACATACAGGGTCAGGTTTTAGGCTTACCTAATAGGCTTGATTACTAATGGATCAAACATTCTTTTTTTGAGGTAATGTTTCACATGTTATGAATCTCCTAATGTCCCCAGGTTAATTATTTCTCCTGTCTTTGTGCTATCACTTTGCCATATCTATCATAGCACCTATCATACTAAAGATTGCTTACAATCTGTTTTAACTATTAAACTGAGATGTTCTTCAGAGCATTACTGACTTATTGCTTTTGTTATATCCAACATGCATTGCACATTGCTAGGCACCTGTAATCACTCAACTGCATTTTCTTGACTTTAATTGTTGGAATGATAGTGACACCTCAGAATAATTCATCTGAATGGTCTCTGTCTAGGTAGAAATGAGTGCTCATTGACCCTTCGACCATTAAGCCTTTTGTATCCATTTCACGTTTGGAAGGGTAATGGCAAATCTATATCTACTCTGATCAATATCACACGTTCCTGAAACACTGTAGAAGTAGATACAGATACTCTTAATGACAGATTGTTTCTGTGAGCAATTATGCTTCTTTTTAAGTTCCCAATGGTGGCAGTGAGATAATAATAAATTAAACACAGATGTTGTTAGAAAGTCTGAATATTTGATTGTCTTGTTAATAAATAAACTAGCTCTCCTAGAATTGTAACATTTTGTTGGTTTGTTGTTGTTGTTCATTTGAAGTTAATATTCAGCCCCACAATACTGAAACAGTGGGCTGAAACGGCAAAATGTTAGCCTATGTTGCAAAAGAGCACAAGTTTAGAAGTTAAAAAAATATTTCAAATTATTGATTGAATTTTGGAAATCATTTAGTGACTTCTTGGTAATTCTTCCCCTTCTCTAGTTAAAAATACATCATATAAGTCACATCTCACATCTTATTTTGATAAGTTCTCTATTTTGTTCAATTACAAAGATGGCCTTCCTTTAAGGAAATATTGCCTTGATTATATAGATAATTGGCTAGATTACATAGATAAATAGATATTTTATGAGCTTTGTATTCACTATCTATAATATCAATAATATATCTGAAAATTCGCATCATTATTTCCATTTAGATGTAGAAAGTGCAAAGATCTTAAATAACTGACTCAAGGCCATATACTTAGTTTTAAGTCTAGGATACAAGGTCAAATCAGTCTGATTCCCTTCCATTGTCTATGCTGCATTATCTCTTATGATATAAGATATATCTAGGTATATCTACATATCTATATGAAGTTATAAAATAAATTATGAAATGGACATTGCAATTAACAAGCAGGTTGAAACATGTCTTTCCCTGTCTTAGAACTCACAAAAAGGGAGTACTAATTATGTTTGTCAGAATTCACTAAACACAAGACCACACAAAACCATTAACTTTACCTAAGAAAATGCACTCCAAGGCCTTTCAAGTCTACAATGTAGATTTACATATGTGCTTTATCTTGTTTCCAAAAACTGAAACAATGAATAGGCCATATACCCACAGCTGTGTTTCCATTTGAATAAAAGACTGTGGAAATGGGAAAGGAGAGAGTCCCAGGCATTCATTTAACTAATTTAAAAATCATTCAATTAACCAGATGTTGTCAAAAGTCTGCATTTGCGATGTCACTGTGAAAAATGATTTTTCCATTTCCCTTTCAACCTCTAATCTGTACACTGTGCTTTGGAGTGGCCTTCCAAAACAAAAATAGTCTCCACTGGATAATCTTTAAATGTTTCTTTTATCTTTAGGAATTCTTTTTTCCAGTTGAACTGAAAAGTATTGCGCTTTTTTTCTCTGAAGAAAAAAAAAGAGGGAAGAGAGTAATTGACATATTTGTCAATATTTGTGTTATTTTATTGGTCTTGCTGCTGCCATTGACTTTCATTTTTCTAACAAGAGAATCAGAATATACTACTTGGAGCACATGTCTCCATGGTTTGGAATCAAATATTTCAATTGGCTATTTAGCTACTTAAATATAAAGGGGATCCTGTCTTCGGAATTGATAAATTATAAAAAAAAAAATCAAGCAGTAAAATGCTGTTCATTATAGTATGTAAGTTTCTCTTCACTGAAAAGAGTTATATTCTTAGAAATCCTGTTACTGAGGAGAAAATTAGACTAAAATAAGTGAAAAAGGAAATAAAGTATTTTGACATTTGGCCTCAAAGTAGATTAGTTTGTGCCCTCTATGGAGAAAGCATGCTGTGTGGGGGAATAGGCTGAGTTGTGGAGAAGAATATTATGGTATAAGGAACAACCAAGTGGCTCTTCATGGATGGGTGGAGCCTATAGAGACATAGGAATGACAGTATTCACTACTTGACAAAATAGATTATATAGTATGGCAAGACTGGAAAGTGAAGTTGTTGCCCCAGAACTAAACAGTGCAAAAAACAAATGACAACCAGGATGGATTTATAGATTATTTGAAAATTGTCTGGGAGAAGAGAATATAGCTAAATACTGAATTTGTCCAAGTTATCACATAGCTTGTACTATTGTTATTTAGGCTGAGGAGAGAAATTGGAGGTAGTTACAATATAAAAATCATGTGAAGATATATTTTTAAGGCATTGATACTTTTTAGCATCTTTAACAATTCCCTAATTGATGTGTACAGTCACTTTAGTCCTCTATCTTCACTCAACTTTCTGTCCTAGCAAGGATGATTCATGGCACCTACTCTCCATAACTGTCTTCTCCAACTCAGAGTGCTTACTCTGCGGCCTCTGTCAGTTATGAGGCATAGTCAATAATTTGCCAGAAGTTATATGTCAATAGTAATATATTTTTATAGTTCTCTAGTGTTTTTCAAACAATGTGATAGAGAACGCAGTCAATACAGATTTGTTTTTACTTTCTCAATATGGGAAGTATTCGTGCACATTATACAATAAAAAGTTCAATTTTCCATTGTCTCGCTTAAGAGTTCCTACTCTGCTTGTATGAACATATACATCCAGGTGTACACACACACACACACACACACATCAGTCATCTTCTGGGAGGATGAGCTTGCTAGATAAGTAACTTCAGGATGAATATGTTGATAATAAGTTTAATTTCTAGGATGGCTAGAAACCATTTTCCTTGGAGAAAAGAGATGAATAATGGTACTTATTGTTACTACTGCAGGTCATAAAAAAGGCTAACAAGAGAAACAGAAATCCCTGGATTCCAGTTTCTCAGGCCAGGATCTATGATGACATGTATTTTCCCTGGACAAAGATATTATATAACCAAAGAGTGCTAGAATCCATTGGCTTAAAGCCTTGACAAAATACTAGCTAATCTAATAACTGCAACCCATGATAAATTTTGCATGAATATAACTTAATAAGGCATCCCTTTTAAAATATTATGTTTTTGCTCCAACAAGGGCCTCCTAAGATATTATAAACCAAACAAATCCAAATGTGTGAATATCAGCTCCAAGCCAAGAAAAACAATTCTTGGTAGAGGAATCATTTTTCTGCCTAAATATGGGAATGGCAAAAGCCATACAAGGGCTTAATGTTTCCCAAAATATCACAGCATGGAATCAAAGGAGAGGAAAGGAGAAAAGGGACTGGAACAAACAGCAAGTGAAAGGAACAAATCTCCAAAGTCTGTGCTGTGTACACTCAGATAAGTATTCTGACTTCATGTGGCTTCAATGAATCAGAAAGATCCTGTAAATCTTTGGAGATTGAAACATCTTTATTATGTAGTCCGGTACCTGAAGCCATGCAAACACAATGTTTTAATATGTCAGAATGTTAATGTTATCTTTCTATTGCAGCAGAAAAAATTCTACATGAATAGGTATTGATTTCCTGACTGGGTGTTCCTTAGCATTTTACCTGGTGTTAGTAACTGATAAGCCTTGCATGGGATTTCATTACAGAAGATTCTGTTTCTTTCAAGCTTGTGCAGACACTGATGCCAGACCTTTTTATTGGTGCATGTAATCTGATGGACTTCACATTAAAAGCAATGAAAATCACATTAGTCTGTCTACTAGATGAGATGTTATTAAGAATAATGGGATAATGCTATCAGAGCTTCATTTCTTAATGTTTAGTCCTTAGAACCCAAGCTTTCTGACAAATACAGGCTGTCATGAGTTATTACTCATTCTGATACATGAATACTGATATATTTATCACTATTGGCTAAGGGGATGTCATCTATAAGATGATTTTTTTTTTTTTTTTGAGATAGGGGATGCAGAAAAGAGGAGGGAAGGTACAATGAAGTCAGGAAGTCCACATAGAGGCAAAACGGCGTGACCACAATGAGTAAAAACGTTAGCCAAAGTCCAACAGCATTTCTATTATTATACTGTGCCTATATAAATATGTCTGATCATATGGGCTAAATGTAGTCATTGTTTGTTATTACACAACTAAATCGATTGGGGTACAACTAAGACACAGTAAAATGAAGCATTATAGGTAAGACTATAAAATTAAATCATAGGTCAAGAGAAACTTATATATAATGTATTCCAAAGGGTAAGAAAAAATGTAATATATGAAATTGTTGTTCCAACATCACATATTCATGAGGTCTGAAGAGGAGTTAGGTGTCCAGATTCCTAATTTAGTGTTCTTTCTATGGCAGTTATGATTTTCCATGCAATTTCCCCATGCTTAGAACCCTACAATGTTTTTGTATTCCCTTCATTGTACATGGTGTCAATGTACTTATCAATTACTTGTTTACCTAACATGTGTTATTATTAAACTATGACTATCCATGACTAGTTTGGAATGAGAAATCTGGTAAAAAAAGTATCCCTTCAAAAGTGCACCTGTCTCTCAACTGCAGGTTTATGATCCTAAATACATTAAGTCATGAGAGCCAAAGAAAGTGATAGGGGGTATGTATTTCAAAATTTTTGAGACAGATTAGACATGGATACATATATGGCTTTCACTTTGTCCTTTACACTTAAAAAATGATACATATCCAGTGTGTTTCTTGAAAGAAGACACTGTGGACCATTAGCACATTTGCATAGTATTTCTTCTATACTATTTGCATAGGATTTCTTCTCAGGCTAACGGACTGTGTTGGGGGGGCGGGCGGCAGAGAGAGAAGTGACAGTGTAGCATTGATTTTGTTTTAACTCATAAGTGCTCTGATAAAATTATATACATTCATACATGTCTATATGCTTTATATATTTTATGTGTATACATAACATACATTACATATATATGTCTCTCTATATAAAATTTATCTTTTCTAACATTCCTTGGTTTTGATTAAGGACAAAATAATGAAATACTAGGGCAACTAACAGGATTCCCCACGAAAGAGGTAAGCACATTCTCAAGTGTAGTTATCCTTTACTTCTCTAAAAATCAGTGTCACTAAAATCATTTGTAGTTCCCTGAGCTCATTTCAATGAAAGCATCTTGTAATGGTATACTTTGTATACAATCACTGACATCATCCTGTATGAGGGCCTAAGGCACATTTTTTCCCCTCTTTCAGAGGACATGGGATCTAAAGTAAAGGAAGGAAAAGAATAATCAAGAGGGATTTGTGAAAGATGATTGCCTGAGAGCATAACATGAATATAGAAAAGCAGGGGGAAAAAAAAAGAAAAAAACAACCCGTAACAAAATAAAACAGTATGATACTACCAGCTAAGAAATCAATGTGCACCAGAGGTACCCAACACAGATCACTTGCCTGGGATTCAGCAGGTTTGGAATGGGGTCCAAATTTCATTTTTAACAACTTCCTAGTTGATACTGATGCTTCTGGTCCATGGACTGCAGTTTGAGTAGTAGAGGTGCACAGACATTGAGGATCTCTCAGTCCTGAGGGTTGATATAAAGGCACAAGATACAATGGTCCTTAAACAATGAACACTAGTGAAAAGCAACAAAGAATGGCTTTGAGATAATTAATATAAATTGTGCAGCTGCAAAAGGCAAAATGATATCTCCAAGAACCCTGGCCAAATGATCATTTTAACATTTTTGTTTGCCTATTTTGATATTAGGCAAAAATGCATGAGTACACACTTACAATCAGTTATCATTATTTGAGTATTTGAGCACAACGTACATTGGATAATTTCTCTGTGCCTGGGACTGTGCTCTACGGAAATACAAAAGTCAAAGTCTCTGCCTCCCTTGTCCTGTGCCTCCTGGAACTTCTACTCTATATAGATGAGGTAAAGATGCAAACATATAAATGCAAATACAAATAATTATATGTGACCAATATGTTCTACTTCTTCAAGGTAAGATTTGAAATCTCACATCCTGCCCTAATCCTGATGAAAATGGAGATTTGTCTTTAATTCTTCCTTCTTTTGTTTAGTCCAAGAAGCCTGAAGTTTATTCAATGCAGTAATGTGGCAAAAACGAATATGTTTTCTTCAGTCCAGCAGAGGGCCCCCTTCAACATGGCACTGCCTCTGCAGGAGTGACTTGGTCCTGTCTTGTCACTGACGATCTGGCAGTCTTTTCTAGGGGTAGAAGGATAGGAAGAAGATCAACTCTCACGTGTTACCGCTTATTCGTGTGGCCTTGGGCTGCTAATGTCCCAGTAGCTTAAATAGTTTATAGACACAACTCTTCTATTTCTCAAGGATTTACAAGTTTAGCAAGTCTGGTGGTTGCAGCTACTCTTTGTTTTTTCCTACAATTTCTCATCTCAAGGATCATTTTATCTTCTATCTTTATACTAGCCTTCAAGACTTGGAAGGTCTCCATGTGTACACACCTGTGCTACTTGAAGTGTGGTCCATGGACCAGGAGCCTTGGAACTTGTTAGAAATGAAATACTTGACTTGTGTAGTTTGAAGTCATTTGTGGTACTTTTTGTACTCTTATTTTACGGTTAACTTTCAACAAGTTTCCAAATAGCTTCTACTGATTTCCATCTGCCCTCCATCCCTCTGTTTGGGATATTGTTTGCCTAGGTAATCAACTGCAGGGATCACTCCCTCATTTTATTTGGGTCTTCCCTCAAGTGTCACTTTCTTTGTTAAGATCACCTCACTACTCTATTTAAAATTAGAACAGCCTTTCTGACTCTCTGAATTCCTAGCTTTATTTTTCTCCATAGAATTTATTGTCAACTAATAATCTATTTATCTATCTTAATTTGTCCCATAGAATGAAATTCTTTGAAATAAGGATTTTTCATCTGTTTTATTAAATATCCCTAATGCCTAGAACTTTACTTGCTATATAGAAGATCCTCAGTGAATGAATGAAAGGGGGGATGGATGGATGAATTAATGAATAAAAAGGTGATATTTCTATTGAACTTCCAAAGAAAGCCTTTACTTTTTAAAAATTCGTTGAGGATGGCTTAGCGGCTGGGTGACTGCGACAGAATATGAGACTCCTCTAACTCTGGGAAACGAACAAGGGATAGTGGAAGGGGAGGTGGGCGGGGGGATGGGGTGACTGGGTGATGGGCACTGAGGTGGGGCACTTGATGGGATGAGCACTGGGTGTTATATTATACGTTGGCAAATCGAACTCCAATAAAAATATATTTTAAAAATAAAAAAATAAAAATAAAAATAAAAAACAAATAAAAAATAAAAATTCATTGAAGCATTACAGGCAATCAATGTGCTAATAGCAGTATACTAAGAAATCAATAATTTAATTATTTTTCCTATTTGATTATATTTATTTATGATGATTTTAATGTACATTTTTCTCTCTAAAGTTGATATTGTATTATTCATGTTGAAATTGATATTGGAAAAAATAGTGACACAAAAAACATTCTTTGGTAGTGTTGACAAGAAGAATGATTTATCTCTTGACAACCTTTCCCATCACTAGGTTAACAAAGTTTATTCACGTTAGTAAATATAATTAAATTTCACCTCATTTTCCACAACGAGAACAATTATTTAAGAACTGAAAATAATACACAAATATTGTTAGAAAACTCTAAAATATGAATGAAAAGCAACTAGGGATTAGTGTCTCATTAGTGCTAAGTCCATAATAAAGTCCATAATGACAAACATCAGAAAGCGTGAGACAAAACCTCTTTATCAACTACTATATTCAAATGGGAAATGAAGTAATAGTGTTTTCTTAGGTTATATAAAAGGGAGAAATTTTGAAGACATTTTATTGAAAACAAACCAGAGACTAAATAAATCCACAAGGATAGTCCTCAGTACTTCACACACACACACACACACACACACATTCTCATTTGAATTGCTATCTTTGTTGAATTAAATGCTTGAATGCTTACCCCTACTGTCATCCTCTGAAAAAATTATAGTATTATTGGTTTTTCTTTGTTTGCTTCCTATAGAATCATATTCACTACATAACGGATTCCAGTCTCTGTGTTGAAGAGAACCACACTGAAGTCATTTGCTGAGGACATCAAGTGGTATAAACTTGACTTACTTTTCAGAATAATGACAGGATAACAAACCACTCGAGTTTTAATTTTCAGTTAATAGTGTGGGGCCATGACTGTTAAGACAATTTATCAGGCACTTAATAGTAACAGTAAATGTTAGTGTTGGAAGGAAGAATAATGTCCATAATGTTTATTTAAATGCTGTATAATGGAAAGAGTAGGGCATGTGGAGTGGAGAGGTCACCATGAAGCCCTGCCTTCAGCCCCATTTTAATCTGGTATCTGTGGAGAAACCAGTTAATGATGGTTAAATGATCAGGAGAAGTCATAACCATCTCAGGTCTACCTCATTCAGGAAGGTGTTTTAAGGACCAATTCAGTTACTCTGAGCAAACATGTTCATGTAAAATACTGAACAAGAAAAGGACCTTGAATCCTACATAGTTGAGGACAGATATACAATTAATGGCATCTTTCTTGATTCTCAATCTAGAGTGCTTTTCATATTCAGCTTTTCATGATACAAGTATAGAAAGAAAAATGTTGGCTTTGTTAAGTCACGTACGAGTGGTTCTCAGGGTTGGTCCCTGAACCAGAACATCAGCATCCCTTGTGACATCGTTAATAATGCAGATTCTCAGGCCCCAGACCACATCTACTGAATCTGAGATTGTGTATGGGACCTGGAAATCCTGCAAAAGTTGCTGCTGCAACTTGGAAGTTTAAGAATTACAGCCACTTTTATTTTGAATGGTTTAATGTCTTTATCTGTGGAAAGAGGTGGTAAGTAGTTCACCTGCATTACTTTGACTTTGCCCCTAACCAAAGTTCCAAACCCCTGAAGGATCCACCACTTCCTGCTTCCTAGACTCTTCTCACACCAAGATCCCCAGGCTCTCAGAGGTTCTGTTACACTGTCTTTCCTTCAGTTTGTGAATGCCACACAACCTCGGAGTTCTGCTGGGAATGTTCTCCCCTGGCCTTAAGCAATTCTCTCTCCTTCCTGAACACCCTTCACCTCCCAACTCAAGCATTGTTTCTTCATGAAAATCTTCTCTAATCCCCAGATTAGGCCATATCTCATTGTTATGACTCACATGACTCTCCGTACTTGCCCCCTGTAGCACTTGTCACAGTTTGTAAAGACATAACTTCGTGATTATCTGATTAATGTCTTCCTCACCTACAAGAATGCATGCTGCCTATAATCAAAATCAAACCTATTTTACTTACCATTAAATCTCTAGTAGCAAGCTCAGTGCCTGCACCTGGAAGTTGACCAATAAATATTGTAGAATGAATGAATAAAATGTTACTCCACCATCCTCTTTCAACTTATTGAACTGTAGAAAATAGAAGACCACAATTATAAAATAGAACAATTGAACTGACCCCATGAGCATCAAACCTACAATTTAACTCAATTATCATTAACTACTCAGTTAATATTGTACCTAATATCCACAAATGACCTATGTATTAAGGCATGATGTGGTGAGGTTGAATGTTTTAATATTTATTTGGCTGAAGGGAATTAATTCAAGATGAATTAGGCTACAAGTAACAGCAAAAATAAAGCAGCTACAAAAGGCTTATAGAAGAGGAGACATATTGTCTTACCTAACAGAAGTCAAGAGGCAGGGTGGTGCTGTGGTTGGTCCATTGACCAGCTGAAGGACATGATCAAGAACAAGATTTTTTTTAACTTTAGGAATGCTTTTTAAATATTTTTACTCAGCACTCCTTCTATAGTACTGTTCTTTAACCTCATCTCCTCACTCCTTTATAAATCTTTTACGGTTGCTTTCATGTGCAACAGCAGAGTTGAACAGCCTCAGCAAAGACCTCGTAACTTTCAGAGCCTAAGTCTGTACTACCTGACCATTCACAAAAAAGATTTTCATCCCTGACTTAAACTATGGAAAACATAAAAGGAACTACTTGTCCATTAACACACATCTCCTATCATTCACCATTAGCACATTTGTAAATGAGAACACATTTCTTAATTTGTAAATCAAGTGACAAGTCCTTGGCAGTTCTGATGTATGTGTCATTTCAGTTAGGCTCCCCACAAGCCACAGTGATATTCCTCAACCTTCCACATATGATCTAGCCACATGAAGAAAAAAAGGAAGGAAAGAAATAAAGGAAGATCACTAGAAGGAAACAGAACTTTTATCTTAACATATGTTCTAGGAAAAGCTTCCTCTTCCCCAGAAGTAAATTTATCTAATTATGTGTCCACAAGAACAACATTTTGTCCATGATTTATGTCCATGCTTTTCTCTTTAAGAGTGAATGCAGACCTTTCCCATCTGATGGATAGATGAGAAAACTCTGATTGGATGACAGACTCAGGGAAGGTTAATCAAATTAAAACAGGCCACTAACAAGCCCATAAAACCCCCTAGACTTGGAAACCCGAGGCAAACCTCTCAGGTCCCCTTCCTCCTCAGGAGTTTTGCCCTGTCACTTTGTTATCGCTCATAAACCTTGCTTTGTTGCCCATGTTAAAAAAAAAAAAAAAAAGAGAGAGAGAGATTGAATACAAAGCATACAGGAGGAAAGTATGACACTCAGAGACCTCTTAACATGTTAGAAGACATGATTATATCTGTTTATAGGTCTCTATTACGTATTCATTCTTCCCCTGAAATTCATTATTAGTGTTTCAGGCTTTGGGGAAAAGCTAATGCACTTCCAAATCAAGCAGTGCTTTAAGACAGAGCATTGTGAAAAGTAGTAATGATATCTTAATTTGTTTATTATTACAATATGAAACTTCAATTGCTATTTTTCCTCCCAAATAATAAGTATTCTATTACTGAAAATAACGGACAATTAAGCATGAACAGAATATATGCTTATTTAGTGTAGATATTGTTACCCCAGAAAACTGAAATCTGCATCAAAACAGGAACATAGAGTTAATTATGAGGATGTCTGGTCTAACTCACTGCAGGACATTTATAAACATTAAGATGACTGAATATCTAAATGTTTCTTTTAAACTTTTAACTTTGATACATATAATCACAGCTATTTTTATCACTTCTATGGAATTTCAATTTTATGGCAAAGACTTACTCTATATGCTTTTCTAGTTTCCATTTTCCCCATAGCACTACGCAAAGAAAATGAGGCCAACATCCTGAAGGTTGTGAGATTTGTCACTGAGAGTCCAGCAAAAAATCTAGTTGTAAAATATGCACAATTTTTACTATTTATGTCCAGTTCCTTGTGAGTATATTACTTATACTTCCTTAAGTTTAAATTTTTTAAATTTTTTAAAAAGATTTTATTCATTCATTCACGAGAAACACAGAGAGAGAGAAAGAGGCAAAGACACAGGCAGAGGGAGAAGCAGGCTCCATGCAGGGAGCCTGATGTGGGACTCGATCCCGGGTCTCCAGGATCAGGCCCTGGGCCAAAGGCGGCGCTAAACCTTGAGCCACCCGGGCTGCCCTACTTCGTTAAGTTTAGAATCTGAACTACACACATGCCGAGATATTTACTTATTGCTGTGTGGGCAGGAACAAATTATTATCTACTTATTAAAAAAACCACAGTTGAAGCATAATGCCAAGCTCTCATTAACTACTTAATAAGAGGTTTATTATTCATGACATGGCTTGTTTTTTCAACAAACATTCATCCACGCCTGTATCTCAACCATGCTTCAATAATTACTCACAAACACATTTCCACCAAGGCTTCTTCCTTGAGTTTGACACTCATATTCACAACTGTACACTGAACAGTGTTATGTGAATAGTTCACAGGTTGCCAACTCCAAATGCTTTAAAACCAAATTCATAATTTTCCTCAGTTTTCCTAGCTTCCTGTGTCTTTAAGTGCAATGGATGAAACACTAGCTACCCAAGTCAGGACCCCAGGACACCTTCCCAACTTATCAAACTCATTAATCTGGTCATATTTTTAGTTCAATGTTCAAGTTTTCAGATTTCAGTCACTTTCCATCATTTCTCATGTACACTTTCTTAAAGGGGAACCAGTTGCACTGTTTAGAGTTGTTCTCCTTCATTGTTGCCTGACTACTCTCTGTTGCTTAAAAGGCAAATTTACCCATGTTATTCCCTCATGAGGCACACTATTGCCTTTAAGCTTCTTATGCGACCTTTCCAGACTCCTCTTCCTCCATTCCTCTCCCATGCTGCATTGCAGACCACAATCCTCCTCAGCTATTACAGCTCATGGTATATGCCATGTGCTCCCACCTACACATGCCATGTGCTCCCACCTACCCATGTCTGTGCTCCTACCTACCCACGCCATGTGTTCCTGCCTACTCATGCCTGTGCACAAGCTGTCTGCTCACCCCACCTTTCTTACTTTACTTCCTCTACATTCACTGCCTGAACATTTCTATTTCTCCTTAAGAGTCAGCTTAAATACCAATTCTTCTGTTTCCTGATCCTTTTAGGACATGTTACATGATCCTTCCCTGGGTAGGGACACACATTGACCATTTATATTTTCTGGACTGTCTCTTAACAATTCAGCAACCCCAGAACTTCTTCTTTCAAGGGCTTTACTGCACTCTATGAGAGAAGCCAGGAACTTCCTTTCCCAGAATCTTCTTCCCTTTATGGTTCTCGCTTTGTTTCAATAAGAGAAACACTTTGGAAATCTGGAGGGTCAAAAAAGAAAGAAGTGTCATTATACTCTTAGTACAGTTGTACTACTATATATGAGGAAGACATAAGACTCAGTGGCTTCCCAATGAGCTTCTAAGAACCAGCCATTTGCTGTTGCGGAGAGAGTGTTAATGAGAGTTTCTTAGAGATTCCTTAGCTGCTTGTCAGTGAGCTTTTGATGATGACCTGCTGTACTTTCCAGTTGATTTGTAGTAACCTTTATCAGTCTCTCTGTTATGTTTCTGTATCAGCAAAACTGGAACTGTATTTCCAGAATTCTTTCCTCTCTTGGGTTCTGGAATGAAGCTGGCCTTGAGAGATATTTAGTGAAATTCATAACGTAAGAGTGAGGCAGACTCATGGATATTCTAGACAAGTCAGGGTTGATTCAGGTTCTGAATGTTGTGTTGTGATGGGTTCACTGATTCACTTTGTGGGTATGAAACAGCAACCCAGCTTATAGCTCTTACAGCTTCTTCAGTATCTCTCTTACTTTAGCTTCTCTGACTCCACAAACAGATGCATATTTAACTCTGTAATGAAGGTCACAGGCTTCCTTTTTTTATTAAGATTTTTTTTTTTTTTTTTTTTTTTTTTTTTAGAGAGAGAGGAAAGGGAGGAAGAGAGGGAGAGAGAAGCTCAAGGAGGTTCTGTGCTGAGTGTGGAGCCTGACACAGGGCTCAATCTCACGACCCTGAGACCATGACCTGAGCTGAAACCAAGGGTTAGACACTCAAACAATTGTACCACTCAGGAAGCCAAAAGGTCACCAGGTTCTACTTCAGGTGCTCTTATCATAGAAAGCAAGGTTAGAAGTCATGAGATGCCCACGCAGGTGTCAGCTCTCCCTCAGAGGTTCTAGATCTCCCATAAGCATCTAGTTTGTCCTTGTTCTCTTGCATTCCATACTCATCTTTTCTTGACCACCTGGCCTGCTGATGCCAGTCTAGTGCCCAGCACAGGAGCAATAGCTGACATAAACTGTTTAGCTAGGTCCTGCATTGTGTAAGGTCAAATCCTAATCATTATTCTATATCACTGGTAGTGATTCTGCTCTTCTGATTAAATCTGGACTGAAATACCTTCTGATCTTCAATGGTGACTTCTCTCACCCTAATGGTCCCTATATTAAACTCTTTCTACCTGGAATTCAGAGAGTGACTTCTGTTTTGGGTGTTTGTTTTCTTTTTAACATTTTCTCCTTAGCCCCAACTATGTTATATTAATGCTTATATTATGTATTGGATCCTTAAACTTCAAAGTGATTATAATTTTATTTGCATGCAATTAAAAAAGGATCTGACTAGTATAAACATGTCATGGTTATCATTGTATCACTTTACCTCTACCAGTATCCATGTCGAATTCTTAGAGTTCATCTTATTGGATTTCAAAGATAAATTAAAAATCAAATAGATAGGACAGCCTGGGTGGCTCAGTGGTTTAGCACCTGCCTTCGGCCCAGGGTGTGATCCTGGAGTCCCAGGATCAAGTCCCACATCAGGCTCCCTGCATGGAGCCTGCTTCTCCCTCTGCCTGTGTCTCTGCCTCTCTCTCTCTCTCTCTGTCTGTCTCTCATGAATAAATAAATAAAATCTTAAAAAAATCAAATAGAATTTGGTAGGTAATAGATAAAAGGAAACAAATCTATGTGAACTAGTAATATAGAAATGTATTGAGTATATAAGGGTGACACATATGCCAAATTGATCTTAAATCTATATAATTCATTTTTCATCTGAACTCAAATCCCTCTACATGAGTCACCTCCATCATTTCTTTCTACCATTTCTCTCCTATATTAACAATAGTTACTGAGATCTATAATTATATGAATGGTTCAATGAAAGATTGTAAAATAATTCACTTAGTTCCCAGAGTTATGAATTTATGTTTGATATTTTGTTTTTTTTAAAGATTTTATTTATTTATGAGAGACACAGAGAGAGAGGCGGAGACATAGGCAAAGGGACAGTCAGGCTCCTTGCAAGGGAGCCCAATGTGAAACTCCATCCCCGGACTCTGGGATCACACCTTGAGCAGATGCTCAACCGCTGAGCAACCCAGGCTTCCCTATGTTTGATATTTTAGATGTACAGTACAAAATAAGGTTAAGAGCTAGAATAAAGAAAGGCTTTTAGATATGTATTTCCTTGAGAACCATTCAGTTGTAATTATTACCCTGAAGTTTACAGCTATTTATCTGCCACCACTACAGCCTGAAAATTAAGTGAAACTTTCAACTATTTTATTCACATATTTTATATCCCAAAGGCCATACACATAAATCTAACTGAATTTTTCTGATTCCACTGAGATATTTGATACATAATGACACAGCATTTGTGTGTGTATATTATCTTAGATACTTCCATAAAAATCCCATGAGAAAGGTTCAATAAGTGTAGTTGCAGAGAAACTATTCCTTAAACTCTAATAATCATGATTTAAAAATATAAGATTCTTTACAAGTTAAACTTTAGCAATAATCTGTGCTCCATTCCCGATAATATATTCAGTAGACGCAATTTTTCTCCCTAATGTAAACAGTTTTATTTATTTTTAAGCCAATTTTACTGGAGGAATGTCTTATGCTAGCTTTTGTAATCAACGTACTTTGTCTTATCTTCCAAATGGCTGTGGTTATCGTTCTTAAACCATTCTAATCCATGTGACTATTTTGCAGTTTTGTCATGATACTATATTATCAGTATGAATATAGCTGGATGCTACCCCATTTCAAGAGTGCATTTGATCTGGCCGGCTCAAATAAGACACAATACCTCAATCATTCATGGCTTAACACTTTTAAACGTTAGGCATGCTAAGCTTTAAGGCAAATTCCTTTGGGACTTAAGCACAAGCCAATGAAGTAGACAAGTGTTAGCTCAGCATCACCAATAAAACTTTCTGCTTAGAGATGGGAAAATGGTACCTGACTCTACAGAGTGTTATAGCACACTGTAAGCTGAAAATCTCTTTCTTTCTCTTCTTCTTTCTTCCAAGCCAAATGCTTTTCTAATTTTATTTTTCATTGAGTGCCAGTAACACATCCTTTTGGTTCGTTCAGCATCCTTAATTTCTCTCTCAGTTCCCACTTACTACTTTTCCAGGCTATTGCTCAATCTACTCTTAGAATAGATTCCCATCTCTTCTCCTTAAGGTCAGCATTTCTTTCGATACTCAGTTCAAAACTCATTTGCTTTAAGAAGGCAACCCTGATAGAAAGAAACATATAAGCCATATTACCTTAGAAATAGAGAAAAGCAGTTTCCTGATTAGCTTAATATTTGTATGCACACCTGCTTCCATATTTGGCTACAGAGAGGCAGATACGACTGTAGTTAATAATGGCAAGCAGCGTGCAATGGGTGTGATTTATATGGTTGCTGGCAACAGAAATTTGTCTTTTTACTCAATGATATTGATTTCTTCTTGGATTGTCTTTTTATGTACAACATTGTAGGGGTGGTTCAAACTGGTTTTTAAAATATTATTTTCACTGGCATTTTATTTAAACAATAACATAATCAATTACCTTGCTCTCTTCCAAGAAACTGAATGCAATATAATCAAGTGTAGCTAGACCTATAAATATGTAATATGTTGGCCTAGCCTGCATATTTTAAAGAATATTATATGCCATTTTTGGTACCATTTCTTACTTTCTTAAAGAATAAGAATATAGATTCAGCAGACATAAAACGATGACAGTCATGGATGAATGCTAAATAGTATTGTTAACTGTCAATTAAATTTTAAAATATGCAGTTAAAATTAACTAAAGGAGGCAAGAGCCCTTAAATATTGTGAAGGTGGATGTCCTCTGCAGTCACCTGAATCATACTCTTATCTCTCTTTTTTTTTTCTTTTCCTGAAAATACCAAGAATAATGCATACCACAAAGAAGCTATTCATGCATAATAATTTTACTTCATTTCCTATTCAAAAATGAAGTAATTTTTACCTATTTCACCCTTAAAGTTCTGGATGAGCTGCAGCTATTGAGTTAAGATAAAGGGAATGGGATGTGAGAGAAAGGAACTTGTACCCTCTTTCCTCCATTTTTATCATCATTGTGTCATCTACTTTTATCAGTATTTATTTAGTTAAATATTCACTTTTATGTTCTGTAACCACCAGTCACTGTTACTGTCTTTGTCTATCTGAGTTAGCATTGTACATTTTTATCAATTCTATGCTTTCAAATCTAATCTCAAGGAAATTTATCTTCCTCACTCTACTTCTCTCCTTTACTTATCTTCTTTCTATTTCATACAGTATGTAGCAAGCAAAGCACCTGAGGGATGGTCCTCAATTTATGAAATATGGGGGTAGTGATTCATAATAGTAATGGGGGGGGGCCTGGGTGACTCAGTTGGCTAGGCTGCTGACTCTTGATTTTTGGATCAATTCATGATCTTGGGGTCGTGAGATCTGAGATCGAGTCCTGTGTCTGTCGGGCTCCATGCTCAGTGAGGAGTCTGCTTGAGATTCTTTCCCTCTGCCCTTCCCCTCCCTATGAGCCAGGGCTCATAATCTCTCTCTTTAATATATAAATAAATTTTAAAATAATATTAATGGATAAATACGAACATAGGGATCGGTGAGCCATTTCTAGTGAAAAGCTCAAAGAATGATCTATAGGAGAGTTTATTTACTTAAACAGTAGGGATATTAACAATAATCTATGAGCAGTGATCATGGTAAGAAAAATCTATAGAGAAAAAAAGAGGAAAGTAGTTAAACTTGTTGTTTTCTCCTTACTTGTCAGGCATTTGCAAGATACTGAAGGTGCAGAGATATACACCCAAAATTCTATGACTCAAAATCTAAGCCACCTTCACTCTCTCACCAATATTTTCTCCATCCAGCTTCACTCTTAGAGGATGATAAGATCTCCTTTCCATCTCTCCTCTCCCTCCCTGCCCCCCTGCTCTCAATCTCTCTCTCCAGTTCAATATTGGTTAATGCTTTTCACATATATATGTAAAAACCATTTATATATGCTTGTGTGTGTATGTTAGCTTATATACATATGTGTGCGTACACACACACATCACACATTCCATTAATCACAAATTCTCTTAACCTTTTGCTATGAAAACTCTAACTCACTTGCATCCATAATGATCCTTTCCTCACTTCTCTCTTATTATAATATACATACTGGTCATTCCCTTATCTACAGACAATATCTCTGCATGTCTCTCATCTTTTTTTTTCCCTCTCATCTTTAGAAACCAAAAACCTGAAATGTTCATTATGCTTCCTTCTGTATATTTAATATTTCCCTCTTTAAAAATTCTTTACTTGAGAATGTAAGCTCTCAAATATTAAACAAATGAAAACTCAAAAAAAGTTCTAAACTTCCTTGACCTCCTATCTTCCCAGAATTCTCTCTTCTCCACTTCACAAAGAACTTGAGAAAAGTATTTATGTCAGTTAATGCCACTTGTTCATCTGTAACCCTCGTCTCACTTCCACTTCAGTCTGGCTTCTGCCCCATATCTCATTCCAAACAGCTCCAATCAGAACTTCATTCTTATTGAAGTCTGTGATTAGTTTTCATCTCTTATAGGTCCTCTAGCTTTGAGATTCAGAAGCATAATCCCCATGGCCTACTTGACCTTCTTTTTGTATGTCTTAAAAGACAACTCATTCACAGTAGGTCCAAAGAGAAAAACATTATCTTCCTGCTTCAAATCTGGTCTTCTTCCACTGTTCCCAACTTCAAAAAAAAGGATCTCTCCTGAAAGTTGCATAGGAGCCATTCTTGATAATCCCCTTTGTCTCACCACTATATACATACCAAGTCCAAGTTATCATTATTGATTTCATCAATTTCCCTTGAATTCTTGTATTTCTCACCATCAGCACATGTGCCTATGCTAATTTTATGGATTCTGCAGTTTGCCTGCATTCTTTGGCTCATGATCACATCCTCCATCTTCAATGCCCACTGGCACGGCAGCTTCTCATCTGTCTCTCTGGCTCTGATCCTTCTATCTTCCTCTAATAAAAAAATCATGTGATTACATTGGGCCTACCCAAATAATACAGGATAATTTACTTATTTCAAGATCATTAATTTAACCATATTTACAAATTCCTTGTGTGTGTAAGATAACATATTTACAGGTTCTGAGGGGTAGGATGTGGATGTCTTTGGAGGACGGCATTATTCAACTAACCCCAGCCTGTCTAGTATAAATAAGTGTTATCTTCTGTCTGTGCAACTGAAGCCAATCTCCTAATTTATATCCTCTCTATTCATCTACAATGTCTATTCTTAACTTCCATATAGCTGTTTATTTTAACCAGACTGATGTTCCTACAAAAGACTATTTTAGTCATATTGTAATCCATTGATGGTTCTACATTAATTTGAGAATATTGGCTATATTCTTTAATTTGGACAACAGGACTTGGGTAGCCAGGCCCTTTGTAGTGCAAGCTCTCACAGCAAGTTCCTCCTTCTTGATACTTTAGTTACATGAAACTGTCCTTTATTCCTGAAAGTGTCAAGTTTGGTAATGGCAAATACTATTACACATAGCTTTTGCACAAGACTTTGTATGAAATTCTGTTCTCCCTTTTCTATTGACTTTTCAGAGTCCAAGTCTTGGTTCATTTTTTCATTCATAGTCAATATTTATCAAGTGCTCACAACATGCAATTCACTATACCCAATGGTGGAGACTCAGCAGAAAATAAACATGAATCTTGATTTTCTTCTTAGGTCCTACATTCTAAAAGAAGCTTACATATATTTGTTCTTAGCTAGAAGATGTTTTCTTCACTCTAGATCAGGTGCATATATTATGCATGTTGTATATTACATGTATATATATTGTATGACACAACAGCAATTGTGTCAGACTAAAATATTCTTTTGTATAGCTATCTGATATCTATCACTGAGAAATTATAAATTCCATGAAGCAAAAATCCTTTCTGTTTTTGTCCTTCTTAGTCTCCAGCACCTGACCACATATATAGAAATACACAACAAAGTTTAGTTGAATGAATAAAAGTAGCTCATTCTACTGTGTGTGTTTGTATACAGAGAAGTAAAAGATATTTGTTGATAGAATATGTGGTATAGATACATGTAGATATGGTTTAAAGAGAGTTAAACATTTCATGTTCCTACACAAATTCATTAATACAGTATGTTTGAATTTTCTACTTTGAAGAAGATTTCAATGGCAATGGAGTCCACAGTCAAGGACAAATCAGACATGATTTTTGTTTTTATGGAGCATATCTTTCAAAGTAAAAATCTTCAGTATTTGTAATGAAGAAACAAAGGATGTGGCCAGTTACATTATTTAACTTCCAAGGCTATAGTGGATACATTTCAGTAATACTTCCTTAAATACTTTCTTAAAAACAAACTCTACTTCTAAAATACAGATCCCTGGGGTACCTGGGTGGCTTATTTGGTTAAGCAGCTGCCTTCGGCTCAGGTCATGATCACAGGATCCTGGGATTAAGCCCAGCATTGGTCTCCCTGCTCAGTGAGTAGTCTGCTTCTCCCTCGTAGTCTGCTTCTCCCTCTCCCTCTGCCTCTCCTCTGTGCTCCTGCCCTCCCTCTCAAATAAATAAATAAAATTTGAAAAAAATTTGGACAAAAATTATCCCTGATCAGTATTGTTCTAGAAGATACTATTGTTCTAATTCAATCACTCTCAATTATACCATCAACCATGAGAAGTCCATTACTCTCTCCTGTTCCCATTATTACCATTTGCCAAATGTATGATCATATTCACCATTTACTTTATAAATATCAATTACACAGAAGTGGAGGGCTGAGCTTCTAACTTTCTAAATGTGTATGCTACAACCTGTGTGAAGCACTCTGTATCCACCAAGACACAGAGTGCATTTTATAAGTTTATTTTAGGAGTTCTAACATTTTATGGAATAAACAAAAAAAGAAACAAGAAGCCCGGTTGTACATTGAGAAATTTTCTCTGTTGGTGTGACTTTTTTCCTCTTGGAAAAGAGAAGAGCAGATTTATCTTCACGATTCATAATCTGTACATGTTTTTGCTAAAAATAATACACTAAATCAGAGACAACTTTGTGTTGTCTAGCATGAACTGTGTAAAATAATTTTATTCTTACTTTAACATATCTTATCTCCCAAATTAAGATAAAATAGTTACGACAATTGTAATTAATTCCTCTCAGTTATTCTTATCGGTAACCAGTGAGGGAAAATCTCCTTACTTGTAACATAGTAGTTTTAGAGAACAAGGGTCAGAACATCTCAAATTTATGAGCATCCCAAACCAGTGGAGCTAGGTAGAGTGGAGGTGGGGCCAGAGCTGAGACTCAGCCATGAGTGAGGCCTCTGAATAGCTGTTTATTCACATGACTTTGGATTTCAATCGAAACCTTATCATCTTCTCCCCATGTGAATAAGTGAAGTAACCAAAAATTGAAGCTAAATGAAAGCCAACTCAATCTAAGGTGCAAGGAGGGAGGCAAGCAGTTATTTACATTATACATCTAGATAGCCATATCCCTATGAGATAAGATCCCCAGATTGTGAAAATTCTCTCTTTTAGGAATAGAGATTGAATAATGGGAGAGAATTGACTAGTTTAATTATTGTCCCATTCAACTAAAATAGACTTAAAAATATTTTTTTTACCTAATGTTAGAGATAGCTTTATTATTATCATATTTTTAATCATATGGGCTGGGAAAAACAAATATGTTCTCTGTAATTTCAGTTGTTTAGAACAGTGATTTGGGTTCATGTGGACAGTTTTGTTGAAGGGAAAATAAGAATATAAACAAAGAAACAAAACTCCACAAATAGATACCTTCCCTCAAAAAAATTTAAGAAACCAAAAGCATTTTGGTTGACAGGCTGGTAGTATGAATGTATACCAATGATATTGGAACTTGCCAACCTCTATTTATATTTTAGTAGAGTACAACATGCCATATGAAAAAAAAGTTTATAGATTAAAGCAAATTACATATAAATATGGGAAATAAATGTCCCTTGAAATATTTTAAATACTGGGATCCCTGGGTGGCGTAGCGGTTTGGCGCCTGCCTTTGGCCCAGGGCGCGATCCTGGAGACCCGGGATCGAATCCCACATCGGGCTCCCGGTGCATGGAGCCTGCTTCTCCCTCTGCCTGTGTCTCTGCCTCTCTCTCTCTCTGTGACTACCATAAATAAATAAAAAAAATTAAAAAAAAAGAAATATTTTAAATACTTAGATTTCAATAATGTTCAGTAATCTGAATACACAGACTATAGGGTGACAGCTAGCGATTATCTTTTACTAGTTGATAGAATGTCTTAAAAAGGAATAGCTCAATGCCAGATATTAATGATAAAGAGAAAAATGAATGAATTTGAGTCCTCAGGGAGTACACAATGTTTGAATAAATAAGAAGGTAAAAATCAAAGTATAATGCAATTACTGTTATCATAATAATAATCAGAATGATAATCATGATAGGAAATATATGCACTCTTCAAGAGAGGAAGAGGGAAAAAAAAAAGTAGCAACTAAGGCACACCATTTTATACCCACCAGATTGGCAACAATTCAGAAGTTTGACCCTACCAATCACTAGGTGTCATGGGAAAAGCAGGAAGAAGTCCCAAAGCAGGATACTTAATCAGTGCTATAAAATAGGGATTTTTAGGACCTGCTGATAAGATGAAGTAGACTTTTAACTTAATTGTGCTGATAAGCAGGTGTTCTTGACATGAGTAAGACAGTCTTTCTAGGGAGAAAATATTATTAGCTAAATTACAAGGATAGGAGGGATAGATAAGGAAGAAGCGCTCCATTAGGACTATAAGTGAAAGAAACTGAAGAGAAAAAACTAGAAAGAGTTAAGGGGATGACTATAAGTCAATCTTCCCAAGAAGTCAGAGAGGAATTACTGACCATGACTTCCCCATTATGTTATGTATATACTCAATTCAAAAACAACATGAATATATTCAACTTCATCCCACCTCACTTCAAACTTAGTTCATGCTTTTTGTTAGATATGCAATAAATCCAGAGTTCTAGCCTGTTTATTAATAAAGGACTCTCTCCTCTATATTTTACTAATTCAAATATGGAAACCATCAATACAAATTGGCCAAATTGGTCTAGAAAGAATAAAGCCTTGAAGAGACTCACTATGTAATTCACATTTTAGGCTTTTCTCACTACTTGCTAATTAACATAAACTCCTTTTCTCTCTCCATTTTATTCTTTTTTTTTTTTTCTCCATTTTATTCTTAAATATCTGAAGACAGGAAATGAAAAGAGTAAGAACTACTGAGTTCAAGGAATTGAGCCTTTTATTATAATTCAGCTCTGTTAATATTCTGGCAAGTGAAAGGTACACAATTTAAGACTAATTTCCTCAGGGAAACATGACAAATCTGTTCTTTGATTCAAAAGAAAAGAGAACAACTTATTCACATACGACATTATAATTTCTTATTCCCCACTTACTCTCTACTTCTTTTCTTTTAATTTTTTTTTTCTTGGAAGAAAGTTACTCTACAATGAGTTTTGAGCCATAGGTAAAGTTTAGGGTTAAATAAGCCACTCCAGGAGCTATTGCCATGCTGCATGAAGATTTGTGCTTGGAAATACAGAGTATGCTGAAATCGGCAGTAATTTTAGATGATCCAATTTTCAAGGAACTATCAGTGGGCATCTTAACTTAGTAATATTACTGAAGTTTAATTTCCAAGAAAAAGTTGTGTGTCTTCACAAAAAGAAAAAAAAAATCATGGCAATGCTGTGTCCGTGAAAAGGGTATGGGCATAACCGCTTTAGGGACTGTAATTCCTGAGCAGTAGTGATTTCTACAATTTTCATGAAGAGACTAAAGGAGGTTATCAGAAGAGGAGTATATACACATTTCTTAAGTGAGATATACAAATTACCTAATGTCTTTGTGCTTTGATTTCCTCCTGTACAATTTGGGAAATATTTGTGAGGATTAAGTGAGTTAATTGCTCAATCTTATCAATGATAATCATGAACATAATGATGTTGTATACCATAATTTGCCTATGTATTGCATTTTTAAGTATTGGAAAATACATTGCCTTTTTTTTTTCCATTTTAGAATTGCAACAAACTGGCAAGGTAAGAAATTCATAGAATGAAAGAGAATGGGTAAGAAGAGACAGAAGAGCTTTGCTTTAATTTCAACCCTCTCAGTTGCATTCTGTCTTTTTAGCTTTTCAGGCATCCATTCATCCACCCATCCAACCAACCAGTCAACCATCCATTCATCCATCCTTCCATCTGTCAAACCATCTATCCATCCATTCACCTTACATAACTATTTAGAGACCAACCTGAATGCCATGTTTATGAGGCTGAAGATACAAAGAATCCTGTGTACCTTATAAAACATTTTAAAAGCTTTTATTTATTTATTCATGAGAGACACACAGAGAGGTAGAGACATAGGCAGAGGGAGAAGCAGGCTCTTTGCGGGGAACCTGATGTGGGACTGGAGCCCAGAACCCTGGGATCATGACCTGAGCCAAAAGGCAGACAGACATTCAACCGCTGAGCCATCCAGTGCCCTCATAAAATATTTTTAATGATAAATGTACAGTTGTATAATAAAACTCAGGCTTCACTGATGGTATAGAAATATAGATAAATGGATGTAAAAATATGTGATAAATGGATATATGACATATGATAAATATATTAAAAAGTTAATTGTGAAATTAGTTGACAGTTACATGACTGTACACTATTCAGTTTTTCAAATTTTAAGTTTACACAGTTTTATTATATAATGTTGAAAATATTTAAAATATAATATTAAATATGTTAAAAAACAAAAGAGAAATGTTTAATTGCATTAATTCATATTGAAACAGAAATAATAAAACTAATTTGTCTTTCTTGGAAGAGATTTGAGAACCAACTTCTTATTTGAAAACTAGTAAATAAAGGGAAAAATAAATACTTATCCTATCTTTTCTATACAAACTAAATCTCTGAATAGCCAAATAGTAGATGAAGGGAAGCTTATGATTAAATAATTATTTCAAGAAAAAGTGAAGAAGAAATAATATAATGGATATATTACTATTTCAAACTCTTTTTGAATAATCTAGACACTATCATAAATAACTGAGACAGAAAGAGAGAGAGAGACTGATTCAGAAATTACTACTTCGAAGAAAAGCTTTTAAAAAATCAACTACCTAAAAAGTTCTGAAAAAATTAAACAAAACACTAAATTTGGATCTAATGATCAGTTTTTAGGAAATCAGAGGAAAGAGTAACATATTCAACTACCCTGTATCAAAATCCGGTCTGTGGGAAGCTATAGGATGGAAGGAAAAGAGACGGTGTAGGAAATTCTAACCTGAAAAAGATTCTAAAAGTCTTGTCAGTAATTTCAAACAGAGAAAATTAAAATATGTCATTATTTCATGTATAAGACACTTGGAAATTTAAGCACAAACTGGATAATGGATTTTATTAATAAATTATTGTTACTAATTTAGATGTGTTACTTTAAGTGTTTTTTAATCTTCATATCAATGGATAAAATAAAATATAAGAATTTGCTCAAAATATTTTAAGACCAGGGGAAATAGATAAGGATGAAAAAGAAACAAAGTTGGATGTGAACTGACAGCTGCAGAAGCTGAGTGATGGGCATATGGGGGTTCAGCGCATTATAATGTCTTTTATCACAGATATTTAAATTTCATAATCCATAATAAATTGTTAGAAAGGTTAGACAGGCATGATTCAGGCTTCAGAGTCAGAGCACTATTGTCAAATCTCAGCTTTTCACCTCAGCTCTTTCAAAGTGTGGCTTTTACCTTTGTGCTTTCCACATCTCTAACATGTACCAATGACTGAAGTTTCAATTCCAGAAGGCAAGTCAAGTATCACCATAATGGCTTAGTAGGTCAACACCAAATATGTATCTAGGTTGGCATTCATTATTTGGATAATGTATCACAATCCTGAGTGTGGCCTTGGACTTGAAGCCTCAGAAATCTAGTCTTATTTTATCTATAAAAGTGGTCTGACTCTCTGGCTAAAGTTCTAAACCAAAACTTCTAAATTGGAAGCCAAATTTTTATCACATAGTAATAATTTTTAATAATTTAAATGATAATTATTTCAATATTTAATAATTATAATAATTACTACTTTATGCCAAACATTTATAGCATGCTTATTATGTGTTAGACACTTATTATGTGTTAGACACTATCCTAAGCGCTTTGCAAAGGTTAGACCATCTTATTCTTATAACAATTCATTTACAGATGAGGAATTGCACACAGAGATGTTAATTACTTTTCTATAGTCATATAGCTCATAATTGAGAGTTTGGATTTGAATCCAGGCAATCTGGTCTTAAATCTGTGCTATTAAATACATTAAATTTGGTAATTACTGATAAAAATGACTCAAGTTCTATAATTCCAATTTTCAACTAAATATATCAAGGCTGTAAAAATTAATTGTTTTATGGCAATGCTGGGTCTCTTGGTTCCCAACAGAGTTGCATACCATTTTATTGAAATATTCCCAAATTTAACAGTATGTGAATGTCAAACAAGAGGGTGGGAGAAAAGTTTTTAAAGACACTGCACTTAACCACCTTCTAAACTGTGTTTGCCAATTACATGGTTCTCTCCTGTCATCAGTATTAGCTGAAAATTCATTTCACATTCTGTTTTTTTTCAAAGATCTTTATTTATTTATTTATGAGAGACACAGAGAGAAAGAGAGAGAGAGGGGGGCGGAGACACAGGCAGAGGGAGAAGCAGGCTCCATGCAGGGAGCCTGATGTGGGACTCAATGCTGGGACTCCAGGATCACACACTGGGCCAAAGACAGGCGCTAAACCATTGAGCCACCCAGGGATCCCCAGATTCTGTTTTTATACAAGCCAAAGGCTCTGCTTGAATTTCACTTAAAACAGTGGAATTTTATCAAACTTCCAAGGTTTGCTTTTTTTTTTTCCTTACCTTCGAAAGTTTCAACTAATATCTTTTCCTATCCATGTGGGGTGTCCTTGTGCTGTATTTCAATTTTTCTCAAATCTACACATTTATTCAAAATTCAGGAGACTTTGAACTCAATCTGAATTACCTACAGACACAAGATAAAATAATTGTTCTGAAGGACATAAATCTAGTTTCTCTATAAAAACATTTTGCAACCAAATTTCACTAAATTTTGTTTTTGGTAGTATTTTATTTTATATTTGCAAGAATTTTGCTGTTGATAAAATTCAGTCAGGTGAAATGTTAAGAAAATTATTGATTATATAATTCTTCATAACAAAGTCATCAATATAATCAAATATAAGTTGTTCAGACATTTAACAATTTTCTTATGTTAAATTTTAACTTAAGCCATAGAGTCCATAGAAATTATAGTCACTTCAGGGATCATATTTGGAACTGCAGGTTTTAAGGAACAGTATATAATTCACACATTAAGAAAGAAAAGCAAAAAGAGAGAGACAGAACTAACTGCCACTATATCTCGTAAAGCAAAGACTTTTGTCACCATTGTAAAAAAAAAAAAAGATTTAGTGATGCTGTTAATTAAATTCTGAGGAAAGACATTCTCTCTCTTTTAATGCTATATTGAGATTCAAAATGATTTTTTTTGTTCTAAATAATTATCCACCGCTCTTGATATAAATATACTAAAAACTGTGAGAGCAAGATATTGGGATTCTTAAATTATTTTGAAGCCAAACAATTGCTGTAATCATAAATATATTTTACTTTCATTTGTTTTGGTAAAATCAGTATAAGAAATGTATGATGAATCACTTTCAGGAGATGCTAACAAAAAATTTCTTCTCTTTTTGTTATATGATAAAGCTTTTGTATTAAGATATTTATAGTATGTTCTAATGTTAATTTTAAAATTAATATTCATACTAATAGTCTTCTAAGTATGATTAATGTAAAGGTAGAAAAATAGATAAATATAAAATTCATATTAAAAGTAAAAATTTTAATTGTCAGACTATTAATTACTAATACAAATTACATCCTAAATGATATTGTAAAAGATAGGAAACAGAAATAACTTAGATTTTACACAAATAGCATGAAATATTTTTGAATCAGTAAAAACATGTTTAATTGTTTTATGTATTTTATTCTGGAGAGCATCTTGTGAAATAATGCAGGAATGCATATTTTTATAGGAATTTTGAGAGGAGGATACTCAGTCATTTAAGTGACCTATTCCTTTTATCTTTGCCTTCACGATCTGCTGTCTTTTTTAATTATAAACTTTAAAATGAGCATATTTGACAGTAAGAAGAGAAAATAAAAAGATGTGAATCCTCATTTTGCATAATAAATTATAAGCCTGCATTGATGGTGCTGCATCCCTGCATCCATACACACCTTTCTCATCTTCACTATTGCTTTACTCAACACATTTTGTGACTTTATCACATTGCTACCCAGTTGAGTGCGTACACTAAAATATGTACTTTAGATCATACCAACAAAAAGAGATTAAAATATCTTATTCATGCTGTCATAAATACAGAGAAGCAAAAAAGGACACCTCAAAAGTAGATATTACAAGTGTGCACATGTGTCTGGGTGTCTGGGTGTATGAAGAGAAAACGCATCCTACTTGAGAACAATTCCTACCTGTGCTCCCCTCTAAATTGTACTGGTGCCTCATACATATTGAGGAATATAAAGGTAGGTCTCCGTACTGAGGTTGGGTCATTTGAGTGGGCCAAAAAGATGTTCAGTCAATCATCCAATAGACAAAGGAAAATCATTTTAACCAAAATAAAAGAGTCAAATGAAACCAGATGACTGTAAGAATCTGAAAGAACAGAAAGAAGGAACATGAAAAAATGATAGTGAGAAGAGCCATACATTTTCTAAACTTAAAAACGGAAAAACAAATATCTTGTACTTCATTTATATTTTCCTGTCAGACCATCAGGATTTATTTCTGTATACCATTTCACAATTTTTGTATGATATCTGTTCTTCGGATACTATTGCCCAACTGTTGAAGCATCTGTGACACTAGTGCCTAAATATCTTTGGACACAACAGTTCTTCATAGTAAATCTGTGATTTCAGAGTGCCATTATTAAGGCAATCTAGCACTGTATATATATATGTATATACTACATATATACATATGCATATATATATTTGTAATATAAATTGAATATATATGTGTGTATGTAGATGTTTAACACATACACACGTATTAGCCACATAAATCTATACATAACTTATTCAGATATGTTTAGGCAAACTTTGTTGTATCCTTTGATTTACAATCTGTCTCCTTACTATGACACAGTCCTTCCAAGCCTCATTATGCCAAGCATTTTATCTGCAACACCTTATCTTCTCCCAACCATGGTCCTGTCAGGTATATGTTACCATGCTCATTTTGCAGATCAGAGAGGTTAAGTAATTGTCTGAATTAACATAGTAAATAGGTAGCAAAAACAAGATGCAAAACTATGTCTGTCTACTATTAAAATGGTGGCCTTAACATGCAGAAAGGCATCTAATGAGAATTTCAGACTGCAAGGCATTCATTAGTGCTTATAGTTTGAAGCCCACTGGTCCTAAACTGGCTCTATGTGTTTTCATACAAGTAATGACAAGAACTGCCAAATGATCTGTATTTGCACTGGTTTAAAGACATATGATGAGGACTGCAGAAATGTACTTGAGACAAGCATAAATATATATTTTTATACTTTACAAAATCAGTCCCTGTTTTCATGAATCACTTTTTGTTTTGTTTTACCCAAACAGGACACTATCATACATTATTATACCACTGAAATACAAAATAAAAATGACAGAGATTTTTACATTTTCTTTTCCTTTCTAGTTATTTGATCAGGATCAGAAAAGACTAAGTTGAATTTCAGACTTGCTTGATTCAAGGTAAAAAGAGAATGCCTTTTTCAGAAAATTTATTTCTGAAAAAGAAATTGAATATAAATATACATCTATAGACTGCACGTAGAATACATGACAGGAGCTCTTCATATAAGGAAAGTCTGTTGTAAATTCTTCCATCAACAGAAAATCAATTATTTTTATGTTTGGGTTTAGGTTTGAAGAGACTCTCATAAAAGTAGAGCATACTTGTGTTTGGTTGCCTGTAAAATAAACATTTTTTGGAAGGAATGATAATTGTTTGGCACCCATGAAACTAAGTGAAAATGTGAACCTTGCTGCTGCTTCTCCCATATTATCCATTTGGTCTCCAAGGCATGTTTTTCCCCTCTATTTAAGACTGAAGTATAACTTGCTTTGCAAATAAGGTTTTGTGGCTAATTTTTTAAAAAAATCAAACAACTTAGACCATTATCTGTTGAATTCTATGTACAAAACTCTTCAATGGTTTCCCATTTCTGTTGTGATAAAATCAAAATCCAAAGGACTTTGTTTATCCAGGGAAAGTGACATAAACAGATGTTTTTTAATTTGACATTTTTACAGCATTTTTACAAAACATTAAAATCAATCATCAAATTTCAATATTCAGATCTCAAGTTATCTGTTTCTGCCTCAGAAAAATTTCCTTTAATCTCATCTGGGTCTCATAAACCCCTGACATATCCTATCATGATACTATATACCTTTCCTTTATAACATTACGTTATTTGTAATTATACATGTATTTTTTAGATTTGAATAATATCTAAAATTAATTTAGTTTAACCATGACAAGGAGTTTGGCAAATATTGCTCACCATTGAGTCTCCCAGGGCTTTTCATGGAGTATATTAAGTGGCTAACAGATGCTTACATAATGTATTTTTTAAAATGATATCCTGACATTTTTGTGCATGAAAAGAAATTCACCCCAAAGTTAACATTAGATAAGTCTGTGTAGTATGTTTTTTTTTTTTGTTGTTGTTTTTTTTTTTGTTGTTGTTGTTTTTTTTTTTTTTTTTTTTAATTTTTATTTATTTATGATAGGCACACAGTGAGAGAGAGAGAGGCAGAGACACAGGCAGAGGGAGAAGCAGGCTCCATGCACCGGGAGCCCGACGTGGGACTCGATCCCGGGTCTCCAGGATCGCGCCCTGGGCCAAAGGCAGGCGCCAAACCGCTGCGCCACCCAGGGATCCCTGTGTAGTATGTTATTGATGTACTCTTAATCATTATCTGATTTCTACATGTTTTGTAAAATATACATTGTCAATTTTATAATAAAACCAACATATTCTAAAAGCAAATGGATCAAATATAAACATCCATATCAATTATTTGGAATGACACTGACAAAATTCAGATTGCATTTATTTAAAATGAAAACTCCTTGTTTTGTATATTAACTTCTACTTTCCTCATTTTAAGATACAATTCCAAAAAAAAAAAAAAAAGATACAATTCCATTTCTTTGGCAAGTGCTCCAACTATGAAGTGATACATTTTATTAAAAAGACTTATTTATTTATTTATTTATTTTATTTTATTTTATTTTATTTTAGAGAGAGAGAGAACATGTCTGTGGAGGTGGGGAGGGCAGAGGGCGAAGAAGAGGGGGCGAGAATCTGAAGCAGACTCTCCACTGAGCTTGGAGCGGGACGCAGGGCTCAATCCCAGGATCCCAAGATCAGGCCTGAACCAAAGACAAGAGTTGGATGCTTAACTGACTAAGCCACCCAGGCACCCCTGAGTTGATATTTTTCAATCAAACTTTTTTTCTTCTCTTGATAACAAGTAAATTGTGATTTGTCTTCTGTACTGATGACTTGATTATAGTTACTTCACACAAACCACATCAACTCATTGGTACTGACTTCTTAGGACCCATTTTGTGATAACCTAACTGGGTGCTAAAGACATAAGGGAGAGGAAGACATGTTTCTTGCCATGGATAAATGCTTAGAATAGAAATATGATATTAAAAGTCACTTTGCAGTAACTGCTAATAGAGCATAATGCTGCATGTGATTTGAAGCGTGAGGCAAAAGTTGTGAGCTATTCTTGTGAATACATAAAAAGTGGGATTAGTGTCATCGTCTTCCAGAAGAATTTAAAATTGAGCAAAGTCTTGAAGGAAGAGTAAGAATTCATCAAGAATAAAGTAAGTGGAGAATACAGTCCTGGCAAAAGAAACAGCACATGCAGTGAAGTGGCAACATGAAAGTGCCTGCTGTCTTGAGGGAATAATAACAAGAAGGGCATGGCCAGTCCATATGGCACCCAGGGGAAGTGTTAGGAAACAACACTGGGAAGGGAGATGGGAGCCAGATAGTGTAGCAAATCTTTTATGTCTTGCTCAGAAACTGGCTGGCTTGGTACATAGGAAATTTTACTGCAGTAGAAAGCAGAATGCATTCTAAGTATTAAAAGTGTGTGTTTCTCTAGATTGTTGCTTCAAGAACATGATAGGATCATAAAGCTAGAAGAAGGATCCATATGCTTTCTAGCCTGATTAGTTTCAATTATTTCAATGTACAAGTAAAAATTCATAGTAAATATGCTTTGACATATTGACAGGTATGAATTGACATTTTCTACATCATTCCTTGTGGAATTTAAAAATTCTCCTTTGATATTAATGTTGTATCTTGATGTTAACACATTAGTCTATGTTTTTCTATTTTTATTTTTTGGGAAAAATTCTTTTGTTCACCAAATGGAAATCTTGAATAAGACACTTCAGTTATGATGGGGAATATTTTATGATTTATTTTCAGTTTTCAGTATTTATTATTAGAGAAACTTTGGAATCAGATAAACCATGTTTTTCATCCCCACCTGCTTATTGTCTTTGCAATGCTTATTGAAAATTGAATCTCAGCCTCCATTTCCTTATGAGTAAAGTGATAATAATATCTCTCTAACAACAGTGCTAATCACTTCAAGATGTATATATTATGAGTCAAAAACTTCCTCCTCTCTATAGCTTCTTTCTCATGTAACACCCCTAGAAAGAGTTGAGGTACAAACTGTGTCTTTGGAGGTGAAAAACTTGTGAGTTCATCAGAAACTGAATCACAACTGTGGTAGCATCATGTACTCCATCAGTGTTTCTCAGACTCGAGTATGTTCAGTACATTTTTAAGGATGAGAAAAAATTATTGCTTTGAACCATTTTTACTTTAATGTTGCTCGAACATATAAATGTAAACTCCTTCTCTTTACAATCTTTATAGCTCTTAGACAGCTAAAAAACCCTACAAATAAAACTATCAACGCTTATATTTAAATTACTAAGAATAATTCAAAAAAATCTATGTTATTATTTTGCTGAAATGAAACTGCTGCCTAATAGGAGCTCAGTAATATTTAAGAATAAATACAGGAACACACATAGAGTCCTGACAGCTGACATTCACTTTCTATTGCATTCAGAATTCAGAACAGGAATACACCAGGTTATGTCAATCGTCCCACCACTTTCTTCCATCTGATCTATAGTTAAGTCTTTATAGTGTTTACAGCCTTTATAGTGTTCCAAGATATCATTTATCCTTCAATTAGCTTGAGTGGATTTTTATACAAAAGGCAGCTTCTCTGTGTTTTTATTAGCCTGTCATGAAGTAACACTTTTCTATACCAACAAAATTTAATATAAGTATAAGCATCGATGCTGGAAGTTCCTCACAATAATTATCAATATAGATGATAGGCTTATGATTACACTATGCTTTTATTAATATCAATTTTAGTATTACAGTATATAATTTAAAATATGGAGAAATCATAGATAGCAAAAAATACTTCTACTAGCCATGAAGGTTCTGGAGAAATACAATATAAAAAAGAATTTTCTAAATAACTAAGATGATATGATGCTTGGAAATAAAAGGGTTTCTTTAAAAATATATGATAATTTCAGATATCATTATGCTCTTAATACCATCTTCATGAAAAAATTGAAAAAACTGTTTTAAATAACATTCAGAAAATGCATTTCTTTTTTAAGCAAATCTCTATTCTAGTTAGTGTGCCTTGGTGAATCTTTATCATTATTCTACACCACATTCCACAGGCTCTGAAGAACATTCCATGGAAGAAATGACTTTCGAATGATGAGTTCAAGGACAATTTTTTTTTGTCATTATAATAGCTGCAATTTTAAATTTAGATTAAATGTAGAGCATTCTATTACCTATTTTACAAAGGCCATTTTATCTGATTTTACTTCTCATAATAATGTGATGGAAACATTATTCTTTTTGGCAAATGTAGAAACTGAGGCTAAAAAGAGTTGCATTGGCTCACTGAAGTTCCATAATGAGAAAAGGACAGATGTAGGATCTAAACTCAGGCCACAGTTACTCCCAAACTCCTGCCCCTCTGCTGTAGCAATAGGTGTTCAGTTTTTTCATAACTATTTTTTAATAGGATCTGATATATGAGTTCTAGTATATTAATTATTTAAAAAGAATCAGCTTTATTTTTTTAAAGATTTTATTTATTTATTCATGAGAGACACACACACAGAGCCCAATGTGGGACTTGATCCCAGGAATCCAGGATCATGCCCTGGGCCAAAGGCAGGTGCTCAGTCAACCACTGAGCCACCCAGGCCTCCCAAAGAATCAGCTTTATAGTCAGCTCTACTCATGTTACTAAAAATAATTTTTTGCTTTGTAGATCTGATTAAAGAATCATCATCTAAAAGTATCTTTGCAGCCAGGTGTACGATTGGTATGCATTTTAATCAAAATAATAACAAATCGGGCAGCCCTGTGGCTCAGCGGTTTAGCCCCACCTTCAGCCCAGGGCGTGATCCTGGAGACCCGGGATCGAGTCCCGCATCAGGCTTCCTGCATGGAGCCTGCTTCTCCTTCTGCCTGTGTCTCTGCCTCTCTCTCTCTCTCTCTCTCTTTATGTGTCTCTCATGAATAAATAAATAAAATCTTTTAAAAAATGATAACAAATCGGAAACTAAAAATTCAGCTGAATGGTCATACTCACAAATCTGAGATGCAATTTTAGTGCTTAACATGGATACCCAAATTTCTTGGAGCTCTAAGACCAGGTCCAATTATCTCCCAAGTCTTTATCATCATTTTCTAAGGATTAACATTTCTTTTTTTTAAAAGATGTTATTTATTTATTCGTGAAAGATACAGAGAGACAGGCAGAGACAAAGGCAGAGGGAGAATCAGGCTCCATGTGGGGAGCCCAATGCAGGAAGAGAATCAAAAAGGGGCAGAGGAAATGTGACCACAACGGCTGAGTATGGCTGACTTGGCGCTCAGCATTTACACCTCAGGGGTTCAGCTTCTCTGGGGGCTTTCAGCACAAATCCACAATGATTGGAATAAGTTAGTGCTTGCACAGTTGGTTAAGCTACATATTCTGTGCCTCCTATCCCTGTTTTCAAATAGGACTCTACTACAACTAGACCAACCCAGGATCATGCCTGGAGCCGAAGGCAGATGCTCAGCCACTGAGCCACCCGGGCATCCCTATATTAACATTTCTAAACATAAAAAGAGATATGTAGGAACTTTGGGAGACATAAAGTCCACTGATAATCCCCTCTGCTCTGCTAAGGCAAAGCACACCTGTGCTATCTTGGCAGAGCCACGTTTATAGACTAAAAGTGCTCAAATTTAAGATCAACTCATTTCTTTTTTTTTTTTTTTTCATATGTATAGATATTTATTTTTCCTAAATTAAACACTAAAACATTAAATAACTTTTCTGTATCAGTACAAATGTTGCTAAGGAAGTAAAAGTGATTCAGAAACGTGTTAGAATAGGAATTCTTAAACCTCCTTAACCCCGCGGAGACACCAACTTAACGATAGACTGTGCGTTTGGTTCCAGACCACCACATAAAGCAAATACTATAATAAAGCAAGTCAGATAAGTTTCCTGTGTTTCCCAGTGCATATTAAACGTATGTTTACAAATACGACAGTCTGTTAAGTGTGCAATAGTGTTATGTCTAAGAAAAACTGTGTACATACTTATATTAAAAATATTTTCTTGCTAAAAAATGTTAACCATCATCTGGGCTTTCAGTAAATCAATTTCTTTTTGCTGGTGGATGCTGATAGTTGCTGACTGACCAGAGGGGGAATGGTTGCTGAAGCCTGGGGTGGCTGTGGCAATTTTTTAAAAATAAGATAACAGTGAAGTCTACCACGTTGGTTGAGTATTCCTTTCACAAGTGACTTCTCCGTAGTATGCGATGCTGTTTGATAGCATTTTGTCCACAGTTGAACTTCTTTCAAAATTGGAGTCCATCCTCTCAAAATCTTGCCATTGCTTTATCAACTAAGTGTATGTACCATCTCAAATCCTTTGTTGTCATTTCAACAATTTCACAGCATCTTCACCAGGAGTAGATTCCATCTTAAGAAACCACTTTCTTCGCTCATCCATAAGAAGCATCTCCTCATCCGTTAAAGTTTTATCATGAGAATGCAACAATTCAGTTCCATCTTCAGGCTCTACTTCTAATTCTAGTTCTCTTGCTATTTCCACCAAATCTGCAGTCAGAACACATGCACTTATCTGTTAAGTTTGCTGTCTTATACGGGCATGGTTTGTGGCACCCCAAGACAATTACGATAGTAACATCAAAGATCATTGATCACACAGACCACCATAATAAATATAACAATGATGAAAAATTTTGCATCATTGCAAGAATTACCACGATGTGACAGAGCCATGAAATGAGCAACTGTTGTTGGAAAAATGGCACCTAAATACTTGGTCAGTGCAGAGTTGCTGCAAACCTTCAATTTGTAAAGATCACAACATTGCAAAGTACAATAAAGTAAAACACATAATGAAGTATGCCTGTATGGATCAAAATATCTTGATAAAAACTGCAGAAACCATGTAAGATGTCACAGACAGTTGTGAGCAAGCCAAGAACAGGCACATTGAAACAGGTAAGAAGAGCCATTTTACTTTACCCTTGATCACCACATCCCCAGGCTGACACAGCTCAGTGTCTCTGGAGAAAAGCCCTGCTCATGGCTTCTCCCTTGTAAGGAAGGGAAAGGAGTAGAGTGTGCATCTGAGATTCTGGTTTTATGCAATGCTGCCCAAGGTACTGATTTTCGACTCACCTGACTCAGGGTGCTAACAGTATGCCTGGGCCACTGAGGAAAAATATAAAAATAAAAATAAAAGCAAAAAAGCTTGGCTGTGGCACAATACCTCTGTTGTATTTTGGACAGACACCAGAGGGAGCAAGAGATTATGAACTTCTGAAAAAGAAATCTGCAAACCTCCTTAATTGGGAAATTACACACAGAAACCCAGAAAATTCTCACCCCCAAAAGATGTTTTGGAGGCCCCAGAATCAGTAGGTAGGGTGACTGGTGAAATTATTGCCATGTACAAAGGCAGCCTCTAATGATTGGAATGGTGGCTATTTTTTCAAGTACATAAAACTTAACCAAAATTTGAAAGGCATATAAAGAAACAGAGACACATAGTCAAAAGAATAAAATAAACCTTCAGAAATCATCTCTACAAAACAGAGATCTATGAATCACCTAACAAAATATTCAAAATAATTTTCTTAAAGAAATTCAGTGATCTACAAGAGAACATAAAACTAACAAAATCAAGAAAACAATGGACAAATGGTATTAACAAAGAGATAAAAACCACAAAAAAAGAGAAATCCAGAAATTTTGGAGCTGAAGAATGCAATAACTGAATTGGAAACTTCACTAGAGAAGTTCAATAGCAGATATAATCAAGTAGAAGAAAGAATCAGAACGCAAAGATAGGTCATCTAAAATTATTGTGCCAAAAGAGTGAAATTAAAATAATGAAGAAAAGCAAAGACAGGACACCTGAGTGGCTCAGCAGTTGAGTGCCTGCCTTCGGCCCAGGGCATGATCCTGGAGTCCCGGGATCAAGTCCTATATCGGGCTCCCTGCATGGAACCTGCTTCCCCCTCTGTCTGTGTTGCTGCCTCTCTCTCTCTGTGTGTCTCTCATGAATAAATAAATCTTCAAAAAAGGCAAAGAGAACCTGAGGGCTTATGTGATACCATAAAGTGGACCAATAGACACACTATAAAAGTCCCAAGAGAGAAGGAAAAGGAAAAGGACATTATTTCTTGTTTGAAGAAATAATGGCCAAAACCATTCCAAATTTGAGGAAGAAAATAGTTATCTGAATTGGAAGCTTAAAAGACAACTAGAGTGAACTCAAAATGGACCTCAAATAGCCAAAACAATCCTATGAAAGAAGAACAAAGCTGTAGGCCTCACAACTCTTGATTTTGAAACACATATAAAGCTACATACTACAAAGTAGTATGGTAGTGGCATAAAGACAGATACAGAGACTAATGAGGCAGAACTAGAAAGCCCCAAATAAATCCTCATGTATATGGTCAAATGATACACAAGGATCTCAAGACCACAAAATGGGGAATGTATAGTATCTTCAACAATTAGTGTTTGGAAAATTTGATATCCATATGGAAAAGAATGAAGATGGATCCTTATCTCATATATAAAAATTAAATTGAAATTGATTGAAGACTTAATTATAAGTCCTGAAACTATAAAAGTCCCCCCAAAATACATAGCTGATAATCTTCATAATATTGGAATGGGCAATATTTTCTTGGATAGGACACCAAACAAGGAACAAGAGTAAAAATAAACAAATGGATGTACTCAAACTTAAACTTTTGTGCAGCAAAGAAAACAAAGTAACAGATTAAAAAGGCAATGAGAGAAAATATTTCCAAACAATATATTGGATAAAGGATTAACATCCAGAATGTATTAAGAACTTCTACAGCTCAATATAAAAAATAAATAACCCCGGACAGCCCCGCTGGCTCAGCGGTTTAGCGCCACCTTCAGCCCGGGGTGTGATCCTGGAGACCCAGGATGGAGTCCCGCGTCAGGCTCCCTGCATGGAGCCTGCTTCTCCCTCCGCCTGTGTCTCTGCCTCTCTCTTGCTCTGTGTCTCTTGTGAATAAATAAATAAAATCTTAATAAATAAATAATTAAATAAGTAACCCAGTAAAGAATGACTATGTATTTCTAGGGGTGCCTGAGAGACTCAGTCTATTAAGCATCTGACTCTTGGCCTTGGCTCAGATCTTGATCTCAGGGCCTTGGGTTCAAGCCCCAGATTGGGCTCCACAATGGACATGGAAAAATAATAGGTATTTCTCAAAAAAAAAAAAAAAAAAAAAGAAAGAAAGAAAAGAAAAGAAAAAAGACATAGAACTGTCCAACAAGCATATGAAAAGATGCTCAAAATCACTAATCATCACAGAAATGTAAATTGAAACAACCATGAGATATCACCTTACATTCACTAAAATAGCTACTATATTTTTTTAATTTTAAAAATAATGAATGGGACAAGGATGAAGAGAAATTGGAGCTCTTTGCCCACTGTTGGTGAGGTTGTAAAATGGTGTCGCTAGTATGGAAAATAGTATGAAAACTGCATTAAAAAGTAAAGAAATAGTTTTTTTCTTCAAAAAATGCAAAATAGGATTAATGTGTGATTTAGCAATCCCAATTCTGGGTCTATAGCCAAAAGTATCGAAAATAGGATCCTTTTAAAAGAGCTTTTTGCACACCTATGCACCTTGGCATTATCCACAATATCCAAGAAATGGAAGCAAGCTAAATGTCCACTGACAGATGAAGGGCTAAAGAAATTGCGGTCACAAGTACAGCATGGGGAATATAATCATTAAGATGCTACCAATTTTTCTTGGTGACAGATGGTGACTATACAGATCATAGTGAGCGCTGAGTAATGTTTAGAATTTTTGAATCATTATATTGTACACCAGAAACTAATCTACTCTTCATATTAATTATACTTCAGGAAAAAAAAAAGAAAATGTGGTGCAGACCTGTATACAAACAATTGAATATTATTCAGCTTTAAAAAAGAAGGAAATTCTGGCAAATACTACAATGTGGATAAAACTTGAACACGTTATGCTAAGAGAAATAAGTAAATCATGAAAACACCATATTTCATGATGCCACTTACATAAAGTGAATAAAATAATAATAAAATGAATAAAAATAAAATAATAAAATAATCAAGCTCATAGAAACAGTTGCCAGAGATTGGGTGGAGGGAGGAAGAGGCATCGTTGTTCACAGAGTATATAAAATTTTATTCGTAGATAAAAGGGTTTTAGAGATCTGTTATACAACAACGAGTATAAACAATACTGTACAGTACAGTTAAAAACTGCTAAAAGGGGCAGCCTGGGTGGTTCAGTGGTTTAGCACTGCCTTCAGCCCGGGGCGTGATCCTGGAGACCTGGGATCGAGTCCCACGTCTGGTTCCCTGCATGGAGCCTGCTTCTCCCTCTGCCTGTGTCTCTGCCTCTCTCTCTCTCTGTGTCTCTTTCATGAAAAAATAAATAAAATATTTTTTTTTTAAAAACTGCTAAAAGGGTAAACATATTTTTAACGCAATACTGTATATATGTATTTATATTAATAATTACCACCATAAATTCATTATAAGAAAATCATTGCAAGGCTTACTTTTTACATATACTTTTTTAATTGGGCAAATTGTGTTTCTCTTCGTTTCTTCTCTTTTGATTGAATTTTTCTCTCAGTCAAAGCTAAAAATGTTATAGGAGTGTCAAAGATCTTAACGTCATTATTTTTTTAAATTTCAAAAATTTGACAATGTTATTTCCCTGTCTTCTTTTTTTTTTTTCTCTCTGAACCCATGACAGAAATGGAGATATTTAACCACTATTTTCTCAAACCCTTCATATTAGTAAAGGAGATGAGTCTGATATTAAAATGTTCTGATATGGGGGACACCTGGGTGGCTCAGTAGTTGAACATCTGCCTTTGGCTCAGATCATGATCTCGGGGTCCTGGGAGCGAGTTTTGCATTGGACTCCCCGCAGGGAGCCTGCTTCTCCTTCTGCCTGTCTCTGCCTCTCCCTCTATGTCTCTCATGAATAAATAAAATCTTAAAAAAAAAAATTCTGAGCTGGGCCTTTGGCTATTATAAAGTTCTCCTAGTCTGTGAAACATATTGAATACTTACTCACAATTCCATTCTTGGACTTTGGTTTCATTTCCTAAGAGAGGAAAACCATCTGCTCTGAAAAATTTCTCCACTTTTGAGCTCAAACCAGCTTTGCATTTTTTTTTTTTTTATCACAACTGAAAGTTTAGAAAAATCACAAAGAGAACTTTTAGAACTAGTTTCTTTAAAAACCATCTGAGCCCACTGCTGTTTTTGGATATAGTTTTTTGAAAAATGCAAGCATTTCATGGGTGTTGGTTTTTTAAATTTACACTTCTTTTTCACCAGGTTTAGTAATTTTTATCATCCCAGAATCATACAATGGAATTTGATTTCATATATAATGACAGAAATTTGCACCTAACATTGTCTTCTATTAATTTTTTTCCTGTATTTTGACTCTGTGTTCTTTCAAATTCTGAATAACATTTTATTTTTCTGTTTTTTGCTGTTTGTCACTCTGACCTCACCTACCTCACACTCTTCCCTCATACAGGATAATATTCTCCTGCAAAAGGTACCCTCCCTGTACCAGAAGGAAGACATTCTCATTGTCAGAGATGGGAAATTTGGCTTTATTAAACTAACAACCCTTATGTTCTAACGGTGGTGAATTCTTCACCACCATCTAGCCTTAACCTTGACCCCCTTGTCTTAGCAATTATTCACAATATTATTTTTTCTTTGTCTAAAAGGTATAAAAGCTTCTGGTTCTGCCCACTTCTTGGGTGTTCATTCTCTTGTAAAGTTTCCCATGTACATATAAAAATTCAGTAAAATTTGTATACTTTTCTCCAGTTCATCTGTCTTTGTCAGTTTAATTTTCAGGCCCAGCCAGGGACTGTGAGAGAATTGAGGAAATTTTTCTTTCTCCTCTATCTTTCTTGAAAACAATTCACTTTAAGGTAATCTTACCTTTTATTTATTGTTGTTTCTGAATTCACTTGCATCCTACTTAAGCTTTAATAAATTTACCTCTCGTGCTTTTCTTAATTTTAACCAGTGAGTTGAAACTGTACTTTTTCTTATTTAATAATTATGCCTTTGAATTTTATTCCAAGTGCAGCTTAGGCACCACTCTATGGTTTGAGGTATAATGCTACAGATAAATCAGATTTTTGGTTCAGTTCAGCTAGGATAAGTTTTTATTAATTATCTCAGACATTAATTTTTGCCATAATTTCTATAGTTTTGTAATTTGGATTGTGTATTTCTGCCTTTTGAGGTTTGTTAAGAAGTTTTCATGTCTTTGTCATGCCAATAAGCAGAAAATAGGGTCACATAAATATTTTCCCATGCACACATTCCAGTAAGTCCATTCACATCTCTTTCCCAGACCTCTTTGTCAAGGGTGACTGCTCTCAAACATTTATTTACTTGTTTGTTTACTTTTCTTAATTAATGAATTTGATGAGATGGGAATGATCTAGTAGTTGGAAAAGGATAGAAATATAAAAGCAAGGAAAGATTAAGGAAACAAATTGCTGAAGAATTATGAAAGAATGTAAATCAGAGTCCAATAAGAGGATTAACTTGGGCAGAGGCTATGGCACTTCTCGTTATAAAAAAAAAAAAAGAAATAGCACACAATGGTACTGAAAATAGATATTTGTTGTTTTTTGGTGACAGGAAATTGTCAGTGTTCCTGAGTAATGATTCCTGACTTTATAGAAAATTGGGATTAACCCCCAGAATTTAAGTATACATCTGTAGAATTTTATCACAGAAATATATTAAGTTCAAGTTCCTTAACGTAGTTTAACAAGTCTATGATTTTTACCTATCCTTCCTTTTCAGCTCCCCATTAACTAACCCATTACACAACTCTCTGATTCAGTTACAATATACATTTTATGATAAGTGGACCATGTGAGCATATCTTCTTTGATCATGCTCTCCCTTCTGCCTAAAACACTTCCTCATGTCTTCATATAGTCAATTCTTTTCTTTTTTTTTAAGATTTTATTCTTATTTATGAGAGAGAGCCAAGAAGGAGAAGAAGCAGACTCCCCGTTGAGCAGAGGGCCTTATGTGGGGCTGGGTCCCAGGACCCTCAGATGATAATTTGAGCCAGAGGCAGAAGTTTAACCTCCTGAGCTACCCAGGCATCCCCATATGGTCAATTCTTGTTCACTCTACAAAACTCAACTCAGTTGTTCACTGTTACAGAAAACCTTTCTAATAGTCCTGGACAAAGCATCATTTCATCATATCACCATGTTTTCATAACACACTGGATTTCCATGTATTGAGGCATTTTTAGGTTTCATCTGTTTGTTTCCTTCTTTGATTACTCTATGAGACACAAATTCTTTGAAGGCATTTTCTGTGAGTTTGGATCCCTAGGGCCAAGTGTATAATTATATTCGATTAATATTTGTTGAATAAACAAATGGCTTAATTAATTAATGTACGTTTGGCATATAGTTAACATACTTGAATAGAGGTATATATGAGTAAAGTGAAGAATTTACATGCATATAAACTAAAAGTGTTATCTTCTTTAGATCAACAATTGTAAAAGTTTAATAGAATCAGTTTAAAATCTATCATTTCATGAAATTGATAGATTGAGTGAATATGAGCCTAAACTTGTTAATCAAATGTCAGAACACTGAATTAGCAATCGAATCTCTGCTTTACCAATCTCCATTAACATTCATACATATGCACTTTAGAAGCACGAAGGAGAGACTTTAAAGACAGATAAAATTGTCAATGAGTTTATAGAACTAATTATCCCCAGAGTTTCACAGAGATGGTGTATGCAAGTAGTTTTAATAAAAGGTTGTAAAATGTAATGACTCTTCTGTGACACTATGAAAAATATCGTAACAGTAAGCGTTAATAGTAATTTATAAGTACAATCATAAAAATAGTTTTTAGAATGAATTATAAGGCTAATTGTAAAGATAACTACCTTAATAATTAAATACAATATAGCTAAAGGAAATACACAAAATGAAAGTTCATAGAGGGTCTGGTAACCTAAACTGCACAGGTATGAAGGTATGACTAAGAGAGGAAAATGCTAGGGATGGGGCATTCCACAGATTTCACCCTTTTCTCCAGACATCAGGAATTACAAAATTGATCAGAGCACTTTTTCAAGACGAAATAATCTTTGCTTTGAAGGATATTAGTAATACAATAAATTATACAAAAGTCAATTACACTCAGTAAAATTCTGCTATTATGGGTGAGATGTTTAGTAAACAAAACTCTTGTGGGAATTCGATGAAAACCTCCAAGAAAGTAAAATCAGCCTACCACCTCATTACCATGGAGCTTGCTGCTGTGAATGAATATAATAACTATGAATGAGCCTATGAAGAAGGGATTGCACAGTTGCTTTCACTGCTGTATCTCCACTCTATTGACCGTATTTGGCTCATATCAGGCACTCATTTTGCACATGATTGTGATATAAGGAAGGAAACATCCAGAAATTAAATTTTATATGAGACTGTTATCTTGGGGTTGGGAATTTCAGCTAAGGAGGAGTTAGATAGTAAAGAATACTTTAATCAGAGAAATTATATGCACAAGGACCTTGAGGCAAGAAAGTGCTTGAATAGTTCATGTAATTAAATAAAATGTGTATAGTTAGATTAGAGATACCAGGAACATGAGGCTGTAGAGGAAACATGGGTCATATCCTGGAGGGTCTTTTTAATCATTTTAAGAATTATGTGTTTAAGAGTTTGGGATTTTTCAATTATTTTAATCAAGAAATTTTATGTTGTCCTGTTAAAGTATGAACTGTTCAAGGTATAATTTCAAAATTTAACAATTATATCCTGAAGTTTAAAATACTTTTGGTGCCAGATATGATGAAGGTTAATGCATTAATTTCACTCAATGTGTAATTTTATTTAATGTAAAATAAATTAAAGACATCAAGCCATGCAGATAGGCTTCTAGAATGTGAATCTCTGATATTTGTGGGTCACAGCTAAAGTTAAAATCTACAGTCCCTCCCATAGAATTGTAAATATTGAGAATTTTGCCATAAACTGATTCACAATTTATATTATTATTGTCACCTAAATGAATACTAAATTCAAAAACCTAAACACAAATATAACTTAAATAGTAGTTGCTGCAATACTTTACATATTGAGCACTAGAAATCTGAAGGGTTTTCCACCACTCTAGATTGTAAGTCTAGTTTTAATGATTATTGTCTTGCACTTGAGAGATAGCTAAGGAGGTGCTTTTGTTCATTTTTAAAAGACAATGAAAGTACCTATTTTTAAACAGAATCACACCAAATTAAACAAAGGCAGTTTCTTGCTATAATCATAGCTTTTAGCAAACTATTACAAGTACTTAATCATTTTTTCTTGCTATAAAAATACATGAAATTTGAAAAGAAGAACATACTGAACAGCACATCTAATTTTGGTGTAGCCTCAAAGGGTCTCAGTGTCTGCTTATCCCTCTTAATTTAAATCACATCCTTTCATTACATAACTCTTCATGAAGAAGAGTGGACAAGATTCCAGGTTTAAAAATCTAGCTAACCTGGATCTAACTCTTGGTACAGCCACTTATAATACCTGTGTAACTTTAGGGATATTTCTTAATCTCTCTGAGTCTTGGGTTTCTCATTTATAAAATAGAGGCAGCAATATTTTAATCAGTCTTACTTTGAGTTATAGAAGGTCACTTTTATATATTGCTTAATCCCTCACTTATCTATCATATATAAGCATCTAATAAATAATCACAGTTATAAAAATATTGGATTTCTTAATCTTCTCTTGATATTTCTTAAAAACTTCAGCCCCTAGTCATGAAGACTGACTACTTTTTCATGTTTTCTTTCAGTTTATATTTATATTTTCTGCAGGTAAAATTTCCATGTGTAAATTCCTTGTCATCCTACAACCTACTGAGAGCACGGTCAGGTTTTTTCCAGCAACATGAGGTAGAACTGAGGGCTGCAGACCCGAGATTATCTTAAAATAATTCTTAAAGGAAGAGATGAGAAGGAATACAGTAGAAGCTGATGAGATGTGGAAACAAATCTTTGGGACAGGGATAGATACAGGGTGTTTGGAACTGAAGACAGGAGGATAGAAGAGTGAGCATTGGGCAAAATTTGAATGAAATATAGGGGAAAAATTTCAGTGAAATAGAAAGAAATGAATTCAGATATCCATTTATAGTTTTTATTCCTAATTTATGATTGTTGCTAGGTCCCATAACACTGAAAACCAGGAACAAAAATTGTGTTAATGGGAAAACAAACTTCCCTGACATTTCAAATGTCATTATTACTTTATCAAATCTATCTACATTTCATAAAACTATTTGTGAATTCATAGATACTTACATTCATATGGCCCTTGCTTATTATATAGCATCATTTGATAAAAACAGAATTATAAATAGCATTTATTCAGTTTATAAAACACAGACTATAAATAATATTTATTCAATTTTAAATATATACAGATAATTTCCATAAGCTTTTTGGAATCTGCTAAAATATATCTTCTATAAATTGGTAGTTTACAGTATTATACTTAGAAGTCATTTCCTATGGCTTCCCTTTCTGCAAGTAAAAGGATGGTCCTTGCTGAATCATTCATTTTCAAATCCTAACTTTAAAATATTTTTTTCCAAGATAATGAAGTATGTGTAAGTAACAAGTGGTTTCTCAGAAGGAGTCTGAAAATCATAGAAGAGAGAGTATACATTAAACATTTTCTTAATGAATCAATTTGCAATTAATATACTGGATGTTATTTCAGGGAGTGATACCTCATAATTTATTTCATTTTACAAAACAGATCTTAAATGTACTTTCGGGATATTAGAAAGTAAAAATTGCTCATGCAAATAACATTTTGCTTAAGCAAAATGCTTAAAAGTCACTGAACTTAGAATAGTAGAAGAACTGGCAATAAGATATCTTTGATGTGATAATACAATATTGGGACAAAACCATTTTCCTGATTAGATTTTAAAAGATTAGAAGGTGAAGAAAGATTGAAATCACACATACTAATTTGGTTTAGAAAGCCTGGAGGAAACAATGTCCTTCATGTTAAAATTCAAATTTTAAATTAACAAATGTTTCATGTGAAGATAAAAGTAATTGGAGAATTTCTGACCATGCACTTGAAAGTCAGACAACATTTCTATTGCTCTTTGATGATGGATTTTTTATGGTTTTTGTTTGGTATAATTTTATCAGGATTTGTGATTTTATGGCAATTTCTCACTGGATTTGATGTTGAGGGTGAAAAGATTAATTGGTGCTCTACATACAGCAAGAATACATACATACATAAGAAAAACTGGCAATTTTGTACACTGTTTTGTTAAAGATACTTATTACCTTAAATTTAGAGAATTAATCTCACTTCTCGGAGATTAATTTTTTTCTTGCTAACAGTTATAGATAAAGGTAATGAAATTTCTGTTTTTCCTTTGGATGGTACAGCCTATTCAATCTAATTATAGCACAGAAATATTTTTGTTAGGCATAACTCTGTGGCTTTTACACTAGCAGGCAATTTTAACGTTTGTATCTTCAGTTCACTTGTGAGCTATGACTAACACAGAGATAGTGTATGGTAGAAAGGTTGTTTTACTTCATCAGACATTTATCCTCAAGTGCATTCATGTATCATTCATTCAACAAAATGCTAGCCAAATCACTGTCATTAAATGCAAAGAAAGAAATAATCAATAGGTGATTTACTGGACTGATTAAAGTCATTCAGTTATTCAACAAACAACCCTAGCTAACTGTGATTGTCAGCCTCCAGGACAGTGAAAGAAGACAATAAATTGTCAAGTTAAGTCACTAGGTTTGGGGGGTCAAAAACTAGTTTGAATGCAGTAATAAACAAAGCATGTATTTTAATATGCTCCTAATAGGACTTAGTTAAATATATAATCAAATAATTCTGCTTCGTGAATACTCAGGAGATTATGCGGCCTCTCTTTGAATAAATAGATATTCAGCATTCTTACCTGTAACAACTGAACTCTGAACAATGAACTCAGAGCACATGAACAATGATATTTTTGTCTTTTCCTTCAGGTAGATGGAAAATATTGAGATGAATTAGCTTTAGTGTTCATACTCATATTGCTAGCTGCCCTTCTCAGGCAAGGTCTTATATTAAATTAGTAAGAATAAATAGGACTTTTCTGGTTTCCAGTTCCGCATATCATGAGGTTGGAAGTCACCACTGTCCTAACAAGTAAAAAGCTGAACAGGTAGAAATATCAACAACTCTTCTTAGACTCTTAAGAGAGAGGGCATAGTGCAAACCACTGCCCCCAGTGTTGGAGAGACAGGTAAATACAGAAAGTTGAGGCTTACTAGAGCAAAGACTCACAAGCAGAAACCATGCAGGAACCAGAGCTGGGGTAGAGAAACCTGAACTGTAATTGATAAATTTCTGGAAGCTCAGTGTGAACCACTGGAAGTAGAGCCTCTTAACTCACAATGTGGTACCACCAGGACATCAGCCAGGTTTTCTCAGTAAATATGAGAGAAGAAGCCTTTGGGGCTTGCAGGACGGGGAGGGAAAGAAGCCATTTTTGAAATATACCAGAGCGCTCTGTTCTTTTTCACAGGAATCTGGTTAAGCAGAGCCTAATCTGCTAAAGTATTATCTGAGCCTAATTGACTTGGGGAAGGGAAATACCCAATTGCAGTCCACTCCACCTGTCCTTTCCATCATAAGGGGAGGAGAAAAAGAAATTGGGAAATAGTTGTCAAGTTCCCAGTCCAGGGGTATAAACTCACAAAGATAGTGAGACTTCATCTCAGGTTACAGAATGCTTCCCCCATCACACGTATACATCTCACCACCACATTACTAAAGGCCTATTTAGAGTGGTAAAAGGTCTTTTTATCCAGTACAGAACAAAATGTCCAAGGACCATGGAACAACTACAAAATATATAACATACACTCTTAATAAGAACACCAGAAGGGAGAGAGAAAGGATCAGAAGAAATATTTGAAACAATAAGGACTAAGATTTTCTCCCAAATTAATGTCAGATAGCTAGGAAACCCAGAGTACATTTTTATTTCTCTTATTCTTAATTAATTCTTCATTTTCAAGTCTGCTTTGTCTGAAATTAAAATAGCTTCTCTTGCTTTCTTTTCATTAGTGTTAGCATAATATATTTTCTTCCTTCATTTACTTATAATCTAAATGTGTCTTTATGTTTAAAATGGTTAATTGTAGACAACACAGAGTTGGATGGTGCTTTTCAATTCCTTTTGAGACTTTCTTTTACTTGGTGCATTGGACCATTGACTTTCAAAGTGGTTATTGAGATAGCTGAATTAATATCTATTATATATGTTACTATTTTCTATTGGGTGACCTTGTTCTTGGTACCTATTTTTGTTGTTTGTGTCTTTTCTATTTGTGTGTGTGTGTGTGTGTGTGTGTGGTTTAACTGAGCATTTTATATGATTCCATTTTTTCTTCTATTTTATCCTATCAATTACATTTCTGTTTTTGTTTGTTTGTTTTAATGATTGCCCTATCAAGTTTGCAATATACATTTACAACTAATCCAAGTCCATTTTTTAATAATGCTATACCACTCCACAGGTAGTGTGAGTACCATAAATAATGAAATAATTCTATTTCTTCCTTTCTGTCCCTTACATTTTTCCTGTCATTTCACTTATATATATGTGTACATGTATGCATAAGATATACACATAGCTTAAATAATCAAATAACTTGTTAGTATTCTGCATAAACTGTCATCTGTTAGATCAAATAAGAATAAGATAAACATTTTCATTTTACCCATATTTATTCCCTCTTTGATGCACTTCTATTATTTATGTATGTTGAAGTTACTGACCTGTATCGTCTTGATTCTCTCTAAAAAAATTAACATTTCTTGCAAGGCGGGTCAATAAAGTGCCTCAATTTTTATTTCTCCTCGAAAGTGCTGGATAATGTATTTTATAGATGTCAATTATGTCCAGATGATTGATAATGTTGTTGAGTTCAACTATGTTCTTAATGATTTTCTGCCTGCTGGATCTGTCCATTTCTGAAAGAGGGGAAGTGAAATCTCCAACTGATAGTGAACTTGTCTATTTCTCCTTGTGATTCTACAAGTTTTTAGCTCATATAGTTTGATGCTCTGTTATCTGGTGTATACACATTAAGGACTGTCCCTGTAGTATACAGCATCCAACTGAGGATCCACACTTTTCACAAGCTTACATGGATCACATTCTGGGCCACAAAACAAACCTTAATATTTTTTTAAAATGTAATTTCAACTTGCTGACATATAGTATAATGCCAAGTGCTCATCACATCATGTGCACTCCTCAATAAATTTAAAAGAAAGGAAATCATACAGTGTGTGCTCTAGTACAATTGAATTAAACCAGAAACCACTAACAGAAAGGTAACTGGAAAATGTGAAGACTAAACAGCATACTTCAAAATGCCATAGGGATTGAAGAAGTAATCTCAAGAAAAATTTTAAAATACTTTCAAATAAATAAAAACAAAAATGCAACATATAAATATATGAGAAGCAGTAAAAGGAGTACTTAGAGGGAAATTTACAGCATTGAATGCACATATTAGAAAAAAAGATCTAACATAGGTATTGTAGGTTTCTGTCTTAAGAAAGTTTAAAAAGCAAAAAAAAAAAAAAAGGAAAAAAATTAAAAAAAAAAGAAAGTTTAAAAAGCAAATTAAGTCCAAAGAAAGCAGAATAAAAGAAATAATAAAAATTAGAGCAGAAATCAGCAAAATTGAAAACAGGAAAATAATAGAAAAAAATCAATGAAGACAACAGGTGATTCTTCAAAAAGATAAAAAAATTATAAATATTTTGGCTAAGAGAAAAAAAAGAGAGGAGACACAAATTACTAATATCAGAAATGAAAGAGAGGACATCACTACATATCCCATGTAAATTAAACGATAATAAGGAACACTATGAACAGCTCCCCATAAATCTGATAACCTTGATAAAATGGACCAATTTCTTGAAAGACACAATCTGCAAAAACTCATACAAGAGGAAATACACAAGCTTAGTAAGCCCATGTGTATTAAATAAATTGAATCTATCATTATTAAACTTCCAAAATAGAAAGAAAAAAAAAAGCCACCGGGCCCAGATGGGTTCACTGATGAATTCTACCAAAAATTTAAGGGAGAAATATCTACAATTTCTTTCAAAGGATAGAAGCATAGGAAATACTTCCTTACTCATTCTATGAGACTAACATTATTCTAATACCAAAACCAGACAAAAACATCACAAGAAAACTAAAGACCGATATCTCTCATAATCATAGATGTAAAAACCTTAACAAAATACTAACAAATTGAATTCAATAATGTATAAAAAATTAAGAGAATTGTACACTTTGGCCAAGTAGAATTTATCTCAGGTATACATGGCCAGTTCAACTTTGAAAATAAATTAATATAATCCACAAAAATCAACAGGCTAAAAGGAAAAATCACATAATCATGTCAATAGATGCAGAAAAAGCATTTTGTAAAATTTAATACCCATTCACAATAAAAAACTCTCAGTAAATTAGGCATACAGAAGAATTCCTTTCCCACAAATAAAGGATATCTATAAAAAATCCACAGTTAATATCATATTTAATGGTGAGAAACTTGGGGTGCCTGGGTGGCTCAACAGTTGAGTATCTGCCTTCTTCCCAGAGCGTGATCCTGGAGTCCCAGGATGGAGTCCCACATCAGGCTCCCTGCATGTAGCCTCCTTCTCCCTCTGCCTGTGTCTCTGCTTCTCTCTCTGGGTCTCTCATGAATAAATAAATAAAATCTTTTAAAAAATGGTGAGAAACTTGAAGGTTTTCCATTAAGATCACATATAAGGCCAGGGTTTTCCCTCCAACCATTTGTTTTCAACATCATGCTCAAAGTCCTTGTTAATACCACAAGTCAAGAAAAGGAGAGAAAAGTACATAGATTGAGAAAGAAAATATAAAGTTGCTTTTATTTAAAAATGACATGACCATCTATGAAGAAAATCCAAAACAACTGACAAAAACTTCCTGAAATTAATACTTGATCATACCAAGTTTGGAAATTACAAGGTTAATATACAAAAGTCAATGCTCTCCTATATGCCAACAGTGAACAACTGGAATTGAAAATTTAAAAATATACCATTCATATTAGCACCCCCAGATAAAATTCTGAAGTATAAATCTAAAAAAAATGTGCAAGATCTGTATGCAGTATAAAATAAAACTCTGATGAACAAAATCAAAGAAAATCAATAAATGCAGAGATATTCCATTTCATGGATAGGAAGATTCAATATTGTCAAGATATCAGCTCTTCCCAAATTGACATACAGATTCAATGCAACCCCAATCAAAATTCCAGCTAGATATTTTGTGGATATTGACAAACTAATTCTAAATTTTATATGGTAAGCAAAAGACTCAGAATAGCCAACATAAAATTTTAATATTATGAAGAAGAACAAAGCTGGAGAACTGAAACTATAAAACTTCTAGATTTACTTTAAGCTATAGTAATTGAGATACTATTGGTGAGAGAACAGACACACATATCAACAGAACAGAATGGAAAGCCCAGAAAAAGACTACCATAAATAAAGTCAACCGATCTTTGACAGAGGAACAAAAGCAATACAATGGAGCAAAGATATTTTCTTTGACGAATGGGACTGGAACAACTGAATATTGACATGCCAAATTAAATAAATAATAATCTAAATGCAGAACATAGACTCTTCACAAAAATTAACTCAAAATGGATCGTAGGCTTAAATGTAAAATGTAAAATTTAGAAGACAACATAAAAGAAACCCTAGATGAACTTGGGTATGTGAATGACTTTTCAAATATAACACCAAAGACATGATCCATGAAAGAATAATTGATAAACTGGACTTCATTAAAATTAAAAACTTCTGACTTCTGCACCATGAAAGACAATGTCAAGAGAATACAAGTCATGGACTAGGAGAAAATATTTTCAAAAACACATCTGATAAAGGGCTGTTATACAAAATATACAAAGAACACTTAAAACTCAAGAAAAGAAACCATATTTAAAAATGATGTCAGTGAATTTAACAAACAACTCACTAAAGATGTTATATGGATGGCAAAAATGTATATAAAAAGAGGTTCCATAACAAATGTCATTATGGCAATGAAAACTAAAAGAACAACGAATACCACTATACATCTATTAGAATGGCCACAATTCAGAACACTAATACAACCACAAATGCTAACAAGGATATGGAGCAATAGAAACTCTCAGACAGGGCAGCCTGGGTGGCTCAGCGGTTTAGCATCGCGTTCAGCCCAGCGCCTGATCCTGGAGTCCTGGGATCGAGTCCCACGTTGGGCTCCCTACATGGAGCCTGCTTCTCCCTCTGCCTGTGCCTCTGCCCCTCTTTCTCTGTCTCATAAATAAATAAAATATATTTTTTAAAGAAACTCATACATTTCTTATGGGAATGCAAAATGGGACAGCCAATCTGAAAAACAATATGGCAGTTTCTTATAAAATTAAACATACTCTTACCATACAAACTAGTAATCACAATTCTTGCCATTAACCTCAAAGATCTCAAAACTTTTGTCCATATAAAAATCTGCACAAGGATGTTCACAGCAGCTTTATTCATAAGTGTGTAAACTTGGAAATAACCAAGATGTCCTACAGTAGGTAAATGAATAAACCGTGGTACATCTAGATAATGGAATATTTTATTTAGCATTAAAAAGAAGCGAGCAATTTAAGCTATGAAGAGAAATGGAGGGACATAAAATGCACATTACTAAAAAGCTACATACTATATATTTCCAACAATATGACCTTTTGGAAAAGGCAAAACTATCGACTACAAAGTCAGTAGTTGACAGGGGTAGAAGGTACAACTGAATTGGTGCAGCACAGAGAATTTTCAGGGCAGTAAAAATATTCTGTATGATATTACAATGATGCATATGTCATTATACATTTGTCAAAATCCATAGAATATACAACAATAACAGTGAACTCTAAGATAAACTGTAGACTTTGGGTGACTATGATGGGCTAATGCAAATTAATCAATCCTTGGTAAAAAATGTGCTATTTTGGTGAGTGATATTAATGGTGACAATGGGGGAAGTTCTGAATGTGTCAGGCTAGAGATTATATGGGCAATTTCTGTATATTCCTCTCAATTTTGTAGTAAACCTGAAACTGATCTTTTTAAAAAAAAGTCTTAAAAAGAATAAATAAGATTGTTTAAGACCAGCTTTTCCTGGGGACACCTGGGTGGCTCATCTGATTTTGGCTTAGGTAATGGTCTCGGGGTCCTGTGATTGAGCCCTGCATTGGGCTTCATGCTCAGTAGGGAGTTTGCTTGTCCCTCTCCCTCTAACCCTTACCCAGTCGTGCCCTCTCTATCGAATAAATAAAGTCTAAAATAAATCAACAAAACAAACAGCTCTTCTCATATAAAGAGAATTAGAAGAGCTAGTGAGGAATCCCTATTCAATTCTGACGTTGACCAGAAGTAGCTAGAAGGGTAAACATCAAAGTAAATTGTGTCAGTGTTTCAAATATGTCAGAATATGAACGCAATTGACAAATTAATAATTATCAATATTGTTGAGTAAAAAGGCACTGTTCTAAGGAAGCCAAAAGGAAGAAGATGAAACTATCACTACTCATGAGTGGAGTAAGTGTATTTTTAGACTAAAGTCTGTTGCGATTTATCTGTATTTACACCAATTTAGACACAACATTTGGTGTGTGTTATGGGGTTTAATTTTATTATTTATTTTGAGGTAAGTGTAGATTCATTTGCTGTTGTAAGAAAAAATACAGAGATCCCATGTACCCTTTACCCAATTTCTTTCAATAGTAACATCTTTCAAAATTATATTACAATTATTATTAATAATTCCATTTTGATGTATCTAGTTATTATTCACAAAAACTGTTTTTAACCTTCATCTTATCCCTAAATATCTAAAGGCATGAAATAATAATAAGAGCAAAGGAAAAACTAATAAGTTTAATGAATTGAGTCTTTTATTATAATTCAACTCCATTAATATTCCATCAAGTGAAAGGTGCAAATTTTAGGATTAATCTCATCAGGGAAATATGACAAATCTGTTATTTGAATCAAGTAAAAAGAGAACAACTTGTTCACCTAGCTTATCATAATATCTTATTCCCAACAGACTCTTATTTCTTCTTTATTTTACTTTTTTTTTTTTTTTGTCTTGGAAGAAAGCTACCCTACAATGAATTGTAAACTATAGTTAAGTTTAAAGTTAAATAAGTCATGCGAAGAGCCATTGTATGGTGTATAGCCATAAACCACAAACTAATTGTGCAGTAAATTTTTTATTATATTTACTTTATCACATATTTTATCCTTCTCTCAATGTCTCTTTCCAACCATCTGTCAAGCAAGAGTTTTTTTTTATCCACTTTATTATGCTACCTTTCACTTATAATTAAAAACAACCTATGAGGTACACAGGATTTGTAGTGTTCATATCATTATAAATATGGATTTCAGAATTGGTCCCTAAAGAGCTATGTAAGAATGAATGGATTGGTAGATAGGGGTAGGGACATAAGCAGATAAAAGGACAGAGTGATATCACAGAGGGTAGATTTAAAACTAGGCTCTTCTAATTCTTCTCATCCATTGCCCTTCACCCTCTGAATGTCTTACTTTCCCAATATGCTGCCATTCTACAATGGGAAGGAAATAAAGAGTATGGATTTTCTAACACTTCAAAATGCTATACACAGGAAAATTATGATAATAGAACACCATCGTCATCATCATTGTTGTCATATCATCATGATTGATATGATTGGGATGAACTCACTTCATTCTCAAAAATATCCCCCAAATTGTAGAGAAGAAATCCAAGCACAGAGACATTAAGCAACTCTCGCATATCCCCCATAAGAAGTGTCAATATATCCTCTATATTCCTCTTCTCATAACTTTCCTTTAGTTGCTTGGTGAAAATTCAGAAAGTCCTGTTGCTCAGGACTTGTAGTTGAATTGTAGTTCCCAGGTAATTGTGACTGTAGTCCTGTTCACTAACCCAAGTGTAGCCATGTGTTTTTCCACTCGTGAAGACACACTGCTTGCCTTCACTGGAAATTAAAGTGTAGTAGCATTAGTGAATTAAGATGTCTAAATAATGATTCCTTATAAATTGGATCATCATCTGTATATACTGCAGATTTCAGTATGCTCTGTGATTCCAAGCACAGAAGCAATAAAGCAATGATTCCTTTCTTTGGCTTACCTGAGCATTTTATAGGAATTCCATTTTGATATACCTATGGTGTCTTTCTAATGATGGCTACTATAAATTCTTTATCAAGTAATATCTTAATGTTGGCATATTTGATTCTTTTTTTAAATTTTTATTTATTTATGATAGTAACACACAGAGAGAGAAAGAGAAAGGCAGAGACACAGACAGAGGGAGAAGCAGGCTCCATGCACCGGGAGCCCGACGTGGGATTTGATCCCGGGTCTCCAGGATCACGCCCTGGGCCAAAGGCTGGTGCCAAACTACTTTGCCACCCAGGGATCCCTATTTGATTCTTTTTTATACTCATTTTGAAAACTTCCTGGTTCTTTTTTTAAGATTTTATTTTTATTTATGAAATACAGAGAGAGAGAAAGAGAGAGAGAGGCAGAGACACTGGCAGAGGGAGAAGCAGGCTCCATGCAGGGAGCCTGATGTGGGGCTCGATCCCTGACTTCAGGATCACGCCCTGGGCCAAAGGCAGGTGCTAAACCACTGAGCCACCCCGGGATCCCCATCTCTTCTTGGTTCTTAATGTGACAAATACTTTCCAGTCGAAACCTGAACATTTTGTGTATTATGATCTTTTGTGTATTTGAATCTTATGTAAACTTAGTTTTAGTGGCTTTCTCTGTCATCATTCTGACAGATCAGGGGAGTGTGCCTTCATACTCTCACTACTGTCAAATAGGGGTAGAAGTCTGGGTTCCCTGTTTGATCCCCATCATTACTAAGGTCTTGGATTTCTTTTTACTGCTGAATGGATGTGGGAATTCTATTTTTAACCAGCTGGAAGAGTAGGAAAGGACTTTGTTATTGTTTCCCATGTTGATTTACTAACAGGGATGTGGCTGATGTCCTTATAACTGTTGGAGGTGATGAATGTCCTCACTCTCAACTAGGCCTCTTCTAAAAGAAAAAGAAAGAAAGAAAGAAAGAAAGAAAGAAAGAAAGAAAGAAAGAAAGAAAGAAAGAAAGAAAGAAAGAAAGAAAAAAGAAGAAAGAAAGAAAGAAAGAAAGAAAGAAAGAAAGAAAGAAGAAAGAAAGAAAGAAAGAAAGAAAGAAAGAAAGAAAGAAAGAAAGAAAGAAAGAAAGAAAGAAAGAAAGAAAAAGAAAGAAAGATAGATAGTAGCAAGACAGTGGGGCTCCTTACTGCTAGGTAGAGGTAGAAATTCAGATTCTCTATCTGGCTGACACCACAGGATAGGGCTTCATTACTGCTCAGCAGGGATGAATGTTCATACTCCCTACTCGTCCTTCACTGATACACCATGTGCCTTGTATAAATTGATGAAAGTAGAAATTTGGGCTCCCAGTCAGTCTTTGCTGGTGAGGTAATATAGTGAGGCCACTGATGTGTGGGCGTATGTGTGTGTGTGTGTGTGTGTGTGTGTGTGTGTGTGGTGTTTGTTGGATTGGAGCCATTATTTTGTGAATGCTTTGAGTCCTCGTAGGCTACACTTTTCTTAATACTTTGGCTAGAGAGAGCACGAGTGCTTTAGCACAGTTTTGGTTTAGTGCCTATTGGTGTTTCTAGGCTGTTGGCTTCTAAGGCACCATCTCTGAGTTATATTAGGTAAAGAGAAGAAGCAAATTCACTACCATCATTCTTTCCATTCTGGGATCCCTGATTAGCCTGGTTTTCTTCTCTCCATTTCTTAGGGTTTCATTATTTTGGTTTATATATGATGTCCTAGGTTTCTAGTGCTTATCTGGAAATATGGAAAAAATTATGACTGTTCTATTTTTTTCTGGAATCAGAAGTCTATATCATTTATATTTAACTATTTTTACATAGACATCAAAATAGCACCTACTTAGTAGCTAGATTAAGCAACATAATCAGGACAATCGGTTGTTCTAATCAGCAGCAGATAATCCAGTAGCAGTATGCTAATGAAGAGACAACTCTCTAGGGGCAGCTAATATAGTATAATAGTATAGTATAGTATAGTATAGTATAGTATAGTATAATAGAACACAATAGAATATAATATAGTGTGATAGTGCTGTAGCTATCATCATCTCTGGTAAAGAAAATCTCTTGACAATTTATTTATGAGCATGTGTTACATTTTTATTACAATATTATTTTGAAAGAGAAAAGACCCCTGATAGGCTACCAAAAATATCCGTTCTTGTTAGGACATTTTTATAGGGGAAATAATCATTGTTAGCTAGAAAGGAATAAAAGAAAATCTGGTGAAAGTTACTATATCTTGACTGACAGCTCAGTAGGAGTATAAACAATTACTCCATTATTTTCAAACCAATCTTATTGGCAATAAAGTTCTTCAAAAAATCACTTATTTTCATCAGGAATGATAATTTCTTTTCAGAAGAAAGTTGTGAGTCATAGCCCCAAGAATTTCCAGACTGTATTGGGGATATCTTTTCTTTTTATACACATGTCAATACCAGAAACCTTTCTTATTAATTCAGTAAAGATTAGGAGGAAAAAGTCTTAATTAGGGAATATATACCTTACTAAATAGCTTAAAACTGTTAGGATTTCCAGATACAATGACGATTTAAGAGAGTTTATAGACATTCTGACTTTATTTGAACAGGACTTGTGAGTCCTCTAGCCTCTTCAACTTTGTCTACTTGACTTGATTTATAATGACCCTGTGTTGAGCCACCTACTTGAAGAATCTCTTACTTGCCTCCATCTGACTACTGGTCACTCTAGAACTGGCTCTAGAACGCTGTTGTAATTATCTAGGGTCATTCTTACATGCAGGGTGTTTTGGAATTCTAAAAAGATTGAGATTGGAGATCACTGAATTTACACAATGGTTGTAAAATTGGGTTTTCCCGGTTTTGTTAAAAAGTGTAAGTAGAATTTGGGTCTGACAATTTTGTTATCATCTATCAAAGAAGCTTATGGGGGAGAAACTAGTCTTACACAGGAGCAAATATTGTTTACCATCTATAGTTACCAGAAGTACGCAATAACAGTGCATTCCAAATTGTCTCAGTTTGAAACTGTATGTGTAACAAAGCGTATTTTCTGTTAATTAAACACTGTGATATAATTTTGCTTAGGGAGCTTATCTGAAATAACAGATTTTTCTACGTGTTTTGAGACCAGGGAAGCTGTATCACCTGACAATATACCATGATTCTAATTACCTGGGAGGAATCTCATCAAAATTTTTATTTCATACCACATCTGTTTAATGTTTGTAGTGTTTCATGTTTTTAAAAAGTTATGCTCTTTTTAAAAAAGCAAAATACAGTGGCAACTTTCTTACCTACCCTGATATTTTATACTGTGCATTTACTGGCAAACTTCCTAATCAGTGATCCAGAATATTTGTAACCACAAACTCCCAACATAACACATTTACCAGTAATATCGCTCAGGCTTGGGCACCCACCATTTATATGTCTAAAAGCCACATTAAAAAAAAACAAACACATAAAAACTTGTAAACTTTTTTTAACTTTTCTTTCCATCCATGGCTTTAGAGATTTAGAATCCTCAAATTATTCCCCAATGCATGGAGTGGATTATGCTTTTTGTAATATGTTACATTTGATTAATGCTAACTGCACAGTAGGACCTTTCAATTTATTTTAATTTATGCCCTCATATTGTAGGATATTATAAGTTAACCTCTACCAAAGTGCAACTTCAATGTAGCAGACTGAGCATTTCCAAAAGACTTTCAACAGCAGTTATTTACCTGTGACTATTTCTGAATCCATTAAGGTCCTAGGTCATTTACGTATGAATGCAAACCATCCTCAGTTCACATAGCCAACATTCATCAGAAAGGAGTCTAAATCTGTTCCCGGGTCCCTCTCTTTGGGCAACAAACTGTTTAATGAAATGTGATGTTTTATGACCAAGCTATAGGCCTAGGAAAGAATGAACGTGGCCAAACTTATAGTTTAAAAACATAAACCCTTTTCATATAACTTACTTTACTCCTAATCACAGCTAGATCTAAATCTTTAATTCAGGATTAATAACCTAGAAGTATGAATTCTTCCTAATTCTGAAGGTACTGAGAAACAGAACAGCCAGATCTGCTTCGAATACTAATCACTGGCACCTAATACAGTGATGAGTGTAAATGATTTCAGTTCCAATCTAACTAAAAATGACCAAAGCTATATGGAAAATTAATTCACTTAGCCAGAGTCCAGAGATAAAGCGGCTCTAGAGTTGTTCATCAGCAAAATGAAGTCATCAAGAACCCAGCTTTTCCTTCCACCTTTCTCTGTCATGCTTAATGTGTTGGATTTTTTCATGGGTAAAACTGCTATTTTATTTCTAAGCATCACTTGCAGACATGACAATATTAAGTGGACAAATGACCTGGTTTTTCTGAGGTGTCCCTTTTTAAGAGTTAATATTTCTTAGAAATTCCCTCAAACAATGTCTCTTTTTCTTACATTTTATAGCTCACAGGCCCTCTCATAAATTAAGTATGAATAGATACTTTCCAGGATTGAGTACTTTCTCTGACAGGTGATTATCTCAACACAATCAGGGTTTTGATAACAAGGGATTTCGGGGGGTACGTGGCTGACTCCGTTGCTTAAGCATCTGCCATTGGTGTAGGTCATGATCCAGGGTCCTGGGATGGAGCCCAAACTGGGCCCCCTGCTCAGCAGGGAGTCTACTTATTTCTCTCCCTCTCTCTCCTTGTTCTTTCCCTCTCTCTCTCTCTTAAATAAGCATTTAAATAAGATTTTAAAATAAGGGGTGAAAGAAAGAAAATTAATACCTATACTGAGAACATCACCATGTAAGCCAAGTATTTTGCGCAGCTAGATTTTACAACTATCGTGGAGAAAGGCTAATGTCCTACAATGTTTCTGCATTCCCTATTTTCCCTTTGAGTGTCTTTGTCATACAAGTGTCTTACCAAGAGAATCAGCTTCTATTAAAAAAATGTAATTCTAAAAGGTAGATGTGAAAGCTGGCAGACGTGAATCCCTTTCAATTATCCCTGGTCTCTATAGTTCTGACAAACCAATTATATGCATTAATTATTGAATATTTTCAGCTTTTGGAATCAGTTTCATTCATATGTCTAGCCAGAGAATACTCAACACCTCACCTACATCAGTCAAGGGGACTGGTTTAGGGTACAATTTCCAAGGCTAGATAGTTGCTACTGGTTTCTACTCTGATTTTCTATATTATCTTCTCATTTTCACTTTAAATATAATTGTGTATAGTTCCATTATGTGTGTAGAGATGTAATAAGTATAGGAAATATATATAGTAGGCAAGGACAAGAAGAATAGGCATCGGGAGTAAGTAGAAGGGTTTAAAGTTAACAAATACTTGTGTGTTTCATCCCTCCCACACTCTGACTCCTCTCAGTGTGGTCTGTGGCCCCAGAAATTGCTAAATGTCAACAAGGAGAAGATACAGAAATTGAGAGTCTGCCTTTAGAAACACATTGCAGCAACATCTGAATAAATCTTCCTTTTTATAGACCAGTTCTAGGTCTGTTAAGGTAATGTTGTTGAACGTATGTGCTCAATCACATGTAGTGTGAACAATGTATTGTTTGGTCTGTCATGAGTTGTAAACTTAAAAATTAAAAAGAAAACCAAAAATTATCTTCGGGTACACAAAACTTGTGAAGCCTTACAGTATAACACTTAACCTAAGAAAACAAAGGTTCCCTTTACTCTTAAGTCGAGGATCTATAAGAATGTGTTCATGAATTAAAAAATGAATTATATAATAGTGGCTATAGGTGTAAGGCATAACACAGCACAAGTCATTTTGGAAATAATGACATAATAATGACTAATAATGAGTTAGTCACTCAAATGTCAAACCAGTTGTGTTTCTTCCAACCTCATGACAAAGTATTTTCAAAAGTAAAATTATTTTCAAAGTATTTTCACAAGTAACATGAGTAACTATATATAATATACATAATAATACATGTGAGTACCCCTAAAGCTTTTGTTTCAAGTTTATGAGGTAGGTCTTTTCTATGTGACCAAAAACAGACAGTAAACAATAAGAAAAAACACCTCTCTGCTTATACTTGTGGAAACCAAATCTCAGACATGGTTGAAATTTAGCTAAGGTTTGAATTAGTAAAATCCTAATTAAGAGAATTAGTGATGGAATCAAGTTCCAAAGGCCAGGCTAGCTTCCTAGGTGCTGAGAAGCATCCACAAATTATGAGTGCACAAGTTTGTGATGTAACTTATGTGGGTTAGCAAAGTGAGAAAGGGAAGGTGAATTACGGAAATTTTTTTAAAAAGGAAAAAAAGAAAAGAAAAAGCATAGAAAGATATATAAGGACTGTTCCATCCTAAATTTATTTAGGGCAGCTTGTAGATCTTGAAATAGTAGACACATGAACCTTTTAAACAAGATAAATTATTACATTAATGAACACTGAAAATACATATCTAAGATTATAAGTGCAGGTATTGTATGTGATTTTTATGCCGTTTTCTTCTGTATTAGGCATGTATTATTCTGTAATTTTTTTAAAGTTCTTAGAAGTATAAATCAGGTTAACACACAAAAAAGGAAATGAAATCCCAATTTTATAAAGAAATATATGGGAAAAATAAAAAGTCTGAAAATCTCTAATATTTTTAAGGGTGCAAAAATCCAAACTCTCATGTATTTTAGATAGAATTTGTGAACACATGCAATAATTTTAGAAAGTAAAATGGTAATACTTGTATAAATATGCACTTTCACCAAGTCATATCATATTTGGGAAGCTTTGTTATTCGAATTAAAGAAATATAAGATGTATACATATATATTTAACATACTTTTATAATCTGTATAATCATATATAATATACAGTTTTATAATACATAAATATATAATAATAGAATAGAATATATACTATATATTCTATAGTCCACTTTATACGCAGACACACATATAAATATATACACATATATATGTTTGTGTGTGTATGTATATATATATATATAATGGAATTTATTGCAGCATTGTTTGTAGCAGAAAAGGATTAGCAACCTAAATTTTGAACAACTGAAGAAATGGTTGAATAAACTGGAGAAACTAGAAAAAAAATGAGCTAATTCTATATGTATTAAACTGAACAGACATTCTTTATGTATTGATCCAAGTTACAAAATAATGTGCAACAATAAATTATTTGTGTAAACAAATCTTATATGGGTGGATTCATGTAAATGCCTAGGTATAAATTTAGACAGACATGCTGTAGTAAGATGTGGAGTGATGAAATTTTCCTGCTTACATCTATTAGCTCAGAAGTAAAAGAATGGTGGGAAACAGAGTGGGAAAATTGAACAAATTTCTCTTTATACATTTTTGAAAGATTTCCTTTGTCACAGAAAGAGCATGTTTCAATCAGAGTTTTTGCTCATTTTTATCTTAAAATAATTCTAAACTCACAATGAGTCTGCAAGTTGTTAATTGTTGTAATATGCAAAATGTAATTTGCAAAATTGTAATTTGCAAAATCTGCAAAATTGTTAATAATTTGACAGTATAAATGCTCTGTATGTACATTTGAATGCACATGTGCACACACATACACATATTTCCTAGGAACAAATTGCCTTCTTATATATCTGCAATGATAAAAATCAGAAAATTTAACATTGAGACAAGGGGATTACCTACACATGGCCCATATTCAAAATTTACCAATTTCTCCAGTTTTATCTTTCACAGTATGTTTCTCTATCCAAGATCTGATCCAGGATCTCTAATTTACATTAAATGCCATATCCAAGTAGTCTCTGATGATATAGAACAGGTCTCATTTCTCTTTGTCTTTCAAGACACTGGTATTTTTGAAGAGTACAGGCCATTTTTGTAGAAAGTTCTAGAACTTGATTTGTCTTATGTTTCATCATGACAAATGCCGGCTATGCACTTTTTTGTCAGGAAAGTGACACTTACGGAGTTAACTTTGATCCTTTGGTTAAAATGCTGCCTGCTAGATTTCTCTACCATCAAGTTATTATTTTCCCCTTTAGTAATAGTTAATAGTGCAGTAGGGAGATATTTTAATGTTATGTAAACATTCTGTTCCTCAGTAAATGCTCACCTACTAGTTGTAATATCCACTGGTGATTCTTTGTTACCTTAACAGTTGCAAAAAGTTGACCTTCCAACTCCACCATTTATTTCCTCTACATTTATTGATTGGTGTCCAACTCTAGATTTTTTTTTTTATTTCAATAATGCTCTAATAAAGAAAATAACAGCAAGTGGGATAATACTTTTGGAGGCTACTGAGGATTAACTGGGCTTAGGTGAGGTTAGTGGTTGGCAAAAACAAGCCTTGGATGAAGCTTTGGCTCTAACAGGGTGCATTTCAGTACATCTGTTAACCTTCCATGCCTTTGTCCCATTTCTGCCAAAATAAGGTTAATTACTGCAAAGGCACTATTGAGAGTTACGATTCTATGAAATCTTTTGGAATTGCTTCATTTCCAGGAATTCTTCCACTGGAAAAAGTAGCTCAAATTTAAGAGCTTTGGATGAACAAAGATGGAGGCAATTTGGCTCTTTACTATGCTTCAGTGGCCATGACTTCTCACATGCCATTTATGCACAAAGGAATGTGATTCTGAGTAACTAGGGTACTGTATAATTTTTCTGACAATTGATCAAATTATAGCTTTTGTACCAGAGCCAAAACAGCAATATGGAGACAGGGGCAATGTGAACATTTAAATATTTGTTTTAAAATATTACAGTGATTTTCCCCCCCACTTCCTCTATGCTTTTAAAGATTGAATTGCATATAAAGGAAGCATTTGCTGTGAAAAATAAACCTCCTCTTCATGTGAAGGATAATAATAAAGTGAAATTACACCTCAAAGGAACATGTCTTGTTAGCAATAAAATTTAAATTATCATCCTACCAAAGAGAAAGCGGATGCTTCACATAATCATACAACTGAAAGGAATCTTAGACATCATGAGGTCCCACCTCTTTATTTCAAAGATGATAAACTGAAGGCAGCTAACATGAATCATTGAAGGTCATGGAGATGAGAATGCAGATTCTTTTGTCTAGCCCATGCTGTAGGCAAAGCTTAATTAGTATAAGGTTCCAGACACAGTAGTCAGGGTAAACATATTAAGCCCTTTCTTGAGTAGTATGATATAAAATACACCAAATATAACTGTCCCCCAAATTATTCCACACCCAGATGACATTTTTTTCTGAAATTCTAATTTTTGAATTTTATCTTATGAAGATTTATTTCTATAATTCTTTCAAACTCATATTTTTCTATTAAATCTTCATTTCATGAACTGAGTCTTCTTTACATCTGCTTTATCTATCTATCTATATCTATCATCTATTTATCTATCTATCTATCTATCTTCTATCTGTCCATGTGTTCATTTATTTTTCACTATAATCCCTATGCTGTACTTTACATCCCTGTTATTTATTGATTTTAATATGTACTTGTCTTTATGTATGCATTCATTTTTGTATGTTTTTGTTTTTTCATTTTTTTCTTGATCAGACTCCAAAGCTTATTTATTATTTTGGTTTCTTCAGAACAATAATTTTGGGTGATTTTATTAAATCTATGGTTCTTCTTTATTTTAAATAACTATATTTTTTGTTTTATTTGTATATTTCTTCTAACTTTCCAAGTTTTACAGTTTTTTTTTTCTAAATAGTGTTGAATATATACCCTGCTTGCTTTCATTCATTCTTACATAATACATTGAACATCAAATTATGATGAAACTTTGAATATAGCTTTAATCACATTTCTTACTTTTAGAAATATACTAATCTAATTGTCTTACAGTTTATAACATGATATTGGTTAAATATTGGTGTCAGACAGAATGAATCCTAGCTCAGCCAGTATTTCCAATTTGTGCTTTAGAGAATTACCTTAATATTGAGCCTTGATAGCATCACTTTCAATGTTGTAATCTTGATGGTAGACATGCTAACTCTATTTAAAAGTGTGAACTCTAGAAGTTATTTAAAAGCATGAACTCTAGAACTGGATTGCCAGGATTTGAATCTGACACTTCTTAGTTTTTAGTTCTGTGATCCAGGGCAATTTATATAACTGCTCTAATTGACAATTTGCTTATCTGTAAAATCAAACTGACAGTAGTACCAAACTCACAAGTGTAAGTTTCAAGTGTGTCAGTATAGGTATAACACTAAAGAATATTATAATAGGCAATTACACACTAACTAGCTATTTTTATGATTAAATTTGATAGTCCATTGAAAAGTTTACATCACACTGCCTATCATGTAGCAGATGTTCAGCAAATATGTTACAACTTTTAATATTATTAATCATTTTTCATATTCAGCATCTGGAATTTTTCTTTTGTTTTACCTCCCTCCTTCCCTCCTTCACTCCTCCTTCTTTCCCTCTCTTTCTGCCTCTCACTGTTTCCTTTCCTGCCTCCTTTCCTGTCTCTTCTCTCCCACTCCCCAATTCCTTCCTTTTCTTTTTTCTGTCCTACCTTCTTTCTTTTGCTAATTCTCTATCCATTAGTGTATGATTAAAACAGAAAAACTATAATAAGTGTCATGAAAAAGGGATTCATCGTGGGGATTAGATACAGAAAATCATGGAAGCTGGTGAAGATATTCATAGAAAGTTAGTGTTGGTGTACCAGAAATCAGTATAGATCAGTAGAGCTAGCAGTCAGGAAGAAAAGATGGAAGTAAAGCAGGACAAACTGCATGACTGAAGACAAAAAGGAATCCATAAATACCAACTAGAATTTGTATCCAGTACTTATCAACTTTAACCTCAGCAGCAACCAGGAGGTTTTCCAGGGTATGCTTTGTATTCCAGACTTGCTGACCCCTACTCTTATTATGTATTTAAAATGCAATTACCCCGTCTAGGTCAGGATGGATAATCCAAACCAGTGCAGTATTGCAATTTTGAAATTTGGCTACAAGAGACTGTGACTTTAATCTTGCTAGCCAGTTCTCTCTCTCTCAGATCTTGACTTGGATGAAGCTGCCATATTGGACAGGACCACATGTCAATAAATTGAGAGCAGCCTCTGGCCAACAGCCAGTAAAGAGTCACAGTCCAGTAGCCCATGAAGTACTGAGTCCTGCCACCAACCACAAAATGAATCTGAAACAGATTTTTTTCCTAGTAAAACCTTGATATGACTGCAACCCAAGCCAATATCTCTTGAGCAAAACTTTATGAGAAATTCTGAAGCAGCAGAACCAGCTAAGTCAATAACTGGACTTCTAACCAAGAGAAAAGGTGAAATAATAAGTGCATGTTGTTTTAATCTGGAAAATATGAGCATAATTTGTTACATGGCAATATATAACAAATATACTGCTCTTAGCACTCAACCAGTCAAGAGGAATGCAATAAGGAAAGTGTGTAGGGGAAAGTCATTTTTTAAAAAGAGACTTTTCTTTTTTAGCTTTGAGAAGAATCTTCAAATATACATCGGAAAAGGGGCGCCTGGGTGACTCACCCAGGTTGAGCATTCAACTCTTGATTTTGGCTCAGGTCATGATCTCAGGGTCATGAAACAAAGCCCCACATTGGGTTCTGCAGTGGGATTGGAGTCTGATTAAAATTCTCTCACCCTCTCCCTCTGCCCTTCCCCCCTGCTCACTCTCACTCTCTCTTTAAAACTGTGTGTGTGTGTGTGTGTGTGTGTGTGTGTGTGTGTGAATGAAAGACATGTTAAGGAGTAATGAGGGAAGAAAAAGAATTTTAAGGAGTAATGACAAAAAAACTGTAGATAATGAAATGGTATAAGACAGTTAAGGAATACATTATATTATTACATTCAATTCCTCACTGTTCTCTCTTTTTTTTTTTTTAAGATTTTATTTATTTATTCATGAGAGACAGAGAGAGAGAGAGAGAAGCAGATACACAAGCAGAGGGAGAAGCAGGCTCCCTGCAGGGAGCCCAAAGTGGGACTCAATCCCAGAACTCCAGAATCACATCCTGAGCCGAAGGCTGACACTTAACCGCTGAGCCACCCAGATGTCCCAATTCCACACTGTTTTCAAATAGCAAAGGTGGATGTAAAATTCATGTTCCTCCTCTGTTGTCTACACCCAGTCCTCCAATTCAATGATATGCCCTTACAAGGAATGTGAAGGATTGTGTGCATTTGAGGGAAGGGAGATAACTGCATTTATTTTAAAAATCATTTTTTTAAGAATAATCTTACTGGAGAGTGGGTCTGCAGAGCACTTATTGCTGTCCTGCAGGATGTGGAACTCCTCACTAGGGTCATAATTTACATCTGGTAACTGATAATCCTGAACCTCTATGTTTGGGCTTATTTAACTTCATGTAATATTTATTTAAGAATTTTCTCATTTTGTTTAAATGTGTTGTTCATATTTTTTGCCAAATTATAGTCATTTTTTAAATTTTTGGGGTGCAAATATCTTCATTGTCTTCTCATTTGTGGCTCCCTTTTTGATTCTTTTAAAAACTAGAAGTTTTTCATTTTAATAAAATTCATTTAATTATTTTTTTCTTTAAGGCTTCATTTTTATGTTATCTAAGAATTATCACAAGGTCATGAGAATATTTTCCTAATTTTTAGTCTTTTGTCTTTCTATTTTACAACAAAATGATTCCGTTGTATGATGCTACAGTACCTTTTATTAAAAGATAATCCATCCTCCAACAGAATTCAAGAAACATAAGATATAAATGAAGTTGCTTATGTGTGTAGATGTTTTTCTGGAATCTAGTCTGTCTTACGGATCTATTTACCTATTTTTATGCCAACACAGTTGGTTTTATTACTATAGTTTTCTAATAAGTCCTGAAATATGGCACTATTATTCTTCCAAATTGTTATTCCCCATTAAGATTGTTTTGGCTGTTCTAGTTCCTTTCCATTTCCAATAATATTTAAAATCCATCTTGTCAGTTTCCACCAAAAAAATTGAAAAGTTTACAGAAAATTTCCACCCTAACAATATTGAGTCTTGCACACTTTTACTTCCCCATTTAAGTCTTTTTAAATTTCCTTTAGCAACATTTTTATTAAATTTATGGCTAAGTGCTCAATTTTTTCTTCTATATTGTAAGTGGTGTGGGTTTAAAATTTCATTTCCCCATTGTTCCTTGTGTCTTTACAGTAGTACAATAAATTTGAGAGTATTGATTCTGTATGATACAATTTGGTGAAATCTTCTTATTTGTGCTAACAATTACTTAATGTGCTATTTTGGATTTCACACTTACCAAATCATCTGTTTATCTGTGAATAAACATTTTTAATTTTTTTTTTATTTCATTACAGTCTTCTTTATTGAACTTACCTTTAGTAAAATGTAAAAAGAAAGTCATAGGATAAATGCCCTTATTCCTGACTTCCGGGAAAAAAAACATTAAATTTTTCATTTAATATTATGTAAGGCTTTTTTTTACAATTATTCTTTATAAGAATAATGGTATTTCCTTCTATTTCCAACTTACTGAAATTTTGTTGTATGTAGGTGATTAATTTTTTTCAAGTACTTTCCTCTGCATCTGTTGAGGTAATATTATAGTTTTTCTTTATCTGTTAATGTGATGATTATGTTGATTTTTTTGAATGTTAAAGAACTACTCTGTCATGCAGCATAATATTTTTTTATTCTATGTCTAAGTGTTTTTTTAAGATTTTATTTATTTATTCATGAGAGACAGAGAGAGAGAAGAGAGGGAGAGAGAGAGGCAGAGGGAGAAGCAGGCTCCATGCAGGGAGCACAATGTGGGACTCGATCCCAGGACTCCAGGATCATGCCTTGGGCCGAAGGCAGGTGCTAAACCACTGAATCACCTGGAAATCCCCAGTATTTGTTTTGATAATACTTTTATTCAGGTTATTTACATTTATGTTAATGGAGATAATCATTTTCATTATTTTTCTTGTATCATACATGAGAGTTGGTATCAGTTACGCTAGCTTCACAAAAAAATTCAGCAAGGGTTGTCTCTTTCTCTATTCTGTAAAATATGGCATTCTGTATTCTCTAATATTATCCATATTCCATATCTTCTTGTCTTTCCATATCTTCCCCTTGTCCCTTCTGGAATACTTGGTCCCACAAAAGAAAAATTCTCTATGCTTATTCTTCCCACAATAGAAATCATTAACTGTAAGTTCTCTTCCCCTTTTTGACCGACATGAAAATTATTTCTACTATAAGGATATCCTCGAATGGAAATCGTCTCTACTGGTGATTATTATTTTTTTTTAAATGGGTTTTTTTTTTATTTTTTTTATTTTTTATTTATTTATGATAGTCACAGAGAGAGAGAGAGAGGCAGAGACACAGGCAGAGGGAGAAGCAGGCTCCATGCACTGGGAGCCCGATGTGGGATTCGATCCCGGGTCTCCAGGATCGTGCCCTGGGCCAAAGGCAGGCGCCAAACAGCTGCGCCACCCAGGGATCCCTACTGGTGATTATTTTTATATCTACTTCCTTCCTATCAATGGTGCTGAAGTATTGTAATTGCTCCTTTTTGATAATTGACTATTTCAGAGCATTTTCCTTCCATACACTGACCCGCCTGACAAAAAGCAAAAATAACAACACAGCAAATATTTTAAAAAGTATTAAATCTCCAGTGGTGAGATTATAAGCTGTACTCCTTGTAGTAATTTTCATCATAAAAGGCATAAATATAACAACATTCTTTGTGCCATAACTTTTCTTGGCTCTCAATTCTCTACAGAACATTTTATAAAACTTGGTCCAATATTTTATCTTCTACGTAATTTGGCCCCAGTCTGACTCTGTAATGTTGGTTTCAGTAATATCTCTGGAGCAAGTTTATTTTATTTCCCTAAACTCATATAAGTAATATATCCTTACTCATACCATTTCTCTAGAATTCACTCTTTCCTCTGCCTATCCAGATTCTGCTCATCCTTCTATACACGATTTTAATTTCGTCCTGTCCATGAAGCTTTCTTGGTCAATTCAGAAGAAAATATTCTAGTCATACTTTTAAACTTCTTTGGCAGTGACATCAATGGATATTGCTGGTTATTATTAGTTAAATGCTTTTATATATCAGAATTTTCAACCATGTAATATATTCAGAATAGAAAGAAGTTCTCTCTTATTCCTCTTGCCTAAGATGGTGCCCAGAATATATCAAATACTCAAAGGATATTAGTTACAGCAATGAAAGTGAAAAAAAGTAATTATTTTTGTTTTTAGACTTAATAAACTTCATAGACCATTCCAAATATAAGAATCAGGGATTTGGTCTTGGCTGTGCTACCAACTATCTACATAGCATTAAGTAAATATTTCCATCTTAGTTTCTCCTCTCTGAAATGGAGTCTATTAATGTCTGTCTCTATAAGCCCCATAATCCAACAGATACATCCTTAGAAAATTAAAAAATCTAGGTTGAAAGAAATAATTTATTATACAAATAATAATTATTTAGCTTAAACTTTGACCAAGGGCTAGTTAATGGCAACATCCAAATATAAATATGACCTTAGAAATCATAAGGACTCTCAAAGTAATTACAAGAGGGAAAACAGCATATTTTGTTACCAAATATCAAAAAGAACATTTGTATTCCTCCCCACTGTGAAGTCTCTGAGTATTTTTATTCTATAACTATTGTTTTCTCTTTATCTACAAGTTTTCTTTATTAAAAATATCAGAGGTAAATAACTAAAGAAGAATATTTGGAAAATATTTTCCCTATGCTCTATTACCTACACTGGGGTTCTTAGGAAAAACAGAAAAAATAGTACTTTTGGCATAAGGAGATACATAAATAAAACATGATATTTTCTGCAAATTATTTCCTAATAGTAATTAAAGGGGGCATGTGGGTGGCTCAGTCAGTCATATGCCTGGCTCTTACTTTCAGGTCAGGTCATGATCTCATGGTTCATGGGATCCAGCGCCATGTCAGGCTCAGCACTCAGTGGGGAGTCTGTTTGAAGATTTGTGTCTTCTGCTCCTCCCTCGACTCTCTCTCTCTTTCTCTGAAAATAAGTCTTAAAAAAAAGTTTCACTCCCAAAACAAAGATGACTTCCAAAATATCCTAAGGTGAATTTGCTCAGTAATAAATGACATTTCTATGGAAAACTTATTTTAATGTAAATTGTAAAAGAAAATAACTTTCCAACTCTTGCTGAATTAAAAGGAAAGATTTAGTAATATCCAAGTGCTGGAGGCCCTGTTGGTGGGGGAGTTATGTGGTACAAATGGGATTGGAACAGCTAATGCTCAGTTGGGGTTTAGGTGGGAAGGAGACACACAGTGTCTACTAAATATTCAGGTAGTCAAAAGATCAATGAGAAATGGAACTTTTATCTCATTATTTTCTTACAGGAACTGTTCCAATGACAGGATAGTAGTATAAACTCTGCTCATGTAATAGTATAAAGTCTGCTCATGTCATTGAATAAATAAAGCAAAGGAAGCTCAGAGGCTATTTCCTAGAATGAATAAAGATTATTTTGTTAGATGGAAATAATCAGGGTAGAACCAAGGAAAGTAAAATAAGGAGGTGGATATGACATTATAGGACTTGACAAATATTTAGGATTATCTTTTCTGAATTGAGCTTCAATAAAAAGTGTTTAGCTTAGGTAAATGGATATAGAACCAGTATCCAGCAGCTGTACCAGAAAAGCTTACAATTTGAATGCCAAACTGGTAATGTATTTATTCTTTTTCTACCATATTCCAAAAATCTGTTGGTTATTATTAAGGATAAATTGAGAAAGTGAAATTTTCATTAATGAAACATTTTTAAATACATGGAATTGACCATGTACGTGTATATTATAATTCTTGTAAAAACTATACTAAGATTCTTTTCTAGAAGCTGATATAAATTTTTCAAAGCTTCATTTGAAAAAGTAAACAGAAGGTTGTAGATGAGGGCAGCCCGGGTGGCTCAGCAGTTTAGCGCCACCTCTGGCCCAGGGTGTCATCCTGGAGACCCAGGACTGAGTCCCATGTCAGGGTCCCTGCATGGAGCCTCCTTCTCCTTCTGTCTGTGCCTCTGCCTCTCTTTCTCTCTATGTCTCTCGTGAATAAATAAATAAAATCTTAAAAAAAAAGAAGTTTGTAGATAAAAAATAAAAACAGGATGGCTGACTTTTTCCCACCACAGAATGAAATATATTCTAAAGTAAAAATAATTAAATTCACAAATATCCACGCAGATCATTGAACTAAAACAGCTGTAGAATTTATTTCACAATAGCTTGTAAGCAGTCCTAGATGTGAAGAATGTCTATCTTCTTGGCTTGCTGACATGAGATGGCATTAGTGATCAATAATAACTTGAGACTTGGGAATTTCAAATTAATGGACTTATAGCCTATGGAGACCTAAGCTGTTGATAGGTAGAGGCTCCCCTGCATATATAAAACCTTACAGTATAAAATAGGTTTTGTAACACATAATCCAGTGAGGCTGATAGCTTATTATTATGGTTTACCAAACAAGTATGTTAACAGGGGAAGCTAATGCATGTTTCTCAGTATATTGGATATGCAAATGCATGAAAAGACACAGAAGTATGGTCAACCACAATCAAAAGCTTTATTAATTTAAGGATTGAAGACTTGGCAATATTGGCAATTCTAATGAGAAATGAGTCATCAGAATTGGCTCCTCAATGAAATTGGCTACAGAAAAGTCAATCTGAGAAAGGAAATATATGGAAATCTTTGCTACTCAGACCCTTATTAAATGGCTTCTCTTAAGTGTTCATGGTTTTGAATATTAAACAGAATTTGATTTGATTCCTGAAAAGACAATCTTTAATTTAACTACACATGCAATAGATTTCAAAGGGGCCTGAATTATGCTATGCATTGCAACCTGTCTTGCTCATTTGCTTTGTTTTTGTTTTTCTAAATTAGAGTATTTGCAAATGTGCCAATTCTTCAGTTCTCTTTATTTTTTTTTTTTACAAATGGTTTGGTTGTGCATTTTTTATTGTAAGTCAGCAAACCTCAAATATTTAATTTTCTCTTTTTGTACTTTTCCATTCATTTTTAAAACATCTTATCCTCTCAGCAGAGTTAGAAGAATCTGCTAGTGACCCATCTGTCTGCCTGCAATTGTAACAGTTGACTTTCAGTCCTCTGACATCCTTCTGGTTATACTGAATACCTATGTGTCAAAGAGAACTCATGACAAGAAGAGTATATAAAAGAGAACTCAGAGTAAAGTGTTCTTTTTCTGAGACTTTGGGTCAACCTCACTATTTCCTGCTCATTAATGTCACTGACCTCCTGTTCTCTGGTTTCTTCGGGTCTGGACTTCTAAATCTCTGTCTGGTCTTGCCTACTCTAAGCTACCTTTACAGAAGTCAATGTCTTTCCCTTTAAACCAAATGAAATAATAAGAACATGATGTAATTCTGATACTTCCTCTTCTCCCCACAACCTCCGTGTCATTCCCAGAACCTGCTTTGGTTCTGACTTCTGGATTTGTCCTGGTCCAAACTTATTACCACTATTATTTAAATCAACCACAACTACTGCTTCTATTAAAATGTCACCAAAACATCATGTTGCACCATGTGTCATGTTTTATAAAGAGCAGCTCATTTACACTACATATTAGCCCTGAAATATAGGTGTTAAATCCCCATATACAAAAGGAGAAAATTGTGTCACGAAGATTAATAACTTAAGACATATGTAAATGATAGAAACAAGAGTCTAATTAATGTATTCTAATTTCAATACTATTCTCAATTTACTACATTTATAGATTAACTCAACAGGAAAGCACACCAATCAGTCCATGCACCAAAAAAAGGGATTATTCATTTCCCCCAGCATGTAGACCTCGAATTGCCAAGGTTCCAGATATAGCAAGTCAAAAAATTAAAGGTATGAACAAATTTGAAAGAGAAATTAAGGCTTTTTGTCATGCCTTGTTTTTTTTTTAAGATTTTATTTATTTACTCATGAAAGACAGAGAGACGCAGAGACACAGGCAGAGGGAGAAGCAGGCTCCATGCAGGGAGCCCAACGTGGGACACAGCATGGGCCAAAGGCAGCGCTAAACCACTGAGCCACCCAAGCTGCCCTTGTCAAGCCTTTTTAACTATGTGAACAAAAATTAAAATGTTTACACATAGGCATATACATATTTATACATACATATCATACATATGTTTGTGTATACATATGTATATATAAATGTGTGTATATACATCAAATTTGTTATTTAGACTCGATATAGGAACACTTCTTTATAAACTTATAATTATTGGCTTATCACGATGATAAGAATATCCACATTATCTTATGAAGCAAAGAAAATTAACCAGTAGCAAAAAAAGGCCTAGAAGAAAAATTTTGTTTTCTATTCATTGAATTACCATTAATTATTTCAAAATGAAATTTACCTTTGTAAAAACTTAGAATTAAGTACGCATTTGATTAAAGGGGTCTATGGAAATTGTAAAGAATATCATAAATACAAATGAAATTACTTTTATTTGATAATTTTATGTATATATATAAATCTTTGCAATATATGGTATTTTTCATTGAATAAACTAAAAAGATAATATGCTCAAAAGAACAAGTTACTCATTTTAAATGAGAATAATAGAATTTTGTAAAAACTTTTGTAAAAACTTAGAATTAAGTACGCATTTGATTAAAGGGGTCTATGGAAATTGTAAAGAATATCATAAATACAAATGAAATTACTTTTATTTGATAATTTTATGTATATATATAAATCTTTGCAATATATGGTATTTTTCATTGAATAAACTAAAAAGATAATATGCTCAAAAGAACAAGTTACTCATTTTAAATGAGAATAATAGAATTTGAGCCTATTTTATGATAAATCTTTTTTTCACTTAAAGATGGTGCATATTTTATACTTAAAAAAATAACTAGAAAAAAAAAAAAAACTATAGATTACTGTGTCACAAAAACCAGGGAGACATTGTTTAAGAATGACAAATTCTACTGAAAGATTAAATCTGGTTGACTTTAGCACTATGGAAATCCTAGATATCTTGGTGAAAGATTTGGTGGGGATATGAGACTAAATGTTGCTTGGAGTGCGTTGAACAGTGAGTGGAAAAGAAATGAAGTCAGCAACTAGAGTCTACCCATGCTAGAGGTTTGGAATGTCTGGTTCCAGACAAAAGGCAGTAAGCACATTCAACTCTATCTTTCTCACTGGCTACAATTTAAAGCCTTGGCTTAAATACATAAATCAACTATCAGAAGACTCTGAAAGGTTATAAAAGCAGTGGACCAGGGCAGCCCGGGTGGCTCAGCGGTTTAGCGCCACCTTCAGCCCAGGGCCTGATCCTGGGAACCAGGGATTGAGTCCCATGTCGGGCTCCCTGCACGGAGCTGCTTCTCCCTCTGCTTGTGTCTCTGCTCTTTCTCTCTCTCCCTCTCTCTCTGTGTCTCTCATGAATAAATAAATAATTTAAAAAATAACAATACTTTATATTGGTACAAAATCTCAGAGAATTGTTAAATTTTTATCAGGCTCTAGAAAATGCCAAGTACATATTAAAATTTATTGATGCCAATAATTTTTTTTACAATTTTCTGAATTCTTCTGTGATTTCTTTGCTCTGAAATTATTGCAAAATTAATATTTTGATGATGGTACTCATATGATGTAGGAGGCTATAAATTGAATTTGAAATTAGCTATCACAATCACATTATATTCACTTTAATATTTAAATATCTATATTCTTTTGATACTGAATATTGAATAATGAGGAAAAAAATTCCAGTTTGATTTCATATTAGTTCTTACCAAACTGTTCAGTTTGGAGCATGATTCTTATCCTCACTAGGCCTCACTCTTCTATCTGCAAAATGAAGACAATGGTCACAAGAGACATAGCTGTTGTAAAAATTAAATGTGATAATTGTACACGCACACTACTAAAATGTTGCTTTGGACAGGAAGCCTATAAATAATAGCTATTATCATCGAGTATCATGATTAATTTATATATTTATATATAAATATAAATTACTAGTACACATTAATTATTCCTGTTTTATTTTAATCAGTTATTACACATTAGTTTTGTTTGTTGCCTCAAATCCAATATAGAATGAGATAAGACATAAGATAAATAATTGATTCCAAAATGTAACATATACTTGAAATACATTTTTTGTCTATAGCTATCAATATCCCATAATAATTAGCAAATTTCAAATGAAAAGCTAGCTTTGAACAGAATATCAGTATGTTTTTGGTTCATTAACTTATTCAAAAAAGGCTGAAAAAATGGCACTTTGTAACACTGCAAATAATGCTGACCATTTTCTGGTTTATAAAGCTTCACAATGAATCCTAGGTGGCTAAATAAGAAATACACTTATTCAGAACTGTTATAATTTTTTTTTTATTTCAGTTCTTTTTTTTCTTTTCAGTTCTTCCCTGCTCTGACAGATAATGGAAGTTGACCATTTTATGACATATATCTGATTCTATTATCACCTAAAACTTTAAAACTGACTGAATATCATTTTGGTGGTAGCAATAATATCTGATAGAGTATCCCTTTCTATTGATTTGGTGTCTTTCTTTATTTTTTAAATCTTCTATCTTAGCCAAGCTGAATTATGTAATTGTTCCTGCTTTCCAATAACCTGAAAATTATTATTAATGATCTCAATATTCACAATATTTTTATTACCTACAACATCATAGAGGACATAGATGGAGATTTCCTGATGCAAAACTACATGTATGGCATTTGAGAAGTTTTTGCTTGTCACTATATTAAAATAGTCTTGCATCTTAGAACAATACCTACTTGCTAAAAAGTCTTTCCTCCATGAAAAATGACAGTTTCAATCCCTGTGAATTTTGCCCTAGATCATGTTCAGCTCATACTTTGAAACTTTGACCTCCTATTTTTAGTCCCCACTCCCTTGGGGAAAAAAGTTTTATTCTTGACTCACCTAATCTTGACCGCCAAGTAATGGAGTGATCATGACCTTTGTTCTGGAATTATAAAATGTGGGAATAATTCATGTGCATTTTCTATTTCAGAATTACTAATAGAATAAAACTCGTTGGCTATTTGCTTTCCTTCACCTGTTCTTTCAATGGACTTACCAATATGAATCTCCTTGACCCTAAAAACTCTGATTAATCTCCTTTCCACCTTACTCTTGAATATACCTGTAAGAGCTTTGGAATAGGTCAGATTGTGTCTTTTACTACATGGTCCTATGTATCTAACATTTCCCTAACCCGTCACCCACGTCTGTTAGTGACCTCTCCAGTGTGAGGCTCAAAAGCCTGTGTACATGCATTTACTTCCCATACAATAAACATTGAATGGCTATTTGCTAAGTGAAAAAATAAGAAAATGGATAGTTATTGTGTTATAATATGTATTTGTCTCCTACAATAGTTTAGATATTGTGTCAGAGAAAAAATACATAAAATTCATTTTTATATCCCATTCACCTAATACAGCACTTGGGACATAGTAGAAGCTCCAAATATGTTACTAAATTAACTAACTGTATTTGCCTTTCAGATCATAAAAATGATGTAAAGTAAATCTTTCTCTTTCCTTCCACTTCTTCAGTGTCAACATTTAGGTCTAGGTTTTTTGGGTGATACAAAATGATGGCCACTTAGAGCTGGGTGAAAAGGAAAAACAATCAAGAAGAGTTTGAACAGCACTTAGGTAAGGTCATCCAGTCCAATGATTTATATTATCAAGGAGAGTGGTGAACAAGGGACAGCCTCAGGAAAAATCTACATGAATATATGCACATAATCCATTGGAACTTTCTTTTCTTCTTCTTCTGTTCTTAACACACTTTTTTTTTTAGTTTATTTTTATTTATTTATTTATTTATTTATTTATTTATTTATTTATTTATTGGAGTTCAATTTGCCAACATATAGCAAAACACCCAGTGCTCATCCCATCAAGTGCTCCCATCAGTGTTGGTCACCCAGTCACCACCACCACCACCCCCTCACCCCCCTCACCCCCCCCCACCTCCCTTTCCACCGCTCCTTGTTCATTTCCCAGTTAGGAATCTCTCATGTTCTGTCTCCCTCTCTGATATTTCCCACTCATTTTCTCTCCTTTCCCCTTTATTCCCTTTCACTATTTTTTATATTCCCCAAATGAATGAGACCATATATAATGTTTGTCCTTCTCCAATTGACTTATTTCACTCAGCATAATACCCTCCAGTTCCACCCACGAAGCAAATGGTGGGTATTTGTTGTTTCTAATGGCTGAGTAATATTCCATTGTATACATAAACCACATCTTCTTTATCCATTCATCTTTCGATGGAGAGGCTCCTTCCACAATTCGGCTATTGTGGCCATTGCTGCTAGAAACATCGGGTGCAGGTGTCCCGGCATTTCATTGCATCTGTATCTTTGGGGTAAATCCCCAGCAGTGCAATTGCTGGGTCGTAGGGCAGATCTATTTTTAACTCTTTGAGGAACCTCCACACAGTTTTCCAGAGTGGCTGCACTTAACACACTTTTTAGTGTTAAGTGTTAACACACTAAATCAATCAAGTGTTAAGAACACACTAAAAAGTGCTTTTTTTTTGTTTTGTTTTAAAAATAGTGTTGCTTATTACAAAGCATTTATAACATGAAGGGGCAAAAGAATGAAAACTGTCCCATATTACATCACTAACTATAAATTACTATCAATTCCAGACATCATTTTTCTATACACAAATACAGATAGAACATTCAATTAAATTTACTTCAATTTCACCCAAGTAAAAAAGAAAAGTAAAATAAAAGGAAACTAAAGAAATTGTAGAACAGTTAAACATTGCCTTACAAAAGTTATTACATCCCTAAAGCTTTCTCTAATATGAAAACATTATGAAAAACATTAACTGTTGAAATAGTTTTTCATCAATAATTTCAATTTTAGGCAGTATTATTGACTCTGCTATGAAAGTCAAGGCTATTAGCATCTGATTCTCTTCCCGCTTTTACTCCATGAATTCCTTTATGTTTGCTATTTTGCTTATTATCAATTACATCATTATTTTTGTACCATCATTGTTTCCAACATGAAACAATGTTCTCTATTTCCTACATTTATTCATATTAAGAGAATACACCTGGTCTTTATATCCTATTTAAAATGGTCACTTGGTGTGAGTGGAATATTTGTTCATTCTCAAGTTGACATACGCTACTCTTCTTATATTATCTCTGATACTCAAAGTTCTAGAGAAATGTGAGGCCAACCTGATTTCTTTTCTTCTAGTCCCTGAATTTTTTTCTATCTGACTTTATCTTAATTCATTTTAAAAAATATCATTATTTTAATTAGGCGATGTTTCAGTAGCAATTGTTACAGTTTTCAAGAACATATGTTCTTTAATATGCAGATCCTTTCTCCACTTCAGGGAAAGTTTATCTCATTGTATCTTTTAATATGTTTTTCTATTCCGTTTGTTTATTTCTCTACATTAGAAGACAATTCATGTTTTTGTTTGATTAATTTTGACTTTCTTTTGGTTGTCTTTGTCACCTGTATCCACTGGAATTAACTATAGCTTTATTTTCTGTCAGTAATTGGATTCTTCAGAAGATACATCAATTCTTTTAATTTATACTTTAATCTTTAATTCTGCTCCTTTTTCATCATGTTCTTATTGCTCTTACTGATGTTTCTATTGTTGCCTTATGTCTAGCTTCTCTTTTTATTCTTTCTTATCTCATTTTTTTCTCATCTTCTCTTTGTAAATTTTTTATTAGATTGAAATTATTAGTTTATTGATCTATACTTCCAAAATTATGAAGAATTTTTCCTCTATTTACCTGAGTTTTATTTTTCATTTGGCCAGGAAATGGTCTAGGATAATGGTCATGTGTTTGGACTCTAGAACCAAACTGCCTTGATCAAATCCTGGCTCTTTTACTTACGGTTTGACTTTAGCCTAGTGATTGAATCTCTCAGTTATCTGGTTTGCTCCTCTGCAAAATGGGGATGATAGTAACTGTATGTGCTTCAATATAATTTTGTAAAGATGAAATGGGTAGTATAGGTATATAGCCTACTACCTGGGTAAAGGTAAAACCACCATACAGAATATCATTCCACTAATACTTATTCAACTGGATAAAGTATAACTGCTCCCAAAACAGTGACCCCTAGAAAATAAACAAAAACAGACCGTTTAAGAGCAAAAACATCAAAAACACAAAACTCAAGATCAAAGAACAAAATATAGGATTCTAGAGTAGTAAATCACAGCATATCAACATTCTTGCTTCTGTTCTTTCCCCTTAGAAGGCAAACTGGTATCCTACAATTCCAAATCCTAAGAACTTTTGCTAATAGTCCCAAATCTTTTTATTATTATTATTATTTTTTAATTTACTCATAAGAGATACACAGAGAGAGGCATAGGCATAGGCGGAGGGAGAAGCAGGCTCTCCAGGGAGAGCCTCATGTGGGATTCTACCCTAGGACCCTGGGATCATGCCCTGAGCCAAAGGCAAAATGTTCAACCACTGAGCCACTCAGTTACCTCTAGTCTCAAATCCTTTAGCAGGGACTTTTCAACCTTTCCTATGACAGAAGAGACGTGACATGGGCTAAAAAAGAGACAGGTGAAACAGGTATAGCAGAAAATACATTGTGTCTTCCTCTTCTTGTTAATGGCTTTGCCACATTTTCTGGCATCCCTTGTAGGATGCACAGCTGTGAGACTGAGTACCATCCAAGGGAGCATGAGTGGAACTGACTTGGATTATTCTAGTCCAGGCTCTTAGAAACCTCCCTTGTTTCCATGCCAGGCTATAGAGAGGGGGAGGCAATCACGAGAAAAAATTCAACAAACTACAGGTTGAAGTTGGGAAAGCTTCTTCTAGACCAAGTTTCAGAAAGATTACATAGATTAGGGGCCATCTCTGTAACATCTTTATTCAGTATGGTAAAATGAAGGGAAAAAACAACTTAAAAAAGACATATTTTACTGTATTTGAGCAATTTACAATTTTTACAATTTTCAAATGTTTATCATGTTAGGCTACATTAACTACAATTCATGAGCAATGAAAAAAGAAAGAAAGAGTTATCTCAGCCTCAGTGAATGCGATGAAGTTTCTTTTTTCTTTCTTTCTTTCTTTCTTTCTTTCTTTCTTTCTTTCTTTCTTTCTTTTTTTTTTTTTTTTTTTTTTTTTTTTTTCAGTGAAGTTTCCAGGGCTACATGCTGTTTTGGGAATTGATATGAAGCCTGGGGCTAAATACTCCATGTAGCAGACCCCTCTCCCCTCTGTGTCCAACCCTCATATGTGGCATTCACAGAACATCAGGAGTGAGGGAGGAACTCCTGTATTCTATTAAAAACTGCACCCCACTTCAGATAAACTCTCTCCACCCCTATCATCTTCTTAGATTACTGAAAATTTAGAAGAAACCTAGTTCTACCCAGATGAAAGACCAAAAATCTGAGAAAGAAAAGAGCCTGGATGTTTAAGAAATGGAAAGAGTTGGCAGGAAAGTTGTGCCCAAGTTAGAAATGACATAGGAAAATTTGGGGTATGCTGATCCTATATGGTCTTGCAGATTTAATTTTAGGTATTTTTAAAGACCTTATTTACATTTTATGCAGAGAACTATGGGAAACACTGAAGGACCTCAAGAAGATGGCAACAAGATGTAATTTATATCAATGAAAAATTACATTTCAGGGGTAGACAAACTTATAAGTAGCAAAGTCAGGAAATCATTACACATGATAATAAAAACATCACCCATTCTTAGAAAATGACCTTCAGTTTAATAACTATAGTAACTAGGGAAGACCAGAACCAGTTTTAAACCTGACATCAATAACATTTCACTTCAGTGAACATGCCTCTAAAATCCATCCAACTAGTCACAGTTCCACAAAGACTCACTCTAATAAACACACTTCTAAGACTGATATCAACTGCCTGCCACCTCTATAAGCAACGCAACCCCATGATTAAACTCATTAATATTGTGCAGTGATAAAAGATAGAGTGCTTGGAGAGACCTGAATAATCCATCAAGTAGCTATGGTCTTTCAAACGGCTATTTATATATATAAATATAACATTCCTATTGTACCATGGATTGTTTTAACCAAAAACAATAAATCTACTCACATGTAAATGATAATGGTTTGAAATTGTTACAGCAAAAAAATCTATAATGGAGAATATGAACCAAGTGAGCTGGAAAGTAGGTGTAGGCAGAGGTCAGCATAAGTAGGATTGGGCCCTAATTGCTTAAAAGTAGTGAAGTATCAAAGAAAAAAAAAGTGGTAAAGTATCTATAACCTAGAAGTGGGGAATATTTATCATTTAGAATCTCTGAAGGTTAGTGGGATTAAACAAAAAAAAAAGTAAGTTTTCATACTAAGTAAAACACATACCTAATGACTAGCAAAAGAATAAGGTACATGCTTAAGACAATTTCCGTATTTCATCTTTATTCACAAAAAAGGACATTATTTGTTAGCAAGTGTGTAAGACCTCTTCAGTTTTGTTCACTACTCCCTTGGATATCATCCATCTCAAAAACTGTTTACAGCACAGTGACTAACCATAGTAGGTACTCAGTAGGTACATGTTGAATGAACAGATTAGTAGATAATTGAATTGAATTTTGAAATTAATACCTTTGAGTACACTCTTTGAAAACCAATATTCTAGAAATCATTCTTAGGGTTTTTGAACACAAATCTCTAAGAGATGCATAGTTTCCTATGTAAACACTGAACAATAATATATGTGCTTTTTGGGTAGTAACTATATTGTATTTCCTCCATTTGAATTATCTTTCATCTTAAATAATCTTTTTTGCAGCACCGTATTTCACTTTCTTCTCAAAACATTATTTTTCTTTGTCTTGTAGGACACCATCTTTGCCATTTTTTTTCTCTTTCACATGTTTTCCTTTTCTATATCCTCTGCTCATCTCTAAGTATTAATGAGTCCTAGGGATTTGGGCTGTCTATTCTTTTATATCTATTGTTTTATATCTGTAAGATCTCTAGGTGATCTTACCAAGTTTCATGGTTTTATAAATAATTTCTTGACCAATTATTTCAAAATGTAGATGTCCAGCTTTTACCTTTACTGTAGACTCCAGGATCATGTAATCAAGTGACAAGTACTTTAGCATATGAAGCCATTTAAACTTAACTTCATAAAAGCAGAACTCTTGATTTTCACCTCTGCTAATGGAAATGTATCATTCTTTTCATCCCCTAATATAATTTATTGCTAACTCCTCTTGGCTCTGTAATGAGCATATATCCATATGCCACCATTTGCAATGCTACCTCTCTAGTTCAAGACTCCATATATCAAACTCAGGTTACTTCAATATCTATGGAGGTGGTCTCCAACATTCAGGCTTATTTACTTTCCACTGATTTCAACACACCAGCAATAGTAATATTTTTCAAAAATAAATTATATTATTTCTCTCTATAAAATATATCTGAGATTTTTCATCACTAATCTAAAGTCCAAAGCATTTCATTGACCTATAAATTCCTACACGGTCGGCCCTGCTTATCTCTTTGACTTTTCTCTTCCTATTTTCTCATCTCCTACTATCCTCAGGATCAATGGCCTTTTTTCCCTGTGCCTTAGGGTCTTTGAAGTTTGTGTTTCCTAAACCTGTAAGCTTATCCTTGCACACATTTGCATGACTATCTCCTTAGGTCTCAGTACAAATGTCTACGACAAAGCTTCTCATCACCCTATGAAAAGAACTGTACCTGCAGTCATTTTATTACATACCTCTATTTTATTTTAAGGCAATTATAGCTATATGAAAATATTTGTTTCCATTATTTGTTTATTTCTCATTTGCCCTTCTCCAATAGAATGTAAGCACTATGATAGAAGAAAAATAACTCTCCTTCACTACTATATTTCTAGTTCTTAGCACCATGCCTGGCATGTAGTAATTATGTTAGTGTATTGAACAAACAAATTAATAAAATATATTTTATATGGAAAAGATCAAAATTATCAAAATAGGGGAAAATAACTATAATCTAACCATATTGCTGAGTGATTGATGCCTAAATATACCTATGACTAAACAGATTAGTAGATAAAGGCACAGTGCTGAAATATTTTTACATATCTTGACATTTTATTTCTCCTGTGTTGTCTGACCTATTGTTCCTTAAAAAATATTGATGTGTTATTTATATTTTGCTAACATATTTTTAGTATTAACTACAAGCCACTACAAAATCTTCTATGATCTAAGGCAGAGGAAAAAGAATTAACGATGTGACTGACAACCTGAAGAAAATGGAAGAGGTATAGTTATCAATCAAATGACTTTCTTTCATCTATTATTGACTTTTTAAAAAACTTTTTTTAAGAGATTATTTATTTATTCGTGAGAGACAGAGAGAGAGAGAGAGAGAGAGAGAGAAAGGCAGAGGCACAGGCAGAGGGAGAAGCAGGCTCCATGCAGGGAGCCTGATGTGGGACTCAATCCCGGGTCTCCAGGATCACACCCCAGGCCAAAGGTGGTGTTAAACCGCTGAGCAACCTGGGGCTGCCATTTAAAAAACCCTTTAATGTCTGTGATTGAAATTGATGCCAGATTAAAACGCACTATCTTAACTTTAAGATGTTTAATGTAATTATAACGGTAACCAAAAAGAAAACATCTATAGAATATACACAAAAGAAATAAGAACCAAAACATGTCACTAAAAATAGTCAATAAAAGAAAAGAAAAAGAAGCAAAACAAGCCCTACAGAAAACAACAAAACGGCAATTGTAATTCATTCTTTATCAATAATTACTTTAAATGGAATGGATTAAATACCCCAATTAAGAGATATGGAGTGAATGAGTAGATTAAAAAAATAAGATACAACAATACACTGCTACGAGAGACTCACTCATATGTCTTTAAAAAAACATAGAAGCTGAAAGTGAAAGGACAGAACAGGAATGGTCATGTTCATATGACACAAAATAGACTTTATAATAGAAATTGTCCCCAGACACAAAAAAGGCAGTATATAATGATAAAATGGTCAATTCTCCAGGAAGATATAGTAATAATAAATATATACACACTTAACATAAAAATACTCAAACACATAAAGCAAACATTGACAGAACTGAAAGGAAGTGACATAAAAATAATAGAATACTTCAATACTCTACTTTCAGATATGGATAGAAAAACCAGAATAATCAATAAGGAAATAGGAGATTTGAATCAAACCTGACGTATATGCATGTATTTCTAAAGTGCGCATGGAACATGCCCTAAGATACACATATGTTAAGCCACAATATAAGCCTTAACAAATTCAAGAAAATTGAAATCATCCAAAGTATTTTCCCTGAACACAACAGAATGAAACTAAAAATTAATAGCAGGAAGAAATTAAGAAAATTCATAAATACATAGAAATTAAAACACTTCACACTTCAATAACATATGGGTCAAAAATATATAAGGGCAATTAGAAAGATATGCAGACAAATGTAAATGAAATTACAGCATCTCAAACCCTAAAATGCAGCTAAAATGGTACAGAGAAGTTTATGGTAATAAACACATATATAAAAAAGAACAAAGTTCTCACATCATCAACCTAGCAAAACACCTCAGGGAACTAGAAAAGGAACAAACAAACAAAAGTTACCAGAAGGAAGGAAATAATAAAAGATTAGAGTAGATATAAATGAAATATATAAAAATAATAGAAAACATAATAAAGTTGTTGGCTTTTTGAAAAGATCAACAAAATTGATAAATACTTAGACTAAGAAAATAAGAGAGAATGCTCAAGTAGCTACAATTCAAACTGAAAGAGGGGACATTACAGCTTATACTCCAGGAATGAAAAGGATGATAAGAAACTATAATGACAATTACTCCAATAATTAGGTAATTGAGAAACAAAATACATAAATTCTTAGAAACATAAAACCTACCAAGACTGAATCATAAAGAATTTTTAAAAACCTAAAGAGACATATAACCTAAAAGGAGATTGAAATAATCAGAAACCTCCCCTTGCCCCAAATAAAAAAACCCAAGACCAGATGATTTTGCTGGAAAATTTCACCCAACATTTAAAGAATTAAGAACAATCTGCCTTAAACATATTTTTTTAAATTTAGTAGAAGGAAACACTTCCAAACTCATTTCTTTTTTTTTTTTTTCACAATGATCAAGTGAATTTATTCCAGAGATACAAAGATTACACAGTATCCACAAATCGACATGATACACCATATTAATAAAATGAAGGAAAACAAAATGGATTAAAATCATATGATCATCTCAATAGAAACAAAAAAACATTTGACCATATTTAGCATACATTTTATAATAAAAACTGTCAACCAAGTGGGTACAGAGTGAATGTACTCAACAAAATAAAGGCCACAAACCTGCAGCTAGCATACTGAATGTATGTTAGTAAATTGAACACCAATTAAAAAAAAAAAAAAGTTTCAAACTCATTTCTTAAGGCCAAAATCACTGAATAAGATATCAAAGATACAAGAAAAGATCATTATAGGCCAATATCTCTTTTGAATCTTGTTGCAAAACATCAACAAAATGCAAGCCAAACAATTTCAAAAGCACATTGAAAGGATTATATACCATGACCAGGATTTTTTTTTTTTTTAAGATTTTATTTATTTATTCATGATAGTCACAGAGAGAGAGAGAGAGGGGAAGAGACACAGACAGAGAGAGAAGCAGGCTCCATGCATCGGAAGCCCGATGTGGGATTCGATCCCGGGTCTCCAGGATCGCGCCCTGGGCCAAAGGCAGGCGCCAAACCGCTGCGCCACCCAGGGATCCCTGACCAGGATATTTATAGCAATAAAGGACGGTTCAACATACCAAATCAATCCAATACACCATGTTAACAGAATGAAGGACAAGAAACACATAATGATCTCAACTGACAAAGAAAAAGCATTTGACAAAATTTAACATCTTTTCATAATAAAGACACTCTTACCCTCAGGAATAGAAGAAATATATACTTCAAAATAATAATCTCCACTAACAAAAAAGGCTACAACTAACATGAAAATTTTCCATCTAAAATCAAGATCAAAGCAAAGATGCCCACTCTTGCCACTACTATTCAATATAGTACTAGATGTCCTAGCTGAAACAAATAAGTGACAGATAGATAGATAGATAGATAGATAGATAGATAGATGGAATAGAAGCAATCAAATTGGAAATGAAGGAGAAAAATTATCTATGTTCATAATTGACATGATCTTACATGTAAAGAAGTTAAAGATTCCCCCTAAAATGTTGAAGCTAATAAATGATTTTAGCAAATTGCAGAATCCAAAATCAACATACAAAAACCTACTGTGTTTCTGTGCACTAACATTGAGGATCTGAAAAGGACAATTCCACTTCCCATATTATGAAAAGTATAAAATACTTTGGAATAAATTTAACTAAGAAGGTGAAAGACTTATATGCTGAAAATTATAAAATATTGCTAAAAGAAATCAAATAAATGGAAATAAATATCATGTTCATGGACAGAACGACTTAATATTGTTAAAATGTCCATATTACCCAAAGCAATCCACAGACTTGATGCAATTCCAATCAAAACCCCAGTGGCATTCTTTGCATAAACAGTAAAAAGAAGTCCTAAAATTTATACAGAATCTCAAGGGATTATTAATATTCAAAACAACCTTGAAAAAAGAGAACAAAATTGGAGGTCTCACACTTTCTGATTTCAAAAAATAATACCAGCAATATTAATTAAGATAATGTGGTTCTGGCACAGAAACAAAATAGAGAGCTGAGAAATAAACTCTTAAGTATATGGGTAACTGATCTTTGACAAGGGTACCAAGACTACATAATGGGAAAATGACAGTCTTCTTTTCAACATACAAGCTTAGGAAAACTGGACATCCACATGCAAAAGAATGAATTTGTACCTTACACCATATGCAAAAAATAATTCAAAATGGATTAAAAACCTAAACATAAGATTTAAACCTATCAAAATCCTGTAAGAAAACATAGGGGACAATGTCAGGGCATTGGATTTGGCAATTACTTTTGGATGGCACCATAAGACAGGCACCAAAAGTAAAATTAGATAAATGGAACTACATTAAACTAAAAAAATTCTGTGCAGCAAAGGAAACTATCAATACAATGAAAAAGAAATCCACAGAATAAGAATCAGAGAAACTGTTTACAAACTTATATTTGCAAAAATCATATTATATTTGATATAGGAGTTAATATCCAGAATACGTAAGTAACTTGATATTTGATAAGGAGTTAATATCCAGAATATGTAAGTAACTTCAGCAACTCAATAACATCAAAACAAATAACCTGATTTTAAAATGGGCAAAAGTCATAAATAGATAATTCTCAAAAGAAGATATATAAATGGCCTGCAATCACACAAAAAGTTTTTAACATTACTAAACTTTCATAAAATGCAAATCAAAACCACAATGGGATATTACTTTACACCTGTTCAGATGGCCACTATCAAAAGAATAGAAAATAACAAGCATGCCAAGGATGCAGAAAAATTAGAACCCTTGTGCATTGTTGGTGTGAATATAAAATTGTGCAGACATAATAGACACATGAAAAAATGTTCAACATCCCTCATCATCAGGGAAATATAAATCAAAACCACAATGGGATACCACCTCTCACATCTGTCAGAATGGACAACTCAGGATAAGATGAACAACTCAGGAAACAACAGATGTTGGCAAGGATGTGGAGAAAGGGGAACCCTCTTACACTGTTGCTGGAAATGCAAGCTGATGCAGCCTTCTGGAAAACATTATGGAAGTTCCTCAAAAAGTTAAAAATAGAACTACCTTATGACCCAGAAAATTACACTAATAGGTATTTATCCAAAGGGTAGCAAAATACTGATCAAAGGGGCACATGCACCCCAATTTTTATAATAGCACTGTCAAAAATAGTTCAACTATGGGAGGATCCCAAATCTCTATTGACTGATCAATGGCTAAAGACTGATAAACCATGGAATATTACTCAGCCATCAAAAGAACCAAATCTTGCCATTTGCAACATGGCAAAGTATTATGCCAAGTGAAATAAGTTAGTCAGAGAGAGACAAATACTTTATTATTTCACTCATAAGTGGAATTTAAGAAACAAAACAGATGAACATATGGGAAGAGAGAGAAGGAAAAATAAAATAAGATAAAAAACAGAGAGTGAGGAAAACCATAAGAGACTCTTGACTATAGAAAACAAATTGAGGCTTACTGGAGGGGAGAAGAGTGGGGGGATGGGCTAAATGGATAATGGGCATTAAGAAGGGCACTTGTGATGAGCACAAGTGCTCAAATGTGCTGGGTGTAATATGTAAATGATAAATCACTTAATTCTACTCTTGAAACTAATACTACACTATATGTTAGCTAATTTGAATTTTAATAAAATCTTCTAAGAAAAAAAATAAAATGGTGTAGCCATTATGGGAGACAGTATAGAGGTTCTTCAAAAAATTTTAAAATATATATATATATAATTACTATATAATTCCTCAATCCTACTTCTTGATATATACAGAAAGGATTACACAGCAGGATCTTGAAAAGATATTTGCATACCAATGTTCAATGCAGGGTTATTCAGGATGGCTAAGAGGTTTAAGCAACTTAAGAGTCCATCAATAGATGAATGAATAAAGAAATATTCGTATATACATATAATTGTATATGCTACTCTCATGCTGTTTTCAAGGTTCTCTCATCTTTGTTTCCAACAGTTTGATTATAATGTGTCAAGTTGTTTTTTAGTTTTTTGGATGTGTAGGTTCCAATCTTTCAACAGTTTAAGATATTTTCCTTAATTATATCTTCAAATACTATTCCCCCCCCCCCCCCTTTTCTCTCACTCTACTTGAGACTCCTTGATCCTGGATCTTTTGGATATTGTTCTAGAGCTCCGTCAGGTTCTATTCACTTTTCCTCATTGTTTTTTCTTTCTGCCCCCCAGACTTGATAACTCCAATTGTCCTTATTTTCAAGATTGCTGATTCTTTCTTCTGCATTCTCAAACCTCCTGGTGAATTCCTTTAGTGATTTTTTTTTTTTTTTCCTCTAGAGAAATTTTTATTTCGGTCATTAAACCTTAAAGCTCCAGAATTTCTATTTGGATCTATTAGTACTATTTATTGATTCTTACTTTGTTAATACATTGCTTTCCTGGTTTCCTTTATTTCTTTATCCATGGTTTCTGTTAGCCTTCAGAATACATTTAATACATCTGATTTAAAGGTTTTGTCTAGTAAGTACAGTGTGTGTGCTTCTTCTGAAGCAGTTTCTGTCACTTTATTATTGTCATGTGAATGAGCCATACTTTCCTATTCCTTTTTATGCCTATGGTTCTTTCTTTGAAAACTGAATACTTTTGAATATTTTTATGTAGTAATTCTGGAAATTAAATTCTCCAAGAAGTCAACTTCTTCCCCAGAATTTGCTAATATTAATTATTTAGGGATTGTTTGATAAATTCAAAAACAATTATGCAAAGACTCCATTCCTTCTGCTTCATGGTCACTGAATTCTACATTCTATTTTCTTAGCAGTCAATACTCAACCTGACAAAGACTTCTTTAAATACCTGGAGTCAAAAAGAGAAAAAAACTAGCCGTCTAGATTTTTTTTTGGATCAGTTCTGAGCTGAGGCATCTCTTCAATGCTAATCCAGGCCACTTAGAACTCTGTCTTAGCCTTCATCTCTTGCTTTTGAAGATCCCACAAATTCTTCAAACATGTATGCCTAGCATCTTCTTAAGTCTATTCTGAGACTGCTTCAAGCCCTGAGCATGTACACTGAATTTCATATTGTCCAGTGAAAACAGATTCTTCTGAACTTTAATTTCTTCAAGAAACTTCTTCTTGACCTACATCTTTCCCAGGTGTTATAACTGTCTGCTGTTTGTCCCATTCACTGTATCTTGCCTCAGGTAGGCATAGTGTATGTCTTTAAATCTTTTGATGGTTGCTGCTACTACTCAGAAAGCCAGTCCAGCCTGATGGGGGGTTGGTGGGTAAATAGCAGAAAAATAAATGTTAGCCTCAGCCCTGGTCCCTAAGAAAACCACCAGTGCTATACAATGATGTTTGTGTCCTCCCAAAATTTATATGTTGAAACCTAATCCTTAATATGGTGGTTTCTAGAAGTGGCATATTTGGGAAATGATTAGATAATGAAGGTGTTAACTTTTATAAAAATAGGATTAGTGGTCTTATAAAAGAGGCCCCATAAAGTTCCCTTGTTCATTTACCATGTGAGGATGCAACAAGAAGACAGCAGTCTGTAACCCAGCAGAGAGTCCTCATCAGAACTTGACCATGCTGGCACATTGATCTCAGACTTCCAGTCTCTAAAACTGTGAGACATAAATTTCTATTGATTATAAGCCACCCTGTCTATGGTATTCTGTTACAGTAGGCCAAACTGACTATGACAACTGGATAGGTCAAAATATACAACCATAGTATTTTAAAAATAAGATCCCTATTAGCACCCAGCTCTATCAAGCTGCACCAGGTATGTGGGCTACCATCCCCATGGCTGCCATTCCTGCTATGCTGGGGGAGTTGCATATGGTAATTATATGAATGAAATGTTCCAATGCCTCTACCAAAGCTCAGCTGTCCTTTTCTTCATTACGTAGTCCTCTGGTTGTTATAAATATTGGATTAGATTAAGTTCCAGAGTTATGCAAAAGTTTAATCTGTCAGTATTGCCAGTCAATGATTGTTTCAGTGGAGGGACCTGTTATTTAACCACCTCACTCTGCCATTTCCTGAGGCCTCACTCCCTGTATGATTATCTCTTGATCTAAGGCTGTTCCTTATCTCTCTTCTTCTTAACATATGGAAAAGAGAGATTGTAACTGGCTTAATTTAATTCATCATCACAACTAGATAAAGCAATTTAAGATAATGGCCAATTCATAGATCAGTAGCATTTCCATATACTTTATAAATTAAGGTATCACCTAGGAATATTATTTACATATCCGCCCAGAGCAATTTCTTTGCATTGCTCTATTCAGTCTCATTTGACAATTGCAGAGTGGCCTGGAAATGTGTCTTTGATAACTGGTAAAGTTATAACTTTATTATTATGCTTTAATTTCCATTTCACAGAAATATTTACGTGTATTATGTATTGCCTGTTTTTTGAAAGCCACAAATGGATGAGGAAGAAATTATCTGATTGCATATACAATATTTAGTGAGGTATAGCATATCTAGATTGACTTCACCGTTCTAGAGTCATTTTTCTTTTCCTATATATTAAATTTTTTTCTAATGTATTGCATATTGCTTTCCAAAGTAGAGTTAAGCAATCATATTAAAATAAAAAAAATTGTGAAAAAAATGCAAGAAGGAATAAACAGTAATAAAGGATCATTTTAAAAAGTTCTCAAATTAATCCTTTCATTGGAGTTGTATATATGTTGAGCTTTGAACATACCTGTATGAGATCACATATCCACTTCCTCATGAATGTAGGGAAAGACAAACAAACAATGTTTCCAGAAAATGAAGTTGTTTATATACATCCTGAAAATCATGAGGCAATATATATCCAAAGTGGGAAAGTACTGGCAATTTTTACCTCACCACTGGAAATGACTGACATTTATGCAAGTGAGAACACTTAATCAATCAATGTCCAAATAATAAAATAACCCAAAATATGATAACTATATTCATATTTTATTGTTGTAGATGGTATATATATACAATAATTCATATAACATATATGTATACTTTAAAAATAATAAAAATAAATGTCTACTGTATAGCTTAAAAATACAGTAAAATTTATATAATGATATATAAAGCAGGGATATATAATGAAAGATGTGTATGAATAGATTTTTAATGTCTTTAAACTTGCAAGGAGGAAAATTTACATCTTTATTTTTACTAATCTCTAGCCAAAATTTCACATTTTCTTCAATTATGAACATAGAAAAAATTAAAATAAAGAAAATTAGTATTAGCAGTTCCTATAGTTTAGTCACCAATAAAAATTAAGTATATTTTCATAGTCATTTATAGTTGTTCCAAATATTTAAAAACATTAGTTGTATTCTTGACTTCTTCAAAATTACAGTAATTACTGGACTCTCTGTCAGAAGTCATATGATCATAGTTAATGTATGTTCAGACACATCTATGATATAATTGGCCTCACGTGAACCCTCTAGGAGCCATTTAACTACCATAAGGTAAAGCTGCATATGGTCATATTGGTGACCCTGCTAGCTACATTTAGTTCAGTGTTCTCTGTTTATAACTGTGCATTGATCAAGATTTGGAAAGAAGTTAATTGTATTCTTTTTAATTTTTAATTTTTATAAAATGGAACTGATTCAAATGAGAATTCTAAACTTTCCAATGGGACACTTCCAAGATTAAGTGGGGTTAGCACTCCTTAAAATCTTTTCTTGAAACATCCAATACAGTTACTTATTCGATTGCCAAACAATAACAAAAAGCTCAACAGTAGTATTACAGAGATTTAAATGATGCCATGTTTCTCACAGAAAATTTTCAAACAAGCTTTTCTCTAGACATGAGGGAAAGGCTTTAAAGGGATTCCCTTTCTAAATGATTTTCTATGTTCCAAATATGTACTATTTATTATGAATTATCTATCATCTATCATCTATCTATCTATTGTTTTATAGAAGTTCTATATTTATATATATATTTATATATATATTTATATAATTCTAAATGTATTCTATATTCAATTGATATGTCTTTTAACTTTTGGATAGTATTGGCAGCCTCACTACTTTCCTTCAATATGAAATTGGGTAAAACATCCACAGCTACCATCTCCTTTTATATACATATTTTTATATATTTAAAGATTTTATATACATATAAACACACACATATATGTATAGTTATTATTCTTTCGGTGTATGCTTATGCCAAGGAAGAAAAATTCACTTGTTGGCATGTCCATTTTAAAAGCTACTAAGACAGTCAACATTTAAAAAATCTTGAAAATGGCTAAAAGATATTTCTTGGTTTTCTTTTTTGCCCAAAAAGATAACTTTCACTGGAAATAAAAACCTCATCCTCTTGCCACAAATAAAGCTCCTGACATACTTGAAAAGGCCTCTGTTTTTTCTACTTTAGCAGAAAAGCAAGCTTCTCATACAGTTGTCATATGTTGCTTTTTACAGAGACATGCATTGGCACTAAAGATTCTTCCAACAACCCTGAAAGTTTTGTCAACCACCATAAAAATCATCAGCTTTATCATTAAAAAACTACTTTGTCAAGACATGGAGATAGAATACAAAAGTGCTTCACTACCACAAAGAAGTTTGCTGGCTCTCAAGAAGACAAGGATTATTTCAACTAAAGTTCAAGCCTAAATCTTTCTTCAACCACAGTCAAGTACTTTCTTTTCTTTTTTCTTCCTTCCTTTCTCTTTTTCTTTCTTTTCTTTTCCTTTCTTTTCTTTTCTCTCTCCCCTTCCTTCCTTCTTTCCTTCCTTCTTTCCTTCCTTCTTTCCTTCCTTCCTTCCTTCCTTCCTTCCTTCCTTCCTTCCTTCCTTCCCTCCTTCCCCTATCTTTTAAAGAAAGGATATTTATCCATAGGCTGGCTTACCTGACAGATATTTTTAACAACGTAAATGAGGCATACCTTTCAATACATGGTCCTAAAATCACCATTTTTTAAAAGATTTGTTTATTTATTTTAGAAAGAAAGAGAGAGTGTGTGTGTGAATGGGGGGAGAGAGAGAGAGAGAGACACCCTTCTGGGCACATAGCCCCACACAGTGCTCAATCTCATGACTCTGAGATCATGACCTGAGCTGAAATCAAGAGTCAGGTCCTCAACCAACTGAGCCACCTAGGCCCCCCACCATTGCTGATGTAAGTAAATAAATGTGTGTGTGTGTGTGTGTGTGTGTGTGAGTGTATGTACACCTTCTTGTCCAACTTGCCAATATAGAAAAAGACAGTTGCTCCAAAAATCCTTATAAACATTTAGATGCTGAAAGAAGAGCTTTACCAGGACACAATTGAGATGCAAAATTATCTATCATTTTATTTCTTTAAAGAGAGAAATCTACACAAATCTTATATACTTAAACTTCTTCTATAGTTATTTCTTTCTTTTAAAGAGCTATTTATTGGTGGAGGATGGGGAGGGGGAGGGGCACAGAGAAAGGGAGAGAAGTAGACTCCCCATTATCAATGCGGCCTGACCTGAGGCTCAGTCTCACAACACTAAGATCATGACCTGAACAGAAATGAAGAGTTGGATGTTGAACCAACTGAATCTTTAAAGATTCTGGTGCCCCTCTAAAGTTTTTTCTATCTTTATGGCATTATAATTGAAGAATAGTTCCACATTTATTTTTTTACTGATATAAACTATTAAAGATACCGACATAGACAAAGAACTCATGGATTTTGTCCATATAAGTATGGACAAAAGCTTATTACTAATTGAAACTTACCACAATAGAGTACTCGAATTAACATTTATTATTAAGTTCAAAGCTCACACATAACACCTTGAAAAAATGCTAGTTTTCCTTGACAATCCATGCCTTGTAGAACACACTGTGGAAGACTTAAATTACTCACAGTAATACCTTTGTGAATCCAGACTTTTCTTTTTTTAATAGAGAAATCCACATATGCTTTCTTCCAGAAATAATACAGTACAATTTTTGTATTTAGATTAATGATTCATTTGAAGATTTTTCTTGTATATTGAATATCAGGAGCTAATTATTAAATGGCTTTCTAAATGCTACTGCTTATATATAGAACATGTGTAGTATTTTGGTAGAATTTGGAACTCTGCATCCCTTTCGATCTTTATGGCACTGTTGCTACCCTCTACTGCAATGTAGCTTTATTTCATACTTAAAAGAAATGCTTTAGTGTTTTGACATTTAATTTCATATTAATGTTGGACATAAACCCTTCATGAAGGTAAGGGATATTTTAATTTCTGTTTCTAACTGCACATGAACTTCATTATAAATCAATATATTTTTTATTAAGTGATATTTCTGCAGCTTTGATGAGCATGAGATTTCCTCTTACATCTAGTAATATGATATATTAGCAAAGTCTTCTAATACTGAAACAAACTTTTATCTCCGGAAGAAATCCAACTTGTTCAAAATACATTACCTTTTCTACTCCGCATTCAATTTTGTTTATTAATTTTTCCCGAATTTTTACATCTGTGCCACTGAGATTGCCCACAATTTCCATTTCTCATAGTGAACTTGTAAGAGTTTGAAATTAATTTATAAATTAAAAAAACAAATAAATACAAAGACGTGTTAAAATGTAGTTCTTTCAAAGAATAAAGTTGAACAGCCTTTGGTGACGGTATTCAAGAAGAAAGAAACGTGGCACATACAGCCAGAATCAGGAATGAAAATTGGAACATCATTACAGCTGATTCTGCTAAGGCAGTAACATATACAAAACTGTATCAATGTACTTGAAAATTTAGACAATGTGGATAATTGTTAGAAAAATAAGTGCTACAAATTGATATAGGAAAAAATATAAAATTTGAATTGCGTTATTAAAGAAAATCAATCAGTAGCCAAAAATATTTTCACAAAGTAAACATCAGGTGCAGATGGCCTCATCAATAGGTTCCACTGAATATTTCAGAAACCTGTGATTTCATGTAGACCTAAAGTCTTCCCAGATAGTATAAAAAAGAAACTACTACTTAGATCACTTTACAAGGCTCACAGAACTTCGATGTTGAAAGATGGCAAGGAAAATGTGAAAATGACTAATTACAGGCTCATCTTACTCATAAATATAGATTTAAAATATTAGCAAAAGTATTTAACAATGCATGGAAAGATAACACACTGTGAACAGGTTAGATTTTCCCAGGAATGTAAAGTTGTTTCAACAGTTACAAAATTAATCAATGCTAGTCAGCATATTAGCATATTTAAAAAGATAATTTATATGATCATTCCATAGATGCAAAATCATCATGATATAAAATCTTAGAGAACTAGGAATAGAGGAATATTCACTTAATCTGATTAAAATGTGTCTATGTATATATACATAGGTAGTATAATATTAGGTATATGTCAGCACTTTAATCATTTATATATAACATAAACTTATCAACATGTGTATGTCTATGAATGCATGATATGTCTGTGTATTTAATAAATACTAATATATATTTATATTTAGAAGTCTTTTTTTAATTGGAAAGAAGTTCAGTATTACCATCTTTATTCAGGGTACTGACAATGCTATCCTGTAGAGTAAGGCAAGAATAGGTGGAATAGAGAAAAACAAAATTTCCATTAAATATATAGATTATGTGACTATGTATGTAAATGTTCCAAAAGAAATTAAAAGTATATAACCAACATTAAGACAAAGATTTCAAAGAGCTGCTGGATGGATAATAAATCAATAAATCTAATCCAGAGTTCTATAAGTTTAGGCAAAAAATATATATATATATTTGTATATATAGTGTATATATATTTATATATATACACACTATATATATTTTTAAAAACATATATATTTTAGGCATATGATAGAGAGAGATTTAGAGATATAACAATCACCTCTAAAAGCTCCTTTGTGCTCCTTTGACATCAACTCTTCCCCTGTGCTCAGGTAATCAGATATCAGCTTTCTTTCACTCTACATTAAGTTCTACCTTTTCCAGAATTTCACATAAATAAAATCCCACAGCATATACTCTTTTTTCAGGCTCCTTTCATTCAGTATAGTGTTTCTGAGATTCATTCATGTTGTTCAACTTATCATTAGTGCATTTATTTTTGTTGCAGGATAGTATTCCTTTGTGTGAGATTTGTATAGCCAGTCTCCTATGAATGGACATTTGGACTTTTTCCAGTTTGATGCTATTATGAACAAAGCTGAGGGGCACCTGGGTGGTTCAGCTGCTTGAGTGTCTGACTCCTGGTTTTGGCTCAAGTCATGATCTGTGTGATCGAGTCCCACACATGCTATGCATTCAGCCAGGAGTCCGCTTGATACTCTCACATTCCCTCTGCCCTTCCCCCTCCTTAGTCTCTCTTTCTCACTCTCTCAAATAAATAAATCTTTAAAAAAATTTAAAAATCTACTATAAATATTTGTATTATGGCTTATGCTTTTATTTCTCTTAGGTAAATTCCTCAGCATGAAATTGCTGGGTATTTCTACAAGTATACATTTAATTTTATAGGTAATTGCCAAATAGCTTTTCAAAGTGGTATATCACTTTGCATTCTTACCAGTAAAATTTGGATATTCCAGTTCGAATTATTTGCCAACTGCATCAGTCAGGGTGGCAACAAAAACAATAGGATACGTATAGGTATTTAAAAAGAAATAGATCTTTCTTATGATTATTGGCTCACATGAAGTTCACGGAGAGGCCGAAAATCTCATCTGCTATCTGCAAGCTGTAGCCCCAAGAAAACTGTTCTTGTAGCTCCATTCCAAACCCGAAGGCCTGAGAACTGGGGTAGACATAATGTAAGTCCTAGTCTAAGTCTGAAGACTCAAGAACAGGGATTCAACGGTGTCAAAGCCAAGGCCTGAGAACAAGAAGTGCCAATGTTCAAGGGAAGGAGAAGTGCCAATGTTCAAGGGAAGGAGAAAATGGATATACCAACTCAAGCAACGCTTCAAGAGAGTAAATCTACCCTTCTTTTGCCCTCTTTGTTCTAATCAGGCCATCAATGGATTAGATGATACACAAGCACACTGGTAAAGGTGATCTTCAAATGCCAAAGCTGACGATTCAAATGTTAATCTCTCAGAAACAGTTTCATAAACACATGCAGAAATAGCGTTTTGCCAGTTTTGCCCTTGGTCCACCAAGTTGACACATAAAATTAACCATCACACCAACACTTGGCTATGTCAATATTTTTGGTGTTTCCAATCTAATGAATTTGTAATAGTAACTCATTATGCTTCTAATCTAAGTGTTAATGTGATGACTAATGATATTCAACATATTTTCATGTGCTTGCTAGTCTTCTGTTGTGAACTGGTCAATATGGTGCCTAATTAGTACTAAATCGCTTTCTTATTTTGGACTTGTAAGAGCTCTTTATATATTATGGATTCAAGCCTTTTTACAGCATTATAATTGCCTTTAGAGGCACATGGTCAATACTTTTAGTGTCCCAGATATTTTTTTTTATTTTTTAAGGATTTTATTTATTTATTCATGAGAGACACACAGAAAGAGAGGCAGAGACATAGGCAGAGGGAGAAGCAGGCTCTCTGCAGGGACCCCGATGCAGGACTCGATCCCAGGACCTCAGGATCACAACCTAAGCCGAAGGCAGATGCTCACCCACTGAGCCACCCAGGTGCCTGATTTTTTTTTTATTTTTATAGCTAGAGATATTTATATATTTTACATTAATTAATATTCCTTAAACTATACATAATCTTTTGCACACCTCTTTGTATATCTGTTTTGTGTATTCTTACCTAGGAGTGGTATAATCAAAAAAGGGAAGCATGTTGGATGGAACTTCTGATTCTCTTATTAAGTCAGAGGCCCCAGCAATTTACATCTTGTGCCTCTGCTATTACTTTAGCCCTTGAAACATTCTACTGGAGCCTCAGGATTCACTGGGAGAGAGATGATTATTGCCAGTTTCTTATAGGCCAAATCTAGTAGTGGCACATGTAATTTCTGCTAACAGGAAATTTACTACTCTTTAGTAATATAGCCCCATTTAAATGCTTAGAAGGCTAAAAGGTATAGTTGTACAATTGTAATCCTAGGTGGAGAAATTATTACTTTTCATATTTTATTTTTATTTTCTCTAGTTCCATTACAGTTCTCATTTGGTCCAAAGGTAGGCATATGGTCCAGGTTTGGGCCACTAGTTTATTTCTTTATTTTTCACTACAATGATTCAGGATGGTTATTAAACCCAAATTAGTCCAAAGAACCTCAATGTATTATTGCTAAATTTTGAGAACCATAGGACAGTGACTAGGGTGAGTTCCTCTTACATTTTATAACTAAAGTGTTTCACTCAACCCACTATAGTCACAGTTTTGAGAACCACTATTCTTCATTAAAACTCTAGGGCTCTCTTGAATGCATTTTTAAAAGTTCCTGATATTTGGTTTCTACTCAAATTATTTAAATAATGGGTGATCTGGCTCCTACAAGACACCGGCTGGGAATAATTATTTTTGACCTCAAAGAATAAGTTGTGAAAAAAATCAAATTATATGTGTAAATATTTCAGCCACTGAAAGAAAGGTAATATATATATATATATATAATATATATATTATATAATATAAATATATATGGTCGTATTGCATATATACATATTATATATAATATATATGGTCATATTATATATATTTGTAAATATATATATATTTTGAAATATCAAGATTCTCTGAAAACAGTGTATCAATCTTGCAGTTAAAACTATATTAATTAAAACTGAAAGCACAGGTACTATGTTTACAATACAGCATGCAGTATGATTGGTTTGGGAATTTATGATGATTACTTTTTAATGTATTTGGCAGAGCAATTTTTGTATTTTTATTCTACATAGTTCATATAAATGTACTATAATCTGTGCAGTGCTATCCCCTTTTACAGATAATAAAATGTTGTATGGAAAACATTTTTATACAATGAAGCTTTTGAGTAAGATTTAAATATATGTCTGTACATCTATAAACTCCATGCAATTTATAGAGCATCTTTTATTAGTGGAAATAAATAATTTGGTAAATTAGTGAAAATCTACCTAAAGCCACAACATGCTATGAACTCTTAAACACGAAAAAGAGAGTCACTACCTCTATGCCCTAGCAATTTATACTTTAGGATTTGTACAAGAAATCTTATTACACTCATAGGCAATTAGATAACAATACAAATTATCTTTGGTAGAGTTCTAAATTGTTCTGTTCTAATTGTTGCTTGGGTATAAAGTGCTTAATTTCAGATATTCTTCATTTATCAACCAGCTTAAGGTCATTCAGCATAAATTCTGTAAAAGATTTGAACATAAACAGTATTTTTAATATAAGATGAATATCTGGGGGATCCCTGGGTGGCGCAGCGGTTTAGCGCCTGCCTTTGGCCCAGGGCGCGATCCTGCGGACCCAGGATCGAATACCACATCGGGCTCCCGGTGCATGGAGCCTGCTTCTCCCTCTGCCTATGTCTCTGCCTCTCTCTCTCTCTCTGTGTGACGATCATAAATAAAATAAAAATTAAAAAAAAAAAGATGAATATCTGGTACACAGAAAAGAGGGCAAAAGGTCCAGATGCCAATGTTTTGAAAGAATTAAAGAGAGGCCACTTTCTCTACTATTGCATTGAACCACTATGAAATTATAACGACTTTGATCTGGGGAGTCTAAATACACAGCATCCTGTTCTAAATGTTAGCACTTTCATGGTAAATACCACATGAAATGCTGTGATGACTGGCATGAAAGCAATGTCTCATGCATGGAAATTCTATGTGTGGCAAAAAAAAAAAAAAAAAGCCCTGATTAATAAGTACACTTGAGGCATTTGAAAACTCTTAGTAATACCTCTGATGGTTGTACATTTAGGAGAAGACTGTCAAAATCTGGGAAAACAACTTATAAAATAGATCAGAGTAGAGTGATATATACAAAATTATGCCTTTTTTTCTTCATCCATTTCAAATAATGATATCATGCCTTCCTGAAAACTATCTTAAATCTATACAATATATGACATTAGGATAACTTATTAAGCAGGTAAAAATAGGCAGATAGGTAGATGCCCCATAATACATGACACATATAAACCAACTGCAAATTATACTTTTCAATTTTATGCCATTAATCTAATTTTAAGCCTCTTATATGAATATTTGATATTTGGGAGAGGGAATGATTTCTTGAAAAGCACTCAAAAAAGAGTAAAACACAAAATTAAATATTGAGGATATTGTCTATATCGCAATTAATATTTTCGCATAGACTAAAAAAAAACAAAACTCAAGGCTTTTTCAATATACAAAGAGAGGATTAGCATTCAAGATATCTGAATGACATTACAGATCAAAAGAAAAATAGTAAGAAACATAATTTAAAAAATGAGATAAGCAAGTAATTAGGAAATACATATGGCCAATTAGATGAATCTCTTATTTTGAATTGATCAGGGTTAGCAGCAAAAGCCATGGGACAGTAAATGAAGGGTGTTTTTCACATAAGTTAAGATTGCTTACCTGCTTTTTTCAGTACCCACCTAAAGCACAGGTACTTAATCCCACCTAAAGCAGAATATTCAGAATATTTACACTAAAATTTTAAAAGTCTATGATTACAAAATATTGTCAAGGATGAAAAAAATAAGAATATTCACAAACTGTGACAATGTATCAGAAATTCCACCCTTAGCTAGCTATATTCCAAATAATCTATATGCAAAGTACATAATTATAGGAATATTTATTGTAGCACAGTTCAAGAAATTGGAAACATAAATGACCTTCAGAAATAAAATGGATATATAATTTGTGAAATACTCAGCAATATAAAGTACTTAAAGTGAATGAACTAGATGACATATTAACATGAATGTTTCAAAATATAATGTAAAAAAAACAGATTCAGAAAAATGCATATATATTAGCTCTTATTTATTAAAAGTCAAATATTATATAAAATGTATATGAGAATGCATATATAATGGAAAGTATGCATGTGTTATAAAATCCAAATTTCTTGTGGTGATTTCCTCTAGCGAGGAAGAGAGGCATTAAAACTATAGGGGTACCTGGGTGGCTCAGTCGTTGAGCGCCTACCTCCGGCTCAGTTCGTGATCCTGAGATCCTGGGATCAAGTGCCTCATTGGCCTCCACAAAGGAAGACTGCTTCTTCCCCTGCCTATGTCTCTGCCTCTTTCTGTGTGTCTCTCATGAATAAATAAATAAAATCTTTTTTAAAAAGCCTATATATACATATATGATTTGTGAAAATTTCATACATTAGATGTACTCCAACTGGTTGGTGAGTACATTAAACATCATTGTATTATAAATTCTAATCTTTTTGAGATGTCTCCTTAAATAAACTCATTTTAAAATAGAAGGATTAGAGGAGATATAAAGTTGCTATCATCTGGTTATAGATTAAATTTCATGAAATAAAAATATCACTTATCAAATATTAAGCTTTCTTTTTAAAAAAATAAGCTTTCCTTTTATAGGTCACATATAAAAACATTGTCTAACAAATCTAAAAATTATATTAAATATATATATTTTATATATAGATGATATATAACTCATTTTCACTATAATATGTATATATGTTAGTACTATTAGTAGTTTTAATGTTGATTCAATGGAGCTATGTCCAAAATGCTAGAGTAAAAGTAAGTACCTATCACCATTTTAAGGAAAAAAATTACCTATCAATATGTTCCAATGACTTTGACAAACCACTTTTTTACTGTTAACTCAACAATAGAAAACCATGGAAAACAGTACATTAGACCTAATTAGATGAAGAATGTGAAAAATGGAGTCCCATTTCTGGCAAGAAGCCATTCACTTAAATTGATTTTCAAAACCACATCCTTCTCATCACCTTCTCTTGAGTTATGCAGACTATTCCATTCAGTTCCCTTCCCGAACTGGAGTTTCTCTAAATTCATTTGACTATGGATTTAATTTGCATCAGAATAAGAAAGAGCCACTTATATGTGATATTCTGGTAGAAGGTGAGAAAGTGAAGACATCCATCCAAGTAGCATCAGGGAAGTACAAGACAAGCCTGATTCCTATTCATAGTGGGACATTGGCTCCAATTGTGGGGTGCCTATCATGGACAGCCTATTTTGTGGAAGATTGAGGTCCCACAAATCTCTACATACTGGGAATAGAAATTTTAATAAGATTTCAGAAGAAATGTAAGTTTAGGAGAATATTCAGAAGTTATTGAAAGGAAAATTACTATCTTTTTTATGCAGTGCAAATGACAAAAAACATTGAATAAGTGAGTGTGTGTGTGCTTTGAAAATATTTCTGCATTGAGTTGTGTTGTTATGGATTCTTTATGTTATGTTTTGCTTCTGGTTTTGGTTTTCTTGGTATCATAGCAGCTTTTATCATAACATTTTACATCAATCACTTTGAAACTGAGGACTCTAATTCCAACTTGTCAAGGACGAAGAGATGAAATGTGAGGAAACTACCTGACAAGAAGCAGATATTTGTGCACCAAGAAATGATATTCACTACTCCCATTGTGAATCAGATGTATAAAATTATGGCTGCCTTGCCTATGATTGACATTTGAAGGATTTTTTTCTACAAAAAGGCATCAGAGAAACATCTTTAATAAAACCCATGCCTCTCTGTTGGCCTATAGTTCACACAGTGATTCTACAATTCAGTTTTATACAAATGCATACATACCTAAATTCCAGATTTTATTTCCTCTGCTGTTTGTATGTGCTTTAATGCTACCATGTGTATTGTCTTGCAACTATAATTTAAATGTTAGGGCAATATACTTACTCTAAAGACCACTTCATATAACTACCTAGAGTTAGAGATTTGAAGGGGGTCCAACCAGAACAACTACTTGGCCAACTTTTATTTGATATATATATATATATATATACTTTCTCAACTGGTGTTTTTATTTGTAAAAGGTCATTGAATGCAAAATATCCTTTAAGTATATACCACATAATTCTTTGATCAGTCACTTCCCCAAAGTGTGGATGATGGTTAATTCTACATGTCAGCTTGATTGGATCATGGGATGCCCAGATACTTGATAAAAAATTATTCTGGGTATTTTTATGAGGATGTTCGGGATGAGATTAATATTTAAATCACAGATTGACCTTCATAATGTGGGTGAGCCTAATTCAGTTAGTTAAAAGCCTGAATAGAAAAAAGGGCTGAACTTTCCCTAAGAAAGATAGTTTTTACTCTGGGACATGAGCTTTATTCTCCCTTCAGAGTCAAACTGACATATCAGCTCAGCTATTCCTGAGTCTCAAAGCCTGCCACTTATCATTCTAGAACTTAAGCCATTGGCTCTGTACTGGGTCTTGATCTTGTTGATCCATGCTACAGATCTTGGATTTGACAGCCTCCACAGTCACAAGAGATAATTCTTTGTGATAAACCTCTTAGTCTCTCTGTGTATACATCCAATTGGTTCTTTCTCTGGAGAATCCTGACTAATGCAAATAAAATGTTAGATGAGTCTAGTGATTTAGTTTTCAGTGACAGACAGTATCAAAATTTTAAATAATAAATTGAGATTATTCTGTTGCTACTATAAGTCAAGAGAGAGAAACTCAGAAGAAACATGTAAAACAGATCACAGTAGACTAATATATACCAAAACAGATCAGAGTAGACTGATACATAGCAAATTATATTTTTTATCCACTTCAGGTAATGATGAATGAGATATTTGAGATGAAATTATTAACTATTTTGTCATACCTATTTGAAATTTTTGTGTTTATATTATTATTTTTTAAAGATTTTATTTATTTAATTGAGAGAGAGAGGGAGAGTGAGTAAGAGAGAGAATGATCAGAAGAGAGGGAAAAGTAGACTCCCTGCTGAGCAGGAAGCCTGACATGGGGCAGATATGATGACTCTGGGACTATTACCTAAGCGGAAGGCAGACACTTTAACAACTGAGCCACCCTGGTGTTCTCTATTTGAAATTTTTAAACAATCATTTACTATTTTGCCAATAAAAAATAATGAATAAATAAATAAATAAATGTTTAGAAAGAGCTTCCAAATTTGCCAAATTTCACCAACATTTGTCTGTCATGACATCATTTAAAAAATTATTGTATAACCTTTATTCTTAATCTATCTTTGTGGGCTTACATGTTCTATTGATCTTTAAAGTTGAAATACAGTAAAAATATGTGGCTAAAATTTGAGAAGTAAACATTTTTTTCTGATTTAACATTCTTTCCTCACATGTAGCAGTATTATTTAAAGAAATCTCAATTTCAGAAAAGAAAAAAGTATAATGTTGCTTTTCCAACATTTTTAGAAAATACAACAAAAAGGCATAAGTGTAATAAGAATTTCATTTTCTGTGAATTCCAGCTTAATGTAAATCTAAGACCTAAATATAGAATATAGTCAAATCTTACTATTTGAGGAAAAGCTGCATCTGCAAAAATTCAGAATTAAAAATAACTTTAAAACCATTAAAAAGCTAAAATAAGCTAATTTTTAAAAAAAGATTTTACATATTTATTCATGAGAGACACAGACAGAGAGGCAGAGAAACGGGCAGCAGGAAAAGCCTGCTCCCTACAGGAGTCCGATGTGGGGCTCCATCCCCTGATCATGCTCTGAGCCAAAGGCAGACGATGCTCAACAACTGAGCCACCCAGGTGCCCCTAAAATAAGCTCATTGATATTTATAAGACACACTACCCAAACAATAGCAGAAACACTTTTCAAGTACATACTGAACACATAATGAGACAGGGCATATTCTACACTATAAAAGGAGTCTCAATATTTTCATTGGATTTAAATCACGCAACATATATTATCTGCCTAAACCGGAACTAAATTGGTAATTAATAGCAAGAAGCTTTCTGGAAATTCCCTCATATATTAACAGAAAGAAATCAATTTCTAAGGTTCAGCTAAAGCAATGCTTAGAGGAAAAAGCGTAGAATTGAGCACATTCATTTAAAAAAGAGAGATAGAGAGCATTCATATTAATGACCTAACTACCTTAGGAAGCTAGAAAAAAAGAAAAAAGAGAGAAAAAACAAACTAAAATTAAACAAAAGAAGAGAAACAATAAATATAAAGGCAGAAAACAATGAAATAGAAACCAGAAAACTAATAGAGAATACTAATGCAGCAAAAAGATTTTTCTTTGGGAAGATCAATAAAATTCACAAACTTCCTGCCAGGCTAATCACAAAATATGAGAAAAAACATAAGTTATCAATGTCAAGAAAAAAGGAGGGGACATCATTGTGAAACTTCTAAGACTTTAACAAGTTGATAAAGGAATGGTATGAGGATCTATAGGTCAGTGTATTCAAAAGTAAAGATGAAGAGACTCCTAACTCTGGGAAACGAACTAGGGGTGGTAGAAAGGGAGGTGGGCAGGGGGTGGGCGTGACTGGATGACGGGCACTGAGGGGGGCACTTGATGGGATGAGCACTGGGTGTTATTCTATATGTTGGCAAATTGAACACCAATAAAAAATAAATTTATTAAAAAAAAGTAAAGATGAAATGGACAAATACCTTGAATGACACAAACTACCAATCTCATTCAACAAGTAATATACAACTTAAATATTTGTTTGTCTATGAAAAAGACTGATATGTTAGATACAATTTTTACACAAAACTCCTGTGTCAGATGACTTAGAAATAAGGAAAAGATATTTGTTCTTATCTCTTCTATTAAAAGTTGTATTGAAGATTTAACTAGTATAGTGAAAGTAGGGAAAATAAAACCATAGATTTGAAAGCAATAATTAAATGTCTTTATTCATAGATGACATGATTATCTATGTAGAAAATTCTAAGAATTTACAAAAAAATATATTATAACTAGTAAGTATGTCTGGAAAGGTTGGAAGATATGAAATCAAAATGCAAATATAAATTGCATTTCTATATACTGGTAATCAATCATTGGAAATCAAATAACCTAAAAAATACATTTCATAAATGAATTGAACAAAATATATAAAAGATCTCTGACCTAAAATAAATAAAATGGATTAATATCTAAATGAATGCAGAGATATATTAAGCTGATTCCTTAAAGACACATTTTTGTGTTAGGGTTCTCCAGAGAAAAAGGAGCAACAGGAGATTTTAGAGAGAGAGAGAGAGATTTATTATAGGACTTAGTTCACATGATTGTAGAGGCTGAGAAGTCCCACAATAACTGCAAACTTCAAAACCGGGAAGCTGGTTGTGTAATTTAGTTTGATCCTAAGGCCTGAGAATCAGGGGAGCTGGTATTGTTCCAGTCCAAATAGAAAGGCCCAAATATCAGGAGTGCCAATGTCCAAGGGCAAAAGAAAGTAAATGTCCCAACTGAAGCAAATAGAGCAAACTTGCCCTTTCTCCTTCTTTTTGTTCTATTCAGACCATCAACGAATTGAATGGTGCACACTCCCATTGGAAAGGACAATGTTCTTTACTCATTGTACTGACTCATATGTTAACCTTTTTCACAAACACACTCACAGACATGTCCAGAAATAATGTTTTACCAGGTATCTGGACATCCTTTAGTCTAGTAAGATTGACACATAAATTTAATAATTAAAATTATTAAGAGCCAACTGTCCCCTACTATATCTATAGAGTCATTACCATTCCAATTAAATTTTTAACAGACTTGTATGGAAATTGTCAAGCTGATTCTAAAGTTTACATGGGATTTCAAAAGCGCTAGAAAAGGAAACTATTTGAGATGATTTATACTTAAGTAAAACTATAAAAAGTAGACTTTTTCTTATCACTGCCTTTTTTTATGAATGAGATCAAAAATATCAAGGAGCTACAACTTTAAAGACAGTTTCATTTCTTTCATATAAACTGACACCTCCTATGATATGACATTTCCTGAAAATTAATGGGAGCTTCCTGAATCTGAGTATCTCCATACATGACCCGCAAACCATCCAGATCAATAGAGGAAACAGAAAACCATCCATAACCTTTGCCTGAAATGAGTAAGAGAGAGAGAATACTACAGCTCCAAATTATGTGAGTGATGATATAAACATCTCATTTCATTCCACAGTCAGTTGCATCTGCAACGCAGAATCAGGATTTAATGGAGATTTCTCAGGAAAAGGAAAGTCCTACTCTAAAGGAAAAAATTATTTCAAGCTGAGGCTAAGTTGGTCAGATCAATGGCCACAGGAAAATTGATAAGAAGGGGCACAACTTTTGGGAGGAGGGAGGTGACTTAGATGGCAAAAGTTTCCCTCAGAACTTTAGTAATGAAGGTAAAGAAGGATATAGTAGTCAAAATTAAGTTTTCTACATAAAAAATTCACAAAATCAACCCTCTCTATCAATGAACCACCAAAAACTAAAGAAGCTGCCTTCCAACAGCAAAGAAGATCCTTTATCCATAATTTGGCCAAACCCCTCAACCCTGCCTATGTTGAAACAACTGTCATTACTGATCTCAGAAAATACAAAATGTATGAAAATAAGCACAAAATGGCAGGTAATATATAAAAGTAAAACTACAACAAAGACAAAAAAAATCAAATGCTAAATAATCACCTAAGTCACAACAATAAGGCAGAGAAAACCTGTAACATATCACATAACCTAATTTTAATGCTATCAAACTAGCCTTTGTAGATATGAATCAGACAGAATTCAAAAATCTCTTGAAAAAAATCAGCAATACATGGAAAAAAAAAGAAACTTTGACTACAGTGAGAAATAGATATTTTTTTTCAAGATGGAAGTCTATTGCAGATGACTTTATTTTTTGTTGTAAACAAAAAATAACCATAGCCCAGTCTGTAGGGATATATCACCTTTTACATTTTAGGTGAATTATAAATCGCCATATCTGTATTGGACTAATATTTGATATTTAGGTTTAAATTCAGATTCAAGGAACAGAGATCACCCATGGGCCATATACTACTCCTCTACACTACATGCTAACTCATTTAATTCTCATTAATTCCTTCTGGTGGGTGTTTTAGTTTCTATTTTGTAGATGAAAATCTGAGAAACAGCAAATTAAAGGTATATGCTCAAAGTTTCACAGCTTAATGCCAAGCCAGATTTAAATCCAGTTCTCTATATGCCCAATGTTCCCTTCATTTTATTCTGAGAATCTCAATCTATTACACTCTATAAACTGTACATTTCATAGGTAGTCAGGTATAAATAACTGCTTTTTAAAAATTTAACTGAGTTTCTCATATATTAAATGCTAAACAATTGTCATGAACACCAAAAAATGTTGGATAGAAAAAGGAGATTATCATGATTACCTCTGAAATTGAATTCCAGGCAGAGTAGCAGTGACATGATTGAAAATGGGCATCCAGTTGCAGCTTAAGATGTACAAATTGTAAGAAAATACTAATCCCGTCCTGACGATAAGAACAGGGCAGAAAATCTACAAATTATAATTAGTTTGCTTCTTTCTTAACATCCATCACAGAGCTGAGGGGAGGGATGACAGGGACACACATAACACACATACACACACGAGTAAATGGCACACACACACACATCAGTCCGTGGCTGATTTCATTCTTAGCAGAACATGGCAAGGAACCACAGTGGCAAAGAAGAAAGAAGATAACATTTTTAACACATTTTTAAAGCTATCTTAAGGGTTGGTGCAATGGTTTGCAGTCCCCAAACACAAAAAGTGAGCACTCTCTTGCCAGCTCTTTGCATGAAGCTTCACTGCATGCTCATGAGAAAGACTGAGTGTAGGGCTACGAGTGAGAGTAATGAGAGTAGAGTGAGAGTAGAAAAGCTATGAGACCTCATCCAAACCACAAGCACAGCAACCCCGGTGAAGGCTGAGGAAAGGATTGAGAACTCAAACATCTGAGCCTTACGTGAAGCATGAATTTGCTGTCATTTGAAGCTGGAGGGAGGCCCTGAGGAAGACCTCTCTCCCTTTAGTACAGGTATATGGTACCTCTTAAAATCTGAAGGGAGGGCAAAAGAACTTCAAGTCTAGAGGCATATATGAGGCCTTATTCTGAGTACAGGGAAGCAGGCAGCAGTAACGGAGTAGACAGGAGAGGTGAAAGAAATGCAGTGTATGGAGTCTGCAGAAGGCTGAGAGTAGGGCCGAGAAATGAGACCAATATTCCAGACCAATATATTTACAATAGTATACATATACATAAAACACTTAGGAGTAAATGTAACAAAAGCTGTTCAATAAAAAACTAGAAAACATTGTTGAAAAAATTAAAGATGATCCATTAAATTGATAGATCATATCTATTAAACAGATGAAGCAGTATGGTTCAGCTTTCAATGTTCTCCAAATTGACCTATATTTCAGTTTTATTACATCAAAATTCTGACAGGTACATTTTGTAGCAATGCATGAGTGCAAGGGAAAAATACAAAACTGCAAATGATACAGGTTATATACAAAAGGATGTTGGAAAAGATTGGCTTATATTATCAGATTAATTATCAGTAATTAAGATGGAATAGTATCAGCTAAAGGACAGAGCTGAATTGAAAAATATTCAAGATTCCAGAAGTAGATCCGTCCATACAGAATGAATAAAGAATGAAAGTATAAACATGTAGAAAAAAATTGCAGAGGACTTGGGAGCCTAGAGTCACCAAACGTCTTCTGGAAGGATGGGGTGGGTGAGAGCAGAAAGCACAACAATAAAATTTCAAAATGATAAACTGGGACTTCACTATCATTAATACCTTGTATATGCCCAAAGAGATAATCTAGTAAATTGAGAGAGAAGATGCAAATTGGAAAAATATATGCATAAATACATATCTAAGAACTTGTAACCAGAATACAGAAACAACTCTGGCAATTCATTTCCAGGTTTTTTCATCAAGCCAAATGGAAATTCTATACCCGTTAAATAAAAACATCTCATTTCCCTTCCCCCAGTTCTCAATAAGCTCAGTTCTACTTTCTGTCTAAGAAATTGCCTATTCTCGTTATTGCATATGAATGAAATTGTACAATATGTATCCTTTGGGTCTGGCTCTTTTCCCCTCTCTCCCAGGAGTTCCCTCTACCAAGAAAAGACTAGGGACTGAAAGACTCTACTCCGTAAGAATAAAGAATTATCTGTAGCATCAATGTCCTAGAAGCAAAAGGAACCTGAATCAAGTGCACTCAACTCTAAATTAGATACTTCCTTATCAAGACCAAAGTAATATGAATAAAATTCCAATGTGCCATGCATTATTAAAATATGAGGAAATACACAGAAATTTTTTGAACTCTAGTCAATAACTTTCTTCTGGTACAAATGTATTGTTTTGAAACTACTGTCTGGCAGGAGTTAGGAAAGATACATGATTATATATTTTAATTAATTGTATATTTTATTAGCAATTAGTGTTTTAAAAATAAGAAAAAAATACTATAATGTGACCAAGTATCTAAATTTTTAAAAATGTATATTATTAATATAAATTTAGATCAATATAACTTTACAAAACTAGAATTAAAAATAAAAACCTATTTTTTTCTAGGTTTTCCCACTGAAATGGCCATTCTGCAATGTCCTCAATACTCAGATACTGATATCTATTTTTCTGTAAATTTGCCACAAAAAATATAGCATTCTCTAGAGAACTGTTTATTTTTTTCATTCCAATTCCGAGGCAGAAGGACACAGAGGAGAGCATGATACACTCAGTCATGCCAGAAGCTAAGAGACTTTCAAAGACTATTCAAATATGGCAAAAAGACACAAAAGCCAGTCCAAAGGGAACCTCTACTGATACATAAAGTTGATATAATTTGAATATGAATACAGTAAGGGCTTAGTTAATTAACATATATGAAGTCTGAAAATCCTTAAACCCATAGTTATACACTATCTTTTAAAGCTATGTAATCTTAAGATTATAAAATAATGGCAAATACCATGACATTTGAAGGTCTTTAAGTTGTCTTTCTTAGGATTTATCAAATTTATCATTCTTTAGATTAAAAGAGGAATAAAACCACACTTAATACACCTTTAGAGTCCATCAACTAGTGGCAGTTTGTCTTCTTAACAGTAAACTGCAGAATCTAAAAAAGAAGTACAGTGTTTTTCCAGGAGAATGAAATGAGATCTGTGTTAATTAAAATTTCTAAACTGAATATATGACAGGAACTGTGTGTGTGTATGTGTACGTGTATGTGTGTAACACCAATTTCCTCATTTTATTCTTCACTCTGTGCATCTGAAAGCTTTACATACATTATTCCATTTATTTATACAATTACAAATGTGCCTTTCAAAGGTTTTCATTCTCATCATCATAGACCCTTGTAGAAATTCCATGTCTTCAGAGTTCAGAAAGACAGAGCTTTTGCTAAATAGCGGTAAACTGGTTTAAGAAAATAAAAACCTATCATGAGTCCTAAATTACTGTTACCCTCCTAGATAAGCAAAAATCCAGCTTGCACAAGCATGGTAAATCTGTGGGATGTTGAAGAAGGCAACCTGGTCAAAACAGAGAGCTACATGATGTGCAGAAATAAACACAGTCCACCAAAATGAGAACAAATGGAAGCTAACTACTCAGAATTTGCTATAGCAAGGGAGTCAGCCTCCATCACTTGTTTGGCAGAAATTCAAACGCTTTGCTAGGGTGTGTGGTTGGCTCAGTTGGTTAAGCTTCTGACTCTTGATTTTGATTTAGGTCCTGATTTCAGGATCTTGTGATAAAGCCCCCCATCAGGCTCAAGCTCCACACTCAGCAAGAAATCTTTCTCTCTCTCTTTCTCTCTGCCCCTCCCCACCCTCCACCATACTCATACCTGCACACTCTCTCTCTCTAAAATAAAGAAATAAATCTTTATTTTTTTAAGATTATTTATTTATTTATTCATGAGAGATATATAGAGAGAGGCAGAGACATTGGCAGAGGGAAAACCAGGCTCCTCGAAGGGAACCTGATTTGGGCCTCGATCCCAGGACCTTTGGATCATGACCCCAGCCAAAGGCAGACCCTCAACCATTGAGCCACCCAGGCATCCCAGACATAAATCTTTAAAATAAACAAATGCTATGCAGGACATTGGAAATTGTATAGCACAATAAATTAGAGGAGTGAGACTTCAGGTATATTCTGATTGGAGATTTTTGACATGTGGAGACTGAAGGTGGGCTAAGGGCAAGTGGGATGCGTTTCATGACAGATTTGGGGAAGCTATTCAGCTTTCTCTGGTTAGTACTGAATTGGATATGGGAGTAAAAATAGGGAAGTTGGCAATCATTGACCAACCCATGGCAATTATGGACTGATTACTATAGACATTGTGGTCTTCCTATATAGGTCTAAGTTCCAGTAGCACTATGGTCCAGCCATGTTCCACATGTACAGTCAGATTCTTACTGTGATTTATTTTTAAAAAATTGGATAGAAATGAAGGCCCTTGAGAATCAAGGGAAATTTAGGGAAAATTCTAATTTTCAAACTGATCACAATATTATCACACAAATGAACTTTTACTTTTGGAATAGTGAAAGAATTGGATGTTGTTTTGGGTTGAGAGAAAAGGATGAGTAAAGACTAATATAAGTTTATAATTTAAGTTATTCAAGCAAAGTTCTCTCATGATATATGTTTAGCCTGCAGGTATAGGGGTCTTCTATCTATTTCTCAATGTTCTAACTAAACTGTCTAACTAACTAAACTGTCAGCAAAAATAAATATCTGCTGTCTATTTAAATTTCTTCACTCTACTGATCAGCAATTTCATTGTCATCTGAGCACTACCAGACTATTCCTCCAATTCCCTCTCCTAAAATGTTTAATCATCACTGAATGAAGCAGAGTTGATCAGTCACATCAGAATTTATTTTATCTTTGGATGATTCAAAGCAGTCACTTGCTTTTTCTGTTCTCTGTTAGTGGCCAGGCTTTTGGAAGTTTCCATTTCTATGTCTCCACAAGAGATAAATGGAAAATCCCAAAGCATAAATGAAATGTTTAATAGGGGCTAAAATTTAAAATACTGGAGGGATGCCTGAGAGACTCAGTTGGTTAAACAGCCAACTCTTGATTTTGTCTCAGGTCATGATTTTAGGGTTGTGAGATGGAGCCCCATCTTGGGTTCCACATTCCAAAGTCTGCTTGAGATTCCCTCTCTCCCTCTGCCCTTTCCCACATGCAATCTCTTGCTAACATATTTTTTTTTTTTTTTTTGCCTTAGGAAGCTTTATTATGGGGATTTGACGGAGAAAAATCACAGAGATAAATAAAATCTTTTAAAAATTAAAGTTCCAGAGAAAATCTTATCTTTGGATTATCTGAAAATTTCATTTTTCCAAAAAAGCTACGTTCCTCATCAATACTGACAACTTCTTTTCTATACTCAAAAACACATTTTTCAAAAAGGCAAATGTAAATAATGCATAATATCTAAAACATAACATGAACATATATTTTTTCTGGCACGTTGGAAATGACCATGTTAAAATTCTTAAAATTTTTCATTATTTTTATTCCATGAAAATATAAATACCTAATGAAAAATACCAATACCTAATGAAAAATACCTTTAGAAAACCCACAGGATGTAGTTTCTAATTACAGGCATACTCAGAGATTTTGAGGGTTCAGTTCCAGACCACCACAATGAAACAAACATCATAATAAAGCAAGTCAAATGAATTGTTTGGTTTCCTAGTGCATATAATACTTACACTGTAGTCTATTAAATGAGCAGTAACATTATCTCTAACAAGGTGTACCTAACATAATTTAAAAATGCTTTATTCTTAAAAAATGCTGATCATCACCTGAGCTTTCAGGGAGTTGTAATCCTTTTGCTGGTGGTGGGGGAGGTCTTCTCTTGATGTTGATGGCTGCTGACTGATGAGGGTGGTGGTGGATGCTGAAGGTTGGGTGGCTGTGGCCATCTTTAAAAGTAAGACAACAGTGAACTTTGCTATATCAATCAACTCTTCCTTTTAAGAACAGTATCTCTATAGCATTCCTTGCAGTTTGATAGCATCTTATCCACAGTAGAACTTCTTTAAAAATTGGAGTCAATCCTTTCATACCCTGCTGCTTCATCGACTAAGTTAATGTAATACTCTAAATCTTCTGTTGTCACTTCAACAGTTTCACAGCATCTTCACCAAGATTCCATCTCAAGAAACCATTTTCTTTGTTCATTCATAAGAAGCATCTCCTCATCCATTCAAGTTTTATAGGAAGCGCAGCAATTCAATACTCTTTTGTGCTGGGGCTAGCAGTTCCTATTGATGATTCTCACCACCCAGTACCTTTGTATACCCCTCGGTCCATGAGTGCCTAGAATTCATTTTTGATCAACACTAGGTCTTAAACCTATAAGAAAAGTGATTTACTCTAAAACCCTTTGGAATGGGAGCCTGAAGCTCTTTATATATTTCCTAATTTGACATGCTTTACTTTTGGATATAAGACGATACAGCTTTCAATGACTTGAGTAATGAGAGGTTAAAGATAGAATGACATGATTTTTTTTAAAGGTTGAAAAGAAACCAGGAAAAAATATCTTGTGTTTTTTTTTTAAGTAAGTAAGCAATAAAAATTTATTGTGTCCATCAGCTGATACTTAGGAATCATTAACAGCAGTTAATAATTTCAACTTTATTTTTATTTTTTTAAGATTTTATTTATTTATTCAGGAAAAACACGGGGTGGGGAGTGGGGCAGAGACATAGGCAGAGGGAGAAGCAGGCTCCATGCAGGGAGCCTGATGTGGGACTCTATCCTGAAACTTGATCCGAAGGCAGATGTTTAACCACTGAGCCACCCAGGCATCCCAATATTTTCAACCTTAATTCATTCTTGAGTATTGTGAATGAAAGTGCTCTTGCCAAAAATGATGGATAACCTTTTTTCGTTGTGTGTGTGTGTGTGTGTGTGTGTGAAAATGAGGGAGTAATTAATGTTTGCTGTATGCTCTATGACTTTTTTAATCAGATAAAGAGAACTTTAACACATTACCAAATTCCATCAACAACTCAGAATGCACCCAGAAGTTCTTCTCCTACTTGCTTTGTTTTTGGAGGGGTTGAGGGATTGACTTAATTTTCAAGACACAACAGAAAAATGGCTGAGAACACAGATTCGGCAAATAGCCCACCTATAGTTGAATACTGGCTGAGCTAGTTTGCAAGCCCAGTGTTGTTTTAACTAAAGGCCCATCCTCTTTCCACATCGCTTTTTCTTTTTAATATAACATTTTAGTCAGTAGAATTGAAACACTGCTCAAATGTAAATGCATATTTTTCCACAGAGCCACAATGAGATAGACCAATTATAAATAGCAATGTGTTCTGAAAGAACTAAACTTTTTCATGTTGCTCAGGTTCAGTGAGTATTACAAATGAAATCAGTTGAAATATGATGATACATAGCTGTAGGACTGCTATAAACACTTTAGGCTTCACAATTTACTGTTAAAATTCGTCTAATTTTCATCTCAAAGCTGTTGCAAATGCATAGCTGAATGAATCAGTCAGTTGTTGATTTTTCACTGTGGAATTCAATAGTACATTTGCAATTATATCAATGCAAATTTCCTGAAAAAAAATTTTTTTTCCTAAAGAAAGTCCAGACTATTCTTGTGGTTTCTTAATAGTCACAGAAACATGTGCACATTTATATACCTTGATATCTCCATTGAAAATTGTAATCAAACTCTTTTTTACTTTTAAAAATTGTCATTTTATATTAATGAAAAAATGATCAATTGATAACCATTTACTGTTCAGTCTGACAGGAAGCATCTGAAGTAAAGAAAGATCAATATATATTTTTCTGGAATATTTTACATTTTTTGTGTTTTCCAAAGATTGCCAATGTCAGCAAATAAGTTAGAAAAGAACAGGTCTTTAAGTTACATATTTGGTGTCAAACTAATAGGGCTAAGGTTTTTAATTCCTTTCAATCAGAATTCCAATGGCACATTATGATTGTTCTTATTATCATAACACCAAACCAACCAATAGCACTTAAATGGTTTTATTATAGACTTTGACCATAAAGAACAGTTAGTGATATTTCATATAAGAAGTAGCTCTTTCATCCATTCACAAAGGAAGTTTCTGTTAGGTTTCAATCTAAACATTAATTGACATATGTGTTTACTACCCTGTTTGCCTATTACTTTATTTCCAAACACAGAATTAGTAAGAATTTCTCTCTGCCTTTACTGAATAAATGACCTCAAAATCATTAAAAAGTTATCACTTAAAAGGAATAAGTAACTAATAAACCACGATGAATTGTTCCTACCTGTGATTCAAAATCCAATGCTCTACCAATATTCTAAATAGGTGGGTGACAAGGAAACAACAAAATTCAAAACAAAAAAGTTGTTCATTTTGAACTACTGGCTTATCCACTAGGGACTGTAGGCACAGTGCTCAAGGTATTTTAGGGACCCCTAGGAAAGACCTGATTTTCATTTCTTTTGAAATCAGAAGAAAAAATTAATAGTGTAATACTGATGAAAATATAATAGTAATTTGATTCTGGATTACATTCATCTTCATACCAATACAATTGTAATATATAATTTTTAGTACTTTTATTGAAGAAGGTATCCCTGCAGGCAAAAAGGGCTTAGTTTCATGGTAGTCATAATGGAACTTTTCTACTGGTTATAAATTTTAAATAATGATTTGAATAAAGGAATAATTAATTAAAGTTAAATAAATTTGAGCTGTCTGTATAAAGTACTGGGTTGCCAATACTAAGTTGTCAAAATTTAAGTATCTGAAGATTTAATTTACATTAGTCAGCTTTATGTAAATTGGTCTTTAAAATTATACTAAAGAAACCTGATTCACTTAAAATGGTATAAAAATGTTCAGAAATGGTCTTTGATTCTTCCATAATCAAATTTTGAGGAGCATATTTTTTGACTGGAAAAGGCAAAAACAAATAAACTAAAATAGTGCTAAACAAAATATTGTTTTCTAATGTATGCCCCATAAACTCTGATGTTTGTATAAGGGCATTTATTAGAACATAATGTTGAAATGTTGCAATCTATCTCAAGGAAATTTTTTAGTGCAATATCAACAAATAAATATTAAATTGCAAGCATGGATTAATGGCAAGAAATGATCATAAATAAAAGTATGGTAGTGGTAGGCAAGGAACAACTCATGCAGATTTAAACAGTTATCCTCAAAAGAACTTTTTTTAGTCCAGCCTAGAGAAAAGTTCTGGGAACCAGACATTCATTCAACTCTCATTTATTAAATAGTATATATTGGTTAGCTACAACTCCAACTAAAGAATAAAAATACTGCTTTAATAAGAGACATTTATTTATCTGGGAAGAGACTAGCTTCAATATAATCAGACCTTCACGTTTTTTAGTTAACTTACAAAAAGTATTATCCAAATGTCAGAATTTAATGTATCAGCTTTACAAATCTTAATTTTTTAATACATAGAGTTTTTAAGATTTATTTATTTATTTATTTTAGAGAGACGGAAAGGGGCAGAGGGGGAATAGAATCTCAAGCAGACTCTCTGCTGAGTGGGGAGCATTACACAGGGCTCCATCCTAGGACACTGAGAACATGAGCTGAGCCGGAAATAGAGTCAGAGGTTTACCAACTGAACCACCCAGGCACATGTAATCATAGATTTTAAAGATAATAAGAAAATTGCTAAATTAGATAAAGCAAATCTTCCTTTCAACATTATAAACTCATCATTAAGTTTACCATCTAAATACAACATTATGTCTATTAGTACAAGGATCTGATGTGTGTTTAATAAATGAAATTATTTAGTTTTAGCTTTGGGGAATATATGACATTGTAAGTTCATTCAAGTTCAAAAAATGTAATTTTGACAAGTGATGTTGCTTTTATGACAATTCAATTACTTTGTATGCTTGGCTCTTTTATTTTCACCAACAAATTTGGATATTTAAAAGGGAAGTAGGAAAAAATGTTAGTAAAACCAAATGCTATTCAAATAAGTTACCTAGGGATGTCTGGGTAGCTCAGCGGTTGAGCATCTGCCTTCAGCTCAGGGTGTGATCCCAGAGTCCTGGGACTAAGTCCCATATGGGGCTCCCTATGGGAAGCCCGTTTCTCCCTCTGCCTATGTCTCTGCCTCTCTCTCTGTGTTTCTCATAAATAAAAAAGTAAAATATTTAAAAAAAAAAACAAGTAAGTTACCAGAATGCTTACTATGTACAAGTATCTTAGGCAGAGAACATACATAAGTTTTTGCTGTTGTCATGATTGTATTTCAAAATAATTTTGGATTTCGTGTGGAGAATGGTTTCAGCCAAATAAAGACTGGGATCTTGGTGAATGTATTGGCAGTAGTAATGAAGATTAAAATAAACTTGATAAAGAGATTTTGGAAATATAATTTTAAAAATCATTGGATTGATTAGGTCTCGGGGAAAGGATAAAAGGCAGAGCCAACATGGACTAGGAAACTGTTTACTTAAAAGTTGATTATGTTACTAACTAGTAAAGTGATTAAAAGATTTAGATACATTTTGGGTGGGAGGGTAAAACATGATGAGTTCTCAGTTCATATTTTAAGTTTGACACCTGTTCAGTAAGCAGTTGGCTATGCCAGGCTAGAACTAATTCAGGGAAAGAAATATTGATGGAAGAAAGAAATACAAATACATCTCACCAATGGATGTGAATAGAATTACACATACGGAGATGACAATCAGAGGAAACACTAACATTTGAGATAAAGGAAAAAGAACAAATGAATAAGATTATAAATGTGTTACTGAGGAGTTGGATTCAATACCAACTCCCCCCAAAACATTTTCAGAATGATGAAATTGTCAAAAATTATAAAAATGAGAGTTACCCACAGGATTTTGGAAGAAACTGAACATGAATAACCTTTGCCACAGTAGTTTTGTGAAGCAAAAACTAGACTGCAATGGGTTGAGAACTCTATGGGAAAGGAAAAAAAAAACAGAAACACAAAATATCAAAAAGGTTTTAATAATGCTCAGCTCCCATGATATATTTTTTCCCTTTATAGCTCTTAGAGGGAAGAAAAGATTCATAGGATCAAAGGCTCATGGTTGGAGAGAGGAACAAGAAAGATCAAAGTATGTTTAAATGATGATGGGGAAGAGCCATTAGAGAAAAAAAATTGAGAAGAGAGTGAAAAAATGATCAGTTATTTCACAATACAAGAAGAGACACATTTTAGAAAAGTTTGTTCTATATTTTCCTTTGTGACAATGGGGAAAGACAAGGAAGATTGTATAGATGGAGGCAGAGTATTAAATATTGAAGGACTTTCGCCTACAATGAAAGTATATTGATGAGTACAATGATAATAAAAACATTAAGAAAAACATTAAGTATGTATATGGTGCTTACTGTATACCTTCCATGGTTCTGAGTATAATATTTTTTTTTCTGTAGAAGGTAAATGAGATTTTTCTCTTTAGAATTATGTTATTTGCATGTAGGTGTGTAATAGGAGTAGAAGTAGAATAGGGGTAGGAACTAGAAAAGATGAGACAATATGAAATAGTAACTGGAAAATTACTGGATAGTATTGAGTGTCCAGTAGGACTAGGCAGCAGGAATCTATAAGGTCACAAAGCTAAGTGGTTAGAAGATTTTCCTCAGCTTTGCTTAGAAGCTCCTGTAAAAAAGGGAAAGGTAGAAATTGAGAACTCTCTCTTGTTAGAGTGCTCCAGGTACAAGTGAGGTCTGAGGTGTGCAATATCAGAGATAAAGGTTCATAAGGAAATGGAGTCAGAAGTAGTCTTGCAGAATGGAGGAAGGAACAGGTGTCAGTGAAGTTAAAGAAAAACAGAGGAATACTGATAATAATATGAGGCCGCTGTCCTAGACTGAACTGTTTTCATTTACGATTTCAGTTTTGGAGAAGCCCATGATCACAAGAGCAAAGCTGTAGCTATAGGAGAGGATGTTAAAGTAGAGTTGAGATTTAGGTCACTGGAGCTAAAGAGAGGTCAGGGAAACTTAACAAGTCATGCTTCAAGATTTGAAATCACCCCGGAAGACCCTGGAATCAAGAGGAGGACTACTGCCAGATGCTTTGAAGTGGGATGAGAGAGCAGGTCTGGTGGAAGCCTAAGTATGAGAGAGAATAAATTAAGTGATGACTCAATTCAGTAACAAATCTACTAATTTTTTAGTTCAAGAAAATAGAGAAAGCTTGTTTCACACAGAGAAAAAGAACTCATTTGTTTCATTTTACTTTTCATCTTCCAAATTATCCAATGCAAAGTCCTTCCTTGCCATCTTCTTCTAGCAAGAGCCAGCTTCATGTAGAATGATGTAATGGTGATAGCAAAAGCAAAGGATTTGCTATTTCCTAGGCATCACTCTGAAGGTTTACTTTACCCAAATTGATTTCACACTAACTAACCTTGTAAGGTAGATACTACTATCATTTCCAATTTGCAAATTTAAATAATGGAGACCCAGAGAAGTTAAGTAAGCTTGCCCACAATTACACCATTAAAAGGAGTAGATCTCTCATTTGATTAAGTATGAAAGCTTATCGGTAGATTGCATTAGGTGAGCCTAATAAGAGGAGAGTGTTCGTTAGTCTTTGCTTTTCTAATTAGTAGATTTAGTCTTGGGATCTGGGGTGATCATCAAAAACGATTTATTTCCCTGCCATGAGATCCCAGTCATTAAGAATTGGCCTCAGTTTCCTAGTACATCACTTGACTGTCACAATGAACCTATACTCTAAATGGCAGTGGATTTTGCCTCCTTATTTCTTGTCAGTTTTCTATCCCAAGTTTGTTTATTATATCAAATCTAGCTGAAATTGTGAGTGTGGCCATACCTTGGGCAGGTTCGTTTGAAGGAACTATGACAATTTCCATTGCCTGAAATCTCTACTTTCTACATCTGAGCAAAGGATTGGAACACTTGATATTAAGACATTCTATGTAACAGGGTGTTTGTCATACCCTTCATAGTGTAGAGGACATTACTGACCAAGAAAAATTCTCCAAAAACCTCATATTAGTTTCAATATATTAATTACACAGCATGTGTCAAACAAATGTTCCCTTTTCACGGGTGTTGTCAAGATTCTTTTCCTTTTACTTTTTCATCTTTACATTGGAGTCAGAATTCACGCTAATTAAATACCTCAAAATCACCCCATTTGTCCCCTGCAAACTATAAAGCAAACAAGAAGGCAAGTTGCATTAAGAGTGACAGTCCTATTATTTAGATAAGTAATAGAATATACTTTACATAAGAAATAATAATATCAAAGGGAGCAATAAACGGCAGATTTCAAAATGGAATTAAAGACAGAATAGATGTCTTTTCTCTCCCTTCTGTGAGGCACCAGGCTTCTCATATTAAATGTTAAAGGTTATATAAATAATGAAATGGAAGGTAAAAGCAAGGTATCGTCACTTAGGTATTTCTCAACAGACATCAATGAACTGGGTTATTTTAACTTTAGCTATTTTTCAATAAAAACACATCTCACTCATGGAAAATTAGAGAAGTCACCAGAGTTTTTGTGCCTTGTGATATTTGTAGTGATTTTAAAAGAAAGTATGTCAATAATTTAGAATGAAAAAAAGATGATACGGATATACTGGATTAGAAAGATAAAACTCTCTAAGTCAAATAAATCATCTACTTAATACATTTCTTTATTTAGTGACTTTTTCAAAGATAAACAGGAACATGTTCATCAAACTATAATTTTTAGTAGATTAGTATATTTAGCTCTCAGTCAACAGCTTCCAGGAATGATCTGGCTTGATATTTTTCTTGTCCCCTTATCTACCTTAGTATATAGAGTACTGTAAACCCTCTCTGACACATTCTGCTAATTTGTAGAAAGATAAAGAACCACAAATCAGATATGGCTTGCCATTGAAAGCCAACTAAGTCACAAAGGGCATCTGTCTGTTGCTGGAAAAGTTTTTGCATTTGTGAACATAAATTTATACTAACATTTACTATGAAAATATTCCAAGATGCACTATTATTTGGAGGATAGGTATAAACCTCTTTACTATCTCTATTAGAGGAGATTGTGTGGTTTATAAGGAGGAAATTACTGTCATCTGACCATTTCAGTAGATCACGGAAATATTCTTTTCTGCAGTACAAAGGTTTAGGGAAAAACTGTAGGGTGATATAATGTTCTAAATATCAACAATAATATGTTTCTCAAATATTTACAGTCATCAGCACTGACTTGGCATCTTTGAATTCTAAACAAGTGTATGGCCAAAGAAAAAGATTTAATAATGACCCTTTGTAGTGTGTCCACCCAAAAGCATGTTCAAGTCTCTTGGTTCAAAAATAGCAATTCAAATGTGTGGTGTTCTTAAGGAATTAATGACAAATAGGAAGGAGTAGATGGCCTAAGAAAGAGTTGAGGACAGTTAACTTCAGATGGTCATTAATCCCCAGGAAATGTTTTGTGCTTGTTATGGCCTCTAAATATTGAAATGGAAAATAATGCAGTGATATGAGTTCTTTTTCATTACAAAATTGATAGTTATAGCAGCAATTACTAAATTCCTATGGAGGTTTGCCCATGTTAACTTACTTAAGTGGGTTAATTACCTAACCTAACCTTTCTCGTGCTACTCATAAAATATATACAAATCATGAAAAATCAACTACTACCTAAAGTCCTGCCTGGCTGTTTATGGAATATAAATAATAACAGAAATGAAGTAAGTAGCAGGTACACTAAACATTTCATAAACTGTGATTATATCCAAACTTGACAACTCTCAGTTGTGCAACACTGGGCAAATTACTGTTTGAATTTAGTGTCCTCAACCATGTAATGTGGTAAATACTAAAGATAATATAGGAATGTTGCACAGATTAACTAGACCCACAAATATAAAGTCTTTAGCATAGAACATTGTACCTATTTAGGACTCAATAAATGTTATCTCAGTCCCCTTACTTCCCTAATCACTTGGAACTTAATTGGGTACCTAAGTGCAATGACTGAAACGATAGCAAATGTGCTCACTGTCCTCAAAGAGTCCTCAACATATATCAAATGTACTCCAAAGAAAAAGTCTCTCCAAATGTTCTGAGGGAAAAAAAGTTTATGAATTAGACTAGGTAAAAAGATAATATGTATTGAATAGCTAGCTAGCTAGACAGATTGATCCTATCTAGTATAGTCATAATGTACAACAGTATATTAAACAATCTGAGAAATCCTATCATGAAAAAAGCTTTCATTTTTAGAATTGTTTTTCTTTCATTGCTATGAAATGCTTATTAATATCCTTTAGGAAGTTCCTAAGGAACAGACACTGAGAAATACTGCTGACCCTTGAACAACATGGGTTTGAACCATGCACGTCTACTTATATGGAGTTGTTTTTTGTTTTTTAAGACTTGACAGCAAAAGACAAAAGATATTTATTTATAACTGCCCACCTCAGCCTCCACCAGACTGTATCAAAGGCAACTGAACACAAAGGTTACACCCAGTGCCTTTTGAGTATTTGGGGGTTCTACTGGGAATTTCCACAGCTCCTGGGGTCCCTAGACTGAACACGGCTCCTGGTAACCCATGTGCCCAGAGGGTGGTCAACTTAAGATCCCAAGGCTGGTAGGCCGGAGGCTGGGCTGAAGCAGAGGAATGTGCTCGGAGGGTAGGGATGGTTCTGTGCCGGGGGCCTTCTGTCCCCAGTGTTCCTGCTCCCCAACTCCTTTGCGTGCTTGGCTTGCGGGCTATACTGGGCAAGCCTTCGTCCTTGGGCCCCTATGGGCCAGGCACAAACTCATCCTCATTGGGGCACCCCAACCCTTCAGCCTCCAGAGGCCAGCATACTCACATGTGGCAGCTGCCAATGGCCACAGTCTGTTGTCTTACCTTGAGGTTAGGACAGGTGTAATGTGCTTCCTGGCTGCTACTGCCACCCTCAGGCCCACTCCACAGCTGCTATTGCTGAGCCAAGGTCACGGTGCCGCAGAACATTGCCTCCTGGAGCCAGCCCTCGGTATGCTTCTGTCCCAGTTAGGCTTGGCCCACCTATGATAGCATTTTTTTTTTAAATAAATATACATATGGTATTGTAAATGTACTTTTCCTTATAATTTTCTTAATAACACTTTATTTTCCCTAGCTTACTTTATTATAAGAATATAGTGTATAACACATAACATACAAAATATGTGTTAATATATTTATGTTATCAGTATGGTTTCCTGTTAACAGTAGGCTATTAATAGTTAAGTTTTGGGGAAGTCAAAAGTTATGAGCAGATTTACCAATGCACAGGGGGTTGGCACCCCTAACCTCTACATTGTTTGACAATCAGGATTACAATTTAATAGTTTGTTGATTGCATATATTCTATTAATAAAAAAAATCTTGAATTGTACGAGATTTGAAACCTACATATATTTGAAACCTGTGTACAACATTATCACATTTAAAAAAAAAACAACATTATCACATTTTTATGAAAACTAATACATGAAAGGATCATTCAGGATTAAACTGTCTGGTTTAATCAAAACCAGACCAGCAAAATAAAAAAATGAACAGCTGGAGAAGACTCCATGAAGGGGGCCACACTGGAGCTGAATCTTGAAATCCACACAGGATTTGAAAAAGTTACTTAATGGGATCAAAACTGGCTACCCCAAAATATGTCTCTTTGGCATGTGGCTATTTCGGGTAAGGAGGAAACTACTGTCATCTGACTAGAGCTGTTTTAAGAAACAGAAGACTTAAGATATTTTTCTTTTTTGCCTCTCCCATAGCTAACTAAAGAATTTAGATAGAGGATATGTTCTAGGAAGTGAACTATCATCAGAGATAACCACATTATAATATGAATTAGATGTGGTATAGGGAAGAACCTAGAAATGTCTGTTTACTAATTTCTCTTCCTGCCCCATTGTTTCTGTGTGGTCCAGCAAACATTTGTTTAGCAAATATTTACTCCTACTCTTCCTGTGGATTGCCTTCCTTCCCTTTGGGCCCAGACCCCTACCATTTCTCAATCCACGATGACATATATACCTCATTTTGCCTGTCTTTAGAATCTCTCATATTTATGAGGATTTCCTATACATATGTAATTAAATTTGATTTTCTCCTGTAATGTTTCATCTTAATGTAATTCTTAAATCAGCCAGAAGAATCACAAAGAATAGAGGAATATTTTTCCTCCTCAACAGGTATAGTCAGTAGGATAAATTTTCCTGGCTGGACATTGCTTTGACTCTGCTGCAGCTGAGAAATACTGGGACATCTGATAAAAGCTGGCAGGAGGTAAGACTTCTTACCATATCAACTTCTCAATCTCTGTCTGTGGGGTCCAATGAAAATGAAAGTGGTGACCGTCTTTTTTCTCTTTTTTTCTAAATTTAGATTAGGAGAAGAAAATGTCTGTGGAAATAGTTCCTTGGCTTTGCAGCTCTGGTAAATTTGGTAGAGCACTCTTGGTCTGACTAATTCATTTCCTTCTAGAGACGGTTACTGTTTTTCTTTGTTTTTGTATTATCATGAGGAGGAAAAACCATAGCATAGAACACAGGCATAGGCCATAACAGGTCTGCTATTTGAGCCTCACAGAGTGGTTAGTTCACAGTTCTCACCAGACCAGTGTCTGTTTAAACAAACTATTCTGTGGTTTAGTGTGTACATGTGATAAAGGCTACTGCTAAGGGGCATCTTGGAAGCAAAAGCCACAAAATTGGTGGGCATGGATGAAACACTTAAGAGCTGAAAGAGCATTTGCCACCTAACCAAAGACTCTCATGTTAGGATAAGTTGGTCACAGGATGGGTTAGATTAACACTAGATCACCTGCTGAAGTCAAGAAAATGTTCGTGTAATAAGGTACACTGTAAAACACCACATAATTTCCAACCCCATAACCCATTGCCATCCTTCCTAGGTGTCATTTTGGTTCTGACAGACTCAAAGCTTAGCTAAGTTGTTAATGTTCATATAAAGAAAGCTGGATGAGGTTTCTCTTTCGTTTTGTCCTATGTCTTGAGAGCTTGGCTTTATGACCAGTGAGAATGTTTTTTCTGGTCTTCACCAAAGGGTGCATATACCAGCATGTGTCTGGTGGACAGCTAAATACGCTGTGTATCCAATAAGTTGGTTGGTCAGAAGCATAAGGAACACCTGGACTTTTTATTGGTATCCCTTTGTCCAACGGTTCCAGTTTTCAGGGCAGGTTGTCATAAGTAGTTGTGGTCCATAAGGGACCTTTGGCATTTCTACCTTCATTGTCTTGATAATGCTGGGAAAGTCCCATTCCAGTAGCATCTGTCTAGTGTCACGGGTTAATGGATCTGTGGCGGGGCATCTTATGCCTTTGACAGTGAAGGCCTTTTGCTTAGTTAGGCTAACTTTGGGAGTGATTTCTGGATCTTGTAAGGGCTCCATTATTTGCACTCTCTTTTGAGGATGCCTTCTAAGTCCACAGGTAAGTCATAAAATCTTTGAGGATGCCTTCTGAGTCCACAGGTAAGTCATAAAATCTCATTGGTTTGAGTTGCTTGCAAGATTAATAAGATCCTAACTGTCAATAGCCAGAGGATGAATCCTTTAAATTGGCTATATTTGGGGAAAAAAAAATTTGAGCACTTTCATCCTGAACGATCTCTTATTGGTTTAACAATTAGCCTTAGGTACTCCTTTAATAAGGCAGAAGAGCAGAAACTAGACTTAGAACAAAACTCAAAGTCCATTCAGACCCTTTCCTATTTGCCTTCAGACATTTGCAGATACTGTAAAAAATCAGGACATTGGAAGTATAGTTATCCTCCATTTAAGAAAAGAAGAAAATACTTGAAAGCAACTTCCCTTATCTTACAGATACTTGCAAAACTTAAAAACACAAGTCTAGAAGTAATCTAAAGTCCATATATTCCTTCTTATCAATCCTAAAAGCTCCCTTATTTATCTCAAAAGGTTTGCAAAGTATTGGCCTTAGGAAACCAAAGTCCTTGCAGGAACTTCCATTCTTTTTCTGACCCTTAAAGCTATAAATCTTTCCATGTCTTTGAATTATAAACATCCTAAGAAGTATCTAAACAATGCCCACACTCACCTGAGACTAAAAGAATTTTTTTAAAAAAAGAGGACTTTTAAAAAATACAAACTACAAAAATGACTCTCTTGTTCAAACTTTAGACTATAGCCTCCTTAAGATTACTTCCAGGGACAACAAATCTTAAAAGTCCTCTCCACAAATAGTAAAAAATCTTTAGCCATCTGAGTGAATTTATTTATTCCAGCTGTTATTTATGAATTAGTGAGCTTTATATTGTTGTATTACAGAAGCTCTAAGATCTCTGTGTTCGTTTCTACATACATCTACATTATAGATAATATATTTTTCTGCCTTGGGATGGTATTGCCGAAATCGCTTTGTAAAATAGCCCTATTTAAGTGGCTTAAAGAAAATTAAGCACTTATACTAACATTCTCAAAAATAAAGCAGAAATTTAGTTCAAGTGAATTTCAGGTTCACATGATCTGGCAAAACAGTCAATATCAAAGTTAATTTCAGGTAGACATGTTTGGGGTGCCTGGCTGGCTCAGCTGGGTAAGCATCTGCCTTAGCTCAGGTCATGATCCAGGGTCTTGGGATTGAGTCCTGGATCGGGCTCCCTCCTCAGTGAGAGTCTGCTTCTCCCTCTCTCTGTCACTCTCCCCTCTGCTTGTGCTCTCTCTCTCTAAAAAATTAAATAAAAATTTTTAAAGAATTAAGATAAATAAACAAAATAGACATGTCTCACTTTCTAAAATTCCACCTGGATTTTTTTTAAATTTTTATTTATTTATGATAGTCACACAGAGAGAGAGAGAACGGCAGAGACACAGGCAGAGGGAGAAGCAGGCTCCATGCACTGGGAGCCCGACATGGGATTCGATCCCGGGTCTCCAGGATCGCGCCCTGGGCCAAAGGCAGGTGCTAAACTGCTGCACCACCCAGGGATCCCTCCACCTGGATTTATTACTTAAATAAATTCATATTATTTCTGTTGCAAAAGTTTCCAGTAAAAAAAAAAAAATAACTTAAATGATGGTCGATTTTGTCTAATAACTCATGAAGCTTTTGTGAGTAACCTGAACACAGTTGTTGGGAATAGATAATTGAAATAAATGCAACTGTGATTAAAATTTTTAAGTGAGCCTTTTAGTAAAATACATGTTTTTATGGTATGTGTACTTTAAAATAATTTCCAAAATCTTTTTGGTTACCTGAGACTTAGAGTTTTGCTAACTAAGATGATGAAAATTTGTGGAATATCTTGGGCCATTTCCAAATAAGGTAAAATAATGATTAACATTCATTCCTGAGCATAGGTTTATCCACTTTTGGCTTCCTTATTTCAGAGAAGCTAAAGATAAATTTGGGTCTGTCCATAAACATGTTTTATGCTTTACTGATAGATTGTATATGAAGAAACACATTTCTGGAAATTATGGAATGTATTTATAAATTTGCCAACCTAAAGAGTGCTAATGTAATACACGGTTCACAATTGCTTACTTCTTAGTTCTTACTAGAAATTACGGTTTTTTTAAAAGTTAAAATTTTTTGTTTGAAACACTACTGTTGCTTTTTAATGTTTTGTTTTCCATATATGAGGATACTTTTTCTCTTAAGCCAACTATGGCTTGCAATTTGGTAAATTATACATTTGTAAGCAGAATGGAAACAATTATCTCTCTCTCCCCAGCTGATCACTCCAGAATCCAGAAATTGTCACTGAATATTCTTTTTTTTCATGGCAATATGTTTATTTGCATAAGTTCAATAAGAATCTGTTATCCTTGTAAAAGAATCCAATTGGAAAGAGTGGTGATATTACCAACTTTTGACTGGAATGTCGTATTTGAGAGAGATGTACATGTACTCAGGTATGACCAGAACAGCTTTAAAGAACTAAGGTTGGTTTTATGGGCCAAAGAAGCTCCTTGGATACGTTGGTCTGATACTTGCTTACAGAATTCCCAGCAGCCTTACCAGGTGAGTAAATAAGGTCACTTGTGGCAGGTACAGGAACCTCAAAAGAGAGGAATTAACCCAAATCTATTTGTATTGCAGACAAAATCTGAGCACGTATTTAGCTTGGCCTCTCAGCATTATGAGGCTGATAGAAGTTCAATCTGGAGATTCCTTATAATAAGGTCCAGCAAAGTAGATTTTTTTTTTAAGATTTTGTTTATTTATTCATGAGAAACACACAGAGAAAGAAGCAGAGACACAGGCAGAAGGAGAAGCAGGCTCCATGTAGGGAGCCCGATGTGGGACTGGACCCTGGGTCTCCAAGATCAGGCCCTGGGCTGAAGGTGGTGCTAAACCACTGAGGCACCCGGGCTGCGTGACTTTTTTTTTTTTTTTTTAAAGATTTCATTTATTTATTTGACAGAGAGAGAGAGATCACATGGAGACAGAGTGGCAAGGAGAGGGAGAGGGAGAAGCAGGCTTCGTGCTCAGCAGGGAGGACCTGAGGTCATGACCTGAGCAAGGCAAATGCTTAACTAACTGATGCTTAGCCAACCTTAACCCAGGTGTCCCTCTAGCAAAGTAGGTTTAAAAGAGTTATATGATCAATCAATATTTTTGCCACACTTATACAAATAATCAGGCCAAACTTATTGAAACCAAACTTATTTTGCAAAGTAGTCTTACTTTGGCTATTTTTGATAGAAATTAGGATGATTATGACAATAAAAAATTATGTTTTAATAGCATAACTTGGTGGATATTGTCCATTATAAACTGAACTAGATTCTGAATTCTTTTAGTTCCCTCCATGTTTGGATACAACTCTCCAAAATATCATTCTCAATTTTTTTCTACCCTTCTGATTTAGAGAACTAAAATTGCCTTTTTTTCTTGAAGCCCTGCAAACTGAATATGAACAACTTGACATAAATTTTACAGATAGCCACAACACTCATATATGGATAATCTTTGTACCAGCTGCTGTTGGGCTACTCAGAAAGTTTACTTGAACACCTGTTAACATCATCACAGACATTCAAACGAAAAAACAAAACAAAACAAAAAAAACTTTGCCTCTGACATCTAGAAATCTTCTTGACTGGCTCAGAACTCAGAAATTGTTTTATAATTTGCTTCAATCATTAATCATCGTTTTTCTTTTTTTTTCCATGGAAATGTCTCTTATTTAATATGTGATTACTTGAACCACCAGCCTAACTTTGCATCATCACCTTCTGAAATGAGTTTAACTGATCTATTAAATGAAAAAATCTACCAAGTTAACTTCAGGACTGTGAAACTTCTTGGACTATAGGAGAGGAAAATATGCCACCCCCAAATGTGCTCTTTGGCATGTGAATTATTTTAGTATAAAGGAAGAGTGCTCAACTCTTTGAATATAAAGGATCCCATTTAAACAAATTTTATTCATAGGTTCCTTCTGGACCCTATCCAGCCTAAACTACACTCAATCCAGTTCTTAAATTAGACCCAGTCCAACTCTGGCCAGACACCAACAGTTCCCAACATGTATTAGTAAACAGAGACTATGGACTGGATTCTAAAGACTGGAGAATTCCATACTGAACCAAATGCTAGAAACTCAGATTGTTGAAGGGAACATCTGCCAGCTCAGAATGACCCACCAAGCCCTGGACTTGAAATCCATTTAGGCCTAGAGCTTAACCAAAGAGAGGAAAGCTCAAACTGAGAGGAACTTACCAATAGCTCCAGGAAATGGTGGGAAAGACCATGAACTCAAAAGTCTTCTCAGGGTGTCCCTTCTCATTGTCCCCAAATGCTGACAGAAGTTCACTTCGATCTCATTGCTGCCACCAAATCTATTTTTAAAAAACATAAGTTCAATTGGATAAATTTGAAGACCTAATTGGTGTTATTCAATGATTCATGAACTGGGTAGTATTCCTTTTAGTAAATAAACAAGTGCTCTAAAAAGTTGTACAAAATGAAAGATTTATACAGATGGAAGGTGTGGTAAGGAAGCTCTTAGCAAATGAAAAGATTGTTTCAGGCCAGGTGAACATCTTTTGGGAGAAGGGGACTACGACAGGGGTCATATTATGCAGATTATATCACCGGTACCACTCAGGAAACACCAGATTGACCATTTAAAGGGCACATTTCTGAGAGAGGTTGAAGCTTCATTGAAGTCCTTTGGCTAGTGTGGCAGCAAACGACTCAATTTTGGGCCTGTTTGCCTTTTGTTTTGTTTGTTTTGTTTTGTTTTTTTCCCAACAAGTTCATTATGACCTATCTACCTCTCCACTCCTATCTCCCACCACACCCACACTCTACCTTATAGCAAATTGCTAACCACCCTCCTCTACCCCAACCTATCCCCACACATACACATGATACATACAGAAAGCAGTATAGTACAGTGCTTTTGAATTCATATTCTGGAGTCAAGCTGCATAGATTTAAATAAATCTATTTAAATAAATCCTAACCAGTTAACTTCTTTAAATTCACTATATTTCATTGGGAATATTAATGCCCCTAACTTCCAAATTTGCTTAGAAAATTAAATGAAATAATATTTATAAAGCACTTAAGAAGTAAGTGCTAAATATAAACTATTATTATTATTAATATCATTATTATTACTTGTGTCATGGTGACTATGATTATAAGAAGGAGGTGGTGGCCTACTTGTGGCATTGCCTCTTCCTATCACACCAGTTATTCACTTCTGTGACAACTTTTTATGTCAATTTTATTTGGCCAAGAGATGCCTAGGTAGATGGTAAAACATTATTTCCCAGTGTGTCTATGAAGGAAGAGATTAGCAATTGAATTGGTGAATTGAGTAAGAAGATGGCCCTTCCCAATTTAAGTAGCATAATCTAGTCCTTTGAGGGCCTGAATAGAAGGAGGTAGAGGAAGGGTGAATTCTCTTTTGTCTGCTTGAGCTGAGATACCCAATCTTCTGCCTTCCGACATTGGTGCTCCTAGTTCTCAGGCTTTCAAATTCAAATACCTTTGCTTCCTAGGCATCAGACTTGGACTGAATTTCATCATCAACCTTTCCTGGCTTTCCAGCTTCCAGATGACAGATTGTGGCACTTCTTGGCCTCGACTAAGCCAATTTCTATAATAAACATGTATATGTATTTATAGCCTTTTGGTTCTGTTTGTCTGGAGAACCCTAATATACCTACATAGTTACATTTGCCCTTCATATTCAGTTCAGGTATCAACATTCTCTAAAGTTCTGGGTTGAGTGAAGTATAATGCTCCTATAATACATATGATTCTATAGGTTAAAGCAATAAATTTCCTTGGGATAGCCTGCTTGAGTTGTCTGGCTTCTACACTATTTTATGAGTAAGTACCTCAAGAATAGAGATTATATCAAATTTATCTGAGTATCACCATTACTTAGCCCATTGCCTTGCTTATATTATGTGTTCAATATCTCTCCTGTGGAAATGAGTTCCCTGAAAACAAATTATCAACAATTCGTACTTGCCAGTGTTGCTAGTATCATGATTTTAAAAGACAACACAAAGAGTAAGATAAATTGAACCTAACGTATCCAACACTCCTCATTTCTTTCCCCTATTCTTTTACATAAAAAATTCCTAATATTAGGCTCTTCGGGAAATTGGGTCAAAATTCCAGTCTTCCTGGCCTTTGCTTCTGGTCCAGTTTTCTTATCTTACACATTCAATATTCTCTCTTACATTGTGCTGTGAACAGCCGGCAACATGATGACACACCACTGACTGCCTCCAACATGCTTCCTAACAGCTATCTTCACAAATAAAATTTAAATTGAAACTATTCCAAAAAACATCCATGACCCCAAGAAGATTTATCAGTTCTCCTGGTGTATGTAGTAAATGAAGTTATTATTCTCTTTCCACACAAATTCTGTCTGACAGATGGTGTTTTGTTATTTTAGGAAAGAAACAGTCCACTGAGTCTTTAAGGGTTTCTTTTAATAGTCCCATTGAAACATTTCCATAAATCTTTTGTTTCTCTCTAAAAGAACACATGTAATAAATTCTTCCTTGGTCTAACTAGAGAGAAACTGGCATCTCTTAGGGTTATGAAGATGAGATTAAGAGCACTGATATGAAAGACCTCTGTCAGCCATCAATACTTTACAAATATGTGTCTAAATAAGGAAACTCATGTTTTCCAAGTGAGTGTCCTAAGGGATATTTCTTCATATTATCTCCATATCTCCATGGACCTAGTCATTTAAAATTGTTCTTGTCATTCAGTTATCTCTGCTTTCCCAGTGTGAAATGCTCCTCAGATTTTTCAAATGCTGGATGATAAAACTGAGTTTTATACTTATTATTATCCTTCACTTTACAAGAATACAGAGAGTCAGAGTTAACCTCACCTAGGAAATGAAAGGCCCATCTGAAAATCTGAACTAAAGAGATGATATTGCTTTACTAATGAGTCCCAGGGGAGAACAGCCATGTGTCATTATTGATACATATCATAAGGGCCAGGTTATATAATCCAAAATTATAGATGATGACCAATGGGGATTATCACTTAAGGCCATTATGGAATGATAGCACTCAAGGGAAGGCAACGAGAGTTTCTGAAAAGCCAAAGAATGTCCAGGCTACAGAAGTTTATACTTACAGAAAAAGACATGTTGAGCATTTTTTTCTTTGATTTGTTGAACATAAAATGCCTAATTTGTCATTTTAAGTGGATTGAAAGAAAAATCACTATATTGAATTAAATCACGGTTGAAATTAGCAGTTTTTCATTGGACATATTTTATTTTTTATTTAAATTCAATTTTCCAACATATAGTATAATACCCAGTGCTCATCATATCACTTGCCCTCCTTAATGCCCATCACTAAGTTAGTTATATTATCTCTCCCCACCTCCCCTTCCATAACCCTATGTTTGTTTTCCAGAGTCAGGAATCTCTCATGGTTTGTATTCCTCTCTAATTTTTCTCCACTCAGATTCCTCCCTTCCCTTATGATCGCTTTCACTCTTTCTCATATTCCACATATCAGTGAAACCAGATGATAATTACCTTTCTCCAGTGGACTTACTTCATTCAGCATAATTCCCTCCAGTCCTATCCATGTCGATGTAAATGGTACATATTCATCCTTTCTGATGGCTGAGTAATATTCCATTGTGTGTGTGTATATATACATACATATCTTCTTTATCCATTCATCTGTGCAAGGACACCTCAGTTTCTTCCACAGTTGGGCTATTATAGACTATGCTGTTATGAATATTAGGGCGCAGGTGCCCCATCATTTCAGTACATCTGTATCTTTTGGATAAATACCCAGTAGTGCAATTGTTGGGTCATAGGGTAGCTCTATTTTTAACTTCTTAAGGAACCTCCATACTGTTTTCCAGAGTGGCTGCACCATTTGCATTCCCACCAACAGTGCAAGAGGGTTCCCCTTTCTCCACATCCTTGCCAACATCTTGTTTCCTGTCTTGTTAATTTTAGCCATTTTCACTGGTGTAAAGTGGTATCTCATTGTGGTTTTGATTTTTATTTCCCTGGTGACAAGTAATGTGGAGCATATTTCATGTTCTTGTTGGCTGTATGTAGGTTTTCTTTGGAAAAATGTCTGTCCTTGAACATATTTTAAATGTATTAAATAGTAAAATAAATATGAATCTTATGTTTTATGTGTATGGCTTTGTAAAAATGTAAATAAGCTAGACTGATTTGATATATTTTATACATATTTAGATTCTAACTTACCATCAGTGGTCTTTTAAAATTGGGAGTATAAGGTATCCGAGTCACACAGTCTGAGTGTGCTAGCTAAAATAATTGGTCGTATAAATTTGTGCAACATTTTTTGAGCAGTTTCTCAATGTCTAACACTAAGTTTTTACGAAGTGCACACACATTTTTGATCCTATAACTCCACTGCTAAAAGTTGGCTTCCACCTGGAGCAAAAATTCATACTCACAATATGATTATTGAAATATGGCAAAAATAATTCAATAACAACAGACTACAGACACAGTGGCTTTGGAACACAATAGTAATCAAAGTGTTTAGTTACTTATACAGCTTTTCTTTTCCTCTGAAGGGATTCTAAACAAACTAGTCTCCCTCACATTTTCCACTGAACTGATTAAATTTTTGTGCTATAGTGATGCTACATAAATGTTAACTTCCATACAGTATAGTTATATATTTCATACTTTTATAAAGTACTTTATAAAACATTTTGCATCAAAGCCCTCTACAGATTTGAGGACTTTTATGTTCCAACTTTTATGAAGTTATAGTAATATGCTGTCATACTCTGTCCATCCTAATTAAACTCACTAAGACTGACAAGGAAGTAGATCCCAGGCTTCAAGCACAAGTCTCATGATCAGTCATTGCAGTAACACCTGTGAAAAGCAGGGTGACCCTAGAGAACTTGCCTTAGACAGTCCAGGTCTGGGAGCATTTTCCTGAAGTAGTTACTAAGAGTGCATCTGGACTCTTAAAGCTCCCCTGTTGGTTCTCACTAATAGAAAGAGTATGTAAGGCAGCACTGCTGGTGATTTACCATCAGGTCACTAGAAACAGGGACCTACTGTATAACTTGTGTTGTCAAATAAAAATGCCTAGACTCATATAAAAAGTGTCTCTTTTCTTTTGTCACCTTATAACAATACTCAGGTTCTCACCCAGTGTTTATCTGGAAGCTTCCATTCCTGCCTACATCAAAGTCAAGTTAGGCTCATATTAGGCAGAAGTACATGCAATTCATAAGTCAATTCTGTATATTAGAAGGAATTCAATATTCACAATTTCATATTCTTAAGCTTCTATATCCACTATTTGGTATTATCCTACCATCATGCTATAGGACGTGGTTTGGTATCTTAGTTTTGTTTCGTGTTTGTGTTTTCCCTCCAAGTGCATGCAAAGCATATCAGACTGAGATCCAATTATCAAAAAGGAAAATAAAAAAAATAGACTTGTGCTGATAGGCATCAATAGTTGCTAAGTGGTTGCTAAATAGTTGCTGCATCATACTTGTATTTTTGTATATATTTTTTCCTTTCCTTTCAAAACAGGTTTTTATCATTTAAATCATTTTGTTTCCAAAAACAGTAATTGAACTTAACCATCCAATTTTTATTTTGTTAACTTTATCTCTCATACCTATATTACTAATAGAAGGGGCTAATTTACAAAGGGCTTTTATGCCCTGTTAAAATATTGGTGATAGGCAGCCATTGAGGACTTTATGTTTGAAATACTTTTCCCAAATGGTTTGTCGCAATAATGCCTCCCTAAATGACTTAGATACTAATCTCCTAAATGAATAGCAAATCAGGTGCTTAGTCTATACCTGAAAAATATTCAGGATTTGCCAATATTGCGAAGAATGTGAAGTACTAAGTGAGGCAGTTAGTAAGAAAGGGGATCTTCTTCTCAGCGGCCATAAAGATAAGAACTGAAGTTCTTCAAACTACACTTAGACAGGTGTACCTTGACCAACAAATTCTGAGGCCACAGAACTTTCTTGGATATTGGCTAAGTAAAATCAAAATAAAGCAAGGTTTGTAACATAGACTTGAGAGGACTTTGGGATAAAGAAAAAAAGAAATTTTCTTTTTTTTTTTTTTTTCATCCGTATCCACTGATACGGATTCTCAGTGCTGGATAAGAGAGAATTGATGGCAATGATGGCAGAAATTGAATCTCCCACAAAGTGATCCCTGTAGAGAAGGAGGGTAAAAAGGTAGCAAGAGAGTCAAGACTATTTCAATCATTCCATATTTGTTTTATGACCATTTCATTCTAGACATTTGAGATGGAGAGAAAAGATGCCATCCCTGAATACACAGAACCTTTAACCTGACATAAGTAAGAGTTGTTCATTCATTCATTTATTCACTCGTCCTCTTAAGTCTTCAACCAAATATCTGCAGGAATAGAGATAACTGAATAATGGGGAATTATGGGGCATCTAATTACAGGGTGTTGGGGAGGACTTAGAATAGGAATTGGGCTTGTGTAAGGTGATTTTGACAAGGATTCAAAGAAGTTCTATATGAAAATGCTATCAGGAAATGGGGTTATTCTATGTTGGGTATCTAATAATTCTTATCCAGAATGCAAGAACAAAGAGAGGCTAAAGCAATGAATGAAAAAGAAACATCAGTGAATCATGTTAGCCAGGATAGGGATAATGATCCATCTTTGTGGTTTGAGTGACACCTTATTTTTATCTTGATTCATCAGAGTGGCCTTGTCTGACATTGGTGTTCTGTGGGATGACCCAATGGAAAAACACCAAGGCTTTGCTCTAACTGCCAGGCTGCCCCAAACTCTCAGGAGTGTTTTTATTTTTTATGTCATTTATTCAAGAAACATCTATAAAATATCTGTTATGGATATGCCCCTAAAATTATAAGTACACATTTGATAGTCTCATTCTTAAAAAGAATAGCTAAGTTTAAAGTTACAGACTATAAATTAGAATTATATGTTGATGAAGTGGCCTCAAATGAAGGAATTTTCAGGGTGGCAGGAAATATTCAGTGAAGGCTCCACAGAAGAAATGGTATTTAACTGAGTGCTGAAAGATGCATAGGTTTTGAAAGTTTCAGATAAGGAAGAACACTGGGAGCAGAAGTGGCAACCGAAAAAGTCCTAATAGGTAAGAAGTACTTTGAACACATCAGTAAGTCTGAGAAAGGACCTCACACATTAGGCTGAAGAGTTAATACTTTTTTTACTTTCCTTTAACTATAAAGAACTATGGAAGCATTTCATACAAAGAATATCTGTGATCACATTGGTACTTGACCAAGTATTTAAAGTGGGTTTAAAAACATTTCTTTATAAATGTATTTATTTATTTATTTATTTATTTATTTATTTATTTATTTATTTATTTATATGAATAATTTGGAGAACTAAATAAGATCATACCAAAAGAGCCTAGTACAGGATCTGGCATGATCTGGGTGCATAGCAATGCTCTCATCACATGGGTTCTCCTCTTGCTCCCAGGGAGGATGTTAATCCTGTGGAAGGAAGGGCTGCCAGATGAGAAGAAACTATAGTCATGGAAGAAAGACTGTTTCAAGGAGACAAAAATGATTTAGTGTCTTTAGTAATTTCACTTGGTTTCAGAGAAGGATAAAAACAATTATGAGATCACACGTCAGTGATGAGTATTCTCTGGTTTTACAAAGCAGACATTCTTTCAAAACTTTTCATAAGGCCACCATTAAATATAAAATTTTAAATAGTCTGTCAGCAAAACATTATTAAATGCTGAAAAGCACCAGCAAAGGAAGACATGGCAACTTCTGAAAAGGTCTAAAATAGGATGGATTCTAATCTTTCTTGGATAATTTAAAAGGGATCTTGTGTGATGATAAGGAAATGAAGTAGATGACCTCTCGATGTCCTTTATAGACTAGAAATTATCCGATAATGCATTCTAATAAGTACTTGTAGTTAACAAAATAGGAAAGGGCTTCATTTTGAACTCTGTTATTTATTTTTTTTCTGTAGAATAAGGATTGATTTACCTTAAAGTTAAATAGGGTGTGAAATTGGTTCTTAAGTTTTTTTTAAGCAAAAAGGTTATCTATTATTTTTAATTTTGTATGATTTCACACATAATATATACTTACTTTGAAAAAATTTGAAAATATAATAATTTCCAAGTAAGAAAAAAATCACCCATAATTTTATCATCTATATACGTTTTTGTTTAACAGTTTGGTATCTACTCATCTATTATATTTAATACAAGAAATCAGTACAGGCAACATTCAATTCATAGCTAGCCCTCCCTGGATTCAATTCATTCTTCAATGGCCCTGCCTGAATTTCTACTCCTTCAAAAAATATTCTTCCTTTTCCTTCTCATCACATCCACTCTCACCTATCATCATAAATCAGAGTGTCTTTTAGGTCATTTTACAATTCTGTTCACCACATCTACATTGAAGGACAGTGAATAGCAGGGTTGAGGAAAGACAGCATCAATTGCTTTTTATTTATCAAACTACTTTCTCCTCCCTCAGAGCTTTATGTACCATTAAATGCAGTCCGTTGAAAACTGCCCACAAAAATGTTCAAGGAAAAAAATGGTACAAACAACTCAGGGAAACCACTTAGCCGTCTGGTATATAAACATCAAGGCTGTAGACAGCTCTCTAGAGATAATGGACATCAAAATAAAGAGAGGAATTCTCCTGTATATAATTCAATACAAAATCACACATTCTACTGCATTACATTAGTGGCAGCAAAAATTGCACTCAAGGACTTAATTCTGAAGCAAATGGATTTAAATTTTTATATTACTTGTAAGTCTTTCAATAAGGAAATTGAAGATAGTGTCAAAAGTGACACAGGTTTTAATTTTAGGAAAGTTCCATCCAATGTGTACCAGGCATGATTAGAATAAATTAAAAAAAAAAACAAAAATATAATCATGTCTCTATCAAGTTTTCATCTTTGGTTAATAAAAAGGAACTCAGTTAAAAAGGAGACAACTTGGGACACGTGGGTGGCACAGTTAAGCGTTCAACTCTTGGTTTTGGATCAGGTTGTGATCCCTGGTTGAGAGAAAAGCCCCACATAAAGCCCCACATCAAGCTCCACACTCACATGAGGCATGGAGTCTGCTTGAGTTTCTCTCTCCTTCTTCCCCTTCCCTCATCCCTCTCTCTCAAATAAATAAATAAACCAAAAAAAAAAAAAAAAAGGGAAACACTTTTCCACAGCACCTAAATGGAGTAGCCATTTGTTCTGGGGAGATCTTTGTTTTCTGCTAAGTGGCTGTTTCCTTTTTTGCAATTATCCTATTATTTGGCACGTTTGGGGGTAATCATTAAATGTCTTGCACAGTGCTAAATACTTTCTATGGTGGTAAAGACTCTATATGCAACATCTCATTTAATCTTCATTATAATCTTAAGGTAAGTAAAATTATTATATGGATTTTATATTTGAGGCAGCAGATTCCCAGAGATTAAGTCATTTGCTTATGTCACACTTCTAGTGAGTGTGACCAGGCAGTCTATCATCAGAACCATCATGGCTAATGCCTGAATAGATTACCTAACTTATTCTCTTTAATAATATTTTAAAATGGAAATAATATTTGTCACCAGCATATCCCACGTGTTTGTGTGTGTGTGTATGTGTATATATACATATATTTACTTTGGGGGGTGATGGATATGTTTATTACCTTAATTTTGCTGGTGGCTTCACATAAACTTTTTAAAATTTAATTTTAAATTAAAATTTTATTAAAAAAATAAATAAAATTTTATTTTAATTTTATAAAATTATAAACCTTAAATATTTGTGACTCATTGTATTTCAGTTATACCTTAATCATTTTTTTAAATGAGGTCTATTTTCTTATATAAAGATTGAGAGTTTGCTCCATGAAGGGAAATACAAAGAGTCTCAACCAGATTGATATAATAAGTTAAAGGAAACTTCTTGGAATCAGAAGGTGCTAATGCAGCACAAGCACCAATTCTAATCAGTATGAATATTCAGTCAATATGTTGTTATTATTAGTAGTAGTAGTAGCAATAGTAGTATGGAAACCTAGGAATGGAAGAGAAAAGAGAAATGAAAAAGCTATTTATCTTTTATTAAGTATCTGCTTATTTTACACATTGTGTCATACTCTAGGAAGATGGGGAAAGGAATAGGGAGGGTAACTAGAAATCTTAATTTTCATCCATGCAATAAAAATATACTAATGATCCAATATTAGATCAGGCTTTGTAGGAAATACTGGGGATGTAAGATGTACAGATACAATTCAGGCTTTTACTAAGCTCTTTTATACAGGTTATTATGGAGCACTTTTATAGAAGTAATGCAGTATACCACAGAACATAAAAGAAAGACACCTGGTCCAGCTAATAGTAGAGTTGAGTTAAAAGCAGGAAAATTTCCTAAGGACAATGTCTTAAAAACTTAGTAAGGAATGGTCTGATTAAGATGGTGGGAAAGTGCACTAATAACAGGGAACAGTGTGTGCTAAGGCACATATTTGACAGTGCAGACAATCTGGATAATTTCAACCATTTCAGTATGGCTTCAGCATGAGCAAGATGAAATGATAAAGGAGGAAATCAATGGGACAAATATGGTTGTAAGTGATCAAAAAGAATTCTATATCTAATGTTAGGGCATCCAGATTTTATTATGAATAATAAGAAAGTGAAAAAATAAGAATGGATTTAATTTGTGTGATCTACTTCAGTGATTTCTGTTTTTATTCTGTATCTTTTTTTAAATTTATTTTTATTTTTATTTTTTTTTATTCTGTATCTTCACAGACTTTGGGGTGCCTGGGTGTCTCAGTTGGTTAAGCAACCAATTCTTGATTTCAGCTCAGGTCATGATGTCTGGGTCCTGGGACTGAACCCATGTCTCACCACTCAGCAGGGATTCTGCTTCTCTCCCTCTTTCTTTGTCTCCCCTCACCCTCATTCTTTCACTCTCTCAAAAATAAATAAATCTTAAAAAAATATATTTACATGGTCTTTGAAATGTATGTAATAAACTATGCAAAGGATATCTATTTTAGAAGAGTTATAACAGAGTAAAACTAGTTTGAAGACAGAAGGTGCTAACATCTTCCTTCTGTGAGAGCTCTAGTATTTTGTCTCACCACAGAAAATCAGCAAAAATGTGAACCATTTTGGATGTTTGTTGTATGGGAATAGCTTTTCTTATGGGGCCAGCATTGACTAGAATTTACTAGTATCTTAGAACCATGAAATCATAAAATATCAGATCTGAAAAAAGTCTGAAATCATCTATCCCAATTCCATTTATAGATAAGAAAACTTGGATCAGAGACAAGTGAATTCCCTATAATGTCACATAATCAGAAACCGGAAGAGCAAATAGTACAATATACGACTGCCACTACCTAGTCCTGGTCTCCTTAATGCTCACTAGGCTGCTTAGCCTGCAACATTTTCAATACCCATTACTGACAGTTGATGTTAAAATATTATTGATAATCATTTGAAAATTAGCATCTGCAATATTTAGCATATAAAAATCATATGAATGTACCCCTGAAACTAAAGTAACACTTTGTGTCAAATATTTTTCAATTAAAACAAAACAAAACAGAACAAAAACCCATATTACTTCGTAAAAACAAAGAAATCACACAAAGCTATTTAAACCTTTGAAGCAAGACTGAAAGAATTTAGCTTTTCCAAAGTTCCTTGTCACATGGTTACAACAAAACTTACACATGAAAAATTTTCAACTTGAGGTAATCATAAAATGCACATCTAGTTCAAGATGGCAGATATCTTTTTTCTTCTTAAAAGTCTATTAAATTGATTTCAAATAAATAAATACTAATAATAAGGATGTTTAGAACAATTATTATGAAAAGGGGTTTGAGATATTCTAAGGAGCATGACAAGTAAAGATTCCAATTACATAGGCTTGATTTTTATGTCTCCCCCAAACAAAATAAAGACTATCCGAAGTAGAGATATTTAGACTCTTAAAGCTCTTTAATTTCCTCACTATTTAACTAAAGATAGTGGGTAGAACCTTAAACTGAGTGTCTCCACTGTCTTTACTGTCGAAATAGTTTAATCCAAGAAAGCTAATGACAAAGATCCCATTTTCCTTTAAACATATAAGCACTAACTGAGTAATAGAATCTCAACATTTGAAGGAATCTTAAAGAGGATGTGTCCTGTCACTATACTTTAGTATGTGGAAAGTACAGCACAAAGACATAGATCTATGTATTTGAACTCAAGTTCCTGTGTCTCCCAAGACAGGGCTGAAGGGCTGCCTGTGTCCCTAATTTCTATAAATATGGCCACTTGACTTCTTTCCTTGACAACTCTCTTCCTGACTCTTCATATAACATATATTGGCAAGTTCTCTCAAATTTATGTTTGAGCTAGATCTCAAACCTGCTCACTTTTCCCCCATTTTAATTACATCCATGCTAGTCATAAGTCAATAATAATTTATCACGTTTCCAGTGTGCCAGATACATTTGCACTGACTGGTGTGACAGTCCCAACACTCAACAAGCTTAAATTATAGTGGAAGTAATAATCTGAAAAAAAAACTAAATAAATCAGATAACAGAGTGATATGTGATATAGATAAAATAAAATCCCAGTTTAGATCATCACTTTTTCAGGAATTTGTAGGAGATACCTTTCTTTCACACTTCAAGAGTGCCAAGCATCTCTCTGGTGACATTACCTACTCTGCTTTGTCATTATGGTTTCTTGTTACTGCAGTCACTCCCAGGTAAGGTAAAAGTGGAGACATGCAAATGCATACACAATTATCTGGACATTCTACTTCTAAATGGCATCTTATGTAAGGAGCTCTGCATACATGCTTGCCAGTGAAACAACTATAACTAGTGAATATTATAAAACAAAACAAAAAAATCAACCTTTTAAAGTCTGTGAAACCTGCCCTTAGGACATAAAACAAATGAACAAAAAAACATTTATTCAAGAAAATCTAAATCTCAATAAGAACTTTGAGGATCTGTGGTACTTGCATAATAACCTGCTGTCTTCTTCCTACTAATCTTGCACTGAGCATGGGGGAAACTCCACTCTGGCTAAGTGTGGCCAAGAAGACTAATCCTCTCCCCGCAAAACTCCCATTGAAAGGCTACAGTAGCTCCCTTGAAGGGCCAACGGCAGCCTTTTTCATCATCCAGCTCTGTGTTACAGGAGCTAAATTCCAGGTCAGTGTAGCCCAGAGGTTGAGAACCTTTTCCACACTCAGTCTTAACCTGTAGGGTAAAGGCTTTCCCCCAGGTGTGGGGGAGCATTGCTGAAAAGCCATCCATCCTCCATAGATATCTAGGGAAAATGTATCCCTTTCTTTCTTCATTGATTGTGGTGATCATATCTGTTTTCTTTACTTTCATACTTTATCATTATACCTGGACCAAGTGGAGAACACAAATACTTGATGAAAAAGAATGAAACAAAAGCTCCCTCTTTTATTTCTAGTTATATAATCTTAACCATCAATATTGGGTTGAATAGTTTACCTCCAGGACTGATATCCTTCCCAGAACCTCAGAATGTGACCTTATTTAGAAATGGTGTCATGGCAGATGTGATTAGTTAAGATGAGGTCACAATGGAGTTAGGCAGGCTCTTCACCCAATATGACTGGTGTCCTTATAAGAAGAGAAGAGAAAGAGGTAGACACAGGTTGGGGTGGAAACTGAATTCATGCTGCCAAAAGCCAAGGAACACCAAAGAATGCCAGAAATCACTAGAAGGTAGGAGAGAGGCATGCAGCAGATTCTCCCTCTGAGCCCCCAAGAAAGAACCAACTTTGGCAATACCTTAACTTTGGAGTTCTAGCTTGAATTGTGAGGCAATACATTTTGTTTGTTTTTAGCCTGTAGGTTTATAATATTTTTTTATAGCAGCCCTAGGAAACATACACCATCTTTCTAGATTCAGCCCAAATACTCTATCATACTTAAGCTTTCCTCAATTCCATCTAGACTGAGTGTTTCTGAAGGAAAAGCCGTGTCTTGTTCTTATTTGTACCCTAACTGTCTAACACACAATAGGAGATTAAGTACTGCTTTTTTGAAAAGATGAAGTTTCTTCCCTCTGGAAGTAATCTTTCCCTCTTCTGAATGCTCACAACACTTAATAAAGGAAGACAGAGAGAATCCTGTTCACGTTAGTGTCAGAACAAAATAGTGACTCTGGTGAAAAGATGTAGAACAAAAATCGCAGGACATAATAGATAAACCATAATATAGACTGAATTGATAGAAATGCCTAAGGCAGCAAATTGTTAACAATGCTTTTTCATGATTCCTAGGAACTAGGGCATACTCCTTAGTATTTTTGCAGGAAACATTTGTTTTTCCAGGAACTCTTGAGTCCCACAGTGAAAAAGAAAGACCTCTCATTAAGAGAACAGCTGCATTTCCTCCCACTCTGTAATGTGGGGTGTGGACAGGAGGGATAAGGTAGGCATTCCTCTTGTGTTGTTCTCTCTTAGGAGAAATCCAGCTCTGACTCCTTATGATTATTCTAACATCCTACTTCTCTGGAAGTGAAAACAACAGAAGCGAGTTTTATCACTGATGGCAGGGATCCCTTTCTTCTAGTAGTGGAGAAAGGTGGTGTAAAATACTAGGTGAGAGCAGAAAGCCTGACATTTTATTTGCATTTTCAGAAAACACCCCAGGGACTAAGAAAAGAAAAAAAAAAAAAAAAGCAAACCTCTCATTTTTATTTTTCAATTTATAGCAAAATAAAATCATAGAAAAATCTTATTTCTTTCCCTGGATTTTCTGTTTCAGTTTGCAGCTCCCTGGCAAGCTTATTATGACAATATAGACCTAGAGAATGGCTGACATTCTCATGAAAAATACAAACCTTAATGATACATTTTATGGTATATGATTTGAGATGCTCATCCTTGAGTGTGCATAATGCTCTGAATCATCATTGTTTTGGCATCAAGATATGATTGATATTAGATGTTATACCTAGTATTTTGTCACCTTCCAAGATGTAACTTTTAAAATTGGATTCTTTCGAACATTTACCAACTGCACGATATTATCTCTAGAGGAATGAATATTTGGATAATTGGGAACTCTAAAACGTTGATGTAGGGATTTATGATTTGGATAAAATTGCCTTCTGCAACATGAATTTTTGAGAGACTGGAAAAATTCTTACATCCCGAAAAGACTCAGAACTTATGAAGTGTATCAAGATACATTCAGATTTATACTGAGGCTTTATTACATTTTTCATTTAACAGATTTGTGCCTCCTTTGATCTTTGATCCCAAAAGACTCAACCCAGCACACTACCATATCATACTGAAACATGTGTATTTTCATGCTCAATGAAATGCAACTTTTAAACACTCAATACTATTTTACAAAATGTCTCATGTGAACTTAAGAGATTTTCATACAAGAGAACTTAAAAATAATTTCTACATTTCAAACAACAATATCATCTCATTTTTTACAGTGCTTACAATACTACCATTCTTATCTTAACCTGTGAACATAGCTCAGGCCACACCACCAGAAAAATAGATGGGTTCAACTTTTAATTATTATAATGCATTCTTCATCACTATATTTTATTAATAATGTGTTCTTATTGGACTTCTGGGATTCATTTATCTGATTTTTTTTTCGTGTTCCAGATCATATTGCCAAGTTAAAAACAGATCAAGGTATAAGCCAAAAGGTTAGGAATCCCTTGAAGCGATATTATCAAATCATGACATCCTCTCACCTTTTCTTCCAAAGTTGACAGTAATTGATTGGGCTCATTTTAAGTCAAGGTATTATTTAAAATACTGAATAAAATTCAAATAAGAAAGTCATAAAACCAAGACACCTGGGTGGCTCCCCGGTTGAACATCTGCCTTCAGCTCAGGGTGTGATCTCGGGTCTGGGGAGAGAGTCCCACACCGGGTTCCCCAGTGGAGGAGCCTGCTTCTCCCTCTGTCTGTCTCTGCCTCTTTCTCTGTGTCTCTCATGAATAAATAAATAAAAGCTTAAAAAAAAAAGAAAGTCATAATACCTGACACCAAGAAGTTTAAAACAACACCTTGTCTTATAAGGCAATGTGTGTTTAAGGTAGGCTCAATTAATAATTGCAAAAGGAAATCAGAGGTTAGAAGCCTTCTGTGGATTAGAAAAGCCTACTGATAAATAGGTGTGGGGTTGAAGTTCATCTTGACTGTGATTTCAGAACCAAATATATAGACTTCTTGAGGGATAAGCATTCTGATCTTTGAGCTTCTCTGATCATCGAGTTATTTTCTGAAATAGCTTTAAAAAGTATAAAAATCATTATTCATATCATTATGAAAAAAATGTAATAAACCCCTTGGCCCTAGAAAATCTTGTATGACTGGCTATATGCAATAATAAGAAATGCAGGTAGATTTAGTTACAAAAAGCTCCAAGAGAAAAAGAAAATCACTTTCATCCTTTTTTATTTCCATTGGTGGTAAGCTTTTTTTCCCCCAAATTTATTATTCTGTGTCATAGTGTTACATAAATTTCAAGATTGAAGTACACTTAGACAACATACATAGGAGCAGTTTTCCCTAGCACTTATAAGCCCAGGAGAGGTACCCTAAAGCTGCCCTTTGAAGCTGAGCTGAGTGGTTGGGAGAGGCTGAGCTCAAGCCTTCTCCCAGCTCCGTCTCACAGGGCTTCAGCCAGAGAAGCTGGGCTTTTGTCTATTTTTTTTTTTTTTAAGTTAGACTTCTGTATATATATTTTTTTTAACAAAAAGATTTTGGAAAGAAATGTTTAACTATTGATCTATTCCAATTCTCCCATTTTAAAAATGAGAAATATGAACATTTATTAAGATTAAGGAGTTTCACAAGGTCACAACTAAGGATTTGAAAGGAAAATTTGGAAGGAATTAAATTTAATTTTCACAGTAAGAAAAATCATTTTGCGTAGCCCCCATTAGGCTTCTCTTTTATTTCTTTCTCATAAATCTAGACCATCGAAAGGGGGACAGAAATTCTCTTGTTTTGCATTCAATATTTGCAAATAAAACTACACATATATGCACAAGACTCCAAAAGGGGACAGTCTAGAAAACACAACTAAAACAAGTAAATTGATATAATAGGTTATTTAGAATACAAGTTAATGATTTTTTTTAAAGATTTATTTATTTGAGAGAGAGAGAACATGTGGGTGTATGTGCACAAGTTGGGCGGGGGGAGCAGAGGGAAAGAATCTTCAAGCAGATTCCTCCCTGAACACAGAGCCTAACACATCACAGGGCTCCATCCCATGACCCACAGGATCACAACCCCTGAAATTGTGACCTGAGCCAAAACCAAGAGTCAGATGCCCAAATGACTGAGCCACTCAGGCACCCCTACAAGCTACTGTTTTTAGGAAACAAGTTCATAAGATACTTTCAAAATGGATCTTGTCAAGATACTTATTAGCAAGTTTCTGGTAAGATTACAGCATGAGAAAAAAAGCATGAAATTGTCTTAATACTTTGTGTCTGACACGTTACAGAGTTCTGTTTATCAATAATGGGAATATGCAAGTCGTTAAATGTAGCTCCACCTTGCATTTTATCTTCGATTTCAGATGTGCAGGATTCCCACAGAGAATATATTCCCAGTTTGTTGGTAATTGATATAAATGAAGTCCAAGTCAAATATAAGAAGGTGATGTCACCAGAGAAAACTATAGTAATATTAGGAAAAACTTTGAATCAGAAGATGTCCTTCATTAATTTACAAATGATATCCTTTACCATGCCCCAAATTTGCAAACCAACCAACCAACCTATAAACATCACCTTAGGGAGGTACAGAGTAGCTGTGAACTAACAAAACAAAATGACTATGGCCTTTGTAGTCAGACAGAGAGTAGTCAGAGAGCAATACCTGTAAAGATGAGGTGATAATTAAATTAAATCATGAAATACACAAATCTCAAAAACAGGTGCTTGCCACAAGGTACTGTAAACTAATATTTAATCCAATTACATGGTAACAGTAGTACCAAAATTAGAATCAATAATAGTAATAATGGTAATGGGAGACGCTGTATTTTTCTAAGAGTAAAAGAAGGCAGATAAAAGTAACATCATATAATCTCTTCTCCCTCTCAGTATTCTACAAAAAAGATTTAAAAATAATTTACAAAATGGCATAAACCTGTAAAAAGGAGAATTAGAAAAGAGTGATCTATGGCCAGAAAATTTCAACAATTATTGGACCATAAAAAGAACATGAAGAAGCATCTAGGGATGCAGCCTCAAACTTGGCCATGTGCACTGGGCTACAGCCAAAGAGGTTGCCCCCCTGTTGCAGAGCTTCAGTGACTACATTTAGAAATTCAGGCTATGGGATCCCTGGGTGGCGCAGCGGTTTGGCGCCTGCCTTTGGCCCAGGGCGCGATCCTGGAGACCCGGGATCGAATCCCACATCGGGCTCTTGGTGCATGGAGCCTGCTTCTCCCTCTGCCTGTGTCTCTGCCTCATTCTCTCTCTCTCTCTGTGACTATCACAAATAAATAAAAATTTAAAAAAAAAAAAAAGAAATTCAGGCTAAAATGTGGGCTGGAATGAGCACCCATGCTTACATCACAGGTCTAATAGAAGATAAGTAGGTGGGAATAGTTTAGTCCATATGAGCATACAGAATATACTCTGCTGTGTGATGTCTAGACAAAATGTCCTTCTGTACAGACAGATATTTGATGTCTGGGACAAACAAAGGCCTCAGGAGACCTCTACTATTAAGTTGACCTTAACAGCTCTCCCAGGACCACAGCCTGCCCATCAACAGCCTATATATTAATACTGAGCAACTGGCCTTGCTTCTGCTCCACACATACATATAAGTCCAAAATAAAGGACCCACATACCTTTCAAGGAATTTGATACAATGAAAGGGGTTTGATAATGAAACAGAATGAAAGAAAAGAAGCTTAAGAAAATAGCTTCAGGAAAGTGTCTACATTTTATAGACAGACAAAACCAGAATCTTATGAAATAGAAAAACCACAGAACTAGATATTAAAAATACCATTGTCAAATAAAACAAACAATACATGAAGCAGAAAACTAAGTTCAAGAAATATTCTAGAGGATAGAACAAAAAGATTATATAAGGAATGAGAGGAGAGATTAAAAAAAAAAAAAAAAAAAAAAAAAAAACAAGAGGACCAGAGAAGAAACCTATAAAAGTTCCAGAAGGAATAGGAAAAAAAAAAAATAATGGGGAAGAAAATCAGTAAAGAAACAATTTAAGAAAATTTTCCACATCTGGAAAGATATAAGGCATTCAAGTGAAAAGTATAGAGAATGTCATGCAAGATGTATGAAAATAAAATCAGAAATCTGGATGTATCGATTGTAAATTGCAGATTGCTGAGGATAAAGTGAAGGCCCTAAAAGTATCAAAATCGATGAAAATATAGGTCAATTACAAAGGTATGAAATATAGAGTTGCCTTGGCCTTTTTCTTCGCAAAAATGAATGGAGGAAGACAATGAAAAAATACCTTTAGACAGAAAAAGAATGACAGAAAAAGAAAAAGATTTTTCAACTTTAGAACACTTTAGCAGACTACAATAAAGTAGGAAGATTATGGAATAAAGACATTTTCATCATGAAAAGACTGAAAGAATTACCTTTATTCAACACTTAGGAAATTCCTAGAGAATATATTTTAGTAAGATAAGGGATGGATCTAATTAAAAGGAAGACATAGACTCAAGAGAGCAAGAAAAGTAAATCTTATGATGATTTCTGTAGCTGGCCAGAAAGCCTATATTGGAGCAGACTAAAGAGTCTGGGGACGATATCTCTTGAAGAAAGAGGATTCAATGAATGGAAATCTTGAACATTTTTAGGAGATGGAGGGATGGCAGTTAAAGTAACTTGATAGAAGCTCCAGATGAATCTTGAATTAACAACAAATAAAAGCAACAACAAAACCCTCTAGGTAAAATAGGGATGAAGGCCTTGTGTAGGAAGGTCACATATGGACATGTGAATGATTTCCTTATCTCTTTGCTAATTTCAGGAAGTAAACAGCACCTAAATCTGATTTACAAAGTAAGAGCAATATTTATTTTGTGATGCGAAAAAGAAAACACCATGAAGTTAAGCCTAAACCAAAGTTATAGTCATTGTGTCCAGGAGGAGGGAATGGGGAATGAGGGGTGGTCTCTGTTGCTTTTCATTATGTAACTGTTCTATTATTGTTATCTTATTTGAGAGCTACTTTGATAAAAAATAAACAAATTTAAATAGCCATTTAATGTCTTCAAGATAGAGTTTTCCCATAAGCAGACCTGGAGACATGTTTTCAAGTGCAAATAATTTATTATTGATGTGTTTCAGGGAGAAAGCATTTGGGTGTCAGATGGTTTTTCAGTCGTCTGAGATGGACAAGGAAGGAAAAACACCAAACAGGTGATTTCAGGGCAAATCTCAATCTCGGGCTGATCCCCTAAGATCTGGTCCTGACTACAGGCAAGGGAGCTGGGCTTTTCTATGCCACGCCAGCTTCCAGTCTATCGCTGCAAAGGGTTGTATTGGAGGCAGGTGAGAGGAACCCAGTTTTTACATAATTTTGTCCCTGGGAATGCAGGCAAAGTAGCCCTCTGATAGTCCCTAAAGAGGGGCAGGTGCAGGCCTGTAAACTGGGGGCGGGTCACACAGAAAGGGGAAACAGATCTGAAGAGATTCGGGTAGAAGACAGGGTCCACTACAGAATGTAGCCCAAGATCAACACTACTACAGTCTTAGCCAGTTTTAGTAGTTATGGGTCATCCTCCCACCCTCCCCAAACATTTTAATAAACATCTTTTGAGTTCCTACATTCCTTGTCCTCAGACAGCACAATCCATTAAATTGTACATAATTTATTAATTGCTATCATAAAGGGATATGCTCTGAGAAAGTCCTGGACCCAATTCATATGATTAGGAAGTGGTTTAGGGAGTCGGGCTGGAATAGTGTTGCAAGGAATATTTCTAAGAGGAGCTAATGCTGGTGTTGAAGTATGAATCAGTCTTAGCTAGGCAAGCGAGAAAGGTCTTTCCAAGGAGAAGTCACAGATGTGAGCCATATGCAGAGGGGGAGATCTGACTGAGCTTGGCACAATCTGGGAACTGCAAGTACTTCAGTGTGCAGGTCGGCATCCACTCATCAGCTTCTTTTAACAGGCTATCGCTAACAGCAAAAAGTTAGACATGATCATTAAAGCCGATGCGACAAGATCTCTAGTATATTTATATTTTCATGTTATTTGACCTTTTGTGTGTATGTAAAAGCAATAATATTTTCTTTTTTATATTTTTTCTTTTTTTTTAATTTTTTAAACCTTGTGGGAGCAATAATATTTTCTAATAAATCACTGCATTAGCTTCAAAACCAAAAGCAAGTTACCTTTTAAGAGCTCAGCCTACTTCTCATAGAAAACACACACTGTGAGAGCACTGGTTCACCATATACAGCGGGCTGCAGACGAGATAAGAAAGCACATTTCACCCTAGCATCCCTGTTATCATTCACCTCTGGTACTTAATTCTTATCTGGAACTTTGTTGCTAATTCTGTAACTTTCCCATCCTTGCTACCCCCGAACCGTTTCACATTGAGCAAGTTGTTTTATCTTTCAGAGACCCATATTTTCCTAGTTATAAAATAAATTTGTATATAGTTAATTGGCAAAGTTATTACACAGATAAAAAAATGAGATCATGTATACAACATAAATAACTGAGGCCAAGAGTCTTGCTAAGTGCTAAATAGACTACGGTTTCTTTCCATTTCAGATCATGGCCGCTAATTATCTACTATAACTTCTGCAAAAATAAATAAATAAATAAATAAATAAATAAATAAATAAATAAATAAATAAATAATAACTTCTGCAAAGACTGTTTCTTGTTTGAGTTCTATGTTCCAAATATCCTGGTTGCAGTATACGCATTACTTATCCTCAGAAGGAAAACTTGAGATAGGTATTGTAATGATTCCAGCTTATACATAAGAAAATGAGGGAACAGGGAGATGAAGTAACTTTCCTAAAGTCACATGCTAGGTAGACAAAACAAAACCCAGGGTTCATCCTAAATGATCTGCACTACAACAAAACTATTACAGAAAACTCAGAATCAGGCAATAAATAATGCTTGGATGTGAACATTTATTTTAAATGTTCTCAAGAAGTATTTTTAAAAGACCAGAAAAAAGAAAACATTGTATTTGAGCACTGGCAATGTTGCCCATATTGGCTGACAAACGTGATCCTTTTGTATTTTTATTGGGTAGCTAGGGTATGTGAAGATACACTGGACAATTAAAATCAACATAAGGTTTCTATGCTGAAGCAGGGTGAGTCACTGTAAAAGTTGTAGGGAGTATTTTACAGTAAAAACCAAGGCACAAGATCAGAATGTGTGGCACTCAGACAGGACCTGAAATTTCCGGGAGTCAGGATTATTTTATATGGACTCATATGCTGCCTTTGGTAACTTTAAAAAAGAAAAATAAAAAGGTTTTAGTGGCACATCAGTTGGTCCCACAAAAGATGCCATGGAAATGCAGTTAGGAGAGAGGAGTAACATCTAGGAAAGCAAAGGTTGGGCGGGACCTGTCAAGAGACTGTGGTATAAATGTAACAAAATCTTTGCCAGCCCACTGGAGGCAACGGATGAAAACTGGAGTCATTCTATTGTGAGCAAACATTGCTATACCTTTGCATCACAGTCTTGTCCAGTCACTGGCTGAGGCCACCCCAAGGAGTGTGAACCTAACTCAAAGCTGAGGCACACCTGAAAAAGTTAACTGCAGGAAGCTGCCAATTAACCATACTCCTCACAGTTGGGCAACAAGTCCTTCCTTGAAGGGAGATTTGAGGGTTACATCTCTCTATCGACAATCCATACCTTGTAGATTCACTGCTCCACATGCATCTGGAAAACACCTACTTGTGGGGATAGAATTTTCAGGAGGAAGGTAGAGGCTGGAATTGTATCTCCCTTCCCCTCTTCCATTCCAGGGCTGCAAGTAGTACTAATCCATCACTTTCTCCCTTCATCTTGCTTTCAAGTCACCATTTCCCTCAGCTATCACCTCTGCTGGTCCCAATGGGTATCTTACCTTCTGTTGTTCGCAAACTCTCTTTCTTGAGGGATCTGAGTTCCTGGCTACCATATTCTTCTAAGGCCAGTGTCCTGCACTTACTCATTCATAGTTACAATTGGGCAAGAAAATATCAGAGGAACCCAACTGGATACCAGTTTTTCATACATATTCCTTACTACCCATGTTAAATAGAAGCTGCTCTAGCTCTTCCTGCCCATAAGGTTTATAGGTCTGCTCAGACTGTGACTCCTTTTCTGGGCTGCTAGCCCCGGATACAGAAGTCCAAAGTGCAAAGGGGTAGTGTCATAGCTTTTAGTTCAATAGGATGTTTATTGCATCTCCTGGCAAAAGTGTACTCCCTCTGTGGATCAGGATCTGTAATCCTGCAGAACCAAGAGTTGAGAAAAGGAAAGCACAAAGTCTCCTCAGGGTGTCTTTAGAATTGGGAATAGTAGTGATTGGAACCACTTCTGCTTCTACCCTTAATTCCCAGACTTATGCATTCTTACTATTGGGAGAAACAATGCCATAGGTATGCCTCTAATTCCTGGAAGATGGTACCCCAGGCTCAAAGAATATTGCCTCTCAGCTGATGCTTCAGTAGTGCCTTCAACATGGCCTTATGATGCTGTACTAGGTAGATGCTTCCAGTGGGTACATAGGAAACAGAGGATCCTGAGCTTATGGCTAACTCCTGTTCTTCCTATGCTATGAAGCAGGACCAATCAGAAGTAGCCATCAGGGCAGCCCAGGTGGCTCAGCGGTTTAGCGCTGCCTTCAGCCCAGGGCGTGATCCTGGAGACCCAGGATCGAGTCCCACGTCAGGCTCCCTGCATGGAGCCTGCTTCTGTCTCTCTCTCTCTCTCTCTCTCTCTCTCTCTCTCTCTCTGTCTCTCATGAATAAATAAATAAAATCTTAAAAAAAACCACATTGATAGATTAAAAAAAAAGAAGTAGCCATCAGATGGCACATCATTTAATAAGCAATTTTGTGTACTTAGCTGGTAGTAGCTCTCTGGTAGATGCTCCCTGCTGGTATTAACATGTGAAACAAAGATCTTCACACTGTATGTCTATTCCCATAGGTCCATCTGAATGTCTCTACCCCAGACCCCTGTGTCTCTAACCTCCCACTCTTTTTATTCTAGGCCCCTGAAAGCTGACCAGTCCATCTATGACTTTCCATGAGTCTGTATATATTCTAATCCTGGGCCGCTCTTTCTTCCACATAAGTGGAAGCCCAGGTATAGCACCTAAAACTTTTCCCTCTGGAAAGGTTTTCTCTTGCCACCATCAGTCATGGCCATTTATGAGTGACCACAACTCAAAAGCTGAGGTGGACCTAGAGATGATAGTAGCTGAATGCTGGAGGCCACCTATCCTCCTCAGAGCTAGGCACTGAGCCCTGTCTTGAAAGAGATACAGCTTCATGTCTATCACAAGTGGACATATATTATTCTGACAGACTTGGCATTCCTTCCTCATTCTTTTGGTAACAAGGTCTCTCTTCCCTTTAATAAAGAACCCTTTCTGGTAGTCCTGGTAAGCCTTTCAAGCAAGATAACCTGCTCCTCTGCTCCTTGGCTACAGATGAATATGTGATCAAATTGAGTCAATCATACTCTCCTCAGAGAACTTGAAATTATAGTCATGCAAGGGACACCTGGGTGGCTCAATGGTTCAGCATCTGCCTTTGGCTCAGGTCGTGATCACGGGGTCCTGGGATCGAGTGCCACATCGGGCTCCTTGTGTGGAGCCTACTTCTCTTTCTGCCTGTGTCTCTGCCTCTCTCTCTCTGAGACATAGGCAGAGAGAGAAGTAGACTCCCTGTGGGGAGCCAAATATATATATATATATATTTTTTTTTTTTACTTTGGCAGATATTACAGCTGTGCACTGGTGCCTGTCCTTCTGAAAGCCTTAGTGTTCCATAAGCTACCACAATATCTTTACAACACATTCCTTTTCCATTTCATAAGTTAAATAGAGTAAATTTTTATTGCTTGCTATAAAATCCCTAACTTACATGGAACTCTAATAGATTGTACAACTGGACCTGAAACTCCAGGAAAAAAAACGACATTTCTGCAAACTGAAAACGATGTTTCATTCTAGTCAGATGAAAATCTATGAATGCATAGCTTGGTGAGCAGATGGTCCCTTTGTGCTAATGAGGAAAAGAAGCTTCTTCAAGTGGCCTTCTTGGTGGTTCCCTTCTTCAAGATTCAACCTTGAATACCTCTGTTTGAGTCAATTCTTTTGATAATGCCTATCAGAGAGCAAGGCCAGAAGGAAAATAACATAGGATAAAAATATTTTTGAAGTGGAGAAATATAATGCTTGATATGGTACACGCTTAAGTGGGGCACAGCTGATAGTGGCTTGAGCTGAGAGGATGGAGAAGCAAAAATGAAGTCATTCGTTTTCTTGGATATGGTGGAAAAGAGATTACTTCAAAATGAAGAAGCAGGAAGAAAACTACATACGAATAAGTTTTGCTCTCAAAAAAAGAAAAATATATTTTATCCAGTTGGCTTTAATTTAGAAGTGCAAAAGTTAACCAAAGTAATTATTCCAATTTCAGCACAGAGAGAACCAGTAAAGAGAAGAAAGAGTCCATTTCTGAAGGACACCACTTTAGCATAAACTTTCAAAGGAATTCATTCTTATTTTTATTTAAAAAGCTTTCTTGAATCATCACCTTATAAAACTGAAAGCTTTGCACAATTCCTTAGAAGAATCTATTTGATTAAAGCAGCTTGATTTCAAATGTTATGACTGAATATAAAATTTTCACACAGGAAACCAGGGAAGACGATTTTTCATATGTTACTGGATAATATGTATGGCAATTTTCATGCCCCTGAATGGACAGGAAAGACATTATGGTCATCCATTCAATATTCTTGCACAAGTCTTGTCTATCTCCATGCAGATAGGTTGTTTTTACTGAAAAACATAAAGGAAAATCCTACATTATTCTAACCTGGTGAATCTGAGAATGTTTGGTGGGGATATTGCGGGAAATAATACAATACAATGATACAATACAATGTACAATACAATACACTCTTTTATCTGGAGTGTGTAAGGCCTGGTGCTTCTGCAGCCATATGAGGGTCTGAAAAAAAGTAACCACAAGGAAATGAGAATTAAGAACACAGCAGAGAAATGGACCTGGAATTCTGTCTGAAGCTGCCCTACCTATTAATTGCTCTCAATTACATAAGACAATCAAATTACCTGTATATTTTGATTTAGTTTAGGTTTTCTATATCTGAAAGCAGAACTTCCCAACTTATATGGAGTTAATACTGAAAATGGAGAGTTTGTAAGAAGACTGTCCTCCATAAGATTGAGAGGAGGGGCTTATAGAATATGTTTCTACCCCAAGTAAGAAATTGATGGTTATTGTTTTACATTAGTGAAACTATTATTAATTTGTGGCCTAATGTTTGAACATGGATCTTCTGATTAGCAAAGTTACAGCATTAGGGAACATGAGTCAAAAGCTCAGGATGGTATTATTCGATTGTCATTTTTAGTAACTTCGGTAAGTTCCCTCATCACAAGGACAAACTGCTTTGAAACTGGTCAGAAAGGAGAGAGGAAAATCTGCAGTTTTTCTATAAGATGTTTTTCCTTCAGTCCACGTTGATGAGACTTCAGTTTTTTAAAAGATACCAGGATTGAAAGAGTTAGATTTTCTACTAACATCAGTTCTGGCAAAGACAGTAAAGGCAAAATCTTGGAAGGTTTTAAGACTGCAACACAGGGAAAGTTTGATTCCCAAAGGCTCTCCAAATAACCCCAGTAGAAGAATCTCTGTCAAGGCTGACAATCTTCTCAATGCAGGGAAGAGCTGGGATATAGCCTACAATAAAAGGACAATCTACCTTTACCTTGGTTCCCAGGTCCATTTGGGTCAATTCACCCACGGAGATTTTGAAGTAAGGGGTAAGGACACAGAAGAACTTAAGAGTGGGCAGAAATGTTCAAGTTTATTACTAGCCACAAATACTGTCTGGAGAACATTCCATGACTTGTAGAATGTGACCTGTATTAGAATAAGATACATGCTTTGCAAATAAAAAGTCTGACTCCATTTTTTTATGTTTAACTACAACCATTTTTAAGTCTTTTCCCTCATTCTTCCCACACATTTGAGCAAGGTGATATCTGGTGGTCCTTCCTATGAAGTGAGTAGAGATTAAATTCACACAGACCCTCCACCCTCTATGGGAACCTCACCAGAGCTGCCACCCCTAGCCACAATCAATATCTCAAGCCAGTAGTTTTCCTTACTCTCTCAAGACAGTTGTGGACCAGCTTGGGATGTCTGCCCTGCTCTCCCTAGAAGAGCCTATGATGTAAGTAACTAACTACTTCATACCCTCTAGGTGTGTATATGGAATTATTACTCTCAACATTCAAGCCATATTTGGGGTGGGAATCTTTCCTGCCTCTGTAGGATGACTAAAACAGAACAGAAGCCTAGAGAGTATTTAAGGAAGATGTTTTGCCAATGAAACCTCAAGCTTAACTCCCAATGGCTTATGACTGCTCCGCTATGGGGCAATATACTGGAACCTGAATGCACACCACATGGAAAAAGGCTGCTTTTTAATCCTTCCTATTTTAAAAGACAACATCTACAAAGGGCAATACATATGAACATGGAAAAGAGAGAAATGTGGGGGACCAATCCTGAAGAACAGAACCAGGATTCAGCCAATAGACTGAAGGATTCACTTCTCCAACAAGGCAGGGAGACTTTGCTATTATTTTCCAGAGGATATTTTAGGTGTTGTGAATAAGTGACCACTGTTTCTGGTTTTCAAATCTCCCTTCCCCAAGTGGTAAATTTTATTAGAATTTATATCAGAGTGCTTAAATTTTCATTTAATCATAGACTATGAGGAGCTGTATCTGTGCCCGATAAACAACACTTCTGTGAGCCTAAAAAATTAGAGCTACACGATGTAACTGGATACAACTTTTGTTAACTCCTTTTGAAGAGAAAGTGAATAAAGCTAAGTTTGATAAGATCATTTAGGAAAAGGAATGTGTTAAAAAATGACATAAATGTTCATCAGCCAGATAGATTTTTGTGAATAGTTACTGGTTGACTCTCTAACATCCATTCATACTTCTTAGTGACTCCCAGGATATCGTGGAAATCCCTGTGGCTTTGGGCCAGCTGATTCCATCGTCAGTACCTGAAGTGACACATGTTCTAAGACTGTTAGGACAATTTATCTTAGGACTCTTCTTATAAATGTTATAATAGAGATGTACTCATCCATTGCTTTGGATGACATGGTGTACGGATATTAAATTTGTAACTGCTGCAGCCCTTTTTCTGCCATAAGGAATACCAGCCTAAGCCCGAGTCTGAAGGACAAGAACAAAGGATCTAAGAAAATATCAGGAAAATATACCTGGAGCACTGAACAAATTACACTTGGAGCCTATCCTACTTCTGAACCTTTTCATTTACACAAACCATGCACAAACAAATTCCCTTTCTGTTTGAGTTAGAGTTGGGTTTTTGGTTATTCGCAATAATAAGAACCAGATCATTGTGGAATAAAAAAGAATGAACGAACGAACAAAAGAAAGAAAGAGATAACACAATATGTCTCACAAGAAGGAGTCTACATGGCTCTCTCTTCTATTATATTGTAAATAAAAATGCCATCAAGTGTTTAGAAGGGCCATGATCATCATCTATTAATTCTAAGAAGAAATTGAAAGAACATAAAACCAAGCTCTGAGTTAGACCCAAATGTCTAACTTGCGACTAGATATCTTCATTTGGATTTTATATTAGCACTTTTATTCACCAGAGCTAAGTTAACTTTGTGATCTTCACCTGAAATCTGCTCCTGTTCTTATGCTACCAGTGAATGTCTCCACCAATCTTTACTTAAGTGGGCCAAAAGCTTTACCTCATCTGCAGTCTCTCCCATATTTCATTCCCCATGTATAATCATTCCTGTTGCTTGTAGATTTTCCCTCCAGATGGCTCACAATTACCCTACACTAGTTCAAGATACTATTGCCTTCCTTCTGACCTGCCTTCCAAGGTTAACATTTGCTTCTTCTAACCTGACTTCTCCAGAACAAGCACAGTAATTTTTCCACCATTCAAATCTGCTATCACTCCATGTTTAATTCTCTCCACTGTCTTTTCTTTTCTCTGCAGGTGAAAACAAAGTGGCTTAACATGGGTGACCATGGCATATAATAGAAGATCTGATAAATTAATGTTACCTCTTTTATGATTTGGCATCATGATCCCTGCACATGATGCACATCAGCTAGCTTGCTTGTATTCTCTAATACTGACACTTGGCTCTTGCTTGCTTGTAGTCTCTAATACTGACATGTGGCTCTTGGAAAATCTCAGTTTCTCATGCTGTGGCCTCTGCCTGGAAGGAGATTCCTGACTTCTCCTGGAAGAAACCTTTCTTAACTTTACTAACAATGTTATATCCCTTCCTCTCCACCAGTATTTGCTCTGATGGTATCATGTACCTCTTCTTCTCAGCCTTTGTTATGGTTTCATAATTATGAATTTTTTTACTTAACTATGTGATTATTTGATTAATGTGTGACTACTCTAGTAGGTTTTTAACTTATTGAAGGCCAGATATGTCTCTACTTTTATGCAGGATTGCCTGAAATAAAGAGGATGCTCAGTAAATATTTTTTGAAATAATGAAAGTACTCCAGAGTGATACTTACAATACATATTCTCTTTGAATAATTAACAAAAACTAACCCTGTCTACCTCCTTCACAACTTCATTATAGATTCTATTCCAAACTTTGAACAGAAATATCATAATTGTATGTATTCAATTTTGGCAAAACCACTCTTTTTTTTATTTTTTTTTTATTTTTTTTTCAAAACCACTCTTATATTGGTTGTGGCCTAGAGGAGGAATATGGTCTGTTATACGTGCCAGAAGGAAGACTACTAAATTAGAAATCGGAAAAGTCCTAGCTATCTTGTTGTACCTCACAGATTAGTGGTGTCAAAGAAAACTCTGAACTGGACATAGGTAATGAGGTAAAAACAGGTATTACTCAGGAGCAAGTCAATAGGGGGAGAGAGATCTCAGTATGACTCTGGGATAATTCCAAATACTGCCAGTAAGTAGGGATAGGTAGCCACGGAGTGGATAGAAAACTACTAAGAGGAAATATCAGGAGTAAAGGGAAACTTCTGGCTAAATTGACTTGATAGAATTCTGCAGAAGGCCAACCAGGATGACCAGGTAATTAGCTGGAGTGTGGTAGAGGATGAGGAATTTATTTTTTCATTTTTTTTATTTTTTTTGAGGATGAGGAATTTGATCAGACATTGAGGATGGGGGTTCTTTCTGACTGAACATGATTCTTGCTAAAACTGGGTGAACAGATGCTGAAGTTCAAGGCCTGTAGGGATTAGTGGAACCTAATTAAAGTTTACTGAAGAAGATAGTCTTGTTAGTAGCTTAGGAAAAATCATAACCCTCCAAAGACTCAGTGTCTTCATCTCTAAAGTGGTCATAATAAGCCCATCAAATTTACTCCATAGGATTATTTAAAAGATCATATAATAACTTTTCTGCTATCAGAAAAGTCAGGCATTATTCAACACAGATTTCAGCTTCTTCATCTTTAATCCTTCCCAGATGCCCCAATCAGAGGTGGACATTTTTAATTTGGAACCCTAGGAATATGTTGTCGTTATCGCAATGATACTTGCTACATTTCTGCCTGTTACATCCACAGGCTTCTTTCTGGAAAACTCTTATAAACTTAATTCATCTGATACTATGGAAAGTGACTCATACGTAAGTGAGCTGTAACGTTGCCAAGTAGAGAATAAAGGGTTTTATGATCTCTTATATATGGATGCTAAAGAGAGACATTAGCTTTGGAGAAATGCAGTTCTGTTCACATCCTGTTTCCATCACGTAACTATCTATGACCTTGAGCAATCTTAAATTCTTCTTGAAGATCCTGAGGATCAGAAATAATGGGTGCAGAAACTGGTATAGTTCCTGGTACCTAGCTTGTGGATAACAAATGATGGTAACCATTGGTGTTGCTGTTATTATCATTATTGTGGTTATTGGAAAATGTCACATTAATGAGACTCATAATACAAGAAAGGCCAGAAATAGTAAGTCGATGATGTAACCATGTTGCATGATTCTTTATGAACACTTGTATATATTTTTACTGACTCATTCAAAATTTAATAAAGACCTCTACTATATATGGATTACGTAAGTATTTCTCATAATAATCTTCAGAGAGAAACAATTTATAACTTATCTTTAACTAATGAGGACATATTTGTCCAACTCAATATAAAGTATTTGATGAAACTGGATCTCCAGAATATCTTGGCAATTATACTTACTATCTTAAAACTCTTCATACATATTCCTTTACAAAATTAGTCCTACTTTGAACTATGGATTCATATACCATGGAGTCTTCAGAGATGACTGATACAAGAGCAGCTATATGTTATGTGCACATAGAGATAAATATGACAAAGCCCTTGTCACTAACAATCTTTTTTTTAAACTTTTATTTATTTGACAGAGATAGAGAGAGAGCCTAAGAGGCAGGGGTGTAGGTAGAAGGAGATGGAGAGTCTCAAGCAGACTTCATGCTGAGCTTGGAGCCCAATGTGGTCTCAGTCTCATGACCTTTAGACTACTACTTGATCCAAAAATCAGAGTGGGATGCTTAACTGACTGAATAACCCAGGAGCCTCTTACCAGTACTCTTCAAAACAAAAGATGATAAACTATATTGTATCGTTTATTTGTATGATAATACTTGTATACACAATGCATAAGAAATACAGAAAATAAAGCCCTTATTTTTTGTTTTTTATTATTTGAGTATTTGCCACACCATAGGTCTAATTGTGCCTATAAACTGCTGGTTTAACAAGTTCTCTTGGTGACTTTTTCTTTTCCTGTTTTTATATGTTGTTTAACAGCTTTATTGAGACATAATTGAAACACAGAAAAACCCTGCATATATTAAAATGAATATAATTTGATGAGTTTGGACACATGCAATATACTTGAGAAACCATCACCACAATCAAGATAATAAACATACCCATCACCTTCAATAAATTTCCTCATATCCTTTTGTTTGTTTTTGATAAGCATATTTTTAAAATTTTTATTTAATTTCAATTTAATTAACATAGAGTGTATTATTAGCTTCAGAGGTAGAATTTGGTGATTCATCAGCTGCATATACCTCAGTGACTTTTAAATCAGCAGACTTCTGGGTAATAGTTTGACAAGCAGTGCAACTTGGCCTTGCACACATTAGGAGTTCTACAAACAATTACTGAATTTGATTGCCACTGAAATTTAATAGTATTATATAATGGAAGCTATTTTTATCTATATGAACATACAGATAGGTTAAAGCATTATGAACAAGGTTAATTTAAGGCATAGTGGAAAGAAGCCATAATAAAATGGTGATCAGTTTAAATTGGATATTAATAAATGCAACAAGCAGAGCAGCAAATGTTTTAATGTCTTAAGGAGGTGACCTAAGGGGTAAAATTCAAATTATCAATGTTTGAGCTATAGGAGAGGTGGTAAATGAAGCTTGAAAAAATTAGTGTGGTTCTACCATCATAAGTGAAGTTTGGCATGAATAATCACAGCTGTATAAAAGATACCATTTCATTATATCAAAATTCTATAACAGAAATAAGTAATAGAGAGAGAAGAGAGAGAGGAGAGAAAGGTGGGAGGGCATAGAGAACTGAATGATAGCCCACCAAAAGATAAATGGAGGTGGAGCCTAGGAACATGATCTTATTTGAAAAGGGAGTCTGTGAATGTAATTACATTTCCTGGAATTGAGGTAGGTCCTAAATACAGTGACAGGCATTCTTATAGCACAGGAGGAAGTACAAAGACAGAGGAGAAGGCCATATGAAGATGAAGGCAGAGATTGAAGATATGCAGCTTCAGGCCCAGGCACCTGAAGGGGGTTTGTAGGAATCCACATTTGTAATCAACCCAGACAGAAATGCAGGTAGCCTGTGGACTCCTGTTATACCTTGCATCTGAAGGAAGGACAATCTTGTTGAAGACCTTGCTCTTTATCTTGTGAGATCAGTATGACTCTGGATATTTAGCATTAGAATTGAAACACTTTGCACTTAACTTGTGGTGTCTACACCAATTCTGGGTAGTCAATGTCAGCATTGAATTTGAGTTGTAGGACATCCAATTGGTATCAGAGAATTGATATTGGAACACACTGGAAGATACACTGTTTAGAAAGTGTGTTCTGAAGGGAAGACCAAAAGTGTGTCTGGACAACCTTTAGCTGAAGAGACCAGGGATGTGCCCTATGGATCCAATGAAATATTTTAATATATGAAGCCAGGAATAGACATAAGACTATGCAGGAAAGATCTGTGGAAGACTCTTATGCATGGACCATGAGACACACACAGGAGACCAATATGGTTTTTGAGAATATTCTATCAGCAGAAATACCATTTTAGATTGAAAGGGACAAAAAGAAGATAAAATGACAATAGTGTGTCAGATTTCTAAAATTCTATAGTCAGGAGGTGGATGGCTCAGTCAGTTAAGTGTCTGCCTTTGTCTCAGGTTATGATCCTGGGACCCTGGGATCCAGCCCTGTGTCAGTGGGCAGCCTGCTTCTCTCCCCCTCTGCTTGTGTGTGCATGCTTTCTTTCTCTCCCTATGTTTCTCCCTCGCAAATACATAATTAAATTCTAAAAAAAATAAAATAAAATTCTATAGTCAGGAATGGAATCACAGAGCTGTAAATATAAACTGCCCTACAAGACAAAGGAAGAAAGACTCTGAGGGGAGCTCAGACACTGGTGGGACCATCAGGAGCACAGAGGGCAAAGCTTCCAGCCACAGAGGGTTATTCTCAGGCCTTGAAACATAATGAAATTTTCCCTGATGGGTTCTGAACTTGCTGGGGTTTGAACAACCCCTGGGTTCTTTCCATTTCTCTCCCTTTTGGATGGGGAATATCTACTCTATACTCATCCCACTATTGTATTTCAAAAGTAGATAACTTGTTTTCTAGTTTCAGATAAAGAATTTTGCCCCAGGACGGATCAAACTCTGAGTTTCACTCATATCTGGTTTAGATGATTTAGATAATGAGATCTGAGAACTTTTGACTTTATATTTAGATGAAATTTTGGACTTGGGAGTCATGGTGTGATAGGTTGAGGATTTCATGAGTATTAGAATGAGGTAAATATATTTTAGATTTAGAACAGATATGAATTTTTAGAGGTCATAGGGCAGATTGTAATGGGTTGAATTGTAGCCCCCCAAAAGATACTTCTACCTGAAAGTTGTAAATATGACCTTATTTGAAAAAAGGATCTTTGTAGATATAACTAAATTAAGAATCTCAAGATGAGATTATCTTGGGTTTACCTCTAAATTTAAAAACAGGTATCCCTACAGAACAACAGAAATACAGAGACACAGAGGTGAAGACAACATGGAGGTGAAAGGAGAGTTCGATGCTATGTAAGCTATAATCCCAGGAATACCCAGTTTTGTCAGAAGTCATCAGAAACTAGGAGAAAGGCAAAGAACCGATCCTCCCTCAGTGGCTCTAGAAGATAACAGCCTTACTGACACTTCTATTTCAGACTTCTGACCTCCAGAATTGTGGGAGAATATATTCCTGTTGCTTTAAGCCACTGTGGAAATTTGCTCAGGCATCTAAAGGAAACTAATCTATAGGGGCAAAAAAGAAAACTGGATAGATTTATTAGTAGTATACAATACACTCAAATAAAAAAAAAAGTTCCATATTTATCTTCTCACTAAAATGATCCAAAACAAATGTTCAAGCAGATTCCAATCCACCACACTTTCAACAGTCACAGAAACAGTTCCTGTTCTGCTTATGCCTTGGAAAAGTTGAAATTTTATATTCGTCTCTTTATTTTACACTAAACAACTTGGATGCCTTAACAGGGCACTGAATTATTTATCAGAAAAGAGAAAAGCTGTGTTATTCTTGACAGTAATGAATAAACATTGACAAAAGAATAGAAGAGGCAAAAAAAAAAAAAAAAACAAGAAAGGAAGGTTTGAAACATACATGAGTAAGGTTTGAAAACCAAAAGGATGAAATGGGAAAGTTAAGACATGATTAATAATTAATTTAGAGAAAAAAAAAAACCTTTTCTACTAAAATTTATAGTGTTGACCCAAATACAGCAATGTATACAATACCTTTTTTGAACAGAATCACATGCTAAACTCCAATATGGTATCTTAATTCCCAATTTCATATACATTTTTCTTTATAACACAACATTAAGCCTAGAGAAGAAAGAAAAAAATCTACATAAAATGTGTGAAATGTAAGTAATTTTTTAAAGAACATTATACATACCTCAAAACTCAGAGGCCATTTGTTGTGAATATAACTAACAAATGCATATCCAGCAAGGGTAATAAATGTTGCAAATTAAATTGAATAATGACTCCACTGTCTAGTTGGTTTCTACATGAGACACACACATGGGGCTTGAAAGCAAGTCAGTATTTATAATGCAATATAAGAGTCTAAGGCGTACTCTGAGATGGGATTTCTGAAATGTCACACACACACTAATTTACTGTTATTTCCAGAAGAAAAATAAATGCATTGAACACAAGCAATATAGACTGAGGTTAACAGAAAATCTCAATTACAAATCATATTTTTCCCTTTAAACTTTACTTTGCTCTAAGGACAACTTCGTCGGTTTTGAAGAAAGAGAAGAAAAAAATAAATGGATATTCACTGTCTACTTAGAAGAATGCATTAGACATAGTTATAACTGGATCAAAAATTGATAAATTCAGATATGTTTCAATCTATAAAGTTCTTGTTTTGCTAAAAATCCTATAAAGAAATGCTATTTTGTCAAACTTCAACTGTATCTTACTTGTTGAGAAAAGAATTACAGAAGATAGATGCCAGTCACTTTTTATAAAACACCAATCTAAAAATCAAAGAGGAATTTCCAGGCTGTTGAGAATTAAATTAATTTCAAAAGTTATGTCAAGGGAAGTTCAGTTTCAGATATGTATGCCAATCTAAGAGGTTCCTATATCAGAGTGAAGGTTCTACACTGGTTCCTTATGCTAATAAGCAATGTGTTTGCTTCATGAGTAGAAGTGGGTGGTGGTGGGTAGGGCAGAGATACAGGGATACGAAAGAAAGCAATGTCCGACAATACCAGACAGCAATTCCTAAACAGCATTCATCTTTACTTAGAAATGGAATATTCACACTTGTTAATTGAGTGATTGCATAAATAAAAGAATATTTTTTCTTTTTCTATGGTAAAGAGGATTTTAAAAAGTAGATCACGATAATGGCATGTTACTCATAAGTTTAAGAAAAAAACAAGCATATACCTATTGCCTTCTATGGTAGTTTCTAGTAACAGTTCATTAATAAAATGCTAAAATAAATTAAAATGACATACATCATCTTTGCACACATGGCTTTAGAGAAAAACATAGGTAACAAAGCAACACACTCTGTATAAAGAGATGCTACAATCTGTTATTACATGGATTTGTGATTTTGCAAGTATATTACTTGCATGTGTATATGGAATACTGACGTATATATCAACAGATTTATTATATTTAAATCTAAAGTTATTCATTTATTTTTTAAATATTTTATTTGTTTGAAAAAGTGAGAGAAAGAGAGAGCATGGGGGCAGTTGATGAGGCAGGAGAGGGAAAAGAAGACTTCTTGCTGAGCATGGAGCCAGACCCCAGGCTCGATCCCAGGACCCTGAGATCACGATCTGACCTGAAGTCAGAGGCTTAACTGACTGAGCCATCCAGGTGTCCTGATATGTAAAGTTATATATTTAATATTTATAATAATAAGTACATATTTAAATACATATAAAATCAATTATATATCAACTATACATGTTAAATATGTTTAAATATTTATTTTAGGAGCACCTGGGTGACTCAGTGGTTGAGTGTCTGCCTTTGACTCAGGTCATGATCCTGGGCTCTGTGCATGTAGCCTGCTTCTCCCTCTGCCTATGTCTCTGCCTCTCTTTCTATATCTCTCCTTAATAAATAAATAAAATCTTTAAAAATAAATAAATGAATAAATAAATTAAAAATATTTATTTTATATATCAAATCAATTACATATCAACTATATACAATCAAATTGCTATTGGTTCTGTTTCTATGGAGAAACCTATTACACTCTGCAATCTAATTCTAGTAAATATTTTTATTTGACTTCTTTTTCTAAAGTCTACCATAGTGGCTGCATAACTGTCTATAAGATACTGATACTCTACTTGATATTCTGCTCTATGTAAAAAGCCTCATCTGGTCATTTTCTGCAAGTATCTGTTTAGTAATTACCTGCAGCCAGATATTCTTTCCTGAATAGGCCTCTTAATGCATTTTCTTTCTCTGAATGCTTATATGACTATTATTTTATACCATACCTTTGATTTCCTATCTATTAAATAAAGAATAGGCAAATTGTAGTCCCTGGGCCCAATTCGGCCTGCTATTTTTATAAATACAATTTTCGTGAAATACAGCCATGCCTATCATTGTATCTGTGGCTGCTTGTGTCCCGCAACAATAGATTTCAGTAGTTGCATCAAAGATAATAATCCCAAAGCCAAAATATTTACTATCTAGTCCTTTGTAGAAAAATTTTGCTTACATGATGTAATCAAACTTCAGTTGGTTCATTTAAGTCTCTTCAAATATACTGTATGCTTATTGGAGGAAACTCCTCCATCTCGATTTATCCTGTGTTCCCATAGCTGCAAATAGGATTCATGGCATGGTAGATGCTTAAAAATAGATGGTGACCTGATTTCTTCACTTAGAGATTGAAAAAAAAAAGCAAGTAGAGAAGGAAGAGGGTCGAGACATTGAAGAAGTATAATGTTTTCTTTCATTCCAAGAACCTGCTGGGTTGTATAATAGTGGATTTTTTTTTCTGTTCTTTGGAAGGATTTTTCTTTTACTAAATGATGAACTGCTTTTTTTTAAGAGCAGAAATAATATTTTAATTTTTAAAATTTCCAAACACCAAGCATAGTTATCTTGTTCAGAGTAGTAATCTAATACATGTGTTTAATGAATTAATGAAAATAAGTAATCTGAGCAAATGGCCAAAGGTCAGAAACACTCTGCCTAAGAGCTCAGTGCTGTTGGACAATAAAAGGCAAGGGAAAGGATGGTGAGGTTTCAGGTTAGAAAACTAAGTAAGGGATCCCTGGGTGGCTCAGCGGTTGAGCGTCTGCCTTGGGCCCAGGTTGTGATCCTGGAGACCCAGGATCGAGTCCCATGTCAGGCTCACTGCATGGAGCCTGCTTCTCCCTCTGCTTGTGTCTCTGCCTCTCTCTCTCTCTCTGTCTCTCATGAGTAAATAAATAAAATCTTTAAAAAATTAAAAAAAAAGAAAAGTAAATACATTATGAAAGGCTGAGTGAGAAAAAATAAGGACTTAGATGCTATCATTTAGGTGACAGAGTGATCACTGGAGAATAATAATTAAGGGAGAATCACAGGTCAAGTTGTGTTTAGAGAGACCACTTTGAAAGGTTAACATGAGAATATTAGAACAATGTTATTGAATAAGAAATGGAGATTTAGCTAGAGGGACATTATGTGATTCTTGAAGCAAACAAAATATACTACACACTCTACAAACGAGTACATTAAAAAAATTAAGTACATTTTAAAAGTTCTTTACAAATTTATTTATACAACTAAATAAATAACTCACCCACATAGAATATATAGGGGAGGTAGAAGCACATTACTAGAAGTTCTGGAAATGATTGAGTGATTCAGAACAACTGCCTATTTCTGTAATCTCCAACCACAAACCATACTTCATCCATATAAGTTACAACTTCCTGAAGTATGTCCCCAGAGGAAACTTCATTAACTGCCATATGTATAGCAAACAAAAGTATGAATCTCCATATTAATAGAGCATATTTATTTAACTTTATTTTATTTTTAAGAGGTTTTTATTTATTTACTTTTTAGAGGGAGGGAGCATGCGCATGAGTGGGGAGGAGCGGAGGGAGAGAATCTTCAAGTAGAATCCCCACTGAGCACAGAGCCCAGGTGGGGCTTGATCTCAGGACCCACGAGATCACCACCTGAGCCGAAACCAAGAGTCAAACGTTTAACTGACTGAGCCATCAAGGTGCCCCGATCTAATTTTATTTTATATTTGAAATTTTCCAAAGATCAGTTTGATCCCATAACGATGGCAATGCAACGGACAAGCAAGATGTCAAATGACTGAGAGATAAATTAGAGACTTTCCTTAACGTGGCAAATTACTATATAATGGAGTTTTCTCCAATTTATGCACATTGTACGCCCACAAAAATATACTTCTTTTACAAAAATTGTATTCAAATATGAGATATGAACAATACAGTAGAAGGATAAGGGGCGTTGGGATCAGAGTTGGGTGCAATTTCCAGCACCATCCAAGCTAAATTGTGTTATTTTTTGGTAAATCATTAACTTTTCTGTGCCTCATTTTTCTCATCTAGAAAATGATGATATATCTACTCAACTATATTCTTGTATAAATTACAGATAATGTATGTAAAATCAGTGTAACTAAACGGTAAAGTTCCATATAGGTTATTTGAGAGCACATTTTAAAATCTACTCAAATTTAATTGCACATAAGATATAGTTGTATTAGCGATAAAAATACACATCTATATAATAGAAAAACCAGTTTTCATAAAAGATATTTCATATATGTTGCAATTGTAAAAAATGAATGCAATCAGCATTTGTTTACTTTCAAAGATCAAGTTCTTTACTAATAATTATGAAAAAGGCAGAGAATGTTGAAAATGAGGTTTCAAATACTACTTGTTTCCTACATTTTCTTTGTGTTCTCAAAGGAAGAAAAGGTGTGGGTCCTCTGGAAGTCATGGTCACACCTAAAACAATGTTTTAATTGACCTGCTATGTACATAAAGAACAACTACTGTTTGCTGTCATGACACCCGCTCTGCAGGTTTTTAGCCTATGTAAGACATTTGCTAAAACCCAGTTTTATTTCTAATCTTTTGAGCCTTCCTTTATATTTCAGATCTGAAATCACCGTTTTCATGTGAACTGGTATGAGAACCCTGTGATATATTTTCAAAATGAAAATAAATGGCTAAACTTTTGATCATAATCTCATTAGAAAAGTTCAAATATCCACAAAAGAGAGAAATGTTTACTTCCTCCCACTACCTCGAAAAGTCACTCTCTAATTATTTCCATTTTGTTTGTAGCCAATTAGCTGAGTAGCTTGAATCACTGAACTAATAATGAAATCTGATTACCCGTTCAATGCTTGTATAGACCTGCTACTTTTAGTTCAATGCTGCATCAGTCCACATCATTATCCCCAACCAACTACTGTCCAAAGAAATGCCAGATTATATTTTTCCTCACTAAGATAACAGGAAAAGGAAAAGATAAAGGAAAAGATGGCATTATGGTGATTCATTTTATATAAGGGAAAAATTATTAAACCTTCATCTACTTGCATGTACATATTCCACTAATAATATAAGCGTGACTCAAAATTGCATTTTGTTTCTTCTCAAAACACATTAGAAAACGAAGCAGTTGCAAGGTAATGACTTTGTACTATTAAAAATGTTGATATCATATGATATTAATACATTTAAATTTGTGATTTGGTGAGTGGATACTTTTATTTTGTAGAGAAGAGGGATTATAAAGATACAGGGAATGGGAAAACTATACTAATATACATAGAAATAGTCATTTTTAAAAATATGGTCTTAATGGATTTTATTTTTATTGCAGCTAAAATTTCTTATTTGTAAACACTTTGGGGGCAACATGAGAGTATGTTGTTGAGGTGAAGAAAGAAGGTGGTACTTTGTAAAAGGACATTCCATTTTCTCAGCTCCTGTTACACATGCTCATTTTAGGTCACTACCAGGCTGTGCAATGTGCACACTTGTAATTACATACTTGACTGTTTTAAGGGCTATCATGTCACTCACATAACTGTTTCTAAACTAAAATCTTGTTATTCCACTCTGGTTACAATTTCTCCATGAAGCTGCTTCACACACCATCTGGAGGTGTCTGTTTAGTGGCTAGACTTGTGTTTTCTATAGACCACTTTGGCTGCTCAGTGTTAGAATGAATATAAGATTAACAAGTCAGAAGCCAGAGAGACCAGAGAAGCACTGTCAAATGGAAGTATAATAGAACCACAGAGGTCATTTTAAAATTTGATACTAGCCATGTTAAAAAGGTAAAATGAAAGAAGTGAAATTAATTTTAAGAATACAGTTTATCTCACAGAGTAAAAATACTATCATTTCAACATTAAAGCATTATAATACTGTTAATGAAAGAGTCTATTTTCTTTTTTTAAAATACGATCTTTATCTCCAGTATGTAGTTTGTGCTTTCAGCTAGGGGCTACATGTACCAGCCAGAAATTTAAGTTCAACAGTCCTGTGGCTAATGGCTACTTATACTGGATAGTCAGAACTTAAAGCCTGCTCTAATATCTTAAAAGAAAAAGGTTACAGCCCTAGCAGATAAGCTGTAGCCAGAATGAGGTAAGAGTGAGGCAGTAGGTGAAATTGGTGGGTCTTAATAACTTATTGGAGGTCATGGGTGAGTGGGAAGGAAGAATCAACACCCTTTCTTGTTAAGTTACTGTCAACATTATGGGAAAAGAAAGAGAAAATCATAAGTAAAATATCAAATTGTTAAAACAAAGAAAAATATATTAGATATTACACAAGCAATCATTTCACCTTATGGGTGGAAAAAATCATTCATACAAACAGAAGATATATGGAAAGGAGAATTGTTTCATGAGTAGTTTGGGAAATGATTTTGTAAACATTTATCACAGAATGATCACATATCTCTGTAACTTTTATTCAAAGATAATTATCATTCACATAAATTACTACTTTTGGAAAACATGTCCACTTGGGAAGTTCTGTAACTGTCATTTTGTTTTAAGGTTGTGGACTAAAATACAAATTGTCTAAGTAGTAGTGTCTATTGATCTGGTTTTATGTAAAAAATTTCATGAAGAAAAACCCATCTGATAACAGCATCAGTGAAACAAAAATACAAAACTTCAAATAATAAAGTTTAAAATTAAGATTTTTTTGGCTTCATTTAATAATTTTTTACCTAGTAGGTTTTTTGGTTTTTACAATTTATGGATATTTTGATACCCATTGTTGGATATCAACACTGTTGATATAACAGTAGTGTACTAGTACTAGTAGTAGTAATAGTAGATATAAATGTAGTAAGGTTGATATAGCAACACTACATATGAAATGACAGGGAATGAATGTTGGGACAAAAGACTATAACTAGAAAGGGAATTGGAGTGAGTTGAGTTTAATTTTCAGCACCAACATAGTCTGCCTGTGTGGCATTAAGCATTTATTTGAGAGAAGAAGGAGCATTATGAGCAGGAACAGGGGGTGCAATGGGTGTAGAGGGAGCAGCTGACTGTGGGCTCGATCCCAGAACCCTGGGATCATGGCCTGAGCCAAATGCAGACACTTAAACAAGCACCCCAGCATTAGGCATATTATTTAACTTTCTTGTGCCTCAATTTTTCCATTTGCAAAATGATGATATACTACCTATTCCACAGAATTCTTTTTTAAATTAGAGAAAATACATATAAAACATCTACTGGTTTAACAAATGTAGAACACATAAGTATCTCCCAAAATATTGTAATACTTATTCATATGAATAATAATTTCTGAATCAGTAGCTTTTTATATAAAAATAAGATTAACATCAAAAGAAAAACTTGGTAAGTATTCTCATTGATAATTTGAGAAATTTTAAAATTTCTTTAGGCAAATACATATAAATATATCAGTGTTATGGTTTTCAAAGTATACAGAAATACCTATCTCTGATTTACATGGAAGAATCAATTTTTATACATTGTCCCTGAATAATGTTAGTGGGAAGGAAAATATTTTAAGGCAATCAGATAAAATCTGTATCTTCTTCTAAAGAACCAAAGTTCTTTACCTATATTATTGGCAAAGCGATCGTGCCAAAATGAGAGAAACTTGAAGGTGTTCTTTTAAATCCTACTTGTTTTCTCATTCTTCTTTCAGGTGCCAAAAAAAGAAAATCAAGTTTCTCTATACTTTATCTTAGTAATCTAAACATATTTTTTCCTTTCATTCTTCCTGTGAACAAACCCACACAATTTTTTCTATATTGAACTCTGAATCCATTACTGCTTTATTCAGCCCAAGCTGAAGTATTTGTAATAAACTTGTAATTTAAAAAACCCACTAGATCAGCATTGATTAAAATCATCCAAAACTATAAAATCCAAACCATCATTGATTTAAAAAAAATTTAACATCTCAATCCATCATGGTCTAACACTTTAAAAAATACAGTAACAATGATGTGTAGAAAAAAAACAATAAAGATCTATGATATATAAGCTCAAGATGTTTCATCCCTTAAAGTCAATGGTCTTATTACATTTTAATATTTTCAGAACAAACATAATGGTGAATCAACTAAATATATTCATTGCTTGCTGAAACTATGAGTAATCAACATAGAAAATATTACGCAACATATTTTGATATTCTAGAGTCATAACTAAAGGGAAATTTTAAGGGTTATAGTGAATCTCCATGTTAAATATCTGCAAACACACTTTTAATGAAGATCATATATATAAACAAACAGACATTAATATGACAAATGAACTTGCTTCTCACTTTTTAACTTTCCTAATCTAGGATGCATCAATAATAGCACTACTCACAGAAAATAAAGGTATACCTAAACTCAGTGTCTTGTTTTAATAACCCTCATAATAGAAAACTAGTGTCACAGTTGCATGTTGATGAATAGAAGAGATTTTAAAACAGTTTCAGTGAGCTCAGATTATTCTTTTATTTTTTTTCCAAAATGTAGCAGGTGATGCTTTGCTTTTAAAATTCATTATCAGTCTTTTGTTAGGAGCTATTCCCCATAATTTATCTTATAAATTTAGAGTTAAGTTTGTCTTTCAACTAAAGATGCAGATTTTTATAAACTTTCTATGCATGGATCTTCTCTTTAGGGAAATGAAATTCAAAATGTTTTACAAGATTTTTTAGGTGTTTGATGATAACTTTTCTCAAATATACAATCTCAAAATCACCTACTTAACTGATAACTTCTCTTAAATTGTGAAACATCAGAATTTTTAAACCTCTGTTCTTGCAAGGTTCTCAACTTAATTTTTCCGCTTTCATCTCACATGCTACTGAAAAACATTCATCCTTTCCTTGCATGAGAATGTTAAAAATATACACGTTTAATGCAATCCCTATCAAAATACCATGGACTTTCTTCAGAGTTAGAACAAATTATTTTAAGATTTGTGTGGAATCAGAAAAGACCCCGAACAGCCAGGGGAATTTTAAAAAAGAAAACCATAGCTGGGGGCATCAAGACAGTGTGGTACTGGCACAAAAACAGACACATAGATCAGTGGAACAGAATAGAGAATCCAGAAGTGGACCCTCAACTTTATGGTCAACTAATATTCGATAAAGGAGGAAAGACTATCCACTGGAAGAAAGACAGTCTCTTCAATAAATGGTGCTGGGAAAATTGGACATCCACATGCAGAAGAATGAAACTAGACCACTCTCTTGCACCATACACAAAGATAAACTCAAAATGGATGAAAGATCTAAATGTGAGACAAGATTCCATCAAAATCCTAGAGAAGAACACAGGCAACACCCTTTTTGAACTTGGCCACAGTAACTTCTTGCAAGATACATCCACGAAGGCAAAAGAAACAAAAGCAAAAATGAACTATTGGGACTTCATCAAGATAAGAAGTTTTTGCACAGCAAAGGATACTGTCAACAAAACTAAAAGACAACCTACAGAATAGGAGAAGATATTTGCGAATGACATATCAGATAAAGGGCTAGTTTCCAAGATCTATAAAGAACTTATTAAACTCAACACCAAAGAAACAAACAATCCAATCATGAAATTGGCAAAAGCCATGAAGAGAAATCTCACAGAGGAAGACACAGACATGGCCAACATGCACATGAGAAAATGCTCTGCATCACTTGCCATCAGGGAAATACAAATCAAAACCACAATGAGATACCACCTCACACCAGTGAGAATGGGGCAAATTAACAAGGCAGGAAACAACAAGTGTTGGAGAGGATGCGGAGAAAAGGGAACCCTCTTACGCTGTTGGTGGGAATGTGAACTGGTGCAGCCACTCTGGAAAACTGTGTGGAGGTTCCTCAAAGAGTTAAAAATATACCTGCCCTACGACCCAGCAATTGCACTGTTGGGGATTTACCCCAAAGATTCAGATGCAATGCAACGCCGGGACACCTGCACCCCGATGTTTCTAGCAGCAATGTCCACAATAGCCAAATGTGGAAGGACCCTCGGTGTCCATCGACAGATGACTGGATAAAGAAGATGTGGTTTATGTATACAATGGAATATTACTCAGCCATTAGAAATGACGAATACCCACCATTTGCTTCAACGTGGATGGAACTGGAGGGTATTATGCTGAGTGAAGTAAGTCAGTCGGAGAAGGACAAACATTATATGTTCTCATTCATGTGGGGAATATAAATAATAGTGAAAGGGAATAAGAGGGAAGGGAGAAGAAATGTGTGGGAAATATCAGAAAGGGAGACAGAACGTAAAGACTGCTAACTCTGGGAAACGAACTAGGGGTGGTAGAAGGGGAGGAGGGCGGGGGGTGGGAGTGAATGGGTGACGGGCACTGGGGGTTATTCTGTATGTTGGTAAATTGAACACCAATAAAAAATAAATTTAAAAAAAAAGAATGTTAAAATCATTAATAACCATAAATAAATGAGTATGGCTATCCAAAGCATATGTTTGTATCAGGGCTAAAGTCATCTCCTACCTCATAGGAACATTTGCAAGAAATGTTTGCCCGTGATTCAAACGTCATTGATGGCATTCTTCTCCTTATCAGCAACCATACCCCTGCATGCAATAAATTTATTATGATGTTTCAATACTGTCACACAATAAAGAGAATAACCTCGAATATAACATATATTCTTTAGATGAGTCAGTTTTTACTAAATTAATAACATACTTTAATGCAGCTAAGGTTTTTGTTTTCTTTTTTTCTTTTCTTCTTTTTTTTAGGTTTTTGTTTTCTATTTATTTTTCAATTTGGTTTTTGTAGCAATACTTCCTCAGTGAGGGAAACATTGCATTTATTTACAATTAGCATAAGTGTCTTTTTTTTAAGATTTTATTTATTTGAGAGAGAGAGAAAGCACAAGGAGAGGTGCAGAGGGAAAGGGACAAGCAGACTCCCTGCTGAATGGAAAGTCCAACTTGGAGCTCCATCCCAGGACCCTAGGATCATGACCTGAGCTGAAGGCAGCTGCTTAACTAACTAAACCACCCAGGTGTGCCTAGCATAAATTTCTTAATTTGCATGTGGTAGCCAGTCTGCAAGTGGCCCCCAATGAACCATACCTCCTGGTATCGTCACTTTTGTGTAGTTCCCTTTGTGCCAGGGTTGATCTGTCTGAGGAACAGCACGTGGTAAATAGGATGGTACATAACTTTCAAGTTAAATTATAACTGCAGCTTCTGTCTGGAAGATGTTCTCTCTCACTCTTTAATCACTCATCCTGGGAGAAGCAATCCTCTCAGTCCTGCAAGGAAATGGTCAAAAACTGGTGACAACTGAGGCCTGCCAACAACCATGTGAGTGGTTGGAAGCTGATCTTTCAGCCTCCTGTGAGTCTTCAGATGGTTGTAGCTCTGGTCAATAGCTTGACTAGAGCCTCAGAAGTTGCCTAATGCGGAACGACCTACACAGCTCTCCCATATTCATGACCCACAGAAATGGTTAGAAAATAAATGTTTGATTATTTAAGCCATTAAGTTTTGGGTGATTTGTTCTGAGCAACAGATAACTAATACGCTGTATAACTAAATTGTTCTCCGTCTTTGCATCTGGATCACTGGAACTGAAGTCCAAAGCAATGTAATACTACAGTGTGATGCATTTCAGAATTAGTTGTGATTATTAGCAATGAAGCTAAAGAAATGTCCTTCTTACTTACTGTCATTACACCAGAAGAACTATTGTTTTAACAATATCTGAGCATAGGTAAGATTCAATATAAAAAATCTTTGTTGATTTTATGTGTTCTAAGAGTTGGTATGTCTTTATTATTAACCTAAATATTAACGATTTCCTAAATATGTCAGATTATGTTGTAACAGTTAGCTGGTACTTGACCATTCTTTAAATGATAAATTTACCTAATATTTGCAAGAGTGCATCATTAATATAGACTTTCACTAATGGCTCAGCAATTTTATATGATCCTGTAGTCTTCAACCTGATGTTCTACTTTAAAAGAAACACCAACCTGTGGGGGCACCTGGATGGCTCAGCCCATTAAGGACCAACTCTTGGTTTCAGCCCCACATTGGGCTCCATGCTCAGAATAGAGTTGGCTTGGGTTTCTCCCTCCCTCTCTCTACCTACTCCCTCTGTGCTCTTTCTCTCTCTCTCTCAAATAAATAAATAAATCTAAATCAGAGAGAAGAAGCCCTTGAAGAACCAGTGTGTATTTGGATTATTGAACATAAGCTTCTTTTGAGTATTTGATTCAACATCTTTTCTTTAAAATTTCTTTATAGTTGAATGTGTTTCTTCTTAATGCTACTTAAATTTTAATAGATTTGTTGTTTCACTAGCCAGTTTATCCCTCTCAAATAACACAGTTATTCTAGCACTTCACTATGAATCATGCCTACAAAAGTAAACTCAGTCTCTAAAGGATAATACTTTGAGTAAATTTAGTATTATTTTCGTTTTCATTTGTTTAGCATTACTTATAAAGTTGTCATTAGACTTACTGCTACATGAAGAAAAATTCATACTAATTCTTGACAAAAAAATAATGTGAATTTGTTTCACCATATAAAAATTTAGGTGAAAAAATAAATAATACAAATTATATTTTCTTAATGTAGCTAATATGATATAGCCATAGGTTTTAAAAAGACGATATAAAGAGATGTTTATAAAATCAAGTTATATTTATAACTAAATGATTAAGCTTTCTCATATTTTTAATTCTTTTGGGTTTCATTTAACAAAAAACCTCAAAATAACACATGAGTACTGCTTAGTTCACTATCGGCTACAATTCATCATGCAAGATCATCAATACCTAAATAAATCTGTTTCCTGTTCAGTGAGACAAGTCCCTGATCAAGTGCTTTGAATGCTGCAGCAATGGTAAATTACTCAAACATTTTTTTTAAAGATTTTATTTATTTACTCATGAGAGACAGAGAGAGAGAGAGAGAGAGAGAGAGGCAGAGACATAGGCAGAGGAAGAAGCAGATTCCCTGTGGGAAACCCAATGGAGGACTTGATCCCAGGACTCCGGGATCATGCCCATAGCCTAAGGCAGACGCTCAACTACTGAGCCACCCAGGTGTCCCACTACAAACATTTTATTTTTTGTTTTATTTTATTTTTTTAAAAGATTTTATTTATTTATTCATGAGAGACAGAGAGAGAGAGAGAGGCAGAGACACAGGCAGAGGGAGAGAAGCAGGCTCCATGCAGGGAGCCTGACGTGAGACTTGATCCCAGGTCTCCAGGATCACACCCCAGGCTGAAGGCGGTACTAAACCGCTGGGCCATCAGGGCTGCCCCCACTACAACATTTTAAAAACATTTTTAATTTTTGTATCATCTTGTCATGACTCTAACAAAAAATTCATTTCATAGTACCAATTCATAGACCACACTTGAAGTCCTATACAATTGCATAGCTCTTCTAAACTTGATTTTATTTGTATGACAGATAGAGAACATCGGGTGAGATTTAGTGTAGAGCAACAGATGGAACTCACATCTATATTATGTTATTTTTAAATGTGGATAATTTCAAAATGTTCATATTAGAATGAAGGGGTTTGGCAAACTATCATTTGTTTGCTATTTTGAGAATTCCTTTTGGCATGTGACCACTTATCCCACTGGGTTGGATCACCCTACTAAGGATGAGATTGATTGATTGATTTATAAGATTTTATATATTCTATCTATCATCTATCTATCATCTATCTATCTATCTATCTATCTATCTATCTATCTATCTATCTATCGAGAGACCACACTGGTACACCAATCAGGGGAGGGGCATCGGGGGAGACAGAGGGAGAGGGAGAGAGAATCTGGAGTAGCCTCTGCATTGAGCTGGGAGCCCAAGTTGGGGCTTCATCTTATGACCCTGAGATCACAACCTGAGCCAAAACCAAGACTTGGAAACTTAACTGACTGAGCCACCCAGGCGCCCCAAGGATGAGATTTATTTTTTAATAAACTTGATAAACTTAATCAAACTAAGCATCAATTTCTCAAATGGCAAAAATAAAACAATTAAGTTACAAGCTCCAGGTCCTTAGTCAAGGAGAGCTGATCCATGGATGGGGGAGTACAGTGGCATAAACAATGGTACATGCTCCTTAACAATTTTGGGCAAGCAAGTATTACAGAGGGTTAAAAGCAGCAATGAACAGACAGGGCATGACTGGCTAGGGATGCATGCCTGTCCTTATTTAGAAAGATCAAGGGGCAAGTAAATAAGTATGAGGCCCAGAGCTGGCTTGGCATTTGGCGATTGGCTGACTGGCTATACCGCATTTACAGGAACATGAATGTCCAGTTTGCTGACTTGGCACTCTAGGGAATGGCTACATCTACGGCCTAGAAAGTTATTTCAACAAGACACTATCATTAACTCCAACTAACCTTCATCCAATTATTCCTTGAAAATATAGAATCATTTCCCTCTATCAGTAAAATACATTAAAGCCCATATTTTATATACAATGAATTCATAACAATAGACTGTAAACAAGACTGCATGCTGGTAGCCAGAACTTAAAATATATCTTAAGGCATTTTTTTTTCTGGCTTTGAGATGGGTTCTGATTCAGGTTCACCATTCTCTACTTATATAGCTCTGAAAAAATTCTTCTGAGTCTAGGGATCCCTGGGTGGCTCAGCAGTTTAGCACCTGCCTTTGGCCCAGGGCGTGATGCTGGAGTCCCAGGATCGAGTCCCACATCAGGCTCCCTGCATGGAGCCTGCTTCTCTCTCTCTCTCTCTCTCTCTCTCTCATGAATAAATAAGTAAAATCTTAAAAAAAAAATTCTTCTGAGTCTAAACAGCTACACAAGAAAGGTTGAAATAATACACAGGATTCTTTTGTATATTTGAAGCAATACACATAAAACACTTTGACTTGTCTTAAAATATAAAACAACTTCCATAAGTGGAAATCTTCACCATAATATTGATTTAAACATTATTTCCATGTTGAAACCTCTGCTTACGTAACAGCTTCATGTGGTCAGTTTTTATTTCTCTGGATCTTAACCTTGAAGAATAACTGCCTCAAACTGAGTTGATCTAAACTGTTCACTGCAATGTTCAACTGGCCATGAATATATCATTAATATTTTTTCTAGGTCCATAATTACCAACTAGTATTTATTTTTCTCCTTTTTGAACTGGTTAAGCATCAGGTCCTCTATATTCACATTATTATTTCTGTGCTCAACCTCATAAGGAAAGTATCATCTTCTGTAGTTGTTGTTTTAGTATAACCCACAGGTCAAGTTTCCATGATAGGATCAATTTTAGGGCTGCCTGACTCCGTGATGTGTGCTCTTTCCATATCCTACACTACTACCAAAAAGCAGTGTGAAAATGGGGAAGAAGCAAACTTAGATCTCTATGTTGACATCAATTTGGACTTTTGCAGCTTTTAAACCATGCCCAGCACGGAGGATTTACTTAAGTAAAAAACTTCTGTTTTTGACATATTGGAGGATAAAATCAAAGTCAAATATATTGTATTGATTTTATTGTGCATTCCAAGACGTTTGAAAAACATATGAAGGCTATTATAACTGCATATATACAAGCCACTATCTTAATAAATAAAACAATGCTAATAGAATTGAAGATCTTTGTGTACATTTCCATAATCACAAAAACCTCCAATCCTTTTTGAGCTCACAATTCTACTGAATTGGAATCTGTTATAGCTACATGTTTAATATTTTGATTACATTTATATTTATTTAGGTACAATATGTGGTATCATATTATAAAGGAATTACCTAACCCTAGCTCTTAGCTAATTATAAAATTTCAGATTTTAAATTATACCTTCCAGTCCGCAAAAATATTGTTTCTTGCATCCATTATTGTGATTGAATAGTTAGCTATTGTCCTTGTAAATAATCTGTCTTTTCCTCCATTCTGGCTGTCTTGGTGTTATACAGTCACTGTGATATATTTAAATACATTATTTCTTGTTATTTATCCTTCTTGTAATTATGCTTCCCGAATAGTACTGTCTTCCATCAACTAGAGAATTCTCAGATACCCTTTTCAAATAAATATGTGCTCATACCCTTTCTCACTATTACATTCTTCTTGGATTCCAATCAGATGTATATTAGGTCTTCTCATTATATTCTCAATGTGCATAAAACTTCTTAATAGCTTCTTTTTGTTCCTTTGTGCTACATTCTGGGTCATTTATCCATATGTATTTGCCAGGACATTAATTCTTTTTCATAAAGTTTTTAATTTGCTTGGTAATATATTGGTTAGTTTTCAAATATGCCAACTTGTTTTTCAAAGTTGTGTTCATGTTTTTTTATTTATAATATTATTTCCTTAAATACATTTTATAAACATCTGCAATCCTAATTCTGCATTTTATTCTTTCCGCTGTCTGTTCTATTGATTCTCTCCTTGTTTCAATTGACTTATAATTTCTTTTTTAGAGCTCCTATTTCAGCTGATTTTATTTGAAAAAAATTCCAAAGTAGGGTAAACTTGAGTTTTCCCTAGAGGATATTTATATTTGTTTTCTTTTGTGATCACTAAGGCAGGGCTTCTCAGGCTTTAATGTATTCAGTAGGTAAAATAAAAGCCACACAAGGATGTTTATATCTTAATTGCCAGAACCTGTGCATATGCTACCTTATATACCAGAGGGGTCTTTGCAAATGGGGTTAAGTTAATGATACTAGATTTTGCAGGTAGGCCCAAAGTAATTACACGTTCTTATAAGAGGAGAGCAGAAGGGTCATAGTAAGGGAAGGAGATTTGATGAATGAAACAGAGAGGAGAAAATGAGAGAGGATTGAAATGTTACATTGCCGGCTTTGAAGATGAAGGAGGAGCTACAAGCCAAGAAATGCAGGCAGCTTCTAGAAGCCTGAAGAGGCAAGGAGATGTTTTCTCCCCTAGAGTTTCCAGTAGTAATATGGCCTTCCATCACCTTTATATTACAACTTCTGAAAAAAAATAAAAAATAAAAATAAAAAATAAAAAAGAACTTCTGATTTTCAGCAAGACAATAAATTTGTGCTGTTTTCCGCTAACTTGGTGTTTATAACACTTTGTTCTACTAAATTTGTTATAGCATCAATAGGAAACTAAGGCAATGTGCATGCAAATCACTTTGGGATCTTGTTAAGAAACAGAATCTGACAGCAGACCTGGGAAAGTGTGAGAGTCTGTATTTCTAACAAGTTCCCATTGTCATTGAAATTAAAACCTCAAACATTGTGTGAAAGCAAAGTATCTTTTAGCATATCCTTTCATGGAGATGAGGTACCTAGTTTTGTGAAGAGATCTCATTGAACTTTTCTCCTGCTATAAATTCAATGATTTGTCTCTGTCCCCTGAAGAGGCACTAAATTTATGGTGTTAGCAAATGTAAGAAAAGCCTTTACCTCGATAATTTTCTGTTTACTTTGCTGGCTTCAGCTCCTCTGTCATTTATGGTCTTTAGACTTTCTTGCTATCTCAGCTATGCATTCGTGAGAATATTTGTTGCATTTTATGCAGGATTTCTAGTTATTTTTGTAGCAAAAGAATATTTAATCTATACTCTTAGAAGTAGAAGTCTTCATTTATATTTGCAAATTTGAAAATTGTCTACTCATTTCTCAATGAACATCTCCTCAATGACTTCTGTTTGTTTTGGGGTGATTCTTGCTTCTATAGCCAATTAATTGTTAATTAAAACCTAATGTCCTACATAATATTTAAGAGTGGTTTTGGGGAGTAAAAGTCAGTACCAGAGAAATCAAGTGGTTAAATAGTTTATATATAGAGAGAGAGATAGATAGCTTTAGATGTTTGGACTAAAGAAAGAAAGCCAGTGGGTAAATAGGGAAATCTACATTTTTCTGTTAAGTCTCAATCACTGACCTAAACTCTGTGGATGCCATGAGTCATAAAATATATATATCCTGATTTTAGACAAGAGAAAACTCAGACTCAGAAAGCTAAAAAAAAAAAAAAATCTTTTAGAGAACCCTTCTAGACATGTAAGAACTTATACATTTAAGAATAACACTAACATTTATTAAGCTTCTGGTTGAGTCAAGATCAGAAGGAAACAACACCCTACAGCTTAAAAGGCAAAGAGTCAGTAATGGAATTCAGGATTTTCTTGGACCAAGCCTATGCTCTTTCCACCATTCCGTGTTACATCTACAGTTATCCAAAATAGACTGATTTTGAATACAGTGTAAAATCCTACTTAAAGTTTACTTACACAGTGAGACAGTCTCTATCATATGCTGGCAGTGGAAAAGTTAATTGGGGAAAATACAAAATATATACAGAAACAATTTGTCAAGAGCACAAGTGTATCACTTATTTACATGAGCGAATAATCGCTTTTAGGATACAAACATACACACAAAAACAAAATGGCATACCTGCACACTCCACTGCTGATTGTTACTATTTTATGTTAATGAGTCACAAATTCCTAACCTAAGCTTCTCAACATACTGTACATTTAATTCCTCCAAAGAGCCTTACATTTTCTTCCACTTCATCAATCTCAGATTACTTCACTTCATTGAAAAGATTTAAGTCATTAAGCACAAAAAAATTTAAATTCCCCTGCTCAATGTTACATACTTTACACACTAAAAACATCCTGCAGTCACAAAGGATCAAGTAGCACCTTCATTTGAAAGCCAGTCCCTCCACATGTGTCCTTAATCCTGACACTTTCTGTCTCCCAGAGATTAAGTTGTATTGATTAGTATTGCAACCGGTTTTTTACCTTTAATTTCTCCCTCTGACATCTTTCCTCTGTTAGTCATGCTTAAAACTCATTCAAAAAAACTAAATTCTCCTTTCCCTTCTATACCATGTGGTCTGCAAGGTATTGTTTTATCCTCTTCTCTTCTCACTTACACATCACAAAGAAAAAAAACTACCCTGTCATGTCACCTGAATTTACTTCTCAACTTATGATAGGGATAGTTTCTATTCTTAGAAAAGAACTGACATTTTTCTTAACATAATTGAATGGCCAAATCTAATATTTTTCCATCCTTATATTAATAAAATTTGCTGTTATGTTTGGCATCACTAATCACTCCCTTCTTGAAAAAGTGTCCACTTTCCTCTCATGGCTGCTTCTAAGTTACTCTTGGGAATTAGCGTACCTTAGTTTTCCATGGATTTCTGTGTTTAAGTCATTGCTTTTATCATCCATCATACTTCAGCAGTTTAGGTGATCACTTCTACTCTCTCATAACTTCAACTTGCTCTTGAATGCTGATGACTCATAGATCCATATCTCCTATCTGTCTTCTCCTCACCAAGCTTCAGTTATGCTCTCTCACTGCCTGATGGTCAATTACCTCTGAATGCCCTACAAGTACTTCACATTGTCCACAATTCAAGATGGAATTGATTTTCTTCCCCTCTGGGCTCCTACTTCATACATCAGTCAAGAGTGCCACCATTAATCAGTCTCCATCTCAGAATTACCCTTGACTACTCATCCCCCTCCCTCAAAATTGATTCATCAACATTCTTTATTAGTTAAAATCCAATCAGGAGACAGAAACTACACAGCAATTTGAAATGGGAAACATTACTGTAAAGAATTATCAACTATATCAGAAGAATAAAAGGCAAGGATAACTCAAAAAAAAAAAAAAAAAAAAACGGGGCTGAGGGAGAATATCCAAGAAAAAAACAAACTTGGAAATAGTTTTTTCCTAAAGACTGAGTTTCAGACCTTGTTGGAAAAGGTAGGGTGGCAACTCATCAGTTGGTCAAAAAATTCTGTGGCTTGAATTTTTGGGCCAGAGCTCTTCGCAGTTTCCACGAAAACAGCAAACACCTGTCTAGGTGGTAAGAATCGTGGCTGAGATTTTCAAGCAGGAAACCTGTAGGGTGCAAGTGACTATTCTCATGGAAAAAATCACCACAAGGGTCATGGCTTTAGTTGCTGATTAATGGCTGGGCAGTGTGAGACCTGAGGTATATGGGGTCAGTATTGGGTGTTTCTTGACATATCTATGGGATTCAGGTTGACCAAGATACATAGATGGACAGATAGTGAGAGTCAAGGCCTCAGGAGCATACACTGAATACATAGCCCAAGGCCTGGGGAGCACAGTGTCCTTATTAGCAATACTGTAGTAAGGTGGTAACCAGGCCAGAAATGGAGCTGTAAACTTACCAAGGGACTGTATACTCTGGGTGTGCAGCTGCATGACAGGAGAAAGAAGAAGCCAAGAGAAGCAAACTGAAACTCAGAAGAGAAATACTCTCCTCTTTCAGTTTCCTTCCTATCCCCTCTACTTCCTATGCTTAACATTATGTTCACTATAAAGGAAAACTGTGAATAGGCTCCAACTCTATTATTACAGAACAGGTAATAAAGGATGAATTTGGCGCTGTGAGGCAACACATACCTTAAGTGCAAATAACTGTCAAATGTATATTGTTTTAAGTGTATCTTTACTTTGGATATTAATACCCTTTCTTCTATCACTATCATTATTTAAACTTTTACCACCACCTAGATTTAAAATCTATTCTCTCCTGATACAACTAAATGACCTACTCAAATGGGAATTCCAAATCACTGTTCTTAGAAATCTACAAAATAATACTCATCATTCATAAATGAACACCAAACATATTCATCCAGCAACTAAGCTCCTTCGTCTATTTTTGAAGCCATATCTCTTAGCATTCATTGGCTATGTTTGTCATTTTGTGCATAACAAAAAATGAAACCAATTTTTAGTGGCATTGTAACATAAGAATTGTTTTTCCCTCAAGTGTATGTGGGTTGTCTGGTGTTGTTTGATAAAATGGTGGGCATAGATAGGTGGCTTTTAGCAGTTATTTGAGGCCAGGTACACTCCCAAAATTTCTTTTTCCAACAAGAGGCCAATGAGAACATATTGAACTCATAAGGGCAGAGATGCGAGAGAGAATATCAAATTGTACAAGCCCATTTTTAAGTTCCTATGTCCATCTCATGACATCCTTTCTTCAGCAGGTCATAAAATAAATCTAAAATCAAAGACCTAGGAAATGTAAGTCTCCCATGAATGGCAGCAGTGGGAGGGAGAACATATTACTGAAAAACATAATCTATATACCACCCCTTGCATTACTTCCCACCATTAGTCATTTGCTAAAATGATATTCTGATTAGTAATATATAAGATGCCTTCCCACGCCGAAAATTCCAAAAAAGCAAAACCATCTAGGATTTTAGTTAATACCTATGTATTTGCATTGCTAAATGTATGATTTGTTATGGCTTCTGAGGTGGTGGAAATAACTTACAGGCCTGTCAATGATTTCCTGTTGTTTATTGATCTCAGTTCAAGAACTTCTGTTATAGAAAGTACCAATCAAATTTATTCTTTCATGGCATCATGTTGTCCTTTGGATAAATTATTTATCTTTTAAATCTCTAGTGCTTTCTGCATGCTTGTCACATTCATGATGCCAACTGTAATAGCCATTCGCCCTTTCTCTTTTTACTCCATATGTCTCCTCTGGAAGCTCCTGAGCTCTGCTCAGAATCAGGAATTCTCCTTTGCACACCTTCCTCATTCTCTCTTCTCCATCTGTCTTTGGCTAGCTGGGTCCATGCACTTTAAAATCCAACTCATACATTCATAAATGCTTATACATTCTTGCTGTAAAAGGACCAGGGACTTAATTACTATAAAATATTCATACTCACTGTGCTACTTTCTGGCTAATTACTGCTTACTAATAGCTACTGAAAAGAATTGTCCTTATGCAAGAAACCTAGAAGAACGGACTCTTAAAAAATTAAACAGGACTTGAAATGTTGGATTAAATATTAATTTGCCATTTTGCACAAATATAATTTAGCCAGAAAAAATGAAGAAGAGCAAATGGAAGTAAAGATAAAAATCGTGAAGGAAACAGAATAAAAAAAGTACAGTATCCTGACAAAAGAGTTTAGAAAGATGCTTCCTGGTCTAGGCCTAGGAAGATAAAAGACGAACACTTTTATGAGACCCATCAAGAGACCTATCAAGAATTCTCTTTGATGATGAAAATCTGTATCATTTTGTCTTTTGGCCAGCTACAATCTGTCCTAAGGAGTTCTCGCTCCACATTCTCATCTATCCCTTCTGTGAAAGAAGGATCATTCATTCTATTTTGGTCTTGCTCCAAGAAAACTGCAACAGTGTTAAATGGTGATGCCTGAAAAATGGTAGGGAGACTAATTCAAATTGGAGTTCCTAGGGCCAGAACAGACATTGGATAAATGGGAACAATAAAGAAGATTTATAATCATTGTCAATCAGTTGTATTTCTTAGCACCTACTGTGTCAAGAGCCACGAGAAAGGTTATACAAGGTTAACATCCTTCCTCAACATGTTTAGATTCTCTTTTAATATGTAACTGGGTCTTAATAATTTAATAAAACTTGTCCTTTTTTCTGGTATACTCAAGGTACAAAAAGGCTCAGAAAATTTTAGAATGAGTTCACCCCACTAGCCTTTAGCTGATGCTTACTCTGAGACTCTCCTTATCTAGTAACTAGTTCAGGGTCTTAGAAGGCAAAGGCCCCTATTGTATAGTCATCTCAATTCACCACCTTCTCAGCAGATTCTGCCTTAAAAAAAAAAAAAAAAAAAAAAAAAATCCGGAGTCTGCTAAAACCACAAGTGTAAACAAATAAAATAGTTTGTGAAAGTACATAAAGTTGCCTTATATTGCACTCAACTTCCTTATATCATTCTTCATGAAATTACAAATTACATGGGGGCTGGGAGTATAAATCGCCTGATCTGACCTATGATACAAAATAGGAGATTTATACCTCTTTTTATATGTAAATATTATATAGAAATACATTGTCATGATTTATTTATAAAAGATTTCTTAGTGGTAGTGATTTTCAATTACTAAATTAAATTTTACATTAACACATTTTTGGCAGTTTTATGATATATCCAAATGATAAGTTTCACTTAACCGAAATTATACATTTTTTAGCACAGTCTGGATTTTGTAACAAAAGATTGTCAGATGAATGCTGATACCTGAGTATCATCAAGATTAAAAAAAAGAAAAGAAAGGAACATTGAAGTATTGAAGCCATTGAATATAATAAATGTATCCTTTCTCTACTGCAGGAAGGTACATATCATAAACTAAAAGATCCTGGCAAACTTGAATCTTCATTCTGGCAGTGAGAATATGCTATCTTTTAATAAGTAAGTAAATACACATTCAATCTAGTTTATAGATTTTTATTGAATATTTATTAAGAAAGTGAATAAAATATATAGAATAGCATATAATACCAATCCTGTAATTGCGTGTTTCTGTGTATGAAAATCATGTTTTGGGGTAGAAAAGGTTCTAGGAAAATTCCATATGACTTATTAATACCCTTAAGAAATAGGCAGGAATATTTGATTTTCCTGTGATAAATACATGTTACTGCTAATTAACGTAGATGAAACAAAAACTATTCCTATCAAACACTGTCTCTAACTTCAAATGCCAGACATCATCAGTCCTTTGACTTTTATCTTCTTTACATAAGATATTTGAAATTGCTAAGTTTATTTGTTCAAAGTGCAAAAGCTTTGGGATAAGAAGAAAAAGTATACAATAAATACAAAACTTTTCATAGCAACTTGAAAAGATTAAATTAAAATGGAAACATCTTGCATAACTGAAATTTTATACCCATTGAGCAACACCTTCTCATTTTCCTTTCTTTTTTTTTATTTTCTTTTTTTTTTTTTTTCATTTTCCTTTCTTCTTTAGCCCTGGCTACCAAAAAAAAAAAAAAAAAGAAAAAAAAACAACAAAAAACAAAACAAAACAAAACAAAAAAACAAAAACAAAAACAAAAAAAAACCAGAAAAATCCATACAAAACTGGTCAGCTAAACTGCCAGTACTAATTTACTTCTTTTTCTCCAACACTAAGATAAGATACCAAATAAATTCTATCTAAAGGGTCACCTGAGTGGTTCCATGGTTGAGCGTCTTTCTTTGGCTCAGCGTGTGATTCCAGGTTGGGCGATCAAGTCCCACATCAGGGTCCTTGCATGGAGCCTGCTTCTCTCTCTGCCTATATCTCTGCCTCTCTCTGTGTCTCTCATGAATAAATAAATAGAATCTTTAAAAAATTCTGTCTAAAAACAAGCTTTATCCTCAAGAAGCTTTAAATCTGGTAATTAAAGCCTCAAGTAATAAGTGCAATGATATCCATAATAACAAGAAAAACTACAGACACTTAAAAGTGTATTCAGCAGGCTCTGTTTTTGGTTAGAGCATAGAACACAATGCAAATTCCACAATGTGAAAAAATTAATATATCATGAGAAAGTAGGTTTTATATCAGAAATTCAAAGGTTTATACAACATTTAAAAATCAGTCATTGTAATTCACCATTTGAACAGAATGTAGTATAAAACATGTGATCATAATTGATACAAAAGAATAGAAGGAAACTTTCTTAATCTGATGGAGGAGATAGACCAAAATCCTAAATTAATATCATACTTAGTGGTAAAATATTAAAGTCTTTTCCATAGAGGTTTTTCCCTCAAAAAATCCATTTCACAAGAATTCCTATTTTGGATTCAGCATCTAGGGAATTGAAACTCACAGATACAAATAAGTCAATTAAGATTCTTTCTTAAGATATTAGAAAATAGGGCAGCCCAGGTGGCTCAGCGGTTTAGCGCCACCTTCAGCCCAGGGCCTGGTCCTGGAGGCTCAGGATCCAGTCCCATGTCAGGCTCCCTGCATGGAACTTGCTTCTCCCTCTGCTTGTGTCTCTGCCTCTCTTTCTGTGTCTCTCATGAATAAATAAATAAAATCTTTAAAAAAAAGATATTAGAAAATAAACAATATAATCACAATGATATGGGATATTAGAACTAAAAAGAAATATTAAAGTTAAAGAACTAAAAAAGAAATATTAAAGTTAAAGAAATTAAAAGGAATAAATATTTGAAGCCCTGTGTGCTGTATAGTATCCTCTTCCTCCAAGGATTATATGCCTCCAAGGAGTATATACCATCAGGTGCTGTGTATTAAGTCATCTCACTGTTTAAGGGAGAGGATTATTTATTCACCAACAGGTTGAATAGGAAGTGTTCAGAACACTTAAAATACAGATTTAAAAATATATATGTAAATACTAACAAATGCAATCCAAGAAAGCATCACCACCAACTATAACCTACTACAACCAATGTAGACTTATTCTGACAATACAAGGTATCTTCATATGAAGAAATGAATTCATATATTATCTAAGTAGATACCTCATATCATTGGATTCTGATGACATTTTATACACACACACAGAGTGCCTAGTGTTGAAGTTTTGTGTGTATATATGTTTAGGTAAGTTTTTATAATAAGAAGGGAGTTTTGAAAAAAACACATATTGGGCCGGCAATGAGAATGCTGGCATGGGAGTGGGAGATGATAAGCATTGACAATACACATATTAAAGTACATTATTGCACTTGTTATAACAAGCATTCGTTCATGTATAATTAAAAAGTGAAATTTACTTTTAAAAATTAAAAATTAACATAAAGAACAAAGTTAACAAAGCCCAACAGAGAAGATTTGATCAATACAATTAAAATTGTTTTTTTTTTTTTTTTCTTTTTGAGAAGAAAAATGTTTGTAGAGTATTATTAATTAAAAAAGGGGGCAGCCCTGGTGGCACAGCGGTTTAGCGCCACCTGCAGCCCGGGGTGTGATCCTGGAGACCCAGGATGGAGTTCCGCATCAGGCTCCCTGCATGGACCCTGCTTCTCCCTCTGTCTGTGTCTCTGCCTCTCTCTTTGCTCTCTCTGAATGAATAAGTAAATAAATCTTTTTAAAAAATAAAAATAAAAATAAATAAAAAATAAATAAATAAGGGAGATAAGACTTCCAGGGAAGATGGTGTAGTAGGAAGATCCTAAGCTCACCTCATCACACAGTTACACCCACATCAGTGTAAATAACCCAGAAAACCACTGAAGACTGCAAACCAGACTCTTCACAGCTAAATGTAGGAAAGAGGACACATGAAAGAAAGCAGGAAGGACATAGATGTAGTTGGCAGCTTTACAAACCTCGGGGCAGTCCCCAGGAGGGAAGGATGACCTAGGCTCAAAGAGAAGAGAGCGAGCAAACTCTCACACCAGGGAGGCTACATGAAGAAGATGTATCCCTATAACATCTGGCTTTGAAAACTAGAGGAGCCTGGGATGCCTGGGTGACTCAGCAGTTGAGCGTCTACCTTTGGCTTAGGGCATTATCCTGGAGTCCCAGGATAGAGTCCCACATCAGGCTTCCTGCCCGGAGCCTGCTTCTCCCTCTGCCTATGTCTCTGCCTCTCTCTCTCTCTCTCTCTCATGAATAAATAAAACCTTTAAAAAATAATAAAACTAGAGGGGCTGAATTTATTAAGTTCTTACAATCAGCAGGACTTAACACCTGGAACTTTGAAACTCAATGGGCCTAGCTCTGGAAGAACCAAGAGAGTGAGAAGAAACTGAGTCCTTGCCCTTAAAGAGATGGCAAAATAAACACCCCACTATGATGCAGCATAGAAGCAGCAGTTTGAAAAATACCTGGGGTAAATAGGATGAGAATTTGTTGATTAATCTTAGAGCATGTGCTGGAGGAGCAGGCATCTCTCAGGAGACATCTCTAGGAACAAAGGACCTGGTGAGTGCCATTTCCCTCCTGCCACAACCAGCATCCAAATACACAGACACCTGTAGGAACCAGCACATGGAGAATACTCTCCATCTAACTTACTAATAGCATGCCTTACTCCCACATTCTTCTGAGGACAACCCTGGACAGCTGGGCCTTGTCTCTAGGTCCTCCCAGGCAGACCCCCCCCCCCAAAATGTTTTTGCTAACACTGCACACCTGTCCCATTCTCTTCTGTAGATCAGTCTCCTTCAACTATCCCCACCCCACCTCAGTTCCAGGCAGGTGCAGAGCTCCTCCCACCAGCCAAGGCAGACCTTGGGACCTGCCAAGGTCTGGTCTGATTACAGTCTCTGTACACTGATGATAGTTACTCAAGGAAAGACAACACAGGGAAATCACTCTGTAGCTCAGTGCTACTGCATCTCTGACAATCACCTAATCTGACTTGTGTTAAGCCCAAGATGGCCCCAGACTGGCCCACTAACACCACAGGGACCAAGCCCTGCCCACAACAGGCAAAGAGAGTCATTGCAAACCACCAGTCTGAAGGGAGAAGTGACTCAGCCACAAGATCAGGGTGCACACAACTTACAAAGGAGGCACTTCTGAACTGCTGAATTACAGTGAACAGGGGACACTGCACTGCAAGGTACTACAGGACGTATTCTCCATAAGGCCACTACTTTCAAGCATAGAAGATGTAGTTGATTTTCCTAAAAGACAGAAACAGACACTGAAAGTTAGACAAATGAGGAGACAGAGGACTATCTCCCTAAAGGAAAAAAATAGGAGGAAATCAAAGTAATAGAACTAAACAAAATGAGGTAAGTAATATGTTTAATAGAGAATTTGAAGTAATGGTCATAAAGACACTCACTGCACTGGAGAAAAGAGTATGGAACCTTGGTAAAATCCTCAATAAAGAGATAAAACCCAAAAAGAATGGCCCAAAGTTGAAGAACTCAGCAAAAAAAAATTAAAAATACACTAGATGTAATGGGTAGCAGACTACAGGAAGCATAGGAATGGATCAGTGACCTGGAAGACAAAGTAATGGACAGCAATTAAAAAAAACAACAGAAAAGACAAAGATAATAATAAAAAAAATGAAAATAAATTAAGGAAACATAACAACATCATCAAGCATAATAATATTGACATTATGGGGATCTCTGGAGAAGACAGAAAAGGGGCAGAGAATGTACTTGAAGAAATAAATAGCTATAAACTTCCCTAATCTGGGGAAGGAAATCTGTATGCTGCCTACGTGAGACTCATTTCAGACGTAAAGACACATGTAGATTAAATGTGAAGGGAAGGAAAAGCATTTGTCACACAAACGGAAGTGAAAAGAAAACTGGGTTAGCAGTAGTTATACTGGACAAAATAAACTTTAAAACAAAGACTATAACAAGAGAAAAAGAAGGACACTAAAAAATGATAAAGGGAACAATCCAACAAGAAGATAAAACAATTATAAATATTTATGCAACAAATACAGGAGCACCTGAATCCATAAGGCAACCATTAATAAAGAAAAAAAATTACATTAATACAATAATAGTGGGAAACTTTAACACCCGCTTACATAAACAGATGAGTCATCCAGTCTGAAGACCCAAAAGGAAAGTGTAGCTTTGGATGACACATTGGACCAGATAGACCTGAAAGATCTATTCAAAACATTCCATCTTAAATCAGCAGAATACACATTCTGCACATGGAACATTACACAGGATAGATCACATGTTAGGCCACAAAACAAGTCTCAACAAATTAATCAGCAATGGAACTGAATCAGTAATCAAAAAACTCTCAGCAAATAAAAGTCCAGGACCAAACAAACTCACAGGTGAATTCTATCAAACATTTAAAGAAGAGCTAATACTTAAAATTCTCAAACTATTCCAAAAGAATAGAAGAGAAAGGACAGCTTCAAAATCATTCTATCAGGCCACCATTACCCTGATACTAAACACAGATAAAGACACTAAACAAAGAAACAAAAAAAACTACAGACAAATATCTCTGATGAATATAGATGCAAAAATCATCAAGAAAATAATAAAAAATTGAGTTCAACAATACACTAAGAAAATTATTCATCACGATCAAGTGGGATTTAATCCTGGGATATAAGAGGGATTCAATGTTTGCAAATCAACAAACATCACACATCACATCAACATGAGGAAGGATAAAACCCATATGATCCTTTCAATAGATGCAGAAAAAGCATTTGACAAAATATAACACCCATTCAAAATAAAAACCCTCAACAAAATACATTCAGAGAAAACATACAACATAATAAAGGCCTATATGAAAAACTTATGTTCACATATTCAATGGGGAAAAACTGAGAGCTTTTCCTCTAAGATCAGGACAAGACAAAGATGTCCGTTCTCACTACTTCTATTCAACATAGTACTGAAGTCCTAGCTTCAGCAACAAGACAAGGAAAACTAATAAAAATAATCCAGTTAAGTGAAGAAGTAAAATTTTTGCTATTTGAAGATGACATGATACTATATATAGAAACCCCTAAGTAATACATCAAAAAATTGCTAGAACTGATAAATGATAAATGAATAACTGATAATGAATCAAGTAATGTCGCTGGATACTGAATCAATAAGATAAATCCATTACACTTCTATGCACTAACAATGAAGCAGAAAGAAAAATTAAGAAAACAATCTAATTTACAATTGTACCAAAAAAGGTAAAATACCTAGGGGTAAACTTAACCAAGGAGGTGAAAGACATGTACTCTGAAAACTATAAAACACTGATGAAAGAAATCAGAGATGACAGAAACAAATGGAAAGATATTCCATGCTTGTAGATTGGGAGACCAAATATTGTTAAAATATCCATACCACACAAAGTAATCTACAGATTTAATGCAATTCCCATCAAAATACTAATGGCATTTTTCATGGAACTAAAACAAATCTAAAATTTTCATGAAGCCATAGAAGACCCTGAATAGACAAAACAATCTTTAAAAAAAGGAACTAAACTAGGGGTATCATAATCCCAGATTTCAAGACAAAATACAAAGTTGTGGTAATCAAAACAGTATGATACTAGTACAAAAACAGACACATAGGTCAATGGAACAGAATAAGGAGGTCAGAAATCCATGAATATATAGTCAATTAATCTTTGACAAAGGAAGCAAGAATATGAAATGGAGAAACGACAGTCTCTTCAACAAATGTTATTGGGAACACCAGATAGCTACAAGCAAAAGAATGAAACTGGACCATGCTCTTACACCATACACAAAAATAAAATCAAAATGGATTAAAGACCTAAATGTAAGACCTGAAACCATAGAAATGCTAGAAGAGAGCCCAGGCAATAACTTCTCTGACATTGCCATAGAAACTTATTTTTTGATATATCTCCTGAGATGAGGGCAACTTAAGTAAAAATAAGCTATTGAGATTACCTCAGAATAATAAGTTTCTGCAGGGACACCTGGGTGGTTCAGCAGTTGGGCGCTTGTCTTCAGTTCAAGTCTGATCCCGGGATGTGGGATGGAGTCTCACATCAGGCTCCCTGTGAGAAGCGTGCTTCTCCCTCTGCCTATGTCTCTGCCTCTCTCTTTCAGTCTGTGTCTCTCATGAATAAATAGATCTTTTTTAAAAAAGTTCCTGCACAGTGAAGGAAACCATCAACAAAACTAAAAGACAACCTACTGAATTGGAGAAGATATTTTCAAATGACATAGTCAATGAAAGATTAGTATCTAAAATATATAAAGACCTTATACAACTCAACACCAAAGAAAACCCAAGGAATCCAATCAAAAAATGGACAGAAGACATGAACAAACATTTTTTCCATAGAAGACATCTTGATGGCCAATGGAGCCATGAAAAAATGCTAAACATCACTTATCATCAGAGAAAGAAAGAAACTGGGATAAGAAAGGTGAAGTTGTTTTCACCCAGTGTAATAGAATGTGCTTCTACAGATGAGTATTTACCAAGGTAAAAGTAGACAAAAATAATGTCAGGATTATGATAGTGAGTGTACTTCAAAATGCATCTTTAATAAAAGATAAATTTGTAGAAGTCAATATAATGTGTACTCCACCCAAAAAATGAAAAATATGGCACAAATGAGCATAATTTGAAAAAGAGTACATTCCTTTTTTCTTTTTTTTAAGTAGGCTTCACATCCAACATATGGCTTGAACTCACTATCTTGAGATCAAAAGTCACACGCTTTCCCAAATGAGCCAGGCAGGCACCCCACAAAAAGAGCACATTCTTAAAGATAGAGAATGTTTTTAAAAATATTTAGTAACCTGTAGAACTCTTTGGTAACAAATGTTTTTAAATTGACAAAAGGATATATCTCTAAGAAAATAGAACTTAAATGACAGGAAAAATGGAAACCAAATCTAAAAGTCACTGAAGCAACTAGAAGGGCAGTCAAAGATTTACAGCATTGACAATAAATAATGGAAAAATGTCTACTATATCTTCAATAAAGAGTTTATTATTCTCATAAACGAATGCTTTTACAGCACAAAAGCATGAACCAAATCACAACCAATTCTGTAAGCCTAGAACAATTACGAGATCAACACTAGTCAAGTACAGGAGATAAAATGTATCTATGAATATCAATGTGAAAGTAGTAAGTGAAAGAATAACCATCAAGCCACTAGTTTATTAAGAATTGTGAAAGAAAATATTTGAAGAAGGTGAAAAATGAAAGCTTAACTTTAGTATTAGATATTAAACTCTATTATAATAATTAAAACATGATATTGGTGAATATTTTAGTATTTCAATAAGACATATATAATACATATTGCATTTTAGTACTTGATAACAATGGAATTTAAGTTCAACACATAATGGCTTATCAACATATGACTATGTTCTTGGAAAACCTATAATTTTATAACAAAAAAGTTAACAAATATAAATGGTAGATTAATGAGATAAAACTATATATTAGGAGGTATATAGGGAAGATATTATTAAAAATATTGAAGCTGTAAGGAAAAAACAGTACATTCAACTTATGTAAACATTAAAATTCCTTGCAGAAAAAGTACCAAGTTAAAATCATTATATGTACAGTTCCCTAAATATATGAATGAAAAGATGTCATCCTCAGCTGATATAAGAAAAATGCAAAATAAAACTGAACTAATTATTGTGAAGATGTGAAAAAATTGATAATTTTATATACTAATTTTGAAGTTTAATATCATAATGTTTTATTGGAGAGTAGGTTGACATCAGAACTAACGATAGTATTAGTATTATATTTGCACATATATATGCATATATATATAAATACTACTTTAGTTTTAATAATAGACCATTGTAATCAACTTAAAAATATATTATTAGAGAAGAAATAAATACGCTCCAAGTCTAGTATGGAAAACAATGTGACCATTTACTCTAAATGTACACACACACACACACCACAGAATCACACACCAATTTCTAAAACATTTTGTTAAGTTAAAATTTATATCAAATTATCTTCTTTATGTGTGTATCAACGCACACACACATGCATGCACACATATGTACAACAAAGTAATCAAGTTTCATAGAAAATAATTACCTAGGGCACCTGGGTGGCTCAATCAGTTAAGCGGCTGCCTTCTGTCCAAGTCATGATTTAAGGGTCCTGGGATCAAGCCTTACATCAGGCTCCCTGCTCAGCAGAAAGCCTGCTTCTCCCTCTCCCTCTGCTGCTCTTCCTGCTTGTGCTCTCTCTTTCTGTCAAATAAATAAATAAGATCTTTAAAAATATATCTAATTGATAATGATCATTGGAGAATAAAGGGTGACATATACATACATTAATTTTTTGTGCATGCTTAGTGTTTAATTTTACAAGACTACACAATAAAATATTTTTTATCTATCAAGTTGGGAAAGAATTACAAATATTAGGAGCAGCCGGTGGCTCAGTGGTTGAGGGTCTGCCTTCAGCTCACGACGTGATCCTGGAGTCCCGGGATCTAGTCTGGAATCGAGTCCCGCATCAGGCTGCCTGCATGGAGCCTGCTTGTCTTCCCTCTGCCTATGTTTTTGCCTCACTCTGTGTCTCTCATGAATAAATAAAATCTTAAAAAAAAAAGAATTACAAATATCAGCAAGTTATGAACATGAATTTTCCACATCATTTGGTGAAATTATATCTACTTTTTTTCTGAAGGGAAATTTGGAAATATATTTTAAAATCCATAAAACTTTTAATATCATTTAATTCATATATTTTACTCTTAAAATTTTTTCTAGCAAGCATTTGACAAAATACAGCATCCATTCCTGATCAAAACTCTTCAGAGTGTAGGGATAGAGGGAACATTCCTCGACATCTTAAAAGCCATCTATGAAAAGCCCACAGCAAATATCATTCTCAATGGGGAAGCACTGGGAGCCTTTCCCCTAAGATCAGGAACAAGACAGGGATGTCCACTCTCACCACTGCTATTCAACATAGTATTGGAAGTCCTAGCCTCAGCAATCAGACAACAAAAAGACATTAAAGGCATTCAAATTGGCAAAGAAGAAGTCAAACTCTCCCTCTTCGCCGATGACATGATACTCTACATAGAAAACCCAAAAGTCTCCACCCCAAGATTGCTAGAACTCATACAGCAATTCGGTAGCGTGGCAGGATACAAAATCAATGCCCAGAAGTCAGTGGCATTTCTATACACTAACAATGAGACTGAAGAAAGAGAAATTAAGGAGTCAATCCCATTTACAATTGCACCCAAAAGCATAAGATACCTAGGAATAAACCTCACCAAAGATGTAAAGGATCTATACCCTCAAAACTATAGAACACTTCTGAAAGAAATTGAGGAAGACACAAAGAGATGGAAAAATATTCCATGCTCATGGATTGGCAGAATTAATATTGTGAAAATGTCAATGTTACCCAGGGCAATATACACGTTTAATGCAATCCCTATCAAAATACCATGGACTTTCTTCAGAGAGTTAGAACAAATTATTTTAAGATTTGTGTGGAATCAGAAAAGACCCCGAATAGCCAGGGGAATTTTAAAAAAGAAAACCATATCTGGGGGCATCACAATGCCAGATTTCAGGTTGTACTACAAAGCTGTGGTCATCAAGACAGTGTGGTACTGGCACAAAAACAGACACATAGATCAGTGGAACAGAATAGAGAATCCAGAAGTGGACCCTGAACTTTATGGGCAACTAATATTCGATAAAGGAGGAAAGACTATCCATTGGAAGAAAGACAGTCTCTTCAATAAATGGTGCTGGGAAAATTGGACATCCACATGCAGAAGAATGAAACTAGACCACTCTCTTGCACCATACACAAAGATAAACTCAAAATGGATGAAAGATCTAAATGTGAGACAAGATTCCATCAAAATCCTAGAGAAGAACACAGGCAACACCCTTTTTGAACTCGGCCATAGTAACTTCTTGCAAGATACATCCACGAAGGCAAAAGAAACAAAAGCAAAAATGAACTATTGGGACTTCATCAAGATAAGAAGTTTTTGCACAGCAAAGGATACAGTCAACAAAACTCAAAGACAACCTACAGAATGGGAGAAGATATTTGCAAATGACATATCAGATAAAGGGCTAGTTTCCAAGATCTATAAAGAACTTCTTAAACTCAACACCAAAGAAACAAACAATCCAATCATGAAATGGGCAAAAGACATGAACAGAAATCTCACAGAGGAAGACATAGACATGGCCAACATGCATATGAGAAAATGCTCTGCATCACTTGCCATCAGGGAAATACAAATCAAAACTACAATGAGATACCACCTCACACCAGTGAGAATGGGGAAAATTAACAAGGCAGGAAACAACAAATGTTGGAGAGGATGCGGAGAAAAGGGAACCCTCTTACACTGTTGGTGGGAATGTGAACTGGTGCAGCCACTCTGGAAAACTGTGTGGAGGTTCCTCAAAGAGTTAAAAATAGACCTGCCCTACGACCCAGCAATTGCACTGTTGGGGATTTACCCCAAAGATACAAATGCAATGAAACGCCGGGACACCTGCACCCCGATGTTTCTAGCAGCAATGGCCACGATAGCCAAACTGTGGAAGGAGCCTCGGTGTCCAACGAAAGATGAATGGATAAAGAAGATGTGGTTTATGTATACAATGGAATATTCCTCAGCCATTAGAAACGACAAATACCCACCATTTGCTTCAACGTGGATGGAACTGGAGGGTATTATGCTGAGTGAAGTAAGTCAGTCGGAGAAGGACAAACATTATATGTTCTCATTCATTTGGGGAATATAAATAATAGTGAAAGGGAATATAAGGGAAGGGAGAAGAAATGTGTGGGAAATATCAGAAAGGGAGACAGAACGTAAAGACTGCTAACTCTGGGAAACGAACTAGGGGTGGTAGAAGGGGAGGAGGGCGGGGAGTGGGAGTGAATGGGTGACGGGCACTGGGTGTTATTCTGTATGTTAGTAAATTGAACACCAATAAAAAATAAATTAAAAAAAAATTAAAAAAAAAATTTTTCTAGCAAAATAATTTATATATCTTAAGACGCATACAGACACAAAATTGTTTATAAAGTGTTAGCTTATAACAATGAAAACTATTTGAAAGCAGCCTAGGAATTTAATAATAGAAACTGGGTTTATTATGACCAATTTAATCTTTAAAGATTAAAGACATAATCTTTAGTTAAAATGAAGGTCATGTAGCACTTAAAAATTATTTTTAGAAATTGAAAATGATATTTTGTGGGAAAAACAAGTTGCATGACATATATAATAACATTCTTGCTTTTTAGACTTTCCCTGTGGTCTCAGACAAAATTAAAACATACTATTGAAGATATTTTCCTTAATTGGTTAAGGTTACGTGTAGTACCTTTTACCATTCTGGCTTAGAAAGTTTTTGTAATCTTTCTACAATTAATTATACAACTACTTTGGATTTTAATGAGCTCCACTGCTAGCTGCTTTTCATGTAATATATTAATTATTTCATTACATTTTTTCACAATTTGCTTTATACCAATTTTTGACCCTCATAAATAACCTATGAAGAATTATGCTTATACCCAAAATGAGAAAACTGAGTTGTGCATAAGTGACCTCAGGAGGACAGCGTGGCTGGGAACCAAAAGCCAGGCTCACTCCCAGGTCTAAATGATCCCAATGCCTGACCCCTAGGGGTTGCACCATGTTCCTGTCACTGCCTAGAACAATGCTAGGCACATAATAAGTAACAAGTATAATACTTGTTCATTGTCTCAGAGATAAAACATTGAGCAGAACACTTCATGGGAAAACAATATTTAATTCAGTAGTTATTTCTGTGTGGAAACACACAGGATTAAAAAATGACTGTTTTATTTTTCTAACACCTTTAAATGAAGACTGGCCTTAAATGTATAGTATCAAGTACAATTTGGGAATGCTGGTGCATCTCTCTTGCTTTGCAGCAGCTCAACCAACATCTATGTTCAAGGAGAAGCCACTCTTTCTCACTATTCTTTTGATCTTCACTCCTGCCATTATTTCTTGACAGAATTCCAATTTATGAGGTGCAGGTCCTGACAGGCCACTATTGAATACCATCATTTAAAATGCCATCATGTTTAATCCTTTCAAAATCCCTAAGAGATGAGAATTATTAGTTTCACATGGATAGGCTTGGAGAGGTGACGGTGTTAGAACCAAAATTCAGGCATGCTTGCCCAAGAAACCAACTGTTTTCAAGACGTTGAGAACTGTTGGCCTCACAGTTGTACCTCTGAGTCAGAAAGGTTCTGAAAGATCTTTTGTACAACCAAATAGAATATATTATATGTCCTGTTTTTGTGATTAATAAAGTAGAAAGGGGGGCATCTGGGTGGCTCAGTCGGTTAAGTGTCTGCCTTCGGCTCAGGTCCTAGGATGGAGCCCTGCATCAGCCTCCCGCTTAGTAGGGAGTCTGCTTCTACCTCTGCCCCTCCCCTCTCTCATGCTCTCTCTCTCACTCTGTGTTTTCTCTCATAAATAAAGTCTTTTAAAAAGAAATAAAGTGAAGATTGATTTAAATTGCTAAATTAAAAATAGCTTTGTTGTTACTATGCACTTTCTCAATTAACAGAATCTATTTCTATTATGTGAGAGTCACTTAAACCTTACCCCAAAAATTGCTTCCTAATCCAGATTGTTGGAAACTCCTCTTCTTCATCTTGTTCCTCACTCCTGACAAAGAAAAATGACTGGGTTGAGTTGACTTAGAGAACGGCCTAAACATGTTTATTTATATAATAACTATATATTGAGGAGATCATGTGCCAGGTATTTGATCAAGACCCTGGGAACTCAGTAAATAACAAAGGAACATAGTAGCAAACAAAGAAATGAGATATACATATAGATGCAAATATCTATGTCTGTGTCTATGTCTACACCTCTTTCGATGTGTACATCTCCATTTACATCTATATCCAGAGGAACCTGATTTGAGTGAGAGAGGAGACAGAGGAAAAGAATGAGTTAAGTGACACATTAAAAAACAGTAGATGAAAGGATAAAGGGATGTGAAGTCTCTATGTGTGTGTTGCTGTTCAGATAGGATTATTAAGCAATTTCTCACTGTGCAAATATCATATAAGCAAAGACATAAAGGAAGGGAAAGAATCACCTGCTGTAGATTAATAGGAGACAAACAGTTCAGATATAAATAACAAGCGTAAAGATTGCAGAAAAGACTCCTGAGGAGCATCAAGGAGGGTAGCATGGCTGAAAACAAAGTGAACACAGGGAGAGGACAAGGAGTCTAAGGTGAGAATGCTATTAGGATTTATATAGGGCTTATGGGCTAATTATAGGATCATGACTTTTACTAGGCAATGGGTACCTACTGATAGGAAGGTTGACATGACGTGACTTATTTTATCATTTAATAAAAGCTGACTGGGTGCTTCCCAAATATCACCTCCACCCGCATGCCATAGTGTTGTGTTAATGCTATCTTTTTTAGGCTCTTCAGGAAACTCATTAGAATAGGATGAAGAATCAAATTGTGTATGACTAAACTAATCACGGAGCCCAGCAGTGAGCATGAAAGGAGGGCATATGAGCAGCAGTGGTGCTGATGCTAGAAAGAATCCTATATTAGCCTGGCACAAAAATAGAATAAGTGCCATAGTGAATATATTGCATTTAATATGTATGCTCATAGAAATCAGCAAGCTCTCACATATATTAACATAACACACATGTGGTAGCTAAGCTTGGACAGCATGAATGTAGAAGTGAAGAAAGACAAAAGAAAGAACTCTCATTGCTAGTGTGCAAAGGAGTTCTGCCCCAGTCTGCAGAGCCTACAGATATTCCATGTGAGAGACAGCACCAGAAATAAATACCAAGAGGACTTGCTGAGCTGTTTCCAGCCTTTATAATTTTTCTGTTTGTGGGTGCTAAAGGTGATGCTTATCAACGGGAAAGATGACATCTGAAAACACTTAACTAGTTAAGATGATGACTTTGACAATACATTTGAACATGGATTACGTTTACAACTTCAGACAATTAATTGCCTTTATGGGATTCTTGGTATGGATTTGTCTTCACTTATCTCTCAAGTCATCAGACTCTCACAGGGATCTTAGAAAAGCAACCAGCAAAATTTTCTTTGTCAATAAGGCCAAGGCTAGGTCTCCTGCTAATGGCAGGTGTGTATCACAGCTACAGTAAAAGCTGGAATCAGTGCATGAGCAGAAGTATTCATGTTCTTTTTTGTCATAATTTACCACCCAGCAAAAAAAGATACATCTCTGGTCTGCCCACTTTAATCTTTTCCTGGTTATGTTGCTAGGATGGAGACTTCCCAGGAAATGAGCAGAGGAGAACATGGAGTGAAGTGGTTGCAGATAGAATTAAATTCGAATCCCACTTAAAACCTTCATGACCTTGAATGAAGAATGTAAATTATCTGTGCTTCATTCTCTTCATCTTTTTTTTAAAGATTGATTGATTGATTGATGATTCATGAGAGACAGAGAGAGAGAGAGGCAGAGACAAAGGCAGAGGGAGAAGCAGGCTCCCCACAAGGAGCCTGATGTGGGACTCAATCCCGGATCCCGAGATCACGACCTGAGCCGAAGGCAGACACTCAACTGCTGAGCCACCCAGTTGTCCCTCTCTTCATCTTTAAGATAAGTGCAATAATTTATATTTCTTAGGTTGTTAGGATGGTTAAGCAGCATGAACACTGTTCTGGTCTCTAATGTAATATGTGCTTGCACGGCATTATTTGCAATGGTGAAAATAATATTAATAATAATAAATACTGTGTCTAACCATACAGTAATTTATCCATGTACCTCTTAATATATCAAAATAAAATTCTGTTGGACATTCTAACCATATAGTAAATTGGTTTTTTTTTCCCCTATTTTTCATAACCAATGCCATCCTCCACCCCCATATTAAATCATTGTCATTAGCGTTTTCTAAGCTAGACACATGGGCTGGCTTTTTAAAGACAAGGGTAACATTAAAAAATACCACTTTGCATTAAAACATGCAAAGACTTAACAGGATGGCATAACATTAACTTCATTTTTATAAGAGAAAAATCATGCTGAATAGAATTGCATTACTCTCTGAAGCCTCTTGGCTCCTTGCATATTGCCTGCTGACTGGTGTGTCAGAGATATTAATCACTCTGAGAAATACATATTTCAGAGAGCTCTGTTGGAGTAGACTAGATTTTATTTTATTTTATTTTTTTTAATGAGGGAGCAATTGTTGCGCTGTTTAAGCTGAAATATTTGCATTTCAATTGACATTATCCTGAGTTTTAGCTCTCACAAGGAAGTGGCTCCTTAACTGGCTTCTCTTGTTTTTAGTTTACTTACTAGTTAAAAGGATACTCTGGAAGCATGGCAATGAAAGTGATTATTTGATTATTTCTGACTGCTGTAAAGGAAGTCTACATCATGAAAGCAATGATACTGAACTACACAGAAGAGACATACACAATCATCTTCTCAAAGAATAAAAGCGCTGATGGGTGGATATAAGGAACCAGACCTGCAAGCCACTGGATCAGCTCTCCCTCTGAATACACTTATGGGAGAAATAAGAAAATTATTGGAAAGAAGCCCACTTCAGAAACTTGTCTTGGAGCTGACTGTTAGAAACTATCTGCAATGTCTATATGCTCAGCTCTAAACTTCCAGGCTTTGAGAGCTGAAAGGCATTTCAGATGGTGCCAATTCCAATGCCCTCATTTCACAGATGGAGGAACTGAGACTCTAGAGGTAGAAAAATTTGCCCAGAATCTAGGGAGAATAATGTCAGAGTAGTGGCCCCATAAAGGTCTCCAATTTCTTATTTATACTTTCAATGTGTTTGCTGTGATCACTATTATCTGACTGAGAACATAGCTTCCTCAAGATTCTATAGCCAGCAAAGGGTAACTGAATTGCTGAGAGAAAGAAAGAGAAGAAACCTGTTTTTCTTGGCTTCCTAACCTTATGCAGCCCTTTTTTTTTTTTTTTTTCCTTAGTGCTGGTCATACTGCGTTATGGTCCCCTCTTTCCTGTGCTTATGTCCTCCACTACATCAGTAATTCCTAACACTGTTTACTTAATCATTTTAGAGACTAATTAGGTACCAGAGCTCTACCTATACCTAATGAATAAGAATCTCTCAGGGAAAGGCATTGTTGCGTTTAATTCTAAGTGATTCTGATGTATGGTAAAGTTGGAGATCTGTAAAATTAGATGTAGTTTCTAGAAAACAAGAATAATTCATTCATCTTATAACTCAATGCCCAGCATTGAAGCAGGCCTTGGTATTTTATAAATTAATGAAAAAGTGATTCTCTCAAATCAGACAATAGTAAGGAACCACAGGAAAGACTCAGACATGAAAAAATGGGGAAAAATGAAATAAAAATTATTTTAAAAAATTAAAAATAAATAAAATGAAAAAAATCATCTATAAATCTGTAGGGAATGTGAAAAGTCACTTAGTCCATACTCACAGTTTAGATATGAAGAAAATAAGATCTAGGGAGATTAAATAACTCTCTCATGGCCACAAAAGTAGGTAGGGAAGGAACTATGACTAGAAATTAGATGTCCTGTTTCCTAGCTCTTGATAGAAAATTGCAACTGAAATGATCTAGGGTAGGCCAGTGGTTGTCAACATTGATCTCAGGATCAGAGGCATCAGCATCATCAGGAACTTTGTAGATCACACCACAGACCTAGTGAATCACATACTCTGAGGAAGAAACCCAGTGATCTATTTTAACAAGCCTCCTGGTGATTCTAAAGCACTCTTACATTTGAGGACCATGTATATAGGCAAACAAATTTATCTCCACCAATCTATTTCAAAAAGTTGTTCTTTACATGATATCCATGTTAATCTACAACATTTTCCAATTTTATTTTAGGAACAACCCAAAGCAATATATTATACCTTTCAGGTGAGTAGAAATTAACTTGGAACTAAATATCCTAATGTTTTGCCTCATTTGAATTTATTTTCCTTCTTTTAGAACTTTACAGAAGCTCTGTTTATGTGAGTTTCCGTGAGATTTACATAAACTTCACAGTTGTTTTTTGTTGTTGTTGTTGTTGTTGTTTTTTTTTTTTTTTTTTTGTCTCATTGTTTCACACATAAGACCATTAAGCTCAAACTCCTATAGAGATAGTTAGCTATTGCTTAGGTTCAAAGGTGTTTCTGGTGTTCTCAAACAATGTGCCCCACCTTCCTTCTCAGTGCTCAAATTCTAGCATGGTGATCACTATCATTCAAGTTTGATTTCTGCCCATAATATTAGCTGTGTGACATAGCAAATTACTTAACCTTTAATATCAATGGGTACAAAAATAATAATAATAACTGCCATTAAAAAAAAAACAGAAACAAAAGAAAGCAGAAAAATCATAGGTGACAAATGAAATCATTTGTGCTATGTTCACATCACCAAACTAGAGCTTAATATCTAATGTAATTACAGTTTCAACATTCCCCAGGAATATAGTCTTAATCAGTCAGTCAGAAATTTTCTAGTAAGCTCTGGTGAAGTCACCTGCCACATAGGCCCTTTCCATCCCCCAGAAGAAGATGAGGTAATTGCTTTTTCTCCTGAGCTGTTTCAGTCATGTATTCCCCAGCCATCCATCATATTCGTCAGTGATATCCTTCTATACTCACATTCCAATATGGTTACATTGCTGCCATTGTTAGCATTGCATTCAATCAACATTAATTTCCACCTTGTTGAATATTTATTGACCCATATTATTTTAAATTTCCAATGATGCCTGGAACAAAGATCTCCCTCAGTCTTATATGAAAAATAAAAATAACACTTCTTAATTGGTTAATCAATTTAACACCAGTTAAATATGTAAATGAAAATTTTAGAATCTAAAGTATGATAAAATAGAAAAAAAAATGGGCAAGCCGGGTGGCTCAGTGGTTTAGCACTGCCTTCAGCTCAGGGTGTGATCCTGGAGTCCCGGGATCGAGTCCCACGTTGGGCTCCCTGCATGGAGCCTGCTTCTTCCTCTGCCTGTGTCTCTGCCTCTCTTTCTCTCTGTGTCTCTTGTGAATAAATAAATAAAATCTTAAAAAGAAAAATAGAATGGGGGGGGCACCAGGTGGCTCAGTCAGTTGAAGGTCCAACTCTTGGTTTCAGCTCAGGTCATGATCTCAGGGTCATGATCTCAGGGCTGTAGGATCAAGGCCCATGTTGGGCTCCACACTCAGCATGGAATCTGTCCTTCTCTCTGCTCCTCCAACAACTAATGCTCTCTCTAAATAAATAAATAAATACAAATATTTTAAAAATGGAAAAAAATTTCTAAAATAGAACTATATATATACATTTTTATAGTCTAGGAATTACATATGACTTTTTAAAATCTTTTCAGGACAATCTAAAAATAATTATATGGAATTTATCCTAGGAACGCAAGACTCGGTTAACATTGAAAAATCAGTCATTACAATTCACCATGTCAACAAGCTAAGAAAAACATCTCAAAATGTGAAGGATAAACCTTTTACATAATTCAAAATTTACTGGTGACAAACTTTCAAAAATTAGCATGAGAAAGGAACTTCCTCCAACTGATTAAAAAAAAAAAAAAGGAAGCTTCCAACAACCAAATAAACTACAGCTATTCCTATGTAAAAATAAAAGACTGAATGACCTCCCCAAATGATGGGTAACAAGGCAAGGGTATTTTCTTTAATCACACCTATTCATCATTGTACTAAAGGACCTAGACAGGGTAATCAGGCAAGGAAAATAATTAAAAATTACACACTTTGGAAAAGAAGTAAAATGGCTTTTATTCACAAACAAGATCTTTGACCTGGAAAATTTCAAAGACTCTACCAAAATTATAGGAACTATGAAGGTGATTTTAGCAAGGTTACAGGATACAAGATCAATATACAAACACAATTCAATTGTATTTCTATATAATAGCAATTAAAAAAACCCAGAAATTGTAATTTGGAAAGATCCACTTATTACTGCACCAAAACCATGAAATACTTAGGTGTACATCTTAGAACACCTGTGCAAAACCTAAACAGCAACACTATAAAAACACTAATGAAAGAAAGTTTAAAATATACACATAAATGGTGAGATGTGTTATGTGCATGGTTTGGGAGACTCAATGTTGTTAAAATAAAACTTTTCCCGAAGTTGAATATGCAATTTCAATTAAAAAATTGCAGAAAGACTTTCTTAGAAATCAGAGTGCATGGTTGGCTCAGTTGGTTAAGCATCTGCCTTCCACTTAGGTCATGATCCTAGGGTTCTGGGATTGAGCCCAGATAACTACTGAGAAGCGAGCCTGCTTCTCCCTCTCCTTCTGCCCCTCCTCCCCAACTTGTGTTCTCACTTGCTCTGCTCTCTCTCTCGCAAATAAATAAAAAGTCTTAAAAATATATATTTTGTAGAAGTCAACAAGCCAATTTTAAATCTTGAGAAAACAAAAATAATTAAAGTAGCTAAAGATAGAAAAAGACAAATGAATTTGGAAAATCTTATGGTATGGATGACCATACCATCTTACTGTTCAGCTTTATGGTAATTTTATAACAAAATTATGTATATATCCATGTATCAGAATTGAGTCTAGAAATAGACCAAAGTGTATGTGGTCAATTGATTATTAAGACAGTTGAAGGAAAAAGGATTGTTTTAAACAAATAGTACTCTAGACAAAAAAGAAAAAAAAAGAGAAGAAAAACCAACAAAACAAAACCCTGTTCCTACTTCACATCATATATAAAAATTAATTCAAAATTAATTATAGGTGTACATGTAAAACTTAAAATTATACCACATTAAGAATTAAACAGAAAATTTGTGTTGCCTAAATAAAGACTTCTTAGGTTGAAGAGTAAAAGTATGATCCATAGTTTAAAAAATAGAACAAAACCAACAAAAATAACTTCACCAAAATTAAGAATGACTATATTATAAAAATAACTGTTAAGAGAATGGACAGAAAAGCCATGAGCTGGAGAAAATATATATTTTTCTTTTAGATTTTTTTTTTTTTATTTTCAAGTAATCTCTACACTTGACATGGGGCCCAAACCTACATCCCCAAGATGAAGAATCACATGCTCAGGGATCCCTGAAGTATCTGTTATTTATTATGGCCAGAAACAGAAGTTAACATTTACCTTTTACTAAAGTGTTTCTCATCCTGGGTTTTATATATTTATTCTCAAGTGCTAGTTTTATAAACATATGCACATGCATTTGTATACACGCACGTGCAAACACACACACACAGGTATTTCTCTCTTTAGAAAGTTGAAGTATACTACCTAAGTGTGAGAAACACTGATCTAAATCTTCTCGAAGTGAGAGAAGCATACATGCATATGCTCACTGTGATATCTCAAATTGTGTTTTATTCGCTGTAGCAACAGGAATTTTCAGCACCATAAGGCTCTTATCTCAGTGAGTACCGTTGTGGATCTCCTCTTAGTGCTCAAAGGATGTTCTCTAATTAGATTCTACTGCCAAGAGTGGAAGAAAATAAAATGTACACCGGTCCATGCAATCCATTAATGACCCTTAACTTTTAATCCTAATGGGCAGATGATGTCCATAGGTTCTTCAGTATGCTAAGGGGATCAGGCTGTCAAGGAAAGAGATTTTTCTAACAATCTGTTTTGACTAGAAACAGTCACTGACAGTAAAGAAAAATACCCATAAGGGAAAGGATATCAATTTTATTTATTTATTTTTAAAGATTTTATTTATTTATTTATTCATGAGAGACACAGAGAGGCAGAGACATAGGCAGAAGGAGAAGCAGGACTTGATCCTGGGACCCCAGAATCACATGCTGAGCTGAAGGCAGATGCTCAACCACTGAGCTACCCAGGCACCCAAGGATATCAATTAAAAAAAAAAAAATGTTTCACCAAGACAGCATAAATATGATTAACTGATCCTGCCCAATGGTAGGTTGAGTAGAGAGCCATCTTTCCTCAATTAAAAGGCCTCAGGAACCATATTCTAACTTTTTAAGTGATTGGTTTTAAATACTGTTTTTAAAGAATTGCTTTCAACAGGAAGAATGCATGTCACTTCTAAAAGTATATTTTGTAGTTGTGTTATTCTTCTTTTTTAAAAGATTTTATTTATTTATTCATGAGAGACATGCAGAGAGAGAGAGGCAGAGACACAGGCAGAGGGAGAAGCAGGCTCCATGTAGGGAGCCCGATGTGGGACTCCATCCCCGGTCTTCAGGATTACACCCAGGGCCAAAGGAGGTGCTAAAGCGCTAGGCCACCTGGGCTGCCCTAGTTGTGTTATTCTTATTCTCAAAATTATTTGCTTGGTAATCTAAATGGGTTTTTTATATTCCTAGAGCAACTTGTAGGAAAAATAATTTTCAACCAACCAGTTTCAGAACACAATTACAAAAGTAACCTTTGATTAATTTGTCCCATGCAGGCATGCCCCTCTGTGTCATCCCCCTATCACTCCCTCACTGTGGTAACAGAGCAAAAAGATCACAGCTGCATATGAGTCCATTCACACTTTTTAAACACCCTGTGCTCTTTCATGACTGCATGGCTTTGCACTTGGTCAGCCCCAAGCAGACAACCTATACCTCCTCTAGTCTACATAAACTTGCTCATCTTTCAAGACCTATTTTCAATGTCATCTTTTCAAAAGAATCCTCTCCCATTTCCCTAATGAATTAAGTAGACCAACTTTCTCTAAACCAATTCACCAGAGAAATCTTCACTGCTTTACACATTTGACTCAGGTTGCTTCCCCCACTGCCTTCTGAGCTTCCTGAAAGCCTGAGCCTTATTTATGTTAGGACATTTTTAGATGGTCTGTCCTCAGTACACAACAAGCCTTTGAAAAACAACTGCTGCAAGAAAGGAAAGAAGGCAAGGAGCAAAGTGGATAAAGAAAAAAAAAGAAAACAATGAATGTTTTATTGTAGGTATTAGGTAGTACAAACATAAGAGAATATTCTAATCCCAATATCTGACATTTGCACAATTAGACAACACAGATCACCAAAACTTGGTCACAATACCCGAATTAAGATAATCTTGATAAACTCATGCATTTCAGAGTTCATAACTTAAAATAACAGGAAAAATTCTAAGTGAGACAATGTGATAATGATTTCAAATCAATGCTATCAAAAGAATAAATAGAATTGTGTATTATTGAAGCAGTATTAGCTAATGGGTCATGAGACTAATAACATTTTATAAGCTTTCCAATGATACTCTCACATTGGCTAATTGTGATGCTAAATAAAAATATATAATTCTCTCACTGGGTTCCAAGAAGAAATGGAAGATGACAGAAGTGACTGCAACTAGTTCACACATGGATATGATGATGCATATTGTCTAAAAGAAAGATTGTGAATAAATTTCCAGCTTAATGCTGAGGACAGAAAGCAAGACATTATTTCCAGACTTGAACCACTAATTTTTAGCTTGATGAACCATGGAAAAATAATCTTCCTCCATGGGGACACCCGGGTGGCATAGCAGTTGAGCATCTGCCTTCAGCTCAGGGTGTGATCCCAGAGTCCGGAGATCAAGTCCCACATCGGGCTCCCTGCATGGAGCCTGCTTCTTCCTCTGCCTGTGTCTCTGACTCTCTCTCTCCCTCTCTTTCTCTCTCTCTCTCTCTGTCTCTCATGAATAAATAAATAAAATCTTTAAAAAAATTTCTCCATGGGACTCACTGACAATAAGAGGGCTAAGAACCCTCCAACTAGAGTATTCATACACAGGCAAATATTAACATAATTGAAGTAAAATACAAAAATATTGAGATGTCAGTAAAGAAGAAGTTGAGCTATGGGGGATATATTAATAATAAAAAAAAAAAAATCCCTGAAGGGCTAGATGGCATACAGAGACACAAGCACAGAGGTCATGGTTGTGACTGTACTCTAACAGTTAGCCAGTGAGAGGCATGGCAGTTATTTCATAGTAAACCAAAAAAGTTTATACATGCAAAACAGAGACTACCAGATTATATAGGAAATATAGAGAAAAGTTGTTGTGTACTTAAAAATGACCATTCATTGGGGCGCCTGGGTGGTACAGTTGGTTAGGCATCCGACTCTTGGTTTTGACTCAGGTTGTAATCTTAGGGTCCTGAGATTCAGCAACAAGTGGAGCTTGGTGCTCAGTAGGAAGACTGCTTAAGAGTCTCTTTCCCTCTCCCTCTGACTCTCCTCACTGTATGCTGTTTCCATCTCTCTCTAAAATAAATAAATAAATCTTTTTTTAAAAAAATGACATTTATCATCTGATGGCTATCTTCATGTTACTTGGGCTATATCTCAAATCAGGGTCAAATTAACTCTTGCCACAGCCTTGCACTCAAAGATTTAAATAAACACTTCCTGCATTTTAAGAAATACTTGCCTTCATGTTTGAAAATATGCCAACATTTCTTAAAGGAACCACAGTTCACATCTGAATGTTGCAAGAAGCTCATAATTGTCTTGACTGATGCTATCATTTTTTCTTCCTTGAAATGCTGGATATTCAAGGGCAATGCTGACCTCACTCATTATGGTATTATTAGATGAACTGGTTTTATTAAAAAAGAAGATATATCTAATGTCTATCACACTAAACATTATTTCCTGTTATGCATATAAAATAATCTATTTATGATTAGCTGTCACCATAGAACATGGTCACTGGGATGATATAGTTTATTATTTTGAGTTCACTCTGCCACAGTTGTAGTTTTATCAAGCAGCAGTGTTTTTCTTGGCTGAAAAACAAAAGAGAATCTACAGATTTAGGTCTCAAAATTAGGTAACAATGAGATTTAAAGCAGTTGGCACTGAAGCGCAAACTCATTTGTGCATCTATTTCTCAAAAAGTAACTATATTTACTTAACTGAAATTGAGCATTTGCTGGTAAAACTTAACACTACAATTGCATCTCTTCCCCTCCCCCATAACTCTCTTTTCTTAAGTATTTTTATTTCTGAACAAAATGCATTTTATTAAATCCTGATCTTTTCTGAATTCTTACACCAAATAAGAAGGCTCATTTCAGGAAATTGCTAAAGGCTTTTTTTTTAACCTTTTATTCTGTGACAGAATAATAGCATACTACAAGTGATAACACCTAAGGAAAGAAATCATAGCAATTACCTGAATCATTCTTTTTTTGGGAAATTAGCAAACCTATGAAATGGTAATCTTTGAACACTCATATGATTCAAGGAAAATGTTAAATAATTTTTCATAGGCCACCATTGTAAAAGTTCTTTCTAGGACAATTTAATCTACTTTTCTATACTAAGAATCAGAAAGAAAGCTTTCATTAAAAGAGAGAACCTCAGGGGTGCCTGGGTGGCTTAGTGGTTGAGCATCTGCCTTGGCTCAGGTCATGATCCTGGGTTCCCAGGATCGAGTCCCACATCAAGCTCCTCACATGGAGCTGGCTTCTCCCTCTGCCTACATCTCTGCTTCTTTCCCTGTTTCACTCATGAATAAATAAATAAAATATTTTTAAAAAGAGAGAGAGAGCTCAATTTTCACCAAGTTCTATACAGTATGTGACTAGGTTCTTTAAAAATTAGAAATTACTATGACCATTCAAAAACTAATGACTCATATTTATGAACTACAATGTTATCTCTAGATAAATCATTAATTAGAAAATGAGGATCACCATAGTCCAGTTACAAAAAGGGCTATATCACCCATGAATACCTCTTTCTATCATTACTAATGATCTGCTATTTGGAGCTGACATAGCATTTTAATTTATTTATTTTATACAGTTGCTTTCTACCGAGGCTCTTCCATCTGTAAATGAAATCAATTATAATTTCTATAGTGGGATTTTCCAATTGTATATTGAGAAATTCAGATATTTCTGAGCTTCTTTTAAAAATGTTGAGCTACTCTGATAGTCATTTCTTGAAATGATACTGGAAAGTCAATTGAGCAGAGTTTTATACCTAATGATGGCTTGTTCATCAGAGGGGAAGTGAAATGTGAGTACATCATCGTTTTTGTCAATAGTATTAATTTCCTAACCTAAGCATCAGGAAATTAATATCCACTGGGAAGACAAGGTTTTTTTTTTTTTTTTTCATTAAACTTTGTCTCACATTCAATTTCAAGTATGATTTCATAGGGGTTTCTCTGACAGAGTGTGATACAGAGGGGAAAGACTCAATCTCTCCTGATTTTTGTAAAAATTTAAAATTCTAATTGGGGGATCAATCAGCTCATAAATATTTTACATTGAAGAGAATGTCATAAACAGCTGTAAAACATTTTCAGGACTTATTGTGTCTGGCAAAGCAGTGGCAAATATAAGGGAGGGGAAATGCCTGAAACTTCATTGGTAGAACATGAAAGAGAATCTTGGAAGGACATTTGATCCCAAGGCTGACAAACCACTAACACATCATTCGTGTTGAGATCTATGTAAATGGTGTCAATGATGCCCATGTGAAATTCTCATTGAGAATGTCCTAAGTTTCTAAAGCAAGAGAGGATCTGTACAGAACACTGGCATTCCTATGGAAGCATATAGCAAGCAAAAGAGAAATGTGCTAGTTATACTTTAAATCGCAGGTGCTTTCCACAACATTTTTATCATAAGCCTTATAAACCTTTCCCCATGGAGTTTATTTTGTATTTTCAATTGCCTGAGGGTAGCTCAAGAGATGTAGGGTAAAGAAGAGCTCTTGGGCTGTATCCATAATACATTCAAGGTTTCTAGTATAGCAAAAGAAGACTGAGGCTGAGTTTGAGAATGTCATAAACTCCTCATTGCCTCAGGTCAATTCCTGTGACTATATCTGTGCATCCATTTTCTTTCATCTTTATAACATACAGAGCTACCTTATTGTATCACCGTAAAATACTTACGAGATAGTAAGTGAAAATCACTATAAGCATTGTAAGATGTCATAAAATGAATGTCATTTTCCATTTAAAGGGTCCACTTGTCAGCCACTGGTTTGGATATTATGAATCATTGATTTATGATTAATGTCAATATCATTGTTTTATGACTTCTGGATAAGGTTATGGCGTTAGATTTCCAGTAAATGGAAGTTAGAAATTCCTTTTATTTCTATAGTTCTCCATATACTCTTTCTAATTGTGGACTTCATCGGTAGCTGCTAATTCAAGAAAAATTCTCCCCATTCTTTGAGTGTAATATGTAATTAAGTGAGTATTAATAAGGATTCACTCAAGATTGCATTCCATTACAAACTGGGATTGTTGGCTTGTTAATTTTTCTTCTCAATATAATCTAACTAAAATTGAGCCATAGAAATTCAGTTTACCTGAAATTTGAAGCATGTAAAGTAAAAAACAAACAAAAAAGTTCGATAACAGGTTCCTGAGACTGAAATCCTAATTCCCAGTCCACAATAGCCTTGCTCTGTGATCATAGGAAATGCTTACTTTTTATTTTTTATTTCTCTATCTTTCAAATCTGTACTACCAAGCTTATCACACTGCTTAAAAACAAAATATTCTTACTTGCAACCATGAAAATAGGACATGCAAAAAATTAATCCCACTACTAAGAGAAACTATACAAGATGTATAAAATACACAAACAGTTGTCCAAAGATGTAGGAAAGAATAGGAAAGCAGGCAGGAGAAGGGAAGCACACAAAGATAAGCATTCATTCACTTATGTTGTTGCCTCGGAAAACTTGCCAATCACATTTTAGAGAAACCAACGCCATGGTAGCCTGAAGACTGAGCAGAGTGTGGGGTGCCTAGGGTGACAAAAATTTAAGAGGCAAAAGACCAGAGGCAGGAAACCAAAAAGAGTGAGCCTGGAATTTATAGGTCATTCCCTCTTTGGGCACTGTTCAATTCGTATACTTCATGTGTATAGGCTGAGACTCCTTTTTTTTTAAATTATTTTTTATTTTTTTATTTTTGGCTGAGACTCCTAAAAAGCAAGTGGAGAGCAGTATCTGAGGAGCTAGAGAGCTTAGAAAATAGTTTGGCAGCCTTACTACAAAGAAGTTAGAATTCAAGCCTGGCTATGGAGGTAGAGAGAGAGGGAAGGAAGGAAGGAAGGAAGGAAGGAAGGAAGGAAGGAAGGAAGGAAGGAAGGAAGTGGTTTCAGGTGAGACACTGAAAAAGCTATGTTGTAAGAGTGCAAATCACACCCTAGGATAAAAGCAGCCTAAAATAGAGCAGCCCTGTTAACACTGGAAACAAAGTTTCCACTGGACTAAGGTAATTTACCTGTATGCTATCCACCTGCCAGAGTAGAATTAAACCTTCTCTGGAAAAAGCATCATCCAAAGCACAGAATATCCCATTTTTAGTGAAAAATTAATAGGCATGCCAAGAAATAGAATCAAATGACCAAAAAATCAAGAGTAAAAATTAATAAAAGAAAATACCTAAAAGTGATCCAGATACTGGAACTATCAGGGAAAAATTTTAAGATAACTATACTTAATATATTCAGAAAAGACAGATTTTTAGCCAGAAACTGAAAACATGTTTTGGAAATTTTACAACAGAAGCTGTATTAGTGGAACTTAAGAATTCAAGAGATAAGTTTAATAGAATCGCAATACAAAAAGATATTCATACAACTCTATACTAGGGAAATTAAAATGAAGAAAAAGTGTGATATCACTATGCTCATTTTCGAATTGAAAACATTAATTTAAAAAACACTGATAATATGTTAATGGAAATTAGTGTTGGCACTGCTGGTGGGCATGTAAATTAGTATTCCAACGACTACTCTGGAAAACTTTTGGTAGTAACTATTAAGCTAAATACCAAGCAATTTCACCCATATACAGAAGCTATATTTTCCAAAATGTAAGTACATGAGTGTTGATAGCAGTGTTATCATCAAAGTTAAATTTGATAAATCGTGACATATTTATTAATGGAATATAACAGCAATAAAAAAATCTGAAAATAAAAGAAATTCTACACACAACACAGATAAATCTGGTAGCAATAATTGAGATAAATTAAATATATAAAACATAAAATATAAGGGAGATGAAAAAAGTATCATATACTGTATAGTTTTCATGGAAAGTTCAGAAATAGACATCAATTTATGTTATAAATGTTGCAGAAGTTAAAACTATGGGGTGGGGCTTAAATGCGAGAAGACACAAACAAAGTTTCTGATGTGCTAATATGTTTGCTAATTGGTAATATCCTTTATTTGGGTGATACTTACAGATGTTTATACATTTGAAAAAAATCACACACAGGATTTATACATTTAATTTTATATTATATCTTGCTTTTAAAATCTACAAAAATTATGGGGCACCTGGATAGCTCAGTTGGGTAAAGGTCCAACTCTTGATTTAGGCTCAGGTCATGAGATTGAGCCTTGTGTACAGCTCTGTACTGAGTATGGAGCCTACCTAAGATTGTTTCTCTCCCTCTTCCTCTGTCCCTCCTCTGCTGTTTATGTGCATTCTCTTTCTCAAAAAAAAAAAAATATGATAATTAAATTTAGTCATATGGAAGTACTTTAAAAAAGTAAAAAAAGAAAAATTAAGCATATAATTTTCGTCAACTTGCTATTTTTGATGCTCAATTTCACATTTGATGTTTCTAAAATAAATAAATATTCTTGATACAGAAAAGCAGGATTTCTCTGAGGAAGGACTGATTTCTGATCTTTCAAGTATCAGGTGCCCCCAAATAGTATACTGTCAATATTGGATTTACTAAAACTAATTTTAAATTTTAAAATGTCATTTCAATTTACCTTCTCTCAAGTCAAAATTATGTGCAGAAAAAGACATTTTGTTTGCCTAAGGAGCAGGTCACTGGAACCTTGCAAAGTCCCTCTGAAAGGTGAAAAATCTTTTTATATCTGGGGAATTCAATATTTATTTGAGCCAGCAGAGTAGTCTGGGGCATAACAATGAAATGTTTTGTTCAAATTGTGTTCAATAAAGTAGAGAAATGACATCAGCACATGGAAATCTGCTTGAACTTTTAATTTAAGAATGTAGCTTTCACATTATTTCTTCATTTATCATAGATCTTTTTTCTCTTACATCCAGTCAATAACTAATCAGTCCCCTAATGAATAACACAGCCTCTTTGTGCAATATTAAGCTATATGAATCCATGCTCCTTAACACATTTTTTGTTGATAATTTCCTATCTTTGATGTGGAAAACCATTTTTAATGTATCAAGAATAAGATTCCAAGTACAATAAATTGTTTCACTCTAAATAATTTTATGACTGAAAGGCATCACAGAAATCATCTTGTTCCATCTCCTTGTTTTGTATATTAAATTATGTGAGAAAGGTAAGCTGAGTTGAAATCCACACTGCTTTTTCACACTGAAATTGGAACCTAATTTTCTGATCACTATCCATTGTTTTCTTTTCCCAATGGGCTAATGTCAAACTGGCATAAGAAAGGCCTCAAAATAGAACCCAAATCCTTTGTGTCTCAGCTCATTCTGCAAGAGTTATTCTATCACACTGATGCTCCACATTAAATTCTGCATTAAGAACTATAATACCAACAAATAGTTCCTTTGCTAAAAGCCAAAAGTCTGAGCTGAAGGATAATAGCAAAGAGAGTTTGTATATAGCTCTGGGCAGTTAGGAGTAGCTTGATAGAATGGTGACATTTACAATGGGAAAATCTATGAAGGCCCCAATTAAATTTTTTACATGTGGAATCAAATCATGGAGACAATTTTGTATTAGGTGCAAGACTGTAGCTTTGACAAGTGATAGTAAAAGGGAACATTTCCTGGATTATCTCCAACACTTGGGCTGAGCTCTGAGTTAGTGGCTGCAGGGAGTTTGGTACCCAGATGGCAGGCCAAAGAGTCCAAAAAGTAAACTGGCTGGCTGAAAACTATTTCAGCAGAAATGAAAAGCACTGGCATACTTGATGCCTGGGTGGCTCTGCTATTTATCCTGCTCATCTTTTCTACCTTCATCGCCATAGATGGTAGGTAAAAAGTCAATATAGAATGATTGGTAGTGGATATCGCCTACTTCAGAGGGCACAGCTGGGATTCATAGCCTTAAAATTCACAATTCCCTATATACCTTCTTGCTCTTTTTCTCTCAATCCCCACCCTGCTCAGGCTGCAAGCTGCTTAGCTCACTGATTTGGAAATCTGTATTAATGAGACATGTACATGTGTGGCCCTAATTATAGGGCTGAGCAGGTCTTTGAGTATGAATGAATCAATACTATACCATTTTATTTCATTCCTTTCTTCTTGCTTTCTTCTTTTATTCTTTTATGCATTAAAAAACACTCGAGTATCTATGCTTTTCTATGTATGACTGTGCTACATTCTGGAGATCTAAAGGAGGATTTAAGCCCTGCTGTCCTGGAATTCAAAGCCCCCTTGGAATACTTTGGGAAGACAGAGTAATGAGCACACAGGCAGTAGACATGGGTGAACTTTCTGTGTTCAAAGACATGACAAACAGTAGAACATGGATGCAGGACAGAATCTGAAGGAGAAGATGAAAGAGAAGGGCCTGACTTCAGTGCTGTTCCTAAATGAGATTCTGAGACCAAAATGATTAAATGATTTGCCAAAGGCTACCCAAGCCATTTCTCAAACTCACCTAACGTCAAACCCACACTCTTTAGAAATACCACACTAGGGCAGCCTAGCAGTTTAGTGCTGCCTTCTGCCCAGGGCGTGATCCTGGAGATGTGGGATTGAGTCCCACGTCGGGCTCCCTGCATGGATCCTGCTTTTTCCTCTGTCTGTGTATCTGCCACTCTCTCTCTCTCTGTGTCTCTCATGAATAAATAAATAAAATATTAAAAAATAAATAAATACCACACTTTCTCTATACACCTACTTTTAGCACTGCCCTGACTTGGCTTCCACTCTTGCTTCCCTCCAACATTTTTTTTTTTTTGAATATAAATGATTTTCCATTTATGAGAACACGTGCACAGAAACTTTTCTCCATTTAATCATTAAACTTTTTAACAGTCGCACCTTAATTCAAAGATACTTACTACATATTCATGTGTATTCGTTGTAACTGTGGTTCTTAGGCCAAAAGGACTCCTGGATTGGCAGTGGGTAGAAACTGGGGAACAGCTTCACTCAGCATAATACCCTCCAGTTCCATCCACGTTGAAGCAAATGGTGGGTATTTGTCATTTCTAATAGCTGAGTAATATTCCATTGTATACATAAACCACATCTTCTTTATCCATTCATCTTTCGTTGGACACCGAGGCTCCTTCCACAGTTTGGCTATCGTGGCCATTGCTGCTATAAACATCGGGGTGCAGGTGTCCCGGCGTTTCATTGCATTTGTATCTTTGGGGTAAATCCCCAACAGTGCAATTGCTGGGTCGTAGGGCAGGTATATTTTTAACTGTTTAACTGCAAAGGATACAGTCAACAAAACTCAAAGACAACCTACAGAATGGGGGAAGATATTTGCAAATGACATATCAGATAAAGGGCTAGTTTCCAAGATCTATAAAGAACTTATTAAACTCAACACCAAAGAAACAAACAATCCAATCATGAAATGGGCAAAAGACATGAACAGAAATCTCACAGAGGAAGACATAGACATGGCCAACATGCATATGAGAAAATGCTCTGCATCACTTGCCATCAGGGAAATACAAATCAAAACTACAATGAGATACCACCTCACACCAGTGAGAATGGGGAAAATTAACAAGGCAGGAAACAACAAATGTTGGAGAGGATGCGGAGAAAAGGGAACCCTCTTACACTGTTGGTGGGAATGTGAACTGGTGCAGCCACTCTGGAAAACTGTGTGGAGGTTCCCTCCAACATTTTGAGAGCCATGCAGTTTGTTGAGATTTCCGTTATGACCACCTCATATTCCCAGGTCTATCTCTCCTGTTATGATTTCATGATCCTAAATTTTCTGGAATTGAAAACTTGAAATGAAAAATAACCTTATCCTGTCCTTTATATTTTACATTCATCATCTCCAGTTTTCATTTTCTTAGTCAATTCCTCTTCAAATTAAAGCTCATTGGTATATCTTACCTACACAGCTGATGAATCCTGAGCCCCTTCAATTGAAGAAGGGAAGGGCAGCTTCCTTTTCTCATCTCCCACCCTCATATTCTTTTCTTATCCCTACAGAGTCCCCTGAATTGATAATCATTAGCTATAGTATGTGGCTTATATATTTGTCATCATTTTACAGATTAAGGTACCAGAGACTAACTTACCCAAGATTCCAAAAGAGAAAATGGTAGGGAAGAAACTTGAAGCTTCAGGTTTTATGTTCATGTCACTAAACCACAAAATTTAAGGTTTATGTATATCTTTTCAATCTTTGCTCCCATCCAGCTCCCATGTTGCTACACATCCTTTTAAACACATCTGGAAGGCTCAGGGAACATTCTCTACTAGAGGGTATCTCGCTCCTCACGTAATCTTCCTGAGTGAAGGCCCTTCAAAGATGGGATCCTTTCATAGAGTGATGCCTGAACAATGAGAAACAAGATGTTAGCTCATGTCTTGGTAGAAGAACACATTGGTTCCACTTTGGCCTATTTCTCCCATTCTGCAATCAGACGCTATTTCAGAAATGAGCTGAATGCAAGTTCCTGTGTTCATATGCTGAAGCCCAAATTTAACAGGCTGGGAATGAACCAGTTCAACTCCATCTTTTCTGGAAACACACTGCATACTGATTGTATTCTCCAAGGAATTTCTCATTGCTGGAACCTATCCAAGAGAAGAATAAAATAAGGCTTCTGAAACTTGTTTAACAATTCCTTGCCTCTTCTTCATAGATGGTCTAGCATCTGTTAATATTTTTAAGTAAAAAGTTTAACTTAATATTGTTCCTTTCCTTGACATCACACACACATTATTACTATTTTATTGAGAATTGTTTTTTTTTTTTTTAGATTTTATTTATTTATTCATGAGAGACACAGAGAGAGAGGCAGAGGCACAGGCAGAGGGAGAAGCAGGCTCCCTGCGGGGAGCCTGATATGGGACTCAATCCCAGGAGTCCAGGATCATGACCTGAGTCAAAGGCAGATTCTAAACCACTGAGTCACCCAGGTGCCCCAACTATTACTGTTTTTAATCACTGTTAGTCTACACACTGATTGATCCACCCCTTGCATAAATGATAGATAACTGTATTTCCAGATTGCTAGTTAAAACAAGTATATCCTAATGAAAAAAAAGTATTCAAACTACTAGATTTATTTTCTCTATATATTCTCTTTATGTTTAGATAAACTATATTGCAATGATTTCTATATGCAATTTTTAACTTTTAATACAGTAAAAATCTCTAGATCTACACGTTTCCCACTCTCACAAAGATAAATTCAGAAGCTCAGTAATGATTCTGAGAATAAACCAGTACGATTTTAAAAAATATATACTGTGATTTTTCACATAGAGCCATTTTAGGATATTACTCAGGATAAGGTCCCAATAATAAGGAGTTCTGTATCTTTCTTGAGACAACACCGCAAGGTAATTGATTTTACCCAACTATGATTTTACCCAACTATGATTTCACCCAACTATGGCTCAAAGCTAATATAACCCATTCAATTGAAAAGGGGACCAAAAACTCTGTTCAAGGCTTATAACTGATGTTTTTTTTTTTTAATGTATTTTATAACTTTGTGCTGGATAGGTGACTTTTGCAAACAGAGCATGGGACAAGTGAATGTGTCCTTAGGAAAAGACTACAAATTCACAACTTTTCTGTTACTCTTTTCTCAGCCTTCTTTATCATAGAGTATAGGACAATCCATCAAGTTGCAAAAGGTTGATCTGTATTAGTCACAGTCATCTAGGGGCACTTTCAACTGAAAAATAGCCAATTTACAGGCCTCTGTAAAGAGCAAACAAGCTCACTCCCCCTCAGGGGCCAGGGGCCAACACATGAGGAAAAGCAATGAAGTGACAAACAGTAGAAGAGGAACAAAGGATTGGCTCAGCCTCCACAGCACTGAGTATGGAAAGGTATTGCTTCATTACCCATGGAGTAAACACACAGAAATTACTGTAATGATTGATTCTGCCTGTGTGAGCGCTATTGGGCCATTTTCCATGATGCCTTCTCCACTCTTCTAATCCTCATATCTCTAACATCCAGTTCATAAAATTGGCACTGTGTCCTATTAAGCTGGCATGGAAAGTTATACTATGAGGCCCTTCCTAATCTCTAAAGATATAATAATAATTTCTAAACAGCAAATAAAAAAAAAGATATGACCCTGCTATAAAATTAACTAAAATAAATGTCTCTAAAAATCAGAAAACAAAGCTCAAAGCAGAGCTAAAGCCATGAGCACTCCAGGCTACAGGCCCCAAAGCAGGTAGAAGCATCTGAGAATCTGACTCATGTAGGGTTATAAAAAGTGAACATTCTCCAGAAAAGATGAGGAAATAGAGTCAGGGTCACTGTGTTAAAAGCAGAGTATGATAATGACCTTTGCTTATGAAAGTAAGAAAATTGAAAAATATTTCTGCCAACCCTTGCCTGGCAACATAGCTCACATCCATCTGTTTTCTTAAGCAGCAACAAGATAGAGACACCCCTGCCAGCTCAGTCATTGAATCAAAAGCAATTCCTATAGTCACCATGGAGTAGGAACTGAGCCATGCATCCTGCATGGGAGGATCTCAACTGGGAGTCCTGGGAGGCTTTATGAAAGCACCTGCAAAACCACAAGCGAGTGAGGATCTGATGGAGAGAGAGAGCCTGTCCCTAAACACTGGTACAACAAAGCTCTAAATATATAAAGTACAATGGAACTATAGAAGTTACCAATAAAACCAACACTAGTAGATGAATTCCCTTCTAGTAAAATGAAAATGACATAACAATCAGACAAAATTTTCAACATGATTATACTCAGAGTCCTCTCCTGACTAGCGAATAAATAATATTCATAAAAATAACTTATGAAATTAAAATATATGGAAATTAAGTTTGAAGATATATGTATATTCTACAACTCAACATTACCTATGATATTTGTATAAGTCAGAGAAATTGAAGTAAATTTAGGAAAATGTGAAAATATTAAAGTTTTTATCATAAGACTTTTTACATGCTATTTTACACAACAATGCCTCATATCACTAAAAATCTTTGAAATTTTTATAGCAATTTCACATATCTTTTTTTTTTCACATATCTTTTAAATCCATGAGTACTAAGTTTTTGGTTAGGCAGATATTATATCCATTTCATTAAAGACGTACTGAGACAGAGAATTTTAATCAACAGTTGCATAGCTACTGACAGGTATTACTAAACTTCGGTCTTCTGATACAAAAGCCCATTAATGTAACTCCAAAGGCAAATCCCAATTTCCTCACTTGTAATTTATTAGGATGTTGGAAAAATGAATTATTACCATATATAAAGCACCGAATGGGAATTCAGTAAATTGTACTATACTTTTTTTTTTCTCCTTGTAGCAACTTTTTGCTTTCTTTAGTGTTGGCTGAACTTTGTTTCTGGGGATCCCTGGGTGGCGCAGCGGTTTGGCGCCTGCCTTTGGCCCAGGGCGCGATCCTGTTTCTGAATAAAGTTTGTGCAGCTAGAACCAAGTTTAAAAGTTTAATTATATATTTCTTTATGCATCCTACTTGTTATTACCAAGTAGAGACTTCCACTACCTATAACAGCTTGGTTCCTCACATCTACCTGTAAAGCAGGGAAGGAAGGTATTGGTATTCATTTTTAGTGTTTTTTAATTTAAGAAGTTGAAGGCTCAGAGTTACCTGACTCACCAAGCTGCCATAACTGAGAGAAGATTGAACTACAGTAAGAATTTGGTTGTCTAATTCTAAATCCAGAATTTCCCTACAAATGTGGGGCTTCTAATTATCTACCTACATCCCCATTTTTATTTATTAATCATTGTTCTTAAGCAAAATCATTGCTGGAATCTCAATGTATCAAATGACTATGAATCTGCTATTTTTTGAGGGTGTGGAGGTGCATTGTAAAGGCAAGATCTGTGCCCCAGGGTTTCTGATTAAATAGGTCTAGGATGGAGCCCAAGAATTTGTATTCTTACAAGTTCCCAGATGAGGCTGATGCTGCTGGTCTGAGGATCAGACTTAGAGAATTACTGTTCTAATTTCTTGCTACTCATTGTGTGGTCTGCTGAACAGCAACATCAGCCTCCCTTAGAAACTTGTTAGGACTGCAAAATCATAGACCAGACCCCACATCCACTGAATCATAATCTGCATTTTATTAAGATTTGCATGCACATAAATGAGAAGTTCTGGTTTGATACACTATATCTCAGTGCTAGGTGCACATTAGCATAACCTGGAAAGATATAAAAACATACATGCTTGAATCGCTCCTCCCAAAATTTTCATTTCATTGATCTAGGACATAGGTGGTTGTGAGTGTTTTAAAAAATGTTTTCCCAGGTTACTCAAAAGTACAGACAGGTTTGTGAGCCACTGGCCGAGAATGCATCATTTCCCACACTTGCCTTAGGTCAAGAAACATCTAACAAATTGACAAAAGAGCAAATTCTCAGGCACCTCCAAAAAATATTCAACAGATCAAGGAAGGACCACAGTTTCAACAAGAATTATATGCAATTCTTATTGTCAGGTAAGTTAGAGAAACCCTACTTCAAAATTCCACTTATATCCCTAAAATAAATGAACTACATTTTGGTAACATGTTTACTTATTATTAGTACCATCTTGGAAGTGCCTCAGCCAACATTTCAAATTTATTTTTTTTTTAAAGATTTATTTATTTATTTATTTATGATAGACACTGAGAGATAGAGAGAGAGGCAGTGAGACAGGAGGAGGGAGAAGCAGGCTCCATGCTGGGAGCCCGACGTGGGACTCGATCCTGGGACTCCAGGATCGCGCCCTGGGCCAAAGGCAGGCACTAAACCGCTGAGCCACCCAGGGATCCCCTCAAATTTAATAGAATAATTCTGAGGCTTATGCTTTACTTTTAAAAAATGTTGATTTCCTCAGCAATAGGCATTATTTTAATAGAACATTTAAGTATGAAAGTTCAGAAACAGGGATTCTAGCCCTGCATCTTTAATTCCATGCATTAATGTTGACTATTCAAGTAATATTCTTAGATGTCCATTTCTGTACTCATATATAGAAAGGGGCTTACTGGATGATTGTGGCTCTACAAAGGGTTATCATTTAGGTAAAGGTGATGAGATGAGTAGAAGCTGACAGAAGGTTAACTGCCAACCTAAGAACACTTCATTTCAACATTTGGTTAAATGACCTATTTCTTGAGATTACTTGATGTAGTCAACTATCAACTCCCCCAAAGACCCCCCAGTAAAATCTATTATTCAGAGCTGAGCAGTAGAGAATCACCTTCGTAACCAATTCTGAATAATGTCTCAAAATGGAAAAATTGGGATTTAGTCTTTGTTGGTGATTTTTGAGGTAAGTATTGCAAATGGAAAACTGGTTGAGATGAGGCAGGGAAAGTATACGAACTAATAATTTTGGATTAATGGTCATAAGAAAGTAAAACAAGGGTCTTGAAAATGAACCTTGATGAAGAAACTGTTGTGTTGTTTAGTTGGTTTAAAAGAACAATACTCTCTATTCTTTAATACTTTAGCACAGTAACAGAAAGTATGTTGGTTTCAATTCTGGGCACTTAATTAAAATACCTTTCTAGAGTTTGTTTGTTTTGTTGTAATAATCGCTCATGTATTTCCAGCCAGTTAATCCTGGAGTCCAAAAGCTGGAAAACCAGGATCTTTATCTGAAGTCCAAAGGCAGGAGAAAATGAAAGCCCCATCTCAAGAAGAGAGAGAAAAGTTGCCCTTTCTTTTCCTTTTGATCCCATTTTGCACCCAACAGATTAGGTGATGCTCATCCACATTGGTGAGGGCAAGTTGCTTTACTCAGCTAAACCAAATGCTAAGCTCTTCCAGAAACATCTTCACAGACATACTCAGAAATGTCTTGCAAGCTGTCTGAGCATCCCGTAGGCCAGTCAAGTTGACAAATGGAATTAACCACTGTACCCCTTACCCATATCCCTTGCCTACTCTATTTCCTATTGGGTTCGTGATAGCTGTCTTATTGAGTCTTAATTGTCCTCCATGTATTTATCAGTTTGCTTTTCGTATTTTGTCTTCTGGTATTCCTTTTCCATACTTAAATTTTTTTTTAAAGATTTTTAAAAATAATCTTTGTACTGAATGTGAGGCTAAAACTCACAACCCCAAGATCAAGTGTTGCATATTCCACAAACTGAGCCAGCCAAGTGCCCCTCCATACATATATTTTTACTTTTACATAATAAGGATTATCTTAAAGACTCTGGATTCTTTTTTATTTAGTAAAACATTTTCCTCTCTGAGATTATAAAATAAATTCCTCTCTATTGTCCTCTAGCTTTAGTTTTTGCAAGAAGAGCATAGTGTAAAAAATGTACAGATGCAGCATTTTATTTTTACTTGGTTTATCAGTTATATATGAACTCCATATTCACTAACTAATAGTTTTCTCATTGTTTTTAAATAATAGCTTTATCATATGCTTAGTATATTTATGAAATCTTCAATCCATTTCATTTATCTACCTGCTGATTTCTGTGAAAACATCAAAAGTTTCTATTACTATCTTTTTGTAATATGTTTTAATATCTGTAGAAATATTACTGCCAATTAAAATTGTTATCATAACTTTTCATCACCGTAACTATTTTTGTCACTTTTTATGCCAACTGTTACCTGTTTTCACATATTATGTTTAGCATCAAGTTAAGTGTCAAACAAAATAATTAGCCAAAATTTAATCAATCCCATTAACTTTATAGACGCACTTTGAAGGAATTGGAATGCTTAAACATTTATTCTTTTTTTTAAAGATTTTATGTATTTATTCATTAGAGACACAGAGAGAGAGGCAGAGGCATAGGCAAAGGGAGAAGCAGGCTCCTTGTAAGGAGCCTCATGTGGGACTCTATCCCTGGACCCCGGGATCATGACCTGAGCCAAAGGCAGATATCTGCTCAACCACTGAGCCACCCAGGTGCCCCACAACATTTATTCTTATTGACTAATGACAAGCCATTTAGGTGTCTCATTTAATTTCCCTTTGTAAATATAGAAAATTAAAAGTGGTCACAAATTCTTTGTAGTTCTTCCTATCAAGAGATGGAATCTATTTTCCCAGGTCGGGCTTGAATCCAGGCTGATCTTGTAACTTGACTTTGCCAGGAAGAAAAAGCTTCTCTACTCCCTTACATTTGGTACCTGGAACCTGCAAATTAAACTGGCAAAAAACAGATTAACAGGGGAAACATGTTTATTCATGGCACACAGAAGCCAATAAAAGAAGTAGCTAGCTTGTTAAATGGTTAAAGGTAAAGGTTTATATACTTAAAGTAGTAGGGGAAAGGAAAGAAATGGCTTCTGTGGGAAGTACAAATAGGTCTCTTAAGGAAAGACCAATGGTTTTTAGAACAAATGGGAGATAATAAAGCTTGTGATACGGTTTGTCTATTTAGGTATGAGTGGTCTTCTTCGGGACCATAAAACTCCTGGAGAGGAGATTTTTAGTACGTTTATTTGCAGCCTTTCTCCTGGGAATAGATGGTGCCCTGGAAAGGGAATTTATTGCAGTCCTCACTTCTCCGAAGTTTTTGCTTTTAGTCAGATCAGAGAAGTTCTCAGAAGGTTTCTTTCTGCATCTGTGAAATCTCAAATGCATAAAATAATCTTTAAAAAAAATAATCTTTATACCAGCTCTCAATTTCTGAGTGGATCCCTACAAATTCTAAATTTAAGCCTAAAATAATCTTGTGGCTTATATTCTCACATGAAAGGCTGTTACCATGTGTGAATAACCTAGGCTATCCTCCTAGAGGAAGAGAGAACACATGGAGGGACACATGGAGACACAGGTAAGGCCAACACCACCACGAGCAGCAGAGAGGATTCATTTCAGCTGAGCACAGCCCAAACTTCTGACCAAGAGAAACATAAGTGAATAGATAATTGTGCTTTAACACATTAAATTTTGAGATCATCTTTTTTAATGATTTTATTAATGAGAGAGAGAGAGGGAGAGAGGCAGAGACAAAGGCAGAGGGAGAAGCAGGCCCCATGCGTGGAGCCCAATGTGGGACTTGATCCCAGGACTCCAGGATCATGTCCTGAGCCGAAGGCAGACGCTCACCCGCTGAGAGACCCAGGGGTCCCAAGTTTTGAGGTGATTAATTACACAGTAGTGAACAACTGATGGGTATGTAAAGTTTCTTCCTCTAGGTCCAGATCTTACTTAAGTTTATTTTTTATATAATTTACATCTGTTTACATTATAAATGGAATCTCTAATTTCCAAGAAGTTGTTGTTGATAAACATGAACTCTATATCGGTATATTACTTTTGTACCCACACTGATGAATTTATTTTGAGTTCCTAATAGAGTTTAAATTTAAATATTCTGAATAACCAGCTGTATGATTTCATCATATTTAAATAAGGATAGTTTCATATCTTCCTTAACAAAGACGTTTTATGTATGTTTTATGCACATTTCTGGGGTATTTATATTGACTATTACTTCTGGAATAATGTTAAATAATAGTGTTGGTAGTGATACACATACTCTATGTTTTCTGAGTGTAATGCTTTTTTTCAGTGTTCCATTTTAAACTTTACACTGAAAGTATCCATCGATTACTATTTTCTTGAAAGCTAAGTGATTTTAATGAAAAATACATTTTAAATTTTATCATATGTCTTCTGGCCATCAATCTAGCTTTTGTAGATGTTTTATAGCAATTATATTTATATGTTTTTGTACTAATTCTAATCTATGTTGCATACGTTTTTATATTAGTATATGTTTCTTACTATGTTATATACATACATTTCTTACATACATATGTTTCTTAACATTAAGTCTTTTTTTATTTTGGAAAACCTAGTTTTCTATGGTATTTCCTAATTTAGCTTTTTGCTGGAGTCTATTTTATTAGAGACTTATAAATCAATATTTTTAAATGAGTTTTCTTTCTTTGAACTGATTTCTCTGGTTTTGGTATCAAGGCTATATTTGACTTTTAAAAATAGTTTTGAACTTTTCCTTTGCTCTCAGTGCTCTGGAAAAGTTTAAATAGCATCACCGTGATCAATTTCTTGGAGTATCGATAAAATCCACCTATAATAACCTCTGGTTCTTGGCCTTTTGCAGGATATTAGAGATGCAGTGGTTAGGAGGAGGTTATTTTCTTTTGGAGCATGTTTAGTTTCCCTCATGAAATTGGTCTGTTTATGTTTCCTGTCACTTCAACTTTTGATTTTTGCAACTCTCATATTCCCAGAATCTCATTTATTATATTCAGCTTTCAAATTGATTTGAAGAAGTGATAAATTATTTAATTCATTTAATTTTCTCTGTATCTTTGGTTCTTTTCCATTTTTCTCTCTAATCTTTTGTGTCTATGCTTCCTTGTTTATCTTTTCCTGACTGAGTTAGATTTTCCTGTTTTTGAAATAAATCATGTTTGGATTTATGTATTGTCACTGCATTTGTTTGAAATGTGTTCTTTTCTTTATTAATTCTATCTTTCCACTGTCCTTCTACTTCTGCTATTATTAACTTTTCAAAATCCTTGACTTCAATGGTTTTCCTTTTCCTTCTTAACCTTTCTGTCTGTCTGTCTGTCTCTCCTTGTCTGTTTCTCTTTCTGTCTCCTCCATTCTCTCATTTTTTTCTGGCCTAACTGTTCTGAAATCTTTGCTGCCTTTATAGCATAATAATATTTTCATGCCTGTCCCGACCCCTGAAGGAAGTCACATAATTATGGATAACATCTCTTAAAAAAAGAGAAAGACAAACAAAAGAACAGATCCTTAAATAGAGAGAACAGAGAGATGGCTAGCAAGAGGAAGAGGGGGATGAGTGAAATAGACAAAAGGGCTTAAGAGTACATTTGTTGAGCACTGAGAAATGTATAGAACTGATAAACCACTATATTGTACACCTGTAACTAACAGAACACTCTATGGTAATAATATTTCAATAAATAAAGACATCTTTTACACACTAAGCTGCCACAATTTGCACACCTGTATTATTTTATACTTTAATAAATACACGTATTGTGTATGTTAGTATATAATAAGCTTTTGTTTGCCAGTATCAAGGCAGTCATACACAGCTTTTCAGATAAAAGAAGAATGATTCATATTTAATTTATTAAAGCAAAACCAGCCTATTCAAAGCATTAAGAAAGACCTAATTCTAGTCCTTTTTTTTTTTTTTTTCTATTTTATGTGCAGAACACTCTCTTGCCTTGGTAGAAAAATCTGAAATTTAACACAAAAGAGAACAATCCTAACTAATGGAATACTAGAAAGAGAAAAAGAAACAATTATCCTTTCTATTGTACATATTTTCCTGTTGTCGAACTAATTTGTTTCAGCTTTATCTCACTTTTGCCTAGAGAGTTGTTCACAGTGAACCCAGGCAATACACATGGGTATTTCTTTCTCAAAGATCTGCAGAACTAAAATTACCATTTCTTTCAGAATAATGACAACAATAGTGAAACTAAAAATAATAACTGAAGTATCCTGGTTCAGATTTGAAGAAGCAGTTCTCATTCTGAAGCTAACCTGGGAGGGAGAAGCAGCAGCTGGACAGGCTTCTGTTACCTCTCCTTATATCTGTGTGGGAGCAAAACAGAAAATAGTATCTCCTTGGTTTGGTCTAACACTGGGGATCATTTCATCAATGGAAAGAATTATATGTCCATATAGATGAAAAAATACTTTCTTTAGATAAAGATTTTGATAACCAGCAAGGCCAGTTATAAATGTGTTGTTATTCATTAAATTTTCTGAGGCATTTTTAGACTTCATGTGATTTTCTGTATTAATTTTTTTCCTTAGTTTCCAATGGTTTTAAACCTTTTTCTGTTCACATATTTTATCAGTCATACTGTAGATGTTTTTGGACATACATTTCTCCCAAGTGAGTTTCAGATAGACTTTCAATTTCCATTCCCAATGGTTTCTACCCTCTGTGTATTTCTCTCCCAGAGAAAACGCAGAAGAAAGAATAAAGAGATTCATAAGTTATACTCACTTGTTTTAACACGTCACTCAGATGTTATGAAGCATCTCGCAGCTGTGGCCTGCACTCTCTACTCACATATAGGTCTTTCATCTTGTGCAATTTACCCAGTTAATGAGTAATTCAATAGTTCGATATTTCTTGATGTCATTACAAGATTAATAATATAATTTAATATTCAAACTGGGATACTTTTGTGACCGAAAAACAGTTCTATTGTTAAATATGCTGGGATTAACACTGAAATCACCAAAGTATTAACTTCCTGGCCATGCCGTTTCTTCCTTTTATATCCTTCTGGGACATTTTAAGTTCCCAGCGTTTCTAAGTTTGGTCTCTCTGCCTCCCATGCACGTTGCACAATCCTTCATAAGATCATATAAAACATATAAGAAAACCTTTTATATAAAAAATTAAAGGTGATTTTTAGTGAAATTTATATGTCATCTTGTAAATTAAAAAGTTAATGTCATTTGTTTAAAAATTGGCAACATTATGTGAGGTGATCCTATGGACATAAGTACTTGGATGACTTAAAATGCTCTATTGAAATTACTTTGGCTAATAGGAAAAGAAATGAGTTTACATAGCTGGCTGACAGATTTAAGATAAATAAGATGTCTTAATTCTATTCAAATGGGACTCAACTTGGTTAAATTGAAAAAGGATATTCCAAGTGAGCATTTTTATAACTGCCTTCTCATGCCAAATATATTATAAAAAGATATGCCACATGCAACTGAAATAAACAGCATGTTTGGGTTCAGCTGCCTGTATTTCATGATTATGGAGGTTTAAGAGATTGTGAAAAGTTGTTTGTGTGTTTTGAGGAATGAGAAGCAAGAAATGACAAGAGATGATCTTTAGATTGTAAATAAAAGTTAGTATGCTGAATTTGCAAGTTAAGAATGGTTACTGAATTCAGGGACACCTAGTGACTCAATCAGCTAAGTGTCTGCCTTTGGCTCAGGTCATGATCTCAGAGGGTCCTGGGCTTGAGGGATCAACCCTGCACTGGGCTCACTGCTCAGCAGGAAGTCTGCTTCTCTCTTGCTTCTCTCTCTCTCTCTCTCTCTCTCTCTCTCTCTCTCTCACACACACACACACACACACACAGAATAGTTACTGTATTCTGATACTTTAAATAGCATAGTGTCACCTGTGTATATGGTCTCATGTTCTATCTGGTGGCCCCCGTAGCATAGGAAACGAATGCTAGGATTGGGGAAGACAGAGCCATTCCTTTGGTAGAAGGGCTGGTGTGAATTGCCTGGGGCTTCTATAATTACGTTAACCTGCTACCTTGATTGTTCTTACTGCTCTCTGCTGTCATTGAGAATGTTGATACCATTCAAAGAGGATAGGAGGGATCATCAGTGGATTCAACTTTGCTAACAGGTTTCCAGTAAATTACTTTTTACTTAAACAAGTCTACAATCAAATTATGCTTTCTTACAACCAAGATTATTGAGTTGTTTTTAACATTTTGTTTTTGTTTTTTAACTGTTATAATAAATTTTGGATTTCCTGAGATGAGACTGTAAGTGTTGACTCCCTCTGAGAGACTCCTTTTACAATGCCATCCCATAGTGCTTTTGAGAAAGCATACTCCAGACTGGAGATGTGAGTCAGTAGTAATGTGGATCCCAATGGTTCACTGATCACACTGGTTATCTAAAAAGGAGTTAGATATGTGTATTCATGAATGTGTGCTGGAATAGGAAAACCAGAGAGGGAGAAAGGATACCCTTCTTCATGAGTGACTCTCAGATCCAAGATATCTTTTTTTTTTTTTTAACGACTTCATTTATTTATTTATTTATGAGAGACACAGAGAGGCAGAGACACAGGCAGAGGGAGAAGAAGGCTCCATGCAGGGAGCCTGACGTGGGACTCGATCCCAGGACCCCAGCATCATGCCCTGGGCTGAAGGCAGCACTAAACTGCTGAGCCACCCGGGCTGCCGAGGTCCAAGATATCTTATTTATAAACAAATGAGAAGAAGGCTAGATATTCAGTTCCTTCTTGGCATGCAATGAAAATAGAGTTGGTTCCCAAGCTTTTTTAAATTCTTAACTTGGTTCAAGATCCATTTACTTATTCAACATTTATTTAGTACTCACCATACAATAAATAGGTACAAAACAGTGTCTCTCCTTACTGAATTTATAATCTATTGATGAAAGTATACAATAAATACCTAAAAAATTGAAGGTGGCAACATTTGAGCAGAGATCTGACTGAAGAGTTGAAGCCAAGCACAGAAGTAGTATGTAAGTAGGCAGAGGAAGCACTGCATATATAGGCCCCAGGAAAGACTATATTTAGCATTTCAAGAAAGTGCAAGTGCTTAGGATGCTTATATCAAGTGGACAGAAATGTTAGAGAATTGGCCTAGAGCCCAGGCCATACATAATACGCTCCAAAGGCTACGCTAAGGACTTTGACTCAAATAAACTACTAGAATGTGCCATGGAATTAATTGCATCACCCCAAAATTGGTATATTGAAGCTCTAACACCCAAATTTGGAGATAGGGCTTTTAGGTTGTAATTAGGTCAAGTAGTATGATATGGGTGGACTCCTAATCTGATAGGATTGGCGACCTTATAAGAAGTTTCTGTCTCTCTCTCTGTCTCTGTCTCTATCTCTGACATGTGAGGACATGTGAGAAGGCCATCAGCGAGTCAGGAAGAAAGCTCTCACCAGGAACCAGACTGACTGGCATCTTGATCTTGGACTTCCAGCCTTCTAATGTGTGAGAAATAAATGTTTGCTGTTTATGCCACTAGTCTATGGTATTCTGTTATGGCAGCCCAAGCTGACTAATACAGAATGCATCCCAAGAAATTTAAATATGACTCACTCTTTCCAAATGTTGTGAGTGAGTTTCTGGACAAGAAATAGCCCAGTCTTCTAAATTATATCAAAATATTGAAGTAAGATGTCCTTCCTACACCTCACCTGACCTCCAGGTTTCCAATATTACTTTGTTTTCATTATAATCAGGATGACTTTTACTCAGAGTTCTTTCTCTCCACAGGGTATCCCATTTTTAAGGAGAACAGATACAGTACACTGAGTTTAATTTTAATGTTCTCTTTAAAATGCTAATAATTATGGCTCAATTATTGCAGTGGTTTCCTTGTTAGAGTTTTCTCCCTTGAGTTGCTCTAAATTGTAAGTGGTATAGAACCACAAAGCTTACATGATTATCTACCCAGTCCATTGCCAATGCTATGTGTCTTTTCAGGACCTGTCCTTTGGACTATTTCCCAGATGGTTGTCTATGCTAAAGTCACCTGTACATCATTTGCTTTTATCCTCTTTGACAACACATTGCCGTCATCGTGAGTAGAAAATTTTGTTTCCCAGTTTTCAAAATTGCTATTGTAAGACTGTGCTTGGAAATGTTCCCAGGGATTAGCATGATGTTCTTGGTGGGATGTTTAAAGATAAAGTTGTCAAGGCTATACATGCAAAATTTCTATAAGGTCTTAAAATATCTTGATTTCGATACTACTAATTTGATGTTAGCATTTAAAATCAGCTGATTCAAAATAAAGGGTGTGTAGACAGGTGACTGAAACCACTTTTTAAACAGAATTATAAATAATTATCTTAATTACCTGTCAGTGGAAACTTGTCCTTTCCTTTAATTTTCTGAATGTAGGTACAACTTTTACTATACTGAACAACAAAAAAATAACTCACTTTCCTATAACTACTCCCAATCACTCTTTATTCTCATCTTGCATTCATTTCTAATTTCTGGATCAACGGGTGGTCATCTACAGCCTATATGATGCAACCTATACCCACTTGAACCTCTAGGAATCTGATTCCTATCTGAGCCACTCCAGTGAACTATACCCAAAGTCACATTTGATATGATGTACACATTAACTGTTTTTTTCTCTTTCTCTTTTAATCTTTTTTTTTTCATTTTTTAAGTCAACCAATTCTCTATGCAGTCTGAATAAATGATGACAAATTTTTAACAGCACCTTCATTAGCATCCTTGAATCCTTCCATCACTTAGCCAATGCTAAATACAGTCCATGTTGCCATTCTTTGCTCCACGATATTATTTGGATTCAAGCACTTTCTTTTTCAGTGGCTACCTCTCCTTAGTTCCTTCACCTCCTACTGGGCAGGCTTGCAATTGTTCCATCTTCTACTATATGGTATGTGGGTTCTGGGAAATCACCTTCTTGCTCCGTCTCTCTGCCTGAAAGCACTGTGTTTCCTGATGTTGGAAGTCTGTTATTAGTGTGATCTATTTTGCTCCTTAACTTCTCTATCATAGGTGCAACCAACTCTTGCAGTAAACTGCATCTGCTGTAAACTTTGAAAGTGGATTTTCTTTTCCTGATTAGACCCTGACTGACACAAAATCTTTCTCCTTTATTATTTCAGTGAATAATTTCTTTCCCTATAGCCTTTTTTTCTGGACCTCCTCTACTTATCCTGGCATGCCCTCTTCCTGCTCTTGCACTTTCAAGTACCTTCATTGCCCTAATTCAACAAACTGTTAGGGTTAGCTCATTTGTAGAAGGTGAAAAAGAAAAGAATGTAACAAACAAAACAAAACTTCTCCCAACCTGTTAAGATTTATACCACAATTATATCTCTTTCTGTCTCTGTGCCTGTCCTCTCCATCTCTCCCTCCACTTCTGCCTGCCTTTCTTGCTTCTACATCAGTCAACATGTGAGTGTTGGAGCAAATGCATGCATCTTAGGCCTTCAGAATCCAGAGTCTATAGTTATTATTTGATTTTCTACAGTATCCAAACTATTTTTCATTTTACTTAGCTTTACTTATTCATTTCTAGAAATCTCATTCTATTGCTTCTTCATGGCTACTGCCAATTTTGTACATGTTTTTTTGTATGTGTGAGTATACAAATCAGAAATAGCCTAATTATTTTCTTGATTCTATAGAGAAACTATTTTAAATAGACAAATTTTCTGATTTTTCAGGGTCGGGACTTTCTTATGATTTAAGGTGGCTCTCCATGAACCCAAAGAGGTTATTTTTTTTTAAGTCAACCTTGTTTATTGTGGCCCTAACTATGATAACAGTTGTGGAGATATTTTTCACTGTTTGCCCTGATCAAAATCTACCACATGAAAAACTGGTGATTGGTACTCTATCCCAAAGCCTTGCTACCAGGGGCATGGATAGCCTTGCTATCCAGCAGCTCCCTTATCACACACATTTCTTTCTTTTGTCTGCCTGTCTTTGGCTGGTTTTCACCCTCTAAGTTTAGAGTGTTGGTATGGCTTCATTCTCTTTCTCTAATACCTTAACAAATGTGCAATTATTAATTAAAAGTCACCCCATAATTTTTCTTTGATTCCAATTTCATTACTGTTCTATATCACTGAAAGTCCTTAAGTTCTGGCATGAGAGTGACAACATTCCTCAGGCAGAGTAACAATACAAATTTCTCTTCTATGTGAAGGTATAAACACCAGAGCCTACATCATCACCATATATGGAAATCTTGAAATCAGAGCCATGTTTAAACTACCCTAGGCTTTCAATAAGTGGAAAATTTAATAAATATATCTCAGGAATAATATCCTACCATACACAAAATATTTTAAACATTTCTCCTATCACAGAAAAGCTTGATATTAAAGACTCCTTTACATTGCATTCATTCACACTGAATGTGAGATTTGCCCTCTACCCTTGAGTTTATTAGAAATCATATCCAGAGGCTTCTGATGGGGGAAAAGGTGTTCATCTGCTTTCCCTGCCCTACTCTGCTAAGCACAACTGAAAATCTTGTAAATGGCTCAAGAAACAATAAAAAAGAACTCTGAGAGGTGGTAAGAAGAACGTGATCTGGTTTGGGACCCCAGAATGAGACGAATAGCACAGTGGCAGGCATCTAGCATCTTCCTACCCAACGGAGGAAGTCCACTCAGACCCAGCATGTACTCATGTCTGACCTAGCAACAAAAAGTAGTTCATTCTTCCCCTAGACATGAGAGAGATCCTCTGACAACATCAAGTGAGCTGGAAAACACCATCAACAAGGAGAGCTATTTGAGATCTCTGGAGAAGTAAGCTACCAGTGGAGGCACTCTCCCTTGTAGGGCATGAAACATTTCCTTTTCCTATAAGAAATACTGATGTAAAAAGAAGACAGATGAGAGAATTAACTGAAGAGAGTAACCTGGGTTGGGAAGCCTCTTTTTCTCTGAGGGTTATAAACTCTTCTTCCTCTTCCAGAAACACCAGAACAGTAGAGGGTGAGAAGAGGAGTGGACAGTGGTTAGATCCTACCACACTTGCTCCTTCACTGAAGACATTCTGCTGCCAGACCTGGGAAGTGGCAGTAGATTAACTAAACAGACCAGAATAACACCATTAAGACTCTGAAAATTAAACTGACATTGAACCACAGCCCATAAAATAGATGAACACCAGCATGTTAAACCTAAACAGAAGAATACTGACAAAATAAAAGACATGATATCCAGTCTCCTAACATGATACGTAAAAATGTCCAGGGCAAATTAAAATAAAAACAAAATAAAGCAAAAACAAAAATCACATCTTATACCAACAACCAAGAAAATCACAACTTCAATATGAAAAGACAACCAAATGATATGAACACAAAGGTAAATCAAATATTGGGATTATCTGACAAGAATTTTTAAATATCCCTAATAAAACTCTTTCAACCATTACAATTCTTTTTAAACAAATTTTATATATATATATATATATATATATATATATACATACATACATACCTCTGCAAGGAACTAGAAATTATTTCTAAAAGGAATTAAATAGTAATTTTAGAATTGAAAAATACAATATAGAAAGAAACTAACTGGATGGCCTGAATAATAGAGGTGACAAAAGATAGATTCAATCAGCTTAAAAATGAAAACAATAGGATTCACCCAATCTGAATATCACAGAGAATAAGGACTGGAAAAAAAAATGGACGGAGCCTCCAGGACTTGTGGTATAAAAACAAAAGGTCTAATGTTCATATTTTCATGATATTTTGTAAGAGACTGGGGCTGGTTGATTTGAAGAAATAACAAAAAAAACCCTCCAAATTTGGTGGAAGACATAACCTATAAATCCCAGAAGCTGAATAAACACTAATCAAGATAAACTAAAGGAAATATTTGCCAGGATATATCATATCTAAACTTTTAAAAGCTTAAAGACAGGAGAATCTTGAAAGCAACCAGAGAGAAGCAATACATTGCCCATAGAAGAACACAAATTTAAATGATAGTGGACTTCTCATATAAAATCATGGAGGCCAAGAGAAAGTAAGCTGATTTTTTTTAAGTGCTGAAAGATAAAAACTGTCACAAATTCTATAACTGATAAAATTATACATGAAACAGTCATATATGTGTATTTTAATACAGATGGCAACCACCACAAAAATTATATGAAGATTTACATCTAAAAACAGCTAACATTCACACAATTTAGACAATATAAATAGCCCATAAAAGGCAAGAAAAGTGAAACAGAAGAAGAAGAACCACAAGAAGCAAATAATCAAGTACCAGACTTAAGCAATAATTACCCAAAAAGTAAATGTTCTAAATATACCAATTAAAAAAACAAAGATTGGTGGGGTTGATAAACAAAATATAACATAACTTACTAGCCTAGTCTTATTAGGGTTTTCAGTTGTATTTGGCAGAGAGGGACAGGGAAAGCACATCTACATCCATTTGTCACTATTAAAAGTCTCCGCATATCATTCTAATAAACTGAGGGAAAAAGACAAATCTCACATTCAGCGTTACTTAAAACGAAGTCACTTCAAATTCAAAGATATAGATAGACTAAATTTAAAAGGATGGAAAAAGATATACATGCAAACATTAATTAAAAAAAAGGCAGGGGGAGACGTATCAATACCTAATAAAGTAACCTTGGGGGAGAAGGAGCATTACTAAAGATAAAAAGATAAATAGATTAATCCACCCCACACCAAAAAAATATAACAATCTTAAGTGTGTATATACCCAAAAATGGAGACCCAAAATACATGAGGTGACAACTGATAATGCTATAATGAAAAAGAGGCATGATTACAGTTGGTGACTTCAACACTCACCTCTTAGCAAATAATAAAACTATTAGACAGAAAATTGGCAAGAATATAGACCGGAACAACATAGCCAACAAACAGACTGATGTATAAAAACACACCAACCAACAATAGCAGAATACACATTTTTTCAAGGACCCATGGAATGTTCACCAAGATAAACTATATCCTAGGTCATAAAAAGACTTCAATCAATTCAAAAGAATTTAAATCTTACATAGTGTGTTCTCTGGCCATAACAAAATCAAGCTAGAAATAAATAATAGAATGAGAACAGGAAAATATAAGAATGTAGGAATTTCTTTAAAAAACACATTTCTAGGGCACCTGGGTGACTCAGTGGTTGAGCGTCTGTCTGCCTTGGGCTCAGGGCATGATCCCAGGTCCCTGCAAGGGAGTCTGCTTTTCCCTCCACCTATGTCTCTGCCTTTCTCTGTGTCTCTCATGAATAAATGAATAAAATCTTAAAAAAAAAAAAAACCCACACATTTCTAAATAATCCATGGGGCTCAAAAGAAATTTAAAAATACAAAAATTGAATGGGGGAAGAAAAAAAAAGCACACCAAAACATAGAGTATGCTCTAAAGCAGTGATGAGAAATAAATTTATGGAAATATTTACATGATAAATAAAGAAAGTTACCAAATGAATAATCTTATTCCCTACAACAAGGCACTTTAGAGAAAGAAAAATAAACTCAAAACCAGCAGGAGGAATGAATTAACAAAGAACAAAAGTCATTTCTTCTCCCTTCCCCTCTATTCCCTTTCACTATTACTTATATTCCCCAAATGAATGAATGGGTAGGAAGTATCAGAAAGGGAGACAGAATATGGAAGACTCCTAACTCTGGGAAACAAACTAGGGGTGGTGGAAGGGGAGGAGGGCAGGGAGTGCGGGTGACTGGGTGGCGGGCACTGAGGGGGGTACTTGATGGGATGAGCACTGGGTGTTATTCTGTATGTTGGCAAACTGAACACCAATAAAAAATAAATTTATTATTAAAAAAGAACAAAAATCAATAAAATTCAAAATAGTGAAACAACAGAGAAAGATCCATAAAACACAAAGCTGGTCCTTTGAAATAAATCAGTAAAATTGATAAATTTCTAACATGACTGACAGATATAAAAAGAGAAAAGACAAAAATTGCAACTATCAGGATAAAATGGAGAACATCACTAGAGATCCTGCAGCCATTAAAAAGAGGAATATGTGACACAACTTTGCACTCATAAATTGACAACTTAGAAGAAATGGATCAATTCCTCAAAGACCACCAACTACCAAGACTCAAAGAAAATGAAATAAACTATCTAAAAGGCCCTACATCCACCAGAGAAATTAAATTAATAATTTAAAAGTTCCCAAAACATAAATCTCTAAGCACATATGTTTTTGCCAGAGAATTCTACCAAACATTTAAAGAAAAATTAACTAAATTTATATATCCTCTTCCAGAAAACAGAAGATAAGGGAACACTACCCAACTCCTTTTATTAGACTATTATTACTCTGGTACCAAATGTAAACAAAGGCAACTCTCCCCTGTGATCCATAACGTATAGACTATAGACCAATAATTCTCATGATGCTAGATGCAAGATAGCAAACAGAATATTAGCAAATAAAATTAAAATGTTATAAAGAATTATATACCATGATAAAGTAAGATTATTTTAGGTTTTAAGGTTGGTTAAACATTTCAAAATTGTACAATATAATCTACTATATCAAAAAAGCTTTAAAAAAACTGAAAATTATGTTAATTAAGAGGAAAAACAATTTAAAAATCCAATACCTATTTATGATAAAAATTCTCAGAAAAAGAAATTAAAGGGAAAATCATCACCCTGATGAAGAATATCTGTAAGAAGCCTACAACTGCATGCTAGGTAGTAACGTGAAAATATATGAAAGTATATTACTCAGTGGTGCAGGTAAATATATATCCAAATTCAAAATACTGATATTATAATGATATCATAAAAATTACTTTTAGAAAGACTAAAAGACAAAATGATTTAAAATAACTATAGCTATGGTATTTTGTTAATAGTTAAACAATATAAAAATATATAAATTGTGATATCAAAAACAAAATATTGGGGGGAGCAAAAATATAGTTTTTGTATATCATTAAAACTAAGTTGTTAACAATTTAAAACAGACTATTAGAACATTAGGATGTTTTTTGTAAGCTTCATAACCACAAAGCAAAAACCTATAGGAGATACACAAAAGAGAAGAAAGGAATCAAAACATATGACTCCAAAAATTATCAAATCAAAAGGAAGACAGCAAGAGAGGAAGAAAGGAACAAAAGAACTGCAAATCAATTTTTAAAAAATGGCAATAGTAAATTTTTACCTACCAATATTTTTTTTTACATGTAAATGGATAAATTTCTGCAGTTGAAACACACAGAGTGGCCAGGAAGATAAAAACAAACAAACAAAAACCACACACACAAAAAAACCCCATGACCCAACTATCTGCTATATATACATGCTGCCTGAAATTCACTTTATCTTTAAGAACACACAGAAAAGGGACACCTGGGTGACTCAGTGGTTGAGTGTCTGTCATTGGCTCAGGTTGTGATCCTGGGGCCCTGGGATAGAGGCCCACAGTAGGCTCCCAGGGAGCCTGCTTCTCCCTCTGCCTATGTCTCTGCCTCTCTGTCTCTCAAAAATAAATAAAATCTTAAAAAAAAAAAAAAAAAAAGATAAGAAAAAAAGAACACACAGAAACTGAAAGTAAAGGAATGGAAAAAAAGATAAAAACCATACAAGTAGAAACCAAAAGAGAGCAGGGCTAGCTACACTGATATCAGACAAAATAGATATTAAGTTAAAATCTATAAAAAGACAAGAAAAGTTGTATTGTAAAGATAAACGTAGATATATCTTAATTTACAATTGTAAATATATAGTATCCAATCACAGAACCTAAATAATGTAAGTCAAAAGTTAACTGAAGAGGGAAAGAGACAGAGATGCAATAATAGAGGACTTACAAACCCTAATTTCATAATGCATAGATTATCCAGGCAAAATATAAATAGGAAAACATTGGAGCTGAACTACACTTAGGACCAGACCAACCTAGGAGACATTGAGAACATTCTATTCCACAGCAGCAGAATATACATCCCTAAGCGCAAATAGAAAATTCTCTAGAAAGGTCACGTGGTAAGCCACAAAAGAAATCTTAACAAATTTAATAACACTGAAATCATATCAAATATCATTTTTAATCACTATATTGTACACCTGAAACCAATAATACACTGTATGTTAACTGGAATTGAAATAAAAATTTTAAAAAGTAAAATTAAATAAATTAAAAACAAAGGTATTTTTTTAATTAAATAGCATGAAACTAGAAATCAGTAACAGGAGGAAAACTCACAATATATGAAAATTAAAAAACAACAACAACAACAAACCAGACCCTGGAATAACCCAATGGATCAAAGAAGAAATCAAAAGGAAACTCAAAAAATATTGTGGGATAAATAAAAATGGAAGCACAATATACCAAAACCTACAGGATACAGCAAAAGCAGTTCTAAGAGAGAAGTTTATAACAATAAACATCGACTTTAAGGAAAAAGAAAGATCTCAAATAAACAACCCACCTTTACACTTCACAGAAACAGAAAAAGAATACATTGACCCAAAGTTGGCACAAGGAAAGAAATAACAAAGATCAGAATAGAAATAAACAAAATATAGAGAAAAGAAGGAAAGAAAAAGAAAGAAAGAAGAAAGAAAGAAAGAAAGAAAGAAAGAAAGAAAGAAAGAAAAGAAAGAAAGAAAGAAAAAAGATTTCAAAACAAACATTTTTTTTTATAGATTTTATTTATTTGAGGGAGAGAATGAGCAGGGAGGAGGGGCAGAGGGAAAGAGAAAGAGAGAAGCAGACTTCCCACTGAGCAAGGAACCTGCTGATTGGGGCTCCATCCCAGGACCCTGGATCATGACCTGAGCCCCAAAGACAGATGCTTAATGACTGAGCCACCCAGACACCCCAAAACAAATATTTTTAAAAGATAAATAAAATTGACAAACCTTTACCTAGAGTGTACCAAAAAAAAAAAAAAAAAAAGGCTCAAAAAATAAAATTAGAAAGAGGAGACTCTACAGCTGATAACACAGAAATACAGAGGATCATAAGAGGCTACTATGAACAACACAGGGATTCTGCAAACGGTGACTGTGGAAATAACCAATACTGATTGGTAGATCATACTTATGCTCTGGGTCTCCTGAAATTAATGTCAGTTCAGATGTAGTGTCCAGTAATCCCCAAAAAAGTCTGACAGTTTCTTCTTCCCTTATGAATAGTAATCCTACCTAATTAAAGGTTGCAGGTCCCTTTGGGGAATGCTGAGACGAAGATTATCAGTATGATCAGGATTATAAATTATCAATATTAATTTTAGGGAAGTAGGATTCTTCCTGAAGTGTATTCAGCCTCCCCCTACCTTTACTCGAGGGGCTTTGGGTCTGTAAACTGGATCCAGTGTAGGAACTGACTGAGTCTGTGACTGTTTCGCTGATTCAAGTTAGACTTCTGTTCTGTCTATAAAGATCAAGTACGAATTGCTTTAGATTATAAATCTGTTTTTCTTCTAGAAACATCAAGATCAACTGGACAACATTTTTGGTCTCTGTGAATCAGACTTTTGGTTGTTGCTTTGACTGTCTGTCTTTTAAGGCCATCATGCTTGCCTTTGGCATTTAAATGATTTTGGCAATTAAGTGCTGCCATTGGCATCTAACAGTCTCTCACCACATTTAATAATCCCAAATCAGAAGGAACACTTTCCATTGTAATTTCTGACCGACAGAGGAGAGCAACTACAGTAGTCTTCAAGAATGCTAGGGCACCCTTCACAAATTTACTTTTCACAAAAATGGTGAAAGTATGGTCTTGTGGATCCTTCCAGAATGAGAGACCAGGTCTTACATGATAAATCCACTCTATCACTACAATCTCCCTAAACCTTCGGATCTTTTCAAAAGTATTCCAAGACTGTTTTGGCATTTCAACCTCATTTAGTGTATGCCACCTTTTGCTCCATGTTTCACCCACCCAACCAATCAAATTGTTAGAGCCCCTTCTAACTCCTTGAGCTTCAAAACTGAATCCAGATGCTCTCCTTAGTAGTCCCATATGAAATACTTTGTTCCTGACCCCATTTTTCTCCCAATCAATGTCTTTACTTTAACAGGAATCCTTAGAGGTTGGGAATTCAATTCCTGGTGTGATTCAGTCACTAATAAGGTAAGAATCTGAATATGCTTTTCAGAAATATCCACCCTACAGATACAGGAGATAAGATGTGTTTTTTGTTGTTTTGTTGTTGCTGTTCACAGAAATTTTCAGGTCATTTATGCAAAGCTTAAGCTGGGAATTTTAAGTCCCAAACTTATCCTCTATATCCCCCACTTTTAGAAGCAACTAATCTCATTATACTCATCAGTTTGACAAAAATACCTAAGGTATCAAATATACAGTCACCCAGAAACGTATCTTTTAGAAGTATTTGATTAGGAGTATCAAATAGTGTTCTCTTTACCACTGGAAATAGTCATTACTGCCTTAAAATCTGATCAGATTAGGTAATTCCAAAAAGCCCAGAACCAATGCAGAAAACTCATCCTTAATATGCTGTTCCTCAAAACAGTTTTCAATATAAAAATCTGAATAAATCAATTTTCTCCATAGAAACACAACCATTTAGATATATGGGTATATTACTTAAAGAAATTGACTTCATGATTGTGTGGACTGTCCAATCTGAATCAGTAAACCAATTTGGCAGGCTGTAAACTCTTGGGCAGGAGCGGATGCTTTTGTCTTCAGGAAAAATTTCTTCTTATAGAAATCTCAATGTTTCTCTTAAGGATTGACTGAATGAGGACTACTCACATTATCAAGCATAATCTCCTTTAAATCTACTGATTTTAGATATTAAGCACATCTATAAAATGTAGATGTAACAGCAACACCTATATTAATGTTGGATTGAATAATTAGACATGATAGTTAAGTTGACTTATAAAACTAACCATTATACCATATGACTGTGAAATTTCTCTCCCATTTATACATTCAACATAAGTGGAAGGTATATTTACACAAAAACTTGTATGTAAGTCTTTATAGTAGACTCATCCAGAGTAGCAAAAAAAAAAAAAAAAAAAAAAGTAGAAGCAATTCTTACATCCATCAACTGATAAAAGAATAATAAATGTGGTATATCCATATAATGAATATATGGAATGCTGATACATGCAACAAAATGGATGAACCTTGAAAATATTATAATTTAATGAAGTCAGATACACAAAAGTCCACATGTTATATGACTTAATTTACATTATACGTCCAGATTAAACAAATCTTTAGAGGAAAACAAAGTAGATTAATGGCTCAGGGAGTAGGTGAAGCAGGAAAGAGGAGTGACTGCAGATGAGTATAAGATTTCTCCCAGAGGTGTTTAAAAATGTTCTGAACTTCATGGTGACTATTGACAGTGATACCCACTGAGTTGTACACTTTAAAATAAACTTTAAGAATTTTTAAAAAGATAATGTATATAAGGCAAAGTGTTCTATAGTGGTTTTTCCATGAAAAAAATAAGACAAATGAGAGGATGGAATAGATAGATAGATAGATAGATAGATAGATAGATAGATAGATAGACATTTGTCTGCTTTAAATATCTTATTTTATTGTATAACATATAAATCTACATTTGACAATTTTGATGCAGGCCCTAAACGTTTCTCTACTGACTGAAATTACCATCTTTGTTGCATAATCATATCAATAATACACAATTATATATTTATGGTCATAAATTTAAATGGAACAGTACATTAAAGATTCTTGCCAATTATTCTTAGCCCATTACTCTGTGGAATTATTATTTTTAATTTTTTAATATTATCTTTTCTAAGCCTATTGAGAAAGACTATTATTGTGGTAGTTCATCTTTCTTAAGTTCTTAATAACACTTGTTTTGCTTTTTATAGAAAGAACTATTTTCCTTATCCTATTTAATCAGTCTATATCTTACTAAATAAAATTATGTAATGAAATTGTGAGTTCAAACAGACTTAAAAAGGAACATATCAAATAACGCGAGGAGAAATACACTCAGTCTATTTTGCTAAGACATGGAAAGTATATTTAACTTAGTTAATGGCTAAAGGAGATGAATTTCAATTATAACATACACACTGTACTTACTGAATTAGCATTAGTAATGTTAAGATGCTAGAAAATTGAAGATGACTAATAAAATACAAGTAGGTAGAAAGATAGGCAATGGTGCTAGTTTGAGCTCCAAAGTCCAGTCCTAATTTGAATTCTGGCTCCCCCTTGCTAGTTGTATGATTTTAATAAATTATTTAACCTTTCTGTGCCTTTGTTTGCTCATCTATAAATGGTATAAAATTATACCTAACTCAAATTTCTATAAGAATTAAATATGTTGATTATAAGTAAAATGCATAGAACCATGCATATTTCTAGGGATCAAAAAAAGTTAGTTTATCAAACAAACAAAAAGTAGAAGCAGACCTATTAAATACAGAGAACAAACTGACAGTTGTCAGAGCATGGCGGTGCAGGGATGGGCAAAATGGGTATAGGGTAGCGGAAGGTACAGACTTCCAGTTATGGAATGAATAAGTCATGGGAATAAAAGGCACAGCACAGGGGATATAGTTTAGTGATATTGTTAGTTTCATGGTGACAGATGGTAGCTACACTTGTGGTGAGCATAGCATAAGGCATAGAGAAGTTGAATTGCTATGTTGTACACCTGAAACTAATGTAACATTATGTGACAACTATATTCAAATAATTTTTTTTTAAGTTAGTTTAAGAGGAAAACAAAAAGAGCTTCTCTTGAGAGTTCCAGACTATATGTGCAAATGAAGTATTGAGGAAGTACCGAGATTGTGCCTTATTTTTTAACTGTTTTATTGCTGGTTATCAAGTTATGTTATTCAGTAGACCATAGTGGGATAGGCTATAGCATTGGCTAAAAAAAGGGGGGGGGGGATTTGTTTTGCCTCTAAATTTTAGTGCTAAACCACAAATAAACTACCAATTTCTGTTGGATGGAAACACTGTTCTGTGTGCTAGGCAGCTCTTCCAGTTAGGTCTATCTTAAGAAGTATGCATAATGTGCCTTCAGACTTGACCAGGATCAACCCTGTCATGTCTACGGTCATGGTTATTCTATTGTTATAGATGATTGAGGTGGACAGCTGACCCATTTGGGATAATTAGGTTCTTGGTCTCAAGCATTTAAAACTGGGATTGAAATATCTATGATATGTAGCTAGTTTCTGTGAATAGTTGAACTAAGAAGATATTCATATGACAAGCAGAAGAAAGCATTTGGCTGAGAAAAGGATTAATGAAATGCCCATATATAAATAGGAATGAAAGATAATACATTTATAAAACATAGACACAGCTTTATTTCCAGAGTGTTTTCCAGGCCTGAAGTCAATTCCTCCTTTTTTTTTTTTTTTTTTTTTCTACCACCAGTCTGGGTGAGTTCTTGTTGTTCCTAACCAGAAGAGCTTTAACTACAAACCATCTATTTTTTCAAGTGGAGGAAATGGGTAAAATAGTAATTCCTGCTGATCAGGCCTCCTCAGAAAAATAAAATGGAAAAGTAATTGTGTGGGAAATTCCACCAAAAAGCAGCTGAATTATTTGGGCCAGAAGTAAAGAGACAAATAGAAAGAAAACGACTTTTTCTAAGTTTAATTAATCAGGCTATTGCCTACGTATAGATCTGATTTTCCCAGAGGAGAGTAGTTCATAAAAACTTTGGAAATCAGAGTCCTTAGATGTGCAGTGCAGTAGATTCTACATTTGGAAAAGATCTCATTTGTCATTAAGATAAAATCTCTCTGACAATAGAAGAGTCTGCAATGAGTGAGAATATTTATAAAACCCAAATCCCAGAATACCTAAATGAAGACTTTTTGGTGGTTATAGATGCGCACTTTCTACCTCAGAAGCCCCTCTGTTCCCCAGGGCCAAAGAGACACTCACTTTACGCTAGGATTTTTAGCCAAATCTTTCTGAATGCAAAATTTTTCAAACCTATGATAATATTCTTTTTTTCCTCAAAGTCATAAGAATATTCTTAAGGGTGGAGAGTCTTCTTGTCAAATCCCTGGAGTGCCTTAAAGGACCTTTCAAATTCATAATCTGGTTCTACTTACTTTCACATTTTACATTTCCCAAGGATTCACTGATTCATTCATTCTATAAACATTTATTGAGTAAGCACTATGTGGCCAGTTTAGAACTAAGTTTCTAAGAGGCAGGTATGGAAGACAGTCTTGAGATAAATTTCAAGGAATTTCAGGCAAGAAAATAGAAAAGTAGAGAAATAACTGCAATAACATATTAAGAGGAATATGAACATAAGCGGTTTGAAGGAGAGAAGGGCACACATCTTATTCTGTTTAGAGGTGCAAGAGCAAAAGTTTCTTGGGAGAGATAAATTATGAATGAGTCTATGTTTGGGACAAGAAGACCCTCCCATCAGGATAAATAGCATATGAGAAAAGCCATGGAGAGATGATAGAGTCATGTGAGGGAGGAAGTGATAATTTACACCATATGAGGCAAGGTTCTAAGTAGTTCATGTTCTTTAAAATCCAATTTTCAGTTCAAACCTGTGAAGTATTGTTCCCATCTTATTTTTTTTAAGATTTTATTTATTCATTTATGAGAGACACACAGAGAGGGAGAGGCAGAGACATAGGCAGAGGGAGAAGCAGGCTCCATGCGGGGAGCCCGATGTGGGACCCGATCCCTGGTCTCCAGGATCATACCCTGGGCTGAAGGCAGGTGCTAAACCACTGAGTCACCCAGGCATCCCTGTTCCCATCTTAAAGATAAGGGAACTAAGGTACCAAGTGTTTCAGAATTGTCTAAGTAACTCATTAGTAAGTGCTGGATTCAGATTGGATTGCAGGCTGTGTGAATCTGTACCACGCTATCATGTTTATTTTACTTTGTTTGGCACATGGTAAGCAGTCAGTAATGATTTGTTGATGAATGAATGAAGAAACTACTTAATTAATTAATTAATTAATTAATTCAACATATTTTGGAAATGAACAACTCTTAAGCAGTCATTCTCCAAAACAAAGTTGTTCATAAGATTTTCACAGTATCTAAACACACAGATGATTTAAATTAAATGCTGGTAAAAATGAGCTTAATAGATGTAAACAGTACTGTGGATGGAGTCTGAGCCTGTGTTTGTCAAATAACCAGACCAAATGAATATTCTAACCACCAACTTTGGTTTTTCTTATGTGCATCCTGGTTTTACAGTACATGAATCATCAAGTCCTGAAAGCACCAACTTGGTCTGTACTATCACTGAGGGGTCTATACTATCCTGTGATAGGGATCATGTACTATCACAGAGGATTCTTCCTAGAGTACATGATTATCTCTTCAAGCATGTCTTAGGAGCATGTAAAATTCTGCAGCAGACTTAAGAGTACTCATGAGCCTCCTCCATCACTCGATGACTCTGAAACTTCTTTCTCTTAGTTTTCCCTGTCTTGTTTGACTGCATTTCTAACTTACCTTTATCTACCTCCATATTTATGTACCTCGACTTTTCTCTAGATCTCTGTTTGACTTGGATTCAACATCTACATTTGAAGCCAGCACAGCCTCTGAATCATACCATTAAATGCTAGCCCTCTAGCCATACCCATGTTCTCCACAGGTATGATGAACTCCACAGTCAATCTTCTCTAAGGTCTTAGGGGGCCAGGATGGTGGTGGTAGGGGCTAGTTTTCATCTTCTCTCCATTGCCATGGCAGAGGGACCATATTTGTAAAACTTTGTTTTTAATTATATCTTCCTGTTTAGCTCACTTACTCTATATTTATGGTATGAGAATTAGTTTTAGAAAGGTTTAGTGCATGGAATGAAGGCATCTGGATTTAATAGGCACTCTGCAACTGATTTGCATGCTGACTCAGACAAGCATGGACTTTTTTTGTCTGTCTCTCTCAAATGAAGCAAGTGATGCCTGTCCTGCCTATCCACAGATATTGTTTGGTTCAAGTGATATAACCTATTTTCTTATTGAAAATACCTTTTAGGAGTAAAAAATAAAGTCAGAATATTGAAGTATATTATTCACAGATGAGAATTTAAGCAAGCTCATCTTTTTTATACACAGAGAAGAACATTTCTTTTGTTAATAATGTGGTGAATGTTGAAGTCTTTGTAGGGCAAATATAGAATTAAAAAGAATAGCAGAATAAGTACAGCTTAAAAACAGTGAAAGAGACTCTTCCGTGTTAAATTTCGACTATCAAGGAATTTGTTTTTCTTATGGAGCCTTTGAAACTACATAGATTTTTTTAGTACCTCTCACTGATTGGAATTAGGCTTAATCCAATGGGAACACTTAATACTGAGAGCACTTATCAATTTTTCTCTTTGACAGAAATAGTGAATGTAACTTTATACTACTATTTGTATAATTACAACTCTTCTTCTCTTCAGTATAGTAGAATTTACCTTTTTTGCTTTTACAAAATGTAGAACTTTATTTAAAAAGGAGTTATAATCAAATAAAGATTAAGATTCCAATAGCTAGACTTCAAGTTTTACAGCTTAGAACTTAGTGGCTCAAAGCTTGGTAAATAAGCACCTCTCTGAGCCTTTTAAACAGTATTTGAGCGGAGTTAAGTTTATGAGTTAGCTATAAAATTATAATTTGGTTCTGAAGAGAAAAGCTCATTTAGTGGCACTCAGCAAACTAATATAGTGACCCTAAATCCCAACCTGACTGTTTAGTTATTACTACATACTACTATGAAGACTATTAACAGGCCTAATTAAGGCATCAGTCACCTATCAGAACTTCAATAACCCTACAATAACTCTTTTTATGGCATTTTTAGCAATTTGCTCTAATGCATGGGGGCCAAATACAAATGAATTGGATATCAGAGGCCCTGATGAGAGGAGGCCATTTGGCAAGCATTCCCAGCCCCTGCATTTCCACAAGCTCGCTGTGAAGCAGAATGATACCTTCTAAGAAGGACAGAGAGAAAACATTCATTTAATACAACCCAATATGCTTCCAGGTTTTTAGAGTCATGCAGGCATTCAAACAGAATAATATAGGCCATTGGGCATTTCCAGGTTTATAGACTGTTTTCTGTTCAGACTGTGCTATCCAGAACAGCCATCTATGTGGAATGAATCACCTGCATGACAGCCACTTTGCATGCAGCTGTGTGGGCAAACTTTCTGAAGGGTGTGTTAACACTTTTGACCCACTGTGTTAAATGGACCGGACTTTCTCCACTGAGTATCTCTCTAATAAATCAAGGACACTTTAGTAAAATAGGAAGGGCAGGGGCATTATTTGGTAAATCACCACAAAGTCACATACTTTAGTTTATCCTGATGTAGCTATTAGCATTTCCCAGCTGATTTTCCAGTTGGGAAATTCACAAAACATCAATCCATACTCCTCAGTGAAATCGCCCTTCCTGCTTCCTGGGTCATCAGGGCATCAGGAAGGGAGGAGGAGACAGATAGGGAGTAAGTGGCTACACTGGAAGAATTACCAGTTTCAAAATCTGCAGGGAATACAAATTTCATGACTGGGCAGGCAGAGGAGGGGGGTAGATGCGAAGACAGTAGCGATGAGGATATGACTGATATTGTGGGGGCACCTAATCTGTAGCTACCAACTGATTACCAGGCTGAGGGTTTGTCTTGTGTACTGCTAGATAGGGAACACATTATGAGATGTGAAAGGAAGAACCAACAATCTTCCTAAACTAGTAAGTAGGTCTTCAAAAAGTTGGTCCTGGGGCAGCCCAGGTGGCTCAGCAGTTCAGTGCCGCCTTCAGCCCAGGCTGTGATCCTGGAGACCCAGGATCGAGTCCCTCATGGGGCTCCCTGCGTGGAGCCTGTTTCTCCCTCTGCCTGTGTGTGTCTCTCTCTCTGTCCCTGTGTGTCTCTCATGAATAAATAAATAAAATCTTAAAAAAAAGTTGATCCTGTGGCTTATGTTTCTCACGTTAGTCATTCATTTGAATTAGTGCATTGTGAATCTCTTAAAATACAAAGGTGTTAGTACTTGAGAGGCAATGTTTTAAATCACATTCAGGTATTTATATATTTGAGTGAATTCATTCATTGTTTTTTGAGGAAAAAGTCCATGAAGATATGAGATAGGGATAATCAGTTTTGAAAGATGAAATAGGGTGGGGTTATAGGAAGATATGTATAAACCCTGATCATAGGCAGACATGGTTGGGGGCAGATTTAGTACAGACAAGTAAGAAATGAAGAGATAGGTTTCCTAGAGAGACCTTCAAAATAAGCAGGGTATCACTGAGATAAAAGAATACTAATAATCTTTTCTTTGCTTACTTAAAGTAATTTTAGCTGGTGTAACAGATTCCCCCGAAATATAAAGGCTCAAGTATGACAGTTCATTTCTTGAACATGTTAAGTAAAATCATTGCCCCTCCCCAGTTTTAAAAGATTTTATTTATTTATTTATGAGAAACACAGAGAGAGTGGCAGAGACAGGCAGAGGGAGAAGCAGGTTCTCTGCAGGGAGCCTGATGTAGAACTCAAACCCAGAACCCCAGGATCACAACCTCAGCCAAAGCAGACACTCAACCACTGAGCCACCTAGGCACCCCAAAACCATTGCTCTTAATTGACAGGCAAGCTTTGCTCCAATTGATAACTTAGAAATTCATTTTTCTTCTATCTAATGGCTTCATGATCTGAACACATGACTCCCAAGGTTACTAAGCCCATGTGCATCAGGTTGATGGAAAGGGAAAAATGTGTCATATCTAAGTACAAAGAAGTCTGGAAAATGGGCTTAGTAAAAGCTAAATCATCTATGACACACTGGCATTTTCCTGAGCCCTGGTCCTGGCTCTGTGTCTCAGTTTCCAGCATAGTAAAGCTGGTCATGATAAGCCAGAAAGAGATGTGAATGACAAAAGAGAGAAGAGTTTTTGTTGCACTTACTTTGGTAAAAATAAAAATAAAAATTTGCCTCTTGGTGTAGGAGAAATTAATATTTGAGTAAGAAGGGCTGACAGAGCCAGATTGGAGTTTTCTGCTTTGTTGATATTCACATGGTTATTATGCATGAAACAAAGGCCACATTATCCCATTAAATGAGTAGAGTATGGAAAACCAGTCTTGGCACTCCTGGTCTTCCTCTGCTCCCAGCTATGCTGAATTTATCAGTAATAAAGTTTACCCAGTGGTTTTCCAAGTTAAAGTACCATGCACATTAAGTCTACTTCTAATCCAAAATATCATGGAGGCTGTTGTAGAATTCTTTAGTGCACTTCTCAGTTGGGGGACTTAGCCAGTATGTGGGCTCAGTAGTGTATTTTAGTCACAATGCTCTTTAAAGACTGAATAATAATCTGGAAAATATGAACCCCAAAGTATAGAGAAAGATAATCCAAATGATTTTTCACTAAATTAAAAAAAATATTCTGTGTTGGCTGCAACCTCAAATTTACACATTTGCCTCTAACAAAAATTTTTTTTGAAAATTGCATCCTGTGATGTTGGGATCCCACAGCTGGACTACAGACCCACCCCAAGTATCTTTATTTAAGAACCCTAAACCCCAGTGCCCACAGTCTCCAGCTATTCCTGGGACTTAAAGCTATACCCGAACACCAGAGGCACTATAAAATGAAATTTCCTATTACAAGAAACAATGGGAAAAAGAACATTTCTTCTGAGGTTTAATTCCTTTTTCTTATTAATAAAAATGGCTTTCTGTTGATGTTGTTTTCCTTGAGCATTCAAACTCTATGGAGGGATATTGTTACTGTTGAGTAATGTCAGATCAGTGGCTAATGTTGCATCCCTAAATGCTTGTGGAAAACATTATTGTAAAGTTTATCATTAGAGCTTGAGGATTGTCATTAATTTTAAACCAAAGCCATTAAAAGCATGAAATGTCCACAGTGATGATCAACTCCTTAAAAAGATCAGAGAATAATTGTGCAGATTTCTTACAATTGCTCAGTCCATTTTTAAAAAAGAAGTATTGTTGGTATTTTTTTTTCATTCTTCATAAGGGATGCATCTATGCTCATAGCATAAGGTGACTCATCACAACTCTGTCACAGTGAGTGAGCAGAAGGCATAAGCCAGAACTCCAGCATTATCCAGCAGCTGTCACTTCCATTTAAGGGACTGGCACATCCTCTCACGGACACTTCCTGGGGCAGCCTTTTGCAAATTACTCACCTAATAATTGGAAAAACCTGGAAAGAGTTTTCTCCAAAATAGTTGTAAGAATTGATTTAACATGAAATGGTAAGCTAGTCTTATTAGTATTGTTTAAGAATGAGATGTTTCTCTTATTAAGAGATCCAATTCAGATTTGGGGGATTTCGTTAAGGCTATTTCTTACTTTAGATTATAAAAAGTGCTTGTTCTGCAATTTGGCGTCGCATACATATTTATAAGTCAGTGGATTTTACTGGTTACATGCCAAAGTTTTCAATCTCGCCTTATGGAGACAGGGACTTACTTCAGTCAATTCTTCCCTAGTGAGAGAAAGTATCAGTTAGAAATTATAACATTCCTGTAAGCAGCAGGGACAGCACCACTCCTTCCAACAACAACAACAACAAAAAGTGGTTTGAGTAAATTAAGAAATTTGTCCCACAGATATCAGTAACCCAAATTGGGACTGGTAAATTTGCTTCTAGACTGGGTGCATTGTCTGTCCCAACGAAACCTGGGTTATTTGTTAAGGAAGAAGTAGAGAATGGATATTAATAAGCAGCTAATGGTCTTTGTCATAGAAGGACCAAGAGGAGAATTTCTGTTCTCCCTCTCCCCTACTTCATCACCTGTGTTCAATCCAGTTCCCAAAAATGGAGAGTTAGCCAACCTGATTCATCAGAGGTTAAAACTAATTTTGTCCAATTTTAATAATAGGCAGAGTTGTTGGCCTAAAAAATACAGACTTGCTTTTTGAACCCTCTCATCTGTCCTGTGGCAAACTAATAGACCTTTGTGCATATATTCTATTGGTCTGAATGCCAAAGGGGAAGAGGAAGGCATGAGACATCATGAAGCTCCAAGAGAAGGCTACCTGTATCTTGGTTAAACTTTGAAATTTGCACTAGAGTGTTGTCTACTTCCTAGTTTGTCCCTTTTCCTATCTCTCTAATATACTTCTTTTCTGTCTTCAGCTACCCAGGTCTTCTCCCGATCTCTCCTACCAGTGAAACATTCCCACCTGGTTTCTTTATGCAGAACTGTTGGCTTCCTCCCTGCTCATGCCAGCCTTCCATGCCCCACCCAGTTTTAGCACAGTATTCAGCCCCCACACCCATAGTGATTTACTTGTTTTTCTTCCACTAGGTGGATGGCTTCTTAAAGACAAGGACTATGGCTCGTCTCTGTGAATCTTCAGAGACTATCAGTACCTTGTTACATAGCTCTTAATTAATAGTAATTAGTTATTATTTAATATAGAGATGGAAACTAATTGTACTGAATCATGAGTTCTAAGCAGGCCACAGCATTATCTTTCATACAAAGCTTGGAAACTCAGCAGAAGTCAAAATCTTTATCGGTAGTAGTTTACAGAATATATGTTAGGGAGACCCATGACAGGGAATTTTAAACAGGGGTATGTATCAGAATCACTTATGTTCTGCCTTCAAAACTAAGATTCCATTCAATTGTGGGGGGCTGGGGGGGCAAGAGGGTAGGACTGAGGATTCTGTATTTTTAGAATTATCCCCTAGGTAGTCTACTTCATAACCTATATAAAATTGGTATAGAGACAATTCATGGCATACAGCTTCCTTTAGTCTCCACTCCCCTTCCCTGTGATCAATTCCATTATGGCCAGCTTTAAATACATAGAATTTCTGAACGTGGGCAAGTAGAATTATGTGGGGAGGGTCAAAAACTCCAGATTCCCAAAATACAATCAGGAAAGGTAATTTGGAATGTGGGGGGAGTTACCAAGTCATCAGTAAAATTTAAAGCTCTTCAGGTCATTCAAGTGAGTAGCCAAAGTTGAAAGTCAGTGACATATAGAGATTCTGTGAGAAGTTTTACCTGCCATAAAACAACAACAAAATAAAATAGGAGCAAATAAATTAAACCCTACAAGTGACTTCAGTCATTAGTTTATACATGCCTAAATTTTTTATACCTGCTAAACACTGCCTGAGTATTAAGTAACTACTTCATCCCAGGCACCTCTTTTTGGCTTCCTCTGCTCTTTGGTGCATGTGTGTTTCATTGGTCTTTGAACTTCTCATTCTAACTTTGCCCTCCAGAATATGTGAACTTCTAAAGTTTTGTTCTCAAATGGATCCTGACACGCTGCTTTCTCTGGTCCTTGCGCATCATTATCTGACCATGGCCTGCTGCCTTGATTCTTTTTTTTTTTTTTTTAAGATTTTATTTATTCATTCATGAGACACACACACACACACACAGAGAGAGAGAGAGAGAGAGGCAGAGACACAAGCAGAGGAACAAGCAGGCTCCATGCAGGGAGGCCGACGTGGGACTCGATCCCGGGTCTCTGGGATCAGGCCCTGGGCTGAAGGCAGCACTAAACCGCTGAGCCACCCGGGCTGCCCTGCTGCCTTGATTCTTACCCATGACTTCCTTCACCTCTCATATTATCTGATCCCTTGAGTATTTCATGATTACCATATCCAGCTCTTTCTCTGCTTTCTCCATTTTGATCTCCATGTTCTGTGTGAAAGTGTGTCAACATCACTTTTTGACAAATATTCAACAAAACTCTGTGGTATTCCAAAACTCAACATAAGTAAGGCACAAGGAAATTAATGTGAATTTTTAAAGAGTTAGAACTCATTCTGATTTTTAACACATCCATTCATTTGTCCTGTTTTGCTGTGATGCACATGACCAGCCAGAGTATAGATGGGATTTGTGCCTCTGAATGTCTCATATTCTTATATTTGTCATAATGCCCATGGACAACCCTCCCAATATTTAAGGGATGCTCCAACATAAAGTGAATATTTACCCATCAAATTTAGTGCCTACATAAAGATTTGCCTCTCAAATGACCCAGATCACTCCGGTGTTCCAGTTCTCCTGTTTTCTAGCTCATTAGACATCTGCACACCCCTACCCCTGTGTCGACTGTCATTAAATTGTCTTTGCTCTCACACAGTAGCTCCTCTCTCAGCTTCTTATTCCCTTTCTAATAATTTCACCAGTCTTTTACAGTGGATTTTTATTTTTCCCATTCCTTTATGACATACACTTGGTTGACTGTTTTTCACAATATGTTTTGCATCTTTCACAAGCTTTCCCCTGCCCTAACAAGATTGCTACCAGTCTCCTCCCATTAATCACACAGTACCATGCACTTCCAAGTTCACTACCTTGTAATATGATTTCCCTGCCCAAACACTGGGAATGGAACACCTCAATCAAAGACTAACTCCTTGGTCTTTCCAAGGGCTTAAGAAAATGGTTTTGTACCTTACTTCAAGGGACATCTACTTCTCCTCACAGTGAGCCTCATTTCCAATATACAATATGGGCCTTTCTAAATCTGAACTGTTACTCTCATTGAATATGGCACTCCATTTAAATCTCATTCCTCTTTTGTATTTTTCTAATAGGTCACCAATGCATGAAATATCCAATTATCACAGCTGAGTGCATTCTCCCTCTTCTGAATATAAAATTCTTCTACCCATTCTCATGGTCCTTATTACTTTCTTCCTTATATTGTTGTTATGTGTGTATAGTTTGTCTTCATTAAGAGCTTAAACTTTCCTTGATAACACAAAACTTACTCATGTTTATATTACCCTACAACCCACACCATAAACACTTTTCATTGGCTTTGTCAATAGTAGCTTCTAGATAATTAGCTATTGAACTATTTTAAATAAGTGAATATTGGATTAGCTAATAAATTCAATTAACTAATGAACAAAAATAGATCCTCTGAATAGAGATGCATGTTTGTATTAGAAAAAAAAGGTACTTCTATTTTACAAGATATTTATATCTCTTTCTCTATTCCTTCCCATATAGAATTACTTGAAAAACAAATCAAATACTAGCCTCCTGGCAATAAATTATTAGGTAACAATGGCATAAAAGTGAGACTGTTTAAAGATTAAGTTCTAAAGAGTCAAACAGAACTTCTAGGCAACAGAAATTAGCTGTGTGATACATTTAAATATGAATGCACTTGGAATATCTGTGCAAAAATAATGGAGACTGAATGTTGATTTCTCGGTAGGATTAATATGGGAGTATTAAATGCATCATAGTACGGAAAGCAAGATATGTATTGGTAGGAACTTTGAGATGCTCATGTGAATATGAGCATATTTACAAATATTTTTGTAAAAAAAAGTTGCTTATGTTATAATGGATGACAACTAGAAACTATAGTGCAAAATAAGTAATCACTACAGAACCAATTGGTTGAAGTAAATAAAACTGCCTACGGTTACAAAAAAAATCATTTTGAAAAACTTACGATCTTATAGGAAAATACATTTGGAAAACAGATTTCCTGTGAACCTACTGAAGCCACACATATGCACACACACTTGGATCAAAAAGAATCAACAAATATAAAGACAACAGATTTTTAAAAATTACTTAAAATTTGTGATACCCTGGTCAATTTTTATTTTATGCTCATACATTCTCATTACTGCCAGTTTCAAGGGGAGGATTTTTTCCCCTTATATAATATGCATTTTCAGTGGGTAAATTTCTGGAGTGGGTTTTTATCCAAATATGAAATTCCTTTTTCCATTTTGGAAAAAAAATGTTTCCCTAATGGTTTTCAGAGCATTTCCAAAAGTACAAATTTTTTTCCTAACTCTTTTTATTGACAATAGTCAATATAAGTTCTGGTTAAACTGTTCTCCAGCTTTTAAAAATGATTTTAAGACATTTTTCAATAACAGCTCCTCCTTACTGACTTTTAACATTCGGTTCCCATTCTTTTTTTTACCACATCATATTTCTAAGTTTCTAACAATCCCTAGGTGATTTGACATTATTTATTCTGGCTTTGAAATTCTTCCAATAGATCCAAAACTTTGTGAAAGGCAGATCCAGTAGTTTGAGAAAGATTTCTGAATATACTTTATACATAACTTAAAAGCTCATGTCTAGTGATAGAAGCAGGTAAAATTCTAGAGTTGATTCTATTTTTAAAGTGTCATGTTTCAATTAAAAGTAAACTGTACTATTTTCATAGAGTTCTTACAGAGAAAAGGTTTTTTTACTCTTTTGTATTTTTACTTTTCATGAGTTATTAAAACTTCCCTTGGTATTTGACTTAGGGCTTAGCAAAAAATATTATATACATTTGTGAAAAACTGAGATACCTTAATATAAGCTATCTGTCATCATAAAATGGTTTTCTGTAGTTGAGATTTTATTGATTGATTCTTACAGTTCTTGTTGACCTAAGAAGTAAATATTGACAAATGGAAAACTCTAATTATATTCTTCATTGTGGGAACATTCTGGACAGGATAATACATTTTGCATTTTCCAGCAAAATCTTTAAGGAATATAAAGAGGGAACGCAAGGGGTTGGAAAGAAATACTAGATTACTCCAATAAAAAAAAGAGAAAAATATCTTAATAGCATATATTTGCATATCTTTGTTGCCAATATTCATAAATATATAAGTAGTATTAATTCTCTGACAAGTAAAATGTTTTATGTTTCTATAAGCATCATAGGAAAAGCATTTTAGTTTCAAATGTTTTGTTGATATTTCATGGCCATGTAGGATTAACTGGAAATGGTCTCTTTTCAGTATGTAGAACAGAACAGTTTCATGCCTAGGGCATCCAAATTAGAGCCAGTGCACTTCTGCATCTTTTGCAGCCCACAGTGATTGGAAAACCACAACAAAAACAGCACCATTAAAAATGGTCTCTATTCCATTTTCTACTGATTAGAAAGGCAACTTGATTCAGGAGAGGATGCCCTATCAATTTTGCAGCAATCTTTGTCACCATGATGCTATCTCAACAAACTAATAATAGTAGAGAGAGAGAGAGAGAGAAGAACTGACTACACTCATTCTAAAAACTCCTAGATATACAACGTAAACCACCCTTAATATGCATACCTTAATATGTATACCTTCCATATTTTTTGTCATAGTTTACCTACCAAATGTTAAACAGATTATGTCCTAGAAGCAATAAAAGTCATTGCATCCTCCTTCCGATGTCAGAAAATGAGCTGAAACAATTCCAAATATACAGTGCTGAGCAGTAGACTTAATTCTTAAATATAACCAATTTATTTTGGAAAAAGGCATTATCCGCTGTGAATTTTTATCATTATATTATGGAAGCTCCCTTCTCTCTCAAAAATGCCACCAGAACAATGCAGCATTTTATTGGGTTTTAAAGTATCAGCACTTTTTGTCTTGGATTTTGTATCCAGATACTTTATAGACTGGCTATCCAACATTGTAGGCTTTAGGCACATGTGGCTATTGAGTCTGAAATACAGCCAATCTAAATTGGAATATGCTATAATTGTAAATAGCATACCAAATTTCAAAGGCGTAGTACCAAAAAAAGCAAAATATATCATTAATAATTTTTATATTTATTAGATCTTGAAATAAAAATGTTTAGATGTGGGCAGCCCCGGTGGCTCAGCGGTATAGCACCGCCTTCAGCCTAGGGCGTGAGACCCAAGGCTGGGTCCCGGAGACCCAAGATCAAGCCCCATGTCAGGCTCCCTGCATGGAGCCTGCTTGTCCCTCTGCCTCTGTCTCTGTCTCTCTCTCTCTGTGTCTCATGAATAAATAAATAAAATCTTTAAAAAAAATGTTTAGATGTATTGAAGTAAATGTATCATCAATTTACCAATTTAAAAAAATAATGTGGCAATTGGAACATTTGAGATTACGTGTGTTTTGCATTATATTTCTATTGAATATGGCTGAGAGAAACTAAACTATCCTTCCATAGGATTTTCTTTCTCGAATCATATACACTGACATTTATAAACAACTCCTGGTTGGAGCTATCACCAGAAGGACTGTGATATGGCACTGGCAAAATCGAAGTTGGCATCATTTACAAAAAGCTCCATAATTACATAATGGTAAGAGTTCATTAGGTCATCACTAATTATTGGAGTTTATCATTTCTCCCTTGGTCTGAATTCAACCAATTGCTCTTAACTTCTTCAGTATTTGGAAGAGGGAATATTGTTATGTAGCAACGTCTTGAAGACTAACACAGCATGCCTAGAGAAAATTGTGAAAGACTCTCCTCTTTATATTTGGTTTTCCAACTTGTATAAACTGCAACTGTGTTCTATTCAAATGTGTTTCCTGTTTTCTTCATTATAACCCAGGCTTGGGGATCAAATGAAAATCAGGATAGCTAGGAGTCAAGAAGAAATAGCTATAGGAAATAGAAAGAAAACTCAAGTTTCATCTTCTGCAAAATATAAACCCCACAGCGCACATTTCTTAGGAAAAGTAACTGCTCTACTAGGGAAGGGATAGTAAGCTAGCCTTTGGAAAGGTGGTCTGGCAGAAAAAAGAGAAGAAAAAAGAAAGACAGACAGATTGACAGACTCACTTAGCCCAGAGCTATCATAAGCATGTGGATCTGTCCTTTCTCCTAACTCTTAGATTGATCTGGCTCATAAGAGTAATAATAACTCTCAATAGCTGCTTCTAAGACACCATGAAATAATGCATTCATTAGAAATTCTTACATCAGGCAACATTTACATATTTATTCAAGAACCATTTTGCTAAAAAAAAAAAAAAAAAGAACCATTTTGCTTTCTTGAGCAGCAATTTCTGATTCTTGAGTCTACAAACCAAACACACAAGGGAAAAGGGTCTGGGAGAATTTGAACCACAGAAGATATACTGTTAGCTATATTATATTAATTTTTCATATGTCAGAATATTGCTTAAGAATACTTTTAATTTTAAGGAGACTGATGATGTATTTACATAGCAATTATAGTTTCCAGGAGGTCTTCCGAACATTTTTGCTTGGAAGATCTCAAATGTCGAGCTATGTAACTGGCAATGGACCGCCAAAACCAACTGTAAATCTGTGTGGTCCTTTGACAATTGAGCTTATTTTTCTCCTGAAAGTCTTTTTAAGATTATGGATGTCTCAGTAATGATAGTGGGTATGAGACCAATATAAATTGGAAGATACAACTCTCTTTTTGCCTGGAATGATGTTCTACCAACTTTTCTCTGTGGATGCTGGCTTTTTTTCAGTCCTGCATGATGTATTCCCATAACGGAGCCCAGTGTTTATTGAAAAAGAGATGATCCCTTTTAGCAAAGAAGGTCCCAGAAGGAAGCAATGAGGAGCAGGTGTGTTTTATCTCAAGCCCAGCAGGCTGTCCTTCTACAGTAGGCTCCTCCAGCAGCCTAGCCAGCTGTGCAGTGCATATGGAGTGCAGGCCAAATCTATGCCTCGGCAGTTGTGCCCACATCACTAACTTCAACCACAAGCTGCTGCTCACAGCATCCTTTACTTCTTGAAAACGGCTGCACCAGAATGAATCTCATTTTCTTATACCCACTGAAATACCCAAACCTGCTCACTCGCACTCTCTCTCTCATCCTCTCTCCCTAAGCAGAGATTTCAGAGATCCATTCACCAAACAGGTTATTTTAAGGTAACATCCTTGAAACAAGAGGATTTTAACAGTGATACATTTACAGTATATAAAGTATACTGCTCAGTTGACTTTGCCTGAGTTTGGGTTCCCCTGTGGCAGACTTTGAGACCAGGGTCTCTTGCAAACATTTGTTTAAAAGATGAAGGAAACAGTAGGGGAAGTGAAACACAGGAGTGAAGGTACATAATCAAGCCCACTACCATTGTGGATCGCTGAAGCTTAATTCTGCTGGGGAAGTCCTAGGACCCAGTGTGAAGATCATGCCTCCAGGTTACCCCACAAAAGGGACAAGAAGAGTGATGCATTCTTTGCATCACCTCCCTTTTTATAAAGTCATTGGTTAATCACTGCTCCCATGAGGTCCTACATCCTCAGCAAAATTGGCCCATGCTTGGGCTGATGAATCTTGCTTACAAACTAGAGAAAGATCTCAGGGAAAGGAATGCAGATTCTGCGATGGAAGTCAGGTGAGCATGTACCAAATTGATAAAGATAAGGGGATGCAGGTGGCACACATACAATACTGATGATAGTTTTGCTTTTAATTGAACAACTGAATCTTTTCTAGGGGGAGGGGACCACTGTAAAGAATACACTAGTTCAATCTAGTTGCTACACATTTATGATCAAATTTACTATATGGGAAATTTAGGACAAGTTTACTCACACTCCCACTTATTTCATCTCTGCTTACCCTTTCTTGTTTACATGGAAAACATGGCTTAGAAGTTCACTTTTTTGCTACAAAAGTTCTCAAATTTTCCATGATCTAATTAATTAACTCTTGATTTCATCTGGAATCTGATTCAAAACTAATAGAAAAGTTTTCTTAATACTTAAGCCAGAGTGACATTTTGTGGGATTTATCAGGTATCTCTCACCCATTCTGCTACTTTCATCCCTCCCTGATCTCATTCTAAAAATGTTCATATTTTGCATTTGATCATCTACCACAATAATTTTATAAAATTTTCTTTGTCTTAAAATTCTTTATTTTATGGAGCAATACTGATCCAGCAAAGAACAACAACTCTTCACATTGCAAAAGCTAAAGGTTCACATATGCTTACAGTTATTTCTCCCAGTTATATTTGATGTTTCTAATATGTATATGATATATTTTAACACTTGAATTGGCATGTTCACATATCTTGGGAGACAGGGAGCTTCTCTAGCATCTTCTCATTTATATTATGTTAGTGGTCTCTTTCCCTTTAGGGACACCAGAGTATACATACATCTTTGATCCATTGGTCTCATACTTGTCTTCACATGACCCTGTGCTTTCCACCAGTTGTTCCAGGCCATTCATTTTATATCTCACATTTCTAAATAAGATTCTTACAAAATTAAATTTTAGAATGCTGCTTCCCATATGAAAATCTTTGTTTCTTTTTTTGGGTTCCTTTTTCAAAATGATTTATGGCTCAATTTTAAAAGCCTCACATCGAGTTAAGATTGAAATGGGTTGATAACATGTATATTGCTCTGATATAGATTAAGCAGTGAGAAAGCAACAATGGAAATGCCACCATCTAATTTATTTCACTTTTAGATGATCAAAGAGATGTCCACACAAACAAAGCAATCAAGCTGTTTTAAACAGCCCTTTCAAATTTCCTGAGGCTCTTCTACTGAATCATTATGGACACGTGAAGTTAAATTTAAGGAAATCGATGAGAGTGATAATGAACAATCCTATGCATGAACCTTTTCTGCATTTCTTTTTAGCTCTGAATTATAATGCAATCTTGGTAGATCCTAAAGTATAGTGTCTATTATATCTGTTCCAAGCACCATTCCCTGAAGGTGTAAAAGTCTGTGGCAGGACAATCATAGAACTCGAGTCAAATGAAAAAGTGGCTGAGTCTTTATCACTAAGGGTAAGGAAAGAAAAGCCTGAGGAAATCACATCTACGGCCAACTTGGGCTAAGATATCTATTAATTTCAGTAACAGAGAAAGGAGTCTTTGTATTTGTGATGGCATGAAGTGCATTCTCAACCTAAAATGCAGGAAACCTCAGTAGGTGAGGAACATTTTCTAAATTTCCTCAAATACCTCATTAATATATCATAGGAAGGAACACTGAAAAGTCCTCAGCAGGCTCCCAAATATTTAGATTCATCACTTTTTCAAAAAACAAACACAACCAAAAGATTCAATATGAAATATTTAGTATTTTAAGACATATTTATATCTATATGTAGATATACATAGATAAATAGAAAGAGATGTGCTAGAGATGTTTACATTAACTTCTATGGGATATTTGGTCCATAATTAACACTTACATAACTATTTACATACATACATATGTATATTGCTGTATAAATAAGGGTCAGAGAATGTTGAATTTCACCTAAGCCCTATGGTCCTGGAAAATAACAAAGCTGAGAAATCCCCCCGACATTTTGTATTCCTGGAAATGGCTTACTGCAAAGAACCACGTTAGATGTGCCCCTTGTTTACCTATGACAAGGCCCCAAACCAAAATCACACCCTCTGAATTCCCATTCTTATCAGTGATTAGCTGAATTGTTTCGTCCTTACTAATTCATCAGAACAAAACACTTTGAGAGAAGCAACATACAAATGAACAATGGCCAGACCATATGTTAAAACTGAACGTTGGAGCACTGGGAAAGCTTCGTTGGTGAAGCTTGTGACCCAAAAGCCCCTCCTGAGAAGTGGCCTCAGAGTGAAACAGTGTGTCTTTTGCCTGTCACTGCACACCCTTTGTCCTACTTCCCGTACCCGGCTCCTCCCTGCCCTGTTCACTCCTCTCTGTAAAGGAAAAACTGCTTTTGTGGAACCTTTGAGACACCTGCTTATCCTTTTGGTCAGAATGTTCTCCCTATTGCATTAGCGCCTCCCCCCCCCCCAATAATCCTTTCATATCAGGCCCCTTCTTATCAGGTCTGGATTTGTTTTTGCTTTGCTTTATTTGACAAAGGATTTGTGAAGAAGTATCTGAACTAGATGTATATTTTATTTATGTTTAAATTTTTATTTTTATCTGAGAATAAGATAGTTTCCGTTTGGTGTTGTGGCAAGGTGCCACAAAGTGAATGACCAAACACCACCACCACAATGATTTTAAGAAGCAAAGAATGTGGCTTACAATTCTGTTGAAGCATATACTTTGAAAAATAAGGAAAATAACAGGGATTATGGGGATGATGTGAACCTGAATTTACTGAGTTTGTCTTTGCTTAATTTTAGGTGACAGGAACCGGGATGATGTGCCATCAACATATATGAAAACTTGGATGATTGTCCCAAATTAGTGTTAATATTGGAGATGAGGAGGGCTTTCACACAGTAATTCTCATGAGTAAATTCATTCACTTATCTAGAGAGAACAAGCTCTGTGTTCAGAGAAAAAATCTTTCATTGGATGTAGTTAGCCAAATTCTTACATTTTTCTTCAGATCTATTGAGACCAAAAGAATCCTGTGCTTTTATTGAATTTCCATTAGAAAGACATGAAAAAAAGTTTGACCTATCAGCCAGAGGTGATCAGCTTCTATTTTCTTGATATCTGAAAAAACAAAGGCTCCTTTTGAGTAGAAAAGAGCTATAAACAAAGGGTTTAAAGCACTACCAGAAATGCAGCAGAGTTCTGCTGAGCCTCATTCAGACACCTTACCATGTCAGTGATACTCATCAAAAGACCGCCTATTTTTGCCACAATTAATACTTTTGAAATCTTAATTAAAATATTGCTTAACATGTACTTACAGTTTACTATTTGCCGATCACTATCCTAAAAGCTTTTTTAAGTAGTATTTTGTTTAATTATCACAAATCCTCTCAGATGTAGGCATTATTTTCAACTGTGTTTTACTGATGAGGAAACTGAGTCACAGAAACACTAAAAACCACACCCAAGGTCGTCACACAGTAAATGTTAGAGCTAAGAACTAAGCTCACACGGATGGACTCCATAAATATTTCCTCCAATCACTATGCTAAACTGTGAATTTATAGAAAGCCCATTGAATGGAACAGCCACCTCCATCTCTTCACCTGATACATCACTCTGCTTCCCACGTAGCAGCCAATAAAGCATGCTCTCCCCATGACATCCTATTTTACAACCACTACACTATCTTAGAAGGTCTGAGGATCTATAGATTTATTTGATCTCTAGATTCATTTGCCACAGATCAAATATTTTCTGAATCATTTTATAGGAAAAGTAATTTTTATACTTTTCCTTTGATTTTTTAAGTAATATCATTCATTTTAGAAAATTCAAATAATTTGAAAGTTATTAAAAATATCATAGTCACTCTCCTCAAGACCAAAGTTTATTTATATCTTTTCTTTTGCATTCTTCTAATGAAATAAAAGCATGCATGTGTGGGAGGTAAGCCGGGGAGAGTGGGAGGGTGTATCTGTCAACAAATCAGTGCTTTGATACACATTAAAACACAAATATAGGGCTTATTTTTTCTTTTCCACTTAAGAATAGATCTCAGACATATTCTCATGTCTGCAAATACTGATCTGACTCAATCCTTTCAATAACTGCAGACCCTTTTGTTGTACACAGGTAGTACATTATACTTAAACTGTGATATATTTACGGAAATTTAGATTATTTTTAAATCTTTTAATTAAATACCTTTTCTGTATTTCATTTAATTTTTATCATTGCAAGTATGCTGCAGTAAACTCTTCACATAAATAACTTGACATTTTTTGACAATGTGTCCAGTGGCTAAACACCCAGCAAGTATTCAAAGGATGTGTACTTTTTCCCTAGATACTAACATATTGCTCTCTGAGGTTTACCAATTTAGACATCAACTCTCATCAACTGTGTGACAGTTTCCCTGCAAATTCTTGAACACCAAATATAAACTATTTGTGACAAATGGATAGGCGAGAGTGTTATCACATTTCTTGTTTTTGTTTTTTTTGTTTGCATTTTCCTAATGACTTATGAGAAAGTAAATATTTTCACAGGCTTATTGGAATGCACACAATCTCTTTTGTAACAATGCTCCTTTTTTAAAGATTTTATTTATTTATTCATGAGAGACACAGAGAGAGGCAGAGACAGGCAGATCAAGAAGCAGGCTCCCTGAGGGGTACCTGATGTGGGACTCCATTCCAGAAACCCAAGATTATGACCTGTGCCAAAGGCAGATGCTCAACCACTGAGCCACCCAGGTGTCCCTGCAACAATGTTCTAAAAGAAAACTGCTACAGGGTCTACATTTTGGGCCACCTGGATGGTCAGCTGGTTAAGCTTCTGCCTTCAACTCAGATTATGATCTCAGTATCCTGGGATCAAGCCCTACATTGGGCTCCCTGTTCAGCAGGGATCTATTTCTCTCTCTCTCTCTGCCACACCCCCTGCTTGTGGTCTTTCTCTGTCAAATAAATAAATAAAATCTTAAAATAAGAAAAGAAAAGAAAAGAAAAGAAAAGAAAAGAAAAGAAAAGAAAAAAAGAAAAGAAAGAAAAGAAGAAAAGAAAAGAAAGAAAAGAAAAGAAAAAAAAGAAAAGAAAAGAAAAGAAAAGAAAAGAAAAGAGAAAAGAAAAGAAAGCTGCTATCAAGGAAAGACCTTTTGCAAAATTGGAGGTAAAAGTGAGCAACCTCAAGTAATCTATATGCAATAGAAAACTGTATCATATAACAAGCATGGTATCATAGGGCAGTGCCAAGAATTGTTAAAGATGATGTTTTAGGACCTATTCACAAGCAAAATAGAAGCTCAATCCAGAAACATTCCTACCATTTTGAGTAGGAAATTTTTCAACATTTGTCCAAAAGGATTGTAGAATTGTTATGAACCAGTCTTCTATGTTCCTCTTTGCTCCTTTCCAAATGGGACTGCTAAATGGTTTTTCTATCCCTGTTTTACTTGGGGCTTGGGGGACAAAGAGCTTATGCTTTTACTTCATAGGTTTATAAGAAAAGAAGAACTACATATACCTATGATACAGAACATGAGACTTTAAATATTGAAATTCATGAAGTTATTCAATAACACTGACATTGATGTGACTGGTTTGGAATAGGGAATTTGCATGTGACAGGGAAGCAGATGCTTGTAAACAAGAGGAAGACTATGGTAAATTGGATGGCAGTTTCCAAATTTTCACCTCCTTCCTGCAATACATAATAATAATAATAATAGATTAATACATCTGCATATTTTCTTGTGTGTCTTTGTAGCATTTGCTTGAAGAATATGTGCAATGTACATCCTTGTTTCACTGACTTTAGGATAGTCATATGACTTGTTTTGGTCAATGGAATATTAGAGGAGGTAATGTAAACAGAGCACTTAAATATGTTTATATAAACTTTGGGTTAGCACAGTCTCTTCAGTTTTAGCATCTCTTATAAGATTATGCCTCTGTAGCTGCAGTTCCCAAAGTGGCATAGATGAAGCTGACATAAACCTGAACTATATCCTCAGCTGAACTGTCCCAGAAGGCCTCTAGAGCTCTGACAAATAAATAAGTGCTTATTGAGATTATGGAACTTTTTAGTACAAAGTATTATCTTAGCAGACCCTGAATAATATAATTATATAATTAAGTATCACATGGACCATACTATTATCATTATTTAATTAAAGGATCCGAGGATTTAAGTAACTTGATCAAGATAATATATTAATGAAGAGGCAGTCAGAACACAAAGATGGGAAAGTGATTTTTTTTTCATATCAGTGTCTTCCTGAAATGTGTAAAATCATTGAATACCATAGGGTGAGGGCAGTAACAGAAATTAATTCAGGTAGTATGTGACTTAAAGTGGAGTACAATGAGAAAGTGAGGATTAAAAGTGAAGAATAAAAGAATGGAATAATTTATAAGAAATCAGGGGAGGGGGATCCGTGGGTGGCTTGGTGGTTTAGCACCTGCCTTCAGCCCAGGGTGTGGTCCTGGAGTCCCGAGATCAAGTCCCACATCGGGCTCCCTGCATGAAGCCTGCTTACCCCTCTGCCTGTGCCTCTATCTCTGTCTCTGTCTCTCTCTCTCCCTGTCTCTCATGAATAAGCAAATAAAATCTTTAAGAAAAAAAGAAATAATCAGTAAAATTCAGGATATTCAAATTTTGAAGTATCACTAAGATCCTCCTTTTAGAGTACTAAGTCAAGAAGATAAACCATTCAGCAGGCAGGTGCTGGATTCCCTTCACTGTGGTAAATAAAGCAGAAATTATTCGGAAAATTCTCTTCTTTCTGACAACTTGTTCCAATATACAAAAATCCTTCTAAGGAATATTCAAATTTTACCTTGAGGGATCTATACCTAGAAGCAGCAGCAGCAAAAGTATTTTGAATTCTGTAATTTATCTTGTCCAACAGAGAGGATATGCAATTTATATCAATGCAATTCTCATTCTGGTAATAAATAAATATATTAATTAATTAATTAATTAATTAAAGTGTAACAATTAAATAGACCATTATAAAACAATGCATGCATGCAGTAGTGGCTGGAATAAGCCAAAATCATCTCCTTTTTCACATACTAGTGTTAAAAGCAGTAGAATTATGCAAGTATGTATGGCAGAAAATATAATAGTTTCAAGAAATTAAAGAGTTAATGGGTTTATCTTCATAGACCATATACTAACAATACACACACACACACACACACACACATCATTAACTGCTGGGATAAATCTTGGATATACTGAAATTTTTATTAGTCCTTACTGATGGGATGAATGCTCAATTTAAATAGTTGCATTCTTACTAAGCAACATTACAGAAGAAGTAGCTTTTTGCCCTAGCCTTTACTAATAAAAATGATTAGACTCACACCGTCATGTTTGAACTTCCTATTGCCAAGCAAAGGTACATACTTAATACATGTATATCATTCAGAAGACATAAATCATCCTGGGGATTCGAGGGGGGTAAATTTTATGTACCAAATTATCAAATGGATGGTAGAAGGATAAAAGGAAACTATAAGGTGTAGAGAAGCAGATAAGGCTTAACTCAGCTACTACTAACCCACGTGAATAAGGAAGGAACAGACTTAGAGTATCCCCCCATTCCCATCTTAAATTCAGACCTCTTTGGAGAGTATGTTGCTGCTACATGAATACAGGGAATACAGCCTTCCAGAGATGAAGAAATTTGCCAGAGTGAGCAGGCCAGAGCTCATATGCAAGAGTGGCCTGCCAGATTAGAAAAACCTGCAGGAGAGTAACATCTATACATAGTATATGAAGGTTCCTGAAGAGGGTACGTCAGACCTCCTATATGCTGATTCACTGGCTGTCCTGTGCGTGGAAACAGCACATAGAAGCAGGGAACCCCTTCCTCTTACAATATCCCTCCAGCTCCTTCTAGTGACAAATCCTAACACTGAGACAGCAGCAAGGGGAGAAATGTCTAGAGCGCACAGTTTCAGTATCTCAAAGGAGAATAAAAGAAGAGAGATTTGGAACTGAGAGGCAATGCATTTAGGTGATGTAGCATGTATCCCACTTCCAGATATTTTCCTTTCTTTTCTTTTTCTTTTTTTTTTTAGAAAACAGTCAAATATAGCCTATTCTGTTTCACTGTCACATTTTGAACAAGTCAAAATTCCATGGGGGGAAAATACAAAAGAGAGAGAGAAGTCAAAAATCCTGTCAAAACTTGGCTCAAAGGCAACTCCAGTAGTCTGATCAAGTCACTCCTGCTTCATAACAACTTACATAGAGATGTCTCCCCTTATACTGGGGTGTTAGTCGAATTAATTGAATAACTTCCCATCAAGTTATCAGAAAGACAAAATGACATGAATGTCTTATTTAGCCACATGTTCCTAGAAACACTGACACTTTAATTATGCACATCTCTCTATAAAGAAACAAAATGAATGAAGAGAGATGGAGTATGTGTCAATGTTCTTCAGCTTGCTTTTATGCAATACAGGACATTTCAGATAATTTAATGTCAGATTATCTTTGCCTCATTTCCCTATGATTAATTGTATTGTGTGATTCTTCACCAGAACAGTTTAACCTATATATCATGCCAGAAGAATCAATAAAGATATCCGACTAATCAAGGTGACAAATACTCTTTCATAAGTTAGGTTTGCTTTTTTTTTTTTTTTCAAATGCAGGTCAGCTCAACAAAAATACTTTTCTTCTTTTTCCTTCATATTAAAAAACTTTGTTTTTTTAGAGCAGTTTTAGTTTTAGCAAAACTTGGCATCAAGTACAGAGAATTTGATGTACCCCCTGTTCCTACACATATAAAACCTTGCCCACTATGGGCATGCCTCACCAGGGGTACATTTGTTTCAATCTATAGACCTACCTTGACACATCATTGTCATCCAAAGTCCATAGTTTACATTAGGGTTTGCACTTGGTGCTCTACATTCTTAGGTTTGGACAAATGTATAATGACATTTATCTACCTTAATGGTATCATACAGAGTATTTTCTCTGCCCTAAAAATTCCCTGTGCTCTGCCTATCCCTTCCCTCCTTCCTCTCTAGCCACAGGAAACCACTGATCTTTTTATTTACTGCATAGTTTGGCTTGTTCCAGAATTTCACATAGTTGGAATCACACAGTGTGCTGACTTCTCAGATTGCCTTTCCCTAGTAATATACATTTAACTTTCCTCCATGTCTTTTCATGGCTTGAAAGTTCATTTATTTTTACTTCTGAATAATATTCCACAGTTTATTTATACAGTTACCTACTGAAGAACATCTTGGTTGCTTCCAAGCTTTTGGTAATTATGAATAAAGCTGTTATAAAAAACATTTGCGGAAAGATTTCTGTGTGGGCAGAAGTTTTCAACCCATTTACATAAAAACCAGAGACTGTGACTGCTGGGTTGCATGGCAAGAGTTTGTTAAGAAGCTGCCAGTGTCTTTCAAAGGAGATGTATTATTTTGCATCTCCACAAAAACAACTGAGACTTCGAATTGTTTCACATCTTTGCCAATATTTGGTGTTGTCGGTGTTCTGGATTTTGGCCATTCTAATAGTTGTGTCATGGTATCTCAATTGTTTTCTTACTGCTGAATTTTATCATCAGAGTACTTTTGTACAATTAAATAATTGTCTGTGGTGTCTTCTACAAAAAGTATAATTTCCTCTTTATTTCTCCTGCTTTCAACCATGTAGATGAAAAGAAAATAACAAGGTGAAGATAAGGATAAAATACACACTATATCAGATCAAACAGTAACCCAAAGAATTTAGGGACTTCTCCAGGGAATGTATTAGTAAACAACATCAGGCATTTAGGCAGCTGCCGCTACTACTACTACTACTACTACTACTACTACTACTACTATTAATGATAATAATGGCAGATGCTGCTATTTATTAAATAGTTATTTTGTGCTGGCATCATTCCATGTGTTTCCTAATCTTTAATGTATAAAGCCCTAGTATGTGAATATCAATATTAATATCAGTTATCAGTATTAGTTTATAAAGACAAAATAAAGATTCAGATATTATTAAATTACTTTCCTGAGGTCACGTATATAGTCAACAGAAAAATTGGTATTGCGGTACAGGGTTTTGTAATCTCAAAGTCATCTTTTTGCCATGCTATACTGCTAGTCAAATGACAAATCGTGTTGTAGAGATTATCCCTGCCACACAGTTGGAGAGAAGAGTTTGTAGCAGTCCCATCTCCCCATTGTCCCAAATTGCTCAGGGACCTATTTGAAGGAGGCACAGAACGTTTTTTTGTTTTGTTTTGTTTTGTTTTGTTTTGTTTTTTCACAAATCAACTCCTAAGCCCCCTGGCAATCATCAACTACTTGCACCTGAGTTTCTCTCTCTCCATTCCCAAACCTCTATCTGATTATTCATCTCTGTTTAAAGATTCTGCTCAGGCCTATGGGCGTGATGCATGCCTTCATATTCCCTCTAGTGTCTGCGGCGGAAGCAGCAATATTCTGGCAGGAGGACTCAGCTAAACATTTAGTCAGTTCCTTCCACTGTGAAAACCAAAACTATCTTCAGGGTATTATGACCATCGTTAATTTTGCTGACCAGATATTTCAGAAATATCATCATTTAGATACATGGGCCAACCCTACTTGATGACCCCATGTGGTTGAGTGAGGTATGTGACCAGTTATGACCATGACTTGTAAGAATCACAACATTTGGTTAGTGATTCCTCTGGTTAGAACATTTAATTGCCAATGCAAGACTCTCCGGCCACACCTCCAATTTTTTACTTCAAACTCAGTGCCCAGTAACATTCAAATTCCTAGCTGATTTGTCTGCTTAAGTTGCTAAAAGACTATTAGAAACAGAGCACTCCTAAAAACACTCAGTAGACATATGTGACCGTAGGAAAGAAATCTTTGCTTTCAACAACTTGGAATTTTGAGGATTATCTACTATAGTAGCTGTTACAGAATGTGTTATAGTAACTGGTTCCTAGAATTAGAGTACTATCATTAAAAAAAAAAGGAAAACTAAAATATGTGACTGGCTACAAACAGAGAGAAAACTAATATTGAGAATTGGACATATGGTAATCCGTGCAATGGACAGGCAAAAAACTAGATAATAATTCTGCCTGTGATTTGAAAAGCAGATAATACAGCTATTACATATATGACTTTAGAGCTAGAGCTAGATGTTAAAAAATAGAATGGTAATATTATGTGTGCATTGGCTTCTTTTAGGTTGCATTTAATAGAGTTGCTTTAAGAAAATAATCTCCATTTGCAAGAAGGAATTAGAGGAAATGAAGAGTATAGGGATTGTGGACATGAAGAACTGGGAATGGCAATTTATTGATAATCCTAAACAGTAAACGATAAAATTGAGAAATGCTATGAGCAAGAAAGGTCAGTTAGAACTCAGCATAATGGCAAATGGCAAATCTAGGGTAAATTGAGGCATCAGTGGTTGAAATGGCTGAATAAGTTGAGATACCTGGGAATCTTAACAGTTAAACACATTTTTTCAGGGTAAGGAGACTGCTCTCCCACTAAACTAATAGGCTCTGCATATCCACGTTTAAATCTAAAGATAGAGAAATGTCTAGATTTACGCATATGGCTAGTAACATGTGGAACTGTATAAATCCAAATAGGTAAGAAGCTCTGAAAGAGTTTGTCTCCCAAAGACACAATATCCTGGACTGAAAATATGTTTGACACTATAAAATGTGCAAAAATCCTTAGGAACTTAAATCCTTATAAACAGGAAACAAGCTAAAACATCTCCCCAACTCCTGGTCCCACCCTCTTGGGAGAACTTACTCTCCAATGCCTACTTTAGAAGTGGCCAAGGAAGAGGATGAAAATGCAAGTGTTAGGAGACAATTCTCCAGGGACTTCTCAGGTTTCTGTCTGCCTTGCTAGCAGAAGCATTACTGGTTTTGTTCTGGATAATCTTTTCAAATGTGTTTGTATAGTGCGGCTTTGGAGAACAGAAATAATGTCTATTCAGGCAAAAGTGTGGAATGTTTACTGTCCAGTATAATAAGGGTAGTGTATCCCTCTGAATTAGGTACTCTTACCGCTCATTTTTAATATGAGTTCTCAAAGTTCATGGATTTTGTTTGTTTGTTTGTTTGTTTGTTTGTTTTTCCCTATCATGCAGCCCACTGTGTGTTCGAGTATCATCTGAACCTCTTTATGTCTCCCTGAGGGAACGGGGGCTCAGGGGACAGGCACAAGAAAATGCTGATGTTCCAAGCTGGCACCATTGCTACGATAATAAGAATTTTTGTCTCTGTCACAGGAGTCTCATGTTTTCTGCCAATATTTGTGAAACTGTGGCAGGCTAACTTGGCAAGTTACAAGAATGGTAGACACTCAGGCCTCAGGCCTTCCTCAGTTTTTCTTATGATGATGATGTCAAGGCTACTCACATTCACACACATACACACACACACACAAGATATTTATGAGTGTGTGTGAACTGTGTAAGTATCTATGGAGTCAAGTTCGGATCTTAAGAGGTTATTCCTAACCACTAATCTCAAGGTATGAGATCCCTTGTAATGTCTGCTCAACAAGGTATTAGAACTGCTACAGACTAGTGAATTTTATATGTTCTATTTTTTGTCTTTTCTAAATAAGTGTTTGTTGTCATATTTATACAGTTTCTAGTTTCTTTTCTGTTTTTTTTCTATTTATGTTCTTTCATAATTTTGTTTCATCTTAATTACTATAGCTTTTGCAACTACTAAATTCTCCCATTTTTCCTCTTTCAAATATATTTTGATAGTAGCGGCCCTTTCCATTTCCATAAAAATGTCGCAATTCAGACTGTCAACTTAAATACACACACACATACATACCCCAATTTCGGAATTCGTATTGGGATTGCTCCATATCTCAAGATTAATGTGGGGAGAACTGCCTTCTTTATACATTTGAGTGTTCCAGTCCAGAAACACTATATATTACTTTATTCATTTAGATCTTCTTTTTTTTTAAGATTTTATTTATTCATTCATGAGAGACACACACACAGAGAGAGAGAGAGAGAGAGAGAGAGAGGGAGAGACACAGGCAGAGGGAGAAGCAGGCCCCATGCAGGGAGCCTGATGTGGGACTGGATCCTGGGACTCCAGGATCAGGCCCTGGGCTGAAGGCAGGCGCTAAACCACTGAGCCCCCCAGGGATCCCCCATTTAGATCTTTTTGAATGATCCTCAGGAGTTTTATATTTTGTTCTATATAAAATTCTTATGTATCTTTGTTTAGATTTATTCCTAGGTATTTTTATTTTGATGCTATTGGAAATTAGACACAGATTACTTCAATTTGCTTGTTCCTTTTTACAGAAATACAATCTTTTAAAAATATATTGATTTGATATTCTTCACAAACTTTTTCTTAAACTAACTAAAATAACTAAAATAATAATATCCTTTTGATATTCTCCCCTACATAGCATAAGTGAAAAATGATTTGTTGTTCTCTTCCTAATTCCTTTAGCTTGATTTGTTTTTCTTAGCTTCTTCTAGCTGTTAGTGACTCAAAATTGTCAACTAGTAAATGCTTACAGTTTGAATAGCTAGCCAATTTATGCTGTTCCTTTTTCCAAACATTTCACCTTTAAGTAAAATAGCTGTATGTTTTTATACTGCTAAATGATTATACTCCAATCAGAAGAAATAGGTATCTTTGAATTTGTAAAAATAAGGTATAATTTAATTAATTTGCTTAATTAACTACTTTTAGAAGTAGTTATTGACTACAGCTGTATCTTGAAAACTGTCTCTAGCACAGCTCTTTGATAAAACTTTCTATGATAATGGCAATGCTCTATACTATCCTGTCTATACTGATCCCTTGAAATGTGGTTTCTGGAACTGGAGAACCTTTTTCTTTTTCTTTTTTTTTTTTTTTTTTTTCAGAGAACCAAATTTTTTATTTTATTTATGTTTAATTAAGTTGGCACATGTAACTATTGGTTTGTATCTAGTGAATGTCACATCTTTAGAAAAATTATTTTGGGGGCAGCCCCGGTGGCCCAGTGGCTTAGCACCACCTGCAGCCCAGGGTGTGATCCCAGAGTCCTGGGATCGAGTACCACATCAGGCTCCCTGCATGGAGCCTGCTTCTCCCTCTGCCTGTGTCTCTGCCTCTCTCTGTCTCTGTCGCTCATGAATAAATAAAATCTTAAAAAAAAGAAAACTTATTTTTGTCAAGTAGAGGCCATTTCTAGTACACACTTCCTCCTGGTGTCAAGATTTAAGAGAACAAAGAATAAAAAGAAAACATCAGGATGTTTTAAAATTTCTTCACTTTTCACATACTCCCCAAATTTTTGACCACTGCAAAAGCAGGAGGGAGAAATCTATCATTATTTTTCCTAGAATGAGGCACTGTGTTATTTCCACAGTGTGCTGAAGATTCCCAAATTCTTTTCTTCTTAGTAATATTTATGTGGCCATGCCTCCGCTCAATACAAAATATTTCTTCCCCTCTCACACATTCCATTAGGAAAAACTTTTTTTTCATTTATTTATGTATGTATGTATGTATGTATGTATTTATTTATTTAAAGAAAGAGTATGTGCACGCAGGGCAGCAGGAGTGGGAGAGAGATCTCAAGCAGGCTCTACACTCAGTGCAGAACCCAATGCAGGGCTCCATCTCAGGATCCTCAGATCATGACCTGAGCCAAAACCAAAAGTCGGACACTTAGGCTGACTGAGCCATCCTGGAAAAACTTTTAAACTTTCAGGTGACAACTAAGGAATCTGACAAGCTAATGTGTTGAGGAGTATCCAGTATGATCAGAGCATAAAAGGATTTCACTCCAGATTAATTTACATTGCTCCAAACCACCAGAAACATTATCTTTTAACAACAACAACAGAACAACAACAAAATAGTTTTCAGATGGTCTTCAAAGGCTAAGGAAAAATTATTTATGAAAGACTAATAATTTAAGACTTTAATCATTAAGATGCTAAGCCCTATCAAGTGTATGGCACCCCTGGCCTTGAAGAGTGGACAAGTCACATTAAGTACTGCCTTAATATGTACTGCTGTAATGAAATGCCACAGAATAGGCAGCTTAAACAACAAATATGTATTTCTCATAGTTCTAGAGGTTGGAAATCTGAGGTCAAGGGGCCAGCAGGGTAGGAATCTTGGTGAGGACCCTCTTCCTGGTTATGTCTTTACAAGATCCGTCCCTGGTTCAGGCATTCAGTGAGATCTCCTGTAGCTCATTCCTTTTTCAAAGGCAGTAATCCATCATGGGGGCTCCATCCTCATAACCTCATTTCAACCTAGTTACCTCGCAAAGGCCCTACCTTCAAATACCATCACATTCATGATAAGGGCTTCAACATTTGAATTTTGGGGTAGACACAAACATTAAGTCCCTAGTATGTAAAAACCATATATTAAGAAAGACCCTGAGAGGTAGAAGAAGACAAAAAGAATGGAGGGCAAAATAATCTATGTTTACCAATATCCCGTGTTCAAAGCATTGTGCTACACACTGAATTTTGTTTAAAAAGATGACCTAAGGGCAGCCCGGGTGGCTCAGCAGTTTAGCGCTGCCTTTGGTCCAGGTTGTGATCCTGGAGACCCGGGATCGAGTCCCACGTCGGGCTCCCTGCATGGAGCCTGCTTCTCCCTCTGCCTGTGTCTCTGCCTCTCTCTCTCACTCACTCTGTGTCTCTCATGAATAAATAAATAAAATCTTTAAAAAAAAATAAAAATAATAAAAAAAGATGACTTAAAAGACATGGTGAGATAATAACAAAATTAAGCGTAGGGTGGATACTCATGAATGAACATTCACTCCTAACTCTCTAGCATGGTTTCCAGTGTTTTTTGATTCTCCATGATATCTGATCCCAATTAATGTTTCTTTAAAAAATGTATTTATTTATTCATGAAAGACACACAGAGAGAGGCAGGGACACAGGCAGAGGGAGAAGTAGGCTCTTCACAGGGAACCTGATGTGTGACTCCATCTCGGAACTCCAGGATCATGCCCTGAGCCGAAGGCAGATGCTCAACCACTGAGCAACCCAGGCGTCCCCCATTAATGTTTCATTCATTAATTAATGACTTCTACTTTAATGAGATCAAATCAATGGACATAACTTATTCTTGTTAAAATAATTTTTATTAAAATTTGATTTACTATCTTCCTGTTTTCTGCTACTTGCTATGATAGAAAGGGAGCATTACACTGTTCATCAAACTGAGCATGAAAATAGTGCTCTAAAGAAATTTTGTGGGTTCTAGGCATTTAGCATTTTTGGCAGGAACATATATAAACCATTCAATACAGTCATGCTTTCTTTGGAAGGCTGGGTATAAGAAATATAATAATTTGATTTGATTGTTCAATTTCCTTTTAGTTTTCCTCACCACACCCATTTGCTTGCAAGATACTAAACTTTTATTTGAGGTAAGAAGAGATTTATGGTGATACCAAGTATAGCTTGGACTTAAAAAAAAAACAGGAAGAAAATCTAGAAGCTATTTCTATTAAGGTAGTTATTCATTTTTATAAGTTGGTTGAAAAATAAAAATGAGAAGTCAAGATATGGTACAAATTTTAACTCATTTCCAGCATGGTACTCCTATTTCCATACTTACAGTAGTACCATTTACTGCCTAAAAGATTGAAGGAGGCATATAGTACACCGTAATGCTCTTGAAATATTTTGACTACACATTGAATTCCAGATATCTTTCATAACTCCAGTAGGTGATTGTTAAAAAGCAATGTTTTTATTCCCTTCATAAATTAGGTAAAAATAATATTGAGTAGAGAGCCGGGAAGATGGGCAGAGAAATCCTGGGGGAAGGAATGATGGGGGCAAGTAAGGGCTTTTACTTTTTAAAAGAAGTTTAGAAAGGAAAATGGGTGTCCACTGACACTAAAGAATAGCCAGGCGTCCACCAACCACTTTTGATTATATTTCCCATGCAAAAGTCAGACAAACCTAGACAATCTAATGAAGAGACCCAGTAACAATGTTCATTGACAGGTGTGGAGTATTACAAGCAAAGCTGCATGTGATACAGACAGCCTACTGAACCTCCTTATACTTAGATGGTGTCTTATTCCAAAAATACTTCTTTTGATGAAAGATAAATCTAATGATGATGGCTGCCCCCCCCCAAAGGAAAGATGAACATATATTTTTGAGTGGGGATTAAATGATGGCAATAACATCAGAAATTTCAGAATGGTATCAGAAAAGAATGAGTTCAAGAGATAAAGTCTCTTCTTGGCTCTATTTTGCTTTACTTTGTTTGGAGGAGAATGATGTTCAATTTATCAATGCTTTTGAACAAGAAAAAAAAGGAATGGCATCTTACATGAATGTACTAGACTTGATGAGAAATCGCATTTAATGTTATTGAAAGAAAAACGATCTAAATCCAACCTATCATTACAATATATGCCATGGAACTGTTAACCACTCATAGCTGCCAGCAGGAAATCCTGCTAGATGTATGAAGGAAGCAGTGGTTGTAATGGCTAGTGCACCTCTGGCTGCAAATAATAAAACATCTGATGAAAGAAGCATAACTATGACAAAGAAAATATAACAACAGTTGGCATTTATTGAGGACTTTGCATGCAATGTGCATTTTTAAGTGTTTTTCTGCTTTATTTTACTTCTCCTCACAATAACTCTGAGATACTTTTATTACCCTATGTTTACAGATGAGAAAACTGAGGCCAAGAAGTCTATAAACCCACAGAACAGAAAATTTCCACACGATCATAAGTACACAGTCAGATGGCCAATGATTGGTTAATTGGGTAATTACATGATCAGCTTCTCCGTGATTTTCTTGGATTTCCTCATGTGGTAACAACATGGCTTCTATATCTCGAAAGGGATTTCATTTCCCAAATCAACTCTTGGGGACACCAGGGCAGGATAAAGCCTATAAAACTCATATAAGTATTTTGGATGGTAACCTAGGGTGGAGTTTCCCACTACAGGACGCTAGGCTGACAAAAATAAAATTTATTAGTACTCAAGGATGGTTCTAGTCAATTTTATTAGGATTCTCTCTCTCTGTGTTGATCTTTTTGTAGTCTTTTTTTCTCTTCTAAGGCAAATAAAACTTTTTTAAAAATAAAACACAACAAGATAAATGTGAGGTGAGATGAAGAACACAATGCCACCAAGAATTTTTAGGCAGACTGCTCTCATGAGAATAACTAGTATTCTGGCATGTGAATTCTAATTTTTATGGGATAAAATAAAACTCATGGACTGAGAAGTTTAATAAAATTGGGGCTCAGATGCAGTTTAGGTTAGGATTATCAAGCAGAAGAGATGAAACAATCTCAGAAGATATTTCTAAAAGTTGTCTGGTAAAAAAGGTCCTAGCCTATGCCATTAAGATTTATTGCTGACTCTTAATGCCTTCTCCAAATTGTAAAAAAACTCCTTTCCTCAAGAAAAGTGTCCTGTTATGTTATAGTAACACAGAGTTTATTGATTTCCCAGAGCATGAGAAACACCACAGAGACAATTCTGAAATGGTGCCATGTTAGAGGAAGTGCATGTATACATTTTTGCTTATGTTTGGGCTCAGAATCTCTCCAAGGAAAATAACATAATAAGGAGAGTCTAGGGATTGGCTGACTTCTCCAGATGAGAGTGTCTGTAAGTGAGGAGAGGTTCTAAGAGAAGAAAATTTAGGCAAGTCAAAAGCATCTTGTGATTGCTATTATATAATTTATGAGCACTCTTCTTTAGTATAAATAAGTACACTAATACTTGTGAAATAAAGTTTTAGAAATTTACAGAAGGGCAACCCAGGTGGTGTCTTAGGAGCTCTTTCATACCACTGATGAATGATATAAGTGATGAAGAAATTTTTCAAAAGCCAATGTAACTCTGATTCCAAAAGCTAAAGAATAAAACAGTATAATACTATAGAAAAAAGCTTTCCTATATATTAAAAATATGTGTTAGGAAAATAATATTTTCCCTTCAGAATATCACACAATTACATACTTATTTTTCCTTTTCCAAACTCCACTGAAATAATAGAAATATCCAGATAAAAATAAATGGATTTATTTATTACATTATTACAATAGTATTATAACAATAGCAAGAAAAAAATCTAGATGTTTGGAAACATTAAGTAATTGAATATAGAAATAGAAAAACTTGAAAGGGGCACTATTTACTCCCAAATATAAAGCCTTTCTTGACCTTCATTGCTTAGAAGAATTCTGTTTTATTCCACTACTACCCGTGCCTTCTTCTTCTATTATTATTTTTTTTAACTGACCAAAAATGAAAAAAGAGAAAGAGGGCCAGGGTGACTCAGTCTGCTTAGCATCTGTCTTTGGCTCAGGTCATGACCCCGGGTTCCTGGGATAGAGCCCCAAGTCAGGCTCCCTCTTCAATGGGGAGCCTGCTTCTCCCTCTCCCTCTGCTGCTCCCCTTGCTTATGCTCTCTGTCAAATAAATAAAATCTTTAAAAAAATAAACTGACCAAAAATGCATAGGGAAGAAAATTGGAAGAAGGTAAGAAAGCTAAGTAAATGTATCTGAGAAATGAAATGTTCTACTCACAGAAGAACCAAAAATGTTTTAGAGGAAAGGGAGAGGAAGACTGGAAAGTTTTATTAGGTTGACAGCTGATAGGGAAATTCATTTGTTTGGAATTTGTCCTTTATCATTGAACACATTATCATTTAAATTTTTTTTCTGAAATATATTTTACTTACTTTGTTATCTGCTCTTTTAAAACCGAAGATAAGCAATAAGAAGGACTATGAAATCTCTAGGGCTAAAAAAAAAAAAAAAAAAAAAAAAAAAAGAAAGAAATCTCTAGGGCTTCTAGGCTAAAGAAAAAAAAAAAAAGATAAAAGGTGTGTTCTAATTTTTACCAGGTACTTTGCATGACAATTTACATACATACATATTACTTTATTTTTTACAAGAGCACTGTTAAATAGCTATGTATTTTTAATCTTTTGATTAGAGTTTAACACATATACGGTAGGGTGCATAAGTCATGAGTATGTGTAAACTGAAAATATCCATGTAACCATCACCTAGAACAAAGAACAGAATGCAACTAACATCCCAGACCCAATTTCACATTCCTATCTTGGACTTATAACAATGAATATGTAATTAGTTGATTTCACAGGCAAGAAACATGAGAATCAGAGATAATCCAGGCTCATAAAATTATTGAACAAGATATCTAAATATTAGTGAGCATTATAGACATATCTCACCATCTTCTGATCTTGCCAATGGCTACCTCTCCTCCAATCTTATTAGCCCCCAAATATTATTTATTTTCCCAAAATATCAGTGAAGATCTAGAGTTTTTCTGAATTTCTTTCTGCCTGGAGCCTACTCAGGTTATTTGTGTGGTTCACTCACTCTCTTATGCAGGTCTTTGATCAATCGTTGCCCCCTTAGAGACCACCGTATGTAAAACTGCATAACCTGTTTTGTTATTTTTTGTTGAGAATTGAATATTTGAATATTATAAAATGGTAACTCTGGAAATTAGATTCTTCTCTTCCTTAGTGTGCTTTATTTTTAAATTTATATATTTATTTTTGATTGTTGAGGCAGTAGTAGTCCATTTGTTTAGTGATTTTCCCCAACTATTCTTGCAAAAATTATGTTCTTTTTCATCTGTGGTCACTTGTCTCTTTCATTTAGCTTCTGTTCAACTAGTGTTGCTTTGATTTTGCAATGCTGCATTTTTACAGAGATTGATTTGAACTGGGAACTACAGTAAAAAGCAAAAACCTCCAAAACAAACATTTATTAAGTTAAGGAAGTTTCTCTCAATTGATAGCCTTACTTCTACCTTGAATGAGTGCTGAGTTTTTCAAGAGCTTTTTTTTTTTTTCATCCATTGATGATCATATGATTTTGCCTGAGTTTTTCAAGAGCTTTTTTTTTTCATCCATTGATGATCATATGATTTAGCCTGAGTTTTTCAAGAGCTTTTTTTTTTCATCCATTGATGATCATATGATTTAGCCTATTATTGTGAAGGATTATGTAAATTCATTTTTGAATGTTGAATCAGACTTGCAAATCTGGAATGAAGTCCAATGGTAATTGGGAATATTTCTGTTTACACATTTCTGGATTTAATATGCAAATAGTTAGCTGAGAATTCTGTATGCACATTTATTGGAGACATTGGTCTGTAGCAGTTTTCCTGTCATTTCTTTATCAGATTTTATGACAATTTTGGCTGTAAGGAATGAGTTAGGAGATATTCCATCTGCTTAAATTTTCTTAAAGATATTACAGGAAATTAGAATAATTACCCCCTTAAATATTCAGTAGAATTTACCATCTCAGCCTAGTACTTTTTAATTTTGTAAAATTATTGATCATTGCTTAAATTTTTATAATAGTTATGAACCTTTTCAGATTATTTATTTCTCCTTGCTTAGTTTTTGATAGTTTGTGTCTTTCAAGATATTAGCCCAGATCATCTAATTGTTCATGTTACTTTATTTTCCTTTAATGTCTATGGGCTCAGTAGTAATGAATTCTCTTATTTTTCGTATTATATGTGGTGATTAACATCATGTGTCAACTGTACTAGAGCACCAGATGACCAGACATTTGGTTAAACATTATTCTGGGTGTGTCTATAAGGGTGTTTCTGGATGTGGTTGACATTGAATCAGTAGACTGAGTAAAGCAAACTGCCTTCCTTTATGTGGAGGAGGCTCACCTAATCAACTGGAAACACAAACAGAACAAGTAAGTTATTTTCCTTAGATAACTGCTATCTGGCTGCTTTGAGCTGGGGTGTCTGTCTTCCTGTGCTTAAACCCAAACTGGATATCAAGCCTCCCTGCTTTGGAATAGAATTTATACCACTGGCTTTCCAGATTATTAGGCCTTTGATTTTCTGTTCTCTCTCTCTCTCTCTCTCTCTCTCTTTTTTTTTTCCTTTGTTCTCCAGCCAGAAGTATATAGATTTTATTGATATTTTTAAAGAGTGAGGTTTTGATTCTGTTGACTTTATCATTTCCCTGTTTTCAATTTAACTGATCTTTCTCTTATTTTTATTGATTTTATTCTTATTCCTTTAAACTAAATTATTTTATTTTGGTTTTTCTAAGGTGGAAGCTTAGGTTATTGACTTCAGATGTTCATTCTTTTTTTTATTATATGTATTTGATGTTATAATTTCCTATACATCTTGCTATTTCAGCGGTCACCGCCCAGGAAACTAAAGAAATGAAGCTGGTGAGCGACTTTTTCAGCCTCAAGCATTACACAGCTGTCCTTAATTGCTAAATACTTTCTGATAACATCATTATTTTGCCTTCACGTTTCTCACATTAATATTTAAAGTATGTTCAATACACTTTTGACTATCCTGGTAACTGCCTTGTTTTTAAGCAGAGCCAACACCACCACAACCCAGCCAGATGAGTGCTCTTTGGGCTATAGCCTTGGCTGAGTGTGACCCCAGAATCTATGCTGAGCTATGTACCCAGAAGAACACATTTGGCAGATGGAGGAAACATCTGAGATTAAGATCATGTCTACTGGGGATCCCTGGGTGGCGCAGCGGTTTAGCGCCTGCCTTTTGGCCCAGGGCGCGATCCTGGAGACCCGGGATCGAGTCCCACGTCGGGCTCCCGGTGCATGGAGCCTGATTCTCCCTCTGCCTGTGTCTCTGCCTCTCTCTCTCTCTCTGTAACTATCATAAATAAATAAAAATTAAAAAAAATAATAAAAAAAAAAAAAAAAAAAAAAAAAAAAAAAGAAAGAAGAAAGAGAAACTACTAAAGAGTACTTCTTAAATGTATTAAAAAGTACTTCTTAAATACATTAATATATTCTAGGGGAAAAACAACAACAACAACAACAACAACAACAACAACAACAAAACAGTTTCTGGTTAGAAAAGTTGGCCCACCCAGAGGCTGGATAACAAGGAATTATTGGCTATGGGACTTCAGTGCTATTTGCTTTCTTTCTGTCTCCTAATTCAGCTATTTACTTCTGAGCCAATGAGATGATGAAAAGTTACTGCTGTCCTTGTGTCTGAAAAAGTTGGGGTTTTTTTGGTTCCCAAAGAGAATACTGACAGGACTCTCTCCTTTATAAACGGAACAAATGATGAGAACAACTCCTTAGCCCAAAGTCCAAAGTAAACCCCAAGAAGTGTGTGTTGGTATTCTCTGACAAACAAAAGGCAAATTTAAACAAACCAACCAACAAACAAAAAAACAACAAAGCGTCTTCCTTGCTTTTGAGATGAGACAAGAGGGTAAAACAAAATAAACAAACAGCTTGCACCACAAAATAAATATCCATTGATATATACTGACATAAATATAGTTAAATGATAGATCCTGGGATTGAGTCCCACATCAAGCTCCCTGCATGGAGCCTGCTTCTCCCTCTGCCTGTGTCTCTGCCTCTGTGTGTGTGTGTGTGTGTGTGTGTGTGTGTGTGTCATGAATAAATAAATAAAACCTTAAAAAAAAAGAATAACTGTACCATGAAAAAAACAGACAAAACCTATCTCAGCCAGCTTATCAAGGTCAACATCAGCATCAATAGGTTTTGTTGGTAGTATGTACCCCTTGGTGTAATGAGAATGGCATCTTACCTCTTCTTCCTCCCCAAACTCAGACCCAACCTAATCATGAGAAAAATATCAGATAAACTCAAATTGAGGAACATACTACAAAATACTGACCAGGACTTCTCAAAATTGCCAACATCATCAAAAACAAAGGAAGATTGAGAAACTGTCACAGCTAAGAGAAGAGGAGCTAAAGGAGACATGACAACTAAAAGTAAGGTGATATACTGGATGGGACCCTGGAGGACAAAAAGATGATAGTAGGTAAAAATTAAGGGAATCTAAATAAGATATGGACTTCACTTAACAACAACGTATAGGTATTGGTTCATTAATTGTTGCAAATGTAGCATACTACTGCAAGATATTAATCATAGTGGAATCTGGGTAGGAGTAAATGAGTATTTCTTTTCTGTCAACCTCAATCTATCTTAAAACTAAAAGTTTAATAGGACAGTACATAGGAACAGATGATAACACTGAGGAAAAGATAAGGTGATAAATTGCATTCTGCAGGAAACTAAAGTGCACAGAAAGGAGTGTACTGACAGTGCAGAAAGAGTGTGAGGTGCAAAGTATGCAGCAGGAAGAAGGGGTATAAGATGAAGGGCATAAAATGAGCATCAATGTCCTATCAGTGAAGTCCCGGGACATGGAAAAGATTTCATAAAGAATGTGTAGATCTTTGCATAACGCATATAAATAAGGACAAATGACAAAAAGGCAGAGAAAACAGGAGTAGACCTAAGACAATGACCTAGCTAATCCCAAAGAACATGAGAACTGTTTTTCACGAAAAAAAAAAAAAAAACAAAAACTGCTCCTCAAAACTCAACTCACAACTCCATGTGTTCTGGTAATTAGTTGTTGATATTGAATAGTAAAGCTTGATAAGAGTGCTCATTAGACCAACAGACAATAAGACTTTCAAGAATCGGGACTATATTATTTAAATTGTAGCATCTAGCAGTTATTATGTAAATGATTGCTAAATGAATGCTTATACATTTATTACAATTGCTCTTCCCTTTCTCTGTAACAATCTTCCCTATTTCTTGTGTCTGTGTGTCTTTGAACACATCTTTTTCATTATTCAGCTCATTGTTCAAATATCTTTGTAGAGAGGCTTTTCCTGATCATTACCATAAAACAGATTGCCTGTCCCCCACTGCTGTCACTCCCTATCTCTTCACCCTTTTGTATTTTCTTTTTAACATACAACATATCTGAAATTATTTATTTACATATGTCTTTGTTTATCACCAACTAAGTTGTAAACTTCCCGAAAACTAAAATCATTGTGGCTTATACTAAAATGATTCTCAGAAATATCAACAAATTAGGTCCCACATTCTAAAATTACAGGGCTGATAAAAGTGAAAACAAACATACTTCAGAAAGTTCATAAAATCAGTAAACTAAAGGATATAAAAATTCACCAAGACCCAAAAGGAGATACACTACAACTGACTCAGCCTTAAAGCACACACTTCTTGATACATTAAAGGCTTATTTTATATGTTAGGAACTAAATATCCAGAATTATTCTATAAAGTAATTTGGATATAATATATGAATAGAATCAAGAAATACTGAAATAGGAGCACCAGGGTGGCTCAGTGGTTGAACATCTGCCATTGGCTCAGATCATGATCCTGAGTCTGGGACTGAGTCCCACAATGGGCTCCCCACAGGGAACCTGCTTCTCCCTCTACCTATGTCTTTGCCTCTCTTTGTGTGTCTCTCATGAATAAATAAATAAAATCTTTTTTAAAAAAAGAAATATTGCAATAGAGACTCGATAGTAGTTTCATAAAAGTTCCTGCATCTATCAGAATCTCCAACCATGTTCCACAGTCCAACCCTGGAAGGTTTCAACTTACCTATGTACACATCCTTCCTCCATGGTATCACGGATAGTTATGCAGTAGCTTGAACTATCATCTATTCACTGACAACTCTCAAATATTCCTGTTCCATTCCCCTCAATTACCTATCTCATTACCTACCTAACATCTTACATACAGACATATTCAATATTTGAAACTTCACATCTTCAATGGGGAGCCATTAATTCTCCAACACGTGTGTTGCCTCCCACCTAATCTATCTCAGTTAATGAATTCCATGTTCTGATCAGTAATTTTACACTTACCCTTCACTCCTCTCTATCATACTTCCTATCTAGTATGTCAGCATGTCTTAAGGATCTTATGTTCAGAATATGTCCAGAATAAGTCATTTTCTCAATTCCTCTACCCCAACCCTCCTTATGCAAGTCACTGCTCTCTTTCCCCAGTTACTGAGGTAGCCTCCTAACTGGTCTCATTTCTATCCCCTTGCCTTCCTTCAGTCTATTTTCAATGCAATAGCGAGAATTACCTTGTTAAAATATAAATCAGAGCGGGGGGGCCTGGTGGCTCAGTTGATTAAGCCTCCAACTCTTGATTACTGCCTCAGGTCATGATCTCCAGGTTGTGAGATGGAGCCCCATGTTGGGTTCCACACTGGGGAGGGAGACTTCTTCTTAAGATTCTCTCTTGCTCTTTCCTCTCACTGCTACCCATAAAAAAAAAAAAAAAAAAAAAAAAGTATAAATCAGGGCGTATCACTGTCTTACTCAACATCTCGGTGGCTTCCAGCTCTTCAAGGGCAAAAGCCAAGTTGTTTAACCTACAAAGACCCACATGATTACTTTTCTGATCTTCATCTCCTGCAGCTTTCCCCTCATCACACTCTTCCAGCCATGATGACCTCCTAGCTACTTCATAAACAAGCCCAACATACTCGGTTCAGGTCTTTGGGTGCACTGTTTCCTCTGGCTTGAATGATCTTCCCTTCAGCTATATGCATGATTGTTTCATATCTGCTTCAGGTTTTCGACCCCAGTGCCACCTTCAGTTAAATTTCAATTCCTCCCATCCAAATCTCCCTTCCAACATTACAGTGCAAATCATATCACATATCAGATATTTAGCAGATTTATAATATTCATTGCTTATCTCCTCTTACCAAATCTCATGAGGGCAGGGATTTGTGTCTATTTCGCTCAACAATAACTCCTCATCACCTAGTTCTGTCTGTGGCATTGTGGTAAGTGTTCATAATTTGTTGTATACATTTAGTAAATATGACTAAAATAGAAAGTTTATAATTTGAAGAAAGAATACGTTGTTTTAGACAAAAGCTTTCCAAAAAGTGAAGCAGTGAACAAAATATCATTACATATATTGTAAATATCAAGGGCCACTGGTCCATGTAATTACCTCAATTTTCCACATCAGCACCCATGAGGACTATTAAAATACTAATAATGTTCACATTTGCTTAGTGTTTTAATTTGTAAAGCCCACGGGTTGTCTTTGCTGATCTTCTAACCATCATGCTACCCTGAGCTGCAAAATCAAAGTAAAAAATAAATATATAGATAGATAGGTAATTTTTTTGTGAAACAAAAAAAAAATATAAATCTGTAGAGTTTTTTAAGACAAAAAAAAAGAACAGTAAGACAAGAAGACACTTGAGTTATTATAATAATAATAATTTGCTTAGGGACGCCTGGGTGGCTCAGTGGTTAAGCATCTGCCTTTGGCTCAGGGCATGATCCTGGGGCCTGGGATTGAGTCCCACATTGGGTTCCCTGGAAGGAGCCTGCTTCTCCCTCTGCCTGTGCCTCTGCCCCTCTCTCTGTGTCTCTCACGAATAAAGAAATAAATAAATATTTAAATAATAGTAATGATAATAATAATAATTTGCTTGGGCTGTTATAAAAAAAATACCACAGACCAAATAGTTTAAACAGCATTTTAAGCTAAAACTTTAAACTTTCTCACAGTTTTGAAGTAGAAGTCCAAGATCAAGGTATCGTAAGGGCTGGCTCCACCTTAGGCATCCTTTCCTGTTTCACTGAGAGAAACTTCTCACTGTGTCCTCACATTGCCCTTCTTTCATGTGAGTTCACAAAGAAAACGAGAGAGCTCTGGTGTTTCCTCCTCATCTTATAAGGATACCCAACCTATTGGAGCAGGTCCCTAACCTTATAATTTTCTAATTACCTCCTTATTGACCCTATTTTCACATACCATCATATGTGGGATTAGGACTTTAAATTTTTTTTTAAAAAAAGGACTTTAGTGTATGAATTTTGAAGGGACACAATTCAGTTCATGAGATGCACATATTCACTTTTTACATGAGTCAGGATATTCCAAGTTGCAAGGAATAGAGACACTTACTCTACCTTAGTAAATTAACATTTATTATAAGATACATCTCATGATACAAGGCTTTAGTGGCCTTGTTGTCTTTTAGGTACTGAAAATCAAAATACTTATTGCTTACTTTAGGGCTTTGCCAATCAGTTCACTTGGTCACCCTATTTATCTATGTATCTATGTATATGTATCTATGTATTTATCTATCTTTGCCTCTGTATCTCCTAGTGACTGGCTCTGTTCCATAATCAGAAGTCTCCAAAAGGAGTAAGATGGTCCTGACTTAATATTATACTGAGGGGCAGGCTGGGCAGAACTATTTCACAAAGCCTTTCTTAGCCAAATGATCCTCCTATTAATATCTATCTTTTTGCCTTGAACTACTCTCAGTCCAAAGGGCTATGATTATTTTATGGTGGTAATTACTTTCTTAATTATTCTTCAAGACATTCACTATAGCAAGCCCATCCTAGCTTTGAACTATGGATATAGTGTATCTAGTATACTTTGTCTAGTTATTAAAAAGGATTTGAAGTCCCCTAGCCAATGACCATGACCACTACTTAACAGGTGCCACTTGAGTGTGCTGTGGGAAAGACTGTCATGCTTACCAGATATCAATTTGCACCCCTACATTTTCAAATCTTCTGCAGAGGCGTGAGACTTGGCTATTGGGTTGTACAGAAAAGCAAAGTATGTAGTTGAATCAGTAAAAATAAACCTACAGACAAACATGCATGGTTCTCTAGTCTCTCTTTATAACAACCAAAAAGGTCATTTTTGTTTGTTTGTAGGGGTGTGTGCATGTGTGTGTTTCAATGATGGAGGCACAAGATAATGGAGCATAGCATAAGCAAGAAATAGTTTCTCTTGAAAACCATAAATGTCATCCGCCAAGTTGTTTGTAAAATTATTTTGGGGTTATTGTTACCACAGCATAGCCTTTCCTACTGGTTAAAAAAAAAGAGAGAAAGAGAAAAAAAGAATTTGTTGAAACAAACAAAAGCCTAAAATGCATGGCTTTAGTTTAACAATTAAGCTTCATTGTTGAAAGTATGGGAGAGTAAACTAAAACTCCAAAAAGGTAGTGATCCACATAATACAATGGCAAAATAGTAAGCAATACTTTTATCTGTGGAAACCTGGAAAACAAGTCCTACATTATGAACCTTCAGCTCAAAGAGCTTGGCAAAGGATGCTTGTGTTGGGTTTTGTTTTCAGATGCATAGGTACTGTAGGAAAGAGAAAGGACTATCGGCTTTGTGAGCAGAAAAGAAGGGAATGGCAAAATCTCAGAAATTGAGGGAGTATTTGCAGTGTTAGAAAAGCCAACTTTCTTTTTTTTTTTTTTTAAAGATTTTATTTATTTATTCATGAGACAGAGAGAGAGAGAGAGAGTGAGAGACACAGAGACACAGGCAGAGGGAGAAACAAGCCCCATGCAAGGAGCCCAACATGGGACTCAATTCTGGGACTCCAGGATCATGCCCTGGGCTGAAAGAGGCGCTAAACCTCTGAGCCACCCAGGCTGTCCAAAAGCCAACTTTCAAGTGTAGTCAAGGGGTACCTGGCTGGCTTAGTTGGTGGAGTATGCAACTCTTGATCTTGGGTTATAAGTTGAGAGTCCAATGCCAGAATGAGAGAATTTGATTAACAGACATCTCCCAAAATCTTTTGGCAGGATTACTGTCTTGTGATACAGATGAACAACAGTTCATAAGAAACATAGTTACCAGATTTTAGAATCTAGATCGAAAAAGACTATAACTTAATGAACATTGGGACATTAACCTTTTATGGCAAAAAGTGGGTTGAGAAAGCTGCATAGTACCCAACAAAAGATTATTTCGCAGTCTTAGATATGCCCAAAACGGATAATAGAGAAGACTATTAGAAAAGAATCTTAGAGGATGTTGGACAGTGGAACAATTCTCAGGGTGAGAAATTTGGGCCCACTCAACAGTCTCCTTCTTCAGGGTGGGGACTTAGTGTCTGCCCGGTGGGTTTTCAGAGTATTTATGTACTTCTTCCCCTTCTTGAATCGAAATATTTGTTATAGCCACATCAGTACTGTCTACCATGCATATTGGATGTGGTGGGATAACCTGTATTTTTAAGTTAATTGGTCAGGAGACCAAGAAGAAACTATAAGTTCAACCAACCATTACCTGAGTATCCCAAACTTTGAGCTGCATACTCAAAAAATGTAGGGATTGTCTCCACTGGGAAAAGGATGAGTATGCTCTATGCAAAAGGGAATAAAAAGTTTGAGGTCAAGATGGCTGACTATGGCAGAAACAATAATGGTCACTTGTATTCTGACTGACATTGTCCAACCTCCTTATAATTTGCATAGTCATAAGGTAGTTCTACTCAATAGGCTGTGAGGAAAAGCACTCTTGGCCATCTCCTGGTTTTGTTAATAAAAATCCTTGTGTACTTTTTCAGCCTGTTTCCCCTAACAGTGCCTGAGAGAGATATAAACTTTTGTTGTGTTAAGCCTTTGAGATTTCATGATTAATGTGTTTTACTTGCATGAAATAATCAATCCTAACCAACCTAGCCTGATAGGTTCCTATTCCTGCTATAGTCAATAGGACTATTTCAGTTTTCCTTTCTCATTAGCATTCTTTGGGCTCAGGTAGGAATATCAGGCAAGGGCTATTTTAACCTCTGAAGGCTTCTCTTAAAGTACTGGCAGTGCAAAAATATTATTTTGCATCCTGGAAGGGATTTTAAGGCAGGAGTGAGTCAGCCAGATACATGAAATAAACGGCAATTCTACTTTCTTTCCTCCCATAGCATGGGCCACTGCTGTTTTTTTTTTTTTTTTTCCACTGCTGGGTTTAAGTTTGTATCAGTTAACTCAAAAATGGCTACCAAATATGGCTCAGATTAACACACTGAATGAACAGTGTGTTACATCCCCGTGTACCTCCACATATAAACAAGGAACCAATCATCTCAGTATAATTACCTATTTGATAAACTTTCTCACCAGGAGCCAGTAAAATTCATATATACTTAATTCTTTCTTGGTTTCTTGTAGAAGATTCTATAAAAATTCTTCATAATCCATTTATTATTCTGATTTTTTATATCTTTTTCAGGTCCACGGGGCATTCGGATAGCATTTGCTCTAGTTGCAGGGATAAATTAAGAGCAGATTTGTATGTTTTTTAAATGTGAGAATTTCCAACACCCCGGGCACTTTCAATTCTTCCTAAATAATCCCATTCAAATTCTTAGGTGCCAGACCTTCGACCATTAAGGTACTGATCTTGACCATGAAATCCTATCATCTTTAGACCTCAAATTATCTTTAAAATGCACTGCACATATCTCTAGAGCTAGTTTTATCTCAGAGCATTAGGTATGGGGAGAAAACATACTTTAAGGTGTTTATATAATAATACTCTTTTTACCCCTTTGTCTTGTGTTTTTTCTACTGCAGTCATTTTGAGGTATGAGAAGTAAACTTTTACATCTACTGTGCCTACATTACTTAACACATTGAAGTATTCCAAAGCTGCAGCCAAAGCTCTGCTTTAGTCTTTTGGTAGAGAAATATTTTATATAATAGCTTAATCATCAACTTCACAGACAAATCATGAGCTCCTTTGTGCTACCACCTCCAGCTTTGTACTATTGCCAGTTCTATAACCTCCAAGCCTTTATGAGGATCCATTACTTGCAAGTTAACTTGCAATAACTATTTTAGGTGGCATTTTATTTTTTCATACCTCGAGGAACATGGACCGGCTTTGGTTGCCTCAGTTAATGGTTAATTTTAAGAAAAAGAAAGAAAGAAGAAAGAAAGAAAGAAAGAAAGAAAGAAAGAAAGAAAGAAAGAAAGAAAGAAAGAAAGGAAGGAAGGAAGGAAGGAAGAAAGGAAAAGAAAAGAAAAGAAAAGAAAAGAAGAAAAGAAAAGAAAAGAAAAGAAAAGAAAAGAAAAGAAAAGAAAAGAAAAGAAGAAAAGAAAGTTTCAAAGCTGTATAAGTAAGACTTTGAATTAGCAACTCATTCAGATCACAATATGATCCCTAGTAGTCTTCTATCCTAGGGATGCAATGTCTAAGCTTATTTTCTCTTTCTCTCTTAACAGTTGTGTATATTTATATACTTCACACACATACACACGCACATCCAAACACACATACACATGTACTGTTCCAGCTCCATAGGTTTTTATTTCCTTTCCCTCCTATAGACTCGTTCAGATTCTGTTGCCAGTATATTCTGTTTTTAGCTATTGCTTTCACAGTAAAACTCACTAATTCCTGATTATGTTAGTGTAGCCCATCATGATCAAACATAGAGTAATTTTTTCCAACAGAACCTTTAAGACACCTCTTAATTTAATTCCTGGCCCAACTATCAAAAAAGCTGATTCACAGTTAATATCATTTGATGCAAAATATGACCATCAATGCAAAATGAACCACCAAGCCTGCTTTCCTTAGATGCAGCCTGTAAGAAAGAGAAAGTAGACAAAGGAAGGCCATCTTAAAGTGGTGAAAGTAAGGTCGTGGTAAATATCTTTTGGGGTATTGCCTATGAATTGAATGAGACATATAAAGAGAAAAATAAAAGATGAATGACAGATTTTTGACCTAAATAACTGCCGATTTGTAATTCACTTTACTGAAGAAGAGAAGATAGGTATAGAAAAGATTATAGGAAGAACATCACATTTCACTCTGGGCATGGTAAGTATGAGAGACCCATCAGATATCTCAGTGCATTTGCTAAATCAGCAGCTGGCTATATGTAACTAGTAACCAGAAGAGAATTTGGGGCTGAAGATAGACACTTAGAGATTATCAGTATTCATTTAAAGGCTGTGGAGTGGAATTTATTACTATTAAGATTGTAGGAAACAGCTATGTGTTACCATATATAAAGATGGTGGTAAAATTGGAGGTGATAAAATAATAACAAGAATAATAGAGTGCTACTTTGCATTTTTGTATACTTTAAGATTTTTCAGTGAGTGGTCACAGCAATAGTCTATCCTTATATGAATCATGTCATGGAGATAGGGGAGTTACTAACATATTTTAATATGAAGAGTTTGAAATACCAATTGTTAAAGTTACTTATACACATACATGCATAGGCCACAGGAGATCTGGGACTAGTTTTTGGATTGTCCTCACAAGCCTATACTTGCTACCTTTACATCTTATGCCTTAGGAGGTTCACATCAAGAAAGGAGACATAGAAATTTCCAAACCTTACCAAGATTTCATATTCTATAAAACTGAAAAAATGGATTCCCCCAACAATTTTCTACTTAGGGTAATGAAGGTAACATGGGAACCACTCCACACTCCTAAATCTGGAAGAGGATTCCTATAACAAAGAGATGTCTATTTATGATGCACTGTCAGAATGTGTAATATTTGCTTAGATAATTAAGGTTAACATGCTAGGGTTATATTCTATTTATTTCTAGAATTGATTCTCCACCAACACACACTGTCAGGTTTTTTTCTCTTTGCAAATGGTCAGTCCAATTCCTATAACATTTACACTGCTGATACAAAGTCACAAGGCCAAATGCTGGAAAAGATGAAAATGTGTTTATTAAAATCATACTTGTGCCTTCTCAAAAGCAATGCAAAGGACAGGATAAAGTCTAGGTCCCAGGGATATGAATTAAGAAACTTTTAAGTAAAATTTTAAACTTTTTTTTTCCTATTTTTCAACAAGAAAATTATCTCTTAGTGAGAAAATTCCTTGACTGATAAAGATAAAGATAATGCACTAAGAAGATTTTTATCAACACTGGTGAACATAGATGCCTGCTATCCTTTACCATTTCTTTTGGTATGTGCCTTGGTTTTCCAATGCGAAAACTTCTTGCAGTCTCTCTCATTTCATGTGGACATTTATGGCTGATTTCAACTATTGATTTAAGGAGAATCAAGCCTACCTATTCAGGGCATATCATTTCTCTGACCACAACAATTGATCCATGGATGGCCAAGTAACCCAAAATACTACTGGTATTCCATCTCAAGTCTTTGTTGTAACTATTAAAGAACGAGAATTCTATCCTTACTGAAACTCAATTAATAATGTTGAGAGGGTCTGGTAAAGAATGAAGCCAGGAGAGAAGATAGAAAGTCCAACCAATAAAGAGATGGACCATACCCTGATGGCTTTGTTTGAATCTCTATACATTAGAATTACACAGCATTTATTTTATTTTATATTTGGATTTTGCCATGGACACATGACACTAGGAGTACTTAGCATATGACATTAACAGAAGATATAACCAGTTAAAATGAATCAAGATTCACTTTTTTCACAACGGGTTTGCTGCCAGAACACAGGTGTCATGAAAACCACCGCTAAACCTAAATCAAAATGGGAAAAGAAAAGACTCACATCAACATCGTTGTCATTGGACATGTAGATTCAGGCAAGTCTACCACAACTGGCCATCTGATCTACAAATATGGTGGGATCAACAAAAGAACTATCTAAAAATATGAGAAGGAGGCTGCTGAGATGGGAAAAGGCTCTTTCAAGTATGCCTGGGTCTTGGATGAACTAAAAGCTGAATGAGAACGTGATATCACCATTGATTTCTCCCTGGGAAATTTGAGACCAACAAGTATTATGTGACCATTATTGATGCCCCAGGACATAGAGACTTTATCAAAAACATGATTACAGGCACATCTCAGGCTGACTGTGCTGTCCTAATTATTGCTGCTGGTGTTGGTGAATTTGAAGCAGGTATCTCCAAGAATGGGCAGACCCATGAGCATGCCCTTCTGGCTTACACACTGGGTGTAAAACAACTAATTGTTGGTGTTAACAAAATGGATTCCATTGAACCACCCTACAGCCAGAAGAGATATGAGGAAATCATTAAGGAAGTCAGCACCTACATTAAGAAAATTGGCTACAACCCCGATACAGTAGCATTTGTGCCAATTTCTGGTTGGAATGGTGACAACATGCATGAGCCAAGTGCTAACATGCCTTGGTTCAAGGGATAGAAAGTCACCTATAAAGATGGGAATGCCAGTGGAACCATATTGCTTGAAGCTCTGGATTGCATTCTGCCACCAACGTGTCCAACTGATAAGTCCTTGCATCTGCCTCTCTAGGAAGTCTACACAATTGGTGGTATTGGTACTGTCCCAGTGGGTCAAGTGGAAACTGGAGTTCTTAAGCCTGGCATGGTGGTCACCTTTGCTCTGGTCAATGTTACAACTGAAGTCAAGTCTGTTGAAATGCACCATGAAGCTTTGAGGGAGGCTCTTCCTGGGGACAATGTGGGCTTCAATGTCAAGAACATATCTGTCAAAGATGTTCGTCGTGGCAATGTGGCTGGTGACAGCAAAAATGAACCACCAATGGAAGCAGCTGGCTTCACAGCTCAGGTGATTATCCTGAACCATCCCGGCCAAATCAGTGCTAGATATGCATCTCTGATGGATTGTCACACAGTCCACGTTGCTTGCAAGTTTGCTGAGCTGAAGGAGAAGATAGATCGTTGTTCTGGAAAAAAGCTGGAAGATGGTCCCAAGTTCTTGAAATCTGGCCATTGTTGATAGGTTCCTGGCAAACCTATGTGTGTTGAGAGCTTCTCTGACTATCCTCCTCTGGGCTGTTTTGCTGTTTGTGACATGAGACAGACAGTTGCTGTGGGTGTCATCAAAGCAGTGGACAAGAAGGCAGCTGGAGCTGGCAAAGTCATCAAGTCTGCCCAGAAAGCTCAGAAGGCTAAATGAGTATTATCCCCAATACCTGCCACCCATCTTAATCAGTGGTGGAAGAAGGGTCTCAGAACTGTTTGTGTCAATTGGCCATTTACATTTAATAGTAAAAGACTGGTTATGATAACAGTGCATCATAAAACCTTCAGAAAGAAAGGAGAATGTTTTGTGGACCGTGTGTGTGTGTGTGTGTGTGTGTGGCAGTTTTAAGTTATTAGTTTTTTAAATCAGTACTTTTTCATGGAAACAACTTGACCAAAAATCTGTCACAGAATTTTAAGACCCATTAAAACAAAAGTTTAATGAGAAAAAAAAAATGTATCAAGATTCTATAGAAATTGATAACTTATTCAGAAAACACAAAAATCTATCATATGTATGAATATACCTAATCAATCTATATATAAACAGGGACCTTTTATATTTTCCTGGTTCCATGTTAAATCTTAGTGATACTTAATGGATGTATCAAACTCTCTTGCAATCTCGAAATCAGAATAGGAGGCTTTTGGCTGAGGAAATTAAAAATACTTTAAAGAAAATTATTTATTTCACCACTTCATAATAAACCACTACCTGGATCAGTTACATAAAAATAAAAAAAAGTTATGACCCAGGCACTGTGGTAAGTCCTCTGTATGTTATAACTTCTCTCTTTTAGTACTGTTGAAATTCATATAATCAGATCACTAACCTGTTGTACTGAGCCATTCATCACTGAACTTACATACTGACATTATGTGTAAGATCCCTGCTCAACATCTATAAGACAGAGATAGAAAGAAGCCATTACAAATCCTAGGAAATTTTTATGACAAAAGAGTTGGCTCCTCAGTGGATAAAGTGTTTACAAAGTAACCTCGAGCATTAAAAGGGAAATAGAAGCGTTGGTCCATATTCTAAATTTGAGAGAGAGGAACCTTCAAAGTTATGAAAGAGAAATAATAAGGAGAAAAAAAACAGCTGAGGAGACTGTTAGCCATGGATATCCAGAGCAACTACATGCTCATTAAGTATCCCCATCCTCTAGTAAATGGACATTAAATAATTCCAGATTTTTCTCCTTCCCTGTTTCAAAGCATTCTGTTTCTTCTTGCTGTTATGAAGTCTACCATCCTAACAGTAGCTGAGTCTTTCCTGCCCAGCAAGACTCATTTTACTGCAATTTTCTGACAGCCCCTTGCCCCATGTTTCCACTCTATCATCTCTTTATATCAATGCTTTTGTATTAATGTGAATGTGTTATCCTTTATAATGGTGTTTTTCATTTCACTCACAGCCTTCTAGAGACAATCACTTAATCTAAAGGGACAGTTTCAATGGGAGGAATTTTAAGTACCATTCCAAATGAGCAAGAGGCATTTTGATCAGAAGAGTCTTAACAATATTTCTGAAACCAAAGTGAACAATCTGCCTGTTTTTTATCAGTTGTGAATTGACTCTTAGATCCCTCTACTCTAAGACAGCATCTGGACTATACATATAGAAATTCTAAAAAAGTAATTTTAACTATTAAGATAAGCTCATTATTCACCACAAGTTCAATCACAATAAGCAAACATGTTAATATTGGTTGATATGACTTGGCAAGATCACAGAGATAGGGTACACATGGAAGAGGAATCCAGCTTTCATGACACTCTTCCCCACATGCTCCCATAAGGCTTCTACATACTTACTGTCTTCTTTGGTCATCCCAGACCATAAATTTACAATGTCCATGCCAATAATTTGTCTTTGTAATAATTACTTTAACAGATAAAAGATGTAGTTTTGGCCTTGATTTCCTTCTAAAAGCACTTAAACTGTAAGAGATCAGAATATGTCACCTCCTTGGGATGCCTGGATGGCTCAGTGGTTTAGCAGCCGCCTTCGACCCAGGGCGTGATCCTGGAGTCCCACATTGGGCTCCCTGCAAGGAGCCTGCTTCTCCCTCTACCTATGTCTTTGCCTTTCTCTCGCTCCATGTCTCTCTTGAATAAATAAATAAAATCTTAAAAAAAAAAAAAGAATATGTCACCTCAAATACGCTATTTTGGCATAAAAATTATTTTGAGCTGAAGACAACTGAGAAGCAAAAAAAACCTCTCTGCCCCACTCCACCTTCAATTTACATAAAAGCAGGCTTAGGCATTTAATCATTGGTGAATCTTACCAGCCCTGAGAAGAAATCAAGAGGCATCTACATAACAAACCTTACTAAAACAGCCCTTAAAAAATAAATAAATAAATAAATAAATAAAAAATAAAACAGCCCTTACTTTCCATTAGTTTCCCTATATATTTACCTTCCTATGGTTTGCCTCCCTTGGAAATATAAAGCCATTTTCTCCTGTCTTGTCATTTGTCTACAAATTTGTTCTTTGTTAATATGCTATATAACCCCTAGTTCTAACCATCTCTTTGAGTTATTCATCACCGAGTTTCTCCCTCATATATGTGAACTGTATGTATTAATAAATTGTTTGATTTTCTCTTGTTAATCTGTCTTTTGTAAATCTAATTTGCAGGGCCCCAGGGAACCTAAGAGAATAGAGAAAAAAGGTTTATTTCCTCCCCTACAATACAAAATTCAGAGTTTAAATATCAGAATGAATTAGTTAATCTTATTAAGAGAAAAATCTTACCCAGATTATCAGAAACATGTATTGGTTTAAAATAAAACTATAATCTCTTCCATAGAACTGGTCTTCTAACATATCTATTTGAAAATATTTGGCAAACATAAATATAGTCACTGTTTATAATAAAAAATATTATATTTTAATTTGTTAAAAAAAACTGTGGTGGTTGAGATGGTTTCTGTGTTAAGGAATAAAAGTGAATGGAAAAGACTTTTCAGGTAACTTTGTGGAGATATGCTGAAAGGTGGTCAAGGTATACAAAGGTATACAATCAATGAAAGATGTTAGTCTCTATCTAGCATCTACCTATCTATCTATCCATCTATCTATCATCTATCTATCTATCTATTTATCTATCTATCTATCGACAGTTTTAAGTGCTTGTATAGTCAATCTCTGAGATGTCTTATATGCAGTCTCACTTATGGCTAATTTCTGCTGTTTTGTCTTCAACCTCTATCTTTTCCTTTAAGAACTATCTTCTATACAAAAACTTAATTTTTTTTAAATTCATCTGTCTGAAATAGTTTCTCTACAGGTATAGTGTTTTTCTTGAAACTTACTTGGTTGTTTGCTTTCATTTACATTTGGTATATATTTTAAAATTTAGATATATGAATATACATATAAAATATAACTAAGAGTCTCAGCTAAAAGTTACTAGTAATATTTACTCTTTCAATATTTTAGATTCATAATGATGTATCTTTGTTTTATAAAAACTTAAATGATTACCTTTGACACCTCATCTGTTTATGGAAATTCTGTGGTTTCACTGATCTATTTTTTTTTAAGATTGTATTTATTTATTCATGAAAGACAGAGAGAGAGAGAGAGAGACAGAGACACAGGCAGATGGAGAAGCAGGCTCCATGCAGGGAGCCTGATGTGGAACTCTATCCTGGGACTCCAGGACCACGTCCTGGGCTGAAGGCAGGCGCTAAATCACTGAGCCACCCAGGGATCCCCTCAACTGAATTTTCAATGACATACTTAAGAGATGGGATAAGGCTATCCTGCTGCAAATCACAAATTTTACTCCATGTCTAAATGTTCAACTGCACATGAAATTATAAATCATATTTTCAGTATACGTGTTTGAATGTAGTTTTCACTAATTCAAGTAGGCCCCTCATTTCAGAAAATCAAAACATCTTTATGGAGTACCTTCTGAATGTCAATTTCTACTAAGTCCCAGGGGTTCAACGATGTATAAAGATGATGTCTTTACTCAAAGATCGCACAGATTGTATTTGCATATTTAAGCTTTCTTTTGAGCTCTGGGGGAAAATATGTTCTCACAATTTAAGATTTATACTGCATATTGAGTAGTTTTTCTATAATATCTGATTGGATAATGCTATTTCTTTTTTGAACAATTTCTGCTTGCATATACAGATTTGTTGAAGAGGCAAAGTTCTAATAACAATTTCATCTTAATAATAATAGATGAAAATATTCATTTGCAGAGAACAACAAGTCAGGCCACTTCTAATCCTTTTATCCTATCCTGTTTTCATTTTTCATGCCTTTCTGGGGGTTAAACTTACCTAAATAAATACATGTATGTGTGTGTATATGTTATATGAATATATACACATATTTTCAAAATAAATACATTTTTATTTATTTATGTATAAATATATAAAAATATATTTTACAGGAATAATATTTAAAATATTTAATCATAAATAAGGCATGCTGACTAAAGCCAGAACTTTCTCCTGAGGAGAGCAGGTATCATTTATAACCATAGTAATTATCAGTTAAATATCAGCTCTAGTTTTAGCAAATGGAGTTTGGGCTATCAATACATCAACATTGACATCAAGCAGCAGAGTCCCAATATAAGAGTTATTTTTTTTCTAATTCATGTTATTTTGGGCAGAGGAATTTTGGTAGGATGACAGTAACATGATTTTAGAATGTCTCTGAACATTTGAACAAAAATAAATATATGTGTCAGGATAGCAAAACAAGCATATGGCCAGCATCTACGATAAAATAAGTGACAAAGTACTACCATAGTCCCCAAAATTTAAGTGGGAAAAAACAAACAAAACAAAAACCCACCATACATACACACAGCAATAAAATCACTGTGTGTACACAGTGGTATAGAAGGATGCAGAAGGGAGAAGAGAATTTGGAGGTCTTTTTGGAGAGCTTAATGGAAGGCAATGGAAAGTGGTTTCAAGCCTCCAAGGAATGGGGGAACTGACTGTTTTGAGGTGAAGTCAAATGGTGCTAGAGTATTTGGGAATCTCAGAACTCTTGAAATGACCCACTAAAATATCCTTTCAGGACAAAGCCCCCAGATTATGAGAATTTGTTGAAGTCTACTTATAATTGATGTATGATTTTGTAACATCATACATTGGTCATTTCGGAAATGCTGGATCACAAAATTATGCAATTCTTACAGATATTTATACATTTAACTGTATGATATAAAAATCATATTCATAATAATCTCTTAATTCATAAATGTTGAGAAGCTGCCAATCTTATGGTGGCAGATAACTAGGTTTTCCTAAATTTTAATATTCATCTGAAAATAGAGATTTTTTTATGGGTAACAAATACAATCAGATTTTCTCTTGAAATTACAGGTTGAGTATGTTAATTTTCAACAATTTTTCTTTCAAAAATCCAACTCTGAATAACCGTAATTTATTTTTCTGACTTTTTTTTTTCAAATAAAAAATAAGAAAGTAACGTTCAGCTTTCAAATCACACAATAACACAAAACAAATACTTCTGAAGACAACCATTGTACTTTGTTATGCAGGAAAAGTGCTTTATGCATATTGCTTATTTTATTACATCAAATATTAAAAGGACATATCTTTGTTGGCTGACATTTAATAAAGTTTATATTTTTTCATTTCTTCATCAAAAACATTCTTAAGAGAAACTGGTTTTGGTTGTTTCCTTTTCTGTAAGTGTATGACAATGAAGAATACAATGCCTACTAGTTCTGTTTGGTGTCACTGTTTTGTTTGCTAAATGTCACCACTTTAATGACCCAACCCCACTGATTTTTCATCAGCAATAAAACGTTAATGTAGTTACTTTTGGATAAATTATGATATAAAATCAGCACTACTTGTATTTGTTGCCAAGTATTCACATAGAAATCTAAAACTAGTTAGTGCTGATACTAGAAGAATATAAGCAAAATAATAACAAAGTAGATTAAAACTGCATATTTTAAAATAAATTTCAAGAAATTAAGAAAATACTATAGAACTTGAAATAATAGCATACAGTAGAATTATATAGACTCATAATGAGGTAACTGGAGAAAAGGGAGATTAATTTGAAAAGTTATTGACAGAATTCAAAGACATTTTTACAAATTAAAAAATAAATTATTTCAGAAATGAAGAATCAATGAAACACAAAGATGAATAAACAACATAATAAAGTACTTAATATAAATAGATGACATAAAGGGAAGAAATTTTAAAATGAATTAAAAATATAAAAAATGATTTGATTAATATAACATAAGCAAAGAAGATTCAATTTATATTTAATAATAATCCAGGAAGAAGAAAACTAAAGCAATAGAAATTTACTAAATTTACACTATAATTTAAATTTGAAAGCTTAACAAAATATGAAAAATAGTTTTAAACTATTAATTAAACAAACATACTGTGTATCTGGAAACATCAATCTGAATGGCCAACTGACAGACATAGATTCTAATAAAATTATTAAACTCAATATATATCATAGGAGAAAATTCTTTAGGCATCCAGCGCTCATATAATATAGCAACACTTTTATAAAGCAGACATGGGAGATATTAAAAAAAAATAGATGCAGACTAAAGACTGATAGAGGAGACTCTAATGCATCTCTCTCAACCCAAGATAGATGAAGTGAACAAAATATTATAATAATGTAAAAATTTAACAATGATAAACAATGTAACAATTATAACAATTAAAAATAAAGCAAATTTATCAATTATAGCAAAATATGCTATCCTAAAATTTGCCACTCTGATGTAAGGATTATTTTGAGCTGATGGCAAATAAAAAGAAACAGATACAAAAAAAAGCTCTCTGTATACCCCCTATTTGCCAAAAACAGGACTAAAATTTTAAAGGTGTCCTCCCACCCATCCTTCCTAATCATTGGCTATAAATTAAGGCCCTTTACAAGGCAACAATATTTATATACATATAACAGTGAGCTCAAGTTCTTGAAATTAAGCTTTCTTTTCAAAATGTAAAGTGAGTGCTGATAGGGGAAAAAAAAATTACCAAAAGACCATATCTTAGGACACAAGGAATATCTCGTATTTCAAATAATATAAATAATTTAAATTGTGTTTTATCACTACTGTTTAGTAACACCAGACATTTTAAAACAAGTCTTTACCCCTAAGGAAAAAAAAAAAAAGCTATACATATCTATATATATTCTATTCAATAATTCATTGGTCTAAGAATCAATTAAAAATTTGAAATTTACTGATTTAATAGTAACTGAAACATGACATGAAGCAATGATATAGAGCAAAAGTGTTTAGTAAAAGAAAATTCTTAGCATTAAAACCAAACAAAAATGAATAAAACACTCAAGTTGAAAGTCAAAGAAGAATAATAAAGTTCACAGAAATAAAATATAGAGAATAATCTAATAAAAGGATAAATTAATGAGCTTGAAAACAGTAGAAGAAAAAAAATAAATGTTATGTCCCAGATGAAATAATTTTGAAAATTACTGGTAATAAAAATTGAATCGAATTAGAGATAGGAAGATTAGACCAAGATATCTATAAATAAGGACAGCCCCCTCACACATGCACATATACAAGCACTCACTCAAATAAATGCAAAAATGAAATACAGCTCAGATGTTTTCTTAAAAAATTTCTAAAAACCAAAACAAAACAAAAAACCTTTTATTTAAAGATCAGTTTTGCCAATATACCCTAAAGCATTCCAGAACATGGAAATAAAGGAAAAAAGGTCCACAATTCCTTTATAAAGCAAGTATAACATCGATTCAAAAATGGGGGAAAAAAATCAATACCCTGGAATGAAAACTATAAATCAATCTCACTTTTAAATATCAAGAGAATCTGATATTATATTTAAAACTTATATAGCATTACTCCACTGTTTCAAGGGCACTCAATATTAGGAAATCTATTTACAACTCATATTAAAATATCTAAGAAGGAAAAAATGATTCTCTCAATACATGCCATAAAGATATATGACAAAATTCAATACCTGTGTAGACTAAATGCACTCAAAAAATATTTAAACCAAACAATTATCCTGTCTCTTAATGCAGAAACACCAGACTCTTTCCCATTAAAATTAAGAATAAGACAGGGACATCCCATATCTTCAGCAAATGCAAATAGGCTAGTGAAAACCATTAGAGACATAACAATTAGAAAGAGGTAAAAGTTCCTCTATTTGCATATGACATATCCATATCTGATAACTTCCTAAAATAATTATAGTAAACCTGTCCTGAAAATTAAATGATTTTGTATAGTAGCTGGTTTGAAAAACAAACATAGAAAAGTCAGTAGACTTCATGGATACAAAAATACCAATTCTAAGAAAGAGAAGAAACAAATATTTATCATAGCAAACAAAAAAAGAAAATAGGTAAAAATAGGCAAAAACAAGATGTGTCGATCCATATGAGCTAAACTACAAAACACTCTGAATGAAACATATATCCAAACATGCTGTGTTCTTACTTACAGAGGTTCAGCATTATAAAGATATTACTTTTGCTGAAGTCAATTCATAAATTTAATACTATGTCTCCACATAATGGGTATTAACACTATTATATTATTGCAACATGCACCAGTAATAAAGCATGAGAAATACATCCTGATAATCCTACAGAGTGATCGCCAGGATTTATTTTTGAGTGAAAAATTTAGGTGGAGAAATGTGTTTTAATATGTTACTGTTTATTTAAGAAGCTAGAGATTAGTACCATCTATGCATATTTTGTCAAATCATACTGTTTAAAATGAATGCATAATCCATATTTTTAAGTGATATGTATAGGAAGAGATTAAGTAGAGTGAAGAATAGGATCTAGTTTTTATTTCCTTTTATATATATTTAATTTTTAATCATCCAAGTATGTTAGATTATACACAACAAAGCTGAGTGTTAATAAGCAGTACTTAAATATCTAAAGAAAATAAAACTAATAATTCTAACTTTATATTGAGCATAAAGTACAAGTATATTGAAAGGATTTTTTCCAAATGATTTTTAAGTACATTAATATACCTCTATACTCCAAGTATTGAAAAAAAAGAAAATAAATAAACTAAATAAAATATGATTTACTAGTCTTATTAGAGGCGAGTTTGACAAGTTTTCCATGAGACTGCAATGTTGAATTATAGGTTGAAATCAATGAATCATCACTTACTTTTGTTAAATGGGTAGTGAATGCATAACATTTTAATTTTTAAAAAGTTTTCTTATTCTGTCCACTGAAAAAGCCTCGAAACAATGATCAACCCAATAGCACTGAGCACTTCTATTGGAAATTATAATGTGTAAATACAATTTCACACTGTAAAGCAGGAGAGCTCCAAGTCTGGGGAAAGAAATACAAAGAAAGTACAGAATATTTCGTCATAATACAAAAAAAAAGAAGCTATCACAGACTACCTGGGTTATAACAAAAGGACTCAGGAATGAAGGTAAAGATCAGCTCCAACAGCATAAAAGAGGCATGGTGTAAGCATCAGTTTGGATAATAATTCAAATTATTCAAATTATTATAAAATTCAAATGATTAAGGCCCATACTATGTTTAAATTTGTAAGTTTCTAACAATTTTAAGACTAAAAGAATTCCACAGTAAATTTGGAGAATGACAGGAAATCAATTAATCATTTTGAAAAGTTTTAAATAAAGGGGAAATCTGAGACGTTTGTCCTGCCTTTTCTACACATACTGTAGGAAAAGGTTTGAAGGCAATACATTTATTTCCTTTATAGAAAATTTTGAATGAACTAAGAAAGAAGAGATGTAGAATTTCAAGCTTCGGGATCTTTAATGAACAAATAGAGCAAGCAAAACACATAAAAAGTTTGTATGAGCACAACAAAACAATATCTTAGGTGAAAAGATCCACATTAGGGATCTTTTCCAGGGGCAGAAATTATTTGTAAATCATGTATCTGATAAGAGATCGATATCAGAGTATTAAAAGACTCTTAAAAACAAAACAAAACAAAACAAAAAACAAAAACAAACAACCCATTGGTACCTGGGTGGCTCAGTTAGTTAAGCTACTGCTGGGATCCAGCCCTAAGGCGGACTCCATGTTCAGAGCCTGCTTATCCCTCTCCCACTGCTCCTCCACCCAGCTCATGATCTCTCTCTCTCAGTTGCTCTTTCTCTCTCAAATAAATAAATAAATAAATAAATAAATAAAATCTTTAAAAGAAATTTACAAATAACCCGATTAAAAAATGGCAACCATTTTGGACATTTCTCTAAAGAAGACAAATGGCCAATACATAGATGAAAATATTCTCAATTATCATTATGCATTAGGTAAATGCTAATCAAAACCAAAAGATACCTCACACTCACTAGGATGGTTTAAAAAAAAAAATCTAGCATTTTCAGGATGTCAAGAAATTGGAGACTTTCACATTGCTGGTAGTAATGTAAAACAGTGCAGTCACTTTGAAAAAATGTTTGGCAACTGCTAAGCCAGTTTTCCTATGACCAAGTAACTCCCCTCCCGGTACATAGACAAGACAATTGAAAACATATCCACACAGAAACATGACTACTTATAGTAACATGATTCATAATAGCCCCAAAGTGACAAAATACCAAATGTCTACTGATGAGTGGATTAAGAAAATGTAGTAGAAACATATAACGGGGCATCTCTCAGCTACACAAAAAGAATGAAGTACTAATACATCCTGCGACATGGATCTACCTTGAAAATATTATGCTACGTTAAAGAAGTCAACCACTAAATTCCACATATTGTATGATTCCATTTATTTGAGAATTCCAAAACAGGCAAATCTATAGAAAAAGAAAATAGATTAGTGGTTGTCAGGAGCTAGGGAAAAGTGGACATGGAGGGTGATGGCAAAAATGTTATAAGGTTTCTTTATGGATGATAGAAATATTCTCAAAATAATGGTAATATTTGCATGAATTAGTAAATATACTAAAAGCCATTGGATTGTACACTGTAATTTTTTAAAGCTTATTAATTTAAGTAATCTGTACACCCAGTTTGGAGCTCCATCTCATGACCATGAGATCAAGAGTCATGCACCTGCCAATGGAGCCCGCCAGGCACCCCAGATTGTACACTTTAAAACATCATTTCTGTGGTTTTAAGAATTACATAGCCCATCAAAAAATAAATTTAAGCAGAAGGTCATAGAAAGAGAATATATCTGGGTCCTTTCAGCATTCAAGAAAAGTCACAGTTTATTGATCACAAATAGAAAGTGACAGGATTAAAATGTTTTCAATAAAGGTAAAGCTCAGATGAAGGATGGAGTCTCCTGTTGCTACAGATGGTCTCAACTTAGCGACCCATATTTTGAGTGATAGGAAAAGAGGTTCTCTATTCCTCCAAAGATTGTGTCTATTCTTAAACCATGCTTTAAAAAAAATTTAGGTTTAGTTACTGATTTCACACCTGTTTAAAAGTAAATGTTAAGAAATATATTATTTTTTAATACTAAAAATCTGTAATCCTGTAATAAGTAGCATGTGACTAAGATTTAAGAAGGCATTCGGGCTCCCAAACCTCATAGGCAAGAGGGAAAGGAGGCTGTGCTACTCTCCAAGCAGATTGGCCTATTATTTCCCTTTCCAAATGAGACTAATTGGAGAACCTAAAACTGATCGTCTAAAATTTTAAAGGACTTCAGACCTCATTGTGGGTAACATATTTTTTTTATTTATTTCTTATTGGTGTTCAATTTACCAACATACAGAATAACCCCCAGTGCCCGTCACCCATTCACTCCCACCCCCCGCCCTCCTCCCCTTCTACCACCCCTAGTTCGTTTCCCAGAGTTAGGAGTCTTTATGTTTTGTCTCCCTCTCGGATATTTCCCACACATTTCTCCTCCCTTCCCTTACATTCCCTTTCACTATTATTTATATTCCCCAAATGAATGAGACCATATAATGTTTGTCCTTCTCCTACTGACTTACTTCACTCAGCATAATACCCTCCAGTTCCATCCACGTTGAAGCAAATGGTGGGTATTTGTCATTTCTAATGGCTAAGGAATATTCCATTGTATACATAAACCACATCTTCTTTATCCATTCATCTTTCGATGGACTCCAAGGCTCCTTCCACAGTTTGGCTATTGTGGACATTGCTGTTATAAACATCGGGGTGCAGGTGTCCCGGCGTTTCATTGTATTTGTATCTTTGGGGTAAATCCCCAGCAGTGCAATTGCTGGGTCGTAGGGCAGGTCTATTTTTAACTCTTTGAGGAACCTCCACACAGTTTTCCAGAGTGGCTGCACCAGTTCACATTCCCACCAACAGTGTAAGAGGGTTCCCTTTTCTCCCCATCCTCTCCAACATTTGTGGTTTCCTGCCTTGTTAATTTTCCCCATTCTCACTGGTGTGAGGTGGTATCTCATTGTGGTTTTGATTTGTATTTCCCTGATGGCAAGTGATGCAGAGCATTTTCTCATATGCATGTTGGCCATGTCTGTGTCTTCCTCTGTGAGATTTCTGTTCATGTCTTTTGCCCATTTCATGATTGGATTGTTTGTTTCTTTGGTGTTGAGTTTAATAAGTTCTTTATAGATCTTGGAAACTAGCCCTTTATCTGATACGTCATTTGCAAATATCTTCTCCCATTCTGTAGGTTGTCTTTTAGTTTTGTTCACTGTATCCTTTGTGGTGCAAAAGCTTCTTATCTTGATGAAGTCCCATTTTTGCTTTTATTTTGCCTTTGTGGATGTATCTTGCAAGAAGTTACTGTGGCCGAGTTCAAAAAGGGTGTTGCCTGTGTTCTCCTCTAGGATTTTGATGGAATCTTGTCTCACATTTAGATCTTTCATCCATTTTGAGTTTATCTTTGTGTATGGTGAAAGAGAGTGGTCTAGTTTCATTCTTCTGCATGTGGATGTCCAATTTTCCCAGCACCATTTATTGAAGAGACTGTCTTTCTTCCAGTGGATAGTCTTTCCTCCTTTATCGAATATTAGTTCACCATAAAGTTCAGGGTCCACTTCTGGGTTCTCTATTCTGTTCCATTGATCCATGTGTCTGTTTTTGTGCCAGTACCACACTGTCTTGATGACCACAGCTTTGTAGTACAACCTGAAATCTGGCATTGTGATGCCCCCAGATATGGTTTTCTTTTTTAAAATTCCCCTGGCTATTCGGGGTCTTTTCTGATTCCACACAAATCTTAAAATAATTTGTTCTCTGAAGAAGGTCCATGGTATTTTGATAGGGATTGCATTAAACGTGTAAATTGCCCTCGGTACATTGACATTTTCACAATATTAATTCTGCCAATCCATGAGCATGGAATATTTTTCCATCTCTTTGTGTCTTCCTCAATTTCTTTCAGAAGTGTTCTATAGTTTTTAGGGTATAGATCCTTTACCTCCTTGGTTAGGTTTATTCCTAGGTATCTTATGCTTTTGGGTGCAATTGTAAATGGGATTGACTCCTTAATTTCTCTTTCTTCAGTCTCATTGTTAGTGTATAGAAATGCCACTGATTTCTGGGCATTGATTTTGTATCCTGCCACGCTACCGAATTGCTGTATGAGTTCTAGCAATCTTGGGGTGGAGACTTTTGGGTTTTCTACGTAGAGTATCATGTCATCGGCGAAGAGGGAGAGTTTGACTTCTTCTTTGCCAATTTGAATGCCTTTAATGTCTTTTTGTTGTCTGATTGCTGAGGCTAGGACTTCCAGTACTAGGTTGAATAGCAGTGGTGAGAGTGGACATCCCTGTCTTGTTCCTGATCTTACGGGAAAGGCTCCCAGTGCTTCCCCATTGAGAATGATATTTGTTGTGGGCTTTTCGTAGAGGGCTGTTAAGATGCTGAGTAATGTTCCCTCTATCCCTACACTCTGAAGAGTTTTGATCGGGAATGGATGCTGTATTTTGTCAAATGCTTTCTCTGCATCTAATGAGAGGATCATATGGATCTTGTTTTTTCTCTTGCTGATATGATGAATCACATTGATTGTTTTAAGGGTGTTGAACCAGCCTTGTGTCCCAGGAATAAATCCTACTTGGTCATGGTGAATAATTTTCTTAATGTATTGTTGGATCCTATTGGCCAGTATCTTGTTGAGAATTTTGCATCCATGTTCATCAGGGATATTGGTCTGTAATTCTTCTTTTTGGTGGGATCTTTGTCTGGTTTTGGAATTAAGGTGATGCTGGCCTCATAGAAGGAATTTGGAAGTACTCCATCTCTTTCTATCTTTAGGAACAGCTTTAGGAGAATAGGTATGGTTTCTTCTTTAAACGTTTGATAAAATTCCCCAGGGAAGCCATCTGGCCCTGGACTCTTGTGTCTTGGGAGGTTTTTGATGACTGCTTCAATTTCCTCCCTGGTTATTGGCCTGTTCAGGTTTTCTATTTCTTCCTGTTCCAGTTTTGGTAGTTTGTGGCTTTCCAGGAATGTGTCCATTTCTTCTAAATTGCCTAATTTATTGGCATATAGCTGTTCATAATATGTTTTTAAAATCGTTTGTGGGGATCCCTGGGTGGTGCAGCGGTTTGGCGCCTGCCTTTGGTCCAGGGTGTGATCCTGGAGACCCGGGATCGAATCCCACATCGGGCTCCCGGTGCATGGAGCCTGCTTCTCCCTCTGCCTGTGTCTCTGCCTCTCTCTCTCTCTCTGTGAGACTATCATGAATAAATAAAAAAAAAAATTGTTTGTATTTCCTTGGTGTTGGTAGTGATCTCTCCTTTCTCATTCATGATTTTCTTAATTTGAGTCTTCTCTCTCTTCTTCTTATTAAGGCTGGCTAATGGTTTATCTATCTTATTAATTCTTTCAAAGAACCAACTCCTGGTTCTGTTGATCTGTTCCACAGTTCTTCTGGTCTCGATTTCGTTGAGTTCTGCTCGAATTTTAATTAACTCTCTTCTTCTGCTGGGTGTAGGATCTATCTGCTGTTTTTTCTCTAGCTCCTTTATGTGTAAGGTTAGCTTTTGTATTTGAGTTCTTTCCAGTTTTTGAATGGATGCTTGTATTGCGATGTATTTCTCCCTTAGGACTGCTTTTGCTGCATCCCAAAGATTTTGAACGGTTGTATCTTCATTCTCATTAGTTTCCATGAATCTTTTTAATTCTTCCTTAATTTCCTGGTTGACCCTTTCATCTTTTAGCAGGTTGGTCCTTATCCTTCATGTGTTTGAGGTCCTTCCAAACTTCTTGTTGTGATTTAATTCTAATTTCAAGGCATTATGGTCTGAGAATATGCAGGGGACGATCCCAATCTTCTGGTATCGGTTCAGACCCGATTTGTGACCCAGTATGTGGTGGTCATTCTGGAGAAAGTTCCATGTGCACTTGAGAAGAATGTGTATTCAGTTGAGTTTGGATGTAAAGTTCTGTAGATATCTGTGAAATCCATCTGGTCCAGTGTATCATTTAAAGCTCTCGTTTCTTTGGAGATGTTGCGCTTAGAAGACCTATCGAGTATAGAAAGAGCTAGATTGAAGTCACCAAGTATAAGTGTATTATTATCTAAGTATTTCTTTACTTTGGTTATTAATTGATTTATATATTTGGCAGCTCCCACATTCGGGGCATATATATTGAGGATTGTTAAGTCCTCTTGTTGGATAGATCCTTTAAGTATGATATAGTGTCCCTCTTCATCTCTCACTACAGTCTTCGGGGTAAATTTTAGTTTATCTGATATAAGGATGGCTACCCCTGCTTTCTTTTGAGGACCATTCGAATGGTAAATGGTTCTCCAACCTTTTATTTTCAGGCTGTAGATGTCCTTCCGTCTAAAATGAGTCTCTTGTAGACAGCAAATAGATGGGTCCTGCTTTTTTATCCAGTCTGAAACCCTGCGCCTTTTGATGGGGTCATTAAGCCCGTTCACATTCAGAGTTACTATTGAGAGATATGAGTTTAGTGTCATCATGTTATCTATTCAGTCCTTGTTTTTGTGGATTGTTCCACTGAACTTCTTCTTAAAGGGGAATTTTAAGAGTCCCCCTTAAAATTTCTTGCAGAGCTGGTTTGCAGGTCACATATTCTTTCAGTTGCTGCCTGTCTTGGAAGCTCTTTATCTCTCCTTCCATTCTGAATGAGAGCCTTGCTGGATAAAGTATTCTTGGTTGCATGTTCTTCTCATTTAGGACCCTGAATATATCCTGCCAGCCCTTTCTGGCCTGCTAGGTCTCTGTGGAGAGGTCTGCTGTTACCCTAATACTCCTCCCCATAAAAGTCAGGGATTTCTTGTCTCTTGCTGCTTTAAGGTTCTTCTCTTTATCTTTGGAATTTGCAAGCTTCACTATTAAATGTCGAGGTGTTGAATGGTTTTTATTGATTTTAGGGGGGGATCTCTCTATTTCCTGGATCTGAATGCCTGTTTCCCTTCCCAGATTAGGAAAGTTTTCAGCAAGAATTTGTCAAATACATATTCTGGCCCTCTGTCCCTTTCGGTGCCCTCGGGAACCCCAATTAAACTAGGTTTTTCTTCCTCAGGCTGTCGTTTATTTCCCTTAATCTATCTTCATGGTCTTTTAATTGTTTGTCTCTTTTTTCCTCAGTTTCCCTCTTTGCTATCAACTTGTCTTCTAGGTCACTCACTCGTTCTTCCACCTCGTTAACCCTCGTCGTTAGGACTTCTAGTTTGGATTGCATCTCATTCAATTGATTTTTAATTTCTGCCTGATAGCTCTAAATTCTGCAGTCATGAAGTCTCTTGAGTCCTTTATACTTTTTTCTAGAGCCACCAGTAGCTGTATAATAGTGCTTCTGAATTGGCTTTCTGACATTGAATTGTAATCCAGATTTTGTAACTCTGTGGGAGAGAGGACTGTTTCTGATTCTTTCTTTTGAGGTGAGGTTTTCCTTCTAGTCATTTTGCTCAGTGCAGAGTGGCCAAAAGCAAGTTGTATTGGGAATAGGAGAAAAAGAGAGGAGAGAAAGAAGGAAAGAAAGGAGAAAGAGGGGAAAAAAAAGGGAGAAAAAAGAAAAAAAAACGAAGAAAAAGAGAAAGAAAGGAAAAAAAAAGGGTGGGAGAAGGAAACAAATCAAAAAGCAAAACAAAACAAAAAAACCACGGGGGAGTATCTTCTGATTCTGTATACTTTAAGTCCCTTCACTTCCCCTGGAACTTGTCAGTCTAGCTGGTCTAGGGGCCTGTTGTGCTGATTTTCACGTGTTATTCCTTGGGGGAGCTACTCTGCCCCCCTGCCTGGTGTAGGGCTCAGTGGGGGTTGTTTACCCTGTGAGGCCCCAGGAGGAGCAACCGCAGTGGCGGGGCCAGCTCTGGAGCCCTGGAGTCAGCCTCCGCAGTAGCTCCGGAGCTCTCCGTCTGCAGGGCCTGGAGGCTCCGGGCGGGGCCGCTGATCTGCTCAGCTCCGGGCAGGAGCGTCCTCAATGTCCTGGGCCCTCCGGGCCTCTGCCTGTCCCGGGGGCGGGGCTCGGGGGGCGGAGGCCGAATCCTGGGCTGTGTCCCGGCGCCCTGTGCTCCGGGGCCTGTGCTGTTGGATTAGCACTCCCGCCCCGCAGCCCCCTCTGCGGAGCCGCCCCCGAGTCCCCCGAGCCACTCCCGCCCGGCAGCCCCCTCCGCGGAGCTGCCCCGAGCCCCCCGAGCCCCCGAGCTGCTCCCGCCCCGCAGCCCCCTCCGCGGAGCCGCCCCCGAGCCCCCCCAGCTGCTCCGGGTCCCCCGTGCACGCTGCAGCCCTTAGGGAGCTCGGCGCACTCTCCCGGGGCGCAGGTGTCTGTTAGTGTCCCCGGGAGCCCGAGGGCATCCCCGCCCTCCTGGGTCCTGCTCCACCTCCCTGGAGCCCCTTTCCCCCGGGAAGGTCGGTGCAGCTCCTGCTCCTCCGGGACGGGGCTCTCCTGTCCTGGGGACACTCGCCCCGGCCTCAGCCGGGCTCCTCGCGGGGCCCCTCCCCCTTGGAGGCCTTTTGTGTCTTTATTTCTTTTTCCCCGTCTTCCTACCTTGATAGAAGCGCGAACTCTTCTCACTGTAGCATTCCAGCTGGTCTCTCTTTAATTCTCAGGCCGAATTCATAGATTTTCAGGATGATTTGAAAGTTATCTAGGTAATCTGGTGGGGACAGGTGACTTGGGGACCCTACTCTTCCGCCATCGTGCCCCTCCTCCGTGGGTAACATATTATACCTTGCTTTATATATATGTAAAATAAGGTATAATATATAATAAATAAAATATAATAAAATATAAATAAATAAAATATAATAAAATATATATTACATATATAATACATATGTATAATATTTATATATTTTAGGACATAACACCTTGTACCTTAGATTCAGGCTCCCAGCGGTTACAGCCCCCGCGGGGTATGGGCCGGACCTGAGCTGCGCATGCGCGCTGGTGCCCAACAGCTGCCGCGAATTTCAAAAAGGTGCTGCGGCGAGTGAGGGGGCGGGTGAGGCCGCGGTCTGGCCCCTGTTAGTGCCTCTGCTGCGGCGAGACCCTCCCAGCGAGCTCCCACCGCTCCCACAGACACTGTGGGATTAGTAAGTGGGTATCCCATATCCTCTAGGTGCTCTTTTTCTTTTCTTTCTTTTTTATGGGCGGGGCGGAGGTTATTTCGATTAGTGGGGGGAGGGAGGAGGGGAGGGGGGAGGGGAGGGGAGGGAGGGGGGGGAGGGGTGGAGGGGAGGGGAGGGGAGTGGGAGTGGGGGAGGGCGCGTGAGGGGGGTTTGTGGGTGTGAGTGCTGTTCGGGGGGATTTTGTTGTAGGGTGCTTGTTTTTGCTGGTTTTTTTTTTCTGGGTCTGGGGGGTCGGGGTCTTTCTTTTCTGTTCTTTTTTCTTTCTGTTTTTTTTCTTTCTTTTTTTCTTTCTTTTCTTTTTCTTCTTTTCTTTTCTTTTCTTCTTTTCTTTTCTTTTCTTTTCTTTTCTTTTCTTTCTTTTCTTTTCTTTCTTTTTTTCTCTTTTCTTTTTCTTTTTCTTTTCTTTTCTTTTCTTTTCTTTTCTTTTCTTTTTTTTTTTTAAAGATTTTACTTATTCAAGAGACAGAGGCAGGGACCCAGGGAGAAGCAGGCTCCCTGCGGGGCCCCTTGCGGGAGGCGTTGCGGAGGCTGGGACCACGCCCTGAGCCAAGCCGGATGCTCAGCCACTGAGCACCCAGGCGTCCCTCTGGGGGCTTTTCAAAGATGTTTTGCTCCGTGTCCTGGCGCAGGTGAGTAGTTGCATGAGACCTTTTTTTTTAATATATATTTTTATTTTTTGCGTATTTTTTTATTGGCGTTCAATTTGCCAGGATATAGTATATCACCCAGTGCTCATCCCGTCAAGTGCCCCCCCTCAGTGCCCGTCACCCAGTCACCCCATCCCCCCGCCCACCTCCCCTTCCACTACCCCTGGTTCCTTTCCCTTCACGGGTGGTTCTTCTCTCCCTAAGTTCTGTGGTTTTCCTGTGCTTCCTTACTGGCAGCCTTCACAGCCAGGAGTTTGGGTTCTCGCCTGTTCTGTGAAGGATGTAGGATTTCGGGTGCCTGATGTGGAACACAGAGCCCTCGCTTTTCAGGAAAAAAGTACTGCATTTTAGAGATCCCTTCTGATTGTGGATTGCTACCCCTGAAAAGTTTGTTTTGCGGGTTTGTGTCTTTTTGTTTGTTTGTTTTTTTTTTTTTTGATGAGACCCTACGTCTTTTACCCCTTTGGGTGCTGCCCTTTCGTCTTTTGTTGTGAAGACTCAGTTCATCTAGTTACCAAGTCTTTTTTTTTTTTTTTTTTTTTTTTTTTTTTTTTTAATTTCGAGAGAGGGCGTGCACGAGGCGACGGCAGAATTTTAGCCTCCTCCAAGCTCAGGCCTCAGCAGGACCTGGGCCTCCATCTCAAAACCCCCAGATAATAACCTGAAATCAAGAATCTGTGGTTTAACTGACTGAGCCATCCAATCACCCTTCAGGTCTTTTTCTAAGAAAATTACTGCATATGTCATTGTGGATTTGTCTGTGAGAAAGGGTGAGCTCAAGATCTAAGTACCATCTTGAACCCTATCTTCCCAGAAATCCTGGGCTCTGTGCAGGAAAGAATTGGGATTATGTCTCTTGGGGTAGGGTCCATTGTGCTTTGTATATGGGGAAAATCAAAGGAGTGCTTGAAATGTATCATGTTCAACATTACGGACTGAGCCAGTGATAGCACTCCCTAAATGATACCTTTGTCTTCCTGAATTTTCCAATCTCTTTGCTGTTAAGAGCTGCCCAGAAAAACGGCCTACAGGCAGGTGTGATGGTATCACTTCAGAGAGATGGCAATTGAAAGCTTCTATTGGGCGTCTCCTTCAACCTTGAAGTTACAGCCAGGAGACAGGTGTTTCAGATAACAGTGGGAGTATAACCATATGTATGACACCTGCCTGTGCATGACATCATGTGGGTAAGAAAGCTTTCTTTATTTTTAAGATTTTATTTATTTACCCGTGAGAGACACAGAGAGGCAGAGACATAGGCAGAGGGAGAAGCAGGCTCCTTGTGGGGAGCCCGATGCGGGACTTGATCCTAGCACCCCGGGATCATGACCTGAGCTGAAGGCAGATGCTCAACCACTGAGCCCTCCAGGTGTCCCAGCTTTATTTCTTTAACATTTTTTTTCTTGCATTGAACTAATTAGCCTGTCTTGCTGTGACTAAGCCATTGGCTTTTAGTAAATTGACTTTATTAAACTTACAGTTTCCTTATATAAAAATTGGGATAGTGATTATACTTAATTCCTGCAGCTGCTATAAAGGTGAAATAAATATGTCTGTTAATGAGCTTATCCTGGGGTTACTGAAACTCAGGTTCGGCTGCCTGTCTCTAGAAAAGCCATTACTCAAGAGATGAGTTTTCACTGGAAAGAAATACAAGCTTTTCTAAGGAAGCTGGTAACCTGGGGGAGAAGGTGGACTCTTATCCAAAGGCCAATTCCAAGCTTTCTCTCTGGCCCAGGGAATTTTAAAGGGATTAAGGGCAGTTAATCAGTAAGGGGAATGCAGTGGTCATAATATTTCTTGCTTATGTACAGACTAGATGGTGCCAGTGACAGATGTTATCCCAGTGCTGGGAAGTTATACAAGGGAGTATGGTCCCTTAGTGCCCAGGGATTCTGTAAGGGGTCTGGTTTTTGTTTGGTGGTATGCCAAAATTCTCTGTTCTTTTTAGGAAAGAATACACAAAGTATAGATATATAAAGAAAGGTTGGTTAATCCATCATGTGGGCTAAGGTTATTTGCTAAAGTTTAAAGGCGTCTAGATTGCCTGGAGGGGCTCAGGTGGCTTCACTGGGTCTCGGCAGAAAGCAATTAGTTAATGTTAGCTATTTTTATTACCTTTCTATTTCCTTAGCAAATAACAAACAGGCTAGGGTAGTGTATAAATCACACATATAAAAAGTATACATGAATGAGGCATTATATTCAATGATGTGGAATAGTGAGAGAATTTAGGTTTTGAGAAGAATTCAAAATAACTGAGAGGTATGCTAGAATTTGACAAAGTGAATGAGGATAAACTAAAGAAAATTTACAAATATTGTAAGGAGTCCAGATGAAGGTAAAAAAAAAAAATATATATATATATAATTTCACAACCAATTTTTTTTAGCTCCTTTTACTAATACCTATCAATTTGAAAACAAATGAAAAGCAGTCAAATGATACAGTTTCCTGGATTTGGGGAATGAGGAAAGCATACCAAAAGAAAGTTGGTAAAACACAAAGAATATGACTGGTTTGGGGTCTAAGCTGAGTAAACACTCAACTGAAATCCTAAGGTGGTGAGCTAGGGCAGTGGGTCATTTTATTTATTATTTCTTATTCTTTGGCAATACTAAATCTTTCTATAGGATATTCTTTCCTTTAGTTAAAACAAAGCTAACACACAAGATTAGAAAATTAAACTTAACCCATTTTTTTTAAATCAGTTTCCCTCTTCAGGAGGTTATTTGAATTGAGAAATAATTGTCAAGAAATGGCAGGACTTTACTACAAATTTCCCTAAATTGATAGTGGGATAGGTAACTACATACAGACCACTGCTATCCAATGTGACCATGGGCTGCAGAGTCCTTTTGACTTGGGGGGAAAAAAACCCAGTAAATTTGTTATGGGATGATTATTCAAAGGAGCAGGTCCAAGGGGATAGCATAGACCATAAGGGAGAGTTACAAATGACTCAGTGAAAATCAAAACATGATTGAATATGCTGATACATTTTAGTGAGTGATGACTCCTTTAGCTATAACATTTGAACTAAAATACCCATTTATACATTTGACATATTAATTAAATTAAGTGTTTAAAAAAAAAAGATCTAATGTTGTATCAAACAGCACAGTACCTGGCACATAGTAAGTGCAAAATAAATTTTTTGTTATCACATGATTTAAAGTCAACCTTGAAGTTGAAATTTTCCATTTATCCTAGGCAAGATAATTTACAACTTGTTCTCCCCAGAGGCTTAAAATCCAATTACATCATACAGATCATTAAAAGTCACACATGGTGTCCTAAAGGGATAGAGAGTTGGAGTGTAATGACAATTACTCCCATTAAAAGTGCATATGAATGGGGAGGCTGGGTTACCTGTGTTTCCTTTGCTTTTCCCATCGGAATATGCCTTATGTAATCCATCAATCAGGAGAATTAATGGTGTGACTAGCAATTCAGGCCATACGGAGATAATCAAGGCATCATAAATCGTGTTAGAGCAAATAAAGCCTGCAAAATGGGACTGCTAGCACAGCAATCAAATTTCAAAACTGCCTGCCTGCACTAGAAACTGCGTCGATAATGAAGAGCAAAGGTGAACAGAGAAAATGTCAGCTAGGAAAGAGTATACCAACTCTTAGGAATAGAGGACAGAACAGATTTTGAGGGTCTTCTGGGAGTAAGACACCTTTAAACAAAAGGTCTGTGTAACCCCACTCCTCCTCACTGCTCAATGCCTTTAGCTGTATCTAGTGAAAATGCCTGTATTCAGGCTTTTACCACATTTGGTAGCATTTACCTCATTCTTCTGTGCCCCTTCTGGGCACCTATCTTACAGCCATTCTCCTTGTTCTTTGTTGCACCCTCACTAAGGAGATTGCAATTTCAGATGTGTGACTTCCCAGCCTGGCATACTCATCCATATGGGTTTGCAACCAAAGCCTGGACAAAGGATTCGAAAGGAATTCTGCTCAAGATTTCCGGAGAGAGTTACCTTTCCTGATAAAAACACAGTCACTCCCTTCCTGTCTATCCTGGGATATTGCTGTGAACGCACATACTGTCTGGGGCACTTGCAGTTATCTTGAAACTAATGAAAGGGCCAAATTATAAGCAGAGGCTAGAGAAGAGGGAAGAGACTGGGATTTGATTTCCTCACTGATCTGTTAAACTGCCCCTAGAGGCACCCAACTTCAGCTTCCTTGTGATCTGAGTAAAGAAAGGTTCTGGTCCTTTAAGCCAATGCTTCTCAAACTTTGCATACAAATGACTTGAGGATCTGTTGCCTTTAAGTTTGTCATTCAGGAGGGTCTGGGTGATGCCTGAGAGAGTCTGCATTTCTTTCTTTCTTTTAGTTTCTTTCTTTTAGTTTCTCATTCATTCATTCATTCATTCATTTGAAGAGCGGGGAGGGGGAGCACAAAAGCACAAGCAGGGTGAGGGAGAAGCAGACTCCTCACTGATCAGGGAGCTGGATGCAGGGCTTGATCTAGGATGAGCCAAAGGCAGCCACATAATGAACTGAGCCGCCCAGGCACCCCAAGACTCTATTTCTAACAAACCTCTGATTCCCAAATTGCCCACATACTGGGTCATAAGTATTTAAGCCACCTCTAAGTTAGTGTTGAATTACTTGAAATCAGATGCATACTAAGTGGCAACACTGAATAGTGAGGGGTTTGAAAATGTAATCCAATCTGAAGATAAGCATGATGAACTTTAAGAATTTACCGGCTAAAAAAATTCATAGATAGGATTATCAACATGTGAAGGCTTTGAGTTCATATGGTCTGTGTTCAAATCCTGGTTCTGTCATTTACAAGCAGTGTGACCCCTGGAAAATTGTTTAACCTCTCTGAATCTTGATCTCATCAGAGAACAATGTCTCACATGGTTGGTCTGAGCATTTGCTGATTATGTGACAAAAAGCCTAGATACTGAACATATGTGAGCTGTTCTTCTATTAATGATTTTGGACTTCTGTATTGTTAAGCTTCACTCATGCCAAAGATTACTTAGATAAAATGGTGCTAAGTCTGATAGACAACAGATTGTTTTAATCAGCCCAGAGGCTTTCCTTCTACCCAAGCTGCTGTATCAAAAGCCTTCCGTACTTGTTATCAGATTGTCTTAAACTTAATTGTAAGTCTAAACAAAAAATCAAAATTGTACTTTGATATGACCTCTTTTTTTTTTTTAATCTGCCTGTCTTTGATGAGAAAGGAGATTTTTTTTTAATCTCTCTTCCAAATTGCTGGAATTTTGCCAAATGAAATGACTGTCCTTAGTAGATTTGATCAGTGGTAAAAAAAAAAAAAAAATCTATTTCCTATAGTGATAGAAAAGTGGGAGGTAATTCAATTTTCCTAAGTCAGGTTGCAAGTATTATTGTGGATGCCAGTTAAGGCTCTAAATGTTGCAACGTGCTTTCTGGATTTTAATGTTTGAAGATTAGGTGGAGTTTTCATGCTCAAAAACCTGGGTGCTTTGATCAACACATTTTAAATGCCTGTTGGAATGATTTTGGGATGTTCCTGGCTTAATGTCAGAGCAAGGGATTTTACTAATGATATGCTAGGCATATAGACATTGTCTTCTAGGCAAAGGTTTCCATGGATGGGAATAATTCTTGCATATCTCCAATCTAAAATAAAGTGTATTTTAATATTACATAAGTCCTCTTGATGTCAGGGAATCCATGTAGCTTCAATTATGGCTACAGTGGAACACTAGCCTATCATTTACCTTTCAGTATATTTGCTATCCAATCATTCTCAAAAATATCTGAACTGTATATTTAAATAATCAAAATCCTTTCTTAGATGAAACCTCTCCTACTTCAAGAGTCCTTTAAAGCAGAATGGCTGAGAACAGGGGCTTCTCAGATGGCTAGAGCTAAGTTTTAGGCTACTCATTCATTAGTTATGTAAATGTGAACACTTTACATATTCCTCTGAGACTCCATTTTCCTATTTGTAAAAAAGGGTATCATTTTACATCAGGGGGTGTTGAGTAGTTTAATTTGACAATGAAAGTAGAGCACTTAGTACATGCTTGGTGTTTCATAAGCATCCAGGAAATTTTAGGTAAAAACAGCTTATTCTTAACTGAAAAGGAAGCACTTCATTATTCTGATTTTACTTGTTCATTCTATAGTATTCACAGTGGTAAAATCTTGTGGGCAGAAAGGTTTCCCCACAAAGGGCCTGTTGCATGTGTATTTTATGTCGAGAAACGATTCAAGGACCACACAGAACATATAGTCAACTGCTCCTGTCTTCCATTAACTGGACTTCAGTGTGGGTTATTAACATCCTCTTGTAGACTTGGAATGTTTAAATGATGTGTGTTGGTTCCAGTAGAGAGGTAACATGATGTCAGAGAATCCTCAGAACAGAAAGTAAAAGAGCGTGCAGCTGAGGGCTCAGGTTTTATTTATGCACTGCTGGTTGCTGTGCGATGTGAAGATGGTGAAAGCATTTGAGGAGCGACGCAAGAGGTATTTCATACATGATTCTTTATATAAGCTGTGTGCCCTCAGTGACCTTTGAACTTGAGAGCAATTCAGTCCTAGATTCTTCTGTTTCAGCGCCTACCATTTGAAGACAGCAGCTTCAATAATTCCCTGTATGGTAAAGACCAATGATCCAGTCACCTACCTCATCCTGGTAGAACTACAACTGGAATGTGCACAACCCTCAAAGGGAATTTCTATACTAAATATTCAATCAGAAAAGACTTTCTCAGGGTGAACTGAGACCCTTAAGTGTGTGTGTGTGTGTGTGTGTTTGGTTTTGAGACCCAGGTTTTGAAGAGCATCTTCTTTATTTCCCAGGAAACTCAGACAGATCCTATGGTCTCCCTAGTCTCTATCTGTTGAATTGGAGACTTCAATGGAGGCAATGAACATTAAAAAAAAAAAAAAAAGGAAACAACTCTTTCCTCTTTTAAAATAGTTTCAACAGGTTATGTGTTTATGGTTGCTTTGATACTGCTTACCTGTTTTATAGAATTTTTTGAGTTCTTTTTAAACTTTAAAGGGCAAATCACACTTGAAAAGCTTGCTACTGGGGTTCTAGGAAAACCTTAGAATGCACAAATCCATGTGAAATAGTTGGATTACAACCAAAGGCAAGTGTATAAAGGAGAAAGTTCAGTTACATGATTCCTTTAATAGCTGGTGTCTGTGTTGGTGACCATTCCCTTTTCTAAAGTGGCCCAGTGATTAAAACTCACAAGAATCATGGAGATGAAAAATGTCCACCTTCCTATTAAACAGTATGTCTTCATTTGAGGTCCATTTAGCCTTTAAGGTGAAAGTGGGTTCCAGACAAATGTCTTTCGCATTAGAAACTGTATTAAATTAATTGAAAAATAAACATTGATAATAGTAATAAAACAAGAGAAATGGTAAACAGTAAAAGGTAAATACTTTTAAAATGTTGCTCAAATAGACATTCAATAAAACCACATCTTTCAGACAACATAATTATTTGCATCATAAAAAACTCTAGTGGTTGAAATTTAAAATATTGATTAAAAAGCTTCAGTTGGACTTCAAATCAGCCTAAAAAGAAATTTCCATCTTAATAAAATAGGCAAAACTTTCCTTTTAAACATTAAACTTATTTTTTTAAAAATGTGTTTATTATTCTTGAAAAAAGACCTGATATGGGTCTCTCAGAAAAGTGAGCCTTTCCCATTTTAAACTGAATCCAGCAGAGCAATGAAGACACAATTCCAAAGCATCCAGAAGAAAAGTTGAATATCCAAAAAACAATATATATGCTTCCAAATACTCAGATTTTGGGGTTGATCCGTCAAGAAAATGGGAGTTACTGAACAGTTCTGTGACATTTTTAAGCTTCCTCCTGGTGTTCTCATGTCATGATAATCCAGTCTGTCCTGAGGAATTTGAGAGAAACCACAAAAACACGGTACACTGCCTAGCTTGATCTAAACTTCTAAGCTTGGTTACACTTTCAGACATCTTCTGGAAGATCACTTAAGTCACCAAAGTGATTTTAGTCACCAAATTTAATATTCTCATGACTTAAATTTGACTTCATACAGTCAAGTTTATTTTATACTCTCGGTTACTTACTACTGCAAGTCAATACAGCACAGGAATTAATGCATTTGTGCCTTCAACTCAAATTAAATAGGAAACACTGCTGTTTGTGAACTTTTTGGCTGATGAATAAAAAATATTTCATTTCTAATTCTCACCAGAAGGATTTAAATTAAACAGTAACAGATGAAGTGGGCAGGCATAGAATACTAAATAGGAACTGGCAAATGAAATAATCCAGCTCTTTGCTTTTACAATGAAAATGAGAATTGATTCTGCATTGAGAGAGAGAGAAGTAAAAGGACCAAGTGTTTAAAAAAAAAGCCTTCTCCCCCAAAAGAGCAAAATAGCACTCAGTGGCATTGCATTGTTAACAAAATTTCTTTATCAGAAACTATAATTTAATATTTAAGTATCTAATTTACATGTGACAAGGTATCATATTCAAAAAATTAAATTGCAACTAGAAAACTATTAACCACTAAAAACGATACCAAACACAACCCAAACATTTATAGGAAAGCAATAGCTAGAATCTGAACTGGAAAAAAGGTTTCATCATTTTTGGCTCATTAAACAAAGCATCCGTTATAGCCTGTAAAAGAGCATCTCTTCTAATTCATTAGAAGTTTATCCTTTGTAGCATGAATAACATGTTAAGATAGATTTATTGACTGTATATGCACACGTGTGTTGATTTAAAGATACTGTATCTACTGATAACTGGCTGAACTCTGGAAGGTGCTGAAATCCATATTTCTACAAGACCTTGGACCCATTTAATAATGTCTTTTTATAAACAAATTACATAAAATACTCTGTTTTTTATTAACTGAATATTTTCTTAAGCATAATAATAGACAAGGAATTGCACTTATTGTAAAGATACAGTGAAGTGTTAGGTTGCAGCTCAGCCATCAAAGATCAGGGATGTGATACTGGATAAGTGTGCATCATATGCAAAGATGATGGTGGCCACTGAAATTAAAATGAGAGCAACTAGTTACAGAACAAATTGGGGGTGGGGATAACAGAAGAAAACATGCACTACTTCTACTTTAATGCAAAACGAATTTCTCCCAGGAAACCAACCCTTTGACCTTCCTTACACAAAGAAACAGGTTCTGCACCCTTGGCAACACAGTAGACTTGGACATCTGTATGCAAATTCTAGTTCATTGTCTCTGAGTGTGCTGTTCCAGTGTCATCTCCTTCAGCTGCCCTTGAAATTCTAGAGCATGTACAATATTACAGTCTCTTGGTTAGGTTTCATTGAGCCTCAATATCCCCTTCAGTTCTATATAAATAGGGTCCATTATTCATCTTCTTCTGGTTCCTGTGGTAACACAGGGATTTCTTCCTTTAAACAATCACTGAAGAATCTGAGGATTGTGCTGTAGAGATGATACTTGCTCTTCTCAGATATGTTATGACCTTCATCTGGGTAGACCTAAGATATTGAGGGGGGAGGGAGATTTGAAGTTACCAAAGCAGATACTGTCCCTCTAGAATTCATTTGTTTAGTCCCAGTGGCAATAAAACTTTGGCAAGTAATCATCAGACCAACATCTAACCTAATATAACTCTGGAGTTTTTATGCCAAAGTTTCCACTCTTTTTAAAGTTACAACCCTTTGATTGTCAACAATTGAGACAAAATATAGTTTTTTTATGTATTTAAATTAGAGCTCATTGGTCAAAGAAAGTAGAGCTTTCTATGTTCATGTTGGCTAGAAAAGCATTAACACTCCGTTTCTTCCTGACTGTAGGGCCCTGACCTTCCTTTGCTGAGAGCTATTTTAGAAAACGGATTGTAAATTCTGTGTTTTGTATGTAAATCATCTTCCAGTTTTACAGTTTAGGAAATGCCTTTCTCAAGCACTGAAACACCATCTCTGTGAAATGTAAATATTAATGTAAATATTAAAAGGGATAGCAGCCCTCTCCCTGTGGGAGGGTAGAACCCTTGTTCCACGTTGTAAAACTACCTCCTGTCATAAACAGTGTACTTTTCCTTTTGGTAAAGTGAAGATGGCCTGTGAGTCCCTCCACCCCAGTTACTAAAAACTCTCCAGCCCTATGTTTCAACAGAGTTTAGTTTCTCTCCCCTATTGCAGTAGTCTTAAACAAAGCCTTCCTTGACTAACCTTGTCCCATATATTTTTTCTTTTTATCCTGTCCCTTCTAATATAAATGACAATACTTTTTCTAAAATCACAAATATAAATATTTGTCAATTCCTAGGTATAAAGTTTTTATTTCTTTATTTTTTTTCTTTTAATTTGTATTTTTTACTATTAATAAGACATCACTTTTACTGATTTTTTATTTTTTTATTTTTTATTTTTTTTTTGATTTTTTATTTTTAAAAAATTTTTTTAACTAGTTTAATCCCAGTTAATATACAGTGTTATATTAGTTTCAGATGCACAACACTAATTGAACAATTACATACAAAAAATATGGAACATTTCACAGATTTGAGTGTCATCCTTGCACAGGAGCCATGCTAATCTTCTGTTTCATTCCAATTTTAGTATATGTGTGAGAACCTGGGGATATAGTTTTTAAACAGTGCCTCAATGATCTAAGTAAAGCCTTCTGCTTCCTCACATTGTTTGTGGCCTGATCTGTCATCTATTTATCTCTAATCATTTTCTTTCATCATCCTAACCTTGGTACCTGGGCTTAACAGATATGTTGAACCACTTTTATTTCTTTCAAATGCTGAAAAATTAAAATTGCCTTTTTATTTTCCTCTCCTTTCTGTGACTCCTCCCTGAGTGAAAGTCCTCAAAGGTGTAAAGTCTGTTTACCCACCTATCACTGTGACCACTATGAAGCAAGTCTCTGGTACTATTCACTACATGTGGTTGGATGCGCAGATGTTAAGTGTTTTTCTCTCTCCTTTTTTCTCAAGATCTCCTCAAACTACTTTTTTCCCTACCTTTTATGATAATGGTAATAGAAAATGAGGAAAAAAAGGGACTAGAAGGGAAGTAGAACATGACTCCTTTAAAACAATTCATTATTAGCGATAGAAATAAAAGCCTGAGAAGAAAAAGACATTCTTGAAAGTTTTTGCAATTTACTTGTAAAGCCTGAGCTGATCTACCTTCTCAGCATAATTAGGAATCTTTGGTACCTAAAAATCACTGTTAAAAAACAATAGCATGGGGGATGGAACAGTACAGAAGCTGTATTCTGTATCTCACAACTGAAAAAGCAAGGTAGGAAACATAGTCTTGTGATAAAGTGACTTACCTGCATAGTATAATTCACTCCAGCTTTTATTAGATGTTTGATTAATTCTGCTGAATGCTGGAAATGGACTTTTGCTGCAAGAAATTAAATTCTATTACTTGATAGGAATGCATTTATTAGGATCAGAACTTTTTTATATCATTTTTTCAAGGAGATTAAGTATTATACTTTGCATACATTTCACATTTAAAAGACGGATACCTGTCATTAACTTTTGAAAATTGGTAAGATACATGCAGATAAAACTTCAAGTTTTACAAAAAAATATATACATTACAAAAAAAACAAACAGGAGCTACTAAGGCTTTACTTATAATACAGGATAGTCTTTAAGTTTTATTATTTCTAATTGTTCACAATACGTCATACAATTTTAATGCAGTGAATGCCTACCTTCATAGTTATATAGCAAACCATCTTTCTGTTCCTTTCTGAGGATCTACTGGGGCCCAGTCTCAGTTAGATACACTGTTTTCATTCATTCATTCATTCATTTATTCATTTATTTATTTATTTATTTATTTATTTATTATTTATTTATTTATTTTTCACTGTTTTCCTTTAAATTAGAAAAAACTATACCATGTTCAGAAATTAGAGTCTACATCTCATTAGCCAAGGGTTCAGTTTTTAATGTGGATCATATTGGTTTCTCCTGTTTCTTTCTAGCTTCCATCTCTGCCTGAACCTGATCCAAACCTCTGAAATATGCATCACGGTAGACCGGGGTTGTGTAGAACTGCCCTAAGTAGCTACGGATATTTGGATGATTCATTCAGATCTATTTGAACAGCAATTTGCTCATATGCTGCCTGGCTATTTATGCCTATACTTTGTGCATCTTCAAACTTCTGTAAATCACTCTTAAGCTAACTTTTTTTAAGTGTCTTTGTCAAACTAGGTCAGTCTTGACAATAGTTTCGGCTTCTTTGTCATTCTGATTCTATGATATTGGTTAATCTTATCACATAGAAGACAAAATATTCCAAAAGATCATTTAATCTTTTCAACATCTACCCAAGATCTTTCCAGCATCTTCCTATTACACTTAATGGGAGTATTACCAGGTACTTCTAAATGAGTTTGCAAATTGCTCAGTAAATGTAAGTTAGGAGAAATGCTGATAAATGGGGGCAATGACTAAAGTAAAATGTTATCGAAAAAGTCTGAAAAGGATTCCGTCATTTCTCTGCACAGATGCAGCTGAAAAGATTAATGTACAAAGGTACAGTTGGATATTTTTCTGTTTAGTTTCTGGTGTGAAGCCTGTTAATATTTTTCATTTGTCCATTTCCTAAAACAGAGACATTAAGGATCCTATTGTCTTAGTGAACTAATTTGCTAGTAGTTCCTGAGATTGATATTAATAATGGTAGTATTATAATGTGATTGAGCACCTATAATCTGCCAGGCCCATATGAGGTGTGTGGAGGTGTGTGCATGTATTTGTGTATGTCTCTGCTTTTCCTTTGAAGTGACCAATGCTGAACCCCTGCTTCCATTTTACCAGAGAGTGAAAAACTAGGTCTATGACGAAGTGAGATTGGAAGAACATGACTTACCTTAACAGCTGCAACATATTGACAGAGGAATTTGAATACCACTAATATATTCTAGGGTAATGGCCAGACCTGAAATAATTTAACCCCAAATTTATTCTTACAATTGAAGCTTAAGAGCACAATGAAAAAGAACCTTCATGCCAGATTCCAGTGCCCATTCCATGAATTAGCAGTTGTGTGATTTTTTGGCAAGTTATATAAATTCTGTAGTATTTATTTTCCCAGTCAGTTAAATAAGAGTAATAACACCTGCTGCACAATACTTCTGTGAAAAACAGCTAATATAACATTAAAATCTTTTGGCATGTTTTTGAAATATACTCAGCACTTAATTTCTTTTTGTTACTAGTAATATACATGTAAGATCTTAATACCTTAGGACAAAATTCTAATGTCGGTCAAAATGTTTGTCTTTATATATGTTTCATCCAACATGGGTATGGCATCATCTAAGTATTTTTTTTTTAATTTTATAATAGTTGTAGCTTTTCAAAAAATGTTGCAAAGGCAGTACAGGGAGTTCATGTAGATCCCTTACTCAGTTCCCCTTATAGTTCATATCTCACATTATCATGGTCCATTTGTTACAACTAAGAAACATTTAAATATGACTCCTTAACCTCTTCTGATCGAGGAGAAATTTTCAGACTTTTTTTGATAACCTTGACAGTTCTAATGAATTATGGGTTACAATGTTCCTCATTTGCATTTGTCTTATGTTTTTCTCATGGGAAGAGTGAGGTTATAGGTTTTTGGGAGAAGACCATAGAGAGAGGGAGTGTCATTCTCATAAAGTGATATTAAGGGTGCATACCATCAACATGACTTGTCACTGTTAATGTTAACCTTGACCACCTGGCTGAGATGGTATTTATTGTAAAAGTATTCTTTTTTTCCCTTTTCCATACAGTACTCTTTAGAAGCAAATTACAAAGAGCAACCCTTTCTGAAAGAGTAAGAAGAAAGATAAGCTTTGCCTCCATAAGGGAGTTATACCTACATAAATTTGGAATTCTACCTAAGAGTGGTTTTTGTCTCTTCTCCCCCATTTATTTACCCATTTAGTCAAATACACACGTGCGCACACACACACATATACAGTGCATCTAAACTCTAATCATGACCTGGCATGTTTTAAAGTTAAGTTAAAGAGCTGATACAACCTTTGCTATAAGACCTTTTTATTGGGATGCCTGGTGGCTCAGCGGTTGAGCAGCTGCCTTTGGCTCATGGTGTGATCCTGGGGTCTGGGACTGAGTCCCACATCAGGCTCCCCGCACGGAGCCTGCTTCTCCCTCTGCCTATGTTTGTCTGTCTGTCTGTTTCTCATGAATAAATAAATAAGTCTTTAAAAAAAAAGACCTTTTTAGTGATAGTCTCTGTAAAATGGGGTGAAACTACTGAGGCAGGACAAGATGGACCAACAAAAAGTAGTTCGATATTAGGAAATACTGTTTCAAGGCTTTGACTCTCTGCTCACTAGCCAAGATAGCCTTGGTTAAATCAGTTTCCTCCTTGAAATTGATTTTTCTCATCTGTGAATGGGGCTATAAATATGCATCCCTCTATTGTAAAGTATCACATATATATATATATATTTTTTTAAATTTTTTTTAAATTTATTTATGATAGGCACACAGTGAGAGAGAGAGGCAGAGACACAGGCAGAGGGAGAAGCAGGCTCCATGCACCGGGAGCCTGACGTGGGATTCGATCCCGCATCTCCAGGATCACGCCCTGGGCCAAAGGGCAGGCGCTAAACCGCTGCGCCACCCAGGGATCCCTATAATATATACTAATGTGATATATATATATATATTATATAATATATATAATTTATATATATAAAAACCCTTTGACCCCTAAACACTTCAAAGTGAATATATAAAATTATATTTATAACTAGTAATATCAATCACATCCATCTCCAATGTTTAAAGTGATGAAAAAAGGAGAAGTGATATAAATATGCATTTTAAAAAGTTTTTGTTTTAACTGTGAGTTATCCTATTAGAATTTTATCTCTGTGCTGGCATCTTTTTGCTGTCCTGATGTTTTCTCAGTTTGTTTAGATTTACAGTGTGCTGAATAACACCATAGTGGTAGTCAGTAGCCATATGTAGTTATTAGAATTTTAATTAATTACAATTAAACAATTTAAAATTCAGTTCCTGCTCATATTAAACACATTTCCAGTACTCAAGAGCCATATGTGGCTGGTGGTTAGTGTTCCACAGCACAAATACAGAACATCTCCATCATCCCAGAAAGTTTTATTGGATGGTGTTGCCATCGAGGCTCACAACTTCTTTCCTCTTAGTCGTCCTGACCTCCTCCTCCTTACTTTCTGTCGCATGTCAGATTTCTTGTGCCACTATCCTCTGCTATCTTCTTCAAAAAGTTTACAGGGCCTCTTGTCGAGTTCTTAGATGTAACCCCTTTGTTCAAGGTTAGAACCCATCAAACAGCAGCAGCAAATACAATACTTACTGTCAGCAGTCCCATGAATTATTAATATATTTTCTTCTTTGAAGCCGTGAATATTATGTAGCACACTGGATGCCTATAAAGGAAAGCATAAATATCTATATGTATGAATATAAATCTACCTATATTTGCAATTTAACTGAATTTTTAGAATATTCTCTTCTTTCTTCATTATTTTAAATGTGTTACCTGGTATGTACTTTCTTCCCTAGATGGCATACCAAGGTATCTTTCAGAGAATGCTGAGGCTGTGACCCAAGAAAACAGAAATTTAAGGATAAACTAAAAACCATTTGACTAGCATTATTTAATTTCTACATTTCATATTTAATTGCCATGCTCCAGTAAAACTGATTGAATCAGGGGGGTGATAAACAGCTGAAAACATCTCTGATAGCACATAATAAATGAGCTCAATTGAGTTCCTCGGATTTTCTTTTTTACAAATCAATATATTAAGTCAATCTATAGGAAGTACTCACCGTACAACTTCAAGTCTGTGATGGGTGCAATCACTGATCCACATTTAAAAAGCTTTTCATCTGATTTTAATATCATTGATGCAATATAGCCACCATATCCCTGGCAAAATTAAAAAAAATATATATATAGCGAGAGTATATCAGTTATCTTTAGAGGTATTTTTAGCTTTTGATCACTGTTTGGTAATATACATAACAGAATGTCTTATAATGTCGCAGATATGAGAAAAGAATACACGAAGATCACTTTGTATAAATGAAAATTTTGAATCTAAATTTTTATAAAACAATAAGTTTATGTAAAATATAAAATTAATTATATATTGCCAGTGTCCAGTGTTTGCTCTTTGATTTCATGTAGTATATCTGGGAACGACTCCAAATAACTCAAAGCTAGGGAAATATAGCACTTATTAAATCATATATCATTTCAACAAATCACACACACACACACAGATTTAGTGAAATATTTAATAATGATGGTTACGTAGAATTAGGAAAGTAGAATTAAATATTTGAACTCTTGTCATCGAGTGGTGCCTGGATAGCTCAGTCAGTTGAGCATCTGCCTTTGGCTTGGGTCATGAGCTCAGGGTCCTGAGATATTGCCCCACATCAGGCTCCCGCTCAGCAGGGAATCTGCTTCTCCCTCACCCTCTCCCTCTTACTCCTCCCCCCCCACCCCGTTCATGCTCTGTATCTCTCAAATGAATAAATATTAATATAAATAAGTAAAATCTATCATCGCAAATATAGATTCTGCTTTCAGTTCTATGCCTTTTTTTAAGATTTTGTTTATTCATGAGACAGAGAGAGGCAAAGACATAGTAGAGGGAGAAGCAGGCTTCACGCAGGGAACCCAATGTGGGACTCGATCCCAGGACTCTGGGATCACGCCCTGAGCTAAAGGCAGACACTCAACTGCTGAGCCACGCAGGCATCCCAAGTTCTACACTCCTAAATATTTGAAGGAAATGAGCTTGGTAAATAATCTTGCTAGTTACATGAGTTGGATTATTATTTAATTTTAAATATCCTCTTGCAGTTCCTTTGAACTAAGTTAATTATGAATATTTAAAAAAAAATAAAGATGTCCATTTTTCTTTTGTAGCCCATGATTTGACCAAGAAAATTCCAGAGGAGATTTTAACAGTTTAATAGATTTAGGTTAAGGTAATGACCTACTGAGTTATATATTCATTTTAGAAATTTTTTAGCTATGCTGTGGGCAGTATTCTTCATCTTGTTGGACATCAGAGTATCCTGGGAGTTATTTAAAAAAAAAAAAAACAAAAACAAAAACAATGATCCAGGCCTTAGCCTCAGCTATTCTGATGCAATTGGTTCATGATGAGGTCTACTTTTGAAAGATTACCAAGAAGAGTTTAGTGTAGTCCACTGTGACAGGAATCTGTTAGTCTCACTAAATTCTTGAGATGAGAAATACAAATTTCATTTATCTTATTTGGAACATTATTTAAATAGGATGATTAACATCAAAGTCCCAAATGCAAAGATTACTTAAGCATCTGAGAGAACCTATGTAAAGAGTAGCAAAATATGCCACTTTTGCCTATTGATTATTTTGAGCTGTAGAGCTTTGAAAAAGAACAAATGCAAGGAAAGGCTTTCTCTGAACTCCTCTTATCTGTCTAAAGACAGACCCTCTGAAAGGAACTGTTGTCATAAACCCTCTTCCTGGGAATTTCATCAATGAGGGAAGATTTATTCTTGTCACTAGAAATCCACAACACACCTAGAAAGACCATCATAAACTATCACTCTTCCCATCTCTTCCTCTAAGGGTCCATTCATCTTTCCTAACAACCATTCAGTCTCCTATCCTAAAAGGCCTACATCCTGCCCTTCTTTCCCTATGAAGGTGGTATTTAAGCTTGAATTCTAAGCCCACCTCAGAGAGTTACTCTCTTTTTCCTGAGTATGTCTCATGCATGTATGTCAATAAACTTCTGTTTTTCTCTTGAATCTTTTATTCAAGGGTTCTCAGATAAGAGCTCAGAAGAGTAGGGGGAAAATTCTTCTTTTTTTTGCATATGTCAATTTTGTGCTAGAATATTTAGCTAGTACCCAGAAGCTTGAGCAAAGCTTCTCCACCAATTGGGAAAAAGAGGGAAATAATATTATTATAACAGATAAGGTACCACAGAGTGTCTTTACTCCTATCTTTTGAAAGATACAAAAATACCCTTAGGGCAGTAAAATTCAGAAGTATTAAGCTTAAAAGTGTTAAGGCATCTAAAGAAAGAAGTGGAGGAGAAAAAAATAGTATCTCTCCTTCTGAGTTCTTGGCTGAGATGCCTATAATAAAAGATTATCAAGAGAAAAAAATAGTTTATTAACATGTGTACCTCACATACACACAGGAAATACCTAGTGATGCTGAATAATAACTCCTGGAGGTCGCCCAAGCCAGCACCCCAAAAACCATCTTTAGCCAAAGACAAAGAGGTTGGAGGGAGCTCAGTTATGGGAAGTTACCAGGAAAAGAACTATAAACAAGGGTAAGGTTTGTTAGGGGGTGAGGTGGATTTAAGTCTGCTTTGGAGTCAGTTCCTTCTCTATTAATAAGAGTTTCTTTCTTTTTTTTTTTTTTTTTTTAAAGATTGTATTTATTCATGAGAGAAGCAGAGACCTAGGTAGAGGGAGAAGCACGCTCCCTGTGGGGAGCCCAGTGACTCAATCCCAGGACCCTGGGATCATGACCTGAGCCAAAGGCAGACGCTTAACCACTGAGCCACCCAGGTGCCCCCTAATAAGAGTTTCTTATGATTTAGAGTCAACCTTCTCATCCCAGTATAAGGAGGGAGACACAAATGGAGATTTATTTTATAAATGTAAATGTCTCTTACAAAAGAGTAATTTCTATTCTGTTTCCAAAGCTTCTCCTGTGTCTTAAAATAATCAGCTCAAAATGATCCTTATGCCAAAGAGGCGTATTCTAGGATGGCATATTCTGCTCCCCTCCAGAAGTATGCAGGGGTGGGGTGAGTTCTGCAAAGTAAGTAAGTAGCTATTATAGAGCAAAAGTATAGAGAGCCTCTAAAGATTCTGTCCCTAAAGAGAGCTTTTCCAGTGTATTGTTTCTTGTTCTTGGTCATGAAGGTATGACCAAGGTGTTGAAGCCAAGAGGTTTCACACATTTCCCATGGGGCAACACTGTTCCCACAGTGAGAAATGGTCATCTCAGTCGGTAACTTTTCTGGTTCTAATTCCACAATAGAATTAGAACAAATTTGATTATGATTCAGTTGTTTATATAACCTATTTTGAAAGAATAGCTGAATATTTCAATCCACAGAACAACTATACATCACAATTTAATAATATAAATTAATACATTGGTATTATTTTTTTTTTTTTAATCCTGTTTCGTGTAAGTCTCAGTATGATTATCTCTAGGAACTAAGTAGAATGGTGTCTTCCAACAGAGGGGCAGATTCTAGGTCAATACTTGAGAATTCATTCATATCACTTGGAGATGTTGTTAAATGCATATTATTTTAATTCAGTAGATCCTGAGTGGGGCCCAAGATGTTGCATTTTTAACAAACTCCCAGGGGATGCCTAGGCTGCTGTTCCATGTTTTGAATAATAAGTTTTTACAGTATAATAATATAACAAATATACCTACCCAAACCTCTCCCTAGCTTCAACCAGCATTCCCCAAACTAGTGGAGATTTAAATATATATATCAACGCTCTCAAAAATAATTTAGTTGTGGAGAATGGGCTGTGGAGCTTTCCAAGTAATTCTAAGGTGAATCTAGGGTTGTAAATCAATCTAGGGTTGCTGCAAAGGAGTTGCATTTTACTGTTTTTTTTTTAATATGAAAATTTGAGAATTAAGCTAAATAGTTTTTAAGAGTTACTGATAGCAAATCTGTTAAATAAAATTCTCTCTATAGTATTCAAAAACCTAATCCAAAATGTTGCTTTAATTTATTTCAGCAAAATAATTTTTTTTAAGATTTTATTTATTTATTCATGAGAGACAGAATGAGAGAGAGAGAGGCAGAGACACAGGCAGAAGGAGAAGTAGGCTCCATGCATGAAGCCTGATATAGGACTTGATCCCAGGACTCCAGGATCATGCCCCAGGCCAAAGGCAGGCACTAAACCACTGAGCCACCCAGGGATCCCCAGCAAAATAATTTCTACTTTTAAAATAAAATCAATACTGGGAGGCATTAGAATAAATTGAATTTTAATTGCCCACCTTCCTCTGTACCATTTTATATTTGCTCACATAATGCAAGAGTAGATCATAAAAAAGTTCTAAGAAACTATATCCTGGAAAAGGGTAGGAATCGGATGTAAGTTCTAAGTCGACACAAGATGGTGATTTTAATTTTCAGAACAACTCTGGTCTATCCGGAAGATACCAGAAACTGTGGGTCATCATATTGACTTAGTTGGAGGGTGTTTTTTATTTGATAAGATCAAAAATAGTTAATGGAATAGGTTGTTCTGGTCAATTGTGCAATCATTTTATTGGTTTCTCAGTGGTCACATTTTTCCATTCATTGATATCAACTTTTCATTTGCATAGCATTTTAACTTTACTTATACAATTTTAACAAATTTATCTGTTAATTTTTTTTTATTCAGTGGACCTAAAGTATAGAAATGTTTCCTGAGAATTTTTTATCTTAAAAAAGATATACCCATGATGAAAGAAACTGAATCCAATAGATAGATGGATTTAGAGGAGCCGGGGGTAGTGTCTACAGTAACCATTTTACTGAGAAATTACATTTTCATGCATCTTGTATTTTGAGATAATCGTTAAGTGACTTTTTTGAGTACTCTGAGAGTTAATGAATACAGTCAAAAACACTGACAGAACTGGAGAAAAAAAGTTCTTCCTAGCCTTAGACTTAAGACTCTTTGTGAACCACATCACTTATGGCACACAATGAATTAATGTAAAATAAAAATACTCTATATATCTCACTAGTAACACTATTTATTGCATTATTTTACATTAAATCTTTTTGTTTATTGTAATCATATGCATTTTATCACAGTTCTTACCATCCTGTCTTGATTTTTGTCCTTCATACTACATATATTAATAGCTTCAAACCTTAGAAATGACTGCCACTATCAAGCCTTATGTCAATTGAGAATATATAAAAGTATAATAATTACCTCTTTAAGTCAAATTTTAACAAGCTTCCATATTAATGTTTGTACTTTTTTTTTTTTTTACATTTCTCATATATTGATGTTTCTTGACTTCTAAAATTTCATAGTCCTAGGTCACATGATTTCCTAGTGAAATCTTCCCTGTTATACAAATGGAAATTGCTATCTCTTCTTTAATCTTGGGCACCCAATCTTACTCTCTGGTTAATATTCCTGAATTGTTCTATTACTGACATTTTACATACTTTCCTAATTTTTAAAATTTGTTTTTTATTTCTTTCGTCACTAAACTAGGAATTCAAAAAACTTGTGTATATATGTGATTGCCATATGTCCAGCACTTTCAAAAGTGGTAGGCACATAGTAGACATTTGATAAATGTGGAATTAATTTTATTCCCTATTGATGTAGCCTGATAATCACAGCAATATCAGTTCTCCATATAATGTTTATGGGTTTTCAATTTTGCCATCTATTCTCAATTCATGTAATTATATTTTTTTTAATAAAAGAAAATTTTCTAGTTTTCTTTAACTTTTAGATATAATTACTTGATGGAATGAACATTAATATTATTATACATTATGTGGGATTAGGTTGAGGTCTGGGGATAACTATATGAAATTTTTAAAAAAAGTACTACCTATCAGTACTGGTGGGAAATACCTAAGGCAGTAATGCAAGGGATTTCATAACTCAAATGAAAGAAATACTGCTGAAAATTAATAAGGTAGACATTCAAGTCAGTAATTAGGAACAAATGGTTTAAACAGTAGAAGAAAAAAATAAGGATAGTAAGTGGAGAAATTAGTGAAATAGAAAAGACAAATTGAGAACAACTAAGCCAAAATATGGTTCATTAAAAGAGAGGCATGGGGGAGAGGGGTAGAAGAGAGACAAGCAGGGAGAACAAGAGCAATTAAGAGAAAATGTCCTAGCAAAGGCAAAAAGGGACTAATAAACCAAACTAGGAGTCAAATAGCACATTACCCCCACTAATGAAATGATTAAACATATAGCAATATATACTATGCTTCAAAAACATAAAAATATATGAAACGGAAAAAAAAAAATCTTTTAAAAGTTCTAAAACTGACTCCAAAAGAAATGGAAAACTCTTAGTATTCTTGTCTTGATTAAATAAATTTAACATTACATTTTTCCAACAAAGGAAACAAAGCCTCCTATAGCTTTATAATCTGATGCCAAAAAAAGCATGAATCATAACTCCCCAGCCTATTTTATGAGTTTTGGATAACTTAGTTTGATACTGAAATTAAATAAGTATATTTTAAGAAAACAAACTATGAGATCTATGAAGTCTTGATGCTAATGGCATTCCTTTTTTTTTTTTGATCAGAAAGCCACGTTCTAAACTATAATTCAGTCACAGATATTCATTTTAATTTATTTAATTGAAATGGAATATTTTTCCATTTAAAATAAATCTAATTACATTTTACTTGTTTATATCCTATATCAGTCTTTTGTATATTTAGATTACCAGAATCAGTTACCTGAGGCTCATCAGCCCCCTTATAAAATGATAAATACAGGATTTTGAACTTTTAAAACTGAGGCCTAGAACTTTATTTTCTCCTGGTTATGGACCAAAATCTGACTTTGTGGTTAACATGAAGGACTTTCTAAGGTCTGTGCCCATACTTCTCTCACTGTTTTACCTGTCATTCCTTTATGTGAGCCTTAATTATAGTCAGTTACTTTATTCATGTTCTTCAACTATGCTTTTCCTACTGACATTGGGCATTACATGAAAGCCTTCTTGCTCTCTGCTTGTTGAATGACTTTTACCATCCAGGTATTCTCCATGAGGTATTTTACAACCTTCTGAATCTAAATTTCCATAGTAATGAATATTTGTTTAGCTCATTTGATCATTTTAGACTTATTTGTGTGTGGATAGAGTCTTAAAATATATAAGCCCTAAGTCTATTGTAAATTATTATATATATCAGGACCATTAAAGAGTAAAATGTTCTCCACTAGATGCACTTTTTTATGTGTGTGGTAAGAAACGCTTTATATTTACTAAGGTAACCACTTTTAGGTGCACAGTTCAATAGTGTCAGATGTATTCACATTATTGTGAAACAGATCTCTAGAACTTATTCAGCTTGCAATTGTGAAGTTCTATTACCTATTAAGCAACAAGCTTTCCTTTTCCCCTCTCCCTGGGCAACCACCATTCCACTCTGTCTTCATAAACTTCACTACTCTAGATATCTTATGTAAGTGGGGTCACAGTTTGTCCCTCTGTGATGGGTCCACTTCTCTGAGCACAGGGTCTTCAAGGTTCATCCATACTATAGCTTTTGAGAAGACTTTGGTGTATGTACTTGTTAATTTGTCTAGCATTTCCATTTCTTTGGAATGATCACTTTCTTAGACATTTCCATTTTTTCATTAAAAATCTTTATTGTTTGGGCTTTAATCTATGTATTTGTACTTATGTCAGAGGAACATTGTATTGATCTCTTGAGTGTTACTGAGAACAAGAATAAAGCAAAGACATGGTGCACTGCAGGTCTCTGAAGTCAGGGGAGAATGGCAGTGATTTGTGATGATTTACATTTTATTCTTTTGTTAAATGTCTTTTCATATACTTACTTGTCAGTGAACACCACTAAAATTTATACCCCAGTAAAATGATCAGTTATTCCTGTCATGTATCTCTGGTTCATTTATGGATAGTAAAACATCTTTTATGTTTAAATCCATGCACACCAATAATTTTACTTGTTTCTAAACTAAAATAATACTAGATCTCCTTCCTTTCATCTTAGTATCCATTATAGTGTCTAGCCCAGTGATAGGGATAAACTAGCAGCCTAGTAAGTATCTATATGGCGTCTCTTTCCCTACTGTGAAAATGATGTTTAACCTGACATAAAAATTATTGCAATGAAATATATCATGCAGAAAACACTAAAGACAGAATTATGCATATTGGTCATCTTTCCATTTCTAAGCCCTGTCAGTCTTCCCTAAGGCTATGGTACTTGATCCTTTTATAGAGACCACCCTGCCACAGGACGGTTGTAGGACTGGCTCCCTTTTGTTATTTAGGTATCAGCCTAAATACCATTTAATCCATGGGATCTCACTTGACTGCTTAATCCAATAACACTGACCCTTTTTAGAGTTAACTTTTGTCCACCTATTTTTTTATTTTTCTTTTAAGACTTATATGAAACTATGTTTTTCATTTATGTGTTTGTTTCTCCTTTCTAAAAGATAAGCTTTATGAAAACCTATTTTTTTGTTATTCATTATTGCTCTACTTCTAATACCAGGACCAATTAGATAATAAATAGTTGCTGGATTAATAAGTGACTGATGTACACATTATTAATTATAATATTACATTTTAAAGAATAGTACAGAGAGATTATAGTAAAATGAAGAAACTAGGCACAAATACAAACACATAATACAAGTTGTGTGTGTATATATATATGTACTTTATATACATAAAAAATACATAGAAACATTTCTTTTTCTTTTTTTTTTTTGAGACAACATTTCTATTTACCTTTCCAAAAATGCTTAATCTTTTGGAGTCAATGTATGGCTGTTTCAGTAAAAATCTGCAAGGAGAAAAATAACACTTATATTTTGAGTCAAATGCACATGGGAATTCATTCTTGGCACTCACACACATGCACACAAAGAAAACCAGACTTCCAACTAGAAATACTTTAGTGATTGGAGTTCTATTTATGTTGAAGGATCATATATTCCAAAACCTTGCTACTCAAAGTGATGGTCCAGTTGTTTGGATATCACCTGGCAGGTTGATACAAATGCAGAACTTGGGGCTCCATTTCAGACCTACTGACCTACATTTTGACAAATCCTAGTCAATTTCTGTGTATTGTTTTGAAGAACCTACTCGATTTTTTGGTCACTCATGCCACCGTGGGAATGGTATCTGTGAAGTTCAAGAATTGTAGTTAACTGGGAAGTAATAGACACTGTAGATTATTGTAAATAAATAATAGAGTGGTTTAATTAAGGTCTCTCCCATTTTTTAGGGTGGGAGGGGCAGAGAGAGAAGGAGAGGGAGTGAATCTTAAGCATACTTTAGGCCCAGCACGGAGGCCAATGCAGGGCTCGACTCCATGTCCCTGAAATCATGACCTGAACTGAAATCAAGAGTTGGATGCTTAACTGACTGAAATACCCAGACACCCCAAGGTCTCTCCCACTTTCATAAATTCAAAATAAATTTTCATTCTGGGGGTAGATATATGATAATTATTTTATATGGTGCTAAGAGTGAAAAATACTTGAAAAAATGATATAGTCTTTATGACTTAGAACTTTCCATTCAGTAAAGTAAAAATTTCTGAATTAGTATTAATGTATCATATACCTAGCTTCTGTCATTATAGGAAAAACAGGAAAATGTGCACCCACTTACTTCACAGCTGCTATTTGGTCCTTTACTTCCACTGAACCTAACCTTCGATGAATCTCCTGCAAAATTTTCAGGCCCTGGAATCCACTTCCTCTGCCATCAAATCGTGCCGTGATGACATTATCTGTGTCAACAAGTACTGAATCCCAGTCAATATGGAACTTATCTGTAACCAGCTGGCCTCCTGGTTCTTCATCCCTGTAAATACCAACACATTGGACCAAAACATGAGGCAAAACAATTGGCAATGTGGTAGAAATTTTAACTTTCACACTTAATATTTAAAAATTTTGGAAAAGACCTATGTGGGTTATTAAAATATCTGTTAATCCTTCATAATAAACCTGAAAATATAATGCTATTTTCCTTTGTAAAATTTCAAATGAAAAGTTCTCTAATGGGCTGAAAAAATGAAAAAAAAAAAAAAAAGATTTGAAGATGTTCTAAGAGATTATTTTAACCATTTTTTCAACTGAGAGAACTGAAGAAACATACATTCACTTTTCATAGGCATTTCCAAAGAATGATAATCAAGTTGACATACTGGACCACTTTATTGAATTTCTTCCAGACATTGTGTTTTAGAAATATCTTGCAGATGGTATGCAATGCCTAAAGGATCTGATAGAGATCAGAACCAGTTATGGAGACTTAATAATTGTTTAACAAGCATTAAAAAAGGCAACAGACCCAAAATGAAGTGTCTTTTATAAAATTCCTCCAAAACTTAATACCTAACCTAATTGCAATGTCATCCTCTCCCATGAGTGGAATTTTAAACCAATCGCTTTGAAATTTCCTGATCTGTACTAGTAAGGTAATCTACATGTTAAGACCCCCTCCCTCTCCCAGCCCCCAACTTCCCCCTTAAGGGAAAGTGACCTGGGCTGAAACAATCTTTTGTTTTCTTTTGCTAAAAGCCTTCTGTTCCATCCCATTTCTGCCTATAAAATCTTTCCATTTTTTACAAGTCCATGGAACTTCTATTTGCTGAATGGGATGCTGTCCAAATCACGAATCATTGAATAAAGTTAATTAGATATTTATATTACTCAGTTGAATTTTGTTTCTTAACACAAGGAATGAAAAGTCCTAAAGAATTTCTGACACCAAAGAAAATACATTAATATTCCCTGAATTTTTTTTTGTTTTTTGTTATTTGTTTTTTTTTTTTTTTTTGTGATGGTATTCTCACTAAAGAGAATTTAAGCATATATTGAGGAAAAATTACTTTGCATCACCAAAGTTAGCAAAAAAAAAAAAAAAGAAAAAGGAAAGAGAGATGCATATATTTGAAAAATTTGAAAGCTAGAAGTAAAAAAGGACACACAGGTTATAAAGCATGGACTTTGTCTCTCAAAGGATAGGGTATACAATCTTAAAAAGTCAAATTACAGTGGTACAATGGTATCCTCTTTTCTAGAATATAAAAATGCTAAGACAACAGCCTCTCATAAAATCAGATTTAGATCCAAACCTAGACATAGTTCAAACATGCATTTATTTGTCCTTGTGATAGATTTAAAGATCATCGAGCATGCAAGGTTCTGAGAAAATCTCTAGTTTTATTTGAGCTGCATACCAGAAATCTTCACCCTATTTACTCTCCTGTAAAGACACCAAATTCCCTTGGCTGCATTATGTAAATGTGTTGCTGAGAAGCACCAGTACATGCCAATACACAAAATAATCCTCATCAACGGGCTTTTAACATTATCAGATTTGCTAAAGAAAATAACTTCTAGGCAGCAAATAGAACTGAACAGATACAGAGGCTGTGTGAAACCCTTGAGTTAGGTAAAGGAGGAGGCAGGGAATGGGACAAAATATAGGACAACTAAAATTTACTGGATGCTGTTATTGGCTATGTTTTGTCTTTCAAAATCCATATGTTGAATCTCTAGTGCCTACTGCCTCAGAATGTGACTGTTTGGAGATAATGCCTTCCCAGTGGTCAGTTGAAATGAAGACATTAGGGTAGGCTGTGACCCATCTGACTGGTGTCCTTACAAGAGAAAATTGGGATACAACAGAGATCTTAAAGACCTGAACCATGCAGAAGAAAGATCCTGTGAAGAGGCAGCAAGAAGGAAATGAGCTGCAAGCCAAGGAGAGAGGTCTCAGAAGAAAAACACACCTACTGACACCTTGCTCTTAGACTTCTATTCTCCAGAACTGTGAGAAGATACATTTCTATTGTTTATGATAACCAACCCTGGTAAGCTAATACCAATGTCTTTTGTAGCTTAAGTACTTAAGATCTATTATTTTATTTACTCTTCACTACCTAGATTTATGTAACCTTTCTGGGGAATAAGTTGTCTTTTGTGTGGCTTATGAGTGTATTATTATTCCTGTACTATAAGTACACTGTGCCATCAAAGTGTCTTAGTCATGATCTCCCCCCATCCTCTAAATCACACAATTAATGGTGACCCCATGATCCAAATCTAAATCTGTATTGTCCTTCTGTGGTGTCTGTGATCTTTAGCTCTTGTAATTTTATTTTTTAATTTTAATTTTTTAGTTTTTGCAACATTACCTTTTTACCAGATTATTGCAAATTGTTACTACACATATGCACGTGCTTGTGCCTAGAATTCTAATCGCCTATTTCAGAACGAAGTGTGGAGTTGCTATTTTTTCCAGATTCACAGGTGACACTGATACAACTTGTCTGTCATTTGAGAAATATCATGAATCATTATGCCTGGCACATTATGCCTGAACACTGAAAATTCTGTTGAACTAATTCTTTTCAGGAAAAGTAGACTCATGTGAGGTTTAAAATGGAAGGACCTTTAAAAGCCTTTAGTTTATATAAAGATACTATATTTTGAAGCTTGGGGGATTTATTGCAAATATTAGAGAGTAAAACATGATCCACAGGGAATAGGTTATAATGATTAACTTCAGTTTTTAAGCTGAATAAAAATATGGCTATCTGAGTCACAGCTTTCCTCTGAACATGGATAGGCAAGACATTAAAACTCCAAGATTCAGTTTCCTTATCTTTAATGATGGCAAGATAGTCTTGTTTTCCTCAGCTTTGCATGCATTAAGTGACATAATATATTTGAAAATACTTTGTGAATTATAGTAAGCAATTTAAGACAGTTATTAAATTCATGAAACAATAGAAACTGTCACTATTCTTTTGTTTGTAGCCAGTGTTGCTTATTTTGAGCATATTTCCTTGCAGTTAGAAATGGAGAACTGAAGAAAAGCCTTGGACCAGTTGTCCAGAAATTAAACTGGGCAGTGTCTATGGATAAATGTATTGTCATGTCATATGAGATATTATGTCAGATGGACTTCTAATATAAAAAAAGTGTAATCCACAGATCCTTTGGAGTGATTATTAGAGTGTTGTCCATTATTAAGGCAGAATGTTCTAGCATAACACTGGTAGCAGCTCTAAGGTAACATTATAAAATGTTTTGTTGATGTAGAAGATATAATTTTCCAATGAACTTATTGTTCACAGCTATTTAATGAGTTCAAAGCTGAATTAAGTGTAGACAAAATGTTAATAATTCACAGATATTTTATGACATTTTAAAAATACAGTTTAAAAGCATGTCTTTCAAGCTTAATGATTAATAAATAGTTGTAGATTTTTAAAAACAAAAGCCTTCAATCTCTTACTAAGGCTTGCAAAACCCAGAGAAAACATAGAATTCTACACCTTTGGTATTTTCTCTAAAGGGCCATTTTTAACTTTTTAACCTGTCTTTACAAGTTTTCAGTGTTAGAATACACAATGATATCAGTGCATTACCAGCCAATGACTTTAACACATTTTTCCATCTAGTTGGGTTTGTTGTTCTATTTTGGTGCACGCTACAGTCATATCTATTTTAAGATGAGTTATGAAAGAATATGAATTGGTTATGTAGAATTGGCAAGCTTCAATTTATTTGATTCCTCTTTGACATTCTGAATGTCATCTTCATCTCTTAAAGCTCTAAGCGTTTATTATTTTTAAAAATTTTAATTCAAATACAGTTAACATACAGTGCTATATTAGTCTCAGGCATATAGTCATCTTCATCTTTTTTACTATGGTATTTTGTTTTACTCTCTCTGTTTCAGAAATTTCTGGGGGTCCATAGAAAGGAGGGTATTTCAAGGCTGAGAGTGGGGACATACAATTTTGTTGAAGGTTGTGGTAAAAGACAATTCCACCTGTTCTAAGCAGTGGAAAGACTGTAGCAACATGAAATGTGTATCTTATAACACAGACAGCAAAATTAAGACTGAACTTTTCTTAAGAATTAAGGTCTTAGAAGGCAGTCTTCATTTATTTCAAAATCTTCAGCACTAAGTATGTCTGTATGGAGAGAGAGTTCAGGATATGAGCATATAATAAAATATAGAAAAAAAAGATCAGTAAACACACAATATCCAAAAGGCCTTTAGAATGACAAACAATCTTTTAATTTTTTTTTTTATTTATTTATGATAGTCACACAGAGATAGAGAGAGAGGCAGAGACATAGGCAGAGGGAGAAGCAGGCTCCATGCACCGGGAGCCTGACGTGGGATTCGATCCCGGGTCTCCAGGATCGCGCCCTGGGCCAAAGGCAGGCGCCAAACCGCTGCGCCACCCAGGGATCCCCAACAATCTTTATGACTAACCAAAACACCATCATTACCAAAATTGAATTCAAGCGAACACCAGCTAAAGCGTGCAGACTACATGTTTGGTCATGTTCACAAATTGCTACTTAAATCCATGTAAAGAGAGCTGAAGACCTATGTTTTGGTCCTGACTTGGTTAGGATATGCTGAGTTACCCTGAGTAAATTATATGCTGTTTTTATTTTTATTTTTTTGTAATAAAATAGTTTTATGTTGTAAATAGTTAAGATCACCTGTAGTACACTTTAAGAAGTCTTTTCCTAACCAGTAAAACTTGGTTACAATAGATGGAAGGAAAATACTTTTGAATGAGTACACTTTCCTTGACTAATCTATTGCATGGCAAGATTTCTTTTCCTATGTGGTAGAACTTTAAAATTGCTATACTAGCAGCTGTGTATCTGTCCACTGGGGTGTGGAAGGGAAGGGGCATAGGGGACTTAGTCATCTGCTGGATGATTCAATAGAAGGTGAGTTTGACATAGGACATTTGCCTTAAACAATATTTGTCTTGCCTTCATCTGAAATTTATTTAATAGAAATTTATAGTTAGTGACGGTTTGGTTATAGCATTAAGTTTGACCTCTTTCAAGCAATACACGCATAGTGATACATACATTGGCTAAGAGCTTCTTCACCAATTCCTTCTTTTTCTCATTTTAAGATCCTTAGATTTCTTCTCATGGATGGATTGCCCTACAGACAGAACAGTAGGATGACTTTTCTCCTATATTTATTAACTACAATATGAGAAATAACATTTTTTTCCTGTCAGAGAACTATTTCTCATCCACATCCCTATCTATCTTCACTAGGAATATCACTTAATTTCTGCAACTTTATGATCCTGTGGTTTGTTTATAATATAATTTTTGGCTGAATATCTTTTTTCCCCCTGAGTTATAGGGAAGTATTTGATAGGTCTAGGTTATTTTTAGGCTTCTGCCTAGAGCCATTCTTATACTGGCAAAGCCTGTGTTTCTGGTGGTGGTTATGATAAGGCCTACCTGATAATATATACAAAATTAGGCTTATCAACAAAATTCTCAAATTATATTACATCTTCAACACTTGTGTCCATATAGTTGAATTCACAGATCCTGTTTAGTATTAAACCTTTTAGAAAAATGGCATTAATCCACTGGGATTAGGAATTACAGGGATGTGGGGTGCCATCCTGGAAAAGGTATGGCTGTGATTAGGCACTAAAGCTGAACAGAGATCAGACTGCCCTCCAGGTGGACTTGCATGATCACTACTCGTGGACCATGCTTTCGTACTGAAACTGTGAACCTTAATGATGGCTTAGTTCGAAAATTGTACATTTAGGCCACTTAGTTTTGAATTTCTCTATCCTTGTGTGTTTTCATATGCTTTTGGGGGGTGGTGTAGAGTTCACATTCACATGTTTCTGTTGTACCTGTGTTAAATGACTTAAATTTGTAAATCAAACTATGAAATAAAACTTATCCACTGGGGGGTGGGGGGTGGGAAACTGAGTTGAGCCCAGATCCAGTGGCTTTAGCGAATTTAGGTAATTCCTGAGTCTTTGTAAAACAGCAGTCAAGTTTTTCTTCTTTTCTTGGGCCTAAGGAAAAATTCAGTTGCATTAAAAATCTTCTACTTTTTTTCTGGATTATATAATTTGTGACATTGAAATTAGGTATTCTTTCTAAGTCATTTTTTTCCAGTAAGCTTTCTTTATATTCAAAAAGCTATTGAGACACATAATTTAATGGTTTTTTTTCTTGATCAGAATTTGGATCTCTGAATGTGAGAGGCAAAAAGGGATCTTTTCATCCTTTCCCTACTCCTCCACTCAATCTCTCCCCTTTCCTCCTATTTGTTAATAGAATAAGCTTCCTCATATCAGGGTCACTTTATGTCCCTGATTCTTCCTTGTTTTGAAAGGAATTCAGTCATATTTTTCTTTGATATTTCTTGAATAAAAGCCAGAGATTGTAGCCTTAGCATGACACAAAAACTGCATAACAATTATCATTAGAATAATGAAGAAAAAGCAGAATCCAGTTCATTAAATCAAGTTATTTCTATTGTAGGATGCCAAAAAAAATGAAGAGCTTATCAGAACGCAGGTTGAGATACTGAACAGCATGGTTATTAATGAGCCAGCTATAAAACTCAAAAATGGACTGTTAGTATTATCCACACAAAATTAACCTCAGGATAAACATCTTAGCACATGAAAATATTGGAAGAGAACCAACAGCAAAGGGCCTCAGGGATATCTCACAGATAGAAATTGTGCAATAAAATGGGAGCCAGTTCCAAGCTCCTAATCATCTCTGCTGTCAGAGTCTTACTACATTAATTCTTACCCACTGGCCAGTTTCCATTTGTGATAATTTCTGACAGAGTGGCTGAAGAGGTATAAAGAGAAGGGGGTTTGGTGATATTTACCTTCAGTTGCTGGGAATGACTATATCATTCATCACTGAGGTAGACCAGCATTTGTTCCACTTCTTTGGATCTCTTTAGAGAGGGCCAGTCAAAAGTATGTTTAGCACATTGTATTAACAGATCAAGAACAGGAGAGCTGGCCTTATGCTACATGTGTATATAACTGTTATGTAAATCTCTTATACAGCAGGTCTGCTTTAGATATTATAATACAAAAGCCAACATATAAAATATGTTGGCTTAAAAAACATAGGAATTTTCCAAATAAAAATAGAACAAAGCATGTGTATCTTTAAAAAAAAAAACAAAAAACAAAACAAAACAAAAAAAAAACGGCAGCAGCTGACCATCTCCATAACAGTGTCCTATTTTTCATTTTCTTTTTTTTTTTTTTTAAAGATTTTATTTATTTATTCATGATAGTCACAGAGAGAGAGAGAGAGGCAGAGACACAAGCAGAGGGAGAAGCAGGCTCCATGCACCGGGAGCCCGATGTGGGATTCGATCCCGGGTCTCCAGGATCGCGCCCTGGGCCAAAGGCAGGCGCCAAACCGCTGCGCCACCCAGGGATCCCTATTTTTCATTTTCTAATGGAGAATACAATTCCCCATGGGACTATTGTGAATGTTAACATGGAGGCAAATAATACATGGGCTATATGTCAGGGATGACAGTGGGTTTCTAATACAGGAAAGGATGACAGTTATATACAAACTTTGAATCTGCATGTTATCCTCAGTGGGACATTATTCCCCTTCAATAATATGTGGTGGTTATATGATACATTGTGTTTTCCCTAATTATGGAATCTGGATTCTAGAAGCCAATTAATTTATCAACTGGAAAATGTGCCTGTATAAATGCAGGTGATACTCAGTTTACTTTATGTGTTAGTTAAATAGAAATACTAATAAGTGCTAACTATGGACAGTTATTAGAAGAACCATTTTACAATTTAGTAAACTGAGACACAGGTAAAGCAACTGTAAACCATAGATGAATAACCCAGATAGATCTTTGAGAGAACACAATTATAAAAGTAGACCTCAGCAAAACATTAATTTACTATCTTTGACATATAAATAATTACATTCTTAACTTAAAAAGAATTTAGAATTCTTAGCTGAAATAGAATTAAGAACATAAGATTTTGAAAGCCTTATTTTTTTTTACCAAGTTCTAACTCTGGGCCTTTTCCTGAATTTATATAATATCTTTTTAATGTTTCTTATCCCTAGAATTGTTTAGGGAAAAGTAGTAAAAGTCTGAAAATGTACCTTTTGGCTAAGTGTTAACAACTCTTAGTAGATGTCTGACAGGGACACTCTACCAACTACTTCTGATTACAGCATCTGCCCAAGCACTCATTGGACTATGAGAAGAAAAGTAAAATGATGTGTAAATATTGTCTGGTAAACTGAATGATATATAGATGATTTTCCCATGAATATCCATATAAAGATATATATGTTATGTTTACATATGTCATACATATATGTCTATATGTGTATAACACTTTCTATACTTTTCATTCTTAAAGATGCAGTCGGTTCTGTCCAATATGTGTTCATTTGGTATGATATATTTCATGTGATGGATTAAAAGGGAAATAATGCCAACCTAGATGTCACTATGGTGTTGGCACAGATTTTTAAAGATGTTAATATTTGAAGATAGGGAGATACTTTCTTACAATGAAAGGGAAAGCTTTAACAATATATTAAGAAAAAAAATGAAAATCAGTAGAATCACCTTGATTTAGGGAAGTTATGGATGGCATAGTAGCTCTCAAAATCACTAGGTCCCTCTATGTTGGGCTCTTTGGTGACAACTGAGAGTTCTAATTATAGAGTTAGCAAAGCCATGGACTAGAATAAGCAGTGGATGAAGGGCACACTTAGATCAGGTTTATAATTTTGATTAAAATAATATAAAAAATGGCTAGAAGAGAATGCCCTCAAAGAGGAAGTACAAATGCCTATTTCCATGCTTAAAAAAAAAACAAAAAAACTAATTCTAGGTAAAAATGTTATTTATGATTTAACCCTACAAGTATTTTAATAGGCATATTACTGTTTATGGTTTTGTTTTAAAAGTTTAATAGTTTTGAGTTTCTTCCCCAGTCTCATTTCTCCTAGATATCCTATAAATTTTAATGTGTGATCTTGTTTAATACTTATTTCTTTGGAATATACGTGTGATGTTATAAGAGAAAGGCCTTTGCTTCTGGCAGAGCTTCTCATTGTCACTGACACCCCTTAACTCTGCTTTGCCTATATGCTGCATAGCTTTATATGAGTCATAGTAGATTTTTATATTTGAAGCAAACAGGGAGAAGGGATAAGAGAATCTTTGAATAATGTGTCATTGATGTACTCTAACTTGGGGTTTTGTTGGATTACCAAGGGAGAAAGCACAGTATCTCATCATCTCTAGTTTAAATTTTCAAGGACACATTAAATTACTAACATTTAATATTCTGTCATGGATTTTAGAAACAAAAATCATTAAACTACAAAAAATAATAATTTAAATAAAAGTGTATTTTTACATTTATGACCTAATATATGACCACCGAAACTTTAAAAACAGAGTAAATTAGCAAGTATTTCTTATGAAAAGCATTTTGTAGTGTACCTTTATATATAAAATGTAACTGTAGGTTTTAAACAATATCATTCATGTGAAACTATAATTCATGCCATTCATATGAAATCATTAATATCTGTATTAAGAGAGGAAGAGAGCTAAAATGGTATAAATATCAAAGTCATAGAAGTGAATTATATATTTTTCTCCCTCTATATATAGATCTGTCAATTTAAAAGAATCATCAAAGAGAATATGATAGTTTTTACATTATATATACATTTTGTAAATTTAGAATTTTTTTTCATGTGTCACCTTCTCAAGACCACCACCCTTGTGTACACTTTTAAATAGTACTAGGAAATTAATACTGACATTTACAATGCATTATCTATAGATTGTGAAAGAACAAGGTCCAATTTGTTCAAGGTTAAATGGAACAATAGCCTTCTCTCCTTCCATTACCCAGATTGAACGCCACTGTCTTTTCTTTCATTTCATTTCATTTCATCTGCATTTCACTGTGGGTGAATTTTTCATCTGCTTAAATGTGGAAGGTTTAAAAAAATGAGAAAAATCAGAAACTTAAAATTTAAGTTTTGACCTGTATTACATGACAAAGCAATAATAATAACTCTTTAAGGCAAGTACTAGCTATTTCTCATCTATATACATTCAATATATGTGTTAGTTTTGTAAGAAATGAGAGTGAAGTATATATTTGGCATCAACAGGTGGAAGATCAAATAATGTTACAGGTTTTAGAATATATGTGTCTTTTGGGAAACAAACTTACTTCTGACCATCTCAAAAGTATATGAATCCACAAAATAAATGATGGATATAAAGATTTTTCAGAAAGTGAACATTTTAGTTGGAATTTTATGAAATAGTCTGGGTGAGAATTTTATCTCTCATGTGGAATATCTGGAAACTTAATCATGCATCTTATAATTATTTTATACCAATGAATTAACATGGTACAGGTGGAAAAGTCTACATTCTAGAAATTATTATAAATTTAACTGGAAGAAAAAATATCTAAGAATTTCGTTGTAGTGAAGTCTCCATTGATTCTGGTCAGCATTTTTGATAATTTTCCAATAAAAAAATTAATCAATGGGCTATGCAACAAGATAGAATTAAGTAATAAAAAGAGCAGCTTTTTGATCCAAAAAAGAAAGAAATAAAACTTGGGTTCCAACCCTAATTTTATCCTGCTCAAAATCTTAGAGATAATATACATGACCTATTTTAGTCACAATTTCCTTGTGTTAAATGAAGACAATGATATTCATCTTGCATGGTTTCTGTAAGGTTTAAAGGTCATATCTCCACATCCTTAAAATTATGTCCCTTATCCAATAAATAATTATTTTAAGATGCTGAATAATCAAATGTTAAAGAGAAACACTGAAAAAATAACATGAAAATCAATTATTAGGCATTATCTGGGAAGATTATTAGGAAATGAGAACTGCACCTCACATTTTTCTAAGTGGGAAACTACACGGCAGAGAAATTAATTTATTCAAAGACTGAATTTAAACACATTATAAACTTTCAAATCATTTATATCTCCCTCATTCCCTATCTTGATTGATTCATTCCCAGTGATTAACTCAGGGTTGATTGATTTGTTTGACATTCATTCATTTACTCATTCATTCTGTCAATATTTCCTGAACATAAATAATGCTTCTGTCAGTGTTAAGGCAAAATAATACAAAAGGAGTTCTTATAAACAAGGAATTTATAGTTAATAGGAGAGATAGCAAAGCAAATATTATAATCTGGTGTGGTTATATAACAGAGGTGTGCATATAATTTGAGGAAATACATTTGTAAGTATTAAGGGAAAGTTTTCCAGCAGGTTAAAAAAAAAAAAGTACTGAAAGACTAAAAAAACACATAAAAAAACACAGAGGAATGATCTAGAAATTGGTATTTTCTTCATTAAAGCAGTTTTTAATTTATTTTTCATTTTATGTTTTTTAAAGATCTAGAAACTGAATCTCTACTAGGAGGTAGGTGGAATCCGATTAAATCAAGAGAGCTACATTTTCAGATATGGATCACACAAAGTTCACTTTAGCATCAGAGTGGAATTAACATTAAAAGATGATAGAGCAACAAACTTCAGAAAAGAAGTGTAGGTAGAGAGCAGAGTGGCAGATTGGAGTTGACTTATCCAGATATGGTGTCTACCTGTACAGGGCTTCAGAAGAAGAGTGTGGGCTCCTGGACAACCCCACTGGTTCAAAGATGAAGGCAAGATACTGAAGTCCCATGAACATGATGTTATTAAAATTGTAAACAATATCCATATTGTTTGTTGAAAGGAAAGTATGTTCATGAGAACAAGTAATGATATTATCTTGATTGTTGGACATGAGTGGCTGGATAATTTCTCTCACTACATATGTACCAATTAATTATATCCTGCTATTTAACAATATAGAAAAGAGCTGACAAACAGTTCACTTCCATCTAGAAGACCAAGTTGTAGTACTTTGATATGCATGACATTGAATGAATTCTGATATTATCCAGATAAAAATGAATCATGATCTCCAGTTAGAATAACTTAGTGGAAAAACTAATAGTGATCATATTCATATGTCTTCATGGTTGTAGCAAACAACCTTTCATTTTTAATAATACTACATCTGTCTGGATTGTGTCCTACCATGTTCTAGCCATTTAGGTTCATATGTATTTATCAAATAAACACCTGTAACTGTAGGCTATTTCCCACATAATCTGTAGTCTTGGATCATAAAAGAAAGATTAGTAAGTTTTTATAGGGTTTCTCTATGTATGCCAGGCTTTATGAAGACACACTTAACAAATCTAAAAAAGAATCATAGATTTCAAGATGCTTGCAATCTTTTATCTCTCCACAGCCATTGGCATAACTTCTTGCACACGAAAGCAACATGAAAGTGTGTTATACTAAATCACATATATGAGTAGAAAATAAGAATAACAAAAAAACAAACAATTCAAGGTGAAAAATGCTGAAATGGATATAGATACATTTAATACAAAGATGAATATAGACTACTGGGTACTTCAGGGCTCCCTCTAATGTTAGACTAGAGAAAGACAATTAGCTATCTGAAGGGAGAATAGAGTAGGAAAGAAAAAGGAGGTCATGACCCCATAGAGACTACAGTAAATGGAGGCCACTGGGATTTATCTGTAATAGTAATGCTTCGCAGATTTTCTATTACAGTAAAATATTCTGTTGCCATTGATTCACTTTTACTTTGAAGATCACAAAATTAGGTTTGGGTTTCAGAAAATGTGGCCACAGAGAGATCCTCAGAAGACTATTTCTTCTGAGGTTCCTTAAAGATTTAGTAGAAAGGGGATTCCAGATTGTCAGAGGCTACTTTCTTCAAGGCCAATCTTCCTTCCAGCTACTCAGGTATTTGCTGCAGCCTGTCTCCAACTGAAAAATTCATCATAGAATTTCCTGGATGTAAATCCATCTGTATAGGTGAAGAAAGGACTTACATAGTCTGTCAGGTAAGTTGAACATGAAAGTCTGTCAGGTACTAGATAGACTGCACAGAATAGCAAAAAAGTAGTGACACCAAAATCACTAAATCATCTCAGCCTCATTAAAATAATAGTCACTTTATTATTTCTGTCTAATTGTCCATTTAGAAAAAAAATTCAATTATACTTTCTTTATACAGTGGGGATTCCACTTGTCACTGAAAACATGTCTAATTTTAAGAGAGAAAAAACAGACCTTTAAATTATAAGCAACCTATAAAAACAAAAAGCTATTTTCACCCACATAGATTTACAAGCATAAATATATAAATATTTCAGAAATGAAAACAGCTTAAAACACTAGACCACTTTATTTAAAAATAAAGTAAAAAAAATCCTCAATCTGGCATAGTAAGTCATATTCTGCAAAACTTCTGAGAATTTACCTCTGAAAACAAGAAGTTTGGATAAATTAATATTTGCTCTAATCAGCATATACAAATAAAATACTTTCATTTTTCCCTTTATCAACCAAAGAATAGCAAAGAAAATTCTATAGGATTGATTAGATTATCTGCTTTCATAATGAATGTCTGTTATATAACTATAGGTGCTAAATTATACATTACATATTTCTATTGATAATTTAGAAAATATTTTTTATTTTTAATTGTATATTATGTGAAAAACAGCTTTCAAAGAAAATAATGGCTACTAGGTCATCTTTATCCATAATTTTTTTCATAATTATTTTAGTGGTCTTTGACATTTTTATTTTATTTAACTTTTTCATTTTAATTGTAATATAGTTAACATACAGTGTTATACTAGTTTCAGTTGTATGATATAATGCTTCAACAATTCTATACATTACTCTGTGCTCATTATGATAAGTGCACTCTTTAATTCCCATCCCTTATTTCACTCATACCCTCACCTGTCTATCTCCCTTCTGGTTACCATCAGTTCTCTATAGTTAAGAGTCTATTTCGTGGTTTCTCTCCCTCCCTTCCTCCCCCACTTTGTTTTGTTTCTTAAATTCCACATGAGTGAAATCATATGGTATTTGTCATTCTCTGATTGAGTTATTTCACTTAGCATTTTCCTCTCTAGTTCTATCCAAGTTGTTGCAAATGGCAAAATTCCATTTTTTTATGGCTCAATAATATCACATTGTATACCATCGTATACCATATCTTTATCCATTCCTTTATTATTGGAAACTTGGGCTGCTTCCATAATTTGGCTGTTGTAAATAATACTGCAATAAACATAGAAGTGTATATAGCCTTTCAAATTAGCATTTTGTATTCTTTGGGTAAGTACCCAACGGTGTGATTACAGATCAGAAAGTAATTTTGTTTTTAGTTTTTTGAAGAACCTCCATACTGCTTTCCAGAGTGGCTGCAACAGGTTGCATTCCCATCAACATGCATGAGGATTCCATTCTCTCCACATCTTTGCTAACACGTTTCTTGTGTTGTTGATTTTAGCCATCTGACAAGTGTGAGATGTTATTGCTGTTTTGATTTACACTTCCTTAATGATGAGTGATGTTGAGCATCTTTTCATGTATCTGTTGGCCATCTGCATTTCTTCTTTGCAGAAATATCTGTTCATGTCTTCTGCCCAATTTTTAATTGGGTTATTTGTTTTTGGAGTGTTGACTTGTATCAGTTTTTTATGTATTTTGAATACTATATCAGACCTGGCATATGCAAATATCTTTTCCCATTCCATAGGTTGTCTTTTAGTTTTGCTGATTATTTCCTTCATTGTGCAGTTTGTTTTTTTTTAATGTAGTCCCAATAATTCATTTGCTGCTTTTTTTCCCTTGCCCCAAGAAGGAGATCTAACTAGAAAAATATTGCTATGGCCTACATAAGAGAAATTGCTGCCTATGCTCTATTTTAGGATTTTTATGGTTTCAAGTCTCACATTTAGGTCTTTAATCTACTTTGAATTTATTTTTGTGTCTGATATAAGAAAGTGGTCCAGTTTCATTCTTTTGCATGTAGCTATCCAGTTTTCTCAATACCACTTGTTGAAGAGATTATCTTTTTCCCATTACATATCCTTGCCTCCTTTGTTGAAGATTAATTGACCATATAGTTTTGGGCTTATTTCTGGGTTTTCTGTTCTGTTCTATTTATCTCAGTCTATTTTTGTGCCAGTATAACACTCATTTGATTATTACAGATTTGTAATAAAACTTGAGGTTGGAATTGTGATGCCTCTAGTTTTGCTTTTTCTTTTTCAATGTGGTTTTGCCTATTCAGGGACTTTTGTTATTCCATACAAATTTTAGGATTATTTGTTCTAGTTCTGTGACAAATGCTATTGGTATTTTGATATGGATTTCATTAAATCTGTAGATTGGTTTGGGTAGTATGGACATTTTAACAATATTTGTTCTTCCAATCCATGAGCATGGAATATCTTTCTATTTGTTTGTTTTCAATTTCTTATATCAATGATTTAATACTTTTCAGAGTATAGGTCTTTCACCTCCTTAATTAAGTTTATGCCTAGGTATTATTTTTGGTGCAATTGTAAATAGGATTGCTTTCTTAATTTCTCTTTCTATTGCTTCATTATTGTACAGAAAAGCAATGGATTTCTGTACATTGATTTTGTATCTTAACATTACTGAATTTGTGTATTCGTAGTTTTTTGGTGGAGTCTTTTGAGTTTTCTGTATATAGTACCATGTCATTGCAAATAGAGGAAAGTTTTACTTCTTTGTCAAATTGGATGATTTTATTAGTTTTTCTTATCTGATTGCTGTGGTTAGGATTTCTAGTACTATGTTAATAAAAATAGTGAAAGTGGACATCCTTGACTTGTTCCTTATCTTAGTGGAGGGCTCTCAGTTTTTTATTGTTAAGTATAATTTTAGCTGTGGATTTTTCATATATGGCCTTTAATATGTTCCCTTTAAACGTACTTTTTTAAAAAATATCTTATTTATTTATTCATGAGAAACACAGGAGAGAGAGAGAGAGGCAGAGACACAGGCAGAGGGAGAAGCAGGCTCCATGCAGGAAGCCCGATGTGGGACTCAATCCTAGGACTTCAGGATCACGCCCTGAGCTAAAGGCAGATGCTTAACTGCTGAGCCACCCAGGCATCCCTATCCTTGCTCTTGATGTGATATATAATGTTGATTGATTTGCCAATGTTGAACTATGGTTGCTTCCTGGGAATAAATCCTACTTGATTTTGATGAATGAATTTTTTTTTAATTTTTATTTATTTATGATAGTCACACAGAGAGAGAGAGAGAGAGAGAGAGGCAGAGACACAGGCAGAGGGAGAAGCAGGCTCCATGCACCGGGAGCCCGACGTGGGATTTGATCCCAGGTCTCCAGGATTGCGCCCTGGGCCAAAGGCAGGCGCTAAACCGCTGTGCCACCCAGGGATCCCCAGTGAATGAATTTTTTAATGTATTGTTGGACTCAATTTACTGATATTTTGTTGAGGTTTTTTGGTATTTATTTTCATCAGAGATATTAGCCTATAATTCTCTCTCTTGCGTGCGCTCTCTCTCTGTAGTGTCTTTTGGTATCAGGGTAATGCACTCTTCATATAATGAATTTGGAAGTTTTCCTTCCTTTTAGTTTGGAATAGTTTGAGGAGAAAAGGTATTAACTTTTCCTTAATTGTTTAGTAGAATTCACCTGTGAAGCCATCTGGTCTTAAGTTTTTGTCTGCTGGGAATGTTTTGATTACTGATTCAATTTCATTGCTGATAATTGGTCTGTTAAATTTCTAGTTCTTCTTCAATTTTAATTTTAATAAATTATATGTGTCTAGGAATTGATCAATTTCTTCTAGGTTGTCCAATTTGTTGACATATATTTTTTCATTGTATTCTTATAATCCTTTTTATTTCTATGGTTTTAGTTGTGATGGGTGCATAAATATTTACAATTGTTATATCTTCCTGTTGCTTGTCCCCTGAAGGATTCTCTATCTCTTGTTACAGTCTTTGTTTTAAAATATTTTGTTTAATATAAATATTGCTACCCTGGCATTCTTTTCACACCTGTTTACATGATAAATGCTTCCTTGTTCCTTTACTTTCAATCTGCATGTATCTTTAGGTCTAAAATGAGTCTCTTGTATGCAGCATATAGATCTTGTTTTTTCATCTATTTTGTCACCCTTTGTCTTTTGATTGGAATATCCCACTTTCATTCAATTACCTATTGGTAATTACTGATAGGTAGGTACCTATTGTCTTTTTTTTTTTAACTTATTTTATGGTTGTTTTTGTAATTTTTCTCTGTTCCTTTCATCCCTTGCTCTTTTCTCTCACAATAAGTTGATTTTCTTTAGTGATATACATGGATTATTCACTTTATTATTTCAAAGCACGTCACTAGTTTGTGATTTGTGGTTACCATTTGGTTTTATATAACATCTTCTGTGCATAGCAGTGTATATAAGTTTGAACTCATTCTTTACAACTTTCCTTCTAGGAATATGGTGTCATATTTTATATCTTTTTATTTTGTGAATTCCTTGACTGATTTTTAAAAATACACTTATTTTTCCTGCTTTTGTGCTTTCTACTTTCCTTACTCTAGCTTATGGTCTTTCCTTTACACTCAAAGAACCCCCTATAACATTTCTTGCAGGGCTCATTTAGTGGTCATGAGTTCCTTTAACTTTTGTCTGTCTGGAAAATTCTTTCTCTCTCCTTCTATTCTGAAGGATAGCCTTGCTGGATACAGTATTCTTGGCTGCAGATTTTTCCCTTTCAGCATTTTGAATAGATCATGTCAGTCCCGCTGGCTTGCAAGGTTTCTACTAAAAAATCATTTGATAGCCTTATGTGTTTTTTTTGTGTCTAACTGCTTTCTTCTGCTTTTAAAATTCTCTATCACTTCATTTCCCTACTTAATTAATGTGTATCTTGGTGTGCACCTCCTTGGGTGGATTTTTTGGAGGATGATCTCTGTGCCTAGGTTACCTGGATTTGTTTCCTTTCCCAGATTTGGGAGATTTACAACTATTATTTTTTCAAATAAACTTTCTGCCCACTTTTTTTCTTTTGATGCTACAATGCAAATGTTATTACACTTGATGGTATCACTGAGTTCTCTATTTTCATTTTGGTTTTATACATATATGTTATATGTATATATATACACAGATATATATATACACACACACTTGTATATAACGTGTATATATATATATTTTTTTTTCTTCCCCCTATCTTCTCAGCTTGATTACTTTCTATGTCTTCTCTCCTCCAGGACACCAGTCCAATCTTCTGCTTCACCTACTGTTTATTACATATAGTGTATTTTTAAATTAATTTATTGTGCTGCTAATCTTAATTTTTTTTTAATCTCATTAACTGTCTCACTGATGTTCTCTACCCTCTTCTTAAGTCTAGTAAGTACCTTTATGATCATTACTTTAAAATCCCTAACAGGCATATTTATCTCCATTTTGTTTTGGTCTTTTGCTGTGATTTTGTTTTATTCTTTTATTTGGGGCATATTCTGCTGTTTCATTTTTTCTTTCTGTGTAGGTTTCTATGTGTTAGGGGAGATAACCACATCTGTACTTGGCAACTAATGGTCTTATGAAGAAGAGGTCCTGTAGTTTCTTTCTGTGCAGTATCCTCTTTTACCAGAACCCACAGTTTCAGGCGTGTCTCCTCTATCTTATGTATGTACCCTGCTATTGTGACTGAACTGCTTTTTCCTTCAGTCCAGTTGTCTGCAATAGCTTTCTTTGACTGTTGTGGGCAGTTTTTACTCCCTAGGGTGTCAGTGGGCCACAATGGGCTTGAGTTGAGTTAGACCAGGCATTGGCCAGAGATGTAGCAGCACCAAATTGCAGGGCACTTCCCTGGTTGTCCCCTGAGAAGCTTTCATTGCACAATGCGGTCTGCAAACAGACTAGTTTTCTGCCTCCAGCCTACTACTGGTTCTCTGACTGGTGTATGTTTATTTTTCCTCCCTCAGGCATGAGTCACTTTGAAGTGGTGCTGGCTACTCTAGGGGCTGCTTTCACACTGCCAGGTTGCAGCATCTTGAATGGGCTCTGGTCAAGAGTATATTGGAGAGGGTGGATCCACTGAAGCATAGCATAGGGAGGGCAGGGTGGCAGTGCTAGCAAGTTTTGAGTGCTTCTGTTTTTCTTTAAGAGGGGCCCTGTACCTCCCAGACTGAGATGGTGTCTGAAGCAGTAGATCCATGGAAGCTGATAATTTTAACTATTAAAAATACCAGTGCTAATAATAACTATGTTTATGGTTACAATTTATTAAGCAATGAGTGCAAGCATTTATGATCTACCAAACACTATGGTGACACATTTTTAAATATCCCAAGTTATCATTTGCAGTTTATTTATAAGGAAGCTGAAGCTTAGGGACACCTGGGTGGCTCAGTGGTTGAATGCCTGCCTTTGGCCCAGGGCATGATCCTGGAGTCTCGGGATCAAGTCCTACATTGAGCTCCCTGCATGGAGCCTGCTTCTGCTTCTCTCTCTGCCTGTATGTCTGCCATTCATTCTCTCTCTCTCTCTCTCTCTGTCTCATGAATAAATAATCTTTTTTTTAAATGAAGCTGAAACTTAGAAAAATTATGCAATGTATTGGTAAATCTTTGAGCTGAGATTTGAACCCAAGCACACCTGACTCCTACACCAGTTCTTTTACTCTATTATCCTGCCTATAAAAAAGACCTGACTATCCCTTTTCTAACAAGAGAAATTGTCTTGTACTAATCTATATTTCTTCTTACAAACTAAAAATCACCCATAATAAAACTCATATCAGATGCCAAAACAAGTCGGTTACTTTCTCTGACTCAAGGCTAGAGAGAATCTGTAATTCCTGTCTACGTTTCACCCTAAAGTGTGACTACTATGGAACCAGTGGATAGGCAAGTGATAATAATTGCCTACATAGCCATCTACATAATTGAGGCATGCTTCATGAAAGAATGCCTAGTGTAGGGTTCCTTTACCTGAGAACCATATCCCCTTACCCCCGAGTGAATAAACAGAACAGCCTCTTCTCCCAAATGGTGGCATGACTGAGACAAAATATAGAGTTAAGAATTTTTTCTTTTTTTGTCTCATTTTAATGCCTTAAGTATTGTCCTCAATAAATTACACATATACTTCAAATAGGGATTGAAGAAAAGTAGGTAGAAGAGAGGAGACAGAAGAAGGAATTACAAAAGAGCAAATAAGAACTTTCTTAAGGGAGTCAGCAAGAACTTTCAGGGCCTTCTGGTTATTAGGGACAAAGGAGAATGGTCTGGGCATGAGAAACTAGAAGTCAAGGCATCATCAGCCTAAGATGGACAATGGAATGTGGAGAAATATTAAGTATAATAATTCTGTATTTAGTTGCTTAAAATTAAGTGATAAATTGTTTCTATTTATTAAAGACTCCAAATACAATCTATGTAAAAATAATGAACTATAATAAAAATAATTAAAACAATCATATATGCATGGCATTGTACACGTTATACTCCATTTAATCTAAAAAGTAGACTTAAAACATGGACTGTCTTATAATGCGTTTTATATTTGGAGAAACTGAGCCTTATATGAGGTTAAGTAACTTGCTCAAGGACACAGCTAATAAATGACAAAACTGGAATTCATATCCAGGAAGTTTGATTTCATAGGCTGAACACTTATCCTCTATATTCACTTAGACAAGTTATGCTATTTTCGTTTCTCTTCCTAATAAGGTTCTGATATAATTGTAAACAATTTTAGGCATTGCCATAGAAATATATGTTGGCTGGGTTCTTTTTTTTTTAAAGATGTTTATTTATTTGAGAGAGTGAGAGAGAGAGAGAGCACAAGATGTGGGGAGGAGAAGAGGGAGAGGGAGAAGTAGGCCCACTGAGCAGGGAGCCCGATGCCGGGCTTAATCCCAGGACTCCAGGAACATGACCTGAGCCAAAGACAGACACTCAACTGAATGAGCCACCCAGGCACCCCTGGCTAGGTTCTTAATAATGAAAATAACTAATAACTCTCAGGAATAAAATGCTACATCAATATCAAATAGCCATTAGATGTTAGGGACCTCTGTGCCCAGTACTATTTCAAAGTATGATCTCCGAAAGTGAATGAATTCAATTCCAAAGTCAATTCTATGTTGGAGAAAACCACAAGTCCAGTTTTCTGAGCATGGGAGGTGCTTCCTGCTGACCATGAATCCAGGAAGAAAAACCAGCAGGAGTGATAGAATAACTAGTGGTTTCCGCAATGGAAATAAATGTTTCCTCAGTGTTGCATAAGCAACTGATAAAAAGCATGGAGCCTAACTGTGAAAACATAGATGTACCTTACATTATCTTAAGTGAAATAGGCCAGTCACAAAAAGTCAAATACTGCATGATTCCACTCTTACAAGACATCTAAGATAATCAAACTCCTAGAAGCAGAGAGTAGAATGGTGTTTACCAGGGGAGGGGGAAACAGGAAGTTGGGATTCAATGGGTATAAAGTTTTAGTTATGTAAAATGAGTAAGTTCTAGAGATCTGCTATGCAACACTGTGCCTGTAGTTAACAATACTTTATTGTACATTTAAGATTTGTCCAAAGAGTAGAATATTAAGTATTTTTGCAACAATAAAAAATTGCTTTTATGAATTCAGCATAACTTTGATATGACAAATATATTGCAAAGAAAGAAAATAATAGACCAAGATTATATGTGAAAACCAAACAAAAATAAGAGTAGGGTTTGGTAACTGCTTAAACAGACATCCATAAGCCAAACTACATGTGACATTCTTCCCGGTAGTTAACACTGAGTTCACCTTAGGAGGGTAAGAAGTACAAATTACACATCCTTCCATGTTGATTAGTGCTGGGGTCCTTGATGAGCTCATACCACTGACAGGTGCCCCACTTAACTACATATATAGGACTTCTGTTTTTTACTCAGAATGCTGTCATGTGAGGCATAAGAAAAATTATAAAGCCTTTAGATTCCTTCATTTCAAAAGCAAATGAAATACTTACATTATTAACAGAAGAGCATACTGGTTTCGGTCCGTAAAATCTTTGGGAAAGGACAACTGTAAAGGAAGTTCTTTTAAAGAAAGAGCAGAATATTAAAGATGGAGAGTCATTTACATGTAAAACTGTAAGATGCAGAGAATGTTGTTCTTAAATAACATAGCATGCACAAAACTTTACCATAGTCGTCAATATGAAGCATTTTAATTTCTGACTTTATTATCTTCTTCTTCAGGATAGCTTCCTTCAGCATGGAATTGCCTTCCAGTATAAAATACTCTATAAATCAAAAAAAGTTAATTTAAATAACTACTATGTGTTGATCAGGAATCAGTGCAACACAACAAATAATCATCCAGTAATTATCATTTGGCAAGCACTGTGTTAGGCACTGATTAAACTCTCATAATTTCCCTCCTGGCTGGATTATTACAACAGTTTTCTAACTGAGCTTTCTTATTCCGGTGAAATGTTCTTTACTTTCCCTATACTTGAAATTAGCATTTACATTTTCAAAATGTAAATCTGATAATGTTACTACTCTGCTTAAGAACATTTAAAAGAACACAAAATTTTCTGTCACCTAGTAAGATGACACTGGGATTCCAATACAAAATTATGAGGCATGTAAAAAAATCAGGAAAATATTACCCATGATTAGTACAAAATGTAATCAACAGAAATAATACAAGTGATATAATTGATTGACTATACCTTTGAAAAAGAGAATATGATTATATCTCATGTGTTTATTGAGTTAAAAAATAAGCATGAGATATTGAGATATATGAATGAATTTTTTAAAAAAGACACAAGTTAAAATACTAAAATTTAAAACCTAGTGTTCATAAAAACTAAGATTTAAGATAAAAAATTCTAGGCATTAGCGCAAATTTAGGTACTATAGAAGAAATAATAAATGAATTTGTAAATACAGCAATAGCATTACAAAATAAAAAAACAAGTTGACAAAACATGAACATCAGTAATTTGCTGGATTTTGATTGATGTACTAAATCTATAAATTATTAGGGAGACATAGTGAAAAATAGCCCTATAATCCATTAGTATGTATGTATATCCATTGAGTTTTTAATATCTCTCAATTTTGGAGGAAAACAATGTCTTTCAACATTAAGACATTAAGTATGATATCAATTGTATTTTTATAGATTCTATTCATTTAATTAAGGAATTTCTATTCTATTCTTGCTATTATTTATTTTTATTTTTCAAATTTATCAAATGCTTTCTTCTGAATACTCTGAGTTAATAGTAAAATAAAGTGAATTGCATTGATTGCTGAATGTTGCAGCAATCATGGATTCTTCAGGTAAACCCCATGTACTTATAATATATTATCCCTTTTTATTTTTTTTTTTAAATTTTTATTTATTTATGATAGTCACACAGAGAGAGAGAGAGGCAGAGACACAGACAGAGGGAGAAGCAGGCTCCATGCACCAGGAGCCCAACGTGGGATTTGATCCCGGATCTCTAGGATCACGCCCTGGGCCAAAGGCAGGCGCTAAACCACTGCGCCACCCAGGGATCCCTATATTATCCCTTTTTAAATTGGCATATGTTAGTCTTTAGTGAACTTTGTATCTATACTCACTAGGAAAAAAAATTTAAAAAATTTTTAAAAATATTTTTTTTATTCATGAGAGACACAGGCAGAGGGAGAAGCAGGCTCCATGCAGGGAGCCTGACATGGGACTCAATCCCCGGTCTCCAGGATCACACCCTGGGCTGAAGGTGGCGCTAAACTGCTGAGCCACTGGGGCTGCCCAGAATTTTATTTTTTTAAGCAGTTGCTACACCCAGCATGGGGCTCAAACAACCCTGAGATCAAGAGTAGCACACTCCACCAACTGAGCCAACCAGGCATGCACCACCCCCTTTGTTGTTTTCGTCCTTGTAATATGGATTTTGTTCTGGAATGCTGGCCTTATATTTTTTGAGAGTTTGTGTAAGCTTGGTATAAATATATCGAATATTGCACAGAATTCACCAGTGAAGCTAACTGGAATTTTCTCTGTGGAAGAATATTGAGAATTTTTTCGTAGATAAGGAGATATTTATATAGTGTATTTCTTCCAGATTGTTTAGCAATGAATGTCTTTTAAGAAACTTTCCCACTTCATCTAAAATGTGAGATTCATCGCCTTAAAATCATTTATAGTATTCCATTACTATCATTCTAATGTGTGTAGGATCCATTATTAACATCATGTATTTCATTAATGAAATAGTGATAGTATATGTTTTCTTTGATGATTCTATATAGAACTTTATAAATTTTATTGATTTTTTAAATTTTCTAAAAAATTTATTGATCTTAAAAAAACTTTGTTTTTATACATTTTTTCTACTGCTAGTACATTTCCTTTACCATTTATTTCCACTCTTTATTATTATTTCCTCTCTTCAACTTAATTTGCTTTTTCTAGCTACTTAAGGTAGAAGTTTAGATGATTAATTTTATAGTTTTCCTTCTTTATTAAGCAAGAATTTACAGCTATAAGTTTCTGTCTTGTCAGGTATCTCCAAACTTGAATTAGTTATATTTTCATTTTTCTGTGGCTCAAAGTATTTTCCTAAATTATTCTTTGATCTATGTCTTATTTAGAAATGCAAATCTGATAGTAAAGCATTCTCAGCATTTTTTCTGTATTCTTTATTTTTCCTTCACTTTCGAAGGCTGTTTTCCAAGATCATTTATTCCAGGTTGAGGATTATGTTTTCTTTTCCATCATCATTTAATTAACTAACTTTAATTCCAGTATACTTAATATACAGTGTTAGTTGCAGGCATGCAATACAGTGATTCAGCAATTCTATACATTACTCAGTGCTCATCATGATAAGTGCACTCTTAATCCCCTTTGCCTGTTTCACCTACCCTCCCCCCAACCACTCTCTGGTAACCATGTTAATTTGTAGTTTTTATTTTTTTTCCTTTTTTTTTTTAAGATTTTATTTGCTTATTCATGAGACACAGAGAGAGAGAGAGAGAGAGGCCGAGACATAGGGAGAGGGAGAAGCAGGCTCCATGCAGGGAGCCCAACATGGGACTTGATCCCAGGTCTCCAGGACCACGCCCTGGACTGAAGGTGGCGCTATACCGCTGGGCCACCCAGGCTGCCCTATTTTGTTACTTAAATTCCACAGATGAGTGAAATTATATGGTATTAGTCTTTTTCTGACTGACTTCACTTAGCTTATATTCTCTAGATCCATCCATGTTGTTCCAAATGGCAAGATTTCATTCATTCTTTATGGCTGAATTATATTCCATAGTGTGTGTGTGTGTCTCATCTTCTTTATCCATTCATCTATTGATGAACACTGGGCTGCTTCCATAATTTGACTATTATAAATAATGCTGCAGTAAACATAGGGGTGCATATCGCCTTTCAAATTAGTGTTATATTCTTTGGATGAATATCCAATACTGTGACCACTGGACTCTCTGGTAGTTACATTTTTAATTTTTTTGAGGGATCTCCATACTGCTTTCCAGAGGGGCTGCAACAGTTTGCATTCCCATCAACAGTGCTTGAGGATTCCATTTTCTCCACACCTTTGCCAGTACTCAATGTTTCTTCTGCTGTTGATTTTGGCCATTCTGACAAGAAAGAAGTGATACCTCATTGTGGTTTTGATTTGCATTTCCCTTATAATGAGTGACGTTGAGCATCATTTCATGGGTCTGTTGACCATCTGGATGTCGTCTTTGGAGCAATTTCTATTATGTCTTCTGCCCAGTTTTTAATTGGGTTATTTGTTTTTGGGGTGATGAATTGTATCAATCTTTATATATTTTGGATACTAACCCTTTATCAGATGGGTCCTTTGCAAATATCTTTTTCCATTCTGTAGGTTGTCTTTTAGTTTTGTTGATGGTTTCTTTCGCTGTGTAGAAGCTTTTTATTTTGATGTAGTTCTAATAGTTCATCAATATTAATTTTGTTTATCTTTTGAAAGAACTAGCTCCTGGGAAACTTTTTATATCTCCTTCCAGTCTTAATAATAGCCTTGCTGGATGTTGCATTTTTTTTCTGCATACATTTTCCTTTCAGCATTTTGAATATATCATGTCATTCCCCTCTGACCTACAATGTTTCTTGCTGAAAATTCAACTGATAGCCTTATGGGATTTCCCTTGTATATAACTATTTTCTTTTCTTTTGCTGTTTTATTTTTCTCTTGCTGCTTTTAATATTCTCTCTTTATCACTACTTTTTGCCATTTCAATTACTTAGTGTCTTTGCTGTGGACCACCTTGGTTTGATTTAGTTCAAAGGGGGCTCTCTGTGCCTCTTGGATTTGGAGGCTGTTCCCTTCCCTAGATTGGGTAAGTTTTCAGCTATTATTCCTTCAGATAAATTTTCTACACCCTTTTCTCTTCTCCTGGGATCCCTATAATGTGAATGCTATTACACTTGATGTTAAGTCCATTCTGGTTTTGCATAACTTTTTTTTTTTCTATCACCAGATTAACTCAATTGCTTTCAATTACTCCATCCTCCAGGTCACTGATCTGTTCTTCTTCCTGTAGTCTACTATCTATTCCATCTAGTGTATTCTTAATTTCATTTATTGAGTTCATATCTGATTGTATTTTTTTCCTGTGTTTTCTCTTTAAGTTTTTCAATGATGTCCTCTAGTCTTTTCTTAGGTCCAGTAAATATCTCATGATCATTACATTCTCTATCAGGTGTATTACTTTGGTCTGTTTCACTTAGGTCATTTGCTGTGATTTTGTTCTTTCATTTGTGACATACTTTCTTTTCTCCTTTTGTCTAAATCTTTGTGTTTGTTTCTGTATGGTAGGAAAGTCAGCTACATCTCCTGCCTTACGAAAAGGAGATGTGTAGTGCCCTGCAGTGCAGCGTCCCTTGTTCACCAGAACCTGGTGCTTCAAAGGTGATTCCTATGTGTGTTGCTTGTGCCCTGCTGTTGTGGCTGAGCTGCTTTTGCCTTCCATCCAGTCATCTGCAATGGCTCTTTTTTTGCCTGTTATCAGCCGTGTTTGTTCTCTTTTGTGCTGTGGGCCAAGCTTGGACTACCTTGGGGTTGAGTTGCATCAGACCAACCATTTGCCTGAGTAAACATTAGCTCCAGAATGCAGGACACTTTATTCGTTTTGTCCCCTGAGAAGCTTCTGTTGGTGAATGGAGCCTGTAGTCAGACCAGGGGTCTGTACCTTGCCCACTGCTCAGGCCACAGCTGAAGTGGTGTATGTAGTTATCCTCCCCTGTTCCTGAGCCAGTTTGCAGTGATGCTGCCTCCTGTTGGGGTTGTTTGCACATTGCCAGGCTTTGGATGGGCTCTGGCCAAGAAGATGTTGGAGGGGTTGGCTCTGCTAAGGGATCCAAAGATGTGTGTGGAGGGGAGGTGCAGTGGTGTTGCCAAGGTTTGTTTGCACTTGTCCTCTAGAGGAGGGGATTTGCATTCACTAGGACTAAGACCAGCCAGGCTGGAGAGGGCAGATTTGAAGTGCAGGGAGTGAGGGAGGTGCAAGATTTGCAGTGTTAGCAAGTGACAAGTGTCTGGGCCTCTCTGGTTCCTGCAGGTGGCCATGTGTTTATGCTGGATGGTGGGGGCAGATATAGTGCCCACCAGCTCCTTTGTTTCTGAAGAAGTCTTTTAAGGATCCCTGCCCTTCCATCATACTCCTGAGGTTAGTAAAGCAAGCTCCTTTCTGTATGCCCCAGGCATTTTTCAAACTGCTGCTTCTATGCTGTATCTCTGCAGACCATGGTTTGTTGTGCTGCTGTCTATTTAAGGGTGGGGACTCAGTTTCCTCTTGCCCTACAGGTTTTCCCAATACTGAGCCCATTCATTTTTCAAGTTTCAGGTTTTGAGTCCCATTGGTTTTAAGAACTCATGAAATTCAGCCCCTCTGGCTTTCAAAGCCAAATGTTATGGGAACTTGTCTTCCCTGTGTGGGCTCCCCAGTGGGAGAGTGTTTCTCTCTCCTCTCCAGTCCAGCAGCTTCCCACCCTCCCACAGACAGTCCCAAGTTTCCCTTTAGTTGTAGAATTTGTTTTCCTCGTCTTCTTGTCATTTTCTAGGTTATTTACACTGATGTGTTATCTAGTTGTGTTCCTGGGATGAGGCGTGCTTTGTGTTGTCCTATTCTGCTGTCTTCTCTGAAATTCTTTCATCATCATATTAAAGATTTTGCTCTATTTTTAGTTTTTTTTTTTTTCTCTTATGATGAGACCTCTGAGCCAAGTAATTCTTGGCTTCACTACCATGTATGTAATGTGTAGATATATAGGAATCTTCTTATTTTTGATGATTTAAGGTTTCATTTTGTTTTTATTTATTTTTTTTTTTTTAATTTTTATTTATTTATGATAGTCACAGAGAGAGAAAGAGAGGCAGAGACACAGGCAGAGGGAGAAGCAGGCTCCATGCACCGGGAACCCGATGTGGGATTCGATCCGGGGTCTCCGGGATCACGCCCTGGGCCAAAGGCAGGCGCCAAACCGCTGCGCCACCCAGGGATCCCTCATTTTGTTTTTAAATCACCTTTTCCATCTGCTTGAGATCTGACAATTTTATACTTTTCATGTTATTTGGCCTTGGCATTATCTCATCAAATATTTCTTAAATGCCTCCCCTTTTGACTTTAGTTAAAAACATCATATATATATTGGCCTATATTAACTTAGGCTCTGTTCATTTTTTTTTCATTCTTTTTCTTTCTGTATCTGGAAGTTTCTATTGATAATGTTTCAAGTTCACTGATCTGTTTTCTGTAGTGTCTAATTTGCTTTTAGTATTTTCCAGTGAAGTTTTTATTTCAGATATTTACGTTCATGAAGTTCCTTTAAAAAATACTCCACTTTTATTCATACTGCATTCATTTTTTCTTGATCTTCAAAATCATATTTATAATAGCTGCTTTATTATTTTTGCCAGAAGGCTCCATCTATCTCATTTCTGAGTCTGTCTCTATTTACACTAGCTTTTTTCCCAGTTGAGTCACATTTTCTAGCTTCCTCACACACCCAGTAATATTTTATTGGATTCTGATGATTGTAATATTTATAATGTTTTGGATTTTGTTCTATTTTTTTTAAGATTTTATTTATTTATTCATAAGAGACACAGGCAGAGGGAAAAGCAGGCTCATGCCGGGAGCCCGATGTGGGACTCGATCCTGGGACTCCAGGATCACGCCCTTGGCCGAAGGCAGGCACCAAACCTCTGAGCCACCCAGGGATCCCCCATTTGTTTTGTATTTAGAGGAAGCCAATGTCACCTGATATTTTCTAACTACAATGAAGAGAGTTTTTGGAAGAATTCATCTTATTTAATTTTTACCTTTATACCTCTAACTGCAGATCATATTCTTGGTTGTTTTTTTTTTTAAACAAATTTATCTAAAATGATTAACTGAAAATGAATAGATACAGCCAGAGGCACCAATATGAGTATGATATACTAATAAATTTCTCATGGTTTCTCTTATCAAATGTCAGGGGCAAAAAATAAACCTAATTACATATCAACTAATTACATGAATGTAGGGGCAGTTGAGAAATTTTTACTTCTAAATCAAAGGCTACTTATTTACTCATGGGGAAAAAATTAATCCATGTCACAAGGAAATATATTTGAGGAAGAGAAAGATAGGAAATAGTAAAGCTATTTTGAAAATATTAAGAACAGATAGCTTTTATTTCATGATAAATTCACAAAACACATGCAATACACAGTTTTTGGTGAAATAATGTGGAGAGGAGGAAATGTTAAGACACAATTTTAAGCATGGAATTGAAGAGAAGAAAATGAAATTGAACAGAAAGTAGAAGAGTAAAGAAGGATGAGAATAAGATGGGATAGAGAAAAAGGAAACAGGCATATATACAAAATTAAGGAGAAAGAAAATGGTAATAATATGAGACAAAGGACTTTTGAAATATTAACTAAGTAAAATTTTGCATATTTATACTTTGTCTCAACTCACTGAGCATTTTAATGAAGGGTTTCTTTTTCATTAAAAAAGTAATATATGAAAAAAAAAAGTAATGCGTGTTCATTGTAGAACATGAAGCAAATACTCGAGAATAAAGAACAAAAGTCACCTGGAAGGCTGCTAGGCAAATGCATGAATTTTAACAATTGCGAGTATTATTTTCTTAAAATTTTAGATGCATTTTTCAAACAGTTTTGTTAGAGTGGTATAAACATTTGGAGCCCTGATCACTTAGAACTATAGCTTAAACATTTTTGTAAACATTTTTTTTAATCCAAGTAGGAAACTGATGGTGACTTTGTCAGAATAATAACAATTTAATAAAGAACTATTTACAAATATATGAACAGTGGGTGGGAGTTCATAAGGGGCAGTCCAGTAATCCAGGGCTTAGGACAGTGGCCTTGCCTGCAGGTCAAGAGCAGTAAGCAGTGATAGTTGAGTGAGAGAGAGGGATCCATGGTGACCTTCAGCTAGGAATCCTGGCAACCTGGGGTAACTCCACAGGGATAGATAGAGAACACTGGAAGAATAGATACTCTAAAACTACTTTTCTCTGTCTCTTCAGTTACTCACAGGATTCATTTTAGCTAGAACCTAACTGGCAGCCAAATGGTAACAGAACCTAAGTCATCTCTATAGGTTGGAGTGACTAAAGGGGGAAAATGAGATCCAGAGGTTCTGGAAAGATAAATAGAAGATATTCAAGCACTAATTAATATTTCATTAAAGTCATTTACAGATCCCCCTCTTTTTATCATTTGTGTTTTTTTCATTATCATCACCAGTGCTGTGTTAGATTTTCTCTATTTAGAATTACTTCCTCAGTATAAACCATTAAGAGGAAAAATACCAGGTAAATAAGTATAAAAGATTGAAGGCTTAGGACTTATTTTTTTCAAGAGATTGCTATAATTTATATTTCTACCTGCAAGTTATGAGAGCCTTACTGCATTGTATCCTTATTAGCAATGTAAATTTTTTGGTACTAGTAATTTGTTTGGCAAATTACATGGCAATGTTTTACTCTGCATTTCTTTGGTATCTATTGGGTTTAAAGGTTTCCATATTCGTTAAATATTTTCGTCTTTCTTTCTTAAATTTTCTTTTCATACTCTATTTTACTTCATGTGGCCCCCAAATGCATTACAATTCATTCATTAGTGTAACAAAGATTAATCCAAGATCCACTAACCAAAAGATTTACTTGAAACTGAATATAAGTTTTAGCTCAATAAATGTCTTTTAAAAGGAAAATTAAGCACCTGGCCACTGCTCACTTTGTTTTTCTTGACCCTGAGATGATCGTAATTGGCTTATAAATGGGAAAATTAGAAAGATAAATGTTTCATTATTTGCAGCAGAAATTACTAGAAAACAACACTGCTTTGTAACAGTAGAATAAAGTTAATTAAAATCAGATTGGAAATCTTTAAAAAGTTATTTTGGCAGAATATGCAATATAACAGGAATAGTTCCCGTTTATTCAGTGCATCCTGTGTTGTAAATACATCTCAAAATTCATTTGCTGATTTGCCTACAAGGAAATTGATCCTATGATCTATTGCTTTGTCTCAGATCTCACAAAAGGTATGCAATAAAATCATTTTATATACTGATTTTTTTTAATCAGTAAAATTCAACCTTCTATCTTATCCAATATACTGTTTTATTATTGTTGCTGTTAATTTTAATACTGAATAGACTAATTTGCTTACCACAACTTCTTTAAGGTTCATACTGATAGGGGAGTACATCATTTACTTTCTATGTCTTTCCAACCACACAAAACTCCATCACAAATTGAGCAATTTTGTCTTTTTTTCTAAACAGGGAGGAAGTCTCCATATGTTGGTATTTGGAGAATATGAATGGTCTTTCTCTGTTCTCTAAAAATAACATTACATTGTGCTTCAACATTACAGTCTTATGCCTGCATCTCCATTAAGTCAAGGCATATGAATAAAACTTCTTAAATACGAGATATGAAAGATAAAAACAGAATAAGTTGCCATCATACAGTAGTGATAATGAGTTAAGGAAGCCGAAAGGAATCAATTTTAGAAAGGCTGTGTCTCTGTTGTTTTTCTGCTAGGCCCCATTTCTGTATTTTACCTCTGAACAGCCAAAGAAGCTATGTTCCCACTTCAAGGGGAAAGCAAAAATCATTAATCATTCTCTTGAGTTTTTTCCCAGGCCCCAAACACATAATAGCATCAAACATGTTCCAGGACATTAGCTTCAAACAAACTTCCACTGACACTAGCACCAATACATCCTATTATTCATCTGTCATCACCTTTGATTGGACCCTACCCTGGATTCCTAAAGGAACACATATTCCTAGATCCTTTTCCAATATAAACCCCTAACCCCAAGCAATGATGACTCATTCTCCTTTCCAAGTCTCCTAGACACTCTGTCTGCTATTTCTACTTACACTATTCAATAAACTCTGTTTTCACTTTCACTGAATCACATTTGATGTCTATCCTGTGTGAAACCAAGGACCCTCTTCGCTGGTCCTGCAGGACCTTCCTCTAGCCTGCTTTCATCAATTACAAATACTATTCTGGAGTCAGACTATCTCATATGATTCCTGGCTCTGATATCCATTAGTACGAATTAGGCAAGTTATTTAACCTCCCTGTGACTCAGTTTCCTCATCTTTAGAAGAAGATAATAAAATTAACTATGTCAGGATGAGTTCTGAGAATTAAGTTCATAAATATAGCCTCATTTGTTAGATCATGGCAGCCTAATGTAAATCTTCAGAGCATAAGAGTATTGATTTAGGGAAGCCCGGGTGGCTCAGCAGTTTAGCACTGCCCAGGGCATGATCCTGGAGACCTAGGATCGAATCCTATGTCAGGCTACCTGCATGGAGCCTGCTTCTCCCTCTGCCTGTGTCTCCCCCCACACTCCTCTCTGTCTCTCTCATGAATAAATAAGAATCTTCAAAAAAGTACTGATTAAATAAAATTGAAAGAAGGAAAAGAAACATGGAAGAAAAGAAGGCAGGAAGCAATCTGGCTATTCATTTTTAAGATTACTTCAACCACTTATTTACTTACATGTTCCACTATAATGTCATAAACACACCAACCATATTTTCTAGCAGTGTCCACCCAACCTGTTATATTGCTTGATGAAGTAGGGGCTCACTTAACAGATGATGAACAGTTAAATACATAAAAGAAAAATGAATATATAAGACAATGAAGCCCTGGATATGTCCAACAAATAGGATAGAAAAATATAAAATAATATACTTTTCATATTTTTCACAAAGTACACAGAAGCATTGGAGGAATAACCTATAGGAGGCCCAGGGAAATATGAATCAGAGTCCTAAAGGGCCAGTAGGCTGAAATGTACCTAAATGAGCCTCATCAACCAGTCCTCATTCAATTTAGATACAGTAGACATCCAGATCCAGGCATATAAGATCCAATTCCAACTGTAACATGGCTCAAATGACTTGCTTTACTATTTCTCTTACATAACCAAGGTCAAGTTGATGGTACCTACACATCTCCCTCCATGTTGGAAACTCCTTTGAAAAAGATTTTATAAGAATATGGCACTCAGAATAAAGAATACCTAAGACCAATGCCCACCATGACTATCCCTCATTGTCATGTGTGTGTACTTACTTGCTGGGTTTTCTGTGCTATGTAGACTGACCACTGGGACACCTGGGCCTGGATTTTAAAAACAAATATATATTTAAAAAATGTATAAATATTTGAAAGACATCTAAGTAATAATTATTGGAAAGGCTATGTGACAGTTATTTTTTTCAAATTGAAGCATTTCATAGTTAAAAACATAATTAAACAGAAACCAGGTAACTAGATTTCATTTCTATCTATGCATATTATATTCAGAAAATAACATATGGGGAAATAAACCATTTGCAGAGATTATTAAGATCTCCACTTCTATAATTGTATGGTACTCAATTTTATGCTCCTTACTGTCTATTTCACCTTACTCTCTTTCATAGAGTAGTCACTGACGTTCAGAAAGCAGATTCATGACCCCATGACCCCTCATTAGTTCATCCAAGATTAAATTCTATTTACTACTCAACCAAGGAAGATGAATACATGGAGAGAAATATCGGTTCTAATTAATTATATATCAATTGAAAAAAAAAAACATTAACTGGAGTCATGAAATATTTCAAATATACTAGTTAACTCAGTATAGCCATGTTATCTTGAAACTTTACTCCTCTAAGGAACTATATCTAGATGTCTAATAGTTTTTTCCTGGTGCCATCAAACACTTACTTTTTGATATCTAGAGAAAAAAAGAACACTAAAAAGAGCAAAGTGTTCTATTCCTCAGGGTTTCTTAAGAACAGGACAGCTTCAGGTACCACTTAGAGCAAAAGCACTCAGTCTATCACAATATAAGGGATACATTTCTTCCATTCCATCTCTAGGAAATTAAATATCTACTTAAGAGGCAATGATTCCTATCAGTATAACCTGATATACCATACAAATATATAAGACATAAGTACTTTTACCAAGTAGAAGTAATTGAGGTGAATGTAATCTTTTAGAATGGAAGGGTGCTAGACCCACCCAGGCAATTACTCTAGATCCCCAATCTCTTAACAACCAAGCTATTATTTTAATAAGAGGACTTTTTTTTTTTCTAAAGACTAGGTAAATTAGTTTATTGTTGTAGCATGACTTGGCTGATGTAAATGTTTATTCACTTTTTTTAAAGGTTCACTCTCAAACAGCCTTTATTGATCATGAGTAAATGTTGGTTTCAAATTTCATTTTCTAAATGAAGATATAATTTATAGCTCAGTAAATTCATAATTTACAACTTAACAGAAACATACATTTAGAATATCAAATCATAGCTAGAGAAAAATAGTTACTCATGATAGTAATAGATACTGGTCAAATAAAGTAAATTTCATCAGAAATCATGTATTACCTTTACAGAGTAATAAGAAATGTTGATTCATAGGACTAAAACTGGCATCAAAATATGTACATTGTTCTTTCATAAAATTACATGAAATGCATTGACGATTCAATAGTCCTTCAGTAGACGCACTGGAGAAAGAAAAAGAAAATTAGAAATGGTACTATTCCAAGTACTTAAATGTATGGCATCAATATTTAAATATTAAACTGAGGAATTACAGCATTATTTATGTTGCATTTTGTAAATGATGACTTATCATATAAATGCAAAGTCAATTTCTTTTTTTCCCTTTTTTCAAAGTCAATTTCTATTAATGTTAAAACATACACATTTTTCTCCTCTAATAAAATTAAAATTATGTACACCTGTATGCATATATAATGTATGTATGTTTATAACCAAGGAACTGATTTCTACAGGACTCCATGTAACTTATTCTTATCTATCTTTTCTCTATAGATATTCCTTTATAAAATTGTAAAAGGAATTGCCCACAGATGGGCATAACTCACCATGAATAAAAATTGAAAGAACTAATAACATGCTTTCACAAATCACACAAAGAATCAAGCTCATGATTTCCTAAATTCAGTGTTCTAAACCGTGGAATTTGCTATCAGTGTCAGATTTTTCCCACTAAATAAATGCACTGAAAATATTTGCCTTATATACTTGCACTGAAATTTTTGATAGTTATTTTTGTATGATAATGTTAATGATCATATATAATTTGAGACATCAGAGAGGTATGTAAAGAAAACAATCCCTTTATTTTACAAATAATGATGCTTAAAGTCAGAGTGATTGAGCTATTTACTCAAGGTTAAATATCCTACATGGAATCATTTATTTTATAAATAGAGTTGAATCATAAATTGTGCAAACAGATGAAAATGCTGGTGAAGAAGTATCTTAAACTTGGATAAAATACTCTCAATTTCATTTTGAAAAGAAACATGATTTTGGCTATACATTTGTAAATGAATCCTAGCCATTTTGGTGTTCAGTATGCCGCAGGCATGGTGTTGGGAACAGGGGTATTCACATGGGTAACAGAAGCATTAGAAGCAATTGAGGATAAATGTTAAGTATCCTTGATAAATTCACAATTTCACATTTGAAGCATTCTGAACTTGTTACAATCCAAAATTTTCCTTTACTGATCAAGCAATTAATATACACTAAGCATTTCAACACATTAACCATTTTACCTTTACTTACAAGGTAATCATACCTATTTTCTCTTTAAAGTTGCTGTATGTGTGTATATACATATGCACGTGCACACACACACCATAGCACTTGCCACTTTAATCATTCTTAAGTGTACAGGTCAATGTCATTAATTATATTCAGTGTTGTGTAAGAATCTCCAAAGAGAGGCTAAGAATGTATGCTAGTTGTCTACAGATACTTAAGTGACATAACTAGAGTTTAAAACCTTTTATCAAAAAAAAAAAAAAAAACACACACACAACTATCTCTCTACTCTTTCCTATACTTTTTCAGGTTCAAGTTCCTCAGAGATTTGATGCTATTTTCTCATTAGATTATGAAATTACTGAAATAAAGAAATGCACATTTTGAGACAAAATTCTGAACTATGGCAGCAGTTGTGTTTATGCAGGGGTATCTCATCCCATACATTTAGTAAACCAATGATGATTTTTATGACCTGGAAAAGACAATGAATGAGTTTTCTGGGTTATACACTATTGTTAGCCATAATAGTCAAGCCAACTGGCATTTGCTGAGCTATTGAAGGGGAAATTTATTGGTACTACATTTTGTTTATAACACAGCCTGCTCCATTAGTACAGTTCATAGATATGCTGACTCTTCTGCTCAGTCACTAGAATGTGAAGACAAGCACACAAATCTAAGAAGTCATTTTGATTCAAATCACATTCTAGGCTAATAAAGGGAAGACAGATTGAGATAGTTCCATTGGCTAAAATTGTCCAAGTGTAATCTTCTGACATTATCACTTTTCTTTAAGAGTTTCATAAAATGAGAAAAATAAAACCGATCAAGTAGTTTCATGACCTTAAAAAATAGTTCAGGACTACTAGTACCAACCAGAGTATATGTTTCAAGATAGGCATTCGATCACCAAAAAGAACAACAACAAAAAAAGTAAACAGTACTTTAATCAAGAACTTTAAACCAAAATTAGAATCAGTCTCTAAATAAATAGCTGTTCTCCCTTTGGAAGTCATTGAGAATATGGGTTCTGGACTCTGAGAAAAACAAAACATCCAAAAACTGAATATAGAAATCATATACTGGGAGAGGTGATAAAATGAGACACTTGATTCAGATGAAAGCAACTGATGCATAAATAAGAGTGGTGAATCGAGGGAGTTTAGGGTGCTTTAAACATACATTCTTACTCTCAAAGGAAAGTCTACGCCATTGGGTATGAATCAGTGGTGAAACTTCTTCAAACATGAAGAATTTCTACTGAGAATATGCCATGGCAGTTTTGACACTTTAAAAATGGATCTGTGAAATGGAAATTAGAAAGTGTATATAAAGTCTAGAATTAATAAGTTGCTTGCCAGACAAAAATAAAAGTCATTCTTGTGAGGTCCTGGTGAAAGCTTTCTGAGTGAGGAAACAATTTAATACTAAAAAGGTATGACCTTAAGTATCTTTAATGAATATAAACTTTCCATCTCGGAAAATTGGGCAGATGAAATATTTCCCATCTAATGCTTTATTTTAGTAAGCAACGAGCGTCCCTGTCTTCAATAGCAATCTTACTAGGTTTTACACACTATGGGGGGTGGGGAGGGGGAGAAAAAAATTTTCCCTTGATCCACTCTTCTAAGTAGTCACAATGGTTTTATTTTGTTTGGGAATAAATTACTGGTATACAGTATTAATGCATTGAAAATGAAAAATGAGGCTTAGCAGAAGAAAAGTCCACTGAGGAAAATACGTAAATGCCTATGATGTGGGCAATTGAGAGAAGCAAGCCTTAAAATAAAAAGGTATTTTGAGACTGTGAAAGCAGGTAAGGAAAAGAAGTAAAGCTAGATGGTTTTCCCCTCAAGTCCAACCCTGCAGGCTCACAAAGGTTCAGAGCTGAGAAAATGGTTCAAGAGTGTGAGATTTTTGTCATGTCAAAAATGAAACTTCAGATTTTCCCATCCTATCATTAATCTGCGTAGATGGCCATTGAGAAATCAACCTATACAGGGCAATCCTTCCACCTTGCTTACCTGTACAGCTGCCTCCCTCTGGGAGAAGTCTCCGTGCTCAGAAAGTAACTGTCCAGGAAAGAAAACAACACAAACATCAGGCACAGATCAATTTTTGCCAGGCTGGGTTTTCATTTGAATTTTCAAACTGCCAAAGAACAGGCAAGAGCTGTTTCATTATTCAACCACAGAACTTTGGTCCATTTGGGAAACACATCTTTTTTTCTTAAAGACGTCTGAGGGTGTGTGCACGTATCTGTGTAAGTGTGTCCGTGCAAGTGTGTCCCTGGATAAAGATAGGGAGACTCTTTAAAAGAAAAGTTGTTCTTTACACAGCTGGACTGTCTGGACTAGGACCACAGTAAGCAAAACGTAAATCTGGCAGAAAAAATTGCATTTGACAGCCCTGACTTGCAACCTGACTAGAGAACCAAAAACGCTCACATTTTTTGAGTAGTTTCATCGTATGCCAAGATCTTTATCACTTCCCAGTTTCCTGATGTCAGATGCCGCACGGTAATTTGCTCACTTTTACTCTGCAAAGAAATAGAAAATATTGATTTCCTTTTTTTTTTTAAACAGCATCTCTCTGGTCAACACAAAAGTACTAACTGCCTGTGTCACTTTTAATTCTGTAATTCTCAGCTAACATTCAGTTTTTTGCTTTCAGTCTCAAGAATGCGCGCGCGCGCGCGCGCACACACACACACACACACACACACACACGCAAACATTGACCAGAGTAGGATAGTGCCTTTTCTCCTATACTGTAGGAAAACCATTCAGAAAACACCTCTGGGTGAGGCTTGCCTGTGCATCACTTTGACATGGGATGTCATTCTTGGAATTTGTTACAGACATAGGACTTTGGTAACTCTCATCTTGATGACTGGCAACTGCACAGTTTGGACGCCTTTAAATAAAACATTTCAAAACAAACTTTAAATAATTACTATTACATACTTTCAACTTTTACAGCATGTTTGTCACCTTAAGATTTGCTATTTTCCCACAATAACTTATCCCTGAGATTTATTCATATGAATGTTTGTAGCCATAGTTTGTTTTCACTGCTATATGGCATTTTATATGAAGATAGCATAATTTATGTCTTATCAACAGTTGAACATTTCCAAATCTTTGCTCTTAAAAACAAGTTGACTATGAACAGTTTTATTAATGTCTCCTGATGCACATGGCAGGGTTTTCTTGAGACAAACACCAAGAAATTGGGGACTGGTCATTAGTACAGATGTCTTCTACTTAAATAGGCAGTGAAAAAGTATTTTCCAAAGTTGTCCCTGTTTACAGTCTACTAGCAATATGAGTTTTCATTGCTCCACATCTTCATCACTGCTTTACCAACATTAATTTCCTCAGACTATTTAATTTTTTGTCAAACGAGTATGAAATTGTATCTCATTCATTTTATTGAGAAAATATAGAAACCTGTTGAAAGGCAGAATGGAAAGTACATGGATATCCATAAGATCATTTCCTAGGTTCACCAAACGTCAACATGTAGAGAATTTGTTGAGAATTTGTCCCCCCTCTTTTGTTGTTTGCTGAATCATTTAAAAGCTGCAAACATCAGGGTATTTTTGCCTAAATACTCAATATACATCTCTCAAGATTAAAACTATTTTCACATGTAAGCAAGTCACATATCACACCTATTAACATTAACAAAATCTAAATATATAGTCTATACTCTAATTTCCACAGCAATCCCAAGTAACCTAAATAACTATATATATTTCATATTTAAATGTACGTATATTTATGTATTTAGATAAAATAGATGTCTCAATCAAGCTTTACATATTATATTGGATTATCATCTCTTCAGTCTCAAAAGCATTTGTCTTCTTTGATTTCTACAATAATGGCCATTTTTTTAGACTCTTGGTCCAGTGATTTACAGAATGCTCAGCATTTTGGATTTGTCAGAAACTCAACTTATGACAGGTATACTGGTATAATTTCAGTTTGCATTTCTCTTAGGAAAAAAGTTGAACATCATATATATGTATGTATAGTACAACATATATATCATTTGCATAATTACCAGTGAGATTCAGTAATTATCTCTCTGCTAATGTTTGTCTATATTATCTATCAGATTTCTTTTGTGTTTTGGTCTTCTTTATTTTTTAAGAGCTTTTTACGTCTTTATTTATGTGAGCTTAAGATGCAAATATATTCTCCTGGTTTGTCGTCTTATGTTGACATTAGTTATAGTACATTTCTCACAAAAAATTTTTTTCTAATCTTTATGTAATCAAATTTACCATCATATTGTCTCTAGGTATTGGTGCATAGTTTAAAGGCTTTCTTCAAACTAAGGTTACAAATAATTTATTGATGTTTTCTCTTAGTACATGTAAGGTTTTATTTCTCAAAGTTAGATATCTGATCATTTTAGAATTATGGTGGTAGCATATATCTACTTTTATCTTTTTCCTAATGATATTCAATTTTTCCAAGACTACTTTATGAAAAAATTCATTTTTCCTGTACTTTGAAATGCCATCTTTATCAGATATATTAAATTTCCATATGTGTCTAAGCTGTCTATACTGTTTTATCTCTGTTAATTCATGTCGCAAAACCACACATTCTTAAATACAGATTTCTGTAACATGCATATTATTTACAATTCACCCCTTCTCTATTTTTGTCAGGATTTCCCCAAATATTATTAAAAATAACCATTTTTCATTCAAGCACATAAAAACTTGATAGAATTTCTTATTGGTATAAAATAAAATTTATAATTAATATTGGCCTCTTTTTGATCTTTAGTCATTTTATCCCAGAACAAGGATGTTTTCCCTTTTTTTTCACGCCTATGCCTTTCAGAAAGCTTTTATGTCTTTTAGCATTGTCCTCATACAGATTTTGTACATTTAGCACATTTACATTTCATATATATTTCATTTTTATATTAATTACCAAGTGTTTTATATTTTGTGGCTATTGTGAGTAGCTTTCTATTTCATATCCTTTTTTTTTAATCATATCCTTTCTAAATGGTTATTATTTGCAAATAAGGACACTATTCATTTCCTTATGCTAAATATCTATCCTGCTATCTCACTGAATACTTACCCAAATCTTACGGCTTATGGTTTATTCTCATCTGATTTACACAAATACCTCCCAACACAATATTGTGGAGATGGTGTGCATCCTTCCTTGTTTATGACCTTGATGAGAATCCTACTCTATTGGATTATGGACTGAAACATGTATGTTTTATCATGTTAAGAAATTATCTACCAATTCCTATATTTTTAATTTTTAAATATTTTATTTTTTAAAGATTTTATTTACTTATTCATGAGAGACACACAGAGAGAGAGAGAGAGAGAGAGAGAGAGAGAGAGAGAGAGAGAGAGGCAGAGACACAGGCAGAGGGAGAAGCAGACTCCATACAGAGAGCCCGATGTGGGACTTGATCCCAGGTCTCCAGGATCAGGCCCTAGGCTAAAGGCAGCGCTAAACCACTGAGCCACCCAGGCTGCCCCTATTTTTAATTTTTTAAAACCAGGAATTGATATGAAATTTTGTAAAAGGCTTTTACAGCAACCATAAATAAAGCACATAGAATATTTCAAATTGTGTTGGTATTACTTTTGAAAGTCTGGTAAGATTCTCTTGTAAATTCATGTGAGCCTTGGTGCTCCATTGTGGTGTATTTCTTTGATGACATTATTTCTTCTATGTCATTAGTCAATGTAAGTTGTCTGTCTCTCTTGGGGCAGTTTTGGTAAAATGTGTTTCCTCATGAAACTGTTCATTTCATCTAAATTTTCAAATTAATTGGCATAGAGTTCTTCAAAATATTCCTTCGGGATCTATTAAACTGTCCTTTGCTATTTCCCACCAGTCATTCCTAATTGTATGTGTTTCCTTTCTCATTTTTACTCAGTTGGATCAGCCTGTGTTTTGTCTTTGGGTGTGTGTGTGTTGTCATTCTTGTTATCACTAGTTATAAATTTTGCAAATTTGAACTTTCCAAGGAATTGTTTAGTTGGATTTACTTTAAAAAAGTTTCTAGCCAGAAAACTTGTTAAAAATATATTCTTGATTTACATTGTCATCATAGCATGCTTTCATATAATTTCTACTTTATGGAACTTATTGAACCTTTAAAATAATTAATGCATGTTCAGTTTTTATCAGTGTTCCTTATGTACTTGAAAAGGATTTATCTTTAATTTGGATATATATATATAATTATATATTACATGATATATAATATATATTATATATTATATGTATTGGAATATTGGTGAAGGGAGAAGTGAAAACTAGAAACTAGTGATAGAAACCAACTGTATATATAACTATATATAAATAACATATAATGTAGTTAATATTAGAATACAATATAATATATAAAATATAAAATATATATAACAAAAATATGTATATAAATCATATAATGTGATTAACTTTGGACAAAGGTTGGTACAAGAAGGTTTCCACATACCAAGTAGCTTTTGTGCATTTCAACTTTATGAAGGTAGCTATTGCACTATCTGACACAGATACAGACATTTTTAACTATTGTACCTTCGTTGTGATTTGTGCCTTTGAACATCATAAAGTGTCGTCTGGTCTTCTTAATGCTTTTGAGGCATAATTCTCTCTTGACTAGCATCAAGATTTAGTCTTTCTAAATCCTTTTGTTTTAAATGTGTATTTTCAAAAAGACTGAATTGCATTAGTTTCAAGAACCAATATGAAAAACTTTTTATTTTTTATAAGATTTTATTTATTCACAAGAGACAGAGAGAGAGACAGAGAGACAGATAGAGACAGAGAGACACAGGCAGAGGGAGAAGTAGGCTCTATGCAGGGAGCCTGAACTGGGACTCAACCCTGGGTCTCCAGGATCAGGATCAGGCTCTAGGCTGAAGGCGGGGCTAAACCACTGAGCCACCAGGGCTGCCCTGAAAAACATTTTCTTAAAAATTTTAGTACATAAATTAAGCCAAATTACATTTATTGTGTATGACTGATACCTTTTGAAAACTTCTATCGTATTTTATATATTTATTATGGATATCATGTTTAATGAGGTTTTTTATAGGCAGTTTTTTGTAATTTTGTTAATGTTTTTAAGTCTGCTAGGTTTCTTAGTTTTATATGTTATTATTGTATTAATAACTTTATCATGTTCTTACCACCACTCCAAATTTCTCTTTTGTTTCTTGACCATTTTTATTGTTCTAGTTTATTGTTGGATTATGGTTTTAAATTTTGCCTAACTCCTGTTCTGCTTCTCTTTTTTAAGAAATCCAATTAAATGTCAGTTCATAGTATTTCCCTATCTTAGCTATTTCTGATCCTCTCTACTTTATTTCATTTGTTTATTCATTTGTTTTCATTTCCCTGCTTTATACCCACTAGTATATTTTCAGCGATATCTATTTACTCTTGATCATCTTCCCATTAATTAATTTGTTACTATTTTGTACTATTTTTTTAAATGTCCTTCCTGAAATCTGTTATTTACTCTACAACTTTTCTTTATGAAGCCTTTACTGAGTTTTAAATTTCACATTTGATAATTTTCTATATACAAGTATTTATTTAGTGATACTTAATTTTTTCAGGAGTATCATATGACTGTATTCTTCTGCTTCATAGTTGATTTTGAGGGAGGGGTATCTTTATTGAATATTTTTAATTCTCACTTTCTGTTAACCTCATACAGTTATGTCTGTGTGTCTGTTGCCAGCTATATATTCTTCTTTATAAAAATCTCAGATTTTCTAGGATATAGATGTGTAAGGATAGTAAAATATTAGATGACCCACTAGACTTACATTACTATTACTCTAAGGAACTATGTCCCTAAGAAATACTTTTTCTAGAACTCTAAGAATTTATTCCCCAGCACTGTTAGGAGTGGATGCGTATTTTCTGACTATATATATACACTTTTATACGTATATACATTATATATATATACATATGTGTGTGTGTGTGTGTATATATATATTTTTTTTTTTTATTTCCCCTGCAGGGTCTTTAATTTCCATCACTAGTTTCTAGTTTCCACCTCTCCTTTCACCAACAATATTCCCAGAAATGACTCTGTTTTTTTCTCTTTTTCTTAGGTGGCAATTTTTAAAAACCATCATATTTGGTTTTATGCATAGTCAAGGTCCTTCACTTTGATTCCTTGTCTCAATGGTGATTTTTATTTTTAAGTTTTATTTATTTTTATTTAAACTTAATTGACAAAATATTTTATAATTTCAGGTGTAAATCATAGTGATTCAATATTTTCACACATTAGCAAATGATCCCCAGGTTAAGTCTGGTTACCATCTGTCAATATACAGTTTCAATGCTGATATTTAAAAGGAAGATTCACTAGCAGTGCACTGTAGACTACGCTAAATTACTTAAGGTTTGGTGAGTGCCTTTATCAGCTTAAAGAATTTGTCTTTGTTAACAAATTTCTGAAGTTTTTGAATATGTATTTTGTAGAATTTATTGGAGGCTGTCTGCATCTATAAGATGATTTTTTCATGTAGAGCAATGAATTATGATATAGATATTTACATTTTAAGCAAACTTAGAATTCTTATGTGAAAAATAAGTTATTTTTTTTTTTATCCACTGAAGAATTCAATTTGCTATTATTTGGTTTAGGAGTTTTTAAGTGACATGTGATTGTCCTTCATACTGTTTTCATTTGGTTTGGGGTACAAGATGATAACCTGTATCATAAAATACATTGAAAAATATTCCATCTTTTTCTATTTTATGAATGTGTTTCTATATAATTTAAGTGTGTGCTTCTTGAATATTTTGAATATTTGGTAGATCCCAACTTTGAAAACCACCTATACTTAATGTGAAAACATTTTAAATCTTTTTTTTTTAAATTTTTTTTATTTATTTATGATAGTCACACAGAGAGAGAGAGAGAGAGAGGCAGAGACACAGGCAGAGGGAGAAGCAGGCTCCATGCACCGGGAGCCCGACGTGGGATTCAATCCCGGGTCTCCAGGATCACGCCCTGGGCCAAAGGCAGGCGCCAAACCGCTGCGCCACCCAGGGATCCCTAATGTGAAAACATTTTAAAACACTGTTCCATTTCCTTAATAATATAGGACAATCATATAGTTTCTTAAATTAGATTTGGTAATTTTTTTCTATAATTTATTCATTTTACTCAAGTTTTCAAATTTGTTGGCATGAAGTTATTAATACTATTTTATTTTTAATACTATTTTAAAATACATTTTAAAATCTGCAGTTATGCTTCCTTTTGATTACTTTGAGTTTTTCTACTTTTTAAGCTAACTTAAGACATGATACATTTAATTATTATTAGTATTTTTTGCAGAGCCAAGTGTTTGTTTTGCTATGCCTCATTATTTTACCTTTGCTATAGTTCACTGAATTCTATTGTATTTCTCATTTCCTACCTTCTTCATTTGAATTTATTTTGTTCTTTTTCTAAATTCTGATATTGAATGTTAATTTATACATTCCATATTTCCTTTTATCAATGATAACATTTATGTACATAATATAATGTATATATTTTCTATTAAAGCCATGAATAATGTAGAAATTATATTTTAATTTCCCAGTGTGTCACTTTGGGACAATTATAATTGTTGGAATTCACCTCTAATTCATTTGCATTATCTTTAGAGAATGAAATATATTACTAGCTGAGTAATAATTCACATGTTTTTAGTATAAATATATCTAGAATCTGGGGTTTTTGACATGAGAGAGTTTTATTACAGTATCAACTTTCGCATACTATTGGAAGCAGAAACTAAAAAGGGCACTCTACTCCACTATGTGTATGTAGTAAAATAATTTGCCTTCAAAAATTTTTCTATGTCTTATGTCTATATTTTGACATCTCCCTAAATCATCTGTTCCTTGTTTTTAAAGGGAGTTCCCTAGACCTCTAGCTTTGTAACATTGACAACAATATATGACTTCCTTATTTTTAACTTTTTTCTTTCCATGTTGTCTGACACATTACAGCACTTTACAAGTATTTGCTGAATGAAAGTATAAATGCAAAGATGAAACCAAATTTCTCTGATTTGAGGCAGGGATAGACCAAAGACTTACACAGAGTTCTGAAATCACATATTTAATAGCCGGATTCCCACAGGTCAACATCCCATAGATGGTTTCCCTTACTCATTTTTAAAACCTGCTTTGAATGAGCCAAGGACAGGATATTAAGATCTTAAGGTTTTACTGCATCTTTGGTGCCCAATTTTAAGATGAACAGTGTCTCAAAACATTAAAGATAAAGAAATTCTGCTCTATATTTGTACATACCTAGGGAGGCTTTTGGCTCAGAGATTTCTAGCTTGACTATATTTTCTTTTTTTTTCCAGAAAATTTTGTTATTTGTAGATAAGTGTTTAAGGGTAGAAGAGTGTCCACATTAAAAGTGATCATGAGCAAAAATCTTGTGCTTTGAGACAATGTCTGAACACAACATACATAAGATTAAAAACCACATTATTAATTTCAGTGATCCATCTAGCATAAAAATATTATGCTTCTACTTTAGGACCAAAAGTCCTCCTGTTAGAAGCATTAACAACAGCCTCACAACCATCGGATTCACTTCAAGCATCTGTAATTGCCCTGCTTGCTTTATATCTACTAGGGAAAATCTGGGTTGTGGACTAAGTAGAACCTCATTTCACACGTAATACATAGCTTATCTTTTATAGTTCTATAGTTACAGTTATAAGACTCAACTATTTTCTACTAATGCATATCAGATTTTATCATAGCATTGAGCATATTATTTTTGATCTGGACCTTAGGTAAATAATTCTAATACAAATCAGAATATGGTAGATGGCCATACAGTAAGTTCAACATAAACATCAAGGAACTTGGCTAGTCTGCTCGAGGGAGGTATCTATACCTCAGTTAGTTTTAAATCCACCTTCAAAGGACAAGCAATCACAGCTAAGATAATTAAACAGAGAAGGAAAGATTAATCATTTTTTTACTGTACAGTAATAATTATTTCCATGCAACCACAGTCTCTACTATATTAACTTGGTAGAACAGAAAAATGATTATGAATAAGAAAGCACAGTGGGCTTTTGACAAGGGCAACATGCAATGTACTTTAAATTAAACTCGTATTTCACTTTTAATTTTAGAATAAACAGTAGTAGAACTAGTGATTTCCTTCACTGAAGGGATGACAATGTAGGATGCAGATAAAGTATTTTTATTCCCAAATAAAATAAAATTTGAGAATATGACATCAGAACTTTTACACATCAGATACCTCTCCTCAAATTAGTATAGATTTTCTCTTACTCAGAAAAATTAATCTTGTATTTATATTTAAAAATTTGGAAGAGGGGATCCCTGGGTGGCGCAGCGGTTTGGCGCCTGCCTTTGGCCCAGGGCGCGATCCTGGAGACCTGGGATCGAATCCCACATCGGGCTCCGGTGCATGGAGCCTGCTTCTCCCTCTGCCTGTGTCTCTGCCTCTCTCTCTCTCACTGTGTGCCTATCATAAATAAATAAAAAAAAAAAAAAAAAAAAAATTTGGAAGATGTTGGTATCAGTGAAAATTTAATAATACATGTGCTTTTTACCTAATTATATATGGTTCATTCAAATTTCTTAAAAATTCTGTTGAACTTCTGTAGCTTCTAAATAAGTAAAATTTTCTAGTGCTTAAAAATAGCATGCTTTAATTTACTGTCTATTTATCACATGAGGTGAGTTAATTGTTTTCAGACAATGTTCTAATCAGATACAATAGTGAAGTTTAATAAAAAAATTATTGGGTTGATTACGTGATAGAATTGTGAATTGGGGGCATGCCATTTTCTAAAGTATTTGTAATGAATGCATTTAAAATTGTTCCAAGTGAAATCATCAGTTCTCATGAGCAATACTTTGTATTACTACATACAGAAAGAGATGGATTCAGCAACATATATAATTTTTCATTTAACACAATTTAGGAATATGACAGGGCAATTCCTTATGTTTATGAATTTGAACCACTTAACATGATTGAAACTCTGCTTACTTCATATTTGAGAGAAAAAAGTAGCCATGTCTTTGTCAAAAACCCTTTACTTAACTGCAGCCTGCAATACAGGATGCAAGATATTAGAGTTCCAAATATGGCAGTTCAGAAGTTTAAGGTCTACATAAGAAATACTATGGAGAGATGAGGAAGGAGATTTCTGAAGCAATCACAGTTTAATAGTCTGAAGTAAAGAAGTTTTACATCATTGTTGGATTTAGGCAGTATATAAATTGATGTTAATATTGCATATTGTATATTCTACTCAAAAGAACAATTACTTTATAGATTTTTGGAAAAGCCAGTTTTTATTTATATTAATATTGTTTTTAATGCAACATATAAAAGTAGAGGAATTCTGCTATCACATACTCAAATTGAAAATAATCTAGAAATTAAATAATATATGTATATATTAATGTATATATACATACTTATATATTTGTAGTATTTAAGGAATAATTTATAAATATCTTCCATTATTATAGACTTAATATTTTAATATTATTCTTAAGTATGGTTTTAAAAGCTGTTCATTCTGCCAAATGTTCATTTATATATATATGTATATATAAGCTTAGAAATATTTTCCTTTTGATGGAGGAATTCCAGTTCTGTTAATCAAAACTAAATAAATACTCCATAATACAATGTAGCTTTTTGTAGAGTGACAGATGTAACTAGAGCAAATTTCTATGAATTATACATAAAATAATACTGGTTAACTATCTATATCCAGTCAACTAAATATTAATCTTCTAAAGAACTGGTTTTCAAAAATTCATAGCATTATGGGAAAAGTATGCTTTACAATTAGAATTTAAAATATTAGAATGAAATACTCTAGTTTACATAAAATTATAATCTTGTCTAAAAGGAGGATACACAAATTATTTCTACTTGTATTTTTTGAAATTAGTAAGGATCAATCAACTTTGTAAATACGAAAAAACCCACTAAAGTATCTGTAATGACAACCATCACTCTCTATAATGAAAATAACCTGAAAGACTAATTTTATAGCCTGGTCTTAATTAATAGTTTTTATCTACATACTCATTGTGCAGCTTTTTTTTTTTAATTTTTTTTTTATTTATTTATGATAGTCACAGAGAGAGAGAGAGAGAGAGGCAGAGACACAGGCAGAGGGAGAAGCAGGCTCCATGCACCGGGAGCCCGACGTGGGATTCGATCCCGGGTCTCCAGGATCGCGCCCTGGGCCAAAGGCGGGTGCTAAACCGCTGCGCCACCCAGGGATCCCTACATACTCATTGTGAAAAGGAAAAGTGTTTGTAAAAATTTACTAATCTCATTTAGTAAGATACTTCAAACAGATAAATTTGTTTTCATTCAGTAGGAAGCTCTCAAATATAGCTAGACATCAGATACTGCTAGGGTAGTCATCGTGATTGTTGGCCATCAAACTCTCTGTTCTGTCAATTCTTACTTTCACTATGTCAAGGGAAGAAAGGGGGGTGTGAAAAGTCATCAATGTTGGTAATGCATTGCTGTTAGACTCTAAATTACTATACTATTTTTATTTTTTAATTTATTTTATTTTATTTTTATTTCTATATTTTTTAGTATACTATTTTAGAGAGCCAATTTGACACTCCATATCAAAAACCTAAACAGGGATGCTTGGGTGGCTCAGTGGTTGACTATCTGCCTTCAGCTCAGGGCATGATCCCAGAGTCTCAGGATCGAGTCCTGTTTTGGGCTCCCCACAGGGAGCCTGCTCCTTCTTCTGCCTATGTCTCTGATTCTCGGTGTCTTTCATGAATAAATAAAATAAACTATTTTTAAAAAACCCTAAACATGGAACACCTGGGTGGCTTAGCGGTTGAGTGTCTGCCTTTGGCTCAGGTGTGATCCCGCAGTCCCAGGATTGAGTCCCACATCAGGCTCCCCACAGGGATCCTGCTTCTCTGTCTGCCTATGTCCCTGCCTCTCTCTTTCTGTGTCTCTCATGAATAAATAAGTAAAATCTTAAAAAAAAAAAAAAACTAAACAAATACATATGTACATATGTGCTTTGCCTAGGTATCTTTTAAAACATATATATTTGTGGTAATAATCACAAATAAGTATGTATAAGAATGTTTATCTCTGAATAATCTCTAGTATCAAAACTAGCGTCACTTTAATGATGATTCAAATTGATTCATTTAAATATAGTATAGTAAATCTAGTTGGCAGAATGAACATACATAACATACATATTAAAACCATACTTAAGAATATTAAATAATAAGAATGTAATAAATAATGGAAGATATTTATAGATTATTCCTTAAATACTACAAATATATATGTGCTATGATTACAATATTTAAGAGAAAATCAAATAGTTTTTAATATTAAAAGGAATTAGAAATATGTATTAGAAATACCACATATATGTTAAAAGGAATTAGAAATATATATTAGAAATAAGTATGATTTATACTGTAAGAGTATGGGGTGATGAGATTGTGTTTGATTTTAAATTTGTTCACTTAATTCAGTTTAGAATCATACACATTTTTATAGCATATATACGTGTCATGGTAATCATAAAGATTCATAAAAGAGCTTTTTGCAAGTTTTTTTAAAAATTGAGACAAAGGAATTCAAACTATTTAAGATTGTGTGTGTGTAGACTTAGGTATAACTTACATTTATCTAACCACTGACCTCTAACTCATGAGCAAAGTAGATTTATTTCGTTAACATTGCCAAAATATCCATAAATAATCATTCAGTCATGTTTATTTCTCAGTGAGACAAGCTACAAATTCTCTGAACTGCCACTAGAATAGATCAAAATATTTTCTACTTCAAGGAAAGCTTTGTTATAATCTTCATATAGAAGAGGAACAAAGTAAACCCATCTGCTCTATGAAGTTTTTGTAATAATGAATTAGAATGCATGTCAGGATTATTTGATTGGGGGCAGAAGGTATTTCTTCCTAAGGCTTATAAAGGAACTTCTGCTGATTCATAAATATCTTGATTCCTACCTACCAGCATCAGCACCCCCCGCATTCCCAGCCAGTCCCACACTTTTAAAAGACACTATTTCTCTTCTTAATTTGTTGAATAGATTGTTTTCCTGGAATTGTATATATAAAAGATGTATTACACATCTTTCCCTATCTTTCACTCTCTATCTTATAAATATTTACAATTTGTATCTAATTTTGACCACCTGGGTTTTCACACAATTTCTTGAATATAAAATACTGGTCTTTAAAAATTTAATCAATTTAAAAATTTAATAAAATGCTACATTCACTTTTGGAAAGTGTGATTTATTATTTTTGGCCAAAATATCTCTCCTATTTATGATAACAAAGTTGACTATTAGCTAGCAATAGTTAATCAGGTAGAGCAATTTGCTAGTGAAGCTTCCTCTAGTTCACATTAAAAAATAAAAAACAAAAACAAACAAAAAAAAGAGTTCCCTTAGTCATACCTTTCTGATGTAATCATTTTAAAAGTTAGATACAAAACTGTCAGAAAATTTATGCATATATAAATATATTTATTTAGAACATAAATGAGATCACATTATACATTAGTCTATAACCTATTTTTCCAACTTAATGATATACTATGAAAATTAATCTACATCTCTATTTTGGACATTATACGTGTCCCAAATTTTTTATTTCAGCTTTGATTAAAATTAAAGCCATGACAATTATTTTAATAGGTACAGACCTTAGACAAGTGTTTAATTTTAAACTACTGATATAAGATTTTGAGAATTCAAGGCACTGAGTTGCTGAACATAAATATGTATGTAGATAATGATAAAAGTATAAGAATATGCACAAGGCTTAAAAGTTCTAATGACATAAAAGTAGCTAGGTTGTTTCGGGATCTTTTGGCACATTTATATTTTTTACTCTATATTTTGTAAGCATGAAATTGATTCTTGGCTAGTTTGTTTGGAAACTCTCCTAGAGGATTCCTATTTTTCCACAAAGTTTTATCTTTATAAATTATCTTTTACCTGAGACTAGGATGTTTATTTATGTGATTTTGAAGGAAACTAGTTCTCATGAATATTTGTTACTGGCCATTACATTCAAATTGATTCATTAACCTTGTCATTTTTTACTATTTCTAAATTCTCTAATTTTTTAGTAATTGGATACAACTTTATAAACTTTTAACTGTAAACTCATTTGCAATTTAAAGGAAAAATAACCCTTTCCTTCTTTTTATCAGGAAGTCTATAAAAATTTAGCACAGTCTCTCTTTATCCTAGTTTTTCAAATCTGCATTACATTTGCTTATGAGCATCTACCATAATATATCCAACTTTTCGATGGACATATAGTTTGCTTCAAGTATTTAAAACATTTATAGCACTTTGAAATACTGCTTGTACAAAATAAAGAATATGTATTTGTTGAATGAAAAGTTTTCTCTAGATTGTCCTCAAGTCTATGAAAGTAGGGACTGGGTAATTTTCATGTATTCAATTCTATATCCAAAGACCCTCACCTCTTAGCATACATGTATGACTCACTGAGTTCTGTTGAGTGTTGAGACTCTTGTGGGAAGGTACAGTTTGAACTTGTAGCTATGGAGGGGAATCCTCTTTCTAAAATGTAGTCCTTGGGTTAAATATATGGCTGGACTTCACAGGCATTAACTGTAGATTCATAATATGTCACAAAATTGTACTGCAATGACACCGAATAGAAAGAAGCCAGCACTTACCTGGACAAGAAACATCGCTATGTGGTGAAATTCTCCACGGCCCCCCTGCTTAACAGGAACTGTCATAAAGAATTTGCTGCCATCTCTAGAAAACACCGGCTCCTCATTCTAAAACACAGAAGTGCATATAATGATCTCAAGATGGTATGTGCTTTGTGCTGCCAACCATTGCTAATTTAAGTATGGGTTACATAAATTTCTGATTTAGAATTTGTTTGTGAAATGGTCAAATTATCTCTAAAAATAATGTGAATGCACCACCACCACCTATCTTCAGAAATTTTGTAGGTTTCTGAAACTGTGCCCATTAAACAGTAACTTCTCATCCCTCCCTACCTTATTCCCCGTCATTCTCTTTTCTGTCTCTTTGATTTGGACTACCATAAGCAGCTCTTTAATGAATGGTTTACCAAAAAACATGCAATTTTTAATATGTGTGTTCTGAAATCTTTGACTCAGCAATTCTGGTTACTTGAACATACATTTCTCTTGATGTATATATAAATTTACTGAAAACACAGAAGATAAAAGGCTGCAAAATTGGAAGGAATCCAGTGAAAATCATTTAATTCAAACTTCCCATCTTCACTTCTCACTCCTCCAAAAAAAAATAAAAATAAATAAAAAAACCACAAACACAAATGCCCATTTGATCATTTTTTAATTAAACTCTAGTGGCATGTTAAATCAATAGAATTATTTTCTGAAAATTAAATGATGGAAGCTATACATATAGATTGCTTTCCTTTTGCTCCAGGGGAAACATTAAGAAAATGGATTTGCCTGACAAAACACTGGATTCTTTCCTATTGGATTAGTGAAAGTGATTACACATATGGTAAAAGAAAGGCTTTGCTTATGGTTTCTTCTGCAGGTCTTTAAAATGGCCTACAAGCTCTTTGAGGTGATCTGGCCCACCACTCTTTCTGATCTCTTTTCATTCTCCTGTTTCCATGTGCATGCTTCTGCTCCAGGGCCCTTGCACTTTCTATGCCCTTTGGTTCTTTCTTTTATGTCTTCCATATGTTGTCTCTTTGTCACCTTATCACTGAGGTGCTTCTCACTTACCCCATCTAGAAGGGGATCTTAGAGCGAGATCACACAGCTCTATCTGAACCCTTCGTCCCCTTTTACTACTTCCCGTTTCTTTCTATATTACCTAATAGCATCCAACACACTATGTTATAGGCAGGTATGCATTTTTTTTTGGGTGTATATATGTGTATATATGAGGTGGGCAGGTAGTTAGACAAGTAGGTAGTGTTCCCCTGGAATGCAAGCTTCATGGGTAAGGAACCTTCCATTTGTCACTGCTCTATCTCCAGCACCTAGAAAATGACTATCACATAAATTGTGCTTAATACTTATACACTTAATGAATAAGTAAATGACTATTTTCATTTTAGCTTTTACTAGTGAGCTTTACTAGTGAGATTTTAGCTTTACTAGTGAGATCATCCTTTGATAGAAATATAAGGATATTTTCCTTGTCTACTTCATGGACACTCATGAAAATATAAGATGATATATGCAAACATTTAAAACTGAAATAATATACAATTCAAGGATGAAGACAATGCATCGTTGCTAGGCATATAATATAAGAAACTTGACTGAGCGAATCACATCTTTCAACTATGATAGAGTCAATAATTCTGTAGGTTCCATCTCTTGTGCTCTGGGATTTCTCTTGGCCTTTGCACATGAAGCTTTTTCTCTCTGGAACAACCTTTCTGTTTCCCTTTATGTTGAATCTTACTCTCCCCTCCTCCCTCGCCTGCCCCTCCTTAAACTCAAGGAACAGGAACCATTTCCAAATCTCCCTAGTTAGAGAGTATCTCATAGTTAGGAAATCTCTCCTCAGAGATTCTAACAATTACCCTGTGTTCATCTCTATCATGGCATTCAATGCATTCTATTATATGCTTGGCTTCCTTCACTAGGCAAGTAATAATTAAACTAAATTTGCAATTTTATCTTTTTAGCTATATTGCCTAGGACCCAGTAGGTGTCCAACTCATAATTGAATAGATGAATATGTACCACAGGAAAAAAATGGTTGTTATATATCACTCTATCCACATTTGCTCCAACCTATTAGCTCCTCCCCTATTCAGTATTATCCCTTTGTGATTTGCTCCAAAAATAAGTTGCCTTTTTAAGGTACAGGGATATCTGTATCTATTTTACTTTTTATATTTGTGTACCCATCTCCTTCCAATTCTAGTGCCTTATAAATGGCTCAGTGAAGGAGCAGATGGAACTATAATCTCGTATGCATTGCTGCGCTTAATAACTTTCACCACTAGGCAATATCTGCCTATAAATAGAGCTCTATGCCAACCTCTTCCTAGAATCAAATAATGGAAATGGAGCCAATTGCACTGTCCACTTTCATGTTTGTGAGTCAGTGTTTATGATGCACAGAGCAATGGATTGGGAATACCAAATTCTATCTCTTGACCAATAATTCTGTACAGAGGTTATCACAAGTCTCTTGAAAGCCAGGCCAAATATGGCTAGTTCTCTATTCTCACTACAGTCCAGAAAGTAAGCATATGATGATTATGTTAAGTTTCTAGTTTTCTTAGAAATTTGTTTCATCTCATTACTACTATCATTCTCAAACTTTAGATTTCATCAAATTCTAAAAATCTCTAAAAGCTTCTAGAGAAAAACTCAACTGTGACAAATTACCATCTGCATTATTTTTTACTGAATAGTTAATTGATAATTGATAACTAGTTTCTATGCTTTAAGAATTTCTATTAAACATTCATAAATCTGGGGTTCAAAATGTAGATAACACAATTCCTAAAGCACATGGATTATGTTGATGCATGTTACAATATTATGAATGTCACTGAAAATAAAACTGATAGCAAAATAGGTTTAATAATGCAGGGCAATTTAGAATATGTCAATATCCATTATGTTATTGCTTCTCATTGTTTTTATTTTCAGTATCTAACTTAAGAAATTCCATTACTGACTACAAGATCAAAGTTGATTCTTTTCCAATTTCATTAGATTAAATAGTTTATATTAATACCTACTTATTTATTGGTAGATAAATATAATATAAATAAGGATAATGCTTATGCTTCCAGCAAGAAAAGGTTTAGCTTATCTATAGTCCTTCCTACTTTTCTTTATCCAGCAAGTATTTATGGAAATTTTCTTATAAACAGACTCTATATGAGGCATTTAGTCGACAATGGGGAAAAAAAAGTGAAGACCCCTCCTGCCCTTGTGAATGTAGGGAAACAACATAGAAATGATTGTGTAAGGATTACAAAAAAGATTACACTTGACTTTAAAAAGAAAGCTTTTATAAACGGATGTGATGTGGTTATAGTGGTTGGAGGAGGTAGTATTTTAGATGGGTGATTTAAGCTGAGGTTTGAAAAAGGAGCAGCCTTCACAAAATAGTTGATAGAATTCCATTTAGAAGAAAAGCTCATTACAAAGAACCTGTGAAGTGCTCGCTTCAGCAGCACATATGCAAAGAACCTGTGAATATTAGAGCTAATGTGCCTAGAATGGTCCTAGAATGGAGAAGGAACTGACAACAATTGTTTCAGCTGTAGAATAGGCATGGCTAGGGGCAACCAAGTATATACTTTGCCATGGTCTGTCAGCCAGCCTGCAGCATGGAGAAGAGATTGGCATGCACCTGAGGAGTTGAGCTTTCAGCAGGCAAAGAGGACCTGCAGTTTCTTTTCTTTCTTTTCTTTTTTTTTAATTTTATTTATTCATGAGAGACACAGAGAGTAGAGAGAGAGAAAGGCAGAGGCGCAGGCAGGAGGGAGAAGCAGGCTCCATGCAGGGAGCCCGACGTGGGACTCGATCCCAGGTCTCCAAGATCACGCCTCAGGCTGACAATTGCACTAAACTGCTGAGCCATCTGGGCTGCCTGGACCTGCAGTTTCTACACAAATAGTGGATGCTGTTTGTGAAGCTGAGGAAAGTAAACTGACTAGAGATCTTGGAATGTAAAATTGAAAAACCTGGTGATGAATAATATACAGAATAATAGTCTATGAAAAATAATAGGCAGAAAAGGATAAGAAAACCTTAAGAATGACTACTAGGTTTATGATTTTAATAGCTGGATGGGTAATTATGTCCTTGACTCCTAGGATAAGAACAATACATAAGACTAGAAGAGGAATATGTTCAGTTTGGACCTGTGGAGTGTGCAGTTACTTGTACAGATTTAGGAGAAGATGCCAAGCATGAATTTGGATGTTTTAGAACTCAGCGAAGTGAGCAGGGCTATACATTTAGAGGTCTCACTACATGGTGGTGATTGAAACCAGAGATGTGTATGACACTTCAGGAGAGAATGTGAAAGATCTCTATAGAGAACAAAACAAATCAAAAGCGAACCAAACACATTTCCCTTTGTAGAAAAGTGATGGAGTTAGTAGTAAAATGAATCCAGCCATATTCAGATAATTTACTTGTGTTTCCTTCTGAAATGTTCAGAATGAGACCATGTTGTGGAGACATTTGGTAGTTATTCTAAAGTGTTCTATGTCATAAATTAGCATCAGGAGGTAGGATACATGTAGGGAAAGAAGCATTCATCTAAATAACCTCCACATAATCAATTCATGTGGAGGTTTGGTCAGTTTTCTGGGGAATTTGATCAATGCTGATGGTTTCCAGCTTTAATGGGTCACAACTTTTTCCTCTTTTAATTTATACAAAAGTTGACTTATGTGAGTGATCCTTAAATTGGATCCTACTAATTATTCTGCAACTTAAGCTCTATAGAAAATAGAAGTAACTTTTTAATAAATGATGTCATAGAATGGTCAAGTCTGGAGTGCCTGGGTGGCTCAGTCAAATGAGTGTCTGCTGCTTTCAGCTCAGGTCATGATCTCAGGGTCCTGGGATTGAGCCCCATGTCAGGCTCCCTGTGCAGTAGGGAGTCTGCTTCACCCTTCCTCCCTCTGCACCCCACTTGTGCTCTCTTCCCTCCCTCAATCTCTCTCTCTCTCTAATAATCTTAAAGAAAGGCCAAGCCAAAAATATTTTAATGGAAAGACTCAAACATAGCAAAGACTGAAAGTAATATTACTGAAACTTTTGAGATAAAGTTATTATACAGAAAATGAGTAAATAGAATGAGCACAATAGTCAAAATGTGACATAAAGCAACCTCCTATACCATACCTGTTTGGAGAGCCAAGTATCTGATGTCATCTCGTATTTCTGAAAAGAAATAATGAACTCCATGAAGCTTCTGAACACTAAAATGAGTAGGCATCAATTTTTTTTTACATGTTTCCATTAGGCATTTTTTTTCCCTCTCTTCAACTAGTGAAATACCATGAGAGATCGTATTATCACTACTGTTTTCAACTGAATGAATAAGTACAGAATTTGGGATTAAATGATAATTTAATTATAAATCCTTCCTTTGGTGAGCTCCTTTAGAATTCCCAGTAGTATGTCACCAGGGATAGAAGATCATTTTCCAGTGCTGTTTGATTACCTCATTCAAACTGTTTTGAACCACTAGGCACTGTCTCTTTTCACCTCTAGGCATCATTGGGAAACAAAATTATTAAGTCCTTCAAAAGAACTGGGCAAACATCCAGGAATAAAATGAAAAGGTAGATGTTCTTTCAACATTTAATCCACTCTCCATCATAGTCATTTTCTTTTCTTAAGGAAAAATAAACATTTGAAATGACAAAATTTTATGTACCATTAAGGTAATCTTGCAAATGATGAGAACCAAGATCATATTTCACAAAGCAAAATGAGATTAATTTAATCTTAAATTAAATATGTGTAGATACAGTAAGTTTTACTAGTAATGTTTACATATAGGAACTTATGAAAGTCTAATATTCTAGAAAAAATTAATCTATAATAAAAATATTTAAATGAAGAAAACTAAACACAGTATGTTACCAATCTTACATATATGCAGAGGTATAATTTAAAATTGTTATAAAAGTTTATTTATAGTTTTTTTTTTTTACCACTATTATCTTTCAAAGCTGTATTATTACATTATAATCGAACACTTTCTCTTTTCAGGGCCTGTTTTTATGTTTTTTTTTTTTTATGTTTTTTTTTTCTTATGTTTTTTTCACTAGATTTTCTACATATAGATATCAAGGAAACATCTAACTAAAATATTCCTTGATTTTCTATTTGCATCTCTGCAATAACCATCCTTGGTTATTGGTATCTATAAAACATAGACACACAAAAATATATCAATGGCACTTTTCATTAGTATTACTCTTTTGTTAGAATCCATTGAAGTCCAAAGTTTTCACATGCATTTATCTTACTATCTCAATATAGTAGACAGCAAAATAATTTTTAAGTTCATAATGGATTAGAAATATATTAGAAATATAATATGTAGGGATGCCTGGATAGCTCAGTGGTTGAGCATCTGCCTCCGGCTCAGGTCGTGATCCCAGAGTCCTGGGATCGAGTCCCACATCAGGCTCCTCATAGAGAGCCTGCTTCTCCCTCTGCCTATGTCTCTGCCTCTCTCTCTCTCTCTGTATCTCTCATGAATAAATTTTTAAAATTTAAAAGAAAAGAAATATAACAATATCAATAAGGTACCAAATCAATAATATGATTGGGTTCCTACATCTATTTTCTTCTGAAGCATTTTGATACATTCTTGCCAATACATATACAGATTATCATCATATAGAAAAGATGACAGGTTTTCTCTGACTAGAATATACACATGCCAATTTCTAAATGATGTAGTACTTAGCTGAATAAAAAATGGTGCAGAATACTTTCACAAATAAATGGTGAAATCCTATCAGCCTATCAGATGATGGTTGAAATAAGTTTCCTATTAATACAAGCTAAATGTAAAGAGCATTAGTCAAATCCAGTAAGTAAATGACTAACTCATCAACTTTATCTCCCTATCTATGCTTATCACTCCAATCAAAACAAATTTCTTCCCCCTTACAAATTATGCTTTAATATTGGAGAATAACTTGTATATAGTGATATGGATAGCTCTAAAGTGTTTGTGATGAGTTTTAACAGATATATTCACAGGCCATCAAGATATAAGATCTTCACACTTTCACATCTTCTCTCATGCCCCTTCCCAGAGGTTCCAAAAAGGCAGTCACTCTTCTGAACTCTTTCCCCATAGATTAGTCTTGCCTATTTTAGAAGTTCAGATAATTGAAATTATGTATTATGTACTTTTTTGAGTGGGACTTCTTTCACACTGTTTTTGAGATGCACTTATATTGCTGGGCATTTATCAGTATTGTTTCTTTTTCAATTGCTGAGCAGAATTCTGTTGTATAGATATGGCTCATTCTGTTTATTAATTCCTTGTTAATAGATAATTAGTTTCCAGTTTTTAGCTACTGTAAATAAAGCTTCTCTAAAAAAATTTTTTTTTAACAAAGCCTCGTTGGACAGTTTTTTTTTTCTCTTGTCCAAATATCTAGGAATGGAGTTACTGAAGTATGGACTATATATATATATATATATCTATATTTATACATCTATCTATATATCTACATACATATATAACATATATTATATATACATACGTAAGCTATAATGTTTTTATGTGTATGTTTAACTTTACTGCAAAAACATTTTTAAAGTAGCTGTATCATTTTACACTTCTACTCATGAAGAGTAAGAACTGCAATTTTCTACATCCTCATCAATAATTAATGTTGTCACCTTTTTGTTTTAATTTTAGTCATTGTAATGGTATGTAGTATTATCTAATCATGAGTTAATCTATATTTTCCTAATGTCTAATAATGTTGAATACTTTTTCATCAATTTATTACTTCCTTATGCATTTCTGTTTACAGTTTTTGATCTTTTTATTGCTTTGTCTTTTCATTATTGAGATGTATACATTTCTTTGTCAGATACACATTTTGCAAAATATTTCCCCCACTCTGCAGTTAGCTACTTCTTAATGGTGCTTTTGATGAGAAGTTTCTAATTTTGATGATGTCTAATGTACTATTTTTTCTTTTATGATTAATGACCTTTTGCCTATTCAGTATAACAAAGTCATATCCCATATTTTTGTCTAGAAGATTGACAGTATCATCTCTTAGATTTAGGACTGCAATTTATCTCAAATTAATTTTAGAATATGGTATGTGATAGGTGCCAGATACCATTGTACTTTTCATTTGGTTCTTGATTGGTCCAGCATCATTTTCCCCCATTTGGATTGTCTTCGCACCTCTGTTAAAAATCACTTGATAAGTATGGATCTATTTCTAGAAACTCTATTAGTTTGGTTGATCTATTTGTGTGTTCTTCTGCCTCCATTACAATCTTTCAGTTTCTGTTGCTTTCTAGTTATTCTTGAAATCCAGTAATGCAACTTCCAACATTTTTTGCTTTTCTACAAGATTGTATAGCTCATCAGATCTTTAGCATTTCCATATACATTTAGAACCAGCTTGTCTTTTCTACCGGATGAATCAATCAATCGATCAATTGATTAATCTTCTAGGAATTTGTATTGTATTGAAACTACAGTTCACTTTGAGTAGAATGCCATCTGTAATATCCAGCTTTTCAATTCCAGCATAGAGCTTCTATTTATTTAGGTCTTCCTTAATGTCTTTCAAAAATGTTGTAGTTTTCAATATGGGGATTTTGCACACTATTTGTTAAATTTATCCTTACGTATTTAATGTCTTAAAATTTTTAGTGGCATTTTTATTTTCCATTGTCATATTATGAATATATAGAAACACATTTTGTTGCTTCTCAACTCTTTATTTTGAAAAAAGTTCGAACTTACAGAGAAGTTAAAGACTGGTTCAAGAAACATCTGCATATCCTCTAGACATATTACTCATTTATTTATATTTTGCTCCATTTGTTTATTATTATATCCCTCTACTGTTTCTAAACCATTTGAAAGGAAGGCAAAAGTATTTTTTTTCAAAATTAATTAGAAGTTAGAAATATAACTTATTTCTAAATAATCTGATAGAAATTTTTAGGTATTATATCCATTTACCTCGAAATAATTCAATAAGCATTTCTTAAGAAAATGACAGTATCCTGTGTACATGGTTTTTTTTTTTTTTACAGTAAAATGATCGAAATCAAGAAATTAAACAATTTAGGTTGGTACACTGACTTGTGAATTGTGACCCACTCTTGGATTTGTGTTTTTTGTAGATTTCCTACTTTTTATTTATGCAATAATGAAGAGAATTTTATTTATTCCTCGCGAATCATTATGATATTTATTCCTTGCCAAGTTATTCTGGTTAGAGTGTCTAATAAAGTTTGCATAGCACAGTGAGAATGTATATCATTAGTTAACATCCACTATCCCATATAACTACATTTTTTTTTCCCTTATGATGAGAACTTTTAAGGTTTATTCTCTTAGCAACTTTCAAACATAAATGAAGTATTGTTAACCATAGTCCTCATGGTGTATATTACATTCCCAGAACTTACTTATCTTACAACTAGAACTTTGTACCTTTTAATCACCTTCACACAGCTTCCTTACCTTTACCATCATGTCACCTCTGGCAAACAAAGTCTAATCTTTCTTTTTCTAATTCCACATATAAGTGAGATCATACAGTATTTGTTCTCTAACCTAGTTCACTCAGAATAAATGCCCTCAAGGTCCCTCCTCTGTTGTTACAAATAGCAGGATTTCTTTCTTTATTATGGCTGAATAGCATTTGTGTGTGTACCTGCGTGTGTGCATATATTTGTGACATTTTCTTTTTCCATCCACCCGTGGATGGACACTTGCTTTCTACCCCCATCTTGGCTATTGTAAGTAATGCTGCAATGAACATGGGCTTGCAGATATATCCTGGGATAGTGATTTCACTTCCTTTAGATACATATCCAGAATCTGAATTGCTGTATTATATTTTATTTTCAATTTCCTGAGGATCTGTCCTACTTTTTTCTACAGTGACTATACTGACATAACATTCTTAACACAGTGCACAGGGTTCCCTTTGCTCTAGTTCCTCACCAGCATTTATCTCTGGTCTTTTTGACACTAGCCATGCTAACAGGCATGAGGCAATAAACAACTGCAGTTTTGATTTGCATTTCCCTAATGATTAGTGATGCTGAGCACCTTTTCATATACCTGTTGGCTATTTTATTATCTTCTATGGAAAAATGTCTATTCAGATCCTTTGCCCATATTTAAATTAGATCACTGGGGTTTTGGTTTGTTTTGTTTGTTTTTGTTTTATTTTGCTACTGAGTTGTATGAGTTATTTATATATTTTATATATGAACCCCTTATCAGATGCATGATTTGCAAAATGTTCTTCCATTCCACAGGGTAGCTTTTCAATTCATTGACTGTTTCTTTCTCTCTTTCTTTTTTCTTTTCTTTTTTTTTTTTTTATTGTTGACTGTTTCTTTTACTGTGCATGGTTGACTTTTAACTTACTTAGGTTATCCATTACCTCTAGAAAAAAACAAAAACTAAAAGATATTTTTATTTTATTTTACTCACATATTTACCATTTTGGGTACCTTTCTTTTCTTTATTTAGATTTGAGTCTTCATCTGATGCTATTTCTTTCAGACTGAATAACTTCATTTCATGGTATTTATGCAGATATACTTGTGCTGAATTAGCTCTTATTTATCTGAAAATGTCAGTCTTCATTTTTGAAAGATACTTTCATAGGATATAGACTTCTGGTTTACATTGTTTTTCTTTGAGTCTTTAAAAAATGTATCCTATTGCTCCCTGGCTTATATCATTTCCAATAAGATAGAGGCAATTATTTTCATCATTCTATTCCCCCATATGTAACATGTTTTCTCTCAGGCTGTTTTAAAGTTTTTCTCTTAGTCTTTGGTTTTCAATACTTTGAATATTATGTGTCTGCTTATTTTCATTGTTTTTATCCTGTTTGGGATTTGCTAACTTCTTAGATATATAGGTTAATGGTTTTTCTTCAAATTTGGGATATATTAAGTCATTGTTTCTTAATTTTTCTTTCCTGCTCCAATATTTCAAACCTTGCCTTCTGTGTGTATTACATCCTACATATATATCAGCTCAAATTATTCCATATGTAACTGAGGCTTTGTTCCTTTTTTTTTTTTTTTTCCAGGTTTTTCCTCCCCCTCAGGACTTCAGTTTGAATTTTTTTTATTTCCCTGACTACAACAATGTCCAATTTGTGTTTGGACATTATTGTCTGGACATTGTCCAGACATTTTCATATCAGATACTGTTCATTTTAGTTCCTGAAATTCCATTGTTCTGTATTTTAAAGTTTATTTCTCTACTCAAATCTCTCATCTATTTATTAATTAGGGCCACCCTTTAATTTGCCAAATATCTTTCAATCACCTTTAGAAAATTCTATATTGGTTATTTCTAATATCTCTATTCTGTGTAAGTCTGCTTTTATAACCATTTGGGGGGGCAGGTTATATTTTCTGTTTTTCTACATATAGTATGTTTTGATTGTGTAATTGATATTTTAAATTTTAATTCTCCATTTAAAAGAGTAAACTTTGTTCTAGGAAGACAGCTAATTTATAGGCATGTACTTGATCCTTTTGAAATTTAATATAAAAGTTTATTGTAAAGAGTATAGAACAGCCTTATTTCTAATGCATTTTTCTTTCTGGGCTGTGAGTTGAAAAATGCAAAGGGTTTTTCAGTGAGAGCTCTCTATTTTTGTTGTTTGGTACTCCAAAGTCTCCAAGCATTGTGCAACCTGCAGGTTCTATATTTGCTTCTCTCCCTGTGAAGCATATCCTGTACTTGCAGGCTTATGCACTGAGCTAAAGCCTTAAGAGGTCCTTTACATAGATTGCCAGAGCTCTTCTCTCTATAGCTCCAGATCTTGTGGTACTTGTCCTGCAAATTTCACCCATCACAATAGCCTCAAACTGATTCCCTCTGCCTCCTTGGATCAGTGATACCACTGTGCTTTTCTAGGACTCCATTAGCTTGCACTCTACATATCAGCATGTTCCCTACAGGAAGTTAGGCTTATCTTACATATTTACATTATTTTACTATTTATGCCCTGATCCTGCTATTGTCCAATATCTGAGAGTAGTTTTTTAATACATTTTGTATAGTTTTATAGTTGACTACAGCAGTGATGCTAGGCTGGCAACATTTACTCTATCCTGTCCAGAAACAGAAGTTTGAAAATTCTGTTGCTAAATAATTGAGAATAGTTTACTAAGTACCAATACAGGCATACAGTGCAACAATTCAAACTGATTACAGTATACCTTCTGTTAAGAACTTTAAAAAAAAATTACACATATAGTATTTATTGCAGAGTTTATAAAAACGGATTGTAGAAATAGAAATACAACCTACTTTCAAAACACAGTGGTTCAAGGACCAGTTTTTCTTTTTTACTCTTCTTATTTAAGTTAAAAACGGAGACACTGTCCATTATTTTAGAAGACTAATCTGAACTACCAAAAAAATTGAAGTTTTGGAATATGTTTCAAAAAGATAGGAAAAACATTCCACATTCACAAGTTAACCAAGGCCAAAGACATATTTCAGGATTAAAGTAATGGAGCTTAGACTCTCTTTTATACTATACAAGAATTCATTTTTTATAGTTCTCTTTTGCTTATCATCCATATTTCTCACTTCAAAGTTTGGATAATTTATGGATTATAGTATATTCTTCTAATAGAATGACTCCCAACTACCTCTGGAAATTAAATATTGGTCTTTGTACAATGGATTGCCTGATATCCCTCAGAGAATAGCATAAACTACTTCATTTTAAGCATAAAGAAAAGTATACTTACTCTACTGCAAGCACCAGTGGTAGTCTCACAGACAGTGAGGATGGAGATGTTCTGAGGCCGGTTTAACCATCTGACCACCGTCTTGGTATTGCTTACCCATTTAACCATAGTGATATAATATTCTCTAGTTTGGAAACAAAAAAATATTTACATTTACAGCAGAGAACCTATAGAGTACCAATAATAAACAATTGCTATTTTATATACAAGGATAAGTGAAACACTTTGAGGATGAAAAATCATATTAATTTCTATTTATACATGCATATCTGCTATTCCAAATACTCACATATATAAATACAAATATGTGTGTATGTAAACACATGTATATATACATACACATACAAATCTACAGAAAATTTGAGAATAAATATGAAAATGAATGATATCCTAGAAAGGAGATCTTTATTTTTATTATGTTTTTGAAAGGAGATCTTGAGAAAAATAAAAATAATCAAGATGATAGACATTTATGAATAATTTTTTAAAACTTTCTATTGATTAGCACTAATATGTGCAATAAGCATAAATTTTTAAACTACATTCTATTTTTATAAAAAATAAAATCACTAATCAATTAAAAGGCAAAACTTATTCTTTATTTAATATTTCTTATGCACGATTTTCATGTTATTTCACTTTACTGATGGGACTTGCATGACAAAGTCATTAGTTTTCATTTATTTATTTTGTGTGTGTGGTCTTTCTCAGGTGTGAGCCAAGGGCCAGTCCCAATCCTATTCATTATACATACATATACACACACACAGACACATGCATATGTATATATGCACACACATATATAACACATATATACACATATATTAATTTTTAAAATATTTATTTGAAATAGTTTAAAACAAATGAGGTATTAAAGTGAGGAGATGAGAGACTATAGAATTTTTAATATAGTGAGGATATTAATTAGTAAGCCTATGATTTTAGACTATTTGTAGATTGGGAAAGCTTGTATTTTTTCCTATAGTTAGTTATATTTCTTTCATTATAGATTCTGTGATTGGAAATTTACATACTATCTCAAAAACCCTCAACCCACACAGACAAAACACAATGGTCAACATTGAATTCAATTTATGATAAAAAGAAAAAAAAAAAAACTTCCAACAAATTTGCCCAGTTTCAGAGTAGATGAGATGATTTAAAGTGCCATCTGTGAGCACTGTCTTAAAATTAATCCACCCAGGGGCACCTGGGTGGCTCAGTCAGTTAAGCATTTGACTATTGGTTTCCACTCAGGTCATGATCTCTTGAGATGGGAGATTCAGCCCTCTATCAGGCTCTATGCTCAGTGGGGAGTCTGCTTAGATTCTCTTCCCCTGCCTCTCCCCACTCCAAATAAATAAATAAATAAATAAATAAATAAATAAATAAATAAAATCTTTTAAAAAATTCACCCAGTTTTTGTGGGGCTTAGAAAAAATCATGTATGGGAGAAAAGCTTTGTGATACAAATCACCTATCCTTAGACACATGTGGGTTAGACATTTAGCTACATGAATCTTACACTTCTAACATTTCTACTGCTTCCACCAGAAAACTGGTTAACCCATCAAAGCAAAGATGTCAGGAGAAGGCAAGCAAAACTTAGCATACAGTGAAGCCTACGTAATTTCTTCAACAACCTCTTCAAGACATCTGGCAGCTTTCAAAACCAGCTAAGTCTCACTTGAAAATGCCAAGAATTTCAGTGAAATCATAACATGAAGTTCCCTAAATAGTTAACAAAGGCAACTTTGAAACAAATATGCAACTGGTTTAGGATTAATTTGGTCAAATGCATGGGCTTTGTGATTCTTCAAAGAATGGTATCCTGTTCATTTTTACTGTTTTTGTTTAAATTGATTTATTTTGCATGCATTATGATGTTCAGCAATGTGACTATTATAAAAGGAAAGATAGGTGTTAATCTTAATGGATTTATCTACAGAATTTAGCATGGAAGAAAATATTAATGGATACTATAATCAGGAAAGGAAATGCTAAACTCTGACAATATATATTTCTGATTAACTAGTGTAAATGTTGTTTAAAATTGAAGTAAAAAATAATTTGGTTATTGAAAACAACTGACCAAAGACTGCAAAATCAAGGAGGTTATATTCACAGGAAAATCTAGGTAGAACTGGTATACATAAATTTTCAAACCCAATTAGGAATTTATCTTAATTAGTTAAAGCGAGTAATATTCCATATCGTGTCAAATGAGATGACAACCAACATGAATAATTTCTAATAACAACTGCAACCATAAAACTAATTTAAATATTCATCTTGAGTATTTTCCCTTTCAAAGTAGCCCTCAAATATAATGTTGCAAGAGCATCCTCCTTATAATGTCTTTATAGACATTGACACATATTTATTATCCATGATGGAAAATCTTAACTTTTAAAAAAGGATTTCATATTAGAAAAACAAAATTCAACCAGTGTAAATCTGGTGATTAAGTGATTTTTTTAAAGGGAATGCTAATTTAGGGGTAAAATTAAGTTAAAACAATAAATTCATAGTTATACCACTTATCTTTCTCTTTGATTAAACATTGTGGTTATAACATATCTAATGCCTATAATCAGAATTTAGTGTGATGTGAACTTAGTATATACCTTATTTATAATCTGAAAGATGGGAGTTCTCTCCAAAATTGAATTTATAAGATTTTTCAGGGGTAATTTCAAGCTACTAAAATTTCCATGATAATGTATTGAGATTATCTAAAATGAAAGTTAAAATAGAGCCTGGCACTTAAGAGGTAAGATACAGTCAGTATTCTTTCTTTCCTTATCCCAGGATTCTAGGTATACCTCTACTCAGTTTGCTCATAAGTAAGCAGCTTCCTCCGAATGAGGGAGTAGGTAAGGGCCCTTACCTGGAAATCACACTCCTTGGCCTGTCTTTTGCTGATGTGGCTGTCCTCCTGGAGCTCCATTTCATGAACACATTAGATCTGGTATACCATGACCAGTACTAGGAGAAGTGTCCCCTCCTTATATTATAACTGGTCTAGTTCCTGCTTGTTCCTAGTCTCCATGGCTCTGGATTACCCAGAAAATCTTCAAGGAACTCATCTTCTTGAGCCACAGAGACAGACAAGCAGGTTAGAGGTATTAAACTCAAGTCAAGAAAGACTTTCTATTAGCTAGGTGGTCTGGCACAGAAGATCTAATTATTCACAAGGGTATGTGGAATGGAGGCCCCAGCATCATCAGCAGACAGGTACTATGTTAGAAGTCACACCTGTATTTTCACTGGCTTTCTGTCCAATCACTGCTCTTTGTATACATATAGTTGCACCAAGCTCACTCTCTTCCAGATAATCCAGGATCTCAACTGATAACTATCTTGTAATGGCATGAATGACCAACTCATACCTAGTTCAAAGATCTCTGTTCATAACAATGAATTACTTGTAAGAAGGGTCATTTAGGACATTTCCATGAACATAGAACATTTTCTTAATTTGATTTTTTTGTAAGACAGGAATATTCTTTGGCAAAGAGGAAGATATAAACTAGGCATACTTCAGTGATAATACGGTGCTATCAAGCCCAGGTGACAGGTAATATGACAATGTCTCATCGGTGATACATGCTAAGAATAATGAGTCACAAAGAGTGGACTACTAAAGAAAGATTTCAAGTAAATAAAATAATGTCAAAGGCACAGAGTAAGGAAAAGCCAAAGACAAAATATTACCTTTCCTCTTCAGTCTGGAGATATCTGAATATAAAGGATAATCACTTCCTCAGAACAATGTGACAACTGCCTAGCCTGTAGAAAAATCTACATTTCATTACTATAAAAAAATCTTTCCACCTAGAGGGCGCCTGGTGGCTCTGGGTGGGAAAAAAATCTTTCCACCAGAACTTAAATATATATTTTTAAAATCTTAATTATATGGTCCAATAATGATACAGAATGATTGTAATACCTTAAACACACAGTGTAAAAATTTACAAAATGTTCCTTCCTCTTAAGATGAGATAGATGAATCATCTAACTCCCAAATGGGTCTAAAATGTTCAGGAAAGCGCATTATCTAAGTTCCTATTGTGCTACATTCTGAAGAATCAACACAGACAATAAATAAAGAGTATGAGCTGAATCACTATTGAAGAAAAGTTGCATTCATGATCTGAATTTGCTTGATAAAGGATCTTCAGCTAAAGATGAATCACAAATATACTTTTTTTTTTAAAAAAAAATGGAGTATAGGAGAAGGAAAAAAGAAAAGAAATTATACTTTTCTCCAAGTTACGGTATTCTTCTAAATTCTTTTTAAACCAATATAAATGAATTGAAATTTATTTCACAATCTTTGACTAGAGTTTAAGTATCTGGTGTTAGGGAATGTCTACTGAATGCTGATTTTATCTTGCAGACATATTTCTCCAAGACATATAATAACTTACACACTTGAGTTGTTAAAATCAAATCAACCAAATAATCAGCAGACCAGATGACTTAACATCTTTAAATTCTAAAAAATTCTTGATCTTTGGAGTGGGAGTCAAAGAACACAGTTTCTAATATACTTTAAGTCCCAAGAGACCATCTTTCTATGTATTTTCTAAATCTTCCTACCTACTTAGGTGTGCACATATACATTTAATAACAGTTATTGTCACAATGGTGCTTTTATGAGAAAAAAGGCTTAGAGATGGTCACATATGAAGTTCAAGTTTAGTAGAAAAAAGGAAGGATCAAAAAGGAAAAAAAGATAGGTTATAACTGCAAAGAGTATTAGAATATTATTATTAATTGCCATTATGTATATCTGAAGATAATATAAAATATGGTATATGCTTAAATAACATACAAAAGATGAGTAAAAGTAAATTATTCCAGAATGAATTATTCATTAGGTAGAATCTAATGGTATAAAATAGAATCTCAAATGTATGAGTAGCTATAAACACAACACAAACTCCAAAAAAAGGAGAGGACATTTGTCTTAATAAGGCATGGGAAATTATGTTGCTAATAAGTAATTAATGCATGTTTATACTTATGCATTAAAAAAATAAAATATGGTTTCTCTTTCTTGGAATTTGTAGGAGTATTGTCACTAATAAATAGGAGAATACTGCTACTGATATTGGTATCAAAAATTTAACTTACATATTTAATAGATTTAATTTTTTAAAATAAAAAAAAGAATTTGAGTTACTTTAGAAAGATTTAAGAATAACATGGTAAAGTAAATTAGGAGAAGAAAAAGGAAAATAAGTTAGAAAGGGAAATGGGTGTTAGTCACCATGGGTAAACTCCAGGTCCACCATATACTAATGCAACTAGTTAAAACACCATTATTTAAATGACTCGCAGTGCACATGAGAAAATGAGGCAGGTTTGCAGGAGAAGCACATGCACTAGTTAGATGAATCATAGATGTGTGTATGTGTTTGTGTATGAGTGTGTTTGTGTGTGTGTGTCTGTATAGAAACAGAGAGACAGAAAGACACTACACACAGGAAAAGACAGACTGTCAGGGAGAGAAAACACTTCTCACATGTCTTCAGAAAAATCACTGTGTGCTGGTGTGGATATCTCCAACACTTGCATAAAGTATGATATACTTCTGCCAATATTATTCTTAAATTATTTGTATGGAATATTCTCCATTTGCCAGGTCCATTCTCCAACTCTCTCCTTGTAGTTTCCAGAGGCTGGCCGCCACCGTGAGGCTGCTTTGCCAGTAGAATGCTTCTGTTGGAACTCCAAGTTTAAGAGGAGAGAGAGTTTGGGGTATTAATTCCCAGGACTCACTTCCTAACTAGGGTGTGGTTCGGCAATGACTGAATTGCTCAATCTGTGGACAGGTCCTCCTGGTCCATCCTGTTCTTCAGGTACAGGCCTCTTCAGGATTCATAATTGAGCCTGCACCGCATTCCTTCAGTCCTGAGGACAGTGATAGCTTTCCCCTATTGTAGACTCAAAGTTTCTTTCCCATCCTCTGTGAGTTTCCTTCATTCTACTCACATTTTTGTTAATAGCCCCTTAATTAACTGCATTTCATTTACCCTTCTTGAGTGTATAATCTTTTTAAATTTTTAAGCTCTTAAAATCTCTAACTAGGAAGGCACAATAGTTTTCTAGTTAATTTCTATATGCCTAAAGCATTAAGTATAAAATATTAGAGATGTTAATCCTAAAACAAAATCAAGGAAAAAAATTAAAAGTTGGGTTTCCATCTTATGTGCAGCTAGATGAAGGAAACTTTCTTTGATTCACACCATGGATGTATCTATTTTATTCATGTTTGCATGTTTCTGAGCTCATCCAAGTAATACTTATGGACAGAGTGACTAAATGCAGATGATCTAAAATTCATTTCTTATCTCTGTGACTTGGACTGAAACTTTCTACCAGAAACAAATGAGTAAGGAATGATTTCTATATAACTGAACCAAGGGAATATTTAAAAATATCAGTTTTGAAGTAAACTTTGATCTTGAGTTTTTCAATAAAAAATCATACATTTTGGTACATTTCACATGCTACAGGTGGTACTTACATGAGACCCTGAGGCAGAAAAGGCAAAGTTGTTTGGTGCATTGTATATATAAGGTATTACGTGACTCTACCCAAATTGTAGACCAAGTTCATCACTAAACCAACATCCTTGAATTACATTTAAGAGATTTTTCTCTACAAGATTCTTCCTCATTCTTAGTGGAATCTTGTATATTATTCTGTATACTCTCGATTTATATTTAAAGAGATGTGATAACTTTTTGCCATGGATTACTAACTTTATGATACTGTAATTCAAATATTACAGATATATACTTAACTTATAACCCAATAAATGACAACCGATTCTGTCTTTAAGAATTTTTGTGTTTGGTGACATTACTATATCTACGTGGTGAATCCACTGCAACCTCTTGGGTTATAAAATCAAGGTCCAGAATCACTACTCTTTCTTACACAGAAAGCTGGCTGTAGTAAAGTTGACTTCCATTTCAAAGATTTCAAAAGACTGATGAAAATAAAAAATTATTACTTTAAGGTGAGGTTACTCAGATCCAGAGAGAGGTAGAGTGAGTTATCCAAGCTCATGTCACGAAGTGGTGGAAGAGATGTGACTCAAACACTCCAGTTTGAGCATTAAACAAATCAGAGAAAAAGATAAGAGCTAAGATAAGACCACATAAAATACTAATGGCTTCCATAATTGCTTCATTTGTGATGAATACTTTCATGTTTGGTAGACAAAGTTCAGTAGAGTTCCTATCTGATTTAGTTAACTCTACTGCATTCTAAATATCAATTCCAAAGGCCCTGTAAGGATTTCTATCATGATCTGCATGAAATGCTCTATAACTTGAAACAGGCTTTACCGTATTTTCTCCCTCTGTTACCAACTAATTTTCTTTCTGGGCCTCATCTTTTCCTATTCATCTTTTCCATCAAAAATAGGAACAGGTTGTATTAGGTATTTATGGGTGCCCTTCCAGTGTAAACAGTCCATATATTTTTAATAACTTTACAAGTAGGGAAAATTTCCACACACTCTAGGCAGCACTGTCTGTGAAAATCCTCAACTGTGATAGAATTTCCCCAAATACATTAATGGAACAACTTTCTAATGAAATTTATATTTGAATCAGTCCCCCAGCACTGATTGTTGCTGGCATCAAAACAAAGTTTGAGCTTAGCCCCATATCATTCAATAGCATGAAAGTATTGTCCTAAATCAGCTACCTATTCCATCTCTAGGACCATTGTTAAATTTCAAAGGGTTGTACTATTTGAAAGAATACCCTTGAAGTTTAAGACCACTCTGAATTTCAAAATCCACATGATTATTTGATTCATTTTGTGTTATTGGAGATTTTACTAATATTGAAATTATGCTTCTGACACATAAAATGTGTCTCTTTTCTCTCCATTCTAACTTCTTAGATAAGAAAGCTTCTTATGTAGGATATTTTGAAACCATATCTCATTGTATTTCCCTGCCTGGGGAAGAAAGCTAGGGAATCACTCCCAAGCTATGGGGAGAATTTCTGCTAGAAATAATTATACAAATTCTAGGAAGATTGTACTCATTTAAAGAGGACCATTTAAAAAAAATGGAGTAACTATTTTCAGGAAGAACATTCAATAGAAAATTATCCTTTGCCCCCATCTCCCTGTCACATCTCCTACAAAAAGTCTAATTCTCAACATTACTACATTTAGTTATTTTGTGGTGCTGCTAATCACCTTGAAACTTTAAATGCTCCCTGGGAACAACAAGAAACACAGAATGAGTTCATTCCTGCACTAATGGGGCAACCTCATATTTATTTTCAAGTGGATTTGTTGAGCTGATCACATCTCTTTAAATTGCAACAAAATGATAATTGAAGTAAAAATAACCATTTCCAAGTAAAAGTAAAATGGAAATTGCATACCTTGATTTAAAGCTGTCGGGAGGCATGAGTTCCAAAGTATGAGTTGGTCCATATAGGTTTACAACATATAATTTGATGGTTGGATTCATTTGACCTGCCTTTGAGAAAATGAAGGTTGTAATACAAATATATTGAGCATTAAAATATATTGAGGAAAAAAAGAAAATGTGGTGTGATTCCTTTACAATTTTGTGTTAGAACAGGGAAAAAGTTTAATTTCTCTGAAGTAGAAATGATTTTAGATTCAACAACCTGATTGCCTCCAATTGTTTCTGTAGATTGCTGTTTCTCAAGCATTTTAGTCAGACAATTAAAGGTGATGGAAAATCAAGATGAGTTTATTCATTCATTCATTGCTACTGTGTTCTTTCCCTAGAGTGACACCAGGAGGGCTGGCTTTACAGAACAACTAGTAGAACAAGCTGCTACTTACATTATAGGATAAGAAATGCAATGAGAAAAAATCTTGGCTAATTAAAAAAAATAAGAAATATAAAAAATAAATAAGATTTGCCAATCTGGGTGGCACATGCTTAAAATTCCCCAATACCTAATCCATTCCATTGCATTAAGAATTCATAGGTTTACTTTCCTTTTTCTTTTCTTTTTCTTTCTTTTCTTTCTCTTTCTCTCTCTTTTTTAGTTTTAGGGGTAGAATTTAGTGATTCATCAGTTGCATATGACACTCAGTGCTCATTACATCAAGTACCCTCCTGAATGCCCATCACCTAATTACCCAATACCCCCTTACTCACTTCCCCTCCAGCAACCTTCAGTTTGTTTTCTATAGTTAAGAGTCTCTTATGGTTTGCCTCTCTCTCTATTATTATTTTATTTTTCCTTCCCTTCTCCCTAGGTTTCCTTTTAAACTTTAGTGAATACTACATGGGGTGTTAAAGTGTACCTCGGAAAGTGGTGGCCACAGAGCAGTCTGCCCTCACTAAGTGCATAGTTAGATGAGTAGAAGGATTGTGATCATAGGTTATAGCTAGCCTAGAACATTAGTATATTTCTGGCTCATAGTTTATAGTGGAGGCACTACATGAATTATCTTACTAAATATTCTTACTTCTGTTCAAAGATGAAATTATACCCATTTTCCAGATAACAATGGAGAAGCTAAGCAAACCATGGAAGATGGATATCTAATAACTGAGGAAGTCAATATTTAAACCCAGGATTCCCTTCCCTGCTGTGGTTTTCCTTCAGTTCATTCCCAGGCAAAGGCCCCCAAAGTTTTTCTAAATATACTGTGAATTAGTAGGGGGCAAAAAAGGGATCTTTTCACCATATATCTCAAGCAGTTTGAATAAGTAAGAAAATGTTTACATCAATAAATGATTTATAGATTCAGTTGACTACTTGTGGTGCAGTGTGTTCCTAAACAAAGTACTGATGTGTCATTGGAGTGTGGCTGAGATTTCAGGAGAAGAGTATGTGAGATGTACAAAGAAAGTCAAGGAAATTAAAAGTGGGTCAAAATAGAAGACTGACAAGAATCAAAGGAGAATTATAAAAGTGACTTAAAGATGAGAAAGAAAAATCCATGTTCAGATAATTGGCATTGACAAAACCCAAAGTTGAACAGGACCAGAAGCAACAAAATATATTCCATCAATAGTCCATTATAGTCCTCAAGTACTGTGTTAGCCTGTTAAATACAACTAGTATGGCAGGGAAGACAGAGGGATGAATAGGTGGAGCCCAGAGGATTTTTAGGGCAATGAAATATACTGTGTGATACCATAATGATGGATACATGTCATCATATATTTGTCCAAACCTACAGGATGTACCACACCAGTAGTGAACTATAATGTAAACTGTGGACTTTGAGTGATTATGATGTGTCAGTGTAGCTTTATCGGCTGTAACAAATGTATTGCTGTAGTGAGTGGTACTGATATTGTGGGAGGCTCTCTGAATGTGTGAGTGCAGGGGGCATATGTACCTTTCTTTCAATTTTGTGGTGAAGCTTAAACCACTCTAAAAAATAAAGTCCTAAACAAAAATGACAAGCACATCTGTGGTGGTACATCATACACAAGTCAGAAGTTTTGAGCCAAATAAAGGAGTTAAGGAAATCCTTTACTGTAAAAACGCAAAGCTATAAAGAGATATTATGGAAATAGTTCATACAGTGAAGGGGTTCTTAGAAGATAAGCTATGATCCTGTCTCACAGAGAAGGCTCTGGTGTCAGATTTTATAAAGCTTTTCATTGTTCTAAAACCCTCAAATAACTGGGCACATTTGTCTTGGGCAATTTAGCCTCCTACCATACAAACTGAGTTCCCTTTCATATCACTCCCATTTCAATTGAACTTCCATGATCTTCCCTGAAAATATTGGCTTTATCCATATTTTTCAATCTAGCCATTTCTCTAGTTTGACCAGGTATATTAAAAATTAGAGCTGGGACATAATATTTAGTAGTGCCATTCAAAGTGTTGATCTTTGGCAGCACCCATCAGCATCCCCTGGAATCTTAGAAACACAAATCTGGGCCAAACACAGATTCAAAATTAGAATCTCTAGGTATATGGACCTAAGATTTTGTATTTTAACAAGACTCTCAGATAACCGTAATTGTGTGCAAATTTTATTTTTTTATCTTTTGTTTTTTGTGTGCAAGTTTTATAAGACACTGACACATGCCTATTTTTTCAGTAATATATTATTAGTAGTAATATATTATTACTAGTATATGTAGTAATACACACATATATATATATATGTATATACACACACACACACTAATATATATTACAGCTCAGTGGTTATCAAAGGTGTTAACCTGCATCAGAATTACCCAGAGAGCTCCTGGGTGGTATAGTGGGTTAAGCGTCCAACTTGATTTTGGCTCAGGTCATGAACTCAGGGTTCTGCATGAAGCCCCATAACAGGCTCTGTGCTCAGGAACCTGCTTGTCCTCTCCCTCTGATTTCCCTCCACTCATGCTTCTCTAAAGTAAATAAATCTTTAAAAATAATAAAAAAATAAATAAATAAATTACAGAGGGCTGGAGGGCTTGTTTAACAAGATTTAATCAGTATTTCTCATGTCATGTGACATGGGAATCTGTATTTCTAACAGTTTCTCAGATGAGGCTGATAGTGCTGGTAAAAATGAGAACTGGATTAGCTTAACCTATGAGTCAGAGAAACCTGGGTTTACATTTTGACTGCAATATACTGAATATAACTGGGGGCAAGATGTTAAAGATCCTTAAGTATTAATTTATTGGATTATAAAAAATGAGACGCTTCACTGAGAATATGTCTACAAGTCAGAAGTTTTGAGCCAAAGTAGGTTTCCTTTCTGTAGCTATAAATATCTTATAATTTTGTTATGTGGATTAACAAGATGATTATATATAAAAATGTCTAAAATTGGGGCACCTGGGTGGCTCAGTGGTTGAGCGTTTGCCTTTGGCTCAGGCCGTGATCCCTGTTTCTCCCTCTGCCTGTGTCTCTGCCTTTCTCCCTCTGTGTCTCCCTGCAGGGAGCCTGATGTGGGACTCGAGCTGGGACTCCAGGATCACCCCCCTGACCGAAGGCAGGCTCTAAACTGTGAGCCACCCAGGCGTCCTTAAAAAGTCTAATTTTTTTTTAAGTCTAAAATAGTATATAGTACTGAATTAAAAAGATAATTTCATTAAGACACTGATTTTTCTAGTTGGTGAAAAATTCTGCCTATTTTTAAAATTCTTCAGTTAGCTCATTAAGAAAAAGAGAAATTAAATTTGATCTTTTTGTCAGTTCTTTTCAATGATGAATAATTTTATTACATATTTTGTCAAAGATACATATGGTTATTACCATACTAAGGCAATTATTTTTTAATGTCTGCAGCTTGGTATGTTTTTACCTGGATAGGATCACTGATATCCTAGCTTTTACAGGGAAACAAATTAAAAGTTGTGTATACATGTGGCCAATTTTAGACAAAAAGCAAACATCAGGCTGTTTCTAAATTTCAGCCATTCAACATTCTATAATCTCAATTAGATTTTTATCTCTCCATGGAGTTTTGAAATTAAGTGCACATTGCAAGTTCATTTGTACCTTTTAATATTTGGATCATTTCAATAGTTTGCAAATTAGAAGAGTTCGTCTATTTGCTTTTTACAGTCACATTTGCCAGAAAGACTGCATATCTACAGAATCCTTCCTCTATGATTCTGAAACACAAGCCTCAATAATAATTAACCTTATTTTACTGGCAACTAAATTGTCATTAAACGAGATAATGCTTTAATTAAGAAGATTAACCTGAGGTTACTGACATAGAACTGTGCATCTCTTTTGTGCTGAATTGCTAATGATAGAGTATTTTATGAGTTCTGAATCATGCTGAATTAAGTAAAATACAATTGTATTTGTTTAGTGTAAGTATTTCATTAGTAAATCTGACCACATCGAGTATTTGCTACACTCATTTTAATCTAGTTTAATTTGAGGCACAATTTAGTGTGAACTCTGTGAATTACTTCAATGTATAAAGTACTACGTTTTGTAGGTTTATTACAAAAATAAGAGCAAATCAAAATAATACAGTTGTAAGTGGAAGAACTAACAGACATTTAAAAAAAAAACAGAGTAGAAAATAATAAGACTTTCAAAGTTCAAGTAATATATCCAAAATGATACTGAAACTTACCTAAGAACAAGGATCAAGCCCAGACTGTTTTTTTGAGTCCTATTGTTTCATGTACCTGGGCCGGGATTCCTACTAAAAAACGCCTGAGCACTTAGGATTCTTTCTCTTGGCTTGTCTACTAGAATAGCTATCTTTATTTTACATTTAATACTCCTCAATTGTAGTCATTAACACATACTTGGGGCTTTTACCTTGTTTTACAAATCCTTATCTATCTATCTATCTATCTATCTATCTATCTATCTATCTATCTATCTAGATGTGAGACTAAGAATCCTGTTTATATCCCACCTCATATATAGCCAAGTCATTAGGAATAAATGGTGAAAACAGAGTTCCACATGAATTTGTTAACTTCACGTAAAGTTAATTTTGATTCCAGCTATGTCTTCAGAGATACGGGTTAACCTCTCATAGTTTTACAGGGAGGGGCAGATCAATAAATTTGAGTTATTTCCCTGTTCTCAAAAGAACTGTGACTTTTATAAAAGGACTTAGCCTTTAAGAGAGCTAGGTTTGTCCATTTGTAAACAGAGGTAATTGTGAGGGGGTCCAAATAAGGGAAAAAAAGGAAATGAAAACTGACTCTGAAAATATGAAGCCTATTATTAGCAAACATGACTTGTACAATAGCAAACATTAATTTAGGCCCAGTTTTACTATTAAGAAATATTAAATAATTAAATAATAACCTATTAGTAACAAAGTGTCTAGGTTTGTCAACCCAGCATCTTCTGAATTACATTTTCTCAGACATTACTATTTATCTATTTGTTTCTTAGTCTGTTAAAGTTATGAGGCCTAGGGGTGTCCAAGTTCAAGTGCCAGCAGCCCTTAACCGAGAAGGCAATTTGAAAATGCACGTATTGTGTAAGGCTCTTCTGTGTGAGTCCTAAAATCCCCACTCCTCTTGCGAAATGAATTATAAAAAGTTGTTCCTTCCCTGGGGCTGATTTTATTTGCTTTGTGCAGTGGACAAACTGAATAGTCGTATGTGAATATTTGCCTATTCACATACGCTTTTCATTATACCCCACTTTGTTTTGTATCTAAGTTGTCAGGTGAGGGGTGCCTGGGTGGCTCAGTTGGTTAAGCATCTGCTTTTGGCTTAGGTCATGATCCCAGGGTCCTGGGATCCAGCCCCGCCTTGGGCTCCCTGCTCAGCGGGGAGTCTGCTTCTCCCTCTGCCCACTGTCCCCCACGCTTGTGCTTGCTCTCTCCCTTTTTCTAATGAATAAATGAAAGCTTAAAAAATAAATTGTCGGGATCCTTGGGTGGCACAGCGGTTTGGCGCCTGCCTTTGGCCCAGGGCGCGATCCTGGAGACCCGGGATCGAATCCCACCTCGGGCTCCCTGGTGCATGGAGCCTGCTTCTCCCTCTGCCTGTGTCTCTGCCTCTCTCTCTCTCTCTCTCTCTCTCTCTGTGACTATCGTAAATAAATAAAAATTTTAAAAAAAAGTTTAAAAAAAATAAAAATAAATAAATTGTCAAGGTGAACTTTCATTATCGTAATTATATCAAATGATGTGAGAATTAATACATTGGAGAAGTTTTCTCACTCATTCTCTGGGGGAAAGACAGGTACAGTTGTGTTACAGAGGAACAAACTTTCATTCGTAAAACAGGACTAAATCTATACTTGGAATTCATAAGTCATATACATGAAGTACAAGAAAAAATCTCTTGGTGAATATGATCATTTTGTTGTTGTTGTTAGGTCAGGTTGCCATTTTCTCCTGAACAGCACCGAGTACATGTGCCTAATTTATATCCAGCACTGAGTATATGTGCCTTCTAATTTATATCCAAAGAAGACCCTAAACATAATAATTCAAATCACAGGATCAGATTCCTCTCAACCCGGGTGTCCTTCTCAGCTATAGGCCAGTCAGTTAATACTACAATCTATGGAAGGAAGGTAAGATTGACAGGGGGAGAAACCCCAAAAACAAAAAAACAGGTGGTACAGAATCTCACAGAGGAAACATTCTTCTTATCCCTGATTCTCTATATTCAAGGCTGTTTTTCTCTCTCCTTCCCTCCTTTCCTCTTTCCCTCCCTCCCTCTTTCCCTCTATCCCTTCCTTCCTTCCTCCTTGTCCCACTTTAAGTAACTTGAGTCTGCTGGAAGATAGGAAAATAAAAGTCATGCCTACCCTAACCATGCCTTCACTGCAAGTATAGAATAATCTGTGTGATGGGTAATATGTCCAATACCTTGCCCAATTAATGTAATGTACAAGTTGAAAGGTATGAAACCTATTGTGCTTGGGAAACAGAAGAGTACAGCTCCCTAAAGGAATGGCTTAAAAATAGCTTCTAAATCAGTTAGCAGCCATCTCTTACCTGGTTAAGAGCTGAAATGTATAAAGTGGAGTTTAAAAAGTTTCCTATGGGATCCCTGGGTGGCGCAGTGGTTTGGCGCCTGCCTTTGGCCCAGGGCGCGATCCTGGAGACCCGGGATCGAATCCCATGTCGGGCTCTCGGTGCATGGAGCCTGCTTCTCCCTCTGCCTATGTCCCTGCCTCTCTCTCTCTCTGTGACTGTCATAAATAAATAAAAATGTTTAAAAAAAAAAAGTTTCCTATAAGACCTCTTTATGTGATTAATACACAGGCAGCCTCATTCATGAGCCTTTTTTCTTTGTAATATAAACATAGGATAAATGCATTTTAACAAAGAGACCTCAAGTTATCAAAAACGCCATGCAAGAGAAAAAAATAGTTACACTCCAGATGCTTTTGCAACCTGCTCTCTACTTGAAAATAGTGTTGCTCACTGGGCAAGATTTCCATATTTGCCTCACTCAATAAAACAATTCTATCTATCTTAGCTACGCCTGGCTATGGCTCTACCCCATCATGTTATAAAGTATGTTCCAGAGTATGCTCTGCCAAAATAATGCTGATGTTAATACTAATACTAATAAATTCTTTATGCTTAGTCTCTTCTTTATCGGTGATTCTTTATGTTAGTCTATTCTTTATAGAGATTCTTTATGCTTAGTCTATCCCTTACTAGAGATACTTTATGCTTAGTCAATTTTTATGGGAGATTTATAATGCACATTAACATATAGTATATTAAGTGCTCTAAGAAAGCATCTGCAAGAAGTTGGATTTTTTTTTTTTAACAAGAATTTTCAACTTATTTGACCGTGGGACTTTTTCTTCCCTTATAATACCTAGTAACAACTATAATATAACAAATATTAACAAACAGAATGTACTTTGGAGAAACCTGTACCCTGGCATCGTTGCTGGCCCTCATCTCCTTTCTAACTGGGAAGGTGAGGGAAAACAAAAGAATCAAAGAAAAAAAATGCAGCAAAAGTGGCAGTTCCCAAGCCCTGAATCATCTCTACTTCTTCCTACCAGAACACTGTGTGCAGGCTATTGCAAGCTCTAAAAGAGGAGTCTGACCAGTAAGAAAAGCTTCTTTTTTTTTTTTTTTTTTTTCGCAAAGACAACTTGTTCATGAACAAAGGATACTATCAATCTAGTTCTTGGTGTGGAGAGAGAGAAAAAAAAAAAAAAACTAGTACTTCCACGTTACTTACCTTAGGATATGGGTACTGCTTTCCTTTGGGATACAACGCTCCAGTAAATCGAGGGATAACCATGTTAGGCACCAACGAATCATTTATCATCAGGAAAGCAAGCCTTTCTCCATCTGGTGACCACCAGTGGGCAATGTGAGAATGCAGAAGTTCCTCTAGAATAAATGAGTATTATTAAAACCAACTGTAGAGATGTGGGCTCAGTGACCCACAAACATCTGTCCTTGAAACCTCCATTGCACATAGACATTTTTTTCTATACAATGTGTCAGATTTTGCTTTTATCAATGTCATAGAGAATTCTCTATTTCTGAGTTATCCTTTTAGTCACAGGATAAGAGATAGAATGGAAGGAAAGAATGATGAAGCAATGAAGCCAGGATTTCATAGACTGTCAGCAACATGAACAGGGAAAATGGAAGCACTATTGGAATAAAAACAATAAGAACAGTAAATGAACACTGAAATATGGCATAAAACTGTATTTTGTCACCATTCATTCACATTTGCATTCAGTCATATTTCCATCATCAAACAAGTTAAATATCCACTCTCTTCATTGAATAAGTCGAATCCCCTCTGGATTCATGAAACTATTTTAAGCTCTGAAGAAAGAGAATGAGAAATATATTGGATATCTTTCATGTGACCCCAGATCCACTCTTCATTTGTCTATACCTGCTTTCTGGTTCAGAAAATTAATATGGGTGAACTATAGCAAAAGGGCTGCCATGCCCTCCAGGGCACAGCCTTTATGGTACGATGGCAAGAGATTAGAAGGAGGAGAGTAAAGTCAGAGTATATATTCCCTTGGCTCTATCCTGAAATGTCACTTCAGTCTAGCTGCGTGCTTTAAATGATGTCACTATTCCTGTCAATGCAGTCTCTTCTGTGAAATTTTCTCCTTTTTTTTTTTTTTTTTTAATCTTGTAATGGCTCATCTCTGTGGTCACAGGGGTCATAGCTTGGTTGCTACTAGTCTAGATCATAGCTCAGTCCTTCATGATTTCACTTTGTAAATGTGGTCTCTTTATAAATAAAACTTCTTCAGATTACTGAATGTGCTAACTTCGTACCCTGACAGATACCATGATGAATACCAGTAAGAGACTCAGAAAAGGGAGTGGAATGTTGCTATATGTGTCTAATTTTATGGCTGAAGATGTCAAACCTCTAAATTCCCACAAACCTTCTTGCTGACAGAGGCAGCCTCTATCCAAGGGAGTTAAACATCCTCTGCATTAAGGCAGAGTGAAAGATAAATTCCTATAATGTTTAAGAGTCTGTATCCTTAGAGGAGAGTTTAGAGATCTAGTACCATAGCATTTACTGGGATAGTTTTTCTAAAATGAGAGAAAATTTGTTGGAATCGTACTTATGCAAAAGTAAAGTGGGAATAGACTCTTCAGATTTTGAATAACAACTTAAAACATATTCACATATGCTGTCCTGTTCTACTTCCCAGATAACCTATAAAGCTTTCTGTTCTGAGCAGAGCCTTTGCAGGATAGGACTATGCAGCAGATCAAGGCCATGGTACAACCTTCCCGCCCATCTTTACCTTGTGACCCAGCAGATAACAATGCTAATGTAATTGTGCATGGTAAACAGAGATGCTGTGTGGAGCTTCTGGCACTCACTATATGGCAATTAAAACACAGGCATTACAAGCTTTAAAGGAAGGCCATTTCCTCTTGTGCTGATAAATATTCTCCTTTTCAAAAGCAGCTCTACTGGGCTCTTGCAGAAACAATTAGCCTGACCACGGGATACCAAGTGGCTGTGGAACCCAAACTACCCATCATGAACTGACTGTTACCTCATTCATTCACTGACCATAAAACTGAATATATACAGCAACATCCCACCATAAAATAGAAGGGATTGGGACAGAATGTGTAAGTAAAACATCCAGAATATTGCATGTTCTGTTTTACCCTCTCTCTTCCAGCTCAAACTAAACCTCAAGATGTGCTTTTAATTTAAACTGGCAGGGCAAGAACAAAAGCAGACCTGGTTTATGGGTGTGTGTGTGTATGTGCTATACTTGGAGGGTCGAGAATTGGATAAGCTCTGTACTACAGCCTGAAGAGTGGCACTAAAAGACTAAAGTAAACATAAATTCTTCCAGTCGGCTGACTTTTGAACAAGATCTTTAGTTTCTCACTTCTTGTGGAAGGAGAATTGGCTTGAAGCATGGACCTATCCTGACTCATGCATAGTAACTAATAAAAGGCCTGACTGGGGTTATGGGAAGATGGAAATTAATGACAAGGAAGTATAGGGAAAGATAACTGCATCGACTTATCAAGAGGGGTAAAAAAAATGTAAAAATATGTAGATATTAGTGTCCTATTTAAATATCCACCAGAACACATCCATAGCAGAGTTGGCTCTGGATAATCAGATGAACAATATGACTACTGAGCTCATGTCAGTCTGCTTTGGCTACTGACAAGGCTTTGACTACCTGCCAATAATAGGGGCTGTCATTAAACTTGATATGGCATTATTTCGCAGCAGGACCAGCTGGCTACCTGGTGGCAGGCAGATTACACAGGAAGCATTCCATCGAGAAGGGGTAGCATTTTGTCATTACAAAGATAGACACATAGTCTAGTATAGCTATGCCCCTGCTGCTTGAAATCCTGTTACCACTGCTCTTCATGGATTTACAGAATAGCTTATCCATCACCACAATAACCCACACTACATCACCACCCAACAGAAAATATTTTATGGCAAAAAGAAGGTTAAGAAGCTTGGACCATGAAATTCACTGTTCTCTATTAGCTATATACACCTGGCTTGATGGAAGCACAGACTAGTCTCTCTCTTTCTCAGTTTTGACCCTATAACAACCTTGAAGTCTGGATGTCCCCATACAGCATGCAAGTGTCACTCTTGCATAGCCAGAAAGCAAATGGTAGAAATGTAGCATTCTCTATCACTATCACACCATTACCCCACAGGATATATTTTGTTTCTTCTCTTCATGATAAGGAGATCAGTGGGTTTAGAAGTCCTAATGCCTAAGGGTGGGAATGTCATACTTCTGCTCCTTTGAATTAGAAGCTGAAATTCCCCCCTGACCATGTAGGGCTCGAAAGGACTGGGGGAAAAAGAAACTAACAGAATGCATAGTCACTATTTGTCTGATGCTTAAGCTTATCTGCCAGGAAGAATGTGTGTCTTCACTATATAAAAGAGAGCAAAGAAGAGTATGTCTGGACTCAGCAGATTCACAAATACTCCTTTGTCCAACTAGATCTCATTTTCCAATTCTACATTTCCACATTTCAAATTCCATTTCAATGGAAAACTGAAATTGTAGGAACCTAGGAAAAAGAAGCAAAGGAATAAGATTTGGCAGGGATAAAATTTTGGTTTGATCCCACCAGGCAAATGACCTGTATAGTCAAAATGCTGGCAGAAGGTAAAAGGAAAAAGGAATGAGTAGTTGACAGAGGGAACCAGGATTACTAGTTAAGGCCCTATGGCGACCTTATTTTTTTTTTCTTAATGGGGACATTTGCCCCAAAACCTTACATGAAAACAAAAGTGTTGGCTGTAGTTAAAAATTTCAGACAGATATATAAACTGGACTAATACTACTCTACAATGAAACAGTAGCAGATGGAACTTCATGTCTTCTTTCAGGACATGAAATTTTTATTTGAATAAATAATATCCCCATGATCTCTGAGTTTTTGTTGGCTATGGCCAGTGTGAAACCAGACAAATCAAATGAAGAGAATAAAGTTAGTGCACGGTATTTATTCTCTTGGTTCTCACCTGTTAGAAACATGTGTGTCTGGCTATGTTCCTCAGCCAAAACTTACTGCTTCTGTTACTGCAGAAACTATAGGATTCCCTCCTTCTAGGTTCTAGTAACAGCTTACCCTTCTCACTGCAGTTGTTAATGACGAAATCATTACTAGCTACAAGTTGCTACATAACCCTTTTCTTTGACAAGTGGCCCCTTCATAGATAAAATTGTGTATATTCCTTTGAATGGTCCATTGTTTTTCAAATTGTAATCCTGACCCTGACTTGTACAAATTACTTAAAATTCGTATGAGGAGACATAAGTCATCCACATGACACGCTGAGGGAAAAAAAATGCTGAACCCAAACTGAGTATAAACTCTTGGTCTCATGAGCCTTGAAGGTACAGAGAGATCAGATTGTGTTGTCTAAAATCAACACTCAGGGTTCCTAAAGAAATGAGCTGTATCCTAGGTGCTTAAGTATGTGTGTGCAAGTACTTCCCAAGAGTAAGAATGGCCCAGATTTGAGAGCACCATTCAGCAGAAACTAGGTATCACTACTCTACTTTATTTTAGAATGATCTATGCCTAAAGTTGTTCCTCACACAAATGTTAAAATAGTAAAGTCGTACACACAGAGAGTTATATGACTTCCTTCAGGTCCCAAAATAAAGCTAACTGAAATGGGAAGGAGGTAAACAAAAGAATCTTTAATATGCATCTGCCTAAGATTTCTCTTGGATAACACACACAGTTCTTCAACTGTAACTAATAAGGACTCTTACTCATGGACTGAAACTTCCTGTGTTAATTATATTAGATTATTTACAAATAATGCATTTCTACAAATTGCATTCCATTCCATGTCAATGAAGGTTTGGTCTTCTTTGTCTTTATTACAATGATTAGAGAATCTCACTGCAGAACAGATGGAGTTTTCAACACATGTTGTTTTATATCAAAGACACTTAAAAACATAGCCTCAACACAAAGTACTTACCGAAAACTAATATATAATCATTGCATGCAGATTAACATGCTACTCTGGAAAGTAAGCTGATTTTATCCATTTATAGTTTATCAATTTAGGCAGATAAGATTTCCTGAATATGCTGCTGCCAGCCATATGGGTCTATGGTTTATTTTCCCCCCTTTATTTTCTGTATCTCACTGTCATGTTTCTTAAAAGAATTGTCTATATGCATAACCTTCTCACTTCCTGCTTACACCTCTATCCACTGCAATCTTGCTTTTGGTACCACAAATTAACTGATTTTGCTCTTATCAATTTCTGGTAGCAAATCCAACAGTAACTATGGGATCTTTAGTTTGTTTGACCTCCTGAAACTCAGCTTTATTAGTCTATCTTCCTCTGGCTTCCATGGCTGCATCTCTAATTTTTTTTTTTCTTTTTCCTGTCATAGTCCAGTTTTACTGGGATTTAGTAAGTGCTCAATAATTATGTAGAATCAATGAATGGATGAATGTAATTTCCTGTGTCCAAGACAAGTCATAAAAAAGTGAAAGTAGGTATTTTGCACTATTCTTTGTAAACAACCAAAAAATGTAACAATCTCTATCTGTTGATAAGGATATTGTTTATGCTGTCATTTTTTTCTCTCACTTTTCTATTCTTGTAATTCTTTTATTTATTTATTTTTATTTTTTTATTTTTTAAAATTTTTTATTTATTTATGATAGTCACAGAGAGAGAGAGAGAGGCAGACACACAGGCAGAGGGAGAAGCAGGCTCCATGCACTGGGAGCCCAATGTGGGATTCGATCTCGGGTCCCCAGGATCACGCCCTGGGCCAAAGGTAGGTGCCAAACCGCTGCACCACCCAGGGATCCCTATTCTTGTAATTCTTAAAGCTCAGTGCAAATACCATTTGTTCTATGAAGACACCCTATATTTCCCCATCCCATTAGACTTAATTCCTACTTACATTTCTAGTTGGAATGTAGGCATGTAGTTCTATTTACCATGCTCCAAATGGTTGCTTATGTAAAAGGCGTTTACAGTTTTTCATTCCACTAAGTTGGAAGTGTATGAAACTTAGAAATCCTATTCCTCTTCATACTGCTCTCAGGTAATGTTGGAAAGATATATGTACTCAATATCCTGAACTGAATATCACAGAAGAATTCCTTAACAACACATTTGTAAATCATTTAGGCACATTAGTTCCAATATTTTATATGCTCATATAACTTAAAGTGATAGTCATTTTTTGTTTCTATTTAATAGATTCAATACTTTATGGAAATTTTCAAAGTTGTAGACTTGGTAGCTGTGAACTCTGTTTTTTTAAACAAAACATTCATCTGATATTTTATTTAGCTAACTTACTACTTTAAATGTTCCAATTCATATGAATGACATTAGATGCATTTTATGTGAATTGTGTTTAAAATGATGTTTCATTTTAAGTATGTTTTATTTTTCTTCTGAATTTCACTGACTCTCTAAAACACATTTTATTTGTCTTTACTTTCCTTAGGAGTTGAATACTACTAGAAATAGAAACAAGGAGATTTTACAATAACACTTTTAAAGACTTTAAAAAGTCAACATAAGTGCCTGTGATTGGGATCAAGAGCCACACTCACAGATTGGCCTAGACCTAAAAAGTTTAAGCCATGCCTTTAAAATGTGCCACAAAAAAACACTTTATTGTCTTTTATGTGACTCCTTCTCAAATCTTTTTTTTTTCAAATATTTTTTCTATGATATTTATAAAAGGCAAATTTCAAATAAAGAAAGTGGAAATGTTATGTGTTACTTCTTGATTCTTCCACACATACTAATTCAGATTGTAGTTGATTTTTGTAAAGTAACAAAGAAGGAAATCTCCACACTAGAGTATCTCACACATACCTGTTGAAGATCATATGCATCCCTAGTAGATGTCACTGTGTTGTGGTGAGTGAAATAAAGGGAAAAGAGGAAGCCTGGAATCTGGGAGTTTTTAGCACCTTTGGAAAAGCAAAATGGTATTGGGAGATGAAGGTACATGTGGGACTCTTGAAACATAGGTTGGGGATGATGCGTGAGGGAAAAATCAATAACATCTGAATGGCCTAAGTCCCTGTATCAAACCTTAACACTGATTCCCTTGATATAACCTACCCCTTCTCTTGGAAATAAAGCAAGAATTGAAGTCAGTCCATGGTCAATAGGGTTCAGAGTCCTTGGCTGAGGAAACAGATCAGTGAAATCTAATGGCTTAGGTCCATAATGTATATCATCCGTTAGGGAATGAGGAAAAGCACTGAATTCTAACAGGTAGAGTAGACCAGGATGAAGTGCTGGCTTTGAGGACACACATTCAGGTGCCAGCTCCGGCACTCATGAGCTTTGAGGCCATGTCCAAGTCACCTGTCTCCTTGGGTCTTGGTTTCTTCAGTAAACGATTAAATATGCTAGCATTGTGAGGATTCATCACATAACACATTTAGGATGTGCTAGTATACCTACAACATAAGAGCCAAAAGGATTGAGTTTATTTTGAATAGCCAAAACTTTAATTTTTCCAGAGTTTTTGTCCTATTAGTCCTACCTGTCCCCTAACACAGTGTTCATTCTCCACCCAAATATATAGAATTTTATTCTCTAATTAAGAAAATAACTGTCAGATAATGGTCTTTAAATTCTCTTCTGACATTTTCTAAAAAATGTAATGCTATAAATTATATAAAGCCTTACATAAAGGACAGAGGCCCAGGGCATGCTGTTCAGTTGGCAAGGTAGTATATTCTATATTAAGTTAACTTAAAATTTCTTCCATGTGAAGGATCACAGTTTGTTACCCAAAGTAGCAAGCCAGCACACTGTGAAGCACCGTGTCCCCACTGAAACCCACCACTCTTATGAATGCCTGCTCACTGTGTCTGTTACTAGTGACTCAAACCAGAACCCAAAGAATCTTTCTTGACTTCCTCTCATCTGCACCCCAACCATTTAACCACTACAATCTATCTATTCACTGCCTCATCAATTTTAGAATTTTCTCTCCTTCTTACTGCTTTAATCCGAGTAATATTGCTCATTATCTCTCAGCAGAACTTAGAAAAGCCTCCCAGCTGCTCACTGGTTCTTTCTGCTTTTCAATCCCAGCTTTGTACTGTAGTCAAAATGATCTATTTATATGGAAGATATGATATTAACACTCCCTTATTTGAAAAGCTCTATTAGTTACCCATTTACTAGTGGAAAAATAATTGAAATCCCAGGTTATTTTTAGGGTCCCTATCCCTTGGTTCTTGCTGCCTTCCTTTTTCTCAAATTTTATGACCCAATAATACCGAGCAGACTTTAGTTCTCAAGGCACACACCATGCTATTTAACTTAGCTATGCTTTTGCAAGCTCTTAACCCTTGCTTAGATTTCCCTACCTACTTTCTTCTTTAAAAAAATATATTTAAAATCTCATTAGTTAACATACAGTGTAATATTGGTTTCAGATGTACAATATAGTGATTCAGCATTTCCATAGAGCACCCAGTGCTCATCACAGTGAGTGGATTCCTTAATCCCAATAACCTATTTAACTCATCCCTCCACCCACCTTCCCTCTGGTGTTTACCAGTTTGTTCTCTATAGTTAGGAGCCTATTTCTAGTTTCCTTCTCTCTCTCTCTCTCTCTCTATTTTTTCTTTTGCTCATTTGTTTTGTGTCTTAAGTTCCACATGAGTGAAACCATATTATATTTATCTTTATCTATTGACTTATTTCACTTAGCATAATACTCTCTAGCTCCTTACATGTTTTTGCAAATGGTAAGATTTCATTCTTTTTTTATGGGGGAGTAATAGTCCATTGTGTGTGTGTGTGTATGTGTGTATATATATATATATATATATATATATATATATATATATACTATTCTTCTTTATCTATCCATCAGTCGATGGACACTTGGGCTATTTCCCTACCTAGTTTATTCTTATAGTTCTTAATCTTTCAGGCTCAACTCAGAGGGTTTCTCCTTTAGGAAAATGTTTGCAAATCCCTAGAATGGGCTAAGTCTCCTTTGTTCTTTCATAGAATTCTGTGTTTACTGTGATTTGACTTCTGGCCACACTCCACTGACTGACATCTGGGTCTCACATAGTAGCAACAATATTTTGAAGATAAAGTGTATCTCTTACCTAGCTCCTCTCTGTAAGAAATGGTTAGTTCTTGCTACCTAGACTCCTGGAATTACCCAAGTTTCAAGTTTGTTCTCCACTTATTTCTTTAATCTCTTGAGCCATCTGAGGCTGGCTCCTTCAACAATTTATCCTTTTGAAATAAGAAAGCCAGAGTCAGCTTCTGACGCTTTGAATGAAAGAACCCTACTTATCAGTTTGTGTTTGAATTTTTAAAAATCTATAGCGTAATTATTGTTGATATTTTCAAAGTAGCTATCACTACTCCTCAGAATAAATTGTGGCCTCTAAAATACTTTATTATTTGATGCTAGTATATACATAGAAAATATATAAGCATACATGTACACATATGTGTATAAATCCCAAAGGCTACAGTGTCTCTTCATTAGTAAAATAGCTCCACCCAGCTAAATGTTTTTCTTTATGAAAGTACTTTGTTTCTTATTATATCTCAGCACCCTTACAAATACTTGGAACATAGTAAGTCTTTAACAATGTTCAATGACAGAATGGATGAATAAATGAATAGGCAAGTGATTTACTTTTCTTATAGAATTAAAAATATTGATTCTGAGATAGAAAGATTTCATTTGCCAATATTGCTCAATAAATAAAATTTATTTTCTAGATGAGCCTTAGCTTTATAATTTCTAATCAAATATGACTAGCTTATTTTAAATCTTGACATATTTTGCCAAGATCAGTTGCAGAGTCTGAAACTTAGGTATTAACCTCACACCTTGAGTCTTCCCCGGAAATCTGTACCCACAACCCAGCTGATAATTGGTGCATGATCAAGCTGGATAGAGGTTTTCATTACTTGGTTCCTTTTTATATTCTCAGCTATCATGAAAACTTGATTCAATAGTTATTGCAAATAATTCTTTAGGTGGGTTTTATTTTGCTCCCCATGCAATGGCTTTTAAAATGTGACAGACTGTTCTTAATGGGAATGACTAAAATCAAGTGGCTTTCATGCATTTTTTGAGCAGTAAAAGTTTTTGTTTCTTCTTTTCTATAGTCAGAAAAATTTAGCATCTAACTCCAGAGTTGACATAAGATCATTATTCACTTTCATTAGCTAAGCATCACCAAAATAAAATCTATGTAGCCTGAACAAAATGTATGTGTATGTATGGGTGTGCCTACAAACACACACACACACACACACACACACACACACACAAAATGTGGTAGATGTGAATCACAACCAGTTGAAATATGAACACATGCAAAGACATGAAAGCATGAAGGCAGTTTTGAGAGGAAATAAGAGGAAATGGAGCTCTAAGTATTGTTCTAGAATGAACATATTTCTCTCACAGATTTTGTATAAAAACAGGTCATCTGTGTTCTATTGAAACAAAATCTAGTCAACTCACCTTCATATAACCAGTCAGCAATCCCATTAAAAATAATTCCTTCTTTTCCAGAAGATGTCAGTCTCAATGAACTACTCTTTATGTCAGGTTGATAGTAGATATTATTTTCAAAAATATAAATCTGGATCCAGAAACATATAAAACAAACCAAAAAATGTAACACATTAGGAAGCTTTCTAAGTACTCATACTATAGAATAATTGCTGAAGAGCCAAGTGTTGTATTGTTTGCCTGCTTTTAGTTTGTTTTTATTTAATACCTACATTTGCATCGCTTTCAGTTATTAATGGCTGTTGCCTTATCATATCAATATCAAATTGTCATTTAGAAATTACACAGTACCAATACTGAAGCTTTTAAATCCATAGTTTCAACAACAATTGTTCATCTGCTTAATCCCTTTTTATGCCACAAAAATGATTTGGGTTTGATCTAACACTGCATACTTAAGAGACTGATAAACTATGATAGATGTCACTTTAGTAATAGCCAACTCACAGCTGAAAAGTTTCAATTTGGGATCTTATTACAAAAAAGGATTTGTTCATCAATAAAATAGTCTCTACAGAATCTTTCTGATTCCATCCAGCTCGACTCACAAATACTCTGATGAAAGCAAAGGGTGGCAAAATTCCTTTGAATTGATAAATGGGACACACCTAGCTATGCCCCACTCTTCACTGGCAGTTCTTTTCTAACTAGCATAGCAGTAATAGTAACTGTGTGCTTGAGAGTTCAGGAGAGGCTTTTAATTTCAACACATCACAAAGCATTCCAAAATAATATTAGGATCAACAATAGCCCCCACAACAGGAACAACAGAAATTAAACAGGCTCTGTCTATACAAAATAGAGATAATTCAGGATAAAATTATTTAAAATCCATGTTCAAATATATTTAATGCCAAACATTTCAAACTACTGGCCTGTATGATAATATAACCTTCAGAGAACCATGTTTTGTCTATATGTTGGGGCAGTAGAATATTGTCTAATGGAAGCCAAATTACTATCTACATTGAACATTCTAAAAAGGTAGAAGATGTTCTAGAGGCCTTGTGTTCTAGCATGCTACAGGACCATTACATAATAGCAAACAGAGCAAACGCCAGGACTTCTGATATAATCCTCTAATTATGAGATCCTAGATTTTAAATCTCAGTGTGCAAAATGATGAAAGCAATCTTAATATCCAGAAAATTTCATTGATATTCTACTTTGATTATGGTGATTTGGCAAGTATGTAACAATGAGCAGATCTAGTTAATCATTTCAACACTACATGCCATTTATATCATAGGTGAGAATGCCAAAATACAAATTTTTGAGGGGTGGGGTAGGGAGAAAGAAAGCTATAACAGGTTGTTTAAAAGAGAGGGCTTTATAACAGGCAGCCTAAATTTAATATCCAAGTGACTCTAATAATTTTCCTAACCTTTTAAAATCTCAGTCCTCTCCTTTTATAAAATGTAGATAAGTCTCACACCTGCCTTAGAGACCTGTTGTGAAGCATCCATGACGTGATGAATATAGAGCATATAATACATGTGACTGTTACTACAGATAGATAATTTGGTTCAAAATTCTAAGCTTTATGGAGGTTACAAATTCTAAATCAAAATAAACTTATATGGCTTAAGCCAATGTATAAATTGTCACAAACCATTGACCAGTATTACATGTTATATTGGTAAAATATGGACCAGGAGTAATAGAATACTAACAGCAGTAGTGTTAGTACCAATAGTGGGAAGAGGAGAGGTAATAACAAATGATATTTACTGGTTTCCCTTCATTTAGAAAGTTTTCAAGTGACAATAGGAAATAAGAAATAATTATTGAAACGGTGTGGGTCATATGTAGCCAGAAGTTTGAGAACTATTATCTCAGGGTCTTAAAACTGGATAGAAGGTGGTCTTATTTTTTTTTTTAAGATTGATTTTATTTATTCATGAGAGACAGTGCGAGAAAGCGAGAGCGCAAGAGTGCGAGAGTGAGAGAGAGAGAGAGAGAGAGAGAGAGACACACGCAGAGACACAGGCTGAGGGAGAAGCAGGCTCCAGGCAGGGAGCCGACATGGGACTCGATCCTGGGACTCCAGCATCATGCCCTGGGCTGAAGGTGGCGCTAAACCACTGAGCCACTCAGGTGTCCCAGAAGGTGGTCTTAATTACAACTTCTTGTAATGGAGAAAAAAATATTCACTTTATTCTAGCCATCTAAAGCTTAAGCTTTACATCTTTTGTATACTACCTTCTTTTGCCTTTCACAAAGAGAATGTGAAATAGGCACACAAAGTCTTCCTTACTTGGAAGGAATCCTCTTTTTGTATCTGAACCTTCTATTAGGACTTGTGAGCAGTAACAGTTCAGATCATCCACACCCATGCTACTTAAGCTCATATGGCTATTCCAAGGAGCAGAGGTTACTTAGTCCAAACTAATATAGCTCCAGATCCTCAGCTTTCTGAAAGGAACAAACTCTAAGTCAAAACAATTGATAAAACCTCCACGATTCTAGCAGATGTATAAATTATCCAAAACCATTGACCAGTAATTACATTTATATTTGAAGAACAGATTGGGTGATATTCAGAATCCATATGAAACTGACATCTGCTTCAATGTAAAAGAACAAGCAATATGGAATCAGAATTTTAATGCCATTTGCTGAAAGCTGCAATACCAGGGAATGTCCATAAGATCTTTTTTCTGTGGACAAAAAACTAGTGACATTAGTGACTGCCTTCATGAAAGTGTACATTTATAATCTTATAACTTCTTTTAAAAAGCTAAAGTTTTTCCTTGGATTATATTAGTTTCAAATAATAGCACAAACTCTAACTACTAGCTTAACAATATGAGAAGTGCAAATATGCACTCTGATGAAATTAAACTGGATCCAAATGCCAATCATCAAGGACTGCAACTAGATTTAAATCACATTGAAAACATGACAAACACTAATGCCATTTATCCTAATGTTGATTAAGCTGTCATAATATTTTTGATGCCATTAATTAATGCCGTCAAAGAGCCACCTAAATAACAAATAGGAATACATTAGCTATTTGACCATTTTACTCTTCAATTTAGATAGCAAGCCAACTACCTAGTTTTTCAAAATCAGTGGTCTTAATGTACTTAAAAAATAACTCAAAATTGGTAAAGTTGCCAGAAAGGGAACAGGAAGCCAACTGAAGTACTATATGCTGAATCATGATATTCAAGAAATACGTAATAAATGTTCTAAGAAATTAGTCAATGTATTAGTTGATATTGTTCATTAACAAGTGATTGGACACAGCAGTGTCACTGCTTTGCAGAAGTTTATATATAAAGGCCAATTTTTCACCTTTTCTTCCCACTGCCACAATCAACAGGAATACTTCTGATGGTGGACACCTCAGAAGCCTGGATTTCTGGGTGAAGAAAGTTGGAGTAAATTCACTCCCAACCCCTAGCCAACTTGTAATGGACACATAGCAAGAAATGAACTTTTGATGTTAAAAGTTAAGATTTTGGAAGTGAGAGTAATTACAATGTAAATTAGCCTACTGTGACTGATTCAATCAGAGACAATGCCTGATAATATGCTATAATGCTGCTATAAAGCTAATCCACCTTCCCTGATTTTCATAATTTTAAATTGGAAAACTGTGAATCATTCAAAAATCCCCAGGCACTATAATGGCATTGGAGGATCTGCAACAGTCTAGTTGGGATAGCATTTGAGGTGCTTTCTATTATGACTTGCTTTCTGGGGAAAAATGCAATTAAGAGACTATCCCAGATAACAAATACTGCTGGCAGGGATATAGTGAAAGGAGTCCTTTCCTATGTTGATTGTGAAAACAAAGTGGTATGCCCATATGGGAAAGCAATGTGGCAACTGAAAACAAAACATAGTCTATATCAGCAATCCCAAACCTGGGACCTCATCTTGTAAGGAAAAAAAAAAAAAAAAAAAAAAAAAAAGAACCAATGTGTAGAAAATGCTGATGCATGCTATTTATTTCAGCAGTGTTTATGATGGCCAAAAAGAAGAAACAAATTGAAAACCCATCGAAGCAAATGCCTGGATGGATTATGATTCATCTGTATCATGTTAGAACATTCAGGCTTTGTGGAAAACAAAGTAGTGTTACATGAATTGACTTGGAGAAGGTTCACCGAATTATTACTGAGGGACAAAAGACACAAAAATTATTTCATGCACTAAATAATGACAGTACTGATACAAATTTATACTAGCAGTAACCTAACCAGCAGATATACATTGGCCATTGTCTATTGCTAGTCAGCTCCATGCCTGCCCCTATATAATCTTTGATTACAGTGGGACATTAGAAGCTCCAAATTCACATTTCCCAGACCCTCTTGCAAACTAGTCTTCTAAACTTCTTAGCCATATGAGTTCTAGTTACTTTCTGTAAAAATGAGAGAATCAGTAGTTAGGTACTGAAAACCTTTGTCTTTGGCAGTTGGTCTAGCCAACATGAGCCATACTGATTCAGTGATAATTCATGACATTTATAAATAAATAAATAAATAAATAAATAAATAAATAAATAAATAAATAAATAAGATTATAGGAATACATATATGCATATGTATTGTGTATATATACAAATTATACAGTCACATAGATATGTGTATGTATGACTGTGACTCTGGAAAGATACATGCTAGCCTTTTTTTTTTTTAAGATTTTATGTATTTATTCATGAGAGACACAGAGAGAGAGAGAGAGGCAGAGACATAGGCAGAAGGAGATGCAGGCTCCCTATGGGGATCCCAATATGGGACCTGATCCCAGAACCTCGGGATCATGCCCTGAGCCAAAGGCAGACACTGAACCACTGAGTCACCCAGGCGTCCCACATGCTAGCCTTTAAATATGGGTGCATGTGTTGGAAGGTGGATATACAATGAGAGAGGAATAAAAAACAGGTGATCAAACAGAAAAGACTGGGAAAATATGCTAAAAAGACTTGATTACATATATATATGTAATCATATATTTATATATAAAAAGTACCACCAATAATGTCAATTATAATAAAAAATAATGACAGTGATATAGAAATTAGTCTGGCATGTATGATAACAGATGATTCTTTATTATTATTTTTTTAAATATGGAAGTAATGATAAATGGTGTCTTCTTAACTTGGATTAGGATTTTTCTTTTTTTTTTTTTAGGTTTTATTTATTTATTCATGAGAGAGAGAGAGAGAGAGAGAGAGAAAGAGAGAAGCAGAGACACAGGCAGAGGGAGAAGCAGGCCCCATGCAGGTAGCCCTCCAGGATCTCCAGGATAACGTCCTGGGCTGAAGGCAGGTGCTAAACTGCTGAGCCACCCAGGGATTCCCGGATTAGGGTTTTTCAAACTACTGACATTGAGGACTAGATATTTCTTTTCTTTTTTTAAAGATTTATCTATCTATCTATCTATCTATCTATCTATCTATCTATCTATCTATGAGAGACACAGAGAGAAAGGCAGACATACAGGCAGAGGGAGACACAGGCTCCCCGCAGGGAGCCTTATTGGAGACTTGATCGGATCCGTATCCCAGGATCATGCCCTGAGCTGAAGGCAGGTGCTCAACCACTGAGCCACCCAGGCGTCCAGAGGACTAGATAGTTCTTTGTTGTGGAGGACTGCCCTGCCATTTTGGGATTGACGACAACCCATTACCTCTACATACAAGATGCTAGTGGCAGCTCTTTCTTTCAGTTGTGACAACCAAAAATGTCTCCAGACATTACCCAATGTCCCCTGCAGGGGAGGAGAAAAAAATCGTTCAGTTGAGAACCACTGATTTTGACATAAGTTTTCTACATGTATATGCTCCATAAATGAAATAATTTAGTTTAATTCCCCAAACCTTTAAAAGCCAATTTGCAATTTGTTGTTTGAAAGTACACTGCTAAGTGCACCTGGGGCTATAAAGATTTTAATGTGTAGTCCCTATCTTCAAGAAGATTATAATTTTATGTGAGAGATAGGCAGGTAAACTCCTAAAATCCAATGAAGAAAAAGTTCCTATTACAAGGCATAGCCATGAGTGGCAGAGGTCAGGTGAGGGAAGTGATTCATGAAGACATTTTTGAGATACTGAACTTAAATCATGTCATTAAGGACAAGGGGTGATTTCATGGGATAAGGAAGGTAGAGAAGAAGAAGGGCTAAGGGAAAAGAATGAGCTAAAGTCAAAATTGAACAACTATCGAAATATTAGAATAACTATTTCTTAAGATTTAGGAACACCTCTATCTACCTATGACTGTCTAAAAGTTAAGATGGTAACCAACCATAGACGAGGTTGAATGCTAGACCAAATGGTTGGAATCCCTTTTTTTTTCAATAACTGACAGCTGTAAGATGTTTCTGAGCAGGTGGGTAATTAGGAAAATAATTGGTAGCAATAAATGAATGGAAAGTGGAAACCAGAGAATGCTGGCAGGATAATTCAAATATTATGCTTAATAGGGACAATAACTGTAAAAATGGAGTCATTATTCCTAACATATGACTTCCTGCTTATGTCTAAAACATTTGTGAATACCAATGCCAATGTTTTAGTAACGCTCACTTGGATCCTTTAAAGCTTCATTCTTAGAGTTAGACATTGCATTTTTTTTTCACACTAGTTTCATACCCTTCAAACAATATGCAGTTCTCACCTTTCACCCTGCCCAAAGAGAAACTGAACATTCAGTCAACCAAATTCTTGGCTCCTTCTGGCTTCTGGCCCACCTCTACTCCTGCCTAATCATTCTCCCTGGCCCAAAACTGGCTGCAAAATTTGTGTAGAACCTTTGCCTTTTGCTTTACCAGGAACATATTTTCTATTTTCAATCATGCCTGCTTATCATTTTTTAAAAGAACTTATATTAAACTAAATATTTTTATTAAAATGAATTTCATCTAATATTATTTTGGAAATAAGTGACACAAAAGAAGATTTTGCAGTGATTTAGAGTCATCGTTAGTGACAGATGTTATCATTTTTCAATAAATGAGAAAGTTTCATCATATGGACAGTATGAAAACATATAATTATGCATCCAATTATTTTTATCAAGATAAAGGAAGACTATAAAGAATAAAACACCTTGAACTCCATCCATACACATAAGTTGTTGAAGGACATTTTAATATATAAAAGTATAAAAGTATTTGACATATTTAAGCCATATTCTATTAATGAATCTAGTTCCATTGAATTTAAAATAAAATTTTTCCTTTTAAGCAATATGCTACCATTTAAGTCTAGGAAACATCATGAGGATAATTCTTTAAAGCCTTTAAGTATAAACTTTTATAAATAAAAGTCCTTATTTTGATTTATATAACTTAGAATCTTTGGGTAATATGAAAGAATACAAGCAGAAAAAAAAATGGAGTCTTTTGGTTTTACGATTAGAATGGCTAAAATGAAAATGAGAGCCAAAAGTTAAGTGTTGTCAAGGATGTAAAGCAGCTGGAACTTTCATGAACTTCTGGTGGGAGAGTAAATTGGTACACTTTGTAAATCTCTGTAACAGGTTTTATCAAAGCAGAACATATGTGTAACTGCATGACTCAGCAACTCCATCCAAAGGGTTTCTTAACAGAAATGTATGTGGGTGGATGGATGGATGGATGGACTGATTAATTTACATATATATATGTATATGTATATATATACACATATATATATATATAGGAAAGCAGGGATATGTATGTTTATATATATAAAAATCAAGGCACATATTCAAGAATGCTCATAGCAGTGCTATTTATAATAATTGATGATACTGCAAATCAGGGTAGAGATTACCTTTGGAGGGGAATAGTGACCTGTAAATGGTAGAATAGGGGTTCTGGGATATAAAAAATGTTCTGTTTCTATTCGGAGCATTATGTAGATGGGAGTATATACAATTACCATATTCACTGCATGTATGGTAAACCCAAAGAAAAAGGAAAATATAATATGCCAAACTTTATTTGCAATCATAATTCATTTAAAATACTACTGTAAAATTACCAGTATGTCACTGAAAACTGCAGTGCATCATTCAACTTTATAAAAATTCTGTTTCTTTAATTTGCCAGTATGTAATAAATTCTGAGTGTCCATTTATATAATGCAAAGTAAAGCTATGAGCACAAGTTAAATAGTTTGATTACCTCTGACATTTTGGCTTTGAATAAATCTCTCTGTGGGTTATAGAGTACCACTTTCATTTCTCTGCAGGACCATCTCTCGGATATAGAACAACTCACTCAAATCATTCATGTCACCTTTGCACCAGTACCTGACATTCTAGAGATATAATCACTATCAGAGAACTCTCATCCCTTGACATTTGCAATTATTCATATCAGGAAGCCCTTTCAAAGAGTTCTTATTTCCTAAAACCTTTACAGAACATTATGCATTTTCAAAGAAGTGAAATATATCCCTTTGTCTTAAATTCATAATTATGTAAGTCACTTCCCAGTTCCAAAGCCCTTTTATCCATGCTTTCTTAGGAGAAAAATGGACACCAGATAAAAGTTAGCAAATAGACAAATGACAGCAAATTCTAATCAGTGAAATGTGATAATGGCATACTATATGTTGGATATGTCAGTCCGTCAAACTCATCTAGCGTAAGAGAAAACCTTATGATAAATAGAACATTTTGATAATCGAGGTTAACAAAAATATTTATGGGCCTCCAGTAATAAACTGGGACCTACAGAAGATAGTCATCAGCATTATTACATTATTAGAAATATCCTTATGTACTTATTTACATGTCAAGTGCTAGAGGATAGAAGGACCTAGCTACTCTGTATACATTTCCTCCTCTATCTCATGTTCTTCTCTTTCCTTTCTCCTTCACCATCCATCTTCTTGCCTTTTTTCCCTTCTTCTAGTTCTCCATGAGACGCCAAATATGTATTTGGTACCGTTTATATGCTAGGCACCGTGCTAAGCCTCAGATATAGTATCTCATGATCTAAAGTGACTTCACAATACAAGCATTTACAAATTAATGTAGGTGTGGTAGGTGACAAAAAATAAAGCCAATGTACAGGGACTTTAATTCAGGATGAAATGTGACTGCTTAATTTGTCATGGCAGTTGAATCTGAAATGGAAAATGGAAAAGCAAAAGTGTGGGGAAATGGGATTGCTATTAGAGAGACATGGGACCTAATTCTGTTAGAGAACTTTGTAAAACTGGGCAAATTTTTAAGTTACTTTGTTTCTCTGATATTGTTTCCTCATTAATCAAGTGCTGATATTAATGCTTTTCCTGGTGGTCTACAGGGTGAAAGAAACCCAAATTAGGTCATGAACGTTGTTCTATGTGCCTGCACATAGATGTTCAACTTTTCCAAAACTCATTGAAGCTAGTAAGTATTGGCCATAAAAAATAATCATGATTTAAAGAGAATCAAACATTCCTCTCCAATTATCCTAAAAAGAAGCTGAAGCATTTGAAGAAGGTAAGTTAATGACTTTACCTTCTGTTTCTCTGTATCAACTATATAATGTTTATATTTCTTCTCTTTCCTAGACACTAAGATCTGACTTCCATTCTTTTTTTGGAGGATTCTTGAATTATGTGAGTGTTGGGGAGAAGCAGAGCCTCATCTCTAATCATAAAGATAAAAAGCCAAATAAACACCTCTAGGTTATGATCCTACCTATGACTCTGAATCTTGAAGGAATAAAGCTGCAGTTGAGAAATTATTCACAAGAGCAATAGCAAACCCTCAAGGGTCCAGCAAAGGCAGAGGCAAAATGCCCACTGATGTACTGCCAGTACAGCATCCTAATCACATTTCCTGCAACATCCCAATCGGATTTTCCTGAACACATCCCAGTGTCCAACAATGCCTGGGTCTTTGTGACTCCTGTGCATTTTCCAGTCCTGGAATTTCAACCTTCTCACTGATCCAACAGCTTTCGCTTTCTCTTGAAATGAACCTGAGCATTTCTCTTGCTTACTTCCAGGAATCCTAATTGCCAGATGGCATTCAACAGTTTGTCAAACTCTCATGGATAAAGAAAGCACTTCACTGGTTTTTATGTTGGGAGCAAACTGAATTAACCCCTCTTTTTGCCCCAGCTATCTCTCCCCTCCTTTATCCCTCCACAGATTTGCAAAAAGCATAGCGCATATGAACTTTAGCTCCTGATGCTAAAACAATTTGTTTTTATATTTGCCTTATGACTCCTTTTATTTCAAATGGGGACTCCTATGTTCGTAAAAGAGATTCCCTGAGGGAGGGTTGAGGGAGACTGGAAGAAATTCTCATATGCTTATCAATGAGTCTGTGCCTAATGCTTTCCAGTTTATAGGCATGCTGATAAGAAAACAAATTGAAAAATGCAGAATGTGGAACCAGCCTTGGCTATCTCCCATGCACATTTCCCACAGCTCTAGACTCTATTTCACTTCAGGCAATTTCAAGGCATCCTTGGCCACAAATGAAGAAATATAGGTGTTTGTTTGGCTGTGTTTTCTGTTGTTGTTTTTGTTGTTGTTTTTAACAATACAGAAATATCCAATTTTTTCACTATAGCCTCCAAAAATAGTGGATATCAGTAAAATGAGCATGGAAAAGTTGACTTAACAATGGAATGTCTATGTCCAGAATCAATTTGTTTATTCTAGTTAATGTTCTTATGAACTCAAATTTAAGTACAATGATAAACTGAGGATGAGCATCATATACATTCAAGCATAACCTGGGATTCAGAATAAAAGCACCTGAAATATTCCCCTGCTCCCTAAAGTTCTATAGAAATGGCTGTCCCTCTTATGCTTTAGTTAATCTGCCTGCTGCAATGGGGTATAATTAAACCCTACCTGTGACGTATGCATACCTGCAGCACAAGACAGCATAAGATAGTATAATAACTTTTTATTTTGTGGATGAAAGTATGTAAGAAGGTGTGTAAAAGAGCATTTTCTTGTGGAGGCTGAGAAAATTAAGGCCATTCCACCTTAAGTTCAGCGTTAGCATAAGTACAGCTGTCTCAAGCCCCTGTGAATAAGAGCTGAACTTTACCTTACTTCAGTTACTGGAGGTGGGGGGTGGGGGGGTGGTAACAGCTTAACGCCCTAGAAAGCCCCATATTAGAATGAGAACAGAGCTCAATGCCAGTGGCAGAAAGTCCCATATCAGAATGAGAACAGAGCTTAATGCCCTTGAAAGCCCCATATCAGAATGTAAACAGAACTTGAGAAATTCCTCCAGCCCTTCTGGAGGTCCCCTAGACCAGCCCATAAAACTAAGCTGGAACCCACCTCGGGGTCCAAGTCCCTGCTTCACTGTGTCGGGTATACTTGGACCCAAGCTCGAGCTTGTTAATAAACCCTCATGTACTTGCATCGGTGTCGGCTCGTCAGTGGTTTCTTGGATTCGCAATATTGGGTACAACATTTCTGACTCTTAGCATTTCATGTTTGGTTCTTTGCCATAGATTATTCACTGCTGTCCCTCCCTTCAGGTCTCTACTTCCATCCATTTAAGAAAATGACAAACTTTCTGTCATCTTCTGTCAGTGCTTCAACTGAGATTGATACCCAACTAAAGAAGTATTCTATCACTCAGCATTCAACAAAGAATAAAGGCTAAATTCTTTAGGTGAAAATTCAGAGCAAAGTATATTATGTAGGACTTATGTATTAATTCACCTAGAAGGCAACCCTCACCTTTGTAAATCTCATCCACTTGCCATCACGTACATATGGTTTTTGAGTGTATTTGTTTCATTTGCTTCACCCTTAGAAAGGCATTGACACATGCACACACAAAAACAAAACCAAACAAAACCAAACAAAACAGAAAAATCCACCTTGAACAGGTTGGTTATATAGACTTCTAGCAAAATGTCACTTTTTTCAAAAACTAGTGTCAGAGGATATTGTAGTTTTATGTTATTTGAAGATACATATAAATAAATATTTACTCCTGGGGAAAATATGTTTAACTCTCTTAATGGAGAACATTTAAAGATGAAAGAAGACAGTAACTTATGTTCAGGATAGTAGAGGGCTATACACAGAGGGATGACGGTGGTATACTTAACTCATTCATTTGCAATTCTATGACACTTCTAGTATGTACCACGTCTATGATAACATTGTCTAAGTCTTGGTCCCTGTTGCTGATGAATTCACAGTTTAAAATAAGAAAGATAAGAAAAAAAAGCTGTTTAATAAAATATGGTATTTCTGTGATATAGTAGTACACACAGAACTATTGGAATGGAAGTGAAAGATATGAAATATGGATGGATTTCCCTTGCTTTCCAAAAGTTTGTGTTAGGCCACTTCACTTTTCTGAAAGACCCACCTTCATACCCTTTTTAACTAACTGAAATCAATCCTAAGAGAATTTTTGCTTTTAGGAAAAAGTCATTATGGTACTTAGGTAGGCCTTTTGTGAAAGCAAGGTGCTATAATGTGCACTTTCTGAGAGCACGGGATACCTGTAATCCAAATTTTGCTGAGGAACAAGAGGGTCAGAAAAGGCTTCAGATGAGGCATGGGATTCACCTGAGCTGACAAGTTCCAGTAGATGCAGAGAAAGGTAAAACAAGATTCCAAGCAAGGAAATAGTTGAGGGAAGGCAGATTTAGATGATCCGGCCTGAAAACACAGTGAACAGGAAAAACAGAAAGGAAAGGAAGAGAGATGACAAGACAAAGAGATGTGTGATAGGAGTGAGTGAGGCCAGACTATACATATCAAAGACTTATCTGAGAACTAGAAAGAAGCGAGAGAAACATATAAAGAAAAGGAGATGCCTTCTTCACAATTTTCCTTTTACTGGTTTGAATGAGCATTCTGAAAACCAGTTCAATCTAAAAATTGACTAGAAAAATATTAGTCCATTTGTGGAGATACATAGATGGATAAAGTGTATTGAAAACTTTTAATTATGATCCTATGGCCTTTAATTTCATTTTGAATTAATCTCAATTGTTTTCTGTACCCTCTGTCCTAGTTGAGCATCAGTTGAAATGGGATCTCACTGATAATGTAATATTAACAACTAAGGCAAAGCTTATCTATTACTGAAACTCCAAATGCCATTCCCAAATAGGTCTCCTGATTCCACAGGTGTTTAATACCCTAAAACAAATAATGTGCCCTGTATTAAAATGGGCTGCTTTTCACCTTAGCCATTGGTGGGAGGTAGGTGTGTTTCTAAGTTTGATGCATATTATACTCTAACATTAGAACAGACAAAACAGAGACCAATAGAAAAGAAAATGTAGTATCATAGGATTTCACTCATATGTGGAATTTAAGAAACAAAGGAACAAAGGGAAAACAAAGAGAGGCAAACCAAGAAACAAACTCATTGAAAGAGAACAAACAGATGGCTTTCAGAGGGGAGGTAAGTGGGAGATGGGCAACAGAGGTGAATCGGATTAGGGAGGGCATTTTTATGAGGAGCACTGTGTGATATATGGAATTATTGAATCACTATACTGTACCCAAAACCAATATAACACTGTATGTTAATTAACTAGAATTTAAATTTAAAAAATAAAGAGAGAAAAAAGATAGATAGCAAGATGCTTTTTGAGAAAGTCCAAACTCAGTTGCCACTGATGACTGGGTATCATAACTCTGAAGAGATATATGACTGAGGAACAAAGAGCAGGATTCTGGGGTACCATCACCATTGCATACCCATTTCTTGATTTATAAATGGAGAATGGGATAAGAAAAGATGAAAAGTGATCATGGTTTGATTTAAGCTTCCTTTCAGAACAGTCTCCCTACGAAGGATTTTTTTTCCCCCTTACAATTTAGAAGTAATGAGAAGGATGAGAAAGAGGAGACATACAAAAAGGAGGAGAATTAGATTTCAGGAAATATATCCAGAATTTTAAGTTACTTCATCAAAATAATTTAGGCAGCAAGTCTGCTATCCAGAATCCATCCCACAGTTTAAGCAATAGGATGCTTTTGTTTTGTTTTTAATTTTATTTATTTGAGAAAGAGAGAGAGAAAAAGAGTGAGCACAAGCAGGGGTAGGGGCAGAGGGAGAATCAAATTCCATGCTGATCAGGGAGCCCAAACTACATTGGGCCTCCTCCCAGGACACTGGGATCAAGACCTAAGGTGAACAATAGGATGTTTTGTAATAGCATTTATCCTACCAAAGACCTTCAAGTTTCCTAAGGATCCTATTATCACAACAATTAAGTCTCCTTGCCCCCAGCTCTGTGATCACCTTCCTCACACAGAATCAACTAAATCTCTCTTGTCACTTATTCCTGTTTGTGTCCCTCAAGATTGTAACTGTTGCCACTAACAACTGATCTCCACCTTGCCATCATCCCCAAAATAATGCTCAGCTCTTTGTCATCTCAGCCTTCCATACTCTTTCATGCTACATTTGAAAACAGGCACTCTCCAACCAACCTACTTTCCCCTACGCTGTTTCTTCCCTGAAAGTTTCTTCTTCCTCTTAGTATTAACTGAACTTGGTCTCCCTTGTGGACATCATTACCCAGCAGCCCTGATTGGTGACTCCTGATTATTTTCACACATCTCAAGATGCTCACTGCTCTCTATTGCTTCTTTAGAACATAACTTTTCCACCCCATTATTTAAAAAAATCTTTTTCATAAGAGGTTCATGCCAATCAGCTTTACCAGTCTCTGGCTCTTCAAAGTACAGAAGTGATATTCTAAAATACTAGGTCTAATGGGCAGGCATTATATGAAAATGAATTCCATGGTCTAGGGCAGGGTTCAACAAACTATGGCACATGAGCAAAATCTAGCCTGTCTTTGATACTGCATGGTTCACAAGCTATGAATGGTTTTTGCAGATCATCATTTGTGATTTGATCAGAGGGGACACTTACTCACTTACTTGAGAAATTAAGTAAAAAGATTTCCCACAAAAGTATTTTCATTCTTCTCATTAGTAGACATGTATTATAAAACACTGTACTTAATCATTATTTTGCATTATCTCAATAAAATGTTTTGGTAATTTGTTTTCTGTCTTGTTACATAAGTTCCCATAGAATATCTTCTCAATTTTGCCTGTTGTCCTGCAAAATCAAAAATATTTACTACCTGGTCTTCTACAGAAAAAGTTTACTGATCCTTGGTCTAGGGGAAAATAACAAAACATCAAATTAAGCAAAATTACACAGTTCTTCTTTCCTTCTTTCCTCCCTTCCTCTCTTTCTTGCTTTCATTTCTTTTAAATTTGGAATTCCTCAACACTTTTGTTAATTCCATTATAATCATTGATATTCATGACATAATGTTGCACTTCTTAAATGCATTTGACCATGACTATTTATTTATTTTTTAATCAAAACATCTTGCAGGCCAAATATTCTAAGGGAAAAGTTTTAAAATCACATTTTAAAACAGGTCCTATTTCTTAAATAAAAATGTACTGGTATTTGGATCATTATTTGCATCCTTAAGGACCAATTATTTTCACAGCTTTCAAATTGCACAGCACTTCTCTAAGATGTGGGTCAACTCTATGTCATCAAAGTTCAGTAGCAATCACAAACCTCATCTTGAAGAAATTAAATGTTAAGGATTGACTGGAATTAATGTGATCAATTTAGAGCAACATTTTCATATTTTCTTTAAAAACATGGGTGAGGATCTCCAAAACCAACTGATTCATATTTACATATTAACCTTACTTTAAGCACCTGTCTACTCAGCCACCTGATACTTAACAGGAAAGCCTCATTCCCTACAGACCTCATTTGTCAGCTTTCCATTGTTTTCCCTTGGATCCACCATTTTCTTATGCTTTTCAAGTTATGCATGAGAAGTTAGCTCCAATCTTTCTTATCTTCTGGGTCTCCTCATATGCCCATGGTTTAATAAAAATCCACAAAAATAATTCTTATCCATACTATTTATAATACCATGCAGCTTTTTTTTTTTTTTTTCCATACGTACAATTCTAATGGGTTAGCATTTCAAACTTTACTAGGACAGTCACCTCAGTGGACTCCGTCCAAGTTAGTCTCCCACACTGGGACGTATCTGTCTTCCATACACCTGCTGGAGTTACCTTAAACTCCATTTGAGGTGCAAAAAGAATCCAATGTGATTCTCAATTAACAATTCCATCAAAAATGGAGCCACCACAGCATTCCAGATCAACCTAGCCCAAACCATTTTATCCTAGCATATCCCTCATTCTTTTTATCTTTTAGATTCTTTGATACAACAAGACAAACTTCCAGGGAAAATATGTTAAATCTTCTAAATTTGCAAATGTCTTTGCAAATAACTTTCTTTGTTTTGTATAGTCTCTTTTTATTTTCTGTGAATACACACATATCACTTCCAAACCCCAATCAAGAAATCATGATTTCAAGAAAACAGACCCACTATTTTCTCCTTTTAAAAAGAGATGCACTTAATAAGCTTTTCCGCATGTGCTACATCCATTGCAATTTTGTTCAAATTATTTCTTGACTTATCATCACCTTCTGCTTCTGGATTTTACGGTCTCAGCAGTTCATGAGTTTCACTCCAAACAATTCTCTAGAGTGACTAACACATAGCAAATTCTAACAACACACTTTCTGTTCTTTCAAAACTCAAGTGCTTATTTATTTTTTATAGGAAATATTTTCCACATTTTTCTCACTAAATTTTTGGAGGTCATGACCTTTGGGAGTAATACATGCTACCAGGAAGTCTGAAATATTTCATTAGCTATATGATTGAAAATAGATTAGCTACCAAGAGAATACATCTTAGGTTTTGGAAATAAGACCAAGGACAGAAACCTCAAAAGCTTAGTGTTCTAGAAAAACAAACAAACAAACAAAAAAAAACTGAAACAACTATAAATCATTGATCATTCAAGAAGCACTTTCAAAATGAATTGTTTCAATTTTTCAAATGTACTAGGAACAAAACTGTTTAAAAAGGAATGCTGTTTATGAATTCATGATTCCACCTATTGTTTGACTGATGGACATAACGTATCACATACCCTTAAGTTCTAAAAATACCAGATAATTTGATTCTTATTAGTCAACAACCAACATGAAGTGCCTTTTATAAGCTATGGAAGTTAATAAGCTAATGAAAAAATATAGGAATGTTGTAAATGTACAGTTTCTTACTTTCCCACCATTTTCATCATTACGGTTGTCAAGAGTATTACAAATACTTATGTTATATACCTTCAAAGGCTTATGACCATTTTTAATTTTAATGGCAGCATGTTTTATGCAGAAATTAAGACATAATTTAGTGCTTGATGCTTACTCATACATTTAACATTTCACTGTTCTTTCATTCCCAAGGTCTGATTTCCTCTGGTATTTTCTTCAGCTGAAGAGCATTTCTTGTAGTATGGGTCAGATGAAGACAAATTCCCTTATTTTATTCCCTTTTTTGTTTTAATCTGAAATTGTTTTTGTTTATTTTACATCAATTCTCCATGGTTTCTGGCAAGAAGTCTGCAGGCATTCTAATTGTTGTCCCTTTGTATCTAATTTGTTGTGGTGCTTCTCTGGCAGGTTCAACGTTTTCTCTTTATCTTTAGGTTTTACAGTTTGACTAATATGTACCCAGGAGTGGTTCTCTTGGAATTTATTGTTTTCCTCTGGGGGAGTGTGGTCACTGAACATCTTGAATATGTATTATCTTTTAATAATTTTAGAATATCTAGCTATCATTTCTTCAAAGATGTTTTCCAGTTTCACTCTCTCCTTTTAAAATTTCAGTTACCATAATGTTAGGCTTTTTGTAATTTTTCTTCTGGTCCCTGGGGATCTATTTTTTTTCCTTTTTTAAAAAATCTTCTCACTTTTTTTCAGATGGAATGATATGTATTGATCTGTATTTCACTGTCTGCACTGTCATTTCCATTCTGCTACAAATCCTATGTAGTTGCTTTTTTATGTTAGGTGTTTCTCAATTCCAGAAATGCCCATTTTGTTCTCTTTCATATTTTTACATATGTGTGTATAAAATACAGTATACACACACACACGCATGTTTCTATGCTGATACATCCTATCTGGTTCTTTTGCATGCATTTATTTTTCTGACTCTCAAGGAGCACAGAATAGCAACTTTAAGGACTTTGTTTGAAAATTAAAGAATCTATAATTCAGTTTCAGTCACAGGGTTGATTGAATTCACACAACTGCTCATACCTCTTCTCTAACTCTCTCAGGGTTTTCCCCTCACTCTGGGAATTATGGTCAGCCAGGGGCTTTTTCTCTTGCTCCTGTCTGAAGATAGTGGGATTTCCTTTCAGAGAGTCAGCCCCCCACATATCTACCTCTGCCTCAAAATAGCTGCTTTTAAGATAATATCCTAAAGAAAAAAAATGGAGAACTCACATCTTGCTGTTGTTCACTTTGCTACTAATTTTTACCTCCTTCCCAAATTTGCATAGTTTTGTTTAGTCTCCAGAATCCTTGGGTAGTTTTGTTTTTTAAAATATTTTGTCTAGGGATCCCTGGGTGGCGCAGTGGTTTGGCGCCTGCCTTTGGCCCAGGGCGCGATCCTGGAGACCCGGGATCGAATCCCACGTCGGGCTCCCGGCGCATGGAGCCTGCTTCTCCCTCTGCCTGTGTCTCTGCCTCTCTCTCTCTCTCTGTGACTATCATAAACAAATAAAAATTAAAAAAAATATATAAAAAAAAATAAAAATAAAGTAAAATATTTTGTCTAGAGTTTATAGCAGAATTCCCATGAGGCTTGTTTTGCTAACAGCTTACTCTTCCATATCTGAGTTGAGAAGTCATTTATTTAGCTTTTTTTTTTATTTTTATTTATTTATGATAGTCACACAGAGAGAGAGAGAGAGAGAGAAAGAGGCAGAGACACAGGCAGAGGGAGAAGCAGGCTCCATGCACTGGGAGCCCGACGTGGGATTCAATCCTGGGTCTCCAGGATCGCGCCCTGGGCCAAAGGCAGGCGCCAAACTGCTGCTCCACCCAGGGATCCCTATTTAGCTTTAAAAAAATTTTTTTTTATTTTTATTTACTCATGAGAGACACAGAAAGAGAGGCAGAGACAAAGAAAAAGGGAGAAGCAGGCTCCCCCTGGGGAGCCTGCTGTGGGACTGGATCCCAGGGCCTTGGGATCATGACCTGAAATAAAGGCAGACGTTCAACCACTGAGCCACCCAGGTGCCCCTATTTATTCAACTTTAGTCAAAGTTCTTTTAATTGGAGAATGCTCTGGATATGGAATGGTATTTTCCAATATGAAATTTATCATATTCCTGGTGTAATACATTTATTTTTCCTTTTCATATTGAATCTCTTGATATCGGGCAAATGACATAATTCCAAAAAAGTGATAGTGGTTTACATTTGAAGACAACTCTAGTTCAAAGAATCCACTTAAAAATCTGATATCCCACTAGATATATGCCATTACTTTTCCAGGGACAAGATAGGGATTTTTTTAGAGACAGAAAAATGGTTAAGAAGAAAACAGACAACAGAAACAGAAAATGATGTAAGTTTTCAAAGGGAAAGTTCTTTTGAAAGACACTGAATTTGGGTAACATAAACAGACATCAAAGAAATTCATGAACTAGCTTTTTCTATTCTTTAATGAATAGCCAAACTTGGCTATGATTACCCTTGTTCTGTTTTAGTTCTGGGACATAAAATATAATTACTAAAATAATTTTGAATCAATAAGGACTCGAGTACCAAATTTTATATATAATATACATAAAATATAATTTTGCATATAAAATATATTAATTTTACATATATAAAATATGGTTTTATATATAATTAAATTCTATCATTCTATCATTCATATCAGAGCACATTAGAAAATATCATGATACTGACCAAAATCTTTTACCATTCTTCTTCAACATTAGTAGTTCTGTTTTGTTTTGTTTTTCTAACAAGTAAAACTAAAGGACCAAACCATGGTTCCTTTATTTAAGCCATGTAATTTTTTATGTCCATTGTTCCTTCTCAAACTATAATTCCTATTCTAATAAGATAGTATAAATATATTTTAAATACTAAATTACCTATTATCCTACTACTCTAAACCAGTAATTATTTTTACTTTACTATCTTCCCTTGCTACCTTTGTCACCAATTGTGTTTCACATTTTTAGCAGAGATAAAATTTCATGCCATTCTATATGCTCATCGCTAGTATGTGCTGCAGAGTATAAGATATACATATAATCCTGTTTATCCACTTTATCTTTACACACACACACACACACATATATATAACTTGTCATCTTTTTCTCTATTTTGAAAGTCCCTGAGGTGCCTTAGTTTTTACATGCTGTTTAAGTAATCACTTTTGTCTCGAGAACTTCATTTTGTCATTTATAATAATTCTTTAAACAAATTTCATTTAAGATGTAAGAAATGCTCTGAAAAAATATTAAACTAAATGATATAATGTCACTGTCGAACTCCAGTTCTCTCCCAGGGGACAACCACTCCTAACAGTGTCTATATATATATAGACATATATATATTAGCAATAATGGGGTAAATGCAACGACCCCCGTTATATACAATATTATGTTATTGTTTTATATATATTTTATAATATAATTTATTATATTATAAACCATAATATACAATACAGAAGTAGACATGATATAAAATCATTGTTTTGTTTATTATAATAATGAGAACATACTGATTAGTCTTTTTTATTACTGGATAGCGTTGCATATCTGCACATGCAGAGAATCATAGTTATTTCAATGGCTTCCTAATAGTTTATACTTTTATGTACTCTAATTCATTTTATTAGTCTAATAATGGTGACCTATTTAAATTATTTCTAGTCTTTTATTTTGTTTTTTAAATTATAAATAGTGTCCCAGTGAATTTTCTTTTTATATGCCTTAAGGCACATATGTAATATGTCTTCCGGATGGATTCTACATTTGGAATTGCTAGATATATAATACAACATTTCTTCTGGATATAATCTTAGTCCAATAAGAATGTGTCTGTGAGATTTATGTTTGTTTGTTTTTATTTCTAATTTAATTCCTTTGTTGTCCAAAAACATGCTCTGTGTGATTCCCATTGTGTTATACTTATTGAGACTTGTTTCATGGCTCAGTGTGTGCACTTGTATATGCCAAATATTCTGTAATTGCCGAGTACAGTGTTCTGCAAACGTCAATGACATTATGTTGGTTGAGTGGGTTGATCAAATATTTTATATCTTTTTTGATGTTCTGTCTACCTGTCCTGTACTTTACCACAAGTGCTGAAATTACCAGCTAAAATCGTCAATTTGTCTATTTCTCTCTGTTTCCAGAATGTGGTAAAGTATATATTTGCTTTCAATCTTTTTCTGGCTCTGGGGAATTATTACTTTATGTTCCTTAGAGATTACAGTATAAGATGTGGTTGATTAATAGTATCATAAAAGGTAGGGTTTCTTTTCACATTTTCATTTCCTTTGTTGTTTTTAAGGAGGAGAACAAGGGAAGAACTCCTCTATGCACCATTTAAAGATGTCTGAAGTCTTTGTGACAAGAAGAATTTTGCCATTAATGCAGACAATAGTTCCCCTCAGAGAGTTTTCACGTCATTTAATAAAACAAAGTAAAACAAAGTAAATCACTAGAATACTAAACTCTTCATAATTGGTATCTCTTTACCTCAGGGGTTGTGTAGGATGGTTTACATCTTACAAATAACACTATTATAATTTTATTTTTAAAGGTTCTATTTAGACCACTGATGGAATATGACTTGACATCACTGTAGGATAACCCTGTATGTTCAGAGTGATAATAAGAGATATGCCAAACTTTAGTTGCAATGAAACAGAAACTAGGAAATTTCAGTGATTATCATCTACATTGTTATTCTATTCAAATGGTTTCTTAGCAGGAACTGTCCAAAGTGTTCAGTACATTGGATTATGCGTGACCTAGATTTATAGTTTAAAAATCTGCAACCATGGAGCCTCCACAGCTCTTACTACACAATTTGTTATTTTATTTAATGTTAGGAGCAGCTTGAGGAAAGAATTGCCAGCAAAATTGCTATCTCTGGGAAAACAGGGAAAAAACAAGATATGGTCGTTGCATTTACCCCATTATTGCTAAATAACTCAAAACTGTTTAAACATAAGTTAAGGGAAATCTTGTGAATTCCTATTTGAACTAGGAAACAAACAATGGTTATTCTTTCTGTTACAAATCTGACATATTTTATATTTCTGGCTATTTGATTCTTTTTATCGTTTCACAATTGTCAGTTATATCAAGTCATAGTTTTTTGTTAAAAATATAAACAAATGAATTAAAGCCTTTAATTAAAGCATTTAGTGATTCCATATGCATTTATTCTATTTCTTTTCGTATTGAGAACTTCTGTATAGTCTAGAGGAATACCTATAAATATAGGTCCTGCTATGTACAATTGACCTTTGAATGACATGGGTCTGAACTGTGCAGGTCCACTTATATGTGGACTTTTTTCAACAAATACAGTATAATACTGCAAGTGTATTTTCTTTTCCTTATAACTTTCTTAATAACATTTTGTTTTCTTTAGCTTATTAGTTTATTGTAAGAATATAGTACACTTCTGTTCAACAGTCAGCTGGTAGTTAAGTTTGAGGGAAGTTAAAAGTTACAAATGGAGTTTTGTCTGGATGTAGGGTTGGCACCCCTAACCTCTGTGTTGTTGTTCAAGGGACAAATTTACTTCAAACCTCAGCTTTCAGGTCACTTCCTCCAGGAAACTGCCCCATCATCTCAGAGAGCCTCCTGCCCTTGCAAAATGAGGTCTGTGTTAGGACCCTCCCATTTCAGGTTTTCCAAGAGGGGAGTATCCCCATTTGGCTCTATTTTCTGCAAATTCCTAGAATATAGAGATTATGCCTTTTATAGTCCTATGAATAGGAATATAAATTCCTTTAAATAGGAATAAAGATTACCGCTTTTCCCCAAAAGAAATAAGTAAATTTCAGATGTCTCATTATTAATATTGGTACTTTTTATGATGAAATATTGATTTCTGTTTGATTCTTCTAAATGTGAAATAAAACATTAAACACATAACATAGGCAAAGGTTATCTCAAATAGTATTTAGTGGATTGATGATTTTCTTCTCTTTTCTTTTTCTTTATTTCATATAAGCCTGGCAATATTTCTACTTACTCTCTGAATCTCTAGGGCTGGCCTCAACTAGAAACTGTCAGCATTTAAATAATTTCTGTTTTCACATGCTGACATAGGGTGCCACACTCTTTCAAAGCAGCTTCCCTTTAATTATTTTCAGTGGAAAATCCATGCCTGCTGCCTCCAGAGCTCAGTATACAATTATACACGCTATGAGGATTCCCTGCCTTCAGAGGGTTCACAGTCCAAGGCAGTCAGCAAAGACAAGCCAACATATATTTATCAAGTGACTTCTAATAAGGCCATTGCACACACCTAAAGCAATGTGAAGACATCTAACCTTATGCAAGTTGCTCCATTTCTCCTTACCTTGAAATATGCAACACTTAACTAGAGGAACCATTTATACGTGTGCTTACAGAAAATGAGAACTGTATTTTCTTTTTTGTTGTTGTTTCTTTTCTCACAACCCTTGAGATCAATTCTTGAGCTGAGATCAATAGACACTTAATCAAATGAACCACCCAGGAGCCCCAGAACCATATTTTCTATTTCTTTTGAAAGATCTCTGAATTTAGATTTAAAAAGTTATAAATATGCTATTCAAATAATTATCAGACACTGGAGTCTACAGCAGTGCTTAACTGATATGTAGGTAATTTTCATAGCAATGAAAATTAATTTTCCTTTACTATATGTAGTAATTGTATATATATGTGTATATATATATATACATATATATACACATATATATACACACACATATATACATATATACACATATTTATTTTCCCTTTCTACTCATATACTTATAATGTTATAATATTTTATTCATATAAGAATATATTTTCTGTCACATTTAAATATATAATATGTTAATGAAAATATATACCTGAATACAAGGCAAATTTATCAGTCAAAATATTTGGGACATTTTAAGGGTGTTTTGTTATTTTTGTTAAGTCCAAACAGTTATCCTATTACGGCTCACTAGGTTATTTCCAGTCTAATATTGAGTAAAGAAATTATAACAGCTTCTTGATATTAACTTTCCTCATGTCAAATTTGAAGCAAGACCCATTCGACCTTAGATGTGCCTAGCACTAAATGTGCTAAGAGGGATTGCTTTTATTTTCTGGAACAAAAAACAGGAACATTAAATTTTGTTACAGATAACATGAAAAAGGTAATTTGTTTTCAATTATCTCCACTAATGAAGATGAATGAGGTAAAAAAAAATGCTCAGAATTCATTTATATGGGAAACAGTCATTGCAATAGGTGCTTGAAGATGTTAATGGTGTAAATTTTCTGATTTTACTGCTTAGGTTTCCTCCACCAATTGAATGTACTAGGAATGAACACTACACACACTAGAGTGAAGAACTTAGGTGAAGTAGAACTTGACTCCTGCTGGTCCTTTTTTATCTATTACTAGGACACCTCATATATGCTAGGACTTGATACCCAAGACTTTCATCCCAGAATGTTATGATATTAGCAGCAGAGAGTATGTGTGTGTCTATGTATTTGTGTGTGTATATGTGTATGTGGTGATTTTTAAGATTTTATTTATTTATTCATAAGAGGAACCAAAAGGGAGGCAGAAACCTAGACAGAGGGAGAAGCAGGCTCCCTGCAGGGAGCCCAATGTGGGACTTGATCCCAAGACCCTGGGACAGATGCTCAATCACTGAGCCACCCAGGTGCCCCCCCAAATAATTACTTTTATATAGAAAAAAAATGAGTACTTAATAGAATGTGAAGTAAAAACATTTTGATTTTTAGTAGGAAACATAAGGTTTCAATGATACCTCCTTTAAACCATAAGGACTAAGGTCCTACTGGAAAAGCCAATGAAATTGTTCAAAATTTCCACTACTGAAAATGTAAACACATCAAGGAAACTGGAAATTCCCTATAGGTATAGAACATTACATTACATTGTTAATCACTTGAGATTTTAATGTAATTTTAAATTAAATCTCTAGTAAAAGTGAAAATGCAGGTGATAGGAAAGTCTGATAATTTGTATATTTATTTGGAGAATTACCTAAAATATATTTTTCAATTACATAGGTAATAAAATGTAGAAAAAGTGATTTCTTCAAATGCCTAGAAGTGATAAGTAAAACATTGGATATTTTTAAAGCTTCATGCCATTGGAAGGATAGGTATGGTGATTTTATTTTACCCTGAATACACTGAAAAAATATGAGTAGTATCAAAGAATTCTATGTTAAGTGTTTCATCACACACAAAAACAAATAGGGCACTGGGCAACTTTTCAATGTGATGGATATATTATGGCATTGAATGTGATGATAGTTTCACAGGTATATACATATCTCCTTCTCATCAAGTCTTAAAATGTGTACATGCTTCTTGTATGTACTCAATGATGCAAAGTACAACCATTTATATGCATCAATATTTGTTCACAATAAAGCAGTTTAAAAATTATGTCTAAAATGATATTTAGAAGTACACTAATATACTAATTGTAGATATATATTGATACAATATTTGCATGATATAATGTATTTGAATGAATATAAGCCAATTTTTATTTCCCAGATTGTGAACAAATTTTCAAACTCAATAGCTGATGCATTTATCTCTTGAATATATTTTGTATAATACAGTTCCAGATTGTAACAATAGCCTCTAAACCTAGCTCTCTGCCTATAAACTCAATTGCCTACAGTCTAACATGAACTCTTCCACCAGACCTGTCCTTTCATGCAGGACTTCTCTTCACATCATGCTATCCTCAAAACCCTCTCTGGTATCTGATCATCCATGCAAACAGCTGTCATCCTTTCATTAATTGCTCAATGCTACCACATATTTATTAAACCTATATTTTGCCTTGTGCTAAAATGAGTTTTACAAAGGAGGAGAAGGAAGAGTGAAAGAGAGAGAGAAAGAGAGGGAGGGAGGGAAAAAGGGATTGTTTAGCATATTCTGTATTCCATCTCCTTTGGAAATGACTGTAGGTCAGCTGTGGAAGACAGCAATGTAAATAATTTGAGATAAAACAGAAGAATGTTAGAATTCTGAGAAGTATTCACTTAGCCTTTACTGGGGAAAAACTATCAGTAAAGAGGAATACTTTAGCATTTTGTATTTTAGTCTTTCACTAAAGACTTCTGATGAAAAGAAAACAATGACCTGGTATACAAAGGGAAATGACTCAGAGGCATGAAGGAGCAATACGTTACCATCTGGAAATTGCAGAGTTCGGTTCATAGAGAGAAAAATCTGTGCTTCTACTCTGCAACAGAGTGGCAGGAGCCAGATGATGTGTCACCTTAGCTTGCATCTTGTGTGTCATATCAATGACATTTTATAACCTGTGGGAATTGTTAAGAATCTGCATTTTTAACACATATCTCTGCAGATGCCGGATGGATTAGAGTGGCAAATGAGTGAAGGAGGGATATTTAGGTGAAAGATGATACAACCGAATTACACCGTGTTACTGTAGGAAAGGACAAGTGGGAATCAAATAGACAGCTACCATTCATTAAGCAGTTACTATGCTGTGGTGGTTAATTTTATGGGTTAACTTGTCTGGGTTATGGTGTCCAACTGCTTGGTCAAACAAGTCGTGTGAAAGCAGTTTGTAGATGTGATTAGCATTTACAATCAGTTGATTTTTAGAAAAGAATAATGTGAGTGATCCTTGTCCAATCAGTGGAAAGGCTTTAACAGCAAAAACAGGTTTCCTGAAGAAGGACTTGTGCCTCAAGACTATAGCTTAAGATTATAAAATTCACTCTTATCTGAGTTTCCAGGCTGCCAGACTGCCCCATAATTGCACGAGCCAGTTCCTGAAAATCTCTCTTTCTTCCCTTTCTTCCCTTTAGAGAGAATACACACACATGCACGCACACACACATAAATATACACACAACATTGGTTCTGTTTTCTGGAGACTCTTGACTTAATGCACACACCCCTATCTTATTTAAACTTCAAACAAAATTGTGAGTGGTTGCATTTTCTGTAATTTTTATATAAGTAAGCTCAACCTTAGAACTGCAGCCTTCCTAACATCACCAAATGCAAAAGGAATCTGGGCTTGAGCTTAGGCTTTTTCAATTCTTGATATCAAGTTCTGATCAAGGAAATGTTTTTCCCTTCTCCAGCTCAAACCTGTTCACGTGATTTTCAAAGTCCTTAAATTCTTGTGGTAGAATTATAAGTAACTTTATTTTATTTTTTACATATGAATTTATATGAATTCATATACTTATGCAAATTTAAAAAATGTCCTACAATGGGTGATTTTAACTTTTTTTAAGAGAAGGTTACTTTTCAAAAGAGGAAGGACATACCCTCTTAAACCAGAAGCCTTTCCAGCTGAATGATTAAGATATTTTTCCTGTTTTAGGACCCACTATTTCTTTTAATAAAACATTTACTACACCTAAAGTGGCCTACTCACCACTTGTTCTAAATAATGCATGTCATATTGTGATAGAGTTTAATTTCTTTTTCCCCCACAAAGTTTGCCACATTCAAATTGCCTTCTACCATATCTACTGTTACTGAAAAATTCTCCCTGTGAATTCTAACTCAGACCCTCTTAACTGTAAATTATGTTAATCTTGTACCTCTCTTCTATAAGCCAGGGATTTCTTTTATAGCAAATAAAATTAAAAACTGAGAATTAAGGATGAGAAATTAATTGTCTTTAGTTTATAAACACTACAGGACTCTTTAATTATTTTAATGCAAAACTAATTAAAGCACTGTAATGGCTCATCTCTAATAAAATCCTATTGCTGAGTTCGCTGATGGCTTCAAATATTGACAAAGCCTGTCATACTCATGTGAAATGGATGATTAGCATTTGTGGAGATGCATCCTTTAATTTATATTGAATTGATGTTTACATGTACACCAAAGATAAGCTTGACAGATATGAACTATATCCCAAAATTTTCTCAAAAGACTTTGGGATATTATTTAAAAAAGAAAAGATGAAAGAAATGAAGAAAACCTGCCATGGCAATTACTCCTCAACTCTTTCAACCTCCCATACTCTCCCTTCTTTATTCCAATCATTCCAAAAATTATTTTAATAATTTCAGTGTTTTTAGAAAATTACAATATTTAGAAATGTATTATATAGAATGTACTATGAACAAAGCCAAGAAGCATAGGAAATGCCCTCTGGCATTTGGATTACTCTGGATGAAGATGAAGTGTCAAGAGGAAACCTAATTTGACCAAGGTCACATGGCCAACTGCTTACAGAGATTCTATCTCAAGTATATTTACTTCCAGAATATTTTAGGTACAAATGCTTTTCTAATGAAAAGAAACACTATCTCGTAGCAATATATTACTCTACAGCCTTCTTGAGATGTGAAGGCTACTTCCCTATTTCACCAGTCAGCCTTTTAAGGTATTTCTTAGATTTATAAAATTGAATAAAAACAATAATAATGTGTACTTATTAAGGGAAATATTTATAGCTCCCCAATTAATTATCATAATGCAATGATGATGTAGATATTTCTATTTTATAAATGAGGAATTTGAAGCTCATAGGAAATAAGAAACATACCTTAACCTACCCAGCTGTTGTTGAAGCAGCACTTAAAAAAAACAAACAAACAAAAAACGGGGATTCTAACTTCCCTTACAGGACTGTGTCAAAGGTCAAAGTTAGGATTAGTCAATCAGAATTATTAAAGACAAATAGTCTGCTATATTGATAAGAGTATCAAGAGTTCCAATACTGAGAGATTTACTTACCATTAAAAGCCCTCACTCTTAAAATAGTTTAGTGTATGTACTGCCGAGGCAAGCACAAAATAGTTTAAGTTATATAATGCAAAACTGATAGCATGCAAAAGTAGAGGATAACTATCACTAGCAAGGAAATAAAAGTTTAAAATGTAATTATTAAGATAGATCTAGTAGGCAAATATTAAACACTGTACCTATCACATATAAAACATAAAAGTTTATAATAAGCTATAAATCATGTCATAAAATTCAAAATCATTATTACAAAGTTCTATTTCTGAGCTTTACATATAGTTTTAAAGCCAATTCTACATTTGCATAAATTTAAAAATAAAGACCAAAGTAGCCCATTTGAAAAAGAACATACAATGAAAATTGAAATAATATTCAAATTAAATTCTACTAAAAATATTACTATCCAACTTGTTGGATGAAGATAAGGTAAATTTAGAGAAAATCTTACAGTATTCAGTATTTATATTAGAAAAAATCCAACATTATAATAGAAAGCATCGAATAAATTTAAAATTTGGCTTTTTGAGAAGACAAATGTGAAAATTACAAATATCAAAGTTGATCATGAAAAAAGAAAGTACTTATAAATAATATAGAAAAAGAAAAACAAGTACAAAGATTAAAAGAAGACTTAACAAGTTATAAAAGTATGTTAAAAATTGGAAGTTTAGGTGAAATGGATTTTTAGAAATGTATACATTACTAAAACAGATTTTAGCAATGTAAAACATAATATTATCACCATAATAGAATAAGTTTTTAAAAGTGTCCCCCCAACACACAAATACCGCACCATATCTAGACACATTCATAGGGTAGCCAGTGCAAGAACATTTTTATAAAATAGAAAATATTGAAATGGGAGAAGCAATAATGTCATTTCTAAGAAATAATATGATAGTCTGGAAAATCTAGGTATTGGCAGGAATATGGTACAAAGGGAACTCTCACATTGTCACTAAATTGTATAGAGTATAAACACTCTAGCAATTTAGAAATCAATTTCGCAGGACGTACTATACTTGAGCATTCACATGCTCTATAACCAAGCAATACCATTTCCTGAGCAATACTCCTTTAAAGTCTTTATACTCTGACCATGAGACACAGACAGGAATATGGTTTTGGTCAAACTCCTTTATGTGTCAGTAATTCTCTTTTGAGTTTGTGATAATTTGAAGATCTAATATGACAAGAAATCTTCCTCTACGAGACCTCTGTCAAGTGTAAACCACCATCTTAAATTTTTACCCTGAACAATGCTTTAAGAATAAGTAAACTTTGACAACATTATGTAATGGAAGTTCCACAGAACTAGACCTTGGTATTCTGGGATCTCTTCTTGGATTCACTGTCAAATACCAGTTTAATCACAATTGTATAAACTCTTTTTTTCTTCTCTAATTAATTGATATTATTTGATATTATGGTTATTATATGATATATTCTTAAACTGGAATACTAGATAAAAGATGGAAGAGTAAATAAAAAACATCAAGTATACCAGGATACTGTGCACAAGGAAGTGGCTTTGTAGACATTGTCCACAGGCCCATGGCTGACACTATGTGGAAGGTACCAACACCTGTGCTTACCAGCTGTTGCCCTTGGACACCCCAAGCCGCATACTGCAAGATGGAGTCCTCTACTTCAGGAGGATTTAACTCCCAAACTTCCCTTGAAAAAAGGTAAATATTTTTACATGAACAAATTGACATTTACACCAACAGTTTAGCTGGACAACAGCTCATGAAAACCAGAAAATAAAAGAACTTACCTAGTGTGTATGTTGTAAATCACGTATGAAGCAGTATAGGAATAATGAAAAATCTGAAAATAAAAAAAAAAAAGAGAGTTAAGGACTGCAGTTTGGAATAAAAGCTCTATCTTAGGATACAGACATGTTCTCAACAAAATGTGGGGAATCCGATAACTGATTTTAGAGAGAAATCAAAATGTGAAGTATTACAGTTCTGAGCTTTATTCAGGAGCCTCTTGCCTCTTCTGACCATTAGCTCAATCCCTTATTCAATCCACTCTATTCTTAGTAGAATTGTGATTATATTGCTGTCTTGTTCAAAATACTAAATGATTCCTCGTTGCCTATAAAATAAAGTTCAAGCTGCTTCATTAATGTTCAAGGATTTTGGTACTTTGGGCGCTACATCCTTTTCCAGCTTTACCATCCACCAATTTCCCTTTACCTGGTCTATACTTCAATCACATTAGACAACTTCCGCCTATGTATCCTGAACTTGTTCTGTTTTCCCCCCACCCTCCAGAACATCGTAGGGGAAAAGTTAGTGATACTTTATTCAGCATGCAATTATAAAAGCTTTTATTCCTGTAGTGGATGTACACTGCACAGATATTATAATATTGTCAATTAAAACTTCCTGAAAGTCAAATTGTTATTTCTTCTTGCTGTAATAATAGCTTCAATTAAACATGATTGGCCACATATTTGGTAAGGAAATACTAGTGTCATCTCTCTGCATTGAAATTGCAATTGTTACACCATTTCTTATAGTGTTGTGTTTTAAAATGAACCTTTATTCTCCTGTTCCTTTTAAAACCACTATTAAATCTAAGATTGACTTTTCTATAGAGTTGTAGAAGCAAAAATATTTTTTTCCTGGTGTCTTTTTTGACATTCACACTGTATTCTATAAAATTCCATATTTGACTACAAATTTTAAACCTTGACTTTACTACCATAGCTGACAAAAAGTAAGAAATGTGACTACCTTCATAAACATTTTTTTTTCCCATCTCAGAAAATTCTGTTGCCAAAGCAGACTGCCAAGTGAGCATTTCATCTTCCAAGCAGACAAATTTGCTAATGACGTTATGGGTAAAGGAGTGTGTCTATTCATCCTATTACTTACCTAACAACTCGCTCTAGCTGAATTCTAGGCTCACATGCATCTTGAGAGAAAGTTCCTGTGCATTACTATTTAAGCCAAAGCAGGCCAAAACAATCAAGACAAACCAGATGTAACAACTGAATTTTGCTTCTCTTTCTATAATTCTTGTTATAGAAGTTGCTGGCTCTTCTTAATATATGAATCCAAAGGACTCCAAACAATGTCCTCCAAAGGGATATACAAACCTACTGTTTGCTTCTTAGTTCTTAGCCCAATACAACATTTTCCCCCTTAGCTCATTCACTGAGGTGGAAGATCATGATAAAAGAAATTAACCTTGACTGTGTGCAAGCCCAGAGCAGGTTGCAGTAACAAATTGCAGGGTTTCACCTCCTCTACAGATGTCTTACAAAGCCAGTATTTTGCCATCTGCAGACAATTAGAACCTAGCCCTTTCTTACCAGCTTAGAGCTTTCCTCTAAATCCGCTCATCTTTGGTGTGTGTGTGTGTGTATTCCCAGCAGATCTCAAATACTTCTTGTTGTATAATTTCTCATCATTACAATAGCACTTGATACCCACAACAGAATACAGCCAGTATGGAGTAGAAGGGATCTTGAACAGGCTTAGAGGTGGAGGTTTCCTTTTATTTGTTTGCATTGTGTTGCAGAGATTTCAAAAGGGATATTTTCCCAAGAGAATTGGATTTAGCTTTACTGACCATCTGTATTAAGTTGCACTTGTCTAAAATTACTGTTAATCTGCATTTCTCTCTTTCTCTATCTCTCCCCTGCCCCCCACTGCTTGGATAGCATGTCTATTATTATTATCATTTCCTCATTTCCTTTTATCCTAGATTCCTCTTCTACATTAGCTAGGTAGGTCTTATTTCAGGATGAGAGGATAAAATTGGAGTCATAAAGGTTAGGAACATTCTTTTTCCTGTATGATTGGCTGCTGTATAATGAGAGCCAAACTGAACATCTGATGAGATCCTTGGGGAGAAAGACATTTCACAGTCAGAAATCACATATTCATCACTTCTCTGCAAATGATGCTCCACTGCCTGTTACAGAGTGTGAATGGTTATGGCAAAGGTAGTGGGACTGGGGCAAGCTTGAGAAATAATATGTAAAAACTTGATCAAAGCTTACTCCTGGAATCTGGCCTTGAGCTGTCCAATGATTAAATCTCATGATGCAAAGGTATTGGGTATAGAGAAACCTTCATAAGATCCTGCAATCATTTCTACATTACCTTGGGGACCGCAAGAAGAAGCTGATTACTTAAGTGTTTACTACTAATAGTAGAATAATTGATTCTCATTATTTGCTGTAGTCTTTTTTCTATAAGTCATCGTAAACACTGAGTTAGCAAATACCGAACATAGACTCCTCGAAGAAATAGAGTTAGGTTCCTGTGAGTCTCTGGTTGCAACATTTTCATCAAGTCATCAGTACATAATTTTATTTCATGTATATTTCTTTTTAAAGACACTGTTTTTAATGTTTAATATTTTTCATTCATTAATACTGAACTCATGGCCAGCAGCATTATAACTCATGCCTGAATAAAGTTTATCTGACACGTGTGCTTTCCCTGTAAAGTATATCACAGCCTCTTGTACCTAGTGACACACTAGATAGCACTCTAGCACTGTTTATGGGGGTGGTCATTTTCAACAACAAACCCATTAGCAAAAAACACAAATGTGAAAAACAGCATTTAAAAGACTGTGAAAAGGACGCTTAGTTTACAGTATGACAGCTGAAGCAAGGAGGCAGAGTGTCATCTTGTTTGATCTCAGCTGGAATAGTGTGTATCAGGCAACTCAAATGTTCTGCAGCTCTGCACTGTCTAGGAAAACCTAAGAAAGCATAGCGAGTATTGATTTTGAGGTTACAAATAAATTTTAGAAAACAGGTAAATTTGGAAATCTGGAATCCACAAATAATGAAGATGAATTGTACTGGTAATGTAGATGTAGCATGATATGTTACTGGAGGAAAGGAAAAAGCAGACATATTTAGGGCCTACCAGAACTTGGATAGAAGAAGAATACAATTCTCCAGAATGGTGGCATTCATGTTCTATAAATGAAAACTAGCTACTTCCATTCATTTATCAAATATCTGTTAAGTAACTTCTTTGACACAGGTCCTGTACTAAGTACTATTAAAAAAAAAAGATTTTGATAATAAAGATTATTTAAAAATAGGATAAAATATAAAAGAATATCAATTGATAATTTTAATTTATTACTATATTTTATCTGTCAGTTTATAAATATTTATTGAATACTAATTATGTGCAAGCTCATGAGTTAAGTACCTTGCCAAATGCAAAAGCCAAAATAAATGTAATTCTGGTCCCCAAGGAGCTCTTGATTCAGCCAGGGTGACAAGATTAAGAAACATTACATTAGTTTAGAGCACTCTGCTGCAGGTCATAGTTAAATTAGGACTTGCAGATTATAAATCTATAGGCTTTCCAAGATGCAACTGTTCTTTTTGGTTTTAAGATTGTGACTATAACAATAAAAGTTGTTTTTTTTTTTTTTTTTCAGTAAAAGTTTTTGAATCGAGCATATACTATATACTGGACATCTGAATGCTTTAAATATGTTATTTAACATTTAAATGTACCTTAAGAAATAGATAGTCTCATTCACAATTCACATAATAGACTCTGGAAGCACTGAAAGTTTAAGTAGGAGACACAACAATAATTTGAGCTCACGTCTGTCTGATTATTGTGACTTAATCTCCCTGCACACTCTCTTTCAGGGAGCTGGGATGGGAAGCACGGCTCCAGCTCTGCAAAAGATTCATTTCTGAAAGACCTATTAAGCCATCATCCAAAGATTTATTGACAGGAGTAGGCATGAATTAATTGTGATTACCGCAGTGAAGAGAGATTTCATTTTGGAAAGATGATCTAATAGATCAGATTAAAAATGTAAATCCCCTTCTCCTCTAGCTGTTTTTCACATTTTTTTTTTCTTGGAATATCAGTTATTACCTAATACATCTATGGAGATTCATGTCAAGGAGAGTTACACTTACAAGAAAAAAGAACAGGACACTAGTAATTTATGATTAAATCAGAGGTTTATATCTCAGGGTGCCAAAGCTTTTCCTACACTGCAGTTAAACTGCCGAATTGGTATAAATAGCATGCATTTTCATGTCCTGGAGGATATTTAAAATGGGATCATGGATTTGCCATTGACTCAAACAGGAAAACTAAAATATGAGGAAGCAAGTCTCTGAGTAAATAGCATTTATGAAAGAATGCCAGTGAGAGAAAAGACAATATAGGCAAAAGGGCATTTGTTTCTCCTGGAAGTAAGTGGTATGATGATGCCAAGTTTGTTCTATGATAATGAAATACCTTTTAAAATGAGTAAGTTGTGCTCGCTTCGGCAGCACATATATTAAAATGAGTAAGTAGTGACTCTGTTGCTGGAAACTTTTTATCTTTATTACACAGTGAAGAACTAGACCATTAGGATACTTTAATGTAATAAATACAATAATAAAATTATAAGCTGCAGCTCTACAAAAATACTTCTAAAGCAGTGTATGAGAAAAACTTTGTGAACACTAAATAAGTATTAGTTGAAAGGGAAAAGAAATCTGGTTCGGGAATTAAAGATATATTAATATTTATTGATCGGTATTTTAATCTACTTTCATTTGTTTTCTCACCTAAAGTTCATCATAAACTTTTAGGTGTTTTTCATCCAGGATATAGTTAGTAAAACCAAGAGTAGAGTCTAAATCTTACATATTCCAAACATGTAAGGACTGTTTTAATGTGTTACCACAAAAAAGTATTATGTAGGATTATTTAATTGTATCACCAGTATGGTAAGTGGTGGACGTAGTAAAATATTCAAGATGGTGAAATGAAATATAAATGTTGGTGAAAAGGATACAATTTAGGTGTTGCTCAAATTCAGCTCCCTTTATGCCAAAACCTATATAAAAAATAAAATAAACTTGGTAATAAAAAATAAAGACTACCTGCCACAAAACCAATTTGGTCATTCTGTTAGCTTCTAGGCATCATGATGCCATCACCACATAAGATACATAGTAAAATAATATTTATATTTTTCCTTGCCTTAATTGGGTCTAGTTGGGTTCCAATTTGGAAAAATATGGTATTATTTGGGATATTTTAGCATTTATCATGTACTCATCTGAATTGAATAGTACAGTTACTCTGAATTGAAATATGATACTTTCAGCATACTATGTAAGTAGAAACCTAATGGGAGATTATATTAGGTAAAACGTGTTTCCATTTACTACATTTATTTTATTTACAAAAATGAATGGCTGATGATTCAAGTTTAAAAAGCACACCAAAAACTACCTGGGCATCATTTCTCAATTTTAGATAGTACTGCTGTGTCCAGAATATAATCTAACTGGGCTAAATATTATCAACAGTCAGCACAAGAAGAATATACTTTATTATATAATAAGGGATCTTTGAGTGAACAGAATAAATCATTCTCTCATATATTCTGTGTTAGATAAAGTAACTGATCATCATAAGCAAACTCCCTTCAGGTTATTCTTACAGTTCAGTCCATGAGATATCTGTAATGCAGAATTTTATTTCAATGATGCTCCATAACCCAAGTTTCTCAATTATTTGACATGGAATTTTCCCATAATATACCTCTGATTAAAGTACCAACCTCATTGACAATGCTACTCTTTGAAATAAAATATTTTCATGTACTAGACCTTTCCATATTAATTAATGCAAATGAGATATTTTCACACCAATTGGCTTTAAACTATTTCCAATGTACCATCACTGAAAATACCTAGTTTGATAACCTGAATAGCATTTAAAGGTCAATTACTAATAGTGGTACAGTAGATTTTCAATGTGTAATGAAATAAATTTATACACCATCTAACCCCATATAAACTAGTTTTCTCTCTAGCCTATCAATGCAAAAATAAATATATTGCAAGGGGACAGAGTGAGGGACAAATGCAACCTTGTTTCTACTCAGTGCTAGAATTAGAAAGGCAAGAATAAAAATCAGTGTTTCCATCTACAGCTATTTTGCAGGTGAGCCAGGTATATAACTTAGAAAAGCGGTCAATTCATTCATTCCCCAGCAACTTTGGTGAAAATGTTCCTTATTTCAATAGTATCAAACCTTAATTTGTGTTTTCTTGAGCAACTTATTTGAAATAGTTAATCTGCTCATCAGAAAAATGCAGAAGGCAGGATATATCCAAAAGTTTTGCTATAAAAATTAGAGGAAAAACCATATGGAGATTATTCAGTTATTACATGAGATTATACCAAGAGAAGAGAGCCAGAAAAACCAAAATGTATTTCAATTGGCAACATGTCACTTTTTTGAATAAAAGTCTTACTAACAGAAGGTCCAACATAGCATAAGAAGACCCTTAATTCACCTCCTCCCATAGACACACCAAATATACACCTATATGTAGAGAAATTTCTCCAAAAGAACTGAGGGCTGATTTGATAACTTCTATACAACACTAGAAAGACCACACAGAGAATGGTAGAAGAGACAGAGATACAATAATGACAGGAACCCCACATCTGCAGTAGGGAGAAATATCACTGAAGGGCCTGTGAACAGACTCTCCCCTGCCTGGGGCACAGCAAAAAACAAACAAGCAAACAAACAACAACAAAACAGAAACAAAAACAAAAACTAAAGGGCAACTAGAGACTACTTGGAAAAAAAAATCCACTTACTAACCTTAGATGATCTGACATGCTGGAATCTTCTCTAGGGTCAGAGGTGCTGATGAGCACCACATTTTATGTTCTTTTTCCACCCTGATAGCACAGATGGGAGTAGGGTCCAGGCATTCTAACTGGCCTTCCAGGGCTACCCAGGGCACCTGGCATTCCTGGCCCACACCAGCTCCAGCTCCAGCAATCCAATCAAGGCAGCCCACTGCTGCATATCTTGGCATCACCCCCAAGTGGTGTCTGATTCAGTCCCAGTTGCCTCAGCAAAGCCTTCAGGTATACACAGTTCATTAAAAAAAAAAAGGATACTCTGACACAAGGCTGCTCCTTCAAGCCCAGGAAAGGTAGCTATTCTAACTCATTCATAATATGTTTATTTGTTTATTTAACATAGAAAAGCAAACAAAAGAATAAGATAAAACCTCAGGGAAAGAAAACAAAACAAAATAAAACAAAAGCTAATGAAACAGAGGCTAGTCATTTACCTGATAAAGACTTTAAAATAATGGTCATAACATTGCTCGCCAAAGTGGGAGAAAAATGGAAGAAAAAAGGCCATCAAATCATAATGTAAGTCCAAGAGAAGAAAGGAACAGAGAACTATAAAACAACCAGAAACTAACAAAATAGCTATAAGTACATATTTTCCAATAATTACTTTAAATATAAATGGGCTAAATCAAAAGACATAGGATGGCTGAATTAAAAAAAAAAAACTAATGAAAACAACAACAAAACAAGAACAGCCATTTTAGCAAATAGTTTAGAGGTTTCTCAAAAAATTAAAAGTAGAATTACCATATGATCCAGTAATTCCACTTCTGGGTATTTACCCAAAGAAAACAAAAATACTAATTTGAAAAGATATGTGCACCCTTATGTTTATTTCTGCATTATTTACAATAGCCAAGATATAGAAGCAACCTAAGTGTCCATCCATAGATAAACAGATAAAGAATATGTAGTATGTCTACATAATGGAACATTACTCTGTCAAAAAAAGAATGAGATCTTGCCACTGGAAACAACATAAATAGACCTAGAAGGTATAATACTAAGTGAAATAGGTCAGACAAAGAAAGATAAACCCATATGATTTCATTCATAGGTGGAAATAAGAAATCAAACAAGAAAAGAGAGAGAGAATGAGACAAAAAACACTCATATATAGAGAACAAATTAGTGATTGCCAGAGAGGACATGGGTGAAATAGATAAAGAGGATTAAGACTACACTTAACATGATGTGCAATGATTAATAAACAGAATTGTTGAATCATTATATTGTACACCTGAAACTAATATAACACAGTATGTTAACTATATGTCAAACAAACAAAAAACAAGGCTCAGTTATATACTGTCTTCAAGACATATTTTAAACCAAAAGGAATACAGAGACTGAAAGTGAAGAGATGAGCAGATATTCTATGAAAACAAAAAGAAAGAGTTGGACTAGTAATACTCATACTAAACAAAATAGACTTTAAAATAGACTGTTACAAAGACAAAGAAGGATATAACATAATGATAATGTCCTCTAGGAAGAGAACATAAAATTTATAAATATTTATGCACCCAACATAGAAGCACCTAATATGTAAAGCAAATATTAACAGACATAAAGAAAGAAATCGGCGATAACACAATGATTGTAAGGGACTCTAACATCCCACTTATGTCAATAGATAGATCACCTAGACCAAAAGCCAATATGGAAACATTGGCCTTAAAAGACAGAGTAGACAAGGTTTATTTAATTAGACATACATATAATATTTAACCCAACTACTGAATGTATATTCTTTTCAAATGCACATGGAACATTCTTCATGATGGATCACCTGTTAGGCCATAAAACAAGTTAGTATAAATTCAAGAACATTAAAATCATATCACGTATCTTTTCTAACTAAAATTTATGAAACTAAAAATCAATTACAAATAGAAAGCTGGAAAAAAAACAAACACATGGAGGTAAAATAACATGCTATTAAAGAATCAATGGGTCAGCAAAGAAATCAAAGAGGAAATAAAAAATAAGAGAAACAAAAATGGAAACAAAATATTCCAAAACCTATGGGATGCAGCAAAAGCAGCCCCAATAGGGCTTGCAGGTCAGAAGATACCCACATTTTACATTTTGATTCATTACTAAGTCAAATTCTGGGAAGAATGAAGCCAATTTATACTGCTGTACGCTACACAAGTATGTGTGTGTATGTGTGTGCATTTGTTTGTTTAACACCACAATAAAATGATGTCACCCAGTGTGTTGATTTAGATTCTTTGAAAGACAAAAACAAACACAAAACATCATTTAGAGTTGTAATATGATGATGATTTTGCTTGAATATTTTGTCATAGCTTTTAATATTTTGTGTTTCTTCATTTGTATTATCAGTGTACTTTCTATGAGGTTATTCATGTTTTTCTTATTGATCTCTAAAAGCTCTTTTTATATTGTAAATTATAATTTTGTTTTAATGAATGCAACAAATATTTTACCCAACTATTTGTCTTTTCACTGTGTGTGTGTTCTGTGGGAAGACTGAAAATCATATGATTGTTTAAGTCCATGTACTCTTTCACACACTTGAATCAATCTGTACAACATACTTAAACTAATGTAACCATGTGTCAATTATACTTACATTGATTTTTTTAATTTAAAAAAGCATATTTATTCTCCAAATCTTATTGAGATCATAGTTCATTAAATATTTAAAATCTTTGACAAAGTCATAAAATGTATTAATAAGATTTATAAAATATGAAAAAATGAGATTCATATTCTCTTCAGTTTACCTAAAATTATTTTTTTCTTTAAGATGTGAAATATATATCAAATTGTTTTATTCCCCAAATAAGCAGGGAGTTGCCCTATATAATCATTTGGCATTTTTCCTTTATTATAAAGTTATTACCACATCCCATTTATGCTTGATCTTTTTCTGGATGATTTTCATCTTATTATTTCTTTGCCTTTACCTGACTAGAATCACTATAATATGACTTTAAAATACATTTTCACATCTGAGAGGATTAGGTCATTTTTATCATTTTAATAACATATATATACTCTAAATCTTGATTATTCAAATCCAGGTCTCAATCTTTAGATTAAATTCTAGTTAAACTGAGAAGAGGATTCAATATTATGAATGGAAATTTTGTTGTTCATAACCTTTAAAAGAAAACTCAAGTCATTTCTTTTCTCTTTTTTTTTCTTTTTTCTTTTTTTTTAGATTTTGTTTATTGAGGACACAAAGAGGCAGAGACATAGGCAGAAGGAGAAGCAGACTCCCCACGGGAAGCCCGATGCAGGACTCAATTCAATCCAGGACCCTGGGATCATGACCTGAGCCAAAGGCAGATAGATGCTCAACACTAAGCCACCCAGGTGTCCCTCAAATCATTTCTTAAAACACCAGTATTTTGATTGGTGATGAACACCATTTACTTGCTCATGTTTTTATTTAACATCTGTCATCATCACATTAATCTGCATGGTAATACCATAATGCAGATTGTTTGTGGGGTGTTATTAAAGGTTTGTGTGGATTGTGTGTCTGACTCAACCTTTACTGTGCAGACTTGGAAAAGTGACATAACTTTGCTTGTCTTAGTTTCTTAGAGATGATCAATGCTTTTCTTTTAGAAGAAAACTGCTCAGTTTAGAAGTAACTCTTCAGTTACTGGAGGAGTTAATAAAGAGGGAGTCCTATAAAGGAAAAGGGTTGTACATTGGAAGTATTTCAGAATAACTGACCTTTTGATAAAAATACAAGCAGACACTAATAAAGATTCATGCTGTCTTTTATATGCTACTTATGAAAAAGTAGCATATACAATTACCTGAATACTAAGTTGATACTAATACATATATGTATATTTTTTTTTCCAAAAGGAAACAGAACTCAAGACAGAACTTTACAGAAGAATTACTCTAATGGTGATATTAATATCTGAAGAAAATTGTTTTCTCCCATAGCAAAAGTAACTAAAATTCCTCTGATGGGGCAGCCCTGGTGGCTCAGCAGTTTAGCACTGCCTACATCCCAGAGCGTGATCCTGGAGACCGGGTGTCTCTGCCTCTCGCTCTCTCTCTCTCTCTCCTCTCTGTGTATTCTCATGAATAAATAAATAAAATCTTAAAAAAAATTGCTCTGATGTCTGTACTTGTAAGGTACCTGATGGCATGAACCTCAAATACATAACAAACTGATTTTCAATCTCACATACTTCATGTATATTCAACTGGCTGGGCATGTGGTCCATTGGTTATTACCCAAAACAGAAGTGTCTTCCAGAAGAAGCCAAATCTTCACCCCTAAAGCTCAACCAAACCAACTGAATATGAAAATGGCAAAGAGACTGACCAGAAATCATGAGGTAGATCAGGAACCAGGGCCCGAGGTTTGAGAGTAGACTTTTTCTTCCTTAATAAGCCTAATGCCACAAATATGTAACTATTTGCAAAGGGGAGTTGGTATATATGATTTATACCAAGGATCAGAAGATCAAAGAAAAATTATTTAAAAATTGATGTATGAGACACAGAAATGAAAAAAATAAATCATATTCTCATGTTCAGTAGAAGACACTGAACAAGTTGATGACAAAGACTGGACAAAAGATACAGTTGTCTCAGTGACTTGGTTAAGGCACTTGATGTGCTATCGGGAGTTAGTGTCAGCAACCTACTACATTTCAACTCCAATGATTACATTCTGGATAGGGGAAGGTTTAAGTTCCACATGTGGACAACACAGATGATAAGGGGACCTACCTCATAAGCTTATTGGATATGTAAATTGAGATAGTGTTTGTGAGGTGCTTGGTATATCTTCAGGGTTTAATAAACATTAGATGCTATTATTGTTGTTTCTGTTTTATTAGGAATATCATGCTTGAAATAATTATGATTATTTAGAGTTTTTATTATACAATGTCAATTAATTTAGTCATCCTGAACTACACTGGGTTTTTATTATACAATTCTGAGATAAGTTAATTATCCAGCCATTCTTAGAAATATCTAGACTTCTTAAACTCCCAATTAACAATTGCATTCCAGATTATGATACCTGGAATGGAATAAAAAGATAAAAACATTCCTTACAAAATTTCTCCTTAGCCTGTATTATTCGTAATTAGACATGTTCTCCACGATATTAACTCATTGACATGTATTTGTTAGGAAGAAAGCAATTAAATTAACTTCTCCTGAGGCTGAATAAGAGATAGCCAACTCAATGACAGAGCTGCATTTGTTTGTAATACCACTCTACTAAATACCAGCATACCCAAGGATAAGAAACTAAAACCAATGAATAATACAAATGAATAATACAAATAAAACAAATAATAAAATCACTGAAAGCAAAAGCATGTTCTATTAAAAAATCAATTAGATTGATAATCTTATAACAGGACTGACAAAAGAAAAATAAAAGGGAAAACAAAACTAGAAACACTGAAATAAAAAGTATCACCAAACCATTACAAGGTATTAATTACCTTATTGGCAGTAGTTAGTACAGTTCTGCATCTAGAAACTTGATAACTTAAATGGCATGAACAAATTTCTTGAGAGACACAAAACTATAAAACCTTCTCAAAATAAAATAGGCTACCTAAACAATACTATATGTATTAAAGAAATTAAATTAATAGCTAACAAAAATTTGAAACAAAGAAAACTGCAGGTCCAGATTGCTTCGTTTGTGAACTCTATTAAGCATTTAATGAAGGATGAATACACACACATTATCAGAATACAGGACAGAACAGAATACTTCCTAATTCATTTTATAAGGCCAGCATTATTTAATACCAAAACCAGATGAAGGCATTAAAATAGATACAACTGTTCAATACACTTCATGAATATAGGCACAAAAAGCCTCCCCAAAATTCTAATAATATCCTATAAAAGGAGAATATCTAATGAGTTATAAATAGGATTTATTCTAGATGCAAAATTGCTTTAATATTTTTCATATTATCAAGTCTCCCCTAAATCATATTATATATTAACTCATGCAGAAAAATCGCTTGACATTCAATACTCATTCATGATTAAAACTTCTGAACAACCATAATTAGCAGCAAAATTCTCAATGTGATAAATAGCATTATCAAAAGCATACAGCTAACGTCATTCTTTATGGTGAAAGATTAAGTGCTCATCCTCTTGGAAATGAGGCAAAGAATCCATTCTCACCATTCTTGTTGAACATTATACTGGAATTCCTAGCCAGGGCAAGACAATAAAATAACATATATGCTTAATGGAAAGGAAAAAAATGAAACAGTGTCCATTCTCAACAGACATAATTGCTTCTGTAGAAAATACAAAGAAATTACAATAAGTTTCAGAACTGATAAAACAATGATAAGAAATTAACAATGTTAAAGTTTAACATGTCAATGTAGAAAAATGAATCAAAAAGTAACGATAAATAATTGGGAACTAAATTTGAAATTGCAGTACCATTGATAATACTGTCAAAATTATGAAAAAATCTAAAAAAGTACACAGAATTTAAATATAAATCTAAAATATAATATCTCAATATTATCTATATATAAATATAAATATATAAATATACAGAATGTATATACTTTAAACATGGATGAAACAATGTAAGTATAATGTCATACACAGTATTCATGGGTTGGAACATTCTATGTACTTAAGATGTCAAGTCCCCCAAAACTAATCTATAGATCTAACATAACTCCAAATAAAATTCTAGCAAATTAAAAAAAAATACACATTGACAAACTAATTTTAAAATATATATGAGTTGCAAAAAAGCAAACCAAACCAAAACAAAACTTAGAAAAGCCAAAATAATTTTTCAGAGCAAAGTTGGACAATTCACACAATGTTTTTTCAAGATTCCTTATAAAGGTACAGTGTTCAAAACAATATATTACAGAAATTATAGATACATATCACAGAATAAGATAATGTCTAGAAACATATATACATAGTGATTTTCAAATAAAGATTCCACGGCAAGTCAATGGTTTAATGAAAAAAGAAAAATTAGACTTTTCAGCAAATGGTGCTAGAATAATTTGAGATTTACATACAAAACAATAAAACTTTATATTTTGCATCATATGTTAAAATTAACTAAGGGTGAATTCTAGACCTCAGTGTATAACCTATAAGTTCCTAAAGGAAAATCTTTGTGACTTTAGGTTAGGCAAAATTCCTTAGCTAGAAAGCCAAAGCACCATGCATAAATGAAAACAAAACTAAACTAAACTAAACTGGATTTCATCCAAATTAAGAATATCTGATTTTCAAAAAAAATAATTTATATTAAAAATCATTTATATCAAAATGAAATGGTTAACTACAGACTGGGAGAAAGTATTTGAAATCTTCTATGATAAAGGATCTGTATCCAAAAAAATAAAGAACTCATAGATAATAAAACCAACTCTCCCAATCAAAACAAATGGGGAAAGATTTGAATAAACATTTATCCAAAGAAGATATATGGATAGAAATTAAGCATGTGAAAAAAATTTCAAGATGATTAGTCATTAGGAAAATTCAAATACCACTACTTACTAAATGGCAATATAATAATACTGACAATACAAAGTAGTAATTATACTGAAAGTGGAAGTTTTAAACATTTTTGGTACCAAATGGTACTTTAGAAAATAATTTCACACTTCTTTATAAAGTTATATATTTACCATAATATTCAACAATCCCCATTCTAAAGTATTTCTCAAAGTGAAACATAAATCTATGTTCATATAAAAACCTGTGTCCAATGGTTTATACTAGCTTTTGGGATAGTCACGAACACCTTGAAAGTACCCAAATGTTCCTCAACTGGAAAAATAGATGAATAAATTGTGGTATATCAGTTCAATCAAATATAATTTAGAAATATAAAGAAACAACAATGTGTGGACCTCAAACACACCATGCCAAGTAAGAGAAACCAGATTTAAAAGGCTATATTATTTCTATTTATCACAGAATAAGATAAAGCAAACACAAAACTGTAGAGGAAAAAAAAAAAAAAAAGACCATAGTTTCCATGAGCTGAGATTAAAGAGAAGGGTGTGAGCCAAGTAGCATGGGGTAATTTTCTTATGTGATGGCATTATTCTGTATCTTAACTGTAGTGGTGGTTCCATGACTATATGCAGTTATTAAAACTTGCAGACTTGTACACTAAAAAGGCCAGATTTTCCTGCATCTAAATTATATCTTAATAAGACAAAAGTCCCACAAAAAACAAAGATGAGCTGTTTGCTGTCTGAGATCAAGCAAGATATAGATGAAGAAAGGAATAAGGAGATATTTTAAGAAAACTCTCAATCCTTTAAGATTCTACTAAGAATAATTTTCTATATTTAAACTGTCTTACTCTACATCTCGAGATATGGTTTTGTAAATGAAGATTTTACTTTTCATTATATTTCAAAAAATCTGAGTTGTGCACTTTTTTCACATTCTAAGATCTCAAATTGAGAGGACGCTGAAACACAAGAATGTTAGAGGTGCTAGAACACAAAATAATGGTGCATCTTTTAATTGATGATATGACAGATTTGAAGAAATGCAGTAATTCATCTACTTTAGCAAACAAGTTGTGATAAAAGGAAGTATGTCTTTCTCAAAAAGGTTAAAGGCTAACATGCTGCCTTGCTGCTCTTCATTCTACAAGACACTATTAATTAATTACCTGCCATCAAGTACAAAACGGGAAGGATACAATCAATATGGGAATGGGATTTAACTATATCACTGGAGTATTTAAAGCAACATTCTAGGGAATCGTAAGTTAAAAATGAAAATGAATTTCTAAGTAAGGGCTTAGGCAAGCATGGTCAACTGGACTTTCTGCAGGGCAGGAAATGTTCAAATCTGCTCTGGCCACAGGCCAGAGGTGGCAATGAACTATCTGAAATACAGAAAGTGCAACTGAATAGCTGAACGTATAATTTTACTTAGTATTAATTTAGATTTAAATGGCCGTATGGTGATTAGTGGCTTTGTAATGGACAACACAGACTTAGCCATTGCACTGAAGCATTTCTAGGATTAGGATAAAAGGAACAGGCAGTTGGTGGCTCTACGACATGGCTCTGCAAGTATCAGCACTGCTTTGGCCTTCACAGTCCTGCATCATCAACTTTTTGAGGATAAGGCAGAAATAACAGGTAAGAAGATTAGCACAGGAGGCAGTTGGGTCAGCAGTAAGGACACCAACCATTTCTCCTTTCTCACATCCTATCTACAGGCTTTGAGGCTTTTCATGCAATTAAGCATTCCCTTTTCCAGCAGAGAAAACTCTACTAGCCCTGATCTTATTTTCATTTTTTTTTCAGTGTGGTAGTAAGAAGATTAACATAATCAAAAGATGTAGATTAAGTACTAATATTTGTTATTTTTACTAAAGAGATAACAGCTAATGGTGGGAAAAATAAGGCTCAGGACTATAATCCAGATCTTATTGAGATTAAACGGAGATCACAGCCTTCCCTGCAGACGAACCAAAAATTTATAATCAGTAATTGACATTTTATATCACTTTTGATTTTTGCACTTTGCAATTTCCCAGTATATTTTTTGTACTTCATTTATTACATATGTTGGATTAAACGGTTTTAAAAGAAAAACATGTTTTCACGATAAAATAATTAGTAAATTCAGATTATTTCCAAAGTGTCTTGACATGTTTAGACTATAAGCAGTAGATAGTAATTTGACTATCAGTAAAACTTAATGACTTATCAAAGTCAACTTAAAATAATTTATTTTAATTCATCACTGGTGCAGCGCATGCATGTACATAAATGCATACATACATGTGCTATATATGTATAATATATCAGGGCTATTTCCTAAGGTTGCACAGCTTATTCTGTACACAAAACAACCCAGCAGAGGAGCCAGGACACTGAAAGCCAATCTATACGTTGTCTATCCTCCTGCAGAGCTATGTCTGACTAGAAGAGAAAGCAGCTTGTCCTATTTTTTTTTAATTTAAATTAAAGTTAGTTAACATGTCAAGTATTAGTAGTTGTGGGGTAGAATTCAGTGATAAATTTAGATTCATTGGTTGCATGTAACACCCAATGCTCATTACACCAAGTGCCCTCCTTAATGCCCATCACCTAGTCACCCCGTCCCACTATCCAGGAAAGCACCTTTTTGTCACACAGCCTGCTGAACTCTTGTCAAGCAGTGTGCCCATGGATGCAAATGCTCCAAGAAACAGCTTTTCATAATTTGTCTATCTGGAGCAGGAGTACCACTATTTAACACAAAGGTGCTGTGGCCCTGACATATTACTTAGATGTGTTCCATGTATCATGCTATGTTTACTCATGTTTAGATCTCCATTATTTGGACAAAGGCTTAGGGAAAGCTCTATCAGAATTCTTGATTACAAGTAACAGAATTGGATCTTACCTACTTAAACTTAAAAGGGGGTTATTAGAAAGCTATTGGGGATCTCAAAGAAGAATTGGGAACATAAAAAAAAAAAAAACAACCAAGGATGGGGACTAAGTTTCTGGACATATTGGTTGAAGCTACAGCATGGAATTAGCTGGTGAAAAAAAAAAGAAACCCTGCTGGTGCATGGAACTCTATAGAAAACTCCCACCTCCCTCTCTCTACAAAAACCATTGTAGTACTAGGAACATGATTGGTTTCGAGTGATGCCAGGGAAAGCCAAACCAGCAACCTGGCAAAACAGAAAGCCTTCTTTTCCATATTAAATAATTCTAAAGTGAAGTTAATTATTTGTGGTTTAAGTTACATTACCTACATCCTAACTCCAAGAGATCACCATGTTGAGAAAACTAAAATACGGGAACTATAGAAAGGCTTATCAAAAGATGATGGAAAGCCAACTAAATTATGTTATTCTATACACAGCCAAATAGAAAAAATGACATTGCATGTGAAACAATAATGTTAGCATCTATAGCAAATGAATCATTAACTTATTACCCACTTATTTCTCATTATTACTGTTCTTTTTTTTTTTAAAGATTTTATATATTTATTATGAGAGACGCAGATAGAGAGGCAGAGACACAGAGGAGAAGCAGGCTCCATGCAGAGAGCCCAATGTGGGACTCTATCCCGGGACTCCAGGATCACACTCTGGGCCGAAGGCAGGCGCCAAACTGCTGAGCCACTCAGGGATCCCCTCATTATTACTATTCTTGGTTTTCATATGATTATACACAAAACTTACTGTTTCTTAAGAAAAGTTCCAGAACTCATGTTAACCAATTATTAGTCAAGAACTTGGTCTATAAACGTGGTACAAAAAGGATATTCTTATAGGGTAAACTACTAATTCCAAATACAAAGACTCTCATGATTACAGCAAAGCAAAGCAGAACAAAAAACACACATCTATGCAGTGCAACTGTGAAAATAAAATTAGAAAAAGATAAAGAGAGAAAATATCAGAGAGGATGACAGAACATGAGAGACTCCTAACTCTGGGACACAAACAGGGGTAGTGGAAGGGGAGGTGGGCAGAGGGGTGGGGTGACTGGATGACGGGCATTGAGGGGGAGCACTAGACAGGATGAGCACTGGGTGCTATACTGTATGTTGGCAAATCGAACTCCAATAAAAAATATACAAAAAAAGATATAAAATCAGAGAAAAATGAAAGGAGAGAATAAGAACAAGAATTATAATGGGATCTGTGATAAAATGATAATTTCAATTATGCTGTTGGACCTCAAATCGATTGTAGACTGCTTTCTAAGTGATTTAGATTACATAAATAGCAATCGGAATTATTAGGCTCCAGATACTCTATTAGCACTAAAAGAATCCTCATATCCCAGAGACACTGGCATTTAAAATTTTGAACTTAGAAAACACTTCATAATTTATTTAGCCTAAGCCCCTCATTTTACATCCAAATATTTGATATATTACTTTATTTTATAATGACTATGGATATGGTCTCAGAAATGTGAAAAACAAACATCTCAAACACAATTCACCTTGACTGTGCTTCACCCTGAGCAGGTGAAAAAGAAACAGGCATGGTTACCAGAGTTGGTTTTTTATGGTTAAGAAATCTGAAATGTAGCTGTGAAAATGAGAAACTGATATCTGGGGATAGATAATGATGTAAAAAGCACAGAATTAAATGACATAGTGAAAGGTGTTGACTGAGGGACAAACAAGATTAAAAGAAGCTTCAGAAAGCAGAGAGGGCCTCCTGGGACTCTTGCTCCAGGACAGTCCTCCAAACAGATCTCTAAAATGCACTTCTGATTTCTCTTGAACAATATTCTCTGTCTGGAATGTTTTTCTCTTTTGTCTGATTCTTTTCTCATAGTTTTGAAAACTCATCATGAAATCTTGGAATTTTTCTCCTTACTTTCTGCTTTTCCTTGGGTGGCTACTTTTAAAGGCTCCAATATATATCGCGCGAGTTTTGATTTATCTTCCAAAACTATTTTTGACATTTGGAACATATTAATGAGATTTTTCCACAAGTGCCATAGGATAGTTCCAAAATTAAAAAAAAACTATGATCTATAAAATGTCTATTGTGCCAAATAACATATTCATCTGGGAGCCCTGATTAGAATCCTCTCTATATTACCAGAGTTGTTCAAATAAAATTCCAAGATATGGGCACAATCATCCCCATTTATAAATGAGATTATATCATTTGCCTGATTTTACATAGCAGGAAAATAGAAATATAGATTTTCTTATTCTAATGCCCATGTGTTTCCTCCCAAAACCAATACAATTTAAATTCCAATCTATGTTAGACGCTTTGCAGCCACCAATAAAATGATGCTATAATTCATTCATTAAATTTACCAGGTATTCTTTTAACAATTCCCCAACTTCTTGAAATTTCTCATATTTCGAAGATACATTTTAGTAGGGGACAAAATCCTGAATAGAAGTCTTTCTTCAATTCCCTTTTACATAACTACTATTCTGAAGATAGAGCATGCTTTTACTGGCTGAAATGGCTTCATGGATATGTGGCTTTTTTTTACCATCTTGACATTTTTTAACAATTACATCTTTGAATCTGTTTTGTAATTGAAGTTTGCTGGAACAGCAGAGCATACATGTGACCAGGGGAGATACACATAATAGGCATCTCTGGGGCAGCCCAGGTGGCTCAGCAGTTTAGCACTGCATTCAGCTCAGGGTGTGATCCTGGGGACCCAGGATCGAGTCCTGCGTCAGGCTCCCTGCATGGAGCCTGCTTCTCCCTCTGCCTGGGTCTCTGCCTCTCTCTCTCTCTCTTTCTCTCTCTCTGAATAAATAAATAAAATCTAAAAAAAAAAAAAAAAAAAAAGAATAGGCACGACTAACATTGCTTGCCATCCATTCATGTATGGTATTTATGATGCCTCCTAAGCATAGACTTCTGGTAAACTCATGTGTCAAAGTTCAAAAATACTCAAACTGTGTACTGTGTACCAGATAAGTGTGTTGTGTTCACAATTGAGTAAGCAGGCAAGAAGCTGACAGCCTCAAGAGCCCATGTTCTTTGTTTAAACCAGAGCTTATGTGAATAAAGAGAAACTTGAATGATCAAGGGACCACATTATATTCATTATACATGTGTTAGCTCCCTGTGTTAGTCAACCATTTATGCTGAAAATAATGCCACTGAAGGAAAGGGAAAGAAGAAAGCCCATAATTCCTTTACCTTTTAAGTCCTATGTTACTCATCATTAAGTCAAACATAGAGATTGTTGGCAGACTATGCATATATCAAAAAATAAAATAAAAACAGCTGAATTAATTTCATTCAGTATTTCCATTGCCCAGTTGGAAGGAAATACATATACATATACAAGCTAAGAAATATATATTGTATCATTTCAGCAGTTCTACAGATAAGATAAAAACTCATATTTTCATTTAAAATTGGTATTATACACAGGACACCTGGGTGGCTCAGTGGTTAAGTGTCTGCCTTCAGCTCATGGTGTGATCCTAGAGTCCCGGGATCAAATCCCACATGCTCCCTGCATGGTGCCTGCTTCTCCCTCTGCCTATGTCTCTATTTGTCTGTCTGTCTCTCTCTCTGTGTCTCATGAATAAATAAATAAAATAAAAAAAATAAAATTGTTATTGTACAGCATAAGTACAAATGCTAAAATTCATGCTAATAGTTAAAATTTTAATTTTCTTTATTTAGAATGACATTAAATAGCAAATAATAATAACAATAGTGAAACCCAACACTATGGCAATTTGAGAGAAAGAGACTATAAGAGAAAGAAAAAAGTTACATATTTTGATAACTTTAATGTCATTTTCTACCTGCTTTTTGAAAAAGGAGCCTCATGTTTTCATTCTACCCTGGCCCCCCTATATAATTATATAACTCGTCTGAATACCACTCAAGAGTTAGATTTTGTTTGCATTACTTACTTGGAGTATCTGTCATATTATATTTTCTTCTAGAATTTAAGTTCTATTTCAAACCATGTGCACGTCAAACCAGCTTTGGTGTCAAAATACTTGCAATAGAATATTTTGCAAAAAAAAATACTTTGCAAAAATCTAATAAAGAAATCTGACACTCAGGAATGGTCATACTATCTGCTGACATGATTTTTCCTATTTCTGTTAACTGATGATGACTTAAAGGACCAAAGTTACTATTTCTGAATTCTCAGATCTATAAAATCAGACTGAGGTAGAAGTAAAAACCTAAGATTCAGAATCCAGGAATCAAGAGATAACTAGCATTGGGTTTTCCACTCACCAGTCATTTAACCTTGGGCAAAAGGCTCAAATTTTCTGAGCCTCAGTTGCTCATTATGTAAAGGGAGGAATTTCAATGAGACAATCCTTAAGTAGTCGCCAGTTAGAAATAGGAAACGATATAAGAAGGATGCCTAGTACACTGTTACCAGCAGGACTTCAATAAATGGAAGCTAATATAAATTCTAGGACAATCTATTTCTTTCTTTCTTTTTTTTTTTACTCATGAGAGAGAGAGAGGCAGAGAGAGAGAGAGAGAGAGGCAGTGACACAGGCAGAGGGAGAAGCAGGCTCCATACAGGGAGACTGATATGGGATTCCATCCTGGGACTCCAGGATCATACCCTAAGCCAAAGGCAGATGCTCACCGCTGACCCACCCAGATGTCCCATAGGACAATATATTTCTTTTTTTTTTTTAAGATTTGTTTATTTATTCATTATATATATATATATATATATATATATATATAGAGAGAGAGAGAGAGAGAGAGAGAGAGAGAGAGAGGGGGGCAGAGACACGGAGGAGGGAGAAGCAGGCTCCATGCCCGGAGCCCGATGCGGGAGTCGATCCTGGGACTCCAGGATCACGCCCTGGGCCAAAGGCAGGCGCCAAACCCAGGGATCCCCGGACAATCTATTTATTAAATTAACCTCCATACTATGTATTTATGTCCTTAGATGACATAATGATTAATCCACTTGTGGCTTATTTGTGAGTACAACGTGGCAAAACTAGAAATGATGACATACAAAAAAAAATAAATTCTTAAAATGACTCATTGCTTAAGCACTTAGGATATGGTTAATTAATTAAATAGTGACAACAGAAATCAGTTGGCCTGGGGCTAGCAGAACTGGCAAATGAATGAAAACTAATAGATTCTTCCTTATAATGTTTACTGACTGAATTCCTTATTTTAAACTGACCAAGACTTGATATTTTTGGAAGACTCTCTGTACGGTAGACATATAAAAAGCTGTCATATTATTAAAATTATTGTATTATTAAAGCCATCATCTGCATTTTAAAGATAATTGGAAATATATTTAATCTTAAACTATGTTTTGCAAATTACTTTCACTGTAGAAAAAGTACTGTGTACAAAGTGGAATGGGGAGTTGGTCTGGAAAAGAGTATTCTGGTCTCAAATTTGCTAAAGGCTCATTGTACTACCTAGAATAATTCCACTTCTCTGGCCCTTGTATTTATATAATTTGTTTATAAAATGGGAGGTTGAATAAGCTTTTTTTCATGTTTAATATTCTCAGCAACTTCCATTTAGTCTGTGATTCTACATAAAAAAAGATTAGTAATGATTTTTTGGAGAGCTTTTAGACAATCCCATTGTTATAAAGAAAGGACTAGTCAAAGATAAAAGCCATTTTTGTTTTTCTAAATTAATGGAAATCTACCTTCTTCAGTTATCTTTAAGATTCAATTCCTATAGATCTAATTGATTTGTTGCACCCAAGTTAACTGACAAGGTCAGAGCTCTGCAAACATCAAATTGATTTGATTCAATCAGCATCAATTACTCGCTGGTGATTGATAACAACCAGTGCCTACTATGGGTCATAATTTATAGATGGCATTAACACTTTGGGGAGTGAAATATAGCAAGTCACAACTAATGTCTGCTGCCAAAGTAAAATAAATACATATTTTTAGAGAGAGAAAGATATGTTAACACATCTAATTCATCCTAAAGAAAAAAGTTGTCAAGTAGGGAAACATGGTAGGCTTGGGCAGAGAAAGGACAAGTGAATGGGTCAAATCCAAGAACATCATAATAGTTTTAGCAGAAAGATAATGATGAGATGGTAGAGAGATACCTCTGCAGAGTGCTTATCAATTAGTAATCAGTTATGTTCATTTTAAGCAGCTATTGTTGTCTTTTTCAGATTGCTGTTGCATTTACAAAGTTTCAAAGATATTGCTAGCATTCAGATCAGTACTTCTAAACACAACACAGTAATCTTGAATAGGTGAGTTATTTCTTATAGAAAGAATAGTTCATATAATTTATCTAGAGGGACTAATATATCACTGTCACACAAAATGTAATTAGTTTTATTGGAATAATGCAACAATTTTGATATCACACATAACGCCTTAAATATTGGAGAAAAAAGGGGCAACATGAATATATATTCTACTATGAGCTATCGAAGAGGTTCTCTTTAGACATGTAGCTTCAAATACTATTTTCTTCCTATATTCTAAACCTTGAAGATACTTTTTGAAACTATTTATTTCTAGTAGCCATTAATGTGGAAAGTACATAAATATGAAGCACTTAATATAAATTAAAGCTTATCTATCATCTTTTAAAAATCTTGTGATTATCTATCTTAGGTTTATTTAGATTACTCAACAGCATTAAAAATCCTTGGATTTTTAATTAACTTTTAATTATTAACTTTTAATTTCTAAAAGTAATAATAACCATTCAGGTTAATAATTTAAGTTCTGAAGAAGCTTTTTTGGAAGTGTGGTTGAGAATTTAAGGCATAACATAATAAAACAGAGCAAGTGAACTTAATTGAGTGAAAAGGAAGAACAAATGCAAAGATAGAGATCTAAAAATGTCTTGAAAAAAGAACTAGAGAAAAGTACTGTATTTTCTAAGTTTCATAAATTATAAGAAATGTTCTCTTATTGATTTCAGATTCAAGGGCCACAGATAAATATGGAAGCTGATATATGAGTGCCTAATTTTTAAATGGCTGGTTTTAAAGTCATGAGAAGTTTGTTCTACCACTATTATTACCTTCTATTAATCAAATTCACATGTAATTTTCTGAGAAAATCTACCTCTGCCATTATTCTTTCCTTATCTACTTTTGGCTTTTACAAATATTTATCTCTTAAACAAGAGGTTTACCCTAAATTTATTTCTGATACATAACTGTGCTTTAATGTCACTAGGAGCAAAAAAATGTTAATTTTCTAGGGTCAATAAATATAATTTAAGATAAAATTACCATATTATCATGGAAAGATGACCATGACAAATTATATGGGAAAAAAGCATTTTGTATTATTTATATAGAGTGATTACATTTTTATAAGTCAAATAAGCATGTCAACATTATAGTTGTGCTTATATCTATCTTATGCATGTTCTCGAGGAATATATGCCAAACATAATGATGGTTTCCTTCAACTGGTGGCATTTCAGTTCATTTACAATTTCTTCTTTATATTATCTGAAATTTTAACATGAACATCTTTTATCATAACATGAAAACTTTATAAAGAATAAGCCCCTAACTAGAATTTCTAATTTTCCTTTTAATACCCACAAATTTACCATTCTCCTTTTTCTAAGCAAAGATACAAGAAGAGTTTCAAGAGATCAAGGTTCTTTCATATGTTTCAGTTCTACATGTAAAATATTAATAGTTTTCAAAGCTACTTCAGCTTCCAATTTTTTTATTTCCCCAGAATTAACAAAAAAATGAGTAAGCACCATATTTTAAATTTGAGCTTAAAAAAAAGCAATTCAAAATATGAACAATATCTTGCAATGCATCACTGTCTTGCTGACTTTCCCACAGTAATTAACACCCAATCACCAAGTCTTTTTTTTTTTTTTTTCCAATCACCAAGTCTTATTCTCTGTCTTTTCTCTTCAGTCTTAGAAACTTATTTATCATAAATAAAGAGCTACTTCTCTAAAGATTAGAATCAACTCAATAGCAAGATGTTGAGTAATTATGTGATCAACTCAATAATTTGTGTATTTATTAATTTTTAGTTATTTATTTAACTAAGTAAGTGATAAGAATTGTGAATGTGAAGAAAAATTACTAAAGGAGGAAAGGGATGAGGGTCCCTATGACTTGATAATTTACACCTATGTACCTGAACCAATCACTCAAAAAAGTCATCTAGAAGGAAAGAGGATGGAGTAGGTAAGATGTAAATAAATATAATCAATGAATAAAGCACAAATTTCTGTGACTTTTTACAGACTCCACATTTATATAACATGATTTTTATCGTATTTGATGTGAAATTTTTTCTAAAGAATTGGTATACTTTAATTAAAGCAAAAATAAAAAGTTTATTCTGATAAATGCAGACTAGCTGAATTCCATGAAAAAATTCAATCTAAAAGGTCAGAGTTGTGGGAATTAATGTTGGGAGCCAACTTTCTCTGTCCTTGATAATTACTCTAATGAGTCTATCAGCTACTTCATCTTGTCCATGCTAACATTTATTGCACCTCCTTTGCCCTCTCCTGTCTTAACGGTGACAAAGAGCTTACACATTAGGATTGAAAGATATTGATTGGTCTATAAACAATAAAGACCCTTATCCCACCTTTCAAAGGGCAAACATACTAGGGATTCATAGAAAAGGAAAAAGTAGGAAGAAGCATGTGGTGTTTTCCTATCCAAGATTACTTAAAGCAAATTACTTAATTTTCGTGCTTTTTGTGACTGATGTAAGAACCACCCCAACCACGAAACAATGATTTATAGACCATTCTGTTTGCTTAGCCAGTCACTGTCAATTTGGTACATTTCTTGATCTTTCTGTTTTTAAATCCTTTGGTACTTCTCTTTTCAAAGGCTTTCCTTAAATAATAATTAAGAAAAATAATTAAATTTTGTGCTTATTTTCATCCAGTGCATATATATATTGACATTCCCATAGAAGGCAATTTTAATAAGGTTTTATCTCTCCTAATATTTAATATAGCAAAGGCAATTTGCTTTCTTATTTTTACTATTGGGTTTATAGCCTCCATTTGGGTATATTTAGAATTTATTTTTTATATTTGTTTATGTTAATAAAAGATTATAAAGTGCTTATGATGAAACGAACACTGTGTAGGGCAAGGGGGAAGCATGCTGGATGGAACTCATTCCTAGACTCAAGGAAATTAAATCAAATTGAGTATACTGATGTGTAAATAATTCTGACATAATTAGATACAATATAAAGAGAACATACTGGAGGGCTTCATGAGTTTTTAAATTTTATTATTAATAAAATAGTTCTTAGAAAAATCCATTTTGCCAGTTTGCTGAGTGGATTTGGTATTCAGACTGAATGAAAATTATTCTTATTAAGTGAGTGACCCTGAATAAGTCATTCATTCATTCTCTTTACACTATAATTTCTGCAACAATAAACTGTGAATAACAGAACCTAGGTTTGTTATAAGAATTAAATAAAATAATGCAGGTAAGACTTTCTCTACAGGGGTTGGTCAGAAATAATCAATAAAAGAGAGTTATAACCACCACTCTCCTCTTCTCCCATATCATCATCTCCATTATTGTCACTATCAACATAAACTTGCCTTTCAAGGAATAGGGCTCATCAGTTGTAAAAGGGGAAAGGAGTTATTTAGGGAAGAGGAGGAGTCTAAGTTAATTGTAGACAGAGTTTAGCACATATAGAGGGAAGAGTGGCAAGAAATGAGACTGGAAATGAAAAGCAAGGCAAATTATTAGGAATGTTTATGGGATACAAAGTAGTTTGAATTTTATTTAGACAGTGGGAATTCCCTAAGACATTTTGAGCATGTAGAAGGCAAGCAGACTTACAGGGTTTTTTAGAGGTTTTATTTATTTATTTGCAGAAAAAGAGCACAATCAGGGGGAGTGGGAGAGGGAGAAGCAGGTTCCCCTCCAAGCAGGGAGCCCAATGCAGGGCTAGATTCTGGAACCCTGGGATCATGACCTGAGCAGAAGGCAGATGTTTAATTGATTGAGCCACCCAGGTGTCTCTAGACTTATAGTTTTAAAATCAAATTACTGGTACTAATGAGGATGAACTGAAATCAGGTACAACAGGAGAAGCTAGAGTTTGGTATTTCTTATTCATAGTCATCATTTGTTACTCTAAGGATATTTTCCCTTTTTTCAACTTGTATTTGACAAATTCTACTTTATATTTTGTCTGGTTCCTAAAGACCATATCTTTTTTTATTTCTTTATTTTTAAAGATTTTTAAGTTTATTTATGAGAGAGAGAGAGAGAGAGAGAGAGAGAGAGAGAGAGAGGCAGAGACACAGGCAGAGGGAGAAGCAAGATCCATACAGGGAGCCCGATGTGGGACTTGAGCCCAGGTCTCCAGGATCAGGCCCTGGGTTGAAGTCAGCGCTTAACCACTGAGCCACCCGGGCTGCCCCTAAAGACCATATCTATACCTGTAGTTATCTTAAACACTTGAGCAACTGGACATACCTTTTATTATCATTTCCCTTCTTCTGCTTTACCCATATTGTCTCCTCTTTTGACTTCATTTTGCATTTTGTCCTTTGAATTACTTGTAACTATTCTAAATTTGGCATATCTATCTCTAACTAATTGATGATCTCAATTATTCATTGAATAAATACTTTTTGCTGTGTGTGAGGCATGGATTAGAACCTATTCACCTTTGTGCTTTCCACCTCCTCATGTCCCTTGTAAAATATGATTATAATCTTCATGTTGAGAATTCATTCTTAAGTGACTCTATAAATATTTCACTCCTTTGAAATGTATTATCATGGTTTGTTTTATGTATCAACTTGACTGGGCCCTGAGGTGGCCAGTCATTTGCTTAAACATTAATCTAAGTGTGATTATGAGAGTGTTTTTGAGAGATTAACATTTGAACCAATAGACTAGGTGAAGCAAACTACCCTCTTGAATATGGGCACTGTGTGCCCTCTGTATCCAACCCACTGAAGACCTGAATAGAACAAAAGGCAGAAGAGAGAATTTGATTTCTCTGCCTATCTTCAAGCTGAGACATTGGTCTCCTGCTTTTAGATCTAGGCTAAGACTAGAATTTAAACTATCGGCTTTCCTAGGACCTAGGCATTTAGACTCTGACTTTAACTACATGAGCACCTCTCCTGAGTCTCCAGCTTGCTGATGGCCAGTGTAGGACATCTCAGTATCCACAACTATATGCACTAATTCCTTACAATGAATTCCAGTGCCTTACTAGATAGATAGATAGATAGATAGATAGATAGATAGATAGATAGATAGATAGATGAATACATGAACAATGTCTGGAAACTATCTGCTCATTTTCTTTATAAGTAAAATTTTAAGTATAAATGGAGGCTAGGGAACATGGTTAAAAGAATGTGCCATTTCTCTCTTTTTCCAGTCTTCACATGGTATTATCAAAGTTGATAATAGCATATTTAGATCCTTATTCTCTGACTGATACTGTTAATGTTATTCCAAGGATCATCTTCATGATATTCAACCTTTTTGTCTTGATATATATGGGAAACATTTTGGCTTCTATCTTAGAGGCCTTTCCTAAAAATCAGTTCCATTTTTTTTTCCAATTCTTTACCTTGAAAATGAAAATTACTTTTCTTCCTTTAATTGCTTAATATAAATTAATTCACTTTCTACTTGCCTGGGTGGCTCAGCGGTTGAGGGTTTGCCTTTGGCTCAGGGTGTGATCCTGGAGTCTCTGGATCGAGTCCTGCATCGGGCTTCCTGCATGGAGCCTGCTTCTCCCTCTGCCTATGTCTCTGCCTCTCTCTCTCTCTCTCTCTCTCTCTCTTTCTCTCTCTGTATGTCTCTCATGAATAAATAAATAAAATCTCTTTTTAAAAAAGCAAAAAAAAAAAAAAAACACTTTCTACTTGAGTGAAAGACAATTTCATTTAGAAAGGCAAATCAGGGTAGAAAGGTGAAAACAGGCAACAGAGGAATGAAAGGTCCCAGTTATGTTCTTACAAAGCTTATAATGTGATGCCCTACCTAATTTTCAGGATCATTAATTTTCTTCCAATTTACCAAGTAGAAACTAATTTACATGTCTACTTCCATTACACAAATAGGGTTAAGTAAATCATTTCTATGGTGTTGGCTTGTTTGTTTTTTTTTTCTTTATTTTGAAATATAAACTTGTAGTTTCAATTTATTCCTTCTTTAAAAAAATGTTTTAGCCCTCGTTACTTCTAACAGAGACAGACAAGACTCAGACCCTTCCTTCAATTTTCTAATCATCTGAATAGGAGAAATTTATACATATATACAAACACACACACATACACACACACACTCACACTTTATAATACCACAAGAATTTAGTAGGTGGTAAGACAGTACAAGGTATGGTAGAGGAAAACTATCTGGAGGTGAGGGATAGGAAGGCTTGAAGAAGAGGGGGCACTTGAGGTGAGTCTTAATAAATGAACAGGAGTTCCTTCTTTGTTTCTTCTTCTTCTCTTTCCCACCCTTTGTTTTTAGTGCTGCCAGAAGAGAAGGACTATGGGCAAAAGCATGGTCACCTAAGGGTGTCATGATTAAACTACAGCAACGTTGCTAGAAAAGAAAATACTGTAGAAAGAGGAGGGTAGATGAGGTTGAGGAGCCAGAAAGGAGTCACAGCATGAAAGAACGTAAGTGTCATTCTAAGAAAAAAATATTCCGCAAACAGTAGAAAGATACTCTACTCCAACCCCTGTGGTCACAGGTGGATTATATGCTAATATATATAAGACAGAACCAAGAACTCTGACAGAAAATTAGAAGATAGAGAACAAATTAACAGGAAAAGTTATAGTCATAACCAGGCTTATATGTTAACCCTTCATTTATCAGGGAAGAGTAAAAACACAATTATTCTTATTGAATGCCAAGTGTAAAACTCCCTTACCACCCTACGCCAAAATGTACCTTTATCTTGACACAGATTTTTCAAGATCGTGGAGATAAAAGTTGTCATGTCAAGAAAGTTACTCAGTGAAAACTTTAAAATATTCCCTGAAACTATCACAGTAATACAAAGTCTTTCAGAACACATGGATTCAAACTGAAGTGAATAAAAGGCATTTTTGAGTATCTAACTGAAACACACACACACACACACACACACACACACACACACACATCCAAATGACTGAAATTCTGTATCACTAAGATCTGTTGTGTTAAAATCTTTTTTTACAGTGGTGCCGCCAAAGAGAAAATTGAGTATTATTCATATGATAGCAATTCTTCGTGCCAACAAATTAGTACTGGCCACATGGAAAATATCAAACATTCTTTTGAAAGTCTGTTTTCTGCCAACAAATCCAGAAGTTAATTGAATTGACATATTTAACACACCATGAATAAAAACGTGTCTTATTTCTTCCAATATTAGAGGAAATGTGATATTTGGCAGATGACCTTAACAGCAGCCGGACTTACTTACAGGTATTAAAGATGGAAACAAAGTCTGGTGGCTGGTTAGAAGCTAAATATAAGAAAAATACATAGGAGGAATAATGAGAATACTTATTTTCTTGCTCTTTGAATTAATATGAAAAACTAAGGAAGAATCTACTCTATGGAGAACATTTCCATTCTTATTAATTAGTATATAACATATACAAATCCACATGATGAGTAAATGTAAAATTTAATTCTCTCTTTTTTTACCATTGAAAGTAGAACACTGTTAACCCCAAATATTATTTTAAATTATTCTAAAAGCAACTTAAGTTTATTTTAAAAGGTAATATAAAGGAATGAAAATATTAATAGGACATTGATCAATGGCTTTCTAAAAGTAACATGTTTCTACATAAAGAGTACCCTGAAGGAAGAAAAAAGATTGAATTACAAAAATATAAATATTGTAAATTTTAATCTATATTTTCTAAAATATGTTTTATGAAATTAATACTAACCATGAAATATTCTTCATAATAAACTTCCATCATACTTGGTTGATTGGCACTTAATTCTGTCAAAGTCCATAATAATTATTTTGGTTGTTAATGAACTCAGATAAAGTAAAATAAAAATAACTCCTCTCACTTTATTGAATATTTGGCCCAGGCACTCTGGTCACTTATAAACATTAATTCACTAATCCCTGACAGGACAGATACATTATTTTCTGTCATTAATACTCTCATTCTTGCTGTTGCACTGTTTCCTCTACTTCCTCCCCATGCTTTCCTTCCTATCAATGCTGGAAAGATATTTTTCAGAGAATCAAAATAATGCAGAATCACCCATGCCAGTACCTCTGCCTGGTCTCAATTATTGCTTTGCTTTCCAACTGGGTTGGTGTCCCTACGCCATTAATCTATTAAGTCTTGGCTCATTCTACCTTTGCTAGGTGCTCAAGGAACAAAGATGAATAATGAGGATCCTCCATCTGATTTCAATTATCGCTTTGCTTTCTGACTGGGTTGAGATCTCTATTCCATTAACCTATGAACTCATGCTTTACTCTTGCTTTTATAGATCCTCATTACCTTACTCCCATGTTGGTATAATTGATATAAATTAGTAAGGATATCCTAGGGTGAACAACATTCCTATGGATTACTTTTAAATAAAAGAATCATAAAGAATCATCACCATTCTTCTTGCTGTGGTAGATGCTTCACATGATCCTATAAGTAAAAATCACTTTTATCTTTCCTGGTATGCTAAATTGGGATGGGATGGTTACTTGCTATTCCTCTGGACAAAGTAACAATATGAAATAAATTCTTCTTTCTTTCCATAATAAAAGTGTTGAGACTTTACTGGGTGTAAAGTCTCCTTTACCCAAGTTATCATAGTCCTCTGTTCATGAATTTATTTTTTATCCTGTTATTTCTTTTTTTAAGATTTTATTTAATTATTTGAGGGGGGGACATGAGTGGGGGGAGTGGCAGGCAGAGGAAAAGGGACAAGTAGACTTCCCACAGAGAAGGGAGCCTGATGTGGGGCTCGATCCTAGGACCCTGAGATCATGACCTAAGCTGAAAGCAGACGCTTAACTGACTGAGCCACCCAGGTGCTCCTATCAGGTATTACTTCTAACACAGTTTTTATCCTGTCATATTTTAATTATTTATACTCCCTATAGGAAATATCTTGCTTTGTATAATAGCGTTTCAGTCCCAGTGTCTGGTAAATATTAGTCATTGAGTTATTGTTTATACAAAGAACTAATGAATTATTGTAATCATTATATAGCCACTTGGAGGGGTTTAGAAAGCTTTGTGCCAGTATTTCATCTTCAACAGCCTATTTTAGTGCCTGAAATTCTATCATTAGGAATGTATTTCTGTGCACAATGCCTAGAGGGAGGCTCATTAAATCAGTGATACCCATGAGGGAAGCTGTCCTCCTCCTCTGACTGCTGCACACTTAAGAAAGGAAAGGTACTGATGAGTCTTCAGACTTGTGTTCTCTTCCTTCTTTCTATCTATGTTCCAAAGCCCAAAGGCTTTGCAAATATTTGATCTTTGCAAATACATAGATCAATCTCTACTGTCTAGAGTGAGGTAGATGATTTTCCTTCATTCCAATGTGATAGAGATAATTATTTATGGTTACTATAAAAGGAATATATCTTACTTCATATTCATGACCCACCGTTTCTGATTAGTTTCTATACCAATGATCTCCCTCATCTGTTAAGACTGATCCAGGACCAAGGAATGCACACACAGTGGCAGGGGAAAATGCATTAGAAAACGATTTTCTAGAATTCTAAAAATCCTTGATCTGAAAGGAACTTAGTAATGGTACAACTCAACAGCTTCAACTCAGAGAGGAGGAAACTGAGGCTCAAGGCTGTCAACTTTCAGAACTCATTTGAAACATTTTTTAACCTGCCAATATGAAATATTTTGAAAATAGGATTCATTCGAGGATCTGAGAAGATATTACACTGGGTAAAACATAATCTTTTGGTATATTCATCCATACAATATTCCCCACCTATCAGTTAAGGAAGACAAAGGAAATATCTAAATGGATATTAAACACACATACACATATACACACACAAACACATACACAAATATACTCTCACCTATGTCTTTTTTTTTCATCTATGTCTTAATGGCATTACATCTTACATCCACTGGTGTTTGGGCACTAAAATAGTGCAGATGGGACTGAACAATTACCACACTGCTCCTGAGAATCGGTTTTATTTTTTGTTTCCTCATCTCTTAATTTTGTGGATATATGATAGAATTCCCCATATGTCAAGTCCCCGAGTCTTTTACCAAGAGTCAGGTTGTGTTCTCATTCACAGTGCTTATAGCCCTACTACTAGGATCCTTAAAGACCTCAGTGGGATGTGCTCTGTTGTCTCACTTTCTTAGTCTTTATGAGCATATGAATATGGGACCTAGGGGTCACATGGGTGGCTCAGTGATTTAGCATCTGCCTTTGGCTCAGGTCATGATCCTGGGGTCCTGGAATTGAGTCGAGTCCCACATCAGGCTCCCTGCAAGGAGCCTGCTTCTCCCTCTGCCTATGTCTCTGCCTCTCTCTGTGTGTCTCTCATGAATACATAAATAGAAAATCTTTAAAAAAATTAAAAAATATGAGCAGGAGCAATATACCACTCTCTGGTCTCCTTTATTCCCAGACAGAAGCAGGACCAGTATGGTGATTGACTTATAACAAGTACTAAACAATTCTCTATTGCTCTATTGAATAGAATAAGAAATAGAAGAGTAAAAGGGAGCAAAATGTGCATGTGTATGTGTGTACTGGAAAGGGAAATATGTATGTCTATCAGTTATCAGCTAGGGTTCTATTTGGTCCATTTAGCAAAAGTCAACCACTATGGCTTAATATATTCAAACTATTTTTCCTAACTATGTTGCTTATATTATGCTCTTTGTCTCAATAATAGTTGCAATGTGGCTGTCCAGGACCACTTTAACATCTTACACAGGAAAAAGGAGATAGAGAGAGCGGACAAAATTTTCCCAGGAATCCCCAGTATATTTCTGCTTATATAATACTGGAACACAGTATGTCACATGACCAACCCTTTTGCAAGGGAGGCTGGAAACTTAAGGCTTTTATGCTTTCTTGTAGTTTGTTTTGTTTTTAAATTAGACATATAGCACAAGGTATAAGGTTTTTTTTCTTTTCTTTTTTTTTTTACAGTGAGGAAGAAGGGCATATGGCATGATGACTTACTTCATACAGAAAAGTTTCATTTTCCACCATTTCAGGCAAATCATTTTCTCTTTATAATTCAAACATTTATTTGGGGGAGATTGAAAGGTTTAGGCTAAATTAGGCATTACAAGCTCATCCGATCGCAGAGTCCAGGCAGGTAGTGTAAAGAGAAAGTGGCTGGTGGGGATTTTGAAGCCCTGGGGGTCATGAGACTTATCCGAAAGTAGATTCAGCTTTTGAGCTCCAAATGATTATAGTCATGTAGGAATATGTATCAAGTCTTCTAAATTTTTCAAATAAATTGAAAGTTGTCATCTGTGTGTCAAATCTCACCATTTTCAATGTCAGTACCTAATACAAAAATTTTAAAACACAATGCAGTAAAGCAATACACATCTGGGGGTTTGGACTAGGCCTATGAGGAAAGAGTTTAGGACATTAAGAATATATTCATTCTCAGGACCCATTTAATAAGATAGTCTGTGTCTTAGCTTCCTATCTGATTCCATTACAGGATGCTTTTCACAGCAGCACTTAGTTACACACTTAGAATAAGAGCAGGCAATGCTGTAAGCCCAAAAGGCAAGTTTCTATGCAAGTTGCTTTGGAATCTGACTTTACTACTCTATAAATTTTCCTGTCTTGTTCACCGCTGCAAAGAAACATATAACACAATTATGTTGTTGGACATGTTTATGTTTCAACATAAATAATTATATCTTTGGTGGTATAATTTATTTAAACTGCATTAAATTATGGGGACTTATGCTGGCTGTTAAACTCAACCCCACACAACCACTCCTATTCAATGAATATGTAAACAAAATGTTTGTTTCCTATACATTACATATGGTTAAGTTTTTCTAATTTTCAGGATGGTTAACAACAGTTGGTACGGAGTGTGCAACTGGGTTCAAGAAATGTTAAGTGGACTGCAGAGAATCAAATTCAACTGACCTGGTTGGCCAGTCGGGCGCTGATGGTTCTGACAATTATGACAGTGACAGGAGAGCACCAACAAGGATAAGCACAGAAACCATGTGAAGCATCCCTAGGTCCATTTCTAATACATTTTTCACCAGATAGTCCAAAAGGAGTACTTAGAAAATCACTTTCTTGTCCTGAACTAACTGTAACCACAGACAAAATAAATGACTAAGTTGATCAGGGTCTGATATGTAGTAGGAATTCATAAGTATTTGTTAAATTAACAATTACTACCTTAACAAAAAAAAAACCTGAATGGTCCTGATGGCATTTCATTGGAACACACACCAAAAACCTTGTGATCAACTTTCTAAAAGTATGCTGAACATAGCTAGATTTCAAGTAAACTTAATGTTACCAAGAGTATAAGTAATTCTTGTAACTTGAAAAGAGATCTGGAGAATAATTCTGTTATAAATTCATATGGGCCTTACCACCCCTCGACTTCAGATACCATCCAGTATTCAGAATTAGACACCTCATCTCTTGTCATGAGTTCATCCACCATGTCAAGGGTTTGTCTTTCTTCCCCTTTTCACACCTTTATGTGGAATATGCATTCCACAATCTGCACAGGTAGAGCCCTTGAGCCTTAAAGTTTACTGTCTCTGCAATTTTTCATGCTACTACTGTTCTTTATTAGCAATCATGTTAACTATAAAATACAATGACTTGATTCTTTAAACCCTCTATGCAGCCAAAATAGCCAATGTCACAGTGGAGTGTCTAGAGCAATTAAAAAGAAAAACTGCTGAGCATAACTTTGAACTACAGCAACGAGTTCTACGTCTTGTAAGAACTTCTTTACGATGAATTCACTCAAGCAGTAATTTCACTAATACTACTGTTGTCACACTTGCTCTACCTTTTTCCCCCCAGAGGATTTTATTGACAAGGCCAAGACTGACTTTAATTGCTAAGCCAGAGGAAATGAACTAAGTTGAGTTCATTCCTTCATTTTTCTTTCTTAATATATGTTAAATAATTTAAATGATGTCGTATTTCATGGGATATTACTTATCATCTCTTGATTCTTAGTATTAATCTACAGACCTTCAGAAGTGACAGATGGGGCCAATAATATTTAATCAAATTAATAACCAGATAAATATTTGTATAGGTTATATAAAATTTTCTCAGTAGTATATTTTAAATCTATAACCTGAAATATGTCCTTATGCATCAGGGTCCTCCAGAGAAACAAACCAAAAATGAATGAATGAATCTATCTATCTATCTATCTATCTATCTATCTATCTATCTATCTATCATCTATCTATCTATCTATCTATCTATCATCTATCTATCTATCTATCTAGAGTTATTTTAAAGAATTGGTTCCCATGATTATGAGGATTGGCAAATCCAATATCTGATGGAGTAGACTGGCAACATGAGGAGTCAGAGAAAAGATGCAGTTGGAGTTTAAAAACAGTCTGCTGGCAGCATTCCTTCCCTCTCTGGAATGTCTTTCTTCTGTTATGATTTTCAATAATTTGGAAGAGGCCCACCAACATTATGGAGGATAATCTGCTTTCTCAAAGTCTACTGATTTAAACATTAATCTTATCAAGAAAACTAAATACATACACACATAAAACCTTCATGGAAATATCTAGAATAATGTTTGACCAAATATTTGGACAATGTAATCCTGCCAAACTGATACATACATAAAATTAAACATTGCAGTATCTTATCTGTTAAATATCACTGGATTGCTATTTGTTAAATATCATCGGATTGTATTTATGAGGCATTTGCTCCATTTCTATTTAAATTTATACCCATGTTAGAAAGAGAAACTAAATTTGGACTAGAGTTACAGTAATATACAACAAGCAAATAACATATTTATAATTATCTAACCACTGCAAATTCAATGACTTAGAAACTAATGCCTACCCATCCCTTCTGTGTGTGCTGAAGATGATTTTTGTTTAAATGATCAACTTAAATTCTTCATGAGCTTTCTGCTCATTACTCCATCTGCCTAAGGGAGAAGTTGGTTCCAAGGCCAGCTAGTATAGTGTTTCATTATTTCAGACCCTGTGGCTGAAAGGCATGATATTTCATAAGACTTTGATAAATGAAATGACATAAAAAAGGGTTTTCTTTGGAGCCATCATACCCCATAATTTCCCTGAATCTGGCCAGTTACCAAGCTATCACATGTGAGTCCCTCCCATTTATTCATTCACTTATACAACATGTGCACTAAACCCAGAATATGACACAGATTCTCCTAGGAACTAGGGGTACATGGCAAAAGTATTATTACCCTTACTGACCTTGCAGTTTAGTATCAGGAAACAAATAATAAATTCAAAAATCAGGAAATAAATTTAGAAAGTGGTAGGGACTATGAAGAAAATAGACAGTATAATGGTAGACGAACAAAAGTATGGGCTAATTGATGTCGTTTTAAAGTGCTTCCTCTGAAGAAGTAATATTTGAACCAAATGAGAAGAGTAAAGTCAAAAAAGGAATGAGCTGGGTACATTTGATGACTGCAAAGCAAGTCCATGATGCAGAATGGAGAGAACTAAAAGAACATCATTAGCAGAGGGGGCCTGGAAAAACACCTGAGGACAACTCACACAGGGCCTTAAAGCCCAAAACTTGTACTGAAAGACTCTTATTACAAGGAGAAGACAGGACCTCAATTACTTTGAGTAGACAATGGACTCTTGAGGAAGCTGATGGAACACAGGGAGATCATTTAGGATAGATGCTGCTTGGCCTAGGAGGGATAGTAGAGTTTCCAGACGTGAGATACTGGAAACTAATAGAATTTTTGCTGATGTAAGTGAGAGTGCTTCCCATGTGCTGGATGTACATCATATCACACATATTACTCCACATATTTCCAAAGCTATTTTATTATTTGTATTTTATTAGAAGGAATTCAGCAAAATATGGCAAGAAAGATAGCTTTAACCATCACATGGTGAATGGATAGCTGATAGAATAAGGCTGAGGGACTGAAACTTTGTATTTTGTAAATTAATATTTATGATATCCTTATATAAACACCAGCTCCTGCAAAATCATCTTTTATACAGAAGAATTATCTAATACCCAAGGCAACTGGAACCAACAAGGCCAGCTCTGATTGTTAGAAAGGTACCCAGCAATCCAGCAATCCCTGGGATGTTTCCCAGCGGAGCCTAAATTAAAATGCAAGGATTCAAGCCACAATGCAGCTGCCATAGAGAGGCTTACCTCCAAGGCAGCTCACTCACACTCATCTAGTCCCACAAAAATACAATTAATAACTTGGCCAACATGACTCCACACTATTGCTCTCAAAATGGTAGGTAAAGAAATTTAGGGTTTGTTTATTAACTATAAAATTAATACCAACTAAACAAGCTGAAGATTTTTTTTTCTCTGAGAAGAAATGTAAACTCTCAGTGTGCTAAGGTCAAACAAAGATGAGAAAAGACATGCGGAACTTGTTTGGTGTATATGGTGGGTCCGCAGAGGGAGGACAAAGTGACCAGAAAACAGGATAAATGTTAAGTCTTCACTTTCTTGGGAAGGATTTTTTTCAGGCCCTTACTTTATGCATTACTTTTTTTGCTTGCTTTAGGGGGAAGGTCTCAGCCTCCAGGACATTTTTTAGAAACCCTTAGCATAATGAGAGACAAGTATTACTTTTCCTTCCCTGAAGGGTCTCACTAATATTTGTTTAGTATGTACATGAGTAATTCAGCAAGCTTGTTTTGTGTATGTGTGTATATGTGTGTGTGTGTCATAGGTGTTTGTTTTTCAACCCATTCAACAGCCCAAGGATACAATTTGGAACCAAACAGATCTAAGTTAGAATACGGACCTGGTCACTTACTAGATATGTGACATGAATAATTTGTCATCTCTATCCTCAATTTTCTCTTCTCTAAAAGACATCAAAAACTATTAGCTTTCTTCATTTTCTTTTTCTTCTTTTCTTTTGTTCTTCTGTTTTTTATTTTCATCGATTCCTCAGTCTAACTCAGTCATTGGTTTCAGTGTTGAGCTACACCAGTGCTTCAAAGGACCTAATAGGAGTTCGGCATGTGATAGCCACTCCGCAAGTTGCAAATTTCCAAACATCACTGTACTGAAGAACCATCTGAGAATCCTGTTAAAAATGCAGATTTCTGGGGCACCTGGGTGGGTCAGTCAGTTAAGCCTCTGATTCTTGGTTTAGGCTCAGGTCATGATCTCAGGGTTATGGGATCAGAACTGTGTCTGGTTCTCTGTTTAGCAAGGAGCCTACTTGAGATTCTTTCCCTCTGCCTTTCCCATTTCCTCTGCCCATCCCTCCGCTTAGGTGCCCACTCTCTCTTAGATTGATCAATAGATAGATAGACAGACAGATAGATGGTAGATAGATAGATAGATGATAGATAGATAGATAGATAGATAGATAGATAGATAGATGATAGATGGATGATAGATAGTTGATAGATAAATAATCTTTTATTTTTAATTTTTTAAATATTTGTGAGGGCAAGACGGGGGTGGGGGGAGAGAGAGAGAGAGAACTCAAGCAGAGGGAGGGGCAGAGGGAAAGGGGGAATCAGACTCCCCACCTTCCAGTGAGGAGGGAGCTCGACATAAGTGTCCATCCCAGGACCCTGGGATCACTACTGAGCTGAAGACAGATCCTTAATCAACTGAGCTACTTAGGCTTCCCAACAAATAAAATCCTTTTTAAAAAACAGATTCGTGAGTCTGAACCTCAGAGATTCTGATTCCTAGATCTGCAAGGATATTCCAGAAATCTATGTTTTTAATGAGCACCTCAAATTTGCTGAAATTAATTTCCTGCTAATTATAGATGGAGAAAAAAAGAAACAGCAACAAATTTGAGCTTCATTCATCTATGGCCCTTTTTCACTTCAGAGGTAAGCCTTGCTTTAACTCTGGTTCCTATCAAAAACTTCTGACCCTTGACCTCCTACATACTGGCATGGAATAGAACATCAGGACAGAATCCACTTCTACAGAGTCTTTTTTTTTTCCTGCCTGCCCTCTTTTGCATGATGAGTTTTTGAATATAGCACCTGACTTATTTCCTTGTTACTATTATTTGCCTCTTTCTTCCCAGTTTGCTTACTGCTTTAGACATTGGCTTCCCACTAGAGGAGCTGGGTTGTGTTATGTCAGGCTAATACTGGGCATTACATTTCCCAGATTCCCTTTTCCATATAGTTCCAGGTTATAGAAGAGAAACTTTTGTTAGATATGAAAAGTAGAAGAGAAAAAGAAGCCACAACTTTCAGAAAGTTATCTAAGAAAGGACACATAGATGGGTAGACATAGGTACATGGTATGCCCTGGCTTATTCTCATTCTTCTCTTCCATGAATCCCACACATCTTTCCTGTTGCTGGTATTACTGACCAATGGCAGCCCCAGACCTACCACTGAACACATAGCTATGGATCCACAAAGGCTCCCAAAGGCAGCATTTTCTTAGAACTCCTGCCTCAAGTCCCCTCTTTGGAATTCCACTTTGGTGGTAGACATGTTTGGTTTCTTGCATTTCCATGCAAGCTCTCACCTGTCCACTTGGGCCAGAATTTCAGAAAACCTGTTAGAGATTCTTTTCCTAATTGTTCCACTCACCATTAAAGACCTTCACTTCATCTGCTGCTCCCATTTTTGTGTAAGGTCTAGTTCCTCTGCCCACATGATTTAAGCAGCTCTGTTTTGTTGACTGAAATCAAATGTATACAATCACTAAACCCAACTCAACTCTCAATGCAGGCCCTTCAATATTTTATAATCCACAGAGGGACATCAAAAGAAAACACAGTAGGGCAATTGAGACCAAACCCATTTGTATTTATTTTATTTTTTAAAGATTTTATTTATTTAGTCATGAGAGACATACAGAGAGAGAGAGAGAGAGAGAGAGAGAGGCAGAGACACAGGCAGAGGGAGAAGTAGGCTCGATGCAGGGAGCCCAATGTGGGATTCGATCCCAGGTCTCCAGGATCACGCCCTGGGCCGAAGGCAGGCACCAAACCGCTGAGCCACCCAGGGATCCCCTAACCAATTTTTAAAGATAGCATATCAGGTTATCTTGAGTGACCCATGGGAAAAACATACAGAAACCTCAGGCATTTCTCTTTTATCCCCAGAAGTCAGTATTGATATTCTAGCCACAAAACTTTCACCAGATGTTTTGACCTAGAGTCTAAGAATTAAGAGAAGAAAAAGCCAATTCTGTCTCCTGAAGAATTCTGGTTTACAGGCACTTGGATCTGTCCTTAGAGATAAATGCCAAGGTTGATTGAAATATATAGATGAAGGAACAATTACCATTGCAAATTGTGTTAACCTTCTTACTGCATGGTTGGCCATCACCAAAGGAGTTCAGCCTTCCAGATTGCAATCACATATGATATCAGAGAATTAAATCACCCATTACCAACCCTTCGAGCAATCTTAGTCAATGTACACTTAGAATTCTGAGTAAGTTTTGACTGAACAAGAAATGTGCAATCAACTGATAGATTTCAAAGTCTCATGATACTTTTCTTTCCAAACAATCACAAAGCAGTACCCATTAAAATTAAGCAGAACCACAGATGCATATGAAAGTATATATATATCAGTGATTTTCATAAGCCCTATTCAGATGAAGAGTGATCTTTGCATTCCAAATGCTTTTTTAACCCTCAGATTCTCTTCTAAACCTAACCTGGAATCCAATTTCTGGCTATTATCCTACACACCACACTCTCATTCTACCGAGATTCAATGCCTTCACTCTTCACTTATATTTGAACTATATCAACTGAATGTCATATATGCAGTGGTCACAAGAATCTTACCAGAAGTCACATACTTCTAACAATCAGGCTCAATTTGACTTCACACAAGTTTGTTCTGATTGGCATCGCTGTTAATCAGTTGGTAAAAACTGCATAGACCTGCCTTGGATGAATAGTATGGACCTCCCTCCCCAGGAAAAGAGAAATTTCATCAAAGTTTCATGCTTATGAAACATGTTCTATTTCTGGACTCAATAGTAAATTCAGTAATATTTTTCATCTTAACTACCACTAAATAAACTTTACTCGTGATTTGGAGGTGCTAGATTTCTTTGGCTCTTGGGAATCCTCCCCCAATAATTCACTGCCTGATTCTTCTGAACTCCATACTCTTCTTGGCATTGTCGTCCCACCCTCCTTTAGGACTACACTGCATTTTTCACGTTCCAAGACTCAACTGCCTGCCTCTTGTTTTCTTATTTTATTTTCCTCCTCTAATTTCAGATGTCTGTGCTAAATGTCTATCCTTTTAGTACTTATTCTAATGTAACTTGATGAATTTAAAGATACTTAAGTTACCCACTTCCGAAACTATACAAAGACTATTGCCTACTATAACTCTACTCACATTTCAACAGGTGACTTTGTGATTAAGTTTTTGGTTTTTACTTTTAAGTTCTAAGATCTCTCTCTTGAAAAAATTTCAAATTATTATTGCTTTATATAGGCATCATTATTTTAGCTTAAATCACATATTTACCAATATAATTGCTCATAGTTTCTTCTTGCATCTTTCCTTTCCATATGGAACCATTTCCTTCTGCCTAGACCTTATACCTTTATTTTATTAAAAATTTTTTATTTTCATTTATTCAGCATTTATGTTTAGTAATATCTTCTTTCATCCTTGCTCATGAAACATATTTTACTGGGAGTAGAATTTTTAGTTCTCTCAGCACACTGAAGTTATTATTCCACTATATTTGGATTTCTCTTAGTTGTTGATGAGCGGGTGTTGTTTAATTTCCCATCTTCTGTAGTCATTCCTTCAGAAACTTTTAAGATTCCATTTTCCTTTGAATCTTTTATTATTATATATAGGATATGAGGATACAATTCTGCATCCCTCGTTATGTTATTTCTCTGTAATAGTTAATCTGCTTTCACATTCAGGCATATATCAGTTATGATTTTTAATTCTAAGAATTTAAATGTTGAAGAAAAACTGAAAGATCAGTATAATGAAGTCCTGAATAGTCCTCCGTGAGATTCATAAACTACAAACCTCTTGTCATATCTGCTTCATCTCTCCCTTTCTTTCTCCATATGTACATATGCACACATGCACACACACACACAGAGCTGTCTTGTCCAACAATCTAGATTTTCATATTTCAGCATGTCTCCCTCAAGAACTTATGACCACACCATTACCATACCTGAGAAAAATCAATCTTAAGATTATCCCATGTACAGCCTATCTTTAAATTTCATCAGTATTCATATAAACATTTCTATATTTATCTTTTTAATGCATGATACAAAAAAAAGTCCATATGTTGCATCAGATGGTCATCCCATTTTAGTCTGCTTTCATTTATAAAAGTTGATTTGACCTCCCACCTAGTCTTTCATATTGAATCCTTTGAAAAGTCCAGGCCACCTGTTCACAAAACACATTATTCTTTTTAAAAAGAACCACCCTACCCCATTTTTTCCTTCTTCTTCTTTTTTAAAGATTTATTTATTTGTTTTAAGGGAGGTAGGGGTAGTAGCGAGAGAGGGGGAGAATCTCAAGCAGACTCTATGCTGAGCATGGAGCCTAATGTGGGGCTAAATCTCAGGACCCAGAGATTATAACCTGAATTATAACCTGCTAAAACCAGCAGAAGTTGGACACTCAACCAACTGAGCCACAAAGGTACTCCTCTTTCTTCTTTATCTCTTGTGTCACTATGGATCCATGGATTTATTTTTAAAATTCAACTTGTTATTGTACATTTTCCTTATTGATGATATATATCCCAAATGAGTTCAATAAATTCTCTATACATAGTATCTGCACATTTCAACCTCTTACCCTGTTAATCTTTGAGCACTCCTTTGCTTTCTGGCATGATAAGATGTTCCACAATCACCTTGGTCTTTCCTGTTTCAGACCTGAAATCAACCATGTCTTTAAGATCCCCAGTTTTTAACACATGTGTATGCCCAGTCATGATCTGGGCATTGGATGCACAAAAATATCATGGTTTCCTTTAGCTAAGAGGAGAACTACAATATTGGAACATAGTACAGTTAGATGGACTCAAGTTCGATGAATATGTGCTTGTACTTAAAGGATATATTAAATGTGTGTGTGTGTGTGTGTCTGTGTGGGCATGTGTGTGTCTGTGTGTGTATAATGGGTTCATAAAGACACTTTTAAATAAAACCCAGTACTACAGTGTTTTTGTACATTATCCTACTCCATGTTTTAATCTTCCTTTTCCCAACAATATCTATACATTTACTATTTGAATTTTTTTCTTATGATAAAGAGATAAACTAGTTTCATAATGACCACACTAATACAACTACCAACAACTAACTTATTTTGAAAAGCTCATATTTCTGTAGCTGTTTTGGACTTCAAAATACATCTAAGCATGTGCGTTATGAATAACAATATGTGAGTTATGTATTTTAATTAATTAGCATATCCATCCATTCATTAATTATTCAAATAAAAGTTACTTGAATAATTTTCTTAATGTGGTAGTTATTACTTTGATACTCAGGATCATTTATTTTTATTTCATTCAACTGCTTTTTCATCCTTTTAAATCTAATTGTGTTTTTTGAATGTATAAAATATTTTTATAATTTAAATATAAAGTTATATAAAGAGGAGTTTTCAGGAAAATCATACTCTCAGTGCTAGTCTCTCTCCTGCATTTTCTTCTACTTCTCACATGTAACTATTTTCATTAGTTTTTGTTTAGTCTTCCTGTGTTTCTTTTTGCTTCAAAAGTAAACAGATAGGTAATAGAAATCTCTCAAGAGAGAATCATCTCTTTTTTTTAAATTTCCCCTATTACATAAACATTAACAGGCTATGATTATTATATCAAATATTCTGAAATCACTTTATATTAGTTCATGGAAAATTTCTTTATCCATTTTTTCATGGAAAAATAGTATTCCACTGAGTGGTTGTACATAAATTATTCAACCAGCACCTTAGGTTGCTTCCAGCATTTGAAAGTTACAATTCATGCTGAAATTCAAAACCTTGGATATACACTGCTTTAAGTGTGGAGAATTATCTTCATGGTAAATTCCTAGACATGGGGTTATTGAAGTCAAGTAGTTTGACTAGATATTTCCATATGCATAATTTTTGTATTTGATTTTCATATATCTACAACTGTCTCTAATGTCTTAATCCTTTTATTGACAGCTGCCACAAACTACTTTTCTCGAATACATAAACATTTAACTTTATCCCCCAGAGTGGAGTGACTAAAACTGAATCTAATACAAATAATCAAGTCCAAATTTGAGTAGCACTATAATCCCCATTGTTGCAGATATTTTATGTCTATTTGGGCCAGTTATCATAATCATAATTTTATACTGGACTGTTTTTGACACATGCATATCCTTATTATACTATTAACAATTATTTTGCTCTTACAGTCACTTTAAATACCTAAGTATTTTTCATATTTGCATCTTCACAGACTATTAAGATGGCATTTTTGATTCAAGCAAGGGCCTTTACTCACTTTTCTTTATTTTAAATATTATCTCACAAATTTGATATATCATGCCACCTGTCAATATGGTATGGTCATCATTCTGTATCAAACATATATCAATCCTTTCCAGCTTTAAGTTAGTGACAAATTTGATTAAATTGCTTTTATATCATTATTGAAGACATTGCTAAAAATAGTTATTGGATGAGGCTGAGGACACTAATCCTCAACGAACTTCTCTCTAAATATTAAACAACTCTTTCAATTGTAGACTTATCCAGTTTTGAATCTTTAATTCTACATGCAAGCCCATTTCTTTCATGATCATAATGATATCATGATATATGTATTCATTAAGTCTTTCATATTTCACTGATTTATTTAGCTAGTAACTCTGACACAATAGGGCAGAGAAATCTTGCCTCTCAATACTATTATTGTTTTTTCCAAAAACAAAAAAGAAAAGAAAGAAAAATTCTAATAGAGGTCTATTCATTTGTTAGACCAGTGTTATATATACGTATTTACATTTACTGCATGTCAACTATCTACTTGGTATCTCTTACAACAGGCTGAGATCACACAACTGAAGAAACTGAGTTATGAAGGAAGACAATGATTCATGTGAAGCATAAAGGTACTAAATGGAAGTGCAGTGTGGGCAAATGAGTTTGAGTTTCATATGGTTCTGAATTGTAGTGGACTGCAACAGAAAATCAGGTGTTCTCATGGTCTGCTGGCTATTTGTGCTTCTAATCCTACGAAAATGAATTTCCTTGACAATGCTTGCTTTTACTTTTTTTTTGGGGGGGGGGCTGTTTCTAAGAGTTTGATAAAAAATTGGCAAGACAACTAAGGTGGTATTTTTGAAACTATTATCTAGCCATGAATTAGTCAAGGAAGGAAAATATTAGGGAAAAAAAGGGATAAAAAGATACTCCTAGCTTTGAGAACCAAACACTTCACTTTGAAAAATTTATCTAAGTTAATTTAACAAAAAGGTAAGGGATAAGTCTTTTAAAAGTGTGAGAGCCCAAGAAAGAACAATCTATTATATTACCTTTCCTTGAACTTTCTTCTCCAGGATCTTAAAGTTCTTTAGAAAAACTCATATGAAAGACAGGTATTTAATAAAGGAAAAACTTAACTTCAAAGAACCTTTGAAGGAGGCATTACCATAACTAATTTACAGGCCTAACATCTACACAAGGGAAAGTTTCAAGATCTAAAAGGTCACATTGTACTAGGAAACCAAAGGTGTTAGTATGTGATCTCATTTTGCTTCCAGGAGCTCTTTTGAATCTTTGCTACCTTCAATTTGATTCGTGAACAGTGAAGTTCTTTTTTATTTTTTTTAAGATTTTATTTATGTATTCAAGAGAGAGAGATAGATAGAGATAGAGATAGAGATAGAGAGAGAGAGAGAGAGAGAGAGCAGAGAGAGAAGTAGGCTCCATGCTGGGAGCTCGATGCAGGACTTGATCCTGGACCCCCGGGATCATGTCCTGAGCCAAAGGCAGATGCTCAACCACTGAGCCACCCAGGCATCCCAACAGTAAAGTTCTAAATCTTCTTCTTTTTTTATTTAAAAAAATGTTTCAGGGAAACTTGACTTCTATAAAATGCTCTGTCAACCTGAAAGGTGATAGGCAATTTGGAAGAATCCTGCTAGAGATCTATGATGCACATTTCACATATTAAAGGCTCTGAGAAACTATATGAACAGAGAACTCTGTTCCTCAGACTCAAACATACTGCATCTGATTTTTTTCCTCTCATGACACTGAGAAATATGCTCATGCTCAGAAAAATATCGTCCTGACAGTTTCTTCTACCAATTCTTATCTGCTTTCATTTCCTATCTTCCTCCAGGCCTGTGGCCCTGCTGTCCACATGGCACCTCACCATTTCCACCATGGAAGAGGCAGCCATTCCATAAGCTGTGAGCTCTGTTAGGGTAGAGGCCCTGTCCATCCTCACAGCAACACCCCCAGGGTCTACCAGCAACAGGGACAAAGTAACACTTTAATAAGTATTTGGAATAAATGAATATTTGATAACCATTTACATACGCCCCAATGTATAGAAATTCACTTGTAAACAAGATATAATTGAAGATGTGAATTTTTGATTTGTTAAAGCAGGGATTGGCAAGCTTCTAGAAGGGGTCAGCAAATATTTTAGACTTTGGAGACCATCGGATCTCTTTTGTAACTATTTAGCTGCACTGGTACACTGCAAAAATAGCCACAGATGATAAGAATAAATAAATGGGCATGGCTATGTTCCAGAAAAATGTTACTTATTCAAACAGGCAGAGATGATCAATATCATTGGTTACCCACCAAAAATCACCAAACTGAAAAACAAAAAACAAAAAACAAAAAGACGATGGATAAGTCTCAGCGAGAGTGTGGAGAAACTGGAAAACTGGAACCCTTGTACAGTGCGGGTAATGTAAAATGGCCAGGTCACTTAGGAAAACAGTCTGGCAGTTTCTCAAAAGGTTAAACAGAATTACCACTTGACCCAGTAATTCGGCTTGTAGGTGGATTGCTATCAAAGAGAAATGAAAATATGTATCCAAAACAAACACACACACAAAAGCAACTTATGAATAGTAGCAGCATTAATGGTCAAAAGTAGAAACAACCTAAATTTCCATGAACTAAATAAATGATAGATAAATAAAAAGTGGTACAGGGACACTTGGGTGGCTCAGCAGTAGAGCATCTGCCGTCGGCTTAGGGCATGATCCCGGGATCCAGGATCAAGTCCCACGTTGGGCTCCCTGCACGGAGCCTGCTTCTCCCTCTCCCTCTGCCTCTCTCTCTCTGTGTCTCTCATGAATAAATAAATAAATCTTTTAAAAAATAAAAATGGCATATCCATGCAAAGGAATATTATTAGGTAATAAAACATAAATATATTATTCATACCTGCTCCACCAGAGAAGCCTCAAAAACACTACACTAAGTGAAAGGACCAGGCACAAATGGCCATACTGGACCATGTCATTTATATGAAATGTACATAATAGACAAATATGACAGACAAGGTAGATAAGCATAGTCCATGGCTGGGGGCTGGCTGAGCGGTGGACAGGGGAATGGGAAATCACTGCTCATGTATTCAAGGTTTCTTTTCAGGAGGATGCTGCAAATGTTCTACAATTAGATTATGCTGATAGATTCACAAGTCTGTAAATAGACTAAAACAACTGAATTGTATACTTTAAAATGACTGAACTTTATGGCACGCTAATTATGTCTAATAAACCTGTTAGAAAACAAGCAAAAACAATTTTAAGTGGCAGAGTGTTTCCAATCCGTATGCTAATTGAGTCATAAGGCTTCCTTTTACTAGAGAAATAATTGAATTTGCCAAAACCTGAGTTGTGAATAATCTTTTAGAACTCCTGTATTTTATGAGAATGCATACCTACACTGACACAGATGTAGATGAAGAGCTCTTGGCCCACATTTCAGGCGAATCACAGGCATGAATTTAGAATACCTGGATGCAAATAAACACATCCTCCTGCCCCTTGTCAGTGCAGAAACTGGTATATCTCTATTCGCCTGAATTAGTCAATGCCAATGATATTCATTATAAATTTTCTCCCTTAAGTCCTTCCTTGATTTTCTGGATTGATCTCTAGATTTTAAGCATGAAGGACTGTGACTTACTGCTTCACTAATATGGTCTCCAGAACTCAGTCCAGTGCTTTTCAAAAATTTCATTCTTAATTAATCTATATTGAAACCATGGAAGTAAAAAGTACATAATTTTTAGAATTAGAAAGGCCAAACTTGGGATCCCCGGGTGGCTCAGCAGTTGAGCATCTGCCTTCGACACAGGGCATGATCCCGGAGTCCCAGAATCAAGTCCCACATTGGGCTCCCTGCATGGAGCCTGCTTCTCCCTTTGCCTGTGTCTCTGCCTCTCTCTCTGTGTGTGTGTATCTTTTGAATAAATAAATAAAATATTTAAAACAAAAAAAAAGGCTCAGGGCAGCCCGGGTGGCTCAGCAGTTTAGCGCCGCCTTCAGCCCAAGGCCTGATCCTGGAGACCTGGGATCGAGTCCCACATCGGGCTCCCTGCATGGAGCCTGCTTCTCCCTCTGCCTGTGTCTCTGCTTCTCTCTGTGTGTCTCTCATGAATAAATAAATAAAATCTTAAAAAAAAAAAGAAAGACCCAACTTTAAAATTTCTAGGATCCTCACTTATGGCATGTGGTTGGTCCAAGCAGAAAAAATGGAATGGAATGATAAAAATCTTCCTATTCAATTCACAAAATGGAAAGAAAAAGAAAGATCTGTGTAAACTCTAAAAAGGTGCTATAGAGATATGCAATATAATGAGTATTTAAGGTAGATGTGCCTTTGTCCATTTGTTTTTGTGTTCTTTAGGTTAATTTTCTTGGAACTTAGGAGCAAGATATGTTTATATATACACACATAAGAAAGTAAATGCATTCAAGTATATTATAGACATGCCTGAATCCGGCTTGGAAATCTAATTATATGGAAAAATTTAATTACTTTAGATTATAGTTATATATAGATGGTGAGCTGCTAAAGGCAGGTGTTCTATCATAGCCATCTTTGTAACCACACTGCTAGAACAATGCTTGGCATCTGGTTGATGCATCATAAATATTTCCTGCATTGAAAGATTTGCTCTTTCATATTATTAAAATAAGTGTATTTTTTATTAAAAAGCATGACATAAACTGTCTGCATATTAAAAAGATGAAAAATTAGAACATATTCCTGATTCATAAATATAGAGTCAATCAGAAATTACATAATTGGCAACACTGGATCCTATCAAATAAATAAAAATAATTTTTATAAACTTCCAAATTGATAAAATGATTTGTAGCCATATAGTATAAGAATTCTTAAAAGAAGAGACTCAAGCCTTACAGTAACAAGGTCTTAATCTGGAGACCATGAACCCAGTGATAAACTACACAGATTGTTAGTCCTGAACTTATATGCAAATATGTGTATTGACAAGCTTGTTTGCATTTTTCTAGGTCTGTGGTTTGGTTAGATTCTCAAAGTGGAAAAAAAAAAAAAAAAAAAGATTCTCAAAGTCGCCTGTGGCTATCCACATGCTAAGACACATTTTACCAAGGGCACCTAGGTGGCTCCATCAGTTAAACATTGGCCTTTGGCTCGGGTCATGATTAGGCTCCCTGCTCAGTGGGGAGCATGCTTTTCTCTCTCCCTCTGCCCCTTCCCTCCCCACTCATGTTCTCTCCTACATCATTCTACTTTCTCCCTCACTCTCAAATAAACAGAAAATCTTAAAAAAAAATCATTTTACCAAACTGTTATAACCTCATCAACATCAAGAATAAAGATAAAAGGTACTTGGAGTTTAGGGGACTCATCTTTTTCTGAGACAAAATGCAGCAGAGATTAAACCCAAGGAAGCTAATCATTACACACTGACTGGGTAATAATAGATCATGGTACACTCCACATAAAAAGAATAAACTCTTATACTTAACACCTACTGGGCAATATTTTTGCCTGTAGTGAAATGGATTTCTTTCAGTTGACTTGATGATCAACAGGATATATTTGCAGGCAGCTAGTCTAGAATGCCTTAGGTGAAGGATTCAGGGAAGGACTGCATTTGTTATCCTGAAACTCAATGACATTTGTCTATAACCAGTGTTTTTCTTTAAAAAAAAAAAAAAGTCCAGTGCACTAATTTAACAGTAGATGTGACTGTTTGGTTCATGCACTGGGGTCTCCTGTGTGAGATATCTTTGAAAATGCTCCCAATCCCTTTAAATCAGCATTTCCCAAAAAGTATTGTTTATACCCACCCCAGGCAATGCTAATAGGTATAATGAAAAACACATTTAACATTTCCTAAATGTGATCATCTTTGGGATCACTGAGAGTCAGTTATTTTTGTATGATACTTTAAAAACATTCCTTTTACACAAACTTGAGAAATGCATAATTACTCATAGGTTGTCTACAAAAGTTATAATTAATTTGGCCTTAATAGGGAGAAGAAAAAATACAATGAAAGCTTTCTCAATGCAAAAGTTAAAATAAACAACAAAAAACACCTCTAACATGAGAAAAAAAAAATTCTTAGAGGCACTGGTTTTCTTTGACACTGATCCTTTTTTTTTTTTTTTCCTTCCTCTAGAATGAAGTTTAAAGAGTAGAAAGGAAAGTATTCCAAAACAAACAGAATGTAAGTCTACTTTCTTTCAAAGAGGGCCAAGGCCATGCATCTAGAGGTGTAAAAAATATGAGGAAAATATTCATGCATGCTCAAGAGCCAGGTTAGGGAGAAAAATAAGAGTCAATTGATCTCTAGAGTTGACAAGTGATTGCAAGGAGATGGCACTCCATATGGTACTATTAGTTCACTCTGGAAACCATGTTAATAGGAATATATACTCAGAATTATTTTTTCCATTTTTAAATTTACATTATAGATTTTATTTTATGGAATTCCATTATAGAAATATTCCTTACATGTTTAAAATCCTCCTAATGCCATCCATGAAGCTTACAACCTACAGAAATACAAGGTAAAGTCAAGGAAAAAAAATCTGCTTCTAAAAAAAGGAGGCTCATCTTTTTTTTCTTATTTTTTAAAAATTTTTATTTATTTATTTATTTATGATAGGCACACAGTGAGAGGGAGAGAGAAGCAGAGACACAGGCAGAGGGAGAAGCAGGCTCCATGCACCGGGAGCCCGACGTGGGATTCGATCCCTGGTCTCCAGGATCGCGCCCTGGGCCAAAGGCAGGCGCTAAACCGCTGCGCCACCCAGGGATCCCTTTTTCTTATTTAGATATGTTCCCTGCTAACTGTATATCACAAAGTATTGTCTATTTATTCTTAAAGAAAAGTAAAACCTCATGCATTTGAAGATTAATAGCCAGAAATAATTACTATAATTTAAAATGTAATGCTTTATAGTAGAAGGATATTTGCAGTATATATGTTTATTTCCACTTCTTCAGAACACTGGCATTTAAGTTCAAAAGATGCCAAAATAAAAATTGTTGGAAATTGTATCTAAAATAGTTTAAAAGTTAATTGACTCTCTATGATCCAAAAAGAGATGCTCAAACAGTACAATTCTCTGCATGTTTTTTCTTCACTAGGTGTTTGGACCCAACAACTGGAATTAAGTACAGAAAGATTTTTTTTTTAAAGACTCTATCTATTCATGAGAAAGACAGAGAGCGAGGCAGAGACACATGCAGAGAGAGAAACAGGCTCCCTGTGGGGAGCCAGATGCAGGACCTGATCCCGGAACCCCCAGGATCACGCCCTGAGACAAAGGCAGACACTCAACCGCTGACCCACCCAGGTGTCCCAGTACAAAAAGATTTCCTGAGATGCATCATACATCATTCATTGTCACCATCTCTCTGCCCCTGGATGATAACCATGTCATTTTGAAATATAAAGGGCAAATTACATTTTCAGAATGGGCTGCAAGTGTCTGGAGGTATTTTAAGATTTGTGTTATCTGAAAACATTTCCTCCTATAAGAAATGACATTCATAAAATAGGTTGACCATACATTCCAATTTATGCCTGCCACACTGATGTAATTATACATGAGAGCTTTCTTTATTCTCAAAAACTGACCTGACTTGGAAAATAAAATATAGGGCCATTCTACCCTAATACTATATTTCTCATGGAGATTATCAAAGTAACTGTGCAGAGATCTGACGAGAGCAGAAGTTTCTGGGAAATATGACATTATTGATCTTTATCATAGATGATTAACTAAAAATTTCAAAAAGGCATACTCTCAAGCAAATGGATAGAGGATTATGACTCTCTAAGCAATCCAAGAGTGTCAACTCCAACAGAATAGTTAATATAGACAGGAAAGAATTAAGGCTTCTTCGTAAAAATATGACAAACTTTCTGTCTAGCTGATGGTGTTTTGCAGGCTTGATTCTTAAGCACAACATTTTATCTGTGTTTTGTGTTAGTCTTCTAGTTGTCCATGTAAGACTTTTTTTTTTTTTTTTAAATGCAAAGAGTGAAAAACTCACGTTCTAGTTCTATAAATTCTACTCCACACTTCCAGTGGGGGAAACTAAAGCTGGTAGCTATAAGTTTCTGAACCTAGACTATTTTCCCTCTTTAAAACTTTGCCATAAAAAAAAAAAAAAAAAAACTTTGCCATATGTGCTATGACTTAAATGGAACATTGTTCCTCTGAATATAAACAATGTGTGGCTGTGTATGCAGAAAGAAAAGAGAGATAAAGTGGAAAGGCAGGCTAGGTGAGCACACAACAGGCAACCAGATGTCAAGTTTGAACCTGGACCAGCATCCTGTTGGGGAAGCAAGGCTGGCTTTTCAAGTTGCACCACCCATTTTCCTGAAGGACAGCTGATATACATCGATGGCAGTGAGCAACAATTTCAGAGATGGTAATGTTCGTTAGTAATGAAGCGGTGCCAGAACATTCCAATGCGCCATATAGGAAATATGAGGCAATTTCCTTTTGAGGGGAAAACTGAACTCACAGAATAAATCTCCCTTCTTAATTCATATTTATTAAGAATATAGTTTCAAGTATGGAGCCAATTTCAATATTCTTTCCAAAGTTTTAAAGTTACTCACTCATCTAGTCAATCAAATAGTAACCAATCCTCAGGTGTCCCCTCCATCTGCCGCTGGAAAACAGAGTTAGAGCAAAGCATCATCTCCAGTGAGTTTATCGAAGAAGGCAGAATGGTAAATGCTGAACTCAATAAAAGGTAACAGGTGTTGTAATAGAAGTTCGCACAGAGGAAAGCAAGGGCACAGAAAAAGGCAGTTTTGTCCCTGAATTAGAGAGAGTCTCCCTGTCTGAATCTTGACTGTGCCTGAAAAGAAGAGCAGGTGACTAGAATAGCAGAGGGTTACACAGAGGAAGCAGCAGGGGTAATGGCAGGAGTGTTAGAAATAGCTGGCCCTATTCAGATAGCTACAGGTGAGTCGACACTTGAGTATTGATCTTTCATAGAAAATGATGAGAGACTGGTCAGGAGATGGGAAGTAGAGAGAATGCCACGCTAAAGGATATTAGACTTTTTTAAAAAAAATTACAGATAATGGGGGCACATGAAGTATTTTAAGCAGGGAACTAATATGTGCAGACCTGAATTTTAGAACTATAAATGGTATGAACAATTGGAAAACAAGTGAGCAGGGTTGCAATACAGATGTTTAATCTAGACTTGGGAACGCTACTCGATGTAGGTGATATCTGAGCTAATGTTTAGTTCAAGGACACCTGGGTGGCTCAGCTGTCAAGCATCTGCCTTCGGCTTGGGGGTGATCCAGTGGTCCTGGGATCGAGTCCTGCATTGAGAGCCTGCTTCTCCCTCTGCCTATGTCTCTGCCTCTCTCTCTCTCTATGTCTCTCCTTAACAAATAAATAAAATCTTAAAAAAAAATAAAGTTTAGTTCAAAGAATGAACAGGAGTTAACCTGACAAAAAAAAGTCCTTACAGAGAGAAGAATGGATACCAGATGTGCAGAAATATGCGATATCATAATGTAGCATAAAGGTAGCGATAGGACATTTTGAGTAATAGGACTGCAAGAAAAGCTACACCGCAGATTGAGAAGAAAATAGAATGCCATAAAGAATTTACACTTCCCCCTCACTGTTGACGGCATGTAATTCAGGGCCACCATGGCATTCAACTGCAGGGAGCTCTGTTTATAACACAGTCAAATTGAATGATAGCTCGTGACGTTTTGTGATGCACAGCTGTACACAGGAATCCTTGAAAGTTTTAAGCACTGAAAGTCACACAATCAGACTTGTATGTTAGATAAATGGGTAACTCTGGCTGCAGAGTGAATAGTGGATTTATAGGAAGGAAACTCAGAGCCTAGAGTACCTGGAAAGACCAGTGGTGATGGGCAGAGAAATCTTTCAGAGAACAAATCTTACAGTAGGTGAAACCAACAGATGTGCCAACTTGTTTATTCCTCAGGACCTTTGAATTTGCTCTTCCTGCTGCCTCTCATGTTCTTTCTCCAACTCCCCACTAACGCATTTTCCTATTCATAACCCTAAGTATCACCTCTGCAGATAAGGCTTTTGTGGCTTCTGACAGCCTAAGTGGTAATTTAAAACAAAGACAGTTCACTTAACTAACACGTTTCACTCATTGTACAGTTCTAGATAAAATGTTAACTTCTGTGCACTCTTTATCCACTCTTTTATGTTTTCTTCAAAACATTCATCCTTAGTAGAAAACATGTTTCTCTCTCTCCTTTGTTTTTAAAGATTTTATTTATTTATTCATCAGAAACACAGAGAGAGAGACATAGGCAGAGAGAGAAGCAGGCTCCATGCAGGGAGCCCCATGTGGGACTTGATCCCGTGACCGTGGGATCATGTCCTGAGCCAAAGGCAGACGCTCAACCGCTGAGCCACCCAGGCATCCCCCTGTTTCTCTCTTGACAGATTTATTGTCTTCTCAATCCCAACTCCTCAACAAGAATATAAGCCACATGAAGGTAGTACTTAATCGGGACTATAATTATATTCCAGCACCTGGAAAAATCTCTGATATACAAATACTGAATACATATATAAATATAACAAATATATATGCTATATACATAAAGAATTTAATCTGTGTATATAGAGACACTTGCATGATATACTATAGTAAACATCTTGTTTTGCTGTCAGGTGTTATGCACTACCTCCATTATGACCGTATTAAACACAATTCATATGCAGATAAATGTGGGACATTTGAAAAAAAATGAATGAATGATGACTGGATAATGAAGTTTAATAATGGGGCACATGAAAAAGCAGAAGCACTCAAGTAGGACTTTTTGGATTCTAGTGTAGGTGACTGGGTATAAGAACATTTTATGAGAATACAATTTATTACATGTATATAAATTTCTTAGATCAAGTTTATATACATCAAGCTTTTAATGGTGGTGTCCAGCAAGTAGATGGTTGGATATAAGAGACTAAAATTCTGGAGCAATATAAACTGAAGTCAGTATCATGGGATGGTGGCTGAATGTGGGCAATTACCTAAAGAGAATACGTAGAATAAAAATAAGACACTAGAAAACACCAATGTTGCTTGGAAAGGCAGAAGAAAAGTCTTTATGGGAGACTTTATCCCATCAGAGGGTAAGAGTCCAGCCAAAAGGATGTAGTTTTCTGGTAAGATAAGGAAATAGTGGGATCCAGAGAGAGGTTGCAGCCAACTTTGTCAAATGCTACAAAGAGAGACAATAAAAAAACAAAAGAAACAACCTGTACACACTGCAATTTGTGACATATATGTGTATATATGTAGATGAATAGCTGCTGATTGAACACTAGGAAGGTTTTGTTGTTTGTTTTGAAACTGAAATATATTTGTGCCAATCAGAATGTCTATATTCCTATTTCGGTTAGAGCAGGGACACTGGAGGGGTAAAGCTCGTCCCTTACCTACCAGCTGCCTAACCAATATCATCAAATTTAATTCTCTGTGACTCAGTTATCGCATTGGGAAAATGGAAAAGTATTACAGTACCTAACAGATAGATTTATGAAATTAAATGAGGTAATATACAGGTAGCATTCTAGGACACAATTACCACACAATAGATATTTGTTTTATGTGCAGAAGGGTATTTTCATGGTCACAATTGGTCATTTCTTTTTCCTATGATAATACACCCTGTTGCCCAGAATATGAGCTCAAAGGTATCTTAGCAAAGCTACGGTGAAATGAGATGAGGAATCCTAGTTTGGGATCCCAAAGCTGATTTACAATTTTAACAAATGAAGTTACTTTCCTATTTCATCAAAATCACAACTCATCAAATTTAAGCAGGTCTGAATAATTTAGAGTTGCTAACAATTTCACAGGTCCTATATTAGAAAGGAGAAATTTCTAATCTTTGAAATGGTCAGTTTAATAACTCAGACTAATTCCATACATCTCCCATCTCTATTTAATTAATAGTCACAACATTACTTTTTCAAAATGTATTATCAAACTGAATTCTCAAATATAATTTCCATTTCAATTCTGGAAAGTAAAAGGAATGGGGACTTCAGGATGAAATTCCAAATTCCATGTTAAGTCCTTGACTCTCTTATTTGTCCAAAATATTAAGTTTGGCATTAATTTTCTTAATTCCCATGAATATCAATGATCTTAAACAGATATAACCTCCTAGTCTGAAGCACTGGTTTCTAGATATTTGTTTAATATGAAACGAACTGTTTTCATCTTTCATTTATATATTTTTAAATATGCCACTCTGCCCTTTCTCTTTAGCAATTATCCTCTTGCTTGAGTTTCTCTTTTCACAGAAACCGGCAGTAACTTGTGAATACATTTACTTTGTGATGCTGTGACCTTATGAACAGAATTTGTGTTTGACTAGTCTGTGGAGTCAAGGGTGATGCAGCTTATAACTCCATGCATTCTAGAATTTATAATCTATCAATCAGATCAGATAAATGATGTCTTGTGTTTTTTTTCCAAAACATGTGCTTCTGTTTTAAAGATAAAATAGCCTGAAATTAAAAGAAAAAAAGTGATGTGTTTATCAACAATAGGCAAATTATGGAAAGAGCCCAAATGTCTGTTGAATGATGAAGGGATAAAGAAAGATGTTGGTATATCTATACAATAGAATATTACTCAGCTGCCAAAAATCGTGAAATCTTGCCATTTGCAACAATGTGGATGGAGTTGGAGTATATTATGCTAAGTGAAATAAGTCAGAGAGTGACAATTATATTATCTCATTCATAAGTGGGATTTAGGAACAAGATGAATGAATATATGGGAGGGGTAAAAAAGAGAGAAGGAAATAAATCATGAGAAACTCCTAACTACAGAGGACAAACTAGAGGTTCATGGAGGGAGGTGGGTGGGAGATGAGCTGGATGGGTGATGGGGATTAAGGAGGGCACTTGTTATGATGAGCATTGGGTGTTGTATGTAAGGAATGAATAACTGAATTCTACTCTAGAAACCAATAATGCACTGAATGTTAACTACCTAGAATTTAAATAAATAAATATTTTAAAGTTCATGTGTATATATATATTTGCATGCACATGTTTAAAATTGAATTTATGTATAATATCACCGTTGGCCAGCAAACTTTCAGGCATAAAAGAAATATAACTAGTTTTATGACTATTGTCTTACTATTAAATATTTATTTACTTTTCCATTTCTTTCTTGGTAGGTTTTACAAATTTCAGTGCTTGCTAAAAATTTTACATTCAGTCTATTCCTTTTTACAGGGGAAAGAAAAAGTTTAATTCTTTATCTCATCTTTTGTCTTTGTTTAACCTCAGAGTTATTTAATTTTACTTTTTTAAAAGACTTTTTTTATTCATGAGATACAGAAAGAGAGAGAGAGAGGCAGAGACACAGGCAGAGGGAGCAGCAGTTTCCCTGCAAGAAGCCCAATGTAGGACATGATCCTAGAGCTGAAGGCATCCACCCAGGCATGCCTAATTTTACTTTTATTTTCTTTTCTGATCCTGATGTGTTCTCAAGTGCTCTTTTAAAATGTTATTTATTCCTAATTTTCCCCAGCCATTTTGGGGGCTAGTTTCTCTATCTTAGTGGCTGTTGGCCATTTTTAAAAAGGTTTAATCCAAGTGATCCAAGAGATTATCGCTTCTCAGAACCAGTGGTGATTCTGAATGCATCTGTCTATCAAAGAGATAGAGAATTTAGTGAGAATATATAGAAGATATAGAAGTATTATCCACAGTTAAGAGAGGAAGGATGTGTTCTTTTAAATGCCCTCATCCTCAGTATTTCACTTTTTGTTTTTTCCAAAATAGATACCAATTAAGAATCCATGAGCACAAGGATTACTCACTCACTTAGCAGGACAACACTAAGTACTAATGGCTAACGAGAGGAAGCTACTCAGGTGAGCAAGTATTTTGCTTGTGATGCCATCTTATAATTACAGCAGGTATCATGCAAGCTTCACTGGTCACAGTAGAGTGGTGGTTCCATATATATGCATATGCAAGTATTTTTGCTGACTTATAATAATTTAAAATTGATGGTTTCTTTTTCTCTGACTCTGCACACACATGAGAAAGGAGGTGACAAATTCAGAGATAGAGACTTACAGGGCTATTTGACTAGCCACATAATAATTTAATATTTATTATCCACTCAAACATTTTAAATGGATATGTATCTAACATCCACTGCTACCCTGGTACAAAACCTCTGTTCTCGCAGCATGGGCATTCAGGAGACTTGTACTCTGGTTGCCAAGTGCCTTGAAGCAAGTCACTTAACGTCTCCAAGACAGAATAGCTTCCTCTATAAAATAGTGGAGTTCAGAGAACATGTTAACCAAGAGTCAAGGGTGATTCGTGTAGCCAGACTCACTGCCTGACTACACTAAGTGAGCAGGCCCTGCCAGGTGCATTCACAGCTCTGCCAGATGAAATATCCCACTTAACGTACTCTCAACAACATTTTTGAGAGACATAAGCTGCGAATTGATCTCTAAAGTTATATCCAATTATAAAATTGCATAAAAAATAAGTTTTAAAGGTGATTAGAGTAGACATTTCAGTTCTTTGCTTGTATCTCTTTGACCCTTACCACTTGGGTGTATGTTCTGAATTCTAGCTGAACCTTTGTTGGGACGCCTGGGTGGCTCAGCAGTTGAGCATCTGCCTTTGACTCAGGGAGTGATCACAGAGTCCCACATTGCGCCCCCTGCGGGAGCCTGCTTCTCCCTCTGACTGTGTCTCTGCCTCTCTCTCCTCTGTGTCTCTCATGAATAAAGAAAGAAATAAAATATTTTAAAAAATAATAATACCTTTGTTGCTCTGCCCCAGTGATTTCTTCAATTTCCCTTTAGCAGTCCTGGTTGGTAACAAATGTTCCTGGAGTCACCTTTAAATCAAGGATTGATCCCACCCTTATGTGTCCCATGGGCAGATAGGGCAGTTAAATGTGAATTATGTGTTTTATACAATTTTCTATGTCTTCTCAAAAGGATTGAACTCTAGTTTCTCCAATGCTAACATGCTTGACAATGTACCCTTGACAATTTACCTATCGTTCCCTGTCCCACTTTCTCACTGGGGTTTCTTAAGCTCATCTCCCAGATAATCTACTTCTATTCAAATCCATGCCTCAAAGTCAGCTCTTACAGGAATGCAAATGAGACAGTAATGTATCGGCTTTTAGTATTAAAAAGACTCAGAGAAGGGATGGATCTTTGTATTTGATCAAGCTGTCAGAAAAGATTCTCTGAATATGGAGCCTTGTTTCAGGGAGTTGAAGGGAAAAGGAGAGAGGAGAACATTGGAAGACAGCCTGCTCTGTGCATGGGTGCCTTGAAATCACAGTGCAGATTTTAGATCATGGAGAGGCAGGAATCAAGCTGGAGGCATTTATCCATAGAACTCATGGACACTGAGACACAGAACTGATCTGATGATACAATAACACAAGAGTCGCTATACACCAAGGACCAAAAGATATTCTATCAGCATATATGTCAGAAACCACAGATACACTGTGCCTTCAAATATGTCCTAGGTGCTTATTAAACACTGGTCCAAGCATTGAAATTTCCTTAGTTTCATTGATAAGTATGAAACTTCCACCTGGTCACCCACCAAATTAGAAAATACCATGTAATTTCCAGTAAATGGAGAGATTTCCTTTCTATCTATATAAAAATAGCACCCAAGCATCTGGCTTTCCTAGAAATCACTCCAGCCGCAAATTACAGAAACAAACTACTAAACGCCATGAGAATATAATTCCTTGAGCTCTTAGCTAAATATGTTCTCTCTCAGCAGCAAAGTATGAAAGTCACGTAACAGTTACGGTTACAGTCATTAAAAAAAAGAAACACATTCTTTGCTTTATGTCCCATTTTATGCAATTGATTTATCAACTCTGCCTAGTGGTAAGATTATTCTTAAAATTACCAGTTGTGATATTTTTACTGTGATTGAATGGAAAATGATGGAAGTGGTAAAAAAAAAAAAAAAGACATTCATGTTCTGCATTTTTAATGCATCTAACTGTACTAGGCATACCAAGATCTCTACTTCATAAGTTCATATAAGCTCATATATAGATCTAAAATAAGTATTAACACACTCAACCTTATAAGAGAAGCACTATTAGATTGATTTTACAGAGAAGGAAACTGAGGCTCAGAGACATTAGACACTTTCCCAGGATCATAGTAACTATGCTATGCAGAAATTAGATTCCAACCTAGGTTTTTCTGCCTGCAAAACAATGTTTCCCACTTACTACATTTTGGCAGAAGAAATCACCAATTAGAGGTTTTTGATGGGAACGTGGAAGATATGCACTACTTCAGTATATGTGTAGGAGAAATGTGTAAACGAAATTATAGCTAGTAGTAGATTTCACACACAAAAAACACATAACTTCAGAATTGAATTCATTTAGCCAAACCACATTGTAAAATAATCCTGCCAATAATTACCTAGAAACTCAGAAGGATAATCATCACACTAAATTAAAGCAGGGCTATATTCCAATCAAATAATCTTGATCTCTAGAATGACATTCCACCTTTGGTCCAGAGGAAAAAATCCTGGCAAATAGTTATCAAATTCCCATAGTACTTGATCTTACTTTTGTAATTGAGATTTTTGTTTGGAATATTTCATGCTTCATTAAGATGTTAATTTGGTCATATTAAGAAGATGTCAAGGTAAGCACATAGTTAAGTTAGAAGTTGACTGGAATATAAAACTATGAATTTTGGCTAGACACATGTCCCACTATGTATATGATGAGGGCCACAGAGAAGTGTCACAGGTAGACATCATTTTCCTGCCATGTTCTAAATATATCGCACATGCCTAAAAATGTATTCTGAATGGTTACATTTTCTCTACCATATCATTTAGTAATCCTAATTCTAGGTATTTCTCTAAAATAATTGAAATTAGGATCTCAAAGAGATATAAGCACATCATCACGTTCACTGCAGCACTCACCATGATACCCAAAATATGGAGAAAACCCAAATGTCCATTGGTGGGCAAATGGATTTAAAAAATGTGGTATATACATATCACAGAATAGATTTCAGTCTTGAAGAAAAATAAGGGAAGTTTGCTATTTGTGACAACATGATGAACCCTGAGGACATCATGCTAAGTGAAAGCAGCCAGTCACAGAAAGACAAATACTGCATGATTCCACTTATGTACAGTATCTAAATTGGTCAAATTCACAGAATCCAGGGGAGGAATGCTGGTTGCTAGTGGCTGGAGGGAGAGGGAAATGGGAAGTTAGTTATTAATCAACAGGTATAAAGTTTCAGTGACTTAAGATGAACAAATTCTAACAAATCACCTGGATAATATTATACCTACAGTAAAAAATAACATAGTGCACACTTAAATGTTAAAAATTGAAAAAAAAAAGGTAGATCTCATGTTAAATTTTTTTTCATGTTAAATATTCTTTTTTTTTTTATTGGTGTTCAATTTACCAACATACAGAATAACCCCCAGTGCTCGTCACCCATTCACTCCCACCCCCCGCCCTCCTCCCCTTCTACCACCCCTAGTTTGTTTCCCAGAGTTAGCAGTCTTTAGGTTATGTCTCCCTTTCTGATATGCAATGAAACGCCGGGACACCTGCACCCCGATGTTTATAGCAGCAATGGCCACAATAGCCAAACTGTGGAAGGAGCCTCTGTGTCCATCGAAATATGAGTGCATGTTAAATATTCTTAACCGTATTTCAATAAAAATAATAAATTGTGAAGGAATATCTAATATCTGTTAAGATATCAAACTGAGAGTCAAGAGATATGTATTCCATACTCAGTTCAAACCTTACCTCTCCATTCAGTATTTTTTTTTTTCCAATCAGCCTTGAGTAATGTTAATGCCCCCAAGAGATCTCAGAGGCCATCAAGTTCAGCACTCTCATTTTACAGTTGTTGTTGTTGTTGTTTTTAAATCTCCTAAGAGTGAAATTATAGACTTAAGGTACTAGAGACAACCAGTCAAATAAGTAGCCAGGCTAATAATACAGGGCTTCTGACTTCAAGAACAGTGCTTTTTAAAAGTCATGGGCTGCATCCCCTTGTCTCCCCACTTATGATATGGTCTCAGCAATATGATTCCAAAGTTTGATCCTAATATTCAATCATTCTGTGACATTCTCCTATCTGTAAGCTACAATAGTTGAAGCATGAGAGAAATCTGAAAGCATACATATTCATTTGAAGAAGTTAAAGTCATATTGTTATAAAGGAGTTTCGCTTAAAGAAGAAAAAATAGGTCAGCTTTGTATTAAAGCCAAGAATAGACACTTCTGTCATCAACAAGGCTGGGAGGGCAGGAAGAAGCGGTTTCAGAATCAGGCTTTTCGTGGAAATGTTGGCAAAGCCATAATTACTGTGGCGCTGGAGTCGGCTCCCCAAAGATGCTATATTTCATTCCCTTGAAGATATTAATTTACTTTTTGAAATGTTCATTGCTTAGATTAAGATTGGGTTTTTGAAATGTGTTCCCACATAATTTATGCAGGAGAAAAATATGCTCTTCCCCTGAAGTGCAGAATACTAATTTGAAAATGATCTATTTTCTATAATCATTTTACATTTCATTCCCCTACTGAAAAGTTAGGATCATGGTTATTTTTTTCTCTTTCATTTCCTGCATGAAGGTTTTTTATGCACTACAATTCAAGAATATTAGTCACACAATCCAGCTTTTATTAAAATTCTATTTCCTTTTCACTGTGAGAATGTAAGCCATATCGATCTGATGTAATATAGATATGTAGACAAAAAGACCTATGTCTTAAGATACCAATTTTCAACCATTGTCAAGTGGTTGGATTAATTTCCTGACATGCCTAGAAATATCAATGTTCTCCTAGGAAGTATGCTTTCTAAAGATATTCATTTTCATCACTGTTGCTTTTCTCTTTTATCCATCTTTTTTTTTTTTTTTTTTTTTTGCTTTTAGCTTTTCTTTACCATCCTACTCAGTACTTGCAATTTTACAGTACTCTTCAATACATTACTACAAAACAGCCAATTCCAAGTATTCATATCCTGCTTGCACTTATGGTAGTGGTGCTAGGAGCAGACAAAGAGAATTTAAAGGAGGCATATAGCTCATCCTCAGGTAACTCATGATCTCTTTCAGTGATTAAGATGCTATTTGCAAGTATTTTAGGAAGTGAAGATCCAAGGCGTAGTTTTATAAACACGGATAGATCCAAAACTTACTCTCTTTCAAATACTAAGATCTCTACTCATATAACTCTTTGTTAGCTGTATTGGAAATGGTTCTAGGATTCACTTCATATTAAGCATGTGTACACATGTGTACACACACACACACACACACACACACACACACACACGCTGCTTATGGTAGCTATTCTCCAAGACAGCCCCCATGATCTTTTTCTCCTAGTATTCTTACCATGTCAATCCTCTCACTACAGGAATTTAGAGTTGATCTCAGCAACTAATAGAATATTGTGAACATAATCCATGACATCTGAGACTAATCATAGAAGACACTTCCTCTGCTGTGGGCTCTCTCTTGAATCACTCTGTGGAAAGGCAGCTGCTATACCATGAGTCTTAAGCACTCTAAGGAAGCGACCCATGTTGGGGATACAGAGGGCTCCCTCCAATAGTCTGTCTGCAATCCAAGTGAAGTAATTCATTCTAGAAGCAGATCCTTCAGCACCAGTCAATCTTTAGTGACTGCAGCCCTGGTTACCATTTTACCTCTAGTCTCATGAGAGACCCCATTCACCCAGTTAAGCCATTCACATATTTCTGATCCACAGAAACTATGTGAGATAACAGATCTTTAATATTGTTTTAAACTACTAAATTTGTGGGTAATTGGTTATACAGAACTGATAACTATTACATAGCATTTTCTAGATTTTAAAATGTTATATATTCTCTATGGACCTCTCATGAACAAAGATGAGGATCTTCTCTTTATCTTCTACATTCTGGAGTTTCACATTGACCTTCATAGATTGCTCTTTGTTTGAACTTCTCCTTTTATATTAGATACCCAAATATCTTTGTTCCTTTTCAGTATCTTTAATTTCATCTAATCAAATTTGTATTTAAAAAAAATTGTAGACATCACAGTGATTTCAGATTTCCAACACTTATTTTTTTCCTTTTCTAAACATTTCTTAATATTGTATTTTCCCATTAATAGAAGAGTTTTTGATATTTATTTGTGGATATTCCTTATATTATTTTCTTCTTGTACTCTTCACACTGTCTCTTTTACTTTCATGTTCTCTTTCTCTAGTTTGTTTATTATTGTTCCTTTCATGTTGAAACCTTATTCACACTATCTGAGCATCACTGAATTATTCAGATTTAAGGAAGAGACACTAAAAGCTGATTGGAAATTCTTATCACAAACACAGTTTGAGGAATGAAGATCCTCAGTGTAGAGAGATCAGATGGTGATTTTATATGGTATCACTATGTGGCAGCATCTGTGAATCTTTTCTGTTGGACTGTTCCATTCTCAGATAAGAGCCTTCCAAATTCCTTTATGAGACAGTAGAGTTTAGCAGGGATCTGGATCTCAGCTTGGAAAAGGAGTGGGAGATGTCTTATTCACGATAGAAACTATTATTTTTTTCCTGTTTAGTAAGCTCCTGTGCCCTCAAGGCTACAAGTACAAATATGTTTTTATTCTACTGTGTTCATTTGTTTGTTTATAAAAGGTTTTATTTGTTTATTTCAGAGAGACAAAGAGAGAGCATTAGTTCAGAGAGGGGTAGAGGGAGGGAGAAGTAGAGCCCTCACTGAGCAGGGAGCCCGACTAGGGGGGCTCACTCCCAGGACCCCAGGATCATGATCTGAGCCAAAGGCAGAGGGTCAACTGACTGAGCCATCCAGACACCCCTATTCCACCATGTTTAATGAGAAGTCCAGGCTACTCCACTTTGTGGTATCTCTAAACTTTAGAATAGTTCAAATAAAATATGTTGAATTTAAATTAATCTCTGCATGATTTCCACAAGATCTTGGCCTTGTTTCCTGGGCTGCAACACATGATATTCCCACCCAGGCCTCAGCTTTGCTATATTACTCCCATTTAAGTATCCTCATATACTTCTATTTTATAAGATGTAGTGAACATATACCTTGGGCCATGGACTAGTATACTATATGAGGTATAGGTTGAACAAGTGTTAGTAAATAAAACCAGTGTAATGTGGACCTTACAATCTAGTGGGAAAGATACACATTAAAGAAATAAACTTTATGATATTAGGTTGTAATAAATGCTAAAGGATATAAGACGTATAGAACACAATGAAAGCATTATCTGATTGCATTTTTACACATAGCTTCAGATCATGCTACTAAAATGACTTGAGAATTTTTTTTTTTAAGATTTTATTTACTTATTCATGAGACACACAGAGAGAGAGAGAGAGTGTGAGAGAGAGGGGAGGGGGGCAGAGAAACAGGCAGAGGGAGAAGCAGGCTCCATGCAGGGAGCCTGATGTGGGACTGCATTCCAGGTCTCCAGGATCATGCCCTGGGCTGAAGGCAGTGCTAAACTGCTGAGCCACCCAGGCTGCCCAAGAATGTTTTTTTTTTTTTAACAGCCATATCATGCTGATGACTGATACTATACTAAAGGTAATCACTTAGGGTTCATATGTTTTTTTTCCACATAGTTGTTATTTTTTTAAGATAGTTATTAAATAACTCCTCTCCTTATATATTTGTGTAAATATGTTTGCTTTCATTGGTTTGCTTTTACCAAATGTGAACTTTTATTCTTTTTGTAAGGGAACATCTAATTTCCTATACTTTGAAATATATTTGAATTAACTTGAATCATTCTCCAAATATACTGACCAAGTCTCCCAGAATTATGCCATCTACAAACATGGTAAGTATATTGTCTAAGCATAACACGTCATTGACAAGATGGAAGAGATCAGAGTAAAGCCACACACGTACTTCATCTGAGCTAATATCATTTCATTTAACAACTTTAGGCTTTAATTTTTAGTTTTCTGTGTATCTTTGGTTTTGCTTCTCACAACTCTTTTTCTTTCCCACTTTATATATTTTGGAATCACAGACTACTTAAGAGTTATCTCAACCTGAGATGTTTAAGGACACAGTAGGTTTCAACTGACCAGTTCTAATCGAGGCAAAAGAGGAAAATGAAAAGCACATTCTTCCTTCTTTTTGTCCGACATGCCTTTCATCACTTTCTATCTCCCAAAGTAGTACTGCACAAAAATCTCTGTGGTGTAAGAATTCTGCTATAGGAACACTTATCCACATTCTCACCAGGCAAGCAGAAGGCTCCTTGAGAGCTAGCCCAGAAAATCAGCACTGTGCTTTTAACTCTGACTTTTGCGATATCTTTATAGACAAGAATGAATCTAATGAAGGGATGTACCATCTTCACTGCTTGCAAAGTATCCCTTCAAAAATCCTAGGCTCATTTGAACTCAAAGTGTTCTACTATTAGAGAGGTTGAGAGTCCTCCAGCCAAGTGTTTACGAGTAGCTGTAATCCACTGCTAGATCCAACAACACACCTCAAGAGGATAAAGAGAGAAACAATTCAAAGAAAAGTAATCAGTACTAGGTGAGAAGTTACACAGATGAAGCAGACAAGAAAAAATGGGAACACATTTTGCTTATATTTTAAAGTAGTGGCATTTAGTTTAGTTTGGTTTTATCTTATAGACATACAGTTCAATTTGAGTCTATTATTTTAGATAAAATAATGCTTGAGATGTTAATGAAAACTTATTTAAATTTCTTTGCAGCTTTCAAAAATAAAAAATGTGCATACTGAGAAATAAATATCTAATGATTAATTTTCCCCTGCGGAATCTTAAAAAGCATTTTGTCACTCGATTCTTAAATTGTTATGAATGCTAAAAATTAATTTTATTGAAAAATTATTTCTGAGATAATAAAAATTTAGTTTTATGAGTTATCAACAAGAATGTTAATTAAAAATGTTTTTAAAATATTATGTTAGGAATCAGTACCTTTTTACTAACTTATGTCAATTTAAATTTTAGCTACAGATCTTCCTATTACCGACTCTCTGGAGAGACACAATATCATCTAAAGTTATACAGAATAGCAAAGGCATTGAACCTTGAAGACATGAGATGTGGGTTTGAACCTCGGTGGGACTTTTAATCAGGTGCATAACCTCTCAGAGCTTAGTTGCTGATCCTGTCTGATCCATTATATTTTTTTTTAATTTTTATTTATTTATGATAGTCACAGAGAGAGAGAGGCAGAGACAGAGGCAGAGGGAGAAGCAGGCTCCATGCACCGGGAGCCCGATGTGGGATTCGATCCTGGGTCTCCAGGATCGCGCCCTGGGCCAAAGGCAGGCGCCAAACCGCTGCGCCACCCAGGGATCCCCTGTCTGATCCATTATAATTTTCATTCATGGTGCCGTTGGGAAGTTGAAAGAGAAGATGATCCTATTATATAGTAGGTGCTCCAGAAATGCTGATTGAATTTGAGTTTCATTAAAAGGCAAGGCAAAAACTCCTGTTTCTAAAATAATTTACTTGAGTACATTTTACTTAATTTGATCCTAAGATGAGAATATTCTGGGCTATAAGATATCACAGTTTCAAAACTGGTAGGAGGGGATGCCCGGGTGGCTCAGTGGTTTAGCACCTGCATTTGGCCCAGGGTGTGATCTTGGAGACCTGGGATCAAGTTCCACGTCGGGCTCCCTGCATGGAGTCTGCTTCTCCATCTGCCTCTCTCTCTCTCTCTCTCTCTCTCTCTCTCTCTCTCATGAATATATAAATAAAATCTTTAAAAAAAAAAGAAAACTGGTAGGAATTGTTCATCTTTCTCCCCCTCTCCTTCCTTCTATTTCTTTTCTCTGTACTTTAGACTGAAGAAGAGGGACACCATTGTAAGTGATAAGGCCTTCACTTAAATTTGAAGGAAAATATACTTTTGTTTAGCATGGACCAAATCAGAATATGAGAAAAAATAGAAATCTCATAAAGCCAGGAAAATATTTACCAAAAGGGAAAAAAAAAAAAAAAGAACCTAGAAAGATTGGAGTTAGAAACTCTTGATTACAGCTTAATAGAGAGCTTAATTACAGCTTTAAAGACAGAAAACGCTTAATTCACAATTTGGAAGGCTATTCAATTACTATGTAGTACCATTAAGTCACCAGATTCTGTAGGATTCCAAGTCTTAGTCATACCAACTACCAAAATGGGTCTAAAGACCATGGGCTAAGTGAATGGCAAAACAAGTGATATATAACCTATTTTCCAGAAGTATAGAATGACTAAGAGAAAGACCAAGATACAAGATGAAGAGTCACAAATCTGTTATAAATTCTATAGTACTTATGAAGATTCTTGGCAAGAAAAGTGGGTTTAGGGAATGATAAATCCCAAATTAGGTGTTTTTCAATAATTTTCAATATGTACATGCCAACTTCAATTTCTATGAAGACATTTTGAAAAGAAATAAGCAATGGGATTTTATTCTGGGTGTATGAAGCACATGAGAGGATGTCATATTTGTTGGAGGAGGTTTTGTTGTTGTTTATTGGTTGTTTACTTGCACAATTGGTCAGTTAGGGCATAGATGCTTACCTCTGGATATTTGAGAGTGGTATGATTTTAATATCAGACAGTCCCAACTTTTGCCTATGTGTTATGACATTGAAACATGTTTCTTTTTTTTTCTTTCCCCCCTCTTTCTTCATTTTACCTCCTTTTCCATCTACCCTTCTACATGTCCCTCTTCTACCAATTCCTCCATTTATATTTATTCTCCCAGATTAAAAAACTTAAATGTAAGAAAGTACTATCACCCTCTGGTTGGAAAACATTACAGGAATTCAACAATATTATCCAGGTACTATTGGATCCTATTTCCCATGCTTTAACAAGTTTGTAGTTACTGAAACATATATTATACAGTTAAATTCTATATTGAGACAAAAATAGAAATGCTCTAAGTTCTAACAATGGGCAGTTAATGAGGATTTGAGTATATTTAAGAAATTGAGTTTATTAGACAAATAATGGCTTTATTTAAAATTGTTATTTAACATTCAGGGAGATAGCACTGGCTGATAGAAAAGTTTAGAATTTTGACCTGCATCTCACAAATTGTGTTTTCATAGAAAAATTATGGTAAATAATATGTCTGACTTAGACTCTTCTTAACTTAAAATAAGAGAAAAATGTAACTAGTGTGTTTCTTACTAGCTTTAAATGATAAAACATATGGAGTATCTCAAAAATTGATAAAGCCCAATACATGGCTGTTAATCATCTGTCCCAAAAGACAATTATGAAATTCATTCATTTTCTAAAAATATATCCATAATCTATCTGCTCCTGTAAAGCTGGTGCATCTTTTTTTTTTTTTAAAGCTGGTGAGTATTGATGATTGTTTTTCTTTGTAATATTATCATCATCTAACCATCCTTGTATGTTGTGAGATCATGGAAGACTCCAAATAACTCATTTTCAATCAAGAAGTTATAAAAAAAAATTGAGGGAGTCATGTAATCACTTATTAAATTATAACAGGCATTTAAAGAAGTAGAATAAAATACAATAGAAAACATTGTAATTCATTGGTTAACTGCTGTATCCTAAACTTTTTGTGGTAAGAATGAGAGATGAATTGGAGACTTTTGGATTAAAAGTAACCTTAACAGCTGTACAAAGGAGTTTTGGCAAGGTGGTAGGAAAGAGGTGGTTATTTAATGTTTTCAAAAATAAATAACATGATACACAAGTATAATGGGCAAGAATATTGATACTGGCACCCTAGAAGAGAATGAAATAATAGTTAAGAGATTTGTGCAGATGCAGGGTCATGAAATAAAAAAAGACTTAGATTTAGGTGATGGTATTCAAGGTGAAGGAGGTAGGATAAATCTGAGTGACATTTCATTGAGGGAGAGAGACAGTGCTTGTGAATCATGACAGCAATTACCTTGACAGGACAGAACTGTAGTGGCTGACCAGTTCAGGCTCACAGTGTTGTTATGTTGCATCTAGTGGGCAAGTAGTCTAGGGTGAGAGAGTCCCTCTGGGTTCAGAGAAGAAATGACAGGTATGAGAATTGCACTCCGGCAGTTTGATATTAAATCAGAGGTTGAGATAGTTTCCTATGTAAGGTCGATGCCAGGACACTAAAGTTTCTGAGGGATATACAAGGAAGGGTAGAAAGTTAACATATTTTGAAAATGGAGTACTGGGCTACCCCTTCAAGAGGAACAACCTTAAGAATCAGCTGTCATCAAATGTTTTTCATTTAAGAAGCACAATTTAAGAAGCACAATATCAATTTTTTTGTGAAAAGGTATCTATAGATCTTGAAAGACTGCAATGTTTCAAAAGCTACTATTGTTAAAAAATAGCTTGAAGATAGGTTTATTCAGATTATGGTTTGTCTCTTTCTTTGTGTTTTGTCCAACAACCTAATATACATTTACCTCTCTGCTTTTATAAACCAAGTCTTCATAAATGCATGTTCTTTTTAAAAAAAAATAAATTAAATTAGCCAACATATAGTACTAAATGCACGTTCTTATTCAGCATTTAGTTGCTGATGAACTTTGTCTTTCTTAAGAAGTAAACTTGTAGGTGTATTTACCTTAGTTTAACTTTGTATAGATAGGGATGCCTGGGTGGCTCAGTGGTTGAGCATCTGCTTTAGGTTCAGGGTGTGATCCCAGGATACAGGATTGATTCCCACATCGGGCTCCCTGCAAGGAGCCTGCTTCTCCCTCTGCCTATGTCTCTGCCTCTCTCTCTGTGTTTCTCATGAATAAATAAATCTTAAAAAAAAAAAAAAAGTTTGTATAGATAGCTCTACACCCAATTTAGAGTCTGGAGAGACTGTTAATAAGTACCTCTTGATAATAAGTCAGAAATATTTTATCTTACAGGAAACAACAATAACACACACACACACACACATACACACAAACGAACCCTGTGCTTATCCCACCTCTTGGATAGCAGGCCAAATGTGTTCATAGATCAACGTTCTGAGGAAGAAATGTCACTGCTCTGAAATGGTTAAGATTTATTTTGCACAAAATGCTGCTTTAAAAATATGCCAGCACTGCACGTGACAAGACTTTGCCTTTTCTCCTTTTCTTGCTCTTAGGCTGACATGGTAATAGCTGTCAGAAAAACCAAAGAAAAACATAGCTGAAGGGAGGCCAAGTACTTCCAGCCAAGTTTTGTTAGGTCCAAATGTTACATAGGAGCATGAGCCTACATTCTATCTTACTTGCCTCTTCAGACACTGGGGAGTACAGAGAAAGCTGAGAAAACAGATCTGTCTTATTTTCTTGGTCACTACTACTGTCAGAGTTGAGACTAGACTCCTTTTGTGCCTTTTCCAAGTCACAATCACAAACAGTATGGTGCACTTGTCACCAGCTAAAGAAAGTATAAGATAATGACAGGTTGTAGCTTGACTAGGAAATTGAAAGAAATCTAGACTGTTTTTTCTCCACTATTTCAATTACCAGATGGGAAAATTTATATGGATTTATTATTTTTCAAGTTACAATACCTAGAATATTGCCAAGAAAAACAAATCTGATTTTCAATCATTCCAGGTAGAAGAGCCAACAATGTACCAAATTTCTGGAAGGCAGTATACCAATGTATATCAAGGACTTTAATAGTAATCATTTCTCTTCAATTACTTACTTTCAAGGTAGTCAATAATAATTATACTACATGGAAATTACTTCAAGGAAATAAGAAGACAGCCGTATGCCAATTTATCTGTATGTCTAGTCACTGCAATGGTATTTAAAATAGCCAGTGAGTAAGTGGCTTTTTCAGGGCACTAAATGAATCCTTGGCAGATAAGATTAAAACAATTTGCAAATCTCTGACTTCTTCCCTGCAGCCACTGTTACGTGATCTGTGTGTAACCAGGCTGCACAATGACAGATTCCTGGAAGAAATGTAACCTTGCAAACATAGACATATATTTTTTCTCACATAAAACATATACCTGTAAGGAAGACCTTCTTTTCCTTTCATAAAAATCCTAGCCTTAAAAAAAAAAAAATCCCAGCCTCATAAGATCACAACCTCACATGAAAAAGTAGAAAGAAAAATACAGGCAAAATTATATTGCTTGAAAGAGCAAAGAGAAATGCCAAAGAAAGTATTTTTGAAGAAATCCTTTTAGATATTATATGAGATAATCTCCCTCACAAGACACAGATATTAAGATAAACAGAAAATAAAGGATTGAAATAAACTAATGTGATGTAAATTTGATTACAAGGTCTTTACAAGATTCTGACTTAAAAATGCACATCAAAAAAAATTTAAAAAATGCACACCAACTTTGGAAATGTAAACATTCCTGCATCACTCTTTGAAATATTCATTATGTTTCCTTACGTACACCTTATTATTCCATAAAGTAGTCCATTTTTTTAGATAAAGACCATATCTAATAGGTCTTTGAGGCCTTAAAACATTACAAGTGAATGAGATTATGAGAGGCATCATTGCTGAGCATCTTCTATCCTATTGAAAAAATAAGACTTTTACTTAGAAGCAGTTAAATTCTTGCTTGCATTCAGGGTATTATTCATGAAAATGTTAATTTTTGAGAAAAAAGAAACCTAAGAAGTGATTTAATACAAATATATCTAATTTCACAGTTGAAGAAACAGAGGCCTTGAGAGGTCAAATGTTTTGCCTGAAGTTACACAATTCTTGTTGCCCAACTAGTTAAGAATTAAGCTTTCTATCCCCCTATCTAAGGCTTACTAACCCAAGTAATAATTCCTTCTTTTGCCCCTATAGATTCCTCTTTAATGAGATAGAACTTCTGCCAAATAGCCAAATTGTATCAGTATGATCAATTTTAATAGGAACACACTGAACATCATTTATCTTTATTACAGATTTCAGGTGGTAAATCTCACACTTGACAGTATTTAATGTGAAAGACATAGCCTTTAATCATGGATTTTTACTTGGGTAGTTGGTGTTTGTATTGTTGTTTTAAGAGTGATAGAGCTGCTAAAACAAACAAAACAAACAAAAATTAAATCTAAATATAGGTTAATATCATTTTGAAGTCCCCCTAATGGGAAAACTGAAATCCATCCATCATATTTTACATGAAACCCATATTACTTGAATAAGTTCTGTGTTCAAATCTAGTCAACAAAATGGTATTTGGCAACTAGCACAAATCCCATGAATATCAACCATAATATAATGAATGAATTATATAATGAATGAATGAATAAACACTTCCTCTTCTAAGAAGTATGCATTTTTGCCAAAATTGAAGAAGATATTCTAGCCTCATAAGCACCCAAAACTACATGGACAAGATAACTGAATGAGCATGAAACAGAATTGCTTAAAGTTTGTATTGTTTTTCTATTCACCAGGCATTAATTCTAAAAGGGACAGTTCATATCCAAGTGACTATTAGCTTCGCTTATACACAGAGGATGGGAAAGAGATTTGGATTGGTGTCTCTGTTAAATTGTAGCAATTTTTCAACAGCAGTTATGCTTTTGTGTAAATTTAAATTAGATGGTATCTGCTTATAGATTATTAATCAAACAGAAATATTCAACTCAAGTTTTCCCTCATAATTAAACTTTTATTTTGCATAATATGCCATTTGCACTTCATCTACAGCTGCAATCTCATTGATATAAAAGAAATGTCAACTTCAAAGTTGCCATATCTTACAAATTATAAATTCAGCTTTGTGGATTAATGTTTTAAGTGGCCTACTCTTATGCTAATTAAATGTGAATGAACCATGCTTTAGAGGCAATCAAGCAGAAATCATTTCCCCAAAGATGCACAAGAATAGATTACCTGAACAATTTAGTATGGCATTTCAATATATATATATATATATATATATATATGTATTTATATATATATATATAAACTAATATATTTAATAGGACTGCTATGTAAATAAAAGTTTCAGGAATATACCATTATGATTGTTCTTTTTCAAAATATATACTAATGAACCTGACATAGCTTATTAAAATTTGTATCTTTCATTTGAGAAAAAAACTATCTCAGTTTTAGTTATTATTTTAGTTTTAGTTATTAAAAAATACTGGGCATGAAGTTTGTACTTTTGTGATGGAGAAGTGAGCTCCTAACACACCTATCCACACATAAGTAAAAGCGATAAATTTTTGATAAATACAAAAAGCAACTGGTTGAGGGCTTTAGATATTGAACAAAGAAGTGAGCTTCTATTTTTTTTTTTATTTATAAATTTTTATTTATTTATGATAGTCACACACAGAGAGAGAGAGAGAGAGAGGCAGAGACACAGGCAGAGGGAGAAGCAGGCTCCATGCACTGGGAGCCTGACATGGGATTTGATCCCGGGTCTCCAGGATCGTGCCCTGGGCCAAAGGCAGGCGCCAAACCGCTGCGCCACCCAGGGATCCCCAAGAAGTGAGCTTCTAGAGGGGAATTAAGATGTGGGGAAGAAATGACCAGCATATAGTAGATCCCATTTTAAGGGTAAGGTGCCTTACCCTTAGGGAAGATGCCATTTCAGCAGAGACAGACTAAAATGGTAACTGGTCAGAGGAACTAGGAGAAAGACTTGTGTAATATCAAGGGCTGCCCAAGAGTAAAGGGCAGGAAGGAGCGACTCAGGGGGAAATAAAGCATTAATATGATGTGCAAACTCAGTCTAACTTCCTAGTTGACCATTAGGTCACTAATGTGGAGAGCAAGGGATGGTGAAAAGAATGAAAGCAACTTACAAATGAGAATTAAACAAAACAAAAACAAAACAAAACAGGGAACATGTGAGTCACTATACACTGCAGATGTGACAGTTTACTTGAGCTTATCAAGTAAATTGCCTGCTAAAATAAAAAAAAAAATATAAGCAATTTTTGGGGGAAATAAAGAACACAATCCAGAGCCTATACAACATAACACTCATAATACCCAAGATACAATCCAAATGACTAGATACAAAAAGACCAAGAAAGTAATCCAATTCCAAGGCAAAAAGATAATCAACAAATGACAAATTGGATGGCTCAGAGGCTAGAATTATCAGATGAAGATGGTAAGTAGCTTTTATAATTATGTTTTGTAAAGTAAGTGAAAATATATTCATAATGAATTGAAACAAAATCTCAGCAAGGATACACACAACATAAAAAAATAAGAGGAAATGTTAGAACTGAAATAAACATCTCCAATAAAATCACTAAATAAGCATAATAGTAGAATGAAGAAGACAGTGAAAAAGGCCATGGCACCTGAAAACCTATCAATAGATTTCATTAAATCAGAAGATGAGAGAAAAAAATATAAAACAAGCAAAAAATTGAACTGAGCCTGAGAAACAATCAGATAATGTGTACCGTTAAGTGTCACTCACAGGATATAGAAAAAAAAAAAAAAAAAAAAAAAGAAGAAGATCAAAGTAAGCCCAAAGTAAATAGAAGAAAACACATATTAATGTTTAAAGCAAAAGCAACAAAAAGAAAAGATGCACACAATAGAGAAAATTAGTGATGCCAAAACTTGTTCAATGAAAATATTAAGATCCAAATATTCAACCAAAAACAGAGGTGACAAATTACCAGTATCAGAAATAAAAGGTCCTCCAGACATTTAAAGAATAATAAAATAATATTACAAACATGCCAAAAAATCAACATTTTAGATGTAATGAAAAATTCCTTGAAAGATAACTGTGAAAGATCATTCAAAGAGAAATAGATAACCTGGATAGCCCTATATTTATTATACAAATCGAACACATAAATTTAAATAGTTAAGCATCTTATGCAAGGAAAATTATAGGTTCACATAACTCCATGGGTAAATTCTGCCAAAAATTTAAGTAATAAGTGAAATAATTCTACACAAACTTGTGCATAAAAGAGAACATTTCTCAACGTATTTTGTGACTTCAACTATACCTAGATAGCAAAAACAAAGATATAACAATAAACAAATAACAACACATATACAAACTAATGGTGTACATAAACATATATATATATATACACACACACACACACACACACACACTTAACAAATTATTAACATATCAATTCTGGGGATATTCTCAAGAATGCAAAATTGATCTAATATTTAAAAATTAATCATTTGTAATTAATTATAATCCGTCATGTTTATAAAATAAAGGATAATATCCATACGATCTTTTTGACAGAGAAAAAGCATTTGACAAAATTTAACATCATGATGAAAACTTTCTTCTACAAATAGAAGAAAACGTTCCATCTGATAAACAGAATCTGTGAAAAATATTTATACAGCCCAAATCATATTTAATGATGAAATGTTAAACACTTTACTACTAAGATCAAACACAAGGAATGGATGTTTACTTTTACAATTTCTGTTCATTGCTATATTAGAAAATCTTGTCATTTTAATAAGGAAAGGAAAAAAAATCATATAAAAGGAAGTACGATTGCCTTTATTTTCAGATTATGTGATTATCGACATAAAAAATCCGTAGAGATATTCAACAATTTTTATCATTGGTAATCTTAGCAAACTTGGCTATTAGGTTAATATTAAAAATCTATTTTTATATAGTAGGAAGATCAAATTCAAAAAAAATAATTATGCTGAAAAGCACACAAAAGTAATATATTTAGAAATTAATTTAACAAAAGACGTGCAAAACTTGTACTCTGAAATCAAGAGAAAATTGCTGAAACGTTAAAAAAGTAAAAAAACTAAATAAATAGATATGCCATGTTCAGAGGCTAGAAAATTCAATACTCTTAGGCTGTCAACTCCCACAAATTGATTTATAAATTTACAGCAAACGAAATAAAAATTCCTGCAGATTTTTTGTTTTTTAGATTTTGAGATGTGATTCTAAAATCTTATAAAAATGTAAATTAACTAGAATAGCTGAAATGATTTAAAAATATTTATCTATTCATGAGAGACACAACACACACACAAAGGCAGAGACACAGGCAGAGGAAGCAGGCTCCATGTAGGGAGCCCGCCATGGGACTCCATCCTGGGACTCCAGGGTCACACTCTGAGCCAAAGGCAGGAGCTAAATCGCTAAGCCACTCAGACATCCCAACTGAAATGATTTTTTTAAAATAAAGTTGGAAGACTAATATTATTGATTCCAGTATTTATCATAAAGCTATAGTAATTGAACCAGTGAATTGAAAAAAAAAATCCCTAAGCCTCACTGAGATGTGACTGACAAAATCTATATAAATATATAGGTTGTACAACATGATTTTTTGAAGGTATACAATGTGATGAAATGATTAACACAATCAAGTTAATTAACACATGCCACCACTTCACATAGTTACCACTTTTTTGTGTGTGAGTACACTTAAAATCCATTCTTTTAGAAAATTTAAAGTATACAATATAGTATTATTTACTATATTCACTATGCTTTACACTAAATCTGTAGAATTTACTCATCTTATTACTGAATTTGTACACATTGACCAACATCTCAGTCCCCCACCCACTGCTCCAAACCCTGGCAACTATCATTCAACGCTCTGACTCTATGAATTCAAATCTTTTAGATTCCACATATTATTGTGATCATACAGTATTGTGTTTCTGTATCTGGCTTATTTTACTTATTATAATGTCCTTTGGGTTCACTTATGTCATTTCAAAAGGCATTGTTTCCTTTATTTCTCAATGGGCGAATAATATTTCTTTATATATGTGTACCACATTTTTTATCCATTCATCTGTGAAATATGCTGTTGCCGTATCTTGACTACTGTAAATAATACTGCAATGAACATGGGAGTCCAGATATTCCTTTGAGATACTGATTTTGTTTCCTTTGGTTATGTAACCAGAAGGAGGATTTCTGGATCATATGGTAGTTCCATTTTTAATTTTTTGAGGAACTCCCATACTGTTGTCCATAATGACCATACCAATTGCATTCACCAACAATGTGCAAGGGTTCCATTTTCTCTACACCCTCACCAAAACTTGATATATCTTGTCTTTTTTTATAACAGCCATCCTAACAATGTGAGTGATATCTCATTATGGATTCACTTTGTATTTCCCTAATGATGAGTGATGTTGAATGCCTTTTCATGAACCTGTTGTCCACTTCTATGTCTTTATTGGGAAAATGTCTGTATAAGCATAGACAAATAGATCAAGGGACAGAATGAAGAGTTCAGAAAAAGACATATGATTAAGTGATCCAGGTACCAAAATAATTCAATAAAATTGTTTTTCATGGTGCTGTATAGCTATATAGAAAACAAAATGGTCATTTATCCCTATCCCACACCATACATAAAAATTAACTGCACCATAGACCAATTTAAAAAGCTAAATTCAAAATTTTAAAAGCTAAAATTATAAATCCTTTAAAAAATTTTAAAGTAAACAATTATAACTTCAGGGTGAATAATAATTTTGATAAAGTGTACAAAAATATCAAACTATAAAGAAAAACAAGATACAGAAATTGATCAAAATTACTATTTTTAAGATTTTTTTATTTATTTGAGACAGAGAGAGAGAGCATGAACAGTGGGGAGGAGCAGAGGGAGGAGAAGCAGACTTCCTGCTGAGCAGAGAGCCTGCTATAGAGCTCTATCCCAGGACCCTGAGATCATGAACCGAGCCAAAGGCAGATGTTTAATCAACTAAGCCACCCAGGAACCCCTATCAAAATTATTTGTTTTTAATTTTTAAATAATATTACCAAAAAGGCAGAAAGTTAGGCCATACAATGGGAGAGAATCTTTGTAAAACATTTATCTGGAAAGGGCTAATATAAGAAAAGAACTCTTAAAATGCAATAATAGAAATAAAACATAATAAAGCCTGGACAAAAAATATTTGAGGAGATATCTCACAAAAGAAGATATGTAGATGACCAATAACTATAGGAAAAGATATTCAACATCATAGGTCATAAGGAAAATGCAAGTTCAAAGTACACTGTGGTACCAATGCAAATCCATTTAAAAAACTAAAATTAAAAAGACTGATAAATCCAAATGGTGGCAAGGATTTGAAGAAACTAGAATATATATAAACTGCTTTTATAAATGTAAATTGTACCACAGCTTCGGAAAACTAGTAGCTTTTCCTCTGTTTTTAAGTAGGTTCCAAGCCCAGCACGGTGCCCAAAGCGGGGCTTGAACTCACAACCCTGAGATCAAGACCTGAGGTGAGATTAAGAGTCAGATGCTCAACTGACTGAGCCACCTAGGTGCCCCTAGTAGTTTTTTTTTTTTTTTTTAGTTAAAAACCTATCAATGAAAAAAAAAAACTATCAATGAATGAATTGATAAACTCCTACATACACAGACACATACAATGGAATGTAATTCAACCATAAAAAAATGAAATATTGACTTTAGTGATGACATAAATGGAATTCAGGGGGATTATGCTAAGTGAAATAAGTCAGACAGTAAAAGACAAATACCCTGTGATCTTTCTTATACGTGGAAAAATAAAACAAAAACAAGCTCAAAGATACAGATTGGTGGTTGCCAGAGGTGGGGTGGAAGGTGAGAGGAATAAGTAAAAGGGGTCAAAAGGTAAAAAGATATTAAAAAAAAAAGAAAGAAAAATCTTGTTCGCTTATCAAGTCTTTTTGTCAAGTCTAATACTTAGTTTCTTTTATAAGAGCATCAGTAATAATACTGAGAGCTCTCAGTATTATTTATATAAATTAAATTTATATAAATATTATAAATATGTATAATATTTATGGAATATTTACTATGAGCCCAACACTGTGCTAGGCATTACACATGGATTATCTTATTTGATCCTCACGTGAACACAAAGGGACAGTTGCTGGCTAACAGACACATGAAAAGATGCTCAATATTACTGATCATCAGGGAAATATAAATCAAAACTACAATGAGCTGTCACCTCACAACTGCCCGAATGGCTAAAATCAACAACACAAGAAACAACAAGGATTTGGAGAAAGGGTAAACCCTCTTGCACTGTTGGTGGAAATGCAAATGGTGCAGCCACTGTGGAAAAACAGTACGGAATTTCCTCGAAAAGTTAAAAACAGAACTACTCTCTGATTCAGCAATTGCTGAAAGCCTGAGTAGGTCACTGAACAGAATATATTAGCATCCAGGTTATCAGTGTCGTTTTAATTACAGTTAAACAGAACTGCCATTATATTTACTAGGGTGCCAGCGACTGAGAAAATATAAGATCTAACATTTTGTGATACTGCCAACCTCTTTTGGTAGGTAAGATTAGGGGATCGGGGGAGCTGCTTTTGCTTTGTGTGCTGTTTATCTTAACTGACCTCAGTCATAAATGATACGGGGAGGAGCATCACTCTAATCTGAGGCTTTGCAATATACTACTGCTCCCCCAGCTATTCAAGGTAAATGACAATGAGAGAGACTCATCAAGAAAAAGAAGAGAATTAATTTTGTGCACAGTGAAAAGTGTGCAACATTCTCATGCTTTACAGGATACATTCTGATTTGTTGAATAGATGAACATATGCAGGTAGAGACACTTGCATGCATGTCTGTGGAGTAAAAAAATATTTGGCAGAAATAATTAGGATACTGGAAAAATTCTGGCAAAGATGAATGGAACTCTTAGGATATTACTTATACTGTAGAATCTAAAGTGTCAACATTGGTTTGGTTAAACATTTTTTCCTGAGCTTCCGCTACCCTATAATTCCCTGCGCATGTATTTTTTATAAATGTTTTCTTAAAACATAGACTGTCAACCCAGTTAGATTTTGGTTAGACTTGGGATGCCTGGATGGTTCAGTGGTTGAGCATCTGCCTTCAGCACAGGGTGTGATCCCAGAATAGGATTGAGTCCCACATCGGGCTCCTTGTGAGGAGCTCCCTTCTCCCTCTGCCTCTCTCTCTCTCTGTCTCATGAATAAATAATCTTAAAAAAAAAAGATTTTGGTTAGATTTCACTTTGTTATCTTTGTTTGAAGTTTCAGCATTTAGAATATGGGTAGTGAATCTAGAATTCATATTTGCTTCCTCTTCCAGATTTTAATTGCTTATAAATTATACAATTTTTATTAAAGCTATTTCTGTTACTGAAGTTATTGACAGATAGTAAAAAGGGCTCTGAAAAGAGTTCGGCAAATGATTTCAAAAGCTTTCCCTGTGGCTTGACCTTAGACTTTAGCCAATATTTAAGCTGTGGTTGTCTAACTTCCTTCACATTAAGTGAACAATTTTAGAGCTACGGTCATCTCATTTATTCCACAAACACCATGGAAGTCTCTGAATCATGTGCCACTAAAATAAAAATGTATAATAATATTTGATTTCTATAAAACAATCTAATAGAGTAATCTATCAAAAGAGAAGCCACAGTTCATTTAGCACGTCATGGTTTTAAAGACTTAAGGTGGGAGCTCTCTAGTTATCAAATGCTTTATTTGTGAGTTCTCAAAAACCTATCATTTAAAGAACTCTTCATAGAAGTTGCCTACAATATAGGAAATATAACATGAATATTAGTTGGTCAAATGAATGAATGCCTAAATTGGGGATGTCATTTTAAAAACTCTCTAATACTTCATATCCAACTTCTCAGGCTCTTTCTCACCTCACCCATTTAATATACATTAATTTATTTTATTTAATAATCAGATCTACAATTTTATCTGAGTCTTTTTCCAGTCTGAGTTTCTTTTTGGTCTGTACATATTTGAGAATGTCATATTTTTAGTTGCCCTAACTATAATTGTATAGAAGAATACTATTTAATCTTGAGTACATAAATCCCTGCTATGGTTCATGGAATTCATTCTTCTCTATTCATTCATTTATACAACAAATACATAGAGTTTCTGAAATACACTTCCCTCTAGCCAACCCCTAATTTCTTAAAAATGAAAATAAACACTAGAAGGAAAGATAGACTGTATCAGTGAATGATAAACATGGGTTTCAAATCAGTAAAGAAGATAAAGTTTTAATACATGATGTAGTAGCTCATATATTTGAATGACCAAACTAAAAGTTGAAAAAAACATAAACCAATTCTCATAGTACATACCACAGTAAATACAGAATGATCCAGAAATCTAAAATGAAGCCAAAATTATTCAAGTACCTTTTAAAAGTGGTTTATATTGTTTTATACATCTAGAAATAAGAAATTCCCTGGGTCTAAGATTCCAAAAGCATTAAGGGAAAAGATCAATAAAATTTATTATATAACTGTTTAAACTCTAATACATGACACAAACATATTTAACCAAAATATGACAAACTGGAACAAATATTTGTATCACAGAATAATAACTGTAACTTCTATCTCAGAAAATGTTTACAAATTATGTCACAGACAAAAATTTAATACACCTAATAGATAAAGGAGTTCAAAGAATTGAGGAGAATAAAATCAACAAACTGAAAAATAAATGGACACGAGATAAGAACAGAAAGTTTAGAGAAAGATTAGAGCTATCCTCTAAGCATATGAAAAGATGCTCAAGTTGCAATTAAAGCTACAGTAAGAAACATTTTTTTTTTTCCCAATGAGAGAACAATCAAAATTCTGTGTTGGGCATCTTGGTAAGCTTATGGGAAGATAGGCACTTTCCTCCATAACTGTTGGAAATGCAATGTGGAATGGAATTAGACATTTCTCAAATAAATTGTGTATGTGTTTATTTCTTGGCCGAGTAAACATATATTTCTGAATCTAAAAAACATGAAGCAAAATATGAGATAATACATAATTTATAGAGCCCTGCTCTAGAGTAGGCTAACAGAGCTTTTTGCAAAATGGAAGGGTTTTATTCTGCACTATGCTTTACAGTAGCCATAGTGACATGTGGCCACTGAGCGCTTGAAATGTGACTACTACAAGGGAGGCATTGACTTTTTTACATTTATTTACTTTAAATAGCCACATATGGATAGCATCTACTGTATTGCACAGCACAGGTAACCTGACATTTTCCAAAACAATGTTGCCATTTTGTTTCTTGAAATTATGTGTAGCCTGGTGATACTTGGCTCTCCCTACTACACTATAATCTTGGAGGGCGGAGATGACATTTGCTTTGTTCAGTGTTCTCATCCTAAGGCCTAGCACAAGATTTGGCAAAACATAGACATGTAATAGATATTTGCCAAATGAAATCTAGGAGGCCAATGATAAAAGCATTCAATGGTCACGCAGTCAGGGAAATGCTGAACAAATCCGGTTTTCTCAATGACTTTTATGTATTAATATGAACATTGTGAATTTTCAAAATGGGTTGTCAATTGCAACATTCCTAAAATATCAGCAGCCTTTGTATTTTGTGCTTGTTCCAGAATACTTATTAACACTTCACTGAACACAAATCCTTCATAACTGCAACTTGAGAAATGCTATTCTTGGTCTTATACTAGAGGAACAAAAGTAGTTCTTGCAACTTAGAGATTTTCTCATCAAGTTCCAGGCTCAAAGTCAAAACTTCATAATGGTAAACAGTGTGCGTGTATGTGTATGTGTGTGTGTGTGTGTGTGTGTGTGTGTGTGTTTGTATGTGGGATAGGCTCTATTAAAGTCAAAAATAGATTAAAAATACTTCGAGAAGAACTCTAATATGGTAAAAAATAATAGCATGTTTCAGAATTAAAGCAGTTTTGAAACCACTGACTTGGGAAACCTCATACATAAGGCTGTGGCAGGGGTCGGTTGCTGGAAAATAATTCAGTTATTCTTACGTTTGACAAAACTTCCACTTCATAGATTAATAGCAAAAATATTAGGAGACTAGCAAAGACCAATTATTATTTAGGTATTTTCTCTTTTTTTGCTTGGGGAAATTTTTCTCCTCAGATGCAAGAAGCATCTGCTAATGCTTATCATTCTCCATATTTCATTACTCTTCTTCTCTCTGCCGTATAGCTTAGACTGACCAGGTGAAATGTTGCATTCTCATCATTATGGAGTAGAAATATACAAAAATGAAGATTAAGGATGGCTGCAAATTCTGTGTCACTTTTTCATTGAAAGGCAATGCCTATACCTCTATACCTTGAATCTAAATAGGCCCTGTGACCACTTTGAGCAGTGGAATATAGTAGAAATGTTGCTACTAGCTTTGCTCCGCAGCCCTAATGCACTATCAGTTTCCTGTCTGTTGGGCCACTCTCTATGGAAGCCCTGAACCACCAAGTAAGAAACCCAGCTGCTATGAGACCAATGTTTTAGAGGCCATGTGGGGTGTCCCAGTAGTCCCAGATGAACTCAACCTCCCAGCCATCTACAATAAGGTACCATCCTCTTCTAAAGACTATCTCCTGCAAGACTCCAGGAGAAGCCTTCTCAAACTTTCCAATCCAGCACATTTGCAACTACTGTCAAGTAACCTCTGTTGATGTCCAATGGAAGGATAATTTCCTTCCTCAAATTCCTAACCCATAAAACTGTGATATATAATGCAATTCCATTGTTTTATGCTAGTAAATTTGGAGTTAGTTTTGTTATCAACAATTGGAATAGAATGAAATAATTCTGAGTGCAAATGATTCTAAAAGGGACAAGAAGGAATTAATTTCCTAGCAGTCCTGACAGCAGAGAGGGCTAAGAGGAAAATCACTTTGTTTGGAATGTGATGTGGAACATGTAAAACCTAATGCAAATATTCAGTGTTCTATTTCCCCATTCTTTGTTTGTTGGGCTTAAACCTCTCTTCTATTTAAGTTCAGTTACACAAGCTTTCTGAGACTCAGTTTCTTATTCATAAAAATAGAGATTACAGTGTCTGATAATCTCAGAAAACTTCAAGATAATAAATAACTTAATTACAAAGCAGAAAGAAGGAGAGAGAGAAATGTTAACAGCCTAATACACAGCAGTCACGGACCAGCTGAATTCCCCATCATAGACTGGTAACAGCAGGACAGACTTGGCATCAGGAGACTGAGTAATATTAATTATGAGATATTAGATAAACCATTGACATCTCTAAGGAGTTCTGTTACAATTTTAGAATGAGAAAGATTGGGACATTATCTGCTAATCTCACTGGGTAATTTTATTGGGATTCAAGTATGTCAATTGCTATTAACAGTTGATAAAATTGAAAAGTACAAGAAAATATGAAATATTAATTTTTACCATCAAAGATGATGAATCTATCATTTTCCTGGACCCAAACCTTTAGATCCATGTTTTAGCTTCAAGTCATTGTGATTTGTAGTGAGCACAACGGTAATTCCTATAGAAAATATACTTGTTCCTTAAATTCCACTTCCTCTTAGTCACTTTGGAAGTCAGCTTCTGGTTTCACAGTAACATTCAGGCACAATTCACTACCAAATGCCTATCCTCAAATAATCAGATGGCCTTGCTCAACTTTCTAGAAACTTCTAGCACTGCTGAGTAAAATTAATTCTAAGTAATGTGGTCATTTGTGGGTATCATTGGGAACTCTGTTCTTATCATATCTTCAGTTCTGTATAAGTCAGTGGTTTGTCAATTCTGTTTAGCAGAGCATTATTTTATATAACGGAGTTTAGTAGTATTTGCATCTCTAAGCAAGAAGATTGGTGGTGAAAAGATCAGATTGGAAATTAGGAACCTAGATGTGACTCAAGGACATTTTTGTTATATGACCTTAAGGAAATTACTAACTCCTTGAGCTTTAATTTCTTCATCTACAGAATGGTGATAATAAGCTCTGATTCACTGGCCCATTACTAAGTAAAATGACATAATGCATATAAGAGTATTAGGAGAATACTTAAGAGACCTGCAAAGGAAACACACTTTACTACTATGACTACTTATTATTTTTGAGTCAAATTTTTTCTGCAGCTGAGCTGAGCACAGTGATTACAGAGATAGGATGCATGAGCAATCCGCTTTTTTTTCTAAGGAGATCTAAGGCCCAGCACTTTAAAACATAAGCCTCAGTTATGGTCCTCATGTTTCTCTCGGGTGATTAAACGTATAGCAAATAAGAACTGAGGTTCTACAATCAATCGCCTGCATGCACATCTTTACCACTTCCCAGAAATTTGACTTTGATCAAGAGATTTTAACTTCTTTGGGTGTCATTTTCCTTATATGCACATGGATATTTGTTCAACAGAGGTTTGTGGAGGACTCCTCAGGGCTGGGTGGCAGGGAGAGAGAAATGAGGGGAGGAGTGACAGCATAAATGTAAAAACAGAGGAGGTAAATTGTTAATAGTCAGTGATTCTGGGTTAAGGATATACAGAGGCCGGTTTATTTCAATTTTCTCTCTGTAGGTCGGAAATTGTTTACAAATAACAATTTTTAAAAAGAAAAAGAAAAAAAAAGGGACAAATTCATATGCCATGTGTGGATGGAGCCTGAGACTGTGTCAGCAGCAGTGTGAGTATCTGGAAACTTCTGCTTTCACTTTGCTACATGATTGGAATCATTCATTAGAACCATAGAAAGACTCAGTAGGGTTGAGGAATGTTAACTAAGGCTTATTGCAGATTAAAAATGTTTTTTTTTTTTCTTAGCATTTCTCTCATAATATTTTTAAAAACCCGTCTGGTCTCAGAACTTCTAACATGAAACAGGTAGTCAATAAATGTTTGTGTTTTTCTTTTTCCCAAATAAATACACATGACTGATAGGAATCATTTGCTTTTGGGGGTCAATTATTATATCCACATGAATATGCTTTACTGTGGTGTTCCTCAAAGCCTGAGTTCTGGAAAGTTTGCATCAAAAGGAGGTGGCTACACTATATAGTGGCCAAGAGCATAGACTGTACAATAAAACAGACAATTCAAATCCCAGCCCTGCTGGTTATTAGCATGTCAGTGGGTAAATAACTCTACCTCCACTTGTCTCATAAGATACAGATAACAAAATGTAGTGTCTCATGATTTTAAAGAAGTTAACATTTATAAAATATTCATAACAGGGGCACCTGGGTGGCTCAGTAGGTTAAGTGTCTAACTCTTGATTTTGGCTCAGGTCATGACTTCAGTCAGGGTTATGAGGTTGGACTCTATGCTGGGCGTTGAGCCTGCTTAAGATGCTCTCTCTCCCTCTCCTTCTGCCTCTTCTCTTTCTCTTTCTCTATCTCTCCCTCTCTTTCTAAAAATAAATAAACAAATAAATAAAATACTCATAACAGCGTCTGGCATGTAATAAATACTTATGTAAGTGTTAGAAGAAACAAACATTACCTCAGGGAAGAACAGCTTGAGACAATGCTGGTTTCTGGGTCCCACTCATGACTAGACGAATGAGAATCTACTGAGCCTGTGGCATTTTAACAAGCTCTCCAGATAATTCTTAAAGACATTGGAGTTTGAAAGTCACTGCGTTGGTTATAAGGAGGCTTGATGAACAGATTCCACAGGGGCCGCTGATATAGTACAACTTTACTTTTTATGTCAGTGTCTTAGGTCTGAAAAAATCCCCAAATCCTTATGGGAGATTTCTCCCCAAATCAAATTAAATGGACCAATAAAGCACACTTCGGGAATGATTAGCATCTCAAATCACAGTTCTGAGTATGCATGTTTCTTGGACTTGTTTTTACCAGGTGGCTTCCCTTCTTTGATCTGTTTCCCAAGGATAAATGTGCTCACTATCCACATCTTTGCTTGTCTGATGACTAGATATAACCTTCTCACTAAATTACTCTGCAAAGTCTCTGTGCCTGGTTGGAAGGAAGCTTTTATAGGAAATGCCAATTAAACATGACAGTTTTCAGTGGTTTGTTTCTTCCCCAGAAGGGAATTTAGAATTGTAAAAAAAAAAAAAAAGTTGCTGCTTTCCATATTTATTTTGTCATTGGCATCATGTCTACAGTTAAACTAGATGTCCCAATGAAACGCAAAAAATGGGACCATAATTGACTCAGTTTTTCATGTTAAAAGTAGCAAAACCCCACAGAAGCCAAAGGCACTGGCTTCAGTGGCTATTTAATTAAAGGGAAGTGCTAGAGCTATACTCTCAGCTTTGTTGTCACCAAACCCAGTATCATTCTGACATACTGAGGGTTATGGAATGCGGAGGTAGGCACAATTCAGCCTATATTAATGATGATGATGATGATAATGATTAATGTCAGTGGTTAAAATTATATATTTTTAAATATTATGTCAATTATGAACTTCATCTATAAAAATAGTGAATGTCTATTTCAGGTCCCTTTTGAGGCTTAAGGGTCACGAAGTCACTGCCTCTCAGGGGAGAGAGTAAAAAAAAAACTATTAATAGCAAATGGGAACTAGACCAGTTGTCAGAATCTGGCAGAGTTATATTAATGAGCACAACTGTAAAGTGAAGATCTCTAAATTTTTATTGCTGGAGTGCTAGCCCTGCCTGACATCAGTCAGCATTCTAACATTTTTGCTTTCTTGGGAATGTGACTAACAAATTCTGCTTAAATTATCTCCAAAGGATGATGCCAGCCTTTTTCCAGACTCTAACATAGCACTGAGACATAGCTCAAGCAATAATCAGTATACTTTCAGTATGTTGTTATTATAGATGGAATTCTAGTTCCACTCTCCTTTTTGCCTTCTTTTCTGCCAATGACAACATGAAACAGTCATGCCTAACATGGGCCAGTTGTTTCCCATAAGACCCAAAGTTACCTGCAAAGCTTTCCAAATATAATTAAAAAAAAAACAAACATAATACTGTTAAATTTTGGTCTCATTAATAATTAAGTAATTTCTTTAAAGGTTCAAACCAAAAGCCTTATTGCTAAAATTTTAGATCCCTTGAGAAATATCCTCCTCAAGTGCTGAATTAAAAACAATGAATCTGTTTGATTGTTCTTATATAGTTCAAATGACTGTGATTCTGTCCCATGAACACTACAAGAATCTTCATCTACACATATTCACACATACATCAAGAGAGAAGGGATATAGATGGTGTCTGTGCATGTACAAGTATACATTTCACATTATAATTTTGGCAGGTCAATTTGAAAAATTTAAAGAATATAACTTTTTCCCTGACAATTCTAACCTGAGGAAATGTATCCATAGAGAGGATACATCAGAAGAATAAAAGAGATTGGAAAATGTGGCTAATTAAAGGCACATAATATCTTGCACCTGTATTTGTCCCACAAAAATAATGAAAGAAATATTTGTGGGTGCATAAGCTATGGTAAGTCTTTAACATCCTTATAAAACACATTTATTGCTAATTTTTTAATCTCGATAAAATTTAGAGATCTCTATAGCAACCCAGGTGCTGTATTACGTTCGTTGATCTGTGAATATATCAAGCTTTTTAAAGATTACAATATATAATACTGTAATTAGACAGCTTTGGTTTATTCAGACAATAGCTGGGGTTGAAATACATTCTATTTAAATTTAGTGGTAATGATTGTCAGGAGAAGAATGGCCCTTAACAATTTGGTTTGGAAAGGTGAAAATGATTTATATCCCCACTTGGGATATACACACATACATGCATATAGGCATGTGCATACAAAGATTTTGGAAAAAAATACACCATAACTGTTCGGGTGCTCTTTTTGGGTTTTGAGATTAGGAGTGATTGTTGTTTTCTTCTTTCTAAAGTTTTCTCCATTTTTTTACATCTTCCATAATAAAAACCGAGTTCTTCTAAAATGAAAAACAACAATAACAACAAACAACTCTACAGGTGTATTTTTTTTTTTTTTTTTACAGGTGGTTTTTAACAAAAGAGGGCTCAGCCTTCTTAGGCAGCGTCTTTGTGATTAAGGGAGGGCAAAGTGACACCATGTCAGTGCCTGTTTCCAGTGCACTGCTATTCCTAGCATATTTCTACACATTGTATATTGGATAAAACATTCTGGCAACATTCAAGGCGATGTAGGGACTGAAGGCTTTGAAAGTTTTTGCATTCCATTGACTCATATTTAATGTCTCAATGGATCTAATTATTTTCTTCCTTAGTGAGTTGAGTAAAAAGAACCAGGCTAAGAGTACAATGACATTGGAGCTAGTCTGGCTTCCTCAAACATTAAGTAGGTGTGTGAGTGTCAAGGGCAAGGGATTGACTCTGAACCTCAGCATCCTAATTCACTCTGTGGGTGACACCCACCAACCCCCCCCCCCCCTCAGCTGGCGGGACTCAGCAAGTCACAAAGGACACGTGAAATGCTTCAATAACAGCAAAGAATGATACAAGGCAGTGTGTGAGATGAAGGAAATTTTTGTCCTGTTATTTTATGTTTATCTGTTTACTGAAGTTATTTAAAGCCTTTGGTCATGGAGAAAAGCACTGTATCCACATCTGTATTTTGGTTAATAAGTATTTTTAAAAGAAAAGCATTTCTAAATCTGTGCTTTTAACAAAAGAACTTTATGTTCAGACCTTTTTCTCCTTCAATACTTTTCTGTTAGGAGATTAGAATAATGACACTGCAACATTAACTCAGGGACAGATATTCGTCATGTATTTGAAGATGACAAAGCAAAATGGCAGATGGAGAAGTGATATCTTTAGGAGGAAATCCCTATATTAGATTCTGAAGTTCAATTGAAAGGTCAGCAGGGAGGGAGAATTGTAGGCAGATTCTATGTGTCATCTGAAGTATAGATTCAATTTGAAATAGCAGAATATTTGATACCAGAAGCTCCAATCAAATATTTTACTCTTGAAATACATGTAACATGTCTAATGCAGTAAAGAATGACTTTTTACAAGTTTAACATTGAAACTGTTGGGCCAGTTTACTTAAATGTAGATTTAGGATTTTCCTCCTTTATTCTATTTTGACTATTCTGAGTTCATGGGAATATTTTAAGGGCTTCTGCTTATTTTGGCTCTGCAGATATAGTCTTAGAGCTTCATTTATTGCTCAGTTTCTATCAACTAACCAATGATGAATGTGGCTTGCATAAAATAAGAAAACAGCAGGCATGAAAGACAAGAGTTTTCCAGTTGTCGTGATTTCTCTGCAGGCAAAAAGACACTTTAGAAAGTAACACTTCAATGTCAGAAGAAATATATTAAATAAAATTTTCTCCTCAGACGATTGACTTCAGTCTATTTCCCATGCATCATTGTAATTTCAACTTCTATAAGCCTGATTTATTTATTTTTTATAAGCCTGATTTAAACATAATTTGGTGATATGAAAATTTGTTTTCTGGGCAGCCCGGGTGGCTCAGCGGTTTAGTGCCGCCTTTGTCCCAAGGCGTGATTCTGGAGACCCGGGATCGAGTCCCACGTCAGGCTCCCTACATGGAGCCTGCTTCTCCCTCTGCCTCTCTCTGCCTCTGTCTCTCTCTCTCTCTCATTATGTGTGTCTCTATGAATAAATAAATGTTAAAAGTCTTAAAAAATTTTTATTTTCTGATTATTTGAAGTTATTTTATTTTGAATAATTAGTGATCACACATGGTACATTATTATCTTATTTAAATTAATATTGGTTCCTATTTGTAATTCATGGTAATCATAATCATAAATAGAGTTGAGATCATGAGCCAATGTCAATTAAATTACTTAGGTTTTCCCTGATTTCTGACTCAGATGACTTCACAGTGCATCCTGCCTGAGCAGGTTTCTATATAGTCTGTAGTCTGCATATAGGGGTGGCTATGAATGTATATTAATAGTGGTCCATGCCAGATATAATTACTTCTGTTAAGTAATTTCATCAGGTTTTAGTGTAGTTCCCTACTGATCACTTACTCTTGGATCATGTAACTGTTGTGCCAAATAAACCAAAAAAATATCCTATGAATCATATGGACATGATATAAGTATATTTTAAACTAAATCAATGCAATCTCCTATTAATAAACTCTGTATTAATACTTCTCCCTCTCAAAGGATAATTAATATTTGGATATATCTCATTAAGTATAAATTAATTTTCAAAACCACTAACACTACAGAGTTGAAATTATTTAATATATGAACTATAGCATACTATTGCCCTTTTAATTAAAATCAGATACCTCATTACTGTCAGGCAAACATTTGCCATTTTAAAGCTTAGGGTACTATATTATATTTCTTCAAAATCAATGAAATACATTCATCCTATTAAACAAATAGATTAGTGGTTTTGAGTTCAGGCTCTGAAAGCCGACTACCTAGGTCCAAAACCTGGTTCTATCAATTAGTAGCCATTTGAATTTATTTACTTCATATCTCTTAACATTGTTTCTCTTTTGTTATTTATAAACTAAAGGTTAGTGAAAGAACATGCCTCATATAGTTATTGCAAAGGACAAGCAATATAGTACAAAAAGAAGACTTAGAATATTACTTGAACACAGCTACCCAAGGAAGAATCTTTGTTTATGGTATGGACAGTAGAAAGAAATTAAGGAAGACTGCTAATACCCATATGGAAGTAATATGCTAAGGAAAAAGAAACACAGATTAAGAAAGGATTAGAATGCCACAAAAGGATTAATGGGATTTCATTAGCCAATGTGGCCAGTGCAGAGTCAATTTATTCTGGTAATGCTTACTCTAGGTGACAAGGGAATGTTGCTAATAAATAGATACCACAATGGAACAAATAGAATAATGGTGTCTCACACATATTCTTCAGAAACAATATATAACAACAAGGAAAAAACAAAACTTGTGTATAATTAAAAGATTAAAAAAATACCTCTCTGAAGAAAGAAGAGGAAGGGAGGAGGAAAAGGAGGAGAATAAAGAAAAAAGACCAAATCCTGGTGAACTATCCCATGTTTTTACAGCAAACCTCTGTCAGGAGTAAAGATGGCAAGAGAGAAAATGAGTGCCAGTAGCAGGTATAAAATTAGCTAACAATTGCTGACAAAGAGAGACAGGAAAGAAAAAAAAAAAAGAGAGTTTCTTCTTAGTGTACAAAGATCAAAAAAGAGTCATGGCAGCTTGAGAATACTTCTACAGGAAAGGACATGCCATTTGAAATTGCAATGTAGAAGCAATACTTCTGGGAAAGAAGAAGATAATGAGGAAAGGAGAGATACTTTTAGAAATTAGTTATGAAGTAAAAAATAAGCAAATGGGGAATTTAGGGTCCTACTGTGAAAAAGAAAAGCAACAATTAGAGGTTACATATAATCCCTCTCTTTCTCAAAATCAGAAACAAAAATAAAACAAAAGTAAAGAAATATGAGAGTACCACTGAATATGGAGTCTTATATAAAACCAAAAATTTTCCAAATGACTACATGCAAACTATAGATATCTACACAACAAAATTATAATATAGCAGAAAATAAGAATAAAGGCATTTAAGCAGATGAAATCCCACTTCCTCATATGAAACTGCAAAATTAACCACACACACACACAAACCTAAAACTCCACATTTCAAAATGATTTGAACAATTGACAATGTGAAAAAAGCACCATAACAGAGAAATTGAAACATAAAACAATAATCAGACAATAAAAGGAAGAAATGTTTAGGAAGAAAGGTAGCTGATTAATCTAGAAATAAGTGGAAGAAGAATACAAAAATCATCTTCAGATCAGTATATTAATTTTTAAGAAATGTCAATGGAGAAAAGAGTCAGATGAAAATCCAGTAAGGGATTGAAGGAAAGGAGAAAATATGTCAACAAAATGAAATTGAGATAAAAAGATCAAGAGAATATAGCAGAAAAGGAAATCAGGCAAAATAATCTGGAATACTACTATTTAAAACTGAAATCCAAGACAACATTTTAGAAAATAGATCTGCATTTGCATACTAAAAGGGGGCACTGTATATCTGGAAAAACTGATTGAGAATGAGCAATTGCAAGACATATGCAAGTAAATGTACGGGACTTCGTTGATAAAGAAAATATCCTTGATGACCTCAAGGGTTTTTAGATCATATAGTTTATAAGAGCAAAGGAGTTAACCCAGAGATCATATTTCTCCAAAAGGTGTAAAGTAAGGTAATGGTGGAGGAAAATTAAAAAACAAAACAAAACCTCTTCGAACAAAATATATATTAAACATGAAATTCGTATAATATAGTAAAGAGGACATCTCACATAACCAGTGGAAGACAGACTTTTTAATAGTTTAAAACAACTGTGCAGTCATTTGTCAAAAAAGATCAGGATAGACCCATATCTCATATTTGAATATAAATTTCAAATGGATAGAGGTCTAAATGTAAAAAATAAAACCCTGTTGTAAGACATGTGTGAATTCTGCTATAACCTGTAACATGTTTGTTCTATTTATATGGGAAGGTTTTGAAACTAAGGTTCAAAATCCAAATATAATAAAAGAAAACTTGGATAAATGTGACATAAAAAATAATTGCCATAAATACATTCAAAAGACAACTGAAAAACTGAGTGCAAATATTTGTGCACTATATTACAGATAGAGGTTTAATATCATATAATAATCTTATCCATTGATTTGGTTTTGAACGATGACCAACTACATGATAGAAAAATAAGCAAACGACAATATCAGCTCACAAGAAAGATCCAAAATGTCATTTAAACATAAGTGCCCAGACTCACCTTGAGGTTGAGAAATGCATATGTAAACACACTAAAATATCATTTCTTACCATTCATACTGGCAAAAAAACAATATGACAACATATTCTATGGATGAAGTTCAAGTGGAACAGGCACCCTCAACATTGTAATTGTGAATGCAAATTGATACAAGGTGATACAAATTTTGTGGGGGAGAATTTAGTAACATCTAATCAATAAAACTCCACATGTCTTAAAAAGTCAACCTCTAGAAATTCTCCTTGAAGCATTGTTTGTAATTGCTAAAAACTGAAATCAAGTCAAATGCCTATGCAAAAATTGAAAACAAGCCAAACACCACTGCATGAGATGAGTTTCGTAAACTTGCATAAATCCACACTAAGAAATTATAAAACAAATGAGAAACTCTTTAAGAAGTAATCTGGGGTGATATCTAAAATATCAGTGTTAGTGAAAAAAAGCAAATTATGAAAGGGTATCCAAGGTATGCCATGTTTCATGTGAGAGCAGAGGCTATAATACGCCTCTATCTATGCATTTTTGAAAAAAAGAAATGCTGGAAAGTTAAAGCAGCAGCTAATGAAGTTGATTATTAGATGCTAATGAGGAAGCTAATGAAGTCTATGGGATGAGTGAAAACTGGAAGGAAGAATGGGGAAAGGAATTGGGTGAGAAGGAGTAGGGCAGTGAGAATTCCTGGGGTTTATCTTTTTGTGTAATTTTGTTTCTTTCTCTTTTCATATAATTTTAACTTTCAGAATTAACGTTGGATATGCAACATGTGATTCCTCTAACTTTCTCAAGGTTCCTTTAGTTATTCAGGGTCATTTATGGTACCACATAAAAATTTTATTATAGTTTTTTTCTATTTCTGTGAAAAATAACATTGAAACTTTGATAGGGATTGCACTGTTTTTGTAGATTATTAGTCTGAGTACTTTCAGAAATATTCCTTCTTCCAATCCAAGGATGTAGGATATCTTTACATTTATTTCTGTCTTCAATTTCTTTCATCAGTGCCTTATAGTTTTCAGTGTATGGGTCTTTCAACTCTTTTGGTTAAAGTTATTCCTAAGTATTTACTTTTTGATATTATTGAAAATAGATTTATTTTCTTAGAGTCTCTTTTAGATAGCTCAATCTTAATGTACAAAAGCACAATTGATATTTGTATGTTGATTTTGTATCCTGTGACTTTATTGAATTCATTTATTAGTTCTAAAAGTGTTTTTTTTTTGTTAGAGTTTTTAGGGTTTTCTATAGTGCCATCTGCAAATAAAAACATTTTTACTTCTTCTGATTTGATGCCTTTTATTTCTTTTTCTTGCCTAATTGTTCTGGCCAGGATCCTAGTCCTATGTTGAAGACAAATGGGAAGAGTGGGCATCCTTGACTTATTCTTGACCTTAGGGGAAGAATTTTAACTTCTTACTATTGAATATGAGTTAGTTGTAAGTCTACCTTTATGGTCTTTGTTATATTGTTGTATATTCCTTCTATACCTAATTTGTTGAGAATTTTTATCATGAAAGAAGTGCAATTGCAAGAAGTCAGGGTTAAGGCAAGAGAGAAGATTCTGGGTGAGACAGTGGTTCAATCTGCAATCTCTGTAAAGGTGAAAGGCAGGATTCTTGAGGCAAAACATTTTATGATACATAATTCTATGATTGGTTTATACAAAGACAAAAATGGAAGCTGGTTTGGTAATCTGTTTTAAAAGCTGCTTCAACTTCTTTCCTGCTGCTATCCAAACACCTCTCATTAATTTTCTCATTATAAGTGACAATTGAAAAAACACTGATACTCTTCCAACAGAATTTTATTACACCAAGCAATCTCTCTCTCTCTCTCTCTCTCTCTCTCACACACACACTTCATTTGGTTAAATTTCAATGTTTACTGTAATGCAATTTATTGTTTGTGTAATTTCTTGAGTACTGCCAAGTTGCAGTTGTAAAACTACTAATTTTCTTTGTTGATTTAGCAAAGTGGAAACAGAATGTTCATCGCAGTCAGAAAAAAACAAATTTTTGAATCTTGACTTTAGCACTACTCTGTAACCTTGGGAAAGTGTGGGAAACACAGTATGTTATCATGTCATCTGAAAATAGCATAAACAGTTTTATATCATAAGGCTGGGCAAACTCTACATTTTATAACTTTAAAATAGTGTATAAAGTAGTAAACAGAAAGCTATTCTATCAATTTTGACCCATTCAGACAGTGAAAGCAGCTCTAACATGAATATGTTTCACGTTGGAGGAGAAAACATTAGGTATTAGCATTTTGGCTAAATTAATTTAATCAGAATGACCTTGTAGGAATGGATATGGTACATACTGTATTTCACATTGGTTAAAACAACAACATGAGTGTGTAATGTAAAGAATGAATGCATGGAAGTGAGCACTATTTAACCTCTTTTGTAAGAGCAGAAGGATTTGAACAGTGCTTTTATTTTGGTACACAATTCTGATGTTGGTGTTACTCTTGATCAAGACACATTTGTAAATGTAATGGCACCTCTTTTCACACCTTCTAGACAATTATTTTCTCTTATTTTTCCTAGATCCATATAAATGGTATAAAGAATGTCTATTAAGAAATGTTTGCTCATCTTTTACACAGCTGACTTAAGGGTATAAAAAAAGAAATAACCTATGAGTTAACTTTAGGTTATACTCTTAATACTTAGATAAACGGTTCCCATTTCAAAGATATAAAAGATTCTGCTGATTCTCAAGTGACCACTCAAGAGTCTGTGCATGTTAATGATCACAACTTGGAAATGCATACAGAAAGAAATATAGACCTTGGGAATAGATCAATAGATGTGAAGAAACTGGAAGCTGCAGAGAAATTTCTGCCAGGATCTATAACTCTCTATCATGCAAAACACACACACACACACACACACACACACACACACACACACAAACTAAAACAAACAAAACAACAAAAACCATATTTCATCAGCTCAGGTTAGCATTTCCACTATTTCCTTACATGCTAATAAGTTAGAAGGTAGAAAAGGTCAAGGGTGAGTGGGTGGGTTAGGGGACTTTTTTTTTAGAAAAGAACAATGAACTTAATAATGTGTTACAAATTCCTAGGGACTAGTACATGGCACAGGAAGCAATAGCTTGAGAAGACTCATTTATGCCTCTGACTTTAGATTGGGAATTAATTCCCACACCAATATCCATATCAAAAATCTGGATACCAAAGAGAAACAAGAGTGAGATGCTGATATTAGACTACAGTCACCTCCTCCTATGTTTCAGAGGTGGGGAAAGCATCCAACAGCAATTGAAGAGTAAGACTTGCCTCTCTATTAGAAGGGGATGCTTCTGAAAGAACATCAATAAAAAGCTCAATCTAATATGTAGTGAGTGATTTATATGGTAAAATAGAATTTGTACAAAAGACAAGACTATAATACAAACCAAAGAAATTATTTTTTAAAAAGATGATTTTATACAAAAGGAAAGGCCTCTATTTTGTTTGGTGATATATTTTATGAAAATGGTTTAATATAAATAAAACCTCCCTGCAAAACAACACACGGCATACTAGTCCCCTTGTATAAGAGACATATGTGCATGAGTGTGTACATGTTTATGAAAAATGTTTCTAGATTAATGCATGAAGAGCCACTAACAATAGAGACCTCTAAGGTATATTATGTTAAGTTCTTCAGATATCAAGGTTGGTTTGTGAACATAACATAAGCTAGAGATGCTCTGACCAATGCATGTAACAACTGAAGGTTGGGAACGAATGCATTTAATATATTTATTTCATCTCCTCATTATATAGTAGGTGTGCAAATTGCTTTGGTCAAGAACAAATATTTGTTTTCACTATACTTGTAAACCCAGGGAAGAGCATCTCCAGTGGTGTCCTTCTTAAAATGATAGATGGTTGTCTTCATGGGGAGAGAATGATAATGAGACTGAAAGCAGAAACTTGATTCTCTTCTCCCTATTGGCTTTTCTCATAGTAAACTTGCATGAGGACACATATGTGATTATGCCCTATTTTCCTACACATGATAAAATTTCAGCAATTATAACCAATTTTAACTCCCCAAGTGTTGTCAAACCATCGTGTCAAAATTCTGGGTAGATAACATAGTAGCTCTGGGAGAAGGACACTTGAGTAAGTACTTATATTAAACCAAGATCAATGGGGCACTTGGGTGGCTCAGTGGTTGAGCATCTGCCTTTGGCTCAGGGCATGATCTCAGGTTCCTGGGATCAAGCTCCACATTGGGCTTCCCAAAGGGATCCCGCTTCTTCCTCTGCCTATATCTCTGTCTCTGTCTCTGTCTCTCTCTCTGTGTCTCTCATGAATAAACTCTTAAAAAAATAAAGTAAGCCAAGATCAAGTTTTTTTTCAGTGAATATGCTCATGGGGCTGGAGAAAGCTGTTAATTTGTCTCGTGGGGTGGGGAGGGAGAGGGAGGTATCAGCGCTAAGAAGCTAATCTGGATCTGGTCTTCTCCATTACTCACTCCACCTGAAACATTGAATAATTCAGTCTGCATTGGCTTATTTTTTAATTTTTTTTTGCAGTGGCTTATTTAGCAAGTTGCTTGACTAGTACAATAAAGATAATCTAAGGCAAATTGAACCTCAGCATAATTTTGGGACCCAGAGAGCATCAGAGCATCATAAGAGCATCTTCCCAGCAGAGTCATGAATCCAAATCATGTGCTTATGGGGTGGTCTGTATAAAGGAATCAGCATAGATTATTCTGCTATAAAGATCATAGCACAGATAAAGTTAAATATGTCATTTGTTTAGTAAATACTATCTTCAATTCCCTCAATAATTCATTGATCAATGTCCTAATCCAATTAGGAACCCTTTTTTTCTTCCCAGAGGAAGCCCATACAAGTGTATTATACTCAATAGTCAGAATATTTTATGCTAATTTAATATAGCCTTTTATTTATCCAAAGTTAAAATGAGAGTCATCTGTTTCTTGAAGAAGAACTATAAATGTGTGCAATGACAGATATGAAAGTTTATTAATGTATGTTAATATACTTATTATTCCTGAAAATAGTGATAATTCCCACTCACAAATACAATTTATATTGGCTTCATATTTTGTAGAAGACCAAGAATAATAGCTATGGTGTTTTTCCTCATAGCTATTTGCTGTATTTGAATATAAAGATTCATGGTAATGTTATTGTGTAATTTCATAATTTAAACCAAGTTTATCAGGCCTATGATATCTACAGGATATACTTTGAAAGTCAAATGACTATAGCCTTGCATATAAAGTTATAATATCTGGATAGTACATGAATAATGCAGGAGTGTACACTAAAATGTTCACATTAAATTTATCTGAATTGCTTTTGGCATAGTGAATTCCCTTTAAATCCATTCATTTCTTAGGCCAAGACAACACCACCAATATGCAGGTTCTGGTCTGAATCTTCTATTTTCTTTATCTTCTTTTCATTCATCACAGCTGGATCAACCTAGTTTCAAATTTCATGGCTCCAAATCTAGGAATTTACATGGTAGGTAAATTTTTGCATAAATTGTATAATGTCATCTTGCCTAAAATCAAAGGAAGAAGAACGCTTTAAAATATAGAGGTCATGGAAAATTTTAGCCTCCCCTGCCTTTTCTCTCTGGTTAATCCATTCTTTTGCACTATCCCAGTCTGGAAATCATGATCTTGAATTTTATGTAATGTTATTTTGAATCCATGATTATTCATTATGCATATTATATAAAGCCCCTTAAATCAACAAAGATGCTTTAAAAAAATTTTTTTTGACCCTTGACTTTATCACATCCTAAAACAGTACTTTCTGAGAAACATCTTCCACTTCTCTCCACATATGTGTCACTTGCCAAGGTCTACTGCAGTCCAAGATAAAAGATGAGAATATGAAGCCTACAGAGTGAACAGCTCAGCAGTCTAATCTATCAGAAAATATTGATTGGTTTGATAATAACTCTGTAAGTGTGAGACAATGGTTGTCCTGGGAGGAGCTTTTCTAAAGTATAAGACAAAATTTATGGTGAAGTTCTTTGAATTGGGGGCCTAGAAGGCATATGCAACAAATTTTGTCTATTGCCTATACAACTGTTTTCACCTCTCTGCTTGAAATAGATATGAGACCCCAGGTACTACAGCAGCCATCTTATAACAACTAGGCGACAAACATGGGGGTAAGGTTAGAGGTTTTAAAGATGACACTTGTACCACAGCAAAGCCAAAGAGCAAAAATATCGACCGCCTGCTAATGGACTTCTTTTGTGAAACTAATAACTCACAATTTTTTAACAACAACATATATATATATATATAAAATATGATATATGATAATATAATTATATATTTACTGGAGCTGAAAGAATTTCTACTTTATTCAATTTGTTATGTTGGTCACTGGAGTGATTTGTTCTTAAGATTCAAATTAATATTGATATTGCATATTAAGCTCCTCATACTGTTCATTTTGGTTAATTCCTTTATTTTTGGAGGTTCACATTGTTATAAGTAATTGTTATAACCTGAAAGCTCTACACAAGTTTGACAGGTGATATAAATAAGTGAATTATGTGAGAATAAGACTATATCAAATATGACATGTGCTACATCTAACTGAAAAGAGATGACCTATGATGTCTGACCAGTTTCCCCAAGGAAATGCTATCTCAATATGTTAATATTGCCATATTTTCCAAGTTTTCAAGAGGAAAAAAACCCATAGGCTTGTATGTAAGATTTCCCAAGTTTTAAATGGTGACAATTAATTATTTTTCACATTTTTAGCCAATATTTGAACCAATACTATCAGTGTCAATCAAAATCTATCTGAGTATGGGCCAAATTACTATTTTAGAGCTAAATTCTTTAAACAAGAAGACTAAGACAGTGTCTTTTTTGACATACCTCACTTAGACAAAGTGATGTAACATGGAGCTTTCTTTGTTTTTCTTACTTCATGACAATTACATAAATAGTTCTTAAATTATATCAGGCCATGAGGATTTCAATAGAAAGACTGAACCAGCTGCAACCCCATATTTAGCTTTTTTACATTCCTTTAAATAAGCTTTAAAGTTGGTTCTCATTTCAACTGAAAAGTTGAGAAAGAAAATAGGTCATAGTCTAAGCAGATGGCTACTGGGAACTTCATGAAAGAAAAAAAAACAAAACAATAAAACAAAAAAAAATGGGGATCCATTTCAACATGTAAAATAGTTAGAAAATGAAGCAGATATTTCTGTGCTGTTAAGTGCACTGGGGACTCTCTCTTCATCTATCTCAGCAATGTGCTATGTATATTCCCATGAGTATGGTTTTGAACACATTTTGTATCATCTGTTTCATTATGGCTGTCAGGTATGAAAAATATTTTAGAGATGCCATGACAATAATGAGGTTAAAGAGATTGGTGTTATGAGAATGGTAATTTCTAACTGGGCCAAAGAAGCAGGTCAACTACTTTAGCCACTATACTGATATGTGTACAATATCTGATGATGATTTTTCCTCATTTTTTATTCATATATCACTAATTCACTATACTTCATAGCTGTGATAAAAGCCTTTGCAATTATGGATTGTTATAAGAGCCATCACTGACTGTAGTAAAGTTTCACTGTTGCCTAACTAGCATCTATTCTATTTCTTTATTATTCTTGACAAAATTTGGACTTGCTTTAGAAATTTTCTCTACTCCTTCTTGCAAGACAAAATTATCTGAGTGGGATTAATTCCACCCAAGTTACATTGATGGAATTGATTTCTATATGCTGACCAGCACAATCACATCATCACAGTGTCTGGCTCAGGGATAGGTGTGATGTAGAAAGAGAGAATGACAGTTTAGGGAATAGCATGTGTGAAGACTGGGGTGAGAAGGAGTGTATGATACATTCAAAAGCACGCTATATCTAGTGTTCATAGATGGTGAAGAAAGACAATGGAGAATAAAAAGCCAGAGATGTAGACACAATTCTGTGCTTTACAAATCATGTAGAACTTGAAGAAGATTGAGACTTTATCCTAATGCAGTGTCACTGATTGATTTCAAACAAATAATTGGCACAGTCACATTCTAGTTTTAAAAAATATTATGGTTTCTGTGTAAAGAATGAACTAGAGAGGAGGTGGGATGCCATGATTGTAGAGAAACCAATTTAGGATGCTATTGTAGCCATCCGGGTCAAAAAAAATAGAAATTCTGACCAGTGTGGGGTGTTGTAGAGATAGAATTAAAAGATGTGTACAAGTGGCACATAGATGTTTGGACTCCCACACATCAATATGTACTAAGTATCACAGGAGTCGTAGATAATTCTGTAAGATCTCAGTGACAGAAAAGGTCATCTTAAAGTGAGGGGATGAGGAGAGAATGCATGGATGGTAAGATCTTTGGACTAAACACTAAAGGATAGCAAAGTGTGATGAAAAAAGGCAGAGGTCAGAGAGGCATCTGGGAGCACAGAATAAGACAGGAAAGGACAAAAAAAATCATGCTGGGTAGGATAGAGAATAATTACACTCATTTGGGGCACAAAAGAAACATTTAATGCATACATAGAAAATAATGTGCGGGTGTAAGCTCTGGGTCTATTGTGTTGGCCTCGATAACAAGTTTACTCATGCATACATTATTCAACAGTAGACATGGCTAATTTAAGGTTTTAGAAAATCAATTTATCCAAACAAAGTTATACTTGAATAGTGAGTACCTAGCTGTGGTAGAGACATGGCTTTTAGATTTCCAGCTACGGAGAGGGATGGAAGAGGCCTCAGTAAGTACTTGCACTTTGTTGATAAAAAAGCATAATAGGGTAAGTGATGGTGCAAAACTAACTGAGGCTTCAAACTGATTGTTAGGTGGGTAATGACACCCTTCACAGAAACAGAAAAGTCAAGAGAAAGTTATATTTTGGTGAAAGAAGAGGGTAATTGTATAAATACGTTAAATTTATGGGATGTCATTCCTATACTACAGAATCAAACAACAATTATAACTGAAATGGAAACAAATGCTATTTTTAAATGAATATATAGGCACGTCAAAGCACACACGTGTTTATACTGAGGACACAATGGTCGTGTCATTTATTGACTGCTGTTTTTATGTGTCTAATAATTGATTTCCCTCCACAATTCATCATTAGGTGGTAAATCCACAAAGGCCAGAAACTGTCTCTCTTGTAGTCAGTAATATCTGGAATAAGGGATCTTGAGATCTTCTGAGGAAGTAGCTAAAGCCTCTTAAACAAAGCTCCTCATGGGATCACTGACTTTTCTATACTGAGGTTTGAAAAATATTCTCCTGCATAATGAGTCTTTCTGCACATTTTTATCCTACTTTGTCTACTTGACCAACTCTCATATCAGCCCCTCCATATATATATATTTTTTTCAGCATGATACTAGCAAAAGCAGAAGTTGTGCTGGACCCAATTAACTGAGGAATCATCAGAAGCTTTTCTTTCATTCTGAGATGATTCTACTCTCAGGACTTTATTCTACTTTCCTGGCATATAAAAAGAATCTAATGCACAAAAGAAAACTTGCTTTACAGATCCCAGAAGACTTAAATATCTAAATTGTCATTTGAAAACTATAAAAAGCAAAGAAATCAGATCAGATGATTATAACCTACAGCACATTTCCACCAAACTTCTATTATAGCTTTCTACATTCAAGGTACTTTTGAGTTGCCTTAAAATTTAATTCTTATTGGTTAATTGATATTTCTCGTTAGTTTTGTACCAGCTAATCATGATTTTATTGTGCAAAAGTTAAAATTTACTTGAGTGCTATTTTCAAGTCTAATTGAGTTATTAAGTAAAATGCATTTGAACAATGAAACATAAAAGAAATGGATTTTATTCTAACAAGTAAAGATATTGATTCTACTCAAGACTCTTAGGGGAGTGCTTTTATTACATGTAAAGAAATATAAAATACGCCTGATCCTCTAGCATTTTGCCCTAATAAAATCATTTATAAGCCATTTAAAAAAATAAAAAAATAAGCCATTTTAAGAAAAGTTTATTTGATATAGGTTCATGGAACAAATTGAGAAATGGCAAATGAGATAAGGCATTGGGTTTTATTTTTAATGTGAGCTGTCACTGTAGCACAGAAGACTTAAATATTCTCATGTCAAAAGGACTTTTTAAAGATCTTAAAGTTTTAATAAAAAAGATTTCAGTGCTATAATTCTGCAAAAGCATCCTTCAAAATGGTTTTGTACATTATAGCCAGACAGCTTTTAAAATAGTCCTCTAATTATTTAACAAAATGAAGAATGACCTCACTTGGAATTTTATAGTAGGTTATCATTCACTTCTTGCTTAGAGTTTTTCTGCAGGGCAATACTGGGCTGGAAATGGATATGAAGTGGCATTCGGTGCCAGGGATAAAGGGTAGTATGCAGAACTAAAAATGAGTCAAGGAAAGAATATCAAATTATAAGCTTCTCAAAGGCTAGGGTCATAGCTTCTATGAATTTCCTATTCTTCATCAGGTTCAGTTGATATTAGTTCTATTAGTGAGAACTCACTAATTAATATTCAAATTAAATTATATTTGTATACACGATGAGGCTGCAATATTGCAAACAGAATGTGAGGAGTTGGAAAAACCAGCAATAGCAAAATAAACAAAATGTCTGTCTTCCCCAACATTATCACACTACCCACTATACCTTCCTACTTTGACTGGTTTTCTAGCAGCTTTAGACTTTAGTTCCTCAAATAACATTCTCTGAGCTCTTTACCAGATAGTAAAGAAAGGAGATGAATTGCAGCAGTCTCTGAAAGGTTCAATTATCAGTGTTTTTCTTTTTATCCTACACTTACATCCATATTTTATCAGGATACTGATGATTTAATCCATCCTAATGAGAGTAGAGAATCATTTTAGTTATCATTGCCAGGATGCAAAATAAATGAGGATTAAGAATGTTGCAGAAAAATAAAAAGGTATAATGTAGAAAACCCAAAATGAACGGGAAGGGAAAGAAATACATTTCTCATCCTGTCAAAGGGAACCATGGAATTGTAAGTTTTGGCTTATCCACATTGAGGACACCTTACAAATACAAGAGCAGTATGGTCTACCTGCCTGAAGAAAAATACATATAAACATATATCCAAGATATACATATTCAATATTGGACTAGAACACAGTTTATTACTGAATTTACTTATTTCAATGTTTCACCTTGGATAGAAGTTTTAGTAACCAATTGAGAAGGGAGTGGATAGAACTCATCAGCGTCTCTGCTTTCTAGAAGTGGAAAACCAAAAGATAATGGTACCAAATCCCAGTGCAGACTACCCTAGGTTTAAGAGTGTTATTTCTAACTACAGAGGTCGCTGAGAACGTCTTTTTGCCTTCCGTCCCCCATCTCCTGCCTTTCCACTCCCAAATAGAAAGGATAGTATCAAGGTCAATAACATTGGAAAAGCTCTGAATACCAATCATACGAACATGTAAATAGAAGACCAAGACAAGAAGTTTTACTGTTTGCCCTGGGTCAGAGGGTGGAATGGAGACATTTGTTTCCTATGATCTTGCCAAGTTCATTAAGACCAGAAGTTCTGGGGAAAGAAAAAAAAAAAAAAAAGACTAGAAGTGCTGGGGTGCCTGGGTGGCTAGGTTGGTTAAGCATCTAACTTCGGTTCCCTCATGATCTTGGGGTCCTGAGATCCAACCCTGCAATGCGCCCTGCTCTGGCAGGCAGTCTGTTTCTCCCTCTCCTTCTGCCCCTCCCCTTGCTCATGCTGTCTCCCTCATATAAATAAAATCTTTAAAAAAACCAAAACACTAGAAGAGCCATACAGAGGTAAACATAATAGACCACTTTTTCTGATAACAAAAACTCATATACTTTTTGTGAGCCTATAAGTGATTAAGAGTTTGAAGTTTCATTATTTTATTTCACCACAACTAACTTCAGAGATTGGAGATAGTTAGCAAGTAGATGGCTTAAACTTCCTCTGAACCATTTCCATATTTCATTTTCTAACATTACTGCCACAGAAATATCTCATTGCTCTGTACACATGCCAGGACCTTCCATAACTCTGGTTGTGGACATGTCTTAAGGCATCTCACCACTTTTTTTTAAATGATTTTATTTATTTATTCATGAGTGACACACACACACACACACACAGAGGGGGAGAGAGAGGTAGAGACACAGGCCGAGGGAGAAGCAGGCTCCATGCAGGGAGCCCGACGTGGGACTCGATCCCGGGTCTCCAGGATCAGGCCCTGGGCTGAAGGTGGCGCTAAACCGCTGAGCCACCTGGGCTGCCCCCACAGGCATGATGTTCTCTCCTGGGAAATTTGAGCTTTCTCTGGTTCCTGAAGGCTGAGCCTTGCCTCATGTATTATAAATCTTCTATTAAAACAGATGTCCCCACTAGAGTGCAAATTCTTTGAATGAAAGATGGGCATGATACATAACCAGTTTTACTCCTAGTGGCTACACCACATTTCCTGATATTTAATTATTACAAAAGGAATAGACGTGTGAGGAAAATGCAATGTAATTAGTTTTTAAAAGGGATTAAGAAACATTTGTCTTTTTCTAACTTTTTTTGAAGGAATACAATTTTCCATCTCCCCCGATAAGGTACATTTTAAAGAATAATGTGAAAAAGTCCTTTACTTTGCAATGTGGAGACCTAATATCCAGGTCAAACTCTGCGCTGCTTACCTTTATGTTATTTGACTTCTTTGGGCCTTAATTTCCTTAGCAATAAATCAGAGCGTTCTAAAGTCCCCTCTAACATAAAAATGCTGTCATTTCAGAGCACCTTCTTTACCCAGTAGGAAGGAAACAATTTAAGTCACGCTCCTGACAAACTTTTCTCTTCTTCTCTTCTCTTCTCTTCTCTTCTCTTCTCTTCTCTTCTCTTCTCTTCTCTTCTCTTCTCTGAGGAGAGAGAGAAGGAAAGGAGAGGAGAGGAGAAGAGAAGCAGAAGAGAAGGAAGAAGAGAAGAGACAGAGAAGAGAAGGAAGAGAGAAGAGGAGAAGCGACATGAAAAACGAAAAGAAGAGAAGATGGAGAGACGAAGCAGAAGAAAGAAAAAGAAAAAAAAAGAAAGAAAAGAAAAGAAAAGAAGATCTCGAGTAATCTCTATATTATCTTCTCTTCTCTTCTCTTCTCTTCTCTTCTCTTCTCTTCTCTTCTTTTTTCTCTCTTCTCTCCTCTTCTCTTCTTCTCTTCTCTCTTTCTGTTTTTGGAAAGAAAGGGGAGGTGGGGGTCTGGGGGAGAGGGAGAATATAAAGCAGGCTCCACACCCAGCATGGAGCACAACCTCACAACCCTGAGATCATGACCTGAGCTGAAAGCAAGAATGGGACGCTTGATTGACTTAGTTTTACCCAGGTGCCCATAGAGACAAACTTTCAAGAAACAAGGTCTCTTTATTTATCAAACAGAAAACACATGATGTAGCAAAACAAAAGGAAATAATCCCAAACTAATTTTCACCATTCAGTTCACTTGCAGTAGCAGATGCAGAACATTTAGCACCTCTTCCATGTGGAGTTCCAACTTTTAGGCAGCATATGCTCGGATGCCATGTGTTCTGTTGCCCTTAAGACAGCAGATGTGAGAATTGGTCTAAATATGATCGGTCTTTTTTGGCTTTGTTCCCTAAAATGAGCCAGATCTAAATGAGTCAGACTAAAAACTTCTAGCCAGAGTTTTATTCTTGATGGGAAGAAAGGGCTGAAGAGTTATAGGATATATATTAAATTTTGTGCAGAAATAAACTATGGGACAAGTACAAATAATCCCCTCTGTGAAGTTTACAATTTTGACCAACATGCCTTTTATTTTCTATGGCCTCTACAGAGATTACACTCTCACACCTGATTTTTAAATATGTGAGACTTTAGTAATTAATATGAAGTAAGTGGGAAAGAGTGTCAGCCTGAAAAGACCTGCAGAAATAGCAGGTGTTTATCTTCCATCGTATTATTCGTGGACACCTTTGTGGCAGGTAATGTGAAAGATTTACAAATAAAAACAAGAAATTAAAACAATCATAACAGCTGTAATTCCAGAAAGCTAACTATATTGATAATTTCCTAAGAATTAATTAACATTATAAAAGTACTCTTATTTTTATTATCATTTCTGTGACATGATATTATAAATAGTTAAAAGCACATTTTAATTTGTTTCTCAGTTTTCACTCTCACACTTTCAGGGAGAAAATAAGGATGTGAGAGTCAGTGTTTCTTCAGTTGTTCTTTTTTTCCTTTATCTAGTCAGGGACAAGAATGATCTAAATTCTTTTAGATAATTAATTTTCCCCTTTAAAATACAATTCTTAAATAAAAACTCATGTGATATGAATGCCATTTCCACAGCAAGGATTCAAATCATCATAATGATGACTTTCCCTTATTGATTCTCGGCAGCTAAGTTTCATTTCTTAATTCTTTGTCACAACCAAGGGGTATACTAATTAAACATTGGTACTCAATGAAGGTATTGTCTAAAATAGTTTACAGCAGTAGGAACATTGCCACGTGCATCTGCAAGTCATAACTTTTGTTCTTTGATATAAGATGAACGCATCCCTTTCATAAATACTGATTACTACTTTCTACTACACTCTAGGCATGGAGGGGAAAATTAATAAAAGAAAACATAAAAACATAGTGTATGCCCTCAAGGAGCTTATTGTTAGTGGAAATACAACATATAATATTGAGGGGACAAGAGTTCAATTACATAATACAGAACAGAAGAGATCAAGTTTTCATGGAAATGTTAGTATTCAGCAGAAATGAAGGAACTTCTTTGTATCTGGTTATGCTTTTACCTGTGAGTTTATTGTTACCAGTTTTGTGTGTGTGTGGACAAAATTTGGATTGCCAGCTTTCCGCAACACCGGATCAATTCAGAGTTTTCATTAATATCTGCAAATATCATTTCCTGAATTTTGTTTATTTACTAAGCTGCTTTTGTGACCTGTCAAGGGACTTAGTATCCCTTATTCTTTGACCAGGTCAAAGGCTAAGACTGGCTCAAATCTTAATTTCCCAAGTGGGGTGGATTTTCTGGGGCATCCACTGAGTGTTTGTCACCTGACGTGACCTTAAAGAACCACAGATAATGTCTGGTTGGACTTTATCTCCATTTCTTCTGACTTTCATGACACTTGGCTGTGCTGAGGACCTCACTCTAATGCAATGTCTTCTGAGTCATAGAAGATGTCATCTCTGTTCTGCCAATACATTCTTAAGCCTTAAAAGTGAGGCCCACAGCATCCAAATTGGTAAGAAAGAAGTGAAATGTTCACTAATTGCAGATGGCATGCAGATAGGATTATATATATATATAAATATATATAAAATATATATGCACATATATTTATACATGTATAAATGAATATATATTATATATATAAATGAATTCAGTAAGGTTGCAGGATACAAAATCAATGTACAGAAATTGGTTGCATTTCTGAATGCTAATAAAGAAGGAGTAGAAAGAGAAATTAAGAAAACAATCCCGGGATCCCTGGGTGGCGCAGCGGTTTGGCGCCTGCCTTTGGCCCGGGGCGCGATCCTGGAGACCCGGGATCGAATCCCACGTCGGGCTCCCTGCATGGAGCCTGCTTCTCCCTCTGCCTGTGTCTCTGCCTCTCTGTCTCTCTCTCTGTGTGACTATCATGAATAAATAAATAAAATTAAAAAAAAAAAGAAAAGAAAACAATCCCATTTACAGTTGCATCAAAAATAATAAAATGCCTAGCAATAGACTGATCCCAGGATGTAAAAATCTGTCCTCTGAAAATTATAAAATATTGATGAAATAAAGGTGACACAAACAAATGGAAACATATGTCATGCTCATGGATTGGAAGGATAAATATTAAAATGTCCATACTAGCCAAAGCAATCTACAGATTTAATGCAATCCCTATCCAAATATCAACAGCATTTTTCACAAACTAGAACAAACAATCCTAAAATCTGTATGGAACAAAAAGACCCTGAATAGCCAAAGCAATCTGGAAAATAAAGAACATACTAGAGGTATCACAATCCAAAATTACAAGACTACAAAGCTGCTGTAATCAAAACAGTATGGTGCTAATATACAAACAGACACAGAGATCAATGGAACAGAATAGAAAACCTAGAAATAAACTTATGGTTACATGGTCAATTAATCTTCAACAAAGTAGAAAAGTATATCCAATGGGAAAAAGAATGTCTCTTCAGCAAATGGTGTTGATAAAACTGGACAGCTATATGCAAAAGATGAACGGGATCACTTTCTTACAATCATACATAAAAATAAACTCAAATGGATTAAGGACCTAACTGTGAGACCCAAAACCATAAAAATCCTAGAGGAGAGCACAGGCAGTAATTTTTCTGATATCAGCCATAGCTTTTTTTCTAGATATGTCTCTGAGGCAAAGGAAACAAAAGCAAACTATTGGAACTACATCAAAATAAAAAAAACTCCTGCACAGCAAGGAAACAATCAACAAAACTAAAAGATAACCTACTGAATGGGAAAAGACATTTGCAAATAACATATCTGATAAAGGGTTAGTATCTAAAATATATAAACAACCCATACAATTTAATTCCCTTCCCCTCAAAAAATACCCCACAAATATTCCAATTAAAAATAGACATTTTTCCAAAGACAACATACAGATGGCCAACAGACACATGAAAAGATGCTCAACATCACTTATCATGCATCTCTAGTGTTTACTGCAGGATTATTTATAATAGCCAAGTTACGGAAGAGCATAAGTGTCCATTGATAGATGAATGGATAAAGAAGATGTGGTATTTATATACAACAGAATATTATTCATCCATAGAAAGAATGAAATCTTGCCATTTGCAACAACATGGATGGATCTAGAGGTTATACTGCTAAGTGAAATAAATTAGAAAAAGACAAATACCATATGATTTCACTCATTTGTGGAATTTAAGAAACAAAAAAAGTGAAGAAAAAAGAGACAAACTAAAAAACAAATTCTTAATTATGGAGAGCCAATAAATGGTTAACAGAGGAGAGAGGGGTGGGAGGATTGTTGAAATCAGTAAAGGAGATTAAGAGTACACTTATCATGATGAGCAATGAGTACTGTATAGAATTGTTGCATCACTGTATTGTACACCTGAAACTAATATATTACACTGTATGTTAACTACACTGAAATTGAAAAAAAAAATGTTCAAAATGAAAAGAGTAATGCCTGCAGGCACTGGTGAGTGATGGATAATGAAAAGTAGTATGTGTGCTTCTGACTTCACGCTAAAGTCAAAGATTTGATATAATCAACACAAACATTTCATAAATTGAATACTAAATTAATTTAATCCTTTTAAAGATAAAATTCTAACCAAAGTATTTTGCTATTATGAAGTGCTCAGTTTTATTAGACCCACAGAGAGGAGAGAATCCTTTAAGTCTTCCCAGCTTTGGAAGTAAGATCATGGGAGAATATTGAGGCACTACTGATACATAATCTCTGCAGGTACATTAACCATGTAGGGTCTACAGAGCCCTATAAGATCTGCCCTACTGTTAACACCGACATCATCTCTTCATGCTTCTCTCTCTCTCTCTCTGCTCCAGTCATACTGGGCTTCTTTGCTGCTCCAGATTCTTACATAGGACCAAGGTCTTGATATTTCCTCCACCTAGGAAACTTCTCCCCAAAGAGAGGTTTATCAGTCTTTTCTCACATCCCTAACTGTATGCTTTGCTGCTATTTACTCAGGAATGACTTCCCTAACCACTCTCTTGGGAGCTGCACCCTTCTTAATGGCATTTCCTTTTCTATTTTTATATATCTTTGTATACTAATCAGCAATAAAAATATGCATATATGTCATATGCATGACAATTGAGATGCAACCTAAGGATATTATACCAAATGAAAAAAATGTCAATCTCAAAAGTTATGCACTGTATGATCCCACTGTTATGCCATTCTGTTGATAACAAAATCATAAAGATGGATAACAATAGATGCCAGGGATTGGAAAAGTGGAGGGAGATAATGCTATATAGGAGCAGCCTAAGAGATTTCTCTTTGTGATGACAGAAGAGATCTGAATCTCAGTTGAGGTGGTGGTGTTGGTTATATGTGAAAAAATCCAATAGAATTCTGAATAAAGGTATTGCAAAAAATGAGTGAATGCAAAACCTGGGAAAATCTGAGTAAGATCCACAGGCTATTTAATTTTATTGTGCAATTTTTAATAAATGTACTACTACTACTACTTCATTTTTGATGGATGCACTACTCCTGATTTTGATAATGTGCTATTGTTTTGAAAGATGTCACCACTGAGGGAAGTTTAGTGATGAATACAGAAGACAGACATCTGTGTCCTATGCTGTAAACCATGAGTCTGTATTTAAAAATAAATAAACAAATAAATAAAATAAAAAGTAAAATAAAAAATTCTACCCAGCACTTATCACCATCTAACTATCTAACTATTTTCTATATTTTCTCTTAGTATGCAAGCACCATATGGACAAGGAATTCTCATTGGTTTTTGCTCATTGCTGTATCCACAGTACAGAAGATAATTCTAGGCACACAGTAAGTTCTCTGTGAATAGTTATTAAATACATTTATGATTAATGAAAATATTTTACATTAAAAATCATCTTAACATTGTGATTAATATTATGACCTTTGATTGTGATCCCAGCTCTATTATCTAGTAAAACCTTCAACCAAACTCCTGAAATTTTTATTCAATTTTCTTACTCCAAAAAATTAATAATGCTTAAAAGGTTAAATTTTTAAAAAGTACACACACAATAACACAGAGACGGTGGGATGCTATCTGAGATAAACTTCTTGGAAATAATTACAGGAATATGCTTCAATAACCTTACAAAATTAATATCATTTGACCTATGGTTTATGTAGGTCATAGTTTTAAGTGCAGGGAGATCACCACAACATTATTTACATAGTGGGAAAATTGGAAGTAACCTAAATGTCCAAAGGCAGAAAAAAAAGGGCTATGTTTTTTAACATATAAATTGGAGATTATTTTTGGAAACAAACACTTCATTTCATTTTATGAATGGATATCTAATACAGATGTAATCCACAATAAGTCAATTATGGTCAGATTTTAAATTTCTATTCTTTATTAATATCATCACTATCAACAACATCATTATTTTTAAAAAATTCCCCTTCATACTGCCTTTTGCAATATGCCTATATTTTGCATTACACCAATAAAGGAAAAAAAATTGTCAATTATAAGGGAGAGTAAGTAAGCGTGCCTCCCACTATTTTGGTCTCATGGTATTACTGAATTCACAGAGATCATGTAAATTATTAATAAAATGCCCTCCCCACAGAATGTGTTATTATACATAATAGACATACATACTAAGTGAAATGCAACTGCAAAATGAATAAATAAAAATTTGTTCCTCAATTCCATATATAAGGAAGAGTAATCATGACAAAGTGATATCATTATGCTGAAATTATTAATGTTTCTGCATTTGAAATATCATAGGCATTTTCCTATTCAAAAAGAAAAAAGTGATTAAAATCATGTCAATCAGACACTATTCATAAATTTGAGTGCAGAATTATATGTGATAAAACTAGTTTAAGGTGAAAAATTATATGTGAAGAGCTTCAATTATTTAATTAATCTCTTTATGAAGATCAAATTTCACATGAATACTACTGGCTTGTCATCATCTCTAAAGTACATCTTATTTTGAGACAGGGTGTTGAAAACTTTTTAAAAAGAAGAAACAGTTTTGGGGAAGAAGAAGAAGAAGCAGAGAATGCATCTTCTCTCCCTGAGCGATGAGCTTTGGTCCCTCCTTCCCCTGGCCATACATTTATTCAACAAACAAATGGCAGCCATGTATGCTTGCAAGGTACTTAATGTAGTAGGGGTTCCACACAAACTAAGCTCCAGTTAGAGCCTTAAATAATCTCAAAAGCTCAGGGAAGAAAAATGTGTATCAAATTAAATTAAACATAATTAAATACAAGTAAGTGAAGCTAAATACAATTATATAATTCTTCATTATGTTTCAGGTACACTGGATTAAGTCTTATATATAAACATACATTTTTGCTCTTAAAAATCAAGTCTCAATTTTCTGACAATAAGCCTTGGTCATTTTCAAAAATGCATGGCCTCATTACTCTAATTATATTCTCTACTCCCTCTTTATGCTGAAATGCTAAGGTCCTTTCCATTTGGCTAATTAAGAGGCCCCCTTCACCACATACTGTCTTTGAGCTGGTTAATTTACTAACACACAATCTTTAACTGTTTTTATTTTTTAAATAGGCAACATAAAAGCAATGAGAAGTTAATTGGTGTAAATTCCAATTAGAAATCGTAATATTACTGTCTCCTGGTATAATTAGAAAACACCACTTGTGGATTCCTCTCTATGAGTGCACAGTCTATTTTTGCTATTTCTAGTAAGAATAACTATCATTACTGTTTTATAAAACATTATCTTCTATTTGTTTTCAAAATAGGATAAAATAAAGTAAATCTGATTTTGGTTGAAATCTGTACCAAGGAAAATCAGGGAGTATTTAATCTGCAAAATTTCAAACACGACATATTAACCAGAGAGCCAAACTTTTCTTTCCTCCATGTTTATGGTATAATGTGTTTCAGAGGGAAAACTATCATTTTTTCTAAGATTAACTATTATTTTTCTCAGAGAGGCACTGAAATCAACCTATTCCAATAGAGTTTACCTATCTAGCTTTTAAAACAATTTAAAATTTCTTTGCACAACGTTTATAATAGTTATCCAACCACCTTTTTTTTTAACTTTTTTTTTTATTTTATTTATGATAGTCACAGAGAGAGAAAGAGAGAGAGGCAGAGACATAGGCAGAGGGAGAAGCAGGCTCCATGCACCAGGAGCCCGACGTGGGATTCGATCCCGGGTCTCCAGGATCACGCCCTGGGCCAAAGGCAGGCGCCAAACCGCTGCGCCACCCAGGGATCCCTCCATCCACCTTTTTTAAAAATTTCAAAGAAAGTAGGTATACTCTCTCTGACACTGGCCCTTGTATTGTTGAACAAGCAACTGTTAGAAAGACTTTCTTTATGCTGAGTCAAAATCTGTCCTTCCTGATGCCATCTGATAACACTAGCTGTAGTTCTACACTAAGGAATACATCTAATTTCTATTCTCTATGACAGTCCTTTAACACTCATAATATCTATTATTTGCCTCATATTTTACCAAGAATTCTCCTTCCACAGATAGATATCTAATTACTTCATTATGGTTTCTAAATCTTGGAGAATTATGACTGTCTCCTTTTACACAGTGTCTGGTTGGGTACAGCATCTCAAGTGTCTGTTATTTATTTATTTACTTATTTACTTATTTGATTTTATTTATTCACTCATGAGAGACACAGAAAGAGAGAGAGAAGAGACAGAGAGAGAGACACAGGCAGAGGGAGAAACAGGCTCCATGCAGGAAGGATCGAAGGATCAATGCAGGATTGAAGGACTCGATCCCAGGTCTCCAGGATCACACCCTGGGCTGAAGGCTGCACTAAACCACTGAGCCACCTGGGCTGCCCTCAAGTGTCTTTTAATTGGGATTTAGAACCTCATGTGTTCTAGAACAGTACCAAACAGAACTATAATGCAATCCCTACATGTATAAGTTTAATTTCTTTAGCCATATTTACAAAAAAAAAAAGAAATAAGTGAAATAAAGTAATATGTTTTATTTAATCCAATGTATCAAAAACATTAATTAATATTAATCTCTCATAAATATGACAAATTATCAATGTTTTACATTTTTCCTTTTTTACCAAACTTTCAAAATCTGGAGTATTTTACACTTATGGTACACCTCTATTTGGAATAAGCAAATTTCAAGGGTTCAATAGACACATGTAGCCGGTGGCTATAGCACACCAAATACCACAGTTTTAGGGAGCTTAATTTTATTAACTCAGCCTAAAAATATATCAATGTATTTAGAGTTCACATGATAATCTATGTTCATATTGCTTATAGCCAATGAAAATATCTAAATTGGCATTCAGTTAGTATCCCTTATCCTATATTTTAAGAATTATATTTTTGTTCTAAAACACACGCTTACATTTATTCTAACCAAGTTTGTGTTTACTGAATCAAATTTTCATTCTAGCCTGCTCATTCCAATCTTTGATAAGTATTCCTTTATTTATTTAAAACTGGTTTATCAGAATAAGTGAATTAACTGGATTTACCAAAATAACTAGTTAACTGGACTTTTTGTGGTGATCATTTTGCATAAAAATATTGAATCATTATGCTGTATACCTGAAATTCAGCTGATCCTTGAACATTGTGGGAGTTAGAGGTGCCCACCCTTGCCAGGGGGAATATCCCCCATAACTTTCAGGTCCTTAAAAGCTTAATATATAGCCCATTGTTGGCCTGAGCCATATCAATAATAGAAACAGACAATACATATGTTATATTTGTATTATTTATGCTTACAATAAGAATTAGAGAAAAGAGAAAATGTTATTAAGAAAGTCAAAAGAAGGGGATCCCTGGATGGCTCAGTGGTTCAGCACCTGCCTTTGGCCCAGGGCGTGATCCTGGAGTCCCAGGATCGAGTCCCGCATCGGGCTCCCAGCATGGAGCCTGCCTCTCCTTCTGCCTGTCTCTCTCTCTCTCTCTCTCTCTCTCTCTCTCTCTCTATCATGAGTAAATAAATAAAATCTTAAAAAAAAAAAAAAAAAGAAACAAAGAAAGTCAAAAGAAGGGCAACCCGGGTAGCCCAGCGGTTTAGTGCTGCCTTCAGCCTGGGGTGTGATCCTGGAGTCCGGGGATCGAGTCCCACATCAGTCTCCCTGCATGGAGCCTGCTTCTCCCTCTGCCTGTGTCTCTGCCACTCTCTCTGTGTCTGTCATGAATAAATAAATAAAATCTTAAAAAAAAAAAAAAGAAAAAGTCAAAAAAAAAAAAAAAAGAAAATACATTTAGGATACTATACATACATTCACTGAAACAAATCCATATACAGGCAGGCCAGGATGGACTGGGCCAAGGATGGTGGAAGCTGAGGGTAGTGGGGTGGGTGCTGGCCCAGGAATGGTGATGTGACATAGCCTTGTGGCCTTGGCCTAGCAGTGGCAGCCACACGGTGATGAGGGTGGGGAGAGCAGCCTGGGCACTCAGTATGGTGGCCTCATCTGCCTAGACGTATACCACTAGTTGGTGCCCAACAGCAGCTATGCCCATACATGAGTGTCTAGACTCTAGGAGGCCTATGGGCTAAGGTGCCACCATGGAGAAGGGTATAAGCTAGACCTGGAGGCATCGGAGGCTGGGCAATTCAGTTGTAGAAGATTCAGGAGTAGGGGGTCGGGGGTATGAGGCTCCCTGCAGGACTATCCCTCCCCTCTGGACATTGTTCCTCTCCTTCGACCCAGCCTTCTGCTTATCAGCCCCAGGTACTCCACCTGACCACCCTATCAGCACATAGTGCATCTTGCAGCCCTACCCAACGTACCATCTGACAGCAATCACATATGAAGGCCCAAGTGGAAATAGCACAGGTGAGCCCTTCCAGAATTTCTGACCCACAGAGTCCATAATTATAATAAATTTATGTTTTATACTACTAAGTTTTTGAGTGATTACAGGGCATTGGGTCATCAGAACATGATCTTAACAGTATGACAGCATTTTGCTAATACAGTATTTCTCAAACCAGGCACTGTAATCATTGTATATTTCAGAATTTTCAGAATACCTATAATAAACATACTATTTCAAAAACAAAGGACAATAGATCTGATGCATCTGAATTAGTGCTAAACTGATAAATAAATACATTGACAGCTACTGCAAAAAGAGAAGAGTTGCAAATACTATTTTCCAAAGCTTAGGTTTCCTTCTTTCTCCCTCCCTTACTTCTCGCTTCTAGGACTCTTCTCTTTAATGATCGATCAATGGATAGAAATTGACATTAATATTTTTTATTAATATATGTTTCATAGCCAGGGGAATTTTAAAAAAGAAAACCATATCTGGGGGCATCACAATGCCAGATTTCAGGTTGTACTACAAAGCTGTGGTCATCAAGACAGTGTGGTACTGGCACAAAAACAGACACATAGATCAGTGGAACAGAATAGAGATCCAGAAGTGGACCCTGAACTTTATGGGCAACTAATATTCGATAAAGGAGGAAAGACTATCCATTGGAAGAAAGACAGTCTCTTCAATAAATGGTGCTGGGAAAATTGGACATCCACATGCAGAAGAATGAAACTAGACCACTCTCTTTCACCATACACAAAGATAAACTCAAAATGGATGAAAGATCTAAATGTGAGACAAGATTCCATCAAAATCCTAGAGAAGAACACAGGCAACACCCTTTTTGAACTCGGCCACAGTAACTTCTTGCAAGATACATCCACGAAGGCAAAAGAAACAAAAGCAAAAATGAACTATTGGGACTTCATCAAGATAAGAAGCTTTTGCACAGCAAAGGATACAGTCAACAAAACTCAAAGACAACCTACAGAATGGGAGAAGATATTTGCAAATGACATATCAGATAAAGGGCTAGTTTCCAAGATCTATAAAGAATTTCTTAAACTCAACACCAAAGAAACAAACAATCCAATTATGAAATGGGCAAAAGACATGAACAGAAATCTCACTGAGGAAGACATAGACATGGCCAACATGCACATGAGAAAATGCTCTGCATCACTTGCCATCAGGGAAATACAAATCAAAACCACAATGAGATCCCACCTCACACCGGTGAGAATGGGGAAAATTAACAAGGCAGGAAACAACAAATGTTGGAGAGGATGTGGAGAAAAGGGAACCCTCATACACTGTTGGTGGGAATGTGAACTGGTGCAGCCACTCTGGAAAACTGTGTGGAGGTTCCTCAAACAGTTAAAAATAGACCTGCCCTACGACCCAGCAATTGCACTGCTGGGGATTTACCCCAAAGATACAGATGCAGTGAAACGCCGGGACACCTGCACCCCGATGTTTATAGCAGCAATGGCCACGATAGCCAAACTGTGGAAGGAACCTCGGTGTCCAACGAAAGATGAATGGATAAAGAAGATGTGGTCTATGTATACAATGGAATATTACTCAGCGATTAGAAATGACAAATACCCACCATTTGCTTCAACGTGGATGGAACTGGAGGGTATTATGCTGAGTGAAGTAAGCCAGTTGGAGAAGGACAAACATTATATGTTCTCATTCATTTGGGAAATATAAATAATAGTGAAAGGGAATATAAGGGAAGGGGGAAGAAATGTGTGGGAAATATCAGAAAGGGAGACAGAACGTAAAGACTGCTAACTCTGGGAAACGAACTAGGGGTGTTGGAAGGGGAGGAGGGCGGGGGTGGGAGTGAATGGGTGACGGGCACTGGGGGTTATTCTGTATGTTAGTAAATTGAACACCAATAAAAAAATAAAAAAAGAAAAAAAAAATAATAATAATATATGTTTCATGCCTTTTCATCTTCCTTTAGTAAGGAGGAGGTTAACCAGGGAGTCATTTTAGTGGCAGCAGCAGCTATAACAGAAACAGAAGTTGCATTCTCTGCACTCTGGAGGCAGGATACTCTCAGCGTCAACTCCAAACCCCATATATTTGAATAGAGTCACTTTCCTAGGATGAAATTTCCCTGAGTTTATTTTTAACAGGATTATTTGAAATATTTGTGTATCCCAAGTGTATGAAGCTTAATAGCTTAGACAATCTCATGACCAGATCATGCACTCCCCCAGACTTCTTAAATATGTGTCTGTAATTGTAAAGCACTGAAGTATTAAGGCTAAAATTTAATTAAATAATTCACTAGAGACGAGTTACTTTTTTAGGCACTAGTGCATACAGAATTCATTTTACAGTGATGCCTTCTTAGTTAAAGTAGATATTTATCATAAAGAGGGTCTTGTGTGCAGAGTTACAAACTAGTAGGAACATAAATGGAAATAAATGCATCCAACTCTAGAGGATAACAATACTGTTCTTTGGCAGAGCATCAATTCTGGAGGACAGATACCAACACAGCAAGTATATCACATATATAAATGATTTGTTCCTTCTATTAGACACAATTTAAAAGATTCACTCAGTTTTTAACACTCTATTCAAAAAGACCTTATTCTCATGAAGATTTAAGTCCCATCATGCAGAAAGGACAGTTCTAATTATGCCAAAATGACAGTAAATTTAATTAAAGTTTCTGACCTCAAACATAAGAAACAATAAGGGAGATAACAATGTAAAATAAATGGTTAATTTAACTATTCATTAGTCCATTTAATGTGTATTTTTAATCCAAACAATAAGAAAACTATAAATTAGAATGAGTTTAAATACTCATTTCTACTTGTTTGTCTTAAAAAATGTGCATATAAAAACACTACTGATTTCAAAGATGGCTTAAAAATGCAATTGTTAAATAATTCAAATGGACCAATAGTTTCAAACAGACTGTGAAAATACATAAAATAAACTGGATCTAAATATTTAAACTATTTATGACTTATGACTCAGAATAACACGAATAACTTTGCTTAATATAAGCAATGTTAACTATTAGTTCCTAACTATAAGTATTCCGATCATCAAGATTTCAAATCTAGATTTCATCATACATTGTAATATGTTATTCTTCTTTATTATTTTCAAATTTGTGGCATCAAAATGCATTCCATAGTGATTTAGTTAACTATTAAAAAAACAACTAAGAAGCAGCTACAAAAATGAAATGTAAAATCACCAGGCTGGAGAAGTATAATAAATGCTACATGAATATTGCAAATAATGATATGCAATACAAGTACTATTTTTCTTATAATTACTTAATTAAAATACAGTTGATATGATTTTAAATGAATGAGAAAATAATTATGCCAGAGTACAGAATAAATCTTTGAATATATGTAAGGGCTTTTTCACAATGGTAGTATGATCAAAAGACTAGGGACTTTGGATCTAGAAAGATCGGATAATGCTCCAGCTCTCAAATGGCAGTGCACTTAGGTTAGTTAGATTTCTAAGTCTCCTAACTCTGTAAAAAAATGACATCACTGGCCAAGGAGCAAGGACTTTGGTATGTTTAAATTGATATATATACTTCTCATATAATAGACAGAATTTTAGTAATCAACAAAAATTTGTTGATTGAATCTTAATCTCTTAATTTAATTTAAGATGTTGATTTAAACTTAATCTCTTTTTTAACTAGTTGTCAAAGAAAAACAGGGTAATAGGAAAACGAGTGATCAGATAAATTATCTTATATAAAAATCCATTATACACACATACACACAAATACACACAACATATGTATCTACTCCAATCGGCAATTAACTATGATCTATGTAGCAGAATACTATACAGTAGGGAAAATGAACAAGGTATTGTCCATTTATTGAACAATGCAGATATACTTCACAAATTTATTGTTGAGCAAAAAAAATATACATAATGTATGAATCCATATATGATAAAGTACAAAAACAGATGAAACTAATCTAAGCCTTAAAAGCTTGAACAGTGGTCTTCCTTGCCTACAAAGGAGCACAGTAGTGCTTTGCTTCTTGATCAGAGCAATCATTACATTACAAAGATGTGTTCAGTTTGTAAAAATTCATCAGGCTATTCCCATAATATAGTTATGTTCCTGTATGCATGTTACACTTCAACAAAAAATTAAGTATGAATAGTTTGAATACAATCTTACATATTTTGCTCCAAATCTCATGTATCCTCACTAAGCCACATATAACATCACAGATTAAGCATCAGTCTTGAAGAGTAAATGAGGCCAGAGTGTGGTGTACAAGGTCAGAAAGGAACAGGTGGACATCAAATCCATGATCAAATTATTTTGAAATATTACAGAAAAAAATGGTAGATAATATTTCTTAAATGATATATTTTTTTTTAAATCACTGTCACGTACAATGGTTAAATTTTGGCTACTTAGGTCTTTTCTTAGGTACAGCTCTAGGATTTTAAGAGATAAGTTTCTCTTGGGGTGCCTGGGTGGCTCAGTTTGTTAAGCATCTGACTCTTGGTTTCATCTGGTCAAGATCTGAGGGTTGTGAATTAGCACCATGCATGGGGCTCTGTGATTAGCAGAGAATATGCTTGAGGAATCTGTCTTGCCCTCTGCCTCCCCCGCTCCCTCTCTCTCAAATAAATAAATCTTTAAAAAAAAAATCAGTTTCTCTCAACAGGTGGTTCTCCATCTTGAGCATGCATCAGAATTACTTCAGTGGCTTATTAAATCACAAATTATGACCCCAAAATCAAAGATTCTGTTTGGTTGGGTTCTTTACAGAGCCCATGAACTTGAGCTAATAGTTCCTAGGTAGTCTCTAAGGCTGCTTTTTAGGACCATATATTGAGAAGTACTATTCAAAAAAAAAAAAATCGTTTCAATCCTGAGTCATACATTAGATAAGCTTGGGAGCTCCTTTATTTCTCTATTTCCACCAGTAAAAGAAGAACAACAACAACCACTGTAAAGAAAACTTATAAGGAATAAGGGTATTCTCCAGGGAGCATCTGGGTTACTCAGTGGGTTAGGCATTTGACTCTTGATTTCATCTCAGGTCATAATCTCAGGGTCATGAGCTCAAACCCTGCAATGACCCCTATGTGTCAAGCCCTACATTGGGCACCTTGCTGGGCATAGAGCTTGCTAAGATTCTCTCTATCCCACTCTCTCTGTTCTTCCCCATCCTTAGCACATATTCTTTCTTTCTATCTCTCTCAAAAAATATTTTTAAATAAAAAAAAAATAAAATTCTCCAGGGGATTTTGATGTGCAGCCGAGACTGAGAATCACTATTTTAGTTTTACAGACACTCACTGTTTTCTATGTGCCATTCACTGTAGGAAATTCTATGGGCATTAAAATAAGTGAAGAAAAATTCTTGACCTTAAAGGTCTTATAATTTAGAAAAGAGGATACACTCATAAAAAGAATGTGTTCAATATAATGGCAGAAATATGAAGATGTAAGTATAAATCAGATGTCATGAATGCATAGAGATGGGTGACTTACTTTCACCTGGCACTTTAAGGAAACATTTGCTAAAGGTTCTGGTTCATTAGTTCAACACATTAAATTTTAAATTATTTTTTCAGCAACACTGGGCCAGGCATTGTGTTAAACACAAATACAGCTATGATAAATTCTACAAAGGGGAGGTAGCATACCATGAATCTTATAATGAGGGAATTTGACCAAGTCAGAGAAGTCAAGAACAGCTTTGATGTTGAAAAATATGACTGAATTGTCATCTAAAGAATAAAGTAAAAGTTACTGATAGGAAACAGAGAATATGAGGTAGGAGTTTGTTCCATGTAGAAGAGGGAGGGAAAACCATGTTTTGAGGTATGGTAGGTAACCTGAGAACTGCTGAAAGTAAGGGGAAAGCTGTGAGAGGTGAGGCTGGAAAAGCAGGGCCTTATAGTCTCTACAATGACTTCTAGTCTTTATCCCAAAGAAGTCTGGGGAACATTTTAAGAAGAATGACAATTACGTCTTTTTATGAGAGAGAAAGGCCAGGAGGGGAGAGAGAAGGAGAGAGAGAATCTTAAGTAGGCTCCTGCCCAGCATGAACCTGATGTAGGCTGGATTCCACAACCCTGAGATCATGACCAGAGCCAAAACCAGGAGTCATAAACTTGACTGACTGAGTTACCCAGGGACCCCAATCAGGTTTTCTAACAAGATCAGTTTATCCTGTTTGGAAAACTGAGTAGAAAGAATAAGAGTGATTGAATGAAAACATGCTAGGGGCCTGGTATTCTCACAAACCAGAGACAACGTAAGCACATCATCCCTCCACTGGAGGACTCTTTATTATTTTTTTGAAATATATTTGACATCTAATGTGCAAATTTACAGAGTAAACATGTTAATTTGATACATGAAGATTAATATATTGTACTCTGTAATCTATCTTTTTTTAAGATTTTAATTATTTATTCATAAGAGACACAGAGAGAGAGGCAGGGACATAGGCAGAGGGAGGAGAAGCAGGCTCCCTGCAGGGAGCCCAATGTGGGATCCCGGGAATCCAGGATCATGCTCTTGGCTGAAGGCAGAAGCTCAACCACTGAGCCACCTGGGTGCCCCTCTGGTTTATATTTTATACTACTTATTTACAGTGAAGGTCTTGATAAAGAATTTTCAAAAACTGTCTATAAACCTATATTAGTAATCAATCACACTTGCTTTATGACTTTTGACACTGTAACTGTAGACCATTTAAGTGTTAAAATAGTATAGTTAACTTGAAAGGGCTGAGAAAGAAGGATCATACTCTTCATACTTCAGATACAAAGACTGTATCAAGTCAAGCTCTGAATAAAGCATTTCAACATTGGGTAACCTACAGATTCATGTTTCAATACTGGAAGCCTACAGGTAACACAGAAGAATTCAGTTGTTGACCTTTAAAAAAAAAAAAAAAAAAAACACCTTCTAAATTTGTCCTATGTTAAACTGACATTTGACTCAGATTGAGGACACTGGCCGGGAGAAAAGGCTAAATCAGCACTCTCAAGCAAGCTACCCTGACACCAAACACAAAAACAAAAAGCAGTGCTAGATCCTTTATGGTTACTCTCTCACAGAATCCTTAAGGCAGAATTATATCACATGACTTTCCCTTTATATCAGACAATTATACAAGATAGTAAGTTTGAGAAGTATTCATATTTTCTTCTTCTTCATTATAGCAATGGGGAAACAGAGGCTGAGGACACATGTCATATCCATGAGACAGCTCACATCTCTCGACTGTGTTGTATGGCCTTCTAATAATACAAGAATATTCCTTTGTGGTCTTCCCAGGTGACTATTACTATGTTCACTTATATAAAAGACAGGTATTTCCCATTATTATGATCTTTTAGGAAGATTGGTTTTAATCACTTACCACCGTAAACAGTTGAAAATAAAATAAAATGGAATAAATATATCTATTCACATATTTAATAAATATATATACCTATGTTATATGCATATATTTAATATTTTAAAATATGCAAATATATAATGTATATTATATATTTGTTTATAAATATATATTTATTCCATTTTATTTTTTATACATATATATATACATAAAAACCTATGAAGAAGGGAAAATGTACAATGATATATTTCCATATTGGTGGACATGTTTCTAAGCCTAGAGACAAAAGAAAGCACAGCAATGTAAAAGATGAATTTTATCACAAAATTCAAACTTTCTCTTAAGAAAAAAATAATTAAAGCCAAAAAATTGGTCTTATGTTTTAAAAAAAGATAATAAAACTAATAATTGAATTATACAAATGTATATTTTAAAAATACACAAAGGCTACAGAAGATAAATGGTATACATAAACACATTATTCACAATAAAATTAATAAATCTGAAATCATGTCCTGGGAATGTTAGTCAAATCAGTATTCAAATACATAAGACATATATACCTAGGAAATGTATATATGTATTTTTATATTTATATAGGTATATATGAATATATTGAATATATTTAATTTTGTGTATGAATATATACATATACTCAAAGAACTATAACCAAGGAACCATGTCTGAGGAGGCTTTTCGAGATCTGGACATGACCTGCTTAATAAAAATGCTGGACTGCAAAGGATGAAAATATGGTGAGCTCTAGAGAGACTGAGTATACTTGGCATGTAAACTAAGAAAATAAGGGACTAAGTTAGCCAGCCACTAAGGTGGTTCCCCCAAATTCTCTCTTCTTAATAGTCTCCTTCCACATTGAATTAGAGCTTACTCTTATGGCCAACTACTACTACTAATAATAAGAGTAATAGTAATAATAGTAATAATAGAAAGGAAAATAAAAATACACCTTCAGATCACCTGGGGGTCTCACATTTGCCGGGCCACCACAGAACTGTATATATTTGCATATTTTTTTAAAAGCTGATGGCTGAGGTCTAGATTCCACTCAGCTTGAATCTAGGTGCCAATACACTCTTTTTTTGGACACTGACAGGTATTGGCACATACTCAACTACTGAGAATGTCTAAAAATACAATAGGCTGCTTGGACAAGCACAAAGGTTTGCAAGCCAACCAGGAGCTCAGGCAAGGTTGAACAACAAAGTGCATCTTTTACACAAAGCTACTCCTTGTCAACTGTGAGAGGTGACTGTTTCATCAACTATATAGAAACCAACAGAATCAAGCATAAACAGAGGAGTATGTTTCAAATGAAAGAACAAGACAAAACACACACACACACACACACATACACACCCTTAATTACCTGATGAAGAGATCAAAGTAATGGTCATAAAAAGCTCACCGAACCAAGAAGTAGAATGGATGAACACAATGAGAACTTCAACAGATATAGAGAATAGAAGAAAGTACCAAACAGAAGCTACAGATTTGAAGAATACACTAACTGAACTGAAAATATATACTAGATGGGTTCGACAGATATACACACACACATATATATGTATACACACATATATACATATTCAACCATAAAATAATTAAATCTTTCCATTTGGAACAACATGGATGGACCTTGAGGGCATTATTATAATTTGATAAGAGAACAACACATGCCATATGATGTCTGTTCTATGTAGAATATTTTAAAAATTAAATATAAAAACTAAGCTTATAGATACAGAGACTATATTAGTAGCTGCTAGAGATAGAGCTGAGAGGTAGGAAAAATGGGTGAATTGCTTTTGTTTTTTGTTGTTGCTTAAATAAATTAAGGGGCACCTGGATGGTACAGTCAGTTGTGTCTGACTCTTGGTTTCAGCTCTGATCATGATAGTGGAGTCATGACATGGAGCTTCATACTGCGTGCCGGATTCTGCTTAAGATTCTCTTTCTCACTCTCCCTTGGCCCCTCCTCCGAAATAAATAAATAAATTTCCAAAAAAAATAAATTGAATTAAAAGAAAAGCTCTGTGAAAGTAACAGGTAATTTTTTTTTTTTTTTTTAAGAGAGTAAGTGCAAGCAGTGGAGCTGAGGGGCAAATGGAGAGGGAGAAAGAGAATCTTAAGCTGCACAGAGCCTGGCACAGGGCTCCATCTTATGAGATCATGATCTGAGCAGAAATCAAGAGTCAGACACTTAACCAGTTGACCCACCAAAGCACCCCTAATAGGTAACTCCTAAGGAAGCATTTAAGTTTCTGCTTTAATCTTTTGTATTATTCATCCTGAGGACATCCAGGTATCATATTATGAGGGCACTCAAGCAGCATTTTAGAAACATCGTCAGGAAGAAATCTGAAGCCTCATGCCAATAGTTAGCACCAATTTGCCATCCATGTGAGTGACAGACCTTGGAAGTGTATTCTTCAACCTCAGTCAAGCTGTTGGATGGCTGCAGCTCCTGCTGATAGCTGACTGCAATTTCATGAGAAATCCTGAGCCAGAAAACACCCAGCCAAGCCAATTCCAAATTCCATTACACAGAAACTGAGCACAATAAATGCTTTTTTTTTAAAAGTCACTAAGTTCGGGGAAATTTACTGCATAGTAACATAAAACTAATACTGATTGTATGTGTGTGTGTGACAGAGACAGGGAGAGAGAGAATGTGTGCATGTATTTGATTAGTAGATAATCAAGTTAATAATTACTTTTTTAAAAAATGTAGTTCTAAGTTGGTAAAGATGGTAATATAAGAGGCCAAACATTCCCTAATGGTAGTTATAAACCAACATAACCATTTTGGAAAGCAGTGTTTCTATATATAGCATGAGCCTATATATTGTGTTATACTTGGACCCCTATCTCACACTTTACAAAAGTCAATTCAAAATGAATCAATAACCTAAATATAAGAACCAAAAGCATAACATTTTCAGAAAAAAAGTCATAGGGGTAAACCTTTATGAGCTTGAGTCTGACAATGGATTTCTATGACACCAAAAGCCTATGTTTAGATAATTACATTAACCAGAATTTTTAAAATTTATGCCTCAAAGGACATTATAAAGAAAGTGAAAAGATAATCTACTGAGTGGGAGAAAATATTTACAAGTCCGATATAAGAGTGTACTGTTCAGAATATATAGACAGTTCTTAAGGACAACTACCAAAAAGAAAAATAAAAGGAAATAGGCATAAGAATTCAATAGTCATTCCTCCAAAGAAGAAATACAAAGGACCAACAAGCATATGAAAACATGATCAACATCATTAGTCATTAAGGAGGTATACACCAAAACCACAATGAGATACCAATTCATACATACTAGGATGGTTCATAATAAGAAAAACAGAAAATAACAACTATTAGTGAGAATACAGAGAAATTAGAACTCATATATTGTTGGTGGGAATAAAAAACGGTGCAGCCACTTTGGAAAGCAGTTGGGTGGTTCCTCAAAAAGTTAAACATACAATCAGCATCTTACTCAGTAATTTCACACCTCAATATATACTCCCAAAATTGAAAATAGGTATGCAGGAAATTCTTGTGTATAAATGTATCCACTATTCAGAAAAGCCAAAAGTTGGGGAGTAAGCAAATATTCCTCAAAGGATAAGCACACGAACTGTGATATATTCATGCAAAGGGATATTATTTAACCACAAAAAAATGAATGAAGTCCTGATCCATACTGAAATGTGGATAAACTTCAAAATACTATGTTAAGTGAAAAAAGCCAGACACAATTCACACGTTCAATGCAATCCCTATCAAAATACCATGGACTTTCTTCAGAGAGTTGGAACAAATCATTTTAAGATTTGTGTGGCATCAGAAAAGACCCTGAATAGCCAGGGGAATACTGAAAAAGAAAACCAGAGCCGGGGGCATCACAATACTGGATTTCAAATTGTACTACAAAGCTGTGGTCATCAAGACAGTGTGGTACTGGCACAAAAACAGACGCATAGATCAATGGAACCGAATAGAGAATCCAAAAATGCCCCCTCAGCTCTATGGTCAACTAATATTCAACAAAGCAGGAAAGACTATCCACTGGAAAAAGGACAGTCTATTCAATAAATGGTGCTGGGAAAATTGGACATCCACATGCAGAAGAATGAAACTAGACCACTCTCTTTCACCATACACAAAGATAAACTCAAAATGGATGAAAGATCTAAATGTGAGACAAGAATCCATCAAAATCCTAGAGGAGAACACAGGCAACACCCTTTCTGAACTTGGCCACAGTAACTTCTTACAAGATACATCTATGAAGGTAATGGAAACAATAGCAAAAATGAACTATTGGGGCTTCATCAAGATAAAAAGCTTTTGCACAGCAAAAGAATCAGTCAACAAAACTAAAACACAACCTACAGAATGGGAGAAGATATTTGCAAATGATAAATCAGATAAAGGGCTAGTTTCCATCTATAAAGAACTTATTAAACTCAGCAGCAAAGAAACAGACAATCCAATCATGAAATGGGCAAAAGACATGAAGAGAAATCTCAGAGGAAGACATAGACATGGCCAACAAGCACTTGAGAAAATGCTCCGCATCACTGGCCATCAGGGAAATTCAAATCAAAACCACAATGAGATACCACCTCACACCAGTGAGAATGGGGAAAATTAACAAGACAGGAGACAACAAATTTTGGAGAGGATGTGGGGAAAGGGGAACCCTCTTACACTGTTGGTGGGAATGTGAACTGGTGCAGCCACTCTGGAAAACTGTGTGGAGGTTCCTCAAAGAGTTAAAAATATACCTGCCCTACGACCCAGCAATTGTGCTGCTGGGGATTTACCCCAAAGATATAGATGCAGTGAAATGCCAGGACACCTGCACCCCGATGTTTCTAGCAGCAATGTCCACAATAGCCAAACTGTGGAAGGAGCCTCGGTGTCCATCGACTGATGAATAGATAAAGAAGCTGTGGTCTATGTATACACTGGAATATTACTCAGCCATTAGAAATGATGAATACCCATCATTTGCTTTGACGTGGATGGACCTGGAGGGTATTATGCTGAGGGAAATAAGTCAATCGGAGAAGGACAAACATTACATGGTCTCATTCATTTGGGGAATATAAAAAATAGTGAAAGGGATTAAAGGGGAAAGGAGAGAAAATGAGTGGGAAATATCAGTGAGGGAGACAGAACATGAGAGACTCCTAACTCTGGGAAACGAACAAGGGGCAGTGGAAGGGGAGGTGGGCAGGGAGATGGGGTGACTGGGTGACAGGCACTGAGGGGGGCACTTGATGGGATGAGCACTGGGTGTTATACTATATGTTGGCAAATCAAACTCTGATAAAAATATATACAAAAAAAAAAAAAAAACACAAAAGAAAAAAGCCAGACAAAAAGGTCACATGTCATACAATTACATTTACATATCAAAATGGGTAAATCCATACAGATAGAAATCAGATTGGTGATTACTTAAAGGTATCCTAGGGAAACATGGGGACTGCTTGATTAATGTGTATGGGGTTTTCTTTTGGTTGATAAAAGTGTGTCGGAATTAGATAGGGGTGGTATAGCCTCGTGACTATGCTAAGTGCCACTGACTTGTACACTTTAAGGCAGCTTATTTTGTGTTAACCATTATGAATTTCAGTTCAATTACACAATGTTATAAGTTTCACTCAGAAATTCCATGTATGTAAATGCATTCTATAGAAATTGTATAAATCAGGAAAAGGAATATACTAAAAACTATTATCAAAACATTTTAAAACCTGAAGATATCTAAGTTCCAACAATAGGGAGAATCTGTAAGTTGTTGGAATCTAGCTTTTGATTACATTTTTCTGGTTCAGCTCATCAGCCTTACATTGAAAATAAAGACAAAATATTGTATAAGTCCATTTGTTAGTGCATGGCTATGACTTCCTAATTGAAAGATATTGGATAAATTTCTAAATCATCAAACTCTGTGTTTTTCAGCTTTTCTGAGATTAACTTTTCTCCTCCCTCAAATCAGGATAATAATGCCTGCCTAAAATAATGCTTAATACATGATACCCCCACTTACCTACTTTTACATATAAAGGGGACAAAAGGAAAAAAATACATTAAAATAATCTTAGTGGATGCGCTTAGGGGGTTGTATTTTATAGGACTTTTTTCCATCTTTGTTAGTGAGCATTATACACATGTTTATGAATACACAAACACATACACCAGACCCACACACAGAGTAAAAATGTCATTTAAAAATGTAAAAACATCAACGGCCCCAAATGGCTATCTCAGTCAGTATAAGCTGTAAAGAATAAAATGGAATTCAAAATCTTCTATAATTTGGGCTTTACTAGGTATATAGGTTTATTTATTATTAGTTAGTTAGTTAGTTACCAGTGATCTAGAGAATCTGAACTAACTGTCATCCCTCAAAGACTTGAAGCTCCTACCATGAAGCCCCATGTTATCTGCCATCTGGAATGCTTTTTTAATCATCTTTACCTGTTTACTCTTCAAATCTTATCATACACTTCCTTTCCCCACATGATTATCTTGAGTAGAAATTTTCTCTATTTGTTAATATTACTACTCCTATAACACCTCACACAATGCTGTATATAGTAGATATAAGTGTTTGTGTCATATTGCCTCTGATTGTATGTTTCCTGAGGTAGATATAAATACCTTTGGATATTTCAGCAAAATATAAAACAAGTATTTTTCTTGCAACTACATGTGCTTTTCAGAATCTCAATGAATAGAGATAATGCAGAGGAAAATAAAGTAAAAAGTTTGAGATTTGTAATTGGAAAAGATGTTTTTGATTATAATCTCCTTGTTTTTTAGTGTCAATTATTTTTTAATAAAAATATATAAATTTATCTAAAAATACAGTACATGTATACTCCAAAAGACTAATTACTTAGAAGGTCCTTTGAACTGTGAAATTTTACGTGCTCAAAGCCTTTCAATGCATTATATGAGGCCTCTTGCCTTAAGTCTATAAATTTTTATTGTCTTAAAGGACATAAAATTTTTTTGAATGGTTTCCAATCATTTATTTTCTACAGAAACTAATCTGCTGAATTGCCTTTCAACATTTACTTTGCTTCTTAACAGTGCAAATTATATCTAAATACAAAATACTCAACAACCATACATATTGCTCTAATTGTGTGCTGTAGAGCTGACATGGAATAATGAAATGCTAATTGCAATTAGAACATTTTATTTGTTCAGAATTGATTCCTTGGTTTGACCCACTTTCAGAATTTTCTATAACCACAAGGCTTGTGCTCAAATACCACCAAAAAATTTACTGTCCATAACCTGAATCAGTGTTTTCACCAGTCCTCTCCCATTATACACACTGCAGCTTAGGGCAGAGCCATCAGGAAATTTCTTCATATATACATGCATGAAACACATTAGAATAAGGCTGTCCTGAAAATAGCAAAGGCATCCATTTGTCTGATTTGCTAAACAACCTGCCACACTCTCCTTTAAAAGAGATGTACTAGGACTAGCACATATAAGTAGTAGACTGCCCCAGCTACCTGCTAGCCAGGTATGGAAGGCAGCTACTTCCTCCAAACCTCTCTCATGCAATATTGGTTATCAGTATCCCCCTGCAGCTATTGGATATGCAAAATTTTTTCTAGATGAGTAGATGACCAAGTAAAACTATGACTTGTTACCTGAATGCACCGAAAGAAAAGGGTTTGTTTTTGTTTTTGTTTTTTCAAAGAAGATCACTCCTTTACCTGTTTGACATCGTATGCCAGAAGAACATATTTTAAATCTGGCGAAACTGAATGTTTTGATGCTTTGAAGGTTACCTAGAAATTGAAAAAAAAAAAAAAAAAAGAGGCAGTTATAAAAACAGTGAAAAGCTTAATAACAGAGATGTCAATATGCATTTGGGTATGTAGATATTTAAAAAGATATCAATTCTCATCACAACACAGTGGCATAAGCATGTTTATTCCTATTGTAAATATGCATATACATGCATGCAAGTATGATTATTCAGATGGACATAAAAACAGGCTATATTAGCATTCCATTAAGAAGAAAATTTGCTAGCATATCGTTTTTACATGTTATCACTTACAGATTATGTTAATATTTCATTAGAAGAAAAAAATAAAAAAATCACGACTTCATAAATAAGCAAAATGTTCTCATATTTGCATGTTGGATTAAGCAAAAAAAAAAAAAAAAGGAAACAGTAACATGCTGTGGTGTCATGATTTGCTGTCTTTGTAAGTTTGTTTTCTTACAGGTTGCATACTTGTATTTAAAAGAAGATGTTTATATTAAAGACAGAGACTCTTTAGACGATATTCCTATAATAAAATGGAACACAAATAACTGATTATTCTTGATTATAACTACACTGTCCCTGATTTTGATCCTATAATTCTATCATTGAATAGACCTAATATAAGAATTGAAAATAAATACATAGAGTGAAGGAGAAATATATTGAGGGTGGAGAAATAATTTTATTTGAGATAAAGATTATATTTAATTTCAGATCTAAAATGAAGTCAAACAAGTTGAGTTAATGCATCAAAAGCCTACAAAATACAAACTAAAGATAAAATGCACTCTATATACATTTTAGGCGAACTACTTTGTATGGTTTTTGCAGACAAAAGCATATGTAAGTAATTTCATCCACCGTTTTAGAGGTCAACTTCTACAAGAAATTCTCTGTGAAAAATGAAAAAGAGTGAAGTAACGGTTTTTATACTTAGAATCCCCCCAAACACAATGGAAAGAACAAGAAATTCAGACAAATTAATATTTGAAAGAATTTTGTGGGGTAATATAAAAATATATATTTAGTCTTCTTCCCTGATTCCTTGCATAGAGATCCTAAAATGCTTAGAATTTTCTGAGTGATAGAAGTGTCATTTGATATTAATTAATTAATTATTAGTTCCCTTTGACCATGCTTGGTTTACGCCAATGAGATGACTCAAGGGATAGAGGTGGCGGGGGAGAGTGGCTAACAGCTTCTGGATGAGGATTGCCTACCAAAGGAACCAACCACCTGATTGGAGAATTAGAACTTTCAACCCTAACTGGATGTCAGGGCAGGTGGAAGGATAGGAGATGGAGTACAGTCACGTGGTCCATGATGTTAAATCAATCATGCCTAGGTAATGAGATCTCAATAAAAATAGTAAACAATGAAATTGGAAGGTACTTCCTTGTTAGTAAATATATCAATATACCAGAAGGGTGGCACCTTCCAACTCTATAGACAAGACTGTGCTATTTACCTTTCATCTGGCTGTTCATTTGTAGCCTCTAAAATAAACCAGTACTCCTAAGTATAGCACTTCCTGTATCATTCAGCAAATTATTGAAACTAAAGGAGGACTGTGAGAAACATCAAATTTATAGCTAAGCTAGACCAAAACCCAGGTAGCCTGGAGACCTGGGACATGCAGGTTGCATCTGACCTGGGGGCAGTCCTTAACCTGGAGGGTGTATACAGATTCTGGGTAGTTAGAATTAAATTAACTAGTAGGATAACCAGATGCTATCAGAAAATTTTGTTGTTGGAATCACACAGCTAATCTCTGAGCCCAGAAGCCAAGAAAATGGAGTGGTTTGGAAGAAAATACTATTATAGGGTAATACTAAGATTTTGAGGTTTTATTTACATAAAACCTACATACATCTATCTTGTACAGCCTTTGTGTAAGACATTTAGGAGATGGTCAGAATAATCATTGGCAGTAATTCATTTCAAAGATTTTAGTTTTCATTTTTTAAAAGTTCACTCAATAATAATGGAAATAACAACAAACAATAACAACAGAGCTACAATTCATCAGCTCTGTAAATTGCTTATAATATTGTAGTTCTCAATAGTTCTCAGCCCTTCTCATAAGTATTATGATGTAGGTATCCTCATTGTTATTCTTCCTTTTCTGTCATTAACTTATTGTGTATGGAAACCAGATGGAAATTGGTCTGCACAGAGTTTTTTTTTTAAAGACTTACTTGTTTTTATTTTAGAGAGAGAGAGAGAGAGAGAGAGAGAAAAAAGTAAGTGAGGATGGGGGCACTGAGGGGCAGAGGGAGAGGGAGAGTGAGAATCCTTAAGCAGACTCCTTGCTGAGCACGGAGCTGGATGTGGGGCTCAATTCCACGACCCTGAGATCATGACCTGAGCTGAAATCAAGAGGTGGACACTTAACTGACTGAGCCACCCAGGTGCCCCCTAGTCTGTGCAGAATTTAGGGTGACAGTGAGAAAATAAGGTCAGGTCTCTCAATATTACACTATCAAGAAGTGTACTGTAACACAGTAAGGGGAAGTTTACGATTATCTAAAAATTGGTCAAGATGATGAGCACACATAACAAAAGGATATAGGATAAAACTCCTTTAATAAGCCCTGCATTATCCCACTAGCAGGAGTTTCTTTCTTTATGGTATGGAAGAGCTTACCCAACTGAATTATTTAAAGAACATCTCACCTCCCCTGTCTTCTTCATCCCCTCTCATGTGACACTCCTCACACAAATTAACCTCACACGTTTACAGGTGTGTCTGTGGCTCCAGTAACACTAATTTTAGTGTCTTTTATGGTTCCTACAATTATCCAGTCTGGCACTTTATTAATTATCACTATACTGCTTACAGCTTAAGTGGCATACAAACTGGGAAATTTTCCCAATACCTTTTCAGGGGCCCAAGCTGCTGAACTTTATCTGAATTTAGAGAGTTGTGTGCAGGTCACTGATGCTGCAAAGTAACTTGCTGATGGTACTGCTGCTTAGTCAAGAGACATCATAAGTCTCAGATAAATACCTCTTAGCATAGCCATTAATGTGATCATCTGTTGGTCTGGGAGATTCATTCTTTCTAGCAGGCACCTGAGACCCCTTGATCCACACTCACCCTAATTACAGATATTAGTATAGTTCTGGTTGAGATTCAACTTGCTATGACCTTGAAGTAGTGTTTTGAAAGGTTTATCATTGCCAAGAATGTTAGTATGTCACCTACAGAATCACTTAATTACTATTGAAATAAAAGGATGCAGAAATATTTTCTACATGTATTTATTGATGTTCAGCAATAATGCCTACCAGTGCCTTTTTTGACACTGGGAACGCACAAAGGGTATAAAAATGCATCAAGTCTACCATCCAGGAACATTCAATTAAAGCCAAGCAAGTTAGGGGGGAAAAAAGCCAAGCAGGGTAGGATAAAGAGGAAAATCATGCACATGGTTAACTAAACAAATTAAATGGGGAAGACAAAACATTTGATCAAGTTGAGAAATAAAATGCATTGTTCCAGGCAGCTTGGGAAGATTTTATAGTACCTTATTTGCATGTACCATTTGGTTCTACCAATATACATTTTATTGAACATTCACATGTAACCAGTACCATAGTAGATATTGAAAGTGCTATAAGGTTAAGAAACCAAGTTCCCTAAAATAATCTCCATCCCATATTGGACAAGGGAAGACAGCACTCTGTTTCTCTATAGTCCATAGGAGAATAAGAGTTTCAAATCCAAGTGCATATAGGGACAGGATATGCAGTAGCAGAATTAAGCTGTATGGGTACAATGAGGGTAAATGGAATAGTCACACTGCCTAAAAGGGGCAGTAGTCCCAGCTCCAGGTAACATTAACTTACAGGAAAGTGCATATAGAATTTCTGGTGTTCCAATTTTTTTTCAAGATAAGCTAGAAATCAAGATTTTACTTTACAATCTTAAGATTTTTTAACTATAGCTCAGTATTTCCAAATAGATTTATAGGCACAAATTTCTGCCTGGGGGCTATGAGTTTGCTAATTTTTGGTAAAGCAATAATTGCCTTAAGGATGAAGGAAGGGAAAGAAGACAGTGCTATGAAATTTAAAGAACAGAATGGTGGCGTGTCTGTGTGGTTCAGTTAAGTGTCTGACCCTTGGTTTTGGTTCAGGTCATTATCTCAGGGTCATGATCTCAGGGTTGGGAGGTGAAGCCTAGCGTTGGGCTCGGCTCGGGGCTCAGTGGGGAGTCTGCTTGAGATTTTCTCTCTCCCTCTCCTCCCCCACTTGTTCTCTCTCTCTCTCTGTCTCTCTCAAATAAAATAAATATTTAAAAAAGAAAGAACAGAATGGTATCCTTTTCATATATTTTGTGGTAATGTAATTGAAAAATTCATGATCCAGTGTTTTCTATATAAATGAAATTATAGACTATGTTATTAGAATAATTTTATCAAAATACACAAGAAGCTTAAAAAGATTACTGGAAAGGTGGGGGCCAACTCATGGATTACTGCTAATATTAATAATGCATGCAGTATTACTAAGGTGTACAAAATGATTTTGTGTTTCATGTTTTTACCATTGGGTGAAATGTTGCTATTAGAACATGAATTGGAAAAAAAAAAGCATATTTTGAAGAAAGCTTAAAACATGTCAGTTTTTTTTTAAGATTTTATTTATTTATTCATGAGAGACAGAGAGAGAGAGAGACAGAGATACAGGTAGAGGGAGAAGCAGGCTCCATGCAGGGAGCCTGACATGGGACTTGATCCCAGGACCCCAGTATCACACCCTGAGCCAAAGGCAGACACTCAACCACTGAGCCACCCAGGCATCCTGAAATATGTCAGTTTTAGATATGCTATTGTTTATAGTCCTTTTAGAATATCCAACAGGAAATGTATGGGATTTTGTATAAAAGTCTAGAGTTTAAGGGATATATCTAGGAGCTGCATTATTAATCAGTTATATAGAGCATTAGACAAAAGTTTATATTCAATACAAATCCATCCTCAACAAAGAAAAGGGATAAAATCCCCAAAACAGCATGTTCTACTAGGGATGGATCAGTAACAGTGCAGTCATTACAAGTATTGTTTACTATTACTTTTATTCTTCAAATATAGCTGTTTTCTCCAGGTACTCCACCTGCTGCAATACTTTCACAACTTTATCTGGTCCCTATTCAAATTGTATTTCTCTAAAATATTCTAATTCTTCCTCTTAAACCTTCCCTGTCCTTTTCGGCTCAAGTGATTCATCTGACCTTATATGTATATAATTATATGTGCAGTTCATCTAATCATTGATCACTGTTTTATGATTGCTCTACTAGGTTGTTTGGAACTGCGATTTACATCTTTTATTGCCACAGTAATGCCCCTATTAACAGGCTCCAGTGCAATGATTCACTCCTGTCAAAAGCATTATAACTAGAGGTAGAAATAAGATAATGATAGTGTTCCAAGATGTCAGATACTGAAGATCGGGCAAGAAATCATTAAATATAAACGTAAATGTCAGAAGTGCCAGGAAATGTAAAACCTGCATTTGTATGACTTGAGGCTGAGAAAGGATGGAGCAAGAGGACAGGAATAAGATACGGAGTTACAATGAACACAAACTGGTAAGAAGGATTTGGTTGCCTTAAGATTGAGGCATGACAGAAGGATGAGAACTGTCTAGTTCGGGTAACTACTGCTCTTGATCTTGTACCAAGCTGGTGGTAAAAATATTTATATTCATCCCCACTTACAAAAATAAATAACACAAAACAAACCAAAAAATAACTGGCCTAGGAACATGAACTGGATAATATTCTAAACCTTAAAGTATAGGTAGGTATATTTCTTTTTTTTAAGATTTTATTTATTTATTCATGAGAGACAGAGAGAGACAGAGACACAGGCAGAGGAAGAAGCAGGCTCTATGCAGGGAGCCTGATGTGGGACTCGATCCTGGATCTCCAGGATCATACCCTGGGCTGAAGATGGCGCTAAACCGCTGAGCCACCCGGGCAGCCCGGTAGGTATATTTTTAACAGAGAATGATGAAGACCAGAAGGTAGGTCTCTGTGGACCCTATGATCTTTCCTTCCTGCTTCTGGCACCTCCACCTACCAGACTCTCTACAGACACACAGACACATGCACACACATGCACCGTTTATTTTTATTTGGGCCATAACTTTCCTCATTACCTAATCTCATTTTTAGTTTATTGATACCTGACAAAAATATTTATTTTGTTTTTTTAAGATTTTATTTATTTATTCATGAGAGACACAGAGACGGAGGCAGAGACATAGGCAGAGGGAGAAGCAGGCTCCCTGCGGGGAACATGATGCCAGGACTCGATCCTAGGACCCTGGGATCACGACCTGAGCTGAAGACAGGTGCTCAACAACTGAGCCACCCAGGTGCTCCCCCACAAAAATGTTTATAAAAATCATCTCTTATTCTAGAAAAATAAAATACTATTTTTTCAAATATGTGATTAAGTATATATTATGAATAAATTTTGTTAACACTACAGACCACGAAGACCATTAAAAACACTTAATGAGGGATCTTAGAAGGCAGTTGACCCTAAGTGGATGGGAGGACGACAAAGGTCACTGCAGTTAACTGATACTGAGAAAAAGAAGATCAAGGAAGGCCAGAAAAAAAAGCAAACCAAAATGCAGTCCACGGTATGATGCTAAGAATGGGCTCTCCTCTCTCTGGCTTCAAATGAAATGAACGAGGAAGAGGAAAAGAGATTATTTTTTATCCTGTAGCTTTAAACAAAGCCACAATTTGTGTTTTTAGCCATGACTGTGCTTATATGCCAGGAAGTTTAAAATCAAATATTTTACTGTGTATCTTTTTTCACATTCTCTTTTCTTAGCTATCTAATTAGTTATTATAGTGTTTGAATTCTATTTATTTGCAATACCCATGATATTCATATTGTATAAATACAATAGATGGTCTCTTACCTTTTTTTCTTGGAACTATGCATCTTATTGATAATAGAATATTTTTTAAAGCTACTAAATGAAGAAAATGCCATGGTACAAGTAGGTAGTTTTTAAGGCTATTGAATTGGTACCTATTAACCCCTGTAGAGTACCTTGCATATATATTTATTGCTCAATAAATATAAACAGCCACATTAGTACTTATTGATTTGGATCATAAGCCATGCACTAAAACATTTTAAAAACGATTTTTATTTTTAATAAGATGGTGAAAATGAATGGTCTCTGAATTCTCTTAATAACTTAAAAAAACAGGGCAGACAAGGTAATTTTGTGGATGAGAGTGCCAATATTCTTCCTCCCAAAAAGTCAATAAATCAGAAATCTTTGGCTGGAGAAAGAAAGAAAGGGATATTGTAACATGTATAATTATATAAATTGTTTCTTTAAAATTTAGCTTGTGCTATTCTACTGACTCTTCAAATTATCTAGGGCTTTGTAATCATCATATTTTGAATACATTTTTAAGTGGTCACATTCTGGTGATGCTGGACTAAAGAACAGAGCATATAAAGCAATGGAAGACATGCAGATGGCCTACAAATCCATGAAAAGTTGTTCAGCGTCACTCATCATCTTGGAAATGCAAATCAAAACCACAATGAGATATCACTCTACACCTGTCTACATTCTACAGCTCTACACCTGTAGTATTAAAAAGGCAAGAAAAAAGTGTTGGTAAGGACGTGGAGTAAAAGAAACCCATATCCATTGTTGATGGGAATGTAAACTAGCAGAGCCACTATGGAAAATAGTATAGATTTTCATTTAAAAAAAAGACAGAAATTCCATTTCTGTCTGGAATTACAATCCAGTAATTACAATCCAGTAATTCCACTACTGAGTATTCACTCAAAGAAAATGAATACACTAATTTGAAAAGATACACGTACTCCTATGCTTATTGCAGCATTATTTATAGTAGCCACAATATGGAAGCAACCCAAGTATCCATTGATAAATGAATGGATAAAGAAGATGTGGTATAAATGCATGTATGTATATTCACACATATATACACTGACACAGACATACACACAGAGGGAGGAATATTATTCAGCCACGAAGAAGACCGTGATCTTACCATTTGCAAAATATGGATGGTTCTAGAAGATACTATGCTAAAATGAGTGAAGTCAGACTGAGAAAGACAAACACAATATGATTTCACTTATACATGGAATCTAAAAAAAAAAAAACACCAAAATGAATGAACAAAAAAAGCAGAAACAAATCCATAAATATTGAGAATAAATTCATAATTGCCAGAAGGGCGAGGGTTGTGGGAGGGGCAGTAATTGGGTGAAGGGAATTGGGACGTACAGGCTTCCAGTTATGTAATGTAAAAGTCACAGAAATGAAAGGGACAGCATACAGAATACACTCACCGGTAATGTAATAGCGATGTATGATGACAGATGGTAGCTACACCTGTGGTCAGCAAAGCATAACCCACAGAATTTTTGTTCTCTAGGTTATATACCTGAAACTAATTGTGTGTCAACTGCTCTTCAAATAAAAAAGAAAAGAGAGAGAGAGAGACAACATAGAAAGATATGAAAAGTTACGGAAGTCCTAAAAATTGTAACATCAGAGAATTTCTGGATGAGTTTTCCACATTATGGTCTAATACATGTTCAACAGAATGCTTATAAGTTAGGTGGACTAGTGCTCTTCATCAGTAAATTACTTAAGTCTTTTCTTGCTGCAATATTCCATCAGGTAAATCAAAGACTGATCTCACAGACCTGGTTAATAGAGTTATTATTTTATTTTTTTTAAGATTTTATTTATTTACTTGAGACAGAAAGAGGAGAGAGAGAGAATGAGCAAGAACAGTGGGAGGAGGGAGTAGAGGGAGTGAAAGAAACAGACTCCCATGGAGTGTGGAGCCCAAGGTGGGGCTCTATTTAGGACCCTGAAATCATGGCCCAAGTCGAAGGCACACACTTAACCAATTGAGCCACTTAAGTGCCCTAGAGTTATTATTATAAAATATGACATGTACATTCCAGGTATTTATGTTATTCATGTGGTTTTATTTCTGCCATTGGCAAGAAGATGGCTACTGAGGGCTTGGCAATTCCCCTATTTTTAAAAAGAAAGGAAAGCATAGTGAGCATTATTGTCTTATTAAAAAAAAAAAAGGTTTTAACCTGGCTCCTCTTTAAAAATGAGAGAAATTAATAAATAATAGTGCCTTAAAAAGTAAATTTTCCTAAAAGCTCATCTTTTTTTAATAAATGAAAGACTCATTTAGAGTTCATATGACATCAGTAATTTAGTATTAACATTAATAGTCTTAGATAAAAAGAAAGAAGTTAGTAACTAAAAAGAAAATTGTTTATTCCAAATGTGGTATATTCTGACATATACCTCATTAATATTATGTTTGATATCTATTTCCTCCTATCTTTTACCTTCAATGAAATTATTATATACAGTATATAATACTTACTAGCTTTTTTCATCTTAATGGGTCTTGGATGCACAGAATTAGATTAATCATAACTTTCTATCGTGACTTAGTGTAATTCATGATAAATTTGGCAAATAAAAATATAGGATGCCCAGGTAAATATCAGAATATCAGATAAAGAATATATAAAAATAAGGACAAACCATATAACCATGAAAATAACATGGAAAGAATGAAACAGTCATGAAAATAAGTGAACTACAGCTAAATATAAATATGTATAAATCAGTAACACAATGCTGAGTGATAAAGGGAAGTATAAGATCATGGGCTGCTTGATTCCTCTATTAAGAGTTCAAAACCAATTAAGACTACATAATATGTTACTTAGGCAAACACACACACACAGAGTTCTATATTCACCAGAAACCCCTCAAAGATGTAAAAATAATTTCCAAAGTGAATTACTTTAAAAATTGAGTTGTCATTTACTAAATTGCACTTTAATGGTCCAAAGCTAAAAGTCATTCTTTATTGTCCACTTTCTCAGAAATGTCCATTAATAGAACCCATGCTAGTTGAGGACACTAGGGGTTGTGTGCAACTATAACTGAATAAATCTCTGTGATCTTTTTCCTGATGCACACAAGCAACCGTTTTTGCTAAATAGAGTTACCATATGACTCAGAATTACACTCTAAATAGCAGAAACACATCAAGAATTATGAAAACATATGTCTACACAAAACTTGCATATAAATACAGAAACATTATTCATAATAGTACCTATTCAGGGTGCCTGGCTGGCTCAGTCAGTTTAGCATCTGACTCTTAAATTTGTTTCAGGACATGATCTCAGGGTGAGATGGAGCCTTGTGTCAGGCTCTGTGCTGGGTGTGTAGCCTGCTTAGGATTCTCTTTCTCCTTCTCCCTTTGCCCCTCCCTTACCCCTCAAAAATAAATGAGACAATTCAAATGTCAATTAACTAATGAACGGAGAAACAAAAGTAGCATATCATGCAATGGAATATTATTTAACAATAAAAAAGAATAAAGTATCGATATGTCCTAAAACATAAATAAATCCTGACACTGTACTAAATGAAAGAAGTTAGTCATAAAAGACCACATACTGTATATTTCATTTATCTGAAGTGTATGGACTACACAAATCTGAAGAGGTACAACGTAGACTACTGGCTGCAGGAAGCTGCAGAGGGAGAGTCCTGGAGAAAGACTGCTAGTGTGTATAGGTTGCCTTACAGGCACCTGAAGAATATTCTAAAATTAGACTATGATGACAGTTGTACAACTCTGTGAGTATACTAAAAACAATGAACTGTACATTTCAAATGGGTGAAAACTATGGTATGTGAAGTCTCTCAATAAAGCTGTTACAAACAAACACAGAGGGCAGTAGTGGAGGGAGAAGAAAGAGGAGGAGGGAATTAGAAAAAAAAGAAATTGAAGAGTTATGTGATGAAGTCAGAGGATTTGTGAAATTTCCATAGTTTAATTTTTCTCCAATTGTTAAAATTAAGCTTTAATTAATCTTTAGTTTTCCCATTAGCCAAAAGTTAGAAAAAAATCAACTATAGGAGTCATATTTTGCTTATCATATGTCAACTCATTAAGAGATGAATAGATTTTCCTGAAACTAAGGTGAAAGAGACATTTCTTTCAATTTCTAATAAGCAATGAATATATTGGAGTATGAAATAAAGCTCCTTATATGTACATATATATTTCTTGGATATCTTATAATTAACAATGGAAAAAATAAAATAAAAAATAAAATAAATAAAATAAAATAAAAATATGTTTTAAAGAATCAAGTAATTCTTTCCTATCTTTCAATCTTTACCGAAAATAAATACTGTTCATTTCCATAATTGGAAGATCTTTTTACTTGCTTATAATCTGATGGGCTCATACCTTTAGTGAGTGAGGAAAATTATTATTTTGGTTTATAAATTATGCTTTTTGCAGCTGATTCAAATTTAAGGAGAGTTAATTAAATCTCATTTTTCTCCCACACTGTCTCATGGACCACTATGAATCAAATATTTACATAAATGATGCTGTGTGGAAAAAGAAAATAAATCTGATTAATTCATAAAATGTGCACTAAGTGTCTACTTAGGGCTATGCCATCATTGTTCTAGTCACTGAAAACACAAAATTGATTCTATCTTAGTTGGCCTCTTCTCTTAAGATATTCATAAACTAGTGAGAAGTTTAATGAAAGATATAAAAATGTATCATCACTGCTTAATCAAAATATCATCAAAATTTATCTTTGAATATGCTTACATATTTCAGGATTTCTAAATCAATAACTACTTCATTAATTATGTCAACCATCTATTTAACTCTTTTGAAATTAAAGTTTTAATTTTAACATTTCAATCAAGGAACCTGATATGTAGAAAACCCAAAGGCCTTCACAAAAAAAAAAAAAAAAAAACCCAAAAAACAAAAACAAACAAACAAACAAACAAAAAAACACCTGCTAGAACTGAAACACAAATTCAGTAAAGGTACAGAATAAAAAAATCAACATACAGATATCTGTTTCATTTCTATACACCAATAATGAAGCAGCAGAAAGAGAAATTAAGGAATCAATCCCATTTACAACTGTACCAAAACTAAGATAAGATACCTAGGAATAAGATACCTAGGAATAAACCTAACCAAAGAGGTTAAAGACCTGTACTCTGAAAACTACAAAATACTGATAAAAGAAATTGAAGATGAAATAAAGAAATGGAAAAACATTCCATGCTCTTGTATTGGAAGAATATTGCAAAATTGTCTATACTACTCAAAAAAATCTACACACTTAATGCAATTCCTATCAAAATACCCACAGCATTATCAACAGAGCTACAATGAACAATCCTAAAATTTATATGGAACCACAACAGATCCTAGATAGACAAAATAACATTGGGAAAGAAGAGCAAAGCTGGAGGCATCACAGTTTCAGACGTTGTTATATTACAAATCTGTAGTAATCAAACAGTATGGCCCTAGCACAAGAAGAGACATACAGATCAATAGACAAGAAAGGAAAACTCAGGAATGAACCCACAACTATATGTTCAATTAATCTTCAACAAAGCAGGAAAGAATATGCAGTGAGAAAAAGCCAGTCTCTTCAACAAATGGTATTGGGAAACTGGACAGCAACATGCAAAACAAAGAAACTGGAACACTTTCCTACATCATACATGAAAAGAAATTCAAAATAGATTAAAGACCTAAATGTGAGACATGAAACCATAAAAATCCTAGAGAACACAGGCAGTAACCTCTTTGACATGGGTCATAGCAACTTCTTTCTAGATAGGATTCCTGAGATAAGGGAAATTAAAGTAAACATAAACTTTGTGACTTCATCAAAATAAAAATCTTCTACATAGCAAAGGAAGCAATCACCAAAAGTAAAAGGCAACCGACGGAATGGGAGAAGATATTTGATAAAGGGTTAACATCTAAAATACATAAAGAAATTATACAATTCAACTTCCAAAAAAAATGAATAATCCAATTAAAAAATGAACAGAGCACATGAATAGACATTTTTCCATAGAAGACATCAGATGGCCAATGGGCACAGGAAAAGAGGCTCAACATAACTGATCATCAGGGAAATAAATCAAAACTACAATGAGATATCACCTCACAGCTGTCAGAATGGCTAAAATCAACAAAACAAGAAACAGCAGGTGTTGGTGAGGATGTGGACAAAGGGGAATCCTTTTGCCTTGTTGATGGGAATGTAAACGCCACTCTGGAAAACAACATCGAGGTTCCTCAAAAAGTTAAAAATAGAACTACCCTATGATCCAGCAGCCACACTACTAGGTATTTACTCAAAACATACAAAAATACTAATTCTAAGGGATACGTGCATCCGATGTTTATAGCAACATTATCTACAATAGCCAAATTACAGAAACAGTCCAAGTATTCACTGACTGATGACTGGATAAAGAGGATGTGGTGTATACATACAATGGAATATTCTCATTCATAAAAAAAATGAAATCTTGCCATTTGCAATGACATGGATGGAGCTAGAGTATTATGCTAAGCAAAATAAGGCAGTCAGAAAAAGACAAATACCATGTGATTTCACTCATAGGTGGAATTTAAAAAACAAAGCAAATGATGGGATGCCTGAGTGGCTCAGAGGTTGAGCATCTGCCTTCGGCACAGGGTGTGATCCTGGGGTCCCGGGTTCGAGTCCCACATCGGGCTCCCTGCATGGAGCCTTGCTTCTCCCTCTGCCTGTGTCTCTGCCTCCCTCTCTCTGTGTCTCTCATGAATAAATAAATAAAATCCTTTTTTAAAAAATAAATAAAAATAAAAATAAAAAACAAAGCAAATGAGGATTTGAGGGGGTGGTGAGAAAAGGAGGCAAACCAAGAAATGGACACTTAACTATAGAAAACAAACTGATGGTTACCAAAGGAGAGGTGTGTGGGATGACAGGTAAAATTAGGTGATGGGGATTAAGGATGGCACTTGTTGTAATGAGCACCAGTGATGTATGGAAGTGTTGAGTCACTGTACTGTACAACCGACACTAATATTATGCTGTATGCTAAGTGGAGTTTAAATAAAAACTTAAAAAAGTACTGAATGATCCAAATAATTATAATTAAAACAGTACTTTTGAAAAATAGTACACTTTTAACATCCAGGAGATGATGGATTGAATTTCTACATTCTATGTAAACTTCCTAATTTCATTGCAAATCTTTTTCAACCAAGACTCAAAAATTCCTTTATTGTACTGTTATATACAAAAAAATCAAATGTAAACATACACATACATCAACTGAAAACCAAATACAGTCTAATGTCAAGATTAGTTGGAAAACATTAAAATAGAAATGATGACTTAATGCCATGTAAAAACCTAACACACAATGTTGATTCCTCTATATCTGAAAGATACAAAGCAATTAGATAGAGACCCATCCACTCTATCCTCAAACAAATCCTTGATCCACATACTTAGCATTTTTTTTTCTGTTAGTCCATTCTAGTTCAAGCCCTAAATCTTCTGTCATTGACAGAAATACCATTGCTTAGTCCTCAAAGTGGTCTTATAACTTCTACTTTAACATCCCTAGAATTTATTCCTAACAAAACAGACAGAGAATATTCTTTTAAAATGTGACTTAGATATAGCCACTTTCTTCAAAGTGTGCCTATTGTTTATAAAACAAAACCTTGGCCTATAAAACTCAACATAGTTTTTCTCATAGTTATTCTACTAGGTTCATCCTCTACATTCCCCATTACAATATTTCCTATTCTTTTTTTTTTAATATTTCCTATTCTTAAAATAGATCTATGCAGTTCCCACCCAAGTTTTTTGTAATTATTCTTTTTTGAGCCTACAAAACTCTTGAACCTGACCTTGAAATGTTGCCTCCACAGTGGACCTTTCCGGGGTCCTGAAACTTCTCTAATTTTCACTCCATGCTACATTTTTCCCGAAGAACTTAGTATCAGCTGCAATTGCTCATATTGAGTATTTGAGTGTTTGTGGTTGGTTTGACAAGCCTTCCTTGTTCAACAGGTATCACCAGAACCTAGAATTTTATCTGATATATACCAGAGGTGAAAAAATCATTTGTTGATAAATGAATCAATAATATTAATAAGCTAAGATATGATGAGTCATTTTAACAATGATGCCACAACATTATAAAACAGGGAGAAAAATTTCTGTAAGTTTTAAAGGGAAGGAGAATTTCAAATGTAGAGTAGTTACTAACTCTGTAATGGGCTGCCATTATCATTTAGTGTTTGCTGAATGCTGAATACCCTACATTATGTTCCATAAACAAACTGAACTATATATTCCCAGTGTACTATGAAAATATCTGTAATCTTTACTATAAATGGCTACAAAGTTATAATGCATACTTCTCTATTAGCAAAGCTGCATAGACCAAGGTATTCTGAAACTGGAAGGAAGGAAGGAAGGAAGGAAGGAAGGAAGGAAGGAAGGAAGGAAGGAAGGAAGGAAGGAAGGAAGGAAGGAAGGGAGGAGGGGAGGGAGGGAGGGGAGGCGGGAAGGGAGGGAGTGAAAGTGAGAATAAGAGAAGAGAAGAGAAGAGAAGAGAATGAGAAGAGAGAAGAGAAGCAGGACAGAGCAGACAGAAGATAAGAGAAAAGGAGAGAGAAGGAGCCAAGCTCAGAATCCGCCTAGCCTCTCCTCTCCTCTCATCTCCTCTCCTCTCCTAGAAGAGAAGAGAAGAGAAGAAGAGGAGAAGAGGAGAAGAGGAGAAGAGAAGAGGAGAAGAGAAGAAAAAGAATCCCTATATCATCAGCTTGGAAACTTTCTAAGGTCTCTTAAAATGCATTTTCCTTGTTCAAATTCCACCATGAATTAATAGAAGAATCTGGATATTTCACTATTAATATTTTTTGAAATGTCTAATTGGCTCTCCATGACTGGGAGGTAGTCAAATATAAAATTCCTGTGAAAGAAAATGAAAGACAGAAATATTCATCAGATGGTCAAGGGCATATAATCAGAGCCTTGAACTGCTCAAAACAGACTGACTGGTCCTAGATATAATTCAGAGCACTGACCTCTCAGGAAGCTGAAGTTTAAAATAATTGTAATTAATTGCAATAAATCTGGCTGCCAGCTAGCTTCTCATTCTATCTGACACAAAACAAAGCAATTTACATCCACAGCCCCAGGGATTCTAAATAAGAATCTTGAAGGAAGCATACTGGAATTGTATAATTTTATTGCACATGTTTAAGAGGATATATTAGATATAGTTGAAACAAGCTCTTTTTCAAAGGGTTAAATAAAAGATGTTTAATAGAAAGTGGTGTTTTATTCCATACAACAGAGACTTTAGATGTATTATTTAGGAAATTTTGATTTCCGTCAAGGATGACATTCAAGAATCTTCGTAACAATTAATAGAGCCATTGATATGGTTTTATTAGTAACAGCACTACTGAGGACAAAAATGATTATAACATCCAAAATACTTTATCCCGGTGAGTAAATTTGTTTGTAGCATCTGTTTCCTGGATCATTCACACTGCTAATTAAGGGTGAAACAGATTATGGAATGGTCTCTCTTTGAGTCTTTCTCACCTATGCGGAACTATAAGAATAACTACGGAATTGTAGAGTAATCATGTCACACTTGCAAACATATGGAGAAAAGAGTATCTGTTTTCACACTTTAGATTTGTCCTTGAAGAGACTGCCAGGTTAAAACTATGCAAAAACTCATTTTCACATTCATCTAACTTAGAAAATTTTTAAACAAGCTAAATATTCATGGTAGATTCAATGTTCTCTTTCCTAAATGAATATAAACAAAATATTCTAATCTTTGCTGAAAAATATGTTACCTTATTTCTATTCCCCTGAATGTGCAGAGATGGTATATGTAAAGTTCAATACTTCTTTGATGACTAAGACTTGGAAATTACCTAAATAAACTAATTAAATATAATGATCCTTTTAAGAATGAATAATATGGGTGTAAGAGGATCTAAATATTTTCAAGCTGAATAATAAAAACATGAAAAAATATGAATGTATCCAATTGTAGGGAGTAGTTATTGCTTTTGGGTGGAAGAGAGCTATGTCCAGTCTGAAAACAAATAAATTCAATTATTTATAAATAACGTAATGCCCATGTGAAGAATTACACTGGCTGGAACTCTATGTAGTCATCAGTTTTTATCCTCTAACTTAAAGAAAATCACTTGGTTTTTTTAGTCAAAGGAGTGGATAATTTCAGTAAGTGATACCAACTTGTCTGAACAACAACAAAATATCTCAATTAGAAGTATCTCCAGAAAACTATAAGAAAACTAGGGTCATACTTTTAGCCTATACTCTACACTATCTAAAGAGGAGAAATCCAAGGCTATGTGATTATATTCATGTTTGCTGGTCTTCTTTAGAGATCTGTCTATAAAAAGAAGAAACATGTCTCAAGAAAATGAAGCCAGAAGCCACAGCTTAAAGTCTTCTCTGACAAAAAGAACCATTGCTTTGATCTCACCCATTAAAAAACTACCTTTGAATCATCTTGGGTTCCCCTGGTATCCCTGCCTCAAATTGGATTTTGCAAATTTGGCACCATTGACATTTTCAGCCAGGTAACTTTTTTGTTGTTGTTGTAAGGAGCTGTCTTGTGCATTTTAGAATGTTTAATCGCATCTCTGACCTCTATTCACTAGATTCCCATGGCACACCCCACCTCATCAGCCATAACAATCAAGAATGTATCCAGAGTTGCCAAATGTCTCCTGATGGCAAAATGACCCCTGACTGAGAACCACTGGTCTACATAAAGAAACTGTATTGTGCACACAGCAACTGGGTAAATGTGCAGTTCCTGTGACTTCACTGGCCAATCAATATTGGTCACACTACTGATGTCATTACTACTGAGATACCAACACATACTGCCAAAGTCAGATCTTAAAAAAAATAACAAAGTCTCCATAATTATAGCCAACATGTAAAGCCACTTGTCCAGTCAGAACTTTCTAATAATGTTTTGTAAGTTCATTTTTTTGAGTTTTTATTTAAATTCCAGTTAGTTAACATACAGTGTAATATTAGTATCAGGTATAGAATTTATTGATTCACCACTTACATGCATTACCCAGTGCTCATCACAAGTGCCCTTCTTATCTTTATTTCAAATTTTAAGGGACGAAATAAGAGGTGAAATTTTGAGTGCCTTTATCCAATAAGTGTTTATTGGTACCACAGAATTTTTTCCATAGGGCACCTATTTCCTTAAACATGAATCAGAAAATAAGTTCCTTGATTGATTTCATGGTGGGGAAAAAAAAAAAAAAAAGAGTTGGATCCATTCCCTCCACCCACACATACACAGTGGCAGAACAAAGTAAAAAAATAAATAAATATAAACGTTACAATGGCATGCAAACCTACGAATGCTATCTCTATGCCTAAGTCAATAAATTCTCCCTGGTTCTAATCAAATCTACTATCTAAGAATGGCCTATAAAAAGACAATTGGACTTCCAAAATGTGTAGCTAACATTTCTTTGGAATCATTCTGCCGCCAAATATGAATTTCTTCCCTCTGTTCTGGGCTATTTTTATAGCATGTTTTTAAAAGCTTGTAGATTTTCAGAATCAAAAAGATGTAAGAGTCTTATCCATCAGTCACCCATTTCCATATTAGTGCATTAGATACATGTTTCTAATTTCCTTCTAATTTCAAAAAGTGATTCGATAGAACTGTTTATGGCTTCTGGTGTTTTCTGCTCAGACCACTGGTGATTTTCAATTTACTGACAGCAGAAAGAATACATACAGCTAATACTTATGAAACATTTCCTCATTATGTCACTGTGAATGAGCTTTTGTTTGAAATAGTTCTGGCTTTAAGAGATAACATTTTCAAACACTTAGAAATGATTAAGAGCAGTTTTGGGGCTATACCACTTCTTTTGCTTAACTCCTCTTCAAAAAGTTATATACCCTTCAATTTCCTCCTTCATTAGAAATCCACCTATCTTCAATCCAAAAGAAGCCTTAAGACAATTATTTCAGGAAAATGATTTACTTTTGTTTTATTTTTGACAGCCAAGTCCAATATTACTGTTAATCATAGAGTCTGTTAAGCATGATTATATAGCCAGAAGTACCCACTATTCATATTTAAAATGATTTTAAGAGGGGAAATGACAATGTGGTGTTATCTTAATTATTAAAATAAACTGTTACATTTTAGAAAAATATGACCTACTAAATAATAGGCTATTCTGTTATCACACTTCTATCAATAAATAGTTTAATTTCTTAATTGATTTGGCACTTTTATTACAAAGCTTTTATAGTGATCTTAGCCAATTAACTATGATTCTAATTAAAATATTGATAATTGCTCAATGAAAAAAAATTGCAGTATGAATAAAATCCTTATTCTCTGGTAAGAGATTTTTTCAAGCAGAGTGGCCTTGGAGAGAAAGCAAATCCAGATTTTAGCCTAGCATGAGCTTTGAAAATACAACTATATTTAAATATGCTATCTTGGAGTGGGGGGGGGGGGAATGATTAAATGAGTTCCTCTGTAGAGATGTGGAATCATGGTATTTGTATTGTTTATTTTTTACTATTTTTTTTTAAGATTTTATTTATTCATGAGAGACCAGAGAAAGAAAGGCAGAGACACAGGCAGAGGGAGAAGCAGGCTTCATGCAGGGAACCCAATGCAGGGCTCCACCTGAGACTTCAGGATCACGCCCTGAGCCAAAGGCAGATGCTCAACTATGAACCACCCAGGCATCCCTATGTTTTACAGTTTAAAGTTAAGTGGTTGCAAATATATACCACACTCCAATCCCTTATCCATGCATCCCACTACCCCCAGTGAATTCTGATACCTCTAGGACTTATAAATTGTTTAATTATCTGTGTTGTGAGATAAATGTCTTTAGGGAGACTATGAATCTTAGAAGATCAGTAAATTAGAATATTTGCTAAATATGACTCTGTGGTAATTAAGAGTCATTGCCTACATAGAAGAGAGTAGAAATAGATCTCTGAAGGATTTAAAAAGATTAAACACACAGGCACAAAGATAAAATGGTATTAACAGCACATGAATAAGATGAGCTGGAGGTGGTATGAGATACCAACAAAACCACTGGGATAATGGACTAAAGCCACAAGGTTTTATTTGTTTTTGTTTATTTTTTGATGTATCATAGAGTGTAAGAAAGCAAGGAATAAATGTTGAAAAAAAACCATAATCTGTGTTTACGGGTTTTTTTATAATGAAGACTCCATTAAACTGTAAAAAAGTGAATGATCAGCAAGAAATAGTCACACAGCTGAATATTCATGTACTGAGTGTTCAAATCCAACTTAAAATGCTTGGCCATTGAAGGCCTATACTACACCTCAAAAATGATACTTTATGATAAAAAAAAACATACAAAATAAGAAATGTATTTTGTTTCTTCCCCCAAACTAATTTTATTGAAAATCAATTCATATTGACTTTAATGGGCAAATCATTAGCATATCCTCTCCTCATTATCAATTCCTGCTTTCTGCTTTCTGTCCTACTGAGGGCTTTTTTTCCATTCATTTCAACATCTCTTGATGATTCCTTAGCCTTTTCTCCAATACCTCAAAGGACCATCTAATTAAGAAACAAAAGGGCAGCGCAGGTGGCTCAGAGGTTTAGCACCTGCCTTCGGCCCAGGTCATGATCCTGGAGTCTCGGAATTGAGTCTCGGGATCAAGTCCCACATCAGGCTCCCTGCATGGAGCCTGCTTCTCCCTCTGCCTGTGTCTCTGCCTCTCTCTCTCTCTCTCTCCCTCTCCCTCTCTCTGTCTCTCATGAATAAATACATAAAATCTTAAAAAAATAATTAAGAAACAATATATACTGTTCTATACTACTTATTAAGCTTTTTCAATAGAATTAGTATTTTCTGCCCCAAGGAAATCCAAATTTTTAGAAAGTGAGCAATATGGCTTCTGTATTCTCAACATTCTACAAGGGCCATCAAGAGTTGCATTCAGAGTAGCTATTTTTCTAATATCTATGAATTAACAAATTAGTTTAAAAACAAAATGTCCTTATTGTGTCAGTTGCTGCCCTAATTACTAAAATGCATCAGCTGTTTGGTTTAATTTAGACTAATAGATATATAACTATCAAAGCGTTTCCTGATATCAATGACCATTTTTTCTTAATATATAAAACCACTAAACAACAGAAGGTTCCATTCTATCTTTCACCTAACCAGCCATTTTATAATAAACATGAAGTCTAGAAGCCTATTCCAAATGTAGAAGTAGAAATTAAAAAAAAAAAAAAAAAAAAGTAGCTGATGATTTGCTCACTGATTTAATTTGCATGGAAGATCCTCTGAGGCCACGGAGTATGTTTTCTCTGTATCATAGGAAATTATTTAATAGGCAATATATTGAACCTTCCATTATATAAAAACCATGAGTGAATAAACTGTGCACTATTTTTCAGTGGTGTTTGACAGCTAAAGTTTGAATATCTGCAAAAGTTAATTCATTAATACTTGCTCTGTAGGTAATCATAGTTAAATCCAAACTTAAGAAGCATGAATTTACAAGAAAGACAAAATTCATATTCTCTTGTAAGAACAAATAAATATATTCTGTTACTTAAACATTGTCAGGCTAACCAGTGAAATGATGATAGAAGCCTATGTTATAAAACTAAAATTCATCAAATCCAGCAGAAGGCCAGTCTTAGAAAGCCTGCCTTCTGATTGATCCAGAAAACTACAACAAAATTGGAAGTCAAAAAGAATGAAAAATGAAGAGTAAGAAAAAAATTGTGGTAACTTGTATTAATTTTTTTTTTAATCTTGACATTCATATGAGTGACCTTACATAGGAAATACTGGACAAAAAATATCCATTGTAGGGATATTTTATTTTTGGAACCATTTATTCATTGACTAAAAAGGGGGTATATGAAGATAAATGGGGAGACATGAGGCAGATGGTCACATGGGCATTTCCTATTAATAGATGTACTGATTCTAATGATGTGTCAAACCCTAACTTTTTACCTGAAATGTGTTGCAGGTGCTGGAGCTGAAGAAGAAAAAAGTTATGTGCACCGAGAGAGCATTTTAAACAATACTGAAATGCATAAAGTAATTAATCTTTCATTACTTACAAAAGTTGTGTTTTCCAATAATAACGTGGTGGCATTTGTTTCTATATTCAGTTTAATGACATGTCCATTCTCGCTTTTATACACCACATCTGTATCTGCAACAACAAAGATATTAACAATTGACAAACAGATTGACTAGGTAATATAATAAACTATAAAGGAGAAAATGTGCATAATAAGCAGGCACATTAGAACAATCATTGTTAGCCTTTAATAACTTGAGCAAATTTTTGTACTTGGCTCACATTAATCTTCAACGATCAATAAGCCTGGCTAGCACATGGTCTATTGTGCAGTGAAGACAGGGTTAGTGAAAGGGCCACTCAGGTTTCTGGTTTAACAACTGAAAATTAATTAAAATATGGAAAATCTGCTGCCCACTCTGTGATGGAAAGAAGGGGCAAAGAAGTGCCTCCCATTTCCAAGGCACTGTTACTGAATCATGATCTAGTTAAATTGACAACGAGGGCTGCCAGTTTACCATAACTCCACACAATTCTGAGCTACTCCTACCAGACCATCCTCATGCAGACTTTTTACTGTTTCCAGTCTTACCACTTCTCAATTCCTTTCCAACCTTTCTCCTTAGGAAATTTGTCCCTAATATTTTATCTGGCTTGTGTGATCACAGATCAAAATCTCTTAAATTTGTCCCTGATTTTTTACCTGGCTTATGTGATCACAGATCAAAATCTCTGAGACTGTTGGCATGCCATTGTAACCTCTCTGTCAACTTTAGGAAAATGATGTTTTTATTTTATTTTATTATTTTATTTTATCTTATTTGATTTTTGATGTCTTCATTTTAAATAATTGCATTGCTTCTGGATAGTTGTTGATTTTATATATATTTGAGTTCAATTCAGCCACATTTGTCAGCAAATTAAATCTTCTTAAGAATACCTCATGGAGGGAATCCCTGGGTGGCTCAGTGGTTTAGCGCCTGCCTTCGGCCCAGGACATGATCCTGGGGTCCTGGGATCGAGTCCCGCATTGAGCTCCCTGCGTGGAGCCTGCTTCTCTCTCTCTCTCTCTTTCTCTCTCTCTCTCTCTCATGAATAAATAAATAAATAAATAAAATCTTAAAAAAGATAAAAAGAATACCTCATGGATGCCTGGTGGCTCAGTCAGTTAAGCATCTGACTTTGGCTCAGGTCATGATCTCAGTGTCCTGGGATCCAGCCCTGAGTAGGGCTCCCTGCTCTGTGGGGAGTCTGCTTGTCTTTCTCCCTCTGCCTCTCCCCCCACTTGTGCTCATTCTTTCTCTCAAATAAATAAATAAAATCTTAAAAAAAAAGAATACCTCAGACTAAAAGTATCAACAGAAGGTAAAACTACCAGAGAGGATACTTGGGAGTTAAATATACATATATATTCATTTTCACATTCATCTAACTTAGAAAAAATTTAAACAAACTCAATATTTATGGTAGATTCAATATTCTCTTCCCTAAATGAATATAAAAGAAACATCCCAATCTTTGCTGAAAAATGTTATTTTATTTCTTTCACCCTGAAGGTACATAGATCATATGTGTAAAGTTTGATACTTCTTTGATGACTATGACTTAGAAATTACCTAAATAAGCTTATTTAATATAATGACTTTTTTAAAAAAATTAATAATATGGGTGTAAGAGGTTCTAAATATTTTCAACCTGTGGGACGCCTGGATGGCTCAGTGCTTGAGCACTTGCCTTGAGCTCAGGGAGTAATCCCAGGGTCTGGGATCAAGTCCCCCATTGGACTCCCTGTATGGAGCCTGCTACTCCCTCTGCATGTCTCTGCCTCTCTCTCTCTCTCTCTCTCTCTCTGTGTCTCTCATGAATAAATAAGTAAATAATCTTTAAAAAAATAAATATTTTCAACCTGAATAATAAAAAAATGAAAGAAATATGAATGTACCCCATGATAAGGAGGAGTTATTGCTTTTGGGTAGAAGAGAGATATGCCCAGTATGAAGACAAATAAATTTAATTATTTGTAAACATGATATAAATAATGTAATGCCCATATAAAGAATTATACTGGCTGGAACATTAAGTAGTCATCAGTTTTTATCTTCTAACTTAAAGAAAATCTTTTGCTTCTTGGTCAAAGTAGTTGATCAATATATAATATATATTATATGCATATATATGTATTATATTACACATACATGTATAAATTAAACATATATACATTCACATTATACATCATACATATTATATATTACACATAGAAATATATATATATTACATATCACACATGTATGTGTGTGTGTTTGTGTGTTAAAGGGAAGATAACCAAATAAAAGAAGACTTGAGTGCTTTTTCTTGTTTTATGATAATCTTCTTTCTAGTTTTACTCAATTCTAACCTTTTGCATGATATTGCATCTCCCCAATCCTCTGTCCATTTTTGGAAGAAAGGCGATATTGAAGCAGTCTGAGTCCACTATCCACAATAAATGAAGTTAAACAAGATACAATTTTATCAGAATAAGCTTTTCTGATTTGTTCTCTAGTTATTTCAATATTACAAAAAGCTATATCTAGAAATGACTCTCCTATTAAAGTTATAGATGGCACAGGAAGCCAGTAGTTCTTGAGCTCAATAAGGACAATGACATGTTGGGTTGGGAAAAACAAACAGTGCTTTAAAAAGGGAGGAAAATAGACAAAAAAGATTTTCAAGTTACTATCTGAAGTGGACTGTATGGGGAGAAAGGCAGTTGTATGTGATATTTAAAATAAGGCCTTCTATCACCTTCTGAACTGAATCAGCTATAAATAAACTATGTTCTCCTATCATTAACTTTACCTGTTGTCTATTCTAGTGATGTAAAACAAATCTGAGCTCTACACAAAGAATAAATATTTATTTTGATTTATATTTCTTTCCTTTTCTCCCTTTCTTCCCTATCCTGTACTTCTGATCACAGCTCAATAGCAACACTGGTCACCTGTGTTACTCATTTGGTTTTGCCAGCTAATTCTGGTCTTCTGTCTTTGAGCTCTCAATTACTGTTGCTTGAAAAAATGAGTATGATCTCAATCAAGACTCAATCAAGACTCAGTCAATCAAGACTTCTGTTATTTTTCTTCATATTCTCAGTTCTGGATCACTTCTAGATACTAAAGGAAACTGCCATCATTGATTAGCAAGAAGAGCCAAAGAGCATGTCTTAACAAGTCATCCTTGTGATATTTTCACTATAAATTAAGAGAAAAGGGACTTTACACCTTCTACTGCACAGTGAAGGAAAATAAAGCCAAAAGCCATCAATGAACGGTTCTTCTCCTAAGGGGCAAGCATATCGTAGAACGTCAAACAGGGGGCAGCCCTGGTGGCTCAGCGGTTTAGCGCCGCCTTCAGCCCAGGGCGTGATCCTGGAGACCTAGGATCAGTTCCCACGTCAGCCTCCCTGCATGGGGCCTGTTTCTCCCTCTGCCTGTGTCTCTGCCTCTCTCTGTCTCTCATGAATAAATAAATAAAATCTAAAAAAAAAAAAAAAAAGAAGAAGAATCTCAAATAGGGATGAAGTCTGTGGACTTAGGGAGGAAGAAGAGCTCAGAGAGCATCTGCAGTATGTATGATGGTTCATCTTTAATGGTAAGGATGAGTAACACATGGCCCCACAGTCTCACAGTAAGAGGAAACTCTAAGCCAATGATGGATTGAATCAGGTTTAGAAAGAGGGTAATTAATCTTTGTTTTCCTTAGAACCAAAGTAGAAGGAAGCAAAGCTTATTTGAGAAGATAAAAACTATATTTAATATTTTAAAAGTAAATCTTGCTTAATTATTTAGACTTGAAAAAATGTACAGAGATTTGAGATTTATAAATACCTTTAGAGCTGCACATTTGCAAATTTTCCTATTAGATTCCCAATGCTGAATTAGAAGAAGAAACATTTTTAATTCAAGTGTAACTCCGTAGCTTAAAATTTAATACAGATTTCTGCATGAATTATTTTAAAAGCATCTAATATCTGCCTTTATTAATTCTGTTTAATTTTATTTTCTGGTCTTTAAAATGTGGTCTTCTGGGTCTCATATTTATCCTACTTTACTGTTTGATTTACAATCACTAGTGGAATCTCCCATTTTGATACTCCTGTTACTGCATTAATAAATTACTTTCTGGAACTGACTTCAAAATTGTCATGTCATATTTTGCTTAATATTAGGTAATGAAATACTAGTGAATAAGAGCAATGAATAAAGTACATTAACCCAGGAAGATTAAGGTAGGTATACTTGAAATATTCTTAAAACACAGTACTATGCATGTCTACACAGTACTTTGATTAAATAATCTTTCTTCCTTTTCAGCTCATTGAAAGTTAAGAGTCAATTATCCTGAACACATATTTGATTCAGTCAGCTTTTTTTAAAATATTTTATTTATTTATTCATGAGAGACAGAGAGAGAGAGAGCAAGAGACACAGGCAGAGGGAGAAGCAGGCTCCATGCAGGGAGCCCGACGTGGGACTCGATCCCAGGTCTCCAGGATCACACCCCGGGGCTGCAGGTGGCACTAAACTGCTGCGCCACCAGGGCTGCCCTTCAGTCAGTTTTTTAAAATGAAAAGGTGTAACAAGACAGAATCACCATCTACCCTCTCCATCCTGAGCTCCAAGAATGTATGTTTAGTATCTGTCTCCCTAAATTATTATCACTGTAATTTCTGTCTACCCCCATTTTCCTTAATGTGTCTAAAGAAAGGGAAAACATAGTAGTATGTTTTAGGTTAAGATCACTCAGGTAAATGTAATCTTTTATTTTCTACCTCTTCAATACAAAGCAGATAAGTAAAGCACTTCACAGAACAGTTCAATTCTCAAATTGCTAATGAAATTAGCCTCTACATCCACCTCAAATGTCAGGACCAAGAATCAAAGCAGCGTACAGCCATAATATTTTATTTTGAGTTACTACATATTCTAGCCCATGAAAATAAGTGTAAAGATATACAATGTTTTCAGAAACTTAACGAAAATTAATTTACCTGAGTAATAGGCTCTTGAAATGGAACAAATTTCTTAATTATCAAGCACCTCTTTCCTTAATGCTAACTTCAAGATGCCTGCCTCTCTGTCCACCAATCCTAACCTACTACATCATGAGATGTGCCCAACTCCAAACTCATTCTCATATTGAAAATCTGTCTTCACCACTCAATCCCAGATCCCTAGCCCTACACTTACCTCCCCACACCCACCCAACCAGTTCCTGTTTCTGGACATTCTAAGACTGTCAAAATATCCTCCACAACTGCAGTAGGTAATAAACTCAGCTCCGAATAACAGGTTATACTTAGGGTTAACAGCAGACAAAATTCACCTCCCATGCATGTCCATATAAAGGCATTGTTTTTCTGCTGATAACAGAAAATCTGATAATGTAAGTATGCATTCAATTTTGACATGATAATTTGCTTTGGATATTTGCTTTGGATAGTTCAAAACAAAATATACCATCTATCTATAAAGAGAGTTTTCAAAAATTGAAAAAAAAGCTTGGCAAATAAATTATTTGGGAGATGTTAATTCAAATGCGACCTTCGTTTTAAAAAATCTGTTTTTTTAAAAAATCTGTTTTTGATATCTAAAATGAAAAATCCACAGCATCTGATATAGTTTTAACTCACAAGCAATAAACTGAACAAAATTTAAAACCGGTGAAATAAAATCATGAAATGATTATCACAGAAAAACTAAAATGCTTTTTGAAAGAATTTGTTAAATATCAAGTTAAGATTTAATCATTAAACATTCAAGGGCCAGTCTGGAATATTGAGCTAATCAACTCTGAAACGCAGCAGATCCCTCATTCATCTCTCCTGATGAACTGCTCACAAGCGTGCAAAACTGTCCTCACTTTTTGAAGAGCCCCAAGCCTGTCATGTATTTACCTGTGAAAACCAAGGACATCTGAATGGCTTCACTATCCTGTCAACCTCAAAAACACATCCTATACTTATTCCTTTTTCTCTAGACTTCTAGAATGAGGTAATCTTTCTCTTTTGTAGCCAAACCACTATGCTCTGAACTCTTGAATATCTTTAATATCTGGTACTTCTTGCCAGCTACTAATGCTTTTCATAGTGTATATATTTATTTTCAATATTAATAATAGTAACAATAATATAATAATGATGATGATGATGATGATCAGCTCCATTCAGCTCTTTTGCTCTCTCCCAGGATTTTTGTCTCCCTTCACAGTAACCTTCAATAAGCCCTCTACATAATGTTTCTGTGTCATTCTGGGTGTCTTCCTTACATACTATTCTTTGAATTTCCCAGCACTGTAGCTGTGTCCTCACTCTACTGAACTTGCAAACTTCCAACATTACCACCGGCCTGCAAAAATCAAGTCAAATATGCTCTTCCTCCAACCTTTCTTCCCAACTCCCTTGCTTTGCAGTGTGTGATAATGATTAAGTACACAAAGATTTTAAAATCATCTTTTCTGACTTTGAACCATCGCTTTGCCCTGGAATTATTTCCTCAAAATTTGAGTACGTCCTTCCTTCCTTGCTTATGAAACAGAGACATGCTTCCAAGCTCAGCTCTGAGCTTTATTTATTTAATTTCCAATTGCTATTCTCTGAGTGATCCTTCCTAATCAGACCTTCCTATATTGATTCTTAAACTTTCAACTCAGGTTCTGATCCCACCCAGATGTCAGTTTTGTATTTTCAGTTCTATGCTAGATCACATAAATATCTTGCAGGTATATAAAAGTCGGTGGACTAAAACTACACTCCTTATATTTATGGATATACCCTCCCTCAAAGTTCCATATATATTATCTCTTCACTTCCTATATTAATAGTATTCTTTACAACCTTTTGCTTGGAAGATTGTTTTAATTTTTTACATTTTCTCTAAGCCTCCAATTTATACTAATTACATAGTCTTACACATTCTAAACATTTTGCATTTCGTCATATGCACCATAAAGACTCATGGTTTGCTATTAATAAAGTATGAAATGAAAGACTGGCACTCAGGTTACCCACTACTTGGCTTCAACATATATTTATTTACATAGTTATTATCACCCGACACCCTAAAATAGCCCAGATCATCTGTTGTTTACACTTGTTCACATATTTTATACATCACCCTCATTCTACTTTGTTTATGATACTCACTGCCCAAGTCCTGCCCAGATTCTGTGTCTTTTTCTAAGCACCGTTAACCCAACACATCTAAAGTCCTCATTCAATCTCTTTTCTGAACTTCATGTTAGTCATTTAACAATTAATCATATACTTCATTAAAAAAGTACTGTCTATTTTTATTTAGTTTTGATGTGTTGTTTTGGGTTTTCAATTACTTTCTAAACTCAAGAGACATCATCATGTTCCTTTGAGAACTGAGACTATTCACACCCACACATCTTACTATCTATATTAACATGAGTTTACCATCAACTGTCTGCATTAATATAACTTTAATATGTCAGGAAATTCTTACAGGAAGACGAGGTTGCAAATCATTTCATCTCCCCAGTTCCCCACGGAACTTTTTCGAAAACCCATTTACTTGAAAAATAGACTGTTCAACCAGGGCCCACTAAAGTAAGTATCTCTTTCTTACAACAATACATAGTTCAGCCAAATGACTGTTTAATATTTGAGATCCTCTTCCAAACCCTCACCGCCTTGAACTCATCAATCCTAAATTCTTACCATACACACTCACCCAATTCCAATCAACATTGATAGTGAGAGATCTGTCAAGACAGATCCCCCCTGGGATGCCTGGGTGGCTCAGCAGTTGAGCATCTGCCTTTGGCTCAGGGCATGATTCTGGTTCGGGGATCAAGTCTCACATCGGGCTCCCTGTGAGGAGCCTGTTTCTCCCTCTGCCTGTGTCTCTCTCTGTCTCTCTGTCTCTCAGGAAAAAAATAAATAAATAAAATCTTTAAAAAAAAAATACCCAAAACCCCATACACACCCTGCTTGGTCCTCCTTTCCATATGCTACTCACTCACTGTCAAGACCTTGATCTCCTCTACCAAAGTCAGCAACAGCCTCAGTTGTTTCTTTGATGAATTTCTTGGTGGGAATCGGGGGATAGAACCAGCATTTAGCCGTTTGAAACTTCTATTTTATATAATATATATTTACATGATATGTATAGTGTATATCCCATTGAAGGATCTCAAGAAATATTTTTCTCTGCTACAAGACTAAATCTTTTCACTATCTTTCATATTTTTTTTTCACTGTTACAACTTTATTTAGAAATGTATTTAACACCACTGACAAAGACTCCCTCCTTGACCAAAATTCAGCCAGACTCCTCTGAGTGCTCTTCTTGACTAGTCCTTGACGACCTTGGTCTACCTTTAGCACGAATCCTACCAAGTCATTTTAGTAAGAATACCTCCGCCATTGATGTCTAATCAAATTCCTCATCACCCCCCACACACACCTGTGAAATCTAAGTACTTGGCCTTGTATTTAAAGAGAATCCTCCTAAATAAATAAACAAACAAACAAACAAATAAATAAGGAGAATCCTCTTAGGCAAGTTTAGTAAAAATCCCTTACTCTCAATAGGTCCTCTTAGTAAATTTTCTTTTCTTTTCTTTTCTTTTCTTTTCTTTTCTTTTCTTTTCTTTTCTTTTCTTTTTTCTTTTCTTTTCTTTCTTTTCTGTTTTCTTTTTTCTTTCTTTTCTTTTTCTTTTTCTTTTTTTTCTTTTCCTTCCTTTCTTCTTTCTTTCTTTCATTCATTCATTCATTCATTCATTCATTCATTCATAAATTTTCCCTACTACCCTCTCACTCTGCTCTTTGACAATAAATCTCCAGTTTATTTGTGGTATTCAGAGTTCAGTTCAGTCTCTCCCCCTGTTGCCATAGTCTTACCTCTATTATAATAGTCATGAATAAAGTCCTCCTTACTATTTTGACAAGTGTCAGTATTTTTCTTTTGACATTACCTTGGAAATCTAAACTTAGGAAACCTACTTTAATAATATTCTGGTATTAAATTTAAATTATATATTATGTATTCTAAAATAATATGTTATTAATATTAAAATAACAAATTTAATATAATGTAAATTAAGTTATATATAAAAATATATACATATCAATAAATAAACTTTATACATACTGTTGATCTGTGAACAACCCCAGGTTTGAACTACACAGGTCCAGTCATATGCAGATGCTTTTCAATAACATTATCAATATATTTTCTCTTCCTTCATGGTGTTCTTAAAAAACATTTTGTTTTCTTTAGCTTACTTTATTGTAAGAATACAGTATATAATACATATAAAATAGAAAATAAGTGCTAATTGACAATTTATGTTATTGGTATGGTTTCCAGTCAATACTAGGTATTAGTAGCTAAGTTCTTAGGGAGTCAAATGTTATATGTACATTTTTGATTGTGTGGAGGGTCAGCACCTCTAACCTACATGTTGTTCAAGGAGATACACACCCACACACACACCCACACACACAGTAGGTTTAGTATGCCAGACTGAGTAAGGGACAGGCAGGGCTAGGCAGGGAGAGATAGGTAGGGGGCCATGGAATCAGGCTCACAAAAATCCCAAAAAATGTGGAAATGAAAGGAAACCAGAAATAAACAAACGGAGCACCCTGTTCCAAGTGCCAGAGATGGGGTCTTGTTATAACAGCTACTTGTGACCAACAAATAATTACAGGATCCTAAAAAGGAAGTAAGACATTGAAGGTGCTATCATTAGTCCTTACTCAATGGTGGTATCAATAGATGTTAAAAGGATTTAGGTTCCCTGATTCTCTTTCAATAAAAGACCAAACTTACAAGCCCTCAGTGGCTACCCTGTCAAGATGCCTCTCACTCCTGAGAGCTTTCTCTGTATCCGTGCTAAAAAACGTCTGTCTCTTTACTCACTCTCCTTTGTACTGGAGATTAATTCTTTGACTCCATGAGACAAGAATCTGCTCTGCCGCTTCAAGACCAGTGGTGCACAATCTCTAGCTATGGCTGTGGACCAAACCTGGGCTCACCAAATTTGGCCCACAACCACATTTGTTTGTTTGTCTGCTTATCTTTATCTTTGGATGCTTTCACACTATCATTATAGATCTGAATAGCTGCAACAGACCAAATGGCTGACAAAGTCTGAAATATTTACTCTGGTCCCTTAAAGACAAAGTTTGCTGGCCTCTGTGTTAGACTATTAATTGTTTGCCTCCTTCAAAGAACATACTTTTCACTCAATGTATTTATAAATGTTAATTTAGTTACTTATCATTGCAATGTCACAAGAAGAATGTTCTTCAGATCCTCTAAATATCTATATCTTCTGAAGAGTTTTGTTTTGTTTTCCAACCTGGCAGGAGAAATATATTTGTCTTAAAATGGTTGGAATTCTTGGTAACTAGGATAAAGTCAGGTGTACAAAACAAATGCATTTTCCTAAAAAGTAATCAGAATAAAGGCCATCTTTATTTAAAAGTCATCATAATTGTAAGCAATCATTATTAATTCATATGAAAGTGTCAATCCTATAAATGGCACTTCCTGTAATAAAAAGCCCTTTCTGGGCTCAATAATGGAGCAGTTGATGGCCACTCAGCTAAATTATGTCTTTTTGATTTGTAGCTAAAATGTGAATAGCAGCAATTTTCTGATGATCATTTCATTCTTTAGATTATTTGTAAAAAAATTCACACAAGAGGAAAATAAAACACCCCTCTCTAGAATTTCAAATATTTCTTGTCACCAGAAGGTTTGTTTGCATAACAGCAGCATAAGTACCACAATGTAAGTGGTTCTTAACTTTCTTCAGTTAAAACCTACAGGAGTTTACCAAAAGCTTTCTTTAACTTCAGACTCCTATAATCAAAGATCTGCTTGAATGGTCGTCTACTGATGCCAGAAGGCAAAAGGAAGACATACACAGATTAAAATCTTCTCTTCACTGAGTATCTCATGCAAAAGGAACATAAAAGTTGCATGTGTTCCATAATCCTAAAGACCTAAAATTCTACTGCAGTTGAAATGGGAAACAAAGACATAATACAAATTATTAAATTTCCTTACTACCTACAGCCCACTGACAAGTCCTTGAAACAGGCAGAGGGATCTTTCTCTAGGGACTCAGCTTCTTGATGTTAATACTTTGCTAAGATCTAAATGCAATCTTAGCTGGACTCCCAGGACCCTGTATGTCTACTTTAAATATAAAAATCCCTTTGGAAACTTCTTTTTATCTCTAACCCCCAAGATACATGTTGGTAATCACCTCCCAAGCCTATGACCCACTGATATATATCTAAAGGGTCTCAAGACTCAGGTTTTATTAGATAGTAATAAATAACCTTTTATCAACAATAGGACCCTCACCCCCTAAGGTCCTGGAAACTTTGCTTCCAAAATTCCTTAGAGACTTACATTATCCCTTACCCCCTCCCAACTTGAAAGTATATAATGGGCCACTCCTCATGACCCCAGTGCAGTTCTCTCTGCCCACAGGTCCTATTCTCATGCTTTAATAAAATCACTTTTTTTGCACCAGAGAGAGAGATCTGGTGCAAAATTCACCAGAATTTTTCTTGGCCATTAGCTTTGAATCCTAATGTCTAACATCTTTCCTACATCAATCACAGTGATACTTGCAGAGAACAGAGCTCATTTTAAAGTAAGCCCTAAACCACAAAATATACAGGAAAAAAAAAAATAATAAAAGACTGAGCAAGCACCTAAAGCACTGTTCTGTCCTTTAATTTTGCTTTTGTTTTAGCCACTATCAACCTTTTTTTTTTTTTTTCTCATTCTGAAGATTAAACTGGGCTGATCTCAGCCTCCAACTGTACTTTTGGAGGAGGAGCCATCAATCCTATACAAAGTGAGAGTTTCTTACATCAGGGTTCTACTCCTGTAAAGAGCCTCTCTGTGAAAATACCATCTGACCTTCACCACACTGCGTTAGTGATTTGTCTGTTGCTGTGAGTAATAAACTCTCTTTGTCTCTGATGCAAAGGCCTCATGTTTTATATACAGGTTAATTTGCAAAGAGGGCAAACCTCAGGTCCTTGCATTCACTTAAAAGCTCTTATCTCTCATTTCTAAACATCCTCCCATTTTCTCTCAAGGTTTTAATTTTAATATTAATTTCTACATCACTAATAAAATAGCCTCAAAATGCATAGTGAAATTTTATTAATGTAATCATAAATCAAATAATCTTTTATCAAACTTGGAAATTAAAAACTCAAAATGAACACTAATTCTACACATCCAATTTATGCTCTCATACTGAGACACCGACTACCATTTAAAGCTCTGAATCACACCAGTTAAACATCTATCTGTGCAGATTTAGTCACCTATCACTTAGCTATTTTGGTATCCCCTTTGGATCCTTCCTGGCTGGTCCATGCACTTAAGTCAATTTCCATTAACTACTGACATTGTCCCAAAGACAAACATGTTTACTCTCTAATATCTTTGATAAGGCTATGACCTTCTTCTCAAGATGCAATGCTCTGCCATGGTTCTTTCTGTTGAATGGCCATACAATTTTATTCTTTGTGCCTATTCTGGGCCAGCTTATCTTGGACAGATTTTGTTATCCCATGGAAATGTTTTCCTGTCATGTTTAATATCAGCACGTTCAAAATGGCAAAAGACAAAGACAGATGGTGATTTTACTTATGTGTGGAATCTAGAAAACAAATGACTAAGCAAATAAACAAAGAGCAGAATCAGACCTATAAATAGAGAGAACAAACTGGTGGCTGACAGTGAGGGATGGGCAAAATTGGCAAAGGGGAAGAGGAGGAGTTCAGGCTTCAGTTATGAAACAAATAAGTCACAGTAATAAGATACAGTATAGGAAACATAGTCAACATTGGAATAGTGTTGTAGGTGACAGATGGTAGCTACACATGTGGTGAGCATAGCATAAGGTATAGAGAAGTTGAATCACTATGTTGAATATGGAAACTAATGTAACATGTGTGTCAACTGCACTCAAATTTAAAAAAAAAAAAAGGAAAACAAAAAAGACATGAGGTCAAAGCCAGTAACTTGTGGCATCTTTATGATTGTAAAGTATTATATATTCACTACTGAAAACTGGTATAGGGCAAATATATCAAGGAAAATACTGAAAATGTTAATGTATTTCCTCATAAAATATACAGTTGAGGTCTCATTGTATATCGGAGTTTGCATCATTTTTTTCTCTTAAAATTTAAGATTAGGTATTATATCCCACTATTAATAATTCTCCATTAGCTATTTCAAATGCCTAACATTTTTCAGCCCAAATGATACTTTAGAAAGAAAAATAAATTGAAACATGATAATTGGTAATATCAAAGAGGAAATTGGCAATATTTAGAATGTAGGAAAAAAGGAAATGTAGATAAGATAGCCCTGAATACAGTTTCATAAAGTAGCACTGAAGAATTTTGTTGTCTGGCAAACTAATTCACACATCTGAACAACAGATGCTATGGCTCTTCAAACGCATAATGGCATACCTTTATCAATTTCTGCATTTTTCAATTAAATCTCAAGAGACTAAAATTGATCACTGCACTCCAAGAAGCATATAATTGAACCATAAGGTAAAACTTCATTAAATAGAAAATTGACTTAGTTGAATAAGATAGAAGCATTGCATTGATTTAAACAAAAACAACATTGAAAGACGTGACAAAGAGAATAATTTGAAATTCACATACTCAAAGACAGCCAGACCCTGGAATGAATAACAGAAATGGAAATGTTAAATATATTAAAATGTATATAAGATAATTATCAACAACAGAAAACTATAGTTAGTCCTATGGTTAAGTTTAGTGGAAATGGGGCACTAACTTTGGGCAGCAGGTTTTTGTTTTTGAGTTTGGATTAAGTCACTTCTCAAGCATTTTTAGGCCTTTCTTTTCTTTAACAGAGTTAAGGTTCATGAGAAAAACTCAGCTGATTAAAGAAAGATGCTCATTAAGTCCAAGTAGTAAAATGGTTTTAATCATATTTTGTCATATGCCAAGGATGTAACTTAGCCAACTATAAACAGCTATTATACAAATTGATGTTCTTAGGAAAAAATTGATCAGATAAGAATATTTGGGTAAGTCACTGTTATTATTTTCTATTTCAGGGTAGGAGATGGGGACAATTAAAGGATTCTTTTTGTTTCCAGTATCAAAAGCCTCAACCTAAATGGATATAATAATAATCAAAAAAGGATTATACTGTACATTTGGCTTCAAGAATGACTTGATGCAGGAGCTCAAATGATCCCATCGGGGGCATGGATCTACTTTACTGAATTTTTTTCAAATGGCTCCATTGAGATAGGCTTTCTCTTCACAATCAAAAGATGGCCGTAACAACATGGAAAGCTTACAGCCTCTTACTTTCAAGCCCAACCATAAAGATCAAAATTCTTTTTTCCAGGATTCTCTATTAGAGATTCATTGCTCTCATTGTTCTTGACTGGGTCAGGTAGACCTTCTTGCCCTAGAAGTTAAGGATTTGCAATATATGAACAGGCACAGGACTAAATCCCATGTCCATTCATGCCAAGGGTTGAGTATTAATTTTTAAGAAAAAAATATTTTGTGGACTTCAGAAAAGGGTCAAGTTTGGCCAAGTGATAACAGATAACAGAACGATTACACAGTATATGTGCTCTGTGAATGACTAATTTCACATATGAAGGATGTTGTTTAGAACAAAAACAATGCTTCTCCAAACCTATCATAAATTGGTGTTTTATTATATAGGAAAGTGAAGGAGAATTGATTGTGAGAGTGAATGAGAGTAGGTAGAGGGTGGTATTTGGCAGGAGCAGAATGGGTTCATAATAGGAACTATATCACAGTAATTGTTAAAATCCTGAGAAAAAAAATCAAGTTTGCTTGGGGTCCTGCCATATTCCCAAACCATGCTTCCCCTAGAAAAAAAAAATGATTTTGCCTAAAATGACAGGACTTTTGTGGCTCATTGGGGAAGCTTGCCAGGAGGACTGTGTGCTTTTGCCAGGATGTGTAGTCAGAGATTTCATTCTACTGAGAGGGGGAAATCATGCTGGCAGCAGATCAGTCTGAGACTGCTGAGGGGATATATAGATGCACATCCTGGAAGAATTACAAATTTCCCTCAAAGTTTCAAGTCTCCTGTTGAGTTGTTAAGAGTTATCAGATTTGCCAAGGAACAGACTGAATTTACAAATGAATCTTGCCAATAAGGATAAACTCTAAACATACTATTTAAAATGAATCACTTAGTATTACAACACTAACAGTATGTATTTTATTACCATGTTTATTTCCCTCAAACTACTCACATTAACCCTACTTATGATTATTGTGAACCAAGTCTCCCTTGCTAAATGCCATAGACAAGTTCAAAATCCACCCCTCCACCATGAATCCTTTCCAATCAATATTTGTTATACTTATACGTGTGTATACATACATATATATACCTGTATCATACATGGGCATATTTTAAATATGCAAACATTAATCATACAGATATACATTATTTAATTGCTTTATCAGTAATTTAGATACATCACTTCTATAAAGGAGTCCTGAGAATAAATTAATAATAATAATAATAATAATAATAATAATAATAAACTCCAAAATATTCTGAAGAGCTGGGAGGAACCAAAGATGACCTCTTTCATTTCATTTCCAATTCTTTCATTTTATCCATGAAAAATTAAAGCCACAGAAAACTTTAAAAAAGTAAACATTTATTATGTCACAGTTTCCATGGGTTATTGAGTAAGGGACAGGCAGGGCTAGGGAGAGAGAGATAGGTAGGGGCCATGGAATCAGGCTTACAAAATAAAGTCCAAAAAATGCCGAGATATAAGGAAACCAGAGATAAACAAACAAACCAGAACACCTTACCCTAGGCATGGGTAGAGAAGATATTTTTTATGACAGTCAGCCTATGACCAACAAAGAATAACCAGACCATTAAAGGAAGGAAAGGAAAAGGAAGCCATTAAAGATGGTATCATCAGTCCTTACTCAAACCAGGACATCACATAAATGATAAGGCCACAGGCACCCTGGTCATTTTTAAATAAAACAGCTGTCCATGGGGACCCAGGATGGCAACCCTGTCAGGACACTTCTCATTCCTGAGGGTTTTCTCTGTATTCTCACGTAATAAATTTCTATTGCTTTACTCACTCTCTGCGAGATTCATTCTTCAACTCCGTGAGACAAGAACCTAGTTCTTGGGCTACATTATGAGCCCAAAAATGTTTAGCTGGGCCCTCTGCTCAGGGTCTGACAAGGCAACAGTAAAGTATGAGCTGCCGGGAAAGCCACAGAAAAATCAGGGTGCTGAATAAGTAACTAAGACTCCTGGTTTGGGATCCAAGTTCAGCCCAATTTCTATGACATTGGTTATCTCTTAAAAAATGGCAGATGCTTATACTGCTTCCTTAAGCTAGCCCTATAATCTGGATGTTCTTTTCCCTTTCCCCTTAGCTTTAAATTTCAAGAACCTCCTTCATGAAAGTAAGAGAGGCACTACCATGTCACACGTCCTGGTGAGCAATACATTATAGTTATAAGTGTCTCCCTACTACTGTTTCCAAGATGGATTCAGTTGACCCACAGTAGTCTGTTGAGGGAGCGCAAGCGTCGTGGTGCTCCACCCATTCCTTGGGATAAACACATTGATGATAGAATTAATTTTTTTAAAGATTTTATTTATTTATTCATGAGAGACACAGAGAGAAAGGCAGAGACAGAGGCAGAGGGAGAAGCAGGCTCCATGCAGGAAGCCTGATGTGGGACTCAGTCCCGGTACTCTGGGATCACACCCTGAGCCAAAGACAGCCACTCAACTGCTAAGCCACCCAGGGGTCCCGGATGATAGAATTATTAAGAAAAAACATGAAGCATGAAGGTGCTTCAAGCCTGTTGGACAAGTCGTCCCACACTTTCTCTTCTAACTCTAATGCACAGGATGGTTCCCATTTCTCAGTTTAAGGAAGGTGCTCTGGGTTTTCTTAAATTCTCCACTCCTTGCCATCCCTCCAACTATGATTTTTTTAATACTCAACATCATATTTAATTCAAGCCACCTGTTTGCACAGATGGCAGCTTGCTCACTTTTATGCAAAAGCTAAAGATCTAGGCCTGACAAAACATGAGTTAAATTGTCACTTTGCTTTGTTTCTCCAAGCTTCAAGTGAATTAAAGAATCAGAGAGAACAGATGTCCCTCCTTACACATTCTATTTCACCTTTTTTGTCTCCTATCGTCTTCTGGAAAACACAATATGAGATCCTTTGCACTGAACATTATGTTTCTGCTTTAAAAAGATGCACCTTTCTGTCCCTCTTCTTAATGTGACACTTACTGTCACATCATTAAGCAGATAAGAGCCACAATCTGCAGATCCTGCCTCACTTCACCTGTATTTTACCTTCATAACATTTGCTTTGGGCACAGCTGGAAGCATACACGTGATTGACTAGCAGATAACTGTGTTTGCAGATACGATACAGAAAATAAGCACTATTTTTTATCCTTATCAAAGTGTTCTGATATACCAAGTAACAAGATAATACACACAATGTTTCAATCTATGGTTAGACAAGCCACTCATTTATTTAAGTGTTTACCATGTTTCTGAGGAATGTGAAGGAGGAGGAAAAAAACATCAAAAATCTTCAAATAAAGTTATGTGGTACATTAAAAAAAAGAGCCACCGGGCAGCCCATGGCTCAGCAGTTTATTGCCTGCCTTCGGCCCAGGGCATGATCTTGGAGTCCCAGGATCGACTCCCGCATCGGGCTTCCTGCATGGAGCCTGCTCCTCCCTCTGCCTGTGTCTCTGCCTCTCTCTCTCTCTCTCTCACTCTCTCTCTCTGTGTCTCTAAAGAATAAATAAATAAAATCTTAAAAAAAAAAAGAGCCACCATTTATTACTGTCTGCCAGAGCAAAGGCGTTTCATTAGGCATTTATACTTATCTCATTTAATTTTTACAATAATGGTCCTTCTTACATAAGAGAAAATAAAGTTGAGCCTCAGGGAATTTAACTAACTGGCTAACACTCCACAATTAAAAGAGTGGTAGAGCCAGAATGGTATCAGAGACAGATTTAATTACAATTTGATGATGATAGCTACAATAGCTTCTCTTGGGGATGCCACTTTCCTGGTCTCCATCCCCTTCTAGCACCCTACCACACTCACCAGTCTGGGATGGTGTCCTGCCCTGACCTAGAGCAGAGAGAGAGGTAGGTCATTGACGGGGCAACTCCTGAAAGTCCTTGCAATATTCCATTCTGGGGAACAACTGGGGTCTGAAGCTGGCAAATTCAGGAGCATATGCCTCCATGTCTATTTTGCAGGTGCATGCTCCTGCTCCTTTCGCTATCCCCAGGAAGAAATTCGGACAGATCCTGTCCGAAACTGAGCTAACAATGCCATGGCATCTGGGTGACTGTGGAGCTAGCCCCAGCTTGGCGGGTGCAGACCTACCGCTGAAGCTCAGCTGGAAGAGTGTGATGACCTCTACAGTGCCAAAGACAGACCATGAGGCTGGAAAAAGATGACCAAGCCCTCCTGCTCTTATATGAGACTCCATGTGGTCATATGAAATATTTATATATGTGTTTTTATTTTTAAAAATTAATATGTTATAAAAAAATTAATATGTTGTTTTCCAATTATTTTGTGATAAAATACTCATAACACAATTTACAGTCTTAATGGTTTAAAGTGTACTGTTGAGTGGTATTAGGTACATTCATATTGTTGTGCAGCCATTACCACCATCTATCTCCAGAACTCTTTTCATCTTCCCCAAACTACACCTGCTTAACAGTTACTCTTCAATATTCTCTTCCCACAGCCACTGACAATCGCCATGCTATTTGCTGTTTATATATTCCAACTACTTCTATGTACCTCAGAGAAGTGGGATGGTACAGTATGTGTCACTTTGTGATTGGGTTACTTAGCACATCTTCAAGATTCACTCAAGTTGTAGCATAGGTCAGAACTTTCTTCCTTCTTAAAGATGAGTAATATGTCACTGTATGTATATACAACATCTTGCTATCAATTCATCCATCAATGGAAACTTGAGTTGTTTCCATGATTTAGCTATTGTGAATAATACTGCTATAAACAGGGATGAACAAATATCTCTTTCAGTTTTGGGGAGATATACCCAAAGCGGGAATTTCGGGATCACATGGTAATTTTGTTCAATTTTTTGAGGGCACTCCACTCCCTAGGTGCCCTAACCACACTGTTTTCCACAGTGGCTATTCCATTTCACATTCCCACCAGTAATGTACAAAGATTCTTATTTCTCCACATCCTTGCCAACATTTGTCATTTTCTGTTTTGTTTTAATAGTAACCATCCTATGATTGTGGTTTTGATTTGCATATTTCTGATGTCAATATTGTGCATCTTTTCATGTGTTTACAGTTCACTTACAGTAAGTGTACCTTAGAAAAAATGTCTATTCAAGTCCTTCATCCATAATCCGGTTTTTGCTGTTTCAGAGTTTTAAGAGTTCTCTAAATGCACTGGAAATTGATCCCTTATCAGATATATGATTTGCAAATATGTTCTCCTATCTTGTGGGCTGCGTTTCCACTCTGTTATTAGCACCTTTTGATGTGCAAATCTTTTTAATTTTCATGAAGTCTAATTTGCCAAATTTTAATTTTGATCATCAGAGCTATTGGTGTCATATCCAAGAAATCACTGCCAAATTCAATGTCATGGAGATTTTGTACTATGCTTTCTTCAAAGATTTTTATACTTTTAAGTCTTCAATTTAGGTCATGGTTTCATTTTGAATAAATTTTTGTATATAGTGTTAGGTAAGGGTTCAATTTCAATATTTTTCATGTTGATATCCAGTTTTCCCAGTATAATTTGTAGAAGACTATCATTTCTCCATTGCAGGATCTGGTCAAAAATCATTGACCATATATGAGAGGGTTTATTTCTATTCTATTCCATTGGCATTTATATCTGTCTTTATGTCAGTACCACAGTGTTTTGATTACTGTAGCTTTCTGTAAGTTTTAAAATCAGGAAACATGAGTCCTCCAACTTTGTTCCATTTTTCAGGATTCTTTTGGCTATTACAGAGTTCCTTGTGATTCCATATGAAATTTAGGATGGGTTTTTCTAATGTTGCAAAAAATACTGTTGGGATTTTGAAGGAGATCACATTGAATCTTTAATAATCTGATATTAGCACAGTTACCCATGATCTCTTTTGGTTACTGTTTGGATAGAATACCTTTTGTCATACTTTCACTCTCAATTTATTTGTGTGATTGGATTAAAAGTGTGTCTCCTATACACAGCATATAGTTAGATCATATTTTTAATCCACTATGACAAAGATAAGATTTTTACCTTTCTATTGTGTGTGTGTATGTATGTATATATATAACTATTAAATATATATATATATATTTACTGGTAATTTTAAGATATTGCTGATAATGAAAAACTGATTTCTGTCATCTTTCTATTTGTTTTCTATATGCCTTATAGGTTTTTATTCTAATTTCCTACATTAGTTTTCTTTTACGTTTATTTGATTTTTTTAATAGTGAAATGTTTAAATACCTTTCTCATTTCCTTTGGGGTATATTCTGTAGCTATTTTCCTTATAGTTACCATGGGAACTACACTTAACATCTTAAAGTTAATAACAGTCTAATTTGAATTTATACTAGCTTATCCTCAATAACATACAAATCTCTGTTCCTTTACAGCCCCATCCCCACCAATTCTAGTTGTGGATGTCACAAAATTACATCTTTATATATTGTGAATCCAAAAACATAAACTCTGAGTCTCTGTTGCTAAGTTCCAAAGAAGCTCAAGCTCATATAGTCTCTGGTGTCTTTTATTCACTTTCTGCCTCCATGAGCTGAATCCTTTAGAGCCTGATTGAGAGGCAAGATGACCCTCATGACATCCTATGCTTTTCTCATGTGAATTCATTGCTTTAGTTTTTAGAGCAGTCTGGTGCTAAGATTAAGACTGTTGAAAAAAAGGAAAGTTTCACTTAAACTTTCAGAAAAGTTGGGACACCTGGGTGGCTCAGCAATTGAGTGTCTGCCTTCAGCTCAGGGCATGATCCTGGTGTCCTAGGATCGAGTCCCACATCAGGCTCCCTGCATGGAGTCGGCTTCTCTCTCTGCCTACGTCTTTGCCTCTCTCGGTGTGTCTTTCATGAATAAATAAATAAATTCTTTGAAAACAAAATAAACTTCCAGAAAAGTCTAGGTCCCCTATTATAATTTTTAAAAATCCACTTTTCTTGTTATGGACTTTCAGTAGCTAATAGAGCAGTGTATATTTATACTTGGTATTTCCCTTCTAAAATTATTTACCTGAGGTTACAAGGTATAAAGAATGTGAATAATGACAGGATTTAGCCATTCGTGGATTCAAGGACTTAATGTCATCTTACAGCCCCCTAAATTCCAGTTATATTCTTAACACAAACTTCAACTCTGTTACACGCATACTCTGATCCACTGGTAATCTAAAAGTCCTGGGTTCTCATTGAGTTATATCTCATCAATAATATGCTTTATTTTTCTCCATATGTCTTATGAGAGAGAGAATGACAGGCCAGTCTAAGCTTTGTTAGATAATGTTACACACACACAGTTCTGTATGCAAAATATCAGAGGAAAAAAATAAGTTTTCACAAAATAGTACTCTAAACCAACATTAAATAGTTAACTTAAATTGATTAAATCATTACAGCCTAAGTAGACATAAAGTTAGCTGATTTCAAGAGTGATACATAAAACTGCACTCTATGCTCCTACACATTCTCTATGGCAGTCAGCCAGAGGAAGCCTTTGGAAGACTGAAAACCCGTGCTGGAGCCACTGAAGTTTATTCTTGCCCATTCTGAAAAATTGGCTGATATTGATAATTGTTATAAAAAGTTTACCCCATGAGCCTCATAGGCTGCCAAGAATGTAATTGTGCTGAAATGGAAGGCTGGTATTAAGCTTGCATCTGGTTGTGAGTCAAGGAGCCCTCACTCTTTGACTAGCATCAAGGGAAGCTTCTTTCATTTAGGGAAAACAGATGGAACAATTTGACTATAATGGAGTTCATTTTGAGGAACTGTCCCAGCTTGTCCAAATGGATGGTACATTGGATAGGATTTCAAATAAATAATGAACACCTGCAGGAGTTGTACTTACTATCCCTGGCTGAAATAAATCAAGTTTAAAAACAATTTATTAGGCATCTACTATATTTGAGCCATGGTTTCACTCATGATTTCATCAAACATAATATTACAATCTTAATTCTGTCTCTCTTTTACTAAACAATTGTAACAGAACACTGTATTCTATAATAAAAACATTTCTCAGAATACTTTCAGATTGTGTTTTAATTTATTATAACAATTAATGGTTTTTGTGAAGCTCAGCATTTGCATAATTTTAGGTGGAATCTTAAATATATTTTAACATTCCTGAGAACCTCAATCATCTTGCCAAATGCTTTCTCAATCTTCTCCCATGATCTGCTCAAGAGTGCCAATGCATGGCATTTTGAAATTGCTCAAGCATTTTGATTCATAAAGTTTCAACTCAACCATGATGAAAAATTGTATCCATAAACCTATAAATGCTGAAGCTATTTAAATACTTCAGCAATAAAACTCAATAAACATTTAGTTTTTACTATATCTCAGGTACTAACTAGCCTATGTGCTAGGGATAAGAAAAAATATGAATAAAACATCCTCACAGTTAAAGAAGCTCACTCTTTAATGGAGGATACAGGCATTTAGTTTTATTTAAAACTATTTAAAAAATAAATAAATAAAATAAAAATAAAAATAAAACTATTTTATTACAAAGAGAAGTACTGTGATTAAGAGTAAAGACTTTTGTTGCTGAATAAAAGTTGCAATTAGCTACCTGTATTTTAAGACACTAGCCAAAATCAAAATGTACTATAAGTGTAAAATATAGATTGGATTTTCAAAATTCAATATGAAATAATATAAAACATATCATTTTAAAAATACTGAATACTTAAATGCTATTCAAGATATATTCTATTAAACAAAATGTATTAATACAAATAATTTCACCTATATCTTTTAATTTGTTAATGTGTCCTTTAAAAAAATTAAAAATCACAATACATTTGTAATTCACATTAAGTTTCTGTTATAGCACTGATATGAACTCTTATGCTAAAACTTTTGTATTCAAAACTCATTCAATCATTTATTAGCTGTGAGACCTCAGACAAAAGTTACTTAATTTTCTTTGCCTGTTTCCTCATCCATATAGAGAGGTTGATGATAAGAAACATTACTGACTGAAAAGGTTGCTGGAATGAGTCAAAATGAATTAAATCACTTAACAGGGTATTGTTATGATATAAGTAAGCATAGAGCACATCCTCTTCTATTTGGTAGGGCACACAGAAGAATACCCATCTCGGGCCAGGAGGACACACAAAAGAGTACCCATCTCAGGCCAGGAGAAGTAAATTCAAGGAAGAATTATAAAAAAGAACAACAGGGATCCCTGGGTGGCGCAGCGGTTTGGCGCCTGCCTTTGGCCCAGGGCGCGATCCTGGAGACCCGGGATCGAATCCCACGTCGGGCTCCTGGTGCATGGAGCCTGCTTCTCCCTCTGCCTGTGTCTCTGCGCCTCTCTCTCTCTCTCTGTGACTATCATAAATAAATAAAAATTAAAAAAAAGAACAACAATAACAACAACAAAATGGTTTTACAGAATCTTAAAAGAATATGAGAGAGCTGTCTATAACAAGAGGGGAAGAATATTCTAGGAATAGGGAACAAAATGAATGAAGTCATCAAAACTGCAAGGAACTGTGTCCCATTCCAGGAACTAAAAGTGGTTTTCAAGGTATGAGATTGCAAATTTCCTCAAAGCAGTGGTGGGAAAAGACACTTAAAGAGGCAAAAAACAGGTCACTGAACTGTCCTATCCTATTCTAAGGAACTTAGGAAATTGAGAACACTATAAAATCAACCACACAGTCCAAAGGAAATATATAAAGAGAAGAACTGAACAGGGTATAAGTGTTGTCATTCAGGTGATTGCTAAAATATTAATAAAAGAATTTCTGAAGAATAAAGCATACTTCTTCCCTAGTTTGCTTACTCTCGAGGCAGGCTGCTTCTGATAACTAGAAAACTATTCTTTTTCACTAATTGAGCTTATTAGGCCAACAAGCCTTAAAAGTTATAGTCATTTATTATACCCATTGTAAGCTAGGTTTGAAGAAATTTTAATTTTTGTAAATCAGCAAGGCCACCAAAATAAATATTACTGCTCAGATTCTATTCAGATTATTGATGGACACCAACACTCATAAGTTATTAATAATGTGTATGGACAAAATAGAGCTACCTCCCAGGAGAAAGAGAAAAGGTTGGAAGCTATTTGAAAGGGTTACTTTGTGTTAAGGACACAGGATCAAGATAAAAACTGAGACACACAAGAATTTTCAAGAGTTCATTCGAATAAACATGGATTCAAATTGGACAATGCCAAAAAAAAAAAAAAAAAAACAAATTGGACAATGCCAAAGAAAGTGGTTAGGAGCTCTCTGCTGGCAGCACTGAGTGAAAAGGCTTTTATGGTGAAGATACAGAAGGAAAACAAATACATTTTTATAGCTATAAATTAAGCAGTCGCCTTATTTGATTGAGAAAGCCTTAATTGGCTGTTTGTGATTGACTGCTCTTAAGTTTTGTCTGGTTTTGTTTTTTGGCTTCTAGCATATCAGCTCTGGCTTAGGTACTGAGTTGCTTACATACACTGCCAAGGCATTAGAGCCACCACAGTCTAATCGCCTCCTTGTCTAATTATTTTAATAGTAGTTGCAGTGGGTGGCCATGAAGACGATAAAATAATGAGAAAGGTGACTCTTTTGAAAGAAATATGGTGGATTAAATTTTAAATATGTCAAACAAAGACACATTATAAAAAGTGAAATAGACAAATACATGTATCCATGTACACATATAGTATATACTAAAAGCAGATAGGAGAGCCTGTAACAGTAAGCAACAGCAATAATATCTGAAATAATTCTTTTTTTTTAAGATTTTATTTATTTATTCATGAGAGACACAGAGAGAGACGCAGAGACACAGGCAGAGGGAGAAGCAGGCTCTACGCAGGGAGCCCGACTTGGGACTCGACCCCGGGTCTCCTACCTGAAATAATTATTATTTTTTATTAGAATCATTTCTCTGTCTTCTCTTCTAGTAAGTCACTGCTTTGTCATCAATGTTCTAAACAGCAAGATACAACTCCATGCCAACATCCTATGCCAGCCCCTGAATGCATATTCCTAGTTGATATCACAATGGGCACCTTAATTAATTCTTGGTAGTATGTTGTTAGCATGTTTCTCAGAGTTTGTCTCTGTCCCATTGTTGTCATTCCCCACCACAGTGTCAAATGCATCACGAAAGCATGTCTGCCCCTTTGCTTTTGTGGAAAGCATGTTCTTTCTCTTAGGGCAATAGTTTGTCTTGTTTGGTCTCACAAACAGACCACATTTACCAGTCATTAATGGCTCAACACTGCAACTTTGCATTCGTCTCTTGTTTGAGCTAGATTTTTTTTTTTTTTTAGATTTTTTTTTTTAATTTACTGTCATTTAGATTTGAAAATTAATGATGCAGTCAACATAAATTTTGAAAATAAAATTCTAGCTAAGACAGATGTATCTTCAGATGAGTCAGAACTACAAAGAAATAAAAATGTAAAAGTAAATATTATACAAAATTATCTCTAATGTTACTTAAGAACCGAAGCTCTTAGTGGTCCATATTTTTTTTTTTTTACTGACCTTTCATTAAATTGCAAATCTCACTGTGATTGTTTTTGGGAAGAGAGTACAAATAAACAAAATTTGAAAACAATGAGCAATATAGAAAAAAAGAATAGTGTCAACATGGCCTCAGTGCTGGGAGAGCAGATTGGGAAATGCTCAAGCAAACAGTGATGGAATGTGACAGAAGCTATTAAAATCCAAATCCACACACACATTCGAATTGTATTTCATCCAAACACAGTTTTTTTCCCCTAGTCTGAACTGCGATCACAAATAACGGGCTTCAACCATCTTATCCAGTGCCCAATGAGAGAGGCACGTTCATGCTTTCAAACATTTGGGCTATCTACTTGTTCATATGCTGTGCTTTGATGCCCAGGTTTCGTTCGGTGCCAGAGATCCTAGTCCAGAATAAAACTGGAAAAAGATGGTACAGTGACAGGATGATAAATGAGGTTTACCAAATTAAAAGGTTGGGTTGTCCTTTTACATTCTTGGCAATAGAAACAGATTTACCAACAAGTCAGCCCTGAAATACATTCTATAAAGTTTTAAAATCAAACAGCCAAATTCCACAATATATAAAAAGACTAACAGGCAACTCTTCCTTTTTGTCTTTACATAGCTACCGAGATTCAAAATTCCTGCTGCAGAACACAGGACTCATATAGATACAGATCCTATGTGTTTGTTGTAACTTGAACCAAATTTTAAAATAGGCAGACATCCGAAGGGTACAGCAATTCGACTTCATGAGAGATTTTGCACTTAAGGTTTGTCACACATTTTATTTTAAAATGGAATCTATCCAATGCACTTAAAATGCAATTCAATGTATAGATTTTTAATCCAAATTCTTAAGCAAACAGTCTTTTAAATAATACCAAGATATCAAGATAAGCTAACTTTTTCAAAAGTATTTCAGTCTGTGATTGTAGAAATTTTGAAAGTATACTAATTCTTTGAAAAGAAATAAAATAAGAGTATAAAAGGTATTAGTCAGAATAGCAGACAGGCAATACCTACTAAATACCAGACCTCTAAAATTGACTACAAGCTAAAATCACAAAGAGCAAAATGACAACTGGTAAATGTATCACATAGTTTCATTATCTTATCAGATACTTTGTACATTGCTATCTAAAGTCCAGTCAACATTTCATTAGATTAAATTGAATTTGAGAACATTCTAGAATACTTTAATTTGAAAACTGATTTAAGACTTTTGTTACCCCCTTCTAAATAATTTTTAAAAACCATAGTTTTATATTTCATTCACATTTAAATCTTATTCAAATAAGATTTGATTCTTATTCCTTCCAATTCTCCAAATATAATTTAGTGAAACTGAAACACAGTATTCTGAGAGGGCCCTGATTCTGTTACCTGGGTTTATGTTTGTAATCTCTCCTGTTGGCTAAGGGTTACAATTTTTGTTTCACAAGATCCTACCTGTATACAGATTGTTCTCCATAATGAAACTTGCTTTACAAGTCAGAGGGAACACTTCAAGTGTCACTCATCTAATAATAATTTTAAAAATTTTGTTAAAATGTCTTGTGTCTTTAAGTTTGCCATATTAAATAGCAATATAAATCGATCAATCCCAAAAGCATAGGGAGTATCCTAGCCTACTGTCTCCCATTCTTAATGACTTACTTAATTTGTAATATGTTTGTGTTTTATGAGCATGTGTGCCTGAGTATACATGTATTTATACTTTCTCTTCATTGCCACCAATGCTGTTTAAACTTCTTTATCTATCATTATCTTTAATTTTCCCCTATGCTTTCCAGGTTTCTGAGGGAACTTTAGCATTTTCTAACAAATCTAGGTACTTCCTGAGGATAGTATTTAATTTAAGAAAATCAACAGAGAAGAGAAGTAAATTGTAACCAATATTCCCACCACAGGCCAGGTACTTTCAATATATAGGTCATCTCTTTAATATCTCAGCCTTTGGAGAAAAATAATATTACCATCATTCTATCTATGAGTAAACAAATTTAGAGAGATCCAGTAATCTGCCTCTCATCACAATGATAATTAGAGATGGACCCAGCATTGAATTAGATTTTCAACAAGAACATCTACAATTTAGTGCTACATCATAATACTTTAAGCTTCTATGTAAACCAGTAGTTACATAGTCAGCCAAATTTTAGAAAACTGAGGTTTTATTCTCTAGTCTTTTCAATTTTTCACAAATGTAATAGGATTTATACTATTTTATCATCTCAAATGTTAATTTCATCATAAAAGTTGTTAGCAATATAGATAGACTACATTAGGCTTATTGTTGGACACTTTTACAGGAAAGAACTTTTGGCAATAATCTTCAAAAATTGTGGAAGGAGCCTCGGTGTCCATCGACAGATGAATGGATAAAGAAGATGTGGTCTATGTATACAATGGAATATTACTCAGCCATTAGAAATGACAAATACCCACCATTTGCTTCAACGTGGATGGAACTGGAGGGTATTATGCTGAGTGAAATAAGTCAATCGGAGAAGGACAAACATTATATGGTCTCATTTATTTGGGGAATATAAATAATACTGAAAGGGAATAGAAGGGAAGGGAGAAAAATGGGTAGGAAATATCAGAAAGGGAGACAGAACATAAAGACTCCTAACTCTGGGAAACGAACTAGGGGTGGTGGAAGGGGAGGAGGGCGGGGCGTGGGGGTGAATGGGTGATGGGCACTGAGGGGGGCACTTGACGGGATGAGCACTGGGTGTTATTCTGTATGTTGGCATTTGAACACCAATAAAAACTAAATTTATTATTAAAAAATAATCTTCAAAAACTCAAATAATTTAAATTGTTCTATTATTCATACATCAAATAGGGGTAGATGTTTAGTGTAATCTGGGGAATATTAATATTCCTAGAAATTTTCTGTTTGTGGAAAATGTTTTAATTAAAGTATTTCTCTGCTTTCTGAAGAATATGAGCTCTGCAAAATGTTGGCTCTTCAAATGGTGGGTTCTATGATTTTAAAAGTACAGGAATAGTCCATTCTAATTTCCAACTCAGAAATGCCAAAATAGCAGTTTAAAGAATCTTAAAGGTCCATAATCAGAGGCAAGAGGATAAAGATTTATATAGATTGATATTCCTACATTAGGTTGTAATGCAGAAGAGGTAGAAAATAAGTTAAAATAAAAAAATAAAAAAATAAAAAGTAAAACTAAGTTGATCAGGGATTTATAGATAAACAGCTTGGTGATACTGATCCAAAACAATGTTTTTCATACTTTTAAATTTCACACTTTTAAATAGTTAATAGTGAATTCTTAAAAAATAATAGTGAATTCTTTAAAACACAGTTCACATTATTACTCATAATGGAAATTTTATATTAAGTCTTTAAAAAGGCAAATTACTATGAAAGTACACTAATTTTGGAAGCTAGTGTTTGACTCTGCGCAAATTAAAAACCTACATGCATATATATTAACTAAATGACCAAAATATTATGCTCATTATTTCAGTTTCCATTTGAATACATTTAGCATTTCCTCAAATTTTTTTTTGGCCCATCTTTCCCTCCTGAAATTTTAAAATACAATTTCTTTTCTTTTCTATTCTCTCTCTCTCTCTCTCTGTCTCTCTGAGACATGTATGCACACATGAGCTGAGAGGAGAGGCATAGGGAGAGGAAGAGAGAATCTTAAGCAGGCTCCATGTCCAACCCAGAGCTAAACAGGGGGCTCGATCTCATGACTCTTAAAATCAATCCCAGGTGCCCCTTAGATAATTTCTTAGAGTTAGGCAAGGATAATTAGACTACAGTCACTAATCTTTATTTGCTCTACTAAATATTTTGACATAGTACAATTTATTTCAATAAATTTTCCCCTCAGTGTGAAAATTATACTAGTTTATTTTTAAAATTCAAAAGTTCTATCGCCTTTAAGATCTATCCTAATTTTTAGTCATACTTTTTTAATATGTACGTTTATTCCAAAGTTCACAGTCCATAATAGGATGACCATATTTTTTAAAGAAATAATCAATAGCATTATTGTAGAGCTAGAGGAGTTAACTGCTGAATTTAGGAGTACATGTTATTGCAATCTAGAAAAGGTCAAGTGCAGAATTTATATAGATGTACCAGGGAAAATGGACTGCAAATATTAAACAATACTTAATAATTTTATCGTTATATTCTTTCCTTGAATCTATTCAAGATGGGGCCAAAAATTTATTGTTCCCAGATAGATTATGTGATGATTTGTTCTCTTTAGGAATATAAAAGAAAAATCAGATTGAGCATTTTTAAGCTAGGGAATCAGCATTGCCTAAAGGGATAGCTTACTCCACTGCATTATAGGTTAATGCAATAGTTTAGACATAAATGGATCAACATAAGGTATGTTCTCCTACTATTAACCAGGTGGTGTCTCATATGCAAATAAGACCAAATCACTTAAATTAAAAAAATATATATTTGCTGTTTATTTAAGTTGAAGTATTAGCAATTCTGTGATATCATGGATAAATATACATCATCCCTATATACTCCAAGAGATGACTACTGACAGTATTAGGACCCTGTACCCAAGTTTCTTCCCTTCTAAAAACCTCAGAAACCAATTCTTCAATATGATGCCCTTTAGATTTCACTGATTTTAAAACTCTTGTATTGAAACTCTTAAAGCTCAAAATTATTTCAGTCTCAATGACTGGCATAAAATATGAATAGCTATTAGCACTTAGCCATGGTTTTGTGTGTAGCATGTGTCAGAAGCCATGCTAAGTGTATCAAACCTCTGAGATGAATCACTCATGGATGTTGTTCTTAAACAAGGATGATACAGAAACATTATGCTGTGGTGACATGGGAAGGAGTATCCAATTCTCCCTGAAAGGAACATGAATAATTTCCAAATGTGGTTGACACTGGAGTGAATCACTATTCCACCTTTTTGGGAACAGTTTAAATAAAAATTCCAAGGAGCTAGGCAATGTACCATAATTTTAGGGTCTTCCTTAGTTCAAGCTTCTATAACAAAGTACTATGGACTTGGTGGCCTAAATAAAAACATTTATTTCTCTAGTTCTGGAGGCTGGGAAGTCAAAGATCAAGGTGCCATCAAAATTGATGTCTGGTAACCTCCTTTATTCTGGTTTGCAGATGCCTGCCTTCTCCTTCTATCTCAATAGGGCAAAAAGCAGAGAGAAAACAAGCTCTCCAATCTTTTTTTTTTTTTTTTAATAAGGACACTTATATCACTCATGAGAGTTCCATCCTCATGCTCTAAACACCTCCCAAGGCCTTCAACTCCTAACACCATTGCATTGAGGATTAGGACTTCAATATACGCATTTTGGAGAAACACAAACATTCAGCCATAACAAAAAACAAACTATTAAATTTCGCTGGGTCCTGTAATTGTTTAAGAGGTAAACAGACTCCATATCATGGAGGACCTCATGTTTCATATCGCAGAATTTGGATTCCAACCCAGTTGGCAATGAAAAATCAGTAAAAAGATTAACCCAGGTACTGATATGACCAGTATGATGTAACGATAATGTTGATGCAGCAGATGCATGGTTGAAGGAAGTCAAGACTAATATAAGAAGAACATGCAGAAGAAGCAGTAGGCTAGGAAAAAGATGAAGGATTCTGAATTAATGTGGAAGGAAAGAGATGGATACAAGAAAATGAGTCAATGAAGTCAATAAGGAGGTAAAACTAATTGAAATCGGGTGTCCTTTGGATATAAGGGATCAGAAAAAGGGAGTCATAGAGGAATGCTGAAGGACTGGCACCCAATGGTATCATTCACCAGAGTTTGGGAAATAGTAGAGTCAGCAAGGAATGACAGTCAGTTTAATTTTGAACAAGCTGAATTTGAGATGCCTATGGATAGTTAACTTTTGAATTCTTCAGTGGATGATCAGAAAAGTAAAGCAAGATGCAACAATTTCCAAAAGATATAACTGAATAAAAGAAATTTCAAGGCACCATTGGCTCAGAGAGGACTAAATGAAACCCCCCCCCTTTTTTTTTAAAAAAAATCAAAGGGTACCTACTGTTAATGAAGACTGAAGGAGAAAAAGAGGGAAGAAGGGAGGGAAGGAGATCGGAATGGACTTTGTAAGCAATAATTATTCCATAATCAGAGTATCAGAGCAAAGGGGACACTATCTCTTAGTGTAAAAGTAAATATCAAAACTATTCTTCATAATAATAGTTCTATCTGAGGTAAGTAACATATAGAGTTATCTACTGGAGAAAGATCACCCACAATTTTTAAAATAAGCTTTTTGAGGTATAATCTATATACAGTAAAATTCACCTATTTAACTACTCCCAACTACTCCAAGAAATTTCCTTTTAGTCACTATGCTTCAAGTTTTACTGAAATTTTTTTAAAGTTAATTACTAATTTAAGAATATTTTGAGTTTTTGAGATGACAGAACATAAGAATACACTGGTTTTATTAGTCTTTTTATCTTTCTGACATAGAAGGCACAGAGGTGCTAATCAATTAAAACTCGTTAAATAATAAAATTTTCATTCTTGAATGCATCTCTGTTGCATTTATTTTCATCTTTCTCTTGGAGTATGAACTCAAATTTACCCCACAGTTAAGCTCCCATAACCCTGAAATTAACACTGAAATGGTCACTTCCCTAACTCATTATATGAAAAGTCCCTGCCCTCATATGGACTCAGCCCATGTAGAAACAGACCTTGATTAGACCAGGCAATGTCTCCTGCTCAGATTCATTTTACAGCACTCTGACTGCTGATTTTCATGCACATCAACTCCTCTCTTCCCATTCACAAAACACAGCAGTAGCTAAATCATGCTTCTGCTCGCTGTAACCCTGCTGTGACCTTTCTTTGCCTTGTCTCAGGATTCTGATAGGGCAGCAAGAGAAAGACCCCGAATCAAACAGGAGGGTCACAACTGTGTTGCTACTACCATGTGCAAATGATGCAAACTTTCTGGAGACATGTACGTGCAGCTGACCAAGAAGAACGGCTCATTAGAAAACTTCAGAACCCTGAATATATTTGTAAAGAGAAGTGATTAATGTTAACATTTGTTAAGCATTTTCAAAATCCTGCAAGAAAAGCATCATCTAAATCTAGATTTAAATAGGTGTGTTTTAAAACACAAAACCAAGAAGACTGCTTTTTTAGCTATGGAATGTCACCTTGGGAGATATTACTTGAGTTCAAATAGATAAAATTCCTAGTACTTCATTATGTCTCTTCCACTTATGTGCCAAAAGAGAATAACTAATAGGGAGAGAAAGAAAGGTTTTATATTTTCAAGTCGTTATGAAAAATGTAATCCATTCATACAATAGAGTGTGTGATTACTTATGTGGACACCAGGCAGAGTTAATGGGCCTCTGAAACCTATTATATCAGTCACTAGAAAGTACCATAAAGCTAAAATTTGAAACTCCCATCACCACTGAATATTCAAATGAATACTATGGTTACTAATTCTAAAAAGGAAAATTACTACATTTATTGCTATATGCAGAAAAGAAAAAAATTAAATGTAGTTTTCCATCCTTAAGGACAAATTCTACATCCTATTCAGCTTTATATCCATATCCTCTACAGAGTGATATGAGCAAAGATACCATATATATATATATATATATATATTTCCTTATATAAGCCTTGCGAGTAATAATACCTAAGGGTGGCCTGATGAGATGGCCATCCTTTTTATTTTTTTCTTTAAACTCTAGGCATTGGACGAAAATGAAATCTCAGAAATTAAAAATTATTTCAATCATTCAAGCGGAATTTGGGAAAATTATATTTGGAAATATACACATTAATTTAGATTCATACCGTATTCAGTATTCAATGTTTTTTTCCCTAAAATTTCTATTTTTGTGGGTCCTCTGACAAAGTACTTCATGTCCCATCTTTCATCAAGTTTCCTTATTCAACCCTAGAAAAGAGTCATTTTTAAAGGAGGGGCTGGTAGGCACTTGGGAAAATTAGGTTTAGTACACAGTTTATGCTTCATAATGCTGGCACCACCTGCATGAATAAATAAAAAGACCAATGATAGCCATGACAATAAAGCCATGGAAACAGTCTTTCGTGTGGTTAGAGAAATTCAAAATCAAATGTGCAAATGAAAACTGACTCATCCCGAAGTCTGACAACTAACAGTCATGTGTTCCCCCCAAGTCACCAATATGGTTTCCAAGGAGGTTAACAGAGGTGCTAACCAATGCTAACTGTCTACAGTGGCTGTTGTCAATTGCAAGCCTCTGCCACTGCCTATGCCAGATCACTGAGACTGTCCCCTTAGTAACAAGTCCCTGCTGTTGGAATGTAGGCATAAAGGAAAGGGCTATGTCTTAATCAGGTTAATATTCCTTGAGATTAAAGGAATACCCAGCAAAATATCAACTATCTACCAACCATATATTGCTGACATGTATTACGTTTAACATTATTTGGGTGCTTATACTTTATATGTAATGAAAATAGGCACATACATGATATATGTAGACAGACTACATATATACAGGATATGCATAATACAAATATATCTTATCCCCTTTCATTAATTTTTTCTTTACACTGGTTCTCTATATCAGAATTTATTTTAATATACCTTATAATTCCAAGAGTCTCAATATGCTAGCAATACTCAAAGATAGCATGTGAGGTAGTGACTAGAGAGCTTGATTAAAGACACACACAACAAAGTCATGGATGCTCAACCGATACAGTTTGATCATTGTTTGTCTCTTAGAAGACACCTCAGTTGCTGCTCTTTGTGACAAAAAGCAAATAAGTGTTAAGACTTTACAATGACATTTACCTATGTTGTTTTTAATTTAAATGTTGAAATAATGAGGAGAGAAATTAAATCCTTCAAAATAATACCAAGATAAGAATGAATTCTTAGAGCTGGCGTGAATATAACTGCCATGAGAAAATCTGTGGTAGGGCTTAAATTTTTAAAAGAAAAATTAGAGACTCCTCATGAATCAATAGGTTTCAATTGATTATTAAGTTGAAATGCATTATTTTGCTCTAGTAATCATAAAATTTGCCAAAATTTCCGATTGAATTAGGGAGAAAGGTGTGGTGACATTAGATACTGATTGAGTCTCTGATTAACTCATAATCTATTTCACACATATTAGTTAAGCATTTCTTTAAAATAAATACTAGACTGGGGCACCTGGGAGGCTTAGTTAGTTAATCTTGTAACTCTTGATTTGGACTTAGGTCATGATCTCAGGGTTGTGAGATCCAGCTCTGCAATGGCTCCACAATGGGTGTGAGGCCTGCTTAAGATTCTCATTCTCCTTCTCCCTCTGCTCTTCCCACATCCCTCCCTAAAAATAAAATAAAATAAATAAAATAAAATAAAATACAAAATACTAGTTTGTATATAGATTTGACTTGTTGAGTAAAAGCTAGTAAACATAGATGTAATATTTTCATGGTGATACTTCATAATTAACATGCTGAATAATTATTCCCATTATACAGGACAGTGTGTATACACACACACACACACACACACACACGCACAATACTGACCAAATATTGGCTTTCGTTGAACCCAAAATGTACTGGGTAAAAATTATTACCTAACAATTATTAACTAACAAATTATTTTTATACTATATAAAAATTATAAAAATAACAAATTATTTTTATAATTGTATAGTTAATTATTAACTAACAAAAGTTATCCAGTAGAAAGGCTGGGAGAAGAGAAACAGAGGAATAGCATGTGCAAAAGTCCTGAGGCAGAGAAGAATTTGGCATGCTTGAAATGTTGGTGAGAGGCAGCACAGCACCATGTATTGGCCAAGAGTAAAGGCACCCTGGATTTCAATCCTAAGTCTTTCCCTTACTAGCCATGTATTACTGACCTCTCTTTGCCTTGGTTTTCTCGTGTGTAGGGATTAAGCATGCTTGGCTTATGACAGTCATTTTTATTAATGGAAAGAAAACCTGGTAGCTCCAATGTGGTGAGCCAAAGAGTAAAAGAAATGATGCTGAAGGCTGGCTGCATCAGTGGGGCCCTGAAAGTCTTGGTAAGACTTGGATCTTAGTCCTAGGATGTACTTTAAACTAGGGAGTGACTTAGTTCAATTTATACTTTATAGAAATTTCCTATCATATTCCAGAAAATAATTTCCATCCAGACAACTATCCGTTGTTGGAACATAATGAAATCCTAGAGAGATCCTGAGAAAGGATGACAGAGGTAGGTAGAGATGAGATGGAGAGAGAAATGAGCTTTAGACTAGTCAAGATAAAGTGTGCTTATTAGTCAAATAAAATATTTTCTTCTATATTTTCCTCTTCACTGTTCTTCCTTCCAGGAGTTGAAATAGGGACATAGGAAATAGTTGAAGGCTACATGAAATTAGATGAAGCTTTCTATATTTGCTATATATGCTTATGCACTCTTTTTCAATCCAATAAGATTGCCTAGATACATTGTTTTTTCTTAACAAAAAGGAAAAGGTTTTTTTTCCCCCTAAACTGTCTATGAATTTAATACACATATGGAATAAATGAAAAAAGGACTTATCCTTAAAATGATTTCTCTATTTTTTTAAAATTCCCTTGTTCTTGTCATAAGTAAAATAAACATGCTCTTGAAATGTTCCCCCATCAATGTCAACCTTATGACATCTCAGAGGCCAAAATTAAATGTGGAAATAGATCTAGTGGCTCCTTTGATGGTAGTATTTTCTCTCTTTCTCTCATGAATAACAGATTTCCTTACTATTTACCCACTGTAAGTACAAAATTCAAAGATATGTAATGAATTAACAGATTTGTTCAAGCTTCACCATTAATCCAGTTTTAACTCATTTCCATCATCCTCCCAATCCATCTCAAGTCCATCTGCCATAATCTCTCCCCAACCCCTGCACCAGAAAATCTTCGTTTTGTATCTATAAATTCATCTTTTCTGGACATTTCATGTAAGTGGAATCATACGATGATGTTTTCAGGGTTCATCAGTTTCATAGCATACCTCAAGAGTTTGGTCTTTTTATTACTTATTAGTATTCTACTGCACAGATATATGCATTTTGTTTATCCATTCACCAGTTAAACCTTTGGACTGTTTCCAATATTTGGCTATATGCTCTTAGGAACATTCTCATACAAGACTTTACATGAATATAAGTCTCGTTGTGCTTGAACATATATCTAATTGTGTAATCATGTCATCTGATTAGCACATTTCTTTTTTTTTTAAGATTTTATTTATTTATTCATAAGAGACACAGAGAGAGGAGCAGTGACAGAGGCAGAGGGAGAAGCAGGCTCCATGCAGGGAGCCTGATGTGGGACTCAATCTGATACTCCGGGATCATGCTCTGAGCCAAAGGCAGACGGTCAACCGCTGAGTCACCCAGGCATCCCACATCTATTTCTTTTTTAGAGTAACTATGAAAATGTCTCCCAAAGTATTGCACTACTTTATTTTCCCACTGGCAGCATAGGAGGGCTCCAATCACTCTACATCTTTGCCAACACCTGGTAATGTCTTTTTTATTAGAGCCATTCTTGTAGGTATGTAGTGGTATACCATTATGGGTTTTATTTGCATTTCTCTAAAGATTAATGAAGTTGAGCACCTCTCGATTTGTGTATTATCCATTCATATGCCTTCTTTGGAGAAATATCTCTTTGAATTTCTTTCCACTTCCTTAAGTTATTTTTTTTAATATTGAGGTTTGAATTTTAAAATATATTCTAGATAGAGTTCTTATAAGATGCAAGCTTTGCAGTATTTTCACCCTGCCTATGGCTTTTCTCTTCTTTCTCTTATCAGTGTTCATTCAAGTTTCTCAATCTTCATTTTTTTTATGGATCGTGCTTTTCATATCATGTAAGAAACAATGTCTAAATCATGATAACAAAGACGTTCTCATAGGGCTTTCTCCACAAGTTTTAAAGTGTTAGCTTTAACATTTAGGTCTTATATGTGATCAATCTTCAATTTTTTTATCCTGTGAGAAAAGGGTCCAAATTCATCTTTTTGCAGCGGATACACAATTGTGCTATCACCATTTCTTAAAAAAACTATTCTTTCTCCAATTGAACTGCCTTGCCTCTTTGGTTTTATAATTCACTTGACTATAAATATAAGGCTTTCCTTCTTGACTTGAAATGTTTATTGCACTGATTTATAAGTCTGTATCATGACAGCACTACAATTTCTTAATTACTATAGATTTATAAAGTTTTGTAATCAGGTAGGTCAAGTTCTTCAATTTCTTCCTTCATTTTCAATATCATCTTTATTTTAGGTCCTCTGAATTTTCATATAAATTTTAGAAAGTTTTTCAATTTGTGCCTCAAAAAAAACTATTGGAATTTTGATGAGTATTTGCACTGAATCTTTTATTTGTCTCATCAAGTTTTTGTTTTTCATGCACAAATTTTGCATTCATATTTTTAATGATATCTCTAGGCCTTTAATTTTTCCTCCTTGGTTTGTGTGTTTAGAAAGCTCTCTCAAAAATTCTATAACACTATGACACGTTACCTTCCTTTGCATGATTTTATGCAACCAGCAGTACATTGGAAGGATTTATAGTAGAATTGATCCATATTTAGTATTTTGGTAAGATATAATTGGCATATGCCATTATATTAGTTCAGGTATACAATGATCCAATACATTTATATATTGCAGAATGGTTACCAGTTATACAGTTTTTCTTGTGATAAGAACTTATACACTTTCTTAGCAAGTTTTTGTTTGTCTTGTTTTTTTGTTTTTGTTTTTAGAAAGAGACAGCAAGCAAGAGTAGAGGAGAGAGACAGGAAAAGTGAGAGAGAGAATCTTAAGCTAACGCAGGGCTCAATATTATGACGATGAGATCATGACCTGAACTGAAATCAAGAGTTGGATACTTAACCAATTGAACTACCCAGACACCCCAGCAACTTTCAAATGTATAATACGGTATTATTATTAACTACAGTCACTTCAGGACTCATTTATTTTATAACTGGAAGTTTGTACCTCTTGACTATATTCCCTATTTCATCCATCCTTTACCTCCTTCCTCTGGCAACCTGGCAACCACAGATCTGTTCTATCTGTGCATTCATTTTTTTTATTTTTATTTTTTTTAGATTCCACAAAGGAGGTCATCTGTTATTTGGCTTTCTCTGTCTGACTTATTTCAGATCTAATAATCTCCTTGAGGTCCATCCATGTTGTACAAATGGCAGAATTTCCTTCTTTATTATTATTTAATCTTGTATTACTCTTTATCATTTTGATGTTAAAACACCAAAGCATTTAGAGTTTTGATGCAAAAGTTTGCAAAAGTGTGAACCTGTCAACAAGTATAAAAAGAAGGAAGAAAAGTGTCCATAAGAATCATGAAGGTCTACAGAAGTTAGAAAGGCCAGGGAATGCTGGGGCAAAAACACAGGCAGGCACAAAAAGTTTGCAGATGGAATCATAGCCCATTTTCAGGTCTGAGAACATGGAGGAGTCCAGTCATTATTTGTGTCATCAGGACCCTGAACACTCAAACCCAGGAGGCAACTACTGAGATATTTCCACTCATAGTGAAGGAAGTTCAATCAGCTTCAACTTACATCAGAATGGAATAGAAAACCCTTACATATTAGGAAGTTTGGAGGGCACAGGCCCTATTTAACTGACTTTTTATTTATTTTTATTTTTTAATAATAAATTTATTTTTTTATTGGTGTTCAATTTGCCAACATACAGAATAACACCCAGTGCTTCTCCTGTCAAGTGCCCCCCTCAGTGCCCATCATCCATTCACCCCCACTCCCTGCCCTCCTCCCCTTCCACCACCCCTAGTTCGTTTCCCAGAGTTAGGAGTCTTCATGTTCTGTCTCCCTTTCTGATATTTCCCACACTTTTCTTCTCCCTTCCCTTATATTCCCTTTCACTATTATTTATATTCCCCAAATAAATGAGACCATATAATGTTTGTCCTTCTCCGATTAACTCATTTCACTCAGCATAATACCCTCCAGTTCCATCCACGTTGAAGCAAATGGTGGGTATTTGCCATTTCTAATGGCTGAGGAATATTCCATTGTATACATAGACCACATCTTCTTTATCCATTCATCTGTCGATGGACACCGAGGCTCCTTCCACAGTTTGGCTATTGTGGCCATTGCTGCTAGAAACATCGGGGTACAGGTGTCCCGGCATTTCCTTGCATCTGTATCTTTGGGGTAAATCCCCAACAGTGCAATTGCTGGGTCGTAGGGCAGGTATATTTTTAACTCTTTGAGGAACCTCCACAAAGTTTTCCAGAGTGTCTGCACCAGTTCACATTCCCACCAACAGTGTAAGAGGGTTCCCTTTTCTCCGCATCCTCTCCAACATTTGTTGTTTCCTGCCTTGTTAATTTTCTCCATTCTCACTGGTGTGAGGTGGGATCTCACTGTGGTTTTGATTTGTGTTTCCCTGATGGCAAGTGATGCAGAGCATTTTCTCATGTGCATGTTGGCCATGTCTATGTCTTCCTCTGTGAGATTTCTCTTCATGTCTTTTGCCCATTTCATGATTGGATTGTTTGTTTCTTTGGTGTTGAGTTTAATAAGTTCTTTATAGATCTTGGAAACTAGCCCTTTATCTGATACGTCATTTGCAAATATCTTCCCCCATTCTGTAGGTTGTCTTTTAGTTTTGTTGACTGTATCCTTTGCTGTGCAAAAGCTTCTTATCTTGATGAAATCCCAATAGTTCATTTTTGCTTTTGTTTCTTTTGCCTTCGTGGATGTAACTGACTTTTTTAAATGGAAGCCCAGCTTTTTGAGGATGCTAAAACATTTCAGGTGGTCATTAAGGGGCTCTGTAAATCAATGTTATCCCAAACAAAATGTCCTACCTATAGTCAAGTGAGGTGTACCTATATAATAAGCATAGCAAGATCAAGCATTGCTGGATAGTAGAAGTCTCCTAAGCATATCAGTTCAAAAGGAGTGTAAATTAATATAACTAAAGGCGAAGAGCAGGCAAAGTAATGAAATAAGAAAACTGGATGAGAGGAACTGTGTTCTAGTCTTTGCTCTGCTACTGATAAAATGTGTGACCTCAATCATTGATTTAAGCTCTCCTGGCTTCCATTCATTAGCCAGTAACGTGGTCTAGGTAGACTGGATAGACTTTAATGTCACTTCCAGTACAAACTTTCTGGAATCTAATGGATCTTCATAGACACACACACACACCCTATGCAGTTGATATTTTGTTCATTCATAAAATGATATATGCTTATTGCAGCACTACTTACAATAGCCAAGTAATAAAGAAAAGGAACTACATGTATATACACACTCATACACACACACACACACACACACAGAGGAATACTGTTCAGGTACAAAAAAGAATGATGTCTTGTCATTTGTAACAAAATAGTGGATCCAGATGATACTGTGCTAAGTTAAACAAGTTGGATGGAGAAAAACAAAAATTATATGATTTTATTTATATGTCAAATTAAAAAAAACAAAATTAGTGAATAAAAAATAAAAACAGACTCATAGAAAACAAATTATCAGAGAGGTGAACAGTTGAGAGGGGTTGGCGAAATATGAAGGAGATCAAAAGGTACAAACTTCCACTTATAAAATGAGTAAGTCATGCGTATGAAAAGTACAGCATATAGAATATAGTTAGTAATACTGTAGTAACCTTGTATGGTGACGAATAGTAACTACACTTATCATGGTGAGCACAACACATTGTATGTCATGGTCAAATCACTATATCGCACACCTAAAACTCATATATCAGTGTATGTCAACTATACTTCAACAAATAAATAAGCAAGTTAATTTTGCTCACACTATATAAAAAATATTCTAAATTTATCTGTACAAAAACATAGAAGTACTAGCATTGTATTACATATGGATTTTAATTATTATTCAATATTTAATACATAAATTTTATTTCTTCAATAAGAATATTTTAAAACAACTAGTACAGAAAAATATTATTTATTGAATATGAATAAAAGACTTCTTAAAACATATCATTGTCATGTTACCTAATAAACCCAGGAGGCTAAGCTTTCTCAATTTTCAGCTGCTTTCCATTGATAGCATTTTTAGCTAAGTAATTTCTCTCAAATATAATATAAAGAAAATGGTAAAGTAGAAATTATAATAAAGAAAATGGTAAAGCGGAAGTTATAATTTTGTCAATACACCTCCAAACACTTAACCATGTAAAGGAGCTGGAGAGCAACCAGCAGGCTACTTTCAGAGTCTGGCATACTGATGGAATTTTGGAGATGCTCACTTAGTAACATTTACTGAAAGTTTGGATATTATAGTCACACTGAAATAGAATCTTCTTCATTAGAAGTTTCTTCAACAATAAATTATATATACATATATTTGAATTCTGTATCTTTTAAGTCTTCCCATCTAGTTCTAATTATTCATCCTCAATAATTTAAAAGTTCATTTATGATACTGTCACATTTTTGTGAGCATTTTTAAGTGATAATTCCATTTAAGCAGATGACAGATTTCTTTGAAACAATATTCATGCCTGTGAACAGATGCTGCAAGAAATACAGTGGGAAAACCACAGGCTTCTGAGTTAGAAATCCCTGTCGTTTTCTTCTTAGTCATTTAGTAGTCAATGGTTACATTTTATAAACTACAGAATTCTATGTTTCTATTTCTATTTCCTATTTTGAATATCACAACAAATAGAATGTAAAAATGTGCACAGATGTATGAGTGAATTGTAAAGACCTTGGAAAAGATGGTGTCTTTAGGACTCTGCACAATTGTCTGAACAAGAGTCAATAATATTTGAGCAGTCTCTCCTACCTAAAAGCATATGCTAAACAAAAAGCAAACACCCAGGGCTACGAAGAAAAACAAGTGCATGCCCTGCACCTAGATGCCTCCTGGAGCTGTTTATCCCTTTTCTGGTATCTGAAAGGCACTGCATCGATCACGTATAAAATAGGTATATTACATATGAGTGTGTGTGTGAGTGTGAGTGCATGGGTGCTTCTGTAACCTCCACCTATGTCACGATGGCCCTCAGAGCCTGCTACTGAACTGGAAACACGGCTTCTGTACACTGGGGGTCGGCCTCTAGCAGGCTGTTTTTTCTCTGGCTCTGACTGTCTCTAGCTATCTTTTCTGATTGTCTTGGTGCCTCTGGTTTTTCCTGGCCCTCCTTTCTATGTCTCCCACTCTGTCTTTTTTCTGCTTGTCTTTATCTGACTATTGCTATCTGTCTCCTTTCTGACTGTCCCTGATCTCCCAGCTGTCATCTCCACTGGATTCATTGAAGACATGAGATTTTATTTTTGTGAATAAGCCTGAGAGATCATGGATTCTTTTTTTTGTTTGTTTGTTTGTTTTGAGAGATCATGGATTCTTACAGTCTATATCTCTGGGGATTCTGGGTGCTGGTATGAGACTGTGACCAGGGCCTGCTCTGTAGACCACAACCTATGAATCCTCATCCTCCCACCCATGTCCTATTTGATTCTTTTCATATTTTGCACATGGCATCGGGCCACTGTCTCTATCCCCACTATAGTTCTGTACTGTTACCAAAGTCTCTTAAAAATGAAAAAAAAACCTAGAAGATTCTGTTATATCTAAAATCTTCTGTCCAAAATCTAGATGATGTTATGTCTTCTATTGCCACACATATCTTACAACCCTCTGCTCTCTTTGAAACATACTCATTTGAAGCTTGTTCCGACTACATATTATTTATTATCATCATTATCATCAAAGCCATCTCATTGTTATATCCATCATCTTTAGCATACAACTGCCATCCTGCTCAAGAATCTATTATTAGTAGAGATAAAATATCATTGGCCCTCACTGACCCTTATCAGTTAGTATGAGCCAAATGCTAATGGGACTTGAATCCTGTTACAGGCCTGATAGCACAAGTAACTTGTAGAAACGTGCCATGGGTCCAGATCTATCTATTTTAAAAATGCATATGTTTATGAACCTACTAAAAGCATTACTGCCATATGTGCAAGCAATGATGTCTGCTTTTTTAATTGCAACTACTTTTAACTCATTGGCTCCTAGCAATCTGTCCTCAAACAGGATCTCCTATAATCTGAAAACCAAAAAACTAAAATACTTTGGGATTTGCTTCAGAGATAAAAACTGGAACATCTTCCTACTCTATAACCAGGGCTGAGGCAAAGTATTTGAAATATAATGGTTTAGTAATTACAAGAAGAAGAAAATGACGATGACGACGATGACTTGGAAAGAAATGTCTCCCCAAAGTAGTCTATGATTGACAGATGATTCTATATAACATAATTCATCAATGAGACAGTTTTCACTTACTATTAATACAAGAAAAAACGCACCTTTCATTTTATTAATTATATTTAAAGGTCTTAGGAAGGAGCAGGTGCCTTGATCTAATTTATGTGAAAATAAACCCCACTTTAATTATGTAAGATTCATCAAACTGCTAAATGTAAAACATATACAGAAAAAGTTACTATTTAAGGTCACAAGAGGCCTAATCTATAAGAATATTCACTCACTTCCTACTTTGAAAAAGAAAGGAGGAAAAATATAGGGTGAAGGAAAAGTGAGGAGAATAAAGAAGGAAGTTAGAAGAAAAAAAATAAAACTATTAAAGTGACAAGATTCTCTCTGTTTAGATGCTAGAACAACTTTATTTAGGGCTCTTCTGTGAAAGAAACATGGTGGAATCTGTTTTTTCTTGTTTCCAAGTGCTTTAAGACACACTCTAAGATAACAAGGGCAAAGCATGTTACTTGTATATTATCTAATGCATGTTTGTGGAGTGGGCTACTGGTGAGAGAGGACCCTGGCAACAAGAATTTGCTCCTAGGGAACATTTGGCAATATCTGGTGACATTTTTGGTTGACATCACTGGGAGATGCTACTGGCATTTAGTAGTTAGAAGCCCTGAATGCTGCCAAACAGACTACAGTGTCCAAGCTAGGCACCCACAAACAAGAATTCTGTTCTAAATATCAGTAAGCGAGAAACTTTGAACAGGTCAGTTGTCCTCAACCTTCAGCCATCAGAGCCACAGGGACTACTTGTCAAAAACAGTTTGCTAAGTATTATCTCAAATATTTTGGACTCGGTCTTGGTTGGGACCCTCAAATTTACATTTCTAAGAAATTTCTTGGTGTTGCTAATGCTACTTGTCTGGGTACCACATTTGGAGACCATCATCTTAACCTAAATTATTTTGATAGAAACACTCATATCATATTTATAATCACAAATGCAATATCCACCTTCCTTCTAGATTCTAAGTTCAATTAAGCAAAAGCAATGTATGTTCATTTTATTCCTGCTTATTCATATAACAAGCACTCAAATTTCCAATGAATAGAAAATTTATTTAACTTCAGTATTTTGAATACTGCTAGAAAGTTTTAAAATCTAAGAGATTGAAGGCCATTTTCTTTATAGAACAACAGCAACCAAATGCTTGTTAATCAGAGATTTTTTATATTGAAAGAGAAAAGTCTGGTTTTTGATATTGAAAGAGAAAAGTTTTGATATTGAAAGAGAAAGAAAAAAAAACTTACTACTGTTTATATATATCCTGCCTTGAAAGTAGAAAGCATCAACAAAACTGCTCCAATTATTTTCAGCCTTTAAGAATTCACTTAAAATATTTATATAAGTCATCGATACTAATGGAAATCATGTGAGTATGATTTCAGCCTCACCAAATTGAGAATCAACTTATTAGAACACACTGTTCAATTTTTAAAGAGATTATTTATTAGCATGAGTGTAAAATAAAGACAAACTAAAAAGGACAAGTAAAATATAATACAGAACAACAGTCTTGATCCTATTTAACTGCTCCCTTCTCACCTAGACAATGCTATCTCTAGTTTTCTAATTCTGCATTCTCAGATAAAACTGAAGCCAAGCTATGTACAAAATTACTAAAGACAACTCTTCTTAGATAGATGATGGGCCAAATGAGAACTCTGGCAAGTTTTACAAGCTCTCCCCTTACATTTCTTCCACTTATGAAACTCTCTTTAAGGGGGTGTGTGGTGGTGGGGGGAGTCTGTGATAACAAACTTTAATATAGTTGTAAGGAATAGCTACTCTCTCTATATACTCAAAACATACAGTATGTAGTGATTTTTTTCTTTGGATGTGTATTCAATATAAAACCTGATCTCTCAGGATTATCAAAAGCATTAAATAAATAGCAATTTGATGTAGTATCTTCTCTTTTATGATCTACTCACTTGCAAGTAAACAAAAACCTTCCTAAAATTCCACCCTGATCGTCTTCCTTTTACAAATCTTAAAAATATGTTTCATTGAACAGCAGAATACAATTAAAAAAAAACCCTTCTGACTCCAGAAAATTAGGCTAGCTCAAAAACATTCCCATAATAACCCTTAGAAATAATGGATGAAATACAAACACACATACAGAGCACAGGTATGCTTGCAAGGTTGAAAGAAAAATAGAAATCTAGAGTAAGAGGCAGCCATGCTAACTGGTAAGAGCTCTGGTGAGAAGGGACAAGAGCAGTGGACATAGTTATAAGGAAATTGCATTGTAATGTGCATTTCAGGCAGTACTGAAACACACTAAATATTAAATCTAAGACTTTACAGGAGTACAAGCCTGTTGAAGAAAAAAAAAAAATCTTCACTTACCAATGCATCAAACTAAGTAGCGGCTGGTCTTGATCTGGGGCTGAGAAGGATTTAAAACAAACAAACAAAAGCATCCCATGGTAAATCAGATTAGTAGGTCTATGTTCTTACACAACTTTGGAATCTTAATTTATACTAACCATGTGTGATTTTGGAAACTCAAAGCCAAGAAATAGTCACATTCCAAGTGCTCAATAGCCACATATGGTTTGTGTCTCCTGCACTGACCACTGCAGATCCAGAGAATGAGATAGCTACATGACATTGCAAACATAACCATAGGATAACCTGGGAAACCACAGTGATTATTTATCTTAAACATGAACAGGTGTAAGTAGAAAAGTTCCCTAGAAGGGAAAGTAGTTCATCTGACATCATTTTACAAATAACACCTATATTGGTCACATACAAAAGCCCTTTTCAATTTCATCCTTCGCCACTGCACATAAAAACTTCATCTACTACCAAATCCCACATCAAACAGCTAAACCGAAGTCATATAAATCACAGCAGGTTGAAGTGCCCAGCTGGAGGTGTAGGGTTGTATGTTTCTGTCTCTAGATTCACACAACACCATTATTCAACCTCATCTTTGACTCTTAACACTACATTTATTTATGTTCTCCTGTTTTTGTCTTGTGACCAACTCTATCATCCGATCTTATTAGATTTGGTGTTTTTAGTTTTCTCAAAATCTGTCGTTAAAATAAGAAACTATGATGTAAAATAATAAAATGTGCATGACATTAAATCAGGAAGAAGAAAAATGCAATGCAAGGTGAATAAAAAAAAATTAGAAAGAGGATAAAATAAGTAAATGAAGCTCTACATGGCTCATAGCGTTGAATATATCATTGAACTTTCTGAAAACCAGTGAAAGAAAAAAGCAATGTCAGTCTCACAATCCTTACTACCTTAACAAAAGAAACTTCATTTTTCTTCAGAGAAGAAAAACTTGTCATTTAAATTCACTCTTCACATAATATATGGCAATATTATACACACACACACATATACACACAACCACCTATCTTTCTAAACCATAACTCCTCATTACTCCCTATTCTCAGGACCTGGTAACTACTGTTTTAGCCTATTTCTTTAATATAAAACTCACCCATGTTATACCATGTATCAGAGTTTCATTCCTTCCTAAGTTTTTATTTAAATTCCAATTAGTGAACAAACAGTGTAATATTAGTTTCAGGAGTACAGTATAGTGATTCAACAGTTCCATATATCACCTGGTGCTCATCACAAGTGTCCTCCTTAATCCCCAACATCTATTTAACCCACCCCTCTCCCTTTCTCTCCTATAGTAGCTATCAGCTTGTTCTCTACAGTTAAGACTGCTTCTTGGTTTGCCTCTCTTCCTCACCTCACATGTTCGATTTGTTTCATTTCTTAAATTCCACATATGAATGAAATCATATGGTATTTGTCTTTCTCTGACTTACTTCAGTTAGCATAATATTCTCCAACTTCACATTGTTGCAAATGGCAACATGTCATTCTTTTTTATGGCTGAGTAGAATTTCATTTCTTTTTTTAAGGCTTAATACTACTCCATTGCATGTGTATACCACAAATTGTTTATCCATTCATCCGCTGATGAATGTTTGAGATGCTTCTACATTTTGGCTATTGTGAAGAATTCTTCTATGAACATTGGTATGCAAACCTCTTAGATCCCTGCTTTCAGTTTTTTGAGGGTATATACCCAAGGTAGATTTCTAGATCATATGATAATTCTAAGTTTAATTATTTGAGGAACCACCATGTTGTTTTCCACAGCAGCTGTACCATTTTACACTCCTTCCAGCAATATGCAAAGCGTCCAATTCGTCCATGCCCCTGTCAACACTTGTTAGATTTTTTCATCTGTTTGTTTTTGATAATAGCCATCCTAATGAGTATGAAGTGATATGTCATTATGGTTTTACTTTGTATTTCTCTAGTAATTAGTGTAGTTTAATATTTTTTCATGTGTTTTTCTCCACTACTTTTTTGTCATAGTTCTTCTTTAATTTGAAATTCCATCCACATTAATAAGCCTGTCTCAAAAAAAAAAAAAAAAAAAAAAGCCTATCTCTCTCTTCCTTCCAGTTTGAAATTCATGTCATAGAAAAAGACTTCTTTTAAAAATATGTACTATAAACTCATATTCCTTTTGGTCTTAAGGCACATGAATATTAGCTGTTTGGCACTATGAGATTCATAAGATGAACTTTTTTTATTAAAGATTTTATTTATTTATTCATGACAGACACAGAGAGAGAGAGAGAGGCAGAGACACAGGCAGAGGGAAAAGCAGGCTCCATGCAGGGAGCCTGATGTGGAACTCCCGGGTCTCCAGGATCACACCCTGGGGTGAAGTGACACTAAACCGATGGGCCACTGGGGCTGCCCACATAAGATGAATTTAATAAAATAAAATACATGTAATAAAGAAGGTAAATTTATGTAAACAATAATTCAGATATAAAAATTCCATATAATTTTTGTTTGTTTTTTTTTTTTAGTGATAGCTCTTACTACCAAGAGCATCATCTATCACCTTCAGAATTCACTCCTATGTCCTAATGAATAAACTTACACAGATTTGTCATATTCTTAATATATTTCACAAACTGTAGTGCAAACTGTTGTTTACTACATGATTAAGGCAAAGGGACACTGGATTAGAATATTTAAGTTGCCATCTGCTTTCCTATTCAGCATCATTTTCCGTTTTTAAAAGCACCAACGATTATCCGTGGGATTGTTGTAGTCATAAATAATTTAAACAATACTAGAGCTGTGCTTATCAATCTGAACACTTGGGGAATGAAACTCCACTCTCTTAGATTCAACCTGATGATCTATTAGCATATTTTCCCACTTACATAATTAATGTGACTGAGGAAGTGTCTCTTCTATCACTCTTACTCCATTTTGACTCCATAGACTCCTTCTGATGAATCTACATCATGGTTTGTAATCTCTGGGGGAAAAAAAATGAAATGGATTCCATCCACTCCAGCCAATAACTAGAGTATAACAAATAAGCAATGGCTCCAGAGTAAAGTGATCACAAGATGGGGGTGGGTAGAGCTCTGGGTCACAGCTTCAATCTGCCCTATAAATTGTAGAAATTAGTAAACTGTGTTACTTCTTTAAAGCTGGAAACCTATCTATGTGGTTAAATCAAAGGCTGGTTTGCATTTGTAAAGGAGCAGCAACAACAGAAAAAGTTCAGTCTGCTATCAGATCTATACCCTAGAGAAGGTTCCACAAAGAAATCTCTGGCAATATTAGGAAACGTAGGTCATTTTGGATCAATTCAAAGATCATCTTTTCATGGAAATTGCTCATTAGATGAAACCATGTAGGGGGCTGGGTTAGATGACATCTTAAATCTTTTATTGACTCTAAAAGATCTGCAATTTTTGATATGTAATTATCAATAAATTGTGTTCTAATTTAACTTCCCATAATCATGTTTTTATAATCACCAATGAGACTTTGAGAAATACTTTAGAGAAATGCTGTATCTTATACTTTATGAAATCGTCATATCTTACAGATTATTAAACTTGAACTTCTAATCGACTTGATAGAATTACTAATTATTATTTTGGTAGAAAATTTATTTATTGAACTGAATACAGTTCATTTTGAAAGTTCTTCATATAAACACTAATCATTACTTCGAACATAGCTGGAATACAAACTACACGAATATTCAGAACTAGGATGAGAAAATTTCAAATTAGATGAGTTTTCTACGTTTCAAATCCTTCAAGTCTTAGTTTTCCATTTTTCATAATTCTCATTTTTAATCCCAACCTTGTCCTTTACTGTATCCAAACATCAATACTGTACCTCTAAGTGGGCATCAATAAATGGTATCTAATAATGGCTGACTGACTATATACCAATAGTACCAATGAACGCGCCCAAGATCTGCCAATACCTTGCTCGTTTTTGTGCCTGTAGACTGTCCTTGCCTCTGTAAAACTAAAAGTTTGGGATCAGTTCTAATATCCATAATCTGGCACTTCTATTTTTTTTACTGGTCCAAAGGGTTTCCTTTATTCTCTTCTAAGCACAGTCCCATCATATAAAGAATATACAGGCAATCCTAGCTTTATACATTATCTGAGATTGCAAAAATGCTCACAATACTAAGACTGTGCAAAGTGATCTTAATAATCGGGGTGGGGGTGGAATCCCTGGGTGGCTCAGCGGTTTGGCACCTGCCTTTGACCCAGGGCGTGATACTGGGGTCCCAGGACTGAGTCCCACATCGGGCTCCCTGCATGGAGCCTGCTTGTCTTCCCTCTGCTTGTGTTTCTGCTGTTCTGTGTGTGTGTGTGTGTGTGTCTCATGAATAAATAAATAAAATCTTTAAAAAATAATCAATGGGAAAAATTGTGATTGTTCTGTGGCCTTTGAAATTTTTTCTAAGCATTATAACCTTTTTCTGGTTAGTTATAAATACATGAGAAAATGAAAAATAATAAAAATAATATTTATTTATTAGTACAGTGTAACTTCAAATATCAGAAACATTAAAATTTAAGATGCTTATTTTTTATTGTTTTTTATAAGAAACTTATTAAAAGTATTTTGAACAATGCTGGTCTTTTATTATAGCTTAATGATAGAAAGCACCACTTCAATGACTTGATTACTTGTAAACATCTTTCTATGTTTGAACCTTCTTCCAACATTTTATCTTTTGTGCCTTAAATGTTGTGAAATATCTCTGGGAGTTCTTTTAATGTCAAGTTTTTAGGTGGTGTTACTTCCTCTGGGGACATTTTTGACTGTTCCGTCAAAAACACTTTCTTCATTTTGTCCAAGTTCCTCTTGACTGAGTTGCTCTAGCTTTATATCTAGAGGTTCTGGAAGGGCAGTGACATCAACATTCCCATATCAGCTATTTCTTCTATAAATCTAGTTGTGTTACAATCCATTTACATTCAGTTTTCACCTTCAGTCATTTTCACTTTCCATTTGTTTGATCCACTTTTATCTTTGTAAACTATCTTTTGATTACTCGTTTTTTTAAAATGTCACTTGCTTTACTTTGTCCACAAACTGAGTAAGAGATGCACAGTGATTAATCAGAGATAGACACTGAAGTAATATGATTGGTCATTGATCATGATGCACAACTTTTATTTACACGATGAGGTGGGGACTGAAGAACTAGCAGTAAAGTTTGTACATTATGCAAATAACATACAGGTAATATATCATGGCAATTCAAATTTGAATCAGAGTGCTGAAAGACAGATGCTGTTTAGCTAAACCATGGTTCCTGATTTCATGTATATCAGAACTGTGTAAAAAGAAGACTGTGGGGGATCCTGGGTGGCTCAGCGGTTTAGCACCGGCCTTTGGCCCAGGGCATGATCCTGGGGTCCTGGGATCAAGTCCCACATCGGGCTCCCAGAGTGGAGCCTGCTTCTCCATCTGCCTGTGTCTCTGCCTACTTCTCTCTCTCTCTCTCTCTCTCTCTCTGTCTCTCATGAATAAATGAAATATTAAAAAAAAGAAGACTGTGTGTGCATGTGTATCTGTATTCTAACATTTTTTGTGCATTGTGCTAAGATGATTACCTAGCCAGTCTTACTGCTGGAACTTCAGGAACATTTTTGTCTCTAGCTTCACATCTCTTTAGTTGATCTAAAACATCATAGGTGAGGCTGCTTTCCTCTTATTCTTGTCATTAAACAAGTATCTCACCTCAGGACCAAAATTGTACTTTTTCCTCCAGGAAAACAAAAAGATAAACAATAAAAAGAATAACTAAATTATTTCCTTAATATCAAGTAAATGCAAAATATTTTTATTACATATGAGAATATAACACATAGCCTCAGTGCTCAAGGAGTTTCCTATATATTGGAGAAGAAATGACCAAAAAATATGAAATAATTGAACCAATCAATAATTAAAATGTATTAGATAAAAGAGGCCAGTGGTTACCTAGAAAATATATATACTATATTTACCAGTAGCCATCCAACCCAATGACAATCACTACCACTCAGAGTGTTTTAAAAAAGACATTCTTGAAATAAAGTTAGACCAATAAAAGTCTAATCTCCATGGACACAAGTCTAAAACTGTATGATGAGTTGCCCTTCCATAACCAGTGGGATTTAGGAACCACTGAGAGACTGTACACAAGCCTGGACAACTACTGTGGACCAAAGTGGCAAACTAGCTTCCTAACTACTACTTTAGTAAAGAAGTGGAACAATAGAAAAAGTTGAGAGGAGGGTCAAAAAAAGGAGGCATTCCAAGCATGGGGAAGGGGGATTAAGGAAGGAAAGAGGAGAGAGGATTAAGAATAGTAAAGCTTAAAAAAAAAATAGTAAAGCTTACTGATAGTAATGAACATGGATATTTACATAAATAAAAGAACAAAAAATGGATAATAAATATGGGTATATTTTGAAAAAAAAAAAAAAAGGACCATGTTTCTAATGAAGGTGGGAGCAAGGATAGAAGGTTGTGTCTGACAGGAGGTTAAAAGCAAAGAGACAAAAAACAAAAACAAAAACAAAAAACAGAAATAAGACTTTCTCTTATTATTGATGTTCTCCACGATCCTTTTCTCAATGCCAAAATCAACCTGCTACACACAACTGTCTTTCATAAACTGCCTTAGATTTCTCAACCCATTTTTGTCTCAAAAAAATTCATTAGAACTCCCTAAAGCTTTCACACAGCAAATTATTTCTCTGCCTCCTTAAATCCACAATCTCTCTTTCATAAGGCCTAACTAAGTATGCAGGGCAATGCCTTCCACCTGAATGTAGCCCACAAATGTCCATTCCTTTTGTAAACCCATCAAACATGTGACCCTGGATTGCTACACATGGCTTTAAAATTATAGTCATGGATCTATCCTCTGAAGGGCAAATGTTGGTCCAATGTTTCACTCCTGTTGATTCATATGAATGCATGCCATTGGGTTTTCAAGACCACAAGATAGAATGCAGGACTCATAGCAGGAAATGATGACATACTTCCTGACAGTATATTCCAATTGCAGAAATAACTCAGTAGTACAGCAGGCAGAGGCCACTATCCTACCCCAAGAAAACTTGATATGCTGCAGCATTCAGACAGCCTCTGTTCCTCTTTCATGACACAAGAGTCCATCATATTCATTCACACATTAAAATCCTATGAAATTCTTACAACCTACTAGGTTCTAGAGATATAGAATAAAATCTGGAAACAGGTACACCCTATGAAGAGAATATATGCATATATTTAAGTCTCCACTTAAGGGTTGCCACCTATTACATGCCAGGTGCATACTAGAAATAGAAGAGTGTGAATTCAAGGGACGAGTGGATAGCTCTTCAAGGTTGGAAATGGAAAGAAGGGGCAGAAGGATAAAAAGTTTAGAAGTATCTAATCAGGAAAAGTACCCCGAGCAGAGTCATAGAAAATGAATTGGTGCCTATCAAGTAGACTATTTTAGGAAGAGAAAGTCATAGGAACACAGATTTGGCCCTGCCTTTTCAAATAGAGGCAATTACTCTTCCCACCACCCCTCACCCTCTATGGACAACGTTTTTTTTTTTTTTTTCTTTTTTTTTTTGGACAACGTTTCATCTTTATTTTGGCACACCCTTCCCTTCAAGGAAATCCTAGATCTTCATTTTGAGAGAACAAAATTTGTACACATCTGGGGAAGAGAATGAGAAAACTTCACAATATATGACTTCTGCCCAAATCTATAATATTAACAATAAAGCAATAACAAGATGGTAAAAGCTAACATTAATCAAGTATTCTTATCTGCCAGCCACTTTGCTAAACACACACACACACACGCATGTACACACATGTGTGCATGCATACACACAATTTGGTTGGATTGTCTCAACAATCCTTTTGGAAGGTATTATTTTTGGTGTGACTATATTGAATCTATGAAAGATGTGAGAGGCTTAGCGATATGAAAATCTCACATAGTCTATCATGGACATAGGAGGGATTCAACACTAGGTCTATCTTCAGAGTCTGGGCTCTTAAACATTTTGCCACACTGCCAGAAATATAGACTGAGATTCAAAATCCAATCAATGTTCTTAGCTCTGAATTGGACACTGGGTCAAATATTTCAGATTATACTTGCAGAATATATTTTTTTCAATTCAAATTATCTCCAAAGAGCTTTTATCTGCTGAAAATATCTTATACAACCTATTCTTTTACAATAAAGTAAAAAAAAAATTACTTTGTACTTTTGAATTTGATAGCAAATTTACTCAGATACTTGGAAAATAATTTTAACATGCAATTATAACACACATTTGCAATAGTATAATAGTTTAGAGGTAAGCATAAGAGGAAAACACTAATTGGCCAAATGTGTTATGTTTCTATGCTAATGTCACTGATTACCTTAAAAGGACAAAGGAAATAATAACCAAAATTTTCTAAGTATTTTTTGGAAATATAAAACATATATCTACTCTTGCCAGTGTGTGTGTGTAGGGGGGTGTAAAATACAATATACACAAAGTATGTGTGTGTGTGGGGGTGTATAAACACATTTTTTTGAGGAGTTATATATTCCTCCAGAAAACAGAAAAATAACTCATTTGGTATTAAACACAAAAAGTTACTTAAATTGTTTTAAATATATATAACCCTTAACCCCAAGAAAGCTCTTGAGGACTTTTTGCATGGCATTTCAAATTGTATGGTATCATAATGATAGTAAGTAAGCCCACAGCCCAAAAGTACTAGCATATGCCACTATTCTAGACTCTGAAGTCCAACAGAGCAGTAGCAGTCCTGTTTGTGACATTTCTACAATATTTACCAAAACGTTTGCTCCAAAACAGGCCAGAATATCAAAGTAAATTGCCCCTAAGTATTGATATCTTCTTCAAGATAAGCACACACATATAAAATACCAGTTTGAACATTTTTTCCACTGTGAGGCTTGTCTTGAGCCCTCCTACAAGGAAGGGTTTACCATGCTTCTGTGTGTCCCACTCTACAACATATAGAGCTCTATTATTACATCTGTCACTCCATTTCACAGGAACTGGATGCTTTTCAAATATGAGGAACCATATTTGAACTATCCTGAAATTTCTCAGGACAGAATTCAAAATGTGGTAAGTAGTAGATGTCCAGTCAACTGTGTTTAGTGAACAGAACACAATTTATTTTGTCTTGAAATGAGCCAGTGTTTCAGAAGCTTCAGTGATCAAGATCAACTTAATTTTTTTAAATTCCAAATTTTAGGGCATCCTGGGTGGCTCAGTGGTTTAGTGCCACCTTCAGCCCAGGGCCCGATCCTGGAGACTCAGGATCAAGTCCCATGTCAGGCTCCCTGCATGGAGCCTGCTTCTCCCTCTGCCTGTGTCTCTCTGCCTCTCTCTCTCTCTCTCTCTCTCTCTCTCTCTCTCTCTCTCATGAATAAATAAATAAAATCTTTTAAAAAAATAAAATAAATTCCAAATTTTAGATGAATATCATGATCTAAATGTAAAATTACCCAGGAACTTTCCTTCCATAGCTTTCTTGTTTTATCCTGGTCAATTTTATGTTTGTGTTGCTCTTGCAAGAGCTACTCTTATCCAATGTATAAATTATACTACCACCATTACCCATATATATAGTCATTAATATTTTTCAGAGTTCCTTAACATTTATTATCCTACCCTATTTCTGAGACAAATTGAGCAGAAAGCTATGTCAAGATTATTAAAAAAGAAAATTAATCACACTATATAGATGTTATTTATCTAAAGATACAAAGAAAATGACTGCTAGAACCAGGCTGGAATTCAAATCTTCAGAAACTTCTGAAATCTCTTAATGCAGAAATGTGAATTTAGATATGAGCATGTTAGTCATTAAAACTGATTAACATATGAAGGTTACATCTGAGTTACATAAGTTAAGCAAGAAGCTCACTTAGACAACTACATCTTTGAAAATACTGTTCTTTTTGTTTACCGGGGAAAAATAATGGAGTTAATAAAGGAATCAGGAGCAAAATCTAGGTTGTATCCAACTTAGGAGGTTCTGTGGGTAGACCTAGTGTGAAGGAGTCATATGTTAGGCTGATGTTCTACTTTTAAAGTGAAATCAAGAGAATATGAAACATTTAGTAAATGTGAATCTTAACTAGAAAAAAAATGTGTGTTGCACAGAGAAAAATAGTACATTATAGGAGTAGAAATTTTGTTCTTTTATATATAGATGTGCCTTTGCATATGTACCACATACACACACAAATGGCCAAATCAATCCTGCCCAAATTTTAAAAACCATTAATAATACTACAATAATCAGGGAAAGCATCTTTATTGGTTTTTAATTGACTATAAATATACAGAAAACCTAAATTGTAATGGCAATTGTATTCATATATTTAAAGTGAAAATGAAGAATGCACTCTTTTGTAGCCCACGAAACATTTATAAAAAAAAAAAAACTATTGTATCAGGACATAAAGAATATATTAACTAATAATAAAAAAGAAATACACAGCCTGAATTCCCTAAGGGTAGTTAACCTCATAGTGCAGTAAGATTTCAATCATGGAAACAAACATACTCTCCACCTCATAGTGCTTAAGACAGAAAGTAGGGGGATCGTTTTTGTGGGGGGGGGGGGTTGCAGGAGGGCAGGAATCTGTCTCTGCTGTGTCTGATTTGAACTGCCAGCCTCTTCTGGACTGATCACAATATCCAGAAGGATGGAGTATGTTATTAATCTAAACCATAACTGGTGGCAGTATTTCTCAATATTGACATATTTTGGATTGATTAAATGTTGCAAGGAGCAGTACTCTGTGCATTAAGATGTTTGGTAGCATTTGTGGCTTCTACCATTAGCATCCGCATCTCCGTGACATTCAAAAATGTCTTCAGATGTGTTCAATGTCCACTGGGAGACAAAATTGCTCCTATTGATAAGCACTGACTTAAAAAATATTCTCTTTTTCTGTCTCACTCTCTTGTATATATATGCCTTTTATATCAGGACCCCTCAAAAGTAATATAAATGATATCAATTTCACCCAGTCATTTCACCCAATCATTTCACCTATCCATCAATAATTATTTACAGCATTAGAGAAAGGAATGGTACCTCTCTATCATCAAATATAATCCCCTAAAATCAGAGATAAGAGTCTAAGTCCATATTACTGAATGACTTGCCAACAGTTCCTCATAGACCTACACAGTAACCAACCCGGCAGACCAACTCTTTCTGTTTTATATATGTCTTTCTCATTTGAAATGAAGTCTTCAATTTCAAGCATTATCTGTTAAACTGGCTCTGCTTTCATTCAGATATTAGTTAAGTTTATAAGAGCTTAAATAAAAACAAGACAAAACAGAAACAAAAACAGGCAACTTATGAGGCCTGACAAAGCTGACCATCTCAGCTAACATAATTAAGTGTACTTGTCCATAGATGTGATGCTTGCTGAGGAAAGACGACTGATAGGTAACAATGAATACCAGGGTATAAAATTGAGTCCAAATATTGACTATATTGTCCAAAAAACCTTTTGTGGGTAATGGTGTTTTGTCTGCTTTCTATTTTGAATATGGGTAATTTATACATAGCTTTGATTATTATGCTCACTGGCATGATTTTTCTCAGAATAAAGTATATGGGTTTCCTGCTCAGCTTTGAAAACAGCTTATTTGTCTCATTAGCAATAATTCTGACATTATTCTAATCAAATTCCAGATCCCACATTATAGGCATCCTGCAGTAACAAAGATTCAGAATACTACTACTGTTCTAAATGTAGTTCATATGAATGTTTAGGCAGATACAAGTGCTTGCTTGTCCTATTTTTATATTCAGATCTCCAAAGAGTGCAGAGGTAACATCAGGCCTACAATGGTTGACTAATATCCAGAACATGTGCCTTTGGGGCAAGGTGGGTCACAGAAAAAGGAGAAGTCATCTGGGAAGACCATGGAAGTATCCCAGGCCAAAATGACCTTGATTAGCACAATGGAGATTGTGTGAATCTCAACCTGCTGTGATTTTTTCTTATTAAATTTAGATTCCCAGCCCTAAAACTGTCAAGAACCACTAGCTTTCATCAGTTCCCACCCAGAGACTAATGGCCTCTGGCAGAATGGTGTAGGCAGCACCACCCTTAATAACTTCCATATCAAGCTCCATTCTTGTGGTCCATATGTATTCCTACCTAATTTAGATTCTGACCTCTACCATGCAGAAGTGTTTTGTTGGGATTCCTGATTCCATGCTGTGGTGATCCTGTGCTAGGGTCACTGACTGCAGTGTGGTAAATGACCTTTTAATGCTGGGTCCCTTCACTTGGTCATCTACTCTTTATGTCCGAATCCATGCCTGGATGCTAATATTTACCTATTGCTCCATCGTCTAGTAAGATTCATGGACTTGCCCCTAGGCTCCTGAAAGCCTCTCATGCCTCTTTTTATCTTATAGATCTCTCTGGTCAGGATGGGCTATCTAATATTTATTACAGCATACCTGGATTCCTTTTCTTTGCAAGATATTAGTTCATGAAGAATCAGAGTGCACTGACATGAATAATAGTCCTGAATCCCTACTTTGATTTTTATTCTCTTAAAAAGCTAGTATCATATCTGTTTAACCAACCTAATATAATGTTCCTGGCAGAGTTTGCAAGAGGATTGGATCTTAATAAATGAGGAGGGAAATTTATGCCACCTTATTCCAATATGTTTCATTTAAGCTTTCAGAGAAACTGCCCTCTCTGGCAGATGGTGGAGGGAATGGAGGAGAAGGAGAAGAGTGTTCCCTTTTAAGTCCTCCTTGTCAAATACTATGAATGGAGGAATCGAGTGAGAAGTAAAACACAGAGCAATTTGCTCATCTACCATTGCATGGATCTTGGCAGTGTGCTGTCTTTATTAAGCTCCTTTACAAAAAGAATACCATTCTTAACAAAAAAAAAAAAAAGTACTGCCTGAGGCTTTTCAGTTAGAAAATTCAATAAAAAGCAAAAACCTGAGACTACCAATTGAAGCTATTTCTTCATCCATGTTGTAAAAGGAGTACTATTTTCTAATTTGTTTCTGTTGGAATATATTACATTTTATTTGTTTGTTGTTGGCTTTATATCATTTGATCCACCCTATTTCTGATAAATAGCTGAATTCCTCAAGTACTTGAGAACTCTGATTGACAAAGACCTACAAAATCCATTTAGATGAAAAGGAGTCACAATGTTACTGTTAACCATTTTTTTTTTTTTTTAGTGTTAAAGAATATCATTTCCCTCTTCAATTCTCATGGATTGATAAAAATAGTATGCTTGTGTTTTATGTGTGTGTGTTTCATGATGTTTCACATTAGTTTCATATCCCTCAATTGCTAAACAAAAAAAGAAGAGAAGCTGGCCATAGATCTGGTAACATTTTAGATATTAGAACTGTCTAGCCCTGATCTCTTAGTCATTTAGCTACAGCTAAATAGCAAACATTATTTTGTGAAGCAATTAATTTCACCAGGGAGCAGATCTACTCATTAGACATTTTTATTTTCTTAGATCAAACCACCTTCTGATCTCTAACTGCAAGTCCAAGTTTATTCATTCATTTCCTTTACTTTCTATGTGGAAATTTTTCTTTAAGTATTTGAAAATGAATATCACACAGCCTTGTATCTCTCTGGGTTTTTTTTTTTTTTTTTTTTTTTTTACTATTTTTAAATCTCTCCAAACCTTTATTGGTTTCTTCAGCTCTTTGTCATATATAGTTACTTTATCCTTCTAAGTAAACATTTCCTTGAACCTAGTCGAGGTTCATTATATATGTATTTTGAAAATGAAAACAAGAACTGAACACAGAACTACAAGCATGACTTGTTCAACAGAGTGTGGGTGATCAGAGTCATTCAAGGTTCTTACAGGATTGCTAATAAAAACCTGCCCCGTTACCTTCCTTCCACTGGTAATGACCTCAACCTAATTGTTTGCTTCTGCGGGGTAGGTTATGTTTCTATATATATTACAACAAAGTGGACCAAGGAAAGGTTCCAGATAAGCTCTGACTCTGGGTAAGTGGACAAATAAGTCAGGTTCTTGCTTAATGTTTATTCTCATTGTAAAATATGCATGAATTTTTTAAAGTTCGCAAAACACTATGGATATTGTGTCAGGGAAGTGTCATTTGGCTTTTATTAATGTACATGTAAAATAAATCTCTCCTATTTTCTGCTTTGCTCACATGCCAGGCAGCATGGAAAAGCATTTTTGGACATTATGTGATGCATTTTTAAGCCTCATTGTTACTGTACTTTATGATCACATCTCACCTTATCATTTATTTTTCCCAAACATTCAATTTATGCTAGCTTGTTGAATTTTATGTATGCTTGTAAAACTTAATGTTTTTTTTCAAATAAGGCAAGGGGTATATTAATAAATACAATTCACTTTATTTTACTTTTTTTTAAAAGACTTTATTTATTTATTCATAAGAGACAGAGAGAGAGGGAGAGAGAGAGAGAGAGAGAGATAGGCAGAGGGAGAAGCAGGCTCCCTACGGAGAGCCCCATGCGAGACTTGATCCCAGGACCCTGGGATCACGACCTGAGCCAAAGGCAGATGCTCAACCACTGAGCCACCCAAATGCCCCTAAAATTCATTTTAAATACAATCATAAAAAATACAATCATAGATTGTATTTAAATAAAAGCAAATAAGAAAAGCATATGCATGTGTAAAATGTTTATTTTTTTAATTTAATATTTCAAAAATAGTACAAGGAGTTTGAAAGCAACTTTATATGTATAAAGCAAAAAAAGTTATTTATTCACTACAATTTTATTCACAAAAATAACCGCAGTTAAACTTTAACATGTACCATTTGTTTCTTTTAAATGCATCTTCCTTTTCTTCCTTCTTTGCACTCATCCCCATCCTGCCTTTCCTGTTATTTCTTCTACCTATCTGTAGATCAATCCTCTATCTTTCAGAAGGAAAACAAAAAAACCGACTAGATGGACTTTTCATTTTGTCATATACGTGTTTTTTATTTTCTAAAAGCTGAATAATATCCTATTATAAGGAACTACTTGATTTTTTTTTAAAAAACGTTTTCATTTATTTGTGAGAGAGAGACAGAGATAGCAAGAGAGAGGACAAGCAGGGAGGAGAGAGAGAAGCAGGCTCTCAGCTCAGAAGGGAGCCCTAGGGGATCCCTGGGTGGCTCAGTGGTTTGGTGCCTATCTTTGGCCTGGTGTGTGATCCTGGATTCCCGGGATTGAGTCCCACATCAAGCTCCCTGCATGGAGCCTGCTTCTCCCTCTGCCTGTCTCTGCCTCTCTCTCTCTCTCTCTCTCTCTCTCTCTCTCTGTGTCTCTCATGAATAAATAAATAAAATCTTAAAAAAAAAAAAAATAAGGGAGCCCTACACAGGGCCTGATCGCAAGACTCTGGGATCATGACATGAACCCAACCAAGGTAGATGCTTAACAGACTGAGCTACCCAGGCCCTCCTTATCTCAACTTCCACAATTTGTATGGATAAGAAGGTTCCATTCCCTCCCATGCTTACTGCTTAGTCTAGTTAAAGTCCCACAGAAAAAGATGTGGACTGCAGCAAAATAATGGTGACAAATAATCTCTGGTGATAAAATAATATCCTCCCTTCTTCATTGTGATTCCTCTCTTTCCAACACTTAAGGAAGAACAAAACTAACACTAACGGAGGACACAGAATCTTTATTTTAGTTTTAGTGTTTTAGTGTTTAGTGTTTTGTGTTTTTTAGCAATGTTTTAAGAGGAGGGGTGGGGAGTAATTTGGAGAAATTATATTTTCCAAAGAGGTTTTAGTAGGGAAAGGAAGATGTTCTTTAATCATAGCCACTATGTTTGCTACTTACTATGAGAAGAATTTGAATTCAATTTCAAAATCACTTCTAATATCAAGAGCTATTTCTAGAATTGTACAACCTATATTCCTCTAATTCTCTTTTCCTGGTGTCACTTTCCATCTCCCAGCTTGGCAAACTCATTACTCCTCTCCTGAAAGCAGTCAATTACATAATGCAATAAATCTCTCAGGGGCCAATACCTCCCAGCAAACTGCAGTTTCTCCTAGAGTCCTTCTTCCATTTGTACCCTGTGCTCTCTTTAGTACTGAGTCATGGAATTGCTTCTCCACAAAACATTTGTGCATTTTGAAGAGCACCATCTCCATCTCCCACTATTACACTTCTCTTATCAAGCCAGCTGAATATGCACAAATTTTGCCTTTCAGGCATGTTTGGCAAAGGTGACTGCCCATTACAAATAGTCTGTTAGTAATCACACAACTCAACACAATCCCCTTCTACAGACAACTGATTATAACCTATTAGTCACAACCTCAAATTACTTAAATTCATAATAAATAGTATGGCTTTTGTCTTAGTGACTTATGTTAATGATCCGAGACTCAGGTCTTAATGATTCTATAAATCGGCTACCTCTTTTCAATCATTAAAATACATGTTTTTGGAATCCCCAACATAATATTTAACTTTTGAAAAAAAAATTTTTTGGGTATCCAATTTTTATTTAAATTATAGGTAGTTGGGATGCCTGGGTGGCTCAGGTGTTGAGCATCTGCCCTGGGTTCAGGGCATGGTCCAGAGTCCCAGGATCAAGTCCCACATCCGGTTCCCCTAGAGAAGCCTGCTTCTCTCCCTGCTTATGTCTCTGCCTCTCTCTCTGTGTCTCTCATGAATAAATAAATAAAATCTTTTTTTTTAAAAATTCTAGTTAGTTAACATATACTGTGATATTGGTTTCAGGAGTAGAATTTACTGATTGTTCACTCACATATAATATCCAATGCTCATCCAAAAAAATGTAATTTATATTGTTTGTATTAAAAAATCCAGTCTCCTAGAAAAAAAAAAAAAGATATAAAACTGATGTAAATGAGAAGTTACAAAGTGTCTGCAGAGCTACCCAGGCCCTCCTTATCTCAACTTCCACTTCCAATTTGATGAAACAGATTTTTAGGAGAAAAATTAAAAATTTCTTTTTCATTTTGTTTTTAAACTTTATTGAGGAATAACTGACAAATGTGAGTGTACATATTTAAAGTGTACTACAGGATGATTTGATATACATTATGGAGTGATTACCAAGAACAAGATAATTAGCACATTCATCACCTTAACTCTTTTTGTGTGCATGTGGTGAGAATGCTAAAGATCTCTTCTCAGTAACCTCCAAGTATGTGGTGCTGTATCATCAACTAGTCTTCATGACATCCATTCGATCCTCAGAACTTATTTTTCTTATAACTGAATATGTGTATCCTTGGATCAGCTTTCTCCCATTTCTCCCTACATTTAGTCTGTTTCCATGAAACTGTTTTTGTTTTGTTTTGTATACTGTATAAAAGTGATACCGTACAATATTGTCTTTCTCTGTTTGGTGTGTTTCATCTAGCATAATGCTCTTTGGTTTCCTGCATGTTGTTAATAATGGCAGTGTTGTAGGAACGAGTTAGGGGCAGATGGGGCTAGGCAGGGAAGGATAGGGGAAAGGACCAAAGTCAGGCTCCCATAGATCCATGGGCTCCCATAAAACCCAGGGACACCAAAAGGCCTAGAGTGAGGTTCCTACCCATCCCAAGGAAACAGAGATAAGTAAAAAATAGAGGGGAAAAAAAAAAAAAACAAAAAAAACTGGCTCCTTAGCTTCTAAATGTTAGGGAGTATCCTCCTTTAATGGCTACTAAGTAATCACAGAAACTCACCAGACCACAAAGAAATGTCATTAAGGTGTCATCAGTAGTCCCTGCTCAAACCAAGACTGCACAAGAATCTCAAGGTTGTGGGCTCCCTGGCTAGGCTCTCAATAAGAGACTGCCACTCCACACCCTCAGTGGCACCCTGTTGGGCCCCCCTCACGTCGAGAGCTTTCTCTGGATCTCTGCTCAATAAACTTCTATTGCTTTACTCACTCTCTTTTGTCTGCAAGATTCATTCTCCGACTCCGTGAGACAAGAACCTCGCTCTCCCGTGTCAGCAGGTTTCCTTCCTTTTTGTGGCTGGGTAATATTCCACTGCGAGTGTATGTTCAGGGAACTCAAAGACTAAAATTTCTTTGAGGTTCATAATTAGAAAACTGCTGTGTTTCTTTTGTTGGTGTGCATGTGTGTCTTAAAGTTTTTTCATGTTTCTGATGGTTCTGTGTTAATGTCGATACATTTGAGGAAGCATTCATCTCTCCCAGCCTTTTCATACTGGCTTCAGTGTGAAAAAACTTTCACCTGAAGGTGGCTGAGAGGGCACCAGCTTGGAAGGTGCAGTGTCTTTGATTCCTGGGACTACACAGCAGTATAGTCTCTATGCAAATTCCTCAGCTGCCAGGTCATTCATCTGTAGCAGAAACTTTGGAGGTCCTGAGGGTGGCAGCAGTAGCTACAGCTACTGAAATCCTTAGATGTGAAAGGGTGTTGGGATTCTCCTGTTCTCCTTTTTTTTTTTTTTTTTTTTTTTTTGCCCATGACAGGGGGTCCTAGCCATGGGTATACCTCTTGGTGCCTGGTCTGGCAAGCTGGCACTAGAACATAGCAGAGATGGGGTCCTGGGATCAAGTACACGCAGTTATCACAATGCCTGTGTCTTGGGGGTACAGACACACTTGCTGCAGCAATGGTACTGGTTTCTAAGGTGCATGGGTGTGCAAAGCTCCTGCAGAACAGGGATCTGAGTCTCTAGGATTCACTGCGGTGACTCGGGCAGCGGGTAGCGGGGAGGCACAGCAGTGGCAATAGCCCCTGAGATGATAGGGTACAGTGGTGCTTGGGCCCAGGGTAAAGGGTACATTAGCAGTGCAGCCTGGGTTTGATGTGTCAAAGTCCTGGCTCTGGCCCAGGGGACAGCCACAAAACAGCAGCAGCAGGCCCCTCCTAGTAGCCCACTAAATCCTCATGTTCGGACCCTGGGGCCCAGTTCTAGAGCAGCAGCAGCTCAGTCTGATAATGGTTGGTCAACACTGTGATGCTAGACCTGAGGGCAGGACTCAGAGCAGCAGAGGCTGCACCCAGAATGGTGGGACAAAGCCATGATGTGGGGACCTGGAGCAGGGCACACAGAAGTGCAGCTCTGGTCCTGTACATGGCAAGGCACCCTGACGTCCTGATCCTAGAGAGCTTAGCACCGGGATCCCTGGGGATGGGTCTCCCTGCAGCAACAGCTGTAGCCCAGGAAGCTGATGACCAACAAAGACTCTGAGAAGCTTCTTCAGCTGGGATCACTGTTGGTGAAGTCTGTGGGAGTCCTTAAGAGCAAAGGCTGCAAAAGTCCACAGTGATAAGGCTTCCTGGAGTTGTCCTGCTCTCCTTTTCCCCATAGGGTAATGTTGCTCTGAGGGAACGCCTGCTGACATCAAGCTGCTCTGGACTGTGGGAGGCAGAGACAGATAGAATACTTCTTATGCCTTTCTGTGGGGGTCCTCCTAAGTTCTTAAGGGTTTTTGATGCTGCTTCGTTGTGATCCAGAGCTTTCCCTGAGCTTTTTGTCAGTTTGAAGTTGTTTATTATTTTTTGTTGTTTTTGGCAACAGGGAGCCTTCGGACCTGCTGGCCTTCCATCTTCCTGTGTCATCTCTATTTTCATTATTTTTTGAGAGAGAGAGAGAGCCCAACAGAGGGAGGGCCGGGGGCAAGGGAGAGAGAAAATCTCTCTTTAATCTTTAAAGATAAATAATCTTAAAAAAAAAAAAGTTACCAAGGCAGGTAGGTATTTCATGATAAAAATGTTCTATACATTAATATTTTCACAAAAAATGAATGCTAGTCAAATGTAAAATCTGCTACACAAAACTCAAATCTTTATTTTTTATTAAGATTTATGTATGTATGTATGTATGTATGTATGTATGTATGTATTTATTTATTTATTTATTCATGAGAGACAGAGAGAGAGAGAGAGGCAGAGACACAGGCAGAGGGAGAAGCAGGCTCCACGCTGGGAGCCTGATGTGGGACTCGATCCTGAATCTCCAGGATCACACCCTGGGCTAAAGGAGGTGATAAACCGCTGAGCCACCCGGGGTGCCCAAAAAACTCAAATCTTAAATATAATAATACTATTGTTTCTATAATACTGACAAGTATAATACTTGATTACATCTAGATTTAGGTTTAACCTTACTGGTTGCTGGTTGTTTTGGCCTCTTTATAACGGGATATTTCCTATAGTGATTTTCAAACATTTAACTAACTGTTGTTCTGGCCAGGTTGGCATAAAGTTATCCAGATTCTAACAAAGACTCTGGTATGATTCTAAATCATCAGGTGCTGAAAGCATTTGGTGCCAGAAGGTATTTGATAGCTGGTATTTGACAGCTGTGTTTGGGGAATCTGGCATCCCCAGGAATGCAAATTATAGATCTGTTTTTTTAATCAGCTTTTGCTAAAGATAAATGCATATGAGTATAAATCAAAGCTAAGCAAATATAAGAGGTACTATATAAGGTCTCCTTGCAGATGAATATAGTTATAATAAAACAAAACAACTGTAGTTTTCAAATATTGTTTTCTAGTTAGTATCAGACAGCAATCCCAATAAGGCACTGCCACTTTGCTGTACAATGCACATTATAATACTTATCTCAGAAATGTCCCTTATATAATTTATGATATCAAAAGTTAAGTTAATGTTTGCTTAACTAGCCTTGGAGCATACTTTCCCTCAGCCAGTTTTCTCAGCCACTATCGCAGGCAAAGCCATTCTTTCCCTCAATTACCAGTTTTTTCCCTCTATAGAAACTTCACACAGACAGGGATGGCTATATATACAAACAAGGCACCCATTTAAAAAGTATGACTTTGCATGCCTGCTTTGGCAGCACACATACTAAAAAGGATGACTTTCCTTTGTCATTTGAATTTTTAACTAACATTAAAAAAATCCTATTTCTTATGATGTTTCATCAAAATAATAATTTTTGTATATCAATAAGAATATGTACCCTAGAGTTCTCTTTCCAAATAGAATAGACACCCCAGGCACATTTAACTACAGAGCACTCCATATGTAGCTGAATTGACTTGAAAGGCTCTATAAGTATAAAACACTGTGTTATAAAAAATGTAAAATATATCATTAGTAATTCTTATATTAATTGCATGATGAAGTGCTAAAATTTGAATAGAGTTAATTAAATGGATTCCTTCATTAAAATTAATTTTACCTGTTTCCTTTTTTGCAGTGTGGCTCCGAGGCAGTTTCTACTTCATATGCTTATATATGTAGCTCTTATTATATTTCAATTGGATAGCAAGAGAGAGTTGGATAGTTCTCCAGAGAGAGAGCTCACCTAGGGTATTCTCAGGACTGAGGTTACACATTGTAAGAGAGTGGCATTTGAAAGAATGTCATTGTCTCGTGTAACACTAAATGATTAATAATTTTGCCCCTTATGTAAATGAATCTGAGCAAACAATCCTACCACTGAGAAAGTCATAGGACATGAAATAAATTTATATACTTTTTATTTAACTCCCTTAATTGAACGAACCCACAATATATGAATAATATCACTGGGAATGATTTACTCTTCTCATTATCAACAAGTTTATTTAAGATAAAAAAAAAAAGAAAAGGTTAGGAATATGAAATGTGATTATTTACTAAAACTTTATCAAGTCATTCTCTAATTCATAGGGACAGAATGAAAGTCATAGAAATGAAGATCTACGGGTAGTAAAACTTTCATCATTTGTGGTTTCAGTCTTCTAACAATTTTTGCTTGTTTGCAGTAAATGATTTTGTCATTTGCTTAGCAGAATGATGCACATTTTTATCACAAAGAAATATGCTGCAGGCACAGTCATGCAGACTTCTTACCTAAACTACAAAGCTAAGGAGACCACCCAAACAGAACTGCTCTCTAAAATACCTCTGGTTGAAATAAATAACTAATACCAAAATGTATTCATTGGGAAGGAAAAAAAAAAAAAAAAAAACCTAACTCAAACCCCAGAACTCTATGTTGCTTGTGCTATACATATCAAAATAGCAATTTATAATATTAAGGGAGTTTCCATTCTGCCTCTCACGGTGAATGATCCTTGGGACGACTGATCTCCCCTCAAAGTAACAGAACTCATTTAAAAGCTTTTCACCAACAATTTTCTCCCTCAAATCCATTTGAGTTTGCTAAGGAATCTCCCATAGAGGCTTGCCACAGAGCAGTCACTTCTCATCTGTTCCAGGCATAAAACTCCTATGAGTTGAAGGTCCTATTTATATTCCCTAATCTACAAAGAGCCTTGGGGTGGGAGGAGGGCTTTCAACTTGTTGGAGATGAAGGGAATTTTGAAATAGAAAGCAGGCCCTGAACTTGGCATCCTTACATTTTAACAGGCATGAAAAAAAGAAGTGATGACTGTATTTTAGTCTCTCATGGAATCCCCTCATATATTTTTCACTATTTGCCTGAGTCTAATTGATTCAAATTAATATAAATATATTTATGTTGCTGAGATCATTTTCAGGTTTGAAATTCTATGAATGTATACGGGTATAAAGTTCTTAATGACAAGAACATGTTAAAGATTCAATAAATAATGAATTAAATGTGAATGAGGAAGAAAGCAGGGGACAAAAGGAAAAAATTTAGGTAGGACCACTATATTACAGACTAAAACTATGATTCCTTAATCCTTGATAAGCCAAAATTATAAGATGTCTGATCAACATGATATCTATGATATCTTGTGTCATAGAGGAGAAGGTCCAATTGTGTGTTAATTAACCTGTTTGACAGAGACCAAGCAATACAAGCTTTTAGCCCCGTGTCTTATACTACCTCTGGTGAAAACACTTTTTCACCCTGTTCACATAGTTTGGTTATGTAGATGTCCTACAAAGTAACTGCCCAAATTACATCAATTCAGGTCAAACATGAAGAGATATAACATCTCTAAAGCATCATGTCTGGCTTTTGGCATACTTCTCCAACATGTCCTGGCTCTACACAATCCCTTTACAGATCTTTCTGTGAAGGATGAGTTACAAATCACATGTGTCCTATGTCACAGCAATAAGTGGCAATCACAGATATCCAGCTACTTGGGCAGTTCACTCATTGGCCTCACCCCACTCCCTTTTACTGATGGCTCTAGCTCAGATTCAGTTGCTGGAACAATACACCAAAAAAATTCGCCTTAGGGACAAGTCTCTTCCAGGACACATCCTGGTTTTTCATGTGAAATAGACTCCTAGTGGTATATTCTCACCAACTAGCCAGATAATTCTATATCCTATGATTATTAAATGAAAGATTTTATATACAACTTATACATATGTAGGAACCAAAAAAATTCCCAAGGAAAGTCAAGTTATGGTACTGGTTCTAAGTGTCAATGAAACTCTGGACAAGTCATTTAAGCCTTCTGACTTTCCATTACTTGCCTGACACTACCAGTGAGTTAAAGTAGATGTCTTACAAGGTAACTGCCATCCCCTAAATTATATCAATTGAGGTGAAGAGGTATAACATCTCTAAAACATCATAGTTGGCTTTTGGCATACTTCTCATACTTCTCATATAATGCTGGCTCTTCACAACACTTTTCCAGATCTTTCTGTGAAGGATGAGCTGCAGAGCTCATTGGTCAGAGCATTAGGCATTTATTGGGCTTAAATAGTGCCTTAATAAGCAAGCAATCATCCATGATTCACTCTCTCCTTGTCTTTGCATTTCTATTTCAGCTCTATTCTGTGATATCTATATCAATGGATTCTTTTTGGCTCAGTCATATATATTCTGTCTCTCCTGCATACATGCTTGTGTAAACCAGTAACCAGGCACATATGAAGGGGAAAATAGAAATTTCTTAGGTCTTGAGTCTAGATCAACTAACATTACTATTGCTGAGGTGATACATTGAGGTCCAAATGTATAGCTTCTAAAGAACTTCATGGGGAGAATTTATGACTGGTAGGATAGGATTTGGTTTTACTATCAGCCCAAAATATTCTGGAAAAACAAAATCTCACCTTTACCTCTAATAACTTACATTTGACATTTTACATAAAGTATGTGAACCTAAGTCAAGAATACTTTCATGTCACATTCTTTATATCTCAGTTATCAACAATATAATTCATCTACGAGTATATACAATTATATGAGAAAAGTTCCAGAACCCCAAGAGGAGAAGATTCAACCCATTTATACATTATTAATATACTACTTAAATAAGTAGTGCCCTATTTCTCATTTTAAATATCACCAGGGGACATTTTAATGGTTTTAGATATTTTTAAAATGTATTTTAGTTCTTTCTTTTCTATAGAATTCAAGCAGCACATACATTTTTTTTTTTTTTGCAAAATGGACTCATTTAAGTTATAAAGAACAGAAAAGGATGGCCTATTTTCGAATAAATGTTTGAAAGCTTACTTTAATAATTTGGACACTGTTAGGCAAAACATTAAATCATAAAGCTAGTGGTGGACTTTATCTCTTAATCCCACTCCTAATTTTGGTTACCTCACAGAGCAAACTATATAAACTACATGCTATAAGCTTGGTCACCCATCTTAAATTAAATAGATTTCATTAGTTTTCTTTTAAGGGAATTTTCTGCTTTATATTCATTCAGTCAGCAAATAAATACTAAACTCTTCTACTGTAATTTCCTAGTACAGCATCAACATGTATTTTAAGCACTGCTCAACTACCGAGGGTACCATTTACATTCACAGTCACTGTAGATTTGTACGTATTATAGCAATTTTCTGGCAGGTGACAGAAAAGCATCATTTTTAAAGAATAGCTGTTGCTGAATTGTACAAATGTACCACTCTCTTAGACAATCAATTCATATATTTTCTCTCTCCTCAAATACACAATAGCTCCTTGCTCTTTTTTACTTTCACCAGATGGCATTGCTTCACAGAGAAAATAGAAGCCATCAGAGGAGTGCTATCTCATTATCCCAGCACCCAATCTATGCACCTGTTTCTATGTGCCCTGCCTCCTCTGTTACTCTGGATCAACTATCAGGCTCTACTCTCTGAAAACACCCCTCCTTTTGGGACCTAAGTCCTAAACTTTTCACCTCATCAGCAAACCTCTGGCAATTATATCTCTCTTTCTTACATCAGCTTTTTCATGTTTACTAGACTATTTTCATTAACATACAGCATGATAGAGTGTATTTTATTTAAAAAAAAATAGTTGACCCTACACCTTCCTTTACTCATAGCTACTGTCTCTTATTCTTCTTTACACCAAAATCGCTTAAAAACACTGCTAATTCATGTCCTTCTCACTCCTCTTTCGTATTACTTCTACAAGCTTATACCTTCCCTACTCAGTGGAAACTAGTCTTGTCAGGACAAAAATGACTTCAGCAATACTATACCCAATAGTATAATCTTCAAACTCTTACCTGGCTCATCAGCTGCCTTAATACAGATAATCACTCCCTCCTTGAACCATTAAACTCCCTTTCTTCACTTGGACTCGGGGATAAGATTTTCTTAGCCAGTGGGAAGGCTTAAAAGGCATCTCTGTGCTGAGGAACTTGATCTTAACTGGCTATTTGGCATTTCTACTTAGATGTCTAATAGGTACTGAAAGCCTAATATGTTGTGAAGGTTGATGTTCTGTGTTAACTTGTTGTATGTTAACTCCAATCAATTGAAGAAGGCCATGAGAGAAAAGACTGAGGTTTTCGATAAAGGAAGAAATTCTGCCTCCAGACTCAAGACTGCAACATCAACTCTTCCCAAAATTTCTAGCCCACTGGCCTGTTAAAAATTTTGGATTTGCTAGCCCCGCAAGCCCTTGACCCAATTCCTTAAATTCTATCTATCCATCATCTATCTATCTATCTATCTATCTATCTATCTATCTATCTATCTATCTATCTATCATCTCCTATAGATTCTGATTCTCTGGAGAACTGTACCACATGTGAAATGAAAAAGTTCCTGATCTTTTCTACATACTTGCTCCTCTGGTATTTTCCATAACTTGGCAAATAATGAACTTTTTTTTTTTTTTTCAGTTCAGAGTTTTGCAGATCAAAGTAACCTTTCTTGAATTAGTTGTTTCTCTTGCATGTCATATCTAACACACCAGGGAATCTTATAAACTCTACCTTCAAGATGAGTTGGACTCTCACTCTTCTTCTTCATGCTACATACTTCATACATACATAATTCACCTGGATTACTAAAGTTGCTTTCTCATATAAACCTTAATTTTTAAAATATATCTAGCTGAACTTCAAAGCACACATACTGCGTGGAACAAATTAAGCATTTACACTAAGACAAAATGTCCACTACCACAATCACTATTTTGGAGATACTGGCTAACACAATTGGACTAGAAAAAAAATAGAGAAAAATGAAAATGAATGGAATAAAAAATATACTGGTGACAAGACTGAATACCTAAAAAGCACAGATAATTCCACTGAAAAATTAACAAATCACAAGAAACACCAAGCACAACACAGAAGAAAGAGTGAGACATAATGAAATTAGAGATATTATGAAGCTGAAAATAACACCCAAAACCAATCAGTGACACATGCTAGCTATGATCATGGACAACTGTGATCTCCTTTTCCCTGTTTCCTTACATATAAAATGTAGTTATATAGAAAACTATGTCATGGAATTATTTTAAGAATTAAAAGAATTAATGTATCTCTAGCACTGGGAATATTGCTTCAATACAGAAGAGTTGGCTACAATAACTATATTGTTATGATATTATTACTCTTGATATAAACTGTTGTCAAAACTTATATAAGCCCTTTTCCAAACTGCAAATTGTTTCCCAAACCCCTTTAAATTGTACTTCTCTCTGTATGCCACAGTAACCATATTCCTTAGAAAGAAGTTGACACCGCTATCTGAGAGTCAGGGAGGTGATATTTTTACATTATTTTGGGAGTCTGTATCTACTGATCTTATCTTTTTCTAGTAGGCCCTTGGCAATTTAGAATATACAGTACCGGGATGCCAGGGTGGGTCAATGGGTGAGCCTTTGGCTCAGGTCATGATCCCGGGGTCCTGGGACTAGTCCCACACTGGGTTCCCTGCAGGGAGACTGCTTCTCCATCTGCCTATGTCTCTGCCTCTCTCTCTCTCTCAAGAATAAATCAATAAAATCTTTTTTTTTATAAGGATAGCACGTTTTATTGAAAGAGTATACAGTACCAAGAAATTAATAATGAAAGACTTGTATCTATGTTGAAGAGCTCTATTTGCACCAAGGAGCACTTAATTCAAACATATGCATCTGTGTCCAATATCCGTTCTTCAGAGGAAAAGCTAACACAAGATTGTATCAGTCTTATACGGCAAGTATGAGTGGAAATATCAGAATTTGGTTCCTTATGTATGAGTTACAGAACAAGTCTCTGAAATGTTATAAAATAAGACCTATAGGATGTCACCAGGCAGCCATCACATAGCAAGCGACACAACCTCTTGTGGTAAAGTCTCTTCACTTGATTAGTCCCTTTTACATCTAAATTCTAGAAATCTCATAGATTTCAATCTCCTTGTGTAAATTGCTACTCATGAAACTGGAACACAGCCTTATAATTGCCTATTTATTGGTCTGACTCCCACAAAGCCTTTGAGCTTTCGGTGGGCAGAAATGGTGTCTTATGTTTATCTCTTATAAGACCAGAACTAATAAAATGCTTGCCACATGAAAGGCACACACTAAATTATGACTTAATTAACTGATTAATGGTATTTTGAGTATAAAAATGTCTAAAAAATATTTTCCAAGCTTCTACTCTCTATTCTAAGCCTTAAGTTACCAGTTAAGTGCTTGATAACAAGGAAGGGCAAGGACAAAAAAATGATACAGAGTAGTATAGCTCAGGATCTCCAGAATGTATTATCAATTTCCCATCCACTTGTTTTGGCTAGATTTAGCTATGGTTTCAAGGTTGCTTATCCACCTACATTAGCTACCCATTGAGAGAGCTATCAGTTTAATGCTGATTTGTTTTCTACTTGAAATAAGCTTGAAACCAATATCAGCAAATTATGAGAACAGAGGGAAGAAGACCCTAATTAACCCTTCTCCTAAATCCCTAAGTACACTCCACTGCACACCAGGGAGCTGGAAAGTGTGGACTGACTTTTGCATTCTATCAACACAGTACCCATCCTGTTAACTTCCCTCTGTGACTTGGCAAAGAAAAATGTCTGTTCAACAGCCACTAGAGTGGCCATTCCATGGCAACATATTGTGTAGTATAACCTAGTTGCAAGCGTCAAAATATAATTTCAATTTTGGAAGGATATCTTGTAGTCTAATTAGCTTAATATTCTCAGAAAATAAACACAAATGACTTCAAGTTTACTGTTTCATTTTCAGATTTGTGTCATGATTCCTTTCAAAGCTGTATGAAAAATTGCAATAATCCTAGAATCAGTATATACAATATATTAAAAACTCATTGTGAATATCCTAAAATAGTTTGCTCATTAAAATAAATATGAATATATATATTTACATAAAAATATCAGGCATACAGGCAGAGCCGTCAGTTTATTTCTTACTGACATCAGGTCAGGATCCCTACTTTCACATATACATATGCAAACTCCATTTTATGGCACATGCATATATATCATGCAAATGGCAAGCACAAAGACAAGCAGGACCGTCATTTTATGCATTAGCACAAAATTAAGGGAAGGTCATATTTGAGAATTACAGTCAATGGAACTCTTGCTAAAGAAAGGTGCAATTAAGTTTCTGGCCCTGTGCACTTGGCAAGCTTTCATCTATCCAGCTTTTGGCATTGAGCCCTTAATGGACCTTTTAATTAATACAGACTGTGTTACTTTCTAGTTTCATTTTAAACAGAGACCATATACAAAAGGATGAACTTTAGAAGTTAACCCTTTAGAAACAACTATTGTTAGAATGTTAATACACATGAACACAAATGTCAAAGATAGATGCAGATGTGGCTGTTACTGTCTGGCCTATGATGGGGCCATGGAATTTTCCAACAAACAGAGCTAGGTCTTGAACTGATCATCTAGGGAGGCATCAAAACCCAAAAACTACAAACAAACTGGCCAGGGTACAGCCAGACATACAGTTGCTGACGCAGAGCAATAATAAACAGAAAGAATATGTAAGGCCAGTTAAAAAGAGAAGAAAGCAAGAGGAGAAATTTGACCAGAATTCAGGCAGCCCAGGTGGCTCAGCAGTTTAGCGCCACCTTCAACCCAGGGCCTGATCCTGGAGACCCGGGATTGAGTCCCATGTCAGGCTCCCTGCATGGAGCCTGCTTCTCCCTCTGCCTGAGTCTCTGGCTCTGGCTCTGTCTCTCTCTTTCATGAATAAATAAATAAAATATTAAAAAAAAGAATTAAAAACCTCACTTACTAGGCAAATAAAGTAGTAAGGTTTAGATCTACAAACAGATCACAAATCACTGGCATCAGTAAAAGCTCAAGAAGAGAAAAGAGCACAGGAAATTCTAAAATCTGAGATCATGATGAAGCCTTCTGATGACACAGGAAAGTTTAAAAGTTGACTTTAGCAATAGCTCTTCAAAGAAATCTGTCCCCATCTTAAGGAACATGGCTTATCAGTGGGAATCTGGATATTTTGAGTCAAAAGCTGTGATTTCTTTCCAGTGTGCTTCCTGAACACAGTGTTCTGTTTTAATGTTAACTTGGGAGATAGTGGCTCTGTAGTTTGGTCTTTGATACATGCTTTGCTCAAAGTATTCTAGGAGCTCAGCACTTTTCTTTAAGTCTCTCCCTCCTCTCCACCTCTCTCTCCCTTTCTCTCCTTCTCTTTTGACTTTGCATGAGACATTAAGTGTTCAGAAAGGCAAGGCTAATGTTATATTAATCTCTTTGGCAAATCCTGGCAGAGTGCCAAGCACAAATTTATATATATGTAAGTATTATTTGATGTTAAATATATATTAGTTTCAAAATTTGCTGTAACATGTATGCTGTGGATGTAAAATCTTCTCCGAAGACAAATTACTTACATCTCTGATATGTGTTACAGAGTGTACTCAATATTCATTTAAATGACATTAACTGATCTCCTAAGTGTCAGGAATAAATATTAAGTGTTGGATAAAAGATCAATGAGAATGTACCTCCTCCAGGTCAGGTAGAAGCAGCATCTAACAAGAAAGGAGACAACAGAGATCTAGACTCTGCTCTGTGTTGCGCTTTTTTTTTTTTAATTTTTATTTATTTATGATAGTCACAGAGAGAGAGAGAGAGAGAGGCAGAGACATAGGCAGAGGGAGAAGCAGGCTCCATGCACCAGGAGCCCGACGTGGGATTCGATTCCGGGTCTCCAGGATCACGCCCTGGGCCAAAGGCAGGCGCCAAACCGCTGCACCACCCAGGGATCCCGCACTTTTTATATAATCTTGGCAAGTCACTTTATTGAACTGGGTTTACATGTATTCATTTTGACAATAATAGATTAAATTATTTTTAAAATCTAGGTTTGAAATAAGATTCTGAAATCACTCCACATAGGTAGAGTTTGGGGCAGGGTAATTATATATATATATTTTATTACTCGCTCAGGTAGCACTTGGCATAAACATGGCATGAACTTAGTGCACACTAATGGGAGAGAGAAGCTTAAGGCCCTTCCTCAGAAAAATGTTGTATCCCTAACAACCCTTGGCTACTGAATCGGAAGTATATATCAAATCCCTTAGACTCTGGCCAGTATGTCAAAGACATCTGTTATAACAGAGAAATCTAAGTGGAAAAAATCACTGGGGGATACAGAATTACCTTCCTCAGACAAAGCCAAATGGTTAAAACACACAATTGGAGAATTAGACTTGATGACTAACATGCTGAAATTCCCCCACCATCCACAACTGCCCCTCTGCTAGAACACAGGATAGCTATCAATGGTTCATTCCCAGAAAAGAAAGGCTTTTACAGTGGCCTGAATATGAGATCTGAAAAACTGTGTTTTGGCTTCCCAATCAGTATTTCATTCATAAAGCAACAGATGTGGTAGCTTTTGCAGTGTCATGATGATAAACAAAAGAAAATCTAGTTAAATCAACCAGTGATTTTTTTTCTCCGAATTTTCAGATACATTTATATGTAATCTGGATATGTTGTTCTGATCATAAAAATAACATTTTCTTATTGCAGACAACCTAAAAAATAGAGAAAATAAAAAGAAAGAAATTGAATTTACACAATCCTTACTATGCAGAGATAATTGACTCTCGTACTGCACTGTTGTGGAGGCTCTGCCCCAATCTGCTTTTTTGACCTCCTCTTCACTGTATTTCATGAATTTTACTGACTCGGGGTCTCTGTTTACTTTCTCCTGTGCCTCTCTTTGTGTCTGTTTTCTATATGCTTTACATTTGGACACTATTAGAAAGAAGAGCTGGATAGTTTCTATTATGATTCAACAGAGTAACATTGTGGGGCAGAGCTTGGCGACCAGGTACTTTGTCAACTACTGACCAGGCAACCAAAAACAGCCTCTTCCTTCAATGCCCTTCTCTGGTCCAATTAACTGTGTTCCAAGTAGGAGGGCTTCACGGAATAAGACTCGATGGCTCATATACAGGGAAACCCTTGGAAAATGGGATGTGGTTGTGCACACACAACATGAAAGAAAGAAAGAAAGAAAGAAAGAAAGAAAGAAAGAAAGAAAGAAAGAAAGAAAGAAAGAAAGAAAGAAAGAAAGAAAGAAAGAAAGAAAGAAAGAAAGAAAGAAAGAAAGACAGAAATAGCAGAGAGAAGAGAGAGAGAATCATCATAACGAAAGAGAATATAGCGAGAAGAGCACGAATCAAAAACTCACTGACGCCTCATATCTCCCTCCGCAAATCAGCACCCTCCCCCCCGCTCCTCCATAACCGCACTCCTCATCCCCTCCCCCACCCCCCTCCCCCCTCCCTCCCCTCCCCTCCCTCCTACCCTCCCTCCCTCCCTCCCTCCCTCCCTCCCTCCCCGCCCCCCCATGCCTCGTAGAATACTTGATGGCATTGGTAATTCAAGGATAATTACTTACAGTATTTATATAAAGGAAGAAACCAATAGTCATGAATATTCCATTGTACCCTGGTACAATGGTGATCCTCTGCTGAGCTGCACTTAAAAGTACAATGGGAGCACATACTATTTTATCCACATCAAGTGGCCATATATCAGGATTAGAAAATTCATTTTCCCTCCCAGTGAAAGTTAAAGGTTTTGTTTTCCCCAAATAACTTATTTGTTTAAAAAAATAAGGGGAAAACCTTCTCAATACAAAAAGTAATAAGGATGAACAGTCCCAAGTACTGACAGTCTGTTGAATAGGTCAAAATAGCTTAGTGCTGTGCCAAAGAAAATCCTACTGTAAGTCATCTAGAGTCACCATAAAGGAAACAAAGATCATCACATGCAACCGTATACCAACCCTAGACCAGTAACACTGCAAGTGAAAATGCTATCCAAAGCTCATTGTGAAGAATCAGAACAAATTTAAATGTCAATGGCTCTCCAAATATACACCTGTCTTTACAAAGAGGTTTTTTTGTTCCTGAAAATCTGCCCTTTTTAATCAAATTGTCTAAAGATGATCTATTTCCCATAAATCAAAAATTTATATTTTAATTAAAGGGTAGTGTAAAGTGATGTAAATATTATATCATGATTCTTTTTCATTTCTTCTAATGTCATAATAGACTCTTTATAGTCCTTTGAGCAATGCACATAGCAGCAGCTGTCTCTCAACAGTCAATTACATGTGAACAGAGTAGACAGGAACTTTCCTGTCCTCCCAAACCATTACCAATTCCTGACAACTTCTTGGTTTATGTGCCTTTAGCAATTTAATTAGGAAATTAGAATGAGTTTTTATGTGGGACAAAATGCTGAGGTTGTTTGTAGGTTTCTTGTGTGTGTTTTGTTTGTTTGGATGTTTGTTTGTTAGACCAGTTTTGTCTCTAAGCACAGCTCCTTTCATGGTTTATAATAGGAGCTTACACAAACATATGGTGAGACCAAGTATCTAAAAAATAACACCATCTGCAATTGCACTATTTTTCCCCAAAAATAAACACTTGATAGATAATTCAGCATCTACTATATGTGAGAACCCATTCGAAGCAGAGAAATTGGGGTTGAAGTTGAGAACCAAAACCATCCAGCCTCGACACAGCTTACTGCCTACATTATCCTGATTTCACTATTCCACTGCCAGCATTCACATGATCTTAAATTCTGGAAAGCTTTTCCAGGAAGATAAGAGTTGAAAGTAACTTGTTATTCCAGGAGCTTCCTGAAAATCTGATCACATCAAATAGTTCAGCACAGTGTACTACCCCTGGTTCTTTTAAACCCTCTCCTCAAAACAACCAAACCAAAACCCTTACCCCATCCCTAATCAAGCTATCTCAAGAAAGAATTCTTTAAACCACATTCTAAAACTCTGAAAGATATCCAAATTTTGTTCTCCTCCCTCTGAGACTCCACTATGACTCTGTCAAGATGATATGCTCCTTTACCACAGGGAGAAACAACCACCATTTCTGATTATTTGAGTTTTGAGGAGCCATCATGTGACAAGGAACAGAGTGAAATGAGTTGTTTCTATACAGATTTCTTTTTTTTTTTTAATAAAATACACTTTGAAATTTGAACCATGTAAAAATTTGACAAATTAAAACAAATATAATTAAATTAAAAAAGGAAAATAAAATGGAAGACAAATTTCACCTAATTGTGTATCAAAGTGTTAATATAACCACTGATATAAAAGAATTATTTTAAGTGACTTCTGCAAGTTCATTCACTGAGCTTATTTGCATTCTTACATTTTAAGGTCAAGACAAACTTCAAAGAAATACTCTATTTCACTCATAGATTGTTATTAATAATACCATACTATAATTTTGAAGCTAGCATAACTATCACGGAATTAAAAAAAATGTTTAAATATGTTAATGTAGTAGGAACCAAAGTTTTCAGTGTAAAACAAAAGAGATACAAATACAAAATAGACTTGAGAGGAACCCTAAGTTTAAGCATTAAAATTACTTTATGAGTTTTTAAAATTGTAACGTAAAGGTATATCTCTAAATCTTGTTTTTATTTTTTAAATATTATTCTGTACTCTTTATTAAAAAAAAAAATCCAGGGTTTTGGAGAAAGGTAATTTCTTGTGAGCCTGGAGCTGTGACTGATAGTAAGACATCAAATGTCCAGAAAAAGAGGGAAAAAGCAAGAGAGATAGATATAGAGGCAGAGAGACAGAGACTCATTTGCTATCACTCTAACCACTTGATATAATAATAACGTTCTTATCTGGCTTTTAAAAAAATATATATTTATTGTCTTCTGTTAAGAAAAAGCTAAGTTTTACAAAATGATGGGTGATAAATTCAAAACAAATAACCAAATTATGAAAACAATCACCATTTTGTAAATGCCAAGTTAAAAATCAACTTGTGTAAAGGTTGTAAGTATATGCTAAAAACCTTGGGTATAAAAGGTGATTGAAGGACAGCTTGGTGCTAAAGTAAACTAGCACATCAGAAATCTCTTGCTAATAATAGCAAAGACATAATTTTGCAATGGGAGTACAGTGCCTATTTCCTGAACCAGATTACCAAATTTAGCATCCTTAATAAATGAACCACCTGACAAACTGTGCTTTTGATGCGCTGCAATATGAAGTAAATAACCTCTGAGTTATTCTTGCCAAAACCAAGAATACTTTAGCAATAATTAAGCCCTGAAACCCAACTTCCAAGTATTTGGTATTTTAGGGGATATGTGAACAAAGCAAACAACACAAAATGAGAATAAATCAAATCTATAATGGGGGCATTCTTCGGCGAGTGCCCTGGTTGTGATAAAAAACAACAATAACAAAAATCTTAGGAAATATAAATAAATGGACAGATAGTAGATAGATAAATGGACAGGGAAGACTTATTGATTTAAAGGAAATAGAAAAACATAAACACAATATGTGAAGTTGAATACAGGCGCATGCAGAAGTATTTAATAATTATATACTATGATGTATCCAAATTCAATTCACATATATAATTAATTAAAAGAAACATAGTGCATATATAGAACAAGAAAATAGGGCAAAATATGATCAATTTTTAACACTGACAACAGATGTATTGCTTCCTATACTTCTTTCAATTTTCAGTATGCTTGAACGTTTCATAATACAATGTTGAGGGAAAAAATTGTTAAATTTGAAGTTATCGTAAGTATTCTTTAGTATTCTTAGTATTCTATTCTTTAGTAAAGTATGCAGCTTTATCATGACCCGAAATAAATCTGTTGGTCTATTTTAAAAAGCCAACATTTGTAATATTATTCCTATGAAAAAACAATACCAACTGACACGAGTTAACAAAATAAATGAACAAATCATAACTTACTTATTTGTAAATAAGTGACTACTTATGGTTTATTTTTTCACTCCCTGAGCTGAAGGCAGGTGCTCAACTGCTGAGCTTGCTTCCTTCCTTCCTTCCTTCCTTCCTTCCTTCCTTCCTTCCTTCCTTCCTTCCTTCCTTCCCTCCCTCCCTCCCTCCTTTGTTCATTCGTTCCTTCCTTCTTTCCCTTCCTTCCAATTGACTTTCTTGAACTTACTATAGAATCTGTCTCCCTCATGACACACAACCTGTGATTTTTCTGCTTAGCTTTCCTATTATTATCATTCTCCTTATGTATAAGGCTACTTTTCTAGACATTTCTCCTGTGCCTTTAGAGTTTATGGGTCATCTAATTATTTGGACAAAAGGTATGCTCAACATCCTTGTTCCCATAAGGTGCCTGTCCTTTTCACTCTAATTAGTGGTTTGGGAAGCTCAGTTATAAATGCACCTAGTTTTTTATTCTTTCACAGCATTTGTATTTCCGATGTCTTCTAAAGTCTCCCTGACAGATGTGCAAGTTTTTCCATCAACCATTGATATGAGGACAGCTCATCTCAGCCCTCCCATGGTTTTCTAATTTCTTGGATCTCCTGATTAAATTTCTGGCTGCTCCACTATTCAGTTCAACCAGGGTGACAAACTTGAGTGAACAAAATTGTGAGGTGTTTTTTTTTTTTTTTTTCCATTTGTTCCCGTCTAGGTCCCTACTTTTAGTTGTCAAAGTCATCAATTTTTATGTACTCTTCAGAATTGAGTCAGTTTTCTACAGCCTGAAAGCTTTTGGCTTTCCATGCTAACTGTTATAACATTGCTTTCGCTGACCATACTGTGGTAGCAAATAAAGATGGAAGACACCTACTCAAACAGGCGACAGGTACTCAGTCTTCTAACCTGCAGCTCTTGCATTTCTTACAAGAGTAAATTTTTATCAACTTGTCATTTGCTTTGGTTGGTATCCAGTACCCTGATATATTTTTAACATTTATCTTTCCCAATATTATACTTTTGTTTTGGGGAGAACATGACATCTTCATGTTGTCATAACTGAAAGTCTATTATAATTAATTTAAACAGGAGGGTTTATTTCAGCTTCTTGAAATAATTAATATAAAGTACATTTATTAGCTGGGATTCATTAACTTTTTTTTCTATTCACAGTTGATCTGGTAAATTCAAACAGTCAAGAGAATCATCTGAGCATTTTTAAAGGACCTGGATGAAATTGTGTTGAAATAAAACTTTTCTTTCTTTCTTCAAGGTAGATTCTTAACTCAAAAAGAAAGCTACATAAAATGACCTTTAAGCATATATATTAATATATTATGAACTTCAGAAATGAAAGAGAGAAATGCATGAAACTGCAGCAAGCAGTGTTGATTCTATAACAAAATTTTAAGGTTCTTTTGAAGGCAAATAATGTAGCTGGAAATGCAGAACATAACTAGGAATATTCAGTTTAGGTAAATAAAAATAAAATTTCAGTCTTGTGTTCCTATTGCATAAGTGCCCAATTAATACGAGTTTGAAAGGTAGTTTATAATTGTATCATTGTGTGTTTTTAGATTATATATTGGATTACCAAATATACAGATATATATCTATATCTAGTTATCTATTCTCCCAGTCATCTCCTTTGTGCCTTTGTACTAAAATCACTTGTTACTTTGTACTAAAATCACTTGTTACTAAAATCACTGGGTGCCAGTTTCTTTATCTGCAACATCATTAAATAAATGAAGTGTTTGTCTTGGTGTCAGGCACAGTGTGAGTATTCAGTAAGTTGTAATTATTAGCGATAATGGTACTGGTAGTAATAGTAGTAATGAGGCAAGGGGAGGTGCCAATGAAAGGTCACGGACACTGACTCAGAATACATAGTCAAAATAATGTAATGTTCTAAGCAACAATGCAAATCCATGTATGAATAAGTGCTAAAGGAATGGAAAGCTGCAGTTCTTAAAGAGTCCTGTTCTCTAAATAATTGTTGCTATATAGGGAAATTACACTGGGTCATTGAGGTAGACTTGTCTTTGATTGGATATATCTAAAGATATGATCTAATAGAGAACCACTTCTATTTCAGATGACAAAGAAAACAGAATAGCCCTTTTCCTTTGTACATGGTTGAAAACTCAGGAAAGTTAAATTTTAAGATCTTCATTCTGCAACCAAATGATTGAGTTTGGAGTCCAATACCTATAATCAAAAACCATAGAAGGTTTCCACTGTGATATTCCTTTAAATATCAAAATAGAAAGGCAGCTATGTACAAGGTAGAGAATATGTTCTAGGACATCACAGCCTATTGAGCAGTTTTAATGATGCAAAAAGCATTTTATTACATAGTCACAAAAGACTATTTGCATTCAAAAACAAACCAAACTCTAAGTGAAAAACATTCTGTTATGATATATACATATATACATATGTCTTAAATAAGAACAATAATTACAAAAACCCATAAAAGAGATTCATTTCAAGTAATTTTGTTAAACACATATTTATTGGATGAATGAGCTTCTCTAAGGCACTCTTACTGTGTTAAGGACATGTCATGAATTTTTTAACTACTTAATAATGCATTTGCTTCAGGGGTGACTCAGTTCAATAAATCATGTGAGTCGCAATAAATTTTATCACATATTCATATGGAAAGGGATATTCTAGTTTCTTAAGTAGCACTTTCCTAACTATTAATAAGCAGCTTAATATAACCAAGGGAAAAAGAAAGAAAAATCATATATAAGGAAAATATACAAAGAAATGCATTCAAAGTCACCTCTAAGCCAGGTCAAGTTCAAAAAGGAATCTTTAAATTATATACAACTGTTTGTGTCATGAACACCTTTATGAAGACAGTATCCATAAATTTCATCACTTTATCAAATTATGAAATAATCATAAACATTTACTCTATGTGACATTACCAGATCAAATTTCACACTAATAGCCTAGCGAATTTGCAGAAGGGGCAAATGTGGGATGGCCGAGGTATCTGGATGGAAGCAAGGACCATTGTTTAAGAATATAAACAAATATATGGGGAAAATACTCATGGCAGACATTTCTCAACCCTTACAAACACTAACTCGGAAAATATTACCTCAAAGGAGGCAGACTGGTAATTTGAATAATAAAAAGTTCTGGCCACGGGGTGCCTGGGTGGCTCAGTGGTTGAGCACCTGCCTTTGGCTCAGGTGGTGATCTGGGGGTCCTGGGATCGAGTCCCATATTAGGCTTCCCGTGGTGAGCCTGCTTCTCCCTCTAACTATGTCTCTGCCCCCCCCCCCTCTCTCTGAATCTCTCATGAATAAATAAATAAAATATTTAAAAAATAAAATAAAAAGTTCTGGCCAAAAACACAAGAAGAATTTTCTGGGCCAAAACTGGGTATAAGCTAAAGAGGAAGCTGACCATAAGTAACAAGTAAAACATCATCTCCCTTTTTGATTAGTGAAGCATATTGTGCTATAACTTGTATTCAGTAAGACTACTTGTATATGGTTTTCATAATCAGCCTTGGATGCCCACTTCCAAATGTTTTTAATTCACATAGGTTTAACTCAATTATGAAAAACTGACTGAATATGAAAAAGTTTGGAATGTAACTCTAGTCATTTAGATGACTATGTTTCACTATCCCTTCTTTTTTAAATGATGTAAGGAACACAAAATATATTATCAATAAATGCAGCTTGAGTTGAAATAAAATGTGAAAACTAGAGGGTAAGATAGTAAAGATAAAGATAAAAATAAAGATAAAATTATCTGTTTCTAATTTATTCTTTCAAAATGAGGTTATTGAAAAAAAATAATTTCCTTAACCTATTTAAAGTTGTTTTAAGGCACATAACCCATCAAGAACACTCAAATGACCATCTTCTATTTTTCTTTTACTCTCTGATTATATCGACAGATCAGGTTCTGTTCAAATCCTATTGGCATTCCTAATGATGTTCTAAGTAGAAGTGTTCAAGTCACAAAGAGTGAATTTCATCTAAAATTATCTAAGTATGTCTGTCAATGATCCATGTCATTTTTTCTGAAGTAAATACACATTTTAATACTAGAAAATGATTAATCTGTTTAAAACACTTTCATTTATAGTGTTAATCTCATATATTTTTATTTTTTATTCAACATGATGAGGAGATCTTCCCTCAATGTGCTAAGAGTTTTCTCACATTACAAATTCACTTTTGAGTCTTGACAGTTTCCTTGGTTTATTTTCCTTTTTATGATAAAGATGGACAATGACTGTAGTTGATTGTTCAATGAGGATAGAGAAAAAAAAAAAAAAAAACTGACATGGCTCTGACTTCTATGGGTGATTGACTGCAACAACCAAAGCTAATGACTGTGGAACAGAAACCTTTAATTGCTTTTTAAACTTTAGGACATATGTTGGAACAGTAAAACACTAATACAGTGGGAGCTATTGACATTGTATGCTGTCTCTCTCTAAGTGACTTAGTAGGCAACAATAAAGAATAAAGAATAAACAAACAATGGCTAATGAAAGCCCTTTACTCATTTTGACATTTTGTTATTTCAAGCTGAAGGACTACACTAAAGGATATCCATTTTAAGAAACATATGAGGGGGAGCCTGGGTTGCTCGGTCTGTCAAGAGTCTCACTCCTGGTTTCGGCTCAGGTCATGATCTTGTATCCCCATGTTGGGCTCTGTGTTCAGCTAGGAGTCTAATCATCCTTCTCCCTTCCCCTACTTGTACATTTTCTCTCTCTCTCTCTCTCTCTCTCTCTCTCTCTCTCTCTCAAATAAATAAAATCTTAAAAAAAAAAAAAAAAGAAATCACATGAGGAACTGGGTTGAGTTATTGGCCACTTAGTTCAGATATCAATTTATTTCTTAATATCATTCCACAAATCTTCTAAAAACAAATCTTGATAATTAATGGAGATCAATATGAATCTTTTACCTAATACTGTGGCATAGTTCAAAACTACCCATAATTTTCAAGATTATCACAAAAGAGCACAGATGCTTGCTTGTATAACATTAATTAAAGAGAAATAGTTCTCTATCAGGCCAGGTTGTCTTCTTAAAAGGACACACAAGGAAATGCAAGATATGATGAGTACAACTAGATAACCAACCATCCACATCAGTAAAAACCAGGCTGACAATAAATAAATAAATAAATAAATAAATAAATAAATAAATAAATAAATAAAACAAAACAAAACAAACAGGCTGACAACCCATGAGGTATACACTGTATGGCAGTGCACTGGTAGCTACAATGCTATCTAAAACACTTAACAGCCCACTCAAGCACTGTAGAGGTTTACAAAGTAATATGGTAAATGAAAGTTAGTGCTAGAAATTCACAAAGCCATTAATGTGACATTGAAAAGAAAAATTCAGGTAGCTGCATATGTTACTCATCAGCAACTCAATTAAACAGCATTATTTGATAATATCATATGTACACAATACTCTGGTGAATACTAAAAAGATATAAAATATCATTCCCATATTCATAACTATAATCTAGATGGGAGACAACTGAAATATATATGATAGTTAGAATGCAACGTAGAAAAACTTAAAATTAAGTGGAAAATCATATATTAGTGACCTATAAGTTTTCTTTAGAGCAAAGGTTTTTATCTGTAAAATTATTCGTGAAGATTCTGAAGTGCGTTGTAAGCCAGTACTAGGTAGCTTTTACAGAAATAGAGGCAAAAGGGGTAGACATTTACTAGGTAGGGAATCTCAGATACAAGGATGAGCAAATTTTAATTAGCAGAATAAGGCAAGTAGGGGAAGGCCTAGAAAGAAAGTCACAGGTATGTCTGAGCTGGTAATAAGGCATCACTGAAACATTTAGAGGTTGTCATAGAGCTGAACTGTGTCGCCACCAAATTCGTACACTGAAGCTATAACCTCAGTATTTCAGAATGTGACTGTATTTGGATTTGGGGCCTTTTCAGTGGAAGTTGAAATGAGGCATTAAGTGTGGCTTAATGTGGCTTAATCCAAGTGTGGCTTGGATTAATCCAAGTTGGCTTAATCCAAGTTTAATCCAGAAGAAAAATTTGCACATGCAAAAAAGTGACCCTAAGGAGCACATGTATAGAAAGATGACCATGTAAAGAGGCAGTAAGAGGGTGACCATCCTGCAAGCTTAGGAGGGAGGCCTCAGAGGAGACTGACTCTGCCAGCACTTTGACCTTGGACTTCCAGCTCCAGAAATGTGAGAAAATAAAAGCCTGTGGTTTAAGACACCCAGTATTTAACCATGGCAGCTCTAGCAAACTAATGCAGAGGTGACTAGTGTATTATGTGAAAATCCTTTGGAGAATTTGAGCATTTTTTTAACTACGGTGTTAGAAAGCAAACACTGGGAGGAGGGGATGAAGCATTTATTTTTTCCTGAGCCAAAATGATCTTGATCTTTTTCTTGATCTTTAACTCTCTTGTGAGACACCATCAACTCTTGATAATATCTTGATACCATTACTCTTAGCAAGTAAGTCTAACACTGTTATTATTTTATAATTTGCATATTCAAGAAAGATAAATAAATTATCAAAAGCTATCTGGATACAAAGGAGTAGATAATCATTTGACCTGTAGAGTAATAAAATCTGTGCTTCCATGAGCAAATGATAATGGGGTGACACTTAAAAATCTACTCTGTTTAGATTTCTATTTTACAAAAACCTGGTAATTCCAGAAAAATATTGTGCTTGACATGAACTATTTTGATAGTTCATTTAAATCTTTACCTCTCATAGAAAATTGTATCATGCTAGGAGAAATGCTTTTAAAAAATATATATTTTATTCAGCCACTTCATTAGTGTCAGAGAGGTTTTTTTTTTTTCTTTCTTTGTTTTTCTTACTTTCATTGTTTTGTTTTTGTTTTTGTTTTTAAGATTTAATTATTTACTCATGAGAGACACAGAGAAAGAAGCAGAGATACAGGCAGAGGGAGAAACAGGCACCCTTCAGGGAGTCTGATGTGGATCTCCATCCCAGGATCCCAGCATCATGACCTGAGCTGAAGGCAGACACACAACCATTGAGCCACCCAGGGGCCCCACTTTCATTGTTTTTGTTTGTTGGTGAGTTTCAATGACTCATAGCAGCCTATGAGAGTGTTTTAATTTATTAAAGAAAGAATTTTAATATCTTCTACCTTCCCCACAGTGCCTTCAAGAGCTATGGTCTGTGTTTCAATAGACCTTCCATTCCATTCCCAGAGCACTGTGATGGTGAGGCAAGTCATTGCATTTCTCTGGGGATCTGCATTCTTACTGAAGATGACCACAAGCCATCTTTTATCTTCTAGCTTCAGAAGTTCTAAGATACCAACAATCTAAAATTTTCAGTTCCAATTTTTGAAATGGAAATTTGATCATGTCACTTTCCAGTTAAAACACTGGGTTGTTTACTTGTGGCTTCTAAATCAATTTTAAAGTTCTTTATAAGTGTGATAAAACTGTAAGTCATTCTCTGTGTAATAGTCCAACTACAGCCCACTTTCCTCCATCAGGGCCCACCTGCTACCTATAACAAACTTCATGTCTACATTATATTAACCATAGACTCCTTTCAGTTTCTAGAATAAACCATATTCTCTCATCAATGGACCTACATATATGCTATTTCACTGGCCCAGATAGCTTAACTTATCACCTTCACTTACTTGGCCTGGCCAGCTCCAAGTCATGCTTCCTATGGCAGCTTAGATTCTGCTGCCTTTATAAACCATGCCAGACAGATCAGGTCTGGAAGGCTAATTTGCCTTTTTATTATATCTTTTAACCAAACCATTCCAAAATAAGGCCAGCCTCCCATGAACTAGAGAAAATAAAAAATTCCAAAAGCTCTCTATTCTTAAAGATACACAAAAGCCCAAAAAGCCAGAAACCTGAAACTTATCATTAATGCAAGCAACATTATTCCTTTCCATATCCCCGATTTGCCCTGACATGGGACGTCTAGCAGCGATCCAAATTCAAAGGTTATAAATATTGTTTTCATTACACTGAAAACTCACTTAATGGTTATAATTAATATAAAGAATTAAACTCTATAAAACAATGTATTTGTAAGAATGTTAGCTTTATTATAGTTTCAATCATGGCCAATGAAATTAATAAGAAAACCATATTGATATAGTCTGATCTATAAATTAGCATGGCTCATCTAATAGACTGTCTTGAATTTAATACTGTCCTGAAAATATCCAATATGATTACACTCACTTGGTATACCATTTTTCACTATACCTTGAAATTACATATATATGTCTGTGTATTTAATATTTTTGAGCTATCAGTGCAGTATTTTTTCATTGATAACATGTAGCTTTATATATGAATTACAAAAATTGAAAATGTAAAACTAGAAATAGCAAAACATAGCTCAACAATTTATATCTTTAAGACTGAACACTTTTTTGACCTTTCTATTAACACAATATCAAAGTGACTACTTAAATTAGTTATTGACAATAAAACACAGCTTATAAAACAAAAGATCAGCAAAGATTGAAACCTCAGTATGTTTTACCGACTTTATAGCTTTCCAGTAACTGTAGGCTTGAAGGAAAAGAAAACAAAATAATCTAAAATGATAATTAGGCTCTCTGCTTGTGGACACTACCCAGTAAGCATGTTAAAGTCTCCTCGCCCACTGCCATCAAGTCTAAGTAGCGTCTCCTCTACTCTCTTAACAGCTGCAGAAGCTCTTCATGGGAGTTCTGAACTTTGAAAAACTGAGGAGCCATACTGAGCAAGGGTTATGCTCACAGACAGTATGGTAATGAGAGGTCCAAACACCAAATGTCTCAGAGGCTTTGGGTGTGTCATGTATGCCACCGTGGAAGAGGTGGATGCAGCCACGAATGCAAGGCCACACAAGGTGGATGGAAGAGTTGTGGAAACAAGGATGTATGTCTCAAGAGAAGATTATCAAAGACCTGGTGCCCACACAACTGTGAACAAGATTTTTGTTGGTGGCAATAAAGAAGATACTGAAGAACATCATCTAAGGGTTATTTTGAACAGTAAGGGAAAATTGAAGTGATTGAGATCATGACTGACCAAGGCAGTGGCACAAAGAGAGGCTTGGCTTTTGTAACATCTGAGGACTATGACCATGGAGGTAAGACTGTCATTCAAGAATACCATACTGTGACTGGCTACAACTGTAAAGTAAGGAAAAGTCCTATCTAAGCAAGAGATGGCTAGTGCTTCATACAGCCAGAGGTCAAAGTGGTTCTGCAAACTTTCATGGGGATTGTGGGAGTGGTTTTAGTAGCAATGACAACTTTGGTCATGGAGGAAGTCAGTGGGTGAGGTGGCTTTGGTGGCAGTCAAAGTGGTGGTGGATATGGGGCAGTGGGGATGGCTATAATGGATGTGATAATGATGGAAACAGTTTGGAAGTGGTGGAAACTATAATGATTTTGTTAATTATAATAATCAATCCTCAAATTTTGGACCCATGAAAGGAGAAAATTTTGGAGGCAGACACTCTGGTCCCTATGGTGGTGGAGGCTACTCCTTTGCCAAACCGTGAAACCAAGGTGGTCATGGCAGTTCCAGCAGCAGTAGAAGTAGCTACGGCAGTGGCAGAGGTTTTAATTACTGTCAGGAAACAAAGCTTACCAGGAGAGAAGAGCCAGAGAAGTGGCAGGGAAGTTACAGATTACAAAAGATTTGTGAATTCAGCCAAGCACAGTGGTGGGAGGGCCTAGCTGCTACAAAGAAGACAGGTTTTAAAAAACAAAAACAAAAACAAAAACAAAAACGAAGAAGACAGGTTTTTTTTTTTTTTTTTTTTTTTTTTTTTTTTTTTTTTTATTGGTGTTCAATTTACTAACATACAGAATAACACCCAGTGCCCGTCACCCATTCACTCCCACCCCCTGCCCTCCTCCCCTTCTACCACCCCTAGTTCGTTTCCCAGAGTTAGCAGTCTTTACGTTCTGTCTCCCTTTCTGATATTTCCCACACATTTCTTCTCCCTTCCCTTATTTTCCCTTTCACTATTATTTATATTCCCCAAATGAATGAGAACATATAATGTTTGTCCTTCTCCGACTGACTTACTTCACTCAGCATAATACCCTCCAGTTCCATCCACGTTGAAGCAAATGGTGGGTATTTGTCATTTCTAATAGCTGAGTAATATTCCATTGTATACATAAACCACATCTTCTTTATCCATTCATCTTTCGTTGGACACCGAGGCTCCTTCCACAGTTTGGCTATAGTGGCCATTGCTGCTAGAAACATCGGGGTGCAGGTGTCCCGGCGTTTCATTGCATTTGTATCTTTGGGGTAAATCCCCAACAGTGCAATTGCTGGGTCGTAGGGCAGGTATATTTTTAACTGTTTGAGGAACCTCCACACAGTTTTCCAGAGTGGCTGCACCAGTTCACATTCCCACCAACAGTGTAAGAGGGTTCCCTTTTCTCCGCATCCTCTCCAACATTTGTTGTTTCCTGCCTTGTTAATTTTCCCCATTCTCACTGGTGTGAGGTGGTATCTCATTGTGGTTTTGATTTGTATTTCCCTGATGGCAAGTGATGCAGAGCATTTTCTCATGTGCGTGTTGGCCATGTCTATGTCTTCCTCTGTGAGATTTCTGTTCATGTCTTTTGCCCATTTCATGATTGGATTGTTTGTTTCTTTGGTGTTGAGTTTAATAAGTTCTTTATAGATCTTGGAAACTAGCCCTTTATCTGATATGTCATTTGCAAATATCTTCTCCCATTCTGTAGGTTGTCTTTGAGTTTTGTTGACTGTATCCTTTGCTGTGCAAAAGCTTCTTATCTTGATGAAGTCCCAATAGTTCATTTTTGCTTTTGTTTCTTTTGCCTTTGTGGATGTATCTTGCAAGAAGTTACTATGGCCGAGTTCAAAAAGGGTGTTGCCTGTGTTCTTCTCTAGGATTTTGATGGAATCTTGTCTCACATTTAGATCTTTCATCCATTTTGAGTTTATCTTTGTGTATGGTGAAAGAGAGTGGTCTAGTTTCATTCTTCTGCATGTGGATGTCCAATTTTCCCAGCACCATTTATTGAAGAGACTGTCTTTCTTCCAATGGATAGTCTTTCCTCCTTTATCGAATATTAGTTGCCCATAAAGTTCAGGGTCCACTTCTGGATTCTCTATTCTGTTCCACTGATCTATGTGTCTGTTTTTGTGCCAGTACCACACTGTCTTGATGACCACAGCTTTGTAGTACAACCTGAAATCTGGCATTGTGATGCCCCCAGATATGGTTTTCTTTTTTAAAATTCCCCTGGCTATTCGGGGTCTTTTCTGATTCCACACAAATCTTAAAATAATTTGTTCTAACTCTCTGAAGAAAGTCCATGGTATTTTGATAGGGATTGCATTAAACGTGTATATTGCCCTGGGTAACATTGACATTTTCACAATATTAATTCTGCCAATCCATGAGCATGGAATATTTTTCCATCTCTTTGTGTCTTCCTCAATTTCTTTCAGAAGTGTTCTATAGTTTTGAGGGTATAGATCCTTTACATCTTTGGTGAGGTTTATTCCTAGGTATCTTATGCTTTTGGGTGCAATTGTAAATGGGATTGACTCCTTAATTTCTCTTTCTTCAGTCTCATTGTTAGTGTATAGAAATGCCACTGACTTCTGGGCATTGATTTTGTATCCTGCCACGCTACCGAATTGCTGTATGAGTTCTAGCAATCTTGGGGTGGAGACTTTTGGGTTTTCTATGTAGAGTATCATGTCATCGGCGAAGAGAGAGAGTTTGACTTCTTCTTTGCCAATTTGAATGCCTTTAATGTCTTTTTGTTGTCTGATTGCTGAGGCTAGGACTTCCAGTACTATGTTGAATAGCAGTGGTGAGAGTGGACATCCCTGTCTTGTTCCTGATCTTAGGGGAAAGGCTCCCAGTGCTTCCCCATTGAGAATGATATTTGCTGTGGGCTTTTCATAGATGGCTTTTAAGATGTCGAGGAATGTTCCCTCTATCCCTACACTCTGAAGAGTTTTAATCAGGAATGGATGCTGTATTTTGTCAAATGCTTTCTCTGCATCCAATGAGAGGATCATATGGTTCTTGGTTTTTCTCTTGCTGATATGATGAATCACATTGATTGTTTTACGGGTGTTGAACCAGCCTTGTGTCCCAGGGATAAATCCTACTTGGTCATGGTGAATAATTTTCTTAATGTACTGTTGGATCCTATTGGCCAGTATCTTGTTGAGAATTTTTGCATCCATGTTCATCAGGGATATTGGTCTGTAATTCTCCTTTTTGGCGGGGTCTTTGTCTGGCTTTGGAATTAAGGTGATGCTGGCTTCATAGAACGAATTTGGAAGTACTCCATCTCTTTCTATCTTTCCAAACAGCTTTAGGAGAATAGGTATGATTTCTTCTTTAAACGTTTGATAAAATTCCCCTGGGAAGCCATCTGGCCCTGGACTCTTGTGTCTTGGGAGGTTTTTGATGACTGCTTCAATTTCCTCCCTGGTTATTGGCCTGTTCAGGTTTTCTATTTCTTCCTGTTCCAGTTTTGGTAGTTTGTGGCTTTCCAGGAATGCGTCCATTTCTTCTAGATTGCCTAATTTATTGGCGTATAGCTGTTCATAATATGTTTTTAAAATCGTTTGTATTTCCTTGGTGTTGGTAGTGATCTCTCCTTTCTCATTCATGATTTTATTAATTTGAGTCTTCTCTCTCTTCTTTTTAATAAGGCTGGCTAATGGTTTATCTATCTTATTAATTCTTTCAAAGAACCAACTCCTGGTTCTGTTGATCTGTTCCACAGTTCTTCTGGTCTCGATTTCGTTGAGTTCTGCTCGAATCTTTATTAACTCCCTTCTTCTCTTGGGTGTAGGATCTATTTGCTGTTTTTTCTCTAGCTCCTTTATGTGTAAGGTTAGCTTTTGTATTTGAGTTCTTTCCAGTTTTTGAATGGATGCTTGTATTGCGATGTATTTCCCCCTTAGGACTGCTTTTGCTGCATCCCAAAGATTTTGAACGGTTGTATCTTCATTCTCATTAGTTTCCATGAATCTTTTTAATTCTTCCTTAATTTCCTGGTTGACCCTTTTATCTTTTAGCAGGATGGTCCTTAACCTCCATGTGTTTGAGGTCCTTCCAAACTTCTTGTTGTGATTTAGTTCTAATTTCAAGGCATTATGGTCCGAGAATATGCAGGGGACAATCCCAATCTTTTGGTATCGGTTCAGACCCGATTTGTGACCCAATATGTGGTCTATTCTGGAGAAAGTTCCATGTGCGCTTGAGAAGAATGTGTATTCAGTTGAGTTTGGATGTAAAGTTCTGTAGATATCTGTGAAATCCATCTGGTCCAGTGTATCATTTAAAGCTCTCGTTTCTTTGGAGATGTTTTGCTTAGAAGACCTATCGAGTATAGAAAGAGCTAGATTGAAGTCACCAAGTATAAGTGTATTATTATCTAAGTATTTCTTCACTTTGGTTAATAATTGATTTATATATTTGGCAGCTCCCACATTCGGAGCATATATATTGAGGATTGTTAAGTCCTCTTGTTGAATAGATCCTTTAAGTATGATATAGTGTCCCTCTTCATCTCTCACTACAGTCTTTGGGGTAAATTTTAGTTTATCTGATATAAGGATGGCTACCCCTGCTTTCTTTTGAGGACCATTCGAATGGTAAATGGTTCTCCAACCTTTTATTTTCAGGCTGTAGGTGTCCTTCTGTCTAAAATGAGTCTCTTGTAGACAGCAAATAGATGGGTCCTGCTTTTTTATCCAGTCTGAAACCCTGCGCCTTTTGATGGGGTCATTAAGCCCGTTCACATTCAGAGTTACTATTGAGAGATATGAGTTTAGTGTCATCATGATATCTATTCAGTCTTTGTTTTTGTGGACTGTTCCACTGAACTTCTTCTTAAAGGGGAATTTTAAGAGGCCCCCTTAAAATTTCTTGCAGAGCTGGTTTGGAGGTCACATATTCTTTTAGTTGCTGCCTGTCTTGGAAGCTCTTTATCTCTCCTTCCATTTTGAATGAGAGCCTTGCTGGATAAAGTATTCTTGGTTGCATGTTCTTCTCATTTAGGACCCTGAATATATCCTGCCAGCCCTTTCTGGCCTGCCAGGTCTCTGTGGAGAGGTCTGCTGTTACCCTAATACTCCTCCCCATAAAAGTCAGGGATTTCTTGTCTCTTGCTGCTTTAAGGATCTTCTCCTTATCTTTGGAATTTGCAAGCTTCACAATTAAATGTCGAGGTGTTGAACGGTTTTTATTGATTTTAGGGGGGGATCTCTCTATTTCCTGGATCTGAATGCCTGTTTCCCTTCCCAGATTAGGAAAGTTTTCAGCTAGAATTTGTTCAAATACATATTCTGGCCCTCTGTCCCTTTCGGCGCCCTCGGGAACCCCAATTAAACGTAGGTTTTTCTTCCTCAGGCTGTCGTTTATTTCCCTTAATCTATCTTCATGGTCTTTTAATTGTTTGTCTCTTTTTTCCTCAGTTTCCCTCTTTGCTATCAACTTGTCTTCTAGGTCACTCACTCGTTCTTCCACCTCGTTAACCCTCGTCGTTAGGACTTCTAGTTTGGATTGCATCTCATTCAATTGATTTTTAATTTCTGCCTGATTAGCTCTAAATTCTGCAGTCATGAAGTCTCTTGAGTCCTTTATACTTTTTTCTAGAGCCACCAGTAGCTGTATAATAGTGCTTCTGAATTGGCTTTCTGACATTGAATTGTAATCCAGATTTTGTAACTCTGTGGGAGAGAGGACTGTTTCTGATTCTTTCTTTTGAGGTGAGGTTTTCCTTCTAGTCATTTTGCTCAGTGCAGAGTGGCCAAAAGCAAGTTGTATTGGGAAAAAGAGAAAAAGAGAGGAGAGAAAGAAGGAAAGAAAAGAGAAAGAGAAAAAAAAAGGGAAGAAAAAGAAAAAAAAAAAACGAAAAAAAAAAAAAAAAAGAAGAAAAAGAGAAAGAAAAAGAAAGGAGAAAAAAAGGGGGTGGGGGAAGGAAACAAATCAAAAAGCAAAACAGAACAAAAACAAAAACAAAAACAAAAACAAAACAAAAAAAAAAGAACCACCGGGGAGTATCTTCTGATTCTGTGTACTTTAAGTCCCTTGGCTTCCTCCGGAACTTGTCCGTCTAGCTGGTCTTCTGGGGGAGGGGCCTGTTGTGCTGATTTTCAGGTGTTAGCAGTTGGGGGAGCTGCTGTGCCCCTGCCTGGTGCAGGGCTCAGTGGGGGTTGTTTACCCCGTGAGGCCGCAGGAGGAACAGCCCCAGTGGCGGGGCAGCTCTGGAAACCTGGATTCAGCTCCGGCAGGAACTCCGTCTGCAGGGCCTGGAGGCTCCGGGGCGGGGCCGTTGATCTGCTCAGCTCGGGGCAGGAGCGTCCTCGCTGTCCTGGGCCCTCCCGGCCTCTGCCTGTCCCGGGGGAGGCGGGATCCTGGGCTGTGTCCCGGCGCCCTGTGCTCCGGAGCCTGCGCTGTTGGATTCGCGCTCCCGGGCCGCGCAGCCCCCTCCGCGGAGCCGCCGCCCGAGTCCCTCCGAGCTGCTCCTGGAACCGCGCAGCCCCCTCCGCACGGAGCCTCTTCCTCTGCCCGAGCCCCTCCGAGCTGCTCCCGGGGCCGCGCAGCCCCCTCCGCGGAGCCGCCGCCCGAGCCCCTCCAGCTGCTCCGGGTCCCGCCGGGCCCCGCCGTGCGCGCTGCAGCCCTTAGGGAGCTCGGCGCACTCTCCTGGGCGCGCAGTTGCTGTTACTGTCCCCGGGAGCCCGAGGGCATCCTCGCCCTCCTGGGTCCTGCTCCAACTCCCCACGAGCCCCTTTCCGCCCGGGAAGGTTGGTGCAGCTCCTGCTTCTCCGGGACGGGGCTCTCCTGTCCTGGGGACACTCGCCCCGGCCTCAGCCTGGCTCCTCGCGGGGCCCCTCCCCCTCGGAGGCCTTTGTTCCTTTATTTCTTTTTCCCCCGTCTTCCTACCTTGATAGAAGCGCGAACTCTTCTCACTGTAGCATTCCAGCTGGTCTCTCTTTAAATCTCAGGCCGAATTCATAGATTTTCAGGATAATTTGAAGGTTTTCTAGGTAGTTTGGTGGAGACAGGTGATTTGGAGACCCTACTCTTCCGCCATCTTGCTCCTCCCCCAAGAAGACAGGTTTTGTTTTGTTTTTTCTCTTTTTTTTTTCAAAGATTTTATTTATTTATTCATGAGAGACAGAGAGAGAGAGAGAGAGAGAGAGAGAGGCAGAGACACAGGCAGAGGGAGAAGCAGGCTCCATGCAGGGAGCCCGACGTGGGACTCGATCCCAGGTCCCCAGGATCAGGCCCTGGGATGGAGGCGGCGCTAAACCACTGAGCCACCTGGGCTGCCCAGAAGACATGTTTTGGACACTACTTAAGTGTATGGGTAAAAACTTGAGGACAATATTTGTGACTAATTATTTAACAGTTATCTTAGTTTCTGTTCTGTGGAAAGTAAAATATTCTAAACAGAGGGTTTTAGTGTAGATTTTTTGGCACACATGGTACTGATTGCTAAATGTAACAGTCTGATCATGATGCTAAATGTCTTTTAAAAAATAAGTAAAAAAAAATAAAAATAAAAATAAAGAAATAAGTAAAATGACGTTAAAATGTAAGGCTTTTTGTTGATTTCCCATTTGGCGACACAAGAATAAATAATTTGGAGAAGCATTATTATATCAGCAGGTAGAGAATATTTTCACAAAACCACAGAAATTTGCATCCAGAAGGGACCTCAAACACCATGAGGACCCATTCTCTATTATTCATATGTGAAGATGGGCACACAAATAGCTGACTTGTCCTGGATTATACAAGCATTTACTGGGAGAACTCACATCCTAGTAGCCTGGGTCAATACCATTTCTGTTACGGCCCTAAAATTCTCATCTTATTACCTAGCTCTTTAATTTCCTAAAATTTGTTTACATAAAAAAAGAGAAATGATTATGTGAAGTGGCTTAACTATAAAGATACTATGATTCATTCATATATCACTCCTACAACGCACTCTATATTTTTCTCCCATTCATTTGGGGTAGAAATTTTTTTTTTTAATTGAGAGAGAGAGAAAAAGAGAGAGAGAGTGAGAATCCTAAGAAGACTCCATTCTGAGTATGGAGCCTCATGTGAGTCTTAATATCAAGATTCCAAGATCATGACTGGAGGCAAAATCAAGAGTCAGAGATTTAACTGACAGAGCCACTCAGGCACCCCAGGAGGAGAAAAAAATTAAATATTTTCTTTTTTGGTCCCAGTTTAATAAAATGAATATTGGACCACTTATTTAAAGATAGAGATTTATAATTATGATAAAGGATTTTTTAATTATTTACATGTGCTAAAATCATATTCAGTGTATTACACACATTTAATTGCACCTTTAAAGTTCAGATATTGTTATCCCAGATACACAGATTCAGAACCTGCAGTTTAAAGAGGTTAGCTGAAGCTCATAAAGTTATTAGGGTGAGGATCCAAGTTTCGAATGTAGACCTGTCTGACATCAAAACTGTTTGCTATTTCATATACCACTTCAAAATCCATTCCTTCATGATGCCAGTATTTGTCCCGAATGCTCTCATAGCACTTTAAATGCACTCCGTGTTAGCGGTCATGAGATAGAATGATCTCAGAACATGATCATGCTCCAACGATCAGTGTCATCATGTAGGGTGTTATGCTGGCACATAGTCTGTGCCCAGTAGCCAGGTCTTCAGAGTAACTGGATTCATTAGAAAACTTAGATATAGGCATAGATAGGTCCATATTGTTAATCATTATCCCACTGTTGTATAGTCATGCTTTGGAAGACTCTGGATTAGCACATATTTTCTGAATATTGCAGGCTAATAGCAAATAATGGCATAAAGTCACATATTAGGAAGAATGATTTCACCTCTGAGTTCCCAATCTACTGTCCTCCTGTGGTGCCTAAAACTCACAGACACCAGCTCTCCTGAGCAGCTCTCCTTTCCCCTAATTCTTTTTTTCCTTTTAACATCAAAAGCTTTTGTATAAGAGACTTCATGAAACCAATACTAGGATTTCAAACAGTGACAACCAGAAAGACAAAGCAATATTTTTGTGTAAGGTTATTTTAAGGGAGAAGATAACTTGTATAGGCTGATATTGGTTATGAATACAGACAAAAACAGTGGGATGCAGTAAATAATCCTGGGATGGCACTCTGCACTTTAAACCAATTATTTAATGATTCCTGATTCAAACTTCTCTACTAAAATGAGGCAGTTAGATTCCAATTAAGGTCTAGAGAGTTTTGGTATTTGTTTTAATGTGTTTCCATTCAATTTATACAGTGTAAAGTTTTAGCATGTTAGTTATCATATAACACTTTCAGACAAAAGTTGTAGGTCAGTGGTTGAACGTCTGCCTTTGGCTCAAGTCATGATTCCAGGGTCCTGGGATTGAGTCCCACAGGGAGCCTGCTTCTCCTTCGACCTATGTCTCTGCCTCTCTCTCTGTATCTCTCATGAATTAACAAATAAAATCTTTAACAAAAAGTTGTTTATGCCATTAATTAAATACAACCATTAAGAAGCTTTTTTTTTTTTTTGAGACCCTTTCTTTCTCAACATTAAACCTAAGTATTAAAGAAAACAACTGGTATGCTTAATGAAAGATAGAAAAAAAGATCATAAAAAAAAGAAAAAAAAAAGATCATTTAAGCAATGGCCAGTACCCCTATTTACATCAAGCAGGGCACAAAGATAAAGCAGTGACAATAAAAGGGCAAGATCATGTGATAGTTAATTCTTATTGCGAAGAAACTTGGAGCCTGTTATACCAGGAAGATGCAGCTGTAGAACACATACAACTTATCATCAACAGAAATGCCATCTCCCCTTTAGCAGAAAACACCAGTTGGTTAACATATAATTATTACTGACTAAAAATAGCCCTTGTGGGAATTATCTCAACTTAGCTTTGTTCCCTTGGGTGATTATCTTCAGCATGGTTGTTTGTGTGTAGTCAACAAGCATCTATGGGTACATAAACACAAACCATTTCAACTCAAGTGCTGGTTTTTGTTCATTCAACTTAAAACAAATAGTACTTCAGTATCTCTAAGTTTTCAGTCCCTTCAGTAAGAACTAAAGAAGCAAAAATCATACAACAAAATAAGGAAATGAGTTTAGTAAAGAATCTTACTGAATATAGAAGTCCTTTATTCCTCACACACACACACACACACACACACACGAATTCTCACATGATCCTTATTTCCCCCATGGTGACTAAGTGTGCATAAGCTTTGATGCAATCAGAGCTTAGTTTTAGGTTAGATTAGAAGTTATTTTATAACAAATGGGTTACACTAATGAAATACGAATCAATTATAGAGAAGCCTCATTGAGTAATTCTAAGAGTGTCATGTTTTATGAAATGAAACATGTTCACCAAATGAGTATTCACTCAGGGACTCTAAGACAAATAATTACATATTGAATATTGCTTTGTGGTGACTGCTATTCTCAAGAATTTCCCTAGTCCTCACACATTAAGTTGAGCTACTCTAGAACATGACTGCTGCTTTGTTAGCAGTGGGTATTACAACTCATGGGTGCTTCTCTAACCAGGACTCTTCTCATCCTCCTACCCAGCAACACTGTCCTGGAGATAACCACACTTGACTTTCTAACATTAGATTCAGTAAGGTTATTCTTTAGTTTAGATGAGTTATTTATTCATGAAAAATTTGTTAAATTCCAAGTGTCAAGCACATGTGAGACAAAGTGGATAGGAAATCTACACAGTAATGCCCTGTCAGAGAGCTAGAGGACAGACAAAAATAAAAATTATTACACAAATGATTTTTCAATCTTAATTTTCAAAGAGCCAAGAAATTATATGATTTGCCATAACTGAGCTATAATTCCAAACTCCATGTAGTTGAATGTTGTAGAATGAGTGTGTGTGTCTGTGATTATTTCAAGAGTACCTAAATGCAGGCAGAGGGAATACTGCTTGGGTGCATTTTGTTTGCTCTGAAAACATTTTGAAAACTGATTTCAGGAAGTTGACAGGATTATACTCATTACCAAGATAACTGGGAGTTCTTTTTTTCTATAATTTTATTCATTCATTCATTGATTCATTCATGTATTTATTTAGAGAGTGTATGTGCATATAAGCAGTAGAGAGGGGCAGAGGAAGAGAGATAATCTCAAGCAGACTCTGTGCTGAGTGCAGAGCCAACACGAATCTAGATCTCATGACCCTGAGATTGTAACTGGAGTTGAAATCAAGATTTGGACCCTTAACTGACTGAGCCTCCCAGGTACCCCTCTGGGAATAGCTTTGATTGCAAAAGGAGCAAAGGAAAAAAAAAAGACGAGTTCAGATATCAGGTTTATGATTTGGTAAAGGAAAAATGAGGACATTATATCTGGTTCCTTTCAAGAAGTTGAAAACATATGTGTTTGACTACTATTGCCATGATCACAGGAAGATTACACTATATTTTTCTAAGCTTAATTTTCAAGGATTAAAAAAAGACATATTCTTTAAAGTTTCTACAGCACCATAATAATATATAACATACATTATATTACATATAAGTATATATGAAAAGTATGATATATAACAATTTGTAACATACAAATTTCCTCATGTATCATATATATGCATATATTGTGAAATGTGGTATTTCATATATTATACATTATATATTGCATATATAACAATATTTATCATATATAAGAGCCATAGTTATACATCATATGCATGTTTTGAATTTTTAGTTGATATAATAGCAGAAGTCATGTTTTATGAGAATGCACAATTACGGAATGTAAAGCAAATACCATTAAATAATTCCTCTTCACAACATGTATTGAGCACTGAATATGAGCACAATGCTGTGGGAAACACGTTTTTTTTTTCTGTCCACAATAGGTTTATAGTCTAGAGAAAAGAAAAATGACAATCTCAGAAATTCCAACACAGCATTTTAGATGCTACAATGGTAGTTTACTCATGATCTTACTGGAAGTATAAAGAAAGAAACAGAGCTGGCTAATCATCCAGGAATGCCACAAAGTATACGAACACAGAGACCCAGGACCTAACAAAATATCATTACACTCTACTTCTCGGTATGTTTGAAATTATTCATAAAAAGAAAATAAAAAGGTAGATATTTACAAGATCTATAGTTGTATTTGGAACTTTTTAAGGTAATGTACTATGCCTATTTCAGTATTCTCGCATAGCTTTTTTTTTTTTTTTTAAGAACTGAACATGTAATCAAAAAATACTGATAGGTAGGGGCACCAGGGTGGCACAGTCCATTAGCATCTGGCTTTTGGCTTTGGCTCAGGTCATTATCTCAGGGGTGTGGGATCAAGCCCTAGTTGGGATCTGCACTCAGTGTGGAGTCTGCTTGGGATTCTCTCTCCCTCTGCCCCTACCCTTCCCTCAAATAAATAAATAAATCTTTTAAAAATATATACTGATAGGTAAAGAAATACATTTAAAAATGAATCTATCCTGTGACACAGAATTTTCTATTTTCACTTGGGGCAGATGGAAAAAGGATGCCTGTTTACCGTGTTTACTTGATGCTTTTAATTAATAGTATTTCAATTACTCTGGCCGCCTTTATAAAGATTGCCCAATACAATTAATTCCCTAGAAGATTCTGAGTAATCAATATAAGGTATACAAATTGTCCAATCACCATTTCTTCTATCATATAACACATATTTAAAAAATAAATTTAATAAATCTTAATGTTCAATCTTGGTTTAATCAATATTAATTCCTCCATGTGGCAAATTAGTCTTAGAATAACATTTCAGCTCATTTGTTGGTATTTGACAATTTTGTTGACCAGATGTACATCATACCTTATGTAAAATAAGTATATACAGGTATAAAGATGCTAGATTCTAATTATATGTAATGCTTAGGCAAGTAGTCCATATTTGGTCATGTTTCTTCTTTACACCCTATTTGTTCCTTTGGGTTAATATTAGGAAAATAGGTAAGGCAGTCTTTCAGAGAGGCAGCCCTACATTGAAGATGAATTATCCTAACCTTTTCTGGTTAATACAATAAGCAAATGCAGAGTAAAAAAAAATGAGTATCATAATATGTTCCAAATCATTATTCTATAAAAACCACGAATCATAAATCAAAAAATTATAAGCTATGCTTTTAATAGATATAAATTGATAATGCTATGGCAAAATAAGCATAAAACTGGTAACTACAAATTAAGACGATTCTTAGACTAACTTGACAAAGTTGTAAATGGCAGAAACTCAGTCTGAATTAGTTTAAGCAAAACAGGATTTCCAGGTTCATTAACTGGATTGTTAATATCCAGTGTAATTCTCTAAGGATGCAGATTGTTCATTCTGGCCATAATTGCTGTAGTTCCAGGAGTTGTTTTGGTTATTTTTTTCAGATTACAGATGACCATATCACTTGTGAACAAAGGGAATTTTTCTTCCTAATCTATATAATTTTCTTTCTTTCTTTTTCTGTCTTATTGCACTAGCTAGGACTTGCAGTATGATGAGTATGATGTTGTTAAAGAACAGTGAGAAGGAACATCCTTATCGTGTTCTAATGGCAAAGCTTCTAGCTTCTTACAATTAAGTATAGTGCTAGATATAGGGGTTTTTAGGTATATATTCTTAATCAAACTGAGGAAATTCTCTTGTATTCTTAGTTTACTGATAATTTTCATATTGCTCATGTACTTTTTCCTTTTTAGCCTGTTAATGTGATGGATGGTACTAACTGATTTTCAAATATTCAACCAGCCTTGCATTCCTAGGATAAACCCAACTTGATTGTGATGTATAATTCTTTTTATACATGTTTTATTTGACCTGCTAATATTCTGTTGAGGATTTCACAATCTATGTTCATGATACTGATACTATGCTCTGATACTGGTGTGCAGTTTTCTATCCTTGAATATCTTTGTCTGGCTTTATTATTAGAATAATGCTAACATCATAGAATGAGTTAAGAAGTATTCCCTCTGCTTATGTCCTCTGAAAGTAATTGTAGAAATTGGTAAAATTTCTTAAATTTTATAGAACTTATCATTTGGGCCTTAAACTTTCTGTTTAGGAAGATTATTAATATTAATCAAATTTCTGTTGAATAGACCTATTCAAATTATTTATTTCTACTTGTGGGAGTTTTTGTTTTAATATTCATTCATTCATTCATTCATTCATTTAAGAAAGACACTGAGAGAGGCAGAGACATAAGTAGAGGAAAAAGCAGGTTCCCCACAGAGAGCCTGATGCAGGACTTGATCCCAGGACCTGGAATCACAGCCCTGAGCCAAAGGCAGACACTCAACCACTGAGCCATCCAGGCATCCCTCTTCTTGTGGGAGTTTTTGCAGTTTATGTCTTTCAAGGAATTGGTCCAGGAGTTGGTTACCAAGTTTATAAACATAAAGTTATCCTTTAATGTTCATGGGATCTCTAGTGATTCTCCTGTTTCATTTCTTTTGTTAGCAATATCTGTCCTTTCTCTTTTCTTAGCCTGGCTAGAGGCATATAGATTTTACTGAGATGTCTCCAAAGAACCAGCTTTTGGGTTTGGTGATTTTTCTCTATAAATTTCCTGTTTCGATTCCATTGATTTTTTTTTTTTTTTGCTCCAATTAGTAATATTTCTTTTCTTCTGCTCTCTTTGTATTTGTTCTTTTTTTTCTAGTTTCCTAAAACGAATACTTAGATTACTGATTTTGCAATATTTTTTGTCTTCATTCTCTTTACTTCTTCCCTTACTTCCTACAGCCTAATTTAAAATTATAAATGAATGGGTGGGAATTCAGAGGGTGAAGGTAAGACAAAAACTGTTCCAGTCTATGCTTTCTTTTTAAATTCAACTCAAGCTCTGCTTGACAGTAAAATACTCATAGTTGCTCTGCATATCTGTTCTCCACTAAAAACAATTTAGATGGGAGAGGAAACCAAATAATATGAATTGAACATAAACATGGCAATGGAAAGAGACCATTAGAACCAATGAGATCTCTTTAGTAATTCAGGTTCTGAATATCAGTCTGGAAGAGTGGGGACTGGGGGAAGAGGGAGAGAATTGATAGACTGTCTCCTTGGTAATATTCTAAATGCCAGGCTTTCTAATCATTAAAGGAAATACTCTGAAATCTCACCTTTTCCGGGTAGCCCAGGTGGCTTGGCAGTTTAGCACTGCCTTTGGCCCAGGGCCTGATCCTGAAGACCAGGAATCGAGTCCCACATCGAGCTCCCTGTGTAGAGCCTGCTTCTCCCTCTGCCTGTGTCTCTGCCTCTCTCTCTCTCTGTCTCTGTGTGTCTCTCATGAATAAATAATAATAATAATCATCATCATCATCATCATCATCATCTCACCTTTTCCTAAAACTGGGGACAAAACCCAAAATACTTCTTGGTGTTCATCTATAAAATTCACATGTTGCTTTTTCAGTTAGGAATTTAAACTCTAGGAGATACTACCCTCATTCCCATCCAATCTCACAAAACCTAGGACAGAATATATAATGGTTACATGAGAAGCAAATTCCCTATAAAAGCCTCTAGTCTCCACACAAACAAGTAGACAAAAAAAGTATTTGTTTTACATGCTCCTGTCTCCACCCATAGCTCCACTGATTTGTTTTAAACAAGAATGAGCTTAACTCCCTGTACTTTCTAATTCACTCTCTCACCACTCACCCACTGATGTCTTGTTGCAGGCTTCACACTCAACAGTCTAATATGTTTCCTCCATCAAAGACTATTAACGAATTGAAAAGTACTAAAGCCACAATGATTTTATGTTATCTTCCTGACTATATTATTTTGAAACATTCTTTTTATTCCTAGTTTCTTCACTTATTTTTCTGGCTCTTTATTTTCCTATTCTTACAACCTATGGGAGGGAGTTCCTGGTGTAATGCTCTGGTCTCTTTCCCCTTCTTTCTATTATCAGTGAGCATCTAATCCACTTCTATAGCTTCAATATCATTTTTATAGAAAAGATTCACAAATTCATTTGTCTAATCCTCTGCACAGTATTGCACAGACATTGATAGCATTAACTTCATTTTGACTCCCAGCTTAGCTGCAACATTGTAATAATTTTATATAACCTCCCGCCACATCTATGTTCTCATCTGGAGGAAACAGAATAAGATTGCCTATCTCACTGGATTGTCCCTACTAAACTACTTTGCTTATATTGTTATTACCTGAATGTCTGACACAAATAGACAAGCACTGAAAATTTACTAAAGACTTATTAATTCTACTTCTGCTGGTTTTTACTAAGTTGTTCCTTCCTCCTGGGAACTTTCCCCAATCTCCCTAAATAGGAAGCCCTCCTAGGGCTGACTGTATAACCATTACCATAGCACCATCAAGCTCTATGGCATTAATCCATACTATATATTATATATTGTAATATCAATAACTGTATTGCATCAACAACTTCGTTGGTCATAAATTGAGAGCAGACAAATACTAAGGCTTGATTACACTCATATTACTAGTGTTTAACATAAATTAAATAATTGGCATTAGGTCATAATAAAGGTCTGGGCTAGGATTCAACACAAACCTGACAATAGCGCACATGCTGTACTGACTCTGGTATAGTGTTTAAATTACTCTGACTTCAATGATGGCTTTATGTTTACTCCATATGCCAGATTATAAACTCCAGGGGCTGGTCAGCTAATCTGGTCTCTGATTAGGATTCATTAAGAACCTTTTTCTCTGGTGGAGTTGCTGAGTCAATAGCCAGTTATCACAAGTAATGGCCTCTGGCTGTGTGCTATATCACTGAAAGAATGTGGGCCAATTAAGAGTGTTTCATACTTGCTAAAAGTTTCATCCTGCTGAGTTCAGAGCAGAATCAACTTGGCTTCACCCAGAATATGGAACATTGCAAAATTACAAAACCTTTTAATACTTATTGAAATCAAGTAGGTTCTATAAAACCCGCAGAGATTTTCTTTTACCTCTGAAGGGTAATGATTACCTTTTCATTCACTGTCTTAAGTGATATCTAGAAGCTAAAGAAATAGCCAAAAAAGAACTGCAATTTTTAGAAACTATCACCAGAAATTGGTCGATCATATTTTTAAAACCAAAAAAGCTTACGTGTCCTCTTTTTCTTCTTTCTTTCTAAGGTCTTTCTTATTTTCAGTTGTTTTCCCTTATATAACAAGAATAGCACTGAGAATTGAGAATAGCATTTCTCCAATATAGTTTCATGGTCTAAACCATATGAGAACACAATTGCGTCTATTAATGAAAAAAATATCTTTAGAATGCAAGACCCCAAGGAATTTTACACTTTTAACTACATGAATATTAAAAAGACTTTAAAAGCTAGTTAATTACATAGAAAATAAGCATTTGGGGAAAAAATAGCTTAAATTATACTAGGGTCATGGTTAGAGCCACAAAGAAATCAGAACAGCATTCAAACTAATACTCATCCTATTCAAGAATGCCTTGTACAATATTTCTCATAAGCACCCACTCTATCACAATTTGAAGGCATTTATGGAAAGTATCAGCATATTATTTAATGATCTACTACTCTGTTTAGATTTTTTATTATATTAGGATGAAATAGGTTTCCCTATAACTTCCCTCTGAAAAGTTATATAGCTATAGCTAAAAAGAAAAAAAAATCTATACCATTTTTTCAAATCTTATTTCTTAAAATCTTTGAATATCTGTATTATTCTCCCTTTAATACATTTCTTCCACAATGAGGATCACAGCATTCTTAGTAAGCTTGGGTCCATATCCAAATAATTATACTAAAAATTTCACTCGGGAAAAAAGGCATTATATAACTATGAGTACATTTATATTTGTTTGTTTGAAAATCAATCATCTTTAAACAGTGTTTCATAAAAAGTTTCAGGTTCATGTATTTAAATGAAAAGCCTTGGTTTGCTGTTTGTTAAAAAGATGTTTGCAAGTATTTTCATAAGATAGGTTTATTTAAAGTATCAATTCTGCCATCTGGCAGCAAGATATTCAAATTACAGGAAAAGTGTCTGAGGGTCATAAAGAGTTCAACTTGACAGTTCATCCTGAGAATCTAAATTTAAAATTAAAATATACACGACACACATACTATGAAAGCAAAGGGTATAAAATGTGATAAATTTGTCAACTGATCAAATCTAGTTCATTTTTGTGGAAAAGATTAATAGAAAGGGACTGTGGAAATCAAATAACTGTCAACATAGAAGTAGGGGATATTGCCGTTTTCACTTGGGCAAACTTTTTAAACTTTTAATTTCTAAAACAAAACTAGTTTAATTTGCTCAATTACAAAGACTCCCTCAAGTTTTCAGGTAAGAGCATGGTCATTACTGTGTTTTCTTATTTGAAGAAGATATAATTTCAGAAATTCAAACTGCTACAATTTATTGTTCTTAGATTTTTAAATGTGTTCCTGGGACCAGCAACACCATCTGGCACTTGTCAAAGATGCACATTTTGGGGCCCAATGTAGATCCAATGAATCAGAAACTCAGGATGAAGCCTGGCAATTCCTGGTTTAGCAAGGCTCCAGGTGATTCTAATACATTCTGAAGTTGGTTTACCTTTTATTTTCTGAGCATGGATGCTTGTAGTAGATGATAGACAGACAAGGGCTCCAAGACACATAATCATTGTTTAAATATATCTTTTTGTTTCATTTTATCTTCTCATTTTACAAATCACATAACTCAGAAATTAAACCTTAATTTTTCTTTTTTTTTTTTGTTTTTTTTTGTGTTTTTTTTTTTCTTTTCTAAACAAGGGATAAAATTAGGACTAGCACACCAGTTCTTGACACTATTTTAGAGCTTTTCGTCCATATTTATTCTTCTTTCTCCATGTCTCTAATTATTTTCTCTTTCTCTCAAAATCTTCATGTGCTACAGTTTTCAAGACCAAACTTCCAGTTTTTCATGGCTTAACTCCATTCTAACACGATTAATTAGTATGTGTTCTCTGATTTCTAAAATCATCATGGGGCAAAAATAAATGATCTTCAAATAAGTTAACATAGATTTCCAGGAATGAATGTTTCTAATTTTATGAATAAACTCTCATTTACTCTATCATTTAGAATAAACGAACAAGAAATACAAGGTTAAGTGTTTGACAGAGGAATTCAGTTAAATGTATCTAAATGTATCTTGCTTGTACATTTACTTTTTGCAATAGAATCTTTTTTTTTTTTTTTCCTCCAGATGAGAAACCTCAGTATTAAAACCAGTTTAAAGTGAGACTGTTCTGGCCAAAGCAGAGAATCAGAAAATCTTTTCTTGTACTGCTCCTTCCATAGCTCCAGAGACCCAACTGTGAAAGCAAACTTTTTGCTTGGTCAAGTCTGAAAACTTTGATCAAAAACAATTTTTCTCTGAGTATGTTTACATGTATTACAGATAGATTTACAAGAACTGTCACAAATGGAAAGTTGTTGGTTTTTTGTTGTTTTTGGCTTGGGCAGAGTAATCAGTCAATAAATAAACTGAACAATAGAAGAAAGAAACAGACATTTCTCAGATATTGAGTAGAAAAGCATTCAGGCTGCATCTCTCCATGTAAAGACACTATTATTTCCTCAGCCTCTGACCTATGATTACTAATCCCATCCTTGTAGATTTAGCAACTTTTATTCATTCTTGAAAATTCTATGAAAGCTCTATTTGTTTTGTTCATCTATTTAAGAATTTATTTATTGAATGCCTACTATACTATATATTTCTTCATTTTTAAAATTGTGTTAAAATACACATAAAATTTACCATTTTAGCCATTTTTAAATAAACAGTTCTATAGCATTAAATGTGTTCACATTTTGTGCAACCATCACCACCATCAATCTCCAGAACTTTTTCATCATTACAATATAAAACTCTGTCCCCATTAAACAATAACTTCCATCCCCTCTTATCTCCTGAGCCCCTGGCAAACAATATTCTACTTTCTATCTCCATGAGTTTGCCTACAGTAGGGACCTGAATATAAGTGGACTCATAGAATATTTGTCCTTTTATGACTGGCTTATTTCATTTAGCATAATGTATTTAAAGTTCATTCATGTGTAGTATATGTCAGGATTTCATTCTTTTAATTGAAGTATAACTGACATAATACTATCCTATTAGTTTGAGGTGTGCAGTACATTGATATTTTTATTCATTACAAATTGATCCCCACAATAAATCTATTACCATCTGTCACTGTACAAAGTTGTTATAATATTGTTGAATATATTCCCTGTGCTGTTCATTATGTCCCCATGACTTAAGTAGAAGTAGAAGTTTGTACCTCTTGATCTTTTTTACTTATTTTGTCCACCCGACCAAAGGCTTCCCAGTCTAGTAACTGACAGTTTGTTTCCTGCATCTAAGAGTCTCTTTATATCTTGTTTTGTTTGTTCATTTATTGTGTTTATTAGGTTGTATAGGTTCTTAAAATATTTTTTGGATTGTAATCCCTGATCAGGTATATGATTTGCAAATATCTTCTCCCATTCAAAAGCTTCATTTTTTAAATAAAAAAGATCAATCTTTCTACTGTTATCTTAAACTTATCTTAAATGAATTTGTAACATTATATGATACCCAAACATTCTACTGTGATTATTTGCCTACATCCTATCTGATCCTTGAGCTGTATAATACCTTATTCTTCTTTCTACTTCCAACATAAAACATAAGTTGTCACATGACACTCAGTAAATGTATGTTTTAATCAAAACTACAAAGAAAAATTAAGACAATTATTCATGTGAAATTGTTTAAAGACTCAAAGAAAAACTAATTGATCATAATTGAGGCAAATGCTCTTTGTTTATAATAAGCCAAACTTAAATATTTGCTGTTTAATTATGAGTATATAGATGAGTTTACAAACTAATTTTGATCTTTTAAATACTTCTGAGAACATTTTCTTTTCATCAATGTTTGTTAGTGATTTATTTGATTATACTTTCAGTCTAATAAGGCTAAAGATAAGTCACATTGGGTAGTTTGCTAATCATTTGCCATTGGATATAGATATAATGAAATGTGAATTTCCAGCTATTTTAGGAAAAATTTCCCTCTCTTATGTAATCAGCTCTTAGGAAACCATTTCAATGAAAGCTCGAACTCAAAAACTCTCTGTTAATATACATAGATACCATGTTTATTTAAAGTGATGACTATAATTAGTGAAAACCTCATTTTTATCAGCAAGTAAAATAGATAGCAATCAAAGAAATAATGAGATATAAACTTACCATATGTTAGCATATAAAGGCAGTTAGTCAATATAATAAATATTTCATAATAGTGTCAATTTTTCCTAAAGAAAATATCTCAAAGTACTTTAAATTAAAAAGGGAATCAACCACTGTATCTATCAAACATCTGTACGAGTGCATAAGGACATTCAGCCCTTCAGTAAAACAACACTGTACTAAAATATATCTTAACCACTGAGCCATAAAAAGTGTGTAATTATTGCATTTTAATCTAGGGATAATTACATTTTCTACAAATTAATATTTCTTCTCATCCTTCCTACCAAAAGCAATTCAAATTAGTGACTCAATTAAAATCTTGCATAAAAAGATAATTAAGAATAATATAATACACTATCTCAAATGCTTTAAAAATAATAAGATAGAAAAGATGATGGATACTTTATAATAAAACTAATACAAGTAAAATAGTAAATAAATAAAATAATAATAAATAAAATAATATTTAACCTAATATATGTAGGCTTTGCATATCACTAGAAAGGTACAAATACATCCTTTGATCTCAGAAAACATATTACATGTTTTGATTTCCATCCAGTGCTCCTTGAAGTCCTGCAATTTCATAAAGGCCCCCAGAGGCTCACCAGAACAAATTTTATGATAAAAATGTGGAAAACCAATGCTTTAAGGAGTTCCTAGAAATTTCTAATTATTGCCACTGACTTTGATTTACTGTGAAGGCTAAGAAAAAGTAAACTCAATGATCAACTCCAACTAAGTGATATTCCTGAGATTACATAATTTTTTTTTAAGATTTATTTATTCATGAGAGACAGAGAGAGAGAGAGAGAAAGGCACAGACACAGGGAGAAGCAGGCTCCATTTCATGCAGGGAGCCTGACGCGGGACTTGATCCTGGGTCTCCAGGACCACACCCTGGGCTGAAGGCAGTGCTAACCGCTGAGCAACCCAGGCTGCTCGAGATTACATAATTTTTCCAAATTTACACACAAGATGGAGTTGGAGCTGAGATGAAGTACTTTTGATTTCTAAATTGTTTTCATTTGGGAATCTTAAAAGTTAATCCAAAATCTAGAATAATCACTATTATTTTTTCAATTTGAACATCTATTGAATATCAACTTCTGTTTTCATAAATATTAAAGTTACTTTTATTAGCTATTATAGAGAATTTTACTATTATGTTAACTTCAAAACAAAGAAACAACAAGCATATAGCTCACAAAACATGTAGAAGTTCATTAGTTCTTGTTATTAATTAATAATTACAATTTCTTTCTAGGGAAAAGACTGTTTCAGTAGTGTACTTCATTGAAGTTTTAGTGACTTATTCATCCTAATTCCCTTTAAATTATGAAAAATATTTAGGTGATTTGAAGAATTTTGAAATCAGTCAAGACAAAAAATGGCATTTAGAATTTAAAAAGTAAAAAATTTCATAAATTTATTAAAATTAAATGGTACCTGGTTAGCAGTGCTTTTCATATGACTCTCAAAACTCTACCAAATTATAAATGGAAACAAAATAGGTGGATTTAGTATGCATCAGTATACTGAAAAGTAGAACAGTCTCCAGGAAACTTGGAAGAATTTCTATCACCTATAATGCTTCTGGTATTAGATTAAAACCCACAATATTTGAATCACCAGCCTGTTGCCCAAAAATTGGCTAAAATAGAAACAACACAAAAAATCAAGAAGAATCTATAATCTGTCACCACTCTTTGTCCCTGGGATCTAAAACTCAAGTGGTGGGATGCCTGGGTGACTAGGTGAGTTAAGTGTCTGACTCTTCATTTTGGGTCATATAATGATCTCAGGAATGTGAGACTGAGCCTTTCATCAGGTTCTGTGCTGGATGCCTGAAGCCTGCTTAGGATTCGGTTTCCTTCTCCCTCTGCCCCTCCCCCACTCAAAAATTTAAAAAAAAATAAATAAATAAAATAAAATAAAATAAAATAAAAAAGTAAAATAAAATATAATTCAAGTGATGTATCAACCAGGTAATTAAGCTAGCCATGTCCGGCTGCATAGGTGTTACGTCAAGTTTCCCACATGTGTGCTTTACCTTCCAACTCCTCCCTACAGTATCACTCTTATAATACCAATTAAAACTATCAACTTCCAGAAAATACCTTGGTATATATAGGGTAGTTTAGAGAAGATAGTGATGGAGACCCTACACATAAAGAATGTAGGCTTGAATTTAAGCAAGAAGAACCTTCCTAAAAGGGAATTCTTGGGAATATAAGTGTTTGCTTTCTATCAATGCTCTTTAGAGTCAAGGAGGCAAGAAATGAAGAAATGAGTAAAAAATGCAAAATCAATTCCCATGAGACTTCACTAGCTAGCATCTGCTTAGATGCTGAGAAGTGACTCAGGAACTAGGCAGCTCTACCCATCCTTTATCTGTGGATCTTAGAAAATTAATGAAACCAAGGGGAATAAACACTGAGTCTAGGTAGACAGTCCTACCTCCAAAGATAAGCAGGAAAAAATGTTTATAAATGAAAACTACAAAATATCATCTTGATGAATCAGAGGGAAAGGCAGTGACTGGTACTGACTTTGACTTAGTTGTAGAAGACCAGATTTTTTTTTTTTTTTTTTGCCAAGAAAGAAAGTTTAAAAATCTGCTTAGTAACTAAAAGGGATATATGACAATGTGCTTTGTATATAATCATAGCATAAAACTGTAAGGAATAAAATGGAGATTAAAAAAACTTAAAATGATATAAAGAAGGAAGAATATATTTATGATCTTAATGGAACCAAAATTTTATTAGCAGCATTGGAAGTACTGAATAGGATTAATGCATTAAAAAAAAAGAAAAGAAAATGAAAAGGAAACATGTAAAAGGTAAACTTGGGAAACTCTCAGAATAAGGAGGTTAGTCAAAAGACAAAAGTAATAAGGGACAAAGTAACTGATAAAAAAGCAAAGTAGTAGAGAGTCATCTTAAGCATCATAGGTCTCTTTGGGGGAAGAAACCAGATAATTATTTTATCAAAGTGTGACTTCTCAGCAAAATCCCAGGCACTGACTACCAGTCACTCTTTATGTCCTCTTCCTTTAAAACTGATCTTTTAGAATGCATGAAATCAATAAATCAATAATCAGAAACTTTCATTATAGGAGGTCAGAAAACCTAGCAATATATTAATACTGATTAATAACAAAATTAAGAATCACTGGTCGATTTTAAATATAGCTTTCTCTGTGCCTTGTGACCTTGAGAAAAACCAGAGTCATCCTAGGATTTACTTCCTCTAACCCTAAAACAAGGCTTGGGGTGATGACCATGGATGGTGGCAATTAATGGATATGGCTTCGGTATATATATATTAAGTCAGTAAAGTGTCCTGACTCGATCTCAGCTCAGGTTTTAATCTCAGAGTCATGAGTTCAAGTTCTACATTGGGCTTTGTGCTGGGTTTGGAGCCTACTTAACTCTTCCAGTTTTGGCATTCTAGGATTAGAATTGTATAGAGAAGGTAGAAAAATCAAGAAGAAGAAAAATAACTCAATATATAAAAACCCAGTCTTAAAAAAGAAGATAAAAAAGCAACTTCTGAACCTGAAAATCCCATAGGTGTTACTGAAGATACAGTGTGTTTTGAGTAATTCATCAATTTCCTGCCTGATTACTTGGATCATCCCTAGCTGACTGACATCTACAGGTTCTTCTAGTAGTTGGTATCCAGATGACCCTAAGGAACCATCTAGCCCCTAAGTCATACTTCTCTTAAGGGCCCAAATTATTTCTATTTTAAAAGTCTACATATTTGCATTTTTAAAATTTTTATTTTACATCCCATCTGGAGTTAGATAATTCTAGGCTTCAGCAAAATCCACTGTCCCTTTAGCATGCAGGATACCTCCAACAGACTACTGGATTCTAGCATGGTGTGTTTAGTTTGGGAGATTTGGTATGCTCAAGAAGAGTTCCATGATACAAGTGAGTATTTCAAGTATCCAAAAGAAACAAATACTTCTATATCATAGAATTTGTCTCAGCAATCGTGGACAACAATGTTGTTCTTCCTATATATTCCCATCAGTAATCACACCACCCTGTACACACTATTGGTCACAGTGATTTTGTTCTTTTCTGCTTAAAGCTAACTGATGGAGTTCCTTGTTTTAAACTGTTAAAAGAAAAAATAATGTTCTCCAGTATTTATATTTTCTCTAAAACTATAAGGAAACATAAAACATTAAAAGTTTACCCTCACAATTATGTCTGTTTTCAAATTAAAATGTGAGGAACACCTGGGTGGCTCAGCGGTTAAGTGCCTTCAGCCCAGGGCATGACCCTGGAGCCGGGGATTGAATCCCACATCAGGCTCCCTGCAGGGAGCCTGCTTCTCCCTCTGCCTATGTCTCTATGTCTCTCATGAATAAATAAATAAAATCTTTTTAAAAAATTAAAATGTGGGCCTGTGGTGTCAAAGTATACATTCATTTGCCAAGGTAGCTATCTACTAATCAATGTTTTTGATGGTAGAAGCAGACAAAATGTAATATCCCTGTTCTGAGGAAAGTGATTTTTAGGAGCTTGGATCTCAAACAGGGCAAAGCATAAAAATAGTCCAGGGAGATTTTTTTTTTTTTTTAATAAAAATGCCTGGGAAAGTCATAGCTGAAGTTAGAGTAGAACTGATGTTTTATAAGTAAAAGTAGGAATATGCTTTCTGTATGGAAAGGACATGCTTCAAGGTATCTTCTTTCAAGGGGTTGAGCCCTCCCTGTTCCTTGGTATGGCAAGGCTCAGGGAGCAGAGAGTAACATGATACTGAGATAATATATTGGCATTAACAGGAAAATACCAGGTCTGTATAACTAAGGCTTTTAAGCTCATTCAGTGAGTTACATGATCTTTAAATAGGAACTTTAACATAGCAAGAAAGTCAGAGGTAGCCCTCCAAAGTGACAGCAGCAGTTGAATTTCAAAACAAATTAGGAGAGCATATATAGGCTACTGGGCAAAAAGAAAATAAAAAAGTCAAGTAGTAAATATTTCATTCTCTACCTTTTACTTTCTTCCAACTCATGCACTCTCTAGGCAAGGTTTCTTTGGACTAATTTTTAAATATTTTAATATATATTTTTTTTATTTTTCTCCCACAGAGTTACCTTCCTTTTCTCCTTTCTCTTCTTTTTTCTCTTTTTTCTCTTCTCTCTCTTTCTCTCTCTCTCTCTTTCTTTCTTTTTTTTTTTTCTTTTCTTTCTTTGGTGAAGACACTAAAGGTCTATCCTCTTAGCAAATTTCAAGTATAACAAGATGGTATTGTTAACTATTGTCACACTGCTGTATATCAGATCCCCAGAATTTATTTGTCTTGCATCACTGAACCTTTGTACTTTTAATCCTTCCTTATGTAATGATCTAGAGCATCTTCTTCCAGTTAGGCTGTGTGGGCCTGGGAATCTGAGTTCTGTTTTCTCAGCTATAAACTAGAGATAATACAAAAAAAAATCATATGGTTGTAAAGAATAAATAATATTGTATCATTAAAAGCAGTTACACAATGTCTGGCACATACTCAACACCCAATAAATAACTAGTTGGTATTGCTATTGTGCTTTGACAAAAGTAATGCCCAGAAATATTGACTGACCTGCCCAAGGTCATACAGTCTAGTGAAGTGAAAATCAATTTTCATTCAATAAAAAAGAGAAAAAAAGGTAGATAGTTTAAATTTTTTTGGAGAACATATATTGCTTACGATGTTCACAATGGTTTTAGAAATAAGGCATGAGAGGAATTATGTTCTCACTTGTATGGGTGAAAACATGGCAACTTCAAAAAGTCAAATGACTTGCTTACCATGCTGACCAGAGAAAGAAGTAAAGCCCTGACTTCTGGAGATCAACCCCTGGTTTGTCAGACATCTGTTTGACATACAGACAGTCCGCTTCTCCACCTTGATGGCTGATAAGGCCCTTAGAGAATGATACATCTGGATGGCTCAAACACCAAAGTCATTTAATCATGAGCCTGGGAAGATTATGGAGTCCTTATGCTCCAGGAAGTCATACTTACTTTTCTGAAAAATATATATCTTTTTTTTAATGTTTAGAGTATGATAGAATCTTGGTAGAAATAAAATCTAAGGTGTTCAATATTTAAAATAAATATATTTTATCATATGTGTGAGCCACAGGGAAAAAAATTAAAACAATTAGCAGAACAGGTAATGGCAAAAAACCAAGTTAACATTCACACTCTTGAGAAAGAGGGAAATGTACACACATATAACTAATTAATATCTGCTTTCTTTTTTCACTTACAAATTGAGTATCATCTGAGACCAGGTAGTTGCGAGCTACCTGCTTTCAGATGCTATCTACAAGCACGTGGTAGTGACAAGTTAATGGCTTGGGTACACAGCCCCAGCAATCAATGCTCAACCTCATTAAAACCAGCATGAGTATTGACAGTATGAAGGAGTATACTGAGGTGTTATCAACTGAAAGTGCAAAATGAGATCAGTTTTTAAATTATTTTTCAGCTACTCCATATGGCCAGTCAAACCAAAGAGGAAAGACTTCCATGTCATATACTGAAGGTTTCCTGTATGGAAATGAGAAGCAGAGAAATTTCTGTGAAAGCTGACACCATTCCCCGGGAACTATTTAGACCAAAGAATCAACTGTTTTCTAAACCAAAGACTTAAAAGAGTGGTTTAAACCATTTATGTTGATTTGGAGATAAAATGGCAAAACCTTAGAATGAAAGTTGGTTTTAGAAGTCATCTTTATCACCTCATATCAATTATATGAATCCTGGTAAGCTATTCTTATCACAGGATTACCCAAATTTTAGTATTATTATTATTTTCTAGCTCACTCCAACCAAAAGTTGGAAAACTGCACTTGCCAGATTAAATTTACCACAGTGGAGTAGACACTTGTCCCTGCTAACTTTCATTTAGTTAACTCAAGTCCATAGAATAAATCTGATTTCTTACTCACAGGACGACCTTTCATATCCAGTGATGCTTATGGTAACATTTTTAATTCCTTGCTTCTCTAGGTCTGAATTTCTACAACCATATTTCAGGAATTCTAGCTCATAATTCTGATTTGCTTTTTTGCAAACACGGTTAACAATAAACTCTGTTACTCAGAATTAGTACAATTCCAGCAACCAGTTAGGATCAGCATAGATTCCTCCTTGACCACATCTCCAGAAGTCTATGCTTTTTTCTACTTCAATTAGATTTATTCCTTTAATTTTTCTAATTCATATATAACATGTTAGATACATAATTTTTCTAACTTCAATACTTCAGTTATTCACACTCATATCTCTATCCTGAGATGAAACAATTCATAAGATCATGGCAACCATTCACAAGTTGGTGATAATTACTTGGAGGTTCATTGTACTACTCTTTCCACTTTTATGTATAATAAGAAAGTTGCACTATAAAAGTTGTATGAAAGATGACATAATCAGAATATCTCATTCTCAGACTATCTGCACTGCCCCAAACTCTCACTTCTCATTTACAACAAAGTAAAACTCATATTTTGATTCACAAGATGTATAGTGCATTAAGGGCATTAATTCATTAGTGATGTTAAAAAAAAAACATTGGCATCTTACATAAGAGAGCATACATTTGATTATCAGCTTAATTCATGCCATTTAGCAAGTCCATTAGTAGTTAAGAAAGAGTAAAATCAAGTTTTGAAAATGATAGTAGAAAACTATAAAATACTCACTAGTAGTGTTAAATAATAAGACTTCCACCCAAGCCAGGGGATATGCAGTTTAGTAATATGCACTAGCCATACTATCTTTTGCTTTAGGGTCTACTGCACTATAAACTAGAACACCCATATTTGGATAATTCCAAAATGAGCAAAGTGAAGAGATCCCATGTGTCATTCAAACCCTCTTCTCATGCAGATGAAGAATCTGAGGTCCAGCAAGATGATAAAGTTTGCCCAAGATGAATATTCAACCATTGAGCCAGGATTCCTGAAACCCAGTGTAATACTCTATTTTCCACATACGTTGTTTTAAATTTCAGTTGTGTGTACATATTATTTCAAAGTTTTTACTTACACTTATCAGAGAAATTTCACTTTTTTCTGTGTTGCATATGCTTAGTCTCATGTTTAAAATTATTTTCTTGTTTTCTCTTAATATTCTATTTCTTAAAGTTACATGTGTTAATAGTTACTATGCTCTTTCTTAAACTTATATTTGTTAACAGTTACTATGCTCATCATTAGTTTAACAGTGGAATATGAGAACTTAAATTCTGATTCTTCAACCTTTTATTTTTTTTTTGTTTCTTAGATATACAATATACTGATTTAACATTTCTACATATTGCTTATTATTCATCATAATTGTACTCAGTCTCCTTTATCTATTGCATCCAAACACCCATCTTCCTCCCCTCTGGCAATCGCCAGTTTGTTCTCTGTATTTAAGATGCTATTTTTCATCTCTTTTTTTCTTTGTTAGTTTTGTTTCTCAAATTCTACACGAGTGAAATCAAATGGTATTTGTCTTTTTCTGATATATTTCATTTAGCATCATATCCTCTAGATCCATCCATGTTGTCACAAATGATAAGATCTCATTCTTTTCTATGGTTCAGTAATATTCCATTTTATGTATATACCTCTTCTTCTCTATCCATTAATTTATGAATGAATACTTAGGCTGTTTCTATATCTTGACATTATAAATAATGCTGCAATGAACACAGGGGTACATCTCTCTCTTTGTTCAGTTGTGTTTCAATTTTCTTTGGATTAATACTCAATAATGGAATTACTAGACACGAGGTAATTCTATTTTTATTTTTTCGAGGAACTTTCATACTGTTCTCTACAGTGGCTGCATCAATTTGCATTCCCATTATAAGTGTGTGAGGGTTCCATTGACTCCATATCCTCAACAATCCTTGTTATTTCTTGTCTTTTTAGTTTTAGCCATTCTGATCTTTGTGAAGTGGTATTTCATTGTGATTTTCATTTCCCTGATGATTAGGATATTGAGCATCTTTTCATGTCTCTGTTGGCCATTTGTATGTTTCCTTTGGAAAAATGTCTATTCAGGTCCTCTGCCCATTTTAATTGAATTATTATTTGATTAAGTTATTTGATTATTTAATCAGATATTCTTTTTCGGTATTGAGTTGTACAAATTCTTTCTGTATTTTCGATATTAACTCTACATTTGGGATATATCATTTGTAAGTATCTTCCCCATTCAGTAGGTTGCCTTGTTGTTTCATTGAGGTCCTTTGCTATGCAAACGACCTTCTTTTTCAGTGTGGTTTCAGTAGTTTATTTTTGCTTTTGTTCTTTTGCCTGATGAGACATATCTAGAAAAAGATTTCTATTGCTGATGTCAAAGAAATTACTGCTTATGTCTTCTTCTAGGAGTTTTATGGTTTCAGGTCTCACATTTAAGTCTTTACTTTAAGCTTCTTTTTGTTTTTTGTTTTTTTTTTTTTTGAATCTTTTTTTTTTTATTTTTTTATTTTTTTATTTATTTTTTTTTATTGGAAAGCTTCTTTTTGTGTATGTTGTAAGAGAATGATCCAGTTTCATTCTTTTGCATGTACCTGTCCAGTGTTCCCAACATCATTTGTTGGAGAGACTATCTTTTTCTAATGTGTATTTTTGTCTCCTTTATTGTAGATAAATCAACTTCATAAGTGTGGATTTATCTGAGCTCTCTAATCAATGTATTTATTTTTGTGCCAGCGCTGTACTGTTTTAATTATGAAAGCTTTGTAATATATCTCAAAATCTGGGATTGTGATATCTCCAGCTTCTTATTTCTCAAGATTACTTTGGCTATTCAGTATATTTTGTGGTTCCATACAAATTTTAGTATTATTTATTCTAGTTCTATGAAAAATGCTGTTGGTATTTTGATAGGCAGTACATTTTTAAAAATATTTTATTTATTTATTCATGAAAGACACAGAGAGAGGCAGAGACATAGGTAGAGGGAGACGCAGGCTCCCTGCAGGGAGTCCAATACAGGACTCCATCCCAGGACCCTGGGATCACGCCCTGAGCCAAAGGCAAAGGCAGACCCTCAACCACTGAGCCACCCAGGTGCCCCAATAAGGAGTACATTTAATCTGTAGATTGCTTTGGGCAGTATGGACATATTAAAAAAAAATTTGTTGCTTCAGTCCATGAGCATGGAATTTTGATTTGTTTTTGTCATCTACAATTTATTTCATCAGTACTTTATAGTTTTTGTAGTAAAGGTCTATCACCTCCTGGGTTAAGTTTATTCCTAGGCAATTCAATCTCTTTGGTACAATTGTAATTTTTTTTTGTTTTACATTTGTCTTTCTACTACTCCATTATTATTGTATAGAAATGCAACAGATTTTTGTATACTAATTTTGTATTGTATAACTTTATTGAATTTATCACTTCTAGTAAGTGTTTTTGGTGGAGTCTTCAGGGTTTTCTATGTATAGTAACACATGTCATCTCCAAATAGTGAAAACTTTTCTTCTTCCTTACCAGTTTGAATTTTTTTTTTTTTTTTGTCTGATTGCTGTAGCTAGGACTTGCAGATCTATGTTGAAAAGCTGTGTGAACTTGAAGATATCAATCACCTATTTGCTTTAAACTTCTGTTTGTTTATAAAATGAAAATATTTCTATTTAGGAAAATATAAAATTACATATAATAAGTAAAAAATGCAAATCATGACTCCTGACTACTATTAGAAGCCCTCACCAAGCATGACTTTTATTATTATCATTAACAACAAATTGATGAAGGCAGATATTACAAGTTTACTTTTTGCATCCCTAAAGTAATTATAATAAAACATATCATGTATTTTTCATCAAAAACAAAATGACAGGCAAATATGGAAAAGAAATAGAATTAGATCTAGTAAATCTACTCTTATGTGTGAACACAACACATGAACATGCTTGAAACCAAACCACTGTTTGGAAGAAATATTTCAGTTGACTCAATGCTTGTGCTTGAAATGACTTACCATAGAGAATAATGATAAACAATATTATCTCTAGCAAGTCTTCTCACTAAAGACTTTCTGAAATGTGCCTACATGTTAACACTTGTTTATTCAATACAAAATTATGGAATAGTTTATTGTGTGCTCTGTAAATATCTCAATGGCCCATCCAAACTGACTACATGATCAAGCCCATTAAGTAAAATTAGCCTTAGAAAGAAATGCACCTCTGCACCCACACACATACACACAACAGCAGAAAATATGTCTCAAGGAAAGCAAGATGAATTAAAAGCTTAATATGCAAATGTAAGTTGTTATTATGGTTTGCTGCAAGGCTTTTTCTTTTCAGTTACAATCAATGATACAAAATGATTACATTTTCTGAAAATCACCTAAGAATTCTAATCAAATTCAGTCAGATATTATTCAAAGGAAATCTTCACTTAGTATTGGGTCTTTCCTTTAATACACTTTTCATTAAACTGTCAATGTGGTGTTGTTTTTTTTTTTTTTAATTTGTAAGCATTACTAAATGTTAATTTAATGACAACACAAAAAATTCATGAGACTCTTTTTTCTATTGAACATTGCACATGAAGGCTGGATTCCAGCCAGAGCTCATTACTGATTTTGAATTGCAAAGAAGTGAAGAAAACCTCTTTGTGTCTCAATTTACTCATCTATAACACAAAATTAATGACACTCTGACTTCCAAAGTAAGTTTTTCAAAGAAAAACTTGCAAATAAACGAAATGTGGAAATATCCTGGAAAAGTGGGAAAGTATATGTAAATTTGAGTACACTATAAACTTTAAGGTGAACTTCCTTTTAATTCTAAAAAAATAAAATAGCTAAAAATCATCAGAGCAACTTCAAATTCCTCTGTTTCAAATGATTTAATAAAAATATTAAATCTAATAGTATTTAAAGTATAACAAGTGGAGTAAAATGATAATATTAATATTTTAATTATATGCCAATACTGAATTGATCAACTTCTTCACCATTAATTTTAAATACTACACACACACACACACACACAGCATTACTCTTCATTAATCCTATATATTATGCTAATCTCTATGAAACTGTCATGACACAGCCTTATTCTCCCAGTGATGTCCTCTCTTTTCTCCTATGCTTATCTGCCCTCTACATGGACACTGGACTTCATCTCCTCTGTAAACACTATTCCAGTTAATCTTAAATCAAACTAATCTCTTAGTTCCAACTGTTTTGTGTGTTTATATAAGTAGTAATCCAGAAACTTATCATAGAATTTTCATATAGTTTCTAAATCTTCTAGGTACCTTAATTATATTTTATTTCTTGTAACCTTGTCAGTGATACATGTATATATTAGTATGACTATTAACACATGTAAGTGAAGACTATATCAAATAAAGTGAGGCAAAAAGAACAAAAAATTGTTCAAAAACCAAAATGTGCTAGTGTGTATCCTCCATCATATCTGAGAGAGAGGTGTGGGATGTGCAGATTTATTTTAGATTATGGAGAAAAAAGGTGAATCAAACTTCATCATAGTTTGTAGTGAGTATTTCTCATAAATCTCATTATACCTACATTCAGCCCAATAGCAGCATTGGATGACTAATTTCACTTCTTTAAACCCTAGTTATCAGAAAATATACTGTACACAATGGGGAAAGAACCTTAATATTCATAATTTCCTAGGGCAAAAAGGACTTACTCATCTTTATGCCCTTGTATCTACAAGAATTGTTGGCTATGCTCCATGAATATGTCTTAAACGTGTGAAAGGATAGATGGACAAATTAGTGGAAAGATAGATGTCAATGTCAAAATGTCTATTAGCCTACGTTTGTGTTGACAAACTCAGTCTTTGGGCCTACAAAGCCAAGACTAACCACAATTGTGTGAAATGCACTTTGACTACTATGACTATTTATTTTATCACAAACCTTTCAAATGTCCACAGATCCCACTTGAAATATACAAAAACCTATGCAGGGCAAATAGTTGAAACTCAGTAATGCTTGTTGACGAACTTAAAACATAACTGTTTCATCCTACTTAGACTTTTTCCCTCCTTCTTTTATGAATTGAAATGCAGTTCTCTTAAAGTCTGGTTTCTATTTCCAACCCCATTTAAATTCTCTAAAGTAATTTGTATTTCTAAAACATAGAAATATTGTCTTCCTGAATTTCTTCCCCCTGAAATGTTAACACCGGATTTTATGGGTAAACTCTTACCTCTATTCTCTCTTAGTGTTTAGTATAAATTACGTCATTTTAAGGCAAGCTGGAATCTTAAAAATATTTCCTTAAAAAAGCTATTTATATTTAAATTTCAAATAAAAATTTGAATACTTGTAGTTAGTATATAAGTTCACCATTGTATGATTTTTTATAGCAAATATTTTATTTTTTACTTCAAGTGCCCTAATGTAGATTAATTTAAAATTTATGACATATAAATCATATAGTGATAAGGAAAATATTTTTGGTGATTTAGAGATTAGAAAGTATCTTAATGGCATACTTTTCTAAGTACTTATTTAATTTTGGAAGGAAATGGTCTACTCTTGATAATAAGTTGTTTTGACATGTTACTGTTAAAATTAAAAAAATTAAAAAACATTGGCCAGGAAACAATTAATTATATTTTAACCTAATTTTTCAGTTATCTGAGCTATGAATCAGGAACTAGGGATGTCATAATTTTAATCATCCTTTATATGTTTTTATCACTGAGAGAAGAAAAGAACATTAGTAAAATACAGGGACTAGTCTGTCCCAATCTCTTGGGAAATACGGAGTAAAACTGCTATTTTAAGAATCCTCACCTGGGGCACCTGGATGGCTCAGTGGTTGAGTGTTTGCCTTTGGCTCAGGTCGTGATCCTGGCATCCTGGGATCAAGTCCTGCATCCTGCTTCTCCCTCTGCCTATGTCTCTGCCTCTCTCTGTGTGTCTCTCATGAATAAATAAATAAAATCTTAAAAAAATACTTCACCCCTGAAGTTAGTCCAGATCGGATCCTGCTGGACTGAAATCATAGGTAGAATCTAACAAAACCAAAACAAATAAATAAGCAAATGAACCCAAAGCAGAATCAGACCCATAAATACAGAGAACTGCTGGTTGCCAGAAGGCAGAGGGTGTGGAGGGAAAATGGGTGAAGAGGAGTGGGGGATGCAAGTTTTTTCCAGTTACAGAATGAGTAAGTCACAGGAAGAAGAGGCACAGCATTAGGGATATGTCATTGATACTGCAATAGCATTGCATGGTGACAGATGGCAGGTGCACTTGCATGAGTGCAGCATAACCTATAGAAATGTCAAATCAGAATGCTGTACACTTGAAACTAATGTAACATCGTGTATCAACTATAATCAAATATTTTTTTAAAGGCTGTCCAGCACAGCACTAAGAACATTCCCCTTCTCCCAGGCTTTGTAACAACCCTATGTTCTATCTGTACCTCTCTCTCTCTCATGTTGGTCTTTGTGCAAAAGGAACATAGTCTGTCTTTCATCCTAGGGTTGCAGGGGTGGGGAGCTCTTTTTAGGTCTCCCTAGATGATACTGTATTTCTAGTGTCCTCCCTCACATCTTTAAGGGCTCCACACTCCCCAGCCCCTGTCAGATATCCCTGGCACTCATTTTAGATCATGTCTCTAACTTGTTTTCTTAATTTTTTAAAAAAAGATTTTATTTATTTATTTGAGAGAGGGGGAGAGAACAAGCAAAGGGGAGAGGGAGAGAGAATCTGAAGCAGACTCTGCACTGAGCACAGATCCTGATATGGGACTCAATATCAAGATCCGAGCTGAAACCAAGAGTCAGATGTTTAACTGAGTCCTCCAGGCACCATCTAATTTGTTTTTAAATAATAAATAAGTGCCCTAAACAGTGACAAAATAAATATTTAGTGAGCTGAGAGTATTTACATTTTAGTAAGAATTTTAGTAATTTTTTTATATCTTAAAGAAGTAACAACACATTTGTTGCATATTTGCAAAATACAGACAAAAAAGGAGAAAAATTAAAACAGTAACTCATAATCACTCCTTCAGAAAGTTACTTAACAAAAAAAAAAAAAGAAAGTTACCTAAGATGTTATCATATATTTTTTTAAGATTTATTTTTTTTTTTTTCATGTGAGAGACACAGACTGAGAGGGAGAAACAGAGACATAGGCAGAGGGATAAGCAGGCTCCTCACAGGAAGCCCGATGCGGGACTTGATCCTAGACCCTGGGATCACGACCTGAGCTGAAGGCAGGTGCCCAAACACTGAGCTATCCAGGCATCCCGATATATTATCATATTTAATCCTGATACCATGTTCTTTGCATCTATATTGTGTACATGCACGTAACATAACTATGAATGTACTGTGCACATAATTCTATATGACTGCAATTCTATATTCAACTGTTTTTGCTTCACATTTTATTCTGATCTGTTCTAGTTTGTTTCTTTCACAAAATCACTTTATAGCTTTAAAATATTCCATTAAATAGATGGAAAACTAGATGAAGATAAATCATCTAACTATATATCTACTTTTGCACATATACTAACAACATTTTGTCCTTATATATTATATTGTAATAAAAATATAAATTATCCCCTGAAATCTCATAGTCCTGAGTTCAATTCTATCGTTTTGATTGATGGTTATAAATTTTTTTCTGGAAGATAAAAAGTAAGACAAAAGAGTTAAAATTATGACTGGGAGGGCTGGGAGTGAGAATGTTGTCAGAATTGTAACTAGCTCTCTATCTACAAAAATATCCAAAGCTTCTGCAACACAGTGAATGGATAGACAAAAATTCTAGTATGATAAAAGTGCCAAAAAATAACAAACAAGCTTCATGTTTGATTCACCCAATCATTAGTTCTCTTATTATTGATATTATTTCCATCATTTGCTTTATTTTTTTTCATGAAGAATACAACAATGGGTTTTCATTTTCTATTCAATATCTCATATACTGTTCATCAGGATGAAAGGGGGATTTACAAAGAAATATCCGGTATCTACAGAATCTCTCTCTCTCTCTTTTTTATTGGAGTTCAATTTGCCAACATATAGCATAATACCAAGTGATGACCCGCCAGGTGCCCCCCTCAGTCTACATAATCTCTAAAAGTGGCTATCAAGATCCTAACCATTTGAAGATGTACAAGGCTTCAGATCTTCATTTTTTACTTACATATTTTCTTACCTTTTTCTTTTTGCCTTTACCTTTGTTATATTTGCTTTTTAAATATTATGTTATTTAACTTTCACTATGCTTCTACATATGGGAACTATCATCCTCAGTTTAAATGAAAACAAAATAAAACAAAACACTAACATTAGTAGGTTTTAAAAAATTGCTGAGAGGCCCTGGTTTGTCTCATTTTAGTGACTTTCCTATATCGATATGTCATAGTATCACACATAATTTTAAAAAACCTCGATTTACATATCTATTTTGGATATCATCTTGGGAAATGAGTTGAACTTGTCACAACTGGCAAAGGGGTTCTTCTGATGTTTTTTGAGAAGTACATAAATCCTTTCAGCTGGACCTTATAAAGTTGTATTTGACAAGAACTGATAGAGGGATTGGTTGGAGACCTATATGACTAAAAAAGGGGGAGTGCATTTTTTTTCATAATTAGTTATAGAAGTCACATAAATATATTCTTTGGTAAAGAAAATTTAGAAAAAATATATAGGCAAAATGAAAAAAAAGTCCAAATCCAGCCCTCTGGACACATTCACTGGTACACAATATAGATAGTGTGATATCACACGCCATCAACACTGTTTGGAAGACCTCTTTGTTCACTTTTTATTTCATAAGCCTATCAATAAAAATGCTTATGTATCTTTTTTTTTTTTTTTTAGTGACCACATAAGGTAAAACATTATATGGATATACCTAGGGAAAGGACATCACTGTAATATTAAATAATTAAAGCAATGAAATCTATAGCAAGGAGATTATTAAAGTAGCTGGCACATGTTAGAGATTGAGAATGGTATCTCAGAGCCGAACAATGAAAAACAGTAACTTTTACATTTACATAATGAGTAAACCAGAGTCCATCTCTTATCAGCAGTGTTTTCGGATACACTTTTTTGCTGAAGTCTCAGTTTCCTGGGGTTAATAATTTTAACTTTAAATGCTATTCATGAAAAATGTATAGAAAGCATCCAGCACAAAACTTAACACAGAAGGCTGTCAATTAATGTTAGGTCTTTCTTTGATGATTGATTGATCATCAAATGTATGTGAGGAAATGAGTAATGTTACCGAAGACAGATTTCCAGGTTTCAAGGTGACATAACTAGGAAGAAGATGCTATAAAAATGGAGATTTCAAGGATATGAGCAGATTTGGGGGAAGGCAGTTGTTAAGCTAGCCATGAACATGAGCACCCATCCAAGGCTGCGATGACATTCACAGATATATTAGTTGAGAAACCGCATAATGAACGACATGGCTGTGCTACATCTTAGACATGCCAGGGCCATCTCAACTCCCTCCTTCTCCTTGATCAGTAATGCATTAAGTGTTCCTAGGTGACCTCCAAGAATTAAATGAAGCCTTCAAATGAGCTCAGCTTTGACTCCTTCAAGCCACTTATATAGTAAGATGACCTATGAGACATCTCATAAAGAAAAAGATCACATTTCACCCTTAGATATAATCTGTGATAATGAGGCCAAGGTTACACATTTTATCCATATAGTTCCCACTGTATTTTCTGGCCATGTGAAGAATATGTAAATAGGCCAAGTATCTAGTGATTGCCAGAAAGGAGATCTGAGTTGGATAAGAGAAATGAATGAGCACAAATCTATTCCTCTACTTCAAAAGCATGAAAAGCAACCTGGTGCACACAATCTACTGACAGTGAGTCAATTTTTTCAGTGGTATTTTTAAAGACTGCATGCACCTGAAAGCTTAAATTTTGTTTAACCTTGTTCAAAAAATTGTTTTTATGTCAAATTATTTTATAAATGTTTAGGCCTTAGGTTTTACTTAGAGTATTATAATACGGCTGCAGCTTTGTCCTGGGGTATTCTCTCAAGATCACTTACCAATGATTGGTAAAGAAATTATGAAAACAATGATGAAAATGATTAACTGCAATTATATTATTTCGGTATCTTTTAAAGTGTTAAAGTAGAATGTGTGTCCTAGATATTGAAATGTGGCTTAATTTAGTATGCAGTTCACTGCTTAAGTATCTGTCCAGGCATTTGGCACTTCAATATCAAAGAGTCAGTTATACACAGGAGTAAATGCCTCTTTAAATAGTCCAAGCTCACCTGAGAAGGGAGATGAAGCCCATGTTTTTTTGTTGCTTTCCAAAGTCAAAGACTACATTAGTTTCTGCTGTTTGGCCAAAATCATGCTAAATAAAACAGAATGTTCCTGAGCAGTTCAAATCTAATGACCCTGAGTTTCTTCCACAATTTTTATGTCACCTTTGATACAAAATAGAAATACTAGGACGTACAAAAATGATTTTAAAATTAAAAGCAGGAGAAAGATTTGTGACAGGTCCATGCAATATCTGGTAATTATATAAGTTTTTCTTAGCCTTCCTTAGCCATAGCGCTCATTTGAACTAAACATACTGTACATCTAAAGTAATCATAGTGCAAAGCAACAGTATGGCAAGTCTCAAATTTATGAACAATTCAAAATATAAATATACAAATGATTTAATAAAATGCTATCTTGTTTTCTCTATCTATAATACCATCATGTACCATCACCATGATACACACTCATCTTTCAGCCAATTTTAACTGTAACTTGAGTTTATCTAAAAATAATAACACTGGACTTCAATTAAATGCATTCATTCATTTATTCAAATCTTGAGTGCCTGCTGATCTCAAGGAACTGTATCAGTGCTAGGTAAACAAGTATGATTTGGCCTCTGCCCTCACAAACTAAGTTACATTCTTTTTATAGCTTCCACAAATTATCATTTAATTTGCAGGCATAAATGCCCTTAATTAGAATATTAGAGAAGAAAGAACGGACTATATGTGAGATGATCTTTATTAGATAAAAAGCCAAAGCTCTTTTTATCTGTCATACAAATAATTGACTCCATGCCTTGCAAACAAGCAAAGTTATTATGTCTAAATAAAGTGAAGGGCAAAGATTAACAGCTATCTAACAACAGTGATTAGTATGGTCAGGCAATTTGGAATATTCAAGGAATGGATACATGACTTCCTTTTTACCAACATATTTCTCATGACTAGATTTTGCAGTAATGTCCCCTATTACCTCACATTAAGACAAACCACAGTCCATGAAGATATTCAATGGTTTTTATTTTTGGTTGTTTCTTTTTTAATCTAAATGCTTTTTTAGAACTTTTGATAATAAAATCAGAAATAACCCGAGGGAAAGGAGGCAATGTTTTTGCCAAGCCAGAAAAGGACAAAGTGCAGTATATTTCCATGCCACATCCAAGTATTTCAACTTTGTAAAGATTCTTCCCACTTTGTAGCACTGAAGCTTAAAAAGAAAAGCCAAAAAGAGAAAAGAAAACGCATCTGATTGCCTAATTTGAAGCACTTGCTTATATAGGCTCCCAAAATCTATACTTCCACAGCAAGAAGAATTATCCAGAAAAATGTTAAGATTTAACCCATGCTTAAAGCCACATAATTCGTGATCGTGAAGAATAGCAGAGATAGAACAGTGTGTCTAATACTTGGAGAATAATTTGATGATCTATCTTAGGAATTAGTTTTATCTCACAAGAGCCAAGATATTAATTTCTGATTAAATAGTGTATTGCTACATGTAATTGTTGAAGCACAATGTCAATTAAAATACTAACTAATGAATATCATTATTTGCTTTAATTTTAATTACATGGAACTCAAAATAAATATAGCACATACAAATTCATGCACATACCATTGATCCATCGAGCATCAGGGTCATGAAGCACAAAATCTCTCCTGAAGAGGTCTTCTAAAGACAATCTAGTTTCTGATGAATTTGTAAGTTCATCTAAAATAAAATAAATCTGAGATTAGGCACTTATCTCATGTTAGTTTTTAAAACTAATGAGTTATAAAATTTGGAATGTTTTCTTTCAAAGTTATGTTAACTAGAAAACAATACAGTTATCTTCATATGGTCTTTGACATTTGAAGCTTTTTGCTTCATGAATTTTTTCAAGGTATTAAGTTATTTGAAATACTATAATTGTCTTCATCTAGCACAAATTTAATAGAGCAACCCCTTGCTATGGAGCAATATGTAATATAAAAGCAGTTGAAGAGTTCCTGTTCTGCATTGTACCACGCATTTTTCAGAGATTAACCATAATCTAGTCCATTACTTTCTAAAATAACTTTGACATACTCTTCTAATGCTAAATTTGTATTTTTGTTATAAACACTAAAGAGAGTTGAAGATCCTGATATAAATAATGAAGAAAACTTCCCAACTCAGAAGTAAGTTCACCAAATAAGCAGAGTGAATACGAAGTTCCAGCAAACAATTACCACCAAACAAATACTAAATAGATTTAGGAGTGAAGTATAAGAATTCAAATAATACAAATCCAGAATATTAATGAAAAGCACACATTTATATATGTCCCTGACATAAAAATTAGTTGCACTCTCCTTTTAAACTCAAGAATCTAGGAAGTGGAAGATACTATGGTTAGGTACCAAAATCAGGTATAACAAACATGCTTTTGATACAAGAGGCTATAGAATATTAGAAGTATTTCATTTTCTTTTCAATGGCACTTTTTATTTACTGTATAAAATCATCTTTGTTACCTCTCAGTGCTGACCTTCACTTTGGTTGGAAATAAAATGTCAAAGATATATACTAACCTCATTAGATATTGTTTTTTAAAAGTTCAGCACTTATTGCAGTGGGAGCTTTGTTTCTTCCAGCCAAAAAGCTGGGGTAAAGAATCAATAATTTCAAATGCAATTTCCTTTCACATGAATCAACCACATATTTAACACACAAAATAACTGCTAAGAAACACCTGGAAAATTTTTTACTAATGGCGATAATAAGAACTCTATGATCCCAAGGCTAGTATTGGACATTGTGATTATATATAGATTTTCAAAACAAAATGCTCCATTTGATAGTCTGACACATCAGAATATGAACTTTCTTTATTCATTCAACAAATACTGGACCTTTAGTTTTCAAAATTTTAAATGAAATATTGTAAAAGTTGCTGGAGGCCTATCTATGATCTATCCTGAGGGTTTCACACTTGCAAAGCAAGAAAGAATATGCCAAATGTCAGAATGAAGATTCAGAGTATTGTAGAAGTTCAAAGAAAGGAAGAGAAGTATCTTGCAAAAGGCATCAGAGAAGTTCTCAGTTATAAATAAAATGACCAACTCTCATCCATTGCTGGAGTGAATGCAAAGTGCTATAGCAACTTTGGAAGACAGTTAAGTAGTTAATCATAATACTAAATATAAAATCCAGCATTTGGGCTTTGTGGCATTTACCCAAATGAGTTGAAAACCTATATCCACATATATGAACATTTATAGCAGCTTTATTCATAACTGTCAAAACTTGGAAAAAACCAACATGTCCCTCAGGAGGTGAATCAATAAAAAAACTGTGATATATCCAGATGATGGACTATCATGTAGTGATAAAAAATAAACTATCAGGGCAGCCCGGGTGGCTCAACAGTTTAGTGCCACCTTTGGTCCAGGGCCTGATCCTGGAGACCTGGGATCAAGTCCTACGTCAGGCTCCCTGAATGGAGCCTGCTTCTCCCTCTGCCTGTGTCTCTGCCTCTCTCTCTCTCTCTCTCTCTCTCTCTCTCTCGCTCTGTGTCTCTCATGAATAAATAAATAAAATATTTAGAAAAAAAAAAGAACTATCAAGGATGAAAAATAGAGGAAACTCAAATGCCTGTTACTAGGTAAAAGAAGACAATTTGAAAAATCTATACATCATGTGATTCCAATTATGTCATATTCTGAAAAAGGCAAACTATGAAGACTCTAAACATATCAGTGGTTGCCAGGGATTGTGGACAGGGTGGGGGAGGGCGAGGAAGAACGGATGGGTGGAGTGCAGAGGATGTCTAGAGCAGTAAAACCACACTGTATGATCTATAATGGTGGATACAAGTCATCATACATTTGTCTAAACCAGGGCACCTGAGTGGCGCAGTCAGTTAAGTACCCTACTTTGGAATTCACTTCAGGTCATGATTTCAGGGTCACAAGACTGATCCCTACAACAGGCTCCGCATTCAGGACTGAGTCTGCTTGAGATTATTCCCCCCATCCCTCTGCTCCTCCCCCTGTGCTCTCTCTCAAATAAATGAATAAAATCTTAAAAAAAGAAACCATATATATATATATATATATATATATATATATATACACATATATATACACACACCTATTTTTTTTATATTCTTTTTGTTTCTAAGTAATTTCCACATATTTTATCTACTGTATCTTTTATGATACAGATGCTTACACATATTTTATTACTACATCTTTTATAATACAAATATAGATATAGATGTTAATATAAAAAGTACCTTATAAGGCAAGTACACATACCAAATAATCTTATTTTCAAATATTTCAAATTCAAATGATATTTCAAATATTACAAACATATCTTCCTTTATATAGGCATTAAAATCATATTTCAACCTACCAAATGGAGAATCTTATTAAAATTGTACTACATATGCACAGCAAATTTGAAAACTTTAACCATTTTGTAATATTGAAGCTTTTCATTCAGAACTATTTATACCAGTCACATTTTATGTACATTTATTATATCACATCTTTTATTTTTCATATAGAGCCCTTACTTTTCCTATTAGATTTAATCCTTCTTGTATACAGTTTATCATTACCTTGAACAGAATATTTCTCATTCTTATTTCAATATTAAATATTACATATATATGTTTAAGTTATTTGCAGTTTCATATGCAGTTGTGAAAAGAGAGAAAATCCTTTACATATTTCATCCAGTTTCTCTTAAGTACATGCAACACCTTGCATAATCAATATCACAAAAAGGAATTAATATTTATACACTCAGAGTTATTTAGATTTTAATTTTACAGGTACTCATTTGTGCATGTGTATGGGAGTATGTTTGGTTCTATGCAATTTTATCATATATGACCAGCAACAGTCAAGGTAGAGAAGAGTTCTATCCTGGTGATAGGAACTTTTATAATAGCCTCCCTCTGCAATTACTAGAAAACATTAATCTACTTTCCATCTCTGTTATTTTGTTATTTCAAGAACACTATGTAAAAAGGATAATACAATATGCAACCTTTGGAAATGGGCATTTTTCACTCAACATCTCTCTGAGATCCACCTAAGTTGTTGAGTATATCGATACTCTGTTTCTTTTTTAGTGTTGGGTAATATTACAGGGCATGAATGCACCAGTTTTTTACACCTTTTATTTGTTGAACTATATCTGTGTTGTCCTTTGTAGTTTTAAGTTATTATGACTATTGCTTCTATAAGCATTATTGACAGGCTTTGTTTGAACATAAATTATTCTTCCCTTGGGATAAATGCCAAAGTGTGCAACTGCTGAGTCATATGGTAAGTATATGTTTAGTTTTGCAAGAAAATGTCAGAGCTTTTTCTGGAGTAGTTCTATCATTTTGCATTTTCAAGAGCAATATATAAATGATCACGTTTCTCTGCATTCTTGCCACAATTTGGTGTGTGTGTGTGTGTGTGTGTGTGTTTTAATTTAGCTATTCTGATATCAATGTCCTGATATACCATTGTGGTTATAATTTACATTTCCCTAATAACTAATAGGAGAATATTTCCCTCATAGTCTCCATCTTGTCTTTTCAAAGGGATGTTTCCAGAGAAAAAGTTTTTTAAATCATTGTGGTCCAGTTTATCAATTTTTCCTTTTACAAATCATACTTTTGCTGTCAAAGCGAAGAATCCTTCACCTATTAGAAGATCCTGAAGATTTTCTATGTGTTTTTCTAACAGGATCCTAGTTTTATAATTTACATTTTGAGGCATTTTGAAGTACTTTTTATATGTGGTTTAAAGATTAGTTTGAGATTCATATCTTACTTAAGTTTTATTCTACTAGATTCCCAATTGCTCCAGCATCATTTGTTAAAAAGCATTTAGTTCATCTTAGTGAATTATTCCATTATGTTGGATGTCAAAAACAATGTTGAAAAATAGCGGTGGTAATGACACACCTATCCTTTTCTTTTACAATGGCACCATCTTTAATATTTCATTATACGATAAGATATTTTTTCTAGAATTTTGGTAAGGAATGTCTATCATTTGTAAGCAATATTTTTTTACTATGTCAGAATTTTTATTTGAAATTATTACTATATCATAATGCAATTCCAGATTCTCTCATGTGAACATATTTTTCCTCCTTTAATGAACTAATATAAAAAGTATATAAATGAGACTTCCTATTTCTGGTCAACTTCTATCTTTATAACCAAGCCCAATTGGTCAGGTGCATTATTATTATTGTATACTCTTAGATTAATATGCAAAAATATTTACTTAAATGTTTATATCTGTGTTGATGAAAAAAATGACACAATCTATTGTTTTTTTTTCAATTTGTATCATACTGATCGCTAATTATTTTAATATTTATATTAAATATATTTTAACTTTTCCTGTGACTTGTAGTAACTTATTTAAAAAAAAAGACTTTTTCTTTTAATACAATTGTACCTGGAATTGATTTTAAAGTCAACTCATCAAAGTAATTCAAATTATTGTAGTTAATCTTCCTTTCAAGCAATAATCAGACATGTGTGTATGTGTGTGACTCTGATTTCTCTGGTTTCAATCATTACTGAGAGAATGAGCTATATATTTCATTCCTTTCTTCTTTCCTTTTTCCATTTATTTTTTTTTCATTCCTTTCTTTAAATTTACCTTAGCCGCTGGGCACTATCCCTGAGGTCTCCTGAATTTTTCGGTCCTGGAATAAAGACTTCTGCCTACATAGAATGAATAAATAAGCTTCTCATTTAATACCCTCCCAAGTTGGCTTCCAGCCTCTATCTCCTGTCTCTTCAAATCTCTTCATAATCTTTTGGGGGTGCTTATTCTTTGCAATTAATCTTCCATTTTCAAAAATGCCTTCCAAAAAAAAAATGCCTTCCAAACCATATTGGGTACTAGTATTTTCACTCCACAGGGGAAAAAGCCCCAGCAAGGTTAAATGTGACAAAGATTAGGTGGATAGTAACAGGCAAGACTGAGGCTGGAACCTCTACCTCTCTGAATTATTAAGCTCTTCTGTCTCTCAAAATAAGTTTTCTCTCGTCATCTTCTTTAAGACTATACCAATTACATCAATGAAAAACAATGTACAATTCTATAAACATCATTTTAAGAATATTCTTACTCTCTTTTAGCCACAAGATCCCTTTCCCAAATTGAAATTTGGCTATTCAGCATACCCTCTCCAGACCTTATTAGCATTTCTTTCTGGTCCAATTTGACCAAAAAAATACCATTGCCATTGCCCTTTTCTTTTTTCAGAGTGATGTCACAGCACTCACTAAGAAGTAGAGCTGTTTGTATGTTTTCTACAAGAAAATTACCTGCAACATGTCAGCAAAATTCCAAATTAAACCTCTGCTCACTGTTGGGTGCTATTTCATGTCACCACTTCAGGAGCATTCCCCATCACATCCCATCAGCAAACATTTATAACATACTTTAGAACCTAATTACATAGAAACTTAATTTATATTAGAATCATCTGGAGAAATCTTTTATTTTTTTTAAATATTTTATTTATTTATTCATGAGACACACACACACAGAAAGGCAGAGACACAGGCAGAGAGAGAGAAGCAGGCTCCATGCAGGAGCCTGATGTGGGACTCGATCCTGGGTCTCCAGGATCAGGCCCTGGGCTGAAGGCGATGCTAAACCGCTGAGCCACCCAGGCTGCCCAAATCTTTTATTTTTAATCTGGAGAAATCTTATTTGATACATTTTAAACAATTTTCTCTGTATTTTAACATGAAGGCTTTACTTGACAATAAAGAATCACGGACACCATTCATTCATCCCAAATAATTTACATTGAACACAAAAAAGGTATATCAAAGAGAATTGGTAACAGAATGTGAATAATTTTTAGAGATGACCCCCTTAGTAAAGTGCATTTATTATAAATCTTCATAAGAGGAAATTCTGAAACACTACCTATTCCCTAATATAGCAAAATAATACTTAGACTTAATATCCAACCTCTCTTGGAGTGCCCATCCAGGAAGCTCAGTTGGTTACACCCCCAATCTTGGTTTTGGCCCTTCTCTCCCTCTCTAAAATAAGATAAAATGAATAAAAAGCAATTTAAAAAATAAAAAAATAGATATAGAAATCTTGTGATTTTCCCCCCTGTTCCAATAATATGTGCTTTCATTCTTAAAATTTACATTATGAACTATAAAATTCTTTAACTGGTAATTAACAAATCTTTATTCATTTCCTAGGTGATAAATTAACAAAGAGAATTTGGGATTGTGTATCTGATCTCAAATGACATAAATATTGACATTTGGTCTGTTGTAAGTGTTTCAGCATTCCAGTGAAAGAAAAGGATGGGGAAAAATGATGGAAAATAAGAAGGGAACTAATGCTTCAGCTGTTAGATAATAAAAACTTTATGGTCTGTTGACTGGTTAGGAAATACACAAACAACAAATATTTTGCATAGGTCTGGAATTTATCCATGACTATTATACAAAAAGGGGTGGCAGGGGTGTTATCATTTCAATGAATTTTAAAAACTCACCAATGTTTAAAATGGAAATGTGCTACAAGAGTAGTCTACAGTGACACTAAATGTAGAAAATGAGAACAATCTGTAAAATTAGAGATTTAAACATTGCAGTTGGAAATGGAGGTGGTGGTATGGTGGCTATTGGAAGAGAAAAGAGAATCACATGAACAGAAAGGGGAAACAGTTTTGTACTTCTTGCGGGAAATTCTAAGTACCTGATTAGATATTTCTTATTAGTGTGTTAACAGGAAATTATTTCAAATAGGATTTAAATTAAAAGAAATATTTCTGAACCTGTGATGTCAAGAGTAAACTAGATACAAAGTAACACAATTAGTTTCTATAAAGAGAAACCAAGAACTGAAAGTCATAAATTAGTTTTTCTTCGGTTCAATACTAAAGCATTTTCTTTTTTCTTCTAAGATTATGCAGTCAACTTATTTCAAAAGGCCATTTAAAAGCAAGATTGGATTTTTGGAAGAAAGCACGCAAATACCAGTAACAGTCTATGATCTTAAAAGACAGACTAGAGCAGAAAAAAGAACATGGAATGAATTATTTAATGTCAGTTGTAGCACTGAATTCATATTGCCAAAGCTGAATGTTTTAGCTAAGATTCTGTATTTTGTAACTATTTAATGAATGATTACTCTGTTTCCAATTCTTTTTTTTTTAATATAGTTGACCTACAATGTTACATAAGTTTCAGATGTATAACTTAGTGACTTGACAGGCTTATGTATTATGCTATGTTCACAGCAAGTGTAGCTACCATCTGTCCCTTTACATCCCTATAACAGTATCATTGACTGTATTCCTTATGCTGTGCTTTTTATTCCTAGGACTTTTTCATACCATAACTAGCGGCCTATTTCTCCCACTCCTCTTTACCTATTTTACCCAACCCCCAACTACTCTTTTCCCCTATCCTCTTATGATGTTTGTCATATTGTACATCTCATTAGATTTTTGTGATGCTCTTCATTATTATAACTATAATCATAAGGACCCTTTGCTTAACAAATACCTAGGCTTTTATCAGCAACTATTAGTTATTACAGGTTTTTAGAATTTCACGCATGGATATGCACTCACATATATACACACGTCAGAGAGGTATCTCATATTTAGTTGCAAAATAACTAGATACATGTTACCCAATATTTAGTGAAGAATAATGACTATGGAGGTGGACATTTTTATAAAGGTGTGGTTGATTGATTTAGAGAAAGCATGAGTAAGCATGAGTATGAGAGGGAAAGGAAAAATAATCTCAAGCAGACTCCACCCCGACTGTGTGGAGCTGGTTGTAGAGCTTGATCTCACAACCCTGAGATCATGATCTGAGCTGAAATCAAGAGTTGGATGCTTAATTGACTGAGCCACCCAGGTGCCCCCCCTATTCCTTTTTTAAAATAAATGAGCAAATATATGGAAATCATTAGGCAAAACATTTGGTTCACTTAAAGTTAGTCATTATCATCATTTTGATTAAAACACTAAAATATATGTCAATATGAAGTAGCCTTAAATTTTATAATTTCAGAACCACAAAGAAAAGTTTTTTTTTTTTTATTCTTCTGGACTTTCCTCCTCTTTCATAGTTGTTTCCTTAAGTCAAGATGTTTCAATATGTACATTCTCAGATTTACCCTACCAGAAGCTCAGTATTGAGTTTCTTCTTATAATTAATGAAAAAAAAGGGTAAAATGTAAAATTCATTCAAAAGTCTCTTTTTGGAAGGACAATTGACTATGTTGAATCCATAAGGTCAAAAACATGAATCAACAAATAATAATTTTTTATTCTTTTCAATGAAGGAAACTTCAAGCAGCTTGTCACTTAGTATTGCTGTGAACAACCATTCAGCCATTCATGCAAAAGCACAAAAAGAATTAGTGCATCACATAACATCTGTTTTATAGTCCCAGAAAACTACCTTTGTTCCTTCTGGAATGCTGGGAATTTACTTCTGTATCTCTTTCTTTGCCTTTTCTTACTCCAATATCTTGTGGCAATATCTAAGTTTCTTGAACAAAGAGGTCAGTTAATTCCTCATCACTTCTTTCACCTAGAACTACTCTTTTTATTTTTTTATTTTTTTTTATTTATTTTTTTTTAGAACTACTCTTGATTGAGATTAACCCAATATCTTATAAAGTCTAATATATACTCTTCTAATTGAATGTATTCCCTAAATCAGATTATCTTCCACTGAACATTTGTTCCTTCTTAAGTGTATTTCTCAAATAGCTTTCACACTGAAAGCCATATTTTAATTATAAAAAATGCATATTAAAAATAAGCTATGTGAAAAGCTACGAAAATATGACCAAAGCTGTGTCTATACTAAATAGAATTGAACAGGACATCTGGCAAAAATAGTTATTCTGTATTTATTTATGTGCCTCCTTCTTCCCCTTTCCCATACTGCCCCTTTTTCACCATACATGGGGAGAGTTTTTAGGAATTTTACATCGACTATGAAATAATGAAATATGGATTACATGAAATTTACCTCCAATGATACTTTCATCTTCTCTAAGGTCCTCCCTCCCCCCACACACAGACACAATTATGGACCTATTCTCCCATTCTCTATCCTCAAAGAAGGATAACCAATAATGCTGAGTAATAGTCATTGGAGCTAGAAGGTCATATGCAAGTGCTAGTTCAACCCTTAACTAGCATATATGCCCATGACACTATCACTTAGTCTACTTAGGTACCAGTTTTCTCTTGTAGAGAGAAAAGCCTGGACCAAATTACACCATTGCCAGCTATCTTCTAGAAACTCCTATAAGCTCTCTCAGGACAGAAATCAGAAGAGGAAGGACCAGGGTTATGTGGTCAGAACTCCACAGTCAGAACAGCTCTGCTTTAATATATTTTTGGCTTCTCCATATAAAATTATATTGGAAATACTATGCACACACACTGGCATGCACATACACACACATACACACATGATGGCCTATGAAGTAGCTTGCATCTCTAAAATCCCCCTGGTTTCTGTTGTATTTTGTACAACCTTCTCCTGGTTTTCAGCAGATTCTAAGTGCTCATCAAATAAAGAATGTATTTTCAGGTTCTGAAGGAGTTATTAAGTTCTACCTCAAACTTGTCATCTCTTGAATAAATAAATCAAGAGCTTTAGGATTTACTCATAGGTTTAATTAGTCAAATTAGTCGATTATTCAAAATGCTAATCATTCTGAAACCTCTTTTTGAGACCTTTTTAAATTAACATCTCCTGAATTTGAGTAGAAAAGTTAAATATGAGAACTGTACATGCACAAAGGCTTTTCACATTGTGAGAAAATTATGCGATGATGCAGACACATGCAGGCACACTTTGTAGTTATGTCTTTTTTCTTATTTTTTTTTAACCTTAAAGTGCTCTGGTTCTACTTTGAGCCTTTGAGTTCTTCTACAACTTTGTTTAAGTTCCTCCCTCCGGTATACCATTTGTTTCAATTACGTTACCCTGAGCAAATTTTTGTTTCCTACCCTTATTATTCTAAAGCCCAGGTTTGCAGTGTATAGCTCTTGAACAACTATTGAAAACTTTTTTTAACATTTTATTTTTAAGCAGTCTCTACACCAAACATGGGGCTTGAACTCACAATCCTGAAATTAAGAGTCACATGTTCTACCGAATGAGCCAACCAGGTGCCCCCCAGCCCCCGCAAACTCATCTAGTGAGACTTTTTTTTTTAATTTTTATTTATTTATGATAGTCACACACAGAGAGAGGGAGAGAGGCAGAGACATAGGCAGAGGGAGAAGCAGGCTCCATGCACCAGGAGCCCGATGTGGGATTCGATCCCGGGTCTCCAGGATCACGCCCTGGGCCAAAGGCAGGCGCCAAACCGCTGCGCCACCCAGGGATCCCTAGTGAGACTTTTAAGTAGTGTACCATCAGTGATGTTAACTATGTTTTTGTTTTGTTTTTATGTTGTACAATAAAGTCCACCAACAATTAGAAAATTAGCATAATGCAGTGAACCAATATTTTGCAAATGGCCAAGGCACAATATTACAGAATCACACATAGGTAAGAGATCTTTTTAAAAAGGTGGACCTGTTGGTTTTAATGTAGCAAAGTACTGATAATTCACTGACATATTTTCAGATTCCACATGGCAACTAGCTTGAGAATAAATCACTTGCTAAGTTTATAAGGAGGATTAAGGAAGGACAATTACATGAAAAAACATCAAAACACATCTTCCATTTCTAACTACATAAAATTATGAGACTATGATTCTTTCAGATATATCAACCAAAACAACCTACTGCAAAAGAATTAACACAGGAGCACATATGAGAGTTCTGATATCCTCTATTTATCTAGACATTAAATAGATTTGCAAACAATATATAAAATAATGTTGTTTGTACTTCATTTTTCTTTTGAAAATAACACTATTTTATTACATGTTATGTATATTTACACATATAGTTTTAATATTGTCATTTTAAGTGATTAAGAAACATTTTAGAAAAAGTCTTGGAAATTATATTTTAATTTCTAATCCAGTAAATGAGGACAGATACAACTGATATGCCCAAAAACTATTTTTGGGGTTCTCAAAAATCTGTTAGAATATCCTACACTAAGCTCTACTGTATATACATCATTGTGTATTTTATTATTTTTATATTTCAAACTGCTAAATTTATAGTAAATAATATTCTAGGTCTCTATACATGTGGATTTTATTTTTGACAACATCATCATTTATTTCATCAGATTTGTTTCATCAGATTTAATGACCATACTCGATTATTATTATATTCATTCTCATGAACTTTCACAAAATACTTCTGTTACATTCTCTACTTTTTAATTCAAGAGTGAATAATTGGATAAATCTGTCACTGGTCAGATTTTACTGGAAACCCAGTATGAACTGATTATAAAATATTATGCATGGTATTATAAGCCTAGGGAATTGTGTAGATGGTAAAGACATAAATCCTATGCTTGAGGTTTCAAATATAATAAAGAATTCATGTTAATCACAGACAGAGGCCAATGCACATGCAAATTACAGCAGAAAAGTTTGTCAGATATCAGAGTAATATCAATGAACATGGAGGCATAGGCAGCTCCAAGAGACTGTTTCTCCACAGAAACATCAAAAAGCAAGCAAAACTGTCAGAATAAAATTCATCAGAACTCTGGAAACCAGTCAAAGGTTTACAACAATCTAGCAAACACTGACTCAAGAAAAACGTAACTTAAAAACAGTAGAAAAGCTTTGTGCCACTTTTATTTGCCATTACTCCAATCCCCTCCCTGATCTGTGGTGATCTTCAAGTCAACAGCCTACATTTAAAGAATGGGACCCTGGTCACTGGGCTCTGGAGGAAGCAGAATCGACTTTATCTCAAAAAAACTTGTGTTTGCCTTCTCTTTCCTATCTGGAGCTACCAAAGGACTGTCATGAGGCACTTATTTTTCTTAACACCTGACCCAGAATACTCTGCAAAGAAAATCAGTAGATATTCTGAAAAACATTGCAAGGCAAATGAAACAGCCACTTGGGAAATAAAGGTATAGTAAGGCATAAAATAGAGCACTTAAGCTTGAGATGAAAAGCTGAGGAGAGCTTTTCTTTGAGAAATTAGGCATCCAAAGTGCCTTCATATATACCGGGAAATTCAGAAAACCACATGCATGCCCAGACCAGGTTGCATGTTCAGAAAAGAACTGAGAAGACCCTAAGTTTTCACTTCCAGCTGAACTTCAGGCTTAGTGAAAACAGGAAGCGAAGGCTAGGGCAGGGTTGCCAATTCCCTGGCTAAGTGGTAAACAAGTGCCTCAGCACAGAACTCATCTGCAAAAAAAAATGGGAGTGTTTGTTGGCTCCTAACATTCAAGGAATTCTTTGCAAAAACACTAACTGAATACAAGCTAAAGGAAAAGAAACTTCAGAGACGACACTTGACAAAAAATTATGTTTCAAGATATATGAGAAAAGTCAACCAAACAACAACAGAAACAACTTTAGCTTACAGCAAACAATAAAAAACATGCTCTAAAGAGGAAGAAGAATCCAATAGCAAGTGATCCATATTGCTGCATTCAAAATGTACAGTTTTCAATACAAAATTTAAAGCATGGAAAGAATCAAGACATTATGGTCTACTGACAGAAGAGATTAACAGAAACTGCCATTGAGGAAGCACAGGCACGTTACTTATTAGACAAAGACTTTAAATCAACTGTCTTAAATATACTCACAGAACTAAAGGAAATCACGGACAAAGAGTTTAAGGAAACCATGAGAACAGCAAAGAATAACATTAAAGAGATAGATTATTTTAAAAGATTTTATATATTTATTCACAAGAGACACACACAGAAAGAGAGGCAGAGACACAGGCAGAATGAGAAGCAGGCTCCCTCTGGGGAGCCTGATGCAGGACTCGTTCCCAGGACCCTGGGATCACGATCTGAGCCGAAGGCTAATGCTCAACCACTGAGCTACCCAGGTACTCAGAGATAGACTAAAAAATCTACATATGTTCTAGAGCTAAAATGTACTACAATGGGAAATAAAATTCACTAGAAGGTCCAAATAGTAGATTTGAAGAGGCAGAAGAAAAAAAACTAATGAATTAGAATTTAGGTTAACTGAAATCACCTGCCTTGGGGAACAAAAAGAGGAAAATAGAAAGAAAAACAAAACCTAAGAGACATGTTTAATATCATTAAGCATATTAACGTATGAGCAAAGGAAGTTCCAAAGTAAAAGAAAAGAAAGGACAGGAAAAAAAATATTTGAAGAACTACTGGCCAAACACCTGCAATACTTGACAAAAGACATGCATTTACAGGTCAAGAAGCTCAAAAATATCCAAGAAGGATAAACACAGAGAAAACCAGGCTGAGAAACATTGTAATCAAATTGCCACAAGCTAAGGACAAATATACAATCTTGAAAGCAACAAGAGACAATCAACCTAGAGTTAGGGAATCTTCAATAGGTTTAACAGCAGATTTCTTATAAAAAACTATGAAGCCAGAAGAAGATGAATGGCATTATAAAAGTGCTGAAAGAAAAAAGCTGTCAACCAAAAATTCTATATTCAGCAAAACCATCCTTCAAAATTGAAGGAGAAACTAAAACATTCCAAGATTAACAAAAGTAGAGAAGCTTTGTTACAAGTAAGTCTGACCTCTGGCAAACGTTAAAGGGTGTTCTTTGTGATAAAGTAAAATGACAGCAGTAACTTAAAATCAAGTGAAATAAAATTAAGAACTCTAGTAAAAATAACTATATAGGTAAAAAGAAAAGCCAGTATTATTATATATTTGGTTTGGGATTCCTCTGTATATTTCTTATATGATTTAAAAGATAAATGCATAAAGAAATAATTAAAAATCTCTATTAAAGGGTGTGCATAATATAGAAGATATAATTTGCAACAAAACTAATATAAGGAAGGGCAAGATTACATAAAAGGCATTGAAGTTGCACTGGCATCAGTTCAAATTAGGTTGTTATAGAGGAGCCTGGGTCGCTCAGTCAGTTAAGTATCTGACTCTTGATTTTGGCTCAGGTCATGATCTCAAAGCTATGAGATTGATCCCCATGTCAGGCTCTGCACTTAGTAGGGAGTCTGCTTGAGGATTCCCTCTCTCTGCCCTTCCGCTCTCCCTAAAAAACACATACAAAATAAGTTGATGTAAATTTAGGATGTTAATAGTAATACAGTAATCATAAGAAAATCTAACACATATACACACACAAATAGAAAAAAAAAGTAAACTACAAAAATCAATTAAAGACAAAAGAAAGCAGTATCAGAGGACCTTGAGAAACAGAAAAGATACATATAGAAGATAAATGGCAGGGATCCCTGGGTGGCGCAGCGGTTTGGCGCCTGCCTTTGGCCCAGGGCGCGATCCTGGAGACCCGGGATCGAATCCCACGTCGGGCTCCCGGTGCATGGAGCCTGCTTCTCCCTCTGCCTGTGTCTCTGCCTCTCTCTCTCTCTCTCTGTGACTATCATAAATAAATAAAAATTTAAAAAAAAATTTTTTTAAATAAAAATAAAAAAATAAAAAGAAGATAAATGGCAAAATGTTAGAAGTAAATCCTTTATTATAATTACTTTAAATGTAAATTACTTTAAATGTAAATGTAAAGCTAAACTTTTTCTTTTTTTAAAGATTTTATTTATTCACGAGAGACACAGATAGAGAAAGGCAGACATAGGCAGAGAGATAAACAGGCTCCTCACAGGGAACCAAATGTAGGACTTGATCCCAGGACCCCAGGATCATGCCCGGAGCCAAAGGCAGATGCTCAGCTGCTGAGCCACCCAGGCATCCTACATTAAACTCTCTATACAAAAAGACAGAGAATGGCAGAATGGATTTTATATTTTTTTAAAAGATATATTCATTTTAGATCCAAAGATACAAATCAGTTGAGGGTGAACAGATGGATAAATATATTCCATAGAAATAGTAACGAAAAGAGAACAGAGGTGACTATATTATAATCTAAGAAAAAAAATAAGTTAAAAATTGTTATGAGGCAAATAAAGATATTATGTATTGAAAATCATTGTCCCCAAAAGATATAGCAAGAATAGTTTTACCTGCACCAAACAACAGAATCACAAATTCTATGAATCCAACATCAATGCAAATGAAGAAATAGGTCTTTGAAAGTATTTGGAGACTTCAATTGCTCACTTTCCAGATGTATGATACATTTAGACTGAAGATTAATAAAAAAATATAGGACTTGAACAATGCTATTAATAAGGAGACATTTTATATATGTATATGTAGACAGATATATACATACCCATACACACACACACATATACACATGTGTGTATATATTTTATATATAAAACATTCCACCCAAACACAGTAGAATACATTCTTTTCAAGTACATGAAATACTCTCCAAGATACAACATATCTTAATCCACAGAAAAGGTCTCAATAAGTTGAAAATACCAATCATTCAAAGTGTCTTCTCTGAATACCCTGGAATGGAGGTAGAAATAAGCAACAGAAAACTAGACAATTAATCTATATAAGGAAATTAAACAACACACTATTAAGAGGAAATATTTCAAGGAAGACATCACAAGGGAAATTTGGAAATACATTGGAGCAAATGAAAATGAGAAGGCAGCATATGAAAACTTATGGGATGCAATGAAAGCATTACTTAAAGGATTTTTAATAGCTATTAACATCTCCATTAAAAAAGAAAGAAATGAAATCAGTAACTTAGCTTTATCTATAAAGTAGGAAAAAAGAGCAAAAGAATGGAGAGATTCAACAAAATCAAAAGTTGTTTATTTAAAAGGATAAACAAAATTGACAAACCTTTAGCTAAGAATAAAAAAAAGAACATGCAAGTAATAAATCAGATACAGAACTGAGAACATTACCACAAATTTTACAGAAATGAAAAGGATTGCTATAAAATACAATCAACAACTGTATGCCAACAAATTAGATAACCTAGATAAAATGGGCATATTTCTAGAAACACACAAACTACCAGACAGACCTAATAGGAAAGAGAAACTCTGCATAGATTTATAACAGGTAACAAAATTTAATTAAAAAAAAGAAATTAAATTAGTAATGAAAAACTTTCCAATAAAGAAATATACAGGAGCATATGGCTTTGCTTGTGAATTCTACAAAACATTAAAAAAATTAACACTAATGCTTCTCAAACTCTTCCAAAGACCAAAAAAAGAGGGAACACTTGTTGATTCATTCTATAAAGTTAGAATTATCCTGATCTAAATCTAGATAAAGATAACACAAGAAAAGACCACTTATCAATATTCCTTATAAATATAAGTGCAAAAATACTCAATGCAATACTAGCAGAGAATGGCAGAATGTTTTCTTGGTTGTTTTTAGTTAATTAGTCAAATCTGTCAGCATATCAAAAGGATTATGCACCATTAAGGACAGAGAATTACCCTAGAAATAGTAAGTGTAGCTCAACAAAAGAAAATCAACCAAAATAACAACACATTAATAGAAAAGAGAGAAAGAGAAACACATATTCATCCCAATTGATGATAAAATGCATTTAGCAAAATCCATCACTCTTTACTTATAAAAGCATTCTTTTAAAAATAATCCAGGAATAGAAGGAAACTTTCTCAACCTGCTCAATAGGTCATCTATTAAGAACACTAAGACAATAGTCCATGGTGAAAAACTGAAAGCTTTACTGCTATGATCAGAAATGAGAAAAGGATCTCATTTTCACCACTGCTATTCAACACGATACTAGAAGCTAGCCAGAATAATTAGGTAAGATAAAGAAATAAAAGGAAGTGAATTTAGAAAGGAATAAATAAAACTATATTCATAGAAAAGCCCAAAGAATCTTCAATAACTACTAGACCTAATAAGTGAATTCAGTACAGTTTAAAGGATATACAACCTACACTTGACAATTTGTTGTATTTATATACAACAGTATTGAACAATCCAAAAATAAGGGATACTGAAAAAAAAACAATTATCTTTATTGTAACAACCAAAAGAATAAAATACTTAGAATAAGTTTCACCAAGAATTAAAGACTTGTATGTTTATTTTTTTTTATTTTTTTTAAGACTTGTATGTTTAAAACTGAAAAGAAATTCCAGTATTACTGAAATAAATCATAGACATAAATAAATAGAAGGACAATTTGTGTTTATCACTTGGAAGACTAATACTTTTAAGACAGCAATATTACCCAAAGTGATTCCACATATTCAATGCAACCATTATCAAAACCCCAACTGCCTATTTTTGCAAAAATTAAAAAGCTGATCTTTGAATTCATATGGAATTGCAAGGCGCTCTAAATAGTAAAACAATATTTTAAAAAGTTTGATCATTCATACTTTCTCATTTCAAAACTTACACAAAGCTACAGTAACCAAAATAGTGTGATGCTGGCACAAGGATAGATACATAGAGCAATATATGAAAATTACATATCCTTAAATAAATCCATAGTATATGTGATCCATGATAATCAACAAGGTTGAAAAACCATAAAATGGAAATAGTCTTTTCAACAAATGATGGTAATAGAAACCTAAGTTATATAAAAACTGGAGTTGGTGGGCAGCCTGGGTGGCTCAGTGGTTTAGCGCCGCCTTCAGCCCAGGGCCTAATCCTGGAGACCCGGGATCGAGTCCCACGTGGGACTTCCTGCGTGAAGCCTGCTTCTCCCTCTGCCTGTGTTTCTGCCTTTCTCTCTGTGTGTCTCATGAATAAATAAATAAAATCTTTAAAAAAGAAAACTGGAGTTGGATTCCTTACCTCACAGCATATAACAAAATTAACCCAAATTCAATCAATGATCTAAAACAGATATGGCAAAACTATAACTCTCTTTAAAAAAACATACTGGTAAATCCTTAGGACTTGGATTTAGCAATGGATTCTTAGATATGATACTAAAAGTATGAGCAACAACAGCAAAATAAACTGTACTCCATCCAAATTAAGAAATTTGTGCATCAAAGGTCGCTATCAAAAAAGTGAAGACAATCTACAGAATAGCAGAAAGTATGTGAAAACCATATATCTGGCAGGAGATTATATCCAGAATATAGAACTTGTACAACTCAACAACAGTGAAACCAACAACCCAATTAAAACATTAGCAAAGGACTTAAATAGATGTTTCTTCAAAGAAGATATACAAATGGCCAATAAGCACATGAGAAGATGCTCAACATCACTAACATTATGGAAATGCAAATAAAAGCCAAATGAGATGACTTCACATCTCTTGGATGACTATCATTAAAAAAAAAAAAAATAGTAACATGTGTTGGGGAGAATGTGGAGTAACTAGAATACATGTATATTGCTGTTGGAAATGTGAGATGGTTCCAGTGCTATGCAAAATAGTTTGGCTTTTCCTCAAAAAACATATGATTAAAAAAAAAAAAAAAAACTATGATTCTTTTTTCTTTCTATTCCTAGTTATATACCCCTAACCATGGAAAAATAGAACTCAAAAAATACAGGTACACACGTTGATAATAGCATTATTCTCAATAGCCAAAAGGTGAAACCAACCCAAATTTCCACCAATGGATATAAGGATAGACAAACTGTGGTACATATGTACAATGGAATACTATTTAGCAAGAAAAAGGAATGAAGTACTAAGATCCAACAATATGTATGAACCTCTATAACATTATATCAAGTCAAAAAAGTCAGACACACACACAAAAAAAAAAAGTCAGACACAAAACTTTCACATATTGTTTGGTCACACTTACATGAAATATTTACATAGGCAAATCTGTAGAGTCCAAGAGCAAACTGGTGATTGCCAGGAGAAAGAGGAGAATGGGTATTAACTGGGAGTGACAGGGCATAAGGTTTCTTTTTGGGATGACACAAATACTTTGCGGGATCCCTGGGTGGTGCAGTGGTTTAGTGCCTGCCTTTGGCCCAGGGCGCTATCCTGGAGACCCGGGATCGAATCCCATATCGGGCTCCTGGTGCATGGAGCCTGCTTCTCCCTCTGCCTATGTCTCTGCGCCTCTCTCTTTCTCTCTCTCTCTCTCTCTCTCTCTCTCTCTGTGACTATCATAAATAAATAAAAATTAAAAAAAAATACTTTGCAACTAGAGGTAGTGAATATACTAAATGTACACTTGATCATTAACTTTAAAATTTCATGTTTTTAGTAGGCTCCATGTCCAACATGGGGCTTAAACTCATGACCCTGAGATTAAGAGTTGCATGCTCTACTGCCTGGATCAGCCAGGTACTCTGTGAATTGCATTTTAATAAGATGAAAATTGTTCTCAACACAGAGCTTTGAGTCAGAGAATAAAGATAATGAATATGATTGGAAAAGATAAGGTGATCAGAGTAACTAGACTCGTAAATGTTGAACTATACTCTATATAAAAAAGTAAATTTACTGTTCTTCTTCCTTGTTATATAATCACAGGTGATGCCCCAGGAGAAACAAGGTAAGCTCTGAATCTAGGATTGCAGATATGTTATCCCATATGCAAAAGCAAATTGTGAGGCACAAATTTAAGAAAGAGTCTTCTGTATAAATAAAGATGTTTCCCAAGTCTTATGTAAATGATTCCAGTTTTTCTAGAGTTTATTCAACTGGGCTTTACACTCCGTAGAATAATCTTAGACCAAGAGAAATATTGTGGAAAACAGGCCAAAGCAATGAACGTTCATTGAAATTGTTCCCGCTAAAATTTCATTTTCCAGAACAATGGCAGAAAGTAGGATATTATTTAGTTTAAAGAGCTATTTAATTAAGTTTTTTGTCTTTCTTTCATTTGTTTTTACAGATAGAGTCTCCTCTTACACCTAATGAATGAACTCCAGAATGGGATGCCTTAAGTTACAGTTCAAAGACAAGGAACTGGATGAAAAATTTCCTGGAAAATCACTGCATACTAAAATACCCCATTCCCACAAACACTGGGGACAAATGTATGTTAAAAGCTTTCTTCTTTCTTCTGGCAGGAGGACAGACAGTTGAATTCAACTCCCACTTTTAAGGAAACTTTGATCTCAAGGGTCAAGCTGCCTTGGTTCACCCCGCCCTCGCCCCCGATTTTTAGAGACCAGGCTCTCATATTTTTTTAAATTTATATTTCAAAGAAAAAATATGACAAAATATTTAAAGCTGTACAGTGAAATATAAATAATTTTTGTACGATGTGGTTTAGAAAAGTAAGTGTGTCCTTATATTTTATCATGGGTATATAAGGTTTCAAAAAAACATAATAGCTGAAATAAAAATTCATACAGAATTTATATGCATAATTTTCAATTGCCCACTGTTGCCACTCCTTTCCCATTTATCCTTTATTACCTCAGCTTATTCCTTCTCTGTTATACATCCCATTTAAAGAAGAAAAAATCAACTCACTTATTAAAACTATCAGGGTCAGAATGAAGCAGAGCTCATTTTTTTGACATGTTTCTTATCCATATTTTCCATGGGTGCAATGATATATCTTGCCCTATATTTCAAGGGTTAAGACATATGCTAGAGTCAAAAAGCCCTGAAATAGTGATCCAGCTTTTCCATGTTCCAGTGCTGTGACAGATAATTTACTTTAACTTGTACGACTCAACTGAATAATGTAGAATATGCATAAATTAACAGTATCTATTTCACATTAGTGTTGTAAGGATACATAAAATAGTGTGTGCAAAGCACTTAGCACAATATCTAACTTGTAATAAGCAGCTAATAAATGTTACTTATTAAAACAGATTGTTTTCTGACTTATAAAACCGAGAATATAAACTAAATCCAGTATTTATCTGATTAGACAACACAAAAAGATGAGAATAAGTAATCAGATTTCACTTAAATGTAAATGTAACTGTAAAGCAAAGACACAAAAATATAACACTCCTACTTATTGATGTCAGAGAAAATTATTTTTCATTCAACATGAGAGAGAAATCTACTAGGAAAGCAACAATAAGCCATGTTATCCAGGGGGTAACTGTTAGAATCTGTCATTGTTTTCACTTTGGCAACCTGATTATGCCTGGGTAATATTATATTCAAATGGGTTCATCTGTGCTGTTCTTGGGAAAACAAGCAGAGACAATTTAGCTTATGCCTATCAATACAACATATCTCCTTTTTTTAATTCAACAAAATAAACAATTTGCATCTTGGTTGATGTTGATGTTTACAAGTGAGTAATGCTAATCTTAAAATCTGTAAAACATTATTTCCCTTTCATAAAAGCATTATGGGATGGTTTAATTGTTGCTTTGACATTTTAAAACACAGGTCAGATGCTTAAATGACACCTTTTAAATTGCAGCTGCCAAGAGATTGCTTGCAACATAATATAACATGACATTTTAACTAACTATCACCAGGAGCGATTGTTTTGGTAGAACATAATAGTAATGAGAATAAATTCATTTTGAGTTTTTGCATAACAATAACTAATCAGCTGTCACCATTCCAATAAAATATTTAATTTTATCAAATGCTTTCTAGAAAATTATTTTTTTTCATAAACAGGAACAGATTAATCTTTTGTAAGCCTCTTTTCAAAGGGTCAAACCATTCTTTATTTAAAAACCTGGTGTGTAAGACAACAGGAAGAAAGTATCCTTTACTTCAAAGTCTTATTTTCAAGCACCTATCAAGACTAGGGCATGAACTCAAGTCAGTCTGATGTGAAGGTCAATGTAATCACTCACTCTGCAATACTTTCTTCACAAATTAGGCACCTCAGTCATCCAAATTCTCCTGGCCTTAGCTGTATTACCTAGAAAACTGCCTTTTCTTTGACCTGGTGTCTCATGAGGAATAAATGATAGGATGATACACTCTCTTTGAAAAATAGATGGAAGTGGGCATTTCTTCAAAGACAGATACATGTCCTTAAGTATTAGCTTCTAGTTTCTTTTTTATTTTTCTGGATTTAAGGCTGCCAAAATCTCTCTGGTTCCCTCCACTTGCTTAGTTTTAAATCTTGGCTCTACTGAATGGTTTGAGCATAATTTCATGGATCAAATCCTTACCTGACATAAAGATTTACCTAACTATTAACACCACAGTGGTAATCTCAACATGTGTAATTCTTTCCCAACATGACATCTGAAACTAGTGTAAAATTCTTATTATTAGAAATACTTTTAGAAGTGAAAATAAAGTCATGCATATAGTGAAACTAGACCATCCCTATTAAATTCTTGTTTAAGTGGGATCTAGCAGAGTCCTGATGGCTTACACACGAATGCCGATGACTTATATATGAATGCTTCTTTTCTTTTATGCTCTGATAGACCTGCAAAGACCAGCCCAAGATGCTCACCTAAAGAGGGTACTAAAGGATTGGGAAATTGTTGAAGGAGCTAAAGCTAATGATAAAGGCATAAATTCAGTGCCTTATGATTTTAGTCAGCCATGGTAGTAAATTATTCCAATGATGCTGTTTTGACACTGGGTGATTACAGACACCAATCAAAGGGCAACAGGCCACTGTTGCTGAAAATTGGTTACTACACACAGTCCACACCAGTGGCTATCTCAATATGGCAACCAAATTCAAAGCTTAACGAATATTCTTCACCTACTACATTCTAACTCATAAAATACGTCTCTCCTCTCAAAACAGATCAAAATGGATAACTACATTCTGCATGAAATATTTCCAGACCTTGACCATTCTCGTTCTACATGTTCAATAAAAATATGAGACTGTAAAGTGAATGCATGGCTATGCAAGACTAGTTTCTAATTTGTAGAGTGTAAGTATTAATCTTATAGTTACATATTCTGAAAATAAATGTGGATGCTCTAAGCTGATTCAGTTCAAACAAAAAAAAATATGTAAGCTTGATCAATGCATCTAAATAAGTCTGCCCTTTAATAAAAAAATGAAGTGAATAATTTGTTCTTTTCAAAAATAGTTACTTATTAAAGAAATACTTGAATGGTTAACCCACTCTTCAAAAATAATTAGGACTTCTCTTCACCAGGCAGGGAAGTTGCTGACAATCTTGGAAATTAAGACACCTGTGTCAAATTACTGCTATAATAAAATTTGCAATCAAACCAAAATTACAATGAACATGTGTTTCTCTGGTTATAGGCTTGCATTCCTTAGCACTTACCTCCAAAATGTGATGCTATTTTGAGCAAAACAGTTTCTAAATCATTTCTTAGACTAGATAACTTTTTATATGCTTTCTTCCCTCTGCCTCCCCCCCAAAAAAAATCCATTAAATATATTTTCAAAATAGAAGAGACTGTAAGAATTCACCAGATTTAATCTGTTGCTACATTTGTTACCAAAAAAGCCATAATTATTGCTATTGTTATTGATATTATATTAGATCATAGATATTTGAACTGTAATAAACTTCAAAAGATCACTTCATAGTCTACTAAACTAAAGATGTCCTTCTTCAATGAAACACTTGATGTCAAATGAGGTAAGTGATTTGCCTAAGGTTATTTTATAGCTACAAAAAGTATATGGAGGGGAACCGAGGTGGCTCAGTTGGCTAAGTATCCTACACTTGGTTTGGTTTTGGCTCAGATCATGATCTCAAGGTTGTGAGATCAAGCCCCACATGGGACTTCGCAGTCAGCAGGAACCTGCTTTTCCCTCTCCCTCTGCTCCTTCCCATGCTCTCTCTCTCTCTCTCTCTCTCTCTCTAATATATTAATAAATAAAATAATTTTTAAAGGCATATAGATTTCTGACCCCACCCTTATTGGAAGGATTGTTCTAGAGTCAGCCCTTAGTCTTCAAGGTCTAGTGTTTTGCTGAAAATTTCTGGATCAGAAGTTTCTTCTTAGGACATGGATTCCCCTTCCTGGTTAAAAGTTTCCATCTGCCTTAGTAGTTGTAAGTTGGCCTTAGAGACTACTGGTGGACAAAGGTAACAACAGAAGGGGGTATAGTATATTATCTTTCTAGTTGGAGGTTTTCCTCTGTGGGGCTCTTCCAGCCCAGCTGAGGAGTCTTAAACCTGAGAGTCAGAAGAAGACATGGTGTGGTTAGAGCACTAGAGTCTGACCACAGACATGCAGAGGCACACACACCAGCTAAGTGAAAAGTCTACACTAATGGTCTCAATATATTTTCTAGATTAAGCAATCTCAGGTGTTTTCATATTTCATGAGGGAGTCAAGACTACATACCTTCTAAGAATGCTTCCAGACTTATGATGTAAGTCTTAGGCTGCAGTCTCCTGGCCTTATTTCACTATGCTACTCAGTTTAAGCCCACCATGAAGGCCATGTAACCAGGCTGGTATTTGCTTGTTCATAACTCAAGTAAACTCCTAACTACTCTCATTACACCTACCTACTTCATCAATTTCTAGAATTTCCTAAGTTTCCACTGGCTTTGAGTTTACACACCAAGAATGCACAATGCAGTTTAACTGTTTCCCTTAGCAACACTTTTTCCACTCCAACATACCAACCTTTATTTTTCATATCATAATATTCTTGAAAAAATAACAGTAAAAACCAGAGACCTCTGAACATGTAGTATGTCAAATGCACTTAAACTATAAATCTATATAATTATTGATACGTCCATTGATATGACTAATTCACATGAAATTAAGTCTTTGGGTTTAGGATGTGTGGTCATTAAGTGTTTATGTCATTAGGGAAAAGGGATTTGAGGTGATGGATATAAAATAGGAGAAAGCAAGACCAATAACCCATAGCAACTAGAATGTAGTAAGAATTCTATAATTATTTATTGATGAATGAACCAACAGACCACTGAAAGGCTCACTCCAGATTAAATATTTAGTTCTTTTCTATCTGCCATAATCCAAAATTGCAATCACAGATATATATTCTGAAGAGACTTTATGTTTTTTCTTAGAAATCTCCCTCAAGTAACACAGGATTGGGCATTGTGTCTGGTGGTCAGTAAGTACTGAATAATAGCAATAATAAAAGGAATAGGAACAGCAGGGCTAGACACTATACCAAACACTTGAATTATTTCATGTCATCTGTCCCTCGTAATAACAGTGGAAATTTGGCACTATATGTTGTACCCATTTTACAGCTGAATGAAACAATGAACAGGTTAAATAATTGGCCAATTTCAGAAAACCAGGAAATTATAGATTCGGAACCCAAACCAAGGTGTGTCTTGCCAAAAGTCCTTGTATTAATAAGTGAATAAGTGCATAACAAAGTGATTCCAATCATACTCTCTTTTTATATTGGACAACATGGAAATAGCTGGGTAGAGGAAGTTTAATTTAGTCAATGGCCAACTCTATAAGACCTTGTGATACCAAATACCCAAAAGACCCCAAAGTATTATGATGGCTTCAGAGGGTAACAAGAAAATCTGAGAGAATGAAACAGTGGGAAAAGTTACTATAATCAGATGAAAGAAAGATGAAGAGAAATATACACACAGGCATCAGGGCATCGATTTCTCCATTTGTTTAACAGTCCCCAGTAGAATGCAGTATACCCAAGCCATTCATTTTTTTTAATAATTAAAATAAAATTCCTTAAGCGGAACACTATGTTGAATATATGCTTATCTTCCTTTAACAATGATTCTTGGCATTCTTCAGCAACTTAGAGCCATCACATTGCTCAGTTAGGCTGTATGACAAATGTACATAGGAGACAGTTAAGACAGGGTTCCTACAGAGAATGCTGGATAAGTCATTTCTTACCAAGGAAGTTTTTTCTTTCTTTTCTTTTCTTTCCTTCCCTTTCTTTCCTTTTTATCTTTTCTAATTCTCTTTCTCTCCCCTTTCCTTCCTCCTGATTCCCTTAATTTCATATTCAATCTCTTCATGTTAAATCATAATTACAAACTATTTTTGGCAATTTACACATTTTTAAAACAATATTTTTACAGAGATGATACATTTCACAAAGTGCCACATTGGAACAATTGATATTGTCATTTGTATAATTAGTCACTATAATTAGTTGACTAACTCTGAAAGAGAGCTATTATTGTTAATCCCATTTTGTTCATAGGAAAATAAGTTCAACCTGTTTAAGGGCTTGTAAATAACAAAAGTGGGGCAAGAACTGAAGTGTAAATACATATTATTCAACTATAGGCTGTAGCTTCATTATATCAGTTGATATGGGGAATAGCTTAATCCTATCCTAGAAATGACTTTTTAGACTCCTGAGCAATCTATGGGTGTCCAGTCTTTGAGGAAGCTAGTTGGGTGGGCGTAGCAGCATGCCAAATGCATTTGTTCCCAGAAGACATTTTGGGGAGTTTTTAAAAGTCAGAAGCCTTTGTCTGTCTTCCAATATTAGCACCTACTAAAGAGCAGTAAAACTTCTGGGTACTGAAATAATCCCCAAAGAAGAATTAAGCCTACTGCTAATTTATATATTAGTGTTAAACTCCTTAATATAAAGGACACAGTTTAAAGATCATTGCAAGGGCAATTTGGCGATGTTCTTTAGACAAAGGGGAGACTGGGAATATTAAAACTTTAAGAAAAGAAAGAAATAGAGGAAACAAGCATGTACAGGCTTAGCTCACTCTCTTTTGATCAAACTCTCACTGTCTCTCAAATGCTCCCTCACCACCCTCATTACACTTGAGCTATCACCTCCATATGGGGATTTCCAGACTCTACTCCCTTATCTTCAATGCACAATAAAAGTCAAAATTCCCCGGAATTTATTAACCAACTAACATAGTAAGTCTCCAAGCAGCAATGGAGACTAAACATCTCTTTGGCATTCTCAATGTATATATTTTACAATTCATTTTCCAAAAATATCTTACATGAGAGTTGAACCACAAAATTACTGTGCCATTTGCAAAATGTCTGGTTATGCATTTTTTTTATTCCAACCAATGCTAATGTGTCTTCAGATACCACATATGGCTACCCTCTTAAGGCATTTGAATGTGAAATTATCATCCGCAATACCATCATAAGAGAGCAATAAAGACAGATTACCTGGGGTTAAGAGGATGACTGACATAGTGATGAGTGAGCATACAACTAAAATCACCAGCAGGGCAATAGCAATTCCCTTCCAGTTTCTCTGTGGAGGGCTGTTACTTCCCAGTTCCTACCGAGATAGAAAAAATAAAAAGGTTCATAATTATACATGCTCCAAAAGAAATGTATTCATAAAGGAATGATTCAGTGCATGGCACAATCGCAGTGTGAAAGCTGATTAGGATCCTTTTCCTCTTCAGCAGCTCACTTAATTATTCTAAGGTGCATATATTATAAATGGCTATCTTTTGGGGGGTAATCTCTTTTCTCTAAGAGATAAACCAACAGAGCTTTTTGCCTGCTGTCCAAGATGTAGATGGTGTTAAAATGCATTGACTTTAAACACTAGGACAATAGCCAAAATACTCTGCAACATAATTATGGAAATAAAGTGTACCTACTTACATTTTTTCTTACTACAATAGAACCTACAATAAAGATTTAGATACAAATATTTCCTAAGCAGTGTGGACTACTTTTCTCACTGGCTAGTGGGGAAAAAGATTTGAGATGGGAAAATCATTCAAAATGCCCCATGCTGCAGAGCAGGGCACATCTGTCAACACAACAGGTCCTTTTTAAACAGCTCCCCCACCACTCATAAAAATCAACAGGATGTAGTAACTAAATTAAATGAGTGCTTCTATATCAATGGTTGATAGCATCCTCTCCCTCCCTAGGCAGCATGCCTAATATTGGCAAGGAGATAAGATTGATGGAGAAGGATAAACTCGAACATCTCTCACAATACATAGAGTAAAGCTTTTCATTTTTCAGATGATCTGTGTTCTACCCTGTTGACTAGAAATGTGTGAGCATAATTCACCAAAGCAAAGCAAACACCACACTGAATTAAAATGAATGCCAGATTTTCTTTGCAATGAAGTTTAAAAAACACTGAATCTCTCCTTTCTTCTTACCCCATCTACCAGCTTCTTTTCCTCCTTCCCAACAAAGCCTTTATTCAAAACTAGCTAAATGATTTGAAGACAAATGAAACAAAACATAAAGGTATCTAGTTCCTTGTGTGTGCACAAATCACTCAACAAGCCATAGAGCAGACCTGCTTTAAACAAAGATAAATAGAATAGCAAACATTTAATAAATTAGAAATGGATTCCTGTGACTCACAGATTAAAACATTGAGCAAATTTTCATACAGTGATGTTGGCATTCAGTTCTTCCATAAACACTTTGGATATACAGAACAAGATCCTGAATAAATGCAAGAAGAGAACATGCATGGAACGTATTTTGTTCTTTTTGTTCTTGTTTTTCCCTTTCTCAGATCAACTGCTTTGTCTTTCAGTCTGATGAACCAAATCCAGCAGCAGTCAATTCTACTCTCTTTTTAACATAACTGTCTTCATACTTATTTTTCAGGCTTATTAATGCTCATTATCCAATACCTCTATTTCTCTTGCATTTTGATTAGAATCTCCATTGATACATGACCTGTGTAAGTCCACTTAAAAACATGGATATTTATAGTCTAGTACTATAAATGTGTTTTCTCTTCCTTATTATTTTCTTAACGACATTTTCTTTTCTCAAGCTTACTTTATTCTAAGAATACTGTATATAGTACATATAACAAAATATGCATCAATTAACTATTTATTGTTACTGGTAAGGCTTCTGGTCAACAGTAGGCTATAAATAGCTATGTTCTGGGAATTAAAAGTTATAAATGGGTTTGTGACTATGCTGGGGTTGGTGTCCTTAGCCTCCACATTGTTCAAGGGTCAAATGCATAAGCAATTACAACTGATGTCTCACTTCAAAAAAAGAATCAAGATAAATTATAATTTTAAATCTACTGATTCTGATCTTGATTCCCTGTTCCTTGATATGCAGCTGCACATCAACAGACTCTAAACCTAGGGTGAGTGATGGTCCCATAAGGTCAAAGACAAGACCCAGAGACAGTGATAAGAGACTTAGGTTTATTGGGGAAACTTACATACAGGAAATCCAGGAATGGCCAACTAGACAAGCATACACTGCTGGGATCTACATGCAGCATGTTTTTATACCACAACAGCTTATCTTAGCAACTATCTGTTGCCTCTCCCTCCCTACATGGCCAGAGCCCTAAAGGAGACCAAGGCCTGCCATCTAGACACTCATTGTTACAAAGGAGATGCTCCTGTTTGGTCAGCTCCAGAGCCTCTGACCTTGAACTCTCAACAACATGTTTTTTTGTATATTTTGCTTCATGGGGATATAGAGGAAGGACAGGAGTTCTACAGTCTCAAGATAGTGATTAATGGGGGCATCCAGGGTATGCTTTCCCAAATTAGTTATCAGCAGGTACCATACACTTGAATACAAGGCAAATTATTAAAGAAATGACTTGAGTATACTTTTCAGTTTTTGAATAAGATGTAACCATGTAATGTCTACCAAATGTTGTCTAACAGTAATAATACTTAAGATATCTTACTATACTGAATACTTTATGATGAAGTTTTGGAATGTAGGTGAAATTTGGTGGGGTGAAGGCCAGAGCCGACGACCAAGATAGTAGAATTCTTGAGACATCTTTGATGCAAAATGATGGTTTTATTAAAGCACAGGAACGGACCTGTGGGCAGAAAGAGCTGCTGCCCTGGGCCTATGAGGGGTGGCTGATAATATACCTGGGAGTTGGGAGGGGTTTGGGGATAGCATACTTTCTAAGGAATTTTGGAAGCAAAGTTTCCAGGACCTTGAGGGGGCTAGCTATTGTTGAGGTCATTTATTGCTGTCTAATAAAACCTTAGTCATGAGACCCTTCAGATGCATATCGGTGGGCCATGAGCTCAGAGAATGATTTCCAATACATATCTTGGGGGTAGAGATAAAGGAAATATCTAAAGGAATTTTTATATGTTCAAGTAGACTTACCGGATCCTGGGGGTTCAGCTAAGATTGCCTTTTACCCTTAGCAAAGAAGTGACATCAAGACAATTGAATCCATGAGGAACGTCCCTCTGCCTATTTCAAGGACCTGTCAATGTGCCACCCGTAGCTTCTACTTTGTCCCCAGCTAGCCCTGTGTTCCCTCATCACTTTATATTCATAATATCTCACAATCCTCATAAAAATCAGGTGAGAGGGATGCCTGGGTGGCTCAGTGGTTGAACATCTGCCTTCGATTCAGGGCATGATCCTGGAATCCTGGGATGGAGTCCCACACTGGGCTCCCTGCATGGAGCCTGCTTTTCCCTCTATTTCTCTGCTCCTTCCCCCACCTCTCTCTGTGCCTCTCATGAATAAATAAATAACATCTTTTAAAAAAATCAGGTGAGATTACTATTATTTTGATAGATCTGCAGATGAGAAAAATGGGATTCAGAGAGATTAATTAAAAATCCACTGACTGTTCAAGTGGAAGATCTCATGGGCCAGTCCATAAACTCTGGCTCTTAACCACTTTAATATGTTGTTCTAAAGATAAATAATGTCAAGGATAAATGCATGAATCAATAAACAAATCAATGAATTGAAGGTCGATTTGGACCCCAGCATAATAATAGTTGTACTTTATTACTTTTTATTTAACAACATTCACAATTAAATAAAAGCTATTCGAAATTCTGTAATGGTTTCAAATAAATTTATATTTTCCCAGTCATGGCAGACTGAGAAAATACACCATTTTTAAAATGGTAAAACACATTTGAGTAAAAAACAAAACAAAACAAAAAAACAAAACTTCTGTTCATAAAGTGATGCATGTAAGAATGTGTGCCTCCTTTAAGATGACTCATCAATACTCAAGGTGGCTACACGTTTGTTTAGGAACTGCAGACTTAATGAGCTCCTAATATAATTCCCTCTTTTCTATCCATCTTAGATTCTATTACCATGGCAATATTTCTAAAGCATGGTTTTACTGATGTAACTTTATTCTATAAAATCCTTTAATGTCCCTATACTATCTAAAGAATCAAATGCAAATGACAGAATTTAGCATAACAATTGTCTATAGCCAAGCTCCAGTTTCCTCATCCAGCTTGATCCCTTTTGAAAAAGAACACAACCCTAAACAGCTCTGATTACCATTTGGCACATATGTCTCAAATGTTTCAACCTTCACATCACCTCCTTCCTAATTCTTCCCCAACCAATCTCTTTAGCATGCCTCTTCTTATAGGCCCTGCCAATCATTCAACAACCTCTAATGGCTCTCCTCTAGGGAATTTCACCTAATTATGCAACCCAAATATGATTTCCCTTCCTTTGAAAAAAATGCCTAAAATACCAATAGACTAAATCCACCTCTACTACTTAAGAGCTGTGAGATTGCAAAGATGCATTGTTTTGAGCCTCAGATTTTTTTTTTTGGTTTGTTTTAGCTGAACAAATAGAATAATAATATAATTATTTTTAAATGTGAGTATTAAAACCAATTATTCAAACAAAACTCTTCGGTACAATAAGGTTCACATTAAATGAATTGCTTGGAATGTTCTTCCTCAACACACTTAATGTAGATCACTCTCTACATTCAAGTCTCATTTCAAATCCTCTTTCTTGATCACCTTCTCTAACATTTCACATCACTTATAACCGCTCACTAGTCTTTCTTTTTTCTTCACAGCATTATCATTTTAGGCATATCACATGTCCTATTTAATCATGTATCTATAATAATATATTAAGCTAGTTAAGAATATATATATATTAAGGCATTTAAATGTTCATTCTATCTTTCTCAGCTCTGCAGAATAGAAACTTCATGGTGTTATTAGGGGTAGTTCATCTGCTATATCCCTAGCAGTGTGAACAATATTTGGCACATACTAGGTATGTTATAGATAATTTTTAAATAAATGAATGAATGATAGCAGCTATGATAATGATGATGGTGGCAGTGGTTCTGATGATAATGCTTAAAGCCGTATATTAAAGCCATCATATCACTGTCAAAGTTACTATCTGCTTAAAGTAAGAATGAGATCTTAGACAACTTTAGATTACTTAGACCACTTAACAACCTCTGGTTCTTTTATTATGTGCTTAGAAAATAATTGCCCCATTAATTGAGTAGAATAAATGGAAACCCAAACGGGGATGGAGGTACAGTACCATTAGTCAAATACACATTAATGGCAAACTTTTAAAATGTACCGACTTGCTAAAGATTAATTTGACTGTGATTATTTTTAGCCTCCTTTATCTGATGCTAGCTTTCCAAAATGCAGTTGCCAATCTTCAAGTTAACTTCCTCTTCAACAAACTTGATAATTTCTATTGCTGTGGGAAGTGGTTCTAATTGACTTTGCATTTCAATGACTTCCTACAAACCAACACCTGAAACTCAATCAAGTGCACATGCCAGGTCCACAGCACAGGTATGGAGTTGTGCAGCAACCTGAGAAAACATGCTAAGAAGTTTGCAGTGAGGTATCTGGATGCTCTGGAGGCAGAACAGAGTCAATGCTGGGAAATTTTATTCCCAGGATGGGCTTTAGGGTACCTTCAAAGTCACAAAGACAAACAGGTAATAATCCATATATAAAGCTGCTTGTAAATCAGCCCTCCAGGGAGAGATGTATCAGTTTAAAGACCTGTGTACAATTCCAGATAATTTTCAGTGCTGTGATTGTCTAGAGACAATGTTGGTGCTAGAGGGGAAATGGATCTGTAACCTAGCTACTCATTTTGCATCTACCTATCTACTCATCATCTTCCAGAGAAGAGTTAAATTTATAAGACAAGGTTGTCCACTACATACAGAGTTTATTGAAATCCAAATGCATTTTTTTATTTGTTCAAGTGCAAAGACAAAGGTGCTAGAAATCATAAGCAAAATACATAAGCAACGAACAGGATTTATATATCATTTCATTTAGTGAAATAAGGGAAAACAGGCAAAATGATTCTATTTTCTTAAAAAAAATAAAGAATACCAAAATTTGAGGGCTTTTTAAACTTATAATATTCCACTTGTACTTCCCTTTAGACAACTGCAATGTATTCACTGCCATATGCACCATGAGAAGAAATATGATCCGTCTATATATTAAAATAGTCTCAAAAAGTGATAACATTTAGAGGAAGATTCAAGGGGAAAAATCATGTTAAATTATGCCTGTAAATTAGATATGAGTGTGTTTTAATAAAAATAGATTTTCTTCTACCACATGTCTACTTTCAGAGAATCATAGAGAAGGTTCTTTAAAATATCTTTACTGCTACTTGAAAAGGTTGAACTTAGATTTCTGGGCTTAGAGTGTTATTATTTAATGCATCGATTCTTAGTTTGGTTCTCAACACAACCATACCAACCATCCAAAAACTCAGGTCTTCACTTTTATTTTATCCCCTAACTGTACTTATTACTTCAAAACCCTCTGATATGTTAAAGTTTTCACAAAAACACACTGTTAATATTTTTTTAAATGAATTCAGGTAAGTTCCTTAATTAAAACAAAACAAAACCATGGACAACACATTCCACCACTTCATTTTCGGTTAAATAGCTCACAAGTTTGGATTATTTTTATTTGAATAATTTTACTTTACACGTGTGTTCGAATTCTCAACTATAAATAGCTTAGAAATAATCCAGACTTTTATACTGAATAATTAGAAAATACCTTAATTAAATTTAAAATACTTTCAAATGTTCTATATTATTTAATGATATTAGAACAACACAGCATGTTAGAGTTAAGAGTCTTACAGATACCTTGGAAACATTCCAAAATGGTGAAAAATACTTTTATATCATTCCTAAGAAAGGTTTAAATGAGTTTGGCTTGAAAAACCTTGAGATACAGGGATTCAACAGTTAGCCAATTATCTTTAAACAATCCTATTTAACAAAATATACTGGAATATTTTAGTGTATAAGATATTACAGTAGATGCAGCTAGGAATACAAATTAAAATAAGAACTGTCCCCAATGATCATAAACTCTAATGAAGAGTTTGCTAACCACCAATGTAATATTAGGTTATGCAACTAAAGATAAAGCAGGAAATTACAAAGTTTTTGTATGGGAAATGAGGGGAGAAGTTTCGATTTCCTTATTGAAATAAAAAAATTTGCTTTGAACACCCCAATCAGCATTTTGTAAAAATGAGGTGCTAGTTGTGCTGAGATTACATAACTATGCAAAATCTGGATTGAAAAAAGGAATCACAGGAGTTTTTTAAAGTGTGGAGTGCGCATAAAAATACAGACTTAGGTATTTAGGAATTCAACAGAGTGTGCACTTCTTTTCTTTATAGCAAAAATAATTGACAACATTTACAAAATGGAACAGCCCAATAAACAAAATTGTGAGGATTTTTAGGGATCTCCCCCAGAACAGAGGACCATAGACTCTGCCTCCAAGGAACAGATAATTCCTTTACCAGTTTATAACATTTTGGAGTGTACTGAAAGAAGGAAAAATTCTAAATTTTATTAAGTTCCTACATTGTCTCAATACTATGTCTAAAAAATATAGCACATAAAGAAATTTTAAATTTAAATAAATATATATGACAATTTATCAAATAAAATTTTAGTGAATTAGATGCAGAGGCTTAATAAAATAATCATTAAATATTATGAAACATGATCCAATATTAGAAGATATAGCCATAGTTTCCTACAACATATTAAGAATATCAATAAAAACAGAATCATAGAGATGGTGTCTCATTTCTAATTTGCAGTTAATATTTATAATGCCTGCCACTTCTGAAAATTTCCCATTATATTCATGGCCATTCATGATTTTCTCATTCATCATGCTTCTCTGATTAGAGGACTCTTTGCTAAGTCTATATTTTTGGTAAATGATCACAAGTTATATATTCTTCAAAATTACGCTTGTTATAGTTTTGTGCTGTCAATGTACATGAAGCAGTGTTGGGTCAGTGCTACTCATACTGTGAACTATAGACAATACCATTACCATCACCTGGGAGCTTGTTAGATAAGCAAAATAGGATCTTTTATTGTTTATTTGCTTTGTTTTTTTTTTTTTTAATCTGATTTGTTTTTATTTGTTCACCATTAATTTGTTTATAAAAGAACTAGCAATTATCTTAGTAATACTATGACATTTATCTCTCCTCAATAATTATGATGTTGGTGACACACTCCTAGATAGACCACCATTAAATTAGAAAACAAAGATGATGGCTATCATCAATATATTATGTAGTAATAGTTTTAAATTTCTATTATGATTTATGGGTTGCCTGAGTATCTGTGACTCTGGACATGTTTATAATTCAAAACCACAACTTAAAAATATAGCATTTAAAACAAAATAAAATGAAAACAAAAACCCTGATCTGAGAAAGATGGCAGACTAAGAAGCTCTAGGCTCTCATTCTCCCCGCATAAACATCAAGTAAACAACTGCAGACTGAAATAATTTGTGGGCGCTCTTCAAACCAGTTAAGGATCTGCAGCAATTGAGCACAAGTCCAATCAAGACTACATTCAAAAAGGAATTTCATGGCATTCTTTAATTCCCTACCTTCCTCCTGCCTCCTACATAGTGGAGCATGGTCAAGAGGACGTAGCCCAATCCCAGTTTTTTTTCCCCCAAATAGAAGGAAATCAATGGAACTTGTTTGTACCTTCTGACCTGTCTGTGGGCTACCAGAAGGACTCATTTTTGTCTTGCTTGACTTGGAGATCAGTGAGAATGGCTACATAGATTGGGTCTCAGGTTGGAAGACCTAGTGGGCAGTGATAGTTTCCATGGTGCATGGAAACTATGTGGAACAGATATGCAGAACATGGCAACAAAAAATGACAGGCAGAGGAACATAGTAGAATACCTAAGACCTCAAGAAAAAAACAGGGATGAAACTTTTGGGGAAATTAAAACATTTAAAAATATCCATATCTACAGGGGAATTTGGGGGCAAAGTGCACACACAAATGTAAGGAAGACAAATGCTGCATAAAGATCTAAGAAGATCTTGAGCCTTCTCTCTGTAGTAGTTAGTGACCATCTTCCTCTGCACAGAGCCAGACTATAAAGACTGAGAGAGGTGCTAATATTTTCAAATTCCCAATTTTCAGCAAAAGGAATAGAAACAATCAGGGAAAATAGTCCACTGAAAGGAACAAAGCAATTTTTCTGAATTGCACTGTGAAATAACAAAGGCTTCAAAATTACTAGAGAAAGACCTTAAAACAACTGTCTGAAATATGCTCAAAGAACTAAAGGAAATCAGTATAAGCCAAATATAAATATTAATAAAACTACAGAAATTATTTCTAAAAAAATCTAGAAATTCTGGCTTGGAAAAATAATTGAAAAACCTCATTAAAAGGGTTCAACTCCAGACTCAATCAGCAGAAAAAAAAGAAGACTGGTCATTTGAAATTATTAAGTCTGAAGAGAAAAAAGCAAAAAAAAAAAAAAAAAAAAAAAGAATGAACAGAAACCAAGGGACTTAATGGATACCACTCAATGAATCAATAAATACATTATGGGAATCTCAGAAGGAGAAGAAAGACAGAAGGGATCAGAAAGCTTATTTAAATAAATAATGACTAAAACTTTGTAGGTTTGAGAAAAGACATGGATATCAAAACACAAAAACACAAAAAGCACAAATGAACTCCAGGCAGAATAAACACAGAGCCCCACATTTAGACACATATAATCAAACTACCAAAAGCCAAAGACAAGAAGAGAATCTTGAAAGAATAAAGAGAAAAGGGACTCGTTGCTTACAAGTATCTACAATAAGATTATCAGAGGCTGTCTCAGCAGAAACCTTGCAGGCCAGAGACAGCAGGATGATATATTAAAAGCGCTGAAAGGAAAACAAAAATCAACCAATAATTCTACATTAAGCAAAACTATCCTTTGAAAAAGAGAAAGACATTAAGATATTCCAGACAAACGTAAGATAAGGAAGCTTATTGCCACTAGACTTACCCTACCCAAAATGCTAAAGGGAGTCTAACTTGAAATTAAAATGCTAGGCAGTTACTTGAAACCATATGAAAATACAAACTTCTTCCATAATGGTAAATATGAAGACAATTATAAAAAAAAACAAAACAGCATTATTGTAATAATGTTGGCTCCTAACTCCACATTTTAGGCTTCCACAGGATTTAAATAATAAAAATATAAAAAATAATTATAAGTTTAGGTTATAGATACATAATAAAAAGATGTAATTTATAACATTAATAACATAGGAAGGATAGTGCTATAAAAGTCTTTTTGTATGCAACTGATGTTAAGTTGGTATTCATTTAAACTAGACTGTTGTAATTTTTTTTTAAAGATTTTATTTATTCATGAGAGACATAGAGAGAGAAAGAGGCAAAAACATAGGCAGAGGGAGAAGCAGGCTCCCTACCAGGGGCCCGATGTGGGACTTGATCCCAGGAACCTGGGATCATGACCTGAGCCAAAGGCAGATGCTCAACCACTGAGCCACCCAGGCATCCCCTGTTGTAATTTTTGGATGTTACATATAATCACCATGATAACCACAAAAAAAAAATCTTTAAAATTTACACAAATGGAAATGAGAAGGGGATCAAAATACCTCAACTAAACACAACTAAACAAAGTAGTAAAAAAGGAAATGAGGTACAAAAAACTATAGGGCATAGAAAAAACAAACAACAGTAAGTCCTTCCCTGAGTAATTATTTTTAGAGTAAAGGGATCAAGTGCCCTCAATCAAAAACAGATTAGCAAAATGGATAAAAGGGGATACAAAAAAGAACAGGATTCAACTATATGCTGTTTACAAAAACTCTCTTTGGATCTAAGGACACACCTGAGTTGAAATCAAAAGGATGAAAAGACATCCCCTGTGAACAGTAACCGAAGAGAAATTAAGGGAGCTATAATAAGTCTGATCCGAACAGATATTTCCACATTCATGGTCACGGCAGTATTATTCACGATAACCAGAAAGTGGAAGCAACCTGATTGCCCATCAACGGAATGGAAAACTAAAATATATTATATACATACAATGAAATATTATTCATCCTTAAAGAGAAAGGAAATTCTGACACATGCTACAACACAGATGAATCTTGAAAACATTATTCTAAGTGAAATAAGACAGTCACAAAAGGTTAAATATAGGATTCCAGTTATACAAGTATTTATAAATGTTACCTAGAACAGTCAAGTTCATAGAGATAGAAATCAGAATGATGCCTACCAGGGGCTGGGGAAGAGGAGGAAAGATGGAGCTACTGCTAAGTGTATACAGAGTTTTATTCTAAGAAGAGAAGAAGTTCTGGAGATGGATAGTGGCGATGGTTACACAAGAATGTGAATATATTTAATATAGAAATATACATCTTAAAATAATTAAAATGGGAATTTTTGTTATACATATTTTGCCACAGTTTTAAAAATGTAGATAACAGCGGATTCATAATAGCAAGATAAATATTAAATTATGTTAGAAAGTTGTAGTGTCCAAAGAAAGAAAACCACAAGATTTTACTGGAGGATTTATCGACACCACTTAAAAGATGAAGGGAATCACTGAATTCCTGGTAAAGAAAATTCAATATGGTAAATATGTTCATTTTTTTAGATTAACCAAAAAATTGAAAGGAATTCCAATAAAAATCCTAACAGAACTCTGTTTTCTTAAACTAATAAAATGATCTTAAAGTTCATATGGAGGGATCCCTGGGTGGCGCAGCGGTATGGCGCCTGCCTTTGGCCCAGGGCGCGATCCTGGAGACCCGGGATCGAATCCCACATTGGGCTCCCGGTGCATGGAGCCTGCTTCTCCCTCTGCCTATGTCTCTGCCTCTCTCTCTCTTTCTCTCTCTATCATAAATAATAAATAAAAGAAAAAAAATTTTAAAAAAAGTTCACGTGGAAATATTATCACATGAAAATAGAATAATTTTAAAACAAAGAAAAATAGTGACAGAATCCAGATCTTGAAAGGTAATCTAAATCTCCTCTAAAGAAAAAAAAAGTGTGATATTAATAAAAGCTTTAGTAACAAAGAAAAAAGATGGATAAACACAAACACAGAATTATTCATTTTAGATAACCCATTTTCTCATTATACCTTCTTTCTGTAAGAAAGGAGGGTTGGGGTTTCACACAACATTCAAATTAGATGTCTTCACGATCTCTAGGGTGTCAAATCAGACAATTTTTCTGTTTTCTTACATGGCTTCTTAGCAACAACATTCTCACTCATCAACCGTTAAATCCACCCAGGAAAATATTTTCTTGGTTTCTAGGACACCACATTCTCCTGTTTTTGTTTGTTTTTTGAATCCTCCAGTGTTAAAATTATGGCTACTTCTCCCTTTTCTTTACTGATTTCTTCTCAGACTTAGTTCTAAACTTTAGAATTCCCCAGCTCTTGTCCGTGACTCCTCTCTTTTGCTCTCCATGAACAGTATTTCTAGTGATAGTCCAATTCCACTTTTTCATCATTCAAATTTTCTAGCAATTTTATATGTCAATGTTAAAAAGAAAATGAATGGACAAGCTATTTTTAAAAGAAAAAAAAACTCAATCTCGAAGTAGGCAGATTGCTACATATCATCACTGTATCCTTCAAGCATCCTATAATTGCTTCTGTAGGGATAACATCTTACGTATCACAATCAGCCGTCACTTAATAGTACTTACTGCTTCTTAACACTGTCCATTAGATTCATGCCATTCACAGTCTGTCACTTTTTTCTACTGCACTGATGAGGAAAGCTCCATGGTAAGTGAAGTACCTATTTTGATCAAAGGTTTTACATGTTTTAAATTTGGGATTTTTAGTAGGATGCTTCTGTTGATCTATTTAGATAGTTCCTTAGCTCAGTGCAGTCCGAGAACCAGCAGTGTAGAGTTGACCTTTAGATGCTCCCCAGCAGGATCTGAAAGCTTATTGTAAATAAAAACTATTCAGTCCCACCCCATACCTTGTGACTCACCATGGCTAGGGCAAGCTCAATAATTTATTTTAACAAGCCTTTCAGATGATTCCATTCTATGCTAAAGTTTGACAAACATTCCCCAAGGTCAGAGCTACGCAAATAATGGCCAGTGTCACCTATGAGATTATAGGAATAAAAATTACTCAGCACTACAGACCTAGTAAGTTTCTGTGGAAAGGCTAAGCAATTGTTATTACAACAAACCCTCGACAATTCCTGTGCATCTTTCCTTGGCACAGTTAAGCCTGAGAAGCTGACCACAGAAATTAAGCTCTGGAGTGGTATAATTCTGGAACTGCTAAAATGATCCATCTTAGCTTCAGAGGAATTTTGTGGAAGCATTAGGACTTAGTGACTTTGTAGCCAGTAGATCAAGATTTCAATCTCCAATTATCTACTTACTCGCTCTAGGATGCAAATCAAGTTTTAGTCTCAAATGAGTTGTACGTTGTCAGAGATCATTTCATATTCATCTTTGTAGCCTCAAGACCTAGTACAGCAGATGGTAAATAGCCAAAAAATATTTAGATTGAAGCACTATGCTCAGATTTATGCTCTAAGAATTAAGAACAGGGTCTTTAATCTTGAGGAATTAAAGACCACATGGAAACTAGGAGCTGAACTAGTTATCTTCATCTGAAATCTAAGGAGAAGAAACAGTCCAGGAATGTAGCCATCAACTCATCTCAGGGGCTGAATGTTTGTGGTTCAAGAGCACTAAAAGAATCTCAGTGATCTATAAACTGGATCAATAGCCCTAAAGTTCTATGGCTGATTACCCACATGAATTGCTAACAGGTCAAACAATCCAATCTTTGAACCAGATTTCAGGAAATGAGAAGGTTCAGTCTTCCTAAAGTTTTAGTACTTTGACCTCTTGCCTATGCACAGGGAAGAATCTAGTCATTGCTCATAATATTGCATTGCCCCTTGCAGTTTTTTGTACCCATGTTTATGGGATATATGAACGTAACCAATTAAGAAACCATTTGAGGGCTTAATATATAATCTTTATCTTTGAAGGTCCTTTCCGAATTTCAATTATTAATTTTAGTACTATTCTAAAACTAATTTTATATTAATGTGTGATATAAAACTAACTTAACAATAGATTATCTATGTCTTATGTGAAATATTAATTGTAGAGGGATGGAAAATAGTAAACCGAGTAGCCTAGTCTGCCTACGTTAATAATTACTTGTGTGATTTAAGGTAAAGCTTTCATTTTCTTAGGCATCAAAAAGAAATAGCAGTGTATGTCCAAATAATGCAATCGGGAATTATCTGATGCATCAAATATGCCGCAAAACCCATTCCCACTTTCCAATCTACTAGATGAGATACAGCCTCACTTTGTTCACACATAAAATAGAGGTGATATTACCAACTTGTATATATTTGTGAGCCTTCCAGGAAATAATGCCAGTGAAAACTGTTCATAAACTATTCAATATGCATCCACTTAAGTTTTGTAACCATGTCTCTCGAATTTGAATAAAAAAAAAAAAACTATGTGCAATTGTTTGTATTAATAGTCAATGAGTAAGGAAAAGTAGGTCCTTTTGAAACAGACAGTTTTAAGACTTCTGTAAAGTCTTAATGAACACATACTAAAAGGATAGTATGGGATAAGGATCAGGATAAGGAAGGATAAGTATGACCTCAGCCTGTTGCTAAGGTAGAGGTCAATTTATACTGGAGGAAAGACAGAAGGGTGGAAGAAAGAAGAAAAATAAAGGAAGAAAGGAAAAAGGAAGAGAGAAAGGACTCCGGATACGCTCAATGCATTCAAATAAATGGCAATCTTGTCGGGAAGGGCAATAGTTTATTAAGCAATAGAGGGGGAAAAACAGAAAAAAAAAAAAAAATCAATACTGTAGTGTTAGATGCTCCATGCAATAGGATTCCAGAGAAGAGGGAGGTCCCTGATGATGCTAGTGTTAGGTATGCTAAAGATCAAATCTATATTGACTCTCCTCTAGTTAAAGAAGACTTTGATTAGGAAGAGCTTAAACATGTAAGACAGAAGAACGTCATCCCAACCTGAGGAAAACCTCATTCCTTGTTCTCTCTTCCAGTTGAACAAGGTGTGTTTAATTTGCTGCCTTTTCTGGGGGGTTAGAGGTTGCAGTTGTCCAGCAGTCAAATAAGATTCCAAACAAAGGTTAAGAAAATAGTAAAGCCACCGGCAAAATATGAGTGCTTGAAAAGAACCAGTGCAGCCACAGCTTCCAGCTAAGTTCAAAGCCCGCACTATTAATGTGCTCTTCAAACACAGCTGACCTTTAGATGCTGCGGAGCATCTGGGGAAGCATTTGGCCCTTCACTATAGCTCCGATGTTAACTAACTGTACTTGTACACCACCATGTCCCAAGCCAAAAACCTTCCCAGCAAGTCAGCACAGGGTCCGATCTGGAAAGCTCTGTCTTCAGGACCAAGTGTCACTTCTCTGTATCCCTTGCCAGAGAAAAAGTCGTCGGCTAGGAAGGATTCACCTCTTTCAGCAGAAATACCTTAGGGTTTTTAAGGAGTCAAAACCGATATTAAATTGAAATAATCATATGTGATATTGCTCAAAATTTACTTTTTTGACACTTTTATTTAGTGAACATCTATTACATATGAACTCTGAAAAAAGAAAACATAATAAACTTTGAAAATTAAGCATTCACGTCACTGTAAAACTTTCCAACTCTGCCTGTTTAGTAATAGGAATGGAAACAGCCACTTTTTCTTTTTTAAATACAGTACGTGTGTTAAGGACAGCATGTGTGTAGGAGAAAATCTAATTCCCTCTTCACATACAGAAATTTAATATCATAAAGAGGCAGCTATAGCTAAGACATCAATTATACAACTTTTTCTTCAGAAGAAAAAAAAAAGCAGAAATTAATGAAATGGGGCAGAACAGGAACTAAATGTGCTTTTAATTATTTTTATTGCTTTTGCCATTAAAATGTTAATAAGTATCATATAGGTATTTAAGAAGGAAAGAAATAACAGATTATACTTCCACTGTGGTAATTGATATTCCTATGCTCCTTTTAATTGGAAATGTTAAGGGTGTGTGTGCTTTAACTTCTTTACCATTCTGTGTTGATAATAATCAATTCTAACACATATATACTATATATACACACTATTCAATGAAGAAAATAAGTTAACAGAGATTTGGGCCTTTAATTTAAATCTGCAGTAAGGTAGGACCCTGATTATTTTCCAGAAGCCTCCTGGACCAGGAATAATTAAATAAATCCAAGGTGAGTTACACTTTATCTGCATAAGTATGCATTATGCATTATTTGTGCTCTGCTTAAAAGAGGACTTCTCTGGCTGAAATTTTTGTATGGATGAGTAAGGCAATTACTTGCCTCAAAGCCAGTCAATGTTTCTATTCATCTGCTGAAGAGAGTCTTCTTTTTCCTTAGTCTTTGTGAATACAGTAGCCAGTATCTGCAGCAGTCCTCAGAATGTCCCCTCAGTACTGCTAGTTCAAAATAGACCATCCCCCATTCACTTTCAAAAGAGGTTTGCTCTAAAGGCTCATTTTGCCCGAGTTATTAGGTTATGGGTAGTTTAAATCTATCTTATAATTTTATATTATTTTGCAGGTCTTATATTTTCATTCTCCAAAAGAAGAGAATAAAATTCTATCAACCTTATGTCTGCATTGGGGAAAAGGAGGTGGGAGTGACAATCACCTGCCAGGAAAAGATAGCTAACTTCATGTCTCTCCCTCTTGTAAAATCATCATCAACATTTTCTGGTGATATCTATTAGCATAAAAAGCAATCTGAGAATTTGGGGCTAATAGTTGTCTCAAACCAATCAGAAGCTTCCCCTCATAAAATACATCCATGTAAGGATTCCATATTAATAATCACAAAGGATTTAAGCTTACCAACATGAACCTAGCCATTTTTTATATCATTAAGTCTTTTAGAAGAGATAAGAGAAGATAGCTTTAAACTTGTCAAAGAAGAAAAGCTATAAATACTATTTTGGAAGCTCCCTGGAAAAAGTAAAAAAAAAAAAACAAAAAAAAATGTGGGAAGTGCAAGGAGGGAGAGAGAGCAAAACTCTTCCAGATGTAAATGTATACTTTTTAATCCAAAAATAAACAAAATCTGTCTACTAGCATAAGAACGCCATGTGAGCTGAATCTTGTTTGTTCACTGTGTCCATAGTGCTAACAGAGCCTGAGGTATAGTAAGATCTCAATGTATATTTGGTAAGCAAATGAAACTCTAAGACCAGAAGCATACTTTCCTCATAAGCCAACCTCCTAATCAATGTATATCTACAATATCACCATGGCCTTTTGGGCCTCTTCAGAATGATTGAATGATGCACCAAGGCTGCACAAGACACCCTCCCCAGTTGATTCATGGCATCCTCGCTTATCCCCATGGTAGCACTTATCACATAGCATCTGATTGTTCACTTTCATATGTCTTACCCACTAATATTTTTAATCAATAAATATTTAGTGAACTGGATGGGAATGAGTACCATAGAATACACTTTAATAGTGAGATTGAGTGTCTTTCTTTTCAGAAAAGATCTATTTTCTCTTCTCCCCCCAGCTGTACTGAGCTATAACTGACATTTAGCTATTGTGCAGGATTAAGATACACAAAGTGATGATGTGATGTACTCATAACTGTGAAACAGTTGCCATAGGAGGGTTAACACCTCCATCATCTTATGTAATTGCCATTTGCTTTTTGTGGTGAGATCACTAACAATCTACTCTCTCAGAAACCTTTACATATATAATAACGTATTGTTAACTACAATTTATTCATCTTTTAAGTGGAAGGCTGAACCCTTAGCCATCATCTCCTCATTTCCACATTCCCCAGCCCCTGGTAACCATCATTCTACTGTGTCTATGAGTGTGGCTTTTTTTACATTTCACATGTAAATGAAATCAAACAATATTTGTCTTTCTCTTTCTGACTTTTCTCACTTAATATAAAGCCCTCAAAGTTGATCCGTGTTGTCAAAAAGAGCAAGATTTCCTTCTTTCTCACAGCTGAATAATATTTCATTGTGTGTGTACATATGAGTATGTATTTTGCATCTTCTTTATCCATTCAAATGGAGACATACACTTAGTTTATTTCCGTATCTTGGCTACTGTGAATATGGGAGTACAGATACCTCTCTGAGTGCCTGCTTTCATTCCCCTTGGAAATACACCCAGAAGTTAGACCTTTGCATCACATGGCAGTTATATTTTTATTTTTTGAGGAACTTCCATGTTGTTTCCTACAGTGGCTGCACCAATATACAGTCCCACCAACAGTGCTCTACATTCCCTTTTCTCCACATCCTTGCCCACACAAATTAGCCCTTGTCTTTTTGATTAACAGCCATTCTAACAGGTGGGAAGTAACTGCAGTTTGGATTTGCAATGGCCTGAGTGATGCTGAGCACCTTTTCATGTACCTAGTGATCATCTCTATAGCTTCTAGAAAAAATGTCTATTCAGGTCCCTGCTCATTTTTTAACTATACTGTTTTTGTTTTTCTTTTGTTATGTTTACTATGGAGTTGAAGGAGTTTATGTATTTTAGATGTTAACTTCTTATCAGATATATGGTTTGCAAACATTTTCTATTAAGGAAAGATTTGTTTCTTTTGTTGTTATTCTTCATGTCACAAAATTGCTTATTGCTTATCTCTTCCCTTTGATTTGGCTGTCAGGCAAGATAAACTATTTCTCTCAGCCTAGTTCGTTCCTTCAGTAAGAGCTGAGATTTACAGACATGCATGTTGATTTAGATTTCAGTGATCAAATGTGAACTTTCAGAAGATCACTCAGCATATATGGATCTAGCATAACTGTCCTTCAACTTTCTCTCCTTTTGCTCTTCTTTGTAAAACTCATTTCTGAATTCTCATTCTGCCTATCTCCCCACATGCTGAATATATGACACTGTTGTGTGTTATTAAGTTCCACGATTTCTGAACAGCTGAATATTTCCCTATATTTTTTCCTTATCAGAAGCTTGTCTGCACCACATGATGGTATAGCAGGGAATTGGGGGAGTAAAAGGAAGAAATGCTTTCTTAGAGTTGAATCATAAGAAACAGAACAGGCTCTGTCTACAGAGAAAGATACTCCCTGTACCCTCATAACTGTATCTGGAAAAAAGCTGTGTAGCAATCAGGTCAATGCCAACAGTGCCCTTCTGGTTCTTGACCATTCTGATCCCCCAAACACATAAATTTCTATTGAAGACATAAATACATAAGGAAATATTGGGCTCTATTAAATATTATAATCATAAAACAAATTCTCTTTATTCTAATCCCATATTCACCAAACAACTTCTAGATGTTCACTTAGCTTCCTTGAAATACTTACCAACTGGGACATAAAGGTATGACTAGAATGATCTGAATCCTGCAAGCTACAAGGCCATTTTGATTTTATTTCTTAATTTACAAGAGCTCTGTGGTTTATTTGCCAGTTGTGCCATTGGTTAATGAGAATATGCACTTAAGAAATGGATCAATTTAATGTGATTATAAACATCAAAGGATCTGTGCCTTAAAATTGAGTGACATATCTTGTACCTAGGAGAATCCACCAAAAGAAATGAGATGCTATGAAAAACATGGCAAGATGACTTTGCCAAGGGGTAGTCTGAACTTGACAATCACCTGTCTTTCACACTTTCACAATAGACACATTTCCAGGATTAGTCCCCATCCTCACACACACTTAGCAAGAGCACATCTTAACACATCATATGTAACAATGCTTAGATCCTTAGAAGTAAATGTTTCAGTTTGATACCTCCATGTTTAGTAGCTGTAAGAAACAATTTTGGGGAAACAAAAATTATATTGTACCTGTAATCCACTAAGGCTATGCCCCCCGGATTTGGACATACACCACTTTGTACGACACAGCAGCATGGCAAGGATATGGTAAGCTACAGAATCTATTCAAAGCCCATTCACAGAGAATCTATTTTACCTAAACATCTAACACATGATATGTGGAAGTGTGCTAATTACTAACCTAAAATATGGTATTTTGAAACAAGCATAGATTCAGAATGGAGTAGAAAACAAAGGGTACATGGTATGTTTTAAAGACAAATCATTTCGATCCCAAAGAAATTTCACGAAGTAGTTTTTTCCCTATGTTTATTACAGCATTATTGACAATAGCTAGGTTATGGAAGCAGCCCAAATGCCCATCGATAGATAAATAAATTTATAGTATATAAACACAATGGAATATTACTTGGCCACTAAAAAATTAGATTTTGCCATTTGTGACAATGTGGATAGGCCTAAAAGGTATCACGTTAAGTGAAATAAGTCAGACAGAGAAAGATGAATACCATATGACTTCACTTATACACGGAATCTAAGAAAACAAAACAATAAACAAAAAGTAGAAATACACTCATAAGTACAGAGAACTGGTGGTTGCCAGAAGGAGGAGGTTGGAAGGATGGGCAAGGTGGGTGAAGGGGAGTGAGAGTTACAGGCTTCTACTTATAGAATAAGTAAGTCCCAGGAATGAAAAGTCTTAGTGTATGGATTGTAGCCAATAGCTTCAAAATAATGTTTCATGGTTACAGATGGCAGCTATACTTTGAGCAGAGCACAGGGTCCAGACTTGTCAAATCACCATTGTACACATCAGAAGCTAATGTAATTTTAGGTATCAAATATACTTCAATTAAAAAAAGTATTTGTTTTTATTAAGTTTCTAGGTTTTCTTGTTAATATTTAACAAGAAAGTGTGAAGAATGCTGCTGTAAACTAAGATCAAAAGAGTGTCAACTGTACATTATAAACATAAATATATATAGAAAGTATATATATTAATTAAAGTAATTGTTTTATATGCAGTACATATGCATATAAAAACAAACGTAATTTAGTTTTACACATATATGAAGTTTACTACACAAAGGATGTTACGAGGAGGGATTCATTTCTATGGAGGTGAAATTTAGATTCATAAAGGCTTACACAGCACTGAAGAAAACAAGACTAGTAACTAGACACAATGAAGGACTGGGTACACATATGACATTTAAATGGAATAAAGACTTTCTCCAGGAACATTTTACAACAGAAACTGGTGTTGCCTGTCTTGGATAGTTAAAGAAGAATTAGTTATATAAGGGAGCAAGTGTTTTGCTTATAATGCTTTCCAGTTCTATTATGGAAACTTGCAGAAAAGGCAATGAATTTTCTTTGCCTTAAGGTTGGGAAAACGTGGTCTACAGTATGTAATGGATTTTTTTAGCAGTACACAGTGGCTCAGTGCTATAGATTCATAAAGTCCAGTCACTATCAAGGTCTTGCTCTTGATAAATATGTTGAAAAGTAATGAGTCTACAATGAAGATTCGGTCAGTGACTATTTCATTGTCATAAAAGATCAGTTCTGACATTCCCATGCCTATATAACTCACAAAAGTTTCCAACTATAGTTAATTTCATTTTTATGGATAAATGGGCTTAAGAGTCAACACATCCATCATTTACACAAAGACAGTGATAGAAAACTATATGAATAAATAAAATATATGGATACAGTGGCCATATAAATTGTTCAGGAAGACAAGTACTATGATATCAGTATACAGCAAGACTGTGCTTCATCCAGTATTTAAAGAGGAAAAACAAAACACACCATTAATTTACCAGCTATTGGAAATTTGTGGTGAGTAAAATTCAATATGTTATGTTGGTTAGTAAAGCTTAAAGTCAGGATTTTTATGTCTTCAAATTTAATAACATTTTACTAATGGCCTTGAATATTTAGTCTGGGGAAGGTTTAAAAAGTGGTATGCGATAAAGAAACAGAGCCTTATCTGCAATCATATAACAACTTTAGCCTTTGCCTTGTGGATTAGAATTGGAAGATGGGCAGATCAGCAGTGATATACCCTGCCTCAGAGACTGTAAAGTGATTTGCCTTATCTTCACCTTTTTTTTTTAGGATTTTATTTATTTACTAATGAGAGACACACACAGAGAGAGGCAGAGACACAGGCAGAGAGAGAAGCAGGCTCCATACGGGGAGCCTAATGGGAGACTCAATCCCAGGACCCCAGGATCATGCCCTGGGCTGAAGGCAGCGCTAAACCTCTGAGCCACCTGGGCTGCCCATCTTCACCTTTTTAAGGGGAAAAAGTAAAGTCTCCCCAACAAGTGATAATGGGAGTGTTAGAGGAATCAGAGACAACCGACTGTATATGTATGTTTATTGCTACATCATGATTTAGAAAAACAAAGGAAATATCTTTCCCCAAAACATAATGTACCACCTTAAAGAAATGCTAACTAATCCAGCATCAGTGACATCTTTTGGGTTGAGACAATAATCTCCATGTAAAGGCTATTTTCACATTTATTCTCATCCCTGCTTTAGTCTAGGTTCCAAATACACACATCAATCTGTATACCCAGAAGCAGGAAACTTCAATATTTCTAATGCACATCTGATTTGCAAGAGATCATGTGACTGAAGAAAATTTTCTGCCAAATACTTGTATGCTATAATTTCTTTTGTATCAAAAGCATATTAAAACTGGATGTTTTGGGGGTATCTGGGTGGTTCAGTGGTTGAGCATCTGTCTTCAGCTCAGGTTGTGATCCTGGGGTCCTGGGATCCAGTCCCATATCAGGCTGTCTATGGGGAGCCTGCTTCTCCTTCTGCCTATGTCTCTGCCTCTTTCTCTGTGTCTCTCATGAATAAATAAATAAAATCTTTTTAAAAAATGGATATTTTGATCAAATACACAGTTTAGTTCAGGATTCCTATATTTCAGAACACTGGGGAATTCATAGAGATGAACACTGTTTATATAATCTATAATCTATGACTATCAAAATGCTTTGTAAAAGTAATTTCATTTTTAATTATCATTACCTGAATAGCCATTAATAATCTTCTTACCACTGTCTCAGGTAGCTTTACTTTTTCCCCATTATGAAAATTGTTAAGCATACAGAAAAGTTGAGGAAAATGCATAGAGAACAACCATATACTCAGCAGCTAGGTTCCAGAATTATTATTATTTTGTTGTACATAGCATTAACTTTTTTGGGGGGGATTAAATTTACATAGAGTGAAATGTACAAAGCTCATACATTCAGGTATTGTTACTTTCCATTTGCTTTGATATTCACCTCTTTCAAATTTTAGTAAAACTTTCACAGGCCCCCACCCCTCCTCCATTTTCTGAAACTTTGGGACTTTGTAAATCCATTGTTCTATTTGTATATTTAATAATTTCATGAATGCTGACTATACAGTCCTACATTTTCTGCCCTTGTAGAATGAAGAAATCCAATTATTAAAACTCTCATCAGGGATCCCTGGGTGGCGCAGCGGTTTGGCGCCTGCCTTTGGCCCAGGGCGCGATCCTGGAGACCCGGGATCGAATCCCACGTAGGGCTCCCGGTGCATGGAGCCTGCTTCTCCCTCTGCCTGTGTCTTTGCCTCTCTCTCTCTGTGTGTGACTATCATAAATAAATAAATTAATTAATTAAAAAATAAAACTCTCATCAGTTCTTCTACATCACAAATAGGTACTTGAAACTGTAATATTATTTCTGTAGGATTTTAGCCATCTCTCTTACAAAGAGAGATGGCTAAAAAAGCAGGGAATTTAAATATGATAGGCTATTACTACTGTACATCTGGTTCATGACAAATCAGTGTCATGTTACTTCAGGAAATTTGTACACTCCCTTTGCTATCTAAAGCATATCAATCAAAACTGGCTACATCCTCAGCGATCCTATTCATTTTTAATAGGGAGTCAAAACAACAGCAAAATGATCACTCAAAATTAGCGCTTTTTATAGAGAAGATTTTAACAATAAACTTCATTTCCTCCTTCTCTTGTCAACTTACTTAACCACCCCTAATCCACACCCTCATCTCCCTCTCCAAATGCAACCACTTTGCCTTTTCCCAAGCCCTATTCCTGTTGCTATTGACAGGAGTGAGTCATTACTGGCTGAATTCTCAGCCCTCTGCTTATATTTTCCACTTTAAACATCACAGGCCACCTGACACAGGAAAATAAATCCTATCTTAAACTTTCAAAGTGACAAGATGTGACTCCACATGTAGACCTTAAAAAGAAATTCAGTTAAATGCTTCTAAATCTACACTCCTAATATGACATCAGCATTTTCTAGGACCCTAGGAAGGATTAAATCCTTCCTTAAAGTTTCTCTTATTTTAAAGCAAAAATATTAGCACAAAAACAGCACCAGCCCAAATCTCTCCAAATGTTATGAAAAGCCACTGCCGTGTAAACTTTAATGATGTTTGCATACCAGTATTAGGACCCATAATAACTCTTTCTCAGAGTATTTTATTATAAAAATAAAACACTGGGACTGTTTCCTCCTGCAGTAATAAAAAAAAGTAAATACAAATAAATTAAGTAGACCAAGACTCTGATTTAAACTTAACAGTTTATTTATCAGCACTAATGTAAAAGATTCCTTAAATAATACATAGAAACATAACCACAGCATGCATAAAAATTAACATAAATATGTTAACCTATGGGAAGAAATAAAGGCAATGAAGAAACAACAGATAGAGAAAATGCTTCATTAACTACAATATATCATTACTTGATTTCCACTAATACTGTAATCACAAATTGCAAACACGACTATAGGGCAAACAGAGAAGCAGCTATAACGTAATTACACATAGAAACCAAACCCAAATTGTTCTTGGATTTGTGGCAACTGTAATCCTAGGTACAAGAATGAGACAATAGAGAGCGGGGCCTTCTCTTTTTCCATTCCTAGCAAAAAGAGAAAGCCAGAAAAGAGGCCTGACCAATTTAACAATGTTCTTCGCTTGCTGAGATCAATCGATCTTTAATCCACCAGGTAGTATTGCTTACATGCTTGAAATGAAAAGTGTTTCATCTAACAATGGGATGCCTTTCCTCATTGGAGTTCTGTGTAGAAAGGTCACCCATATAACTTGCACACATTCCAAAGTATTAATAAATACTGAAAGAAATTTTAAAAGAAGTCTGCACATACAGATAATGATCTCTCCTGCTATTGCCCCCTTTACTTCCTGTTATATGCTCATTATCACCTGCATTTAGATATATGGCAAGTTACATCACACTGCAATATTATAGTCAGTGTATCTTTTAACTGATGAAATAGCAGATATTCATTCTCTTTTTAAAGACAATTAGCACAATAATGACTTCATAGGTGATACAGGAGGGAGCAGCAATTAAGGACTGGGATCTCACTGTGGAAAGACATGGACCCTGTGCCTGCTCTTCCACTTGGCTAAATTTGTGACTCAATTCCTAGAACCTTGGTTTCCTCATCCGCAGAGTTCATTAGGGTTTTAAATGAGCGAATGTGTTTTAAGCCCTTAGGGCAGAGCCAGACACGCTGTCAATATAAAGTAAACATTTAGCTATTACCATACTGAGTTACAAAACCCATACTTTGGACATGAAAACATGGTGGATAAATGCCATTGAGAAGCTGAGAATTTCATGGACAATGGTTGCAGATTTTGGAGAATGGTATGTTTTAGAAGAAAGAAAAATAAAAGGAAATGATCTAGAGGATAAAGGAAAAATTAATCTGATGTTGACTTAAATACCTGTATTCCACTGTTCCTAATAGGGCTACCTTCTCTGTGAGGTACCTTGGCACAGGCAAGTGTCAGGTTTGTAAAGTGCACATTGTAACTACTAGGTTTCTTCATCCCCGTATCTATTTCAGAAGCATCTCATTTTCCTATAGCAACACTGTAACATCATTTATCTGCTAACAAACAATAACAAATGCATTTACATTTTTTCTTCCTCACTGAGCCTAAAGCTACTTTTGTCCTGTTTTATAACTGGTAAACATACATGCATCACAGATAGTATTGTGTGCAATTAATTAAAAGTTCAGGAAAAATTACTGCATGCCTAAGGATCTGACAGGTTAGAGTATAAGTCCATGTTTTGACTTACCGAGACCACTCAGAGATTATAAACAAAAAATTAATAGGGCATTTGAGAGGTAATATATTACTTATTTAAACTGTTGGGCCCTCTCTGTTCATCTGGTTTTGTAGAAACATAGCCAGGTTAAACAAATCAGAATGTTACAGAGAACAGGCATATTGTGAAAGTGATTTGCATTTGTCACCAAAAATTAATAGAGTATGTCATTAATAGCTCTGGTGACACAGAAACTACACAGAACTTTTCGGCACAATGATGTAGATTTTCTTTCTGTGACTACTTTACTTAGAACTACTTAAGATTTTGAGACTGTGGAGGAAACAGAGTTATTTTGTTTGTATCAGCTCTGTTTGTAATAACTGGTTGAGATAATTACAACCCCGTATCATATGTATACACACTCCGGAAGCCACATTTTCAGTGACAGTCAGATTGATTAGAAATCAATGTTAGTTATTTGGCCTAATAAGTAACAGCACCATCAGACTGCGTTTAACACTGAGCTTAACCAATCATCAGAGGCTCTGATACAGTGGTAGCAGATATTTCACACCTAAGATAAATAAGCAAAAGTTATCAAGATTGACTACCTATTATTGACTTTAAAAAAATAACCTCAAACAATGTAAAGCAATAAATAATAAACACAGTTAAACAGTTAAAACAACTAGCATGAAGAGAGTCAGCCAACAAACATCGTCAGCAGATACCACTTCCTATCTGCAAGAATTTCAATAAAATTGTCCATCCAAAAATGTAATGCTCTATATCACAAAGTTCTACACTGATTAATTCCAGTCCAATTATGAATTAAGTTATTAAGATGGTGATATTATTAAGTGATTCAAAAAGATGATTTATAATAATATAATTGAGTGATTTGCATTATCTCCAGGCAACCCAAGGAAATAGAAAGCTACACTACTATCTTTACTCTTGAAAAGAGGCCAGGGCAGGAAATGATATTATAATAGGAAAAAGTGAGCCTAGTAACAAGACTGAGAGAAAAATCATGGCCAGGTTATAGAATCCAATCCAAGAAAGGCATAGTCTCATTAGAAATTAAGAAATACTCAAATGTCCAAAATAGATTGCAATACACTTATTAGTATGATCCTTATCCAAACATGTTTAAGATACCTAGTGTTTTTGTTTTGTTTTGTTTTGTTTTGCAGAATACTGATCAAGTATATTTATATACTACAAGTAGTATATCCACACTACTTGGACTAAAGCATTTATTAATTCAAGTAATATTTATGGGGGACATTCTCTTGCTAGGCCACTGAAAGACAAAATATATTAATGTCATAATAATTTAAAACAACAAAAGTTGTGAGGTTATGTGTACTTTTTGAAAATAAGTTATACTTAATCCTATAAGCATATCCTATTTCTAGTGGGCTTCGTGTGATTGTACCAAGAGGCACAACTATAGCAGGTATTCCATTTCAAACCAGCGTCGATCATGCAGCATGGCATCTATTAGCAAATAAGCTCCATTGAGGAAGAAGCATCCTTTTCTATGAAGTGTTCATGTTTGTGGTGTCTCAGACACAATTACCCTATGGGAATTTTTTTTTAAATTTATTTATGATAGTCACAGAGAGAGAGAGAGAGAGAGAGAGAGAGAGGCAGAGACACAGGCAGAGGGAGAAGCAGGCTCCATGCACCGGGAGCCCGATGTGGGATTCGATCCCGGGTCTCCAGGATCGCGCCCTGGGCCAAAGGCAGGCGCCAAACCGCTGCGCCACCCAGGGATCCCACCCTATGGGAATTATTGCCTCACATCTCTATCTAGTAAATACAGAAAGGGGGAGAAAAAAAAAAAAAAACCCTCTCTGAAACACACATATCAGCACCAAAGGCCTGTCTTTGTTCTGAAATGGAAAATAAAAGTTTTACCTGGTTCTGAAATGGAATCAGGAGTTGCCTCATTAAGGCACTTATTTCTAGTTTCTACTGAAGCAACACAAGAATTCTACTTTATCCTAAGAGTGAATATTAACAGAGAACTGAAGTTTAGGGGATGTAGTGGAAATCTGTTTAGAAGCAACTAGATAAAAAGAGGAAAATTAAGTCTCTAGTTCTTGGTCTAGCTGACACAAAAAAGCAAACACAAAAAGTATGCAGAATATTGTTAACAAGCACCAAATTCCAGTTTCATCTCCCCAGACTAATCTTTTCACATTTTATGGACAAATACATGAAATATGTATTTCAATGATAGCTTTTGTGGGGGACAGGGTAAAATTTTCATGTTCAAAAGGGTATAAAAGAAATCAGACGAGAACAGAGATTTAGAGTTAGCCATAGACATAGATTTAGGATATTCAAGGCATTTGCTCATATGACCTTCCTAGATAACCAAGAGTAAAATAGCTAGTACTTCTCTCTCACAAATCGAGGAGGTAGGATGTCCATAACAGAATACAATGAGCAGAGAAAATGAAGACTCTTTCAAACCTTGCAAAAGAGGCTAATTGTCTAAGGGAAATCTTTGAGAGATACAATTTCTCAACACATGTGGAATATCTAAGAACAAATGTGATATTTTGCTTTAAAGTGGATTCATTTCCCAATCCAAACTGTTTCATGAGTGTCTAATTACCATAATGTTGCTCATGAGTGAGAAATCATGAAAGGTGACCAGTGAACCATAAAATTGATACTTACTTATTGTTTATAGAGCATATTTTAAGATGTCACAGTTCTCCTGGGAAAAGCCTGAATTCCTAAAAGCCTCAGATTCAAAACTTCCAGACTACGATTTTAAGTTGATAAAATATCTTTCTGTATTTTTTTTTTTTTTTTACCAGTAATTTCACCGGCATACTTGAAAGTAGAAGACACAGATTTGAAGTTTTCACTCATGTCTTAGCAAAACAGTAATGGAGTTTTCATTATTAGTTACCAATTCTAAGGCTATTCAGTACCAGTTTTCACACGGGTTTGCTGATCCTAAAGATACATTTTTCATGTCACTTTTTTTTCTTTAAAAATCATATAATCCCAAACTCAAGATCTTACCCTCCTATTCACTCTTCGACAATTCATTCAACTAATACTTGTTAAGTTCTATAAGATAAGGTCAGGCCACTTGCTACCATTGGACATAAAATTATAGGAAAGATACAACATGTAACTTCAAAAAGCTTGATGTTCCAATAATCTGAAAGAATACCACCCCAAAAGTTAGTTCTGACCCTAAGACTATATTAAATGGAAATCAACATGCACTTTTTTTAATTTAGCAAATCTTGCTACCGAAAGGAAATGTCTACTGTCCTATTCATTCCAGTATTAGCTCCTTATCGTGTAGAGATCACCAAAAAGGGGTTGGTATGGATCCGCACTCCATGCTGTGAGTACCACTCTCTCCTAGATGAAGTTCTCTTTCCCTCCTCTTTCTTCTGTTCCCTCCTCTCCTTTTTTTTTTTCTTCATTGACTTTCTGGCTCCTCATTCCACACAGTGAATAAAATATGGTGAAAGCAGTTTTCTAAAGTTCACAAGTCATAAATCCATAGAGATGGTCTTCATGATAGTTCCCTGTGTCTGTCTCCAATTCTGACATGAAAGAATATCTGTCAGTCTACCATGGCTGAAATGTCCATTTCTAATCTAATCAAGCATGGTCATGGGTCAGTCACATGGTGTAATAATGGCTTCTGATGGTGTTCGTTGAAGCTTAAAAGCTTTTTTTATTTTATTTTATTTTTTTTTAAATTCTGGTGACATCCAACTTATCCATTGTATTTTTATTGCTGGTACTTTTGTTGTCAAATCTAAGAAATCATTATATAACCCAATATAACAAAGATTTACATCTCTATTTTTTTTAAGGGTTTTCTAGTTTCATTATGGCATTGGCAGCATGTAAATATGCTAAAATACAATTAATTTCATGCTTTAACCCAGTTAACTGTATGATATGTAAGCTATCTCTAAAGCTATTAAAAAAAAGATGGCTTCTGAGTAGTCAGACTCAGTAAGGCATCTACAACAATGAATTCAATAGGCAAGTAAGTGGTATCATCAATAATTATTCTGGAAATGAGGAAGGGCTCAACCTCTAGACAGTGTACACGGGGACAGCTTCACATCAGAGGCAGTGAGTAGACTGTGGTTGAGTGCCACGATCATAAGGAAGCAACCATTGATATGTAGGTATGTACAAGACTTTATTGTACATTTGCATGTTGGCACAGAATTCCCACAACCTTAGGTTATGGGAAAGCATTATTTGCCCATTGACAGAGTAGGGAAATGAGCCTTAGAAAGAATAAATGGTAGGCTCAAGGTTGCACATAATTAGAAATGCTTGAGACAGGACTGGAATCAATGTCTGTCTTCCAAACTATGTCCTTAACCACCTCATCAAATCATACAACAATGAAACATCTCTAAGTATGGGTCAAGGACACTTATGGAGGCCTTTAGGATCGCACATTTTTTGACAGTAAAGTCAACACTGTCCTGTATTCTGTCAACCATAATTTTTATGACAATGTTAATAATAGAAGATATGACATACAATGCTAATTGTATATCCTTTACGAAAGTTTAAATGCGCTTCAAAATGTCACCAATATTACATATAGCATTCTGTTCATGTGATATATTTAGTAATAAAAGTTTGAAATTTATTTAGTAAGCAATACCACCACAGAAATTGTTCTCAAGTTATGCTATATTTTCATTAAGTTTCAACTACTAAAAAAAAAAAAAATATGAAGAAAGCATACATGCATCAGTGGCATGCCCTTTATTACAAAACTAGTTATTCCTTTTTTTTTTTAAAGAAAAATATTTTATTTATTTGAGAGAAAAAGAGTACAAGTTAGGGGGAAAGGTAGAGGGAGAAGCAGACTCCCCACTGAGCTGGGAGCCAGACTTGGGGCTCAATCCCAGGATCAGGACCCGAGCTGAAGGCAGATGCTTAACTGACTGAGCCACTCAGGCACCCCAAATCTAGTTAATCTTTACAAGTAGCTAAGGGGACACAGTGACTGAAGTGTCTAAATGACTTTGTTATAAAACATTTCATCCTATAATATAATGTCATGTATGGAGTACAAGGAAAGTGCTATTGAGTATAGGAAAAAAAAAACAACTGGCAGGATTTAAGTGTCTTTATCATTCTCTTCCATCCCTACAGTAATACCAAAAAGTACATTGGACTAAAAAATTGTATAGTATTGCAAACTGACTGCCCTTAAGGCAAGGAGTTTTATAAAGTTATTCATTACCATGGCACTTGACTGTTTAGTTCACAACAGAAATGGAGAGTCAGATACTTCAGGATCCCTTATTGAGAGATAATTGAAAATGCATTAGCAGGGTGCCTGGGTGGCTCAGTTGGTTAAGCATCTGCCTTCCACTCAGGTTATGATCCCAGGGTCCTAGGATGGAGCTCTACATTGGCCTTTCTGCTCAATGGGGAGTCTGCCTCTCTCTCTCCCTCCACCTGATGCTTCATCTGCTTGTGCTCTCTCTCTCTGTCAAATAAATATTTTTTTAAAAAGAAAATGCATTAGCTACTTTACTATACAGTGGCTGTTTCTCTAAATTCTGAGACAGGAAATAAAAATGGAAATTTTTTTTAGGAATTACTTGATTTTTAAGGAATATCTAAGTTAAAAATATACCAGGTATAATTTTCTTGTATAAAAATACAAGGTTTTTATTTTTCAATCTCAATAAAATTGCTCAATAAATTCATTTTAGATTCTCTTTTGGGAAAACAAGAAAGAAATAGGACTTTTTAAAAATTTAAACTTGAAACTTGTTGGCAAGTACCTGTGCGCTGAAATATCTTTTGGATCAACCTAGAAACGGAGGGGCATAGGTCAATAGCCGGAAATCGTGGTCAAGAGCTTTATGAAAATTATATTATTAGTGCAGTCCTGGGAATACAGCAGCAGTGAATCAGAAACATTATTAGCACCTACTTAATAAAGAAGAAAAGGAAAGTGATAAACGTGTCTCTAAAATAAGATGATCTTGCCAAAATCTCTCATGCTTGCCTTTATACTGCCACCAATAAAGGTGATTGTATCTCATTGAATATCTTACAGAAGTCTCAGAGTAATCCATCTAAATGGGGGCTGTGCCTCAGAGCACCAGGAAATAAATGGCATCATTAAATTCCTCTGAAGTAATGTCTCCTTTCTCAGTAATGTAGCAACTCCTGTGATAGTTGTCCCTCAGACAGTCAACTTAGCATTGTTCTCTCCCTAGAATGAGTGACATTAGATTCTTGAATGTAGCCCATATTTAGAAAAAAAAAATGCATTTGCCTGTGGAATTATAAAAGCATTTTTTTAGATAAAAAAATGCGCAGATAATTAGCTCAATATAATGTGTTTTTCAGAAAAGAGAGCAGATTCTGGCCTGTGATTCTCTACCAGCCATTTACAAATTATCCTCTTGAGTGATATAAGTGACAAGCTTCATTAGCAACCTTAGTGAACTCTCCATTTCTTAAAAGATGGCTGTCTCAAATTTGGAGTGGCCAGGCTGTATGTATCTTTATTCCCTCCTCTCCAACTGGCAACTGGACAATTGTGTGTTTTCTCATTATCAATAATTATGCTAAAAGCCAAGAGAAAAGTAGGATTGTAATTGGTCTCACCACATATCCATTAAGAAATAAAGAAATGAGGATAGAATTCACCTCTAGGTGAGATATAAGAAAGATATTTCTATCCCCCAGAATATGATGGAAACTGTGGAATTATTCTCCTGGCATGAATTTATAAAGAAACTTGTCTACATAACATTTATATGATATCCAGAAAAAAGAAGAAATGCTAGCGTTTGCTGCCAAAATGACATATGCAGTAACTTTTTCCTTTACTATGTAAACATGGAAAAATCCTTTAAACTCTTTGAACCTTGGCTTCCCTTATATATAAAATATTAATTGCACTATTTTCCTCATAGATTTTTGCAAAGTGCATATGAAATCACATGCCTCAAGCATTAGATGCATGGTAGTTACTTATTCATATACATCAATAGATAAATTATGTAAAATATATTTGAGCATCTGTGTGTGTATACACACACACTCTTATAGACGGATGGCTAGCTAGAGAGATAGAAGATAGAGATTATTATTTAATCAGGGAACTCAATACACATGGTACCTGATTTATCTCAGAGTACTTCTCAAAGGCAAAGAGCAACTCTACTTTTGCAATACTGGTCAACCTGGAGGTTTTGAATGTCCGTTTTGTGAAATGCCCTGCATGAAGTGCTTTCAATTATAGGTAGCTGTTAAAATTCATTTCAGAAAGGCAGAAACAACTTCTATATATGTGCTTTTACTAAAGCTTGTTTAAATCATTGACCTTTCCTCTTTGGTTCATAACACCTTGTCAAGATGCAATGGACTGTTGCTAATATAAAAGAAAACAAAATAAGATTCTATTCTGGGAATGGTTCTGCCTGCCTGAAGTGCTAAAGACTAGCAATCTTATAGAGGAATGTTAAAAAGTTACAAACCAGAACATCCTTGTTCTGAGGATATTATTATGCTTAATCAGGTGGAGGAAAAAGACAAGAAAGAGGCAATGACTGTTAAATGACAAGTCTAAGGTTCATCTGATAATGAGCTACATAAACAGTTTGCATCTCAGTTTTACTTTGTGTCTTCTCTGTGAGCATGGGTTAAAATTCAGATTCTGTCTCACTTTCTGACTTTCCCACTGAAGAAGTTGATAATCGCTATTTTTTCTATTTCTCGCACTCATGTTGCCATAAATTTCTAATTCCCCAATGGAAAGTTGTCAATGAATAATTCATTTAACCAAAGCTTCCACTCTGTAAATTTTTTATTACATCTTTTGGCAGTGGATACACCGATAAGTCTACCCACCACAGCTCTGGAGGGTGTCAGAAATTCTCTGTAGATTAAACAAAACATAAAAGATGAAAAAAGAAAAGAGCAAGTACTCTGGCCATACCACTAGAGCAATAAGAAATCAGATCTCAAATTTCACCTAAGAATTAGGGGATAGGAGAGAGGTGATGGGAATGTAATAGTTTTAAATCAGAGCTGGCATAATTCTGCAGGTTCAAGTATTAAAGAACTTCAACATGACAAGACGGGAGTCATAATAGTTAAGTTTTAAAATCATCTTTAAAAATAAAAGATAGACAAAAGAATTAGACTGTATTTTCAAGAATAGTTATACAATTACGTATAATAGAAGTACCATTCAAATGTAAGACTCATTTAGATAACTATTAACTGGTGATCTAACGGGTATACACCTTTAGTGTTCATTCAGTTCTTCAGAATGCTCTAGAGATGGAGGCAGGAGTTCTTTGCCTACTCCACTCACTGACATTCCACCTTACAGTATCTTTCTGAGAGACAGTAGCATGACACATCCTAGTGCAGTAGATTCTGTGAAGTTTATAGAACAGCTACAAACCATTTAACTTTGTAATCCTCAAATTCATTTGGCTATAAGTCCAAATTGACTTATATGGTCAATTAATCTACAACAAAGAAGACAAGAATATACAATGAGAAAGAGACCATCTTTTCAAAACTGGACAGATGCAAAAGAACACAACTGGACCGCTTTCTTATGCCAGACACAAAAATAAGCCCCAAATGGATAGAAGACCTAAATGTGAGACCTGAAACCATAAAACTCCTAGAAGAAAACATAGACATCTTTTGAACATCACCTTAAGCAACCTTTCTCTAGGTATGTTTCTTCAGGCAAATGAAACAAAAATAAAAATAAACTATTAGGACTACACGAAAATAAAAAGTTTTTGTCCAGCAAAGGAAATCATCAACAAAATGACAAGGCAACCTACTGAATAAAAGAAGATATTTGCAAGTGATGTATTAGATAACAAGTTAATATCCAAAATATATAAATAATGTATACAACTCAACAGAAAAAAAAAATCTAATGGAAGAATGGGCAGAAAACCTTAATAGATATTTTTCAAAGAACACATATAGATGGCCAACAACACATAGAAAGATGCTTGATATCCCTAATCATCAAAGAAATGCAAATTAAAACAACAGTAAGGGACCCCTGGGTGGTGTCAGTTAAATGTCCAACTCGATTTCAACTCGGGTCATTATCTCAGGATAGTGAGATCAAGTCCTGCATTAGGCTCTATACTGGAGTGGAGCCTGTTTAAGATTCTCTCTCCCTCTCCCTCTGCCTGTGCCCCTCCCCACTCCCCACTCATGTGCATTGTCTCTAAAAATAAATAAATAATTAAATAAAAACCACAATGAGATATTATCTTAACACCTGTCAGAATCTAGAATCAAAAAGACAAGGAATAAAAAGTGTTGGTGAGGATGTAGAGAAAGAAGAACCTTGGCTTACTATCTGTAGGAATGCAAATTGGGAGAGCCACTATGGGAACCAGGATAGAGTTTCCTCAAAAAGTTAAAAAGAGAAATAGCATATTATTTAGTAATTCTACCATTGAGTAATTACTCAAAGAAAACAAAAACACTAACTTGAAAATATATGTGCACTCCTATGTTTGTTGCAGCACTATTTATGATGACCAACACATGGAAGCAACCTGTGCCCATCCACAGATGGATGAATAAAGAAGACATAGTATATAGATACAATAGAATACTTGTCAGCCATAAAAAATGAGATCTTGCCATTTGCAACAACATGGATGTACCTAGAAAGTATTATGCTAAGGGAAATGACTAAGAGAAAGACAAATACCATATGATTCACTTCTATGTGGAATCAAAAACAATAAACAGACTTAAAAATAAAGCAAAACAGGGCCATAAAGATAGAGAACAAACTGATGGTTGTCAGAGGGGGGGAGGTAGAGGGATGGGCAAAATAGGTAAAGGGGAGTGAAAGACAGGACTCTGGTTATAGAATTAATAAGTCACAGGGATGAAAGGTACAGCACAGGGAATATAGTCAATGATACTCTAATAGTGTTGTATGGTGACAGATGATATAGCTATACTATGGTGAGCACAGCATGATGTACGGATTGTTGAATCACTATGTTATACACCTGAAAGTTAAATGTAACATTACATGTCAACTACACTTCAAGAAAAATAAATAGATTAAAAAAAAAAAGAACATACTATTTGTGTTATACTCAAAACAGTTATGGAAACTATCTAAATGGGCCTCATGTTCCAAACTCAATCTTTAGGAAAAAATAATGTTCATTATTGAGTTTTAGAAAAAAAATCAATAAGTTTAATGATTTTTAAGAATAGCATTTCAAATCTCCAATAATATGTTCTGAAATATCACATTTTAGATCAGAAGTAGTCATAAATGCTACTATTTACGAGACCTCTTTAAAAACAAATAGTCTTTAAAAACAAATACAGTAACAGTGAAAAATAAAAAGTCTAACCTTGATCAGACAGGAATGTACTAAGTATGTATTCTACTCTTGAACATTCAAACAATTCACATTGAAGCAAGAAAGATAAACACTTCCAAGGAACTGAGAAAAGTAAATAAATACAGTTATTTGTCTCCCTGTCACTTCTCTCTTTCCATATCTATGTATCTATGTATCTACCTACCTATCTATATCATCTATTTATCTATCCATCCATCTACCCATCCATTAATCCATCTATTCACCTGCCCATCCATCTATCCATTCATTTTAAAAATGCTTCATATATAAAAGAAATAGTTTTAATAAATTCTATTGGTTTGTTTGTACCAAATAAACATAAGCAATGACAATAAATTAATGCAGATCAAGCCACTCTTTCAGATAACTTCAGTAAAAATCTGACAGGTATTTTTTTTTTCCACCACCTGGATGTATGTCTAAGAAATATTTTGATTGTAAAAAAAAAAAAAAAAAAAAAAAAAAAAAAAGAAAAGAAATATTTTGATTGTGAAGCATATAATGTTTATAATAACCTTGGTTCTAATCTCTTTTCCTTTTAGTGACTCAAGGTAAAGACTAATTCAAAGCAGTATAAAATTAACATACTTATTCTTTAATGAATTCATATATTCTAGGTAAAAATGTGTACCTTTTCTGTTCATTGGTAATATTTCTATAAACCAAATAAAAATATTTTTTTCTAAGGAAAATTGGAAAGTCTTATTTTGGGCATTCAGAGCATAAGTCAACATTTCTATCAGCCTAACATTATATATTACTCTGCCAATCTAAATGCTCATTTCTTCTCATGAAAGACTCTTAACTCTGGGAAATGAACAAGGGGTCGTGGAAGGGGAGGTGGACAAGGGGATGGGATGACTGGGCGATGGGCACTGAAAGGGGCACTTGATGGGATGAGCACTGGGTATTATGCTATATGTTGGCCAATCGAACTCCAATAAAAAAATATACCTATAAAAATAAATAAATAATAAGTGCTCTTTTCTTCATTTAACAGTTCAGTATCCAGTTCCTAGAATATGTTTTGATGCTAAGTCAATCTCTTTGATACTTAAGATAATATTACATGAAGAATGATTTATAACAATACCAAACGTCTGTAAAACTGTAACATCAATTTAGCCAAGAACCTTTTTTGTTCAATTTTATTATGTTAAGTATTTATAAAATATTTCATCTTAAAAGATCATTTATAGAGCATGTGAATATAACTAACTGATTGAGCATATATGCTTACATTGCTTTCATCTTCTACTAAAATTCTAAAAGGCCTATCTAGTTAACATTTTGCACGTGTATCTGAATAAATGAAAATATTATTCTCAACACAAACGGAACTCATGGAAATCTTTAAAAATACTGCCAACTTCATCTTTCTCAATTAAGATATCTACCACTAATTTCATGTTTATATTTTTGTTACTATTTGTCAAATTTTCTTTTCTTTTCTTTTTTCTAGGTTTATTTATTTCAAAGATAGAGAATGTTGGGGGGAGAGGCAAAAGAAGAAGGAGAGAGAGTCTTAAGCAGACTCTCAGCTGAGCATAGAGCCAGATGCAGGGCTCAATATCAGAACACTGAGATCATGACCTAAAGCCTAAATGAAGAGTCAGGTACTTAACCAACTGCACCACTCAAGAGCCCCTATTTGTCAAATTTTAATAAAAACAACTACATTATGAATTATTCTGCTGGCATCATCATATTATCATCCAAAGTTTTTACCATTCTTTTTCATATTTTCCTACCCAAGTGTTTCTCACCTATGGTTGTTTAAAACCTATTTTTGTTTTCCAACTTATAATTTAGCTTTCAGATAGATGTTGAAGTTTCCAGTTCAAATGAAAAAAAAAAAAAAAAGTATTTTCAAAAGACATCACAGCTGTTCAGTGGTACCCAGTATCTTTACTGCTTATTCTTTCTGTGAGAATTTGGAGCTTGTCACTACATTTCTAAAAGCAGTAAGAAAAACTGGCAAGAACAAGAGAGTTTTCAATGATAAAGGAAAAAAATGCAACAACCTGCAGAGCAAAGACTCTGGAAGTCAATTTTCAGCCTGATCCCTTGTGTGACTTTAAAAATCTACTCTTAGGAAAGTGCATAGTTTTCACAGTTTGAAAGGATAAAGAATACACTGTTCAAAACTTCAGTCAAAATTTCCTTATTTCAAAACTTCATCACCTAGTAAAGTACCTATCTTAGAATGGTCAGCAGTAGTTCTGAAGTACAGAATATGGGTAAATGTTCCTTTTAATGCCGTTTAAATCAGGGTTATCAAATTGATTTCCTCTAAGTATTCTTGTAAAAAATCAGCTGTTCCTGTAACACCTATTTGTTGATATTTCACACATACCTAAATGAAAATCCCATTAAAGCTGCAATAAACTTATATTGAATACACTATCACGTGGTAAAAAGAGCTTGAGCATTTTCAGTATGCTGACGTGGGTTTGAGAATAGAGAATGGCTGTACTGGGATCCCTGGGTGGCGCAGCGGTTTAGCGCCTGCCTTTGGCCCAGGGCGCAATCCTGGAGACCCAGGATCGAATCCCACGTCGGGCTCCCGGTGCATGGAGCCTGCTTCTCCCTCTGCCTGTGTCTCTGCCTCTCTCTCTCTCTGTGTGCCTATCATAAATAAATAATAAAAAAATTTTTTTAAAAAGAGAATGGCTGTACTGTGGTAGGCAGCCTCCAAGCAAGCCCCCCAAATCCTCTTCTGATATTTATGCCTTTCAATTATCCTTCCTCCTTGGATGTGGGGTGGACTTGGTGACTTATTTCAAACCCTTAGAATTTGGCAAAGGTAAAAGAATGTCACTTTCAATTTAGACTATAAAAGACTCTGGCTTCCATCTTGGAACTCACCACAACACCCTTGGACCACTCGCTCTGGGGAAACTACGTGTCATGTCATGAGAAAGCCCTGTGGAACAACAGACATGACAAGCAACTGAGTGAAGAGGTTTCTGGGCTACTGCCAGTAAAAAAAAAAGAAAAAAAAAGAAAAAGAAAAGAAAAAAAAAAAAAAACTCGCTTGACTGAATTTGGAAGCAATTCTTCCCGGGTAATTTGTTATGTAGCAATAGATAACTTATACAGGTGTTTTGTATTCTTACTCCTCGTATCATATGATGCTTTCATGGGAGCTCAACAGATGGTAGATTTTGTTATTTTTTAAAGCATAATCTTGAGTTGTTTACAAACCCTAAGCTTTAAAACAACCAATGCTTTTGCCCAAATAGCATTTAATAAGCATTTATTTCATATAAGGCATTGTACCAGTCCAGTACGTATGAAGATAAAATGTCTTACTCTCACAATTATACACAATGAAATTACAATAGAATGGAAATTGAAAGATTAAAAAGAAAATAAAGAAGTTTAAATACTCATAGAATAAAAATAATGATAAATCACTTAAACATTTAATAAACAGACCCACTGTTTCTCTCCTACTCTATTTTTCCCCTAACATCTTTCTCTCATTGACTCCAATACATGCTGAATAGAATTAACACATCATATTTTAGGAAGTCACATGGTAGTCTCTCTCTCTCTCCTGCTGAACATATATTATAGCTATGAAGTCATGTTTGCTTATTCATTAAATTGTTCAAGGTTCGCAGAAGGTGATGAAGCTTTCACATCAGAGTTCTCTGAGTTTTAATTCTGGTTTTGTCAGTGCCTGGATCTTAAGATCTTATGAAGTAAATCAACCTCTGACCCATAATTTGTTTCTCCTGCAATTTTAAGACATTGGTGTTTACCTATTTCAAAGGGTTATTATGAGGGTGTAATAAGATGAGTCTATTACAGTGCAAAGAGCCTAAAAGTGAGTCTGAAACATATTTAGAACACAGTAAGTGGTAGCTACAGATATGGGGACATCCAGATAAGTGAGACATACTGCTAGCATTAAGGTTACATGTAGTTTTTGAGAGAGATTTCTAAGTAAATGACAATATCAATAAAGTATAAAGCCACATACGTGATTAGAAACAATTTATAGTAAAAACTCAGCGTAAATACCCATTAAGTGCCAACTCTGTGCCAATAACTAAGATGTTTGTAAGCAAGACGTAGCCGTGACCTATAGCAGAATATTAGGAAAAGAATAAGTGGACATATACATAAGTCACTGTCAAATAAGGCAGAGAAGAGCAACTACAATTTAAAGGGCACAAGCTACATTGAAAATAAAGACACAAAATTAAATCCGATGAAAGCTTCAGGAAACTTCTTGAAGACTCTGTGATTTGAAATGGATTTTAAAAAAAATGGCTAGGTATCATGTTTACCTATAGAAAGGAAAAAACATATGCAAAGCAGAAGAAACTATATGAGCAAGTGTCCTAAGGAAGCAAAGTGCAGGAAAAGTGTTCTTAACTAGATTAAAAGGCAGAAAGAGGTGGTGAGGGAGAGAGTGGGGGAGGGAAAGGGAGAGAGAGCTAGATGAGAAAGAGAAAGCTTCCTGGGGCATATATCACAGACTGGTGAAAAGTGTTGCTGAAATGCAGTTATACGATAATGATGGTGCTCTCATTTTCAAGAATTTGATCCTTTATGTCCTGAAAAAAATCACTTTTAGGTGTAATAGTGCTTGCTAATGCATAGCAGATCCTTCCTAAAGACAATTCTCTGATACTCCAATGCATTCCTATTCGTGAAATAAGAAATTTCAATAACTATGTCTCAAGGCAGAGACTTATCTTTCTGCAGTTATTTAAAATATATTGTATATATGTCTCTATGTTAGAAATGTGTTAAGCTAAATTCCCCCTCAGACTCAGCCCCATGAAAGCACAGCCTTCTGTTCTGTCTCTGAGATAGGCACCGAGGGACATCTCACAGAAACCAGGATTTGCTTCCAAGATGATGATCTAAAAAAATACAAAAATAGTTCCTTCAAACCTCCCTTGATTCCCTTTAGTGCCTAAACATTAGCATCTTTCTAGACTGCAGAATAAAGTTTTTCAAATAAAGTTATATGGCATTTAAGATGTTTTTAGCTTAGTGAAGCCCTCCCTATAGGGATGGATATGAAAACAGTTTAAATCAGCATTGACAGTGAGTCTAAAGAGTGAATATATTTTCTGCCTATAATAAAACAAAATCCAGTGCCTTAAAACATAATTAATCTAACATTTGTCCCACGCCACCCCAGGGAAACCATAAGGGCTTTGCTGATATTCTCTGAAGAATCCCTGGTTACTGAAACCAGGATTATAGTGAAATCTCTGGTTTTCACTATACAGTCACTATAAATATTTCATGCTACTTAATTATTCTAAAAACTCTCGTTAATTAGTTTCTTAGAAAATACAGGTAGACCAAATTATCATCATTCTCAAATCTGAAGCCAAGGTGCACAGGACCACAGGCAAAGATAAAACCATTCTGAACAGTAATGAACAGATGCAACATATATGTGATACTTAGAATAACGCTTTTAAGAACCTTTAAAATTTTCAGGACTGAATTTATGATTTGAGAGATGAATGCATCATATCCCCATAGACAGCTTCTCAATATTATACCTCGTTACTCTTCAGCAGAGTTAAAACACTATTCTATTTAACTCCCACTAAAATGAAAAAAAAAAAAAAAAATAGGGCACCTGGGTGGCTCAGTCAGCTAAGCATCTGCCTTCACCTTACGTCATGATCTGAGTCCTTGGATCAAGACTCACATTAGGCTCCCTGCTCAGCAGGTAGTCTGCTTCTCCCTCTGCCCCTTACCCTGCTCATAGTGCGTGCTCTGTCTCTCTCATGCTCTCTCTCAAATAAATAAAATCTTTAAAAAATGAAAACAAGCTCCTAAAAGATGGGGTAGATTAAATCTGTTCAGCAATTAACAGCCCTAATATCAAAGGGTTTATTGGAAAGTCTAAGAAAAACCTGCAAAAATACAATAAATGGCTAAAAAGCCATGCCATATAGCTACCAAATTCCCCTCTTAAACACTTCTTACATCATTCCAGCTTCCAGATTAGAAACTTGAAATTTCCCACTGCTCAAATAATAAAGTTTAAGATACCTGGCCTGGAATTCACATTTAAATGTAATTTGGAATCAATCCTTCATTTCACATTTTTTCACAAGAATTTCAAACTGAACTCCTACATGTAATGCATCTTATCCAATTAGTTTCCAAACTATGGCTAGCTGATGACCAAACCAATCCAACAATTAAAATGCTTTCTCATGTTAACCCTCCTGAAACATCAACATGAAATCCAAGTCCTATCATTTCCTTCATCTGTAATGACATCTGGTATTAATATTCTAACCAAAATTAGCCTATTCCTTGTTAGACACTATTAGTACTTATAATCTGAACTATTTTTTATTTTTTTAATTTTTTAAAAAGATTTTATTTATTTATTCATGAGAGACATGGAGAGAGGCAGAGACATAGGCAGAGGGAGAAACAGGCTAACTACACGGAGCTTCATGTGGGACTCAATCTCATGACCTGGGATCATGACCTGAGCCAAAGCCAGATGCTCAACTACTGGGCCACCCAGGGGTCTCCTGCACTATTTATTTAGTACTTACTGATACCATAGAGTATATGTTAAATGTGGATGTCTCTTCTGTTCTTTAGCTCTGGTCACCATTTTGACCTAAAAATCTTAAAGTAGCTGATTTGAGATATATTAGTGGGACTGACATTCAGTTAGTGAGTTGCTTCCAGCCCTTATCCCCAATGAAATAGATGAGAATACATCACATGTAGTAAGGGTAAGTATTACCTGTGAAATTTTGTTTTATCTATGTCTATAGATATGTGTTTAGTGAATTGCAGTGAATATTTCTTACATTACTACAAGATTGAATAAAAAGTTTGCAAGTAATAATCCCAGTAGACCACATCTCATACTTATCTAAACATTAGGTGTCTAATGAAGAATTATATATTAAATAAATGGATAAAATGGGTAGGTAGGAAACCACATGAAATTAAGAGAATCACATACACATAAGGGAAGCCAAATCTAAAGGACAGAATTGGGGGATGTTGGGAGTATCAATGAATATCTACAGAATGAGAAAAGTGGGGAATGTGAAATTGCCAAGGTCAAATTTCATTTTCAGTGCTGCCTAGAGCAGTTCTGATTTGACCCAAGATTATGTGGCACATTGAGTACTATGCTTCAGTGAAGGCATTTTTTGTGGTTTATCATAAAATTCAAGTGTAATCTACAATAGGTTATAATACCAGCAAGTGGTACCACCTACCAATATGAAAGATGGGCTTGTTTTTCTTCAATATGTAACATGGAACATTTGACACTCTTAATAAAATCCATAATTGGTGTTTATCTAAATTCATGATTTTCTGATGACCATTTCCTTCACACAGCCCAGAATTTGTTATCTACTTTTCACATTTTGTAAATAAAGCTTTATATTTTAAAACAAAATGACATATGAATAAACATTAAATAGCTTATAGAACTGAAATAACACCATCTGTCTAAACAACATCATCCTAAATATATGGCATCTTTGTCTATTATATTTCTCAAATTATAAATTTGCTACATAAAGTATCCAAAATGATACAGAGTATTATGAAGCACACTCCATGTGATGAAGAGTATTGTTTGTTCACAATTCTTTCTTCCTTTCTTCCTTCCTCATCCTGAAATGACTTCTTAGTGGTGTACCTCCTCACTGATTTTGTGCTTGTTTTTGTGACTTGTTCTGACCATTCAGTGTGTGTGGATATAATGAATCATATCCAACCAGTCTTTAAATGTGTTAGTATGGTTTGGCTTACATACGCAATTCTTCCCTAAACTATCCAAGTATTACTTAATGATTGATTAATTAATTAATTTCAGTCCTGAAACGTGAGACACATGGAAGAGACAATAACCCAACTAATAACATGAAGTAGAGTCACACCAACCAATGTGCAGTCCCTTCAGTGAAGAATAAATATTTTGTTGTCATTGAGAGTTTTGATGGTTTACTTTAGTAAAAGTGATTAATATACTTCACAGCTCAGAGTATCATAATAAACAAATTAAAGTTTAAAAAATAAATCACAAAAATCCATTAGCACTCTTGAAAAGCCTCAATGGTTTGAGTTTTTCAGCATGAATTTCTTGGTATATACACTCTTCTAAATTTATCATCCTTTTGAATATTTATTACAGGAACCATTTTTTACTACTTTCCAGTCTCTGTTAATGAAATAAGACCACTTCTCCTGGCCATTTCAAGTGCAATCCGGTATAACTTATAAATGCTTGAGTTCAGACATATAGAAACCAATGGGCTTATCGGCTGCCATCTACTGTATTTGATAATGAGTGTGTGTGCATGTGTATGTGTATTTTAAGCATCTTCAGGGTTTTTGTACTACCATTTTCAAAGGAAAAATAAAGTTTTGAACCTATTTGCAGAGAACAAAGCTATTTATCACGTGTTTGGAAATAAATACTACAGCAGTGAAGCACTCTTAACTTACTAATGAATAACTCTCCTACAATGGAATAGTTTTTGAGATATTTTTATATAAGAGTAGGACTTCTGTGGATTGGTAGTTGTTAAGAGGATAAAGCATTTAAACTAGTCCACCTAGCTATCACTTTTAAAGATGCCAAATGTGTCCCTGGTAAGATCCTCAAAAGACAGAATATCACATATTGTAATATGATAATCCCTTCAGCATTCATTGAATAAAAAATCATAGATATTATGGCTACATATACCCTTAAAGATCACTTTAGGCCAGGGACCAAAGGACTGGACTTCTTATTAAAATGGACATTTTAGTAAAACAAGAAGTGAATTCTGTTGCAGAAATACTCCATATAGTATTTAGTAAAGTGAAAAACTACATCCAGGGAAATTAAATCACTTGCTCTAGAACACAGCTATTATTTCTAGAGTAAGAAAAATGCTAATATTTTATTGGTTCATTTAATCATTAGTGTGGAAGGTACAACCTACAAACTTTAACTTCTTGGGATGGTTCTACTGCATCCACAGAAAGTATCATGATTTTAATTTATATTTTCTCATGTGGGAATACATGGAATCTGGGTATTAATATACAACATATTATAATAAGTTTATCTTTTCAATAGGACCTTGATAAAAAATATTCATGAGAGCAGCGACTACAGAGATGCTAGGACAATAAGAGGGAGAGGATTATATATGGGGAGAAAAACTATTAAAGTGAAATTTTTAAGCACATAATTTATCTAAGAACCATCACTGCTTTCAGTATAAAGATCACCTTAAATGATTTTTGATAACTGTAATTTTTTTAACATATTGAATTTTTCTCAATATCAATCACCAACACTTGCTTAGGATACAAAGAAGCATTTTTTAAGATTATGTTAAATTTTAAGTGTAAATGTACACATCACAATCAACATTTGCTTTATATTATATTTATATTATATATATATGAATATATATATATATATATATATATATAAAAGAATGAGTAATACTGCTCAATATCCACTCACATTTTAGATTTCTGAGAAAATATTTCAAAAAATAAAAATAAAATAGTGGTGAATATATGAAAATGAAGGGAAAAAAAAAAGCTGTTGTGATATGAAAGAAATTTGGAGAAGACTAAAAGGAAATAGGAAAAAACTGGTGACAAGATGAAGTGTTAAACCAAAAGCAACACATCTATAATGACCAATACGTCAAAGATATAATAGCCCACGTTTTTTGACTTGTGACAAATTGACACAGTGAACTAATTTGTGACTTCTTTCTATTAAAAAACACAGATATGCAAGATAAACTATTTATCAGGTATTTTAAAAATACCTAATTATGTTACAGAGAAAGAAAAAAAATTCTATGTGCCAGAAATAAAGATGCAACCATGAAAATCAGAAGAAGCATACAAAAAGGACTCCTTCTGAAGTGGGAGAGGTGAATTTGGAAACTACATAAATATGCTAAAAACCGGAGTTTTAATGTTACTATTATTATTATTGCTGTTAATATTATTATTTACAAAAGGCATACCTAAACCATAATAAAAAATGTAACGATTGAAAGTAAAATACTAGAAAGTGACATGACTGACCAGAAAGAAAACAACCTAAAGAAAGTTGGTATAGGCATATGAGACAGAAAAGACCAGGCAATAAATACTTCTAGATACACGGGTCGGGCTTCACTTAGTAACATAAACATTGAATCAGCGTGTAATAATTAAATAAGCTGAACAAGTGATTAGAAACATCCCCATAAACACTTATTTCAGTCAGTTTTATAGATATATTTAACCCAACTTTCAAAGAATAGGATAAGTAATTCCAATCTTACACAAAGTCTCTTGAAAAATGCAAACAAGCAAAAAAATTATATCAAATTTAAACAATAAGAACACAAACTCCCAATTTTTTTCATGAGAACAGTATAATCTTGAGACCAAAAATTAATGACAGTAAAAACATAACAACTTAAAAGCCAATTTCATATATGAATATTGATGAAAAGCCTCAACAAAATATTAGCAACATAAATCCAGTGTTTAAGAAAGCAAGATTGGTTTAACATTAGAAATTCAATTCAATTCATTCATCCATTCATTCTGTTGACAGAATAACTTGTTTCTTAAAGAAAAAAAAAGCACCCCAAGACTTAAAGTTTTTCATGGAATTAAATGTTTTGTTTTGTTTTATTTTTTTAAGATTTTATTTATTTACTCACAAGAGACACAGAGAGGCAGAGACATAGGCAGACGGAGAAGCAGGCTCCTCACAAGGAGCCCACCATGGGACTCAATCCCTGACCTGCTCAACCACTGAGCCAACCAGGGAGTCCCTGTCTGTTTTTAAATAGAAATAGAATGGAGCTTTTTTAACATGACAAATGTTTTCTATTACACACCAACAGCAAACTTCATACTTAATTCCAAAATACGTAAGTAATTCTCTTTAAAACTAGAAATAAATCAGAAGGAGAGCTACTGACACTTGTATGTAATCACACATACAACAAAACAAAAAGTAAAGGGATTAGAAAGAACAAAACTGTCACTATCAGTAAATAAAATTGGTTTATATCAAGAAAAATACAAAGCATAAATTTAGTATCTATGAGAATCTCGAAGCAGCTCTGGGTTTGCAGACAAGAACAAATCAATTTCTATAAATCAGCAACAAACAAATGATGAAATTTAAAATAATTTCAATATTTTATATATATATATATATATATATATGCAAACATGTATAAATACATATGTAGAAATACATTTTAAAACAAATGTTTTGGGACACCTGGGTGACTCAGTGGTTGAGTGTCTGTCTGCCTTTGGCTCGGGACATAATCTGGGAGTCCTGGAATGGAGACCCACCTCAGGCTCCCTGCCTGGGGCCTGCCTCTCCCTCTGCCTGTGTCTCTGCCTCTCTCTCTCTCTCTCTCTCTCTCTTTTTCTCTCTTTGTCTCTCATGAATTAAATAAAATCTTTAAAAACAAAAACAAATTAAAAAAAAAAGTGTTTTTAGAAAACCAAGTGCTTTATCTCATCATTTAAACATAGCCTTTATAAACTGAGTGTTGTATATTTAATTCTCTCCAAAATGATCAATAGCTGGGAAATTCCCAGCAATTTTCTTTTTTAACTTGAAAACTGTCATTGTGATATTCATATGGAAGAGTGAATGACAATTATCAATTTATGTCTGAGGTAAAACAAGAAAAAGACAAGCTGGGGAACTATGCTACAAATTCTCATGACTTGTATTGCTATAGTAGCAAATATAGCATGGTGTTGGCATAAAGTATAAAAAAATAGACTAATACAGCAAAACTGAGGTCCTGGTACAAGACCTACTCTTATATGGAAATGTGATTTATTATAGTATTACAGGTAAGTCAGTAGAGGTTGCTTATTCAGTTAAATATTCTATATATCTATATGGAAAAAGCTAATGCTAACTTACCCTAAAAACAACAATCCAATTCAAGTGATTTAAAACATAAATGTGATCAAGAAAGTTTTAAAAACAATGTAAGTGATATCTTGAAGGATCTCAGGATAGAAGATTATGTAAACAAGATATAAATAATATAAATAATAAGTGAAATATTAGCAAATCTATTAAATCAAGATTATAATCTTCTACTTGTCAACTAACACTACAAACAACATGAAAAGGCAAGCCACAAACTGAAAAAAGACATGTTCAATATATATAACTGACAAGTAATTAAGATCCAGACTACAATATAAAATTTCTACAAATAAAATTCAATTAAAGAATACTTTGGGGATCCCTGGGTGGCGCAGCGGTTTGGCGCCTGCCTTTGGCCCAGGGCGCGATCCTGGAGACCCGGGATCGAATCCCACATCGGGCTCCCGGTGCATGGAGCCTGCTTCTCCCTCTGCCTATGTCTCTGCCTCTCTCTCTCTCTCTCTCTCTCCCTGTGTGACTATCATAAATAAATAAAGAAAAAATATTAAAAAAAAAAAAAAAAAAAAAAAGAATACTTTGAATGATTGCCTTATTCTAGAGGAAAGTACAGATGGCCAACAATTATATATATATGATCATGAATATATGAATGAATATATTCATCATATATATGAATATATATATATTCATCATATATATGAATATATATATATATTCATCCTTATTAGTAATAAAAAACTGAGCCAAAACTTGCAAGATGCATGGCACACATCTAACAGATTAGGGGAAAAGAGTAAGACATTATCAAATGTTGACAAATAATTAGGGCAATTGGAATTCTTTTTCCCTTCATGAAACGGTTTGGCATTACCTGGAAATAATCTAAATGTCCAAAGAAAGGATAATGGATAAGTACATTGTAGTATATTCATTCATACAATGAGATACTCCATTAAAATAAAAATTAATGAACTCCAGCTACCCATCAACATGAATGAAGAACATAAAATGTTGTAAAGCAAGTTTAAAAGACTGAATATATGTGAGTGTGTTAAAAATATGTTTTAGACGTATCTCTATACGGTAAAACTAAAAGAAAAGGGGGGGGGGGGCACCTGTGTGGCTCAGTGGCTAAGCATTTGCCTTCTGCTCAAGTTATGATCCACAGGGCCTGGGATAGAGCCATTCAGTCTTGAGACTCCTGCTCAGTGGGGAGTCTGCTGCTTCTCCCTCTACTCTGCCCCTGCTCATCCTCTCTCTCACATGAATTCTCTCTCTTTCAAATAAAAAAAAAAAAATCTAAAAAAAAAAGTCAAGGCAATTACTCAAAATATAAGACTGAAGGACTCAAATAAATAAAAATATTTATTATCTGAGCAGTATACTTAAACAGCTTGATTATATATACATATATATATATAAAACTTCATCAAATTTATTAAAGTATATACATTCTATTCAAGTAGACATTAATATTTATAAATATAATATATGGTTCATTTTGTATATACTCTAATCAAATATGAATAATATAACACAAAAGAAATTTCCATCAATGCTCCTTAAAATGTGTAATCATCAAAACAATAAAAAGTCAAAAATTTGATTTGAATTTTGAAAAGTGTAAATATACATGCAGAACATAACAACTAATAATGGAAACCTAGAAATATTTAGAATTAAATGAAAATAAAAATATCGCATATCAAACATTCGAAACAAAGCTAAAGGGGCACTCAAAGGTAGATTAAGTATTTTGAATGCATATTTTAGATATGGCAAAAGTTAAAAATTTGTAAGTTAAGCATCAACTCAAAAAGGGGGGAAAAAGAAAGAAAAGAACAAAAGGTAGGAAATGCTTTCCCTTGTATCACAGTACCAGTAAAATAAACCTTGTCTCTCTCCTGATGGTCTGATATAAATGCATGATAAAGTAATTAAATGAAGTCTCAAACACCATGTAGACAAATGTTTAAAAAAAAATGTGCTACTGGGATGCCTGGGAGGATCAATGGTCAACTGTCTGCCTTTGGCTCAGTTCGTGATCCTGGGGTCCTGGTATGGAGTCCTCCATTGGGCTCCCTGAAGGGAGCCTGTTTTTCCCTCTGCCTATGTCTCTGCCTCTCTCTCTCTGTGCCTCTCATGAATAAATAAATAAAATTTTTTTAAAGTGCTACTGAATAATAAACCTGGAGACTATTTTCTATCTCCCTGAATACTAAGGTAGAAGGCCTCCAAAATTAGACTCCAGCTGGTCTAAACTCATTCCTAGATAAAATTTTTAATGATACAGAAAATCTTTTAAGTACAATTTAATTAAAAAATAGAACTGATAATATAATTCTACTGGGTATCATTTTGTTGATTCCACCATTTCAATGTTTCCCAATGTGGAAATTGAAGGGGTATGAAGCATTTCAAAGGGATTTATAATTGATTTTCATTTAAATATAATAAAGAATGCAGCTTCACCAATTTTCCTTGAAACTGCCCAAGGAGGTCACCATTTTCCCCAACATAAAGAAGATAATTAGCTCTTTGTATCTTGATGGTTTTGAATGTTTTCTAAATTCAGTGGGGTTTTGTGAGTTTCCTCTCTATTGAGCATCAGTGTCATCTACCTACTGCCTGACTACTGTGGTTCCATACATCACTTGGATTCGCTCTGGGTATTCAACTTCCAGTCAAGGTCAGATGGAAGAATGCTATTCTTGCCTCAGGTGATAATTTCCCTCTGAGAAGAACTGAAATCAACTCAGTGACCCTAAGAACTTCCTCTCCAACCAGTGGGGCTGGGCTGTCTTAATAAAACTTGTGCAAATTAGGTAAGCACCAAAAGGAAGGCATTCTGGCTCTAGAGTCAATTTATATCTACACCCACCTGTTCTGTTTTGATTCCTTTGACTCACATTAGGTTTCTACCTTACTGCTCAGGATTTTCAGAAAGTATTTCAATGAGACACTTTTATTTCAGCTTCAGCACTAAATCTCTGGTTAAGATTTCCTATAGCATCTAATCTGCAGGCTGCTTGTGAAGTCCTCTCTAATTCCTTGCCAATTGCCTTTAACTGAAATCCCAAACTGGTAAGACTTTCTAGAATCTGTTTATGTAAGGTCAAGTTAACTACTACTCATTTAGTAGAATTTGACGGGGTCATGAGTTGGGAGGATGTCTGGGCCATCTGAGAAGAGTTACAATAATGTAACTAAATGTTGGAAAAGACATGTCAATATGGAGATAAGTAAAATACTTCTGCCAAATAGAAGAATTTGAGAAAGGCTAAAAAGACAGATGGGAAACTTTGTAATAACCACTGAGTGTAGTGCAAGAGCCTCACATGCATTTCGAACCATTTATCACCTATAAACATTTGCTTCTGGTCTTATAACAGACACAAAATGTTGGCTTCCATACAAATAAACTCTCTCCTTATCCTCTACAACACGTGTACTCAAGAAATATGTGGCAATTTTATTTCCTTTCAACAAAAAAGCGAGTGATAAATTGGATTATAGAAATATTGAGACAGAAAGGCCAAGGTAGTTTAAAATGCTCAAGACTGAATGGGAATTCCCCATAATGCCAAGGCAAATTTCCCACCTTCCAGGTCCACTTAACCCCACTTCACCACAAGTTCCTTATCACATTGACAGGGCACATACTAGAAATACCTAAAGCAAAATGACCTACTAAAGTTAATTATGTTACCTAATGCCTTTTAGGGTCACTAAAATTGGATCATTCAGAACACATTTTTATTATTATTTTTTTAAATTCCTATACAGCTTTTACCTGGTGGCAATGAAATCCTGAGGGACACAGACTCAACTGATTCCATGATGCAAGTTTGAAATGTACACGTGTTTTTTCTTTTTCTTTTCTTTTTTCTTTTTTCACCCACAGATTACAGACCCTCCTCTTGATTACATTCTTGCTAGAGTAGTTGGGATTTATTGGCTAAGAAATACACTATTTCTAGCCAATGCTTCTATGCAGTATTTTCTACTGTTCTACTTCTGCTAACAAGGACAATTCAAGGGCACATACTAATTATGATTTTGACACAGTTTCACTTTTGTGTTTAGCTTCAAAAGTAATTCCATGGTATGCCCCAATTCCCTTGTCAGTTTCCTCTACTTTTAATTTCTAATTTAATGAACTAGTGAACTCGGGAAAAGGTTCTGACTTTAAAATTTTGTTTCATTCCCCCAAATTTTAGTCTCATTTAATGTCTACTTAATATATCAACAATTACGAGAGGTATAGTGAAAGATTCCAGTATAATGAGGGATTAGTTAACAACTCCTTTCTATTCTGAGCTAGAAAAATATTCTGAGACTGTGCACAAAACTTCATATTTTTATATCTAACACCATACATTTTAAGTCTATAGAAATCAGAGTCTAATAAGAATTGAATCTTTATCATTGTAACTTTTTAACACTAATGATGATTTTTGGCTTAATGTCTACTTTATCTCATGAATTAGATCTCATTGTTTCTCTTGTTAATAATATTTGCTTGATACACTTCTTCCTGTCCTTTTTTATTTTCTTTTAAACATCATTATTGAGGTATAACTGACATTCAACATACCTGCACATATTTAAACAAAACAACTCTCCTTAGGGCAGCAATATGTTTTGGTATAGACTATTTCCTAGAAACTCTTATCACTAAGCGTGGCTAGGTGATAAAGTTCTTCACCGATGAACAGTAAGCAAACTTTTTTGAGGCAGATTCTGAGAAGGCTCTTTAAAAAGAGTACAGCTAGCTGAAATCTGCTTCTTTTCCTCATCTTTCCTCCCTTCTGCTACCTAGAATCCAGGCACAATGATTGGAACTCCAGCAGCAGTTGGAACATAATTGTTAGCAGGATACAGGAAATAAGACAACCGCTCCCAATACACTGCCCTGGAATGCTAACCTCTGGATTAATTTTACAAGACAAATAAGCATCCACTTTGCTATAGCCATATTATTTGTGCTGTTCTGATGAATGTAGCTGAATCTAAGGTTTGGTTGTGAGATATATATTAGAATAATTTTGCCTGTGGTGAGAAATCTGTTTCTTCTCATTTAAAATACTGAGTATGTGGTTATTATTAAATATTGGTCTAAAAATATTATTCTATTTTCAATTTAATTTCATCTTTAATTAAACTTTAACTAAATATTATGGAGATTTAATTTGCCAAATTGAATTCTGGAGGTTTAATTTGAACATCTTTGAGATTTTATTTATTCCTAGAGTCTTGTCTTTACTCTCTTGCTTTACAATCAGTTAAACTCTCTGAATGGCTTTGTCGTCTATAAAACAAGAATGATAACAAGAATGATATTTCAGTGGGTTGTCATGAAAATTAAGCAACAAAAACGAATGTAGCTGACACACAGTGTGGTCAGCTGACATCTACTACTGTCAGTGTCTTCACTGTTGATCTGCTTAAGTCACTCGTTTCTAATTCTTTTGCCCAATATACTAACTTCAGACCCATAAAACAAAATAAATTCTATTTCTTTGTACTACAACAATAACAAAATTGCCTTGAAAGTACTTTTGTTTTATTGATGTTTCTGGCATCAATAAATCCTATTTGCTTTCAAAACAGAAATGTTTTCAACTTTTAAGGACAGCTGTTGCCGTTTAAGGATTAGGAGTAATCACAAGAACAGAAAAAAAAAAAAAAAAAAGAAAAAAGAAAAGAAAAAGAAAAGAAAAGAAAAGCCAGGCCACAACTTTTTAAGTTCCACCTGAAATTCTGTGTTTTTTCTTCCACAGTTTGACTCCTTTCCTGAACAAAAAGCTCTTCTAGAATTCTTTGTAACTTTAAATTCAATTCCATTGGCATTATTGTCTCAAAAACATCCTATTAAATAATTTTAAACTCAAATACAACATAGATTATATTATCAAGGCAAACATGTATGGATTAATGGATTAATGGAGGCCACGATTTTATGTGACTTAGGAAAAAACTCCACACCTATCTGAAAATGACCGTATTTCTACTTCAGGTTTTCCTCCATTCCAGATAAAATGGTTATTAGGACATACTGCATTCTTACTCACTATAAAAGTGAAAAGAAAAGAAAGTTGGAACCATAGATCAGAAATAAAAATCTTTGTTACCAGCTTTGCCTTCAGCAAACTCTATCGCTAGAGGGTTAAAAGAGATAATTTTCATTTCAAAGAATGCAATTGGGATAGAGAAGCAATACACCAAAGAAAGCAATTAGTCTGAGACTTTGGAGATTTGAAGAGTTTAAGCAAACTTCATTCAAGTACCTAAAGAAAATTATGACAATGCTTTATTCTCAGGACTAAGTTTAAAATAAAAATCTTAGGGATCCCTGGGTGGCGCAGCGGTTTAGCGCCTGCCTTTGGCCCGGGGCACGATCCTGGAGACCCGGGATCGAATCCCACGTCGGGCTCCCGGTGCATGGAGCCTGCTTCTCCCTCTGCCTGTGTCTCTGCCTCTCTCTCTCTCTCTCTGTGTGCCTATCATAAATAAAAAAAAAAAATAAAAAATAAATAAAATAAAAATAAAATAAAAATCTTAATTATTTAAAGCCAACAACGACAGTGAGCACCAAATCCATCAGAGTTCCCTTCCTATAGGCTCTGTGGATTGAACTAAACACCAGGATGAAAAAGGCTGTTCCCTATAAATCATAATTAAGCAGATGAGAAGGATCAGAATACAGATAACATACACAATGTAGCATTAATGTCTCTCCGTTAAACTATAGTTTAATCAAAAATCTTGATAATTATTTCAGTTGAAGTACTCCTAGCTGACAGGTCAACCATAATAGTTTTTATTTTAACTCCAGTTAGTTACCATACAGTGTTACATGAGTTGCAAGTGTACAATATAGTGATTTAAACTTCTATACATCACCCAGTGCCCATCACAGGTATGCTAAATTCTTAATTCCCATTATTTCTTTCACCTATACTCTAATTATAGTAAAATTATACTGGAAAATAACTACATCTAGAGAAGTATGACCATCAGAGTAAATAATTATTTTTCACATTCTATTACTTTTCCTAGTTCTTTTCCCCTTCATTATTTTTTATCCTAAATACCATATATCTCTGAAGTACAAGTAAAAATGACTTATCAAATTCAAAAAAAAATGAAACAATGATGACATTATTACCTAATCTACAGTACAAGTTCAGAATTTATCAATTTTCTAATGACATTTTTTATAGTTCTCATTTTTTCCCAATCCAAGATGCAATCTGGTATTGTGCACTCTGCATAGTTGTTGTATTTCTCAATTTTTAAATTCTGAAACAGTTCCATAAACTGCCTTTCTTGACATTGACATTTTTGAAGAAAACTGACCAGTTATTTTGTAAAATAATCTCAATCTTAATTTACGTGGTGTTTTCTTACATTTAGATTTTTGGTAGAAATACTACTAACACAATGTATTACTCTCAGTGTATCTTATCTGGAAGCAGATAATGTCGAGTTTTTCTCAAGTGTGATGATGTTAATATTAATCATCTATTTAAAGAGACGTCTTGCAGATTTCTTTACTGTATAGTGGCATTATTTTATTGGCATTTTAAAAGTATTTTGTGGTAAGATACTTAAGATTGTGTGAATAGGGACATCTGGGTGGCTCAGTGGTTGAGCATCTGCCTTTGGCTCAGGGCGTGATCCTGGGGTCCCCGGATCAAGTCCCACATTGGGCTCCCCACAGGAAGCCCGCATCTCCCTCTGTCTGGGTCTCTGCCTCTCTCTCTCTCTCTCTCTTTCTCTGTGTCCCTCGTGAATACATAAATGAAATATTTTTAAAAAGATTGTAAATACACTTTTCTCATTAAGCTGTCTCCTACTAGTTTAAGCACTCAATTTTTGAAAACCATCATTCCTTCTAAATATACTATCTTGCCCTTTATAATAAAGAAAATGTTTTTTTCCTTTTTTCTTTCTTCTTATTTTTCCCTCTGTCCATCTCTTCCTTCCTCCCTTTTCTAATAGCATACACTCATGAATTTCTACTTTATAAAACATCTTGAGATTCTACCCATTATGTTTTCAAATACTTTTTAGCTTTCCCCCCCCCACCGCCCCTTGGCTTTATTGAGGCATTACTTATAGTAGATCCTCAGAATTTTTCTTCTTATAGCTTATAAAGTTTATTTGTACACTTATAAACATCTTTCATTTAGTCCACTCCCCAGCCTCAGCTTTTTAGACGTCATATAAAAGTAACAACCTAAGTACTGCTTTTTACTGTAGGGTTTCTGTCACTTAGTGTAACATGCTCAAGGTCAATCCATGTTATCCAAAAGGTAGGATTTCCTTTTTTCTCATGGCTGAATAATATTCCATAGTAATATATTTCCTATATTTTTTTATTCACTCAATCATAGATGGAAATTCAGGTTGTTTCCACATCTTTTGAGTAATGCTGCAACGAGGTGCAGATGTCTCAAGATGGTGCATGGAAGTGCAGATGATGGTGATTTTACGCTTATATATCCAAAAGTGGAACTGTTGCCTAATACAGTATTTCTAGATTTAATCTTTTGAAGACATTCCATATTGTTTCCATGGGGATTGTACCAGCTTCCATTCCCATTGACAGTGCACAAAAGTTCTCTTTTCTCCACAGCCTTGTCAATATTAGATACCTTTTGTGTTTTCGATGACAGCCGTTCTGACAGGTGTGAAGTGACTTTGATTTGCATTTCCTTGATGATTAGAAATGTTGGGCATCTTTTCACATCCTATTGGCTGTTTCTATGTTTTCTTTGAGAAAATGTCTACACAAGACCATTTTAATTGGTTTATTTGGGTTTTTACTATTGGGTTATATGAATTTCTCATATTTTTTAATATTAACCAATCATCAGGTATATAATTTACAAATATTTTCTCCCATTACTGGTTGCCCTTTCATTTTGCTCACACTTTCTTTTGCTGCACAAATGCTTTTCAGTTTGATATAGTCCTATCTGTTTTGTTTTTTGTTCTATTGCTTGGGCTTTTGGTGTCATATCCAAACAATGATTATCAGGACCAACAACAAGAAGCTTTGTCCTGGTTTTCTTCTAGTAGTTTTAAATTTGAGTTAAATTTATAACTAAAAGCTAGGGATACAATTTCATTCCCATTCTGGTGAAAAAATGGTGAGTATCAGGTTTTCCCAACACCATTTATTGAAGAGACTACCTTTTTATCATTGAGTATTCTTGGCTCCCTTGTCAAATATTAGGTTACCATATATGCACAGGTTTATTCCTGGACTCTCAATGCTGTTCCCTTGGTCTGAGTCTCTGCTTTGTATTAGTACATACTGTTTTGATTACTATATCTTTGAAATAAACTTTGAAATCAGAATGTATGATATCTCCAGCTTTATTTTTCTTCTTTAGGATTGCTTTGGCTATTCGGGGTCTCCCATGAATTTTAGGATTGTATTTCTATTTTTATGGAAAATGCCATTGAAAATTATAGAGATTACATTAAATCTGTAGATTGCTTTGGGTAGTATAGACATTTTAACAATATTATTTTTTTCTGATGGACATGGGCTATCTTTTATGTCTTTTGTTTCATCAATATCTTGCAATTTTGAGTACACAGATATTGCACCTTCCTGGATAAAATTTTCAAGTATCTTATTATTTTTGATGATACTGTATACAGGACTTTTAATTATATATAACTCATTATTAGAGTATAGCAATGCAACTAAATTGCATATTGATTTTATATCCTGCAACCTTATTTAATTTGTATATTGGTCCTAACATTTTTTTGGTTGAGTCTTCAGGATTTTCTAGATATAATATCGAACCATCTGCAGTTGGAAATTATTGTACTTCTTCCTTTCTGATTTGAATGCTTTTTATATTCCTTTATGATCTGGATGGCTTTTACAACTTTTGCCTAACTGCTCTTGCTAGTACTTCCAGTACTATGTTGAACAGGGATAATGAGAGTATGAACCTTTATCTTGTTCCCAATCTTAGGAGAAAGCCTTTCAAACTTTCACCATTGGGAATTGTGAGTTTTTCATATATGACCCGTATTATGTTGAGGTGCTTTACTTCCACATCCAATTTGTAGAGAGTTTTTATTATGAAAGGATGTTGAATTTTATCAAATGTTTTTTCTGCATTGACTGAGATGATCATGATATTTAACTTTCATTCTATTAATGTGGTATATCACACTTGTTTATTTGCATATAGTGAACCACCAATTCATCCCAGGTACAAATTCACTTCATATTGGTGTACGTAAGACACTTAATGCATGATTAAGTTTGGTTTGCTAGTATTTTGTTGATAATTGTTACAAGTATCTTCATCAAGATATAGCCTTCGAGGTTTCTTGTAGTGTCCTTATTTGGCTCTTGTATTTGCTTTAAAATTCATGACTGAGTCTTGTAAGATTGTGTGTTTCGGGACTTTTTCCATTTGTTTTAGGTTATCCAATTTGTTAGTATACAATTGTTCACGGTAGTCTCTTATGATCCTTTGTATTTCTGTGGTGTCACTTTTAAGGTCTCTTTCATTTCTGATTTTATTTGAATCATCTTTTTTCTTCATTATTCTTGCTAACAGTTTGTCAAGTTTGTTATTAAAAAAAAACAGGACTTATTTTGGTTGATCTTTATTATTGTTTTCTAGTCTCTCACTTATTTCTGCTCTGATTGTTGCTTATTTTTCTTCCATTTGCTAACTGTGAACTACTTTGTTCTTTTTCTATCCCCTTGAGGTAAAAGTTAGATTGTGATCTTTCTTATTTCTTGATGCAGGTGTTTATGGTCATAAACTTCTCTCTTAACACTACTTTTGCTGTATCCCATTAGTTCAGTATATTTCTACTTTCATTTGTTTCAAGATTTGTGAAGATACATTTTTATTTCCTATATAATTTCTTCTTTGACCCATAGGTTGGTCAGTAGGGTACTGAATTTTCTAATTTTCCTCCTGTCACTCATTTCTTGTTTTATACCAGTGGTTGAAAAATATACTGAGTATGCAAGATCTATAAAGAACTTATTAAATTCAACATCTAAGAAACAATCATGAAATGGGCAAAAGACATGAACAGAAATCTCACAGAGGCAGACATAGACATGGCCAACAAGCACAGGAGAAAATGCTCTGCATCACTTGCCATCAGGGAAATACAAATCAAAACCACAATGAGGGATCCCTGGGTGGCGCAGCGGTTTGGCGCCTGACTTTGGCCCAGGGCATGATCCTGGAGACCCGGGATCGAATCCCACATTGGGCTCCCAGTGCATGGAGCCTGCTTCTCCCTCTGCCTGTGTCTCTGCCTCTCTCTCTCTCTCTCTGTGTGACTATTATAAATAAATTTAAAAAAAACTAAAAAAAAAACACAATGAGATACCACCTCACACCAGTGAGAATGGGGAAAACTAACACGACAGGAAACAACATATGTTGGAGAGGATGTGGAGAAAGGGGAACCCTCTTGCACTGTTGGTGGGAATGTGAACTGGTGCAGCCACTCTGAAAACTGTGTGGAGGTTCCTCAAAGAGTTAAAAATAACTCTGTCCTACAACCCAGCAATTGCACTGCTGGGGATTTACCCTAAAGATACAGATGCAGTGAAACGCCAGGACACCTGCACCCCGATGTTTCTAGCAGCAATGTCCACAATAGCCAAACTGTGGAAGGAGCCTCGGTGTCCATCGACATATGAATGGATAAAGATGATGTGGTCTATGTATACAATGGAATATTCCTCAGCCATTAGAAACAACAAATACCCAGCATTTGCTTTGAAGTGAATGGAACTGGAGGGTAGTATGCTGAGTGAAATAAGTCAGTCAGAGAAGGACAAACATTATATGGTCTCATTCATTTGGGGAATATAAAAAATAGTGAAAGGGAACAAAGGGGAAAGGAGAGAAAATGAGTGGGAAATATCAGTGAGGGAGACAGAACATGAGAGACTCCTAACTCTGGGAAAGGAACAAGGGGCAGTGGAAGGGGAGGTGGGCAGGGAGATGGGGTGACTGGGTGACAGGCACTGAGGGGGGCACTTGATGGGATGAGCACTGGGTGTTATACTATATGTTGGCTAATTGAACTCCAATAAAAAAATGAAATTAAATAAAACACCCAAACCCTAAAAGAAAAAAAAAAGTTATTGAGTATAATTTCAATATTCTTACATTTGCTAAGACTTGTTTTGTTACCTAACATGTATCCTGGAGAATGTTCCATGTGTGCTTGGGAAGAATGTGTATTCTGCTGCTGTTGGGTAGAATATTCTGAATATGTCTGTTAGATCTAGTTCATGTAATTATAGTCCAATCCATTGTTTTCTTATTGATTTTCTGACTGTATGATCTTTTGTTAAAAATGGAATATTGAAATCCCCCACTATCATATTGTTGTCCACTTCTCCCTTCAGATCTGTTAGCATTTGCTTAATACTTTTAGGTGCTCCAATATTCAATATATTTATAATTGTATTATCCTCTTGATGTACTGACCTTTTTATAATTCTATAGACTATTCTTATCTCCTGTTACAGTTTTTTACTTAATGCCTATTTAATTTGATATAAGTAAGTAATGTCCATTTCATTTGATATAAGTAAGTACAGCTAACCCTGTTCACTTTTGGTTTCCATTTGCATGGAATATCTTTTCCATCCCTTCATCAGGACCCTATGTTTGTTCTTAAAACTGAAGTGAATCTCTTGTTGGCAGCATATAGAGTGCTTCTTAATTCATTCAGCCAATGTCTTTTGAGAATTTAACACATTTACATTTAAAATAATTTCAATAGGTAAGTACTTACCAATGTTATCTTATTCATTGTTCCAACTATTTCATTGTTTCTTTTTTTTTTTCTTTCTTCCTGATTTGCTATCTTTCTTTGTGAACAGATGATTTTTTGTTGTGGTATGCTTTGATTCCCTTCTCTTTATCTTCTGTGTATATACTGTAGGTTTTTGCTTTGTGGTTATCATGGGGCTTACAGAGAACACCTTATAGATATAATAATCTACTTTTAAGTTGATAACTTCAGTTCGATTGTGTACAAAAACTCTACTCTTTTACTGCCTCCCATATTTTATACTTTTCTTGTAAACATTTCCCCTTTTTATACAAGTTATTACAACTGTAATTATTTTTACTACTCGTCTTTTAAATATTATACTAGAGTTAAGTAGCTAACATTTCACCATTTACAGTACTGGAGTGTATGAATCTGATTATATGCTTACCATTACCACTGTGTTGTGTGTGTGTGTATAATCTCCTTTGAATGATTTCAAATGAGCCGTCTCTAGTTGACTGATTCCTTTGTTTGCTTAGTCAAATTTGCTGTTGAAGCTCTCTGTAGAATTTTTCAGTTCAATCACTGTATTCTTTAACTGCAGGATTTTGATTTCCTTTTTTTATTTTTTTATTTCCTTTTTTAAAAAAAAATATTTCCACTATTTCATTGAACTTCTCATTTTGTTCATGAATTGTTTTCCTAATATTATTTAGTTATCTATATAAGTTTTAGTTCACTAACTTTTCTTAAAAATAGTCTGAATTCTTTGTCAGGTAGTTCATAGATTTCCATTTCTTTAGGGTCAGTCATTGAAGCTTTATTAATCTCCTTTATTGGTATATTTCCTTGATTATTCATGACCCTTGAGGCCTTGGGTTGTTGTCTGTGCATTTATAAAAGCACACACCTCTTCAGTCCTTATATACTGGCTTCAGCAGGTAAAGCCCTTCACTAGTCAGCTGACCCAGAGATTTTAGATGAGATCTGTTGGTATCTGTGTGTAGACTCACTGCTAAAGTCATTGGCTGGGCAGGCCTCATGCTTCAGTACATGGGGAGTCTGGGTTCACTGGGCAGGACTGGCACATGAGTGTGTGGTGCTGGACGTGCAATCTTTGTCTACATAGGTAAACCTAGATCTTGAGTCCACAGAGTCCATCCATATACCAAGAACCACTGGGTCCACACAGGCCATTCTTGTACTAGGATGGGCCAGGAGCCTAGTTTTATAGGAGCTGCCTAAAGGCTGGGATGAGAGAGACCAACCTAACAAAGTGCAAGCCTGAAGCCTGGGGTCATGGAGTAAGCCTGTAAACTAAGAACTGGGTGAATAGCTTTGAAGGATTGCTTTGTAGGGGTCAGTCTGGAATAGTGGCAGGCTGGCAGCCTGGGTCTGTAAAAGCCAGATTGTAGGGTCATGGGGGCTGGCTTGGCCCTGAGGTGGGTCAGGAGCCTGTATCTGAGGGAGTCAGTCTGAAATCTAGGACCACAAGAGATGTCTTATTGTTGGAGTGAGCCTGGGACCTGAGCTGCAGTAGTTGGTTCAGCACTGATCCTGGCTAGGAACTTAAGTCCCTGGGGCTGATTGGGAGCCTGTGGTCATGCCTGGAGTTGTGGGAGCTGGCAGTTGCTGAGATGTGCTGGGACTGGATTTGTAGGAGACTACCAGGAACCTGGTGCTGGCTGGGGCTGCAGGAGGTAGTTGGAATCTGGCTGGGCCAGGGACCTGGGCTTATGAGGATCTGCCAAGAGCCTGGTGTCCTGAAAGCTGCTGGAGGCCATGGGAGGCACCTGGGGTCACTATTGCTGGCAGGCACCTAGGTAAGCCTGGAATCTGGGTTTTCAGCAACCGAGGATACCTAAGGCAGGATACCTAAGGCATCAGTAGTTGGTCTAGTGCTTGCAAAGACTGGTTCTCAGGTTTGTGGTGAAGTTGAGACTCATTTCATTCTCCTTTTCCCTACAAAGAAGTGTCTCTCTCCATGACAGGTAGCCAGACAAGAGGGGAGTAGTGACGGGAGGTAATGTGAATCTATTTTTTTTTTTTTTTTACCTTCCTCAATGCATCTTTTTTTCTTTCTATGTTCCACCCAGGTGCTATAACTCCTCACCTTGGTATCTGTAGCTCTTATGAAGGTATTTTTTATGTGTGGACAGTGTTCAGATATATGTTTGGGAAAGCAGGGTTTGGGGGCAAACACTAGAAATACCATTGCCACCATTCTGCAGACATCACCCCCCCCCCCACTTTTTATTTTGCTTCTTTTTTCTCTCTCTTTTATGCTTTTCTACTTCCATTATCTTCCATAGATATTTAAAGAAACTTAGAGCTCAGATCTGGGGTATTTGGAGTTCAAATAAAAGCTTTCTAATAAGAAAATTATATAAAAATCATTTTCCCCATGGACTAAATTTGCAGATCAACAGAGACACTGGAGACAGCTAAAAAGGTAGCAGAAAAGTAAGATGTGTGCATATGTGTGGGGAACAGTATTTAGGGAAAAAAGGTGCTGTGTTTAGCAATGACAGCCTCAATCTCAATATGCCTTAAAACAGTCATTAATAAAATTAGGCCAGTCACACCTGCATCTCAAAATTTTTTTAGAGAAAGCTGTGGAGCTTTTCTTAGTTAAACTGTTAAAAATGGTGGAAAAGTATTTGAAATGGTCGTGGATTCCAATCAAGATAAAGGAACAGATACAAGGACTTCAGTTTCCAAAGCACATAATCTTGCCCTGTTTAACTACCACTGTTGCTATTATTTCTAACTGCAATTTTTTTTTTTTCAGTAACTGCAGTTGCACATCCCTCCTAAGCCACCAAAGAAGAAAGTAATGAAACACTTTTCCAAACAAGATCTCTGACCCTCTCTCAATTCCATTCCTCTGTACACTGCTACTACAAAGAAGCCCCAGCTCTTGGAATCTTCTCCATTACACACAAGACTGTCACGATTTGGACATATAGAATATTGGCATTTCACTCATATTCCATACCCATTTCCCCACATAAACCATGTTTGAAGGTTTGAAGAGCAAGTTATATTACTATCATTCATTAACATAATTCCAGAAGTTATGAGAAGACTTTGGTAGGCCAACATGGGAAAGAGATACCACATAGTACTTTTGCTGAAGTAAAAACTTTCTTAGTTGTCAATAACTACCAAATACAGTTTTGGAACATAAGCTGTTATTAGGTTGGCATTCATAGCAATACTTTTCCTGGAAACTTCTCCAGAAATCTAAGAAGATTGCATAATATAGATGTTCTGAGATCTGAAACTATCATCGCCACACCTCATAGGCTCATATTTGTCCCTATTGCTCATACTGTTGATCCGATATTCCCTACACTACCTACATACCCCATTGATACATCCATTCCATTTTTCTCCCTTCCTTCTGGACCTTTTTTGCTCACAGATCTTGTACATGGTCCAAAGTATTGTTCAGTGAATTTCTCTTCTTAAAACAAACTTTAAATTTTAACCTCTGTCACAAAAAAGCAAGATCTACGTCTCAGTGCAGATTCATGGTAGATACCTGCCTAATCAGTTGAGGTGCAGTACAGTCACTGGTTTTGGGTAATGAGTCTATTGTACTGTAGTCTGACATTATGTGTCTATTTTACAAAAGAATTAAACAATGTATGTTAGCTGTAAAATCAGACTTTGCTAGTTAGGTCCATTAGAAAAAGATCTGGATCGTGTGATATATTCTAACATAAGCAACTATTCCATCCAGGGACAATAAACAGAGTGAACAGGAAGAAGAAAAAAAAAAAAAAAAACTAGTGGCTTTGGGAAATACTTAAATAGTGAATTCAAAGGCCAAAAGCACTATGCTTCAGTTATCCTTTCAGAGTTTGATCAGCTTACTGAACATATTTCTATACTATCTGGTAACTCACCCATTGCAAAAATTCAATAAATAAAAGATAATCATAGTAATACACAAAAGCTATCATTCAGGAATGCTGGATCATTTTTCATTCACCACAGCACCCTCCCTGACCCCAGCTATTACTGTTCCTCTCCTAGAACCATATTGACCTTTTTGGAGGGGAGGGGCAAGACGGCGGAAGAGTAGGGTCCCCAAGTCACCTGTCTCCACCAAATTACCTAGAAAACCTTCAAATTATCCTGAAAATCTATGAATTCGGCCTGAGAATTAAAGAGAGACCAGCTGGAATGCAACAGTGAGAAGAGTTCGCGCTTCTATCAAGGTAGGAAGACGGGGAAAAAGAAGTAAAGAAACAAAGGCCTCCAAGGGGGAGGGGCCCGCGAGGAGCCGGGCTGAGGCCGGGGCGAGTGTCCCCAGGACAGGAGAGCCCCGTCCCGGAGACGCAGGAGCTGCACCGACCTTCCCGGGGGGAAAGGAGCTCCAGGGAGGTGGAGCAGGACCCAGGAGGGAGGGGATGGCCTCGGGCTCCCCGGGACAGTAACAGACACCTGCACCCCTGGAGAGTGCGCCGAGCTCCCTAAGGGCTGCAGCGCGCACGGCGGGACCCGGCGGGACCGGAGCAGCCAGGAGGGGCTCGGGCGGCGGCTCCGCGGAGGGAATGCGGGGCCCCGGGAGCAGCTCGGCGGGGCTCGGGCAGAGGAAGAGGCTCCGTGTGGAGGGGGCTGCGCGGCCCGGGAGCGCGAATCCACCAGCGCAGGCTCCGGAGCACAGGGCGCCGGGACACAGCCCAGGATCCGGCCTCCCCCGGGACAGGCAGAGGCCGGGAGGGCCCAGGACAGCAAGGACGCTCCTGCCCCGAGCTGAGCAGATCAGCGGCCCCGCCCCGGAGCCTCCAGGCCCTGCAGACGGAGAGCTCCGGAGTTCCTGTGGGAGCTGACTCCAGGGCTGCAGAGCTGGCCCCGCCACTGTGGTTGTTCCTCCTGGGTCCTCACGGGGTAAACAACCCCCCTGAGCCCTGCACCAGGCAGGGGCTGAGCAGCTCCACCAAGTGCTAACACCTGAAAATCAGCACAACAGGCCCCTCCCCCAGAACACCAGCTAGACTGACAACTTCCAGGAGAAGCCAAGGGACTTAAAGTACACAGAATCAGAAGATACTCCCCCCGTGGTTCCTTTTTTTTTTTTTTTTTTTGTTTTGTTTTGTTTTGTTTTGCTTTGCTTTGCTTTTTGATTTGTTTCCTTCCCCCACCCCCTTTTTTTCTCCTTTCTTTTTCTTTCTCTTTTTCTTCTTTTTTTTTTTTTTCGTTTTTTTTTCTTCCCTTTTTTTTCTCGTTCTCTTTTCTTTCCTTCTTTCTCTCCTCTCTTTTTCTCTTTTTCCCAATGCAACTTGCTTTTGGCCACTCTGCACTGAGCAAAATGACTAGAAGGAAAACCTCACCTCAAAAGAAAGAATCAGAAACAGTCCTCTCTCCCACAGAGTTACAAAATCTGGATTACAATTCAATGTCAGAAAGCCAATTCAGAAGCACTATTATACAGCTACTGGGGCTCTAGAAAAAAGCATAAAGGACTCAAGAGACTTCATGACTGCAGAATTCAGAGCTAATCAGGCAGAAATTAAAAATCAATTGAATGAGATGCAATCCAAACTAGAAGTCCTAACGACGAGGGTTAACGAGGTGGAAGAACGAGTGAGTGACATAGAAGACAAGTTGATAGCAAAGAGGGAAACTGAGGAAAAAAGAGACAAACAATTAAAAGACCATGAAGATAGATTAAGGGAAATAAACGACAGCCTGAGAAAGAAAAACCTACGTTTAATTGGGGTTCCCGAGGGCGCCGAAAGGGACAGAGGGCCAGAATATGTATTTGAACAAATTCTAGCTGAAAACTTTCCTAATCTGGGAAGGGAAACAGGCATTCAGATCCAGGAAATAGAGAGATCCCCCCCTAAAATCAATAAAAACCGTTCAACACCTCGACATTTAATAGTGAGGCTTGCAAATTCCAAAGATAAAGAGAAGATCCTTAAAGCAGCAAGAGACAAGAAATCCCTGACTTTTATGGGGAGGAGTATTAGGGTAACAGCAGACCTCTCCACAGAGACCTGGCAGGCCAGAAAGGGCTGGCAGGATATATTCAGGGTCCTAAATGAGAAGAACATGCAACCAAGAATACTTTATCCAGCAAGGCTCTCATTCAAAATGGAAGGAGAGATAAATAGCTTCCAAGACAGGCAGCAACTAAAAGAATATGTGACCTCCAAACCAGCTCTGCAAGAAATTTTAAGGGGGACTCTTAAAATTCCCCTTTAAGAAGAAGTTCAGTGGAACATTCCACAAAAACAAAGACTGAATAGTTATCATGATGACACTAAACTCATATCTCTCAATAGTAACTCTGAATGTGAACGGGCTTAATGACCCCATCAAAAGGCGCAGGGTTTCAGACTGGATAAAAAAGCAGGACCCATCTATTTGCTGTCTACAAGAGACTCATTTTAGACAGAAGGACACCTACAGCCTGAAAATAAAAGGTTGGAGAACCATTTACCATTCGAATGGTCCTCAAAAGAAAGCAGGAGTAGCCATCCTTATATCAGATAAACTAAAATTTACCCCAAAGACTGTAGTGAGAGATGAAGAGGGACACTATATCATACTTAAAGGATCTATTCAACAAGAGGACTTAACAATCCTCAATATATATGACCCGAATGTGGGAGCTGCCAAATATATAAATCAATTATTAACCAAAGTGAAGAAATACTTAGATAATAATACACTTATACTTGGTGACTTCAATCTAGCTCTTTCTACCCTTGATAGGTCTTCTAAGCACATCTCCAAAGAAACGAGAGCTTTAAATGATACACTGGACCAGATGGATTTCACAGATATCTACAGAACTTTACATCCAAACTCAACTAAATACACATTCTTCTCAAGTGCACATGGAACTTTCTCCAGAATAGACCACATATTGGGTCACAAATCGGGTCTGAACCGATACCAAAAGATTGGGATCGTCCCCTGCATATTCTCAGACCATAATGCCTTGAAATTAGAACTAAATCACAACAAGAAGTTTGGAAGGACCTCAAACACGTGGAGGTTAAGGACCATCCTGCTAAAAGATGAAAGGGTCAACCAGGAAATTAAGGAAGAATTAAAAACATTCATGGAAACTAATGAGAATGAAGATACAACCATCCAAAATCTTTGGGATGCAGCAAAAGCAGTCCTAAGGGGGAAATACATCGCAATACAAGCATCCATTCAAAAACTGGAAAGAACTCAAATACAAAAGCTAACCTTACACATAAAGGAGCTAGAGAAAAAACAGCAAATAGATCCTACACCCAAGAGAAGAAGGGAGTTAATAAAGATTCGAGCAGAACTCAATGAAATCGAGACCAGAAGAACTGTGGAACAGATCAACAGAACCAGGAGTTGGTTCTTTGAAAGAATTAATAAGATAGATAAACCATTAGCCAGCCTTATTAAAAAGAAGAGAGAGAAGACTCAAATTAATAAAATCATGAATGAGAAAGGAGAGATCACTACCAACACCAAGGAAATACAAACGATTTTAAAAACATATTATGAACAGCTATATGCCAATAAATTAGGCAATCTAGAAGAAATGGACGCATTCCTGGAAAGCCACAAACTACCAAAACTGGAACAGGAAGAAATAGAAAACCTGAACAGGCCAATAACCAGGGAGGAAATTGAAGCAGTCATCAAACACCTCCCAAGACACAAGAGTCCAGGGCCAGATGGCTTCCCTGGGGAATTTTATCAAACGTTTAAAGAAGAAACCATACCTATTCTCCTAAAGCTGTTTGGAAAGATAGAAAGAGATGGAGTACTTCCAAATTCGTTCTATGAGGCCAGCATCACCTTAATTCCAAAACCAGACAAAGACCCCTCCAAAAAGGAGAATTATAGACCAATATCCCTGATGAACATGGATGCAAAAATTCTCAACAAGATACTGGCCAATAGGATCCAACAATACATTAAGAAAATTATTCACCATGACCAAGTAGGATTTATCCCTGGGACACAAGGCTGGTTCAACACCCGTAAAACAATCAATGTGATTCATCATATCAGCAAGAGAAAAACCAAGAACCATATGATCCTCTCATTAGATGCAGAGAAAGCATTTAACAAAATACAGCATCCATTCCTGATCAAAACTCTTCAGAGTGTAGGGATAGAGGGAACATTCCTCGACATCTTAAAAGCCATCTATGAAAAGCCCACAGCAAATATCATTCTCAATGGGGAAGCACTGGGAGCCTTTCCCCTAAGATCAGGAACAAGACAGGGATGTCCACTCTCACCACTGCTATTCAACATAGTACTGGAAATCCTAGCCTCTGCAATCAGACAACAAAAAGACATTAAAGGCATTCAAATTGGCAAAGAAGAAGTCAAACTCTCCCTCTTCGCCGATGACATGATACTCTACATAGAAAACCCAAAAGTCTCCACCCCAAGATTTCTAGAACTCATACAGCAATTCGGTAGCGTGGCAGGATACAAAATCAATGCCCAGAAATCAATGGCATTTCTATACACTAACAATGAGACTGAAGAAAGAGAAATTAAGGAGTCAATCCCATTTACAATTGCACCCAAAAGCATAAGATACCTAGGAATAAACCTCACCAAAGATGTAAAGGATCTATACCCTCAAAACTATAGAACGCTTCTGAAAGAAATTGAGGAAGACACAAAGATATGGAAAATTATTCCATGCTCATGGATTGGCAGAATTAATATTGTGAAAATGTCAATGTTACCCAGGGCAATATACACGTTTAACGCAATCCCTATCAAAATACCATGGACTTTCTTATTAAACTCAACACCAAAGAAACAAACAATCCAATCATAAAATGGGCAAAAGACATGAACAGAAATCTCACAGAGGAAGACATAGATATGGCCAACACGCACATGAGGAAATGCTCTGCATCACTTGCCATCAGGGAAATACAAATCAAAACCACAATGAGATACCACCTCACACCAGAGAGAATGGGGAAAATTAACAAGGCAGGAAACAACAAATGTTGGAGAGGATGCGGAGAAAAGGGAACCCTCTTACACTGTTGGTGGGAATGTGAACTGGTGCAGCCACTCTGGAAAACTGTGTGGAGGTTCCTCAAACAGTTAAAAATAGACCTGCCCTACGACCCAGCAATTGCACTGTTGGGGATTTACCCCAAAGATACAAATGCAATGAAACGCCGGGACACCTGCACCCCGATGTTTATAGCAGCAATGGCCACGATAGCCAAACTGTGGAAGGAGCCTCGGTGTCCAACGAAAGATGAATGGATAAAGAAGATGTGGTCTATGTATACAATGGAATATTACTCAGCTATTAGAAATGACAAATACCCACCATTTGCTTCAACGTGGATGGAACTGGAGGGTATTATGCTGAGTGACATAAGTCAGTCAGTGAAGGACAAACATTATATGTTCTCATTCATTTGGGGAATATAAATAATAGTGAAAGGAAATATAAGGGAAGGGAGAAGAAATGTGTTGGAAATATCAGAAAGGGAGACAGAACGTAAAGACTGCTAACTCTGGGAAACGAACTAGGGGTGGTGGAAGGGGAGAAGGGCGGGGGGTGGGAGTGAATGGGTGACGGGCACTGGGGGTTATTCTGTATGTTAGTAAATTGAACACCAATAAAAAATAAATTAAAAAAAAATAGAACCATATTTACCTTTTCCATATCAACTAGCCAGCAACGAAAGATGAATGGATAAAGAAGATGTGGTTTATGTATACAATGGAATATTACTCAGCTATTAGAAATGACAAATACCCACCATTTGCTTCAACGTGGATGGAACTGGAGGGTATTATGCTGAGTGAAGTCAGTCGGAGAAGGACAAACATTATATGTTCTCATTCATGTGGGGAATATAAATAATAGTGAAAGGGAATATAAGGGAAGGGAGAAGAAATGTGTGGGAAATATCAGAAAGGGAGACAGAACGTAAAGACTGCTAACTCTGGGAAACGAACTAGGGGTGGTAGAAGGGGAGGAGGGTGGGGGGTGGGAGTGAATGGGTGACGGGCACTGGGGGTTATTCTGTATGTTAGTAAATTGAACACCAATAAAAAATAAATTAAAAAAAAAAAACTAGCCAGCTCTTTAAGGAAGAAAAGTAAATTTCCTTTTGTCCAAGGACTTGAATTCTCCTTCTTCTATCAAGTCTGTTTTTTTTTAATACATAACTCAAAAGTTATGCAGTAATTTCTTTCCAAACTCTCAGATCATATAAGAACTTGACTTAAAAATGCCAATGAAATTCTTTAAGATACTCTTAATGTGGTATGCAATGCCTTAGCATCTTACTTCACTTTCAACTTCATTTCTCTGAACTTCTCTTATAAAGCAGTTGACCTACTAAAAATAAGCCAGATTTTCTATCCTCACTGCTCACTGATTCCTGTTATCTTGTCTATCAGGTTTTCTCTTCTTGGAATACACCATATTTTCCCCTGCATTTTAAAATGCTACCCATCTTAAAGTCCAGTTAAAATGTCATCGTTTACAAGGTTTTCTCTGATCACTTCATATAGACCTACTGTTTGAACTTCCCAGAACATTTACTTTTTTAAGTGCTTAATATTTCTTACGACGTAATTTATATCAAAACATTAATTTAATAGAAAAGATACTTAGTAAGATTCATCTGCATATCACTACAGTGCCATTCTACCTGGAAACACTAATTCAAAAAGATATCAACACCTCCAGTTCATAGCAACATTGTTTATAATAGTCAAGGTATGGAAACAACCCAAATGTCCATCAATTGATAAAGAAAATGTGGGAACGATCTATACAATGGAATATTATTCAGCCATAAAAATATTTGTCATTTGTTTCATCATGGATTGACCTTGAGGGCATTATACTAAGTGAAATAAGTCAGAGAGAAAACTATGAATGCCATATGATGTCACTTGCAGAATTAAAACAAAACAAAACAAAACCAAAAAAGTCAAGTTCATGGATACAGAGAAGAGACTGATGGATGTCTGAGGTAGCTATAGGTAAAAGCAGGGAAGGGGGACAAAGGTACTAATTTCCAGTTATAAAATGAATAAATCATGGGATGTGATATACAACATGGCGACTATAATTAATAATGTACTGCATATCTGAAAGTAGATAGGAGGGATCCCTGGGTGGCGCAGCGGTTTGGCGCCTGCCTTTGGCCCAGGGCGCGATCCTGGAGACCCGGGATCGAATCCCACATCAGGCTCCCGGTGCATGGAGCCTGCTTCTCCCTCTGCCTGTGTCTCTGCCTCCCTCTCTCTCTCTGTGTGACTATCATAAATAAATAAAAATTAAAAAATAAAAAATTAAAAAAAAAAAAATGAAAGTAGATAGGAGCATAGATCTTGAAAGTTTTCATCACAAGAAAAACAATCTGTAAACTGTATGGCATTAGATGTTAACTGGACTTACTGCAATTACTTTACAGTACATGCAAATATTAAATAATTAACCATCTACCTGTAATTAATATGTTATGTTGATTACACTTCAACAGAAAAATTTAAGGAAAAAATAACCAGTACAAAATTCAATTTAAATACCCTATTAAGATACATCTGAAATTGGTGCACCTAGGTAGCTCAGTTGATTAAGAGGCCTACTCTTAATTTCAGCTCAGGTCATGATCTCAGGGTCCTGAGTTTGAGCTCCGCTTCCAGCTCTGTGCTTAGCAAGAGGTCAGCTTAGGATTATCTCTCTCCCTCTCCCTTTCCCCAACTTATGCTTTCTCTCTCTCTCTCTCTCTCTCTCTCTCTCTAATAAGTTAATCTTTAAAAAAGAGAGATACATCTGAGATAGTTGATATATTTTTGAGCCTGAAATTCCGTTAATTAATACTGCCACTTTGTTGGTCTCATTAAGAAATTTACAAGGAGGTCACATAAGAATCTTTCCTTTATTCCTACTCTGATTGAATTTTACATGAAAGAAAACTTACCATGTATTAATATGGCAAGTATTCCTATTCAATCACAGAACTTCCACAACTCGTGAAACAAAATCTGAAAGCAAAGGTAAAGACAGAGAAAGTCTTGGGACACAGATGGGAGAAAATATATATGGATGACATTGAACAACGTGAATGTGAACTGCATGGATCCACTTTACACATGGATGTTTTTCAATAAATAGAGGGATAGTACTGTAAATAGATTTTCTCTTCCTTAGGATTTTGTTAATAACATTTTCTTTTCTCTAGCTTAGTTTATTGTAAGAATATAGTATATAATATAAACAAAAATATGGGTTAATTGACTACTTATATTAGTGATAAGGCTACCAGTCAACAGTAGACTAGTAGTAGGTAAGGTTCTGGTGAGTCAATAGTTACACACGGATTTTCAACTGTGCAGAGGTCAACACCTCAACCCTTGTATTGTTCAAGGGTTAACTGTATATAAAATCTATGCTAATTTTTAATTTCTTTTATTCCTACTAAAATGTATTCAGAAGTGTCAGAATAAATGCTTAAAAATACAACTATGGAAGACTTTCTGTTTATTTCTCCAACTTTTAAATATAATGCATTCTCTCTCACACTCTCATTTTATAGTGTTCACAGTGTTCTTTGAATCACTAAGAAATATTTTATACTACCAGGCCAAAAAATTTACCACAAAGTTCTGTTTTAATTATGTAAGTTATTTGTTTTGGCTTTAAATTGTAACTTCTCCATCGCAATTTTCATAATGCCAAAACATTTTTATATTACTTTCATCTTGGCAAAATATTTTGCTATCACTATGGCATAATTATAGCAATTATAGAAGTAATTTTAAAAGACCAGTGTATCATATTGGACATTAAAATATATAAGTAATATAGTTGTGTACATATTCATAGAATGCCAAGGCTTTGTCTTCCCTTCTGATGCTAACAAACACAAAAATAAATGTCACAGAATTTTGATTTAATGTCAAATGGGTTTTTAATCTGCTTATTGGAATGGGCATTTAGTTTCTTACCCCAAGATGCCACTTTCTGTAGATTAGTAAATAGCCAACACATTAAAGACTTGAATCTTAAAAGGTAATAGATTATATATAAAATATTTTTGAATTTCAAAATAATAAATCCTGTAAGTAGTCACCCAAACTCTAATAGCATTTTGACCTGTAGATTATCCAAATTAGCCAATACATTTAACTATTTTTTTTACACAGATCCTTGTCTAGTGAAGCATATATATTGTTTGAAAACACTGCCTAATATTTATCTTAACTTCCCCATAAGCTTTCACTGGTGACTATGAGGAGAGAAATGGGTAAATGAAAAATAAGGAAGAAGGAAAAAAGAAGAGAAGTCAACATTTTGAGCCAATAGACTTTATGATATAAATCTGGAAAAATCAAATACTTGATTGCCTGGGTTATGGCTTTTTAATTTATATAAATTGTTTTCCAAAGCTATCATTAATTAAGTCAAAGATCATGATGAGATTTTACACTCAATTATTTTTGGTTAAAAACAAAACTCTTTATCAGGTGACTAGTTTTACAGTTTTTGTTATTATAGCACTTACAAAAATAATTATATAATTACATGGAAACGTGAGGGAATAAAAATACAGAAAAATAGATTTTTTGCTAACCTTTACTTCTGTTTTGTTTTATTGTTGTTGTTTTGTTTTAACCTAAGCATAGTTTTATTTTCAGGCTTTAAGACAACTACCAGGCTTTATGTGTTCAGCCACTGAGATGTTCTATCACTAGGATTAATGTGCATAATAGACCTTATACCACTTCAGTACCAACCAAAGCAGGATGCTGCTACAATTAGACCAGAAAGAGTTGACAGTTCCTTAGCTATAAGGTATCTGGTTCCAAGAAACTAATATTGGAGGCTGGCAGGATGATTTTCCACGATTATGCTAAGGCAAAACATAGGTAAGACTCATACCTACAGTAAATTGGAAGCCAAAATATATGCCCACAATTTAGTAAAACACAAGAAACATTATGGACATGTACACAAATACTCTCATATTTGTGTGTATATATGTGTGTATATAGAGAGATGTGTGTATATGCCTATATATATGTATATATAGCCATTATTCTAATTTATTTGAAAAGTAGTAAGTCTATGTGAAATTATAGAAATATCACCAAATACCATTAAGGATTTACATAATAGATATTAATAATCATTTTCCTGTTAAGTATTGCCCCTTCAAACTTTTCAAAATATGAGACAATACCTCATCTTACTTTTTTTAACTCTTAAAAATTATATATCCAAGTGTAATCTAACTTATAGTAGTCCCTATATTAGTAATAAGTCAATGAGCACTCATTGAGCACTAATTTATTTTTTTTTTAAAGATTTTATTTACTTATTCATGAGAGACACAGAGAAAGGCAGAGAGAGAGGCAGAGACAGGAGAAGCAGGCTCCAGGCAAGAAGCCCCATATGGGACTCCAGGATCATGCCCTGAACCGAAGGCAGACATTCAACTGCTGAGCCATCCAGGCATCCTGAGCACTAATATCAAAGGAATCTTTCATGAATATATTAAAATCTTTAAAACAACCTTATAACTAGAGTTATCTCTATTTTCAAGATAAAATTTAAGGCACAGAAGGACTGGCTGCTTTGGTGAAAGTCAAACAATTAACCAAAAATACATATACATACATACATATATATATATATATTTTTCATACATATATACATATATATGTATATATGTAAGAGAAGTTCTATTCTGAAGTATAAAGTATGAACTATAAAGTGTTCCTATGTCATAGGTAGCCAAAATAAGTCTAATGAAAAGTCAGGGAGAAGTGGAAGTGGTGTGGCTGACAGCAGAAGGCTAGCTTGTGTATCTCTCTCATTATGATGCCATGGCTACAAAATTCCCAGCACAAACATCACCAATGCTGATAGGGAGCAGAGGAAGTTCAATGAGCTATTACGGATTTGTTGTAAATCACAATACCTAAGAACATATTTTATGAATAAGTACATTACTATTTTATATCAATGATCTACACAAAGCAAGATTCTGAGGATGTCAGAAATGAGGTCAGTTGTGTTCTTTCAGAAAGTTAAGAAAAGATATAGAGGAAACTTGTAGCTACCAAGGATAATCAAAATGTTAGAGTCTATCAAAATGTTTAAACATGCAGATTGTAAAAAGTTAGTCTTGGAGATACCAGAAAAACTCATTTTCTGTTTGCTACTAAAAGGCACTGCTATTATTAAGTTCTCTGTTGTATCATAATAAGCTTTAGAGATGGAGAACCAGGCCTGGTATTTAGTGAAGGATTTGCCAGTTATTATCTGTTACTGAAGAGTAAATCATAGTTATTTTGGTTCTATTTGTACATAAGATTTTTATGAAAATTGCATTTGAGTGCATAGGCAGTAGCTAGTAAAGACCTTAGCCTCACTCACACTAGGAAGGCAGGAAAGTTTTATTATTATTGTGGTGGTTGTTGCTAGATGCTATATATGAGGGAAGAGCGTTACATTTGCACTCTCCATTTTAGGATTTGCCATGAACAACTAGAGTTCGAGATAGATTTCATTGTTTTCCTGGCAGCCTCTTAATGTAGAGCAGCATTAGTGGAGAAAGCAGGACTTATGCTATCCTCCATGACAAAGAGTATCCTGTGAGCTAACCAGCTTATTCTGAATAATGACTAGTAAGTGTCCCTTGCAAATCAACATACCTCTTATAGAATTTAAAACTATCCTTTCAATCATCAGAGTAGAAGAGTCACTGGATGGGAGAAGGCCAGAACAGCACAATGGTTTCAATGTTTAATGTCATTAAACAACTAATTGCTGATGGCTGGCTGAAGTGTGTTTAAGAAGGATTCCACTGGAAAGAATGCTATGATAGGTTAATAATGTCTGCCATAGAAAAAGAAAGCAAATGAGAAGCCCTGATGCTCATTTAGGGAGTTACTAGTAGTACAAACATGTTGCCTAGAAATAAGAGGACTAAAGAAACCACTACTCTCCATCTTCATCTTCATTATTACTAGGCAACTACTGGCTTTCCATCAGATATTTGAAAGGTATCCATGATTAACTAACATAGGGTAACTGTACACTAACACATTTGCCTGACAACAATGTCCAGAGGATATTCTTGAGGACTTGAGTAAAAACTCCACCAACATGATGTTAGTTCAATAAGAAACGTTCTGAGTCTTTTTAATTTTATTTGTAAAACGTTGATAATATTTGCCTCAACATTTTTCCTTTGAGGATTTACTGACAATGTTTAGCATTGTGTCAGGCAAACACACAAAAAGCTGTTACAATCATCGTCACAGACATTGACAGAGATCTCTGAGTGTGTGCCTGTGTGTGTATAAAGGGGGAATGTGTATGGATTTTGTTATGGTTGTTTCCTGCCCTTCTTTATCAAGAGTAAAGCCTTAATTTTAGTCATGAGATAAGGAATGATAGTAGAGATTTAGTGTTTTAAACATTTCACTGAGAAATCACCCATGAGACCAACTCTAGCACTGACAAAACCATCCCACAAAATGTACTTCTTGGGGTCACAGTGTCAAATTTCAACTTTAGGATAAAGCGGAGCACTTCAGAAAATAATGTAATATACTTGGCTTTGAAATAATCAAATAAGGCAACTTGATTTTAAAGTAGAATTGCAATGCTTTAAAGGAGTCTGTACCACTTTCCTTCCATTTGTTTTGTTTTGTTTTAAATTGGAAAGCAGAGACCTACACCCTAATAATTCAAATGACAAATACTTAAAAAATAATTGAGGTGAAGTCTTACTACTATTTTTACTGTCCAGGTCATTGCATCTAGTCTTCTTCAGTCTTGGTATGCACAGGGTTTTTGTGCTCCTGCGAACCATTTTCTAGCCCATATTATTCTCACAAAGAGAAGTCTGTTTTCTGAACTTCCTTGCACAGAAGTTTCCTAGAGCAATTTGCCTTTCCCTGTGGATATCTGAGAGGTCACACTGAGAATAAAATTAGCAAGTGTACAATAAAAGCTAAAAAGAAAAAAAAAAGAAATTTAAAAAGAAAAACCTAAGCATTTTCATGTTAAATGAGAGAGAAGGTAGAGAAAGGCTAATAGAGTCTAAAGATCATGTTCTCATCCCATAGAGATCATAAATCTACCCTTCCAGGCAATAAGGAGGTGCTAGTTTAAACTCTAGAGCAAGAGCTAACTTTTATGCCAAGGTCATATTGTCTACGATGATCAACTTCTAGAATAAATAAAGCCCTGGTAGAAATGAAGACTACTAAATACAAGTGTGCATGAGTGTATTTGTGCGTTGTCTAGAATCTGAAAAAGATCTGAAATAGTGCCTACTTGGCAGGAGTGAGAAAACCTGGGCAATTTTTTCATTTATATATTTCAGAATAATTCAATAGTCTATTTCATTGTCATATTCAGAGAAAGCAATAAAATTGGATTAGTAAACATAAGGCGCGCGCACGCGCACACACACACACAAACACACACACACACACACACACACACACACACACACACACACGGCTATCCTCTAGTCAGAGTGGCCACAGTGAGCAGTTGCCATGACTTACTGACTGCTATTCTCCTGGCTCCAAATGTTCCCCAGGAGTGCAGGGATTAGAGTAGACAAAGCTTCTGCTGAAAATTAAGATTTGAAAATTTTTCCAGACCAATTTTAGGAAAGTCCAGCTATTGATCTGAGAATCTATTGTACTGGGGAGAGAAAGGCCAACATGTTTATTAGTCTTTACCCTCCATAGCCGTGTTTTATGAACTGTGAGACTCAATCTGTTCAAAGGTTATCTAATCAGTTTAGTAGGTCATGAAACAAATGTCTTGAAAACTGATAGGACTGAATAAAGAGAAATAGAAATTATAGTGCAGGGTGTGTAGTACAGAAAAGGATCAGTTTGGTTTTTTTTTTAATGTATCTCAGAGGTGTGTGTGAGTATGAGACAGAGCGAGGCAGAGAAATTAATTATGACCCAAAATGCATTTCCTACTTTGGGCCAGAGATAAAAATGATAAATACTGATCTAACACTAAAATGGGAATAACTGAATTTGGGAGAAAATAGCTATTTCTTTGAGCTTTTCCTACCACTTACTGGAATTTACTCCTTTCCTTAAGGTTAAAGTGACATGAAGGCATTTCCCCCACTTCTTTCACTAAACTTCGCACTGATTTGAGGATTACCTTCGCACTGATTTGAGGGTCTGGAATTTTGTGTTTTAAACCTGCTACCACTGAAGCAGGAGAACAGAGATGGGGTTGTTTGTGAGGGGTAGAGCAGAGCAGAGCCTGCATTCCCACACCTGGTGTGCCAGAGATACAGGAGTTTTCCTGGAGTCAGAGGATGCTGAAGAAATTATATGGGGATTAGGATCTTGTGCACGCACTGTGCTTCCAGAAAGCACAGTGGTAACAGTTACTGGAGAAAAGCATATCACCTATCTAACCTCAATCAAACTATATAAACAAATTGTACATACACACACACGCACGTGCACATATGCACACATGTTCTAACACAATTACAAACCTTCTTTAACTTGTGAGATCACCTTTGATTTTGTATTACAGAATAAATTCTGTCATTGTTAGCCTTTAAAATACGACAAGATAGTCACTTAATGGCTTTGCCACAATAAGTTCATTTTGTTGGAAAAGATAATCTATAGTCAAGATTAAGATGATTATGGACACTATCAATAAAGTGTATTTATCTGTATTTATTATCTAGCTCAGATCCCTAACAGCTAGTGTAACAAATTAAGTTATTTAACTTTTCTGAGTCTCAAATTACTCCATATATAAAATACAGTTAAGAAACCTACATCTCAGGACGGTTGTTCTAAGGATATATAATGATGATATATGCATAAAATTCTTAGCAATGCTGGTACATATTAACTACTGGATAAACAGCAGCTGTTATTATGATTATTGGGAAATATTAATGCTGTACAGATTAAAAGCTCAAAATGAGTGTATTCACGGAATTCAATATGCATTTTAGGAAGCTTGTCATGTGCAGTGATGAAAAGGAATAAAATTAGCTCCTTTGCCTTATGTGAAGATACTGTAGAAAATATACTGACGTGTGTCTGAATATCTTCCACAACAGCAGGCACATGACCACAGTACACATGTGCAGAGGAGGAAGAGAGAACATAAGACAGGGAAAACCACAGAAGGCTTCAGAGAGTCTGTGAAATCAAACCTGGGCGTTCAAGTACATGCAAGCTCAAATCAGAGCTGTTATATTGTTATGAAACACCATAAGCAAAACAATTAATGAGAAAAGGGACAAAATGGCACTTTTGGGAACTAGCCTGCCATATAAGCAGGTTAATTCAGTCTCTAGGTTAATTCAGTCCCTTCTTCCCTAGGTTCAACATATTATGTATATTATATTTAAAACTAATAAAAAGCTCTGTTGTTATAATAATAATTTTTATTGTTGTTATAACAAATTATTATTTTTCAGAGAAAAAAAAAGTTAAGCCTAGAAAACTTTTATTAGGAGTAACTATGAATGTAGCTCAAGTCTCCAAGAGCTGAAACCACACTTTCAACATTGCCTCTCAATGGTAATGAGTTTAGTGGTGTTGGTGTAAAGGGACACAGGCTAGAAAGTTGGGCCAGGGTTCTTAAATAGTGAGGCAGAAAGTATGATCCCGTTCAATGGATGCCAATAACAGATTTCGAACAAAAAAATAGACTGGGCCTTATGAAGACTATGCCCACCAAAAGATGCTTTTTTGATTAGAGTGAGAAAGGCTGGAAGGGCCCATGTGGATGTACATGCAGGACCTTGGACCAGTGATTCTCAATTTTATTGGGCATGAAAATCACACATAGAGTTTATAAAAATCTAAAGGTCCAGTCCATGCAAGCCTGAGTCTCTGTGTGCAATATTAGCTCTCCAGAGGATTCTCTACTCACCAAAGTAGGAGAACCCACTGGTCTGACAAGAAATAGTGTTGGAATGACCCTGGGAATATGAGGAGGGAACAAGGAGAGAACCACAAAAAAAAAAAAAAAGTGAACTAGATCAGATTTACTTTCCATGTGTCTACTTCTTGAATCAAAGATTTGGGGGCTAGAGGTTGTTTTATTGTTCCAAACAAAAGTATAGAAAATTTCTGGTGAGTTTCATTAGTGATGCAACGAGGAATAGGAGATACTCTACAGAACTGACTTAGAGGTCTTATAGCTCTTGGAACACTCCTGTTCACTAACCATTCAAGAGAAGATTTCTTCAGAAGAATGAGGTATTTGATTAGGGCAATTTCTAAAGCCCTTTTCAGTTCTAAATGGACCTATAAATTGTACAAAACATTTATATATTAATATGAATTGCAGTATAAAATAGGTACTTGAAACTCTTCATGAGAATATGTGAGGAGTATAACAGCAACAACAAAAGATCATAAATATATGTGCTATAGGACAGACATACTCATTTACAAATAGAAAGTGTGTTATTATATAGATTTAATAAAGGTAAAATAATATGCACATTCTAATTTTAAGCTACTAGTTTAGAATCAGTTTTCTGTATTTCATAAACTTAGATTGGTAATTACATGTAAGTAATTTATGTTTTAGTCTATAGATCCATGCTACTTTTCTACTGGAAAATTTTAAATATCTCAGTTTTAACTCCACATGAAACACAGTTGTGTATAGTCTAATAAAGGTACAGAACTCCCTGGAAGGATGTGACCTAGTTCAAACAATAAATTAGTTTTCACTCTTTATTTTTATGTTTGGAACACTGAATCATCTTTCTCATTCACACTCCATCACCTCAGCGTGCTTCTCCTAAGTTAATTAAATTAACTAGTTTTGGTCTCACTTTTAAAACTTCCAAGTTATGTCATTAGTTCTCAGTCCTTGAGATTGAGTTTACGGACATTAGAGACTGAAAAAGATATTAATTGTATTTCTTTTCCAGCAAACCATAGCAATATTAAAGCATTACAGATTTTTCTCCTTATAGTTTTTATGTGCCCATAGTTTTAAATTTTTTACAATTAATTTGATACCAAAAAAGTATCCCCCCAAAAGTACAACAAATAAATTATTACCAGATCTTGGGAGGTTCAGTAGAATCTTTTCTAATATGATTCATTTTTCATTAAATGTAATACTTACTAAAATGTAAATGTGTACAAAAAATATAAGTTCATAAAGCTCCCTCTTTCCAAAGACTTAAATAAGGAAAGCTTATTAGAAAAATCCTAAAAGAAAATATAAGTACAGAAAATTATAATTAGAATGTTAATAGAATGCTAATTGTTCATGGGAGGAACACTCTCTATAAAATAAAAAGAAAGCATAAAATGACTGAGCAAACTATAGTATATACATACAATGGAATGCTGTTTAGCAATAAAGGAAAATGACTATTGATACACCCAACAGCATGAATGAAAATCAAATGTACTATGTTAAGTTATAGAAGCTAGTCCCTAAAGACTACATATGGTAGAATTTTATTTTTATGACAATTTTGAAAGACAAAATACATCAGTAGCTATGAATAACTGACAAAGAAGGGTGACCAAAAAGGGCTAAGAGACAGTTTTAAGGAACTCTGATGTATCTTAATCCTGATAGTAGTTACATGGCATATGCATTTGTCAAAACTGAGAACTGTTCACTAACAAGAATGAACTTTGCTGTATGTAAATTACATCTTCCAAATTGAAGAATCAGCATATTCCTTTACTGCAAGATAAATACTTCTGGGGCGCCTGGGTGCCTTAGCAGTTGAGCACCTGCCTTTGGTTCAGCTTGATCTTGGGGTCCTGGGATCAAGTACCTCCCCTGTAGGGAGCCTGCTTCTCCCTCTGCCTATGTCTCTGCCTCTCTCTGTGTGTCTCTCATGAATAAATAAAATCTTAAAAATAAAGATAAAGATTACCAAATGATTTCATGTATTCTGAAGCTTAACCTCACTCTGATAATTTTTTGCTAAAAATAGTCTGTACAGAAATGAAATATACAATTTCTTTATTTCATTAAATCTCTAGAATCTTACATGTTCACATAATTCACATTATCCACAACATATTTTATTTTATGTAAGCTGAAAAAAAAAAGAAAGCATATGTTTACTTCAGATATAACTCTAAGCAACAATTTAAAATTTAATCTAGAGAAGATCAATTCCATCCAAGTGTCTTCACATCATAATAATGCAAGATGTAACATGGTCCTGCATTCACAGAGTATAAGAATGTCCTGGGAACATGAGTATTCATATGGAGTTTCCAGCCTTTAATATAAATAGAAAATGCGCCTTGGTATCCACAGTCAATAATTATGTGCCTTAGCGTGGTGATTTCCTGTTGTGTTTTGACTTACTTGAAATTTGTAGATCTTTAGACAGGAACATATCCATTATGCCACATGGAAAGCTTAACCTATTACAATTGGTTATACATAGGTAACTCTATTAACCAGCAAAATCTGAGGTCCAAATAAGTAATTTGAAATAGCAACTTTTGCTCTGAAATCAATTTCCTCCTTCAAGATATTTAATTAAATTGTGCTTCCTCTAACTACAACTAGAAATAGTGAATTGATACAACAGTTATAAGTAGTCAAAATGAGCATTTTAATAAACTCTGTTATAGACAGAAGTGCTCAGTGAAGTGTCATTTCAAAAGCATTAAGCATTTCATAGCCAAATGAGATTACCTAACGTAATACAGGGACAGTTTGAAGATTTTGTTCATGCTTCTCAAGTTCTATTTTGCTATGTGGATAGCTGACTGTATACTTGTAAGTATTAATTTAAAAATATGGGTTTACTTTGCCAGAAATGATTTTCATAGACATATAGAAGAAAACCACATGATGACTAAGTGGCAAAAGACTTTTCTCACTCAAAACCAAATCAAAAGATCTCACCAACCTCTTTTTCTCACTGTGTCCTTGCAGAAACATGTCAAACTCAGCATAACAGTTTGGCATACATTCACACATATATACAACACATGAATAAATAAAAAATATATATATAGAGAGAGAGAGAGCTGTAAGTAATTACATCTTTAATAAAGAACATACCAAATAGTGCATGATAAATACATTATGAGAGAAAATAATACTTAGTCTAGCTCACCTAATACCAGAATTTGCTCACTGCATCATGACAACTAAATCTGCAAACCAGGCAGATGACAACAGCATTCTAAGTGACAAGATTCATATCATATACACTCTGTTTGTTGAATAGTAAGTAAACCTGAATGTAAGCTTTGCTGACAAGTTCTGTCAACAGCTTGCATTGCTGTCAGATGACAGATTTGACAATGAGAGTTTTGATGGAGATGATACTATGAGAGAGTCAGAGAAAATGGTCATCAGCCAAGTGGAATGAGCACTGCAAAAGAATGAGATGAGAAAAGCCTCTTAACCCAGACATGAAACCCCAGGCCCATCTTTGAATTCTCAACTTTATGCTTTGCAAATATCACATGCAGTGATATTTATCCTATCATTGCAAGTTTTAACTTTTTTCCTCAATATTTTCTAACTTTATTTACCTAGATGAAATATATAAATTTCTAAAAACATACAACCTGGGATCCCTGGGTGGATCAGCGGTTTAGCGCCTGCCTTTGGCCCAGGGAGTGATCCTGGAGTCCGGGGATCGAGTCCCGCGTCAGGCTCCCTGCATGGAGCCTGCTTCTCCCTCTGCCTTTCTCTCTAATAAATTAATAAAACCTTAAAAAAGGGAGATCCCTTATTAAATAAATAAATAAATAAATAAATAAATAAATAAATAAATAAATAAATAAATAAATGAATGAATGTTAAAAACATAGAACCTATCAAGAATGAATCACAAAGAAATCAAAAAATCAGAGCAGACAAATTACTAGTAAGGAGATTCAATCAGTACTCCAAAATTTCTCAACAATGAAAAGACCAGGACCAGATGGATTCCCTGGTGAATTCTATCAAACTTTTAAACAAGAATTAATATCAAAACTTTCCAAACTCTTCCAAAAAACACAAGAGGAGGGAACACTTCCAAACTCATTTTATGAGGCCAGTATTACCCTGATATCAAAGCAGTTAACACTACAAGGAAAGAAAACTACAGGCCAATTTCCCTAATGAACACAGACACAAAACCCTCAAAAAATATTAGCAAACAAAATTCAAAGTACAGTAAAAAGATCATCTGCTATGATCAAGTGGACTAATTTCTGGGATGTAAGGATGTTTCAACTTATGACAATCAATAAATATGATACACCACATTAACAGAATAGAAGATAAAAACCAAAGAGATGCAGAAAAAGCATTTAAGGAAATTCAACATCATTTCACGGTAAAAATACTAAAATAAATTGGATAAAAAGAAACATACTTCTGTACAATAAAGCCCAGAAATGACAAGCCCACAGACAGCATTATACTCAATGGTGAAAACTGAAAGATTTTCCTCTAAGATCCAAACAAGACAAGGATGCCCATTCTTGCCACTTTTACTCAACATGGTACTAAAAACCTGAGTTACAGCAATTAAGGCAAGAAAAATAAATAAAAAAGGCATTCAAATATGAAGGAAGAAGTATAATTTTCTCTTGTAGATAAGATGAATATTGTATGCAGGAAACCCTAAAATCTCCACTGAAAAAGATGTTAGGCTAATACATGAATTCAAAAAAGTTTCAGGATACCAAAATCCACAAACAAAATTCATTTACATTTCTATACACTAAAATAAGCAATTAAGGGCAGCTCTGGTGGTTCAGCGGTTTAGTGCGGCCTTCGGCCCGGGGTGTGTCCTGGGGACCCGGGATCAAGTCCCACGTCGGGCTCCCTGCATGGAGCCTGCTTCTCCCTCTACCTGTGTCTCTGCCTCTCTCTCTCTCTCTCTCTCTGTCATGAATAAATACATTTTTAAAAACCTTTAAAAATAAAATAAGCAATCAAAAACAAATTAAGAATTTCATTTACAAAAAAAATTTCATTTACAATAGTATTAAGAACAATAAAATACTTGGAATAACTTCAACCAGAAAGGTGAAAATCACTACACTGAAAATCACAAGGTATCGATGAGAGAACTGAAGATGATAAAAATAAATGGAAAGATATTCCATGATCAAGGATTGGAAGAATTAATATTAAAGTGTCCAGACTGGGGCTCCTGGCTAACTCAGTTGGTACAGCACACAACTCTTGATCTCAGGATCATGCGTTTGATCACCATGATGAGTGTGGGACCTACTTTTAAAAAAGTCCATACTACTCAAAATAATCTAGAGATTCAGCGCAAAATCTCTCAAAATTCTGATGGCATCTTTTACAGAACTAGAGAAAAAAAATTTTCCTAAAATTTGAGCTGAACCAAGAAAGATACCCAATACCCAAAGCAACTGAGAAAGAACAAAGCTGGAAGCATCACACTCCCTAATTTCAAACTATATTGTAAGCTATAGTAATCAAAAGTATGGCAGTGACATAAAAACAAATACATAGATCAGCAGAACAAAACAAAGAGTGCAGAAAGAACCCCATGTATATATGTTCAATTAATTTTCAATAAAGGAGCTGAAAATCTAGGATAAGGAAAGCACAGTCTCTTCAATAAACAGTGTTGGGAAAATCTGAGAGCCACAAGCAAAAAAATGAAAATGGAACATCATCTCATACCATACACAAAAATCCATTCAAAATGGATTAAAGACTTCCAACCTGAGACCTAAAATTCCTGGAAGAAAATATATGGGTTAAGTTCCTTGGTACTGGTCTTGCCAATGAATTTTTAGATTTTATACCAAAAGCAAAGGTAACAAAAAGCAAAAACAAACAAGTAGGACTACATCAAACTAAAAAGCTTCTACACACCAAAAGAAACCATCACAAAGCAATGTCCAATTCTTGTGGAATGAGGGGAAATATTTGCAAAGTACATATCTGACAAGGGGTTAGTATTCATGAGACAGGTAACTCATACAAGTCAATTACCAATAAATAAGTAAATAAATAAATAGGCGAACGATCTGAGTAGACATTTTCCAAAGTCATTCAAATGGCAAATGAGTACATAAAATGGTACTCAACATCACTCATCATCAGGTAAATGCCAATCAAAACCACAATGAGATATCATGTCATGCCTCTTAGGTTATCTATTATTAAAAAGCCAGGGTATAGCAAATTCTAGCAAAGATGTGGAAAAAAGGAACACATTTGCACTGTTGGTGGTAATATAAGGTGGTACAATCACTATGGAAAATAAGAAATTAAATATAGAACTACCATTTGATCCAGCAATCCCACTTTTGGGCATATAACCAAGAGAAATTAAATCATTGTTTAAAAGAATTATCTTTTTTTTTTTTTTGAGATAGAAAAAGTGAGAGAGGAGGAACAGAGGGAGAGTGAGACAGAGAATCTTTTAAAAAGATTTTTATTTATTAATTTGAGAGAAAGAGCACAAGAGAAAGAGCAGAGGAACAGGGATGAGCAGACTCCCTGCTGAGCACAGAGCCCTACACAGGGCTTGATCCTAGGACCCTGAGATCATGACCCGGGCCAAAAATCAAGAATGGGATATTTAACTATGAGCCACCCAGGCGCCCCTGAGAGAGGGCTCCACTTTCAGCTCCACTTTCCATGCTCCACTTTCAGCATGGAGCCTGACACAGGGCTTGATCTCATGACCCTGATAATAACCTGAGCCTAAATTGAGAGTTAGACACTTAACCCACTCAGCCACTCAGGTGCCCCCCAAAAGATATTTTTATACCTCTTTTACATCTCTCTGTATACCCACTTATATCACAATACTATAGAAACAACCTCAGTGTCCCTCTACAGATGAACGGATTAAAAAATGTGGCAAATAAATACAGTGGAGTATTATCCAGCCTTAAAAAAGAAGAAAACCCTTCCACTTGCAATAACATAGTTGAATTTATTCTAAAGTGAACTTATTCTAAATGAAATAAGCCAGGCAAAGACAAATATGCACAGTATCACTTATATGTAGAAACTGAAAAATGAAGTCGAATGCATAGACACAGTAGAATAGTGGTTGTCAGGGCTGGAGAGTGGGAGAAAGAACGAGAGGTTGGTAAAAGGATACATACTTTGAATTTAAGGTAAATAATGTCTGAGGATCTAATGTAGAGCATGCTAACTATAGTTGTTAATACTGTATTGTATGAGTAAAATTTTCTAGGAGGATAGAGCGTAGGATTTCTTACCAAAACAAAAAATTAAGTATGTGAGGTAATCGATGTGTTAATTAATACATAGATTAATAATCAATACATAGATGCTTCTCCTCCATGAAAGCATGGAAGAACTTCATTCACAATGTATACAGATGTCAATTCATTATGCTACATACTTTAAATATAATTTTGTCAACTATATCTCAATAAAGTGGAATAAAAAGTTATTTAATTTTGACCCACAGAGAACAATATATGTTGATTACTTTTTAAAAATACACACAGGTAGAGACACCTGGGTGGCTCAGTTAAGCGGCTGACTCTTGATTTGGCCTCGGGTCATGATCTTGGGGTCATCTGATCAAGCCCCACCCTAGGCTCCATGCTCAGTGCAGTCTGCTTTAGGTTCTCTCTCCCTCTCCTGCTCCCATGCTCTCTGTTTCTCAAATAAATAAAATCTTTTTTTTTTAATGATGTGGATTTTAGGGAACCTGGGTGGCTCAGTTAAGCATCTGACTCTTGATTTCGGCTCAGGTCATGATCTTGGGGGTCATGAGGCCCCATGTCTGGCTACAGCTCAGTGGGGTGTGTGCTTGAGATTCTCTCTCTCCTTCTTCCTCTGCCCCTCCCACTGTTCCTACTTTCTAAATAGATGATAGATAGATGGATAGATAGATAGATCAAATATTTTTTAAAAACCTCAGGTATAGGAAAAAGTACATAGAATACTTAGAGCAATAGAGATATAATTACCGTTAATATGTGATTTACATTTACCCATATCAATATATTTTCCTATGTAATTTCATTTAAGCCCACAGTTTTGACTGTCAACTCTCCACAGTTGACTCCCAAATATACATCTCTAGCTCAATTATCACCGCTGGCTTCCAGATTTATTCATCTGCTTTGGTTTCAACATTAGCATGTTTCAGAAGCAGCCAAGATGAAAATCAAGTGCCTATTCATTGCTGTCACTTGGTGCTTGTTCAGAGTTGCCCATTTTAGAGAAGATCTCACCTTCCATCTCATTGATCAGTCATAAATCTGTGGTCTCTTGAACACCTCTCTCTCACTTCTCAACAAATCAAAGACCATCTACTTTGCTTGTTAAACATCTCTTCCTCTGTGATCTTTTCCCCATCTTTACTGTCCTCTCCCTTCTTCAGGCTATCATGATCTATCTTGTGCAGTATTTCATAGCCTTCTTTTTTTTTTTTTAAAGATTTTATTTATTTATTCATGATAGACAGAGATAGAGAGAGAGAGGCAGAGACACAGGCAGAGGGAGAAGCAGGCTCCATGCCGAGAACCTGATGTGGTTCTTGATCCCGGGCCTCCAGGATCGCACCCCGGGCCAAAGGCAGGCGCTAAACCGCTGAGCCACCCAGGGATCCCGAGTATTTCATAGCCTTCTAACTGGTCTCTCTGTGCCGTCCTCGCTGCTTCTCTTGAAAACTCCTCACCACAAACATCAGAGGAATTTATCTAAAAATGCCAATGGGCCAATGGTTTTATTTCACTTTTAGGATGAACAGGCTGGAATATCATAAATAGACCTATGATCTGTCTCCTACCTAAAAGGTGAGTATGATGTGGTGAATAAGATTCAATCTGAATTCAAAGCCTAGCTCTGCCAGGATTGTGTGACCTGGGGCCAATTTTTAATTTTAGTGTTGTCATCTGTAGAAATGAAAATAGTCATATCTACTTCAAAAGCAGCTGAGAGTATTTTATGTAATAATTGCATATCGTTGGATATATAGTAAACATTCGGTATTTGTTATCCTAGCAATTTTTTATACTAGTTTCTCCAGTTCCACTTCTCCCAAATCCACTGTTATTCACTAACCTCTAGCCACCTATACATTTCAGTTTCTAGGCTAAAAAAAAACAAAAGCCATATAGACTTTTCGTTCCTTTCTTCTTCTTCCTTGTATTGTTAACTCCTGACTTACACATAGTTAACTCTTAATTCTCCCATCTTTCAGATTTAGGAAGGCCAGTTAGACCAGGTACTCATTTTGCACACTTTGCTAAAACCATACTTTTATTTTCACAGTGTTTTCACAGTTGTAATTTTACATTCATTCATTTGCATATTTACTTGATGGATGTCTTTCATTTAACAGACCATAAACCCAAAGGGGGCTGAACTCATGATAGTTTGGGATCATCATTGGAGCTTTAACACTCATAATACTATCTCATACATAGTAGGGGCTTAATAAATGTTTATTGAATAAATTAAGTGTGATATTCAGCTTTTACATTAATGGATACAATTCTACAATGTCATTTTAATGGTTTCATTAATGTCCCAAAGTATTTATATGGCATGATTTATTAAAGAATACATTTTGATGAGAGTGAAGTTTACTTCCAAATTCTATGACAAATACTGGTGTGATCAACATTATAGAGCATCTCTGTGCATGTTATTAATCATTTTTGTATAGAAGTTTCAGAATTTCCCCTCAGTATTTTTTGTCAATCAGTCTGATCCCAACAGCTCTCTATTTCTCAGGCTTTCTAGTATATTGCTGCCGCTAGACTACACTCTTTCTTAAGAGTTTCTCTTTAGTTTCATATTTTTCATTTAATCTTTTTCTGCCTTGCAGGGGGACATGCCTGATGCTCAGTATCGTTTTGGATACAGTCTACTAAAACTATTCACTTTTTCTCCCTCAAACTGTTATAAATAATATGCATAATCTTAGTTTACTATATATGTAGTGTCTCTACCTAGAAGAGTTTTTCCATTTTCAGGAATCTAACTGGATTCAGAATTTACTTGTCAAAACCCCCTTAACAAGCAACTGGCACAGCCATAATTAAACTGATGATTTCTAGGTATTTCATTGGGCCTTGCATCTCTTCCCAGTACACTGTGACAAAGTTACGCTGTATTACCCTAATCCTGTTTGTTAAAAAGAATACATAGATTTACACATACACACAGATACCCCTAAAACTTCAATTTTAAGAGATTATATTTCATTTTTGAGGCCACTGTGCCACACATTTTTATTAAAACACTGATTAATTTACTATTTTTCTGCCTAACTAGAAGCATATCAATACACACACACACACATATACATACAAACACATTGTTGCGCAGCCCAATATTACCAGATTATTATTATTTCAAAATACTGAAATATGGATTTCTTTATGAAATTAATTTTTAAATGTTGTTAACAAATTCTAACAACACTTTGGGCAAAAAAAAAAAATACATATTGGAGTATACATGTAATACATAATTCATTTGACCTAGGTTGGAAAGTTTGTAACTTCTGATGTAGTTAACACCTTTTAATGTTTTAGAATCAAAATAAACACCACACCATGGTTTTAATTCTATTCACTAACTGTATAATAATAATTTAGTTACACATAAATAAAATATATTTATATATATTTTTGAAGAATGGATATGATAGTTAAAAGTAAATTATGTGAAATACATAGCGCAGCATCTGGTATAAGAGTAGTGAACAATTGATATATTTCCCTTTTGAGCCTCTCAAGAATCATCAAAGCCACAGTGAGAGTGGTTTGTTTTGTCTTGGTTTTGGAAATATCAATTAAGGAAACTCACAGGTAAGCCAGGCCTACTAATTTCTCAAGCTCATCTGTATCAGTGATGTATTGTTCCCCTATCAAGGATTAGTTATGTCTATACTATACATAATCACCAGATGTATTGCAGATGACAATTTTTCTGAATTCATTTTTCTTAGAATAATATTAAACTCAAGGTGTCCTTCATTAGATCACATGGAAAAATCTACACAATGGAAAAAAATCGGAAATACACTTTTTTTTTTTTTTTTTTTTTTAAGTAGGCTCCACATCCCACGTGGAGCCCAATTTGGAGCTTGAATTCATGACCTTGACATCAAGACTTGAGCTGACATAAAGAATAGGATGCTTAATGGACTGAGCCACCCAGGGGCCCCAATATTTTTTTCTTACCACTGTCTAACAAGAACTCACAAAATTAGTCTTTGGTAGTGAGAATTCCTACAATTTTGCTAGCTACAAGCAGATTACAGTGGTGTATGGACCAAAGTAGAAAATACAGAATGGCTAAAAGTATAGACTATGATATTACTTTGTCTTCAAACATTTACCCTGCAACAATGCCAAGGGAAATGGGCAATTAAATCTCCCTGAGTATCAGGATCTCCATCTACATGATAGGAACTTTAGTTTTTATGGGTTAAAGATTAAAGTGGGGGGATCCCTGGGTGGCGCAGTGGTTTAGCGCCTGCCTTTGGCCCAGGGCGCGATCCTGGAGACCCGGGATCAAATCCCACGTCGGGCTCCCAGTGCATGGAGCCTGCTTCTCCCTCTGCCTGTGTCTCTGCCTCTCTCTCTCTCTCTCTCTCTCTCTCTGTGTGACTATCATAAATAAATAAAAAAAATTAAAAAAAAATAAAGATTAAAGTGGATAATGCTTATAAAGATCGCACCCAATAAATACTAGTCATCAGTGGTATTATTAGCATCACTGCCATCACTCTATCACAGCAAGTTAATTAGGTTGGGCTAACTGGCTCACACCTCTCTCTAGCTCTTGATGACGGATGATAAATTCTGATAAAAAATTCAATCACTCATATTCTTATAGCAATTTTTTCTTTGTTAATATAGAAGCCAAAGCAAGGTAGCATCATTAAAGGGAACAAGAATATGACAGTATAATTGTGTTTTCCTCTCAGCTCATTTCCATGTCAACTGTGCAACTGTGTGGTTCCATCTCTAACTTTCTATGCCTCGTAATTTAGCTAATGGCATTTAAGGTTATTTTATTCTCTTATTAAAATTTTAAAAGATTTATTGATTTTGAGAAAGAGAGAGAGACAACATTCAAGCAGCAGGAAGGCAGAGAGAGCAGGAGAGAATCTCAAGCAGACTCCCATACTGAGCATAGAACCCATGTGGGGCTCAATCTCATGACCCTGAGATCATCAACTGAGTCAAAACCAAGATTTGGACACTTAATCATCTGAGCACCCCAAGTTTTCCCAATTTTTAAATTGAGAATATAGGATAAGATTTTAAGAATTACAAATCTCTCTATGTTAGGTACCAAATATAATAAATATCAATCATCTTGATGGTTGATGAATATGGCTCCTTATGTTATTGTCATTGTTGTTATTCCTTATGGATGTTTCTGGACTTTAGGGCCATACACAAGAAAGATCAATAATAAGAATGAAAGTATGTATTTGTGGCTTTAAGTAAAATAAATATAGAAAAGTACTTAGAATTATAGCTGGAAACCTTGAACCATGTAAATATGTACATGATCTCAAGACCAGGATACAAAAATTAATTGCAGCCTTATTATGTAGTAAATAGAGAAATTGATGCAATATAATTTTCCTCATTCTCAAGCAGTTCACTGTCTAGAAACCAAAATTAGTATACCTAGAACCTCAGATACAAAAAAGGCAAATGTAAGCCTATATTATGAGTGTTTATGATCTTATGCTATAGAATTGAAACCCGTTTCTACTTTTTAAAACTATATAACTATGAACTTTCCGTGACCCTATTTATTATTTATAAGTGGAGATAATAGTTGCCTTAGATATTTTGATAAGTAACTTAGTACATGTTATCACTGAACACAGAGCCTAGTATCTTAAGCACTCAATGTGATTTGGTGGGCCATGATCATAGCTACTAGGATGGGTAATATTAATGCTTCTAGCACTAACAGGTTAATTGATTTCAATTTAAGCATACACTATTGACCCCCTTTAGGAAAATATCTATTATAAAAACTATATTATGTTTCTCTCAATTAAAACACAATCTAATTCAGTAGCATTATTTGTTTAAATTATGGCAAAAAAAAAATCACAAAACTGGCTTACAGTTCATGAACATTAGGCAACCAGACACTATACATGGGAAATTGTAAGTTTGCTACAATTATTTTCAGTGTATACCACTATACAGAGGATTTCCTTGAAATGAGAAGAAAGCCAAGGATTTTACTTACAACATTCTCAAAGAAAAAGAAAAAATGATGAAAGATACAGCCTGGTGGAGTGAAAGAAAACAAGATCTTGCTGCTTCCAACTAATTTATTTTAAAGGAGGCTAGAATCTTTATAGCATTAGAATTACTTAGATTATGCTGGAATTTTGGAGGGGGGGCACTGGTTGGGGAGCTTAGGAAAACCTTTTATGAAATCAATTAATTTCTTGGTCTATTAAAAGATATCTTTTTTCTTCACAAAACTTGACACAGCTGGCTACTGCTTTATTTTTTTTAAGATTTTATTTATTTATTCATGAGTGACAGAGAGAGAGAGAGAGACAGAGACAGAGAGAGAGAGAGAGACACAGGCAGAGGGAGAAGCAGGCTCCAAGCAGAGAGCCCGACATGGAACTCGATCCCGGGTCTCCAGGGTCACGCCCTGGGCCAAAGGCAGGTACTAAACCACTGAGCCACTCAGGGATCCCTGGCTACTGCTTTAAATCTTATGCCACAGTGAAATGCCGGGACACCTGCACCCCGATGTTTATAGCAGCAATGTCCACAATAGCCAAACTGTGGAGGGAGCCTCAGTGTCCATCGAAAGATGAATGGATAAAGAAGATGTGGTCTATGTAGGGATCCCTGGGTGGCGCAGCGGTTTAGCGCCTGCCTTTGACCCAGGGCGTGATCCTGGAGACCCGGGATCGAATCCCACGTCGGGCTCCTGGTGCATGGAGCCTGCTTCTCCCTCTGCCTATGTCTCTGCCTCTCTCTCTGTGTGACTATCATAAATAAATAAAAATTAAAAAAAAAAAGATGTGGTCTATGTATACAATGGAATATTACTCAGCCATTAGAAATGACAAATACCCACCATTTGCTTTAACGTGGATGGAACTGGAGGGTATTATGCTGAGTGAAATGAGTCAATCGGAGAAGGACAAACATTATATGGTCTCATTCATTTGGGGAATATAAAAACTAGTGAAAGGGAATAAAGGGGAAAGGAGAAAAAATGAGTAGGAAATATCAGAAAGGGAGACAGAACATGAGAGACTCCTAACTCTGGGAAACAAACAAGGGGTGGTAGAAAGGGAAGTAGGCGGGGGGTGGGAGTGACTGGGTGACAGGCATTGAGGGGGGCACTTGATGGGATGAGCACTGGGTGTTATGCTATATGTTGGCGAATTGAACTCCAAGTTTTAAAAATAAATAAATAAATAAATCTTATGCCAGTACAATACCAGAAACCATAGAATTGAAAAGAAATATGTTTTTCCTAAGATGTATATTTTATTCAAATATCGTGCTCTAAAGAAGCCAAATATAAGAAGTAAGAGAATAAAAGTTTTTTTTTTTTTTTTTTTTTTTTTTTGAGAATAAAAGTTTTTCTAGAAAATGTAAGGATCCAGCAAACTTGCTTGCTATGCACTGATCAAAATCATGGAAAAGATGTAAGGCTACATATCATGTTCCAAGAAGAATCAAATCCTTTTTCTTTTCTTTCCCAAAAGCTCAAAGTTACTTATTTCTTGAGCTCAGTTTTACATATATTTGGCAGCTATGTTACAAGGGCCTCAAAGTAACATCTTACACAGGCAAATGCAAATATAGTAATTGTGTCCTTTTGAATACATGTCAAAAAGCTGTATCAAGAAAGCAAAATTCTATATAAAATATTCAGTTCGGGGATCCCTGGGTGGCGCAGCGGTTTGGCGCCTGCCTTTGGCCCAGGGCGCGATCCTGGAGACCCGGGATCGAATCCCACATCGGGCTCCTGGTGCATGGAGCCTGCTTCTCCCTCTGCCTGTGTCTCTGCCTCTCTCTCTCTCTCTCTCTCTCTGTGTGTGACTATCATAAATAAATAAAAATTAAAAAAAAATATTCAGTTCAGCTCAACACATGTTTATTGAATCTTTTCAAGGAACTGAGAACTGACAAATCATTCATAATTAATTAAGACACTGGAATTGGGCCGGCCCTTGAAAACAATATAATCTCATGGGGAAGAGACAAAAACAATAACAACAAAGGTTATGTAACATAGGACGAGTAGGCAAAATGAGAGCCTATACCTAGCTGGAAGTGTGAGACAAGGTGATACCTGAGCTAAGTCTTGGAATAAGCAGGTTAAACAAAGAAATAAGACAAGGACAGTCTTAGATATGAGTAAACAATAACTGAGTGAGTAAAAAGACATGTGAACCAGGAGTGTGTTTTAGGAGACAAAATAGGTTCAATATATAGACTGCTGGGCAAAATGACAGGAACCAACACCAGTGACATAGTTCTCAAAAGAGCTTGATTTTCACATGCAGAATATTGATGCTTTAGGACAGGTGATGGGTGGCATTGAGGGTACATAATACTGAATGTGTATCTGTTAAGTCCATCTAGTGGCATTTTCTAAAGGAATGGCATTCTTTCTTTATTCACTCTAAATTAATAAAATACCTGTATTCAGAACACCTGCTGTTTACTGAGGAAGATCAATACATAGCAAGTTATTGCTGTATCGAAGATCCTCAGCATAATAGAGGAAGTAGTCTACAAGTAGAAAGTTAAAACAAAAATGTCAGAAGTCCTAAGTAAATAATAGTAACCACTGCTTACAAAAACAGAATGACCGCTAAATGAGCTTTATATAAATAAGCATTTTATAGATGTTTACCATACACTATGTTATTGATTACTCCCAAAAGAAATCCAGTAGCTATCATTAAATAGCTACTAGTCTATCATTTTACAGATGAAGCAATCAAGATTTAAAGCCATGAGATGGTTACCCCAAGGTCAAACTGTTAGTAATTAGCAGTCCTAGGATTCACAATTAGGTTGTCTGATGTCTGTTCTTTGCTCCTAATTATGGAATATCTTGGTAAAACCCAGCAGTGAAAACTATTCACCTAGGAGAAGATGGGAAATTAATATGTGAATTAGGTCTTGAGGATTAATAGAAGCTTATCTGACAGATAAAGGGATAAATCCAAACAGATGCTACATATCGATTTGAAAGGTATATTGCAATTAAACTCTTAAATATTTTAATGCATGTTTTTGATTATGCTAAGTTAGACACATGTATATTTATAAAATCAATCACTGAAATTTTTCAAGTTCTGTGCAAATGAGGTAGTATCTTGGGTAAGCTTAACCCCCAAATGGATTCCTGCAACTGCAGCAGAACTGGAATAATAAAGCTTTTCATCAACTTGCTGAAAGCCAGAGTTGTCACTAAACCATCTTCATGGGATGTAGCTTTCATTCCTTACATTGACTTGGCACCCAGACCAAACCCCCATTCATTCCAGAGCCACAGCGGTTCTCAATTTGCATGGCACTCTCCAATCCACCGGCCACATTTGCCAGGTTGTTATGTTACAGTCTCAAGTCGGCTTCCCAATTTCTGTCAATGGAAGGCTTGCTTCTCAAACAAGATTTCTCTGCATAACTGAAGTCCAAATGTTAAATAGTGCTAAAAAAAAAATTATGTGTCCCTAGTTTTTTTCTCAATTTTTTTTAAAAAGCACTTGCCTATTTTTTTCCATCTATAAATCCTGCCCTTATTTCAGTACCTTAGAGATCCAAGTCAGTTTATTAAGCTCGTAAAGATTCCTAAAAATCTAGTGATTATAGTAAGCCCTGAAATAACAGCAATCTAGGTATTAAACACCTAAGCTTATCATCCTAGTACTTAGGACATGGGGACTTGCCAGTCATACTGAACATACTGTGCATTGTAATGCATCTGTTACTATTCATAGCACTAAGTGCATGGATGTTAACAAACATAAACATTAATTGCAGGAATACAACTGGAAATAAAACAAGGTATAATTAGGACAAGATCACAAACAAAAATACAGACGTTATTCTCTCCTACCGAAGTCATTAAACAACAAAATTACATGAAACAAAAATGTCAGAGGAACCACTTCCCAGTAACAAGGAATAAAAATAAGAAAAAAAAAATAGCGTAATCTGAAAAGAAGAAAGATAATCATTTACTATCAGTCTGGATGAAGATGGATAAAGTAAGCATATATAGACCCATGAGATTTGAAAAGGTGTCATTAACATGTTTGAGTTCACAGTCTCAGTTTTTTTTTTTTCCTAAGTTAACAGCAGTCAAGAACAAGGCTTCCTACTCCAATGTATCTCTTATTAACTCTGAAATTCTGGAAAATGAAATTGCATTCTATCTTGACAGATTCAGAGGTGGATAAATACCCCAGCTCTCTAAAATGAGTCTTCAGTGAAGACTTTCCTTTCATCTTCCTGGAAACTCTACCCTCCTGCAAGTACACATCATCCCTTCAACTATATTCTATAAGCCACACAAGAGTTAAATTAAGAATTAATTTAAAGGATAACAGCGATAAAAATTAAATATTCATGGACATGGTTAGTCATGTGGTGGGTCTTCCCTTTGTACTAACGTAAATGAACTGTGCGTATAATTCTGAAAGAAGTAAAATACTCTTAGTTTCATATGTAATAAACAAGTATTTCTCAGAATCAGAATGAAATATAGAACTCATTGAACTCACTTAAGACACAGCATGTAGAACCATGTTAGTTTAAAAATTTATGAACAAATACTACCAACTATATATATACACATTTTTATTATAATAAAGTTTTTATCAGTGTATCAAAGTAAAAGACATTTTAGCATACTTGTATGTACTTCAGGTAGGTAGCATTTGAAGAAATGTGGTTTCACACTATGGTTACATAGATTACCATTCTACCAAACAAAAATGTCATTCTCTCTCATATGTTAAGAGTGTAGTACTATATAGCGACCCCCTGAGTGCCAGCATGGACTTTTCAAAGGCATGCTCCACAAAAGTTTATGTTGAATCTAAGAAGATGCAGATCAAGGTGGTATTTTCAGCTATAGTAACTGAAGGCCGTCTCTGATCTTAATGACCAGTGAGTGTCCTATGGCAAAAGGAAACACTGTCTATGCGATGCATATCGGGCTGATTCTCTTCATAAAGTAGACTGCTCCGATCATCTCTGCCTAATATAAAACCACCTCACATCTTCAAAGGAACCTGTATCAGCAGGTCATGCCATAACAGATTCAGGCAAGGAAGTTCACTCCAATGAGTTTCTAAAGTACTAAAGTGCTTAATGGAACAATAAGTATTTAGTTTAAAGGTAACATAGATAAAGATTAACCTCACAACTTGAAAATTGGCTAATAAGTAGGTAAAGTACAAGTACTTGACAAAGGCATTGGCAGAGCTTCATTGAGAAATAATTGCAGGCTAAGGTCACAGCTAAACCATGCATCCTGGGTTATTGTTTTGCATAATGTTGAATGCACATTTAACTCCATAAATCAAATGATTCTGACCTGTCTTTTGCATAAGGTGTTGAATAACTATAGAACCAAGCAGTGTTAACTAGCACTTACTTGTTAATTAAAAAAAATAGTAATACATTGAATGGGAAAACATTTCAACCATTCAAATAAAGCATTTGCTGCCTCCCACACAAGAAACAAAACAAAACAAAACAAAAAACGAGTATCACTAAGAGTTTATCTTTGTCTTTAACACAAATTTTGACAGCATGTTTCTTAATGAAATGCAAAGCATATATATCGACAAAATATGAATGCACTGAGGCAGCATTAATTTTATTGCTTCTGATGTACACAACTGACAACCAGTATACTATTGCCTTATTAAATGAAAGAATATACAGTGAATGTCCTCCAAATGTCAATATTCTAAGTATAAAACAAAAGAAAACATTATAAGGAGGGATCGCTTTATATATGTAGTATATATGTGTGTGTGTATATATATATATAATTATATAGTATATAATATACATTTTATATGCTAGACTATATATTATATATAATATTATGAGCTATTCCTTGGATTATATAATACATTATACATAGTACATTCTAAGTATACTTCAATAACAAAACAAGCCAATGTTATTAAATCCAAAATGTGTCTGCACTGTATGATAGATGATGTATGACTAATCTCATAAATGGGAACTAATAAAATTTAGAAAATGATAATGATACTATTAACCAATGGCCATTTATTCAGGGTGTGGCTTTGCTAGGTAATTTTCATGTGTTGTCTCATAACTGTCTTCTCGGGTAGGCATTGATATTTGGGCCATTTTACAAGGAAGAAGCCTGGATCCTGCTTAACTATTATCATTGTCCTTCCTCACCTAATGTCACACAGCCAAGAAGAAGACCAACCCTTTAAGTCTTTGCTGGCACGTGTCAAAGCCCAATGCCCTACTCACAACACTAGGGTGTTCTCTCTTCTAGCAAATCTCATTGTTTTAAGAGTGATTTAGAGAAATTCCAGAACACACCCATAAAAATCTTCATTTTTCTTATTCAAGCTTGATCTTTGATTTTATATCCACATAAACTGGTCAAACATTTTTAAATAGATTTACAAATTGAAACTTTTTGTTGCCCAGTGATAAATGATCATTTCAAAAATAGTCTCAGGGACTTCCAGGGCAATGGCAGAGTAGGAGGGTGCTAAGTTTACCCCATTCCACAGATCCAACTAGGTAACATTCGCATCAAAGTAAATAAGCCAGAAAACCACCCAAAGATGGGCAGAACAAACTCTCTACAGCCAAATGTAGAGAAGCGGCCACATTAAAGAGGGTAGGAAGGACAGAGATGCATTCAGGAGCTAGAGGAACATGAGGGACTGTCTGTAGGAGGGAGAAACCCCACAGGTGCAGAGAAATAGACTACCACACCAGGGAGCCCACACTGGGAAGACAAATCCCCACAACACTTGGCTTTGAAAACCAGAGAGGCCGAATTTTGAGAGTTCTTACAATCAGCAGGACTCAAAACATGGAATTTTAAAAATCAGCAGGTTCAGTTCTGGAAGGGCCTGGAGAGCTAGAGGAAATTAAGTCCTTGCCCTTAAAGAGACAGCACAACAAACAGCCTGCAGAGCTGCAGCATAGAAGCAGAACTTGAAAAACACCTGGGATATATGGGAAGGAGGTTTGTTTACTAATCTCAGAGTATGTGCTGGAGAGGCAGCAATCCTTAGGAGACTCCTCCAGCAAAACAGGAAGTAGTATACACCATTTCCTCCCCCTACCCCAGCATAAACACAGGGCTGCCTGCAGGAACCAGTGCAACGTCTGACACTTACTACCTTATTTGCTAACACTGTGTCCAGCCCCTGTGTTTTCCTATAGGCACCCCCTATCCAGGCCTGGCTCCAGGTCTCCTCCCCAGCAGACCCCCTCAAACCATGCTAACTCTGCTTCCCCTACCCATGTTCTGCAGACTGCCCCCCTCCAATATGCTCTTGGTCAGAGCCCACCCAAAGAGGTGTCACAAGCCTCACAGTGAACAAGCAGCCCTGACAGTGGCCAACACCATTCCAAAATGACTCCTATCCGAGGAGTCAGACTATGGCCCCAGCGGAGGGCTGGGGGCAGACAGCTGGCCTGACTATAGGCCCTGCCTACCAACAAAAGCTTCTCCAAAGGACAAAACAGGTAACTGCATCTTGCAGTTTTTTTCTACTTTTCTCTGGCAAATGCCTGGTCTGATTTAGCTCAGGCCCAAGGTGGCCTCAGACTAGCCCACTAACAACACAGGGACTGGGGACCCAACTGTGCCCACAACAGGCAAAAAGAGTCATTGCAAATGACTGGACTGAAGGCCAAAGTGGCTCAGCCAGAACAGTAGGGCACACACAACACACATGGAGACACCCCTGAAGCACCAGGTTCTGGTGAACAGTGGGCACTGCACAGTAGGGCACCACAGAAACTCTTTATCATAAGGCCACTAACTTTCAAGAGCAAGAAATGTAGCCAACTTTCTTAAAATATAGAAACAGACAGATAGCTAGATAAAATGAAAAGACAAAAGAATAGCCCAAATGAAAGAAAAGGACAAAATCTTAGCAAGAGATCTAAGTGAAAAGGAGATAAGTAATATGCCTGATAGGTAATTTGAAGCAACAATCATAAAGATACTCAGTGGACTTGAGAAAAGAGTGGAGGATCTCAATGAGACCTTTAACACAGAGACAGAAAACATAAAAAAGAACCAATCAGAGATGGAGAACCCGATAAATGAGATTTAAAAATATTTTAGATGTAATGAATAATAGACTAGAGAAAGCAGAAGAACAGGTTAGTGACCTGGAGGACATAGTAATGGAAAACAATCAAGCTGAACAGGAGAGAAAAAAATGTAACAATAAAAAATGAACATAGATATAGGGAACTCATCAACATGATGAAGCACAGCAACATCCACATTCTGGGATTACCAGAAGAAAAAGTGAAAGAAAAGGGAGGAACAAAATTTATTTGAAGAAAAAATAGTTGAAAACTTTCTAAATTTGGGAAAGGAAACAGAAATCTAGGACCAGGAAGGCATGAGTGGCTCAGTAGGCTGTGTCTGCCTTTGGCTCAGATCATGACCTGGGATCCTGGGATCAACTCAGGCTCCCTGCTCAGTGGGGAGTATGCTTCTCCCTCTGCATGTGTTCTCTCTCTCTCTCTCTCTCTCTCTCTCTCTCAAATAAATAAATAAAATATTAAAAGAAATCCAGATCTAGAGGGCACAGAGGTACCCCCAAATATTCAACCCAAGGAGGTCCATACGAAGACCCATAGTTTTAGGAGCACATTAGTGGCTCAGTCAATTAAGCATCTGCCTTCAGCTCAGGTCCTGATCCCAGGGTCCTGGGATTGAGCCCCACATCAAGCTCCCTGCTCAGCAGTGAGGCTGCTTCTCCCTATGCTGCTCCAACTGCTTGTGCCCTCTGTCTCTATCAAATAAGCAACTAAAACTTAAAAAAAGACACAGTAATTAAAATGGCAAAATGTAGTGCTAAATAGAGGATTTAATTAATTAATAAAATGGCAGTAATTAAAATGGCAAAATGTAGGGCTAAATAGAGGATTTTAAAATATCAAGGAAAAGAAAACAGTTACATAGCAGGGCAACTCCATAAGGCTATCAGCAGATTTTTCAACAGAAACTTGGCTAGTCAGAAGGGAGTGCCATGATATATTAAAAGTGCTAAAAGAAACAAAAACAAAAACAAAACCTGCAGCCAAGACTGCCCTATCCAGGAAGACTAACCATTCAGAAAAGAAGGAGAAATAGAGTTTTCCAGACTAACAGAAAATAAAGGAATTCTTTACTACTAGACTAGCCATATTAGAGAAAGCTAACTATGAGAGAAGAAATCAAGAAAGGAACATAGAGGAACTATAAAAACAACCACAAAACAAATATCAAAATAACAGTAAGTACATACTTATCAATAATTAATTTGAATGTAAATAACCTAAATGTTCCTTCCAATCAAGAGACACAGGGTGACAGAATGGGAAAAAAAAAAAAAAAAATCAAGACTCATCTGTATGCTGCCTATAAGAGACTCATTTCAGACCTAAAGATACATGTAGATTGAAAGTGAAAGGATGGAGAATTATTTATCATGGAGATAGCTGTGAAAAGAAAGCTGAGGTAGAAATACTTGTATTGTACAAAACAGACCTTAAAACAAGAATGTAATGAGACAAAGAAGAACACTATATAATATTAAAGGTGGCAATCAACAAGAAGATATAAAAATTATAAATACTTATGCACCCAATATAGGAGCACCCAAACACATGTAACAGTTAATAACAAACATAAAGAACTGATTGATAATAAAATAATAGTAGGAGGCTTTTCTACATCACTTATTGCAAATGAATGATGATCTAAACAGAGAATCAACAAGGAAACAATGGTTTTGAATGACACTTTGAACCAGATGGATCTAACAAATATATTCAGAATATACCATCTTAAAACAGCAGAACATATTCTTTTCAAATGCACATGGAACATTATCCTGAATAGATCACATATTACACCACAAAACAAGTCTCAACAAATTCAGAAAAATTCAGTCATATCATACACCATTTCCAACCAGAACACTATGAAACTAACTATCACCATAAGAAAAAATCTGGAAAGAGAACAAATATGTGGAGTTTAAGTAACATGCTACTAAACAATGAATGGGCCAACACAGAAATCAAAGAGGAAATTAAAAAATACATGGAGACAAATTAAAATGAAAACACAAAGGTTGAAAATCTTTGGGATGCAGCAAAAGCCTTCCTAAGAGGAAGTTTATAGCAACATAAGGCCTACCTCCAGAAGCAAGAAAAATCTCAAATAAACAACTTAACTCTACACCCTAAGGAGTTATAAAACAAATAAACTCAAAACCAGTAGAAGGAAGGAAATAATAAAGAGCAGAAATAAGTAACATAGAAACGAAAAAAAAGAAAAAAAAAAAAAAAAACAAAAACAGATCAATGAAACCAGAAGCTGGTTGTCAGAAAAGATCAACAAAATGCTAAACCCTTCCTAGACTTCAAAAGACAGAGAAAGAGAGAATTCAAATAAGCAAAATCAGAAATGAAAAAGGACAAATAACAACTGACACCAGAAAAATACAAAAGATTATAAGAGAATATTATGAAAAACTACAGGTCACAGCAATCAGACAAGAAAAAAGAATAAAAGTCATTCAAATTAGTTAAGAATAAGTAAAACTTTCACTATATACAAATGACATGATACTACATATACAAAACCCTACAGACTCCACCAAAAAATTACTAGAATCGATAAACAAATTCAATAAGGCAGAAAGATACAAAATCAATAAAAGAAATCCATTGTATTTCTATACACTAATAATGAAGTAGCAGAAAGAAAAATTAAGAAAACAATCCCATTTACAATTGTACTAAAAATAATAAAATACCTAGGAATACACTTAACCAAGGAAGACATGTACTCTCAAAACTATAAAATACTGATGAAAGCAATTAAAGACAACACGAAGAAATAAAGAGATATTCCATTCTCATGGATTCTAAGAACAAATGTTGAAATGGCCACATAGCCCAAAGCAATCCCTATCAAAATACCAACAGCATTTTTCACAGAATTAGAACAAACCTATAATTTGTATGGAATGCAGAAGACCTGGAATAGCAAAGCAATCTTGGAAAATATAAACAAAATGTTATATTAGAAAGCTGTAGTAAACAAAACAGAATGGTACTAGCACAAAAACATACACATGGATCAATGGAACAAAATAGAGAGCTCAGAAATAAACCCCTGATTATATGCTCAATTCATTCTCAACAAAGGAGGCAAAAATAAGCAATGGGGAAATGGTGTTACAAAAACTGGACAACAACATGTAAAAGAAGAAACTGGACCACTTTCTTACACAAAAATAAACTCAAAATGGATTAAGTACCTAAATATGAGACATGAAGCCATGAAAATCATTGAAGAGAACTCAGTCATTCATTAATTTCTCTGACATAGGCCATAGCATTTTTCTAGATGGATCTCCTAAGACAAGGGAAACAGAAGTAAAAATAAACTATTAAGACTACATTAAAATAAAAAGCTTCTGGGACACCTGGGTGGCTCAGCAGTTGGAGTCTGCTTTCAACTTAGGTCATGATCCTGGGGCCCCAGGGTCAAGTCCCGCATCAGGCTCCCTACATGGGGACTGCTTCTCCCTCTGCCTGTGTCTCTGCCTCTCTATGTCTTTCATGAATGAATAAATAAAATCTTTAAAAATAATAATAAATAACTAAAAAGCTTCTTCTCAGCAAAGAAACAAAAGGTAACCTAGTGAATGAGAGAAGATACTTGAAAAGGACTTATCCCATACAGGATTAGTATCCAAACCATATAGGGAACTCCTATAACTCAACACCAAAAAAACCCCAAATAATCCAATTTTAAAAATGAACCAAAGATATGAACAGACATTTCTCCAAAGACGACATCCAGTCACCAAACCCATGAAAAGATGCTCAACATCACTCATCATCAGGGAAATGCAATCAAGTGGGATTTATTCCTGGAATGCAAGAGTGGTTCAATATTCACAAATCAATCAACATGAGAAAGGATTAAAACCATATGATCATTTCAGTAGGTGGAGAAAAGCATTCAACAAAGTACATCCATTCATGATAAAAATTCTCAAAAAATATGTTACAGGAAAAAAAAATATGTTACAGGGAACCTATCTCAACATAATAAAGATCATATATGAAAAATTCACAGCTAACATTACACTCAATGGTGAAAAACTGAGACCTTTTCCCCTAGGAGCAGGAATAAGACAATGATGTGTACTCTCGCCACCTTTATTCAACATGGAATGAAAAGCTTTTGCACAGAGAAGGAAACCATCAGCAAAATGAAAAGCTGACCCACTAAATTGGAGAAGATGTTTGCAAATGACATGTCCAATAAAGGGTTAGTATCCAATCCATGACAAGTGTTGGCAAGGATGTGGAGGAAAAAGGAACCCTCAGATACTATTGGTAGGAATGCAAACTGGGGCAGCCACTGTGGAAAACACTATGGGGGTTCCTCAAACACAAAAACAAAACAAAATAAAAAAAAAAAATCACCAGAACTACCTAAGGTCCAGTAATTGTACTATTGGGTATTTATCCAAAGAATACAAAAACACTAATTTGAAAAATGTACACTCCTATGTCTATTGCAGCGTCAGTTACAATAGCCAAACTATGAAAGCAACCCAGTATTCATCAACAGACTAATGGATAAAGAGGATGTGGGGCATACACACACACACACACACACACACACACACAATGGAGTATTACTCAACCATAAAAAGAATTAAATTCTACCGTTTGCAACAACCTGAGTGGATCTAGAGGATAGAATACTAAATGAAATACGTCAGTCAGAGAAAGACACATACCATATGATTTTACTCATATGTCGAATTTAAGAAACAAAACAAAAAAGAAACCAAAAAATCGACTCTTAACTATAGAAAACAAACCAATGGACATCAGAAGGGGGCTAGGAGGGGTGTTGGGTGAAATAAGTGAAGGGGATTAATAGGCACATTTATCATGACAAGCACTGAGTAATGTATAGAATTGACAAATCACTCTACTGTTGTAACAGTGTATGTTAACTACACTGGTATTAAGATTTAAAAAAAAATAGAGTTACATTGGAAATTTTATGATCTAAAACAAAAGGGCAACAAAACACTATGAATATCAACAAAGGAAATCAAGCAACTCATTTTTCCAAATAGCACATCGAAATTTAGCAAAATGATGTAGAAGTTAAAAGACAGTATTGTTCATGTCATTACATATTAATTCTTAAAGTACAGATTTATCAGATTTACATCATCACTTGAACAGTCGTGGATTGCTTTATGCAAAATAAACAAATTGCATTAAAATATAAATGTCTTGAGTGTTTCTTTTGGTATTGCTTGGATTTATTTAGTCTTCCTCTCTATATCTTTAGTATCTGTGATGAATATATTGTAGAAACGTAGTGCTTTTTAATCTGTGTTACTATCAGTGTCACTAAATCTACGAAGTATAAATGTTGAGACAGCTGTAGTTCTTTCTTGTCCCTGCCAGAGCAGCAGCTTCTTTTTGCATCTGCTTTGATATGAATTCATCTCCAGGACACAGTTTCTTCCTTACAGTTACAGTGTTATTTATTTTTTCTTTGCTATTCTGAGCTACAAGACCACATTGCCCAGAGGTTTGTTTGCTTGCTCAGGAGAAGAGCAAGAACAAAAGCAAAATGATTAAAGCAAGGTATAAGTTACAAGCAAGAAAGTTACACTGGACCAAAAAAAAAAAAAAGTATTAAGAAAGCAATACTAGAGAAGCAAACCCCACAGAATAAAGTCTACTTTAGCAAGAAGGCAACTAAATGAAATTATTTCAATTTCACATATCAAGACTTTTTACATTTAAGCCTAAGTGTAGAATATTTCAAGTATAAACATACAAATATAATATACAATATTACACATTATAAATATATTTATAATATGTTAGATATATACAAATATATATTTTGAATCTAATTTGCATATCTTAAATTTTGCTATATAAATTTGTCTCATAAGCAATTAAGGAATGAGTGGGTACCAAATATAAATATAAGATCTGGAAACAGCTTCATTTTCTGCCAAGATTCTCATGTTCCCTACGGAGGCATATTTGGCCTCTTGGACAGAATATGGGTTTTATGAAGCACTAACATTTTCCTGAAAATGAGAAGGGTTGCATTCATTCAACGTTTGAAGTTGTGGAAAGATGTTGAAGATCAAGGATACCTCCTTGGGATCCAGATGATATAATCAAGGATAGAAAGGAATGTCTCAGGAGTACGTATCATTTTCACAGCTGAAGACTGAGGTCTGGCCTGAAATATTCAACATTCAGTTTACCAGTTTATAGTGACTCAGTTCTATAATCTGAGTACTGACGTGTTGTCCATTAGGCCAACCCCAGACACCATTTCAGAATAAATATTTCACAACCGATCGAAAGTGTCAGGTACAAAATATGAATATTATTTTATACCTTTGTAAATTTCCTCCGAAACTTACACTTCCAGACAATTAGAAACTATGATGTTGGCATAGCCCTTAACAAAGTTTCAAGCCCAGGCAGCTGTTCCTAACTCAGTCCTCGGAGAGGGCTGAATGTCCCACTACTGCGGCTGCAGAGCCAGCAGCCTGTGCTTCCTCTCACCTGCTGCTATGCACACTTTACTGCTGCAAGGACCTCAAGGACACAGCTACAGTCACTGTGCATACCCAACACCTACTATGGTCCCTGAAACATAGGCAGTGATCAATACTTGCTTACTTGAATAATGGAGACAAGACAGACTGGTAAAGTACAGGATATAAAGCAGATTTTAGAGCTAAATGAATGCATTGCTCAAAGTCAAATAGCAAGAGACTGAGGCAGAAGCAGCTGCCACTAAGCATTTCCCTCTACCATGGAACCCCTCCTTTTGGTAGTTTATAACGATATTAAAAGAAATTACTCTTTTACTCAATACCATGCAGTTAAGGCTAAATGAAGGTAATAAAATACAAAATAAAATCACAAGGAAGACATGATATAAAGCCACATTTCCCTAGAGACATGGATTCTGATCCTTGCTTTGCCACTAATGAGCCCTAAAGTTTTCGCAAGGTGACTGAATTGTCCTGAGTCTGTTTCTACATCTTAAACCAAGGGCTTGGACTAGTGGACTTTCTAGTCCTAAAATTCTATCATGCTTAACTCATAACTGATCTACCTGCTAATAGATGCCTCTAAGAAAACTCTTGGGACTCTCCATCTATCCCTTTCTTGACAACCCACTGTAAAATAAGAGGCACTAACATCCCCAGGGTTTTCCTGCCTCTAGCCTGACTCTCTCCAATTTATTCTTCTCACTATACTGAGTCATCTTCATCTAGAAACGCAAATTTGACCTTGGTATCTCCTGCTGAAAATCTTCCAAAGGCTTTCTTTCCATTACCTCAGGCTCCCTTCCAAGTTCCTTCACACACAATCTACCTGCTGAGTTCCAAGTTTTATCTCAAGATACTCTGATTTTGGACTCTGTTCTCACCTCACTGGGTTTCCTTCCACTGCATTAAGACAGTAATGCACTCTCACCTTTGGAATTTGGGTGCCCCTTAAGAACAACCTTCCCCTCTACCCTTGATCCAACTGACTTAGACTATTAACAATTCAAAGGCTGTAAAACACTTAGCAGAGTGCCTTAAACACAAGAGGAACTCAAATGTTTATTAATTTTTAAACGACTCAAGCCAGGAAAAGGCATTTTCCCTTCTTCCCTTTATTTTTCTATGGTAATTGCTCTTTAAAAACTTGTAAGTCATTACCTCGGTTTGTAAACGGTTCATAGTACAGAGTACCTATTGCGCTGAAGAAAAACTGGGGATCGGAAAGCACTAATTGCCAAGACTGGTGGAGGAAAACAAATACTCTTCTGTAACTGTACACAAGTTACTCTGCAAAAAGCAAAGCAAGCCTAACCGAAGAGACAGCTGCAAAACCCACAATGATATAATGTGTTTGCCGATCTGCAAAATCGTTTGAAAGTTGCTGCTTCAACAGCTGGTATCTGGATAGGGTAAGCATCCTTCAGTCTAGTTAAAATTACACAGAGCAGAAATGTTTATTATGCACACAAAAAGGGGGTTCGGATGTTGAAGTTACAGCACTTTGAAAAGTCTGGAACAGTCAACAAAACACTTCTTGGCAGTTGGAAAAATCTCCCATAATCCATAATTGTTCAGTCATGTTCTCTTTCTAGTTTTACAAATCTCACGATCACGTATTGGAAGACTGTTAGAGAGATCCCAACCGCAACCTGGTTCATTCATGTCACATAATTCTTTGCACCCTTCCTGAATCTAGATTAAGCAAATAACATGCACATGCTTAACCTTAGCATTCATATTTAATACTGCTTAGCATTTACAGAATAAATGAAAAGCCAACTGGTTCTATGACTCCAGAAAAGTAGATAATGCAACCCTCTCAATACCAGATACCACTCCATGGAGGTATAAACCTACCTGAATAGTGTAACAAAATGGTTGCCTAAATCAAACTCCTGACAAAAATGTTACCCTAATCCCACTAGAATATATAAATTTGTCTGAATTTTCCATACCACTCATTCTTTTACTTTAATGAAATTTTTTTTCATGTGTTCTATAGAACTGATAATGTAAATAGGTTGGCTTTGGGAGAGGGGAAAAAAAAAAACCCACATAGTTCCATTGTCAAAGGTGGGAAGAAATGTTTTAAACAAATATCAAATGTTTTCTCTATTGAAGTACTTTTCAGAGCACTGAATAGGAGAATCTGGTAGGAAGTTTCCCCCACATGTACTTGTAAATAGTACTCCTTTGTTCATGAAACTCTTGTTCTGAGAATACTTATTAACAACATAACAGAAAACACTGATTTAAGGTGCTACAGATTCTTTAAAAAAAAAAAATGCAATAGGTTTCCTGTGGCATCTACTACGTTATCTCACACTAATGCATTTACCTAACTACTACATCTAGTAAGCAGCCCAGTCACCAGTGAGGGGGGAACATTTCCTTGTCCTTACAGTCCCATTTAAAACCAGTGTACACTAGTCTCCTCCAGGAATGAGACGTTGTTTTTTTCCTGTTTGGATTTCTCTCACTGACAAAGTCACTGCTCCCCAGGGAAGGAGCTATCACGAACTGATAGAAGAGGCAGGGAAAAGAAATTGAGCAGCTTCCTCTTTCATTTATGACCTGTTTGCCCTGAGAGTGTGGATACTTTTCTTCTCTGTTTCTCCAGCCAGGGTCAGGGCCCAAGGTTTCATCCATAGAGGCCACTTCCCTCAGCCTCAGGATCCTCATTTGTAAAATGTAGGTGGTAATAGCCTGCTTTGTGGGTTGTTTGCAGATTAGCATTTACATGAATATGAGGATTTCAAAATCCCAGCATTATCTAAAGGTTTAGTAGATTTTTCTCTGTTACTAGCATAGAATTCACCGCAATTGCATGTTGGATCTACACAGTCCTTGTGGTATATATTGCTTCTGTCAGCTGCCAGAGGCTTTGCTTTTTTAATTCCTTGAATGCTCAGGACAATGTCAGACACATGGCCAGTTCTTCGTTCACGTTATCAATAAAGACTTCCCTAGAGCAAGTTAAATTACCTTCTGTGCTACTTGTTTTTCTACTGTGCCTAAATTAGAAGTGGGCACTTGGTGTTTTAGGAGACCACCAACTTATGCATAGCTTTAAGCAGAGACCGGTAGATAAGGCATAATGGATTTTTAACTATAGAAGATAATTTCACTAATTAGCTTTTATTTATTTATTTTTTTAAGAGAGGCAGGGAGAAAAAGGGAGGGGAAAGGGGAGATGGAAGAGCTGAGGGAGAGGGAGAGGTACAGAATCTTAAGCTGGCTCCAAATCTGGCACAGAGCCTGACAGGGGGCTCGATATCACAACTCTGAGATCATGACCTGAGCCAAAAATCAAGGGTTGGATGCTTAACCATCTGAGTCACCCAGGCGCTCTTTAGCTTTCTTTTTCTTTACAAGTAATCTAAAAACAGGTCAAATCAGAGTAATTGAAGAAAATGTATATAGAAGGGAAGGGAAATCTTTCCTGCTCAAAGTCATTCACTCCTGCAGACTTTCATCATTTAGACATTCATTTGAATGATAAAATTTCTCTACCGTTTTTATTCTTAACCGAGAGAATTTTTTTACTTCTGGGTATGAATTGCTTTAGTATGAAAATTAAAGTAAACTCTGATATGCTGAGAAAAAAAAATTGTTGGAAAGGGAGGAGAAAAATTAATCCGAAGAAAACATGACAAAATATACTGTATAGTATAAAGAATCTTGTATAGTATAAAAATATTGTGTTTGGAATGGGAGGTTCAGGTAGGTACAGAGCAGTTCAAAAAGAAAAATGAGAGGCCAAAGGTATAGTGCCAACTCTATGGTATTGTTTGTGTGTGTGTGTATGTGTGTGTGTGTGTGTGTGTGTGTATTCACATGTGTGTCTTTCTGTTTGTCTACCTCCCCCCTATTTTTCCCCCAGAGGAGAAAAGCTGCTACACTCGTTACAGGCTGAAAATAAATTATTGTGGTTTTGGGGAAGTATATCACCATTAGCTCTGATCAATTCAGCTCAACTCAAAATGATGCAACTCAGCATCTTCTCTCTAATCTGTTTACCCTGGAATTAGGAATGGAGAAAAATCATATAAAAGACAAAAGACAAGCCATATATATATCTGGCACAGAGCCCGACAGGGGGCTCGATACCACGACTCTGAGATCATGACCCGAGCCAAAATCAAGGGTTGGATGCTTAACCATCTGAGTCACCCAGGAGCTCTTTAGCTTTCTTTTTCTTTACAAGTAATCTAAAATCAGGTCAAATCAGAGTAAAATTATATATATAGACATATCTCCCTCCACCTTCTCATCTTAGTAGCACTTTCACACTTACAGAACGAACTCTTCAGTAGAGATCTGAGAAATGGCAAAGATCTTTGGATTTTTATACTGGCAACAACTTGTGAAAAAAATCTGAAGGATGAGTAGACAAAAAGTTAAGTCTATACTGCAAGGCAACCCTATTTCTTGTACTGAAGACCCATCTATTCCTGTAGAAAACATGAACTTGGTCAGTACATTCAAATTACTGCCCCTGGTTGGTTGTTCTAATGCCCTCTCTATTCTTCCCCTTCCATACATTCCCTACCCATCTCTTCCTTGCTCAATTACCCTCAAGTACTGATTATCCTCTCATGTTGAGTTGGACATACTGAAATTTTCCCAATGCTTTTTTTCTATGCAAAAATAAGCATTAATACCAAAAGATTTTTTTCTCAAAATTAAGTGAAAAAAATTGTGTGTGTCTATTGCCTGTGAGGCAGTAATACCCTGTCCCTGATGAAAGCAGTGTTTCTAGAGCCACAATAGCCAATCAGCAGCCACTAGTCATTTATGACTATTTTCATTTAATACAGTTAATACTTGATAAAAAAATTCAGTTATTCAACATATTGGCCACATTTCAAGTGTCAGACAGTCACATATCCACTATTGGACAAATATACAATATTTCTTTCCTCATCATAGAAAGTGTCACTCGACAGTCTACCTCTAGCACGGAAATAGGAAAAGTTATAAGAAATCCAATTTGGACTTAAAATAATGAAACACTCCCAAATAAATACAACTGTCAGAGATATAGACTTTCTAGGAAAAAAGAGAGGCAAACAGGTCCACTGGAAGAACTTAAATGGAAGCTATGCAACTAAAATAAAAAATCTCAACAGGAAGCTGAAGTAGAGGAGCTTAAAATTCCAAGGGGGTTTAACCAGAAAACTGACATCAGTTCAATTCCACAAAATCATGATTTTCCCCTTCTTAATTAACAGGTATTTTTTCATTTAGCAACAAACCAGAAAAGGTTGTACTTTAAGTTGCTAGGATACAGAAAAGTGCTTGAGTTTAAAATCAGTGGCCTTTATTTTTTGAATTTTTAATTAATCAATTAATGAAATGAATTATGAACCTGTGGCTGAATTTTGATCAAATTTAAATAATGTTGGTAATAAGCATTTTTAAGAATGCATAAACACTAACATAAAATTTAGAATCTTTCATAATACAGGAGCCACATCCAAAGAAATAAGAATGCAACATTTTATTTTACTTTTAACTTTAAAAATTTATTTATTTTAGAGAAAGAGAGTTGGGGAGCATGCACACAGACATGCACAAATACAAATGTATGGGAGGGAAGGCAAAGGGAGAGAAAGAAAGAAATTTAAGCAGATTGCAATGAGCATACAGTCTGACCCAGGGCTCATTCTCATGACCCTGAGATCACAGCCTGAGACAAATCCAAGAGTCTGATTGATGCTTTACCAACTGTGCCTCCCAGGCACCCCCAGAAGTAAGAGCACTAAATTTTAAAGAAAGACACTAATGGTGGCACCTGCATGGCTGAGTCGATCAAATGTCTGCTTTCTCAGGTCATGATCTCAGGGTCATGAGACTGAGCCCCACATTGGGCTCTCTGTTCAGTGTGCTTCTCCCTCTGTGCTATCAAATTAATAATAAAATCTTAAAAAAAAATAAAGGAATGATCCTAATGTAAGGGGATAAGAAAGACATTGTCGTGCTATAATTCTCTAATAGTCTCCTTCAAATAAGGATTTTTAACCTCAAGATAGCAATTCTGACTATGGAAAAATATTACTCCTTTTTTTTTTAAGATTCTATTTATTTATTCATGAGAGACAGAGGGAGAGAGAGAGGCAGAGACACAGGCAGAGGGAGAAGCAGGCTCCATGCAGGGGAACCCTATGTGGGACTCGATCCTAGGACTCCAGGATCACGCCCCACCCAAAGGCAGATGCTCAACCACTCAGCCACCCAGGTGTCCTGGAAAAATATTACTCCTGAGGACACATCAAGACTTAACTCACTTATGGCTCCACTGTATGGAGAAAGAATGGGACTAGTGTAGACCAGTTTAAAAAAAAAAAAAAAATGGATTCCCATAACCTGAAGGGTACCTTGGGCTTTTGAAAAGAAATAGTCTACCTGCCAAGGAGTCATTCTTGTTTCCTTTCCTGGACTCACTTCCAAGCTATTTATATATAGACACAACAAGTAGATCTTAGCTTAAGACTTCTTTAACTTAGAGGTGAGGATTGATAAGAGACAGTTTCAAAGCAGTCTTTTTTTTTTTTAGCTTTTAAAACTCTTTTAGATTTTATGAGGGCTGAGTTCCCACTTATTTTTTTAGTGGGATAAATACAATGATCTCAACTAGAACTAGATAAGTGCCACAAATTGAGGAACAAAGAAATCTCTTTTATTTCCAAATTTGCTTTCTCCCTTTCCTAATGAATGATTCGTATGTCTACTTCCCATCCATTAGTATTATTTGTTTGGGATAAAGCTCTGAAGTCCTCAGAAAAAAAAATGCAAATATATTAGACAAGTCAGTCAGTAGCATTGTAGTTTAAATTAGTATAAAAAAATAAACTTCCGTTATATGGAAGGACTCAAGTAGTCAAGGATAAAGAACAATAAAATCATGATACATGAGGACATGATTAAAAAGGGTCTAGAGCCTGACCTGCATTCAGCAGAGTAGCCCTAGGTGAAGTGTTCTTTGCCAAAATGGAAAAAGGCATTGACGAGAGAAATAGGGGGTAAATTAAATTAGCAAAGTAAACAGCTATTCCATAACCTTCATAAGAGCTATACCAGCATAGGGAAATAATGCTCTTATAAAGTCTTACTTTCTGCATAATAGCTTAATCATTTCCACCAAAGACACCAATGAGTATGCCACAATTTTTCTGAATGAATCTTCCTTTGTTGTTACTTAATCAACCATCATTTTTAATCTGCTTATAGAAAAGATTAAATGCTAGGTGCTTAATGACTTTGGAAAAAACATTAGCTAAATGTTTAATCTCACCACAGGGCTTCTTGTACACCTATGTGAAAATCTAAGAATTACAGCCAAGATTGGCAGTAGTAATGGTTATTTGAAACTCTGCTGCTATACCACAAATGATCTCTCTCAATGCTTTCATTCTTCAAATATAGCTCAGCTCTGGATGGAAAAGACGCCCAACCAAACCATCTGTCAGAGAAGATAGAGTTCAGCTGGAAAAGGCAGTTTGTTTTGCTGCACTCTTAAATTTTCTTGCTTCAAACTAGATGAACTGTGGGGGAGCAAAAAGTACTCTGCCTCTCAGATGCAACAACCAATGCACAGAAATAGTGATAGGACCCAGAGCTGGTGTCATGTCTGTGTAGTCTAAGTTTGGAATATAATCATTCCACTCTAGAGACATTTTATATACTTCCTCTTGATTAAAGGTCAGCCATGTAGGAGGCCAGCCTCCTGCCTTATTTTAAAACACTGTGGGTGTTAGGACAGTGTTTGATCTCAAAAGTGCCAAGTAGAGGGCTTCATATACTATTTGACATGGTCTCAAACTCAGATCTACAACCTGTGAAGTATGCCTTATGAAATCCAGAGATTTTTAACCATCTCATGAAGACAATGAATGAAAAGGAAATCATAACATAATAATTATTTTCTTTAAATCATCTTTCAGTCTAAATACAAATTTAAAAGCACACAGTACTATGAACAGAGACTCAAATGTAAAAAAGGGCATGGGCACAAAAGGAGGGACAAAACAAACACCAGAACCAAAAAATGTCAAATCCTAAATGGATCACAGACTTCCCCTCAAATCCTTCTGGGAAAGAACCATGATATTGAAATAAAGATACAGCTACATGGCTCTGGGTAGACAAAAAGGTCCTCACAGGTATTTGTGATATACAAATCTAACATCTAGATGTTCAAATGACTAATAAAGCACGATTCCGTCAGTGCAGAAGACAAAAGAAGTCAAATGACAACAACCTAATGGTTATTTATAATAGTTTTTGACTCCCAGTGCTTCAAATTCAATAAATTTTAAAAAAGGCAATAGAAGTTAGCTGATCCTGATATTCTCCATACTACATACAGCTTTTGTAAAACCCACATACTAATTTATGAGAGGTTCCAAGTAGAAAACTCACATACATACAGAGAAGCACATAAGCAAGCAAACAAACAAGAGATTAAAGAGTCCTTTGCACCCCCCCCCCCACCTAGACTCTGCTAAATAAGATAGTAGTTAGTAGTGATCGGTAGAGCATACTGGTTGTAGTGTGGCCTCCGAAGCAGGTATCTGTCTGGTATCTGGCATCTACTCTTTTTACAAGCTGTCTAACCTTGGGCAAATTCCCCTAAATCTCTCTGGCTGATTTCCATCATATCTTAAGTAACCATAATAAGATTATCAACTGATTGCTTATCAAAAGCTCTACGTTTGTTTAGAAATTTAACATTTTTAGAATTTGATAAGATCTGTTAATTATCTAATTAAAAATTGTGGCTGAGAACTAATGTCCTTGATAAATATTAGCTATTATTATTATTACTATCAGTACTTATTACTAGTAATAAAATAAAATTAGGAGTACTAGCACTATTATTGTCTATACCATTGTAATTAGTTTCTGACACGTTCTCATATATTGAAAATGTTTAAAGATGAAAATAGAAAACTAGAATCTGGATCCATTTATGCCTCAAGCATGTCAAAGGCTTTTGGTTAGAAGAGGAAAAGCTTTTCCATCTTTTTCCATCATTAGATCTCCTTGGCAAGTAACGATAATGGTAGATTCTTACTTAGAAAAAACTTCTATTCATTAATTCACTGTACATTTATTAACTGCCTACTCCATACCAGGATTTGAGTTAGGTGGTAGAGATTTAATAGTAAAAAAGGAACAAAAAAAAAAAAAAACCTTGTCCTCAATGAACAGATGTTCTGTGGTGGATGAGGAAGGGATACAATCAAAGAGAATAAATAAGTAAAATACAATATATAAGAAAGTGCTGTGGAGAAAAATAAAGAGTGCTTAGAAGGAAAGCAGTGCAATTTTAAATAAATCCTTTTAAGGAAAGAATCACTGAGAAGTAATTAGATTAATATCATTAAGAAGCTGAGGGAAACGGGGTGCCTGGGTGGCTCAGTCGGTTAAGCATCTGCCTTCAGCTCAGGTCATGATCTCTAGGTCCTGGGATCAAGCCCTACATCAGGCTCCCTGACTGATTCTCCCTCTCTCTCTGCTACCCCTGCCCCACTTGTGCTCTTTAGCTCTTTCTTTGTGTGTCAAATTAATAAATAAAGCTCTTAAAAAAAAAAAAAAAAGCTTAGGAATCCAGGAGGATATCGGAGAGATCATTCCTGACTAGCAGAACAGCAAGCACAAAGGCATATCTGAGGAATAGCAAGAATTTCAGGGTGTCCATATAGAATGGCATAAGAGGTAAGTATCTTTCAGATGTGACCGTACACAGTTACACACACACACTCACACACACACACACACACAAAGCACAGACAGCAGATATTTAATTTGATACCTTTCCCATAACCTACAGTAGTACCAAAAAGCTCAATGGCATGAGTAAGAGAGAATTTGAGGAGGTGAGTTCAGAGAAGTATTAGGATATTAAATTAAACAGTTCTTATAAACCATTAAAAGAACTTTGGCTTTTACTCTGAGCAAAAGGGGGGAAAACTAAGCATTTTAAGCTGAGGATAGCTCATTTAAGTCTTAGCCTAAATTATTTAGAACAGACATATCTATTTTAATTAATCTTGATGAAATTACATGTATCATTTTGAAGAAAACGATCATGAAGTTGTGACGAGAAAATACAGTGAATGAGAAATACAGAAAAAGAGTTAGAGAGGAAATGCACTAAATCACTTAGCAGTAAATATTTCAAAGAGAAAAAGCTGCATAGATGAGCTATTACATATCATGGAGAAGTAAGAGCATTTATCATGACTATAGGCACACCACATATTAGCAAAATTACTCTTTGAGGAGTGCTACAAAAGTTGGTAATAAGATCCTGAAGAATGTAGACACATGCTATGCAGTATATCCAGCTGAATTCTGAATCATGCCAACTATAAATGCCATACAATATTCATTTTCATAAGCATACTTCGAGACCTCTGTATCCTGCTGCTTCATCCAAGTAGGATATGGATTGAGCCAACTCCAAATTTTATGGCTAAGATTTACCAACACTCCATATTCTGTCAATGAATCAAGTCGACTCTTGAAGGTTTATGGTAGGCTTTAAATGCAGTATAGAAAATAAGAGGTCAAAAAACTTGAAGATAGAGCCAATAAGATCTCTTGCCCTAAAATCTGAATTCTGAGAATTACAGTGACTAAACATGGTTAAAGCTGATTTTCAGTAGTAGTGATATTTTGACCACTTCTGAAGTGAAATTGTTCCAGTAACTCCTGAAAATAAGTTTAAGTCCATATCCTCAACTTTACTTATTCCTGTCTCCTGTTTCTCAAGTATTATATACCATCATTTAACCCTGTCCATGTCGTATTTATCTGCAACTCTCAACCATCTCTCCATTGCAAGATTAGGCCTTATACATTTCATGTTTGGGATGTGACTTAGTTACAGTGTTAAAATAAAGCAGGTCCCCACAGGAAGCTCTATTCTTTTCAGCTCCACACATTTCATCATTGTATGTGGATATATTTAACTTTATGCTTCAATTTTATTGTGCATTTTCTTCTAAATGTTCTCTGATAAACTTCTTCAGGAAAGTTAGCTTGTATACCATATCCGCACCTCTATATATGTAAATAAAGTCAGAGGTACAAGCAGAGAGCTCAATAAAGATTCATGCAAGCCTTAACAATCTTCAGGAGGACATGGTCAGAAGTCTCGCCTGATTTTACTTATGGTAGAATACATGTAAATGTCAATCTTTTAAACATTGTCCTTTATTCATGGAGATAGCTACTCACTAAAAGGAAGGGAAATAGGATTTTTAAATAGGGAAATACTGGGCAGCCCGGGTGGCTCAGAAGTTTAGTGCCACCTTCAGACCAGGGTGTGATCCTGGAGTCCTGGGATCGAGTCCCGCATCGTAGTCCCGCATCGGGCTCCCTGCATGGAGCCTGCTTCTCCCTCTGCCTGTGTCTCTGCCTCCCTCTCTCTCTGTCTCTCTCTGTGTGTGTGTGTGTGTGTGTGTGTGTGTCTATGAACAAATAAATTCTTAAAAATCTAAATAAATTAATTAATAAATAGGGAAATATTTAGGAAAGAGGATTTTCAACACAGGAAACACTGAAATCCCAATTATTTGAAGAGTGTTTAAGATAAACATTATCTTATAGTAATATTTTTTAAATATGCTTTTATAAGATAGAAGAGAGGAACAACTAACCTAGTACGTCACTATTAACATACCAAGCCCCTATATGTGAAGCAGGCAGATGCAAGATTCACCAAGGCAGATGTTAATGTGTTTTGTTAAATATCTGACATCTGAGGGAAGAACATGCTCCCATGATCAAATGTATGTAAGGTGAACTTTAATTCTTCAGCCTCAGCTGAAATTGGAAATCTCTGGAAAAATATTGCTGTGCTTCATGGATTGTCCACAATTAATAAATAAAATGAACATCTGGTCCCTGGAAAAATGGCACTTCAATGACACATATTTTTCCCCAATGCTGAAAACACCTCAGATTGACATGAAATATTGCTCCTGTGTATTCCTTTCAAGATGTGTTCTTTATCTACGCTGTTGTTCCATTAAATACTTGGTTGTCATGGCAAATTCACTTTTTCACCAAACTGGAAATAATAAAATAAGTGATGTACTATTTGTTTGTACACAAATGTGGAAGGAAAGCAAGGGAAAATTAGAGTACCTGCCTGCTACTTTGTTTAGGATCGAATGCCACAAAACATACTGCCTGGGTCATTAAGAAAAGGAATGCCGTGCAGCAAAACCAAAGGAGAAGCAGCCTTACAAATTCTGACAACTCATCAAAAGGCTACCATTTCTAAATGAAAAATCAAGGTCCCACAGGTTTGTATCACTACCAGCTTTTGGTTGTAGAAAATAGTTCCTGGTCACATGCAGCCAAAAGCAGTATCTAACATAATACAGCAATCGAACACATTAATGAAGTAGAATGGAGAGTATGACTACATGTAAACTCCTTGAGTACATAAGGATGTAACTGGGTGGCTTTCAAAGCACAAGCTCAAAGTAATATCTAGAAATATATTCACTCACACACACACACACACACACACAACATATTCACACTTTTAAAAAACAAATGTCCAAAACAAGCCTCTGCCTTCCACAGTTGCAAACCCAACAAAATATTCATCTCTACACATGAGTGTGGGGTATGGTCTTTTTTCCTTATCCTACTAGAACATAAATAACATTTACTCATAACATCTTTAAGAGTACACAACAAAACATGAGAAGGACAGTAATTACATGATCTTGAAGACATGGTTTTCTTGGAGCCACCATGAATCAGAATTAGAATCCTCTACAAGGCCTTATGAGTATGAAACCAGTGTTTGGATTACACAGCACCCTTCAGCTGCTAATTACATGTTGCTTCTTCAACATAAGTTTGCTCATTGATAAAGATGAACATGCAAAGAATGCCTGAAATATAACCCCAAGTCTGCTTTTGACACTACCCAAATAGAATTATCAGACACCAAAACTCAACACTAGGAAGTTGACCAACACAATTTGCTGATGCATAACACAGTGAAGACTCTAGAAAGTGCTGTCTTCCTGAGGGAACCTGAGATACTGCCTCTGCCAAGATTAAGTGAAAAGAATGCGAAACACTGCATAATTTCCTAATGTATTAAACATCTTGCATTAGTGTATTAAACTTCACACATAAATGCCCACTCTGGTCCCGGGCCATCTAGATTACAGCAAGTGTTCATAGCCTGTTGTAAGGTAGCAGGAATCAGTGGCTTGACAATCACTTTAAGCTCTTACAAGAGCAGCATGGAAAGAGCTGAGAATGTCTGTCAGAAAGTCAGACCTCTTTTTGAAGGTCAGCTTGGTCAATGGGTTATGAACCTCTCTAAACTCCAGTTTCCTCATCCGTGCATCCGGGATCATATATCTCATTCACATTCCATACAGAGAGCCCCAGAATAGCTAGAACCATACTCAAAAAAAAAAAAATTGAAAACCCCAAAACCAACCAAACAAACAAAAAAACTAAAAAGAGTTATTTTCTGGTAATTTATTTTTAAATCTAAGGATATTACACTAGGCATATACATTCAAATTATGATTTTTTTAAGTTACTTGGAATAGCTTCTTCCTGTGTGACTGTGTAATCTCATATACACACGTTTAGATCTGTTCATATGTTTCATTTTTAACATTTAGAGATTCCTTCATTCATTTAGTTGTCATAATTTAAATTCTGTAAATTATTTATAGAGATCCTAAAAATAACTTCTACAAGATAATGTGTATTCAAAGAATAATATACATTTTTCTCATTACCCTCTTATTATTTCCTTCTTCCTGTCACAAATAAATATTTTTAAATGTTCTATGTATTTCCCAGGCTTTTATTTTAAAATATGAGCAGATACCTGTGTATGTAACCATATTATGTATCATTTATCCAAGAAAATACATATTGTCCTTCTTGGAAAAATGGTAGTACGCATTTCACCACTTTTTGTGTTACGATAAACAGATAATGATGACAATATAACAACAGATGTATTTCTGAATCATTTTTACAGCTGCAAATTACATTTGTATAGATGTATCGCACCACTATCAAGAAAATTTAGATTGTTTCTGGTCTTCTATTGTAAATAGTCTTGGGTGTACTTTTTTTTCCTGCCAATATATATTGAAACAGATTTCTTAAAGCAGGATTGCTGAGTCAAAAGGCAAAAGTATACAGAATTTTACTAGATACTGACAACTTCCTCTCCATATGAAATCGTACCTTTTTGCATTTCTATCAGCAATTGCCACAGTTGTATCAAACTTTTCAATTTTTGCCAATCCAAAAAGTGATAATTGGTAGTGAATACTGTTTAAATTTGTGTTTCTTTTTATGTGAGACTATAAATATTGTTATGTATAGTTAGGAAGCATTTGCATTTCTGTTTTTGTAACCATTTTCTAGCATTGAACTTTTTGAATGTCCTGTATTTTGTGACCTGGTCCATGAATTTTCTGAAGAGACAACAAAAGACTTCGTGTTTTCTTAATAAATTTCAGTTAGGTTAAAATTACTTGAGTTATGCTTCCTTTCAGTGAAAATTCAATGAAAATTTAGCAACCTTCATGTAATTTCTAGATCATAGTCCAATCTCTTCTTTATACAGAAAAATTCAGTTAACTAATGTTCCCCCAAGACCCTGCTTCCTTGATTATCCCCCTTTCTCCCATATCTCTAGTTTTAGTCTGAAGACTATAAACACTTTTTTTTCTTTATTCTAAAAAAATAAGAGAAGTCACACAGATAATAGAAAACAAAATTTAAAAACATGAAATCTCTATTCCATGTCTCCCCTAGTCTTATTAGTCTTTCTCCTTCAATGCTCAGCAAAACTCCTGAAATTTTACTTTCCATTTGCTTTTTCTCATTGCTTCAACCCACTACATTTTCACCGCTACTTTTCCAAATGCTACAAAATGTACTGATTTCAATTTCAGACTTCTCTGCTGCCTCTAACATGGAAATTCTTCCCTTATCATTGAAATCCCATAATTCCTTGGGTTCCATGATGCCCTTATCCTGATTTTCCTCCTACTGTTCTGGCCATCAGGTGTTGGTGGCCTCATGGACTTCTGTTCTTCTATCGGTCTATTAGATTTTTGTCCTCTATGGTTTTTTCTTTGACTACCAAAGAAAAACATTATACACATTAAACTTGAAAAGTCCATCTAGTTATATATATATATATACACACACACACACACACACACACATATAAACTATAGATTTATAAATATATAATATGTGTGTGTGTACAGACACACATACATATATATTCATATTTATGTACTGGTGTTTCCAAACTTATGTCCTATTTCCTCCTCCAAGATTTAGTCTCAGCCCAATAATGTCCATAAGTATCTCAAACTTTACATATCAAAAACTAACTTGTCCTCAGCTGGATTTGTTTCTCCCCATATATTCAGAGTCTTCACATCACCTCCCTAAGTCAATAGAGCTAAAAACTTAGAAGCATTGTAGTCTTATGCTACCCACTCAGAGTAGTTCTTACTCAAATAGTCAGCCTTGATGATACATCATCCTACTTGATTCTCAAGTCATGAGGAATTAAAACTATATTTTCAAATACTTTACTTCTGTTCTTTCCTTACAATCAGTTTAGTCCAGGTGCTTTATTAGCTCATCTGAATTTTGTTGGCAGCCTCTAGCTAGACTCTCTGCCTTAGTATATTACTACTCTAAGTCCATCCTACATACTGCTGCCAAAATGAAACATCTGTGAATTGACTATGTCAGTTACCTGTTTAAGTCCTCTCCTAAGCTCCTCATCTTCTAGAATAAAGCCCAAGCTGCTCTGAATATCCTATAAAGACAATTTCTGGGATGTGGCTCCTCCAGCCTCATCACATACCACTTCTTTGAATTGATATGACTGTCACAAAAAATTGCTTGTAATTCCTCCATAAATACCAAGTGATTGGGATCTAAACAATTTGTGCATGACACTATTTCGTGAAATGACCACTATCCCCCTCCATTCTTTATTCTATCTGCTGATCATGTTTCAAGTGTCAAGTCAAAGGTCATCTCCTCTGAGAAGACTTCTTTGACTCCACTACCACCATGAAGGATGAGCTAGGCAAAGCTCTTACAAGAAAACTATAGCATTCATTGCATACTTTATCACAATCACCAAACTACTGTATTGGTCAGTCTACATATTATTCCATTTTAGGTTGTGAGAGCTGTATCATGTCGTCTTCTATAAATCCATCAATTAACACAGATCTTGGTGCATAAGGTTCATTCTGTAAATGTTGCTGTCCCAAGCATATAAAATATACTTTTATTTTCTCTACATAGAAAAATATCTACATAAATATAAGTTTACAATTAAATAAAACCAACAGAGAGAACAAAAACTATGAATAAGATACAAAAACCATGAAATCACTGAGTGGTGAGAGAGAGAGAACAGGGAAGGAAATAAGAGAAAATTTCTATTTAATTGCAAAAGAGTTAAAAAATAATTAGCAAAATAGACTTTTAAAAATTCAACCAATTAATGTATTTTGTTAGGTTCATAACATAATAATGTTGGGTATATTTATTGTGAGGTAAAGGTGGTGGGGAGTTGCTCTGCTATACTGTAATCAGCCTTATTCTTTTTTTTTTTAATCAGCCTTATTCTTGAAAGTAATTTTAGCATTTTTCACCAGGAAAGTGAGGATAATTCCTGAAGAACTCTAGAATACACTTGCATTATACTCTATATTAACAGGTTTATAATTATAGTAATTACCTCAAGTATAGTGACCTACATAGGTAATATTGTCCAGATTATATCCTTTTGTTAAAATTAGCTTCCCAGAGTTTCTGCTACACTGAATTAGAGCCGCATCCATCTATGCCCAATTAGATAACATTCAATATCTTGATTTATATTATTTTCCTCTTGGTTTATTTAATCATAATCTAATATAACCATATATTATTAATGCAATTTGCTACAGAAATAAGCTTTAATATAAATTGAGATAAGGTTAAAATATTTCTCAATAACAAATTTTACATGTTTTTTTTCAAATCCATCAGGTTTTAGGACTCTAGTGATAATTCTTCTGCTTAACAAGCTTGATAAAACAGTTAATATTCTGTGCGTTCTTTTTTTAGTACAGACTCTTTCACAATACTTTAAAACTTTTGTCTCTACATTATTTCTCTGTTGAAATGTCTAAATATATGTTAATGGATGTTAAAATTTTAACTCCCTGACTTTAACTTCTCCATTAATACAATGTGGTTCAGCCTCCAAAGTTCTTCAAACAGGTCAGAGGTTTCTGTAATTCACTGAATGTGTACAGTTCAAAAGTTAAAAAAATAAAAGAAGGAAAAAAATCCTTCCCTATCTGTATAAACAAACCCTTGAAACAAGCCAGTTAGTCTGCTGGGCATGAAACACCTTTAAAACAATGTCATAGCATTTATAAGAGTGAGAATTTGGGACCTGGCTGGTTCAGTTGGTGGGGCATGCTACTCATGATCTTAGATTTGCAAGTTTGAGCCCCACATTGGATGTGGAGATTACTTAAAATCTTGAGAAAAAAAAAAAGATGGGGCTCCTGAGTGGCTCAGTCATTAAGGGTTCAACACTTGGTTTTGGCTCAGGTCATGATCTCAGGATCATCAGATTGATCATCAGATTGAGCCTGGTGCTGGGGCTCTGTGCTCAGTACAGTCTGTTTGAGATTCTCTGCCTCTCCCTCTGCCCCTCCCCACACTTGCTTGCATGTGCACACATGCATGTGTGTGCACACTCAAATAAATAAAATCTTAAAAAATAACTTAAAAGTTATAATCCTACTATGATCTACCTTACTTTATGGTCCTAATCTAATTCTAAAAATAAAAAAATATATTAAGCAATGCCATTTTTCTACTGTAACTTATTTCATTATTAGATAAACACAACAAAAGACTACCATATAAAATTTAAATTTTTCTCAAGCAATGATGAATTTGGCAATAAAGTATCCTTTAAGATCCTCAATATCCTCTTTGACTTCTACATTATACATTACTAAAAAGTGTGCCTCTTTTTTCTTAACAATGTTTGGCAGAAAATATTACTTAGGATAACAATAGCTCCTACTGGATTATTCTGCTGCCTTGCAATTACTTAAGGCAATCTGCTGTCACCTGTCACAGTTCAGAGATTCCAACAATATGTGAGGCGGCGAATGTTTACATTAGGATATCTATCTCCTGTACAAATGTTTGAAAGTATGTTGGGTGAAGAGATAAATAGCTGCTTTTCTTATCTAACTTTTATTAATACCCAAGTACTTCAAAGACCAACATTGGCCTGAGCCATTAATTATAGATGGCTTGGCGTTGCCTTTTATAGCTCCCCCATATAGGACTTCTGTGCAGTTGTGATAAATGGGAACATGTCTCAAGGGTAGCCTGAAAAGATAACGTTACTCTTGTCAAGTCCCTTGTGGTGGCTACCATCATCCTGCAAAATTCTAAGAAACAGAAGAAATCTGACTTCACGTACATCATCTACAGATGTTCACACACCTTCTCTCTGTTCGCTCCTTTTTGAAACTTCCTCTTCTACCCTACCAATCCAGGCTAGCAGAGTCAGCTCAGATGTGCAATTAATCCTCAATTAGGCAGTACAAGAGTTCTTCCTAATATTCTATTATGGTGAAAAAAATAATAACTGAAGCTGACATCATTCAGATGACAGGACACGGTTTAATGTACTGTTCCCTTTTTGACACATTGTCTCCCTCGGGATAGGTCCTATCTTTGTGGCCATCATTCTTATTAGGTTTTATAGAGTTTCTTGTGACTGATTAGTGGGAAAGTCATTGAGGTGTCTATTCCCTCACCCTATATGGGCCTCAAGTCTAAAGACAATGATTGGATTCAAAGTTAAAACTCACATTGCAATACACTTCCCTGTCAGTTTGCCTTGCCCTGTCCATTGCCTGCTCCCATGAGAAGTCTCCAACTGGCATTTCTCTGTAGAGGCCTTTGGAGGCTCACATGAGGCACACACATCCTTCCTAGCCTAGCATCTTGGATTCCATATCTCCCCTGTATGCCTCTCCAAATTTCTTTGAAATCCTTTTGATCCAGCTTTTGAAGCTCTTGAAGCTCTTGTCCTTCTGCTGTGCATTAACTAACTCTAGATTTTCTCTATGAGATTATACACCAAAACACTAAATATTCATTCCACCTCTCACAATGAGTTCACCCAGGTCTCATTAGCCCACCTTGTGTAGCACCCTTGATCCACAGATTGGGAACTACTGTAAACACTAATCAGCTTGATAAAGATTGCCATGTGCCCCCTCCTAAATGCCAGACTCCTTTTTCTTCAAAGCATTCTACTACAAATACAAATTGATAAATATTTTTGAAACCTCCTGATGATACAGAATTAGCAAAACCTAGTCACTCTCCTTTAAAAAAGTACCTATTTGGAGAGAGACCAGTAAACAAGAAATTTCCAAGTATGATGGAGTTGAGAAAAAGGTTCTGTGAAAATATGGCTGGAGGGCACTTAGCCCAAACCACCAAGATCGGAACACTTAAAATGCTCCCAAGGACCACAAGGCAGAATCAATTTGGAAGAACAGGATTTTTTTTTTCCCCACGGAATTTGGAGTGTTAAAGGAAGAACCAATGTTTAAGAAATGAGAGACAATTCTTATGTGGCATTTTGAGGTAGAATGACATCTTAATAGTTTCCTCTATGTTCTTTTCTGCTTTAGGGCAAGAGAGAGTTAAAATGTGGTCACAACTAATTGTGCAGGTCTTACATTATCATATCGAGACAGATCTTCAAATAAGTTATTATTTTTTTCCTTAGTTGATGTGTGTGGGTATGTTTGGGGTTTGAAATTTTTCACTTTCCTAAAATGACTTGCAGCAGCCGGTGCTCTAAGTGGTGTAGGCTACTCTTCCTAGGTGGTCCAGTTGACCACCTGGGACTTCTCAGTTTCTACATTCTCATATCCTCTGAAAATAAAGAAAGATGGAGGTATAGAGCAGTATTTCAAGCAGATGAGGCAGTATGGAGGAGTGGGAAGCACAAGAAAGGAAATTCCCATCAAGTCAGGTTAAATAGGGATCTCCTGAGAGAGCCTTCCCACCTTCTCCCTTAGTTAAATAACTTGCACTTGATCCAAGAAGTAAATAAACGGGAAATTTATCATAAAAAGGGACATATACAATACACAAAAGTATCTACACTTGGCACTGGAATCCATTTTAAAAAGTCAAACCACTGAGAGAAAAGTAGTTTTTCATGCACTTTTAGTGTCTAAGGAGGGACACGAACAATTTAAAGAGAATTCTATTGCCCTCCTGAAAACCCCAAAGTTATTTTTTTCCCAGATCATTTTCTCCTCATGTGAAAAATCAGACTTTATGTGAAACCTCTAGAACATATCAAGCTCAGCTTAGTTGCTTCTTCCAGCATGAAGTTTGACAACATAAAATATTTCACAGTGACAGAATTCATTAAAGTAATTATATCTCAGAATCAAAGTACATTTATAGCCATAATAGTCAACTTCTGTGCACAGTGTTGTCCCTTCCTTTATGATATATACCTTCTCAGAAGTCTGGATATATGTTTTACATTATGGCACCAAATTACTCTACATGGTCATAATTTCCCTAAAGTTAAAAGTTTATTTAGAACATGCCATATTTTCAACCAAGCAGTACATTAAATTTACTCCCAAATAAATATACTTAATGAGTAACTTAGATAAAGGTGAATGTTTTATATATATTTCTATTTTACAATGAAAATATGAATCCTCATACTTGAAGAACCATCGCATTTGAAGGGCTGTTCTCTATCAATTATAATTTGCCTTCAAAATTCTAAAGGGACATATATTCACAGATTACAGCCAAGTACAGAACTGACACCGTAGCATTACTTTTATCCTTACGATATTTTCATCATTTAAACACCCTTAAATTCTCCACATGCTCATATAGTGAACATTTATATCCAAATATAGGTTTGTTGTTTGGGCTGTTCTTTGGTAGTCCATGGTAGATGTAAGATGACTGCAAATTCTTTACACATCTCTAATGGAGACAAGGAGTTGATTTTCCCTTTTGTATTTGGGTTGGCCCTGTGTCTTGCTTTCACCAATAAAATAAAATGTGGCAGAAGAGAAGCTCTGTAACATCTATAGTTAATCCTTAAAATATCTGCAATCTCTACATTCACTGTTTGGAAAGTTCCCTTTTGAAAGACAACTACCTGGTAAGAAGTCCTAAGACTTGTACTGTGAAATAGTTCAAATTATCTGTGTGGAGAGAGAAAGGCCATGTAAAGCAGCACCAAGGTACCATATATGAAGTCTTCACTGCCTGTCAGGTTAATCTAGCTACTAGCTGAATTCAGGTGAGTTTATGACAACACATGGAACAGGAGAGCCGCCACCAAACCCTGCCTGAATTTCTGACCAACATAATCATGAAAAAGTGAAACAGTAGTTGTTTGAAGCCACCAAGTGATGGAGTAATAGGTTAGGAAGCAATAGATAATCAAAACAGAATTATGCCTGAGATACTCTCTGAACACCAACAGGTTAGCACAATAATTCACCAGACTTTTCTCTGCAACTTCTTAAAAACAATGAAAGCTGTTCATTTGAAGAATTTTTGCAGCAAAACTGTTTGTCTGAAAATTGTTTCTCAAGGTCTAGGATAAAAGAAACAGATGTGCCTTGTGAGTTCTTAGCATAAAGCAGTTTCACATTAAAAAGTGGCTTTTAAATTTTTGGTATTCACAAATCAAAATAAAGGTGAGGTGTTTTTGTTAAAGGATGCACATTTTCAGGAGGAAGAGAGTGATTTTTTATTCACTTCTTTATTTCCTCTTATCTCTTTAAGGCAGGAAGGAAGGGAGGGAGGGAGGGAGGGAGGGAGACATATATCTGACAATCTGGGGAAATAGAGGGTTTGCTGTGCCACCAACATACTAACATCCACAGGCCAAAGGAACCCTGACTTCCTGACAAACTGCCCTGTTTCATCAAACTTGAGTTATCTAAACTAGGGTTTCAGGTTAATTTGGAAAAGTAATAGGCCTAAACTAAGAGATGTTGGATTAAAATGCAAAGGAGGGCTAATTCCTCATGATAAAAATCAAATAGTACCATTGCCTGATCTTTATGTATGAATATGTGATTAGTAATATATTAAGGTTTAAATCATATTCATTCAGCCTTTACAACATGAAATCAGGAATCTCTCTGGTCTTGTTTCACACAATACTTTTTTTTTTTTTTTTTTGGTCTGGATCACTTAAAGAGACTTAAAAAAAAAAAAAAGAAATTATAAAAGCCTTGCTTGGTTCCTATCAAGGTACCTCCCCTAAATTGTGCCAATATTCTTCTAATATCTCAGGCTGGACACCAAGGATGCCTGTTCAGAACTCTAAGAACCACCTCCAGTTCAGTATTTTGACTTTCCAGAGCTATTAGAAAAGAAATTCTTTTTCTTAGTGTTTAAAGATTAGCAGCTACAAAGTATGTTCTAGCAGAATGCAGCAGGTGTATTGTAAAAAACTGATTTTCCTTTAAAGTTTTTCAGAAAAAAAGGTATTTGGTTTTAAATAGCTCTGTAATTTTTACAGAATCTTAAAATAAATTAGGAAAATAAACCTTGTTTTTCCTATTGTTAAGAATAGTCTAACTAAAAATTCTTCCTTTGAAAGTAGTTGAAGTCTTAGAAGGGCTGGTCATCCTTAAAGGACTAATAAAACATTTCATAAGTACCATTTTTCTTCCTGGCGTGTTTGTTAATAATTTTCAGTACTACTTGGTGGAAATGAGGGGAATATTTTGACCAAATCAATTTTCTGAGTTTGAAATGGTTCTCAGCTTCTTCATTACATGAGGTGGTAAGGACATAAAAATTCATGCATTTCTAATTTATTGAAGTAATTTTTCTTTGAAAATAAAGAAGGACTCTGCAAAGGCCAAAGCCTTTCATCTCTTCCTCAACTACTGTTATTTTCCTTCCTCTTCACTAGGAGAATAAATAATTGTAACTGAAAGCAATATACAGCCTTTCCAGGCCAAATAATAGATGTTAATGTGTGTACTATGCTCCTTAAAGAGGTGCTTCCCATTTCCCAAATTAGATGAATTCCAAAGGATATAAGAAAATGCAAGCGTGTTAATGTACTCATCATCACTTATTAAAAATCTCTAGATCCCTTAATAAAATTAAAAGAAACCATATTTTCACAATGCTGAATCCTTTCCCTTGGCAGACATTTGGCTTCATGGGACTATTCATTCAGCTACTCTAAGACAAAATCTTCCTTATTTTTACAGAAGACACAGGGCATTTTTAAAATTCTCTATTAAAATTTCTAAATACTGTCTCATTTCCTTAACATGAATAAAACACAGAATATAGACATGTCTTTAGAAATCTGGGAAATACTCATCAATTATATCCAAATTTTTAGACTGCAAAGGCTGTCACTTATTCTTGAGTCTAATGTTTAGGACAGGAAGGAAGCTAAGCTCTTTTCAAGATGTTAAAAGAATCTCATATAGAGATCAATGTTATATAAAGGTTTTATAGACACACACACACACACATATATGGCGCAGATAGATGGCATTGAAGTGAATGCCAACAAATTGAATATTTTTTTTCTAAATTGAATAGTTTTATTACAATTTTACAAATGAGGAGATGAGATTCAGAGAATATAAGAGATTCCCATGGTAGAACAGCTAATAAATGGAGAAAACATCTTTTTGGTCACAATCATACATACCATAATAACTATCAATTGCTTTCCTTTATTAAAGTTAAATGACTAGATATTTACATGATACTGAATGATTTAAATTATGTTAAGTAATCTGTTTGTGTGGCTGATCTATAAATCATAATTGATTCTCTTCCATAGGTAATAGTAATACTCAGACTGACAGTTAATGTAATAATCCTCATCAGAAGTCTGGGCTAATACTGTTTCTTATTTTAAATATGAGGAAACCGAGGGATAGAGAGAAAAAGTAATTTGACTAGAGTCGCATGATGTCTAAAGTGGCAAAACTAGGGTTTGAACCTAACTATCTGCCTGTAGAGTCTATGCTCTTGTCCTGCAAGACATTTTCCTCGGTATTTAGGGAGTATCTATTGTGTGTCAGACAATGTGTTAAGAGCATGATTCTTGTTGACTGTATGTTCACGGCAAATGTAGTTTACTTTGAACATTTTAACTATGCATAATTTCCTGTTTATCCACAGTATTTTAAAAAAAGAAAAAAAACCCACTTGCATGTGTGCACAATGTGTATAAACTCCACAATTTAGAGAAGCTTAAAATTATCTGCCTTATTACTTCCCAATAACCTTGAACAACAAATTGGCTTCATTTTAATGAGTGAAAAGGTGAATTCTTCAGCCTTGGTTATTCAGTAACCTAAGTATAAGATCTAAGCCTTATTTTTTAGAGTTGTTTAGTTCATTTTGTTTAGTTAAATGACCAATGTTAACCAAGTCTACTTCTTTATTTCCTGATATTAAATAAAGCAGTTGTCTTCATTAATTTCTAAATAACATAGTCACATGGTTCAAAAACAGATATAACACAAATATATGCTGTGGAATGTTTCTCTCCTAGAGTTGTTCCTCTGCAACTCAATTTCTCATTCTACCATTATCTTAATAGATCACTGCTACTATTATTTTCATTTTTCCTTTGAAGAGAAATTTTCACATATACAAGCTAATCCAACATTTTCTCCATCTTTTTTTATATAAAGGCTAGTATACACATTTATTTTAATGTATATGACATTATGTTGTTTATTTTTTTATAAAAATCTGGACATTATCAAAATAGAGCTTCTGTTTGCTTCATTAGTAAATTTTCTTCCTTTATTCATGATTAATAGGTCTGTGTCTCATAAATTGATAACTAGTCTTGGTGCATGCGTTTGCATGGTCACTTGTGTGCCCACAGAAGACAAGGATCGTGATCTCTTCACATTGCCTGAAACAGATACTCACTAAACAACTCAAAAATTATCTAGTGGAGCACATAAGCATGTGTGTCTAAGGGCAAATAGCCAAGGTTCAAAACCTTGTTCTGCCAGTTAGACATCATGCAACCCTATTCAAATTACTTTCTCTATGCCTCAGTTTCCTCATCTTTAAAGTAAGAAGACAATACTAACTTGCACAGAGTTCTGATGATTTATTAACTATAGTCTATTACTGCTATTATCTATGGGAGTGAATCAAATTATGATTTATTGATCAGCCACAAACAACAAATAATTTAATATAATTTAAATCATTTAGTATCATATAAACATCAAATAAATCATTTAACTTCAGTAAAGGAAAGCAATTGATAATTAATATGATATGATTCTCAGCTTCTCTTTTCCAAAGCCAGAATGAAAGCTGTACCTATTACATAGAGTTTATGGTGATGATTCAATGAGATATAGACACCTAACCTTTGCATATAGGAATACTATGGATTTGAAATTTCAGTTTTCAATTATAGTAAAAATGACAATTTTTTAGCACCAAAACTATTTTTCTTTTATATTTCCAAAGCTATACTTTATAATTTTGCTATAAGCCACCACAGGCTTACCTTCCATGACAGGTGCCAGCCTAGGTAAAGCCATAAATTAAAATTCAACCAAGAATCTTTGCTGTCAAGAAATAAAGTCTTACTTAAGAGTATGGTCCACAGAAAAATCATCATGTTATAAATGCAGATTCTTGGACCTCATTCCAGATTCTTTGGTTTAGAATCTGCTATATCATATTACCTTCAAAGGACTTCAATGCATGCTAAAGTTTGAAAAACAAAGATCTACAAATAATACAGTAGCTATTTGTCACATATGGCTTTTTAAATTTAAATTAATTAAAACTAAGTGAAATTGGAAATGAGTTCCTCAGTGACACTAGCCATAATTTAAGGAATTATTAACTACATGTGGCTGATGAGTACCACACCAGAAAGCACTTATATAGAACATTTTTATCATTCCAGAATGTACTATTGGACAATGCCTATAAATAAAAGGTTTCTGTAGGCAGTAAAAGATATATCAGGAAAATAAGTTTTAATAGTTCGATAAGATTGTTTCAACCCCAGATTCACAAATCCCTTTGCACACAGTACATAAATATTCATTCAAACATTTTTTCTTTCAAACCCAGATTAGAAAATAGAGGGCCAAAAAAAAAAAAAAGAAAATAGAGGGCCAATTAGGGAAGTGGCTTGCTTCATGTGCAAGCCGTGATTCTCTCTTGAGATTTCCAGACCCATTTCTATGTTTCTTTATTTCCCTTCATATTCATAAGGCCTTCATTTTGCATGGCCCCTAACCGTCAATTCTTTTTTTTTTTTTAAACTAATTTATTTATTTATTTATTTATTTATGATAGAGACAGACACACAGAGAGAGAGGCAGAGACACAGGAGGAGGGAGAAGCAGGCTCCATGCTGGGAGCCCGATGTGGGAATCAATCCAGGGACTCCAGGATCACGCCCTGGGCCAAAGGCAAGTGAGCCACCCAGGGATCCCCGTCAATTCTCAAGACAGGCCATACTAAGCAATCACACAGAGACAAATACATTCAAGTCATACATACATTGTTACTACTCCTTAGTTACCATCAAAGGAACAAAGAAAATCATGGGAGAATCCCAAATATGCAGATGGATGAGAAGAAGCTATTTCTTGACTGGCAATAAAGAAAATGAGTGTCAACAGAAGGAAAACTTACACGTCTTAAATCCGACTGTGTGGATAGGTATGGTATCTCCTCCTCCTAAGGGCAGCCATCTTCTAGAGACAATCACCACCACACAACTTCATCTGAACCTTATTTTGCTGAATCTTCAAGGATGGCTTTTCACCACCTTGTGGGCAATTATTCTACTTAATCTTTTCCTGCAAACAGCTATTTGAAATTACCAAGTTGTTCCCTTCCATCCCTCAAAAACACCTGGACCAATTTGTTGGCATGAACTTGAGAGAGAGTATTGGCTGACTGGCTGCATTCCAGGACCTCACTGCAGGTGAATCAGATTTGACACCTGAAGCTCCACAGGGCCTGTAGAAAGCTTTGATAAAATTGCCTAAGAAGTTGGCTGTGATATCAAGTGTAGACCCAGATGGCACCATTTTTGTGAGTTAGGGGATAAGAAAATTTTTGAGAACTTGGAAATAAAACTTAAGTATGACTGCATGTTCATCTTTTCGATGGCAGGCTGAATCATGGTCTAATTGGTGCACACAAGCATTACACAATTTTAGGAAAATACACCTTTCTTACACTATTTACTTTTGTCATAAATCTACAACATAAACATTAATTGTAGAAGTTACAAAATATTTGTCTGTTATAGATAACCACAAAAGTTATGATTTAAATGCTGTCAGATATTAACCAGTTGTGCATCTTATTTTGCAAACTATTGTGCCATTCCTTTCCTGAATGAATATATAAATCACCCTCCTTGAAATGCTAGTTGGGCTACTTTTACCATCTTCACCATTCCTTTATTAATAAGTTAAATCCTTGACATTTGTTCTCTGTATATTTTGATAAGAACCAGGATTTTTTTATCTGTGAACATATACTTTGAAAGGATCAGTGCTGTGTTCTTCAGACCTTCACATATGATCTGCACCAGGCCTTCCTATTCTCTGCCACTTCATCTAAGAAAAGAGAAACAACAGAAAACTTAGGCCTCCTCCAACCATTACACATGTGACATTCTGCTCCTTGATACTTCCAGATACAATCTATATAACAGATCTAATTTTATTAAACCTATTTCCTGGAAAAAAAATTAAGGAAAAAAACCCACAAATTTAAGACCAACTGGAAACTTCCCATTTTAATTCTCATCTACTTTTTCCTCATCTGATGTCAATACATTCATCCAAAAATGATTTTTATGATCTTAATGATTGAGTGAGTCTCCTAGCAATTCCTAACTTAGGAGGGAAAAGCTCTGATTTCTGATCTACCAAATTCATCACTGGTATGACCTTGAACAAGTCTGCCTTTATCATTCCCACCATCTTATCAGTAAATGAGGTGACTGAATCATCACGGTTAGTTCTAGGATCCTTTAAAAAGAACTATATCTCTTAAAAGGACAAAACTAACGGAAAATTAGATTGCATTATTTCAAACTCTCATTCAGAAGTAGGAACACACAGCACATATAACTAATAATCACCATCAACGGACTTGATGCTGGCAATTTGTTCGTTCCCACACTCGAGTCATTTAATATGTGCCTGCCTACAGGATATCCATAAGAATGAATATTTTCTCTTTAAAAAATGGCTTTAAACGGAAAATGGTACTGTACAGCAGTCCCACATTATGATAACTGCTTAATTTTTTATCCCCTGTATAGTATAACCTCTTCATACTTTGTGACCTCTCTGAAACACCTTTTCTTGTTACAGAGTGATGCATTTTAGACTTTATATAACAATTATGGGCTTGCTATGTTGCATAGCTCCATACCAGCAATTTTAGATCATGATGCTTTTGTCCTGGGTTTCTCCTTAACTAAAACTGCCTTATGTGACCAATAAGCAATATCAAGCTGACATTTCTGAGCCCAAGTAGCTAATCCTAAATTGTATTTACCTATTTTCAAATATTTGCACCATCTGTGATTCTATATTAGTTTTTTTTTTTTTTTTGACTCACTGTTACAGCCCAAGGACTACAGCTTTGAGTAGAAATGAAGCAGCACTTCAAATGTAGAATGTATTATAAGCATGAGAAGAGAACTTAGGCATGGAATGGGAAAAGAAAAAAAATTCAGGAAAAGCAAATATATATATTCAGTTCACCACCTTCAAAATGCAAACTTTGTTGGTTTTCCTGTACTTAAAAGTAATATAAAAATGAATGCCATATATTTCTTAATTAATCCCTAATCCATGTTTGATTTGGAGCCAAGATACTTCCATATATAATCTCCATATCAGTAAAAACAGGAATTTAATAATAAATGTACTCTGAATTTTGGTTAAAGTAATGGAGAAATGAGCTTTAAAGCTGGTATTCCCAACATCTGGGAACCTCAACATCCAGTGAAACTGGTTTTGCATCACTTTGCCTCCGTCTGGTGTAGTAGCCCAATACATATTAATAACAAAAAAGTAAATGAATAAATAGACACCAACGTTTTTTTCAGTACCTCCTGGATAATAAATCTATCTCACTACTAATCATCAGAACAATTCTGCAATATAAGCATCATCCCATTTCCAAGTGAAATATTAAATTCAGAGAGAGACCGAGTAACTTACTCAAAGTAGTAAACAGAATTTAATCTGAGGTTAAATGTAGAAAAAGTCCTACTTCTTCCCACTATAAAGAATTGTGTCCTTGAACATTCTTATTTATTTTACAAATAAAAGTCTCTCGGGGGCAGCCCCGGTGGCGCAGCGGTTTAGCACCGCCTGCGGCCCAGGGCCTGATCCTGGGGACCCTAGATCGAGTCCCGCGTCGGGCTCTCTGCATGGAGCCTGCTTCTCCTTCTGCCTGTGTCTTTGCCCCGCCCCCCTCTGCATCTCTATGAATAAATTAAAAAAAAAAAAAAGTCTTGGAGAGGATGTGGAGAAAAGGGAACCCTCTTACACTGTTGGTGGAATGTGAACTGGTGCAGCCACTCTGGAAAACTGTGTGGAGGTTCCTCAAAGAGTTCAAAATAGACCTGCCCTACAACCCAGCAATTGCACTGCTGGGGATTTACCCCAAAGATACAGATGCAATGAAACGCCGGGACACCTGCACCCCGATGTTTCTAGCAGCAATGGCCACAATAGCCAAACTGTGGAAGGAGCCTCGGTGTCCATCGACAGATGAATGGGTAAAGAAGATGTGGTTTATGTATACAATGGAATATTCCTCAGCCATTAGAAACGACAAATACCCACCTTTTGCTTCAACGTGGATGGAACTGGAGGGTATTATGCTGAGTGAAGTAAGTCAATCTGAAAAGGACAAACATTATATGGTTTCAATCATTTGGGGAAATATATAAAACAGTGAAAGGGAATAAAGGAGAAAGGAGAGAAAATGAGTGGGAAATATCAGAGAGGGAGACAGAACATGAGAGTCTCCTAATTCTGGGAAATGAATAAGGAGTAGTGGAAAGGGAGGTGGGTGGGGGGAATGGGGGACTGGGTGACAGGCACTGAGGGGGGCACTTGACGGGATGGGCAATGGGTGATATACTGTATGTTGAAAATTGAACTCCAATTAAAAAAATAATTTAAAAAGAAGTCTCTCGGGTCTTGTATTGAAACTTGGTACTTTGACAAAATTATCAGAGAGTCTAAAATTGCCTTACAAGAAATCCAGTGGATCAGAAGCCTGTTATTTCTATTCTCAAGGAAGTTCCATAATTCGCCGACATGCTTTCCAGAGTTCCTAAGTATACCCCTCCTTTCTGAAGGAGGGAGTCAACCAGTCACTAGTCTGCTCACTATTAAATTGTAATTTCAAATGCTGAGGGCGAGATCAATGGGAGGTCATTCATGCTGAGAGGAAGAGATTTAAGAATGCCAGGATGTGCATGTATAATGGAAGGTGCTGACATGTCCTTAGAACAGTGGATCTCAGTTTACTTCCAAAATGGCTTTATGGTACTGAGATGACTTCTTGTCATGGCAAGTTGGAGAAAATGCTTATATGGTTCTCTAAAGCTTTGTGGCAAGATAGTAAAAGTCTAAGGACCACTGGCCTAGGAGAAACCAAGGAGAAACCAAGAAATGTCAAGTGAGTTTTTGCCTAAAGATTCAAAGGTTTTAAGGACTTTTTTTTTTAAGTTACTCCTCTGTCAAGTGCTAACAAGGTAGATGTGTCACTAAGGCACCAACAAAAGTGCTATATCAACAGCTGAATCTAGCAGCAGGACATGCAGCAAATGGCCATAAGTGAAGAGGCCCAGAATCAAGTACTGCCTCTTGATTCTAACCTACTGTGTGACCTGAGACAAGATACTTCATCTCTCCATTGGATATCTCCTGATTTGAAAACAAAGACATTAGATTCAGCAATCAGAATACTTTCTCAAAATGCTACCATCATTTATTACTTTATGGCCATTTCAAGGAAGAATTTGGAAAGGCAAGGCCACTGTGGACATCAAAGTAGTTTAGACATCAGAGAATCAATCTTGGCCAGAGATCAATCTCAGAAATGGAGAGAGGTGGAAGGAAATGGATTTGGATTTGGATATGGCACAGGTGGAAATAGAGACAAAGGATTCAAAATCACCATCCTGTAACATAAGAGGCACTGATTCTGTAAGCAGACATTTGTAAGGAATGGCAGATGCAGAAGAAACTGCTTATAATGCACTGTGGCACTACTGTTAGGTAAATCTCATTTTAGAACAATAATAAGCAACCTCCATAAATGTGAACAGGGGTGGATCTCTTCCATTATCAACTCGAGGTTCAGTTCACACCCACCTATCACTGCCAATAGGACTGTCAAAAAAGTGAAATACACATAATTCCTAGGATCAGAGGAAATGGATAATTCTAATCCCTTCATGGTACTTAGAAAAGAAACAACAAGTAAAATGTATATTCTTTTCCCATAAAAAATAGTGGAGTAGATAGGATAAACTCAGACACTAGGAAATACAAATTATATACTAATCTATCCAAACAAATTACCTATTTCTATATTTTGAGAAATTTATGAATTTTATATTTTTATTCTTGAAAAGACCTATTTCTGTGACCTCTACTCAGAAGGTATCTTGACTCCTAATCTTTGATTTGGTGTGCAGAAGAATCAGTGTGCAAGTTTGTAAGACATTGATTTAAAAGGTCACTTTATTAAAACAATAACAACTGACACTTTTTTCAAAACATGTGAAATGAAAAAAACAAAAAACAAAAAACAAAAAACAAACCAGCCATGTCTTGCAATCATTAACTCATAATAAAACCCTTCCTGGAGATGAGATGTGATTAATGGAAGCAAGGGTATCAAGAGTTTTCACTTGATTCCTCCTGCCAAAAGTAAATCCAAGTAACAATAACAGGAAAAGCCTACTTCTAACCCTGTAGAAGCATTATTAATGCAATCTCAAGTGGTCTCACTGGTCCATTACTTGAAAATAAATCGCAGGAGAGCCTGCCATTCAAGTTCTCAATTATAAAATTCAGGTTTGTCATTGTTTTCAGAGCAGAGGCTTTCAGATGGTATAAAAAATTGAATCTTCATTCAGATCTCAAAAAAGGGGGTGGGAATAAAGATAATAAAAATACCTTTTTCCCCTCACTTTTCTTCATCTGCTACTTTGTAACCTGATACACAGGCTTTCGCATTGACCTGAGAAAATCGGTAAGTATGATAAATTGCAATAATAAGAAAGTCAGGTGATATTCAACTTGGCTGAAGAATATACAGTTTGCCTTGGCTTTCTCAGATGCACAATCAGTTTTGACTATTCACTCAACTAACATTACTTAAATTTTAACACAACCTATTATCAGCTCCTGTATGCAACAAATTTATAAGTCCATCATTTCTCGAAACCAAACTTCCAGAAAGAGAATATTAAACCATGAACACTTTGAAGAAGACCCTAAGGCTTTCAGGAAAACAGGTTATCATCTAAACATAGCAAAAATTAGTCAGATTGTTATCAATTGATTTCTACCTAATGCTCTTTAATAATCTAACTCTAAAACACCCCATATATTTAGATGATAAGTGTGTATATGTATATATATGTGGTGTGTTTGTTATGTATACACACCCACACATACATATATTCACCATTTTCATTAATGTAAAATTGTCTTAGCAAAACATGAAATAATCTTCTCAGATAATCTAGAATCATAGTAGCAACAAGAATAAAAATGCTAAGTTCTATCTTCGGCCAGAGGTTATGCAAGTCCATTCCCAAAGACTGTCTCTAATCCTTGTATCATTCTCACCATCCTCTTCCTTTCAAGATGAGGAAATGGTTTTAGAGGGATTAAATAGTTTGCCCTGCATTGCATAGGGAATGGTAGAAGAAAGTTTTAATATGGAATCTGTTTTGACTTTGTTCTCAATCCTACATCACATTGCCTCTCCCCCGATTATAATTAAATCTGAATATCATTTGCCAATTCCAAAATTATTGTAGAATATACTATTCTGGTTAATGGAAGTAGCATATCATCTGAAAATTAAGTTAAAAAGTATTAATATTTCAGTCACTTTCAAATAAACTATAGCATGCCAACCTTGAAAAGAAAAAGGAAATCATTTTTTATTATATGGAAGACATTACAAGGGGTACTGTACTGTTAACATCAATTATTGAATGGATTAGTTCAAAGTAAAATATTTTATCAGTTTGGGATAAAAGCAAATTTTCTGTATGTAGCCTGGCAGTGAGTGTTACATCTACCATTATATAAGGGTATGTCTGAAACCCTGAGGAATCAGTACAACGTAACAAAAATGAATCCATAAGAGAAGAGCTTTTTCTTCAGTCTCCATCCTCCCCACTAAACCTACTTCCCACATTATCATCCTGGAAGTAACAATCATTCCTTTTAGTTAATACATAATAAATGAAAAGAATGTCTACCAGGAGACGGTGTACAGTTTAAAAATGTTGGAGGACAGGGACTGTCTAGTTAGGAGAATGTAAACAAAGACTGCGTGTTGTCAAAAAGCTTGTAGATCAGGTCAGTACAAAACTTTAAAACATACACTAGGACGTACACCAGGGCAGAAACACTTCTAAATTTACAGGAGGACATGTGTTTACTAAGATATTTATAGTCCATTATTTATTTGCCCTTTTTGGGGGGACCTTTTACAGGCCTTCAGATGGGACAAGCTCCAATTTTCCTTGCTGATGCATGTCCCAGGTTATGTCCTCATTAGTCGCCCCTCCTCATCCATGAGAGATATATTCTAAGACCCCCAGTGGATGCCTGAAACCTCTGATACTGCTGAACCCTATATAACACTATGTTTTTCCCTATATACACATAACTATGATAAAGTTCAATTTATAAATTAGGTACAGTCTGATTAACAATAGCTAATAAAATAGGACTATTATAATATACCGTAATGAAAGTTATGTGAATGTGCTCTCTCCTCATCCTCTGATGATGATGATGATGATGATGATGATGATGGTGGTGGTGGTGGCAATGTGAGAAGATAAAATGCCTATGTGAGGAAATGAAGTGAGGTGAATGATGCAAGCATTGGGGCAGAAAGTGAGGCTACTACTGACCTTCTGACACTACCTCTGACAGAGAATCGTTTCTGGGATCTCAGCTGACCTGGGGACCTGAAATTGTGGAAAGTGAACACCGAATGGGAATGGGGCTAAGGGTGGGGCTATTGTATCATGTTTCCGTAAAATATGAACTTGATTGGAACACAGGTAAAGCCACTCAACAAGTATGGAAATATATGGAGGTAGTTTTATAATTGGAACACCAAATATGAAATATTAACTTAAATATTAAAGAGGATTTCAAATATCTCCTTTCTCCATGCTCATTACCTTAGGAAGCATATTACACTGAAAACAGAGTGCAGCATATTCTGCAGCTAATTCACCTGTTAGTGAGAATTAGCCAAAGTTTACTTCCAGTTTGGGTCCTTAGAGAGTAGGATGGTAAAGAAGTGAGTTTTGCCTGAATGGAAGTAGAAATGTAATAGAGTATGTTGAAGTCTGTGTTTCTGCCAAATCAGTCCTGATGTTCAAACCACATAATACATATTATTAATATAATATGTATGTGCATGTGCAACCTCATATGTAATCCTAACATGGGTACTGAACAATGCAATGTTTTGTAAAATGTTAAAATAACATACCAGTTATAGGTAACTCGATGATCCTCTAAGCCTCTCCCCGACCTTTTTCTAGGTTCCTGTTCCCAGACTAGTGAATGAAAGCATATTTGGCATGAGACAGGCTTTATTCAAAAGTCTTCACATATTATTTCACTTAATTATTACAATAAATATGTAAAGGATCACCTCCATTCACAAAAGAAATATAGAAAATAAGCCTGCCTGCCCAAGGAAGCAGAGATGACTAGTGGAGCTGGAATATAAACTTGAATCTGTGGTTTCCAGTGCATAACCCAATGCATAGACAATAGTGACATTATGTAATTGTAAGTGATTCAATGAACCAAAATTTTTAAATAGCATTATTTTCACTCAGGCTGAGAGAAGTTTGTTTTCAGTGTTTTAGTTCTAATATAATGCACTTTATAAGAAAATGCAGCATTAATATTTAATAATACAATTTTCTTTAACCTCTTTTTATATAGTTTAATTTTTCTTAAATGTGCAATTTGCTCAGTCCCTGAAATAAACAAAAAGATTAGAAGCTTACAAGCAAGGGATGTTTTGTGGAATGTTCTAAACTCACTAGATAAAATGGCATATATACATGTAATAAGATATACAATGCATATGTAATAAGAAATTAAGTGATAGTAGAAAGTGTATAATATCTCCTAAGTCATAAAGACTTCTACATAATACCTTTACCCAATCCAATTCCAGTATATGTGCCTCGAAGTGAGCGCCCTTTACCCAATGTAAATTATCTTTTGTAAACCAAATCAAAAGAAGTCTCCCATCAATTAGATATATTTATGTTATGTTGAGTAAAGAGTAATAAATGGCCTATTAAATACTTTTTCAGCGTGATTTCTAAGAGCTACTTTTGAGGTTCTGTGTTAAAAACAATAGTTTATAGACTAAATTATAACATCTTTTATATTTGTCAGGAAAAGATGGAAAACTAACTTTTGAAAAAATTTTCATCAAGAATATAGTTGAAAATTTTAATCAAGGTTGCCTTACCAAACTTGAAATAAAAAGACTGAATCCTAATTTCTGTATGATAACATTTGGATTAATATTACCTATATGTGAGAAGTACAAGAGATATTTTACAAGAGGCATTTTGCATGTTACGTATTTAATTGCAGTTTTGACCACGAATTATTTCATCAAGAGGCTGTTCCATGCTGAACCATAAGAGACTGGTTTTCCACCAGCATATGTATTTTTAGAGAAAAATGCATAACCAATGATGTCTTTGCTACCAAATTGTTGCTTATAAAAATATATTGTTTAGTCATACTTCAGAAAGTAGGGTTGTGGGGTTTTTTTGTTTGTTTTCTTAGCTTTTCATTTTGTTTGGAATTTTGTTCTGGTTGTTGTTATTGTTTGTTTTAACTTGTTTTGGTTTGGTTTTTTGGAGCTGAGAGGACCACCAAACATTTTAGGAAATATTTTTACCCATTGGATTCAGCGGAAGGGTGCCACCTGGTGGTAATGTGGATAAACCAGATTTAACTATAAAAACGTACCTCATTTAAGAAACCTTGAAAGTCCCATCATTACTAAGATTTTTTTTTAAGTTCCTGTGTACTTGTCAGGTCCTACCTGGTTCTTTTTATATTATTTCCATCAATGGAAGAGATATTAAGTTAATTTTACAATTTTAAGAGCTATTATTTACATTTCTAATCAAAGCTTTAAACAAATTCTTCAAGTTATATTCAAAGTAAATCTGTACACACAAAATATTTGTAATTACTTTTAATTATGCTAATAATAATGTGTTGAACTGTAATTGTGTAGAAGTTAGAAGGTAGGGCTTTAGAATTAAATGACCATATTTTATCTTATGTACCATAGACGAGGGTTAAGTTCCATCTTCACCACATATGAAGACAAGTTTGATTAAGTTAGTTTCTTTAATCCTCTGTATTCTTATCTCTAAAATGGGAATAACCACAGTACCTAACTCAAAAAGTTTCTTTGAGGACCAAGTAGAAAGATGCATTTAATAAATGTTACCTTATCAGTCCAGAGGACAGTACTCTGCACATGGCCAGCATTCAGGAGGTTATTTTTTAAGAATAGTAAGTTACAATTTGTCACACAAGATTTTAGATCCCTCAATGTAAAGTGGGATACTGATCATATTAAAAATAATTCTATCCACCCGTGTCAAATCATTTACCTAGATATTTTGTAAATGTGGAGCATTATGAGAACAACAAAAATAACTGTCATAAACATTTAATCAATGAAGTTTTAAAGGAAAGACTACTGAAATGATAAAAATATTTCCAATGATTCAGATTATTAATAAAGGTACAAAAAAAAATAAAGGTACACAGTCTCTACTATTTTTGTGGCTGCTTCTCCCTGGGGAAGAAGTGACTATTGTCGCGGCACCGTGTGCCTTAGGAGAGTCACAGATGAGATGAGACAAGGAGGTCAAGCCCCCTAAAGGACCATAACAACAACCAAATTATTTCATTCATAACCATTTCACCCAGAGGAAAGACCACAGTCTTCCACTGCTCTGTAAGTGGAAACAGGTGTGCTGATGACCTCAGGACAAGGCGTTTTGGAGATTTCATAAAAAATCTCTACCATGAAAAGCCAAAGACCTTTCTGGCAATATTTGAAAGCTTAAATCACTCAAAATCAATACACAGTGAGTGATTAGCTGGAGCATGCCCCCTATTTAACCATTAAGTAGGACTTCATAAAGCTATATTTTTTATTTAAATTTGTGACTCAATTTTTTTTTCAGAAATACAGAAATCAGACAATCACTCACATCTAGTTGGGGGTATTACAGCTAGTGCCACATGAGAGTTGTGACAATCGCAGCATCAGGCCACAATGACTAACCCGGTTAATAAAAACTTAGTACTCTTAGAGCGTGTAGTTTAAGCAATCACAGCAATCATCCACATTATCTGGTCATCATTTCACATGTCAGGCTTCAGACAAAGAATATGCTAGATATAGATGTTTTCTGGGAGTGCCTGGAAAATCCTCAATGGGATTGCGCTCTGCTTTCCTTCCCCTAGCAAACTCATTCTCTTGCATTTTTTAACTCAAGCATAATATGCGTGCCACTGACATTTCAAAATCATGTAAATGTCCAAAAAGGCACTTAAAAAACTCAGTTAAAACAAGAGTTCTGCAAATGGCCACTCCCTGAATATGTGAAGTGGCCATAAACAAAAAATGCACGCTAACAAAAAAGACGGCTTCAAGCTTGACTCTATGTCTTCAGATGAATTTTAAGTACCCGACTAGTCCTGCCAAAAGGCTTTCCGGTGCACATGCAGCTTGTCCACTGTTTACATATACATTTTCAGTTCCTGTGCGCTCTGCTCTGCTTCTTCCTCCCCACCTCCACTGGCACTGGAGCAGTTTGCAGCGCCTCAAGTAACCAGCTGGTGTCACAGGTTAGTGAGCAAAGATTTCATGTGGGGACTCTCACCTGACTAATCATTCTTATTGGAAGCATCATTCCAAGAGCAGTGGAGAGAGAGGCTCAGCGCCTTGTTAATGGAATTTAAGGGCTGTCAGCTTGAAAGAGGATCTTAAACCCATGCTCCTCTCCCCAAATTCTCTTTATAATCTGCTAACCAGTTGCCACCTTGTAGTTGGAGAGGGCAGAGGAAAAGGATGCAAGGGAAAAGGACAGACAACACAACATCGACGTGTCAATATTTTGATAGTTCTCTCAGGGCGGGGAGTGAAGCGCCCAGTTTAAGGGAACCACTGCTTTGTACAAACTGCAACATTCACTCCAGTAGATGGAGGGGGGCTGTAAGGCGCCGAGCACCCCTCGCCACCTGTGTGAAACGTATGTGCGGGAAACGAGCAGGAAAGGGAAGGGGAGAGCAGAGAGCCCCCAAGCCAGGAGGGATGACCAAGACTGGGATATTAATAAGAGCAGCCCCGGCACCTCCCCTCGGCTCACCGCCTCTCGGGCGATCCCGACGGCTTCCCTTGCCCTGCTCCTCGGGCTGCACTACGCGGAGAGCCCAGCGGCCGCCGGAGCCTCGCGGTCGCCCCTTTGCAGCAAGGAGCTCGCTCCGAGCGCGTCCGCAGAACCGCGCAAAGGGCCGCCCGCCGGGACCCGGGCGCCTCCGTCGTTAGCCGCTGACCTGACGGTTGCCCTCTCGGCCCAGGGTCCCCGATGCATGTAAACGTGACGACACCCGGAGCCGGCTCAGCACAGCGCCCCTCCTCCCCGCCCCGGCACCTCGGCGCTCCCGACCCTACAACTTTGGGAAAGAGCGACACCGAACTCCCGAGTCACCCCAATCTGGGGACGGAGACCAGATGAAGATCCACCCCACGGGTTCTGCTACAAACCCCGAAACGCCACATAAAGGGGGGCAGAGGGGGTGGCCGGTGCGGAAGGAAGGGGACAGAAATAACCCTCGGCCAGCACAGGGCACCTCATCTCTGCAGACACAGCACATCTGGCCCCAATAAATCACTAAAGCCAGTACCTTGCCAGCTTCCCACGCTGATGCCTTCTACTCCCCAGCTCCGCTCCCAGCTCGGCGGAGCGCGGACGCCTGGATCACCGCCCGCCCCGGGCAGCCCCCCTGCCCCGTCCCGGTCTCCTCCAAAGAGGGCAAGAAAGGGAAACTCTGGCGGCCTGAGGTCATTTTCCTGTGGGCGGCTCTGGCCGGCGATCGCCCCTTTCCGCGGCGTGGACCCGGCTCCGACCCTGCCAGCGGGCGCCCCCAGGAGCGCAGCGGAGCCGCCCCCCCCCCCCCCGCGGCGGGAATCTGAGCCCGGCCCCCCCCCCCCCCGCCCGCCGGGGCTCCCGGGCCACCCCGGCCTTTACCTCTCTGCCCCCTTCCCCGCGGCTCGGCACCCCGCGCATCCTCTCGCCCGGCCCCAGAGCGCACCCGGCTGCTCTAACTTCCTGCGGAGTCCATGGAGGAGCGGAGGGGAGCCCGGAGCCCGGAGCCCGAGCCCGGAGCCGGGGCGGGGGCGGGGGCGGGGGCGGGGGGCGGCCCCAGCCACCCCTCGCGGAGGGCCCGGCCCCTGCCCGCTCTCACCTGGTCCGCCGGCGGCGCCTGGCTCGCCCTGGCCCCGGGGGTGGGCTGCTGCTCCTGCTTCATGGCTGTCATCGCCGGCGGCCCGCGTCGCCGCTCACTTCCTCGCGGGCACTTCAGGCGCGTGGACCGTCACTTGGCAGCGATGGCATCGCACAGGAGCCCGGCGCTCTCGGAGGCGGCGGGGGAGCGCGGCGGCGGCGGCGGGGAGGGGGAGGGGAGGGAGGGAGGGAGGGAGCGGAGCGAAGGGGGAGCGCAGGGGGAGCGGCACCGGGCAGGCTCCCCGCGCCAGATCCCTCCTCCGGCTACCGCAGACCCTCCAAGTCCCCCGCCCCCCGCCCCCGCCTCCCCGGGGCGTGCAGAGCCTCGGAGATGGAACGCGACCCAGTGGCAAGTTAGTGGCGCCGCGACAGGCACCTGACCGCGCTCGAGCGACGTCTCCCGGCGCCCGCGGAGCCCGGCTCGCATTCTACCGCAGTCCGCGCCCCCCGCGCCCCCGCGCCCCCCCGCCCCGGGGCTCCCCGCGCCGCGCCGCGCAGTGCTCAGCGCGCCAGGTGCCGCCGCCGGGAGCCGCGCGCCCGCATCGCCCGCAGCGCCCGCAGCGCCCGCAGCGCCGGAGGGACCCCGCGCTCCGCACACGCTCGGCCGCCGCTGCCCCGCGCCGCGGGCCCCCGCCCCCGCCCCCGCCCCCGCCCCCCGCGGCTCCCGCAAAACCCGGAGAAGCGGAGCGCGCCCGTGCGAAGCCCTCGGTGGCTGTGCCGCTGCCACTGGGCATGCTCCAGCGCCCGGGGAGGGCAGGGGGCTGGGGGCGCTGGGGCTGCCGACACCTGTCGCGACCCAAGGGGCGGTCCCAGGGCCCGGGCCGAGCCCCTGCGTCTCTCCATTTGTGCCCATGGACAGCCGTAGCCTAGAGTCTCCAGCCTGGACCCCCCCCCCCCCCCCCCCCCCCCGCTAGCTGCCAGTGGAATTCCCAAAGGTGGACGGATTGCCAACAATGAGAACTAGGGATGACATTCCACTACTCACCCCCCCCCCCCCCAGGATACATAGACAAGTCTTCAAATTTTAAGTCCCGACTCCAACCTTCCATCGGCTTAACACAACCCTCTCCCCTCCAAAGTTGGTTTTCTGAGCACCTATGATGCGTCACACACACTGCAACGCTTGGACGGACTCGGGGGGGCGGGGGGGGGGGGACACTAAACACCCAGACAAATTTAGCAAGTTCCCTGCCTGCAAGGTGTGTACCTGGTACGGTGGGTACTGGGAGCCTAGAGCAGGGATATGAACCAATGAGTCAAAGGAGTCCATTTCACTCTTTGGAAGTTGTACTCCTGTGGGTGGGTAGAACACACCAAGTCCACCGGCTTCTTCATCTAGGTGCATTACTACCTGGTTTTCCCTGTTGCTAAGAAGGGCCTGCCCAAAGAAGATGGACCATGAGCAGTCCCCAGTCTCAGGCACAGGTTTTTGGAGATTGCTCACCAGAGAAAAGGCTGGAAGCAGTTAAATATCCAGATGTTATTGCACTCAGTACCAGGGTTGTGGCAAGGTTCTAGTGGGAAGGGATGGAGCAGATGGATGGGGGAGTGCGGCTAGTAGCTTTGAGTTTGTTTTTATTGGCTAAGGCCTAGCTCCCCCACCCTTGTCTGAGTTAGTCTATGAACTAGCTATTCCTAGAGAGAGGCTATCCTAGGATAATAGGAGTTGTGCTCTTGCCTGTTAGTGAACTGTCACATTTGTCCTGAGTATTGTGACAACAGTGCCTTTAAAATATGTTAAAAAAAAAAAAAAAAAAATCAAGGGCACCTGGGTGGCTCAGTGTTAAACGCCTGCCTTTGGCTCAGGTCATGATCCTGGGATCCTGGGATTTAGCCCCACATGCCCTCTGCTCAACTGGGAGTCTGCTTTTCCCTCTCCCTCTGGCCCTGTGCTGTCCCTCTCTCTCATAAATAAATAAATAAATAAATAAATAAATAAATAAATAAATAAATAAATAAATCTTTAAAAATTAAAAAAATAGTGATCTCTAGGTTATATTAGATTAGAAAATAAAAATATGAATTTTTTCTTCAGAAAGGTTGGATTTGAATGATGAGAGCTTACTTTTCAAAACTAGGTAGTCGAATGCATATTATGAGTGACTTCTGATAGTTCATTGGTCCAATGGAAATAAGTTTTTGAGAGGAATAACTTTGCTATTTGTAAAAGTATAAAGCAAAGTTTAGAAATGAAACATGCAGAGTACCTGGGTGGCTAGGGCATTAAGCATGGGACTCTTGATTTCCGCTCAGATCATGCTCTCAAAGTCCTGAGATCAAGCCCTGGTCCATCTAGGCTCAGAGGGAGTCTGTTTGAAATTCTTTTTCCCTCTGCACCCCTACCAAATCTCCACCTCCTCCTGCCCTAACCCTCTGGCTCACTGGATGCTTGTGCCCTCTCTCTCTCTATCAACATAAATAAATCTTTAAAAAAATGAAACATGGGTATAGTAGCTATTGAGTAGTTTATCCAGGAAACATGGCAATCTCTCTTTTCCCATATGCTACCCTTCTTCCCCCAAGGAAGAAAGGGGTCTACATTATTCCAAAAGTGTTTCTGACCTTATATTTTGCTCTTCTGCTTATCATTTTAGTACATTCATCCTTTGAATGTGCTTCCATTTTGGACAATTGATTAAACTTGAGAGTTTAAGTACAAAGATTTTTGTTGACATGGGACAAGCATAGATCAGAGGGAATCATTGTCATCCTATTTGATTACTCATTTGATTGAAGTCAATGGTTCAATTTGCATTCTTTTTCAGCATTCATTTTAAAATCCACTTTGGTTACAAACAAAAGATGTAAGTTGTATATGTTTCATATATAATGTGTATATGTGTATATGTATCATTTTTTTAAAGGAAAGTTTCTTTGATTTGAGTCCATCTTTTTGTGTGGGTTTGTCTAAGCTAAATGCATTATTTATATCTGTTGGGGGTCTAAGTTAAAGGTATTAATTAAAACAATCGGGATCCCTGGGTGGCGCAGCGGTTTGGTGCCTGCCTTTGGCCCAGGGCGCGATCCTGGAGACCCGGGATCGAGTCCCACGTCGGGCTCCCGGTGCATGTAGCCTGCTTCTCCCTCTGCCTGTGTCTCTGCCTCTCTCTCTCTCTGTGTGACTATCATAAATAAATAAAAATTAAAAAAAAAATAAAAATAAAAAATAAAACAATCTCTCTACAGCATATCATTTCTAAAAATTAAAGATTTAAGGAGAGCTTTGTAGAAATTAATAGAATATTTTTGAGTACTTTTCCTCATATGTTTGAACTAACTCATGGATAACCATAAAACTTAAAATACTGATACAATAGTAAAAGAGCTTGTCCTAGATTTTGTGGAATGGGATCAGACTCTTGTAACTGCAAAAGACCTGTCTCCAATCTGTGGAGAGACTGCTTAGCAAAATTCCCTCTATTTTAAGTTATAAATTTCTAAACTTTGCAACATACTCAGAAAGATTTCTAGGATTTAGACTCCATCACTTCCTTCTGAAAATTTTCATCGGCTCAAATCCTAGTTTCGGGTTCCCATGGAGATATAACCTATCATGTTGCATCCTCAACATACTGATAATTTCCAAAGTCCCTCAAAAATTTTCTTGCATAAAATATTGTGAACATCTACAATATCTTTCATTGATATTTGATTCTTCAAAAGTGAGATGCCAATTCAGTACATTTCATTTTACCTAAAATTATTAACATGAATAATTGAGGATGGCTGATGAGATTTAGATAATAATTAAATTTATTGAAGATAATCATTAAAATGTTTAAGTGTCAGTGGCAAACAGAGGATGTTCCAGAGATACTTAAGTCATGTGTGCTATACTCAGTCTTCCATATCAAATAGTAAGTCCAGGACCCTAAAATCCCTAATTTACTTTAACAACCCCCCATAACAAGGCCTGGCTAAACTCTGATATGTTAGAGAAAGACAAAAGTCCTTTGAGATTTTGAGAAGTAGGGTAGCCTTTAGAGATAAATTCTTCAGTTTCAGATAAATCAGATAAGGCAAATAGGATTCTGTAAGCAACTAGTGCCCTGGAGTCTGTCCTTACCTTTTCCTTCTCTTCTCTCTCTTTCCTGAGGTAATTCTGCAGTGTCATGTAAAGGCCACTTTGATGGGGATTTCCCTAGCATTAGCCAGTCCTCTATTGAGTGCCCTTAATGAGCACAGCATCAGGAAGACAGAGTTCATGAGCTGTGCCTTCAGAGACCCGGCCTGAAATGTGTCCAATTAGCTTTTCACAGATCAAGAAATAGCTTTAGTTCACATCTTCTGCTATCATTTGCTTTCGATTTATCAATCACCTCTACTCACCTCAATCGGCTTCTTGAATTTCCCAAAGTGCACATCATGTCATTGTGCAGAAAACCGAGATGTTGAGCAATCCTCAGAAACAAGCTATATTTTAGAAACCCTAACTAGTAAAATATCTCAAAAAATCATTTTAAAAAGAACAAATAAAAAAAGGAAGGAAAAGAAGTAAAGGCCCTAAATATTTAAGTGATAACCATGTACATTACTCATACTGTTAAGAGATTCTTGCAGCATTAATTTAACTAAATTTTTTGTCGGTCTCTATGACAGGAAGACTTTCCTGTTGTAAAAATTCATAGCCCAATTATGATCTCTGGTGGAAGCAGACAGAGTTGCAATATCCTGAGAGCCATTCTGTTGCTCACTGGAGACCTGCAGATATTGACAAACTGCTCATTCACATTGAAACCCAGTGCTATAGAGTCTGCTTAGTTGTTATATTAACAAACCTCACAGCTTCTTTAACAAAACAGCCCTTCTAAAACATATGTAATGGTTTTAAGACAGGAAAATAATGCTTATGATTTTTCTGTGTAATATTTTCTCTCCATTCATATAGCTGAGTCAACACCAAACACTTGAGAATGTGGGAAATTTACCTGTTGTCATTCTTTTTACCCAGTAGAAGCTTGACAAGGGGTCCATGTTTGTTTATTTGATTTTTTTAAAGAGTAATTACTTAATGAATCAGTTATATTGGCTTAGCAAAAAAAAAAAAAAGACATTTTATCTTTTTCAGTTGATATTAGTGGTTATTTTTTTGTCTGATTTTCACATTTCTTTAGAAATAAAATCAGGTTTTCCAAATCAGACTCTGTCTGCAAATAGCAGAAAGGTTGTCAGATGTGGAAGAGTATTTAGGAACACTGGCGTAAGTGAGTCTGCCTTTGATAAATAAATTTCTCTGAACTTGGTATTTCTCATTTTCATAACTAAGATTAGATTTTCTAATAATTCAAAATATCTCTTTATCTTTGTCCTTGGAAAGTACATTATTAGTGAGACATCTCTTATACTCAGATTTCATAATAGTTGCCTAACTTTTTCCCTTATATAATTCCCACAACAGCACAAAGCGCATTGCCCGTTCAGGGAAATCTTTCACAAACTGCAAGAGAAAATGCTACTGTGAAATCCTAATTTTTGGAGAGAAGAGAGAATTTCCATCTTTTGTAAAAATTTCATCATGTTCAATTTATTCTTAAGGAGTTAATACTAGATTCAGACTCTCCTATGAATTTTCCTTTTGAAAACAAGAGATAGTCTAGCATATAGGTGAAGCAGCTCCCGAGCATCCACTGACATTAAAGGGCCCCTGGCATTTTTCCCACTAATTGACTCTCTAACACCGGGAATTATTCTCCTACAAAAAAAAAAAAAAAAAATTGAGGCCAAGTCCTTGGATTCACAGCTAGTCCTTTTACCACACAGTCATCTGTTTAGATTATACAAATATAGTTTCAGGACATCTTGGGATGTGACCTCTATTGAAATGAGGCACATTAAGATACATCTCTCATTACTGAACACTGTTTAACCTATTAGCCTAGATGGGTTGTTTGCTACTGGTGTAGATCACTTCTTATACTCTAATATTTGAGTAAGGGACAGGCAGGGCTAGGTAGGGAGAGATAGGTAGGGGGCTATAGGACCAGGCTCACAAAAATCCCAAAAATGTGAAGATGAAAGGAAACCAGAGATGAACAAACCAGACAATCCTGTCCCAGGTGCCAGATACGGGGTCTTGTTATAACAGCTAGTTGTGATCAACAAAGAATTACAGGACCATAAAAAGGAAGTAAACCAATGAAAGTGTTATCACTAGTCGGTACTCAATGCTGATATCAATAGAGATGTTAAAAGGACTTAGATTCCCTGGTTGGCTTTCAATAAAAGACCAACCCTATAAGCCTCCAGTGGGAACCTTGTCAGGACCCCTCTCACTACTGAAAGCTTTTTTTGTACCCTTGTTTAATAAACTTCTATCACTTTATTTACTCTTTGTCCATGAGATTCATTCTTCAACTCTGTGAGACAAGAACCCTACTCTCTCGCTTCATATTCACATATTTCTTGTCCATCTATATCTTTTGGGGAGAATAATTGAGTCATTTAATATCTATCTTATACATCTAAATATTTACTAATGTCATGTCTTTATTCAAATCAGAGAAAGAGGAGAAAGAGGTTAAGGAAAAGTGGACGGAGAACACGAGGAGAAAAAAAAAAAGCCAAAAGAATGCATTTTGAAGCTGTTAGAGATATTAGAGTATATTAAGCCTTTCATATTTATTCATGCTTTCACATGAGGACTAGAAATACTATAATTCCTATTGGTTAGATCCTATGTATTGCTCCTACTGTTGGCTATATTCCATATATTCATATAATTTTAGAAAGCATAGTCCAAATTTTAATTTCCTTATTTTTCTCTAGCTGATTTATATTTGATATTTTCAATCAATAATATCAACCTTATATTTTCTTGTGATATTTTATCATTTTTTGCACTTAATAGTTGATTGTAAGCACCAATGGAGAAGGTAGAGAGAATCTATAACAAATAGCACAGTTTATATAAATCAGTGACTAGAAAAATGCCTTTTAACTAGCTATTTTATTGAATCAGCAGTGTTTGTATGAGTGTTTAATCCTACATGATAGGATGTCAAAGTTGCCTCACAGATGAATGAGCAGCTCTCTCCTGGAGTCCCCTAGTCCTCCCTGTGGAGAAACCTACCACTCCTTCTTCCATCTTCCCAAATGTGACTGATCTGTTAGGACCCAGCTCCTCTCCAAACTCCAACTCAAGTTCACAAGGATTTTCTTCATTCAGTGTTTTCATAGTGTAAAAGTCATTACATATTTTATGATACTTTTCTGGACTGCCTTGTGTAGCATCCCAATTGTCACAAGTGACTTCTCTTTCCTAACAAACTGTAAATTCTCGGGGAGAGAGAACAGCCCCTTGGGGACTGACTTAAAGTTTGTGTGTGTGTAAAGGGTTGTGGGTAGGGGTCTATATCAGTCTCCTTGCTTAAGTAGAGATTTGGGGGGATATGTAAGTTGAAAAAAAAATTCTTCCCCTCACCCCCTGAATATTAAGCTCTGTCAGAAACTTCCATACACTTGTTTTGTTTTGCTTTCTTTTAATTTATTGAACAGGGTCACCCAGGGGAAATATTTTCTCTCTCTCTATTATCTATTGTTCACCTTTATTATGCCATATAGAAATTATGTAATCTTGATATTCCTCTGATGCTGGGTATGAGTAACGGCCCACAAGATATTGCTTGATTCCAAAACATTAAGTAAAAGCCAGATAAATTTGGAATTTTCCACATTAATGAGCAGATCCTATTTGTTAATAAAATACTGAACCTCCAATGCTGTGAACTCAAAGCGCAAAATGAATTTGGAGATAACAGCTATACTGGCAGTACCACTCCTAATTTATTCTTTCACCCATAATACATAAGTATTAATACTCCTTGAGAAAGGAGGAGCTATACTGAGTAAAACGATAAGGAAATGTTTAATTGAATAAGATATTTTGTTGTTTTAAATATAGCTTAAAGTTCCATAGCTTGCCTATAAAATGCCAAAAATTAACACAAGGTCAATAGAATTTTTCAGGATTATACCTAATCCTAGCTCATAATTTGTTTTGCCTTGTGTCCTTTCCATACATTTCAAGCAAATTTGTTTACCTAATCTAGCCTTTGGACCACATTTCAAAAATAGTGTGAGAGGATTGTCATTGGATGGGGCATACAAATAATAGCAAGAAAGGAAAATCTATATACTTAGAGAAAAAAAAAGAAAAATATTGGACCTTCCACTTAAAGTAATAGAACAAATTAATACCGTTTAGTGTGGGGAGGGAAAAAGAGGCAAACATCCCTATGCAACTCAGTTGGATCTTAGAGTATAACCACATCATGGCATAATAAAGGTGATGTTCAAAATGAGGACCTTAGAAAAAGTAAAATCACACTGGACATACTTTAAATGACAGGGTTATTTCAAGAAGATAGACTGCAGTGATGCCAGCATGGGTTTAGGCTAAACAGAGAAGTAGATATCAAAACCAAAAGCACTACATTTACAATAAATCTAGATAGCAATATATCTCTCCAAATTTCTAAGTACCAAAAGCAACACAGCTTGGTTGTCTTTGGTGTCTATTTTTTTAATAATACATTTATTTTTTATTGGTGTTCAATTTGCCAACATACAGAATAACACCCAGTGCTCATCCCGTCAAGTGCCCCCCTCAGTGCCCGTCACCCAGTCACCCCCGCCCCCCGCCCTCCTCCCCTTCCACCACCCCTAGTTCATTTCCCAGAGTTAGGAGTCTTCATGTTCTGTCTCCCTTTCTGATATTTCCTACCCATTTCTTCTCCCTTCCCTTCTATTCCCTTTCACTATTATTTATATTCCCCAAATGAATGAGACCATATAATGTTTGTCCTTCTCCGATTGACTTATTTCACTCAGCATAATACCCTCCAGTTCCATCCATGTTGAAGCAAATGGTGGGTATTTGTCATTTCTAATAGCTGAGTAATATTCCATTGTATACATATGTAGTCTTTGGTGTCTAAATAGGACAAAGCATATGGAAGTTGTGGGACAAATGACCAACCTGATAATCCCAAAACATTCAAGAAAGCCCCCAAATAGTCAGTAGATAGTCACTAGAAAGCACAATGGATCAATTTAAGAACATCCAAGAGAACTAGAAGATTTTTATGAATTCCAGTGTGTAAAAAAGACCCCCTGTTGCTATATGCTGTACCATGGGTAATAAAGTTCTTTGTCTCTGACTCAAAAGTCCCATGTCTTTTGAAAATATCCATAAAACCGGTTGACTAACTTGTTAGCTTGCAATTTATGTAAAATCTCAATTCTTAACAGGCTGATGTCAAGATCTAAGGTGGCTGGAGAAACCTAGATCCTATGAATCCTTGAAATTGACACGCCAGCATTTCTCCTCAACACAAAATCCCATACTAGGAAAAACTACTAGAAGTAGAAGCAAAATTGAGTGGAACGGAGGTAACACATATGACTAAAAGATAAAATTCAGCCAAAAGATAGACAGATCCAGGCAACCTAAGAGCACAAGCCATCATATATTTTTTAATACTACATGAAAACAAAAATATAAGGATCTATTTGAAATTGGAAAGCCTCTCCTCTCTGAACTTTTAACTATTTAAAGTTCAAGAAAACAAAAAAAGTTCAAGAAAACTAAATTCACATAAAAATGATCAATACAAAACTATCCTAGTAATAGCCTATGATAAGTGTCACCTTAAAAACAAAACTGCTACAAGAAATAAAAATAATTATATCCCTATAGATAAGGAATTGGTAAATCACAGTCCACAAGCCAAATCCGGACCTCTTCCTATTTTTATAAATAAAGTTTTCTTGGAAAATAGTCACACTCACTTATTTACATATTGCCGAAGACTGTTTTCATGCTACAATGGCAGTGTTAAGTGCTTGTGACAGAGAACATATGGCCCACAAAGTATAAAATATTTACTCTCTTGCACCTTATGGGAAGTTTGCCAACTCTGCTATTGACAAAGAAAGCTTGCCAAAAAAGTCATGCTCAAAAATTTTTCAAAACTGCAACATACTATTTCAAAATGAGCTAAAAATATCATACGAATACATGAAAGAATGACATTAATCAGAATTAGAAAAACTCAGTAATAAAAAGGGACAGAACTCAAGAAAGAATGTGAAATAAATGTCATATGAGAAATAGAGACTATTCTAGGAGATACATAAGAGCAAATAAACACAACAAATGATACTCTAACAGAAATCAAGGTAGGAAGGAAAAAAAAATGTTAACCATAAACAAGTGAAAAAAGACACTCAACACAAAGCAACAAATATTGGAGGTGGCAAAGAAGATCCAACATACAGATTAGGGGAGTTCTGAGTGGGAGAACAAATCAAAGCAAGGTTAGGGGGATGGGGTGGGAAAAATGCTAAGAACTTTAAATCATGGGATCCCTGGGTGGTGCAGCGGTTTAGCGCCTGCCTTTGGCCCAGGGCACAGTCCTGGAGACCCGGGATTGAGTCCCACGTCGGGCTCCCAGTGCATGGAGCCTGCTTCTCCCTCTGCCTGTGTCTGTCTCTCTCTCTCTCTCTCTGTGACTATCATAAATAAATTAAAAAAAATTAAAAAAGAACTTGAAATCATGAGAATGAACCTGAAATAAAAAACAAAACGAAACAATTTAAGACTACTTATTTAAAAATCATATAGTGTACCTGAAATCAGAGCAGCACAATTAGCACCAAGTAAAATTAAAGGATCTTAAATAAGTGATTGAATGAATGAATGATTTGGGCACCTAGACAAAAGCAACGTTTAACTTAAAAAGTAACTAATATTATATTATCATTAGTCTTTTCTACAACAACACTTTATCTTCAAGGGAAAAATGAAATTATATATACAATATGCAAAAAAATAAAATGTAGGCCAGGAATTTTATGTATTTATATATGTTTATACTTCTTTTTTTTAAAAAAAAATTATATTTATTTATTTGAGAGAGAGTGAGAGAGCAAGCACAAGCAGGAGGAGGGGCAGAAGGAAAGGGAGAAGCAGATTTCCCACAGAGGCTGGAACCTAGGACTCCCTGACCATGATCTGAGCCAAAGGTAGATGCTTAACCAACTGAGCTACCTAGAAGCCCCAAAATGTTCATGTTCATGTTCTTAGATTTAAACTGTAAATTTAAACTCTTTTCTAACTCTCCTTTTTTCCCTCTACCCTTCACAGTGGTGAATTCTGCGTCATTGTCAGAGATCTCTCTCTACTCCTTTAAATACTGCCCTTTGTTCCTTCATAGGCATTTCCTCCAATAACTCTTACATGTCTAACCACACCTGCTTCTTAGAGCACCTAGACTAACACAGTCTAGCAATAATGACCAACCTACTTGCAATGAGTTGTCAGGTAAAATACAGGGTATCCAATTAATTTCGAATTCAATGAAAAATAAATTTTTAGTATAAGCTGTCCACTGTGGACTTTTAGGGATATGCTTTTACTAAAATTTCTTTGTCATTTATTTGAAATTGAAATTTACCTGGGGGTCCTGTATTTTTATTTGTTAATTTTACCAACCCTAGTAGCAGTGATTATCACTTACACTCAGATTGTGGTCATAAAAGAAACCAAGGCTTCTTAGAGAAATGAATCTGTATCTGGAATGAGAAATGTACCAGACAAACATTTTCACATAAGCTAGCATGGAAGCTATCAAAAAATACTAGGATAATATTAAAAGGAATTAAAAGGCAACCTTGAAAAAGTTCTAGGCAGCCAAAGAAAAATTTGAACTTTGGTAAGGATAACAATTATAGTTGATGGGAATCCATCAGGTATGTTTAAGACCCAAATGGTCCTCTCCCAAGGATTATGGGGAACCAATTTTTTATTATGGAAACAAGGTAAAGAAATAGAACGTTGATTCTGCCCTTTTTGGGAACTGCATGCCTGAGTAACCAAATTGTTACTCCAATTGTTGTTGGAGAGGTTGCATCTCTTTCGAAATAAAATTATCCTAGCAAATAGATAAAAAACAATGGATATAATTAGAGTATTACCATTTTGGAAGCTCCAATAAAATAATGAATTGACATATTAAGCATCAGCTTGTACCCTGATAAAAGAACATAAGACTACCTATAGTCTTGCCAGACACTTCAAAGCTATGTCTGACAAAGGGTCTACTCTCATTTGTAAGAAGTACAAGGCAGAGAACATTCACACAATCAGCAACTCTACCCTGGCTTAAACTCTGTTCAACTCATCAAGTTCATCTACAGACAAATTTTAAGGAAGAGAAAAGAGAGTTTAGTGGGGGTTGGGGGAAGGGATGACTTCATTAAAATGAAGTCACAAAACATATCAATTAGAAAATGGACAACTAAGCCATAGTGCATTTGGATGCACACCTAAGTGATAAACCATCATAAAATACAAGGAAATGATTACTATAAAAATCAGGACAGTGTTCATTTTAGGAGGGAGGGAGGACAAAGTATATGGAACTAGCAATGTTTTCTTCCTTGAATTGGGTGGTGGCTAAAATGGTATTTGGTTTAATAATAATCCTGTGTGATTTCCTGTACCTGTGTTTTATTTTTACATAAAAGTTTAAAAAATGCCTAATAGAGTTCTTGGCTCCTAGTAAACACTCAATAAAGGGTGGCTATTAAAGACTATAAAGTAAAAGATAAGGACTACATTTATAACAATTCCTTCCATGTTGTTTTTTTAAAGTGATGGTAAACCTCCAGCTCTCAAGGTCATATTCTCTCTCTCCAATGTATGTAGAGCGACAAAATGGCTCCTGCCTTTCCAAAACACGTTTATGTCATCAAAAGTGTAATAACTTTGTGTATGATTCTAGAACTCCTCAGAGTTAGCAAACACCAAGATAGACAGGAGGTTGTAAAGGGAAAGGCACTTTATGTTTTGATGGGGATCCCCTATGGGATCTTCATTGCAAGACCATTAACTCATTGCAAGACCATTAACATACTGTTAAATACTAAAGTAACTTAGCCTACATTTGACACCATGGAGGAAATTGTAGATTGTGATCGATTTTGTTGAATTCCAAGTTTATGTGGAAAAAGCAATGAGTCCCAGTCTGAGCCCACTCTCTCCTAATGACTGCAGAACTACACAGACAGTGTGATGTACAGAACAATCCGTGCTCTTCCTAGCAGGATTTGTGGTTTCAGGTGGCTACGCCTCTTGCCTTCCCAGACTCAGTGACATGCATGTTTGAAGGGCTATAGTCTTCAGTCTGCAATTGCCTGGCTATGAACAGGTGTACAGTTGCTATTCAAGCTGAGCTTCAATTAGTATTAGAAGGATGTCTTCTCTTCCCTTATGTCCATACTTCTTTCTTATGTAGCACCTGCCTTGGAACTATCTCTGTCCACACTGCCAGATCTTGGCACAGTGGGCTGTGTCTGAGGGTCCAAATGGGGTTCTTCTATCTGCCAACAAGTGCTAAAATCACTGCATTTGTACATCCCTGAAAAGATACCCCCTCCAAATGCACATTTTCTCCACCTAAAAATGTTTCCAAATTCATTTAGACTCTTCAAAGAAGCCATCCCTGCCCACTCCAGTGAAAAGTGATTCCTTCTGTTTTACATTCCTAGAGCACTTAATCTCTTTACCATGCATTTGTCTCGTATCATTTATTTCCTTGTACCATCAGTCATCACACTGGTTTTCTAGCACTCTTTCCACTCTACCACTCTATCGAGTCTATTCCCATTTTGGAATTTTTCCTATGAATAATAATAATAGTGAAAATAATAATAACTCATATTTATTGACTGCTTAATGTGACTCAGGCACTGTCTAATGCTTTTAATGCAACAACTCTATAGGGTGGATGTTAGCTCTACCTCCATTTAAAATCCTGTAAACCTAGGCTTAAAAGAGTCATCGAAAGTTTCACAGCTATTTAGAGGCATAAAAGAGGTTTGAACACAGGTGGTACTATTGCAAGTATCCTTAGTAATATCCTTTCTTATATCAAAACTCACAAAGAATAGGTGCCTATTTAATTTAATCCATAAAGTTTCATAGAGTGCTTGCTATGTTGATTTTTTTGCCTGCCATTATTATGTAATATATTATAAACTTTATAAGTATATGTGTGTGTATATATACTATATAAATATATATGTATATACTAAGTATATCTATATGTACATAGTATATACATAAAGCTACCCCATAAAAAGGCAATAAATAAAATGAAATGGGTAGATGACTTAAAACATTGAAAGTATTTTGTAAGATCTTTGTCCAATTTATCTAGCACAGAGTATATAGCAGTTGTCCAGTAGGATTTCTTTTTTCTGCTATCATAATTATCTCTATGCCACCCCACGACCCTTATGAACTATTGGTTACATACAGTCTTCTTCATTCAGATATATTATTTAAAAATCTTTATCTAAGTAAGAAGACCTGTATTTTAAAATCTGTATCCAAAAGCCTACACTAACAATAAGAATCTTTGGCAGAAATTTTCAGATGCAAGTTTAGAAAGCTGTGGAGAAAAATTTATATAGTATTCTCGAATCAGAGTATACAGGGAACCACCTATTTGCCTATATTTGAGATAGTCTTTGACAATTTTCAGTATAATTTATTCAATGTAAATAAATAATAAATGTGTTTTGGTAAGTATGCTTCAAAGGCAAATGCATGATGAAAGATACAAACAAAATATTGAAACTTCTATTTGGACTTTAGGTCATTCTAGTGTGATAGCGTAGTGGTTCTCCGTGTTGGGTGCTTCTCAGAATCTCTCACTTCCAGATCTCCATTGTGAAGATGCAATAGAGTTATATCTAGGAATCTGAATTTTTATCAACACCTAGTTGATTTTGAAGAGATTGGGGAATTCCACTTTGAGACCAAAATTAAAGATACAGCAGTTAAGAGAAGAAATTTGGAGTTGGAAAGACCAGAGAGTCACTGATTCAACATTTACTTGCAATGTACTTAACTTCTGCAAACGCCAGTTTCCTTTTCTGTAAAATGCATAATAACAATGTTCTCTGACTCATAGCTTTGTGAGAAAATACATGAAAAGTGATTGGCTTAATGCCTGGTACATAAGACGTGATAATTGCTAGCACATAGTGGTAGTGGTGGTATTACTAGTGTAAAAAATTGTAGGTGTTCTCAGAGTCATATGTCATGAGGGAATTAAAATTAAAACAGCAATGAGGTGCCACTGCATACCTATTAGATTGGCAAAAATCCAGAACACTGGTAACACCAAATGGTGGTGAGGATGTGGAATAATAGGAATACTCATTCACTGCTGGTGGGAATATAAAATTGTATAGCCATTCTGGGAGACAGGTTGACAGTTTCTTATAGAACTAAATATACTCTTACCTAACAATCCAGTAAGCACATTCCATCATTGATATTTACCCACATAAGTCGAAAACATATCCATAGAAAAAACCTGCATGCAGATATTTATAGCAGCCTTACTCATAATTGCCAAAACTTACAAGCCACCAAGATGTCCTTCCATTAGTGAATAAATAAACAAACTGTGGTATATACAGACAATGGGATATCATTCACTGATAAAAAGAAATGAGCTATTGAGACACATAAAACACACAGAGCAATCTTAACTGTATATTGCTAAGTTAAACAAGCCAATCTAAAAAGTCTATATACTGTGTAGTTCAAACTATGTGATGTTCTGGAAAAGGCAAAGCTTTAGAGACAGTAAAAAGATCCGTGGTTGCCAAGGTTTTGTAGGAAGAGAGGGATGAGTAAGTGGAGTTATGGAGATATTTAGGGCAGTGAAACTATTCTGTATAATACTGGGAGATGAATATATGTCATACATGTGTCAAAATACACAGTATATACAAAATAAATAGTGAACTCTAATATAAACTATGAATGTTAATAATATATTAATATGCTGGCTCATCAATTGTAACAAAAGCATCATGTTAATACAAGCTATTAACAATAGCAGGAAATTTTGTGTGTGTTTGTTAGGGAGCATACGGGGACTCTCTACTTATTCTGCAAACATAAAACTGATTTTAAAAATAAAGTCGATAATAACAAAGCAAACTAAGACAGAAAAGGTAGGTGCTACCCTCATAGCTAAGTAAGAAAATGTGATATCGAAGAAAGAACATTAGTTCTGAACTCAGGGATCTAGGTGAAAAAAAAAAATTACACATTTGGATTTTAAAGACTTAGCACAAAAAAAAGGAACCCTTTTCATTTACAAATTTTATATTGATTATTATTGGATATAATGTTGCATTAAATATATTAAAATTAATTTCACACATTTATTTTTCAAATTGACTACTAAAATTTTATAAATTATACATATGGTTCACCTTAGACTTTATTGAGCAATGTGATCTGTGAAATGCTTAGCAGGTTTCTAGCATATAACAGGTCTTCCAAAAATTAGCAATCTTAGATACTCATCAATATCCTAAGTGTCTTGTAATGATCTTTCATTATTTTTCTTAATTACATAAAATTATTTTTTTCATTTTTTTAAAAAAGATTTTATTTATTTATTCATGAGAGACAGAGAGAGAGAGAGAGAGAGAGAGAGAGGCAGAGACACAGGCAGAGGGAGAAGCAGGCTCCACCCAGGGAGCGCAACATGGGACTCGAGCCCAGGTCTCCAGGATCACACCCTGGGCTGAAGGCAGCGCTAAACCACTGAGCCACCAGGGTTGCCCTACATAAAATTATTTTTATCACTTTTTCTCCCTTGATGAATTCTAACAAAAAATTAAGGCCAGTTTAATCCTTTGGACATCACCCCAATTTTTCCATCCTGTCTTATAACTGAACTGTCCAGTCACTGCCTCTGGACTGTAGTCACCTCCAGAGCCCTGACTGGTAACATACCAGCATCATCTGGAGTCAGTTAGTACTTTTTGGGTCTCTCCAATGTGTGCATCCTTCCTCCCATTCTTGGGGGTCCTAAGCAGATAGCCCTGGTTGCCTTTGAGAAACTAAACTTTCAAGAACAGTGTTTCAGGAGTTTTCCATCTTCCTGTGAGTCACTGAGTGGGCCAAATGGTTTTATGTTAGAAAAAGTTCTACTATTTAAATGTTGAAAAATAAACCAAGTGACTTGACCCCCTGCTATACACAGCTCTCATGATTCTCTGATATAATGTAACATACAGGACCTCAGCCGAAAGAATATCTGCATTTTCTTCTGGCATTTTGCTTGATACAGTTTGAAGAAGATCTAGACCCAGACCCTGGAGAAGCAAGGATCATCTCCCGGAGGCTAGAGGGAAGTCAGTTAAAGGGATCTATGGGGCAGAAGCTGCATCTTGGAGGCTCTCCATCCTCTACTGGTACTGGGATTGGAAAAAAAAAAAGACAGAATGAGATGTGCTAGGACATCCTTGGGTGTCTGAGAAGATCATTCCAACATGGTCTCACCGCATTTCATGATGTCAAACATAATTAGGCCATAAGATCAAAGAAATGATCCAAGATTCAGAACACCAAACTCTCGTGAGGTATAGCCATCCTCAGCAGGATCCAGCCTGTTGGACTCTGTAACGCATTTGGCATATTTAAGATCCCCAGCACATTTTAAACCTTTTGTGCCTTCCCCAACATAATTCATAGCCTCGTGGAAATTATTCTATATTTTGAATAACGCCCCCATTCACTGAGCAGATCCATTCATTCTCTGTCATCTATTTCATCTCCTATTTTACTAATCTTTCCAGTCTGTTGATCAAGTCTGTTCTACCCAAGCATCCTATAATACTTTAAATATCCCCTTAGCCTGGGAAGTGCCAATGCTGTTGTTGTTTTAATAATCATAATGAACCGGGACACCTGGGTGGCTCAGTGGTTGAGCCTCTGCCTTTGGCTCAGGGTGTGATCCCAGGATTCAGGATTGAGTCCCGCATCGGGCTCCCTGCAGGGAGCCTGCTTCTCCCTCTGCCCTGTGTCTCTGCCTCTCTCTGTGTGTCTTGAATACATAAATAAATCTTTTAAAAAATCATAATGAACCATCACTTCTAGCTGCCTGTATATTTTCTTTAGTTTCATAACTGATACTTTAACCTCCAGCTTCTGAAAGGAGTTATAGTTTATTCATCCAGCCACACGCTAGCAAAGGGTTACCCTACCAGGTATAAATGATGCATCTCTCTGCCCGTTCTACATCATCCAGAGCAACTCCAGTCAGCCTCACAGCACCATGCTTGTCCATATCTGTCATGGTATGGCCTACTGTTCCTCCTGGGACCAGGCAACATCCGAAGGCAGGTGAATCTAGCAGAGGGATTTAGAACTCAGTACCTCCAGAAATCTCAAGCCCAATTAGAGAGAGCTCAGCGACGGACCTTCTCTGAGAGTAGCAAACCACCAAAGAAAAGTGGATCAAAAGCCCCGTCCCTTAATGCAAGCTCAAATGCAATTCTAGGGTACAGCCCTCAAAGCCCAGGCAATTGTCATTTCTAGGAAACCACACCACCACGACCAAAGGGGGCAGGCCCCTCTTGTAAAAAAAGAAACACTGCTCAGAGTGAAGTGGCTTTGAAAGAGGAATGGAGGTAGACCAGTGACTCCCAAGGAACTCTGGAACTGGGGACCTGGGATCCAGCTTTTTCTCTTCCTTCTCACATAGCAGTGAACACTCTTAGGGAATAAACCATCTTTCCCTGAGTCTTGATAGAGAAAATTATAGAGCCCATTCAGAAGTGTGTGAGATTCAGAGGGGTATCCCAGTTGATCGTCTCTCTCTGGGGGCCCCTAAGCCTTGCCACACCCACCCCTACTTTTTAGTTCATGTTTAAGCAAAACCGCCTCTCTGAATCAGTTAAGCTTCTGAGCTGGAATGTCTAAGCTTGGCTTGCCTCTGTTTAGATCAGCAGTGTTGGCTTCCATCCGATCTCCATTCCTAGGGCTAATCTCCTGTGTTCAGGGTACATAAAGAGCATACATTGCTTTGTTCCCAGGCTTTGACTTTGTCTGTATTTAGAACCTCAGGCTCTGGCTAGCAAAAGCTTTTCCTGAATTCCAAAATCCAGACTTGTACCACCCTTGCTTGAGCCCCTTTGTGGCCATGCTTGATTAACTGATCACTGCAGAAAGCAGTGAATGATTTCTGCAAAGCCCAGGATTATAGGCAGTTGATGAATATTAAACAGCAAGAGGAATACAGCCTCTAAAGCAGAAACACTGTGCTATTATCTGTCTTTTCTGATAGGATAGGAAATCCTTGATAGCAAGAACTGTGTCTTATTTGGCTCTGGAGTACATAGCTCCTTGCCTATCAAAAGCACTCAATGAATGTGAGACAAATGAATGAATATAAGAAGACACCTGTATATAGGACAGCATGGACTCTCTCCTCATGCAGATTACAAACCTGGATGTATTTCCTTCCAGAATCTAATAATATATAATGTGTTGTGTGCACTTAAATTATTAAACTCCTATCTTACACCAAAATATTTGGAAGCATCTTTTCAACTTCAGATAGAAATGACCACAGAGGGCAGCCCTGGTGGCTCAGCGGTTTAGCACTGCCTTCAGCCCAGGGCGTGATCCTGGAGACCTGGGATCGAGTCCCATGTAAGGCTCCCTGCATGGAGCCTGCTTCTCCCTCTGCTTCTCTCTCTCGCTCTCTCCATCTCTAATTAAAAAAAAAAAAAAAAAAAAAAGACCACAGGTAAGGCAAAATGCTAGTTCTATCCCATGCTGGCTAAATCACCTAGGTATTATGATTTAACCTTAATTTCCCCACCTCTAAAATAGAGCTAAGAGTCTCCTCTCAAACATATGTTGGGAGGATCAATTAAAACAGTATGTGAAAAGCAGCAAACACAATCATCTGGGATACAACCTGCATCCCATGAATTTCCCTTTGCCTTCCGTTATAAATGCCAAGTTTCTGGGTATTAGTTTGAGAATACTCCTGAAAGAAGCTAGAAAAATTTCTTTCCTGCATTTACATTGGTGATTTCCATGTTGGGAAAAGGCCGTGAGAATCAGCTAGGGAACATTTCGAAGCCACACATTTTGCAGCCCGTCCCCTCCGATACCACCACTGTCGAGTGTTGATGCAGAATACTTCCAAGCAATTCCAATAGCCTTAACCACTTCACCGAACATCTGTATCCTCTTGTCCTATTCAATAGCTTTCATTCGTGGCTGACCGTTAGAGTGCTCAGGGAAATTCACAAACTCTGGTGGATTTTTAGGGCTATCTGGTAAACGTATGATATTCCTCTACTCCATGAATTCTCCTACTTTCCAAGATAAATGGTTCACCTCTTTTCCTCTGTCCTTGAAGGTCCAATAGGCATCTCAAAATTATCATGCACAAATACCCCTGATTTATTTCCCTCACATAACCCACCCCATTTCAGTAAATGGCAACTCCATTCTTCTAATTACTTGGATTGGAAAACCCAGAGTCATCAATTACTCCTCTCTTCCCATCTCTCTCCTCTCACACATCATATCCATTCTATCGGCATATCCTGTTGACCCTACCTTCAAAATAGATCCTGGATTCCACCTCTTCTTACTACTTCCACTGCGTGAAACTCCATTCAAGTTATCAGCATCTTTTGTTTGGATGGTGGCAAAAGCTTGCTGTCATCCCTTCCTATTCCCTCCTTTCCCTTGAATTTTCTCAGAGAAGCCAAAAAGAGCTATTTAAAAAAAAAAAAAGAAGAAGTCAGCTCATACCATTCTTTTACTCAAAGGTGTCTAATGGCCTCTCCTCTAATTGAAAACAAAAGCCAAATTTCCGATAATGCCCCAAAGGCTCTCATTGATTTGGCTCTTTTGTTGTCACTACCTCTGAGCCATCATTTCCAATCACTGTTCTTCTGCTCACACCCCTGCAGACTTACTGGCCACCTTACTGGTCCTTAAACAGAAACTCTCCGAGCTTCCCTGCTGTTTCCTTTGTCAAGAGCACGCTTCTTCTTCTTTTTTTTAAATTTTTTTCTATTGCAGTTCAATTTGCCTACATTTAGCATAACACCCAGTGCTCATCCCACCAAGTGCCCCCTCAGTACCCAGTCAACCCAACCCCCGCCCACCTCCCTTTCCACCACCCCTTGTTCATTTCCCAGAGTTAGGAGTCTCTCATGTTTTGTCACCTTCACTGATATTTTCACTCATTTTCTCTTCTTTCCCTTTATTCCCTTTCACTAATTTTTATATTCCCCAAATGAATGAGACCATATAATGTTTGTCCTTTTCCGATTGACTTATTTCACTCAGTCTTATACCCTCCAGGTCCATCCACGTCGAAGCAATCTCTAAAATCCACATGGCTCATTCTTTACTTCCCCTGAGTATCTGTCAAATGCAACTGTGCCAGGAAGCTCTTTCCTGAGTACTCTCTCTTAAGTAGCAGCCTTGTTACTCTCTATCTTCTTTATTCTGGTTCATTATTCTTTTTTTTTTTTTTAAAGACTTTATTTACTTATTTGATAGAGTGAAAGTGTGAGCACAGGCAGGGGGAGTGGCAGGCAAAGGGAGAGGGAGAAGCAGGCTCCCCACTTAGCAGGGAACTCAACACGGGGCTAGATCCCAGGACCATGACCTGAGCTGAAGACACATGCTTAACTGACAGAGACACCCAGTTGCCCCACTATTATTATTTCTTAATGAAACCCATCACTACCTGGAACATGTTGATATTTATTATCTCTCTTCTTCTGGTGTTACATAAACTCCACAGCTCAAGGCCTTTGTCTATTTTTATCCACTTCCATACCTTAAATATACAACATGGGATCTGCCACTTGAGAGGCACTTGATAGGTATGGATCTTGATCTCAGTGGAATCCAGTGTTCCAGAGCTTAAATTTTCTAGCCTAGAACCATTTGCCTGGGGCAAAGAGGTTCATATTCAAGCCAGTTCACCGACCAAGTTCATGTCTTGATGATAGGTTGATTTGTGTGTCATTAACACGTAATGGTCAAGTTATTTTATAACAAAATAGTCTCAAGATTTTATTATTTTTACTTCTCAGATCTTTCAAGTTTAGGTTCTTCTGTTAATGCCTTAGATGTATCACAGGAGCACCTTTCCATTCTTGCTTTTGACTTCTAGACTGTTTTGAAACTCAATCCCCTCTCCTGCTTCACAAAACTTAATTTATTAAACTTTTGATACTGAGCCCCAAATGTCCATGTTTTAGTCAATTTTTCTAGTTGATTATGGTTAGATTTACAAACAGATGCTTACTACATATTTCACTGTCTCAGTAGTATTTACCTGGTCTTTTAAAATGCGAAGCTTTTGCAGGGTGTGTGTGTGAGAAAGAGAAAGAGAGAGGGAGAGAGAGAAATTAAGAATGTCTTTCCAGAGTTCATTGGAGATTTACACTAAATAACTTAAAAATTGAAAACAAAATCTAGGAAATTCCATTGTATTTTTGTCTCAGATATCACCTATAACAGGAGTTCTATAACAGTGATATATTTTCTCACTTATGTGATTAAAATTTTGAATACTAAGTCTCCTGATTCCCTTTTCAAAGATAGTGCCATAAATTAAATAAGACAGTTATTCTGTTCTTTTTGCATGTTTTTAAGTTCCTGATTCCCTTTTCAAAGATAATATGCCATAAATTAAATAAGATAGTTATTCTTTTCTTTTTGCATATTTTTAATTTCTGTTATAATTACTGGAATAGTTGCTATTTTAATTGCTAACATAATGCCTTTGCAAACACCCTCTTGGAAAATGGAATTTTCTAGAGAGAATATAACTCTCAATCATATTTGAAGGAGGAATAAAGATTTATTTAAATAATAAATTCGTGTGCATCACACACAGCAGTTTGTTTTACTTTACCATCAATATTAAATTCATTTTTTTTTCTACTGCCTGGAAGTCACTGATGATTTTAAAGACATTTTGCCCACATGTAAGTTATAAGAATTTACTGTTGAGTATGAATCAAGGAAATACATGTAAATTAAACATAATGCAACAAAGTCATGCAGCTTAAATCCTAATAAACAGATATTGATTAAGGATCCCGATACCATCTACAAATGCAACTCTAGATGTGAAAATTAGTGATATATAACTTTCCCAATGCTTTACAAAATTGTCAGTTAAAAATTAAATCACCTTGGTTTATTTACTGAGGTATTGCTGGTGCTCTAATTAATAAAAAACACATTTGCATTTTATTTTCCCAAATGAAATATATAGCAATCATTCTTACTCACAAGAGTTATTTTCCTAGTGAGTAATTATATCTATGTTTGTCTTATCTTTTAAAATAATGTTGAGTGAAAACATTGAGTTAATATAAATTAATGCAAACTGTAAATGTGTTCTAGAAGGGAAAAAAATGTTCTTATTAAATGCATGTGCAACTATTTCAACACAAATGCAAATCAGCCCTAATTTTATTTTCAAAATGCCACTCTTTAACCAATATAATGCACAATCAATTTTAAGTACCAGGCAGGATGCTTTATAATGCTGCTCTAGGGAAGACACACAATTTTTCATTTCATCATCAACACAGTTAAGTTGTATCACCAAATAATCTATAAACCTCTGATTAACCAGATGCTATTTTTCCACCCTCTGTTCCAGATTAAAATGCAGTGATGTGTTCAATAGGGTACAAAAAACAAAACAAAACGAAACAAAACAAAAAACCTTGATAAGCTTTTTTTCTTTTTTCTCCACAGAGCCACCCAAGCCCTCCATGTGGAGGAGAAATGAAGAATGGCAAGTACTTATGTGTGTAACTTTTGGAAAAGTAAATTAGAATAAAAAATGTATTTGTTCCAATTTTGTAAGGTCCATCTTAATGCAGTGTCATGGATGCCAGTGCCTCTGCCAGTCCCTACATCATATCCTCTACTTCTTCTTTCTTAAGCTTTCAACATCTATTATCTGCATACCGGCGACCCACATTTCTCAGTGTACGTCTGGCCTAGCCACATGTCACACTGTGGGAACTACTGGCAGCCTTACTCTCATAGTCAAAGAGAACTTTGAATTAGTTCTTTGTCTAATGGCACAGTTGTGTTGGGAATGTAGTGGTTGCCTGCACTCTAAGTCACGACATTCTCTAGATCCTTCCTTATCTACATATCTAACTCTCCTGTTTCTTGATAGGCTTTGTTAAAATGAAAACCACAGGCCCAAAATAGTGTCACTTAGACTGAGTTCCCAAACCAGAGCTTGATACCTAACTTAAGTGCAATTTCAACCTCTCCCACAATCCGTCAGGCAGGAATTTTTCTGATCAGTTCAAAGAGGTCTTCCAGAGAGGCTCCCACCATCCCCACAAAGAAAGATGAGGTCCTCTGGCAGATAAGACCCCTTCCAATTCCCCGAAGGGAAAGATACTGTCATTTAACAGCTTCTTAGTTGGAGTTCTGTTAACCCATTAACCATCCTCCAACTGGGGAATGTTTTCTCCTTCCCATAGAATTCCCTCCCCCCTTATTATGAATGGACTTCTCTCTATAAACCACAGTGCCAATCAGTGTCTTCTTCTTAACTAGAACCTGACTCTCCCTAACGCCTGACCCACCCCTTAGAGATTTTTTGGTCATTGAGCTTGGATGCCTTCCACCCCTGGCCCGGCCAAACATTGGACGAAGTGACGTGGACCACTCATTCCCTTTTCTGCCTTCATAGCCTTTGCAGCCTGGGCAACTGGCCAGGCTCGATCCTGCCACATCTTGCACTTTCTCCCTAGCCTGTGTGCTAAGGGGCTAGCCGGCCTCAAGCTTACACCCTTTGCTGTGCTGATATACTGGTTTTTTGCCAGATGCTTCAATCAGATAGATGTGCTAGAGCAAATCAAATCATTGGCCAGGACTGGGATCCTCGTGTTGCACTCCCTAAAGCTCTATTTACTGTATTAGTTGTAAATCTATCACTCCCTATCAGAAAATGGAAAGCAAACAGATGCCCTTCACATATGAGGGCGAGACAGGATATGCCCTTTGAGTTTATTTTCCATTAGCACAAATGACCTTCTCTTCCCACCCACTCCCCATGCCCCCACCCCCCAACACCTGTGCATGGTTTGCATGCTAATGGCTCTGGCACTGCCTTGTTGAAAAAGAGTGAAATCATCTGGATCATATAAGAGGGTAGCCACCACCTACACCTAATGCAAAAAACACCGAGTTAACTAAATGTTGGACCCAAATGGAATAATATCTACTTCATCCCATATCATTGGTAAGGGAAATGTTCTCTTTAAGTGAAAATATTTTAAAATCTATTTTGGATGGACAGTTTTCTAAAATTACTACATTGCTCTCAGCTTTCTTACCCTGGGGATTTTAAATATGATGACTCTGGTCAACATTTGGAACATCAATTTCTGTGCTATGCCCCCAAAGATTATTAGCAGAGGTGTAATTGTTGGCTCCTAAAATAGGTGTCCTCACACTGCTTGGCTCTGTAAATCTCTAGGTCTGCTTTATGGTTTTTCTATCTATCTCTTTGCAATTTTTGCCTTTGCCAATTGCTAGTAGCATTTCCCCTTTTAATCTGTTTTGACCTGCGAAATGAGATAACCATGTTTGGAAGAATAGGTCGTAACATAAAAATACATTGGTTCTGACTGAGCGCCTGAGGACATCTCTTGAGAATATACACATGAAATTTTAGGAAGAATAATTTTTGAAATATTATGCCCTTACTTTCTTGCTCATAGCCGTAACTCTGCCCAGTTGATGTGTCCCTACAAATTCTATGAGAACACATAAAAGCTAGAAAAACATTGCCATTTGTTCCAAATATCTTCACAGCACATCCACATCCTCACAAATACTGAGACAGGACTCATACAGGTGCACTCTTGTGGTTATAGACGCACAACACCTCTTCCCCAGTATACAATTTAACACACGTAGCTAGGCTTACAGGGATCTGGGTGTGCTGGGCGCCTCAGAGTTCCATCTACCTCAGAGCCTTTGCGGCATTGTGATTTGTATTCACTTTTTTTTTTCTTTTCAGTATAAACCAAGTAGTTTCTGTTTAGTCCCATAAAGTCTCATACATGAAAGACTCCTCAAAGACACAAGACATCCCTTTTTTCTTCCCACTCCTTAAAAATAAATAATTAAAACTACCTTTTTGCCTAAGTGTTCTCTTGCTTCTCACAAAATTCTTCAGGTGGAAGATTCCAAATGACAGCAGGAGGTCAATTTAGCAGGCCTGAGTGCTCAAGTTAAAGGGGAAAGGGAGAGAAGTTTTGTGACTTTCTGGCATGTTCATTTGAGGCATGAGAGTCACAAACCATGAGAAAACTCACCTTTGATCCTGGGGATGGAAGTCAAGAAGCCTTTCTGCAGAAAGGTCTGTCTTTGGGAGTAAAATGTTGAAGATTGAATATCCAGCCTCAAAGACTCATAGGAAACTACCCCTTGGACTAGGTTGGTGGTTTGACGTTTACACTCACATTCACTGGGAGAACTAAAAAGACCCCAATTTACCACATTCAGGTCAAACTCATCAGGTGAGAGAACCAAAGTACATTGTACTGGGGACCAGAAATTGTTTCATTATTACAATGTCGCATTCTAAGTCATGAACAGTGTCCAAATGGGTAGGCCATTCAATCTGGCAGCACTATCACAATGCTGGTGACTTCTTCTCTTTCTGGGCATTAAAAATGGAATGTGTAGAATCTGAGTTTTGTTTTATTTTGTTTTGGTTTTCATAAAACAGGTAATTGAGTGCTATTGATAAAGAAAGCCAAAATCAATATATCCTCCAAACCTGTCCAGGATATATGGAGGCGACTAGGAAATTGGTGCAGAGAACATATATTTGGAAGAAAGGAAGGAGGGAGTAAAATCTCTGCAGGAGGAGGAATAAAAACTACTAAGTTTTATTTGCTCTTGTTACCATTTGGCTGTCCTCTTCGAAATCTCTGGATTGTGCTTCATCATCAGAACTGCAGGGAGAAGGCACACAAATACAGCGAGATGTAACTCCAGTGCCCAATCTCAGGGAAGCTGTAAAGGAGTAGGACCCAACAGGACTAGAGCTATCCATCCCCGAGAATGCTGGATTTCCCTACTTGGCTGTCCACTTTTCTATCTCCAACATCTCGCATACTGCTTGACTGCTTTAGGGAATAAATAAATAGAAGGCTTCACCATTGTTCTCTTCTTCAGCATTCTCACCCAGCCATGACTACTGTTCCTTTCCTGGGTTTTAAGTGAAAATGTAATTTCACAAATCAGTGCGAACTGCCATGGTTTGTGTTTAGTTAGAACAGCAGCATGGAAGTTTCCCTCCCTCTCTCCAAGCTAAACGATGACCTCACAAGGCTCCTCCCCAGAATTCTTCTATAATTTGATGTAGAGCCTTGTCCTAAAATGCACTTATCCTGCTTTATTATGAGTTAAAATTTTTCCATTACTAAAATAACAAAATGTAATGCAATGAAACCACTGTCCACATTGTGGTGTGTTTCCTTCCAGTCATGTTTTTTTTTTTTTCCAAAAATGCACTTATCCTTGACCCTGTAGATATTATAAATATTTTATTATCCATTATGCTATTACTCTGATTCTTTTGGATGAAGGCTGTATTTGCATCACCGTGTCTTTCTTATATTTCGAGTCATTGGAGTTAGCATACTATAAGTAAAACAAAGACTTTGGAATCTGACAGGCAGGTTTAAATTCTGGCCTTAAGAAGAGAGGTGTGTGAGTCGGGCAAGTAACTTAACCTCTCCCAGACTCAGTTTCCACATCTAAATAAGGTTATAGGAATACATATTTCATATGATTGTTTTGCATATCAATTGTAGGCAGTCCATGTGTACCTAGCTAGCTGCCTAATGCAGGGCAGACACAATAGGTATCATCCTTGCTTCTCATGTGTGGAGGATAGGGCCCAAATTGTTACACTTATTTGGGATTCTACTGATGAGCAGCATATATATGAAATTATCTATTAAGGGGTACTTGGTTGGATACTCAAGCATAGACAATTAGTTATTTCTTTATAAGAAGTTCTGTTAATTCATACTTAAATCTATATATCAAATAATAATTATTTTTTACCATGTCTTATAAAGGAATGTTTTGCTAATGCTATTCCTGTTCTTCTAGCTACTTTTTTCTTTTTTTTTCTCCTAGCTACTTAACTGTATTTAAGATTGGTATCTCCCCAAAAAATCCAAATAATAATAAAAATCTTATTTTTACAAAACATGTTTTCAGAGGAGAATAATTTTCTTTAATGATCTTCCATCATTTGGGCCAGTGTTCATTGATTATTGAGTATGATAGCGCTAGGCATTGGGGGGCAGATACAAAATATCTGGAAGACATCATTGCAGAGAGACTTGATTAAAAAGCAAATAAGTGGCTTGGTTCACTTGTCTCCAAAATGGTCTTCAGCTGTCTTAAAGATTGCAATGCAGGTGCTTATAAGGAAAATAGCTCGGGCCTTGAAGTCAGGTAGGAAAACTTCACATTCCCCTTTAGCACTTAAAGGTGGTCTTTCTCTAAGTAAGTCACCTGTGATTTCTGAGCAGCATGCCTCATCTGCAAAATGACGTTTCAATAATAGCCCACATGCCTAATAAAGTCCTCAGCATTAAGTAAGTACTTAGTTGTTGTTATTTTCACTTATTTTTCCTAATTTTCCTCTATTGATAACACCTACTTATAGAACTTTTTAAAGATTGAATAAGAAAACCTATTTAAATGCCATGAGTAACAGATCTTGGAATATAATAAGTACCCAGTGTTAGTTCACTTCCTTGATTTTTCTTTCTTAGATTTTAAATTTACTTCTTTGAGAGATAGAGAGTGAACATGCAGGAGCAGGAGCAGGATGGCAGGATGTGGGGTAGAGGCAGAGGCAGAGGGAGAGGAACAAGCAGACTCTACACTGAGTGCTGAGCCTCTCAGGGGGCTCCGTCTCAGACCTCAAGATCATGACCTAAGCTGAAATCAAGATTGAGACACTTAACCTACTAAGCCACCCAGGTGCCCCTGAGTTCCTTGATTTTTAAGTTCCTAAAGAGAAATGTCCCTGGTCAGTCTGTACTATTAGGGGTTATCCATTAATATCACTTTTCATGTGTGAACTTATATTTACATGTTATTGAGGAAAGCATTAATGGATTGTACATTAGTTTCTGTATTGGAATTCAAAAGAAGCATGCACTGTACACTTACTTTTGTAGACCTGATACTGGAATTCTTCAATAAAGCTCTTAGCTCTTCTGACTCTCGTAGCATTTTGAACATGCTTCAAAAGCTGTCTACATTGAAGAGTTTAATGAATGCATATTAAAAATATCTGATTGTCTACTGGTTTGATTAAATGGTATGTTTCTAACAGGTTGAGTGGTCAGCTGATGAAATTTCAAGTTTGCAAACTAATTTTTTCTATTAACCCTATAGTTCATAGTTATATTTAGAAATTTTCCCATTTGCCAAATGGCATCCAGTGAAGCAATATTTTTAATTCACAGAAGCCCTGCTGACCAGAGTAATACCAGAGCAGTCATTAATTATGGACAAATCTGTACAAGCTTCATCTTTGGTCTATTTGTTTCAACTCTATGGTCATTTGTTTTGGTTTCTGCATTTATCCCATGTTTGTTTCTTCCTAATTACTGCTAGATAGAATAGGTCATTACAAATGAGAGACTAGCATATTAATGAAGTTAGAGGACCTACTGGTGTGACAGGCCCTGGGAAGACAGATTTGAGTCAGATAGTTCCTCACCTGAGGGAGCTGCTAGGCTTTTCTCTGCCAGGAGTTGATGTTGCCCCTTTTATTAACCTAGGGAACCCTTATGCATCCTTTTTTAGGTTGGGCCTTCTCGCATACTCACATTTCTAATGTAGAATCCAGCATACAATGGTAATAAAAAACATTACTCCATATACCAAAGGTATAGGGGATGGTACCTAATTAAATATTACAGTCTCACCTGTACTATTAAATATTACTGAACCCACCAAGTGCTTGAATATGAATTCCAGCCCCAGGCAGTCAGTTAGGCAATGTCCCATTGTAAATGCAAGTGACTGCTACATACTTTTTTCCTGGCATATGCTCTTGTCTAGCAGGATCTTGGATTTCTGGTTTTATAGGACTTAGCTTTGGTCCCAACATTATGAAAGGCCTTTTTAGTGATCCTGGCCCCCATCTTTGGCTTATCAAATAGTGATTTTTGAGATTCCGTTTCTGTTTGGATTTTGGAATCCCTTATAAATTCCTGGAATAAAATTCCCTTTCCCAAACTTAGCCCATGAATTCTAACTAGATAAGTCGGTCTCCCAACTCCCTTTTAGAAGAAGTAGGTTTAGGAAAAGAAAGTCAGTTGAGCGTGGAGAATTCAGCAATGAGAGACAGTTATGCCTGAGCAGAGTTTTCAGGTATAAGTCAAAGATGTAAAAGATGAGGATGTCGCAGAGATATGAATAAACCACACCTAAATTAGTCGGGCAAGTTGTGGAGTTTAAGCATTACTAGCTAAAGGCTAAGATCGAAAATTTTAAGAACAATTTGCAGTCATGTTTTTGACCTGGAATCTATTTGAACTGTTGCTTTATTTTCATTTATACATGGCTGTTAGAAGGAAATGTTGCCTGAGAAACCACGTTTCATTTGGATTATTTCCCTTCCTGTCCCTTTCACATTGCTGCAACCTCAGGAGACCTTCCTTGCCTTTTGTGGACCTGCAGGGAGAAACCCATTGAGCTGACTACAGTTTGAGGAAGGAACCTTCTTCACTCTAGAGGAAGTGAGAAAGATTAATTAGAAAGAGCCCTGCAGGTGAAAAACAAGACAATCTAGTAGGGGGGCAGTTATTACAGTGCAAGTAGGAAATCATGAAGAAATGCTGAACTAAGTCAGTAACAGTATCATAGAAGAGAGAGGATAGAAATGAGTTATTAAGACAGTGAAATTGGCAGAACTCAGAGATAATTGGGTATGGAGGGCAAAGGGAAGGAGCAATTGAGAAAGGCATTTCATTCTACCAGCCCAGGGAAGACATACAGAGTAGAATGAGGGAAGAGAAAGTAAGTTCAGTTGGGGGCATGCTGACAAGGAGAGGTATCTAACATGTAAGGAGAGACATGAGGCTGGAGCTCGGGAGAGAAAGTACAGCCACACATGAAAGCAGCTGGTAACACCGAACTTGGTAGCTGAAATCTTGAGAGTAGGTAACATTACTTACACAAACTATGAGAGAGATAAAAGGAAAGAGTGAGGATGGGAGTGTCTGGAGACAATATATCTCATAAAAAAGCAGAGGTAGAGAAATGAAAAATTAAAGATCTGAGTCTTTGTAGAATCAGAACAGGATTAGGCCACAGAAGCTGAGGGAAAAGAGAGATATAAGGAGAAAGGCATCAACTGAAGTTTGGAAAATGTTCATTGTGTCCAGCAATTTAAAATAATTGTGACTTTAAGAAGTTTCGGGAGACTGGTAGAGCTGGCAATGAGCCCAAGAATGCCTAGACAGTGGAGTAGGGTATCTTGAGTATCTTGAAAGAGAAAGGAATTCTATCTGCGTCAGCAAGCAATGGAAAAGACAGATGTAAAGAAAAAAAAACAACAACAATTTTTTGGGAATGGTAATGGAATATATGCATGGATAAAAAGGCTTTGATTGGGCAAGGAGATAAATGGTGAAGGTGGTTTGGAGAGTTCCAAGCAAGCTGACTCACTGAAAGAAGAAAGGAGAAAAGCTGAAGAAATCTCCTTGGATAACAGGGCCAGGTGAAAGGGGGGCAACACAGTAAGCCACGTGCATGAGACCACAGAGGAAATCCAGAAGAGAGATAGAGCAAAACTTCTCAAACTTTAATGAGCGTAAGTATCACCATGGGATTTTCAAATGCATATTCTGATTCACTGTGTCTGGGGTTGGACCTATGATTCTGTATTTCTTTTTTTTTTTTTTTTTTTTTATTCTGTATTTCAAACAAGCCAGGTAATGCCCGAGCTACTGGTTCTCTGACCACCCTTTGAGAGAGATAAGGACGTAGAGGAAAGTGGATGAGTAAGGCACATGGGTTTTGAGTGTAATCAACATAAATGCAAAATAAGGACCTAGTTTGACAAGTCACAAAACATGGCAAAGAGGAACAACAAGAATGCATTTTACAAGTAGTTCATGTATTTATTAAGAATGTACCAAATTCTTGGGATGCCTGGACGGCTCATCGGTTCAACCTTCAGCTCAGGATGTGATCCCAGACTCTGGGATCAAGTCCTGCATCAGACTCCTTGCGAGGAGCCTGCTTCTCCCTCTGCCTATGTCTCTGCCTCTCTCTCTATGTATCTCTCATGAATAAATAAATAAAATCTTTTAAAAAAATGTACCAAATTCTTATTTAATCTGTGTATGTCTCTCTTTTGTCGAGAATAACACAAGGCACATTAGGTCCAGCCTCTGAGTTTAAGGATATCTTAATATGTACAAGAAAACATAAAGAAAATGCTAGCAATTAATACATAGATATAAAATTTTCAGAAATAAACAACGGGCAACACTTGTTAGGGATGGTAGCTAGACAGCTCAAATATTTCTTTGGATTAATTTTTTTGGATGCAGACATCACAAAATTTTTCAACTGACCATTAATTTTGAAGTTGAATACATATTGAGTGAATTATCATCCACCTTCCCCACATTCAAGTTTAAAAGAAGACATGACAGATGTAAAGTTTTCATCAATTTGAGAATAGTAGAAGGAAAAAGGAGGCTGCCCCTTGAATCTAAGCGATCCTATCTCTTTAAGCCTTTTTCACAGTGGAGAGCTACATGAACCATGAGTCTGAAATCATTTGGTTCAGACAGAAGAGACATGACAAGGAAAAAATGTCATGAAGAGAAGAAACAATGTTAGATGTTGAGAAATTACCTAGTGCTCTTTTAGGCATTTCTTCCTGTCTACTGTTTTGCACCCCCTGCCCCTTTTTGCTGCTGCTCCATCATGTTAGCCTATGGATAACACATTGCTTGTGCTATTCTTACCTCCGTCACACACGGTGTGCTTATAGCTGTTCAGAACATTGGAGCGGCACAAAAAGATTGGTAAGAGAAAGTTCAGTGTCTTTAGAAACTTGCTAGCTGCTTTAGAAGAAAGGGTTAAATATAAAACTACATTATGAAGTAGCATTGGCCAAAAGTCCTTTGCAGAGTAGTGTTCCATGAAATTCTACTAGAAATGTGGACTAAAAGAGAGTTTGATGCTGATAAGAGTTTGTAAAATACCATAGATGAAAATTTCTAAAGATTCTCAGAATTATGGCAGTAAATTAGTCTGTTCTAAAGTTTCTAAAGTTATTTGTTTTTTTTAAACCACTGTACTATTTTATATCGTAAACACTATTACTAATTTAAGGACTTAGTATTCCTCAGAGGATAAATAAGGGACTATTATTGCAAATATTCAAATCCTTGCTACAGTCAGTGTAATTGCTATTAGGGAAGCCAGTGATCATTTCAGAAATCAGGGACCACATTAATGAGGAGTTGGAACTGACACTGAATGATGTGAGTAGTTTGAGCATTCACAAAATAAGATATTCTGGATTTGGATGGAAGCTGAGAGGGTTAACGGAATAAATAAAAATGTTGAGGAGGAAACAGTTCAGGGTTCAGGTGTGTTTAAACCACAATGAGAAAATCAATATGCCTGGAGAGGAGGGTTTTGATTGAGTGAAAATCAATTTGGCAAGGCTGATTATAAAGACCCTTGCATTTTTGGGTTAGGTTCTATGAAGATTGAACTATGCATTAATTGCATCCAGAGGGGAATAAATAGGGAATATGTCTTTAGCATTCTGACCAAACCATTTCTTTCATTCTTTAAAAACTTCATTGTTACTTCTGGTTTTAAAAATAACTCAAGCACATGGCGGAAATCTTATAACATAAAACAGTAAACAAAAGAAAGTTAAAATCACTCATAAATGCAATGACCAGATAATGCAGTTGACATTGGGAATATCCTTTGCCAATTTTTCCTAAGCATACACATGTTCACACACTCAGTCTTGAAAAGTCAGCTCACTCCATGTCATAGTGGCTAAAAACTAAACTCCTAAGAGGTAAGAAAGTTAATATAAATGTGTGTAGCAGGCTAGAGAGGGTGAGGTGTTGAAGATGCAGTCTTTCACACAGACACATTACAAATTAAATACATGGAATGTTCTTTGCCTTCCACAAGGAAATATACTATTTCCTCCCACTACACCCTTGCACTATGTTTTATTTCAAACATATAGCCATATCTGGGTCCATTTTTAATGTAACTACACTTCGTGGATACAGGTATAAAAAATTTATTTTGTCAACTCTAATGTTAGAAAAACAATAGATAAATGGTGCTGGACTCTAAGCCTCAGTGTGTGGGAGGCTGAGAGAGGGGAAAGAGCACTGACTGAGGGTGCGGCCACCCCTCAGCCGCAGCTAGCTACTGCTGCCAACCAGGACTGAAAATAAAAGTTGGCAGATCCTCATAGTTTTCAAGAGAAGACAGAAATCCAGTACTTATGTGTTACTATCTGACTTTTTAAAAATAGGAATTCATCCTTTTAACAAGAGCATCAGAATTCAAGAGTGAAACAAAACACATACTAGACCCTACAGTTGGCACCTTGTGCTTATACATACCCACAAAACAAAACAAGACAAGAACAATGAAACTTCCTGGTTCTTTACAGTTAAGAAATAATACTATCGGGATCCCTGGGTGGCGCAGCGGTTTGGCGCCTGCCTTTGGCCCAGGGCGCGATCCTGGAGACCCAGGATCGAGTCCCACGTCGGGCTCCCGGTGCATGGAGCCTGCTTCTCCCTCTGCCTGTGTCTCTGCCTCATTCTCTCTCTCTCTCTCTGTGACTATCACAAATAAATAGAAATTAAAAAAAAAATAAAAAAAAAGAAATGATACTATCGTGCATCCTTTATTGTAGGAAATCTTTTTGTTTGTTGTTGTTTAATTTTATTTATATTCAATCGGCCAATATATAGTATAACAGCTAGTCTGCCAGGAAATCTTGAATGGGTAATGGACATTTCTACTTACTAGACTTGTCCATCCTTAGATGATGTGACCTGATATATTATTTACTTTTGTATTAGCATATTATGAATCTTTCATTGTAAAAAAGACTCATTTGGAAAGTCTGTAGCATTTTAAAGATATGCTTGCTGAATGTATATTTTGTTGATTTGAATAGGTATTTGCCCACTGGAGGAAGATCTATTCCCAAATGCCACTTAGGTTATTTTCAAGAACTCCCTACTGAATGTTGATGCAGCTGTGTGCCTTTGCAGAAATGGAAACAAAGCCGGCTGTGTCGAACCTTGGAATCACGGTGAGTAATTAGCACAAAGTCTGTAATCAGGGAAAGGTTAGGTTAGGAAAAGAGGAATATAAATGTCTGTGACACACAAAAAGGAACAAGAGAGAGATCATCTGAACAAGAACAACAAGAGCAAAAAGAACTCTTGAACTTATAACGTAAAAAAAAAAAACAAGCAAACTAGTTTTAATATATTCACCTTATCTCCTCACTTTAATCATAAACTTTTCTCTTACTTGGAAAATCCTAGCCAGGTGATACTATGCTTTTATCTACTTGTATCATTAGGATTGCTTTTAAATAAATATGTTCCAACTACTCCAGGTTGACAACAAGAGAGCTTTCAGAGTCAACCAAGATTGCCTAAGCATAGAAAACACAAAATAACTTGAAATAAATAAAGTACTATCTAATTTTTATCAATAGCAAAGATGGTGTAACCTACAATAAAATGTTATGAATGGAAATATTCAACAAATGAAGTTGTTTCCACAAAAACTTGTACTTGGTCTATTGTGAAAATATAAGTACAATTCCAATTATGAAACAGGTCTCTTTTACTTAACCTAATATTATGGCTTCTTAAAAATCTAACTGAAATATTTTTGAAATCAAACTATGGATCTGATAGGGTTCACTATTTAAAGAAATAAAGAAATGAAGTAATTTAAAAATTGTACATGGACTTCCAGTTTTTCTGATTCCCAGGTTTGTAGTATATGTGTTTGGTTTTCCTCAAATTAGAAATGTCATTTCTTTTTCACATTGGAAAATAGAAAAGGTTAGGTTTTAAGGTGCCTGCCAAGATCCAAATTTCTGGTCCTTATTTTGTCTTTTTCTATTTAGAATTAGTTTGAAAACTCTTGAACAATACCTCTCGCAATTTATATTGCATGCACAGGGATGATGTTAATCAGATGAGAAATACTTGTTTATGGTTCCAAGATTTTTTTTATCCTAGTATTACTGATATTGTTACTTCTACCACTTGAATTTTGGACCCTTAGATGACCACTTTTAGCAATGTAAAACTTTATAAATCGGCTAACTAACCTTCACTAATGCCCATGTTAATGTTTGGGATTCCTTCCACAGTGACAGTGAATAGGAAAGCAGTTGAACTTTTGACAGTTGGAAATTGGAGAGTGCCTTTTTATATTGCTGCATGGACTTGGTGGATTTCTCTAAAGTGGGGAATAAGAATAGGTTATTTCTAAATTGTCCCTGGTTCTCTTCCTGGTAAGAAGATATAGGATGAAGCCCCTCGTAAGTCAAAGAACAGAATCAGAGTAACTCTACAGTTATTTTTCTAATCCATCGGTTGATTAATTGCTTTAATAAGAATTTACTAAACAACACCTAGATGTCAGGTACTGTTTTAGACACCAGTGATGCAATAATTAACAAACAGACATTGCTCATTTGTCACTACAAACTTAATGTAATAAGACTTACGTGATGGGAAGGAACAAAAACATATAATTACATAAGTAATTAATTAGCTATAATTCTGGGTCTTATGAAACTACACCTAAAAGAAGATTTCCTCTAATTTTGAGTAGTCAAATAATAATGTCACATAATAAATGCTCCTAAGGAAGTGCTCTTTACGATGGGTTCTGAAATAAGACCAGGAATTAAGGAAAGATGTGAGATGGTCCAGCCCAGGAAAAGTGGAAGGAAGCTGCCTATGTGAAGGCTTAAACCAAAATGAGTCCTATATGTCTAAAAATTTGAATTAAGCCGGTGGTTCTAGAAATCAGATAATAAGTACATGAATGGCAAAGATATGGTTAGAGAGGTGTGTAGGGGTCAATCAACAAGTTCACTTAAAGCAGTTTTAACCTCTCTACTTATTTTATGGTAGAAACAGATGGAAATTAGTTTGAAGGAGTAAATAGTTTAGATAAGACATGGTGTTGTCTAATGTCTCTAGTCTATTCATTTTCAATAGAAATAGACTAGAGAGAAGTAGAAAGACTTAAGAGATATGTGGGAGATAGAATGAGCAGAAATTGGTGGTCGATTGGATGTAGTAGGTGAGAAAGAGAAAGGAACAAAGGGGTCACATCCAGGTTTGGGGTTGAGCAACTGGCTGGATGGTGGTGCCATTTATCAAAATTAGATTCTATCCTAGAGAAGGGATGGGTTTAGGTAAAGAAGGCTTTGCTAAGGCAAAAGTTACTGTCGTGTAAAAACATCCGTGAAAAGCCACCCTAGGGATGCTTCCATTTGGCAATCTGGTTTTACATAGCATTTCAAGGTTTTCTCTTTCCTCCATGTTCTTCCATCCTCTCCCCAACATGATTACCCTAAAGATGTTTGAGGCAATTGATAAATATATCAAAAAGTACCAAAAGAGAAAAAGCACATTATTTTACCCCTCTCTTAAGCTCCCCTGTGTAATCATACCTATTTTTTTCATACCTCTGCAAAATTTTTAACAAAATCAGCTCAATCCTCCTCATATTCCTTTTCATCATATGTAAGCTTACAAAATCTCTTTAGAAAATTGTGCACAAGTCAGTGCTCCAAAAGTATGAAAAATATATGGACACACTTTAAAAAAGATTTTATAAAAATAATATAATAAAAAAATTTTATTTTTATAAAAATAAATCTTTTTACTTTAATAAAAAGATTTTATCTATTCATGAGAGACCCACAGAGAGAGGCAGAGACAGAGGCAGAGGGAGAGGGAGAAGCAGGCTCCATGCAGGGAGCCCGATGTGGGACTTGATCCCGGGATCATAGGATCACGACCCCAGCAGAAGGCAGATGCTCAACCCCTGAGCCACCCAGGCAACCCTGGAAACACTTTTAAATATAAATACTAGCAATTATTTTCAGGCAATTCACATTCAAACATGGAACTCACTGGCACATAAAAGAAAAGACTGGCTACGGAAATTGCTATTTTGATTTTCCACTTGTGTGGTAGCAGGCAGTGAATTTCCAGTGTCTGTAATTCCCTTTTTATTATTTTCAATGAAAAAAGTTCCTATCATTTGACTTGGCATACCTTGTAAATAAAACAAATAACTGGCTGTCATGACCAGAATCAATCAAGCAATCACCAAATATGGACAGAGTGCCTACCAGGGCAAAGTCAATATACTGGGAAGAGTAAAGAGCTACAAGGAAGTATACAAGTTTTTCTCACAGAACTTCCCATCTAGCTGGTGGGACAAGATCTGAACATATTTTTGAGAGGTGATTTTTACATAAGTGATTACAAGGAGAGATAAATAAAAAAATACAGCAAGTAAGAACAGATTCATTGTACCATGTATATGTTCTACTAGTTCCAAGAAAAGAGAAATTTTTGTGCATTGAAATTTTGGTAAAGATTTATGGAAGATAAATGTTTTGAGCTTGGTGTTAGCTAGAAAGAGAGGAAATGAAAGAAAAGGATAATATGATACAATATTCCAATTACAAGCAGCTCAAGAGTAAATTGTGGTGTTGTCGGGGATGTATCAACAGGATTAAAAGCTAGAGAATTTGTGTTTTAACCAAATTTAACTATATATATATATATATATATATATATATATATATATATATATGCAAAAGCAGTAACCCCTGAACCTTCATTTTCTCACTTTTAAAATGAGGGAATTACATTAAGTGTTCTCTACAGAGTCTCTGAAATTTAACATTAGTTTGTATTATAATGAAAAAGTTTTTCTTATTTGTCCAGCATTATAGGGAGCCAACAAAAGGCAGAGTGTTTGGAAATAGGCAGATTATAGTTGAAATCTGACAGGCCAGGATGCAAATATTGGCAGATCCATTTGGTATCTAGGAAACTTGGACAAGATGCTTAACCCTGATGTGCCTTTATTTTTCATTGATCAACTGATAGATGGTATAGATATAAATATAGATATTAACATAGGTAGTCTTTTGAATAATGAAAAAATATGTAACACTGCTGTATTACACAGCTGGTTGTGAAGGAGGCACTGAAAAAATTTTGGTTATATCTTTGGTATCCATGGATGAAAACTTAGATTGCAGTCATGAGATCCAACTTCAAATCTCTGCTATGCAATAGACTGAGAGTCTGAAACTAAAAGGGACTTGAACATGATCCTTGTTTACATATATCTCAGTACCACTCAATGTTTTAGAGGAAAACAAAAGATCAAGATATATATGGGGCAATATGAATTGTTTAGAATGCAGCAGTTGACGAAGCTAAACAGCTGGAGAATGCTGTAGTTATCCTATTTCACAGTATTTTTTTCTTTTAACTAGACTTATTTTCCCCTCACACTATTCCCATCTGATGCTTGTGATAACTTACAATTTCTCTTCAGTGTGCTTTGAGATTCTTGGATACTGTTTAGGCTGCACAACATTTCCACTCCACTGTGCTAATTAACATCACAATGAATAATTATCAGCAGTTTTACAATTGTCTCTAGCATACTGTTTTTATTTTATTATTTTTATAGATTATGAGGAGAGCAACATAAAACACACCACCAGTTTTCACGCCAAGAATACTTCATCTAACTAAGAAATGCCATGCAGTACATTTCAAAAATAAATGCCACTCATAAACACGGTATTCTAATGCATATTGAAGTTTCATGTACTAAAGATTGGAGTAGCTATCGGTAGTCAATGAATAATGGATAGGAATGATTAATGACTTTGTGAGATAAGGGATAATTAGATTTGGCATGTGCATCCACCATTTAAGCAAATTGGTATGTGGAATGTGTAGTTGAAAGAGATACAGACAAATGACATTAAGCTTCAATGATTCAAATGGGTCTCCTGAGAATGGATGATCCAAATTCTTTTCTAATTTTCCTCCAACAACGCAACACAACCATAAAGGTAACAATGGATCTTATTTTTATGCTAGCAATGGTTGCCTCAGCAACAGAGTGACAGACTCTGAAGCCCAGACAAGTGTCTTCACACTCTTCTGCCTTCAGGTCATTCACCCTTCTTTTCCCACATCTCTGTCATTTATTCAGATAATGCTCTATAGTCCCACTACCTCTGGACACAGTGATGTTGGGGAACAATAAGAGCTCTTGGCAAAACTGTGAAGAAGGAAGAGTTTTCTATAACATCTCCTGCCAATTCCCCATCCCACCTCCTCAGTGCATGCCCACAGCCATACACATAGGCAATTGCATTTATAACTGTCTGTATGGTACCCTATGGCTACTCACCTCTTCTCAAAGTTGTACATTAATAAGGATTACCCTTTGCAGGTAATGGGAAGTTTTGGATGCTCTTTATTCTTAACAAACCATTTATGTCCCACTTCCCTTGTTTGAATTTTCTAGTTAAATCAAGGAATTAATCCATGCCAATGTGCTAATGCTACATTTCTAAATCTCAAAGTAGAAAGACACTGGCATGCCCTAATCAAGAGAGAGGCATGCCAAAAGTAATTTGTTACTAATATTAGATAAAATGCAAAAATTGTATGAAGGATATTTTATTTAAATTAGACTTTCTTCAAGGTTATCAGTATAAAAAATATTCACTTGTATTGAAATATGCTTTATTTTCTCCTAGCAGAATTGATATGAGGGAGTAAAATTATTATTTTTTTTTAATTTTATTTTATTTATTTATGATAGGCACACAGTGAAAGAGAGAGAGAGAGAGGCAGAGACATAGGCAGAGGGAGAAGCAGGCTCCATGCACCGGGAGCCGGATGTGGGATTCGATCCCGGGTCTCCAGGATCACGCCCTGGGCCAAAGGCGGGCGCCAAACCACTGCGCCACCCAGGGATCCCGAGGGAGTAAAATTAAAATTCAGTAACCTGAGTGGGCTGGGGAGTGAAGGTGGGTGTGGTGGTTGGTGGCACATAAAGAAGGTCTAAATTGTAAGTATAAATCTTAAAAAAAAAAAAATGTTGGTGGAAGCTATTTGATAAATGAGCTTATTCTTTTTTGGGGGGGAGGGGCAAAAGAAGAGGGGGAGAGAGAGAAAGAGAGAGAGAGAGAGAGAGAATCCCAAGCTGGCTCCACATCCAGTGTGGAGTCCAATGCAGGGCTCAGTCTCACCACCCCAAGATCATGACTTGAGCTGAAATCAAGAGTTGGACACTCAACTGAACTGAGCCACCCAGGCACCCCATAAATAGGTTTACTCTTAATAAATATTTATAATTTTAGATGGATTCATGTAGACATAAGAAAACAAATGAATGGATACTATTAGGAATTAGGGTGAGGTATTCATTAAATCAAATGCCTGCATATCATACTTTCTTTTGTCTGTGTTTTTAGAAGGGTAATACACAAAAGAAATAATCATGACCAGGAACCTAGACATTACTATGTGCTGTACAAAAAAGCTTGATACCTCATACATAGCTCTGGTAGAGTCTAGTTTCTAGTAGCCTACGTGGGACCTTATATGTTGCCAAAAATCTTTACCTTAGGGACTTATCACCGTCAGACCAGTCACATAAATTAAAAAAGTAGAGACAAGAAGAAGCTTATGATGGCCAATTCCCTTGGTGAGCTATTCCACCAACAAATAAACATCAAGGAAGATAGAAAAGAGATGGAAAAAGAATAGAGATAGAGAAAATGGATGCATATGATTTAATGCACACTCAACATTAATGAGAATGACTTCATTATTGTTTGACGGCTGACTAATCAGATCAGAAATGTCTTCATTGGGCCAAGGTGTGGGACTGGGGATGAGAAGTAAAGCTAGGAAGGTTGTGGGAAGAAAAGAGTAGAAAACATGACAAAAATATATACTTTATGAAAATACTTAAAATAATGAGAATTTGAGACTAATAAAGGAGATATTTGGGAACAGAAGAACCATTTAGGACTTTTAGATTAAACACATACACAATGTGTGTGTGTATAAATATAAATATCAACACATGTATTTGAAAAAAATGTATGTATTTGTATATATACAAATATATATATCATATATAACATGTAAAACATATAAAACAAAACATAAATATAGCACAATATAAAATATATTAACATATATAAACTATTATATATAATATAGAAATTTATAAGTAAATAATTAAATATGATATTTAAGTATATCATACATTAAATATACATTATATATGATACATATGATTATATGTAGATACATATGATTCTATCTATCTATCTAGCCTAGCCCATAGTGATACACACATACACACACCCCATGCATATTTAATAGTCACTTAAGGAAAAAGACATATCTATATGCAGAGCAACCTGTGAAAACAACCTATAGTAATCAAACTAGTTGTTTTTGTTCGTGAACTAATGAATCATGAGTCACCAAATGTGAGCAAAATATTAAAGAAAATACCAGGGTAGGGAAACATACAGCTGCCTAGGCAGAAATAGAAATGATATAGAGAAGAAAACACCATCTACAGGATAGATTTAGTGTATTCAGAGGAAAACAAGCATTTATGGCACTTATAGAGACTGCTGTCAAGGAAAAAAAGAGTATTAAAAGAACAAGTACCTAGATAATTTTTAAAGTCAACTTATAGAATGGAAAGTAAGATGAACAAAGCTAAGGATTTAGTTGTTGATCTGAAAAAGAAAAATTGACAGAATGGTCCAGAAGACAAAAAGAGAAAAAGACAAAGGGAAAGATAATAAAAAGGAGATTCTTCCCAAGGAGGAAAGACCCAAGACTCTAGATCTCATTGAATAGGAATCGAAAAGACGAAAAGAGCTGAGGGACACCTGGGTGGCTCAGTGGTTGGGTGTCTGCATTCGGCTCTGGTCGTGATTCTGAGGTCCGGGCTCGAGTCCTGCATCTGGCTCCCTGCACGGAGCCTGCTTCTCCCTCTGCCTGTGCCTCTGCCTCTCTCTAGATAGAGAAATAAAATCTTAAAAGAGCTGAGATGATGAATGGGAAGAAATAATGGAATAAATAATAAAATAAAGATGATCTTAGGTAAAGAAAGACATTCATATCACAGACACATAGAAATGCTGATTACAATGAAAAAGACCCATACCATATGATTTACATAACTTCACAGGATAAAGAGAACTTCCATGACCTTTCATAAAGAGAAAAAAAGTTTTGACGTACTGCAAGAATCTGTTGGCTGACTGATCTCTCATAAGAACACTACTGCTAAAAAGATAATAAAGATACAATCTGAGGAAAAGGGAATCTACTCAAATTCTCAGTGAAGTATAAAGAAAAAAAAATCCAATGTTTCAAATGTTCAAGGACCTCATATTGAAAAGGACTCCTTGCAATTTTATTGGATCCCACTGTGGGCTTCCCAGATTCCTCCCTGGCTATGACCCTTTTCAGGGTCTGAGCATGCATTTCCCCAAGCTGCTGGATTGCTGACAGTAGCTTGCCTCATCCCCACCGGCCACCCCAATATTGTCCCAATATCATGCCTCCTCGGTGCAACTCACCCCCAGTGCCTACGCTCTTGTCCTAAGTTGGCACAATTCTGAAGGAATATCTCTGGCCAAGAAATCCTCGTGAGATCATGTGAGGCATTTGTTATGACTACTTCAGCTCAGCTTTTCCTTTTACCTCAATTCTGCTTCTTTTTTCAATTCATTCTCCTTCCAATCCATCCTGTACCAGGCTGATCTTAGGAGCAAGACTCAATCAATTCAATTTCCTGAACACAAATCTCTGTCTCAGAGTCGGCTACCTGGGGAAACTTACCTGCAACAGGAAACTACAGAGCAAAAAATAAATAAATAAATAAAAATAAATAAATAATTAAGTATTCAAGAAGAAAATGACAAGATAATTATGCATTAGTGGTCTCTGAAATTATATATATTTACACACACACACATACATAAAGTAAGCTCAAAAGAAAGGAGAAGTCATTAGATACAGATGTTTAGGATATTCTCCTTTGTGCATTAAAATTTCAGTATCATAAGATTACATTTTTTTCTTTACAGTTTTAATTTCAGGATTTGGGTTACATATTTCTACAATTTACTATATTTACATAATATAATAACTGTAAATTGTTTTCATTTTCCTTTTATGTTTGGACTTAACCCATAGTAAAACTGGAATACAAATAGTTGCACTGCAGATGTGAAATTTATAAACTTAGAAATTTTAAAATATAGTATAAGCAATAAACTTTAGGTGACAAGGAAGAAAAGAACACAGAGTTGGGTAAGTTACTATATGATTAATTTTCAAAGACTGGAATCAAATAATACTGTCAAAAATTAGTAAATCATGAAAAAATCAAGATATTTATTCTAAGCATATGAAGGATAGTACCCAAAGAAATAAAATTCAGAAACTATGAAAAGAAATTAGCCAGAGAAGAAATGGGTAGGACTGTAGAAAGAATTTTACACTCTTTTTTTTTTTTTTTTAAGATTTTATTTATTTATTCATGAGAAACAGAGAGAAAGAGGCAGAGGGAGAAGCAGGCTCCGTGCAGGAAGCCCGACATGGGACTCGATCTTGGGACTCCAGGATCACACACCCTGGACTGAAGCTGGAGCTAAACCACTGAGCCACCAGGGCTGCCCAATTTTACCCTCTTAATTTGAGACTCATCCATACAGATGTTTAGAAATTCTGTAGATAGTTCTTTAATTTAAAATATAACTTTAAGAAAGTTAAAGAGCACCCATATCAACAAAAGACTAGGTAAGTAAGTTACAATGAAATATATTTTAATAGTCACTTATGTCCCTCATTTTAGATAATGCTCATACCCTCTGAAAGTGCTTTCACATGTTGTTGAAGTAAAAATCATTTATTGATCACTTCTTCTGGGCAAGCCATTGCTTTCTCTATTAAGTCATTTGTTTTCATTCCTGAAACAGGTAAGGGAAAATGTCTTTCGTCCTTTTGACAGTTAAGAAAAATAAAACAGAGAGTAAGTTGCTTTGCCTAAGGTCATCAAACTCATCCTGGTGGTACAAAAGCTCTGAGCCCTGTCCTCCTAAACTCAAACTCAGTTTCTTGTGGCTGGCCTCTCATTCCATTAATGGAAAATGAATGATAGCCAAAGGAATTAATCCAGAAGAGCCAATGTGAGAAATGGATAAAAGTCAATAGAGGGAGAATTGGGAAATGCATAGGCAAATAATATTTTCTTTTTTAAATTATACATAAACATATATATGTTTGTATAAAACATATATATGTTAATAAATATAATCTCATTATATATATATATATATATATATATATATATATATATATATATATAATTAGGTAGGCAGAGGGAGAAGCAGGCTCCATGCAAGAAGCCCAATGTGGGACTCGATACCAGGACTCCAGGATCACGATCAGAGCCAAAGGCAGATGCTCAACTGCTGAGCCACCCAGGTGTCCCAGCAAATAATATTTTATATCTGACTTTTATTTCCCAGGCACTGTGGTAGGTGTTTTACATATTTTATTTCTTTAACCCTCACAATCCTTATGAAATAAATAGTATTGTCTCCAGTTAATATGTAAGGAAATCCAGGCCCAAACTAGCTACTTATGATAGTGTACTCAGCCAAAAAAAAAAAAAGGCAACAAACTATCCAGTTCTTTAACTTGTGTTCTTTTCCCCTAAGCAAAGTTTCTCTCTACCTCCATGTTATTGAATATTTGGACTGGATAATTATTTCTTGTGGGGATGTTTAACAGCTTCTACACACCGGATGCCAGTAGCATCCCCATCTCCATTTGCGACAACCAAAAATATTTCCAGATGTCCCAGGGCAAAGGATGAAGGGATCAATCTCAGCTGAGAACCACTGTCCTAGGTATATGGATTATCTTCTTGAGCTTTATTATATTGCAGACTCTCCCCCCAGTGGATTTTAGTTCCTTGCACTTGGATTCTCTTTAGTTCTCTCTTTGTATCTTACTGTGAAATTCTTATTGAGGAGGTTGAATTTTATCTGGGCCCTGTGAGTCTGGAAGGCAGCCATGGTTAGGCAATCCCTCCACCTGTTTGTGTTCAGGAAAGGACTTAACTGCAAGGAACCACCATTCTGCATTTGACTTAGACAAAACAACAGACATTCCACGTGTTCATCTCTGACAAGGCCTGAAGTGGACCCTCCAAATTCCCATTCTTTGTCTGATGAATGAACTGTTTTGTCCCCACTGATAAATCAGAACAAAATGCTTGTAACCAAATTGATTCAGTTTCTCTCCTCCCAGGCCTCCAGACTTTGATCTACTCTTAGCCTGAGCCTACCTATATCCTCTCTTTAAGATCCCCACCCTGAGAATAGACATACCTCCGAACAAAACGTTCTCCCATCTACTCTCTCACTTATCTTACCCCTGCTCCTTCACTTCCTCAAACTTCATCTTTTTGTAGCTTTGTTTAATTCTATTTACCAAGAAAAGAGCTTTTCTGGCTAATGTTTGAGAAGCTGGTCATCTCTTGGTTAGATGTTCTTCTCTTGCAAAAGCCCCCTCCTGCTATTACAATAATTCATCCCCCCACTCCATTGTAATATGTTTTGTTTTGTTTTGTTTCAAATAAAGTGTTTATCTGGATCCAGATTTGTTTTTTTTATTTGACATGATAACACACAGAAACAAACAACAACAACAAAAAAGAATACCAATGACAAAGATGTCATTTAGGACAGAATCAAAATCCTGCATTTAACCTAAAATACAATTTTAATTCAAAAAGAAAAGTATGTGGAATATACATTGTAAATACATAGCTGAGTAATAATAATGATGATGATGAGAAGAAAAAGAAGAAGAAGAAAAGAAGAAGAAGAAGAAGAAGAAGAAGAAGAAGAAGAAGAAGAAGAAAAAGATATTTCATTCCATGACCTCAAAAGTTGCTTATATTCACAGCCTTCTAAATCGGCTTGTTTGGAACCCTCAGGCTGGAAGCAAGAATAAAAAGCTGCTCAAGAACTAACATCTATGCATTTGTCAGCGTAGGACACAATTGACATGTCAGCTGAGTATTAAAATGGTCAGGGCAAAGCTAGCTGTAGTGAGTGACTCTAAATGAGAAAACAGTGTGATGGGATTCATTGCCTGAGGCATAGAACCTTTGCTTAAACTGCCTCCCAAAGGTCTGGATTGATGAGAAGCCAACTTGTCTCCAAGAGCAGTCTCGGTGACTAAGAAATGGCTCACCACTGACAAGGTTAGTTCAAGGGAGCAAAGGTGGAACAGAAATAAAGCCAAAACTTAATCTGCCATGGAGAGATTACCTTTTGCAGCCATGTCACATGTGTTTCTTCCATTCTGAAACCACTTTAATTTATTCTGTAATTTAACAGGAAGCAGAACCCATGGGGGGTGGGGATGAGGAAGGGAGAAATGGGGGAGCAAAACTAGTTCCACCAGTAGCTGAATTCTGTCTACAATAATTTTCTAGCCATTTCATTTGCCTGTTCTGCTAATTATTGCTTTCAAAAATTATTGCTTCTGAACCCAAATTTTGGATGTGGGTCCAACTCTTTTATTTTTTTATTTCCTAGGACTGATACTTTAGAGTAGAATTTTCTCTTGCTGTTTTAACATAAAAATACCATTAATGACATGAATTCAGGTTTTTTCCACCTAGCTAGAAATAAAAAAAAATGGATGAAGAGGTGTCACTCCTGATAGAAGAGGGATTGTCTCGGTTCCGGTTCCTTGAATTAACCTATCAACCAGTCTTCTAAGCCTCTTGTCTCCATTTCTCAACCTTACACCCACCTTCTCTTCCACTGTTGAGTGGTCACACTATCGTTGTCATTGGGATTTTTGGACCAACACTGGCCACAATCTCAAGAGTATTCAGAAATCTAAAAACAAATAAATTAATATGAAAAAAGTAAAGCTAACGGCATGAGATAATAAGAAATGAGAGGAGCCATGACTGAACAATGTTGAAAGATACTTACATTCTTTTTTTTTTCTTTTTTGGTACTTACATTCAATTAAAAATTATTTTGCAGTAAGTTGCAGTAAATAATAGTAAGTTTCTAATTTCTACACACAATCTATTCATGGCTTAAAATTGTCTATGGGTAGACCATAGTGATATATTTTGTATGGTTTTTATATTGTTCAATAATTTGAACTGGATCCCTACATTTAATTGAGAGTTGGTGTAAAAAAAACTATTTCTGACTTCTTTTCCTATGCTGGTGATATCTAGTCCATATTTCAGCAGGGAAACAATTGCTTGACCTTTGTAGATGCTCTCTTTTTTTGAGGAAGCATAGGCTTTCATGTTCACTACAGTCTATTGGATTATACCTGCCTGTGCAATCCATTTATATCACCTTCCAAGCCTCTGCTGGCATCTAAGTTTGAAAACTCTAGTCTACAAGTGCTATGATTCTTTTATCCTACTCCAGGTTCACACATCCACAATCTCCTTCCCCTGTATATTTCATCTGTGTCTCTTAAGACATACACATATTGATAATGAGTAAATTTCTTTCCAGCGATAAATAACCATCAAGGGTCTATGTATAACCCTGGGAAATAGCCTGGTCAAAGTGAACCAGGACCATGAAAAATAATGGGTAACTCAATGTTATCCTACATGGTCAGATTAACAATAACAATTATGACAAGATTAATTTTGTGTAAAGTAATCTCAAAAGATTATGTTGATCAAAACATGTGCACACTTAAAATTTGCAATAAAGTAAATGTTCTTCAACTTCATTTCTCCTCCAAAGATGAGAATATATTAATATATTCCTTGTAGAAAGACAATGTCCTATTTTAAATTTTGCATGTTCAGGTCTTCTTAAAAAGAATGACTAGAAAAGTTCTATAAATCTTTTGAAATTATAATAAGTAAGACAGTAATGGCACAAATCACAAATACTGTAAAATTGCCTTAGGCATTATATTTTCTATAAATTAGCATTTTAGAGTACATTTTGAATTTATGATCAAGTGGTAATGCATAAGAGCATTTTGACTTAAATTTAAAAAGATGTACGATATATATGCATATATACATTTATATATAAAGCTATAACCAATCCAAAAACATTTTTATTGCTCTTCTTTATTATATTTTCTTTTTCCCTCTTTCTCTATTAAGTCATTTATTTTTAAACCTAGAGTTATAATATTTTAAGGAAATTCAGCTTTGTAAACAATTAGACTAAGCAATAGATTGTCAAATAGGTGGTTTCTATTCCCTTCAGGTTATAATACCCAAATAAAGTGATATAAAAATCGTTCAGACAAAAGACCTTCACATTCCTGTTACCTCACAAAATTCTGTGTTTAGAGTTATAATAATCTTTGTTAATTAGAGATTATCAGAATTTAAACATTTTTTGGGGGAGAGAATGCATCTTCCAATGCAGCTCTATTTTAGGAAACTTTTTTCATTCATTTCTAATTTGTGCATAAAGTTTTCTCTTGGGACTAAAACCCTTGCTTTGGATGCCAAAAAGCCATCTTGTAGGAAGTCAGTCACTGTAAGACATTGGCACAGAATAGAAAAATATTCCCATCCTACTTCACTACAAGATGCGGTCTGTGGAAATTATCAGTAATTCTAAGCATTTACACAATCACTGTTCAAAGTGACATTATCAGAGACATGGCATTGACAGGAAGAACTGCCAAATGGTAAGAAATATAAAGTAATTTGCAGAAATATCACAATGATGCCAAAATAGCTTTAGGTAATAGAAATTATTTGTATGTCCATGTCTTTAGAACTAGGAAACAAAGTTTAAGAAACTGGGTTATGTCAGGAATTAAACTGATCTATGCCTTTAATGTGTCTAAATTACACTAAAACAAAAATTAAAACCTTTGTGTTGCCTTTGTATTCAATACCTCTTCCTAATATGTTCATTTGTTTATTTGTAGTCTTTGTGTATTTGTAATCACAGAAAATTTGTGTACTGAAACAACAATAATAAAACACAGAAGAGTGAAAGATTCATCAAATATGCGTGCTTAACTTCAGTACATCTTTTGTTAGAAAACATAAATATTTTGTTTGCCAAGGATTGATATTAACAATAGGCTTTGGAACCTACTCAGTGATCTATAACTGTGCTACCCCATTTTGATGTGTTAAATCATATGGATTTTTAGAATCACAGTGTGACCATCTAAGAGAAAAATTAAAAGGAAACACAATCAATAGTGAGGAAGACCTAGATCCAAGTAAGAGCTAAGGATAAATGATTTTGTTTTTTCCTAACAAAAGATTGAGAAAATGTCTTATTTAGTTGATTAGGGATTTTTGGTTTTGTGTATAAATGTTACAGGGCAGTGGTCTCTCATTGAGTTGTTGGCAAAGAAAAAAAAAAACTACCTCTTAATCACACTAACGAGACTTAGTGTGAAGAACGAGAAAGATAACATAATATGGTTACTAAAAATACTGTAGATTGCTACTGTTTTATATATATGATATTCTCCAAGATCCTTTACTATGGTCATGTAAAATATTGAAAAGATATGTATTTAGTTCTCAAAATATAATCCTGGCTGTGAAACACAGTAAAACAAACTACTTATTTATTCATATATTAAATGGTTATATGTCGAGTATGTGGTATGAGTCAGGCACAGCTCTAAATACAGATGATTAAGTGATGAAAGATGGACATTAAACTCGTAAAACTTATGTTTTAGTAAGAAAGGGCAGGTATTAAGCAAGCAAAAACAAGAAACAAACATGATTATTTCTAATAGTAGCTCTGACAAGCTTAAAATGGAGAGTGGTACCAGAAAATAGGGTGTTGTTATAATAACTAAATAAACTACAGTAGCTTAGTGGTTCGGTAGCAGGCAGGAAGGGAACCGATAATATTGGAAGCATTTCAGATGGGAACCAATGTATGTAGTATGCAGCTGTAAACCATTTGATAAAATTGTTGCCCATGATAATTCAAGAATCAGACTGGTACCTACTGAGCCTGTACCTCTAGAGAAAATGGTTGAAATGGATAAGCGTAGGACTGTGTATTGAGATTGTGTATTGTGTATCCAGTTGAGAATTTGTTGAATCATGAAAAAAAAATAAAGAGGAATTAAAGAGTTCAGATTTTAGAGTGCTAAATGGTTACCTAAGTTTACAGCATAGACCACGAAGAGCATCAGACAAGAGGCAGAATATTTTGAATGATTAAGGGCTATTCGTATGCAGCCTGGAAGCAAAGATCAGATTAAAGCTGTAGCCATCTCCTCCAAAAGTGTTGCACCAGAAAGCCCCAACATCTCCATCATTAACTGAAATACAAATTGTGAAGACAAACAATTAAATAAATCAATCTGGCTTGAGAAGTATATCTTGAAAAAAATTTGGTTGCGACTACAAGTAGGTGGAACATGACTGGAATAAAATAGACTGTATGTCTACTAAGTTTTTAAAGAAATTGTATTGCCAAAACTTCTATAAACTTAGTCTTTGAAAAAGCCTTTGGCATTTGCATCCTGAAAACAACTCTTGGATTCATAATCTTCCTGGATAGGAAGCATGTGGTGAGCGATGTTCTTCCCCTACAAGAATTTTTAGAAAACACTGTAGATATCATCATGGAGAGTGGAATCAAAAACCACAGAGAACAATGAACAAAAGGAATTTCTGAAAGAGAGCAGGATCATGATCTGATGAAGAATTTTTTCATACTATTTTGGAAGCCTTCATGACTCATACAAGAGTTCATAAATGCTATGGACCAAGAATCGTTTTGTGTTTCTTCCTTTACTGAATGAGATAATCACCAGTTATTAGCTGCCAGACCTCCCATTACACCTTAGGTCAGGATACAGATAATTTTTACTTTGGTTTATAATTTGCTACATCATGAAGAGCCACATCTGGATCTGAAAAAAAAGATATGTTGTACTTCACCTGAAAATTGTGAAATTTGAGCAGGTGGCAGTACTGGGAGGAACTTTGGGTTGTCTCTTTTTGGAAGGTGTTAAATATGTAGAGGAAGAAAGCAAAGTGATATTTGAGGCACATGAGAATGGACTATGACATCTCAACTAATCATTACACCCCTTTCCACTTCTTTCTTTAAAAATACTTTCTCAGTGTCGATTGCAGTTGAGAGTAATCATATTGTCTAGAAAATGTCAGCAAAGTGATGTATGCTGGTTCTAGGCCTAATTTATTAAAAACCTACCCTGCATTATCTTCCATGTTCTTTCCCCCTTTCCTAATGCTGGACATGAGGTGATCCCCAAGGTAAATTTGAAGCCCAATTTTGAAGACTGGTGTAGCCAAAATTTGAAGGAAAGCCATAGTTCTACTATCATTGTTTGTAGGAGAATCACCTGACTGGAAACACCCTAATTTAACTGTTAAATGAGAGATATGTAATTTGTAAGGTATCAGCTATTGATATTTTGGAGTTTATTTTTAGAGCATGTATTGTTGCATCAACTAATCCAAATGGCTAGAGCTTTAAATAAGAAAAATCTAAAAAAAAAAAAAAATAAGAAAAATCTTCTTAATATAATAAGAACTCCAGTAAAGTTTTGCAGCTCGAGGATATCATCAATATCCTGGGAGACTATCATCCTTCCACCATTTTCAGTGCATTGCCTCTTTTGTCCTTGTGTTTATTGTTATATGGCCACAAAGTAGTTGCCATAATTTCAGACATTATGATCATGGAGTGAGGGAAAACTGTAGAAGGGATAGGATGTGGAGAGGAAGTTACTGGGCTCAAAATGACTTTCTTCTGTATTACTTTCTTTCCGTCAACATAACAAATCTTTATCAAAATTCCCATATTTTCCCATAATATTGGACTGAATATTTGAACCCCTCTGAAGAAATCACATGTTGAAGCCCTACTCTCTGAGGTGATGGAATTTAAAGGTGGGGGCCTTTGGGATTATTAGGTTTAGATGAGGCAATGAGGGTGGAGCCCTCATAATGGGATTAATGTCCTTATAAAAAGAAGAAGCTCTATCAGTGCTCTTTTTCTTTGCCATATTGGAATACAGAGAAAAAAACAGTGATCTGTAAGACAGGAAAAGAAATTTCACCAGGAACCAAATCCTCTGGCATCTTAAACTTGGACTTTCCAGGCTCCAGAACTGTGAGAAATATATGTCTATGTAAGCCACACAGAGTATGGTAGTTTGTTACAATAGCCTGAGCAGACCAACATACCTTACTGTATATTTACTGTCTTGACCCAACACTATGTTAACTTCCCATTCCTTCTATTCATAATTAGTCAGAAGAAATCTGGATCTTGTAGATACTTTGCAGACTTGGTTCAGATTCCCCGACATTTTGATCAGCTCACCATATCAATGATGTCATGTTAACTGGTCAAGAATAGCAAGGAGTTACAAATGTGCTGGGGACCTCAAAAAGACACACGTTCCAGAAAATAAAAAATAAATCTTATTAAGATGTAGGAGCCAGCCATATCAGTGATGCTTTTAGGAATCCAATGGTCTGAGGCATGTTGGAAGAATCTAACAAAATTAAAAGAAAAAGTCATCACACCACTTTGGATTCTAGAGCATGCATCATATTTGGGAATATTTCTTTGATTCATTAACTAGGTGACAGCAAAGATGGCCAATTTTCACTGGAGATGAGAAAAAATAAGGTCTCTGTAGCAGGTCCAGAATGCAGGTAGCTCTATTGCTTGGAGCATGTGATCCAACAGATTCTATACTATTACCTGTATCAGTGATGGGAAAGGATGCCATGTGGAGTTTACTGTAAGCTCTAATTTTAAAAAATCACAACATAGACCCCAAGAGTTCTGCTACAAGATTTTTCCACCTGCAGTGGAGAACTGCACTCTATTCAAAAAGCATTTTTCAGAAGATACAGGTCAGCTGACTATGAGATATTCAAGTGATCATTCAGCCAGATCTTTCTATCATTAACTGATTTCTGAAAGACCCAAAAAGTCCTAAGGTGGGATAAACCCAAAAGAAATTCATCATAAGATGGAATTGTACATTTGGACTGAGCAAGAATAGGGACAGGAGGCATAAATAAGATGCACAAACAGGTAGTTTAAACCTCATGTCATCCATCACTCTTATATTTATCTCTCAGCACACACCTATGGAGAGGACCATTATGACTAGCTAACAGGTGGGCAAGTGATTGAGCTCTGCTATAGGTAGTTGGCTAATTATGAGAGTGCAACCTAAAAATGACCCTGAGGGACACCTGGGTGGCTCAGCAGTTAAGCATCTGTCTTCAGCTCAGGGCATGATCCTGAAGTCCTGGGATCGAGTCCCACATCAGGCTCCCTGAATGGAGCCTGCTTCTCCCTCTGCCTATGTCTCTGCCTCTCTTTCTCTGTGTCTCTCATGAATAAATAAATAAAATCTTTTAAAAAAATAAAAAATGAAAAAAATTTCCCTGAAAAACAGCTGTATGAGTACATCTCAGAGTTTCCCAAATAGAGCTTCAAGTGGTGCATCTGGTTTTCTACTCGGCATGTTAAGACCAATGTGTCAAGGACACATGGACTTATGGACTATGGTGAATGGCCAATTATTTGGGAGGGAGGAGGGAAGATTCAACAACTGAGATAAGGAAGTATATGAGGAATAGGTATGTGGATGTATCTAGGGGGATTGTCACAAAGTGCGAACACTTTGGCATACGTGAACACTCAACAGAGAACGCTGAACATAGAAGAAGCACTTATCAACCAAATTTAAGTGAGCCAGTTCAGGTCAGTCAAGCTTTTTCATCTGCCATCTCAGGCAAAAAAATAATAATAATAAAATAGACCAGCTCTGATGATGAGGATAGAATCTGTGCATAAGTCCAGTAGTATGGGCTCATACTCGCCCAGTTTGATTGAGTTACTGCTACTTTTAAATGACAAAGAAACCAGTGGTGCACCTTTAATATGGCACCATCCTTTGAAGAGACCAAAGCACTTTATTAGTGCATTGATTGCATCAGATCCCTTTTTCCCTTGGAAGGAGCAGACATTCATTTTGACTAGAATTGTCCATGTACCAAAGAGTAGATTTGCCTTTCCTTCATCAGCACCATTATAAAATAGACTAAAAAGTGTTTGATATTACCAACATGGAATCCACATAACATCATATTGAACCACGTATTCAATACTTCAACACGGGATTCACTGACTCCATCACAAACCACAACACTCAGAAATATCCAGACTTATAGAGCAATAGGAGGCCCTTATGAAGGCACAGTTGAGACCTTAGTTTGGATATGACACACTGAGAGGATAAGGCCTTATCTTCCAGTGGATAAAGTATGCACTAAGCATCAATGACCATTATATATAACTGTGTCCTCAACAGATATAATATGTGATATGGGAACAAACAGATGGCTTCACTTACCATTACTCTCAGGGACCCACTTGAGGAATTTGTGCTTCCACAAATCTTGATTCCTTACGTTTAAAGAGCTAGATCACAGAGGGTCACAAAAGCCTCATTAAAATTTAAGCTATAGCTACTACCAAGTCACTCTGAACTTTTCATACCGATAGACCAACAGATAAAGAAATCATTATCCTGGGAAGACAGTTTACCTTGATCATCAGGAAAATGTAAGGCTACTATTGCACATTAGGGACAGGGAAGGAATTGCATGACCCCCACATGATTTACCTGGTGATTTACCAGGCATCTCTTCATATTTTCTTGCCAGTTTTTTATAGTAACTGGACAGTGAGTGCAACAGGCAAAGCCTGAGAAGCTTATAGATAGTAAGTCCAAACACCTTTGGCATGATATTCAGTAACATTCAGTCTGTGAGGCACCTAGATTAGCAGTGACACTAAACAAAGGAAAGGGGAATCTAGAAATGGTAATGGAGAAGGGAAACGATGAGTATAGTTTATGACTTCAGACTAGCTGTATGGTGTGGGCTAGCTCATCTCATTTACTATTTGTATGTTTTCCCCAGGAATTATGGAGGAGCTTGTCCCAGAATTTAATGTATGAAGCACAAGGATCTGGATAGTGCAGGAAGTGGAATGCAGTGGATGCTCTTGTACACTATCATTTCTTTCTGCAGGATTGAGGCTCTTACCTATCCCCTAGCTTCTGTGAGTATTTTTGGGTGATAGCTCTCAGCCAGGACCTTCTTCTGAGATTTATTCTCAGCCAAAGTGAGCTGATATACCCACAACTATGTCTCCACTGCTCGTTCAATGCTCGACTGATGAGGAGGTATAAATGTTTTTCTCCTTTGAAACAAGTTGGGATAATTCTTTGTTAACATCCCAGCACCAGAGCTGGTGGAAAAGGTAAATCTGATGAGGCCTTGATTCTGACTGCATGCCTCTGCCCAAACTGGTTTCCTTCATTGGTGTTAATCCCAAGGACATTGACCAGGAAAATTTCTACATGCATATCTCTGTCCCAAAGTCTAAATTCTGGAGATCTCTATCTAAAAGAGTGATCACATTGATCTCCCTACAAATGTGGTGTTTGAACTGAAACCTAGGGATAAGGATTCAGCCTTAAGAACTATCAGAAAACAAAGAAAAACAACAAACTCCAAACCCCAAGACACCAAAAGCACAAGCAAAAGCAAAACAAAACACTTCCAGGTAGCAGAATAAACTTTATAGTTTATCTGATATTACTGTCCCACTCTGGGTACCCCAATCATATCTCTTTCTTATCTGAGGAAAGTCAAATATGGTTTCCAAGAAATTTTGCAGCCTTATTATTGCCTTAAAATTTATACCCAAATGAATTTTGAACAAGCCTTGTACAATTCATTAATGCTACACTTTATTCAATTATAGGCAGAAAACAAAATGATACTTTTATCATTTAGAGATTTGGGGTCATGTTTATTGGGGGATTAATGTATTACATGTTCATGATATAGTTTGTTAACTAGACAATAGTGGTCATTATCTAAAGAAATTCTTCATTAGTGAGATTTCAGTGATCTAAGAGTACTTAAATGAGAATCAATATTTCTAATCTCTTTCAAAGCATTCTAGGAAAGACCGTCACATTGGAATTCAATATAGATACAGATCTGAAGTATCTATATATAAAAAATTTGATTCTTAACTAGGATCACAGATGATCTTTAACATGAAGTTAGGGGAACACTGATTAAGTGGAAAAGACTTTTTGAGAGTCTTTGCTAGCTAGACTGCAACAGTCTTATCACCTTTAATTATGTAAAAAAATGTCCCTATATGTAGGATCTTGCTAATGTGGCCAGTTGGAATGTCAGCACACAGTTACATAGCTGTCTTAGTTTAATCTTAACCAGACTGAGCTATCTCCTTACTATCAAAGTGGTTATTTTCACAAGAGTATAAAATCTAGATTAGGTAGGCATTTGGCTTGAGCAAAACCTTTTATTACTATTTTAAGAGATAGCAACAAGGGAATGAATTTAAACTTGAGGAATAGGTTTAAAATGAACACTCATTGATTTATCTGAAACACAACTTTCAGAGAAATATAAACCAGATACTATCATATCTGAAATAAGCATTGCAACAAATAAAGAATGAATTTACTAGCAATGTTTCTTAGAGAAAATGACATAAATACTTATAGGTATTTATATGTGCGTAGAAGTGCATATTATATACTAAACTTATTAAGCTGTTCACTCTAGTGGTCTTTATTCCTTTTGACCCAGGCTATCTCTAATCTACTTCCTGTCTTCCTTCTCCCCATTCTCCACTTAAGCACTTATTTTTCGTTCTGTCTTACTCACCAACCTGGAAACTCTTCATATATTTGTACAATGTGTACCTATATATCTATGTATCTAAATCTAATCTGAGTTCAGGAAACTATAACTTGTGTGATTGCTACCCCTTTGCTATAAATAAAGATTTATTAGAATATAGAGTGCTCATTTAAAAAATATATTTAGGGCAGCCCGGGTGGCTCAGTGGTTTAGCGCCACCTTCAGCCCAGGGCCTGATCCTGAAGACCAAGGATGGAGTCCCATGTCAGGCTCCCTGCATGGAGCCTGCTTCTCCCTCTACTTGTGTCTCTGCCTCTCTCTCTCTGTGTGTGTGTCTCTCATGAATAAATAAATAAAATCATAAAAAATATTTATGGCTGCTTTTGTCTTACAACAACAGAGTTAAGTAGCTGTGTAAGAAATTATGATCCACAAGCCACAAATATTACTAGCTGGATGTTTAAGAAAAAGTTTGCTAACCCCTAATCTATACATGCTGTATTAGTTATCTTCTGTTGTGAAACTAATCATCCTAAAAGTTTGTGAATTAAAATACCACTCCTTTATTGGCTCCAGATGCTGAATGTTGGCAGTTTATGCTGAGTCCATTTGGAGAACTCTGCCTTAGGTCTCCTCTAGGTTCACTCACTCAATTGGTTGTTCAGCAGGGAGTCCATCAGCCAAGAGAGACTCACCCTTGTGTTTAGTGGTTGGTGCTGAATATTGGCTGGGACATCTCTCACTTGGTCCCTTATCCTTAAGAAGGCTAGCATCCCTTTTTTTTTTTTCTCAAGGTGTTATCAGAGTAGCATTCTAAGGAAACAAGAGCAGAACCTGTAAGGTAGCTTAGAGTCCTAAGTTTAGAATATCACATCCATCAAATTATAATGGTCACGTTAAGTCGGAGACAAACTGAATTTCAAGGCATTGTAAAAACTGACTATTTCTTACTGGGAAAATTAGAAAAATAACATATTAAAAGCTTATCATAAAGAAATTGAAGAAGTTTATGTTCTCGCTCACTCTTTCTTTTTATTTCTTTCTTTTATTCTTGGAATGTACTCCTCTCAAATATACTCTAGATTATATTGATACATATTATTTGGCAATTTCAGGAAACAAAATGTTTCTTATAAAATACTTTCCAGGACTTCAAAAATGAATCTACAAAAACTTGGGAATAGTCACGATAGAACATTTTCACAACTCTCTGGCATTTTATCTTATCTCCCTATAGAGAGTATGTTGATTATAACTTAACCTATATTCATGAATAGCTTTGTCATTCTCTAGTGTAATTTATATATAGGCTTCTAATAGAGCAATGGCCTTGGGAGTTATTGATGGGTATAACTGTATGGAACAGTCATCACGAAACCAAGTAATTAAATAACTCTTTTTAAATTTTATGATTGTTTAGCAGTATCCTCAAATTTTATTTCCTTTTTCTAATTTTCTATATCCTGGTATTGGCTGGAAAATTATACTTGACATGTTAGGATTGTGTCTAAAGCAAAAATACATAGTTTTTTTTTGTTTTTTGTTTTTGTTTTTGTTTTTAAGTGAAAGCCTTCCCTAAACACTGTGGTTTTGATGCAATTCAATTAAGTCACCAAGAATTCTCAGATGACTTTGTCTGGTTCAGTGGTTGGGTGTGAAACTGATGTCTCTCTAACAAGTAGCTTGGAAGATTTTGGGAAAAACCCAAAAGTATCAGTGCTATGGTCAATATCTGTGTCCCTTCCCCTGTCATAGCAAATTCATATGTTGAAATCCTAATGTTCAATGTGATGATAGTAGGAAGTTAGGGCCTTTGGGAGGTGATTAGATCATTAAAGTGGATCCGTTATGAATGGGTTTGGAACTCTTATAAAAGAGACCCCTTGGGACACTTGGGTGGCTCAGTTGGGACACCTGGGCAGTTCAGCGTCTGTCTTCAGCTCGGGGCATGATTCCAGAGTTCTGGGATCGAGTCCCACATCAGGCTCCCTACAGGAAGCCTGCTTCTCCCTCTGCCTATGTCTCTGCCTCTCTCTTTGTCTCTCATGAATAAATAAATACAATCTTTTAAAAAATAAAATAAAAGAGACTCCTTCTACCATGGTAGGACACAGCAAGAAGCCGATAGTCTCCAACCCAAGAGAGTGCTTTCACCAGAACCTAACTGTGCTGGCACCCAGATCTTGGACTTCCAGCCTCCAAATTCATTCCTGTTAATTTAGTTTTTAATTAGTTGCTAACATATTAAGGTTAGCAGATTTCACAATAAGACATCTAGCTATCTGGCTTATCTAAAGTTAGAATATCTGATAATGATAGTCCTGCTTTGCCATCTCACTATCGTCCAAAAAGCTGGATAACTGCTAACACATTTGACACCTTTGATTCAACGTTCGAACATTCTCTGGTTCGCTGCTCTTTCCTACATCCCATGTCTTCTAATTCTTCTTGCCCATCCTATCCATCTGGCATTTAAGTCTGAGAGACCAGTTTTAGACTAACCTTTCCCTGGATCTGCATTCGTCCTCACTGACCTTTACCTGGATCTGCATTCGTCCTCACTGAACTGGGTTTATTTGCTAATATCAATGCCCTGGCACTTTACATCCTGTGGGGCTCCTCTGACTCTTTCTGCACATAGTTAAGATCAATTCTTTATTTTTTTTTTAAAGATTTTATTTATTTATTTTTTTAAGATTTTTTTTATTTATTTATTCATGATAGTCACACACAGAGAGAGAGAGGCAGAGACACAGGCAGAAGGAGAAGCAGGCTCCATGCACCGGGAGCCCGATGTGGGATTCGATCCCGGGTCTCCAGGATCACGCCCTGGGCCAAAGGCAGGCACCAAACCGCTGCGCCACCCAGGGATCCCAGATCAATTCTTTAAACACCAGTTTTTCTCCTGGTGGGGATTTTCTGTTTCTGTGACTTATTGTGGACTAATGTCTATTCCTTTGCACCTGTACATTGCATTGCATTATGTTGGTGAAAAAGAGATATTTTTCTAAGTCAAATTAAGAAAGCGAGGACCCTTCTTGGTGTGTGTGTGTGTGTGTGTGTGTGTGTGTGTGTGTGTGTGTCTGGGTGTATTTGTTACTTTGGCCCACATTTTAATTTTTGCTGAGTTGGGTTTCCCATGTATATTGGGTACAGTTACTTCTGATGTTAGAATTTTCTCTAGCAGGAAGCTCAATCTTTGACAACTGGTACATTAATCTGAACATCTAAAGGTGTGAAGTTTTCCTTTCCTTTAAGGAGTACCCATACCTTCATGGAAAGGACAGTTTACTACCTAGTCACATCTGTTTTGTCATTAAAATGATTGCCTGCACAGGAATCATATTCACTAGTGGGACCTCACCCTAACAAATTCATGCAGATTGCCTGTTCAGATATTTAATTGCCAGTGATTCTCCTCTACTCACTTTCTTTCTCTACCCACCACTCACCCCACACTTTTAAATTCTCATCATACTCCTAGGAATGCATGGAAATACAGCATATTGTTAAAAAGACTACAATGAATGCGATATCTCCTGAGTATGACTAAAATTCCCTCCCCTCCCCTTCCCACCCCACCATTACCATATTATTACAGAAAAATGGTGTTTTAGGGTTGCATGCAATTCTTTAAGAACCTGTATCTCTCGTGAGTCTGAAGTTGCTTTGTAAATCAAATGTGGCTTTGTGGTTAGAACAGTGAAGAATAAAAGTATGTGATTCCGTATTTATTTATTTATTTATTTATTTATTTATTTATTTATTTATTTATTTAAAATTTTGTTTTTATTGAAGTTTGATTTGCCAACATATAGTATAACACCCAGTGCTCATCCCAAGTGCCCTCCTCAGTGGCTGTCACCCAGTTACCCCATCCCCCCTGCCCACTTCCCCTTCCACAACTCTGCTTGTTTCCCAGAGTTAGGAGTCTCTCATGGTTTGTCTCCCTTTCTAATTTTTCCCACTCAGTTCCTCTCCTTTTCCTTATAATCCCTTTCACTATTTTTTATATTCCCCATATGAGTGCAGTCATATGATGATTGTCCTTCTCTGACTGTTTGGGTTTTTAAATCACAATTACTCTGATAGATATACTTAATATTTGGGTTATTTAGCCAAATTAGAAAATCAAATGTACTAGAAAGACATGACCCAGAATGGATGTATACATCATCTTAGAGTTTCCCAAACTTTCTTGGTTCATAGCATGCTTAGTGGCTTTGTAATATTTTTAAAAAGTAATGATCGTTTATATCCTAACAACCTGTTGAACAATGTGCCACTTCTCAAAACTTGGAATCAGATTGTACACTACTCTTCAATTCCTGTTCCACAGTGATTTTCACATGGTTCCTGCTGTTTGCAAGAGCACCTTCCAAAAAGCCAGTTCCTAAGAGATAGGACATAGTGAAAAGGAACGAGTTGTAACTACCTTACAGGTATCTGTCACTTTTAGCAAGTTCACGTTATGCCACTTTGCTTTTAGAAAAGACCTACATTAGTACCTGTTTTCTCTAACCAAAGCAATCTAAAGAGGATTTTCACTTTTACAAAAAAAAAAAAAAAAAAAAGCAAAAAGCAAAACTAGTGTTCAGCATCTGTTTTGCAGTGATTTGCTATAGAGGCAGCATGCGCCCCAAACCATGTGCGTGCCCCCGCCAAGCTCCTCCCAGGGAACAACATTCAGCATCTCAGCATCAAACTGCCATAGCTTAGAACTGTGTCTCTGAGCATTTGTGCTTTATCTCAATTGATTTTATGTATCTGTTAGCAAGATATTAGCATCTCCTGATGATGTTTGGTATCAGAAAAGCCTAAGAGAGGTTGCTTTTTGAGTCAGAAAACACTCAGAAATTTTTCGATGTAAATCAACAGCAACTGCTTCTTTGCTTTGTGCTATTCTGGGTTATGAATAATTTCATAGGGATGCTCTATTTTGGGCTGGGGTGGGGAACCTGTATCTCCAAGTAAAAGTTTGCAAAGTGTCTGGCACACATCTCTGTGAGTTCACTATGGTGCTCTAGGACACTTTGACATACAGTTTGGGAACTATGGGTCTAGGTGTTGAATAAGTACATACGTTAACGTCGGTGTACCTTGGGTGTTTTGGTGAGTAATTTTGCATTTCAGACATTTAATTTATAGAAAGTTCATGGCTCCCTGGCATTTCAAAGATAAACAGGTTATTAGCAATCATTAAGCAAAGTCTCTTCAGCCGACCCATGAAGATGCTAAGGCTCTGAAAGATTAAAGGCCTTGCCTACCTTCATAGTTTTTCAGTTTTTCTTACAAATTTTATCGTTATGCCACTTGAAGGTACTATATGTAAGATATTTTACAGTCTGGAAAATGGAATGTGACTCCTTTTATAATGCAACATTAATGGACCGTGGTCTAATCTCACTTAAAATACAGAAATGAATTGATTACAGTTCATTTCCATTGCTCCTATGTGTTATACTGCACATGTTGTTCAGAAAGAAATGCAGAGTTTCAGTGCACCTGGGTGGCTCAGTCGGTTAAGCATATACCTCTTGGTTTTGGTTCAGGTCATGATCTCAAGGTCATGGGATCGAGCCCCACCTAGGGGTGTGTGCCCAGCGTGGAGTCTCCTGAAGATTCTCTCACTCTCCCTCTACTTCTCTAATCCTTCCCTGATCCCTCTCTCTAAAATAAATAAAATCTTTTTTATTTAAAGATTTTAAGAGAGAGAGAGAGCAGAAGCAGGGGGAGTGGCAGGCAGAGGGAGAGAGAGAAGTAGACTCCCCACTGAGCAAGGAACCTGATATGGGGTTCCATCCCAGGACCCAGGGATCATGACCTGAGCTGAAGGCAGATGCTTAAACTACGGAGCCACCCAGGTGACCCTGAAATATAGGAAATCTCGAAGAAAAATAAAAGCAGAAGTGCAGAATTCCTTTTGGCAAACGGTAGCACAGTTTCCTCACTTGTGTTTAACAGTTCCCAGGGCCAGATAACTCTTACATCAGAAGTCAGACCTCAAGGACAACGGCCTGACCCACTCATAGAGCAAGCAGTGGTTCCGGCTCCAGCTACCTCACACTCACATTGTTTCTAACGCCCATTTGCTTATGATCTTCCTCTTACTGCCAGGAATGATATGTTCCTTTATCTAAAGCCATCCTTTTTCTAAGGTGCACTTTAAACTCCATCGATTTTTTTTTCCTCCTGATGATATCATTCTCAGTAGAATTTCCATATTTATTTAAGCCCTAGTATCCGCATCACCCACACAGCTCCTAGAATTTGCTAACTTATGTGCAAAATAAAGGCATAATTTTTAAAAAAAGAAAAAAAAAGGCATAATTAAACAATTCATTTCAATTGTTTACTTTGAATTCACAAGAAATTGATTTCAATCCATCACCTGATTACCATTTTGTCCATAAATTTGCATCATGAAGGACCAAATCTACAGAAATATTTAGGTCAGCTATGTGAACAGAATCTTCAAATTTATTGCACAAGGATCTATTTCAGAGGTCAGCGAAAGACAGCCCATGAACCAAAAGTGCCTGTTGTCTGTTTTTGTATGGCCTGTGAGCTGAGAATGTTTATATATATAAAAAACTAAATATACATATTTAGTTTTCATACTTTTAATTTTTTCTTCCCTAGAGGGAGAGAGTCAGGAGTAGGCCAAAGAGAGAGGGAGAGAGAGAATCTTAGGCAGGCTCCACCCTGGGCATGGAGCATGATGCAAGGCTTGATTTCACAACCCTGATATCAGGACCTGATCCAAAATCAAGAGTTGACGGAGCTACCCAGGTGCCCTTAAATTATTACATTTTAAAGAGGTAAATGAATACCACATATCAGCCTCAATTTTGCTTTTTGATACTCTAAGCTTAACATGTTTACTATCTGGCTCTATACAGAAAAGGCTTGCAAAACTTTAGTATCCTTATTTCAGCGTCCATTTTATTTATTTATTTATTTATTTATTTATTTATTTATTTATTTATTTATTTATTTATTTATGATAGTCACACAGAGAGAGAGAGAGAGGCAGAGAGAGAGAGGCAGAGACACAGGCAGAGGGAGAAGCAGGCTCCATGCACCGGGAGCCCGACGTGGGATTCGATCCTGGGACTCCAGGATCACGCCCTGGGCTGAAGGCAGGCGCCAAACCGTTGCGCCTCCCAGGGATCCCCTCAGCGCCCATTTTAATGCTGTTTGTCACCATCAGCCAAGTATAACTAGCTAAGCTAAATTAATTGCTTAGGTAATTGTAGTTGAATTATCAACTAACTGAATTATCTGAATTCAGATAGCCAAATTCTGTTAACCTCAATATATACTCATGGAGCTTCTATTTCAAAATGGGCATTGTACTAGGTCCAGGGGATGTGAAATTTAATAAGACAGGAAGCTCACAATTCAATGAGATCTCCTCATTTTACTCAGAGAATATCTCCTTTAGATTTCATATCATATATTACGATTGAAGTAGTTTACCACCTGTTGTAAGTTAGAGGATTGAGGGTTGGCTTTTGACTCTTATGATCAATGAGAAAATTTGCTGAAGGTAGGAAAATAATTTTTCTTTCTCCCAAGATATGTACCCAGTCCAGATATTTGACTTCTTTCATCACTTTCAGTCAATTCACACTAGAAATTGAATAACATCCACAGAGCTTTTGTAACAGCAAAGCGTAACCACAAAGGTCAGCTGCTGTCATATTTTTAACTCTGAATAGAATAAACCTATTTAAATGACATGATCTTGACTTTAATTGGTACATCACTATGTAAAGTAACAATGATTAAATCTAATATATGAACATTTTTTCTCTTTTCGTTTAATGGAAACATGAACTCCATGATTCACAATTCACTCTTTAATACTTCAAAGTTACCTGATACCCCTAAAAATACAGCAGGTAAGTCTCAAAGCCTCCCACTCAGTTTTAAGAAATCACACTGTAACATATGAGACTTTTCTTTTTTATCCTTAAATTACCCATTCAGTTTCACAAAATGTCTTTGAGAATATATGTTTCATGAATGCAAAGAAGAATTTCTCCTTTGTTGGAATGTTAAAAAGAAAAAATAATCTCTTTAAAGTAGTTCATAAATGTGTCCACACAGAGACAAGATACACTGTCCTAAATGACAACAAATTAAGTTAGGAGAACAGTGAACATGTTATGTGATATATAATGCATTTACCTAAAGTTTAGAGGTTTTTTTTTTTTTTTTTTAATTCTACTTTTTAAGTATAATTAATGACCCAGCACTCACAGGTCAAAAGAATCCTTATTTCATCCTTGTCATTTACCCAGAAAGGCTGTCTCGCTTATAATTCCAGTGGCTGCCATTCACTGATTCATTCAACAAATGTTTATTAGGTATCTACTCTTTCCCAGACATTCGGTGACATGAAAGCCTTGCTATGTCTCCAAATTCGGTTTCCCTCCAAAGTAAAATAAATAAACTTTTTATAACTATCCTTTTTTAAGTATGGATTAAATGTAGAAAGTTTCATTTGTAAGTGTAACTGTCTTTTAGGATTGTCAGGTAATAGTATAAATGATAGCATAGTCCTTCACTGTAGTATATTCCTTATATTAGTTGAACTGATATATAACACGTTGTTGGTATTTACAATACTGTCCTGCGATGCATACTATTATGTATATGTGACCGAGCTCACATTAGCAGATTCCCCGGGGGCACCAGTATGTCAACTGTTTCATGCAACTGCATCTCTGTGTGTAGTCAGTAACAGTTTCACAGGCCTTCTACCCCTTCTCTAAGATGAGTCTTGACTTAGTATGGTTTGTTTCATTGAATTCTAGCTAGACTTTGACCTCCTGTCTACATTTTTTCCTGATTTTTGTCTTCTAGCCTTTTTATCTTAATGGGCAGTGAAAAAGCCCAGAGGCACTTCAGCTGAAGGGAAGACAGGGTCAACCACTTCCACTACTGTATTTCAGATTTACAGTCTTGGCTTTAAGTTTTTTTGTTTTTTGTTTTGTTTTGTTTACTGTCTACTATATAGTTGCCTAAAAGTCAATTCAGTAATTAGTCAATCAATGTTTTTTTTAGTAGCAAGGATAAAATACAGTTACATAGCACTTTGGAGCTGTAAAAACACTTTTACATCCATTATCCTATTCAATTCTCTCCTAAAGTGAAAAGTAAACCAGTGTTATTATTATGTTACCATTTTTCCAGAGGACAATACGATTATGCAATACCATTACATTTGCTAACATTACACAGCTAGGAAATGCTAGAATTGAACTTAAATCTTCTTATGTCAAGTGCTATGGTTTTTTTTTTTTTTCATTTTATCATGCCTTCTCTCTTGACATTATTTTTTGAAATCAAATTTGAAAATAAAAACGAAAAACAGTCAGGTACCAGGTAGAGTGGGAGATGCAAAGTACAACTCTTGAGACCTAAAGATGGTAAGTGTTTTTCCAACATGACCTGGTACATTAAAAATAAGCATTAGAAACAGACATACCTTAGTAGAATAGAAAAAAGATACATTACATCATGCTGAGTAATCAGGGGGAGGACAAGATTCAAGATAAACTAGCTCTTTAAGACTGGATAGGATGTTTTATGTTAAAAAGAATGCCAGAACCATTTTGGAAATGAGTAATAAAATGAACAAATTAGTGACGTGATAATGTGTGAATCACATGATAATAGACACAAATTGTTTGGAAAGTGAGTTATTTGGTAGTAGTTTGGATTGTATTCAAGAATATAGACTGAAGTTGAACAGAGAGAATCCACAATCTATTAGTTTGATAAAGTAGTACCAATTATTTAAGCTTTCTGAGGTTTAGGTTCTTTATTAAAAAATGCTACTAAACAAGTCTCAGGCTGCCAAAATCATTAAAATATATAAAAGCAAAATAAATAAATAAATAAATAAATAAATAAATAAATAAATAAATAAATAAATAAATAAATAAAAATATATAAAAGCCCTTAACAGAATGCCTTGTGTGACACCCACACTTACTATTTGTAGTAGTATCTTTGGGTAGCTAGAATTAGGATCACTTTTTTTTTAAGACTTTTAATTAATTAATTAATTTAAGAGACGGAGAGAGCAAGAGCATGAATAGGAGGACGGACAGAGGGAGAGGGAGAGAGAAACAAGCAGACTCCCTGCTGAGCATAGAGCCTGATATGGAGCTCAATCCCAGGACCCCCAAAAATATGATCCAAGCCAAAGTCAAATGCTTAACCAACTGAGACACCCAGGTGACCCAGGATCACTATTTAACGGCATTCCCTAGAAAGTCTCAGAGCACCATTGTGACTATTTTCAATTTACGCTAATAACAAGGTGTTTTTCTCAGTACGGAACAACAAAGCTGTAACACCAGATAACACAATGAAGAGGCAGGTGGGCTGCATATGTACAGTGGTCTCCCCTTATCCAGTTGGGAGTACATTGTCAGATCTCCCAGTGGATGCCTGAAACCATGGATAGTACCAAACCTTGTATATACTGTGATATATATCACACACACACACACATATACACACACACACACATACACAGTTTAACCTGTAAATTAGACACAGCAAGAGATTAGCAATGACAATAAAATAGAATGATTATAACAATATACTAAAATAAAAGTTAGGTGAATGTGGTGTCTCTCTCTCTCAAAATATCTTACTGTCTATACTCCCCCATCTTGTGAGGCTGTGAGATGATAAATGCCTATGTGATGAGGTGAATGACATGGGTACCGTGACTTAGCATTAGCCTTAGTTGACCTTCTGACAACTCCTCAGAAGGAGGATCATCTGCTTTCCAAAGGCAGGGGACCACTGGTAAGGAAACTGCAGAAAGGGAAATGGCAGATAAGGGGTACGACTGTCTACTCTGAGAGAAGAGAAACTGAACTGAGCTGCAGGTCAAATGAAAACAAAATGAAGCCTTTCCCAGAGCCGATTATGACTACAAATGGGTTTTGGCTTTTTTCTTTGTATTTCTGCCTCTTTAAGACATTGTTCATGAAGATAATTTCAATGTAACTTGACAGGGCTTCCAGTGAAAAAATGTTAAAGTCGTTTTTATTCTACTCCCTTCCCTGACGTCTCACTGAACAAATATGTACACGCAGGAGGGAAGAGAGGGGACACCTTTTTTTTTTTTTTTTTTCCCAAAGTGCCAAGAAAGGCCCCTAACTGCAAACCTAAAACTGTAAAATATCCTTGTCATACACTAAAGTTTGGATCAAAATGAATATGGCTGCTTAGGGTCGATATTTATCTTCTCAGACTTTGGATAACTGCAGACTTCTCTACAAGAGAGTAAGATGGTCTTGAAAAGGTGATTCAGAAATACTTTGTGGAGAGTGTTGACAAGGTCCAGGAGTGTGCATGGTCTGAGAGGGAGAGGGAGAGTGACCTTGTGCAGACCACAAGCTACCAAGCAGAACGGGAGAGAGGCACCTACTGAGGATCCCTGCTGATGTGCCATTTTATCTTCAACTCTGCTTCTAAGCACAGGGAGGTGACCGGCCAGAAGAGAAGATGGGCGGAGGGGAAACAGATCATCTGCTTACATCATAGGACTTCCCTGTGAGCTGCAGCTTTGCCCTAAAAGCTCAATGCTAAACAGAGGGATGTTCCTAAATCAGAAGACATCCTAGATTTTGTGAGGGGGAATTTGAAACAACAAACCTGAATGTGTTTCAGTTTGTTTCAAGGCAAGTGCCCCACCTCCCCCACTTTACTCTACTTCACTCATCTTCAAATACCTACTCCAGATGGCGTTCACTCCCATGCCATTCCCTCCACTGAAACAGGGGCAGTAACTGAGAGAAATCAGCACAGAACCAGGGACTACAAATTTTAAATATGCATAGAGTTATGTTCAGAATGTCATTTTGTGAGTGCCAGTGAAGGTCACCTCTGGGTGAGTAGAATTCTTTGCATGTTTATGTCTTACTTACATTTAAAAAAAAAAATGAGATGTAAACATTTGGCAAATGGATAAGGAAGTGAAACGCCATACAAAAAGAAGAAGGGAAAACTAAGGGGAAATGACTATGGGGCACAAAGTGAGAATCAGAGAAAACAAGACAATGGAAAAAGAGGATGGACCCATTGATTCATGTACTGAGCAAACTTTGTGATGCCCCAGCTCCTGAGCTGGTTGTTGGAATCAGAGATGAAAGGTGAGAGTCGCAGGGAACTGATGGTGCACAGTCTAACTTAGGAGACAGGCCAGGAAGGAAATGATTTCAACAGAGTGAGGTTTTGCTTTTGCTTTTGTTTTAGTTGTAAATGGAAGTGCAGACTGCTATAGGTGGATCCTATTTCTGAACATTGAAGTGTTGCCTACTTTTTCAGGCACTGCCCTGGTGATGGACACATAAAGTGAAATGGGATGCTTTCCCAACACTACCCATGTGCTGCTGGCTCTTGTTTCTGCTCTGTGTTCCTCTGAAGCGGGAAGCAATGAGGCACAGACTAGTGAAGACAGAAATACCAGCATAGGGAAGGGTGAAGGAAGTTGAAAGGGGCAACTGACTGGTGGCTATTATTAATAACATTATTTATTTTTACTATTATTATTATTTTGTGTGGCTGGTATAGGAGGAAAAATCTTTTTCCAGAGTGTGATGGAGAATGTAGTTCAGTAATAAGATTCTGAACTAGGGATTGTGGAAAACGACAGGAAGTGCTAATCAGAGTGCTATACAACTATTGCCCAAGTAATACTGGGGCTCACACATTTCCAGTTGCAAATTCACACAATGGCTATACCATCTATTTCTAGCAATGATCAGTAATGTAGAAGTCAAAGCAAAAAAAGATTGGATTGGATTGGATTATTTTGGCCACGTGTAAGAATGACAAGAAAGCAATGAGATTTTTAATAGTTGAAAGAAATGGTCATTTCTTCCTGATTGCGATGATTGCCACAAAGTCTAGGTGTGTTCAGAAAAACGAGGAAGGCCAAAGGGAATGAAATTAGAACCTCAGGAAAAAGAGATAAAAAAGAAAAAGGAAATCAGAGACTTGAAGCTTCAAGGAGGTAAGAGGATGACATATCAGAATTTAAAACATAAGAGGTGGAGGAGGTTTGCATAATGACAGTTTTCCAGGATGTTACTCGGGGTGGTGAGGAGCCAAATGGGAGAGCAGTAATGAGTGGAAGTCTACTGTGTGTAGGAATTCAGATCATGCTAGAATTGAGATTTTTTTCTTAGCGAAATTTGGCCAAAAATCCACTCAACATTTCACTCATTGTTCAGTGGAAAAGGAATGCAAAATTAATATAAATCTCACTATCTCTCTCTCTCTTTCTAGTCTATATAAAATATATACAGTGTGTGTGTGTGTGTGTGTGTGTGTGTGTGTGTGTGTGAATGTTGTTCTTTATTCCTTGTAGAAGTTAGCTAAATAGCATCAATTTTGTTTTCCTCAAACAATTCTCAAATAGTATTTTAGTAAACCTGATGAAATACAGGTTGAAAACCCCTCTTTGATAGTTTGCTCTAGGAGTGCCTGGGCGGCTCAGTCGGTTGAGGGTCCAGCTCTTGATTTCAGCTCAGGTCATGATCTCAGAGTCGTAGATCAAGCCCTGCATTGGGCTCCATGCTCAGTGCAGAGTCAGCCTCCAATTCTCTCTCTCTCTGCCCCTCCTCCATTTGCATACTCCCTCTAAATAAATAAATAATAGTTACAGCTCCAGAAAAATGGTTCTCAAAGTATGCTCCCTAACTAACAACATCATTATCACCTAGGAACTTGCTGGAAATAAGTATAAGGCCCTACCCTAGATTAGTAAACAGAAACTCCGAAGATGAGGCCATCATTCTGTGCCTTAACCAGACTCCTATGGGATTCTGATGCATGCTTGAATTTTAGGACTGCTGCTCTACAAGTTATTTATACTAATTGATCAAATGATATTTTTTGACATCCATAATTTTCTTTTTAAAAGATTTTATTTATTTATTTATTCATTCATTCATTCATTCATTCATTCATGAGAGACATAGATAGAGAAGCAGAGACACAGGCAGAGGGAGAAGCAGGCTCCCCACAAGAAGCCCCATGCGGGACTCGATCCCATAACCTGGGATCACACCCTGAGCCAAAGGCAGACACTCAACCACTGAGCCACCCAGGCTTCCCAACACCCATATTTTTCTACAAGTCTTTGCTATACACTGCTTCCTTCAGCTATTTTCTTGAAGGTACCTACAAACATCATAATGCTGCTATTTTAACATCCAGTGTATTCAACTGGGAGTTTCAGTTTGGCAGATTCAGCTTCTTTTAACCATGATGGATCAAACCTGTTTACTATAAGAAAAGATAAATGGCAGAACCATGAAAGAGGGCAACAAAAATAAATAAAACACATTAAACTCAAGTTAGAACACACAAAGTGCTTATTGGCTGAAGATATTGGTCCTGTAAGCTAATATTCATGGGGTAAGAGCCAGCCACAAGAGCCTGCAGTGCTTGCTATCATGGGTTAAAGGCATAGTTTGGAAGATAGAGTAAGGTAAGATATTTTAGCTGTTTATAAAACATATTTTATGTTATAAAATAGTTACGATAGAAACAGCATTCTAATGAGCCAAGACTAAAAAGGCTAATTTAAATGGGATATTTTTTGAGGAACAATTTTTAAAATTATTATTATTTTTCAATAGAGGTTGTGAGGGGGAAACACTGAGCTTTCCTACCCTATAATTTAATGGCATTAGCCAAATATTCAGGTTATATCTACTTCTGATTTTTTCAGGTTAAAATTCAGCTTTTTGAGAAGTATTATTTATTAGAATGTTCCCTTTTAACTATGTATTTTTTAAATATAGTACTACAAACTCATTTATTCAGATTAGAGTAATTTATTATAATTTGGAAATAACTGGGTTGAAATTAGCACTTCTATTCTTTTTGAAGGAGATGTTCCAAACATACTTATATTTCAGGGGAAATATTTTACCTGTTCCAGCAAATGGCATGCTTTCAGTTACTGTCACAGAATGAATATGAACACAGACACACACCTCAAAATTATATACATAGGAAATCAGAGTATCCTATCTAGGACATGCTTTCCCTGGTAAGCTAACTAGAAATTAATGTTATGGATGTATTAACACTAGTCTTTAATCTCTCAATCTCTTTCTTTAAGTATGATCTATGTAGATTAGAATAAAACTATTTTTAAAAATCATTAAAAAATCAGAATATTTTCTTAACTCAACATGCTACATTGTTAATCTTTATTGTAAATAAAGATGCAATATTTATATAACACCATTCCTTCTATTAGAAGTCAATAAAAATATTTTTCCTTTTTTAATTTAGAGTTTTTCCCCAACTTTTGATCTGCTTTTTACTATTGCCAGTATTTTCTTATTTTCTTTTTTTTTTTTTTTAAGATTTGATTTATTTATTCATGAGAAACACAGAGAGGGAGAGGCAGAGACATAGACAGAGGGAGAGGCAGGCTCCTTTCAGGGAGCCCGAAGTGGGACTCGATCCCGAGACTGGGATCATGCCCTAAGCCAAAGATAGAAGCTCAACGGCTGAACCACCCAGGCATCCCATATTGCCAGTATTTTCTTAAAATTTCTTCCCCTGCAATATTTACATGTTTACTAACCTATTTTTTTCTCCTAAGTGCTAGGAAACTAACCTTTACTCTTGTCTGGAAGGTACTTGAATATATGTACTTCAAGTCACAAGGTCTGTTATAATCACTCAAACAGAGAGTCTGATTTATATTAAATATGCATTTATGCAAATAATATATTTAAATATGCATCTACTCATAGATACATATATAGATAAATATTTAATTTATACAAACACAGAAACCTATACAGAGAGAGAATAAAAGAGAGGAGAGAAGAGAAGGAGGAGGTGAGGAGGATGGGATTGCTTGAGTAGATAAAGCTGATAATACAAAAGAGCACAAACAAGTCAAAGAAAAGTTTTGTATTCCTTGGGCAAATTATTGACTCAAATTCAGTCTATCATAATACATGCATATATATATCATAATACATGCATAATACATGCATATATATATGCATAGGTAAATACATATTGTACTTTCAAGACATATTCATTTTCAGATAGTCTTAGCCCCAGTGCAAACTCTTTTACAAGAGATAAACCAAGAGAGAGTTAGCATTTTCTCTGTAACCATATTTTGAGCTATGTGCTCTCCCCAGAATAAATGTTGCACCCAACTGAACAGCAGTGGGTGCAAAAGTAGAACTCCTTCTGAACCAGCGAACTTGCAACTCTGTAACCAGGAAGAATAAAAATAAACTCTTTTCTTAGATGTGCTAATCCATTTTTTTTCTGAGGCTGTGTTGTCTAACAGAGTGCATTTAGGTATGCTTGAAACTGTGAGCCCTCAGGGGGGAATATCAACCCCACACAACTTGAGGCAATCATTATTACAATGGAAGCAGCTCTCTGGGTCCAGCATATGGACCACAAACTGGCAGAGAGCCTGATCTCTCCGGGGAAGGATGCCAGTGCCCCTCCATAGTTTCCTTAGCTGTTGGGAGAGATTTCAGCTCTTCAGCAGTTTCCCTTCCTGACCAGCTTTTCCCAAGATAAATCTTAGCTAGCACCATATGTTTCAAGAACAAAAAAACAGCTTCTGAATTATTACAGTACAGTGTACTCTTGCCCAGGAAATTCAGGCTGCTTAGGCACTAAAATCATAGCACCAGACCAAATTTGAGAGAGCATTGAACCTGATTTCACAACCTTTTGTCAAACAACACTTGTCTACAAAGTGTAGGATTCCTTGGGAATTTCCCTGAGATAAGAGAAAATGTTGCCCGTAGCCCTTAGTGATTTTGGAATTATAATCCTGGCTGAATGACCAATTCTCAGATGATGCTGAGTCCACAGCATTATTGGAGTTTGGGGAGATCAATGTTTTCCTTTAAGTGCTTTTTTTCCCCCTATTTTAGAGACACAGAATGACTATAATTATCAGGAACTGTGCTAAATGCTGGGAATATAAAGACATTTAAGATGCAATACTTGACTTCCCATAGTTCTAATAAAGAAAATGGACACATTATAAAAAACTGCAAAATTGTATACAGGTATATTTATAGGGATCCCTGTGGGGTTGAATAGCATCATAAAGGAGGAGCATCTAGATGTTTCATAAAAGGCCACCTGAATGAAAATAGAATTGGACCTTAAAAGAAGTGCAGTAGTACATGCGGTGAATAATAGGAGAATGGCCAGGCATTCCTGGTTAAGGACACAGGATCACTAGAAATAGGGAGGCAGAAAAGGGAAGATATAAGAGAGGGAGAGCAAAGGGTTGGATTTCTGTTTGTTTACTTTCGGGTAAAATGTGCAAGAAGGAATGGAAAAACTAACTCAGAAGCTACGGAAAGGGGACAGCCATAAAGAATTCCTCATTGACTCCATTTATTCAGACATTCAGTGCAGTGGGTTAAAAACAGGCACATATTCTTTGACACTGTCCTCATCAACAGGTGGAAGCCCTTCCTATTGAATTGGGGCCAGGCTTGACCCATGCTTAGTCAAGAAAATATGATAAGAGTGACCAGAGACTTCCAAGGTTATGCCCTAGGACTTGTTTTCTAGCCTGGGCCTCTCAGAATTCTTGTTCTTAAAGTGTAGCCACCATGCTGTAAGGAAGCTCAAGTAGGCCCATGAAGAGACCTGCACAGAAATAGAAATTCCTTCCCAACTACACTGGCTGAGCACCCAGCCTACGGCAGTACCATCTTGCCAGTCATGTAAATGACCCACCTTGGAAGTCAATGCTCCTGCATGAGCTGAGGTGGCCCAGCCAGTGCTGCACAGAGCAGAGATGAGCCTTCCCCTCTGAGCCCTGCCCAAATAATAACCTTGAATAAAGTAAGTTATTATTGTGGCTCTAAGCCACTGAGTTCAGGCATTATTTGCTATGTAGGAATATAATTAACTGGAAGAATCAGTCAGTATTAACTGAGTCTTTACCCTATTCTTAAACTATTATGTTTAAGAGTTTACACTTTAATCTTGACAAAGATTTTCTCCTTGACCAACCTCTAGCCAGACTCCTCTAATCCCTCTTTATTGACTAGGTCACAACCGTGGCCTATAAAAACGAAGACTCTCAACACAAATAATTTTGTCCACTCATCTTCTTCCTCCTTATAAGAATGAAACAAACACTAACAGTTTCTGGCAGCTCAAGGCCTCAACCCTAGGATGACTCTAGACTCCCTTAAAGTGCCTGCCTGAGAAAACTCAAGGCTTTCAAAAGGATTTACTGGGCTTTTTTAGGCCAACATCTGAAGATAGGCCCCAAACACGTTTTCTGGAGCATTTGCTAAAAAAGAGGTTTCATCTGTGAATCTTCCCTCTGTCCCTTTGAGATGTGTATGTATCTCCTACAATTCAGAAGTTTTTTCTTAAGGACCTGAAAGCCATTCCTTTATTTTTTAAAGACATTTTAAGCTCTTATTTATTTATTTGAGAGAGATAGAGAAAGAAGAGAGAGAGAGAGAGAGAGAGAGAGAGAGAGAGAGAGTATGGGTGGGGGGAGGGCAGGGGAAGAAGCAGACTCCCCACTGAGCAAGTTCAATACCAGGACCTTGAGATCATGACCTCACCTGAAGGCAGATGTTCAACCAACTGAGCCACCCAGGTATCCCAAAGCCATTCCTTTAAAATATGATCATCAGAAAGGATATTGCCTCAGTCTCTCAATTTCTGGGGGAGGATAGAATCCTAACTTCCATATTTTGACATCTAGCAGACACAACCAGCCTAATTAACATTTACACTGATCAGTCCTTTGCAGTTTTTCTCTTCCCTGACTCTACTGAGCCCCAGTGTGTTCCTTTTCCTACTTGCTCTTTCTCCCTTTAAAATACCCAGTCACCTCTGTGCCAATCAAAATTGAGTTCAATTCATGCTAGATCCTCTTCCCTGCTGCAATAGCATATTACTGATTAAAATCTGTCCTTATGCTTTAGTGTCCTGCTTTGTTTACCTTTGACAATCTGAAAGCAAGAAGATTTCACCTTTATTTTTTAAAAATTTTATTTATTTATTCATGAGAGACACAGAGAGACAGAGGCTGAGACATAGGCAGAGGGAGAAGCAGGCTCCCTGCTGGAAGCCCAATGTGTGACTTGATCCTGGGACTTCAGGATCACGCCCTGAGCTGAAGGCAGACATGCAACCATTGAGCCACCCAGGAGTCCCAAGATTTCACCTTTAAAGCTATCTCCTGGCCGTTGGTAGTGGCTGGGCTGTCTTGTAGAGGAATGACTTTGGGATGAGTATCAGAGGCAAAAAAGGTAATTGTAGCAGCATATGTACTTATGATTTTCCAAATCTGCTACAGTAAATGCTAAGCTTCTGAAAATTTTTGTTGTTTGTTTGTTTGTTTTAATAACTTATTTTGGCAGGTAAGTTTAAGATGGCTATAAGAGAAACAAAAAAAAAAAAAAAGAGAGAGAGAGAGAGAGAGAAACAAACTAGAGTTAGGGAAACTACTCAAGAAGTTATCAGTGTTTCAAGACAGAGAAGTGGAAGGCCTGGACTGGGACAGTGCGATTGGCTCTGGAGAAGACACAAATATGATGAGAATGGAGTCCAGCAGAGTCCTGTGTTACCTCTAGGTTTCTCTAGCTGGCTGCTGGTGACTACCTGTGACATGATGTGAGTTGGAGGAGTAGCCAGCAAGCCAGCAGATGGCAGAGAAGAACAGAGATTCCACAGTTTGGGATATGTTCAATCTTAGGGCCCGGGGACATGTATCTAACTGTCGGCTAGGCGTCACATTACATATTCAAGTCTGTAATGCAGGAAGAGGTTTTGTACAAAGATAGAGATTATGTTATCATAACCATACAGCAGGTTGTTGAAAGAAAAAAAATGAAGAGAGCCCACAGGATAGTTTGTAGTTGGAGAAGTGGCAAGAAGATTGAAACCTGGCTAACACTTATAGGAAGAACCAGAAGAGATAAAATCCACAAGGGAAATGGAGAAAGAACAGGGCAGAGCTTCTAGTGGAAGGAAGAAGGAATGGTGTCACAGAAGTCAAGAGTATGGGTTTTTAAATAGTAATCAACATTATCAGATGATGCAAATGGTCTTCTTCAATAAGGACTGAAAAATGTCTATTGATTTGACAAGTAAGAGGTTTTTAGTGACTTTAGCAAGAATAATTTTAATAAAGTAACAGAGCTACATGAATTAGCTTTTTCTGAGGACCAAACCACTTCTAGATTTAGTGGCTCAAAACACAACCAGTTATTTAGCTCATGAAACCACAGGTTGACAGCCTTGGCTGGGCTTGGCTTAGTGGATTTTCTAATCTGGGCCAGACTTGACTGAACTCAGTTGATCTCAGGTAAGATTTCTCATGGATTGGCAGTCAGCTGGAAGGTTCACTGGCTCTGGTGAGAGGAGAATCTTCCCATATGGTTTTAAAGCATCCAGTAGTCTACCACTGGCTTGCTCAGGTTCACAGGGCTCCAAAAGTAAGAATGGATGTACTCAAAGATTCTTGAAACTCTTCTTAGAACACATATAACATCCTTTCTGTAGCATTTTGTCTACCAAAGAAAGATAAAGGTCTGCTCAGATTCGAAGGGCAGAAAAGGTATGATGAATTGCCATTTTCTCAATCTCCTGCAGTACCAGCAAACAGTTCTTGGAATTCTGGTTTTCTCCATAGCCACAGCGCTTTATGGACAAAAATGGCCTCAATTTATTTTAGCGTGAGCTTTTTAAAGTGTCAGAGCAAAAAGAGCAAGACACATTTCTATAACCCTTTACATCTACAGAGAGTTAAATACTGAGAAATTTCCCCTTACCCCATCCAGGCAGCAGAGGCAGCAGAGAGAGCATTCTTCTTAGCAGAAAGCTGAGGTCTCATTTAACCTAGTCTTCTTCTTCTTTTTTTTTTTTTTTTTTTTTTTAATTCAAGTTCAGAAGACATTTTGTTTCTAGTAATGGGAGGGCCAGGCTATTGACATGAATGCTCCAGTTGAAAACCACTTTAAAAAAGATGGATAAAATATTACAAAAGAGCTTCTTAAAAGCATCGCACAGACAACAGGATAGTAAGGAATTACCAGGCCAAAGTGAAAATATAACAAAACCCAGAGATTTATGCCAACGTGGAAAGTGATTTTGCCCTGAAGGTATATGACTTCTTGGCAGACACTTTCTGAGAATGGGACCCAAATCAAAGCCCAGAATTGAATAAACCTAGATGGTTGAATCAGTCTCCTTCTTGGTCAGCCAGACCCTAAAGATATGGCAAAGCCTGAGTAGAATTACATTCAGGTATTGAGTTATCCATATCAAGCCCTGAGCTTGATGAAGCAATGGCCTTTCTCTTTGAAAAACTGCTTGAGAGATTAGTCCAAAACCATTTCGAGTAGAAAGTTCATCACATCAAAAATAATAAGTAGGTGCAAATAAATGTGGATACACAGGAAAGGCAGAAATGGAAACAGAAATGCAGCAAAAGGTAAGGATTTCAGATGTCGAAATAATTAGATGCCAATTGCAAAACAGCTACGTTGATGATGCTTAAATAAATGAAGGACCAAGTGAAAGATATCTGCAGAGGGCTTGGGACTGTAAAAAGTGACATAGCAAATTAAAAAAAAAAAGTTCTGGAAAAATACATAATAGAAAATAAAATCTCTGTGAGTGAGCTTAACAACAAGCTAAGAGGAGCTAAAGACAGACATGGTCTAGAGGAAGATGATTGGAAAAGAATTATCTTGAAAGACCAAAGGAGGACACTATGCAAAACAGAAGCTAATAACCGTGGATGGACAGCCTAAACAGATCTGGGATCTGTAATTAGAGTCCTAGACGGAGAAGAGAGTATTTGGGACAGCAGACATATGCAGTGGTTGAGAATTTTCTAGACCCAAAAGATAGTAATCTGCAGATTCCAGAAGCCCACAGATCTGTTGTTAAAAAGAAATCTGCAACTAAGTACCTTACATAGAAAGCGCAGGAAAAAATAGACTAAGCGAAAAATCGTGACAGGCCAGGCGCAAACAAAAAAGGAGAGATTATCTTCAAAGAATTAGACTGATGGTTGACTTCTAACAGCAACAAAGTAAGACAAATGATAGAGGAATCACATCTTCAATGTGTAGAAGAGAATTATTACAATCCAGAAAACATATCATGAATGTTGGTGAAAAAAGGTTGTCACACAAAGTGAGAAGAGTCATTGTGGCAGACCTGCACAGAACAATATCTAATCTACATGAGGCAGAAGGAAAATGATCCCAGGCATGTCTCAGGTATAAGAAGAAATAAAGAGCAAATAAAGTGGAAATAAGTGGGGAAAAATACACACACACTGGAGACTGAATTATCTCTTAACTCAGGGATTGGCAAACTTTGTCTATATTAGGGCCACAGTGTAAATATTTTAGGCTTGTACACTCTATGGTCTCTTTTGTGAGTATTCTGCTAATATGGTGAAAAAAACTAACCATAAGCAATGTGTAAAAGTAGGAGAATATGGTTGGGTTAAAATAAAACTGTTTACAGAAACAGGAAGTGGGCCGCACTTGGCCTGCAGGCCATAGTGTACAGACCCTAACTTTAGTGAACTTCCAGTTCTACTCCTGAGCTCTTTTGATTTATCTTCATGCTTAGCGGAAACATACGAAAGACCAAACAAGTTCTCATCCTGTCCTTTATTGTTGCAGTTTAATATATAGGGGGCCAGTACCTACACATTTAGCACAGGCTCTGACTCCTCCCTCTCCAGGCACAGATCAAGGTGACACTGGGAGTGCATTACACAGCTTCCTCTATTTCCACTTAATTCTTGTAAATTATAAGAAATATTCAATAACAACGAAACAACTTGAATGGCTTTCTGAAATACACATTTGATAATGACATTTCCCGGTTCACAATTTTTTGAGGGCTTCTCTGTGGTCATCAAGCCCCAATTCCTCACAATGACACGAAATCTTTATGACCTGGATTTGATCTTTCCTGTCTACTGTCACCACTTGTCCCCCACTCCATCCAAGCTCAGCTCAAGTGAACTGAACACCACAGTCTCCTGAGCTTGGTGTACTGGCTGCTTGCAAGGAGTGAGAGCTCTATGTACTGATCCTCCTCCCCAACTTTGTCTAGTTGACAAGTACTAGTCTTTCAAGGCTCCACCCAGGCTGCACTTTCACTTGGATGACATTCCAAATTCAGCATACACAGTCCCTCTGGACTCCTAGTGCTCAACTACAGTTCCTAAGCACCAGTGGCCACACAATATGTTCTTGTGTGTCAATCTTCCACATTAATCTGTGGTCTCCTTGAGGATCTCTTATTTCTGTGTCTCAGCATGCTGTAGATTGGGCATGCAATTAAGTGTGCATGTCTGTTTCAATGAATGATTGGATGAAGCAAAAACAAGAGCAACACTAACTGGAAAAACAACAAAGCTGTTATCCTTGAGTTTATTATAGAATCAATCCAAATCAACATCACCCATTAATCAAATAACCCACAAATATCTATTGAGCATGATTATAAAGAGGTCAAATTAATCAAAATATTATTGTATAGTAATTATGGTGTTAGACTTTCAGCAATTTAACTAATCACTTGAGTAATTTAAATTATCGGTAATATTTAAACATGTCTGTAATTTGAATGAATGTGTGGAAATAATGAGAATGGGTATAAAGACAAAGGAAACTTTTTGTTTCGATGAAGGGCATGAATTTGAAAGAATTTAAATATTCATGTCAGTTGACCAATCCCATGTGTCTATTACAAATTCAGGACTGTTTAGGTTAGCAATCCCTTCAGTTAATTAGTTCAATTTTAAATTTTAAAACATAATTTTAAAAGTTTGCATTTATACATTCTATATATTGCCTAGATGTTCAGTAATTTTCAGTTACTTAAATTACCTTTACTAAGCACTGCATTGTACAAATAGCAATTTGTTTACGCCTGCCTGCATTGTAATGTGTTCCATTTGTTCATTGATTTAAAACACATAATGGAACTTCTGGTGTGATGTTATTTCCCTTTAATTACTTCTAAAATAAATGACTTTAAAACAGTTTTACAATATTTACCCTATTCTTTTTTTTAATAACAAATTTCCAACAATGATATGTTTGTGAGATTACAGCATAATTTTCTTTTATTGCTTATTTCAGTAATGTTTAATATTTTCATGTAATATGGAGTTAATTTAATATTGACTAGTGTGAAATGAAATCATTTGGTGTTCATTTGAATGTCACATATATTTTCTTAAATGTTTCATTATAATTTAACAATACTTAATAGGCATTAAAAACAGTTACCTATGTATTTGCCTTAGTTGCATTAGCATATTGTGCTTGTATCTTTGAATTTAAATGGTGAGTTTGTCTTAGGCCTTTATGGGGTGGGTGATGGTAGAGGAGTTTCCTTAAAGATACCTAAGTGAATCCAAAAAACCCCCAAAACCCTAAGATTATTTCTGTTTTCCCCCTAAATCTAAGAAGCTTAGTTTGATGCTTATAGAATAATATTTTGAGTGACTAAAAAAGAAACAAAGTAAAAAAAAATTCTCTCCAGGGCAAATGTATTCTAGGATAGAGGGAGCATTAAGCCACTGTTAGTACTGGCTAATTTGCTTACCAGATTGTTACCAAGGAGCTCAAGATGCAGCTGCTTCACTTATTTACTCTAACATCTCACCTATTACTTAGATATATTACTTAGATATTATTTCAGGACTCACCATTTATATTCATACATACATAGCATCTGACCCCAGCAGTAAACTAGGAAATTGAACAAAATTAAATTAACTCCATATTACATGAAAATATTAAACATTACTGAAATAAGCAATAAAAGAAAATTATGCTGTAATCTCACAAACATATCAGGAAGTGGGCTGCACTTGGCCTGCAGGCCATAGTGTACAGACCCTAACTTTAGTGAACTTCCAGTTCTACTCCTGAGCTCTTTTGATTTATCTTCATGCTTAGCGGAAACATACGAAAGACCAAACAAGTTCTCATCCTGTCCTTTATTGTTGCAGTTAAAATTAAGGGATTTTGCAAGCACTGATGAGAACATACCAGATTCACCATGCACAAAGGAACCATGCAGAAAATTCTTATATTTGAGTCAGATACATAACAATTTTTTTTATTATTGAATAAGAATCATAACCACTTTCATTGTCACTAGCTAATATATGGTGAATGAAATAAAATAATTTACTTAGGTTGTTTTGATTTATGCACAGTCACATATTAGACACAGTCTTTAGTCCATTCCATTGTACCTAAATATTTAAGAATTGCCCATACAAAAAGAATCAGGGAGCTGGTGGTGTTTGTAGAGAGGATGACAGTGACAATGACGGTAATATCAACTTTTCATAGATGTAGCTGTGAAATTCTGAGTAGAATTGTGCCAACATATGAAGAAAAGAAAATACCACTTTTTGGTAAAGATATGGAAAAAAAAAAAAAGAGTACTCCCATGGTTACAACAGTTTTACAACTACTTCAGAGAGCAATTATGCAACGTGGTGGTAAATGTTAGCAATTTTATAATCTATATCAAAAATAAATATTCAAAGTATAAAACTTGCACATATGAACACAAGAAGTCATGTGCCAGAATAACAGTGCTCATTGCTTCATTATTTATAATAATAAAACTATAAACAACCTAGCATTTATCCAGGGGAACATGGAAGAGTACATTGTGGTATAATTGTAAATGGAATACTACCATGGGGGAGGAAAATCTTTTCCTTACTCCCTTAGGGTTCCTGGCTGGGTCTGAAAATTAAGCTGACAAGAGGAGACTAACAGGAGAAAAGCATGCAGATTTATTTAATATGGTTTTATGTGACACAGGAGTTCATGAGGAAACAAAGACTCACTTAAACCTGAGTATTTTTATGCAAGGTTTGATGAAAAATGGATGGTTACAGAGAAATGTGGTAGGTCAACGAATATCAAATAGATATAGTAAGCTGGAGGAAACTTAGCAAAGCCTGTTTGTTCAGATTCAGCTAGTAACCCCTTTATCTTTGGAGACAAAGGTGCTCCTTTACTGTAGGTATAGAGAGAGCACCTCTTACGTGAGGGTTTTAGGATCTGCTTTAGGGGAGAAGGGATGGTGGAGATGAGAGTGACCTCCCTGTTTCTGTTGTTTTCTCAAACTCCTTCAACTTAAAGTATTCATTCTGCCAAGGTACCCTATTTTGGGGTGGGGTGCCCTAAACCCCATCACTGTGTACCAGTTGGAATGAATTAGAGTTGCTCTACCAACATAAATAATACTCAAAACCAAAATACTGAGTAAAAGTAAGGCATCCAATATTACATGTAGTAAAACACTACTTAAATAAAGGGAACAAAAAATAAAACACTACATGCATTTATGGATACATAATTATGCAATGAAAGTATAGAATGCCTGTATAGAAATTATTACAATTTTAAGATATAGGACCAATGCCTATAGATTGAGCACAATCTCTGACTTCCTTCCTCTCTCTACAATCACAGGTAAGGGTCTTCAACTATTAAAAGAAAAAGAAAAGAAAGAAAAGAAAAGAAAAGAAAAGAAAAGAAAAGAAAAGAAAAGAAAAGAAAAGAAAAGAAAGAAAAAAGAAAAGAAAAGAAAAAAGAAAAGAAAAGAAAAGAAAAGAAAAGAAAAGAAAAGAAAAGAAAAGCTCTTTTTTTATGTGTACTGAATTTTCCGTAGTGATTAGTTTGAAGGAAGAAGAAAATGAACTTATGCAGGGGAAGAGTAGAAAAGGGATCTCGAATGTTATCTCTAATGTTTCTTTAAAAAATAAAAATAAATAAATAAAATAATCATTTCCTAATTTAACACAATGAAACTTGATGTTCACTTTAACACCTTAGTTCTCACCCGAGTGTCTGAAATATTTCACAATTAAAATTCAAAATTCCAACAGCGACAAAAAACAAAGGGAAAGGCCAAATCCTGATGAGGAAGGCATATGGGTAGGGAAGTTGAGAAATGTGTCTGTTGCCACAGAGCTCAGTTCACAAGCACATACTGTGGGCTGCCTGGGCTAAATGGAAACCTAGACCTTTTGATTCTGAGTGCGGTGCACGATTCACAGCAGCACTCTTTCTTAATTGCTTCCTGCACTCTATTTGGAATCCAAATTATCAAAGCACTCTTGACCCTGAATGGTAAGATTAAATTTAAGAAATGGTGGACTAAATTTTACTTGTTGGAGTTTTAAATTGACTCACTATCCTCAAATAGTAAGAATTCAACCACTCCGCCTAAGGTGGATAGAAACAGAATTTTAAGTAACCAGCTGGTGTTTTCTGCATTATGGAGGAGAGGGAGTTGCTTAACAGAGGAAAAATCCTTCATTATTGCTTTCTTGTTCCTTTCCCCACAGTAAGATGGGCAGAACTAGTAATTCTCAAATTCCTTTAAAGCTGCTAAGATTATTGGTGATTCAGAGAAGACTTAGGACCCCTAATTAAATTTTAGAGTACAGACGGCAGCTGACAAACACGCAAGTCATTTCTTAAAGGAGAGCATTTTGGCAAAAGCTCCATAGATAACTATTTCATTAGGGCCTCAAAACAATCTCAGGATTCTGGACTGGATTCTAAACTAAAAGGGCAAAACAATCTTCAAAGTTCCCAATCTGGAATTTCTACTTGATCATTCTGCACAATGACTGTATCAAAGGGCCATTCGGAAATTTTGGCTTTTCCTAGGACTTACATGTATATGCAAAAAACAGTTCTTGACGAGCAGCTCTGCTTTCACCTCTGAACAGCTTCTAAGGAAGAGGACCCCGTGGGTTAGGTATTTTATGCAAAGCATCTGCGTGACTGGCAGTCCATGTTAGCAAAGGTAGCCCTCAGTAAGAATGTGTGCACTCTTCTCCCTGTTTTACCTATGATCTCCCACATTCACAACCTCACTTACCCCCTTACTATCTCATAGTCAATGACCCACAGATATTTATCTGCTTTCCACATCTCTCCTCCATGGGGCTGAGGACTTCTCCAACTGCTTACATGGCTTCTCATCCTGGATGAGATACCCCAAGGGAATCATAAAATTCAGTGTGTTCAAAGAACATGATGTTCATAGAACATGATGTTCATAGAACATGTTGTTCAAAGAACATGATGTTCAACATGTTCAAAGAACAAAGAACATCTCTCCTCCATGGGGCTGAGGACTTCTCCAACTGCTTATGTGGCTTCTCATCCTGGATACCCCAAGGGAATCATAAAATTCAGTGTGTTCAAAGAACATGATCTTCCATTCCAAATGAAAGACTTTTTTAGGATATACAATTTTACTGAATAGTAACACTGTTCAAATGGCTACTCAAGTCAGATACATCGGTATCACAGGCTAGGTTCTCCTTCCTACCTGTGGATTTAACCTCTAAAGTAGTATATGCAGAAATCCTCTCTACGTGCACATCCTGTTGGTTCTCTCTCCCATGTAGTTTATGCAAATCAACTGTTCTCTGTCTCCACCACCCCACCCTAGTCCAGGGTACCTACATCTCTCTCACCTAGGCAATTTCGTTACCTTCAAATATCTGCTGTTGTCCACATTTGATTCCCTCCTATCTGTGGCATTTTATTTGTTCCAATGACATATAGGATTGCTTGATTAAAATCTTTCTCGAAAAGGTAAACTGTAGAGTCAAGAAACTTGCTTGTTTTTCTCAGGTTTGTGTTTATTTCTAGCATCCTGCCATTGCTGCATTATATTATCATCCTGCCTATGTGCCCTAAATTCTGGAAAGCAATTTCACATGTGTGCTTATGAATTTTTTTCAGCAGTAGCAGTGTCTTTGGAATGACCCCATAGCTCTCATAGCTCAGGATTTTAGGTTGAATGGTACTTATCAAGACAAAAACATTTTGCTTTGTGTGTTAAAAAAAAATCATTTCCCACCCTTAAACTTAAAAGCACCAATCTTTTCCCCAGTCTTTACAAGACATTGCAGAAGTAGTAAATAGGCTGGCTTGATTTGGATGACCCTTACTTGATTCTTCCTATTTTATAATAAAGGAGCAGCAGATCATATGAAAGGTTATAATTCAGTTGTAAAGGAGGAGGAAACACACACTGAATATTTCCTATGCGCTAAGTCTTACATATATTATCTTCCATTTAATTTGAGCAACATCTGGTTGAATATATTTTTAACCACCTCTAGTTTATAAATGAGGAAATTGATATTACAAGAGATTTTGCTTTTCCTAAGTATCTCAGAAGGTAAACGGCTGAGCCAACATTCCAGGTAACATCTCTGATTCCAAATTTCCCCCCTTTTTATTGGCGGGGGGTGGGGTGGGAGGGGGTAGCGCATGTGTGTGCAGGTGTGCACACGAATGAAGAACAGTGTGGAGGGCAGAGGGTGAGGGAGCAAGAGAATCTTAAGCAGGCTCTGTGCTCAGTGCTGAGCTCAGGGCTGGGCTCAATCGCTGGACCCCAAGGTCCTGTCCTGAGCCAAAATCAAGGGTCAGATACTTAACTGATTGAGCCACCCAAGCACCCCTCAAATCCCTGTTCTAATCTTTGTAGACTATGTTTTCTCAAATCAGGAGTAGCCCAGATTACTTGTTACCAGGATTATTCTGTGAAATAATTATTATAAGTTATTCTGTGAAAGAATTATTATAAACTGAATGAGGTTGATTTTATATCAGGAGAAACTTTCCTCCAACATCCTATTGAATAGTTAGGTAGGAAAAAAAAAAAGAATAGGTAGGTTTGGAGAAGATTTTTTATTTTTTTAGCCATGGGCAGGCCCTAATACAGTGATTCCCTATTGTGGCTATTCATGAGATTGACCAGGGGGAATTTTAAAAATCAGAATTTCTCAGGGTAAAATTCAGATTACAGTATTTTTAAAGCTCTCTAGAGGATTCCAACGTGCAGATAAGGTTGGAAAGCATGGTTCAAATTCTTTTTAGGAATGTATCATTGCGTCTTTAAATTTAGTATACAAATGAACACTAAATTTTAGATAGGCAAATTATTCTTTAATATGGGAGACAGATTCAGGAACATTATGCTTACTATTTCTATCTGAAAGAAAATATATCCTTTCACTTTCTATTTAATATATATCATTTGCACTCATTATTAATAAATCCTTGCATCTCCTTTGCTACTCATGGGAAGCAGGTATTTTAGACGCCTAAATACACTTCATAGATAATGTGCCTTCTTGCTGCTCTTGTGTTTTAAACATTCTGTCCAAGGTGTGTGTGTGTGTGTGTGTGTGTGTGTGTGTGTGTGTATTTAAGCAAAGTGTTAATTCGGTAATTGCACCGGGACACAATTTTCAGAAAAGAGGAGATAGGCTCACAGAGAAGGCAGCAGAGCAGCAGGCAGGGTAACAATGTTGAATGTACTACAGGCTGCTGTTTCAAGGGCACAGGTGAATTTAAAGCTACTATACTCACATCTACACACAGCCAAAATCACTCAAGGCAATAGAGTAAAGAATGGCTTCTATGAATAAAATATAAGCCAAGATTGTTTCTTTTAAGAAAAAAGACATATCTATGCTAAATCGTAAGACCTGTTTCTAGGACTGTTCCCTATAGCAATGTTACTTGTCTGCTTGGCTTAGTCTGATTGTCATCTTCTTCAGCAGGGCTCTCATTCAGATAACCATCAGGTGATATATGTGCTTTTTAAAAAAACAGATGGGAAAGAATGCATAAATGTGCATTTATTCCATTTTCAATCTGTGACTCATTTCTGTCCTTTCTCCAACCTATTGTTGCATCCTAAAGTGTCTCTCTTCTATATATTCTCAATATCTTCCCTGTCTTTTCCAGATCCATGACCATTATCTTAACTCTGGGTTAAACTCTCATGTGTACAACTGGATGATCTCTCTTTTGCTGTTCTCATTCCCTCTAACTCTTCACTCTCTGGCTCTGCCTGGTCTGGCCCTGTCAATGACACTGAGTATCGTGAACACTGTTCATTGTCATGAACATTGTTATCTTTTATTCATATGAAAAAACCTAATGGAAATGTGTGTGTGTGTGTGTGTGTGTGTGTGTGTTTGTGTGTCCATAGATTAAGGGGCCAGGGAATATCCTCCCTCTTGGCTTCAAAATGTTTTAAATGAAGGTGATCAGACCCTCTGAACATGGTGTCTGTCCTGTGCCTCCACCATGTTCTTAGCCACTGCTTCCCACCTTGCTTGACCACAGCCCATGACAACTCCTTCCCTATGTGAGTGCTCAGGAAAGAGAAGAAAAGAGCAAGGAGTAAAAAAGTAGAGAAGATGAGAAAAAAAAATAAGTATGAGGGATAAGGGAAAAAGTATACAAAGAAAAGTTTATAAAAAAAAGACAAAAGAAAGAATTCTCTATTGCTGACTCCTTGAAGAGCAAGGACATTTATGAATTCTAAGATAAGTGTTTAATTGGCAAGCAGACAATTGCATAAACATTGATTCATTAATTTCTATTTATGAAGAGAAAATAGTCAATTAATTGCAAAGTTAGGCAAGTAACCTTTCGTCCTTTATAAATATTAATTTTCAAAAATACTTAGAAAATTATTGGCATTGATTGGGCAGATTTGTTTTTGACTATCTGGAAAATTTCATGCCTGAAGCCAAATACACATTTTTATTAGATGGAGGCTAAATGCACTGAAACATGAATTTGAGAAAATTTAAGTTATTTAATGCACTTTTAATTTAAAAATCAGGGAGGCAAAAAGAAACAGCCAGTAACTGTCGATAATCATGAATTTAACCACACTTAATTAACAAATTAGTATTGCTACACTTTTCTTTGTACTTATTATTCCTAAAGTAAATGAGCCCATATGCTGAGAGTAATGTCTATATCTGTTTTATAATCGTATGCTGTTACCTGTTTGGGAGCCAATACATCGTAGTCGGTGGGTTATCATGCTAATAAATGTGTCCGATTGATTGTAGTTAGCACTGTTTTACGCTCATTATTAGAATTCAGGGACAAAACATCAGCATGCTTTTTTATTGTAATTTATCATATCTGAATTAGCTTATGTGATTTGACATGGTGCTAAATAATCTATCACCCTCTGGACAGAGTATGCTTGAAGTACTGTTTAATAATTCTCTGCCATATATTTGTTCTGAACATTGATTAAAGATGGTAGGGCAATCTAGTTCTTTTCAGTTTTATCTAAAAGATTACAATACTATAATGTACTAAATGATTGAAATATAGCACCTGTTTCTGCGTGCTGTTTAAGGATCAGAGTATGTTAAGAAATAATGACTAGCGTTTGCACAGCTGACAAGCTAATTCCTAAACACGAAGAGATATGTAATGCCACATTTGCATGAAGTATTATCTCTTATCACCACATAATGTATTTCTCATTATATTTTTATGAGCCCATGGGGTTTCATTGTGTTTGTTTGTTTTAGAGCATCCACATTTTAACCTAATAGATTATGATGATATAAATCTACCTTGCAGGGTATTCAGCTCAAATCAATTTTATTTAAATTTGTACACTATATAAACATACATACTAGATTTGTTAACAAACACCACATCCAACCCCTACAGGTAGGTGGTTATTTTATGCTGAATCTTATATTCATTTATATATATAGTGTAACTTATGAGACCAGAATTCAAATTTGGATCACTGTCAAAGCTCATACACTTTACCACTGTGCTAAACTGAGTAAAGACGGAGTTAATGCATTTCTGACAAAAGCAAAGAAACATTAATCCTTTAGTTAGTCTTTGAAATCTTACTGAGGATATTGAGAGTAAAACTGTAATTTCTGTAAGGAAATGCCTGAGCAGTCTGGAGAAAATCCATTATGTCTTCACAGACCCCTAAGGTTCCTGAACCTGGTTGGAAACCTAGTTTTAGATATCTGTTAATTAATCTGATAGTACTTTCTTAAATTGAAGTATAGTTGACATACAACAGTATATTAGCTTCAGGTGTACAATATAGTGATTCAACAGTTATATACATTAGGAAGTGACCACCACTGCGGATATAGCTACCATCTGTCACATACAAAGTTGTTGCAATATTATTGGATATATTCCCAATGCTATACATTGTATCCTGTGTCTTATTTTATCACTGGAAGTTTATAACCTTTAATCCTCTTTATCCATTTTACCCATCCTCCTCTCCCCTCTGGCAACCACAGGTTTATTTTCTATGAGTCTGTCTTGTTATGTTTGTTCTGTTGTCATGGGTTTTTTTTTTTTTTTAGATTCCACATATAAACAAAATCATGTGGTATTTGTCTTTCTCTGTCTGCCTTATTTCATTTAGCATAATATCCTCTAGATCTGTCCGTGTGTTGTCCCAAATGGCAAGAATTCATTCTTTGTTTTTTATGGCTGAGTAATATTGCTCTGTATATGTATTTCATGTCTTCTTTATCCATTCATCTATCAATGGACACTTAGGTTGCTTCTACATCTTGGCTGCAAAAAATGCTACAGTGAACTTGTGGTATATATATCCTTTTGAATTCGTGTTTCCATTTTCTTTAGGTAATATCCAGAATTGGGATTGCTGGATTATAGGGTAGTTGTATTTTTGATTTATTGAGGAAATGTCATACTATTTTTCATGGTGGGTGCACCATTTTGCAATTCTACTAGCAGTGTACAAGGACTCCCTTTACTCCACACCCTTTCCACCACTTGTTATTTCTTGCCTTTTTGATCCTAGCCATTTTGACAGGTGTGAGGCGATAACTCATTGTGGTTTTGATTTGCATTTCCCTGATGATGAGTGATGTTGAGCATCTTTTTCCTGTGTCTGTTGGCCATCTATTCAGGTCCTCTGCATATTTTTTAATCGGATTGTTGGCTGGTTCTTGATATTTAGCTGTATAAGTATTTATATATTTAATATTTATATAACTTATATATTTTGGATATGAACCCTTTATCAGTTACATCACTTGCAAACACCTCTGATTTAGTGGGTTGTCTTTTCATTTTGTTGCTGACTTCCTTCACTGTGCAAAAGCTTTTGTTTGATGTAGTCCCATTTATTTTCGCTTTTATTGCTCTTATCTGAGGAAACAGACCTAAAAACATATTGCTCACATCAATCCAAAAGATTACTGTTTATGTTTTCTTCTAGGAGTTTTACAGCTTATGGTCTTATTTTTACGTCGTTAATCCATTTGGAGTTTACTTTTTTATTTGGTGCAAGAAAGTGGTCCAGTTTCCCCCAGACATTTACTAGAGAGGCTTGTCTTTTCCCCCACTGTATGTTCTTGCCTCCTTTATTGAAGATTAATTGACCATGTAAGTGTGGGTGTATTTCTGGACTCTCTACGCCATTCCTTTCGTCTACATGTCTGTTTTTGTGCTAGTACCATACTGTTTTGATTACTACAGATTTGTAGTATGGTTTGAAGTTAGAGTATAATATTCCCAGCTTTGTTTGTTTGTTTGTTTTTTTAATCAAGATTTCTTTGGCTTTTCAGAGTCTCTTGTGTTTCCATACACATTTGAGGATTATTTGCTCTAGTTCTGTGAAAAATGTCACTGGCATTTTCATAGTGATTGCATTGAATTTGCAGATTGCTTTGGGTAGTGTGGATATTTTACCATATTAATTCTTTAATTTATGAGCGTGGTATATCTTTGATCATTTCTTATTTTACTGGGATCATAAAACCCAATGCTTAACAACAACAACAAAATACTGTTATTATTGTTCCTTATCCTACTAAATATTTTGAGAAATGCAACAATAAGAATCATTCTAGGTTGATATTTTGTTCCTTTAGTCATCTTCATACTTCTAATGCCTAAATCAGAACTGAGCAGCAGGTATCCAATAATTATCTGTTGAGAAAATTATAGGTATTAGGAACAGGTGGCCATTTAGAATAAATTTGGTTAGTGCCATATGTTATTCAAACATCTTGTTATTATCACTTGCTTTAAGTTGAAGGTAACTTTTAATTTTCTAAATTTGAGAGACTGTGCAATTTTAAATCAATTGGGCCATGTAATGGACCGCAAGATCCCATTAGATACCTGAAGCATGCTCTAATTCTATATTTAGGTTGTACAAATAACTACATTAGCTCTTTTCATATTGTTATTTGTATTTTCCTTGGATTTTAAATATCTTTAAATGTGGCCCTTATTAATGAAATAATGTGTAGAGATTTAATGTGTACCTATGCATATATACGTAGGTACACAAGTAGTCACATGTGTGACAAAAATTGCAACTGCTATTAAATTCTAAAACCGTATAATTTGCAGCACTATTAACACAGAATGAAATATTTAGATATCTTAGGTGAAAATATGCATCATTTAGAATGTTGATAGATCTAAAGGCTTAGTTGTTTATTAATTATTACTTTAAGTATTATTCTGGCTCAGAAGCTGAACCAACTGCACGATGGCAGGCAACATGCTAAAGTTAACAAAATTTAAGATGAAAAAAGATATCCACTAAACTCTGCCACACAAACTCACTTTTTTTTTTCTTTTGGTAAATATGTTCTATTGAAAATGAAGAGTCACAAATGTGCATTCTTGATGAGAAAGTATATTGTAGATTGGCTCAAAGGGGTAGACTGAATACACAACTCTACTGTGCTGTTTTTTTCAAAATCATGTAAAATGAGAAAATACCAGGGAATAAAGTAGGATGGAAGAGAGGAAGAGAGAGAAGTAGGGGAGGGTTACCATTGGAAAAAGTGGCTGTACTCACAAGCGTACATTTTCAAAATGAACACCTAAAAAACTGGAGTACTGTTAGAGAACCAGAAATTTTGAGGAATCCCTGGAACTCAGAAAGAATATTAAAAACCACTCCGAAGATAATAAAATAAACATAAGAACCCAGAGCCCCAAAATTTTGTATTGTGAGATACTCTGCTAAGGCTGTAAGTCTGGAAGACTCTAGTGATCAGAGTGAGTGGATGCTAAGCAAGGGAGAGGCCAGCTGGTCATTCATCAGGGTGATTACTGGACCAGATGACCCACTCCTCATTTATCCCTTCCCAGTTTCTATCAAGCAGCTGCTTTTAGAGAATTTGCTTTACAGTTTTAGTTTCCAACTGAAATAAAGCATTTAGAAAACTCAATTGACAGGTAGAATTGAAGAGCAGATAGAGCTATAAAAGAAACAAGTGAGGGACACCTGTGTGGCTCAGTGGTTAAAGCATCTGCCTTTGGCTCTGGGCATGATCCCGGAGTCCTGAATCGAGTACTGCATCAGGTTCCCTGCATAGAGCCTGCTTCTCCTTCTCCCTGTGCTCTGCCTCTCTATCTCTCTGTGTCTCTCATGAATAAATAAATAAAATCTTAAAAAAAAGAAACTAGTGAGCTTCAGAAATATGTTTCTTTTTAAAAATTCAGAAAAGAAATATGTAACCCAGTTGTGTGTAACAATCTAGGAATATTACAAAAAATTAATGTTAAACTCTGAGAATGTCAACATAGGAAGCAACTGATGGAGATGAAGCATGTAGGGTACAAAGATAGGGAATGTATGTAATTTTAATTTTCTAAATAGGTACTAATTTAAATTATCCTTCAAAAATTATAATATGTACATGTATATTAAACATTCATGAGTAACAGGCATATGATGCATAATGCCTTAAACTAGAACAATTGGGAAAAGATGATTCGATGTAGTAAAATGAAATAAAGAAATCCAATTAGATGTCAGGAGGAAGACTGTATTAAAAAAAACTCTATTTCACCATTCATTTCCCTCCTCACGCTCACCTGCTCTTCTCTCAGCCACCTCTGTGAAGGCCAGCTCTGAGAAGACTGACCAACTTCTACAGGTGTGACTTCTTGGCTTGTCACTGCAATATCCTTGCCTTGTGCCCCATTCATACCTCCTCTTCCCACCCTTTGTCTCTCACATATTCACATATAAGTGTTCGATGCCCATCTATGTCCAACCAGGATATGGGGCAGTGGGGAGGAGGGATGGGGAAGTAGTGTGGCAATAAGAGAGAGTGGATAAGTTTTCACTCTGTCTCCTTAGATCATACTGTTCCAAGTCCTATAATTTCTGAGAGAGTGATCCATAACACATTCTCAACTGGCTTCCCCTCCAATTGACCTCACTGTTTCTCTCTGGGACCATACTCTCCAAAGTAGTAGACTCATGTAAACCTTTTGCTTCTGGCTCCTCTCTCTGGGGACCTCAACTTAAGCAAAACTAATTAAGTTAGTACATAACCATACACAACATATTTCCTTATTATAAGACAAAGGCCCTAGCATTAGGCAAATAAAAACAAAAGTTAAAAGAAAAAAAAAAAGGAAGAAGTCAAATTAACAATAATTTCAAACTGAGCTATATGCTGTTTGAGAGTAAGACACTTAAAAATATGATAAAAAATAACAGGGAAGGTATTTATGGCAAATTTTAACAATAACCACTACAACAAAAACAAATAAGCATTGCTCCAGCATTTTCTGTTCCTAATAGTAGAAAACAAAATGATAATGAAGCACTTAGAAATATTTCATATTGGTAAAAGTAAAATCATGAAACCTTATGTATCTAAAATATAGTATTGAACCATATAAAACTAAGCTGATAGAAATATAAGGAGAAATTTACTAATTTGTAAATGTTAGAGCCTAAGGATATTTCATTTTAAATGTATTTGATGGTGATATTAAAATCAAAATAAAGAGAAATAGATTATTCAAAAAACAATTTGATTTAATAGCTATAGATATCTACACATCTATATTCAATATATATGTACAGAGAAGGAGGCAGAGAGAGTTGTACTTCTAAGATAATAATACAATTTTTCAGACACTCATAAAAGATTGTTTAAAATTGTCACATAATGAATCACAATTAAAAGCAGAACAAATTATATAACAGAAGGCCACATTCTCTGAGCAAAATATTTAGAAGGTAAAATTAAAAAAAAAAAAAAGTCCAGAAATGGCTAAATATCTCTTTGCTTAAAAATTTAATATGAAAGACTCCTAACTCTGGGAAACAAACTAGGGGTGGTGGAAGGGGAGGTGGGCGGGGGGTGGGGGTGACTGGGTGACGGGCACTGAGGTGGGCACTTGACGGGATGAGCACTGGGTGTTATTCTATATGTTGCAAATTGAACACCAATAAAAATTTAAAAAAAAATAATATATTAAAAGAAACTTGTATTATAAAGAAACTGAAAATTGAATTTATAAAAAAAATTATATGAAAGCATCTGACCCCCTGTGGTTCATGCAAAGTGCTGTGATAGGTGTCACCTCTGACCTTTGACACTTGCTGTTTACTGTCTAGTCTGTGTAATATTTTCCTCAGTTCTCAGCTAGGATGATCATACCACTTAACTCAAATGATATTTGGGAAGGTTAAATTAAATTAATTTGTATGAAGCACTTATGAGCATGCCTGGTACACTTGTAAAATTTGAAAAAAAAAACAAAACAATTTTATAAGTGCTATTTAGCTACTGTTATTATCATCATCATCACAATTATTATTTTTCCTAATTATAGATACTATGCATTTCATATAATTAGTACGCATTTTATATTTCTTAAGAACAAATTCAATGTAAGTCTATATTTACAAATTGCAAAAGGCTTAGCTTTTGCACAGAGGGGACCAAATGTGTTATTTGTGTGTAAGTCATTGCTCAAATTGCATTATTGGATACCACTATAATGCCTCTCTCTCCATAAATTGGTAAGACTTTTCCATTGCAAAGAGCAACTGGAAATTACCAGCTTCAAAAGCCATTTGGCTAATTCTGGCATGACTGAAAAAAAGTAAATGAGTCATTTTCATCTGCATTTATCTATGAATTTTTAATAACAAATAGACAAAATAAAATTTTTCCCAGAAGCTTCTGCAGAGGTCTGATGCTTCTTAAGCAAGTGCCTAAATAGGAGGGAAATCTCTATGTCTCCCTTTCTATTGTTTTTATGAGGTTGAATAATGATTCTGGCATTTAACAGTATTGTTAATTGTGGTAATTTAAAGCCTTGTAGCTCTAATGCCTTGGGAGAAGACAAGTAAAATGTTAAGAGTCTTAAAAAAGTCTCCAAAGTAACCAAAAAAAAAAAAAAATCCTGGTTAATTGTTTAAAGGGGAGTAAGCCATCATAGAGAATTTCTAATTTATCTTGAGATGCAACAGAAAGCATAACAGCATAAACCTTCAAAAAGACTGAAAGTGTATGAGTGTGGAGAGAGCATATCTGTTCTCCCAAATATGATGGGAGAACCCTTGCCACACATTACCAGGGATATTTGCTAAGATTAAAGAGTTTGAGAAGCATGTTCCTGAGCTCAGTTTATTATTTACATAAAATGAACATTCCTTAGACAGGAAAATTAATAATCCAGGATGTAATCAGAAGGGAGAAGAAGATTTCAGGGAAGGATATGATCAAAAGATGAAACTTGTTAGAAAAATACAAGATATTGTGAATGAGTTCCCAAAGCATATGCTACTAAATTCTGAAGAATGCTGGAGAATGGGAGAGTTGATAGTTCATTTAATTATTTTTATGTATGTATGTATCTATCATCTAAATATTTATGCTGTGTTAACTGAGTGCTTCACACTGTGCTAGACACATAATATATTTGTTGACATAATAGAACAAATAATGTTTCCTACTTTCATGTAACTTACAATAGTGGGGGGAGAACGTCGTTTAAATAATTAGACAATAAAGTAAGAAAAGGTTGGAAAAAGAAAGAATGCTAAAGGTGTACAAACATCGTCCTCATGTTTTAAATTGGAAATAATGATTTTGGAAACTCCAGTGCAACTTGACATCTGCTTGGGGAAAGTAAATATTACTAGTCATGCGTGCCTCTTGTACTGCAAATAAAAGAAACCCAGCTGAAAGGGGCTTAAATAAAAAGTGTAAGTAACTGCAAAGGTCACGTGTAGAAATGACTTTTTGACATGTTGTACTCTCTGTACTTCCAGGTTATCAGGAAGCTGTTCCCATCTCTTGGGTCTTTTTTTTTTTTTTTTTGCCTAGTCATTTCTTCCCCAGATCTTCTTTTTTCCCTCTTGGAGCTCCTAGCAGCCCCAGCTTTCTTCCAAAACTTGTTGAAATAGGATTTATCATTTGCTCTTTTTACTCACAATCCTGGGGTTAGCTCTGATTGGCTCTGAATGGGTCAGATGTCCATCTCTAGTTATCATGGACGAAGGAATAAAATGTTTTGACTGGTCAGATCAGACTTCATTAGATCATATAAGACAGAGCTCTCCCAATACACTTGCACTGGAAGTGAGGGAGCCTGGATCCATTAGGAAATTTGGGTACTGTTAGAAAAATGGAGAATGGATATTATATAGGCAAATAACAAATATCTACTGCAATATTTGTCAAATAGTTTATGAGACCTTAGAAGACAAAAGGAGACTCTTTAAAACTTGTGTGATTTATTAAGAACATACGATGCGAAAGTAGACTCCTTTCCTTTCTCCTTTCCTTTCCTTTCCTTTCCTTTCCTTTCCTTTCCTTTCCTTTCCTTTCCTTTCCTTTCCTTTCTTTCCTTTCCCCTTTCCTTTCCTTTCCTTTCCTTTCCCCTTTCCTTTCCCCTTTCCTTTCCTTTCCTTTCCTTTCCTTTCCTTTCCTTTCCCTTTCCCTTTCCTTTCCCTTTCCTTCTTTCCTTTGTTTTTTCTTTCCTTGCTCAGCCTCCTTCTTCTTTCCCTCTCTTTTTTCTTCCTTCTTTCCTTCTCTTCCTTCCTCTCTCCCATTCTTTCTTTCCTTTCTTAACTTCATTCCTTTTCCCTTCCTCCATCCCTCCTTTTTACCCTTTTACTCTTCCTTCCTTCCATTCCTCTTTCCCTCTTTCCCTGTTTTCCTTCCTTCTTTCCTTCCTCCCTTCATTCCTCCCTCTCTCCCTCTCTCCCTCCCCTTTTTTCTTCAATACTACTGTTAGAGCAGGTGCCACTGTTAGTGGGAGGACTGACAATAAAGGATTTCCAATCTAGTTAGGAATGGATCCTTAGTAGGGATGTTAGAATGTTGGAGCTCAGCTTGCATTTGCTAAGAAATCTATACTATAAAACTGGAAGTGACACACTAGAGAATGTTCTAGTGAGAGTACACAAAGGCAAAATAGTCTGTCTTATGGGAAGGGACGATATATCAGGATTTGGGGACTGGAAAACAAAAATGAATATAATGCTAGAAGCGACTGTGGAAAGGAGGTAATTCACGGAAATATTTGAAAGGGGTCGTTTTGCAGAAAAGATTATTTAGTTTCTCTGTGCTGGTTCAGACTACAAAAATAGGATGAAAAGTTAGAAATTTGAGAGATGGATTTCATGTTTCCATGAGAGGAAGAGGCTGTTAACGAGCAGCAGAAACTGAGTTTTTAAGGAGTTTGTTTCTTGTCATTGTAAGATTCAAACCCAGCCTTGGTTTCAATATGAAAGCTGTCAAAAAAAAAAAAAAAAAGGATGACAATTATGTTTCCTAAACTGAAAGAGAAAACTCTATGATGTTTGTCAACTACCCATTATGGGTAATGTTGTCACAAGTTCTGGGTTATTTCTTGTGCTAGATCGTGGGCAGCTCTGCCCATGGAAGAAACAAAGAAACAAAATAGGAAATCTCCTAAACCCTCCAGAGCAGGTCACATGAAAGAATGCTCCTGTGTGAACACAGCAAGGATTTGAAGACCCAAAACATTCTTAGCTCCTGTAGAGTTTTTGTACCCTTATTTACTACTTTGTAAATAAACCAAAGAGAAAGCAAGCTTGCACCGACCCCAAGTGAAAATTCTCACCCAAATTCAAACCTAGACAAGACTGGTAGGTATGGCCTAGGCCACTTTTTCTCAGAGGTGTTGGGACAATATCACCCCCTAGGATGGGTTGCCCTGACTGACCTCAAAAGCCCTGTCTCTATCTCCTAAATCCTGTGACTCTTACTTATACCCATGATCTATTGATTTCTGAGACTAATTATAAAGTAGAAGTTCTTTGAAGTCCTAAAGTGAATAATTTACCATGTTGTTTTGTTTTTTGTAATAACATGCACATTTACTAAAACAAAACAAAATAAAGCAAACAAAAACCCTATCCCCCTTCTGTCCTTCCATAGGAAGATAACGTCACCCAATAAAAACCACAACTCCACACCTTCTCAGCAAGTCACTGACTCCTGGTTGCCTCATCTCATGGAAGGGTCTGGTACATCTACCTGCTTCCATAGTTGAAATAATGAAGATACAAAAGTAAGAAACTTCTAAATCCTTAGTTAAATGCAAGCCTTTGTTTTCACAATCCCTCCATTCCTCCATTCAATTCTAAAATAATTTTTTTCTCATATATAATAAATGCAAGAAGAAGGGAACATTTTGCAGCCAAAACTCTATTGCCATCATAGCAGATAAACAGGTAGACTGGCACATGGTGTGAGTAGTCGGGTAGGGGATATAGTGCTGAATAAGCTGGTATCCTGGTATATTTTTCTAGCAGCTTCTATCCAAAGAGTCAAAAAAGGCTAAACAGGAAGTAGCAGCTTCAGTTGTAAAACTCTTTCCAGATATAAGCTTTGGTAGAAACAAAACATAGTTTTGTTATTGTTTGTTGTTCTTGTTTAGGGGGTAGTTCTCTTTTAAACTGACCTTGAGGAAATGAAGCTATGAGTAGAATGATTTCTAGTATCAGTCTGCTTTCATTTGCTCACACATGCTGTTAGATGCCCTAGTGGTAAGATAAATTAAAACCTATCTCTTATTCTTGGTTACAAATGTTTTAGGGAATTTTGTTGCAGGTGAAAGGGGTAAAGACTGCTTTAGTGAGCAGGGTTGCTGTAAAGGTAGACATGATGATGAACTGACATCTGCATTTTGGCTATTTCTGTTCTTCCCACTCACTTTCTTCTAACTCACTGTCCCACTCCCTGGCCTCCATTTCAGGCCATTTGGAGAGGACGGATGTACAGCATTGAACTTACACTGACCATGGTTCATAGCTATCTGGGACATGATTGTATGTGCTCCTCAGTGACCCACATTTTTCAGACGCTGGATGTACTAGTACTTCAGTGGCAACTTAGGTATACTCTGTTCATGCTGGTCTTCAAATTACAGCGTCCTTGACTCATGCATCCTTTTGTATAGTCTATTGTGCTCCACCTTACAACCCCAGATTGTTGTTTATAGATCCATACTTATATGCAGTCAATAAATAGGGAGATTCGGGGAGTCAAACAGAATCATGTTTACCTCTGTGAGAGATGTTCAGGAGTAAGAAACAGAGACCCTTGGGTGCCTCAGCAGTTTAGCGCCTGCCTTTGGCCCAGGGTGTGATCCTGTAGTCCCAGGATCGAGTCCCACATCAGGCTCCCTGCATGGAGCCTGCTTCTCCTTCTGCCTGTGTCTCTGCCTCTCTCTCTCTGTGCCTCTCTTGAATAAATAAATGAAATCTTTTTAAAAAAGGAGTAAGAAACAATGATTTGACATGGTGCAGTATTTTATGTATTAAACCAGGCAGCAGATATGTCTATTCATTGCATTCTTTATAAATTCGTCAAGTCTTAAATGCAGATGATGGGCTAATTTTTCAAAGAGGGAGTCTAACATGATACATGTTTAGTCTTATATCAATAAAACTCTACGTTGTTATATGACAGGGAAGGCTAAATAATAGCAAATGTTTGAGACTATTACAGAATAATAAGTATGAAATTATGAGCAAATTCTCTCTTACGGTAGCTTGGATGCAACAAAGGTTCAGCTAGCCCTGCATTCTGGAAGTGGGTGGCAGACAAATTACGCTAGTTCCATCAGCAATTGTAGAATCTCCTTTAAGCCCCCCTTAGAAAACTGGTTGAAAATATGCATTTTCAGATAGTTTGCTCCTTAAATATTCATTTTGTTTCTGAGATTCAGTATAAAAATTATGCAGTTGAGAGAATGATAGAATTTCAAGTTTGAAAAGTTCCTTAAAGCTAACTGGTCAAGTGGTGTTTAGCCTGCTGTTTATCTTCTACCAAACACTTTGTCAAAAAAAAATGAGCTCTACCATCATTGAAAAAGAAAGCTACGTTTTCCAAGAATGACATTGATAAGTTATTTGATTGATAAGAATTCTGCTATATTTATCACTTACAGTAGGTTTCAAAACAATGAAAAAGTTGTGATGGTAGTTTTGGAGTAAGTCTTATGTGTATTATTACTTCCTGTGTTGAGTTCCATGGTTATACAATATATGAAAAGTAGATTAAAACCAGGATAGGCTGTTTGGAAATTTAAGAGAATGATGGAAAACAAACAACAAACAAACAAACAAACATTTTTCCAGGGGCCTCGAGTAGTCAAGACGTTAGTAGTTCGTGTCATCTTTGTGTTTTAGTAAAAGCCTGACTCACTGAAAGAAAGCAAGCTGCATGAGAAATTACAGACAAGATGGACCAATCGCACAGTTTCATTTTAAGCACTACAAAAATAAATAGCAGCATTATTATTAAAGGACTGTAGGCAATTCAAAAGGGATGTTCAAATAAAATAATAATATGTTAGCAAAGAAATACATGAAAGGTGGAAGCCAAACATACTATATTTTGAAAGGAAATTGCATATAGCAAGTATGATATCTACTTCTACTTCAGAGCAGGTATGAGGCTATCATAGACCAAAAGCTGAATTAAGAAAGTAAATTTTACTTTTAGTTGTTTGCTTAAAACTTGAGTTTCACTCTAGTTGCCACAAGAACCTACAAACATGAACCGCATAGTACATTTCCCCGCCAAGAATGCTATTGAAGAGAAGTCCACTCTGTCACTTGCAATGAAGTGTCATGGATGGAAGTGATGCTAGAACTGAGTTCCACAGACTCAAGTTTTTAAGAGTTGCCTTCAGGAAGCAAGAGTCAAATATGATGTTCATCAATGTCAACTACCTTAAGGCTTGAAAGTCTCTGTGACTAGAAAGTGGACCACTTTTCCATCTTCTTTTCCATTGTTCTAGGATCTAAGGAGCCACAGAACATTTAGTACTAAAACCAAAGATGATAATACCTGATCATATTCCATTAAGTACAAGAAAATTGGCTAAAATTTTAGTTATGTGCATCAATTAAATGATCTGATCTCCAAGAACCTAACATGTTTTGGCTGTTCTATTCATTTTGTAACTGACAAAAAAGCATTTACTTGAAGGCAAAAATGGGGCAAGGCACTGCCAGTGATAGTATATTAACTTGATTCTTCCAAGCCAGAACATAAATAAGTCATTTAACATTTAACTTATTGATATGACAATAAGTGGTAAATGAGTACATTATACATTTTGGAGAAAGAGTCTGAAAAATCGAATTTTCATGTAAATACACCTTACATTGAAAGTACATGAGAAAAAAAAAGAGAAAAAAAAAGAAAGTACATGAGATATATTTTCCACATTCATATTCATTTTCAAAATTTCTGTTAGATATTTCTTTTTCCAATTCTTAAAAATTGAGATGTTATTTCCCATCTTACCATTTTAAAGTATATGTTTCAGTCATCTTTAGTAGAGTCACAATGATGTCCAACCATCACCACTATCTAATTGTAGAACATTTTCATTGCCCCCAGAAGAAATGTCAGAATCATTCAGTATTCAGTACCAATTCTCCCAAGCCCCTCAGCTCTTGTAACCAGTAATGTACTTTATGTCTTTATGAATGTCCTATTTATTCTGGATGTTTTATTTTTATAGAATTTTACAATACATGGCCTTTTGCATCTGTCTTCTTTCACTTAGCATCTTATTTTCAGGGCTCATGCATGTATCGGTATTTGTCCCTTTTATGACTGAATTAATATTCCATTGCATGATTATACCAGTTATTTGTTTACCCATTTGCCAGTTGGTGGACATTTGGGTTATTCCCACCTTTTGTGTATAATGTGGATAGGAACATTATGGACCAGTGTTTGTGTGAAAGCATATTTTCAATTCTCTTAGTTAAGACTAGGAGAGGAATTGCTGAGTCACATCGTAACTCTGTGTTTAAGTTTTGGAGTAACTGTCAAATTATGCCTCATAGTGTCTGCAGCATTTCATACTACCACCAGCAATGTGCCAAGAATCCAGCTTCTCCACTTTTATCAGTAACACTTATTATTACCAATTTTGTTTATTATTTTTATTAATTTATTTTACCCAGCCATTCTAATGGGTTTGAAGTATATCTCATTGCAGTTTTGATTTGCATTTCCTGAATGACCCTTGGTGTTGAGCATCTTTTCATGTGCTTACTGGCTGGCCATCTGTAGATCTTTGAAGAAATATCTATTCACACCAGATGATTGTTGATTTTTCAGTTGTGTTGGCTATCTTTTGGCTGCTGAGTTGTGAACATTATTTACATATTCCGGATATGAGATCCTTATCAGATAATCAGATATGTTACTTGCAAAGATCATCTCCTATTCCATGCGCTATCCTTTTACTTTTTTGATATTGTATTTTGAGGAATAAGTTTTTAAATTTGATTAAGTTCAGGTTACCTTTTTTTCTTTTGTTGCTTGTGCTTCTGGTCTCATATTTAAGAAAACCCTGCCCAATCCAATCATAGGGAGATTTATAGATGTGTTTCCTTCTCAGAGTTATATCTTTTTTAGGTGTTACCTTTATGTCTTTGATCCATTTTGTGTTAATTTTTGTATGTGGTATGAAATTAGGATCCAAACTCCATCTTTCTCTTGTGGCTTTCCAGTTGTTCCAGCACTATTTGTTAAAAAGATTATTCTTTCCCCCATTGAGATGTCCTGGCATTCTCAGTGAAGATCAGTTTAGCTGTACATGTATGGTTTTATTTCTGGACCTACATATCTATTTTTATGCCAGTACCACATTGTATGTATGTATGTATGTATGTATGTATGTATGTATGTATTTGAGAGAGAGAGTATGAGCAGGAGGAGGGGCAGAGGGAGAAGGAAATACAGACTCCCTGTTGAGCAGGGAGCCTGATGTGGGGCTCAATCCCAGGTCCCTGAGATCATGATCTGAGTTGAAGGCAGACACTTAACTGACTGAGCCACTTAGGTGGCCCAGTACCACACTATTTTGATTACTGCATTATGTCACATAAGTAAAATATAGGAGATGAAAAAACACTATATGGCCATCTCAGCAGCTTGGGAGTTAGTCTTGAAATCAGGAACTGTGAATTCTCCAACTTTTTCTTTTTTTGATATTGTTTTGGCTATTTTGAATTACTTGTGTGTGTATATATATATATATATATATATATATATATAAAAGAAGGAAACGCATATATAAATCTCCCTATGATTGGATTAGGTAGAGTTTTCTTAAATATGACATCAATAATTTTGACATATGACATCCACATTTTGGAGTGAACTTATCTATTTCTGGAAAGAAAAAGAAGATGGAATTTTGATAGGATTGTATTCAAAGTGTAGGTCATTTTGGAAAATATTGCCATTTTAATAATATTATATTTTCTAATCCATATACATGGATGTCTTTCGATTTATTTAAATCTTTGATTTCAAGAATATTTTGTGTTTTTCAATGAATAGCTTTGTACTTCCTTGGTTAAATTTACTCATAAGTATCTTACTCTTTGTGATGCTATTATATTTAGGAATGCTTTCTTATGCTTCATTTTGTGATCTTATTATATGTGGGAATGTTTCTAACATTTTCACTTTTGAATTGTTCTTTCCAAGTATGTTAAAACACAACTGAGTTTTGGTATCTTGTATCCTGAAACTGTTGAACTCATTGATTAGTTCTAATAGGTATTCTTGTGGATTATTTATGGTTTCCTATTTATGAAATCATGTCATCTGTGAATAGTGATTGTTTTGCTTCTTTCTGTGCTGATACCTTTTATTTATTTTTCTTGCCTAACTGCTCCAACTAGAAATTTCGGTAATTGTTGAATAGAATTATGGAAGCAGACATCCTTGGCCTGTTCCTTATGTTAGCACAAAAGCTTTCAGTCTTTTACCATTCATGTGAAGTTAGCTGTGGGATTTTCATAAATGCCCTTTATCAAGATGAGGAAGTTCCATTATAGTTCTATTTGGCTGAATATTTTGCTGAATATTTTGGTCATAAAAATGATATTAGATTTTGCCAGGATTTTTCTGGGTCTACTGAGATCATATGGTGTTTTTTCCTCTCTTACATTCTCTTTATACGGTGTATTACATTAAATTATTTTTAAATGTTGAACCACCTGCTGTTTCCTAGGATAAATCTTACTTAGTCATTGTGTATAATCTTTTTAATAGGCTGCTGGGTTCAGTTTGCTAGTATTTTTTGAGGATTTTTCTATCTATATTCATAAGGGATATTGATCTGCAGTTTAATTTTATTGTGTGGCCTTTGCCTGGCTTCGATATTAGGGTTTTTTAGATCTAATATAATGATTTAAGAAGTGTTGTCTCCTATTGCATTTTTTGGAAGAGTTTGAGAAATAATGGATTTTTCTTCAAGTGTTTTGTAGAATTCACCAGTGGTTATGCGCTGTGTTTGATTACCAATTTAATCTCTTTATCTATAATAAGTCTATTCAGATTTTCTGTTTTTGAATCATTTTGGTAGTTTGTGTGTTTTTAGGTCTTACTCTGTTGTCATCCAAATAGCTACATTTTTGGCATATCTTTGTTATAGGATTTTTATTCCCAACATCTTGTTTCACTTCTCATAACTATATTGCCATAAAGTCAGCAAATAGTATCTCTGTTGCATAGATAAGGACAGGGAATGAAAAACTATAAGTGAGTAGTTTTGTTGATGACTTAGAAGCCAGAGCTAGCTTTCTACAGTCTGATACACTCTTCTTCTTCAAGACTGTTAAGAAAATCAACAATTAAGTGTGGCATATATTATGTTGGTATAAATGGACACAGTGAAATATCCAGCATGCACTAAATATTTAACAATGTTACTTCTTAAGATATTGGATGGCTAACTTCATCATTATTATCATTATTTATACTATACTAAAGTTAATGTGTTATTAAGTGGATTTAAAAATATTTTTAAAAGAAAGTAATATGTCATTGTTTCCATACTATATGATTTTATGGCTTGTTCCTTTGACACTTATTTATTATGTATTAGTACTTATTTATCTGATCATTTATCTATTCAATCATCCATTTGCTCATTAAAATATTTATTAAACATATTCTCTTTAATTGCAGGTGGTAAAATTGTGAAGACATAACTTCCTGCATTTAATTTACTTGCTGACATTTGAGAGAAACATGAAACTTGAAATAACACCAGATAAAACTCACTAATTTATTGGACTAGGGAGGATGACATTCCTCAACTGGTTTGACCAATGAGTAACATGCTGGAGCTACTTAGTTGAAAAACAAGGAAAAAGAGATGAGAAGTTGAGCACGGGTGAAATTTTAGATATGTGGAGAACATCCAAGTGTATGTATACAATAGGCTGTTAGCCATGACATTGTACCAGAGATCATGGGCAGGCCAAAAGAATAAAATGGATTCTAGTCCTTAGTGGCTTTACACTTAGTTTGAGGGAACAAGTCATTTATATGTAAAATTAAATTAAAAAGATGATATATCACTAGAGAGTAAGAAAATTATAAAACTGAGCTCTATACACATAGAATATTACTGTTTACAAGGTGGAGTAAATTGTAGACACAGCTGATGAGGGATTGATTCATAAAGAATGGAAACTGAAAGGGATGGTGAGTGAGAAGTCATCTTTAGGTAAGCAGACAGAAATAGTTTGAGAAAGAGAAATTTTGGGGAGCTGGCAAAAGATATTTGTGGTACCTGAAGATCAGCAAGAGAGCCTCTCTTTTAGTTACTGATTCTATTATATGTATTACTTTCAGATTTTCTAATTTTAGAAACTGTCCTTATAGCTTGCTTGCTTATTTATTTATTTAATCTTATTTGGAAGATAAAAGAAATATAGCTTATTTATTTATCTATTTATTTAATATTATTTGGAAGATTACAATTTTATTTTGATGTCTAATATTTTTTTCATTATTAATTTGTTCAGATGTCTAGGTTGCTGCCCTTTTATTTTACATATTAAACATATTAAACTGTATATGACTCACATTGACTATTGTTATCTACAACATTTGGACTTACAAGAAAGGAAGAAAAATATTAAAGTTTTACTGATTTTTTTTTAGTTTTTTTTTTTTAGTTTTACTGATTTAAAAGAATGAAAGAGAAGGGGTTAAAATCTGATTAGAAATAATTCATACTCACAAAAAAAAAGAAATAATTCATACTAACTACAGTATGACTATGGACAAATATTTTCTGAAGTTGAGAAATATTAAGATGAGACTGAATACACAGTATTTTTTCAATTGCAACATAAGAGTGATTGATATAGTAAAGATTTAATTAACATTTAGCATCTCTGGCAAAGAGCAATGACAAAATGAATGGATTTAAAAGGGTACAGTGTAAATATATTTGTCAAAATCAGATAACTGGTTAGAAGAATTGATAAAATGTCAAAACATTTGACTTATTCAACACTGGCATGAGATTCACCTATCCAGCACCTTTATAATTTATAAAATTTTCAATGCGTTTTGTGGATCAAGGAATATCTTGTTCCACAGTAACAGTATGTGTTACTACTATTAAAATAGTTAATTCTCATATGCTTGCAAACAACAAATGCCTACAAAACAACATAGAGGGACACCTCTTCGACTTTGGATTCTGAACATTAACTAAATTGAATGAGGATACGGTCCATTTTTAACATGTAACAGGTGGTATTTTGCTGATGAAGTTTACATAACAAAAACAAAATTAAAATACAAAATATAACCAACCACACATTAGAATCTGTACTAATATTAAGGAAATAGCAATTCAGATTTTTAAAAAAGCTCAGAGGAGACAAAAACAGAATGGATATGCTGAAATAAATAAAATTCACATATAGCAAATTTATGCAAAGGTTGAAAAGTATTTGGGAAATAATACATTTTTAATAAATATAGTATCATCACATTTTCAAATTAATTATATTAGAATATGTCCTTCTCTCCATAATATTTTTGGACAATTGAATGTTTTGGTCTTCAGCCTTTACAAGGTAGTTGCTATATGTCTCCTCTATCAAAATAAGTTACTACTGTCAAGCACTGACTACTGAACTTACAAACTAAGGTGGATTCTCTGGTTGAAAATTGCAAACTGTTATCATCCACCGTGATTTAGGACGACTTCACAGAGCCAGCACAGGTCTAATTGGATGTAATATATATAAGGGTTCTCTAGAGAGAGATTCCCATTTTATTTCCTCACCCAAGCTGAGAATCATATCTTGTGGCTTATTAAAAATGCCCATGGGGTGTGAAGGGTAGAAATCTATTTAAGCTTTAAAAGTTTCCAAGAATTCAAATGATATGATTTTGAGTGGTTATCTTTATTTCATTAGATAAAAATTAATATCCTTTTTAACCAGAGATAGATTCTGTCCTTGTTTAAAACAGTATGATTTGTGAAAATGATGGCTTTATAGATGGAGATGATATTGAATTGTTTACACTTTAATTAATTACTAGAACCTTAAGTTCCCTTTTTATCTTACCAAAATGTCTGTTATTGCTTTTACATGAAAATAGCTGGTCAATTCAAAATTACCAATTGAATTTATTTAACATCAATCAGAAGGCATAGACACAGTCTCCCAGCACACATCAAACATCTCTCTTGTGCAAACACTAATTTGAGAAAATTACTCACCAAATTACTGAAAGAAACAAAATGAAACAAAGTTGAACAGAAAAACACAAACTAACAAAATTGATAAATCAAATGTATCATCTGTATTCTTCTTTATCTGGCCAAAATATATCTTTGAACACCACAGAATTAGTAAAGGGGAAGAGTTTTGATATCTTTAATATATAGATATTTAAAAACTTCCAATAATATATATATATATATATACAGATATATCAAAACTTCCAATAAAAGCCAGTGTTTCAAATGTTTTCTCTACAATTTCAAATTTAAAAGCTAACTTGCAAATAAAAAAACAATACTTAAATTGGATTTTTTTTTAAAGTTTCTTTTCTTCATTTTGACCAAATTGCTAGTGGATACTGATAAGGATCACAAAACAAGCAGCAAGGAAATAGAAGAATTAAGAAACTGATGGATATGTCAATTGACTGGTCCATCCCTGAATAATTGAGGGTTCACTGTATTTTCTTTAATAGTCATATATGATGAGTTTAGAAACTGAAAACTATGAAGCTTGATGTACATTCTGTAAAAGAAGACAGTTTAAATTACCAGCTATTCAAATTGTTAGTATTTATATGACTACACACTTTGATAAGGGTGCTTACAAACAACAGCCTAGCAAACCTGTAAGGTCTCTCAAATTTTGTGATCTTGGAAACTGAATTGATTTCAGTCCAATCAATTGATTTTTCAAATAAATATGACCTTTTCAAGATTCATGTGATTTTGCATCATTTTCTAATATTCAAAACTGGCTAAACCAATCATGCAACATCACATTATATTTTAAGGAGAAACAAATCAACACAATAAATATTTCTTTATTAATACATAAAGTATCAGTTAGAGACTCTCAAAAAAAAAAAAAGTTAACACTCTGAATTCCCTAAATGAAATATCTTAATTAGTTTGGCTAGCAAGGCTTAAATAGATCACAGCACCCTTGAACTGGGGAAATCTGCCTATGTCTGTGGGGTAGAGTATAGCTTTGGTCAAACAACACTACTTGGTGAAATAATTCTGCATATATCATTACTGAAATAAACTCAAAATTATGAAATTATTTAATATGCAAAATATCAAAGTCCAAGGGTTTTGCATGAAACATTAGGCAGATTTAGTTAATTAGGCAGAGTCCCTGATTATTAGGTTCAAATTTAAAATGGTCTACAAGTGAATGTTATGAAGTAAGAGGAGGAAGTATAAAAATACCAGCCAAGGGATCCCTGGGTGGCGCAGCGGTTTGGCGCCTGCCTTTGGCCCAGGGCGCGATCCTGGAGACCCGGGATCGGATCCCACGTCGGGCTCCCGGTGCATGGAGCCTGCTTCTCCCTCTGCCTGTGTCTCTGCCTCTCTCTCTCTCTCTCTCTCTCTCTCTGTGACTATCATGAATAAATAAATAAAATCTTAAAAAAAAAAATACCAGCCTGGGGAAAATAAAATAAAATAGATTATGGCATGAATTGAAAATGGAGTATCATGATGGTCTGAAGAGACTAGTCTATTTTTGCCCTCTGCTCCTTGAGCAACATCCTTTCCTAGCCTGCAATATGAAGGGCTGAAATTAAGAAATGTTTTGGTTCTAACACTTCATAAATCAACAATCAGGAATAAAATATGTTCACAATATTACAATAGCAATGACACCAGGTTTTTATGAGAACAGTCTATAAGATAAAATATTAGCATTTTACCTATATTTCATTATTTGAAACTTAGAGCAATCCTTTGAAGTTTGCTATCTTTTTATCCATTTAACAGATGTGGGAACTGAGAATCATTTAGTGAATTGGTGATCAACTCCAAACCGAAACTTGCATTTTTTTTTTAATTTTAAATGCTCTTTCTACTAAATCTTAGGTTCTTGAGAGAAAGATAATGAGACAGCAAAACAAAAACAAAAACAAAACATAGCTTAATTTGAGGAAAGGAGGTGCAAGCTTCATAATGAGAACTCTATTGTAGAAAACCAACAAGCAACAGATGGCTTTATTGACAGATGACCAGTAGGCTCATGCCATCCTCACTGTGTAACGAAGGGCACCACCTATTTATAGAATTTGTTTTCTTAAAACATACCATTCCTCAAAGTCATAACAAATTCTCATGCGAAAATGATGAAGGATAAGGTCAGGAAGAGAATTTCCAGGTATGTGGACACTGTAGATTTATAACTCTCATTAAAATTCTTGAGGCAGCCATGGTGTGACCTAGAAAGATATACTATGTGGAAGAAAGAGAGTGAAGAAGTTCCACTGTGATACAACAAGGGGAAAAGTAGAGAAACAGCAAGAAAAACAAAAAACACCACGAAGAAAACAGCACTGTTACTATGAAAAATGTATATAGAATATAACTTTTAAATCATAAAAGGAGAGATCCCTAAGTTCACATCCTGACTTCGGTCATAAAAAAATCACAAAGCTGGAGATCTTCTCTATTTTATCCTATCAGATAAGCAACATCTCATGGTCAGGAAGAATGATGTACAATCCTTCTTTCCTGGGTGAATGCCAGGCCAAACTCAAAGTAAGAAACCAGTGATTATTTGTTTCATATGACACAAGTGCCAGATACTGAAAATCACATCAGTGGGAGCAGAACTGGTATTCCTTGAAAGTTAGTTAATGAAAGAGATCCCATCAATAAGTCATTTTATTCCATGGGCCGGGTGATCACAGAATACAAAAAATAATAATAAATATCTGCTCTAGACAAGACCATATGTTAGTAAGTCTTCTCCTTTCCTCTTGGTTTGTACCTGAAATTGGTACTAAAATTACTTAATTACAAAAATAAATTAATGATAATGATAAATTATCCCACTTTTTAAAACAATTAATTTTAAATTAGCCCACAATTTAAAACAATTTAGAATTAGAAGCTTTAAAGAAAATAAAATTTTCTTTAAATTTAATTTAAATTTAGTACCAAATTTAAATTTGGTACTAAAATTACTTAGTTACAAAAATAAATTAATGATAATGATAAATTAGCCCACAATTTAAAACAATTTAGAATTAGAAGCTTTAAAGAAGCTTTAAAGTAGATCTATATCTGTGGCTTGAATGGATCTGAGGGTGGTTGAACAAATTAGATTCTAGTATCATCTATGTTTATATTTATATGGTCTTCAGAATGGTTGGTTGGATGGATTCATCAGATGAAGGTTTGTAAGTGTCAGGTTGAGGACTAGGAGTTAGTGTTAGTAAGGCAATGCTTAAAAACTGTCCATTCGGGTAGCCCAGGTGGCTCAGCGGTTTAGCACTGCCTTAGGCCCAGGGCGTGTCCCTGGAGACACTGGATCGAGTCCCACGTCGGGCTCCCTGCATGGAGCCTGCTTCTCCCTCTGCCTGTGCCTCTCTCTCTCTCTCTCTCTGTGTATCTCTCATGAATAAATAAATAAAATCTTTAAAAAAAACCCTGCCCATTGAACAGTTGCTGATGGATATGTACATGTGTTTTGTTTTAAGATTTTATTTGTTATTCTTGAGAGACACAGAGAGTCAGAGGTAGAGACACAGGCAGAGGGAAAAGCAGGCTTCCTGTGAGGAGCCTGATGCAGGACTTGATCCCAGGACCCCAGGATCATAACCTGAGCCAAAGGAAGATGCTTAACCACAGAACAACCCAGGTGCCCCTGATATGTACACTTGCACCTCAGTAGAGTCTGGCACCATTAGTTATTGTGCCCAATAATATGCAGTCTCTAGGATCCCAATGTACCAAACAACCTAAAAATTATTTTTAAAATGACAGCTTAAAAATTGGCCATGATTATGGAGGTAATCACAAAACAATTTTTTTAAATGCACCTGACCTACAAGAAAAACAACTCAATGCACTAACTCATGGGGGAAAAGTGTGTACACATAATTTGCCAGGTCAAAAAACTACTGGGAAGGTCTTGCTCTCTGGTATAAGAAATCATATCATGCTGACCCTTTTCTTGGGGCCAGAATATCTACAAATTCTCACAATACAGCTAGCTGTTTCCTTTATGTATTTATTCTCCAGAAGCCAAAAAATGCAGTCACAGAAAATTTGGATTCACTAGTATCTAAAAGTTTACACTATTAATTGTCATTCTTAAAAAATCAATTTATCTGAAATGATTTATCTAATCAAAGCCATTCAATAGACATGTACCTTCTATGGAATAAATCTGAGATTTTTCAAATGGCATACAACTCTCTGCAATATATGGCCCCTTACTTTCTCTGTCCATCATTTCCCACTTCCCTCCCATCTCAAAACTTACAGTCCTGCAAAACCAAGAACTTTATACAGTGGACCCCAGAATATTGCAGGAGTTAGAAGCAAAAATCTCATATCGTTGAAATTATGCATTTAACTTTTGGCTCCCCACAAACTGACCTACTAGTAGCCTGTGGTTGACCAGAGCCTTAGCCATAACAGTGAACAGTTGGTATTTTAAATTCTATTTAAATCTCTGGCTTATAGCAGAAGCGTACTCAATTTTTTAAAATAAAATGAATGAACATCACCCAGTCACCCCCACCCCCTGCCCACCTCCCCTACTTGATGGGATGAGTACTGGGTGTTATTCTATAGGTTGGCAAATTAAACACCAATAAAAAAAAATTTATAAAAAAATGAATGAACAGATGATTGAAGACAGGTTGAACTGACTTCTATTCTTTTTCTCATTTTGTAACACAGATCTTCCACCTGTATTCATTGCCTACACGCCCAGGCAGAGAATAGGTATCCAGACACTAACTGATCAGCCCAAACAACACATGACTATTCAAAATTTTGGTGCCTTTTGGGAACTTAAACAAAGAAACTCAAGTATAGTAGTTAAAATAGACTCACTTGTCAAATGTTAAAATAGAATAATAGGTAACGGTAGAATTCAAGTTCTGGAGAACATTTGAGTTAGTGTCTCACACATTACTCTTCAATTACATAGCTTCATTATATGGTTGGCCTCAGAGATCATACAGACCAGATCAATGCCTCTTAGACTTTAAAGTGTACATGAACCACCTGACAAGTTAAAATGTAGAGTTTGATACAGAAGGTATGGGGATGGGAAGTGCTGATATATTCACTGTTTCTCAGATCATACATTGTATAGCAAAGGTAGTTCAATGTGCAAATTTATCTATTATCTATCTATCTTTTATTTTATTTTTAAATATATTATTTATATATTCAGCAGAGACACAGAGAGAGGCAGAGACACAAGCAGAAGGAGTAGCAGGCTCCCCACAGGCAGCCTGATGTGGGACTCAATCCCGGAACTCTGGGATCACACCCTGAGCTGAAGGCAGATGTTCAACCACTGAGCCAGCCAGGTGTCCCTATTTATTATTTTAAAAATTGTATTTATTTATTTGAGAGACAGAGAGAGCACCAGCAATGGAGAGGAAGAAGCAGGCTCCCACTGAGCGGGAACTCAATCCCAGGACCCCAAGATCATGACCTGAGCTGAAGGCAGATGCTTAACTGAATGAGACACCCAGGTCAGTGTGCAAATCTTAAAGAGCAAAATAATCAACTAAGTGCTTGTTAAGAATATAGGTCTTGGAAGCCCATAAACAGAAATTATAATTTGGAGTGACATCAAGCATCTACATAATTAACAAATACTCAAGGTACTCTTCATGTCAGTGGTCTCAGTATAACACTTTGAAAATCATTGCATAGGAAATACAAACTTCTTGAGAGTGATCCTTTTGCCTTCTTTAGTTTCTCTTGCCTAGCAGAGTTCCTGGAACTTAGTAGCTGCTAAGTGTATATTTGTTTTAAAAATGAAAGAAAGCCATGAATAAATGAACTAGGACTTTACCTAAGATTTTTGAGACAGGAAAGAAAAAAAAAATTGTTGTCACATACATGTGTATATATTACACACACACATATTACGTGGGTCTACAAAGATTTCCAGTAACAACTTTAGAATATTTAGAATATTTAGTATTTATAATTTTTATCTTTCCTTCATAATCTTCTAGTTCTTCAATATGTGTAAATAATATTTAGGAAGCACAAACCAAATGATAGAGCAAAATCATTAAAAATGTGTAATCCCAGAAGATTATTTTTAAATTTGTCAACACACAAACCGCCACAGGTTGCTCAGTGCATTTCACATGATTTGTATTTAACTATTGAGTTCTGGTCTGTGATGGTAGACAAATGACTCTCTTGACAGCTTAATCCACTTGGAAAGGAAGAAGAATGGCCCTGGAACCCACTGCTTCTCCCTCTCAAAAAACATTACATGGTCTTCTCTCGGAGCTAGTTCAATCCTGAGGCCTGAAAAAGTGAGTGATAAGAGGTGGTTCATGTTTTGCAGATTTGGGGAAACTTACAGATACATCTTTTTCTACATTTTAATATGTTTCTACTATAGAACGTTCAAGTTTCTTTAATCCCCCCCCCCCAAAAAAAAACCCAACGACCTTGTAACAAAAAAACTTTATGTTGAGATACCGAATTGTAAATGAATATAGATGATGGGTTAATGAGCATAAAGTACTCTGATTAAAAAAAATCAGCAATGTAAAATGACAACAAAAAACTAATTGTGGTCAGATGAAGCATTAACTGAAGAGAATTTAGGAAGTGCCAAGTAGTTTGTACATTGAGATGCTAACTTAGAAAATAAGAGCGAGCACAAGCACATCAATGCCTTCTGTTTTCTTTGTTAAACTTTTAGAATTATGTGATAATTAAACACTACTTTTAAACATTTTTAGATTTCTTAACAACAGACTATAATAATTTGATTAAAAGTTCCTTGCTCTTATAATAATAAAACATAATAATAATAATAAACAAAAAATAATAATTGCACTCTGTTATGACTGATAATTTTTCACCAAAAAACATTACAGGGCTTAAATGCATATGTATATTTTTTTTTTTTCAAGAGGGATCACTGCTCTCTGCCTCATAGGTGGAAAACATAGGACAACATTAATACGATTTTTAGGAAGCACTGTGCACAAAGATACCAGAGGGGGGAAACAGGAAAATAAATAAGTCATAATAATAATTAATTTTCTTAGATTCTAATCATGTACTGCTTTAATGCTTTATTAAAGCATGTACTACTTTTAATGCTATTATTTTATGAATATAAACTTATTAAAATAACGTGACATCCTTATGAAGTAGTTGCATCACTTTACAAGAGGATAACGAGATTTAGAATTTAATCTTCAAATAGAGATTCAGGCATCCTACCACATTTACACATGGGGTGTTAAAGGATCCAAAGGAAGGATGTGAAGCATAAAGGCAGTTTCTACCATAATCACAGTTCAACACCGGCTTGGCTGAGGAGGTGAAATTTAAGAGTTGTCTAATTTTATTCATTCCACAAATATTTTTTGAGAATTGCTATGTGCTAAATACATTAATTGTTCTGGAATCCAAAGTTAAACAAGATTGAATTTCCTCCGTGAAAATATATGGTAATTATAATTAATTATTGCTCAAGTAGTGTATAATAGAAAGAACATATTGTAGAGATACAATATTATGGAAGTGATGGATAGTTTGTGTTATAAGATTGGTTTCTAAAAATTGCATAGAAATCTGAGGGCCTAGCACTCCATTCTGCCTTATGGGGCTAAGAATGGAAGTGGATAGGGAGATATGTTTAAGTTTAGGATTAAAAATTAAGTAGGAGTTTTTCAAGGCAAAAAGAGAAACCATGGAGGAAACATGTAAAAAGAATACGATGCGTGAAGGCACAGAAAGGTTAGTCTCAGAGTTGAGAAGCAATCTGGCTAGAGCACAGCATGGAATGTGTTATAAGGTAAATGGCAACTGGTGTGACTGGTATGGTAATTTTGTTTACATTGAGAAAGACCTTATGTAGCATGATTACATGAACTTATCACATAACTCTACGTGATCCTGCTTAATTTAGCAAGATAACTCTGCAGGTACTTGGAAAATATAATAGAAATGATTAGAATTTAAAGTCAGGGAGACCAGTTCAGTTGTTTTATAAATCAGTAGTGTGAAAGAACTGAAGTACTGTCAGTGCAAAAGGAGGTAGAAATTCCAGAGACTGCATGGTGATAGAATTGTCATGACTGGAAATCAGTTGGATATAGCAATGAGGAAGAGTGATTAAGCTAAAGGCTTATAAATATAGAGAGCTTCCAAGTGCAGGACTCAAACATTTTACAAGTTTTAACTTATTTAAGAAGGCCTTGAGTTTTGAACCTGGATAATTGAATGATGATTCCCATTTCACATGTAGAGGATAAAGAAGAGGGGGAGAATACTGAGGGCAGTGGGAGATAATATGTTTGCTTTTGGAAATATTTGAGAAGTCTACATATCCTTTGGGTGGTGATGTCTATCATGCTGTTGGTGACATAGATTCCACACTGAAGAGAGAGGTCAGGGCTGGAGATATATATTTATGGCTCTTACTGTCCATGCATCAATGGGGCTTTGTAGAACAAGAAGAGGAGAGAGTAAAAGTTGGAATTCTTGGAACACAAATACATAAGGAAAAGGAGAGAAGATAAAACGTAAAGATGAGCAAAATGAAGTAGAGGGAAAATCAGGAGGAAAAAAGTAAAAAAGGAGAAAGTTTAAAGAAAGATATTGCAGTAAAAAATGCCAAGTTTTGCATTTAATCTAAATAGGAGGTGAACCGAAAGTAAAAATTTGGGAATTAGAAAATGAGTGGTAAATTCTAGGAGTCCATTTCAGTTGCATTAAGTGTGACAAAGTGAATGAGAAGTCAGGAAAGAGGCCAAATGGACTGTCACCTTGAGAATTTTGACGCAGCAGCGGTTGGAGCTGGAGGGTAAGGATGACGGTATTATTAAGGTTTTGAAAAAAATGAAAAACCACTTTAACATATAAACAGAGCAAAAGGGGCCACTAAGGATGGAGAAGCTACGGTACAAGGTAGTGATGGAAGGTCAGCAGGATGCAGAGTGATTATTGATGGAGTGTAGTCCTAGGGGAGACCACAAAGTGAGAGAATAAGTTTATGTAACAAATGTAATATTTCACATGTTTATGGCCTCAGTGTTTGGAGTCAAGCAGCTCAGTTTGAATTCTGACTCTCCCACTTATCAATTGTGTGAACCAAGAAGTTACTAAACCTTTATGTGCCTTGGTTTCCTATCTGTCAAAGGCAAACTAGTAGTACCCCCTCCCCTCATCCCCAGTGTTTCTGGGAGGATCAAATGAGATAAGGCTTGTGAGAATAGGACACACTACTATTGGGTAAGTGTCCTCCAAAAACTAACTGCTATATTCAAGAGATAAGTGTAAGGTGCCATCGTGGAAAGAAGGAGAATCACTAGTCTTTGTGATAAAGCAAAAAAAGGGAACAAAAATGACAAAGGTCACCTAATAATGAACCTATATTCTAAATACACATGGGATATTCTTTTATTCTTTTTATATTGCTTATAAAATAACTTTTAAATGTTCCATATCTCTAAGGAATATTAACAGTTATTCATTGCTAAGGGAAATAAATATTTTTCTTTTAATTCAGAGGAACACTAAACACAATTACTTAATTTCAAAGTTTTTGAGTCTTTGTCTAGATATGGTTCAAGGTACAGACATCAGGAATCATGACCAACTCTTTCTATTAACTACATAGAAATGTATGATACTAACATTTCAGGGTTTTACTTCATCTCCCTATCTGCAAACTGCAGTGATATACTCTGCGAATGATTTCTCTGCTTTGCATGGTCCTTGTTCTTCTGTATGGATATTCTTGGCATTTTAATAGGGAAAAAAAGGTAATTTCAGAATGAACATGACTTGAAAAGGACTGCCCATTCCTAAGAAAAATAGATACCAGGATATTTCCTTTTGTTGTTAACAAACACTGCCTACTTGTTTTATTTTTAACTACTTTGTTCTCACTCTCATGAAGACTACATGGAAGTCAGAGTAATCTGTTCTCTTATTTTGACTCTTCTTTTAGAGGATTTTATAAGAAAATTATATATGATAGAGTCAAGCTTTGCATTCTTCCATTATATTGAGCATTTATAAAGGAATAATTCAGCAATGATACATACCATTGTGGTTGTATATTATGTAGGTAATGGGTAGTCTGTGTTTCAAAGTGATTTTTACAACTATTATCTTATGTCGTCCATGCAAGAACAAAATACATTGTGGCTATATTTCAGGTGAGAAACCTGACATGAAGAAAGCAAAGAAAATTTCCCCTAAGTCAGATAGCAAGGTTAGAAATGCTAAACTGTTAAAAGCTGCATTGTTCACATTGTAAAAAGCTATTCTTAAGCTATATTTGAGAGCTTTTGTAAAGATTTACTCTTCCATGAAATCATTGAAGAAAAGGATAAACAGAACAAATTCTCACTTTTTCTCTTTGTTTCTTTCAACAGCATTCTAACATCTATGAAACTGCTTATATTTAAAATACAATCTACATGCAGAAGAATGACTTCCATTTAGAGAAAGCAATGATTCAATGATCTAGGAAGTTTCCTGTGTTTATTTTCTTAAAGGTGAACAGAGGTGGAAAAAAAAAAGTTAAATAATTGGGTTTTCAATGCATCCCTATTGGACACAAACCAAGCAAGCTCGTAGTCATCTTCTATGATAAGCCATCCAGAGAGCCTGTAATACGCATTAGCTATCAACAGAGGTAGAGAGATCAGTGTTATGATGTCACAGAATTTGAATCTCATTAAGTCATTCCAGGATCTTTTCCCGTCTCCAAATATACATTGAATAGACAGGAGACATCATTCTCTCCAAGTAATTCTTCTAAGATATTGGGAAATACTCTTCTAGAGGAAAAGAAGTTAAAAGCGGTATGTTGGCACTTTTGAGTATATAAGAAACCTGTTGTATGGTGTTTAGAATGCTTCCAAGTGAGAAATGTCTGAGTGAGAAAAATAGCAATTTATGTTAAAAAAGCTTTTAGCCAAGGCCAACATGTCAAAAGATTTTCAATGACAATGGAATCTCAAGAGTTATGAGACTATGTTCCAAAATGGTATCCTGATTAAGTATTAGAGAATAATTCCTTACATTATCTATCTCATTTCTGGAAAATTATATTCTTAAGTAAATCCTGCCCTCAGGAGGTAAAACATAATCTAAGGTCAATATGCGATTTCAAAATTCAGATATCCATTTTAGGATAGGATTGAGTCACAGGGAACAGATTTACCATCATGCTTAAAACAACTAAAAACAGAAACTGAAACCACACCAAACCAAAACAAAAACAAAAACAAGAAACCAGGCAAAATACATGAAACAATGATTGTCAAAACACTAAATGTCAGGCAGTGAAGGATAGTGATTCTAAGAATCTAAGTTAGTAAACTTAAATTAGCCCTAAGACTTACCACTGGAGAGATTCCAAGACATGGCGCAGAGAGGATAAATTAGGCAGAACTCTGAGATCTCCATGAACTGAAAAATAGTCGGCAGGAGTCATGGAACACCAAGGCTTCATGAGTTTGTGTGAGAGTACCATAAGGATGAAATCTGCATAAACAGGGCACAACCTGCAGAGGATCCCTAAACTTTTCAACTAAAGAAATCATGGGCACCTGAGTCAGGGGTGCCTGGATGGCTCAGCTGGTTAAGAGTTGGCCTTCAGCTCGTCATGATCTCAGGGTCCTGGGATTGAGCCCTGCATCGGGCCCCCTAGTCAGGAGAGCCTGCTTCTCCCTCTTCCTCTGCTATTCCCCCTGCTCGTGCTCTTTCTTTTTGTCAAATGAGTAAATACAATCTTAGAGAAGGGGCAGCCTGGGTGGCTCAGCAGTTTAGCACCTGCCTTCAGCCCAGGTGTGATCCTGGAGTCCGAGGATCGAGTCCTATGTCAGGCTCCCGGCATGGAGCCTGCTTCTCCTTCTGCCTGTGTCTCTGCCTCTCTCTCTCTTTCTCTCTCTGTGTGTGTGTGTCTCATGAATAAATAAACAAATCTTTAAAAAAAAAATCTTAGAAAAGAAGAGAAGAGAAAAGGAAACTACCTGGGTCAGGGAAAGAACCACTCTTTATGCTATGGGCATTGGGTGGAATATTCAAAGGAGTTTGCCTTTATAGTGGGGCAAACTTAGACCTGGACTGAACACTGTTCTGACCTGCTAAACAAAGCTTAAAAGAAAGATGTAAAGGAATCAAACTACTTCCAAATAACTTTAACTGAATATCAGGACCAAAGCTCAATCACATTTAGATACATGCAAAAATACCCAGAAAATTGAAAAGATAAAATTCACAATCTCTGGCATCTGATTAAAAATATATATATATCAGGAGTGTCTAGGTGGTTAGTCGGTTGAGGATCCGACTCTTGATTTTGGCTCAGTTCACAATCACACGATTGTGGGATCAAGCCCCATCTTGGGCTCCATACTCAGGGTGGAGTCAGCTTGAGATTCTCTCTCCTCTTCTGCCTCTGCCCATCCCCTTGCTTGCTCTCTCTGTCTGAAATAAATAAATAAAAACTTAAAAAACTCAAACAACATTTGAAGAAGCAGGGAAATATGATTCAAAATGAGAAAAATCCTTTGAAATCCTCCCAGAAATAACATCAGGATAGAATATTATAAAAAGGACTAAAACAATTTTTGAGATCAAAAATACTACATAGGATCAATGGCGGATTAGCATTACAGAAAAATAGATTAGTGAATATAAACATAAATAAATAGATACTATGCAAAATGAAATGGAGGGAGAAAAAAGCTTAGAAAAAAAAAAAAAAAAACCTAACAAAGCATCAGTGAACTGTGTGACAACTTCGAGTAGTCAAATATACATATAATATGAGTCCCTGGAAGAAAGAAGGGTAAGAACAGGAAAAAAAAAATTTGAAGACATTAATGGCCAATTTTTTTTCTAAATTTGATGAAAACTATAAACCCACGGAGTCCAAGAGGTTCAAAGTAATTAAAACCACAAGAAAAATGAAGGAATCTATACCATGTGATGTTACAATCAAATGACTTAAAAACATTGATAAGTGGTTCCATAAACAGAAGTAAAGACATTCATACTCATGGATTGGAAGAACATATATTGTTAACATTTCCATATTACTCGAAGCAATCTACAGGTTTAAGGCAAGTCTTATGAAAGCACCAACAGCATTTCTCACAGAATTAGAATAAATAGTCTTAAAATTTGTATGGAACCATTAAGACACCAAATAACCAAAATAACCAAAGCAATATTAAAAAAGAACAAAATTGGAGATATCACAATCCCAGGTTCTAAGATATACTACAAAGCTCTAGAAATCAAAACAGTATGGCACTGAAACAAAAATAGACACATAGATCAATGGAACAAAATAGAAAGCCCAGAAATAAACCCATGATTATATGGTCAATAACTTATACAACTCAATACCAAAGAAGTAAGTTTTATCCAATTAAAAAATGGAGAGAAGACATTAGCAGACATTTTCCAAAGAAGACATGCAGATGGCCAACAGACACATGAAAAAATGTTCAACATCATAGAAATGCAAATTAGAACCACAATGAGATATCACCTCACAACAATTAGAATGACTAGTATCAAAGAGACAAGAAATAACAAGTATTGGCAAGGATGTGGATAAAAGGGAGCACTTGTACATCATTAGTAGGAATGCAAGCTGGTGTAGCCACTGTGGAAAACAATTTGGAAGTTCTGTATAAAATTAAAAATGGAATTAATATGAGATCGAATAATCTCCAAATTTACACAAATATTATGAAAACACTAATTTAAGAAGACATGTGCACCCCTATGGTTATTGCAACATTATTTATAATAGCCAAATTATGGGAGATAAATATATATATTTATATATAAGTAATATAAATAATATCCCATTATATTATAGGAGATAAATATATATAAATATAAGTATATAAATATATAGATATACTATAAATATATATATATATCTTCCATTATATAATGGGATATTACTCAGCCCTGAAAAAAGAATGAAATATTATCATTTGAAGCAACACAAGTGTATCGAGAGAGTGTAAAGCTAAGTGAAATAAGTCAGAAAAAGAAAAATACCATATGATTTCACTTATATGTGGAATTTAAGAAACAAAACAAAGGGAAAAAAGACAAGTCAAAAAACAGACTCTTAGTTATAGAGAACAAACTGTGGTTACTAATGGGGAGGTGGGTGGCGATGGATAAAACATGTGAAGGGGGTTAAGAGTGCAATTATCATGATGAGCACTGAGTAATGTGTAGAATTGCTATATTCTGAAATTAATATAAAACTGTATGTTAACTATACTGTAATTTCAAAAAATATTGATAAATATAAAATCCCAAAAGCAACCAGAGTGAAATAATATAATATGTAGAGAGGAACAATAATGATGACAGCCAATCTCTCAGCAGAAACAATGTAAGTCAGAAGGCAATTTAGTAAAGCCTTTAAAGCATTGGCAGGGAAAACAACAACAACACAACAACCTAGAGTTTTAGATTGAGTAAAAACGTTTTTCAAAATTCAGAGTGAAATAAAAAATAATTTTTAACACATAGCAAAGCTGAATTTAAAACCAGCAGACTTGTACTATAAGGAATATTAGAGGAAGCTATTAAGGCAGAAGTAAAATGATATGGAAACCTGGATCTGCACAAAAAAATGAAAAACACCAAAGAATTGTAGCTATGTGAGCAAACAGGAAGACTTATTTCTCACACTGTTTAATTCTCTTTAAAAGGCAGTTGTTTAAACTACAGTAATAAAAACATACCGAAGAATTTAAAATATTGTTAAAATAAAACATGACAACAAGAGCACAAAGCCTAGGGATGATAGAAATAGAAGTAACCTTAGGAAGATTTGCATACTATATGTAAGGTATAGTATGTATAGTATGTATAGTAGATATATCACTTGAATTAAATTAAAGATATATGCATGCTATAAATCTTAAAGCAATCGCAAAAAAAAAAACCCAATAGACCAGAATTATAGTATATAAGTCAAAAAGGAAATAAAATTGGAGTCATTAAAAATAATTTAATATAAATAGAGGAGAGGGAAATAGGAAAAAGAAAAAAAGGATAAATAGAAAGCAATAGCAAGTATATTAATATTCACATTCAGTAGGCTTAAATGGCTTATAAATGCCAACTGAAGGTAAGAGATTGTCATGTCAGGTTAAAACCAAAACTCTACTGTCTACGCTCTACAAGAAACTCCCTTGAAATATAGATATGCAAGTTGGTGAAAAGATAATGAAACACGATGTATCATGCTCACACTAAACCAAATTTCTTAGGAAGACATAACAATTTTGAATTTTTATATGCCTAATAATGAAGCAAAATACATGAAACAAATTGATAGAATTTTAGTGAAAAATAGATCTTCAGTGATAGTTGGAAATTTCAAGATTCTTCTCTTGATAAATGACAAAGAGAAGATCAAGAAGAATATCAGAAAGGGAGACAGAACGTAAAGACTGCTAACTCTGGGAAACGAACTAGGGGTGGTAGAAGGGGAGGAGGGCTGGGGGTGGGAGTGAATGGGTGACGGGCACTGGGGGTTATTCTGTATGTTAGTAAATTGAACACCAATAGAAAATAAATTAAAAAAAAAAACGGGAGGCACAAAAAAATAAAAAAGAATATAAGAGATGTGAATAACACTGTCAATTAACTTGACCTAATTGGCATTTATAAAACACCATACAAAAGCAAAAAGTACATTTTTTTCAAGTGCACACCATACATTTATCAAGATAGACTGTATTCTGAGCTGCAAAACAGGTCTCAATAAATCTAATATGTTTAAAACCATACAATGTATATTCTCTGACCACAATAGGAATAAAACAGAATATATGCAAAAGTGCCCAAACATTAAAAATGAAACAAAATGTCAAAATAAACTGTTAATCAAAGAATCAAAGGAAAATTTGAAGGAATTTTGAACTGATTAGAAATGAAAGTACAACATATCAATGAATTTAGGGCCTGTATTTGTCTCTGGAGGCAGTACCTTAATTATCTGCCTTGTAATGACCATCTCTACAGCCTCCTCTTCATTCATTCCCTTTCTCCCCATCAATTTTTCAGGTGTTGCTTCCTCTGTCTGGCTAGTACTGCTTATACTAAGAGAAGGTGTGTGGGACATTGAGGGGTTGGGAAAAATAAAAGGATTTGGCTGTGCCAAGTTTATTGCTATGAATTCACTAAATGAACATTAATGGATTTTTCATTGACTAAATGAAAGATATTTAAGCTTCTGTTGCAAAAGTATCTCATTGCAATTTACAGAAATGATATGCATCCACTTTTCAATTCTTATCACAGCATCTGAGCCCTTTAGACTTATTTTAATTATGCAGAATGATTTGTATTGGTGATCATGTTCTACAGATATCAGTATATATCAATTTGACCTTTTAATTTTTCATTCATTCACGTAGATTCTAAAGAATGATAATGCTTTGTAATTGACACCTGGGCATTGTCACATCTGTTTTTATTCTTGGCAATGAAAAATGCATCATTTGTGTTTAAACTATATCCATATTTTCTAAGAAATTTCCCTCTGATTTACATGATTAACTTATTTAGTGAGGCAGAAAAAAGGTCTCATGCATTTTGCTTAGTTACAAACAACGTATGACTGGATAAATAGCAATTGCACATTAGTCTGCATGACTTCCTGTTATTATCTACCAGCAGGAATACATTAAAAGTCGATTCTGTTGTTACATTCATATGTACACATTTTCACAGTATGTCACCATATATTACAAGCTTGATGCTTAGCTTTCTGAATTACCTTTACTTGATTGGCCATAGAATTTTTAGAATAGCTTTATAAAAATCATAAAGTTGTATACTTGCAGAAATCAACTATGAATGGCCAAATGATCAAGAAAAACACAAAAATATTCAACTACATTTTATTTTCACCAAAAGAAGGAGATGACAGACTGAAGATAGATCAGAAGAAAAGTTTTGGAAGACCTACCATCCACTATCAGAGTACTTATCACACTACATTTTATCTACTTTATCTATTTTATTTTCTTTAAAAGAAAGTTCCTGGAGGACAAAAATGATCTTTCTGGAACTTTATATTTTCAGTGCATAGCATAGTTCCATACATATAGTAAGGATTAAGAAAATATTCATTGGATTGATGAATAATCTAGTAATATATATTAATAATATAAAACTGTTATAAAATATAATAAATCAAGTATATAACTTTGGGAAGATTGCTATTAAAATTTGTTCTCAGTTTATATATTAAGTCCTATATATATGAGAAACATGGATATCTGCATGAATATAAATATTTCTTTCCCAGTAGCTTGTGGCAGTTTTGAGAATTATGTATGCTTTGAAATTTGTGAGTTATTTATGTTATATAAATGATGTAATTGTTCTAAAATTCTCCATATCCTTATGTTAAATATTTAACTTACAAATTAAAAATATCACAAATTCACTTCAAAATAACATTAAGAAAATCTTCATAAAAGTCAAAATGTCAAAATATAACATTAGTTATATAGATGTCAAAGTTAACATTGAAAATGAGGAAAGGTACATCATGAGTATAAGTAGAAATAACACTTTTATTGATAATACAAAGGATGTAAATTTAGCTATATAGAATATGTTGGAGCAGGACAAACAAATGGACCTCAAAGTTTATTTGATAAGTTCTTATTTTCTTAACCACAAAAGTCATAGATGTCACAAAACCAAGATCTGAAATTGCCAATCATTTTCTCAGCTCTGAAACAATGAATATTAGAGAAAACGGACATGCATGAATTATCTCCTTCTTGTCTAATGCCATGATTTGATTGGTGGTGGAATTACTCATAAGCCTGAATATGTTTAAAAGAATCTGGGATATTTTCAGTTGTGACAGTTTTATTTATTTATTTTTTAATGTTTTTAGGAACATTCAACATATGGGTGGGGCATCAAATTATTTTGCTTTGACATGAAAGTCATTTAAATATCCACCAAAGATACTGTTTTACAGTGCTATTGTGTGTTTAAGAACTGTTATTGTAGCATATTTTATAACCATGGTAGGAACAAACAGAAATGAAAAGCTACTTATAAGCAAGTGATTAAACACACATCAAATGGGTTTTATGAGCAACAGAGTAGGTTATAACCATCTGAAGCTATTTACTGTAATGGCAAAAAACTATTGTAAAAGATGCAAATTTATTCTTAACCACAGGTACTGAAAAATCTTCTGAAAGAATTAACTAGGTTTGTTTTTTCTTTTCCACATTACATAACACAGTTATTTTGGGAGATTCTTTTTCTGGAGTTCTTAACTCCAAAAAAAGAAAATATTGATGGCACCAATTCTCAACTCTAGAACGTAGGACTCTGAATTAATGATTTTTGCATGTGTTTATTTCTCTTTTATCTCAAGCAATCTTAGATGTATAAGAAACACTAATTTGAAACTTGATGAATTAGATTTTAAAATTGTATGCTCTTATTTTTCTATAAATGGTTTGGGGGCATTTATTAAAGTATATAATTAATTTGTAAAATTAAGAAAAAAACTAATTAAAAAGGGACTCAACACTAGGTTCTTATCTAGATGAGATTGAAAGGTCAGAAAACAGAAATGGGAAGATCATAAAATACACTAGATTAAATGTAAGTTACTTAGCTGGAAATTCTACTGAATTTAGGAATGAGCAAGAGGGAAAGGGAAGCTGATGAATTTTTAAAAAATCTTATTAAAAATAACAACAGGAAAAAAGACATAGACACATCATATTTCCACAGGGAAAGTTGAATTGATTAGTAGGATAAGTCATAAAAACTTGGTAGCAGTTCCTCTCTCGCTACCTTTGCCAAGACTGAAACCAAGTCAGGGGCTTTGGGGCACAATAGCTCTTGAGACACATGTAAGTATAGGGTGGAAGACAAAACAATAAGTCCTATAACTCCTCCTCAGACTTTTAAAATTATTGAGGTATAACATACAAATCATAAATGTGCGTATTTTAAAGGTACAATTTGATGAGTTTTGCTAAATGTATACATTTATGCAACTTCTGCCACAGTCAAGATAAAGAGAATTTCTATTAAATATCTCCAAGATTTTTCTCACTCCTCCTTCCAATCAATACTTCCACCTCCAGCAAATTTTATCATTTTAAACTTTTACTTTTGTATTTTATTAGATTTGTTTAAAAGATTTTATTTACTTATTCACGGGAGATACAGAAAGAGAGGCTGAGACATAGGCAGAGGGAGAAGCAGGTTCCATGCAGGGAACCCAAATGTGGGACTCGATCTCTGGACCAGGATCACGCCCTGAGCTAAAGGCAGATGCTCAACCATTGAGCCACTAGGCGTCCCCACCTCTGTTTTTTTTTATTTTTTTTATTTTTTTTTTATTTTTTTATTTATTCATGAGAGACACAAAGAAAGAGAGGCAGAGACAGGTATTTTATTAGATTTTTAAATCAAAAAGTAAAATATGCTTTTGAAATTGGGAAATATAACATAATTGATTTTTTAAAATGTTAATATTTCCTCTAACATACTACTTGTACATTCACCCACTGAGGTAACTAAAATCAGAAATTTAGATGTATAACTTTACAAAACTATGTATTGTATTTACTTAAATGTTTATCATATACATATAATTTGTATTCCTTTAAAGGTCATTTTACCATTACATTGCTCTGCAACTTGCTTTTATTCTTTGACTTTTCCATTTCTCCCAACTGCACACCATGGGCATCTCTCCAGATTCATACTCATACAATTCATTCCCTTAAATAGATGTTTGTCAGCTTTTTATTATTAATGAAATATGCTTGATTTTAGATTTTTGCCTTGAAACAATACTGCAGCAGATGCTTTTTTTTATATAAGATGATTAATTTTTGTTTGTGTTGTTATGAAACGGAACCCCCAATTTGGAATTGTTGGTAAAATACTCTGTACATTTTAATTACAAGTGATATTGCTAGGTTATAGCAATTTGCATTTCTACCTAAAGCTAGAATAAACTTTGAGCTCTGAGTATTAAAAATCTTATAGTATCTCTTTACTTCCACATGTTATTTAAATAAAAAAAAATATGTAAGAAAATCCAAAGACAACATTGACTTCCCATGATGGTAACATTGTATATCTTTTAAAATGTTACATAACAGAATCTTTAAATAAAATTTTGGAACTCTTGCTTCTTTTAGAAATATTATAGCACTTTCCCCACCTGCTTTTGGCATGATTTTCTTACTAGAACCAGATATCAACCTTCAAAAATATTTGACAATCTGAAGGATGAAAACAAGCATCTCATGTTGGTTTTAATTGACATATTTCTGACTACTGGGTAATGTGAGAGTCTTTTCATAGATACATTGGCCATTTTATTTACTCAGTTGTGAGTTTGATGATCAAAAATAAATTTCAGAAGCCATATGCATATTATATGAAGTTAATAGTTGAATGGGACTTAGTTGTTGTCTCATGTGGTCCTATCTCAATCCTAGGCATGCAGTTAGACATTATTGTTGTTTGGCAAATGAGAATTCCAAAGCTGAACATTTACTAAATTTGCTCAGACTTACTTACACTGTTAATTGTCATTCTGCACCTAGAGTTCATTTTCCATGAATCCTGGGTCATTGAACAAATACAGCCTTACTTCTATCTCTGAGCTAGGCACACATTAGGTACGGGGTCAACAGAGAGGATTAAGAACCATTGTGAGCATTAAGGATTTCACAGTCTCAGACCATATCATGCTTTCTAAAACAGTTCTTCTCCTAATTTTGGCTGTCAAATTTTCTGGTTTTACAGTAGCCCTTCAGGGTTCTTCCCACCCATGGAAATGATGTTGAATACTGAGAGAGAGGAGAGAAGCAGCATTTATTGCTAGACTCTTCTTTCCCCTGGGGGACCCTTACACATATCAAACAGAGAGAACTGGAGGTTAAGTATGGCTGGTGGGTGTCTCACAAAATTGCAAAGCAGGGAGGATAAACTTATCTTTGTCATTCTTTCCCCACTCCCGTATGCTGGGGGCACCAGGATTCAATCTCAAAGGAGAAAGGCATTTTTTATGTTTTTATATTTTTAATGTCTAGCTTTCTTAAGGTCTATTTATCCGTTGCAAAGTGGGATATCTGTTGTTTGGCAGTTTTTAGCTCACTTCTTGCTAAGACTCTTATTGTGTGCTGAATCCTGTGCCAGACAAAGGGAATGCAAAAAAAAAACGAAATAAAGTTTGTCTTCTTTTGTTTTGCTTTTCCCCTACAAGGAGTTGATAGGAAGGAGAAGCCAGGGGAGCTTCTTGGAGAAGGTAGCATGTGTGTCGAGTGTTGAAATCAAAACAAAATGCCAGAGAAAGGTAGAGTACATAAAGGAATAGTTGGCATGGACCAAAGTGTCAGGATAAGTAGGGACAAGAGGCAAGTAAACAGCATACTTTTCAAGTGGAGGTAGAGCCAAGTGTGAGAAAATGGTGGCCAGGGCCAGATCTTCAAAGGTGTTGCAGGAACTTATTTTTATTAAGACAGGCAAAAGGAAACTCCTGGTGGAAGTTAACCAGAGAATGAGATTAGGCTAAGGAAATCTCATTCTAGTTGTAAAATGAGGATTTTTGTTTGTTTGTTTTCAAGAATGTTTTTTTTTAATAATAAATTTATTTTTTATTGGTGTTCAATTTGCCAACATACAGAATAACACCCAGTGCTCATCCCGTCAAGTGCCTCCCTCAGTGCCTGTCACCCAGTCACCCCCACCCCCGGCCCTCCTTCCCTCCTACCACCTCTAGTTCGTTTCCCAGAGTTAGGAGTCTTCATGTTCTGTCTCCCTTTCTGATATTTCCTACTCATTTTTTCTCCCTTCCCTTCTATTCCCTTTCACTATTATATATATTCCCCAAATGAATGAGACCATATAATGTTTGTCCTTCTCTGACTTATTTCACTCAGCATAAGACCCTCCAGTTCCATCCACGTTGAAGCAAATGGTGGGTATTTGTCGTTTCTAATGGCTGAGGAATATTCCATTGTATACATAGACCACATCTTCTTTATCCATTCATCTGTCGATGGACACCGGGGCTCCTTCCACAGTTTGGCTATTGTGGACATTGCTGCTAGAAACATCGGGGTGCAGGTGTCCCGGCGTTTCATTGCATCTGTATCTTTGGGGTAAATCCCCAGCAGTGCAATTGCTGGGTCATAGGGCAGGTTTCTCAGAGAGTTAAAATGAGGAATGATTGCATGGGAGTGCAATTCAGAACTCACAGGGACTCTTGGAAGCAATAAGGAAGAGAGATAAGGAAAACCTCCAGAAATGGCAGAAGCTATGCTGTTGAAACCTCCCTTTCTCTCACTCCCCAAAACTACACATTCAAGCTTTTTCTCCCTACTTGTTTACTCACACATTCATTCCTTTATTCAACTATTTATTTTGCTCCTTTTATAAACACTGAGACTAAAGCAGTAAGCAAAACAAATTCTGCTTTGACTCAAGTGTAACTTCTCCACACTTAATGAAATGTCTGCTTCAGTACTTGGTTATTGAGGACAATTTCCTCTTTTTAGCACTCAAAGGAAAACATGACCATTGGTGATATTTCAAGCACTAAGACAAAGGATGAGATATTATGAATCCAAAAAAAACCCACATCAGTTTCTTGAAATTGTATCACGCAGCTAACTGCTTTCCTCTTCATAACATTTCATGTACTATTACGGTTTCAACATTTATTGACAATCTATTTTCAAAACACTATCTTAAATAGTTTATATGCACTCTCTCAATTAATTCTTAGGATAACATAATAAATTCAGGATTGTGATAGAATAATGACCCCTCAAAAGATGTCTCCATCTTAATCTTCAGAACCTATGAATGTGTTTTACCCATGACAGGAGGGACTAATTAAGTTAAAATCTTGAGGTAGGGGATTATTCTGGGTTATTCAGGTGGGCCCAGTGTAACATATGAATTCTGAAAAGTGGAGAATTTGTCTTGTTTGTGATCATGGAGCAGAAGTGACAACAGAAGAAAGGTCTGAGAAACGACAGCTTGAGAAGAACTGCTCCACTAGCTGTGGGACCCAAAAAAGAAAACTCAGCGCCTGGAAAAAAAAAAATGTTATAGGAATATTGGTTTACTAAAAGTTTTACTGAAAGAAGATTTCTCTTTGTACAGAGAGAAAATTGAAGCCTAAATGTTAAGCAACTTGTTCATTATCAATGAACAATTTGGCAGAGGTGGGTTTAGAATTCAATTTTATTATAAAGCAGAGAAGTTTTCCCTTAAGAAGACATGAGAAGATGGGAAATCTACAGATGGGTGTGTTGGACTGGGAATTGGTGAGATGTGGGGAATACGTGGAATTATGCCTGTTTTGGGGTATGCATGCATATATCCTCATACTTAATCTAGGATAATTAAAAAAGTGTTTTGCCTCCAAATTATAAAATGAATGACTATTAAATAAAGAATTGTTGGAATATGAATAATATAAAATATAAAATTATAAAAAGAATGAATATGAGCCATAACCTATTGAGCTTTTTTTGTTTGTGCCTTTAAATCACTCTTTACCCCTTTTCTTTTATTCTGTGCTCCAGGAAAATGGCCATTAGACTCTGATCCACTAGGTTCTGACAGATTTCAGCCAATGGGTAGGCAGGAGTTAGGAGGGTAGAAGAAGGCAGAGATCAACATGGCTGGGTCCCTCTGGGGGGTCTTCCCCATGCAGCTTCCCTCTCTGAGTTCCCTGCTCTATTTCTGCTTCACCAGGCCTAGATATAATAACTTCTTGTTTTTTTCCAGCCCCAGGGTGTTTCACTATCCCTTGTCAGTACTGCATTTTATTCTGTTTAGTTTAGCTTAGTTTAGTTTTACTTGCAGCTAAAAGGATGCTGCCCAATATACAAGAGATTCCATTAAAACCAGAAATGAAAAAAAATAAAATAAAACCAGAAATGAATATATTCTTGATGAAAGAGTCTGAGTCAAGATAAGAAGCTTTTGCACAGCAAAAGAAACAGTCAACAAATCTAAAAGACAACCTATAGAATGGGAGAAGATATTTGCAAATGACATGTCAAATAAAGGGCTAGTATCCAAGATCTATAAAGAACTTATTAAACTTAACATCCAAGAAACAATCCAATCATGGAATGGGAAAAATAAATGAACAGAAATGTCTCCAAAGAAGACATACACATGAGAAAATGTGCACATGAGACAACACATGAGAAACAAGCACATGAGAAAATGCTCCGCATCACTTGCCATCAGGAAAATACAAATCAAAACCACAATGAGATACCACCTCACACCAGTGAGAATGGGGAAAATTAACAAGGCAGGAAACAACAAATGTTGGAGAGGATATGGAGAAAGGGGAACCCTCTTACACTGTTGGTGGGAATGTGAACTGGTGCAGCCACTCTGGAAAACTGTGTGGAGGTTCCTCATAGAGTTAAAAGTAGAGTTACCCTATGTCCCAGCAATTGCACTGTTGGGGATTTACCCCAAAGATACAGATGCAATGAAACGCCGGGACACCTGCACCTCGATGTTTATAGCAGCAATGTCCACAATAGCCAAACTGTGGAAGGAGCCTCGGTGTCCATCGACAGATGAATGGATTAAGAAGATGTGGTCTAGGGATCCCTGGGTGGCGCAGCGGTTTAGCGCCTGCCCTTGGCCCAGGGCGCGATCCTGGAGACCCGGGATCGAATCCCACGTCAGGCTCCCGGTGCATGGAGCCTGCTTCTCCCTCTGCCTGTGTCTCTGCCTCTCTCTGTCTCTCTGTGACTATCATAAATAAATAAAAATAAATAAAAATAAAAAAATATTAAAAGAAGATGTGGTCTATGTATACAATGGAATATTCCACAGCCATCAGAAACGACAAATACCCACCATTTGCTTCGACGTGGATGGAACTGGAGGGTATTATGCTGAGTGAAGTAAGTCAATGGGAGAAGGACAAACATTATATGGTCTCATTCATTTGGGGAATATAAAAAATAGTGAAAGGGAATAAAGGGGAAAGGAGAAAAAACGAGTGGAAAATATCAGGGAGGGAGACAGAACATGAGAGACTCCTAACTCTGGGAAACGAACTAGGGGTGGTGGAAGAGGAGATGTGCGGGGGGTGGGGGTGACTGGGTGATGGGCACTGAGGGGGGCACTTGATGGGATGAGCACCGGGTGTTATTCTATATGTTGGCAAACTGAACACCAATAAAAAATAAATTTATAATTTTATAAAAAAGAGTCTGAGTCAAACGTATCAGGATGTACTGTGAAGAATCAGAAAATTGAGTTGTTAGCATTCAGAGAAATAAACCATCAAAAATGCAAATGGAGGGATCCCTGGGTGGCGCAGCGGTTTGGCGCCTGCCTTTGGCCCAGGGCGCGATCCTGGAGACCCGGGATCGAATCCCATGTCGGGCTCCCGGTGCATGGAGCCTGCTTCTCCCTCTGCCTGTGTCTCTGCCTCTCTCTCTCTCTCTCTCTCTGTGTGACTATCATAAATAAATAAAAATTTAAAAAAAAATGCAAATGGTGTTATTTTGAAAGTGCTAGGCTGTTTATTTATCTAACAATACAAATATTAGAACAGCACTTATATGAAAAAGAAGTATTTACTAGAGAATAACCTAAAAATACCACATATCTATCTCATGGAGCAAAATGAAATACTACACTGTAGCATATGTCCTAGCAACTAGTCCATTGTCCATGTAAAATACTCTACTATTTTTAAGAAAACTGGACACTAAATCTCTTTTGATAACCATTAGTTCAGGATTGTCTTGCTATCCACCATTACAGATACTGGTAAGCAATGTTCTTAATGTTCTATATCCAATTAGATGTTAATGATGGAGGAAAAGGGCCATTACTTAGCAGACCCTTGGTGATAGACTAGAAACTTCTTTCCTTGGTTAAGGCAACTCACTACTTAGTTTTCTCGTGTTAGACAGTTATAACTGCGTGTGTTCTTATTACTTTCTTATAAATTTCTTACAAAGCTCCAAAGAAAATAAAATGCCTGATACTACACCAAAGCTAGACATTCTTAAACTACGACACAATAGCTTTTGGGTTGGATTATGAATATGAGTATTGCTTTACGTGAGCACCATAAGGCTATATCTCCAGAGGCCCACACTGGAATCATATTATGAGTCCATAAAGAACTTCTCAGGTTGGGGTAAACCTTTGGCTGTGAGACCCTCAGGTACATTCCATGTAAACATGTAAGGCAGGGAGATCTAAGACTGAGTCCTATTAGTGTTTTTTTTTTTTTTTCTATTAGTGGTTTTTAAGGGAGGTATTGTCAACCTTACAAGTCATAAAGATAAATTCTCAAATTAAGGACTTGATAAATGCACTCATGTTGTTCCTTTCCAAAGTCAAGACTTGACCAAATTACCAAATTCAATCAGCTCACAGTAAACATAGAAGCAGTTTCAGTCTAATTGTGCCAATATTAGAAATTAATAATGTTGCTTCGTGTCACTCTATATAGTTTTATAGAGTTTTGTTGGTTTGGACCAGTGTTACAGCTCTATGTAAATTCACATAAATTAGTCGTTCTTAACCTACTCAAACCTGAAAATTTTCTTAGTGAATGATTATTGTTCCAAATAGAGAAAAGAATCAAACCATCATGTGACAAAGAACCCAAGCATTTAAAATCATTCAACAGGATAATGCCAAATTCAAGATTATTTGCCCTTAAGAACTGTAAAAGCAGAAAAGGATTTAGTATACAACTTTCTCCTTTCTCTCCAGATCTCTTCCCTCATGGAAATAGAAGCCCTTCCTTCCATCCCAACATTTCTCTTTCCAGAAGTTCTGATTCATTTTGTCAACGTTTTTTTTCATATTGACTTCTTTTGTTTGTAATTTTACCAATTCTTGTCTCTTTTGTAAAATATATATAAACTATACAATGTATATAATTATAATGCTAACAGTTTTTCAAAGGTTAAATTTTTCAGAAATGTGTTCCATCTATGACTTTCATCTGTGAGGGTTGACATCTTTTTGCAATATTTAAATTTCTTATAAACTATTTAATGATTACATTGGCTGGGAGAAGCAAAGGTGCCCTTTCATATAGAAGTAACAAAAAATTATTTTTCTACCTATTGTTTTTTTTAAAATATAAACTAGTAGTACATATTATACCCAGTGACTTGCTTAGGAAATTTGTGTGAACTGACCTGTTACTACAAACCAAGATTTTATTAATTTTATTATTATACATCTAGAGAATTTCAGCTTGGACAAGGATCTGCTCAATTGATAAGCAGGACATTTAAATCTATATGCTCAAGACAGTTGTGGACTTAAGTTATCGTTATTGCCTAAAATATAAAGCCAGTAAAAAAAAAGAAAGAAAAGAAAATGCCTGATATGTTTTAATTTAAAGAAATTAAAAACTGCCTTTGACCACTGTTGTATGTAACTTCTATTTTCTGGTAACTAAGTCAGAAAAGAAGAAAAAACATTAAAAAATACTGAATGTCTGAGCTAATATTTGCATGTGTTTTGTCCCTCAATCATCTTTTAAATGGATGTACTTCCCACCTTCTTAGGCAATTTATAATGTCATTATTATATCTACACACTACAGTCTACGACAAAGAAAGTAGAATGTGATTTACAGGTAGGAAGATCAAAGAATATTTCAGAAGTGAGGGGATATGATTTAACTGAAGAGTGACAGATGATTACACCTTGCCTCAAGCCACCTGTGATATTAAAAATAAATTAAATCCCTGGAAGAAAAGCAAAGCCATTCAGTTTCCAAACCCGTCCATAAGCTTGATGTTTATTACTTTTGCACTAGCAGCTTAGAGAAATATCCTTACATAGATTGATTCTTTCAAAGCTTGAAAGAGAAGTCCTTTGTGAGGGGGGTCAGAGCAATCTTTCCAAATAGCTGAATCCTAGAATTCTTAATCTTTCTACATCCATATCTTATGTGTATGGCTTTCATTATTTCTATAAAAGTGAGAGATTTACCTATTTGGTTTTACCTGCCAGACTTGCAGATTTATACATACTTTTATTCTAAAAATGTATCCAAGAAATAGTACCTTATCAAGTACATGGAACAGGAGAGACAATTTATACATGCATTTTACATTGAAAATGGACAGAACCTCTTCACAAGAGGAAGGATGGAAAAAGAACCCTGATGATGTTTCAAAGTTTGTCTCCTCCTCCCCCTAAACAGGCACAATTCTTACAATTGGTTTTAGAGAAATGCAGAACATTACATGAAGACAATTGAGGAAAAATAATATAATTCTGACTCTCTTGATAAGCTTCAGATTGGCTATAAAGGTATGTAAATTAGTCATGTGTATATGCTGATTACTTGAGGGAGACTACACAATTCTCTCTCCAATATCTTTATTTTTGTTTAGAATCTCTTTAAGAGGAGACTAAATTTTAGTTTACCTATTAAAAAGAAGATATAGAATTCACTTCTTTTGGTAAAGGGAAAATGATGGCATTAACAAGTTCAATTCAATCAAAATATATCAGGTCAACTTTGGTTCTATGTGTGAAAGAAACAGGGTTACTCAAGGCATACAGTCCTCACTCCCTAGTAGTTCAAAGGGTGGAATCAGAGCAATCATATTGTTTATTGATTGCTACAATAATATTGTATACCACCATCTGCTGGTCAGCTGGTTATCAGCTGGTCCAAGATGGCCATGGTGGAAATAACCTACACAATAAGGTTCTACTCCATGTATCTCTCACCCTCCAGCAGAACCAGCCTAGGCAGGTTCTCATGTCATCTCTTATCAAAAGGCAAGAGCAAACGCACTTCAGTGTGAAAGTACATTTCAACCTCTGCTTGCATCCTATGTGCAAACATGCTATTAGCCAAAGTGATTCACGTGGTTGGACTCAGAGTTAAAGTGGGCAGATACCACAAAGTAACATCGCAAAAGGAAACAGGGAGAGATCATGAATTTCAATCTAACAGTTTTTCAATCTAAAATAAAAATTGCACACAGAAATAAATCCTGTGTGGTAAGCACAATATTACAGTTGATAAGGGAGACCATAGATATAATTCAATTTGTAAAACTGCTATGTCATTGGAAGAGCAGGTGATCTCAGAGGAACTGAGACATAAGGAAAAATGGTCATTTGCCAAGGAAATATGGGCATTTCAGATAATTGTAAATGTATCAAAAGCGAATATACAGAAAGATTATAATGAGTAAGTGGAACTATAGGGACAGCATATGATAGTACATCAAGTGCAAATATGGAGAGCAAAGATAGCCTGAGTGCTGAGAATTTGAGTTACAGAAAACTGGAAGTCACAGCCTGGAGAGCGTACATGACACATTGGATAGTTCTCAGTAGAGCAGGTTTTAACAGGGTAGGGGAAGAGGCGAAGTGAGGTACCCAGAGGGCACTGGTTATATGAAAGGGGAGGAATGGATGTAAAAAGGAAGCCATGGAAGTACCCAATATAAATTCTACTGCTTCACAGTACTTTTGAGACTTAGTCTGGATAATGGTCATTTGAATTAAAAAAAAAAAATCATATATATATTTTTTCCCTAGGTAATTTTCTCATGTAATATGTGAATACTATGCTATCATACATAGTAATTACATTTACTTCACATATTCTATCCAGAGTTTTAATGCACTTTTTCAAGTGTATTAAAAAATTCCCTTTTACATTTCATACATTTATGCTAACCACTGGATTGCGCAGAGCCAAAACAAAAACATAAGATTGTAATAGAGCAACAATAATAATAACAAAACCTAGAATCTTCAGAAAATTGTTTCTTTTTTAGCTTAGTTTAACGTAAGTAAAATCACTGTCCTAAAATAAAGTCTAAGTTAGTCTCATAAAGAGTACACTTAATGGAGAGACAATGAGAGAATAAAGGTTCAGATCAGGAGCACAGAGTGATCCTTGAGAAGATGGGGAAGAGGGAAAAGGCTAATCTGGAAGGAAATGATGAGGTCAATGATTCAGCTGTCACAGAAATATTCAGAAAGTCAATTTGGTCCTCACCAAGCTTTGCAATTGCTCCCTAAGATCTGCTCATGTATGGACTCATGTGCACACATACATGTGTGCACACACAACCACATGCACACAGATAGTCATACAAGCCATGAGTAGATTAAAGGAAGATAATGTAAACTATTTGCAAGCACATGCATGCTATGCAAATTATATGCACAAGCTAAATTTGGCTTTGTGTAAAAAAGAACAGATACTTAAATGTTAAAGCATGAATCACATTGTATAAATATACAATAAAAACTCATCCCATGTCACATTTGAGTTTACAGACTAAAAATAATAGGATAGTACTGCTTTTAGTTTATTGATTTTTTTTAAACTTAAAGCTTTGAAAATCTGTGTGTACATGTCAGATTTTGACATGGAAAAACCTGAAGGGTAGAACAGTTATTCATTTGTTCATCCATGTAATAATAATAACTGAAGAAAAGGATTACTCACTCTGATTGTACTAAATACCAGGGATGCAATAAAGAATAAGTCACAGCCTCACTTCTAGGAACTCACTGTGGAGTAGAGAATAGATGCAACTAAATGATAGACTGCAATTTGTTCAATGGAATATGAGGTGCAGGTTCTAGGAACTGTATGAAGAAAGTAGTGAGCAATGATTTCTGCAGTCCTTATTGTTGTTTAGAGGTGTCACAGAGTGATAACTGATCTAAGAAGTAAGGGGCAAGCAAGGGAGAAAGACAAAAGACACACTTCAGTGAGGGAGGACTAGCTTCAGTGCAAATATATATGTGTTCGGGGGCATGAAATTTCAGAGAAATGCAAATAGCTGGGTGTAGTTGAAAATGTGATTGTAAGGAAAAGTAACATTGGAGAAGGAAAGTTGCCAGGTGCCCCTTCTTCCTTGTGGAATTGTTGAGATAGTAACACTCAAGTTTATGAATATTCTTATATAAATACCACTCACTGTCCATAAATAGTCCACAGGCTGATGCTCTATAATTGTTAACGGTGTCATATCTTTCAGATGCCCTCAATTTTAAACTCTCCTTAATTTTGCTGCTTCTCTTTCTTTGTTATTTTCCTCACTAAAATAATTTAGTCATCAAATTCTGTTCATTCTTCCTTTAAAGGTCTCTTGCTTCTGCTGTTTAGAATGGATCTGAAACCTGCTCTTCATTTTTCAGATGCTTCTCAGTTACCTGGGTTGCAGAAATCTCATTTTTTGTGGAGTGGGGAGGGCAGTCTTAATTTGGTTCTTTGGGTGCAAGTCAGAGTCTGCTTCTGGCTAACATAACCCAACAGGGGATTTATTGGAAGGAATAAGTCAGAGTAAATATTAAACAAGTAGCTGGTATAAGGCAGGACTTAGGTTGGATCTGGAAGCCACAGCTGCAGGAGTTGTGTAAGTTCTCCACCGGAGGCTGACATTAATGTATCTCAAAACTTCCCATTGGGGACCTCCGAACAGGGAGCTAGGGAAGGCTATCTTGTGACCAGGCAGATGGCTAACATTTTATTAACTATAAACAAGAAAAGCCAGATGAAACTACACGCAGATTGCAGAAAAATGTATTTCCACTCTGGGCACTCACAGTGGATCTATTAGGACCTCAAAAAGCTCCTCTTCCTCAACACGTCTTTATTTTCTCTACCACAATTCCATATTCACCCCAGCTTCCCGATAACTGTATGAGGCATAAGTCAGTTTTTTTGGCTATTGATTTTAGATTCACATCTGATATATTTGACCTGGTTTTCATTTCAAATACCTGCTGGTGGTCTGTTCCTGTATACCTCTATAACCCATCCCTTGTTTCTTTCCAGCAAGATCCCTGCCCATCTGTGGACTTGCTTAAACATAAGCATACTCAGACACTATCTTTTGGTGTTAATAGTCATTAGGAAGCCACTATATAATTCCTCCCGCCTGCTACATTTTCTCCATTCTCCCCATGCTTATCTCCAAAAAGCTCTCAAGAATATGCTTCCTTCCCTCTAATTGATACATCCTCTTTATTTTTCTTATATTTGCAAGTCTTATTCTAGCCACAGATAATTTATTTACATTCATCAGATCTGTAATGCCTCGTCCATAATAAATTTTCTCTTTCTTCTTTAATACTTGTTAATTAGTTAACATACCTCGTGGTATTCCCAGCCATGGAGTAAAAAAAAAGTTAACACGGTATTAGCACTAAGATGGAGGTTCACTGTGTAATATTGTAGTAAAAATTTCTAGTCATTATCCATATCTCTCCCTGAATTTCTATGGTTACCCAAGGAAATCATCCTTCCTTGTTCTTGCCTTAATTATTGGTGTGAATACTCCAGAACTCTCCACCTCTCTTGATGAGCAGGAAATCTTGACTACTGAGCCATTACTGAGAAGACGGCTGCCCTGGACAGTTGGCCAGGCTGATGGTAGACTTTGGGATAAAGTATAATTTTCTCGCTGTAAGACACTGATGTTTTACTACAGCCTAACCAAATCTATATTTACTGACAAACATATGAAACATCCTTAAAAGTTTCCAAATAATCTGAGTTTGTGCGACTGTGATTGGGTCCTACCTATTATTCACTTATGGGGGTATCCTAAAATTCAACAAACTTCACCTTCAATGTATAGGAAGTATATTATACAACACATGGAACAGACATGCCATTGGTTGTTATTTATAAAATTTAAGTGCTAATAGAGCCTATGGAAATATTTTGAGAATAACTAAGACTTTGAGTCCCCACAGAGCAAGAAAAACAGTGATGAAATGTCAGTGGCAGTGGTGCTAGAGACAGCAAATTCAATGTATTATTGAAGGCTGGGCTAAGGTCAAAGAATATGAGAAAGGAGTAGGAAATCTCTTCTGAAAAACACAAGATGTTAACTTCAAAGGGATGTCTAAACTCTGACCAGAGAGATTTCCAAGTCAAGGCTCTTTTATTAAAAAAAAAAAAAAAAAAAAAAAAAAAAAACAGTGCTGGGAAGAAAAAGTAAAAAGAATATTGCTTTACATACTTGAATGGGGAAAGGATATTAATAAAAGGAAGTTATCAGGTAACTGTTGGGCAAAAGAGCATTATTTTTTTAGAATAAGAAAGAGTAATTTAAATTTATATTGGAATAATAAAAAAATCTGAGCAAATAGCTCAGCTACTGATAAACCTAATATATGGAAACCAGGGAATCAAAGATACACAAAAAAATTCAGTCAGGAGGCTGGCTAGATAGAGGGAGGCTGAAGAGGGAGAGATAGGTAGATAGGTAGACAGACAGACAGGCATGCAGACACACATCTTCAAGTAATTTTTTTCTCACACTTCCATTTGGTTTTTAATAGAATGTCATCACAGAAGATTTAGCATCTCCCTTTTTATAGTTCCTATGTGACTGTATTGAAAGCCACATTGTTAATATGTCCAAACTATGATTATACGTTTATACATGTGTCAGTTTTACAGAAAAAAAGAAGCTACTTCTTTTTATAAAACTTCAGTCTCTTTAAATTGCACAACAAAGATAACTAATTAGCTTTGATACAAGAAGCATTAATAATTAATGAAGGTTTGTTCAGCTATTCACTTTGATATTGATTAATTCAGAGAAAGGAAGGAAAGATACAGTTTACAAGAAACCAGATGCCAGGGAAACACATCACCAGTGACTGTGAGAATAGTTGTTATAAAGTGTGAAGGAAAAAGGGAAAGAGGAAGAGAACAGAAGGGAGGAAGAGGAAAGGGGGAGGGAGAAGGAGGAAAAGTCATAAAATATCTTTAATAAACTTAAATTAAATATCTTTAATAAATTAAAGAAGTTGAGTCTGCCAGTCTACCATTTGATATATTATGGTTTAGTACTAGAATGATTGCAGTGATCAACATCACTCTTATATTTCCGAAGTCAACCAAAAACTCCAATAGTCTGTATAAGGAAAACAGAAATATTTGAAAAAGAATCTTAGTATAAAGCCTATCAGACCAGAATGTGAGAAAAAAAAATATTTGCAAATAGATCTGTTTTATTCTAAACTGCTGTCCCAGTGGGAAATATTACTTTAAATCTGCGTAGTGATTATGATTTCAATAATGAACCACTGACAAACTAATCTTTCCTGTTCAGTTACTCAAATGGATATTCTCTACCTCCATTCAAATGATCTTACATGAATCTGAGCCACTGGGCTGCAACAAGCTTTCCAGACACATATGCTGTCACTACCCCCAGACTTAAGCAGTAATCAGTTCTTATTCCCTCTCTTCACCTTTGCTCTCTTTCTGGAGTATCCTTCACTCCCTTGAACTATGGACTAGTTCATCTAGTTCATCCCATCAGGTCAACTTAATACGTGATCTCCTTTATAAAATTTTTCTCAGTGGAAAGTGAAGTTGTAGGGAGTAAATAAATACATAAAGTATGAGAGAGCCTTGCAGAGGTCCATAACTATACTGTTCCATGAACTGAGAAATGTGATTAATGCAAATCTCAACAATGTAAAAAAAAAAAGAAATATAAACCACCCCCTGCTACCACCAAGCCCCCAAGCAGAATACTGTTCTCTTGGTATGTAGCTCTCTGTCTTCTATCATCATAGCATGGTTTATATGTTTGTTTTTACCACTACATAACAGTCTTTTTGGGAAAAAATACTATTTGGTTCATTCATTTATTGCTATGTTCCTGCTATACCTTTTATATGGCAGGTGGTTCTTAATAATTATCTTTGGATTTAAACTGACCAATTCATTGTCAACTTAGGCAGGAGTTTGTTTGCCACTGAATATGAGCAACAGAGATTTTGGTTCTCTCTCTATTATTGAAAATTCTAGATATTTATTTGGATCAAGCAAAATGTGAGAAACAATGTATTTTGATGGACAGAAGGGCTGATTATAAACCACACAGCTTAACTATTAAGAGGTTATATATGACGTTTCTGCAGAAGTATCATAAGAGTGACGTAGAAAAAAGCCAGAATTGAGGCTGAGCTGATAGTTGAAGAAGTGTAGATAATATTGGTGATATGTTATTGACAAAGAAAAGAAGGGAAAAATGACTGTATCTTGGGGAAAAGGGTCAAGGAAAGATTTTTTTGTATTAAGAAGATGGCTCTGAGTATGAATGCATGCTCAGAAGGTGGATCAAGTAACAGTACATGATGAAAAATGTGAAGACTTATGGTATAATGGCCTGAAGGATCAGGGACCAACATACTAGAAGAAGGGACAATCTTGTTTTTTTTTTTTTTTTTTGTCATTTCTTTCTCACACAGACAAGCTTCGCACTCAAGGAGTACAGTCTTGGACTACTAGTGAGAGATAGCACCCTAGTATGACACAAGATCTCTGGCTCTTTCTACATGAGCAAGATTAAGGACAATTCCTACTAATTTCAGCATTAAGAAAGTGCTTCATAACTAAACTCCATTCAGAAGTAAGGGAAACTTCAAAGAAATGCAGCCTTTCACAGCGTATAGACATTAGGAAGGATAACATTTTGAGACAACACATGGATTATAGGGACAGAAATAAAATAATAGAGGAAAGAAGGAAGGAAGATATGAGGGGAGGGAGAAGTTATGCCAAGTTATAACTTAGAAACACTTGCTTAATAGTGGAGAGGTTATACCGAGCGTAAGGTCCTTGAAAATAATCAGTTTAAGTAGTTGATGGCATTTGGGTTGAGGAAAAGACTGGGAGGTGAAAGCCATGGTGAGTGCAGGAGATAGTGTCTAGGGCATAGAGTGAACAAAGTTGAAGACATGGAGTAGAGATGAAGTTGGAGAATAGTTCTGGCAGTTTTACTGAAGTATAATTTGCATACCATAAAATTCATCCAGGTAAGTGTACACTTCAATGAGCTTTGACACTTTTTCCCCCCAAATTTCTTTTTCCCCCCAAATTTCTTAAAGGCAATTAGAAAGTCCATCCTACAGCAATGCACTTGTAAAAGTCAGCTTTAGATTTTTTGCAGATAATCTTAAATGCCTAGATTCTCATTACCTCTTACTATTTAATCATGCTATTTATTTGTATTATTTACCTTTTTGCTGTTAAGTGATGAGTTTGGCAATTTCATTGTTATTTTTATGGACTTGTGTTCATTAAATAAGTTGCTCTTTAGATCTGATCGGTTGTGGCAGTTAATATAAAATCATGACCATGCTCTTGGAGTGGTTTGCAAAGATTCTTATACTCTCTAAATAATTATATCCAGAAAGGGTTTATGAGATGAAACATTGGGGAGGGGCTGTTAATGACATTGCTGAAATTTCTGGAAAAAACATGAATGCAGTAATCTCCTCCTTAAAATCTTGCTAAGTCTTAATTGAGTTTTGTGGTAATTACTGCAAACTCAAGGCCCAGCCCAAACTGAAAGGAAAACCAACACTACAAACAATGGCTATTCTGATGTTAGTTAACCACACATTTCAATGCTTTTAAAGGTTTTTGGAACAGATTTACTGGACTTTAAATGAAAGTAAAATACAAAATAAATATAACATGTATTAAATTGCTATATTTTACTACTTAATTATTTTAACTTCCAAAAGACAAGTTCACTTTTAACCAACATTATTTCAGTTGCTGCTGTAGATTTATCATCTCAAATGATGATACTCAAATTATGTATAAGCATTTCAATTACAGAGACTACTTAACCATGTAATTTGACAGCCACATCACACACTATATCTTTAGTTAATCTGACACTGAGGATCAAGGCATCCTTATTTAAATTTCTAACTTCTGAACACTCAGGATGGTATGCACTTATTTTTTTAGCTTTTCCCTTTTATATATCTATTTTCCTATTTTAATTATGGCCATGTTATGATTAAATTTGAAGACAACCAAATACAATTTTCATGAAAGGATAAAAGTGAATGTCACACACACACACACACACACACACACACACACACACGTCATTCTTTTGCTATGTCCTCATCATTTAATACAACAGAGGGTTTGGCTCCAATATGACTTCCTCCAACCTGTCTTTCTATTCTAATGAACATGCAAAAAACCTGTTCACCAGCCATGGTCTCAGTCATGGTCTCTTCCTTTTGACTAACTCACCACTAATTTCATTTATTGAACTGAATTACCCTGCTCCTTGTATATGCCAAGTATTTAGATCAGCACAGTCTAAATGAAGCAGAATGGGATCCTGCTCTGGTGAAGATTACAGTCTAGTAGAGCAAACAAAACACATATAATTAAATAAGGAAGGAGGACAGTTTAGACTGTCGCAATTGCCGTGAAGGAAATAAACAGAGTGGTGGCAAGAAGGGATTTAGCACCTCTTTTTTAAATAGCTGCCCAGCAAAGCTTTCACTGAGAATGTGATACTGAGTGGAGAACTGAATAAGATTGAGGTAAGCATTTGAAGGGTTTGTGAAGAACATTCCAGACCAAAAAGGAGGGAAAGTGCAAAGACCCTAGGCAAGAAAATGTGTAGGCTCTTTGGAGGAGGAGGATCATATAACTGGGAAGAAGCAAAGCATGGGATGGGAAGGAATTAAAAAGACACAGTTAGAGAAAGGCAAGATGACACAGTCATCAGGCCTTGCAAAGGAGTTTGGATTTTATTCCTAGGTCTATGGGAATGCACCGAGTTTTCCGTTTCTCACTAAAATAAGCTTTAAGCAAGAAAGTGATATGATCTCATTTCTAATTTAAAGTTCTCTGGAGTGTGTTATGGAGGACAACTGGAGGGGAGGGGGAAGCCATGGAAATGTGCACAGAGAGGACAGGACCACACCTGGGGCTGGGGAGCTGGAGAAATGAAGTAGGAGAAAGTGCTACATTCTACCTTCATTTTCAAAGTGAACCTCAGGGCTTCCTAATGGCTCTGATGTCACAGCAAGGAAATGAGAGAAAGGGAAAACTTAAGATAAGGGTAGGTTTTCAATGACAGAATGGTGCCTGCTGTTTTTATTTTTTTTTTCCTTTCCTTTTTTAACCTTTTATTTTTTGTTCGCAGAGAAGAATCCTAGAGAGAACAACATGTTGGATGACACAAATTTACTTAAATAAATTTACTTACTATTTTGGTGTTACTTGTAATTGGTAGGTCTTTTCATTACAAATGACACATATTTTTATCTGCAAACTTTGTTAACTGTTGTTTTTTGCTTTTTAACAGCAATTTTCCTGCTTTTGTTCTTAATATGTCTGTGGCACTGATACACTCTGCTGACTTGCAGCTTGGACCATTCTTTTTTTTCTTTTTGCTCAAATGTGTTATAAATATAATCACCTTAGTGGGATCCCTGGGTGGCGCAGCGGTTTGGCGCCTGCCTTTGGCCCAGGGCGCGATCCTGGAGACCCGGGATCGAATCCCACGTCGGGCTCCCGGTGCATGGAGCCTGCTTCTCCCTCTGTCTGTGTCTCTGCCTGTCTCTCTCTCTCTCTCTCTCTGTGTGACTATCATAAATAAATAATAAAAAAAAATTAAAAAAAAATATAATCACCTTAGATAAGCTTCCTTCTGGTTCAAGATGGCCTTTTGAAATCAAAGACAGCAGTCACAAATGTGTATCAGGTTCACTCCAACACCCATGGTTTATATTTTAAATGAAATACACATCTTCTAACAAAAATGGGAGAACAATGAGGCTTTTAAAAGACAAAGCATCAGTGGTTTGGATGGGAAAGCTTATCCTTTTTGGGATTAATTATCTGGCAGGAGTTTAGAAGCAACCAGCGACAGTTCTTTAGAGTTTAATGCTGAGTGGCAGCAAAACTGAATCAAATCAGATTTATTGGAGTGGCCCTAATAAAGTATTAAATAAGTAGAGGAATCAGAATTTCTGTTCAATGGGTTTCTGGTCTGGTAGCACATTAAAGTTATGAAGTCTCAAGTCCATCTGTGTCTGCAATTTTATATATCACTTGGTTCCAAGTGCCTGTCTGTCAATCAAAACTAATCTGCACAGGAGGTTGTGTAGATTAATGGTTAGGTCAGAGAATGGCCAGTGGAACTACAGGATCTGGGCTCACATACTGAATTCCCTATTAGCTTTATGGCATTGGGTAAATTACCTAGCCTCTCCGGGACTATTTCTTCAACTTTAATATGGGCATGATAATAGGATCAAACTTCTAAAGTTTTAAAAGAATTAAATTATTTAATATAGGTGAGACAATTTTAAAAATGCATGATGGTGTAAGCCTACAGTTGACTCTTAAAAACACAGGTTTGAATTGAGCAGGTTCACCAACATGCAGATTTCTTTTTTTATAAGTACAGTAGAGTACTGTAAATGTATTTTCTCTTCCTTATGATTTTCTTTTAATAACATTTTATTTTCTCTAGCTTACTTTATTGTAAGAATACTGTATATAACACATAAAAATATATGTTAATCTACTGTTTATGTTATTTGTAGGGCCTCCAGTCAATTGCAGGCTATTAGTAAAGTTTTTGCAGAGTCAAAAGTTATACATGGATTTTTCAACTGTGAGGGGTCAGCACCCTTGACCCCTCATTGCTCAAGGGTCAGTCGTATTTTGCTTTTTCTCAACTTTTTTAGTTATTCAGTCTATTGGGCAGTTCCCTACTCAATCGTAAAATTCATTGACAGCACTCAATTTTTTATAACTGATGAACGCCTTTAACCATGTGTAAAGGCTAAAATGACCTTAGGGGAATGCAATTTATATTATAATGGCTTAATGGAACCAATTATATTATATCAGCATAAAAATTTTAAATAGAAAAATGTATTCACCAGTAAAAATGTCCTATATTTCAATAAGAATGTTCATATGCCAACTGTTTATTAGTCAAGATTCAAGAAATATTCACCAGTTAGTATTAAGTTTTATGATTTTTAATTCAATATCCATTAATAAGTTAATTCAGAAGCAAGCAGGCCTTTATAATATGACATTTAATTATAAAATAGCCTTAAATATAAGGAATCTAGGAACTATGTCAAACTTTTCAACAAGTGTAACTAATTAAATCTTTCTAGGGGGAAATTGTATCATCTGGTAACTGATTTAAAATCATGGAAAGGAAATCTTCACAGCAATGAAGACCATTTTCATTATTTTCATATACAATTTTCATATTCACTTAAAAAACACAAAATTAATAATCAAGTGTATAATGCATCGTTAGCTCTGAGTAGTGCCATTAATATTGTTACAAAGAAAATGAGTTTTGATATCGAACCTAAAATCACTGGAGGATAGTTAATATATAGTAATAATATTTTAGTAGGACAATAATGTTTAATAAAAATCTTTCAGATTTAAAAGTTGAATTTGAAAACTATATTTGAAGTAAACAATTTTAACATTTTTCCTTAATATTTTGTTATTTTGCTGAAACTTCATTAGTTTTGAAAGAAGGTACACTTTTTAGAATTAGTTTTATCACAAACACTCCATCACTAAAACAATAAAATGTGTGGGATGAGTATGATGGGAAAATTATAAAAGGTTTTATCACAATTTACTGGCTCTATTCTTTTTTTTTCCTTTTTTTTCTTTAATTTATGATAGTCACAGAGAGAGAGAGAGAGAGAGAGAGAGGCAGAGACACAGGCAGAGGGAGAAGCAGGCTCCATGCACCGGGAGCCCGACGTGGGATTCGATCCGGGGTCTCCAGGATCGCGCCCTGGGCCAAAGGCAGGCGCCAAACCGCTGCGCCACCCAGGGATCCTACAGGCTCTATTCTTGCGAGATTTTTTTTATAGATCATTATAAACTTTGTGTTGAGAAGGAATCGCTGAAGAATTTCTATGATAAATAACTGGACAAAATAGAGCAATAGGAAAATATAACGGTCTACAATGTTGTAAATTAAAATCTATTTTAGTTATAATGCTTAAAGTTATTAATTTAATGTATTATGCTCTCCCTACCAAAAGAAAAAGCACATTGTGTGTTATTGAAAATTTCTTGATATGACATGTATAATCAATTTTATTGCCTATCTCATTCAGTTGGGACAAAAGAATGATATTACATACCTACATACAACTACATTCATGTAATTATTTTTTCTTGAAATAAAAGACCATAAGAATAATATATTGTTTTATGCAGTGGAATATAAAATGCCATTAAAATTAAATTAAGAGTTACAAATATAATACATACCCATCCTAAATTTAAAAAAATTGATAAATAAAAACATTAAGGTTTCTTACTTAGCTACCCAATCTCAAATCCCATCATAGTTGACAATTTGGAGTATATCATTTTAGACCTTTTCCTTACACTTATAAAACTATATGGGGTCATACATTTTTGTAAATGTACATATCTTTTCTGTAAAACAAAAAGAATTATAACTAGATCTGTTGTCTTTCAACTTGCTTTCTTCGGTGAAAGATAAATTTTCACACAGAGTTTCTTACTTTTTAATGACTGCAAGTAATCCATTCTATTGATTCTACATAATTTATGATACCAAAGATTGACATAGAGGTGTTTGCAATATTTTACCATTACCTACAAGTTTCAGAGGCCATTTGCACAGACATTGAAGCACTGGTTGAAGGCCTTTGCAGAAGTAGAATTAATCAGTTAATGGATTTGAGCATCTGAATTTTTGAGAAATACAGACAAATTGCTTTCTGAAATGGTTGGGCCAATTTATTCTCCTATCAATAGTGTATGACAGTGCCTGTCTTCCTTATACTCTCTGAAACACTACATATCATTCTTTACATTTTGTCAATCTCAATGGTCAAATTTTGCTGTGTTATCATTGTTAGGATTTGAACTAAATTGAGACTAGGATTGGATTTAGGCTATTTGTATTTCTATATTAGGGAAATTCCTAATTATATTCTTTATTTATCTTTCCATAGCATCCTTTGGTCTTTCCGAATTCTAGGAACCCTTTATAAAGTATAGCTTTTCTCTTTTGTATTTCATATAGGTTATAAGTAATTTTCCAAATTTGTCACTTGTCCCTGAAATTTGTTTATGGAACTTTGGCACCTGTAGAGTAATGACTCTTAACCATATTATTGAATGTCAGTGTCATGTAAGAGTGATATTTAAAATGTATTATGAGGGGCACCTTGGTGGCTCGGTTGGTTAAGCATCTGCCTTAGGCTCAGGTCATGATCCCCAGCTCCATCCCAGGATAGAGCTCCGTGTTGGGGTCTCTGCTCAGTGGGAAGTCTGCTTGTCCCTCTGCTGCTCCCCCCACTTGTGCTGTCTTACATACACTCTCTCTCCAATAAATAAAATCTTAAAAAATAAAATGTATTATGAGTCATTTATACATATTAGTAGAAAGCATAAAATTTGTGGCTATATTAACTTTTATAAGATAAATAAGATCAGATTCATAGTTATCTATACAGTATTACCCTTTCTACTTGCTCCTATATGTTTTTCTAGATACCGGGGATAAAGCAATAGAGCAGACACACAGAAACATACTGCATTCACATCACTGCCCTCAGAGAGGAATCAAGAAAAATGATAGAAGGTAAGGGAATAAAGTTACTTAAAAACAACAACAACAAAAGCTCCAAATCAACAAGACTAAATGAAATTATCTTCATTGTTGATTAATGGAGATTTAGCACACACACACATTGTTAGGTTATATATTAATAATTAGAAAAGACTATGAAAACTGGCAAAATTTTCTTAGGAAGAAATCAATTGACATTTGTGCCAGAAGGCAGAAAATTATTGTTTGATTGGGTCTACCTATACTATAAAAGAAATTTATCTAAACACATAGTTTATATAATTAAGATCAGTAGTTTATAAGTTTTAAATAATTTTTCTCTACTATTTTCTAATGTATTTACCAATGTAGCTAATTAATTTTTATTTACCACTTATTCTTGAAAGTAGTTTGTGTAGACACGCTGCAAAAATTTTAAATGTGCCCTAAATAAATCTCCCCTCTGACTCTTTTCAGGGCTAAGTATATCTTTTGTAGTTAAAAGTTTTTAAACTATAAGATTATATATCCATAATATTTACACATTATTAAGTATACTGATGTTCAGTAATTACCACCCAATATCAAGTAGCTTCACTCAACTAGTGATAGGAATCCAAGATAATTAAGTACAAATCCATAGGTAGAACCTAATCCCAAATCCGTTGGGAAAGCCTACTAAGTAATAAACTCAAGTAATAATAAACATGATTGGGGAAAATATAAATAATATAAGTGATAAGGAACACAAAACTGGTGGAGAGAACTGATGGGATCTGTCATATAATTAAAGATAAAAAATTATAAATGAACCATTCAAAATAGGTATCTTGATTATCTTGGTTCTCTTTCCCCATGTGCATTGTTAACATTTTAATAAAGTCAGATAAAGAAATTCCCCATTTTAAATATTAGAGCTAGTATGAATCTCTCTGCAAAACACTATTGAAAAATATCTCCAAAATCCAACTGATTTGTGAAAAATAATTTGTTGGACTAATAAAACTACATGATGAGATTATTTCAGTGGAAGAAAATGCTGCCAATTTTATTTATCTAGGAAACACAGGGCTGTGTTTTTCTCTGTGTATGAACATGACAAAGTGTCTTAGTTGTGTGAGATGAACCATAGTGAATTATATGGTCCAGCAACATGAAATGTCAACAGTGTATTACGAGTAGATGTAAGGGAGGAAGTAATTACAATCCCTATCTTGTTGATCATGATGGCAGGTATGTATGAAATAAAAGATTCCTCATCTTCAAAAGATTTGCCTTTACTGATTTATTGATAAAATATCTAGCAATGCCATGTAGAAATCATTTGAATATATATCTATATTAAAATATTATTTTCTGTTTGGAAATAAACCTAATTCTTATTTTAAAAGGTCTCTGAATCTCAAGCCAGGATTTGGAAGATTGAAACTCTATTACCACAGGGAGCTATGTAAAAATTGAAAGGGATGGGACAGTCAAGGTAGTTATTTTCTGTGAGGAAAGAACAAAGAATAGTGTTTTGTCTTTTATTGGAGTTTATGTTCTGATATTTTTGGGAATCTCTCTATTGTTAAATACCACTATTTTTCATGAACTGATACTTTTCCTCTGACAATTTTATGAATGGTGTGTTCTTAATCTGTAAAGAAAGCTTGGTTACCTAGAGCTGCTTTTCAAAGTGTGGTACCCTGGACAGAGAGCATTATCATCACTGGCCGTATCCCAGATGTATCGAATGAATGAAAATCACTTTTGTTGGAGCTCAGCAATCCATGCAAAGGGATTTGTCATGCATGTAAAGTGTGAAAACTACCAGCTCATCTCTCTAATGTGGTAGCAGATAGCCACATGGGCTATTCAGTTTTGTATTTAGATTAACTAAAATAAAAAGAACAACTCAGTTCCTCAATTACACTAGTCACATTTCAAGCGGTTAATAACCACATTTGGCTAGTGACTACCATACTGGAGAGTAAAGATAACTGTCAAAAAGAAAACCACAGGCTCAGAATGGTGTCATTCTGGCCAAGTCAACACATAGGCTGAATACCTAACTTAACTGCAGTTTCGACCTCTTCCAGAATAAGTCTTAACCTTCTTTCAGGAATTTGCTAATCAACACCAAAAAGGTAATCTGTCATAAGGATTCTCTCCATCTCCCAAAGGAAGATGAGGTAATCCATCTAATAAGACCCCCTGCTTTGGCACCAAAGGTAAGGTTACCTTGCTTGGAACAATCTTTTCTTTTGCTAATAACTTTCTTATCCCACACTCTTTCCTATAAAAACCTTCCATTTTGTACAATTACTTTGGGCTCCCTTCTACTTGCTAGATAAGATGCTGACTGATTCATGAATCACTTAATAAAGCTAATTAGATCTTGGAATTTACTCAGTTGAATTTCTGTTTGTGAACAATGCAAAATATTTCCATGACCATAGAGATTTCTATTGGTTAACATTACCTAGGTCATGTCAATGATCCAAACCACTGTTGAATTCATTATGCTATCTTCAATTACTCCAAAACTTCTAAGACCCTCATTCTTTTTACTTTCTTCTGTTTATTTCACTTTTGTCATGATCAGATTACTTTAGAAACGAGATAATTGGGGGTTAAAGTGTCAAAGGGAAGCAGTATTGAAAAATCTCTCTCTTTCAAATTTGCGAAAACCATAGAACCTGTCAAAATTAATTGCCAAGATACACCGGCAGCAAATAATCATAAACACTTTAAAGTGGCTGCCAAGAAGAAAAAGGAAGAATCTAGAACTGAGTACAGCACTACTGGGAAAAGAAAGGGAGTTATTTAAGTACTCTCAACTTTAATGATATTTTCCAGTTTGGAAAGAGAATTAAGAAATTAAGAATGCAAGTTGTTAAGCAGGAACAATTTTAAGAATGACAACAGTTATTAGGACTGGAAAATTTTCCATATAAATAAAGGGCTTTGGCCAAGACAGGAAAAGCCTAAAGGGATTCCTATCTTGGGAGAGCATGAGGGAATAAGGGTTGCCTACCTAACTAGGAGAGTTGACTCTAGTACAAAACATTTAATATCATTTCAAAGAACAGAACAGAGCTCTATGCTCCAGCAAGAATTGGTCTCAGCTTCATCCAAGATCTCCCCATTCATTCCCTTGTCTTCATGACCTCTGGTACAGAAAAATAGTTTAAACCTGATATCTACCATTTAAATTATAGTTTCAAGGGAAAAACAAAGGTGCTGGATAAGATGACTAAAGTGTGAAGAAGAATTCATTCATATGAGTGAAAAAGTAAATAGAAGGTAGGGACAGAGCTGCCCAATTCAAAGATAAACAAGATTTTGACAATTGCTTTATAGTTATGGAAACATATTTAAGCAGGGATGAGGTGTGTGCTGAGGGGGACAGAACAAACAAAAGACATAAAACAAAGAAACAGAGACTGCTGCATAAGATAAAAACAGTATAAATATGAATTCAACAAAAAAGGAAAAATGCTGTGATAATAACAGCAGAATAAAAATGATCAAAACAAGTTGCCTATTAAAATAACTCCACCACAGAGCTTATAAATGAATGGAAGCCATTTTAAACGAAGTGGGCCCTTGAATATCAAATTATTGGCATGGAGGGAAATAATCAGAGTAAATGCAAAGGAAGAGACAGAGAAATCAAAACAATAGAAAATGATGGATATGGAAAGGGGAAAAAGAAATTTGAACATAAAGATTATTGTTGTTCTTGAAGTAGAAATCCAAAAATTGAATTGAAAATAGTACTGAGGAAAGCAATACAACAAAAAATTTCCTGAAATAGGGGAGCATTGAGTCTGCATACTAAGTAGGTACACTAAATAAAATATCAGGAAAATTTACCACTGAACAACTAGTATGTACATATATATTCTAGTACATTTTTTTGTTGAACTTCAAAGCTAAAGAAAACATTTTACTATTCTATAAGCAGGAAAGAAGCATTTGTAAGGAAGAAAAAAATAGTCTGTTTCCAATCTTCTCCACTGAAATATTCTTTACTAAAAGACAGTGTAAAACTACTTACAAAATTCAGAATGGAAAGTATAATTCAATAATTCGGTTATTTCCAACTGTATTGTCATTGGAGAAAAAAGCAACAGGGAATATTCAAATTCTGTTTCTTTTCAGGAAATATTACACTTATGTTCTTGAAAAAAATAAACTGTTCAATGGTGAAATTCAACAAAGAGATAAATTACACAAAAATGGAGACTCCATGGTAGAACAGCTAAAGGTAAGCTTTGCATCTATTTAAATATAACTCTTAGACAATATGGTAAGTAAATTACAGACACAGAATGCTATATAAATGCTGAATAAAGTGACAAAATCTGGAAGAAACTTAAAAGAAAGAAATAGGAAGAGAAAAAATGCTAATCATCGTGTCTTTCACAGTAAAGAATCAACTGACACTATAAAAATGAAATGCATAGTTTAAATTAATCACATTTTAATAATTTTCATATTTCAAAAAATTTCTGAGCAAGTTTTTTAGGGTTCTTGTAATAAACATTTATGTAAAGCTCAGCAATTTTTAAAAATTGGTCTTCAAATTATTTTATTTCCATTAAAATCAAGTCAAATTTACTTGGTTTCCTTTAAATTTATTTTAATTTTCTAATTTAAAATTGAAAGTATTCTCATGTAAAGCAATTGACCATGGAATTTAAAAATAATAAGTTAAAATGGGAATGAAAACATATTTTAACATTTTTATATTAACCAGAAGACATTTTCACTAGTCACTGTTCACTAGTTGATGTAAAATAAACGTTTCTTCTTTGTGCATATATATACCAATTGAAGTTCAAAATTTTTCCTTTCAAAATAATCATATCTCTTTGTAGAAACCATATTTTCTACAATTTTCAATTTCATTTTTTAAAGAAAAGCAACACATTAACATTAAAATGTTTGCAAAATAGTCTGAATGCAAATCTTTCTCGATTTTTTTTTCTTAAATCTCATCGGAATGGTTTACAGTTGTCTCTCCCACACTAATTCTACAAAAATTTCTGACAACTTAATTGTAACATGTCTTTCAAAAATATTCCATTTAATTTTCATAGATATAATTCTTATATTTTCAACTTCATGTTCCATCAGTTTATATAATATTTCATTAAAAAATGAAAATAACAGCTATAACCTAGATAAGCAGGGTTGGGAGTAAATTCTTTCTTTCTTTCTTTCTTTCTTTCTTTCTTTCTTTCTTTCTTTCTTTCTTTCTTTCTTTCTTTCTTCTTCTTTATTTATTTTTAAATTTTTTTTGGGGGGGAGTAAACTTTTCTGACTTAACGGGCAGCTCAACTGGTAGGAATATAAGTTCGTGGTTGTACTAGAGAGGTACCTGCCAACCATGAACATCTGTTGCCCCATAGGCTGTCACTTAAATGGATGTCAATGCAGACAGCCCACTGCACTTTTTATAAAACAGAGTATGTAAAGTATGACCTCATCCTTATAAATTAATTATGCTCGTCTAACCACAGTGAATATTAAATGTGAATATGTGATTTAGACAATTCAATCAGGTTAAATCATAGAACTCTTCCTTAATTCGATTTTTTTAAAGATTTTATTTATTTATTTTTGAAAGACGCACACACAGAGAGAGAGAGAAAGAGAGAGAGAGAGGCAGAGACACAGACAGAGGGAGAAGCAGGCTCCATGCAGGGAGCCCATTGCGGGACTCAATCCTGGATTCCGGAATCATGCCCTGAGCCACCCAGGCGTCCCATTCTTCCTTAATTAGAATACTAGACAGGAACACTTTTTTCCTCAGCCTTTAGATATATGCAAAGAAACATCTAGTTGCTAATAGAAATCATCTTTCAGACATTAGGAAGATCAATATAAGACAAAACTGGCACTATGGCAGGGGGGAAATGTGGTCAAACTTTAATTTCATGGACTCAATGAAGCCATCAATCCTGTGGCCCCGCATACCTCTAGATTCCTGTTAAGTCTTTTGTGTATATATGCAAATGGTTGAGTAGGATACCTAAAGCACCCTTACTGAGATATTCATTCATTAGTCCAGAACATCAATCCTTCATACTACATAAAATACAATAATCAAATTTGTGCTTGAGTATAATTTCAAAATACTTGGGCCATGGATCTTCCAACTTTGTGAGTCTTCAAAACTGAACATTAAATCTGTGAAATTCAGAGGACTAATCAGAAGTTTTCCTAATTTTGGATTAAGTCAGTCAAATTGGTTTTGAACATAGACCTAACCATTTCTATGTAAATTAATATTTGTTCAGAAAATGAATTAGAGCAAGTTCAAAGCTGATGCTTCTCCAGGACAATAGCAAAATGTGAAGCCCAAGGAGTGATTCCCAACTAGGAATAGTTGTGATTACCAACTAAATCAATCACATTCTATGTGAGATTTTTAACAAAACAGTGAATAATCTGTGAAGAACCAACTTATTCATAGTAGCCTAACTTGGTTTTTAAGTGTTCCTATGACAAATGATATCAGTGAATTCAGGTTTGCTGGCTTGATTTTCACAGTGGTTATGATTAAACCAGAGAATGCTCCTCAGCCATTTTACTACTGCAAATTACTATATGAAGTTAAACTGGACTGTCTCAATCTAAAGATTAGACATAAAAATAATAGAGAAAAACAACTATTTTTGAAGGCTGGTTTTCCTCTTTAATAATGAGAGATTAAACATCTAAATAAGTTGTGCCTTAGGGAAAATAAGTAGTCTTAAATTTTTATTCACTGCTCCTTGCCTCTTTTTTCTCTGTGTTTTGCATAAAACTTCATGGCATCTTCCTCTCCACTTCTTTAGTTCTACTTGCCCTCTCCAACTTTTATTTTTTAGTCACAATATAGCTAGTATAATTTTGTTTATTCACAGAAAATTAAATGAAGGTTGGCATTCATTTATATCTGTGTGTATCAATTTTAATGCATTGCTTCTTCCAGTGGTGTTTTTACATCTAAAGCCATAGCTCTAATAATAGAGGGGAAGCCTTATTTCTTCTAAACCAGATTCAAAATATAAGTGAGTAGGTTGTAGTGGTTTTAAGAGGGTATGAAAACCCTTTCCCAAGGGACTATTAATGGTGCCATGTGATTATAATCTAGTTTATCTTTTTGCCAAACAATAAGTAAATGGGTAGGTAAGCTAGCAAATTAATATAAGGCTGTAAAAATGCAGTTTCTTAAAGTGGTTAGCATGCCATAAATTATGGTATCCAAATGTGACATCTGAATAAGTTTCCTTATCTTTCAAATTGAATGCCAACTTTGTGAAATTGCTGTGAGCTCTAAATGTGTTAACATAACTAAAACATTGGGTACAGTGTTTCTGACACACAAGAGGTACTCAAATTCCACTCTTATTCAAATAGAATATATATTGAGCCACAAAATCTGGGTTATTCTTACAAAATGCATGTTATAAAATACAATTGTCTAACTTATCTTGTTGGGCTATTATATGCTAATAATCTCCTAAACAAATTCTTCCCTTTGCTGTCCTTCAACTTTATAGTCTGAGTTAAATGCACATCCTACATGCTAGTTTAATAGCCTGTGTTTAACTCAGCCATCTATCACATGCCTGTCTACTCCATTAAGTTTTGAATCCCTTGAAGGCTGGGATCCAGTTACTAGAGATCAATAACCTTGGGATAGGATGAAAGAATAAACAAATTGAACCAATTTATTGCTAAATCTTAATTTAATTTGGTGTGAAGTAAACAAAGCTGCATTAATAGATTGCTACCAAGAAAGAAATAGTTGCTAATATGTACAGTTAAGAGAAAAAACTCTGAATATGAGGGTTTCTGGTTAGCTGCCATCGTTTTGTTTTTATGTTTTTAAAGATTTTATTTGTTTGGGAGAGAATGAAAGAGATGAAGAGAGGGAGTGAATGGGTGGGAGGAGGGGCAGAGAGAGAGGAAGAAGCAGACTTTGCCCCACTGCTAAGCAGGGACCTCCATCCCAGGACCCCAAGATCATGACCTGAGCCGAAGCAAATACTAAATCAACTGAGCCATCCAGGTGCCCCAAAATGCTATGGTTTTAATAAAAATTCAGATGCCTGGATTTTATTCCATCCTGAGAAAATCTGATGATGATAGTTCCAGGTGTTAGGGGATTATACACTGTCTGGCCTGCCTATGATGGGTCCCTATTGCCAGTTTCTCTTCAGTGTGCCAAGACAACATTCAACTTCATCAAATGCATATAGGAGTTTTAATTTTAGTTTTAGTTTTATATTTAGACTACCAATATAGGAAACAGTGTTCACCATTATGGGGGGGTGGTGCTTTTAAAATATGATTGAGCTACATAGAGTCTGAGTTGCTGACATAATGCTTTCATCAGTAAACCTTTATAGTTAAAAATCTCTAAAAAAAAAGTTTTCATAATTGCCTTGTGATATTGTGATGTAATAAAAATATATATTTGATCTTTGTCCCTATTCCTAGCCCAGAGATCCCTTGCAATTTACTGAGTAATAAGAGTGAGAGGAGTATCTTTTGTTATTCATAAGAAGTCTCTCTCAGTCATATCTGAGTTTATACTGACTCTTGGTGGGAGATGAATACCAGAGGAAACAACTGTAATTGAGGAGTTGAAACTTTTAGTCCCACCCCCAAATCTAGGTAGGGAAGAGAGGCTAGAGGTTAATTATCAATGGCCAATGGCTCAATCAACCAAGCCCACATAATGAAACCTCCATAAAACCCTCAAACAAAAGAGTTTGGAGAACTTCTGGGTTGGTGAACAGATCCACATGTTCCCAAAGGGCCATGTGCCCTAAACTCTTACACATGAGAGACTTCCAGACTTCATCCTATGTACTTCTTCATCTGGCTGTCCATTTTATCCTTTAAGTATCCTATATAATAAACCAATAATAATGAGTTAAAGTCTCTCCCTGATTTCTATGAGCCATTGTAGCAAATAATGGAATCTCAGGAGGGAGTCATGGAAACCTTGGGTTTGTAGTCAGGTTGGACAGAAGTGTGGATAACTTGAGGACTCTGTACTTGCAATTAGGAATCTGAAGTGGGAGACAGTCCTGTGGTACTGAGCCCTTTCCTTTGGGGTCTGGCTAATTCTGGGTAGTTGGTGTCAGAATTGCTAAGGTGAGGGAAATCCCACACGCTTGATGTCAGAAGTACTGTGAGAGTAGAGTTCTTTTTATTCTTTTTATTCATTCTTCTTAGTCTCGCCAACTTCACCTTCATCTAAACCATATCTAGATTCCTAAGGCCAGACTTATTTCCCCATTTTAACTTTCCCCTCATTTCATCATGAGGCCATAAGTAAGCCTACTGACATCATGTTGGAAGTTGATGTATGTCCAGGCTAAATTTGACTGTAATCTGCCTTAATCCCTGCCCATATTTCTACTTTTGCTCTCTTATTGTCTAAATCATTTGCCAAGCAGAGCCTGGACATTCAACCATACTTGAGGAGAAGTCAAGGGTAGGAGAAAATTGACTTTGGCTATAGAGAGTAGTTTCTAGTGATGTTAATTAAGGCAAACAATACTAGCTTCTATAAAAGTAAATCCTGAAATCTGAGTGGTTAAAAACAATTCAAGTTTCTCAATCACATTGTAATTCAATGAGGATTGGAGGGTGGTGGGTGTTATCTGTTCCATGGAACCTGTTCAGAATCAGGTCTTCAGAATCCTGAACCATCAGCCAGATGACAGGAAAAGAGTGTTAGAGATGCTATTTGGGCCTTCCCTGAAAAGAGGCACATATCATTTCCATTCATATTGCATTGACCAGAATTACATAGGATGCTGGAAAATGCAGTCAATCTTGTGCCCCAGAAGAGAGAGGACACACATTATCAGCACTGATATAATCTGCCACAGGCAATATCTCAAAAATTCAAGCAGATGATCCTCACGAGTGTCAATCTCAGGGGTATGTAACTTTGTAAAAGTGTCCTGCATAGGTTCATTTAATTTAGTGTGTATATCATGGTTGTAATCTCTGTATAACAGAGAAAAACCAAAATTCAAATAATGTATTTATTTTGTAAAAACATTATGTAAGGAAGCTACGTGAATTCCTTTGTAAAATTACTGAACTTCTTCCAAAACAGGTAGTTGCCCCAAAATTTACAGATCCCTTTAAAACAAGGGTATTACACAGTTGGATTTAAGAAGTAACACATTTACTGTAATAATTCAAGGCTAATATGAGTCTGTATTACTATTTGAAAAGTATATTACATGAGCCAAAAGTATTGAAACTAAACCTAAAATCTTTGGTGGTTTACCCATCAGAGTATTTTATTAATTCACCAACATTAAATGAAAAAAAAATTACTTAAGCTATGCTATTGGATATAGACATTTCAAAATTAAACATTTTGCCATTTTATACCTCCTATGTCCAAGAATATCTTACCATTTGTTCAAATGTGTCACTTGGCCCAGCTGTTCGAGATTAACAATAAAGTGTTTGTTTCGTATGGCCCCACGAAATGAACGGCAAAACAAATCTGAATGGGCCTGGTTGGCTCAGTTGTCCAGAATTTGAAATTTATGAGGCCATTATCATGGCATCAATCATTGTTCAAATTGGAAAACTCTGCTATACAATGACAAGACTAGTTGTATTGCCCTGACAAAGGAATAGGCAAATATTTCTAGGAACCACAAGAGAACTCTTGGGGAAAGAATCTGAATACTTGGAACAAATTCCATGTAGTTCAAGAAAAATAATTCACTCAAATCACATAGTCTTATTGAAAAATTAGTAAATGTTGGTTTTAACATATGAAGAATGAAAGTATTATGAATATTTTATTATTTAATACAGTCATAAATGGCCTGGTACAAAGAAATGTACTCTATAAACAGATTGTTCATTATTTCTGGCTGTGCATAACACATAATAAATTGTTGTGAATCAGATGTGGACATGGCATAGCATCTGAATTTAGAAACCATTTCACTTTGGAATAACACATTCAGTCACTCATCCTTTAAGAATATATAGTGAATGCCTAATAACTGTTTTGGATGCTGAACTACAAAGATAAAAGAAAAACATCCTTACCATCAAGGACCTTTGTTTCTAGAGGAGAGTAATAATCGTAAAACAATAATGAGATTATGAGATGCATATTGAAACAGAAGTCTATATATAGACAGTCCAGTGGAAGCAGAGAAGGAAGGTCATCCAAGCTGACATAGGGGAACCAGGAAAGGTCTCAGCTAACATGTGAAGACTGAATCATATTTGCTCCTGTCTGTGTAGAAAGACTGGGAAGCCCATTCAAGGCAAACAGAATAGCAGAGGTAAAGGCATGCAGACTGGATAAACAAAAGCTTGATCATAAGACGGGTTAGGGAAATAGATTAAATACAGAATTTTTGATGTTATGCTTTAGGTAAAGAGGACCCAGTGAAAAATTTTGAGAGGCAATGTGATATAATGAGGTTTGCTTATTTGGAAAATCCCTGGATAGTGGTTCAGGAATGGGTCGCGGCAAGGGCAGCAATTTTGACATGCTATGTGCATAAAGAATCATGTGAGCCCCACTTTTAGAGATTCTTATCCAGTATGCCTGAGTTGAGGCCCAAGAATTTGCATTTCTAATAAGCTCCCAAGTGATGTTCATGCTGCTGGTCTGTGAACCATACTTTGATTAGTACTCGATTCGAGGCAAGGAAATGTCCCTGGAATAATGATTATGATAACCTGAAACAAAGCAGTGTCTATATGAATAAAAAGAAGCTGAAGACACTATAGCAGATGGAATAACTAAGACCAATGGGTCTTAGGACCAATACGAAGCTTTGAAAACATAGAGATAATCCTTTTACTTCACTGCACTGTACAAACTCTCAGCTTTCACTGTCCTTCCTTTATACCCCCCATTCCCTCCTTTTCACATTCTCCTTCTTACTTTGTTTGCTTAAGTGATTAGTCATACCCACTCCTTTGCTTATTGTCTCACTGCTTTGTTCCCAGCTCTACATTCCATTACACTTATTTTGATATATAAGACACCTGGTTGGTGCACCTGGGTGGCTCAGTAGTTGAGCATCTGCTTTTGGCTCAGGGCGTGATCCTGGGGTTCTGGGATCGAGTCCCACTTCAGGTTCCTCCTGGGAAGCCTGCTTCTCCTTCTGCCTATGTCTCTGCCTCTCTCTCTGTGTCGCTCATGAATAAGTAAATAAGAATATTTTTTTTTAAAAAAAGGAACACCTGGTTAAATCCAGCCCCCTGAACACTTTATCTGCATTTTATAGCTGGAGATAGATAATTTGAAAAAAATCACAAGCCAGTGATGACTGAGACACTTTTATTTCCCAGGGCTGACTTCCTCTGGGCCCACAGTATAGTCTGGAAATCTGCCAGATTCTTCTAGTCCTTTCTTTTCTTCATTCTTCCACCATCTACTATGTCCTTAGACATTCAGTACTAGCCTTATTCTCAGCTTCATATTCCACGGAGAACCTAAATCAATCAGCAAAGAGCCTCTACAGGCTCTCCCACCACATCCATCCTAAGTGCACCTGTGCTATACCTGTGCTGGCTTTCCTGCATCCATGGAATGTAGCAAAAACATTGCCACCTATGAATGAGGATGTAGGCCTTCACTAGATGTAAAATCTGCGGGTGCTTTGATGATGGACTTACCAGTTTCCACAACTATGAGAAATAAATTTCTTTTATTTTTATTTATTTATTTATTTTTAAATTTCTTTTATTTATAAGCCACCCGGTCTACAGTATTTTGTTACAGGGGCCCATAGAGACTAAGACAAAGTACTAGCTTCCCCTCTGAAAAACCCTGCCCGAGTTCAGCTCTGCTAGGTCTCTGTTTTACACCGTCCACTTCTCATTTGGCTATCCAGCTCTTTTGGGTCCTTAGGATTTGATCTTCAGCCAACTCCTTGCAACCAAGACTGTCAGGTGAAATCATCTCTTCACTGCTTTCTTGGAAGACTCAGGTCATTCCTGTGGGCTCTGAAGCTCAGCCCACATGCTGAGGCAGCCAGGTGAGAGCTGAGGACAGCACTTTCTCTGAATTCTTTTGCTTTTTGCTGCACCGAGAGCTTTAATAACTGTATTTACATTGGCACAGAGTATCAGCCTGCTTATGGAGAAAAGGGAATCCATAATGTGGTGTTTTAGTGCCACATATAAATTTTTTTAAGATTTTGTTTATTTATTCATGAGACAGAGAGAGAGAGAGAGAGAGAGAGAGAGAGAGAGAGGCAGAGACACAGGCAGAGGGAGAAGCAGAGGGAGAGGCAGAGGGAGAGGCAGAGGGAGAAGCAGGCTCCATGCAGGGAGCCCGATGTGGGACTCCATCCCTGGTCTCCAGGACCATGCCCCGGGCCGAAGGCAGGCACTATACCACTGAGCCACACAGCGATCCCCCACATATAAATTTTATATCTCTGGTTGTATGTGTGTCACAAACTCCGCCCCCCCCACACACACACACTTCTTGTGTATTCAATCTAAAAATTGGATTTGTGGTTTTTAACTTTTTCCTTAGGCATTTTTCTCAAAACAAATTATCACTCTTATTTTTGTTTTTGAAAAGATGATAAATCTGGATTCCCCCAATGGTCTCTAAGTTGCAATTTTAAATACTATTTACTAAAATAGTTTGCATATTACTCATACATTGAAAAATTCTGATCTGATATTTTAAAGTTACTAATATAAGACTTCCTTTTCTTAACAGATGTTTCAGGAGTCTAAGGAATATTTTAACTTCGATTTATATATTTTTTACAAAAATGTTATTTTACTATTAAAAAAATTAAGAAACAAATTATGCCCATGCTTTTTAAAAAGGAAACAAACAAACAAACAAATAAATAAATAAAATCAGTATTTTTAGTTGTCAGAATGAGGCAGTGTTTTAATATGTTTAATACAAAGCATCTACATTAATCTTCACAACTATCTATTATTAACATGATTTTACAGATTAAGGAAATAAGCACAGGGTGGTTATACAACTCCATGCAAATCCTATAGTTAGTGAAGTTATGACTTGGGCCTAATTTTTCTGTGCTTGGTCCTGTATGCCTGAACATGTGGCTAGGCTGCACAACATTTTCTAGACTTTTCTTTCCTATGTGTTTTCAGTTATAAACGGCCACTAGAGATTCTCATGGGAGATTTGGAGGGCAAAAATGAGGGAGCAGCTCAAATATGTTGTCACTGACCTGCTATCCCCTCGTTGCTGTGAGGCTATAGTTGTGCCTGCAACCACTTTACTGACCCCCTGAATCCTTCCGCTTTCCTGACTCCTGGACCAGGTGGGTGTTTAGGTTGTCATAAGGGACTCTGGCCTCTGCAGATATATACACATATAGATTTTAAATAAGGACTTTATGTATAGAGATTCCATATATAGGTTCCAAATACAGATTCTACATATACAAATTCCATATATAGAGATCCATATATATTCATATATATCATCCACATATAGAGTGTATATATATAGAATATATAATATTAATGTATATCCATATGCATGCACACACACACACACACACAATCTCCTAGTGGTCCTATTTCTCTGAACACTGAATGATCCAACATTGAATTATAAACCTGATTTTGCTGGGATAATAAATGCCATATGGGTCTTTATTCATTTTTTAAAGTTAAATTCTTCCAAAAGAGACCTCTGTTTCTTTAGCCCTTTATGTCACAGGAAAAATGAATGAATCTATGAAAATCTTTGACAATTGAAGCAAACCTGTTTTGTTAATATATGAAATGCCACTACTTTGCTATTTTAATATGTTATGGGAAAAAGAGTTCTTTCAATTTAGGAGAGTCATTTATATTACTGTCTCTCAGTCTCTACTTTCCTTATTAATACAACTCCAATGAGAGATCAAGAGTCAAAGTAAATCTTGCATAGCCTCTTCCAATTGTTCAACATCCATGTTCCTGGACCCTTATCCTGCTATAGCTTCACATTTATTTTTAAAGATGTTTGTTTGTTTATTTATTTATTTATTTATTTGAGAGAGAGAGAGAACACGAGCAGGTGGAGGGTGAGAGAGAAGCAGTCTCCCCGCTGAGTAGGGAGCCCAATGTGGGACTTGATTCCAGGACCCTGGGTTCATGACCCGAGCCAAAGGTAGATGCTTAACTTACCCAGGTGACCCAAGTTCAGTTTCCTTGAGGTGACTATGTAACAAAACTTTGTTTCACATTGGCAATGGCAGAAATCAGCTGACTTTCTCTTCCTTTATTATGTAGGCACCTTTAAGACCCATAAGCTGCCGAGTGTTCTTCTTGGACAACATTGTACTTTATCCTTTTAAATACATTTAAAGGAAAATCAATAGACCGCACACTAGCCTAACCTGAAACAGTCTTACCCACACAATAATCTTAGCCATTCTTAATTTGAAAGGAAAAATATATTTTCCCCTAACATGCTTATATCTGCATTAAAATGTACTCTCTACTGAAGACTCAAAGAACTTCCCTGATAATGTAAGACAGTGGCTGTAATCTGTGAAGCCCTCTGCAGAGTCATGTCTGGGGTGTCCTAGGACTCAAAATAGTTAAATATAACCTGACGAGAATGAAAATTTACCTGAACACTGTCACGTAAGTCTGATCTTTGATTTAAATAAAATAATCCATACTGAAATTTTTATAGAGATGATATATGAGTTGAAATGAAAGTATGTTTTCCCCTTGCTTCTTGGCATAAGGAAACTGCATTTTCCTCTTCTTTGCATTGGTCTGATGGACAATCAGATTTACTGTCTCCACCTTCAAAGCATGTGGGCAATGTGATTTGCCTCTGGCCACCTTCACTGTTGCCACCCTGGTCTAAGCCACTCTCTCCACTGAACCGTTAGAGTAGCTTCCCTATTTCTCCTTAAGTCTGAACAAAAGCAGCCAGGGAATGTTTATTAAAAACGGAGTCACATTGGGTCACTCCTCTGTTCAAACTATGAACAGTGCCTGCTCATCTCACATGGAATAAAGACCAAATATTGGGCTGTGATTTACCTGTTTGTCTTGCCTCCTTCACTAGCAAATAAGCTCTAGGAGGGCAGGAAGCTTTATGCATTTTGCTTGGTGCTATACCTGCACAACCTAGATCAGTGCCTGGCAAACTACAGGCTCAGTAAATATGCAATGAATAAATGAATGAGTTTTTAAGTGTAAATGAAATGAGACTGACATCAGGCATAACAAATTATGTATTTCTAAAAATGATAGCTCAACAAGCATCCAAATGTTCAATGAAGCACCCAGAAGAGCTTCTGGCTCTAACTGCTTTCCTCATTGCAAATACAATTATGCCATAATATGCAACTATTACCTCTTTCCTTGCATGTAAGTCTCAGCATTTGTATTTAGAGAAGGCTCACTTAAAGTCTTTGACATAAAACTTTCTTATGAATAAAAAAAATGATTCTACTAACTGGTATAAGGGCATGCATTTTGAATTGCATCTCTTTGGATGGAACCCCAAGTTTGTGTCCTTTCTTGTCAAGTTTATTCAGAAACGAGTGGCGTGGTTTCACATTTGCTGTTTAAAACTACAGTGCCCTTGCCACTGTGGTGAAATGTTTGCCTCCACATGAAGCAATCACACTTCCAGTGAACCTGAAATCTGGGTCTCAGTACTTACAGTTTCAAGAAAGCCACACTGTCCTCATGTGTAAAAAGATGCAAAGATAATCCATGGATTTTTGTTTAAAGAAATAGTGTGCTTAAGAATGTTTTTAAATGCTGAGGTTGTTATCCTCAGAAATACATCTTGTGACATTTTAATTCTCTCTATTTGACAAATTTGTAACAGCATTGCTTGAGGAACTTAACAAGACTCAAAGTAATTATTCTCATCCATCTCACTGAAGATATATAAATCTTACATTAAAGATTTTGCAAGTTATGAAAATATATTGTCCCTATAAAGTACATTTAGCATCAGAAGGATTCAGATGAGGCTTTGGAATAATAATGGAGAAAACCAAGTGGTTTAAATTAGAGCTCAACAATAGTGCCCAGCAAATCATTTTGCTGGTCTTCAGCTCCACGTTTATGTCTCTTCCATAAGTAGATTATGCTAATAGGTGCCAAGAGATTCATATCTCCGGCAGGCTGAGAACGTCTGTGGTTACTTTAAATTCTCTTTCTCTCAAAGGGCAGACATCATAACCTGAAGTATTTTCATTATGGTTCACTTAACAAAGACGATGTGTGGCAGGTAGACTGCCTATCAATAATCTTCAGTGAGTATTCACTTTGGACAAGCTTTGTAATGTGGGTTTGGAGCAGAAAGGCAAATAAAAGAAGACATTATCTTTCTTCTTAGATGCTTGAAGTAAAAAATCACATGTGCATTCCCACTCTCCTTCCCCTAGCAATGCATGAGGAATAGAATAAATTCTCATGGGGTCAAATCCCACTAACTGTAACTTATTCTTGAAACACACACTAGATCCTATGGCTGTACCTCCACATGTTCTGAAGAAACTATATATGCAAAGCATATACACAAACCAATACGCAAACACAAAAATAGCCAAAAATCCACTTTTATAAAAGGATATTTAACTTCTTGCCAGCATTATTTTCTCTGATCTCATTTTTTTTCACTGATAAGATTTGAATAACAAGAGTACTGATATTATACATGATATGTATTAAGGAGATAAAGTACAAAGATGATAGCATACAATCAGCATTCAATAAATAATAGTTATCAATAGTAGGAATAGTATGAATTCAGCAGCAGCCCTATTTATGAACTCATGAACTAGAATTGAGAAACTTTTGTAAGCCAGATACTGCATTAAAGTGCTGGCAAAATGAAGATAAACCACACATTCTATACCCTCAATCGTTTCTCAGGTTTTTGTGAAACACAGTCATTCACACACACACACACACACACACACACCCTCAAACACACAAACGCACACAAAAATACAGTATGACAAATGCTCTGATTACATTTTACAAGGCGTTATAAAAGCACATAAAGAGTCATGGCTTGGCAGATGTCACATATTTTGTGCTATTCCAATGTTGTCTGCTCAAATGTAAAGAAATAAAAAAACCAAACAAACAAAAAACCTTTTAGTTAAAATGTATCCTTGTCTGTTTTTGATAGGATACCAACCATTGCTACCCAGTGAACCCATTTGAGCCTCATAGCCAGAAAAACGCATTGGTCAGTTACCATGTATAGGATCTTTCTCAAACTCACCTATACCTCAACATATGTCCACTTGACAGAAGATTACAATTCATATTGGTTATACAGATGACATTCCATTACAATGAATGTCCAGTGAATGAATAGCATACAGTATTTTCTTAAAATGGGATTTCACTGGAGCAGAAACTATATGGATATAACCCATCACCACTGTGCAGAGTGTTATTATGATTGCAACTGGTTTTTCATTTAAATGGTCTTGAGGAAAGATAATGAGATTCCACCTGTATAAGCTAAACATGCGAAATCATATTTTAGTTTTCTCATGGTCCAGCTACTTGAAATTAATGCATGATAAAATTGTTTATATTTTAAGTGAGGAAAATTAACAGCAGTAAAAAGTATTAGCTTCACAAAGAATACTCCAATACCTTAGTTTTCCAGCAGTTACACCCATAGATAACTCATCATATCCCAGCCAACAAAAGTGTATATGAACAAAATACTTGCTGCACATCAGAGACACTGGATTACTAAATGCATAGTCCTCTATTATTTATTACAAAATTTTCTTTAGGAATAGGCTTTTGTTAATGAGAGCCATAGTAACAACATCTTTGTTTTTACTTTCCTTCTTCTTTTTTTTTTTTTTTTTTTTTTACTTTCCTTCTTTAGAGCGAAAGTTCATAATATAATAAACACGTTGCCTTTGAGAAAGCACTGAAATACCAGCTGGCAAAAAGATGGAGTATATATCTTTAAATAGTAGAATGAACAATTGATACGTTCTTGCTGGGAATTCACCTATATATGATAAGTATTGCTTAGCACCAGATGCCTGGTTAATTTTGTTTGTTTGTTTGTTTCCTAATTATAAATGAGGTGTGTATGTTACACCAAAATGATGACCACAATCTAAACGGTCTGTAGAACTCTCATACGCTGCTGGTCTTGAACTCAATAACAAAAAGAAAATAATCTGATTTAAAAATGGGTAAAGGGTCTTAATGGACATTTCTTCAAAGAAGATATATGAATGGCCAATAAGGACATGCAAAGCTATTTAATATCATTAATAATTAGGGAAATGAAAAAAAATAATTAGGGAAATGCATATATCAAAGCCATGATGGCACACCAGTACATACATACCCCTTACAATGGTAATAGGAATAATAATAACATTCAATAAAAATAAAAGGTAGCATGTGTTGATGAAAATGTGGAGAAAGTGGATATATTATATTATATATATATATAAGTTATATATATAAGTTATATATATATATATATAACTTATATATATCCACTTATATTTATAAACTTATGCATGGGAAGTTTATCATATACAATGTATATTTATTACATATTTACTTGATTGTATAATCCTCCCCAAATATCTTCTATTGAGATGTTAGTATGTTAGTTTGGTAACTAATATGTTCATATCTCTAATTATAGTAAACTACTTATATCAATTAATACTTAAGGAATATAGTTTTGATGTAATAATTATTGCTAAGTCAAACACATATTTGATAAGATTCTATTAAATCTTAAAATAATGTCATATAAATATCAATTTTCTTACAACCAATATTGACACTTTAAGTGTCTGTTAGTGTTTTAGAGGAAAGAGAGATAGTATTGAAATTTATCAGGTATGCTTCCTATTCTCAACAGACAAATAGAACATTAGAAGAGATGAGTATGTGAAAACTCTAATATGAGCCAAATGGGTTCAGAGCTCTAATAAATGTAAAGCAAAGCAATATAATCTAAAATAGTGATATTAATTCAGATTGGAAAACTAGGGAAGACTTGATAAAAGTAAAAGAAGGAGATATTTGAGCTGGAATAGTATAAGAAAATAAATCTCTTATTTTGTTACTTTAAGATAATTTTTGTCCTTTCATTATTAAAACCCTTCATTTTCAGTCTAGCTTTTGGGTATTTTATAATATTTAGATTTACTTCTAATAACCTAGAGTAATTACTTATGGAAGCACCCTGGGAAATAAATGCAAAGTTGGTTGATTGTGATCACTTTTTAAGCATATATAATTAAAAGTCAAAAAAATACAATTTATTTACCAAGCACAGAGGAAACTCAATAGAAATCTGCAGGGATCATCTTTTTATCACTCAGTTATCGTATCCATCTTCATTATAAAGTTTCCTGTATAAGAACCAGATACAATAAACATGACAATGGCATGAGGCAAATTATAAAAATGAAATACTAACTCAAAGATGATTGAGGGTTTAGCTTACTTGAGCTAAACTTTGTAAAATATACGATCGCTCCTTCCTGTGAATGTTTCATACTAAATCTTACTTTGATTTATGATGTTGGAAACCTATGAAGGCATGCTTTCTAATACATATACCCAGTCACGGCTGAATACCTCACTAATGTACTATATTCCCTGATGAACCAACCAATTTAATAACTTTGCCAATGCCAGCTTTTGAACAAAGCAGCCCCTCATTGACATTCCAGTGCAGTAGCTAATAACAATTAGATTTCATTATAGCATTGTATCTTGCTATTGTCATCCCAACAAGAGATGCTTTCCTTATAATCCATACAATTGACATAAATGTAAATGTTAGTCCAACCCACCAAATAAGTAGTCTATGGACCCTCATTACCAGATATGAGCTCACATCTGTCTCATTGTCATATATTGTTTTTCCATGTCATTTATTTTCTAGTCTTTGAAAAGGCTCCAACATTTTTCAATTTTTGAAATCCTGTCACTAATTTGGCAAAATTGTTCAGGCTCTAGAGAAATGTATCTCTTTTTTGTTAATATTGTCCTTTTAGAACCCAAGTAACTAAACAGTGTGCTTATCTACACATTGTATGGATAGAAAACTCAGGTTTTCTTAGTACAGATGTTAGAATCTAAACATTACACAAAGTGCTATATTCAAAAAAATTATCATCTTTGCTTCTTTGCTCACCTAGACGGTCATTTTGGCAATTTGACAATAATGACAAAAGACTTGTAAAGATGTTAAAGGAAATAATATAATTGAAATACGTTGTTCAATGTAGACAAGACAGGGTTGAATTTGCATTACTATAGCTATAGAGAGCTATAAAAAGCCATTTAAATTAAACTGATTATCAAAGTAATGGAATGGCATATGGATATATGAACATGGCATTTAATGGCTTTTTCAGGATTTCCTTTAAGTTACATTAACCTTCAGATTTCTGAAAAGACGATGAACCAACATAGGTTGCTGAAATCTATTCTATAGGAAGATGCCACAGAGAAGCAAGGAATTTGATGGACCACAGACACATTAAAACTATGAAAAGTCTCTTGGAGAGATTAAAGATGGTTGGTATCTAATAGGAGAAACTACACAGTGGTCCAGAGCTGAGGCTGAGGCAAAATTCTCATATTGTTTCCTCCTTCTCCCTGACCCCCACTCATCACTGCAATGGGTGAGTCAATGCTCTGTCCTCAGCATTAAAAAGGAGAAAGCAAACAAACAAAAACAGTAAGACTAGCCCAATCCAAACTAGAGAATTTGGGAGTAATGCCTTAGGATACAAACTCATGGGCACTAACTAGTATGGCCTTGTGAACCAAAATCTCTGAGGTGGGGCTAAATTATTTGTTTTAACAGGTTTGCTAGGAGCTTCTGGCAGGAAGCTCAAGTTTTGCCAAGAGCACTCAAGTTAGAGAAGTTCTAGAGCCTACATAGGGTGGAGAGTGGTTAAGAGATATAGGTATATTTCTAGCAAAAATCTCTCTTTCCATGGAAGAACAACAGTGCTGGATACGATAGTCCTCCAGAAAAAATCGTAAAGGAAGAGGATGATGATAGTTGGGTGAAGAGAGAAAAATGAAAGTGATATATTCTAGCCTTTCTGTTCTGAAGCATTTAACTTTCTTTCTAAAATCTCCAGAAGCATTATCAATATCCTTATAAGGTAAAGGAGTAATATTGGAAATATTAAATAAAAACAAATTTTAAAAGATTTTATTTATTTATTCATGAGACACACACACACACACACAGAGGCAGAGACACAGGCAGAGGGAGAAGCAGGCTCCATGCAGGGAGCCTGACATGGGACTCGATTATGGGTCCCCAGGATCAGGCCCCAGGCTGAAGGAGGTGCTAAACCGCTAAGCCACCCAGGCTGCCCAAGTAAAAATAATTTTAAAGAAAACCCAAAGAGAAATAATGAGTATAAAAAAAGAAAATATTAATTTACTGATGGGTTACATGGCCAGATGAATTCAACTAAAGGACAAACTTGTAAACTGAACCATTAAGTTCAGGAATTCTCCCAGAAGGCAAAGATAAAGAAATAAATAATGAGAGACAAAGTAAGCTAAGAGATAGAAAGGATAGAAGGAGAAATGTTAATGTTCATTTAATAATAGTTCCATGAGAGAAAATATGAGAAGAATATTTGAAGCAAAAATGACCGAGATTTTTTCAGAACTAAGACCACAAATTAAAAGGGTTCATAATATACTGTTAAAAACAAACTTATACTAAGCCTCCGGTTGCCAAACCAGGACTTATCTTAATTACAGTTTTGGCCCTTGTAGAAATGGGACCTCAACTCAGTTGTGGGGAATCACCTGGTCAGCACTAATGAGGTAATTGGCTGGGTAGACCCCTGTCCTCCCTGGAGGGAAAGTGACCTTGCCACAGGAATCCACTTGTTGCTAGTATAATTTCCTTGTCCTGCTCCCTTTTGCCTATAAACATCTTTCATTTTGTACAGCTTCTCAGAGCTCCTTTCTGTCAGCTAGAAGGGATGTTGCCTAATTCATGAATTGTTGAATAAAGCCAATAAGATCTTTAAAATTTGCTCAGTTAAATTATGTTTTTTAACAAAACTAAACCATGGAGATGGAGGTGAAGGTAGGAACACTTGAGAACATAACTAAATTAAATTTAACAACATTAACAGCCAAACAATTTTTTTTTTCTAAAAACTTCCTGAGGGAAAATGCTTACATCTACAAAGTCCCTGTCAGGAAAAAAAAAAAAAAAAAGACTTTGAACTTAAAATGTATGTCTATCAGAATTGTCATTTTTTAAAAATAAAGAGGTTTTCTGTGTTACACAGGCTCAGAAACATCATCTTATTAAAATCCTCTTTGAAAGGATTTTTCAAGAAATTACTATAGCAAAAAGCAAAGAAGTATGGAAAATATGAAAAAGTAAGCAACTTATGGAATTTTAATGTCAACCAAAGCAATGACAAAAGGCAGGAATCCAACAAAACATGTTTTGGGATGAGAATGGCACATAGAAACAGGACAAGTAGTGAAAAATGCTGAAGAACTTTATTTGGAGAAAATAAGATTATGATAGATAAATATATAGTAGATGTAGGTATACAGATATATATATATATATGTATATATAATTATATTATATTGTATATTTATAAGTTGATTAGAAAAATAAACATGTGAGGGCCTGTAAAGGTTGAGAAATAAAGAATATAAAAATTGAAACTAACTGAAGAAAAGTTCTTTTAATCAAGAAAATATAAAGAAGATAAAAATCAAAGAAAACCACAACACAGAGAGAGATACACTGTTTGGAATTAGCTAGCAATAACAATGACTGTAATTAGAACTGAAATCCACCTCATGAATATAAAAATTGGCTCTTAGATAATTTTATAAAAGATCCACTGAAATAATATCAAGAAAATTTATTAATTGGAAAAAAATGTATGTTAGGTCAATAATTTGGGAAGATAATGTGATTTTCTTATGAAAAAATAGAAATGAAACTTGATGATATCCAAGTGGATATTATATTCTGATAAATTTTGCTAATGGAAAAAGAAAAAAATATGAAAATATATGCAGACCTCTCTGTAGCATCAAAAAATATGAAGTAACTGATGAACTAAAAAGCATAGTTTCTTCTTAAGTTTCACTTGAATATTTTGATTCTCTCAGAAAATGATTAAACAAATAGACAAATATCATGCAACACATTTGAACATTTAGATGCAATGCTCATATTCTTTGAAAACACCACTTTCCAAAGCTGGCACAAGAAATGGAACATCTGAATATTCCTAGATTTGTCTAAGAAATCTAATTTACAAATAAATAAATAAATAAATAAATAAATAAATAAATAAATAAATAAAATAAATCTAATTTACATGTAAAAGTCTTCCCGGTAAGAAAACTACAGACTTATAAGTCTTCTTTGGAGAATGCTTCTAAACCCTGAAGGAAGACACAGTAGCAATTTTACCTAACCCTTACAGCAAAAGAAAGGAGGAAATGCTTGCCAACATGTTGATGATGCCAAAGAAAGCCTGACACCAATCCGTTGTAACATGAAAAGATAATTGCCTATATCTCACTGACACAGAGACAGACAAAACAGAACACCTAACCAAATATTAGCAAACTAAATCCTTCAACATATAAAAATTTTAATAACACGTGGATTTTCCCCAGGAATTTAAGTTAGTTTAACATTCAAACAACAAAACTGAGGTGGTGGGGGGGAGTTTTCAATTCATCTAAGTAAGCTAATCAACTCTTGATTTGGATACAAATAATCTGAAAATACAAATCTAACAAAAATATTCAGTATTTATTAAACTTCCTTCAGCCTCAAAATCTATTCTACAGTGTGAAGGCTTAGACCAGGAAATATACATAAAGTGCGTAGTAAAAACCTGAGTGACATAGAGTGGTAGTCATTATCGCATTATACATTTCCAGTGGAAAGAGGTACCTGTAATGCCATGTGAAGGCTCCAGAAACCTTCAGGTCATGACATAAATGATTCCTGGCACAAAGTATCATGCCCATTTATTTCCCACATTTAGGTAACAAGAAATATAGTTTAAAAAACATTAAGGAAAGGAATACTTCAAGTGCAGGTCAAAAATAGAGGATGCAAACAATAATGAATTTAACAAATGAGATATAGATGCCTAACAAACAATTCTGTAAGGCAAATTCAGATATCAGAGAAAAAGAAATGTGAATGAAATCGAAGTACCATTATTCTTCTGTCAAATTAGACAAGTTTTCAAAGACAGTAATAGTTAAATATAGTTAAACTATATTTAGTTTAAATAGTTAAATATGAATATATACATATTGCTATACTGGCTTAACAATAAATCACATATTAACAGTAGAGTGTCAAGAAATGTGACTACAAATTGTATTATTAATAATAGCAAGAAAATAATATTTTCCCCAAACATACATATCCAAGGGAAAGCAAGTTGCCATTCTGTGCCCAAGAATATTTTGTAATGCATAAATACAAAATAGTCTTCTCATAGAAAAGCATTACACAGAAATTGAAATTAACAAAAAATATTTTACCCTAAAATGTGTATTATAAAACTATATCATGATAATGAAATGATAAGTAAATAAATTACAGCATGTGAATACAATGAAACATTGTGCACTCATAACATCTTATGTTCAAAGCAAAATAATAACATGGGGAAATATTTGTGGTATAAAGTTTTAGTATGACTGGAGTGAGGGAATGTTCCCCATATTATATAGTCTAAGCCATTTTTAAAAACAATGAAAGGAAGTAGAGCAACACCTTAATGATAATTTTCTCTGGAATAATGGCTGATTTTTAAAATATTTTCCAAAACATCTATATTTTCTATTATATTCATGACTTAAATTGTGATTAGAAAAAAACAGGTTTAACTTAGAGTGTGAAAGAAAATAATTATTTCAATTTAACTCAATTATCTTTCTAATTTTGAGAAGACTTATTATGATATTTCAAAATCTAAATGTCCATGAAAGACCTCGGTCTTTAGCATATATACAATTTGTATTACATAGACCAGGATGGAGTGTGTGTACATGTCTTTACAGTAAAAGAGACTGACCAGAGCAGTAGATGGAAAAGATGCATGAGGGGTAAATTAGTTAATTTAGGAATGTCTGTGGAAAATAGTGCTGGGATTGGGGCACAAAATAGCAGGTTGACCATTGCAGCAGGGCCTAAGTGAGCTGCAGAAGTATATCGACAAGCAAAACAACAATTTTGAAAAATAACCAATTGATTAGTCTAATCAAAAGACAGGTTTGGCTCATTTCTCCTGGTCTCAGTCCTCCAGCGACACTCACCATCTGGAAATGATCAACTGAACTAGTCAAAAACATTGAATGATAGTGTAGCAATATCATAATCTTTGATCTCATAAAATGTCTAGAACCAAGGTTATTTGAGCTACAGTTCTCTATATGGATTGCATATTGTTTCCAAAGCCTTTCTGTAAAGGCCTTTCTAAAATCTTCCCATTTCTCAGCTCCCCACAGAGGTCATCATGGTGTGGCAGAAAAAATGCAAGCTTAATAATTAATGCCAGCTAGGGAATGTGCCTTTTCAGCTGCTACAGGTACGTTCATCAACATTGAGTGCATTACTTGGTATAGACAGTAAGTGTATAACAGCTATTTATCATCTGTTAAGAGTGTATTTTCATGACATTGAGTGAATCTCACAAATCTAGCATATGTTGCAATGTAATACAGCAACTTTTAGGACCCCTGAACCATATGACCCCAATATTCAAAGATAGAGAATTACTTGGAGTATCATGAAATGCTGTAGATATTTAAAATAATATTCTTATGCTTATGATTTGTGTATCCCCTATGCTGTAATACCTAGAAAATAATTGTTTTGCTAACTTGGGAACAATCAAGGAATAACTAATTTCCTGGGAACATGTGGTTCGTTGATGGAATAAACAGCGGTTGCTCATGGAGAGACCACTGTGGGAGCTGTTGGGTGTTTAGATTTTAGAACTGAATGGTATCTAATAGACACAAAAGAAAATAGGAACTCAGAAGCATTAAAGAAAATCTGAAACTTTCAGCAAATGCCCTGGAGTGGACAGTTGAGACACCAAGATGGGTGCCAAAGCATGTGGAAACCAACCCACAGAGATTGGAGTCATGTCTGTCTATTCTTTGATACCACACATACCTGAGGCATCATCAATGCTTTTCAGCAAAGCAGTTTTAAATTTGCTTAAGAAAAAGGAACAGATTTTTGTATTCCCATTTAGCACCTTTGCAATTAAAGCTTTCTCAAGTGTTCGATAAAACAAATTCCAAGAATAAAAGTATTTAGTAATGTGATTTAGCCTTGAGTGTGTGTGGACTTGCCTGGGCATTACGGCTAGATTGTTCAGCTGACAATAGTCCCCTTGTAAAATACAAGCAATGGTCACATAAAGAAGGATGTGAGAGTCTAGAGAATGTAATTAGTGACTTAGGAGATATATTTAAGGAAAAATTACAGCTTTTAATCATTTTAAGAGTCCAGAGACTAGAAGACACAAGCAAAATAAAATGTGTGTGGCACAGAAGTAAACACAAGTCATAGTAATGCACAATACTGTTACCGTAATGGCTTTGCTGTCTTGGCAGTTCAGTTTATCACTTAATGCTATGTTATCAAGGCCTGACATTTTAATTTCTTTTCTACCTAATTGATATTCCCTTAACACAAGGTAAAGACAAAATTTCATACCTTGATCTGGGGTTTGCTACACTGCTTATTGGCCGAACCAATACAAACATGCAAGAATCTTATTAAAACATCACTTTTCCTGAGTGGTCTCTGGTGGAGATTTTGATATTTAGATGTAAACTGACTGTCACAACACTAACTGCTCAAGCTCACAAAAATTTTCATTGCAGGCCAGTCTGTTTTTAGAAGTCTATGGCTGTCAAATCTTGTACGTTTCTCTCTCTCTCTGATCCCTAGAGCAGATGTATTCTGTTTGCTCTTATAATAAAACATGTGTCTGGCCTCTGATTACTGTATCAACGGAACACAACAAGACAGACTATCCAAAGGGCTGTGTCTCAAAGAGCAGTTTAAGTTTCTTGGTGAAAGAGGGTAATTTCTGAGAGTTTCATGGTGTAATAGTTACAGGCTTGATCCACAAAGGACAATATTAGATTGTGCATTAACCTTTTGATTATTCGTCCTTCTAGAAGGAAGGCATTTCAGAAATAATTGTTTCACATATGTTACGAATGTTTACCCAACTACCAGGGATTAAAATAAGCTTAAATAAATTGGCAGAACACATAAGCAAGGTGAGTAATTGAATGTCACAAGAGACTACTCGTAAGTCCTTTACATGGGTGCCAATTAGGATACTTTGGATATCTATTCTGTGATCCATTGTAGACCCACATACCTCAGTTTATGCAGTAATGCATTCCAGAAAATTATGCTATGAGTTACATTTCATATATAAAGTAAAACATTGATTTCACTAAGAATGATCTGGTGTTATGGCCTGAATGTTTATGCCCGCCCCCAACACTCTCATTCACATGTTGAAACCCTAAATAACAGGCAACCTGGCTATGTTTAGAGATGGGACATCTAAGGAAGTAATTAAAGTTAAAGGATATGATAAGTTTGGGGTCCTGATGCTATAGGATTGATGTCCTTGTAAAAAGGGACACCAGAGAGCTCCCTTACTCTCTTCCCAAGCATGCTCACTGAGGCAATGCCATGTGAGGCACAGCATGAAAGTAGCCTTCTGCCATCCAGGAAGAGAGCTCTAGAAATCAACCATGCTGGTGCCCTGATACTTCCAGCCTTCTGAACAGTGGGAAAATAAATTTCTGCTTTTTTAGTTACCCAGTCTGTGGTGTTTTGTTATGGCAGCCCAAGCTTACTGATACATCTGGTAGAGCCATAAATGTAGGTAAAGCATTTTGTAAAGTAACAGTCAACCCCAGAGTGGAAAAGGGGGTGGTGGAGGTGGTGGTGGATGAAATACAGAAATTATCCTAAGATAATTAAACACATATTCCAGGGTGTTTATATGAGTAGGACAAAATGAAATACTTTTTTTTTCAAAATTAAGAGTTTGAATTAGATTAAATATTGATGAGATTTATTATAGATATTTATCTATATTATGTTCATCTTTCATTATCTTTATTAATATTACCTTAGATTCAGTTCAAATTGTTCAAATGTATTGTAAAGGAGAAATAAGGCAGGGTTTGCACTAAGTGGTATTCACATGTATTATGGAGTTGAAATATTTTAAACAGAGTGAAATAGGCACCAAGATAGGCTGACAGTAATCACACAATGTTGAAAATGGAGGGAAAAACAAGTGTAGAAATAATTCAACATACGATAAAGGTAGTACACAAATTAGAATAAGTAAAAATGGTTTTAAATCAGTACTGAGAGAAATGAATAATTATTTCTTAAAGTGAACAAAAGGATGACTGGATCATTTACTGCAATACATTCTAGAAAGATTAGAAGTACACACTCCACTATATATATATATATATATATATATATATATATATATATATATATATATATATACACACACACACTGACACGCATGGAGATTTATATCCTATATACAAAGCTATAAGAGAATGAAAAAGTAAATGAGTAAATAATTATCTGAACTTGGATTAGGAAATACATGAATAATATCAAAATCAAGAGCCTCAAATGAAATAATTGAGTAGCTTTGACTAAATAAATGGTTCCATTTTTTTTGTCATAAAAATCTTTTTTAAAAAAGCATAAGAGGGAAGAAGCATGATGAGAGGAAAAAAGACAATGATGAACTTACCAAACATAAGGATATCATACAAACTAATGAGTTAGAAAGGTTACTCCCCGATCCAAAAAGAGCCGGGGGTGGGGTGAGTGGGCAGGGGATGCCAAGTCAGTTCTCAAAAGGAGTAAATAGACTAATACCTAGGGAAAAAATGTTCAAAGTCACTGTTCTTAATCATTGCAAATTGAACAACTAGGCACAAATTTTGCCTGAAAAATTGGCACTTCAATATGTTTATCAATAATGGTGTTAATGGATACAGGTAATTCCATGCATATTTGGTAAGCTGCCATCATTTTTCTGAAAATAAATTCAGAATCATATGATCACCATTTAACTCAGAAAGCCACTTCTAGTTACTTGAAAAATAATTACGTTTTATTATGTGATAGAGAAGAGGTTATATTATACAGAAGAGATAAGCTCTGTCATAATACTGGAAGATGATCAGTAGTATGTACAAAACTGTAAGTATAAAATATTTACAGTGTCATTATAAATAATGGGAAAACATATGGAAACAAAAGATTTCTGCTAAACAATTTCTTATACTCATTAATAGCATTCTTTATAGTTATATTTTAGGAAAACATAATGACATGTAAAATATACATTATATTAAAAGAAAAATGTATATTAAATGTATATACATTAAAAATGTATATTAAAATGTATATTAAATAGTATATAAACATAGAACTAATTTTATTACCAATAGAGCCAACAGAGCAAGATACCTCTATCTCTCCTCTATCTTTAAAATATGAATGGATATTGGCAAGGATGAGATACATCACAGCATTGAATGTTGGCATGATGTGTGGCTTTATTTACTTTTCTATACTGCTTAGTATTTTAGAATTTTTCCAAAATGAATATTACTTATATTATCATAATTGAATTGGAATGAATATTGTTTTTAACCTAAAGGCCCTCTCCCCACAGCCCCTGTGGAAGAAACATATATGACTCAATTTTGTGCCAAATTCCTGTGTTTACTGACTACAATTAGACTGCAGTAGTTCTCAACTCTGGCTGCACATTAGGAACACTCAGGAAGCTTTTTTTTTTTTTTTTTTTTAAGATTTTACTTATTTTTCATGAGAGACACAGAAAGAGAGAGGCAGAGACACAGGCAGAGGGAAAAGCATGTTCCACACAGGGAGCCGGATGTGGGACTCGATCCCAGGACTCCTGGATCATGCCCTGAGCCAAAGGCAGACACTTCACCACTGAGCTTCCCAGATGTCCTTCAGGGAGCTTTAGAAACAACTACTTATGCCAGGGGAACTTCACCCCCAGAGTTAGTTATTCTGGGATATGGATGTTTTTTATAAACCCCTTAGATTGTTCTAATATACAGCCCAGAGATTCCCAAACTTGTTTCTTCATAAAGATTCACTGGAGGCTCTTATTTAAAAGATGGATTCCCAGACCACATAATTTAAAAGTCTTCAGATAGTTGGTCTACAGTTGGGACTTACACACACACACACACACACACACCAACTCAGGTGATTACTTCTGATCAGCAAAATTTATTTGGGAATGGCTAAATTTGTCTATTCCTTCAAGCCAAGCTCCAGATTGCAATCATAGTTGCAATGACACTACTGTGGAAAGACAATTCTGTGAAGGGCTAGCAAGTCTCATCTATAAATCTGATGAATTGAAATTGCAGGGTGAGGGGACCACTTACACATGACATGGCTCAATACAAATTCAATAGTGCATATATTTAAGTGCCTCATGGACACATTAAGTGCTAAAGAAACTGAGAGAGAGAGATTGTGTGGACTCTGGGCTGCAGTAATGTAAGAGGTTTCAGAAAAATGGTGGTTGATACAGACTTTTACAGATGAATGAGGATGAGTCAGGCTGAAAAGCAACGAGAGGACCTTTCTTTTCAACAGTAGAAGAGAATGCGCAAAGAGCAAGCAAAGTGGCATATTGATTAGGATAGTAGGGAGAGATGAGAGTAGAACACTGGATGTAGAGGGAGCACAATGAGAGGTAGAGGAGTAGGATGAAAGGATTTTAAGTGAGATGATTAAAAGACTTAGCTTAAAAAAAAAAAAATCCCTGTAACTTAGGTACCTGTGGTAGATTTACCTCATTTATTAGTGAATCTTCAAAATCTGTACCAGTAATTGGCACTTGTTAAAGGCTCAAAAAATGTCTTCAGATGAATAAACATGATTATAATGATAATGGGATAATTTACCAGTTGTTTAGGACTAATGGAAAAATGCGTTAAAATATTATTTTGTAAGAGCTTAGAGAAAAGATGTTTACAATATGAAAATGACTGCCGGGCTACTATCCCCTATTCCAGCCCCACTATCTCACTAACCTTCCCCTGAGCAGGACCACCCATCACTAGAAGGCCCCAGCGTCCCCTACAGGAGGGCCTCCATGATCACTTCCTATCACTAGATCCAGCTCCAGCTTCCGAGGCCTGGAGGGCAGTTGCCCTTTGTAGTGTCAACCTAACAAATACATTTTTTTGGTATATTTTTTATTGGAGTTCGATTTGCCAGGATATAGTATAACACCCAGTGCTCATCCCGCCAAGTGCCCCCCTCAGTGCCTGTCACCCAGTCACCCCGTCCCCCCACCCACCTCCCCTTCCATTACCCCTTGTTCGTTTCCCAGAGTTAGGAGTCTCTCTTGTTCTGTCTCCCTCACTGATATTTCCCACTCATTTTAACAAATACATTTTTAAAAAATAAGGCGCTTTTGTAAATGAATAAGAGACCAGTAGCAAAGTTAATGGGTTCGTAATGGACTTGAGGAAGCCCCAGGAACTCAGGGGAGGTTTCACTGTTATGGTGTCCCTATATCTTAATAAAAATAATAGCAGCAGTATGCAGAACTTTTCAGTTTCCTGTCTGAGAATAAAAGCAGTTTGTTCAAAGTAAGAGGGAAGGGAGAACAGTTCAACTGTACATTTTCTTCATCTAGTGCCATGGTTCTCAAAGTGTGCCTGGGGACAAACAGAATCAGCCTGACCTGAGAATTCTTAAAAACAGAAATCCTCAGCTCTCTGTCTGGATCTACTGAGTGACAGGATCTGGGTATATGACCCGGGAACCTGGGTAAATAGCCCTTTGGGTAATTCTGATGCAGAATCAGGTTTGAAAACCTCTATTCCAGGTATTTGATATTCTTCTGGGTACTTTCTATCTTGTAGCCTTCACCCTGCAGTATATTTTGTCATTGTTGTTAGTGTTTTTCTGTCTTTGCCTTCCACTTTTGCAAACTTAGTCAATATTTTAGAATATTTGGTTGGAGCGTGTGCTTTATCGGCAGTGAGTGTTAAGCCCTGTTAGACTTTCTTGTGCCTGTCTGATTATTCTGAACTCTGCATTCAGCTCCTAATGCAATTTAGAATCTCAACATTGGCTTGGACAGTTGGACTCTGTCCCAAACTATGGAGCTGCTGACGACTCATGGAGCTGTTGAAGTGTTGTCAATGGTGGGGAAGGATGGTCCAGAATGTACCATACAGACTTCAGCTGGTGCTGCCTAGAGAGGTCTAGGTCTTAAAGAAAATGATGAAGGTAAATGGTGACAAAATGGAGGAAATTTTCAAATTTTCATGATTGTGGGCTCTGCTTCTGAGCTCCCAAGGAAGCTAGACTTCAACATTTACCAAGGTCAATCAAAATGACTCAGCAAAACCTCAAAACACAGGCTCTATTTCTGCCCTGAGCACACATTGTACATCTGCGTCATTAAAAAAAAATAACCAAAAAGGAGTATTCCAAACATAAAGTTAAGAAGAAAAAACCTTACTGTTTCCCATCAGATTAAAATCACACAGCCTTGCACGTACTAAAAGCAGAACATAAAATATGGAAATTTATGTAATGTCTTTTGTCCTGATTTGTAACTCTTTATACATAAAACAAACAAACAAATATAACCCTACACCAAATATTCCTTCCCCAGAGCACTTCTCTTTGTGAAGATTGTGTACTGAGGGAGGCTGTCCTAACTTGGGCTCCAATAAAACTCTCTTCCTTTTTCTTTAATTTTTTTTTAAAAAAGCTTATTTACTTTGCATCAACAATGGTCAAAATGCCATTGCATCCATCACAATACCAATTAATGTTGTAATGTCTCTTTTTTTTTCTAGCTAGAATATATGCTCCATAAGAGCAAGATCATTCTATCTTATCTCCCCCACATGCCCAAAAAAGTGCCTGTTCATTACAGATAATCAGTAAATGTGTGCCGGATAAATGAATATAAGAATGAAAAAAATACAAATACATCTATTACACAGAATTCCAAGGATCATAAGGGTTGTTCACAAATATTCTGGTCTACGTCTCCCTCTGGGTAGGATATGCTTTTCTGCCTCCTTGAAGGTAGGTGTGGCCATGTGTTTGGGCCAAGGTGAGTTCCCATTTTCAAAACCTTTAATATGAGTTAAGCATGTATTTTTGTTCTTTTAACCACCAAGATTTGAACTGGGATTTCAGCATTTTACTGAGTAACCCTAACAGACATGATATTTCTTGTATTTTTCACGAAGGACCCTGACATGCAGTTGGTTATTATCCAAGGACATGCAGTTAATAAAAGGCAGCAGCAGATTTCTACGGTCAGCCCACACCAACCATGCTGCCTTTCCTGTAACCCAGATGCTGCCCATTCCCAAGTGAGAGACAAAGTCAGTTTCCAGGGCTGCTAGCCCAGCATCAGTTGGATTCGCAGATTCACACTTTAGCCTCGATGCTACTTAGAAATTTGTTTTCTTCAAGCTGAAGAAGAAAATAATTTCATGTCTTGTTGTCACTTTAAACTCCCACTGACCTTTGAATCTATACTCTGCTGCCTTTCAGACCTGACCCTGGTGATCAAGGGCTCACCTGTCTCCTCCAGAGCTGTCATTTCACATTAAGTCACCTGCCAGGCTGCCCATGTGGGAGAGGCATGGTTACTGTTCTTTCCCAGAGGAGGAAAGTACCTGCTACTACTACAAATGACTCTTTTGTAGTCAGACAGGGGAGCAGGCTGTTAGCATTTTCCTGATGCTTGTCTCTAGTCCTGAAATCCAAGGACCAGCCAGGTAGTTGAGCTTAGTCCTGGGGGAGACCTCTTTCTCCAGGGAAGGGCTTTCATGGTCTACTCAGGCTTAAATGGTCAGGCATCCAGCAGTATGGTTTGAAGGATTCTAAGAGAGGTACCTCGACTCCCAAATAGTCTCCCTTCCTAACAGGTTTTAAGAATAGTGTTCAGTGGTGAAAAGGACAAAGTATCAGAGGGTATGTCGCCATCGATAATACCAGGTAAAGAGTTTCCTCAGAGGCCCCCCATCCCCACCTACTCCACTTCTTAACAGGAGGGTTCCTGGCCTGCAAAGGGCACTGGGATGGGGGAGAGAAAGGAAGGGACAAGTTCAAGCATCACATTTGAACAATGATTCCTGAGCTTTCTGTCTCCAGAGGCTGAATCGGACACATTCTCCAACCTGTGCTTAACTCTATTGTACCACCTTAATTACTAGGTTGCAATTGTCTATTTAATTGGGAGTCTCCTCATCAAACTGTGTGCTTTTGCTAGTAGGAACTTGCTAATCTCTGTCCCTCAGGACATCAACAGTGTGCTTAGAATATGCTAGACATTTGGAATAGTTTGTCAGACCATTTGTCTGTCTGAGGAGTTATCAAGAAAAGACTTCTTTGATTTTGCAGTTGGGCCTTAGAGTGTCCAATGGATGCTTTAATGGCACATTTGAAGACAGGATTCTTCCTCGGGGGAACTTCTGTGGCAGGGTCTAAATTTACCTCTCTACATACACACATATGCACACGCACATGCACACATGACCACTGGGCTCTGGGAGAGGATAGTTTGTGGGCTCTCCTATCTCAAGAGGACCAGAGACATGACCCGAAGTTGCCTTTGCAAGCTTGTCTTTCAAATTTGAACCCTTGAATGCTGGAAGCTGTTAGAAGGCTTGTCCTCTAAGCTATCTTATAGCTTTTTGATCCACTTAGGTAATCAAACCCCATACAGGAACTGCAAGATGAGCAATTTCCAAGCAGCTGTTGAAAAGAAAACAGATCTGACCTTTAAATCTGAACACATGCAAAAAGATCATCTCGATAAACAGAGCCTGATTGAAAAGTGAAACTCTCTTCCCTTCTGAAGGAGTGAATGACACTGTTCTCTTCTGCCCTTTGTAGCTCTGATAGTCAAATTGTGGGCCCAGAAGAGCAGCAGCAGCATCACATGTGGCTTGTTAAAAATGAAGAAGTTAAATAAAATAAAATAAAATAAAATAAAATAAAATATTAAAAAAATTAAAATGAAGAATTTCAAGCCCCCACCCATACCTGCTGAATCCGAACCTGTATTTTTAATAGGTGATGTACATGTATTAAAGTGTGAGAAGAACAGCTCTGCAGAATCAAACGATTACATTTAATCTTGCACCTGTTGTTTTGGTTTTTGTTGTGTTTTGTCTGGTTTCCCTGAGGGATTGGAATGCATTTGGTCAATTGAGAATCCCCTCCCAATGATAATAAGGGAGAGCTTCCATTCTTAACAGCAGGTGCATCTTCCACCAGAGTAGCCTTATTTCCTTTTCCCAAATATACTATGCTCTCTGATGTCCCTGGGCTTTATCTTAAAATAGGTATTTTTTTTGTTTGATGAGACTTTCAACTTTATCTTCTACATTTTTTCTCTCTTCTTGTTTGCATTTACTTTTTTTGTTTCTTTTCTTCTTTTTTTTTTTTTTAAGGTAAAAACCATTTTTGCAAAGTGCATCTCACATCTCAACAGTGGAAAAGGCAATTCTGGTAAGTCTAGCCTTATTAAGGATTCGGGATTTGTTTTAAAGAAAACATATGGCAGTTCCAGCTAAAGGTCTGAGGAGATCTATAGGATTTGTACTATGAGGGGAGTCACACATAGCAAGTGAATTAGGATGGCACTGGCTGATAGTGATTTTCAACAAGGCTAATTAAAATCAAGTAGTGTCCTGAGATATAGCACCAAAAGCTCAGTGATAATAACAAAATAGATAATTTGGACTGCAACCAAATTTTTAAAAACTGTGCTACAAACTAAACCACCAAGAAAGTGAAAAATTAGTCAAAGAATTGGAGAATGTATTGGAAGATCATATATCTGATGAGTAACTTGTATCTAGAATATACAAGGGACTCTTTCAACTTAATAAAAAAAAACTAATCTTAGAAATGAATAAAAGATTTGACTAGACATTTATTTCTCCAAAGAAGGTGTCCAATAAAGTCAATGAGTCCAGGAAAAGATACTGAGCATTACTAGTTATTAGAGAAATGTAAACACCAAATCCACTAGGACACTCTAATCAAAAAGGGAGATAATAAAAGTGTTGATGAGGATGTGGAAAATGGAACCCTCATACATTGCTGGTGGGTTTGTAGAATGGTGCAGTCATTTCAGAAAACATTTAGCAGTCTCTCAGTGTTAAACACAATTACCATATGGCCCCAAAATTCTGCTCCTATACCTAAGAGAAATAAAAACACATGTCTATATAAAACTTGTGCATGAATCCTTAGAGCAACTTATTGATAACTACAACCAAAAAAGTGTAAACGACACATATGTCCATCAAGTGATGGATGAACAAAATGTGGTATATCCATACAAATGAATGCTGTTCAGCAATTTAAAAAAAATTGAAGTCCTGATACATGGTATGACATGTATAAACCTTATTTTAACTGAGAGAAGCCAATCACACACACACAAAAAAAGCTACGTACTGCATGATTTATACAAAATATCCATTTATACTAGGTGTCCAGGGATCCCTGGGTGGCGCAGCGGTTTGGTGCCTGCCTTTTGGCCCAGGGCGCGATCCTGGAGACCCGGGATCGAATCCCACATCGGGCTCCCGGTGCATGGGGCCTGCTTCTCCTCTGCCTATGTCTCTGCCTCTCTCTCTCTCTCTCTCTGTGTGACTATCATAAAAAAAAAAAAAGAATTATACTAAGTGTCCAGAGTAGGCAACCCTATAGAAACAAAAAGAGACTAGTGGTTACCTAGGGGGAGAGGGGAAGTGATTGTACTGGGTATAGGGTTTCTTTTTAGGGTGCTGAAATTTATAAAATTAGTTGTCATAACCATAGAATTATATAAATACACTAAAACCCACTAAATTTTACACTGAGACTTATAAGAGTTAACTTTGTGCTATGGAATTTATACCCCAATAAAGCTGTCATTTAAAAATCAAATGGTAAATTAAATAACATGTAACATATACCCTGTTCAGTTATTACCTCTTGTACTTTTTTAAAATGTAAATTCAGTTTGCCAACATATAACACCAAGTGCTCATCACATCATGTGCCCTCTATGTCTTATACATTTAAAAAGATTATTATTATTTTTATTGGAGTTCGATTTGCCAACATATAGCATATCACCCAGTGCCCATCCTGTCAAGTGCCCCATCAGTGCCCATCACCCAGTCACCCCAACCCCCCGCCCACCTCCCCTTCCACCACCCTAGTTCATTTCCCAGAGTTTGGTGTCTCTCAAGGTCTGTCACCCTCACTGATATTTCCCACTCATTTTCTCTCCTTTCCCCTTTATTCCCTTTCACTAACTTTTATATTCCCCAAATGAATGAGACCATATAATGTTTGTCCTTTTCTGATTGACTTACTTCACTCAGCATAATACCCTCCAGTTCTATCCACATTGAAGCAAATGGTGGGTATTCATCATTTCTAATGGCAGAGTAATATTCCATTGTATACAGACCACAGCTTCTTTATCCATTCATCAGTCAATGGACACTGAGGCTCCTTCCACAGTTTGGCTATTGTGGACATTGTTACTATAAACATTAGGCTGCAGGTGTCCCGGCATTTCACTGTATTTGTATCTTTGGGGTAAATCCCCAGCAGGACAATTGCTGGGTCGAAGGGCAGATCTATTTTTAACTCTTTGAGGAACCTCCACACAGCTTCCCAGAGTGGCTGTATCAGTTCACATTCCACTAACAGTGCAAGAGGGTCCCCCTTTCTCCACATCCTCTCCAACATTTGTTGTTTCCTCTCTTGTTAATTTTCACCATTCTCACTGGTGTGAGGTGGTAATCTCATTGTGGTTTTGATGTGTATTTCCCTGGTGGCAAGGGATGCAGAGCATTTTCTCATGTGTTTGTTGGCCATGTCTATGTCTTCCTCTGTGAAATTTCTGTTCATGTTTTTTGCCCATTTCATGATTGGATTGTTTCTTTGCTGCTAAATTTAATAAATTCTTTATAGATCTTGGATACTAGCCTAACCAAAGAGGTAAATGATCTATACCCTAAAAACTACAGAACACTTCTGAAAGAAATCAAGGAAGCCACAAGGAGATGGAAAAATATTCCATGCTCATGGATTGGAAGAATTAACATTGTGAAAATGTCAATGCTACCCAGGGCAATGTACACATTTAATGAGATCCCTATCAAAATACCATGGACCTTCTTCACAGAGTTGGAACAAATCATCTTAAGATTTGTGTGGAATCAGAAAAGACCCCGAATAGCCAGGGGAATATTAAGAAAGAAATCCAGATCTGGGCACATCACAACACCAGATTTCAGGTTGTACTATAAAGCTGTGATCATCAAGACAGTGATGTACTGGCACAAAAACAGACACATAGATCAATAGAACAGAATAGAGAATCCAGAAATGGGCCCTCAACTCAACCTATGACCCTCAACCTATTGCCAGCTAATATTCAACAAAGCAGGAAAGACTATCCACTGGAAAAAAGACAGTCTCTTCAATAAATGGTGCTGGGAAAATTGGACATCCACATGAAGAAGAATGAAACTAGACCATTCTCTTATACCATACACAAAGATAAACCCAAAATGGATGAAAGATCTAAATGTGAGACAAGAATCAATCAAAATCCTAGAGGAGAACACAGACAACACCCTTTTTGAGCTTGGCCACAGCAATTTCTTGCAAGATACATCTATGAAGGCAAGGGAAATAAAAGCAAAAATGAATTATTGGGACTTCATCAAGATAAAAAGCTTCTGCACAACAAAAGAAACAGTCAACAAAACTCAAAGACAACCTACAGAATGGGAGAAGATATTTGCAAATGACCTATCAGATAAAGGGCTAGTATCCAAGATCTGTGTCTTATACTTTTGAAAAGATAAAAACATCATGATAAAGAAATGACTACAGTGTGTGACTTCTATAAAAATTAATACAAATTTAAATAATAAAAGACCACTAGTGCATCCTATATATCTTTCCCTTTGCTCATTTATCCATTCATTTAAATGAGTATTCGATAGATTCATTACATGTGTACTAAATGTGAGGCATTGTGGTAGGCATCTGGGATACAGCTCTGATAGCTACATATTATCCTGCAGTAATGTGACCTACAGTCCAGAGGTAAAGTCAAACTAAAGCAAATATTCCACAAAGCCTGATAAATAAAATAGATAATAAAGCTAAGATAATCTATTCATTTTGGTTATATAATGCCTAAAATAATTTTGATAAACTATGTCTTCCCTACACATTTTTAGGTTGGTATTTAAATATTTTCTTATGAAGGGTGACTGAGTGGCTCAGTCTGTTAAGCATCTGACTCTTGTTTTGGCTCAGGTCATAATCTCAGAGTCATGAGATCAAGCCCCCGCATTAGGCTCCAAGCTGGGCAGGAGCCTGCTCAAGATTCTCTGTCTCTCCCCTTCCCTGTCTCTGCCCCTACCCTTGGGCATGCACACAATCACTCTCTCTCCTCTAAAACAAACAAACAAACAAATAAATATTCTCATTATGAGCTTGGATTAATATATCTTATTTATAGTAGCTAGAAACAATTATAAGATAAAATATGAATGACTATAACTAGGATACATTTCATTATATGATTTGCTAAGATAGATTTTAAGTATGTATTAAACACAAAATTACTGAAATACATTATGTAGAAGTTTTACTTGCATGTTTTACACAATATATTTTTTAAAATGTGGCATATTCTCAATGCATTTCAACTACATTTCAAAGAATCAGCTCACTAACCTATAGCTTCAGCTCTATGAATTGCATGGATCCCCAAAAAGGTCAAAATATTTTTCTAATAGCATGTTTTATCCTTCCCCTATGGAAATATATAACAAGGCAGGAAAAGATAAGTAGCCTTATGAATTTATGTTGTTTAAATTAAATATTAAAATGTATTTTTCTTAAGCTAATATTTCAATTTCTTCTTTGTTTGATGGCCAGGTGGGTTGTACAACCCAGGGATGATTTTACAATAGCACAGTAAGATTTGGTAATGGTGAGAGATTTGTTTGTTTATTTTGATAAATTGAGAGTATTGTATTGCTTCATTCTCGAGTTGATCAATTCTAGCAAAGATCTGAAGGTTGAGGACATGGAAATAAGTACCCTTAAAACTCTTGGTACAAACACACCAGTGGAAAGTCTTTCTATGTCACTGTGGGCTAATGTATCACTACCACAGTGTGAAGATCACAGTTCTAGAGTAGAGTAGAGACCCTCTGAGCTCTGTAGAATTACCAAAATTAAAGTGGAAATGTAAGGAAACAAGCAAGAAGTAAGGAAAGAGTTATAAGATTGGTAGAGTTTGTATTTTTTACAATAGGTGATAGCATACATGAAGAAGGGAAAAGGTATGGCCAAAGTAAAGGATGCCATCAGATATGCCAGCTTCTTAGTACTTTTAAAGACTATATGTTAGAGGTGAGTGAGACCATTAATCTTTATAAATTATTATTTTAGAATCTGTGCCCTAATTATCAGCCCACTATTTATTGTATCTGATTAGTATCTCCAACTGGGAGCTGATATTTGGAAAATAACAATATTCCTTTCCATTTGAACCAGGCTATGGTCAGAAAGATGGTAATAGATTGTTTCCAAGATTAGGTACTCTTGGCCTGTTCCATCCTTCTATATGTAAGCATTTCTGCCAAGGAGAGATGGAGTCTATTCCTCCAAACCCTTGAATCTGGGCTGTTCTAGGACTGCTCTGACCAAGTGAATATTGTAAAAATAATACTCTGAGACTTCTGTGATTAGATCAGAAGAAACACTGTACTTTCGTCTTAGGTCTTGTGGACCATGGATTCTAAGAAAAATTAGCTATAATAAACAAAGTTCAACCCCTGGATCTCAATGCTGTTAGGAGAACCAGGCTAGCTCTGTGCAAAGGCCAGAGAGATGCCCATCTAGCTTCCAACTGCCCATCTAAGATTCTGATCACCAATTCCATTTCATGGGGGTTTTCCCCATCACACATCGGAAAAATCCTGTGATACCAATTGGATGTCCTACAATTCAACTAAAATTGGACATTCTTTACCTGGGGATAGCATCAGATTTCACAGGTTGAGGGCTCAGTCATGCAAGACTTCCCTCTTCCCAACTTCAGATGCCAACTGCAAAGCTCAGGTTGTCACTGGTGCTTCTGACTGACCGGCTACAGATCAGAGGTTCTAGGGATGTCCTCTTTGGATTTGATTAATTTGTTAAAGTGGTTCATTGAATTCAGAGAAACATTTACTTGCTACATAACTTGTTTATTATAAAACATATAACTCAGGAATAGCTAGATTGAATAGATGCATTGGGCAAGGTATGGGGAAAGCATAGGGAGCTTCTGTGCTCTTTGAGACTCCCACTTTCCCTCTATCTCAATGTGTCACCAACCCGGGAGCTCTCTAAACCAAGTTCTTTTTTTTTTTTTTTCTCTAAACCAAGTTTTTTGGGTTTTTACAGAGGCTACATTATGTAGGTTGGATTGATTAAATCATTGGCCATTGGTGATTGATTCAACCTTCAGCCTCTTCCTTTCCAGGGAGGTCAAAGTGTGAGGCTGGAAGTTCCAACACTCTATAATCACATAGTTGGCAACCAGTTCACATCCTTAAAGTCAAATCATTAATATAACAAATGGTATCTTTTTTTAAGATTTTATTTATTTACTCATGAGAGACACAGAAAGAGAGGCAGAGACACAGGCAGAGGGAGAAGCAGGCCCCACGCAGGAAGCCCAATGTGGGACTCAATCCTGGGACTCCAGAACCACACCCTGAGCCAAAGGCAAACGCCCAACCACTGAGCCACCCAGGCGTCCCAACAAATGGTATCTTAATTGCTTTCTTCACATAGGAAATGTCAAGGGTTTTAGAAACTTTGTGCCAGAAACAAAGACCAAATATAAATTGCTTATTAGATATCACAATATCACATCATCTTAGCCTAGGCACTGAAGATGTGATTAAAGATGTCTTCAGATGACTCTAGTCTAAACACGATTTGACTATAACTACACATGAAATCAAGTGAGAACTACCAAGGTATGTTAGTCAACCAGCAGAATTTTAGCAGATTGTTTAAAACCAGTGAATTTTAGGGTGGTTGGGTTTTAAAGTAATAGCTAACCAGAACTGGTGATATTTGCAAGACTTTGTTATATTATCTCTTTTCAAGAAGAAAGTCTGTTGAGTTACAGGAAGATTATGGGTATAGTTTCAACTATAGTTACCACTAGTAACTTTAGTAATGAGAAGTCCATAAATTTAATTAGAATGATAGAATTACAGAATTATGGAGTTGATCATAATGCCAACTATTTTACAATCTAGCATCTTCAAAGTCAAAAGACTAATTTGTGGGCCAGTTCTATGGAATTCTGTTCATTTTTTCACATCTCTCTTGCCCCGTTTACACTAGTGGAGTGTCACTAAACTGTTTGTCTTTAGGAAATATACCTGCTTGTGCATAACTGAGGGCTTTGTGAGATAAAAGAGTAACTGTGTGGTCGCAAATTCTCTTAAAAGTACAATATATTGTGATTTTTCCTAACCATAAATATGGACATCCAACTATATAATCTGACAACTTATTTTTATGTCTCATGTGTATCTCACACTTCAGTTGGACAAAACAGAATTTTATTGTTCCACCCACAACCTGGTCATATTTAGTCTTTCTTCATCTCAATAAATAATGCCACTCTTCCTTCAGTTACTTAAATAAAACTTGGAGTCATCTTTGACTCCTCCCTTTTCTTCCCCAACCCTCATTTAATTAATCAGAAAGTCTTGCATCATTTTAAAAATATATTTCAAGTCCATCTACTTTTCTTTATCTCTACTAACCTAGTATTAAGTTTTTGAATAACTATATGAATTAATATTATACTTGAGGTTTCCTGCAATATAGGCAGATTAGTTATTACTTATTCATAGAAATAACTGCATTGTATTCCCTTTGTTCCAGTTCTGGTAGAGCTGGATATCATCCCATGCTATAGTTAAATAAGGAATCCTGAATATACAATGCTGGATATAACAGCTAGAAAGCTGTTTTAACTCCTTTCCTGGGTGATGGAGAGAAATATTTTGCTCCCTAGAATAAACAAATCCAACGTGGGAAGGATCCATGGTTCCTTGGGAATGTATACGTTTGTAAGAGGGAGATAAGACAAACATATCCAACTTTGTATCATAGGATCATGCCTATGGTCCCAGAGCCTCTTCCTCTCCTTTCACTTACAATATAAATGCACATCTTTGAGGAGATAAATCTTTCTAGATAGTTTAGCACTATCTAATCAGTTATAATTTAACTTCCAAAGTTTGTCTTTTTATTTATTTTTTATTTTTAAAAATATTTTATTTATTTATTCATGAAAGACAGAGAGAGAGAGAGAAAGAGAGAGAGAGAGAGAGAGAGACAGGCAGAGGGAGAAGCAGGCTCCATGCAGGGAGCCTGACATGGGACTCGATCCCGGTTCTCCAGGATCACGCCCTGGGCCCAAGGCGGCACTAAACCGGACCCACCAGGGCTGCCCCAAGTTTGTCCTTTTAAAGCCAATTCCCAAGTTTTTAGTTAAATTTGCCCTCTAGGAAGCCCTAATGATGCAGAAAAATGGAAATATTTTCTCTGCAGCACTACATACACCTAGTGAAGCCATCATCATCTGTCCTAAGTCCTTGCCTGGCTTGCACACTGCCTCCTCCCATCCATTCTCCATAAAGCAGCAAGCTTGATTTATATAAACATTAATCTCATTGTCACTCACTGGATTAAACACTTCAGAGGTTTCCCACTCTAGTAGAATAAGTCCTGCTTCCCAGGCAGCCCCAGTGGCGCAGCGGTTTAGCGCCACCTTCAGCCCCGGGTGTGATCCTGGAGACCTGGGATCGAGTCCCACATCCGGCTCCTTGCATGGAGCCTGCTTCTCCCTCTGCCTGTGTCTCTGCCTTTCTCTCTCTCTCTCTCTCTCTCTCTCTCTCTCTATCTCTCTCTCTCTCTCTGTGTTTCTCATGAATAAATAAATAAATAATTCTTAAAAAAAAAATAAGTCCTGCTTATTTACCATGGCCCACAAAGGCCATAGCGATCTAGCCTTCCCTCAGTTCCTTGACTACTAAGCTTACTCCCCACACAGGGTCTTTGGCATTGACAGCATCTCTGCGAGATTGTCTGGCATGTTTGGCTTCTTCTTTTCATTTGGGCCTCAGGTTAATGGCACTGCTCTAGAGATGATTTTCCTGAATATCCTAATATAGCTGCTCACGTTCCCCTATTTTCCATCACAATACCAAGTCTATAACCTGCACAATGATGTTTCAATTGTTCTATGCCCTACTTGCTTATTGTTTCTTTTCCTCACTATGAACCAGAAGGGCAGAGATCTTTGTTGTCTTTTCTTATGTATTATCCTTAGTGCTCAACACCATGCCTGGCAGAGACTGGGTGTTCCACAAATTTCTACTGGGGAACAGAATATATGAGTAAATAGATTAACTGCGGCTATGTACAGAAAATCATTCATAAATAGATTGCTTCCCCTCTTGGAGGTTATTACTTGTCACCTTGACACTAAAAGGACGTCCAATAAAGAAGATGTGGTTTATGTATACAATGGAATATTCCTCAGCCATTAGAAACAACAAATACCCACCATTTGCTTCGACGTGGATGGAACTGGAGGGTATTATGCTGAGTGAAATGAGTCAATCGGAGAAGGACAGACATTATATGGCCTCATTCATTTGGGGAATATAAAAAATAGTGAAAGGGAATAAAGGGAAAAGGAGAAAAATGAGTGGGAAATATCAGAAAGGGAGACAGAACATGAGAGACTCCTAACTCTGGGAAACAAACTAGGGGTGGTGGAAGGGGAGGTGGGCGGGGGTGAGGGTGACTGGGTGGCAGGCACTGAGGGGGGCACTTGATGGGATGAACACTGGATGGACATTATTCTATATGTTGGCAAATTGAACACCAATAAAAAATAAATAAATAAAAATAAAAGGATGTCCAAGAAAATAATTAAAAACATAAATTCAAGTAAAATAGAGAACAAAAATATCAGAAAATTTTAATTCAAAAGTGAGATCTTTCTATAAATGGGGGACAAAGGGAAGTCTATTAATTTCAAACTTTTATTTGACATATTTGCGCTTAGACTCATACTAAGTACTTGAATAAAGAGAACATATCAGGTAACTTATTTATTTTATATCAGCCTAATATTTACTGAATGAAGTATGCACACAGAAATGTACATTTCTTTTTTTTAAAGATTTTATTTATTTATTCATGAGAGAGAGAGAGAGAGAGAGGCAGAGAGACAGAGACACAGGCAGAGGGAGAAGCAGGCACCACACAGGAGCCTGATGTGGGACTCGATCCCAGGACTCCAGGATCATGCCCTGGGCAGAAGGCAGGCGCTAAACCGCTAAGCCACCCAGGGATCCCTGAAATGTACATTTCTTATCTATAGTTTGGATAGTGGCCACTTTTGAATGTTAAAATACATGAAAAAGCCATACATTTCTTCAAAGTTCAACTTTCCTTCATGGAGGGAAGGATGAAATCAAAAGAAATGATGCTATAGATTACATTAGAACAAAAAGATCAACATGAAGTTGAATAAGCTTATTAAGGTTTATGTCCTATATTCCAAATAGTATTAGATGTCTTTTGAGCATGAACTATTATATTTTAAAGGGTAAGCTTTTAGAGTATGGTTTTAGAAATATCCTAGGCACAAAGATTTTTAGGATTTCCAAATCAAAGAGAATCTATATCTTTACCTATTCTCATACCCATACCTATGCCTATCATGCCATACAGTACAGTTATAGGCAAAAAACAAGTGACTAATGCCTATAGGTTCCCCAATTGAAAAAAATCAGAATGTAGTAAAAATGTTAGATCAGAAATAAGAAAATGTGTTTTAAGTTTTGATATGCCCTGAAATACTAGGGGACCTTGAACAAATGGCTTCACAATTCAGATACACCAGATAGGCTAAACCAAAGTATTTCTGAGGTTTCTTCCATATTTAAAATTCAACAAATAGGTAATGGCATGCTAAATGGCAAGGATTCTATGAGCACTTTCAACTTTTGAAGAAATTATCAATTTTCAAGGCAAGAAAATATGCATCTTTAGAGTCTTAGTAATTGACAAAAGGATAAGGAATGTGACAATGCAAAGCAGATGTTCTCTGGTAAAACAACAACAAAATATCAATTCCAGAATAAAGGGCAGTCAGTTTACTCAGAGGCTTTTGGTAAATCTGAAGAGGTGCTGTAAGCAAAATAGAGCTTTACACCATCCAATAGAATTTGTTTCATTAGGTAACAAATGAAAATATGTTGAAAGTACCTCTGGCAAAAGAAATAACATGACTCAGGCCCACACTAAACACTGAAATTTTAATAGAAAAAAAAGATTTCAGAAAAAATTGGCAAAATAAATCATCTCAGTTTTCATACACATGAATTGTAGGTAATAAATCATGCTCTCTCTAAAGTAATACTTTCTTAGATTATGTCCAGTCCCTGGTTATTATCTATAAATAACTGCAACAAATTGTGCCATCTTGAATCTTGAATTCTAAATATGATGAATTACTAATATATCTGACCAATAGTTAGATTATCAATTGTACTTACTAGTTCTGGACACTTGTCAGAGAATGGTCCCTGAAAATGCTGAGAACAACTTTTGCTTCCAGTTTTTAACTAATTATTATTTTTTTTATTTTAAGAAATTCAGCTTGCCATTTGTTTTGAAAGGATTCTCTCTGTCTTAATTGAGATCAACTAGTACATCCTAGGGATTGATTGATATTCCTCAATATAGGAATTTATTTCTTTAATTCATTCTGGAAAATGTCTATTGTCTAGCCCTATTCTCTCTGGCCTATCCTTTTGGAATTTTCTTTATATGTACATTAGATATTCTTTCTCTTTCCTCTGTGTCTCTTAATTTACTCTTCAAATTTTCTTGTTTTGCTTTTTTCTTTCTCAGCTGAATTTCAGATATTTCAAAAATCTCACCCTCAGTTTACCATAGTAATTACTTCTTCAGTTGCGTCTGGTTTGCTATTAGGCTATCTATTAATATTCTAATTTTCATAATTGAATGTTTTAAAATCTGGAAGTTCTATTTGGTTATTTCCCAAATCTGGCTGTTGACAGATTATTGTTGTTTCCTTCACAGCCTGATTACCCATTAAACACAGTAGACACAATGCCTAGGGCTCCTGACACTCTTTAGACCTACAAAATGCTGACAAAAAAAATAAAATAAGAGGCATTCAAACAGGAAAAAAAGAAGTAACCTTTGTATTGCAGATAACAGAATCATATAAATAGAAAATCCTACTAAATCCACTAAAAGCTATTAAAATTAATAAGCAAGTTTGACAAGGTTGCAGGATACAAGATCAATATATAAAAAAATAATCATTCTATACACTAAAATATACAATTCAAAATGAAAAAGATCTACTTAAAACAGCATTGAAAGAATAAAATACCTAAGAATAAATTTAACCAAATAGGTGAAGATGTGTACACTTTTACCAAAGAGGTGAATATATGATTTACAAAGTATCTGTGTAGACATTTCTCCAACAGAGATACACAAATGGCCAGTAAATACATGAAAAGATATTCAGCATCATTAGTCATTAAGCAGAAAAATATGAACCATGATGACATGCGATTTTACAATCTCTAGGATGCTTATACTAAAAGATGAGAATATCAAGTATTGGTGAGGATATGAGAAATTTGAACACACAGAATATTGGTGGGGATGCAAATTGATATAACTACTTTAGAAAACAGTTTGGTAGGGTTTACAAAATATATAGCTATTATGTGAAACAAAAATTCTGCTCCTTTGTTACAGAACAAGATAAATGAAAACTTATTCTTTCACAAATAACCTGTACACAAATATTCAAATAGCCTGTTGAATCAACCAAAATGTCCATCATTGGAGATTGCTGGATAAATAAATGTGGTCTATCCATAAAATGGAATATTATTCAGCAGTATAAAAGAAACAAAGTAGTAATATTTACTACAAAATTGGTGAATATTGAAACATTATGCTAAGTGAAAGAAGCCAAGCACACACACACACACACACACACACACAAAAACCCTAAAAACAAACTGATTATTGTATGGTTCCAATTATAAGAAATGTCCCAAAGAGGCAAATCTATAGAGATAGAAAGTAGATCAGTGGTTTTCTAAGGTGGGAAGGGAAGTAACTGCTAATGAGTATGGAGGTTCTTGGGGGATACTGAAAAATATCCTAAAACTAGAATATTTAGATGGCATCTGAACCCCATTTTTATATACTACAAACACCATATTCTAGATCTTAAATGTCTTAACTATATGATAGATTAATTATATATCAATAAAAGTGTTTAAAAATAGAAAGGGATTTAATATATGTTTTTGTAAAATAAAACTTAAAGCAAACATAGTACTTGATGAAATGCTGAAGACTTATATTAAAAAAAAAAAGTAAGGACATCCTCTATCACCACTTTTTACCCCAAAATTTTATTGGAGGCTTTTGTCAGAATAATAAAGCTATAAAAAGAAATGAAAGCAAAATAAGCCATTCACTATTATAGAATGATAAATGATTTGGGTATAAAATATGAGATAACCTCAGATAAATTTTTATAATTAATAAGAGATTTTGGCATGATTCAGCAAAGAACAGACAATAAGGTTTCACCACATAGATCATATATAATAAGATAAAGATACCAAATAATCTAGCAATAGAAATACCTGGTTTTGATGAGGGTGATCCTACCCCTGAGGCCCCAGGACCAGCCATTTATAAAAAAAAAAAAAAAGAGAATACCTTTTATCTTCAAGTTTGAAAAAGATATTTTAACCAAATCTCAAAAAACAATAGTCATAAAAGACAAGGTTGGTAAACCTTACATTAAAAATAGGGACTTCGATCTAACGAAATATGAGGAGAATGAAAAGACAAGATACAGAATGAGAAAAATTATTTGCAACATATAATGAATGAGAGACTGTATCCAGAATGGACAGCATTCATACAAGTGGAAAAGAGAAAGGTAAACTACCTGGTTGAAAATAAGCAGAAATTTGAATAGGCACTTCACAAATGAGGAACTCCAAATTGTTAATAAATATGTGAAAATGTGATCAATTTCATTAGTAATGAGGCACATGAAAATTCAAACCACAATGAGATAACACGATGCACTCACCAGATTGCCAATTAAAAAGATTGATAATAGCATGTGCTGGCAAGGAAAGGGAGCCATTGGAGCCCTCATAATCTGTTGATGGAAATGTAAATTATAAGCTTCTGAGTCAACAGTTCTATTTCCAGGTATACATACAATAGAAGGTATACACAGGGCCACCAGGGAACATATGCAAAATATTAATGGCAACACAACTGTGATAGCCCCAAACTGAAGCAACTCAAATGTTCATCAATAGTATAAAACAGATATAAAATTTGGAACATCATCAGCAATGTAAATGCAAGAACTGCAGCTCCGTGTATTATCATGGGTGAATCTTACAAATGTATTCTTGAGTTAAAGAAGAAAATCAGAAAAGAATAATAGTGATGGTCCCATTATGTAAGCTTCAAAAATCTATAAAAATCAAACTACAGTTTTTAAGAATGTATATAGTTTGGTGGTTAAAGTATAATGAAAGTGAGGAATTCATTATCATGAAAGGCAGGAGCCCGGTTCATCTAGGGGAGAGGGAGGAATTTTAATGGGGGAGGGTCACATGGAAGGCTTCTGAGGTGCTAGCACTATTGTATTTCTTGTTCTATGTAGTGGTTGTACAATAGCTTATTTAATAGCAAGCTGTTAAGCTTTACATCAATGTTTAATGTACTTTTTCTGGTCATATATTTTATTTTCCAATAAAAAGTTCAAAAGAAAAAAAATGAAATTTGCTTTTAACTACCATCTAGCTGACTCTAGAAAATAGATAACAATTAGCTATGAAATGTATGCATGCATAAAAGTCTATTTATACACAGAATTTCTATATTGATTAAGCTACTATGAATAGCCTTCTTGGGTAGCAATCTGTTCATAACCATTTGGAAAAGACAGTGAATTCCTAAAAGATTTTTTTTTTTTAGAAACTGTTCATCTAAATAGTTAATATACATTTTTCCTGTGTCACACCTCTCTCCATGTAATAAATTAGATGAGATTCCCAACTACCAAAACTGAATTAAGATTCTAGTCCACATAAGGAGGATTGATTTAGGAGTGACTTAGAGAATTAATGATCTGCACTTGTTGTGCATATTAAATACGGGCAACTCTATTAGAAAAGAGTTTGGGCAAATTGGTGTAGAGGCATCAGGAAGAAAATAAAATTCTGTTCTTTTCTTCAGTATGTCGATGCCATGTATCTGAAGAAAGCACTTTGGGAACTGCCTCTATGTGAAATCAACACACACTATTGAAAAATAAAATCTTCTGCCAACTAAATAGTTGTATAATTGTTAAAACCGTAATTTAATCGATTGTTCTATAGTATAGATATTTCAGTGGTGTGTTAGGACTGATATTATTAAATTTGGGTATAATTAGTGCCACTTACAGGTTTCCTACTCTCTTCTAAGCTCTGTAACTATACTCTCATTCTTGCAACTTTGTGATGAGAATTTTATAGCAAAGAAAAGGAAAATCAAAGTGATTACTTAAATTATCTAAAGGTACAAAGCTATAGAAATTACAGATTGGACACAAGAGTCCTAATTCAATCTGTTTGAATAATTTCTTTTTACTGTATTAGTTATGGCAGTATAACTCTTTTGACAAGAACCCCCAGTATACAAGTGGCTTAAAACAAATAAATGTTCATTTTTAAAAGAATAATACAATCCAAAATTTGGATGCCAGGTTGAGGGGTAGGGGCTGTGTACTCCACAGCCTTTAGGGGACCAGGCTTCCTCCAGCTCCTAGCTATCAAAGGCCAGTGGTCTTCCCCTGGATCCTTTGGCATCTGTCCAGGATGAGAAGGAACATCAAGGGTCTTGTGGAATAATTTGAAAATTTACATTTGGAAATGGCCTATGTATCTCTGTTCATATTCCATTGTCTAGAGCTCCTCACATGGCCTCCTGTCACTGCAGTAGGGCTCAGAAATGAAGTCCTACTATGTGCCCATGAAGAAGAAGGAGGGATGTGATGAATTTCTATTCATTGCCATAATGCCTCTATTCTCAGCACTAATGCCAACCACATTTCTAAAACTCATTTGATATTTTAGCATCCATTCTGCATTATTTTCAAGCCATATGCTAAATACTCATTTTCATATGCTAAATAGTCCTCATCTTCAGATCCTTTAGAAATAATGATAATAGATAATATTTATGTGGCTCATGCCACATACTAAGCACCTCCTCCATCCTTTACAATTATTTACTATTTTTAAATTCTCAACAACTATATAAGGAGGAGGCATTATTTTTTCCTGAAGATTAGGAAACTAAGTACAGAGTTTAAGTAACTTGTTTAATTATCATATTTCTAGTAAGAATTTTTGCTCAGCTTAATTGACAACACACTACCCTTTTCCTATATCTAATCTCTTTGCCACAAATTATGTATTTTCTTATCTTTTATAGATATAATATTTTTCATTTATTTTGTCTTTTTATATCTTTCTATGAAGGCCTAATACAGGTTTTAAAAAATAATTTGACATATAATCACATATCTATTATTAAGTTGATTCTGGTAAATTGTGCTTAGGTTTTGAACTTGGTTTCATTTCTTGTTAAGTCAATTTTGTTGACCATATAAAGTAGGTGTTTTTAAAATCTATTAATTCTTAAGAAGAATTACCTGTGCTGAGTGTAACTCTGAAAAGTGACTACTTAATTGCAATTGCTATTCTGCTGTTTTGATAAATACCTTTTAGACAAAAAAGGAACATTTAATATTTTTCAAGGATATTGATTAATAAAGTTATTAAATATAGCGGTCCTTTGTCTGGTGGGAATGGGCCAACATTCAATGGCCTATGGATTTCCTAAGGCTAAATTTACACCTGCGACCTCCTTTAAAGTTTTTTGTTACTTTTCTTTTAACTAGAATTACTTAAGGGTTACATAATTCTGTCTCTGGAGACCCAGAAATAAACTGCTTCCAGACTATTAGAAGTGTGCACAGCCTTTGTAATCTGGCAGGGATAGATTGGAATCCCTGGACTACATTGTACAAAGTCGTTTGATTTTTTACCTTCCTCACCTGTAAAATGGAAATAATAATGTGTACTTTACAGAGGTAATATAAAAAAATAAATGGGTACAAAATTTTAAATGCAGCATGTGTTATGTAAATATCAGTTATTTTCAAATAAAGTGCACCAGCTGGACACTCTTCCCTCATGGGACTTTGTTAAATATGAAGAATAATTGACAAGTGAACAGATACAAAGAGAATAGCAGAAAAAGGCGAGGAAAATGAAAGCTATCTATGAGGAAGTAGAAGGTGGTAGCAAAGATTCTTAGGTGTCTGGGAGCTAAATTTGAATAGGACCAGACTTAACCCTGGTATGGTTACAGGGAGCAGGAGCAAAGGGCAATGCCAAAAACTATTTTTTTTTTGTTTCCCAATTTTAATTAGAGAGTTGGCTTTATATCACTCTAAAAGCTATATCAAAATATTTTCATCATTATTTTGCTGATTTGATGAAATGAAGTTCAAGTTTTAAAAGCATTGCTAACTTGTTCATAAACATGGAATGGATTGTTATTATTTCTATGGAGGAAAGATCAAGTTGCTTCTCTAGAAATCATGATTCTCCATACTTGGTCCCAACTAGCCTCTTCCACCTTGATAACTCTTAAATCTGTTTGAGTTTCCTCATTTCACAGTTAAGATAAGCTACTTACTCTTCCTCCTACTGGTTCTCTTTCTCAAAGCTGTGCCTATGTGCCCGGTATTCCTTTGTCCCAGCATGGCTTCTTCCTGCCCCATACACCTCCAAATGTCTAAAAGCTGCCTGATGATTTCAAGTCCAAGCCTAAATGCCATGTCTCTGAAACTTCCCCCAACTGCCTTGGCTAAAATGAGTTATCTCCTTTGAACCTTCATAACATTTGATCTACATCTCTGTTAAGGCTCGTGTTGCTTTCTAGTTTATTTTAGATTCATATTTAACTCACAGTACATGTGCAATATATTTAATGCTGAATGTATGTTTTGTAAATTGCATTACATAGAGCATCATTAGTATACTGGCAGACTGGTGTTTTTTGAAAAAGAATTCTAGGATCATTTATGTTTAGGAAATTGTCATTTCTCCCTAGTATTTAATTCTTGGAGCTCTAAGATAGTCAAGGAGGTGTTTAGAATATAAAGTGTTTGAAAGCTTATTTAACTATGAAGTTAATGATTTTTTAAAATAATAAAGACCCTATTTTCTTATAGTATATCAATGTTCCATGGAATACACTTAGGAAAAACCTTATGTCCAATGAGCAGTGGTTTTACTACTGCCTCAGTTCACTGGAAGATCTTGAGTTATCTCTGATAAATCTCATCATCCTTACTTCACAAGTGAACAGATACAAAGAGAGTAGCAGAAAAAGTAAGAATCCCTTACTTAATGGGGATTTTTTTTTCTGGTCACTGCCATTTTTCTTGGAGTCTAGGACTCCATCATCTGTCCTGAGTTTTGGAAAGGAGGCTTCTCCATGTGGGAAGGATATGGCGGCGGGGGAGAAGTTTTGAGCAATATGAGTCATTAAAAAGCTACACGCTGCAGTTTGTGGGCCGTCTTCATCAAATGGCAAAGGGAAAAAATAATCTGACTCTTTGTCACAGGCATTATACAGGTTTATCTGCATGTGGTTTTCAAGGAGCCAAAGAACTCTGCTGGCTATCTGGAGCTACTTTCTGTGCTCATGGAGCAGAACCAAGAGGGTTGTCTTTATGACTCCATTCCAGTTTGCATGGTCCTTGGCCTCATTCTCTCATTCAGCCTGAGGATCCTTTGACTAGTTTTGGTTTGGAGATTACAAACTGGATCAGAGATTTTGTTTCTTTTTTTTTTAATTTGTGTGTATGTGTGTGTCTAATAATTCAATGGACCATATCATTTGAACATAAGAGCCAAGAGTTTCACGTTGTCTTTCCTTTTTTCTCCGAAGAAAAATCTCATCCAAGTGAATTGGTGTATTAAGTCTATTTGGCTACTTTGGAGGTGTAGGGTCAGGATGGAACTTCAGAGTTCAAGGAAGATTGGAAAGGGTAGCGAGAATAGATGGTTAATACAAACTATTATCTTAAAACACTGATATATATGAATTACCTCCCTTACCAGCCAATAAATTCCTTGAAGTTTATCCTTGTGTGTTGTTTAGTCTACAGCACTTAGCAAAAAAATGGTTAGTATCTAATGAATATTTGTTAAATGAGTATAAAGTTTTAAGACATTAGTTGTGAGGAGCATCTCCCAACTATCTGCAACCATTTTGCTGACATTTTTAGTTGCCAGCTGAGAGAGATAGTAGAGGGGTTCTCATTCCAAAGGAAATTACAGATTCTGCCCCATAGAGAGCTGATACTGGCTCCATGAAAAAAAGGCATATGTTATTTCCACAGACAGACATCTTCAGGAAGAGAACATCCTGCCAAGAAGGACTGGGGTGTAAATCATCATTTAACATATCATATGATATTGAAAGATAAGTGCAGATTTCCTCTTCTTGTCTAAATTGTAATTTTGACTCAGTGTCCTTCAATCACTCATAGCAAAAGGAGATTAACAGGCTATTTAATCATCCACCAGGAAAAAAATACATTTAAAGATGTTGCAAAATGACTCTTCAGCAAGGTCACATGATTTTTTTTGCAGTGATTTGAAATTGTTTGCTAATGACTGATTATGCTCCTTTTTGATAAAAGCACTGCTGGTAGCAATGGCTTTATGTGTGGGCACAATTAAGACTGATAGTTCATCCTTGGTTCATTCCCCATAGCCTAATACTTGAAGACAACCCTTCTGCACGTGTGTCTACTTGTGGCATTTCCTCATACAGTTAAGCTTAATTTTTAATAATAAACCTTTCCATTTATCTGGTATTTAACATGTTTAGGGTACTTTAACTACTGTGTACCACATCAAACTCATAATAGTCCTGAGAGGTAAAGAGAGGCAAAATTAGGTTTCTAATTGCACATTAAGTATATGTGGCAAATAGCATTTCTCACATAATTTGTGCCAAGGCTTATTCTGCGACCTAATAGTACCTCTTTTTCTTTCCTTGAACTTCTACTTTAATATGTCCTTGGAATATCTTCCTGTGACACTTCTTTACATCACCATAACAGTTACTGGGACACTTGGCTGCCAACCACTTCCAACAGATATTCTTTCCATAGAATTCATTGAGATGAGCATTCCTCTTTGGCTTGGAATTTCTCTAGGACGTATTTTTCCCTATGTGTCCTTTTTCAAAAAGTTAGTTTTGACTTTATACAATAGCATCTTTCATCAGGATGTGATATTCCAGAACTACTGGCAACTGAAACGAGTACCAGATATAGCTTGATATGTTTTTTTTTTAAGCAGAGTGACAGCATTTGCCCATATTGTACAATGCTACAGTGCTCTACACATTGAATACACTCAATAAATAGGAAAAATTAAGATATTGTTATTTCTAAGTTTGATATGCATCATCCATACCTCACTTGGCTTCAAACTTGATCTGTCATTGAGATATTGGAATATAGTAACATAGTAGGCACTCAATAAATGCTTCAAGAATGAATGATATTAATAAGTATCTGAATATTGGCTGCAACAACAAATGGGTGATAATTTAAATTGCTCTAATTGTGGTTTATTTTTATAGAATTTTGAGAAGTTGGCTTGGGGCTATTGAGGACTGTTCTGCATTTGTGGATCAAATTCAAATTTTCCCCCTTTGTGTGTGTTCTATTTCAAGCTCTCATCTCTCTAAGGCTCCTGCTCTCTACTTTAATTGGGTTAGGGAGGATTTTATACTTATTTCCCATCCTCATTTTCTCCTCAATATTGTTTCTTGTGCCTTTCATGATCAAACTGCCTTTTCCCAACTATCTCCTATTTCATGGACAACATGTTTTCTCTTTGCCCTGAAGCACACAAAGTCATTTAGAAAATGTGCTCCTGCATCAAATCCGTCTTACCACCTGCTAGTGAATCAGTCAATCTGAGATCACTTCTTTAGCTTTTTGATCAGCATTGGAATATGCAGGTGCCCCTCTTAGCACATATTACATTAAGTGACATTAAACTGTGCTTGTTTCTCCATCAGACCATGAGATCTTGAGGGAGGAAGACATGGTATATCCATGTGTATATCCATAACTGATGGCATCAATGTCAACACAATAAGCATTGGTGGAATTGTATCCAGTCTTCTCAGAACAGGCATGAGAAACTTAATTTTTGCAAATGAATACCGACTTTAATAATATCTGAACAGACACAATAAAGATGTATACAATGTGTATTTTTCTTTTTGCCAAATGTTTTCAATTAAAATATTAGTCATTCTTACTTTAGACTACAAAACATGAATAAAAAAAGTGGAACAATTGTGACAGCCATCTGTCAAATAAACTGATATTTGGAAGCAATATTATGATGACTTCATTCATCAGTTTTAATATGGACATGTTGGAGTTAGGTAGAGACACATTGAGAGAACCATTTTTTCTAAGATAATGATTTTCTTTGGGCTTCTTTCTTTTCAAAAGCTATTTTGAAAGACAAAAAAAAAAAAAAAACCCCTATAAAAATACCCTATAAAATTAAGTGCTTATAATGTTACATGGGGGTTATTCTGTATGTTAGTAAATTGAACACCAATAAAAAATTAATAAAAATAAAAAAAAAGAAATTTTAAAAATTGTACATTCAAGTGAAAGGTGATGCTATCATGAGTAAATATGACAGTGATGTGGTTCATGTTCATGTAATAATATCATTAGAAATATGTGCAAAAATGTGTGTAAAATTTTTAAAGTTTACTTAGAGTCACATAAATCCAGACCTGAAGATCATATTTCAAATTGGGCAGATTAAGGAATAATATGGGAGATTTTTCTAAATCCAATGCTAGAGACAAATGAACAGGGATGTGTTACTTATTAGGGCTGTCATAACCAAGACCTTAGCCCTTGACAAAGTATATGAGATATCTTCAAAAGCAGATCTTCCAAAGATAGGGCTGATTATACAGTCTGTAGGTACATGAAGAGATTCTGGATAAAGTTACCTCTGGTGGACTATCTCATGATAATACTCCCATGATAATGGCAACCTGAAATTCATATTTTTATACAATAAAATATCAAATAGAGCCTAGAAAATGTTTTTGGTGCTTGTGTTATGTTGAAAAGAAGGACACCTAAGATGAATTATTTTTACTCCTGAAATGTGAGATAGAGTTAAAATTGAAGGTAGATTGAAGGGGAAGATCAGATTTGAAGATTGATGCTATCTGACTTCAAGACTTATGATAGCAACAGTAATCAAGACAGTGTAGTATTGGTAAAAGAATACACAAATAGCCCCATGGAAGAAAAGAGACAGCTCAGAAATGACCCACATAAATACAGTCAACTGATCTTTGAGAAAGGAGCAAAGGCAGCACAATGGAGCAAAGATAATCTCCTCACTAAATGGAGCTAGAACAACTGGATGTCCCCATGCAAAAATATAAATCCAGACATAGACCTTACACCCTTCATAAAAATGAACTCAAAATGGATCAGAGACCTAAATGTAAAACACAAAACTATAAAACTCCTAGATGATTGCACAGGAGAAAACCTACATGACTTAGGTGTGGTGATGCCTTTTAAGATGTAACACAAAAGGCATGATCCATGAAAGAAATAACTGACAAATTGAACTTCATTAAAATTAAAAATTTCTACTCTTAAAAGACAAATTCAAAAGAATGAGAAGACAAGCCACAGACTGGGAGACAATACTTTCAAAAGATATACCTGATAAAGGACTATAATCCAAATTATACAAAGAATTCTTTTAAAATGCCACATTAATAAAACAAACAACCTGATTAAAAAATGGGCCAAAGACCTTAAGAGACGCTTTACCAAAGAAGGTATCCAGAGGACAAACAAGCATATGAAAACATGCTTCATACTGTATGTGATCAAGAAATGTACATCAAAACAACAATGAAACATGCCACTACACACGTACCTGAATGGCCCAAATTCAGAACACTGATGACATCAACTGCTGGTGGGGATGTGGAGCAACAGGAGCTCTCATGCATTGTTAGTGAGACTGCAAAATAGTATAACCACTCTGGAAGACAGCTGGCAGTTTCTTGCAAAGCTAAACATAATTACTATGCAACTCAGCAATCATGATCCTTGATATTTACCCAAAGGAGTTGAAAACTTATGTCCACATAAAAACCTGCACAAGGATGTCCACAGCAGCTTTATTCGTAATTGCTAAAACTTAGAAGCAAGCAACATGTCCTTCAGTAGGTGAGTGGATATATAAACTGTGGTACATACAAACAATGGAATTTTACTCAGCCCTAAAGACAAATGCACTATCAAGCCATGAAAAACCACAGAGGAACCTTAAATGTATATTACTAAGTGAAAAAAGCCTATCTGACAAAGTGAAACTATGATATTATAATGATGGCTATGACATTATAGATTTGTCCAAACCCACTGAATGTACAACACCAACAGTGACCTCTAAGGTAAACTCTGGGACTTTGGGTGATTATAATGTATTGATGTAGGTCCATCCTTGGTAAAAAGTATACTATTCTTTTGAAGGGTGTTGATAGTGAGGGACATTATGCATGTGTGAGGACAAGGGTATATAGAAAGTCTCTGTCTCCCTCTAAATTTTGTTGTACATCGAGTATAGAAAGAGCTAGATTGAAGTCACCAAGTATAAGTGTATTATTATCTAAGTATTTCTTCACTTTGGTTAATAATTGATTTATATATTTGGCAGCTCCCACATTCGGGGCATATATATTGAGGATTGTTAAGTCCTCTTGTTGAATAGATCCTTTAAGTATGATATAGTGTCCCTCTTCATCTCTCACTACAGTCTTTGGGGTAAATTTTAGTTTATCTGATATAAGGATGGCTACCCCTGCTTTCTTTTGAGGACCATTGGAATGGTAAATGGTTCTCCAACCTTTTATTTTCAGGCTGTAGGTGTCCTTCTGTCTAAAATGAGTCTCTTGTAGACAGCAAATAGATGGGTCCTGCTTTTTTATCCAGTCTGAAACCCTGCGCCTTTTGATGGGGTCATTAAGCCCGTTCACATTCAGAGTTACTATTGAGAGATATGAATTTAGTGTCATCATGATAACTATCAGTCCTTGTTTTTGTGGAATGTTCCACTGAACTTCTTCTTAAAGGGGAATTTTAAGAGTCCCCCTTAAAATTTCTTGCAGAGCTGGTTTGGAGGTCACATATTCTTTTAGTTGCTGCCTGTCTTGGAAGCTCTTTATCTCTCCTTCCATTTCGAATGAGAGCCTTGCTGGATAAAGTATTCTTGGTTGCATGTTCTTCTCATTTAGGACCCTGAATATATCCTGCCAGCCCTTTCTGGCCTGCCAGGTCTCTGTGGAGAGGTCTGCTGTTACCCTAATACTCCTCCCCATAAAAGTCAGGGATTTCTTGTCTCTTGCTGCTTTAAGGATCTTTTCTTTATCTTTGGAATTTGCAAGCTTCACTATTAAATGTCGAGGTGTTGAACGGTTTTTATTGATTTTAGGGGGGGAATCTCTCTATTTCCTGGATCTGAATGCCTGTTTCCCTTCCCAGATTAGGAAAGTTTTCAGCTAGAATTTGTTCAAATACATATTCTGGCCCTCTGTCCCTTTCGGCACCCTCGGGAACACCAATTAAACGTAGGTTTTTCTTCCTCAGGCTGTCGTTTATTTCCCTTAATCTATCTTCATGGTCTTTTAATTGTTTGTCTCTTTTTTCCTCACAGATATCTACAGAACTTTACATCCAAACTCAACTGAATACACATTCTTCTCAAGTGCACATGGAACTTTCTCCAGAATAGACCACATATTGGGTCACAAATCGGGTCTGAACCGATACCAAAAGATTGGGATCGTCCCCTGCATATTCTCAGACCATAATGCCTTGAAATTAGAACTAAATCACAACAAGAAGTTTGGAAGGACCTCAAACACGTGGAGGTAAAGGACCATCCTGCTAAAAGATGAAAGGGTCAACCAGGAAATTAAGGAAGAATTAAAAAGATTCATGGAAACTAATGAGAATGAAGATACAACCGTTCGAAATCTTTGGGATGCAGCAAAAGCAGTCCTAAGGGGGAAATACATCGCAATACAAGCATCCATTCAAAAACTGGAAAGAACTCAAATACAAAAGCTAACCTTACACATAAAGGAGCTAGAGAAAAAACAGCAAATAGATCCTACACCCAAGAGAAGAAGGGAGTTAATAAAGATTTGAGCAGAACTCCACGAAATCGAGACCAGAAGAACTGTGGAACAGATCAACAGAACCAGGAGTTGGTTCTTTGAAAGAATTAATAAGATAGATAAACCATTAGCCAGCCTTATTAAAAAGAAGAGAGAGAAGACTCAAATTAATAAAATCATGAATGAGAAAGGAGAGATCACTACCAACACCAAGGAAATACAAACGATTTTAAAAACATATTATGAACAGCTATACGCCAATAAATTAGGCAATCTAGGAGAAATGGACGCATTCCTGGAAAGCCACAAACTACCAAAACTGGAACAGGAAGAAATAGAAAACCTGAACAGGCCAATAACCAGGGAGGAAATTGAAGCAGTCATCAAAAACCTCCCAAGACACAAGAGTCCAGGGCCAGATGGCTTCCCAGGGGAATTTTATCAAACGTTTAAAGAAGAAACCATACCTATTCTCCTAAAGCTGTTTGGAAAGATAGAAAGAGATGGAGTACTTCCAAATTCGTTCTATGAGGCCAGCATCACCTTAATTCCAAAACCAGACAAAGACCCCACCAAAAAGGAGAATTACAGACCAATATCCCTGATGAACATGGATGCAAAAATTCTCAACAAGATACTGGCCAATAGGATCCAAGAGTACATTAAGAAAATTATTCACCATGACCAAGTAGGATTTATCCCTGGGACACAAGGCTGGTTCAACACCCGTAAAACAATCAATGTGATTCATCATATCAGCAAGAGAAAAACCAAGAACCATATGATCCTCTCATTAGATGCAGAGAAAGCATTTGACAAAATACAGCATCCATTTCTGATCAAAACTCTTCAGAGTGTAGGGATAGAGGGAACATTCCTCAACATCTTAAAAGCCATCTATGAAAAGCCCACAGCAAATATCATTCTCAATGGGGAAGCACTGGGAGCCTTTCCCCTAAGATCAGGAACAAGACAGGGATGTCCACTCTCACCACTGCTGTTCAACATAGTACTGGAAGTCCTAGCCTCAGCAATCAGACAACAAAAAGGCATTAAAGGCATTCAAATTGGCAAAGTAGAAGTCAAACTCTCCCTCTTCGCCAATGACATGATACTCTACATAGAAAACCCAAAAGTCTCCACCCCAAGACTGCTAGAACTCATACAGCAATTCGGTAGCGTGGCAGGATACAAAATCAATGCCTAGAAATCAGTGGCATTTCTATACACTAACAATGAGACTGAAGAAAGAGAAATTAAGGAGTCAATCCCATTTACAATTGCACCCAAAAGCATAAGATACCTAGGAATAAACCTCACCAAAGATGTAAAGGATCTATACCCTCAAAACTATAGAACACTTCTGAAAGAAATTGAGGAAGACACAAAGAGATGGAAAAATATTCCATGCTCATGGATTGGCAGAATTAATATTGTGAAAACGTCAATGTTACCCAGGGCAATATACACGTTTAATGCAATCCCTATCAAAATACCATGGACTTTCTTCAGAGAGTTAGAACAAATTATTTTAAGATTTGTGTGGAATCAGAAAAGACCCCGAATAGCCAGGGGAATTTTAAAAAAGAAAACCATATCTGGGGGCATCACAATGCCAGATTTCAGGTTGTACTACAAAGCTGTGGTCATCAAGACAGTGTGGTACTGGCACAAAAACAGACACATAGATCAATGGAACAGAATAGAGAACCCAGCAGTGGACCCTGAACTTTATGGTGAACTAATATTCGATAAAGGAGGAAAGACTATCCATTGGAAGAAAGACAGTCTCTTCAATAAATGGTGCTGGGAAAATTGGACATCCACATGCAGAAGAATGAAACTAGACCACTCTCTTTCACCATACACAAAGATAAACTCAAAATGGATGAAAGATCTAAATGTGAGACAAGATTCCATCAAAATCCTAGAGAAGAACACAGGCAACACCCTTTTTGAACTCGGCCACAGTAACTTCTTGCAAGATACATCCACGAAGGCAAAAGAAACAAAAGCAAAAATGAACTATTGGGACTTCATCAAGATAAGAAGCTTTTGCACAGCAAAGGATACAGTCAACAAAACTCAAAGACAACCTACAGAATGGGAGAAGATATTTGCAAATGACATATCAGATAAAGGGCTAGTTTCCAAGATCTATAAAGAACTTCTTAAACTCAACACCAAAGAAACAAACAATCCAATCATGAAATGGGCAAAAGACATGAACAGAAATCTCACAGAAGAAGACATAGACATGGCCAACATGCATATGAGAAAATGCTCTGCATCACTTGCCATCAGGGAAATACAAATCAAAACCACAATGAGATACCACCTCACACCAGCGAGAATGGGGCAAATTGTTAACAAATTCCTTGTTAGGCAGGAAACCACAAATGTTGGAGAAGATGAGGAGAAAAGGGAACCCTCTTGCACTGTTGGTGGGAATGTGAACTGGTGCAGCCACTCTGGAAAACTGTGTGGAGGTTCCTCAAAGAGTTAAAAATATACCTGCCCTACGACCCAGCAATTGCACTGTTGGGGATTTACCCCAAAGATACAAATGCAATGAAACGCCGGGACACCTGCACCCCGATGTTTCTAGCAGCAATGGCCACGATAGCCAAACTGTGGAAGGAGCCTCGGTGTCCATCGACAGATGAATGGATAAAGAAGATGTGGTTTATGTATACAATGGAATATTCCTCAGCTATTAGAAATGACAAATACCCACCATTTGCTTCAACGTGGATGGAACTGGAGGGTATTATGCTGAGTGAAGTAAGCCAGTCGGAGAAGGACAAACATTACATGTTCTCATTCATTTGGGGAATATAAATAATAGTGAAAGGGAATATAAGGGAAGGGAGAAGAAATGTGTGGGAAATATCAGAAAGGGAGACAGAACGTAAAGACTGCTAACTCTGGGAAACGAACTAGGGGTGGTAGAAGGGGAGAAGGGCGGGGGGTGGGAGTGAATGGGTGACGGGCACTGGGGGTTATTCTGTATGTTAGTAAATTGAACACCAAAAAAAAATAAATTAAAAAAATTTGTTGTACATCTAAAACTTTTCTAAAAAGTTAAAATCTTAAAAAAATCCAGGATAGCCTCAGGAACATATTTACTCAGATGTTAAAAATAATTTTTCCTGCAAATTTTCATATAAACTGTGGATTTAAAAATAAGAGTGTTCATTCTACTAGAAATATAATTTTATCTCTCAGTATTAAGTTTTGTCCAAAAACAAAAACCATTTCATTATATTCATAGACTTAAAGAAATTTAAGTTTATAATGGTCAGAACATTGTCATGAATAAAACTAAAGACAATAGCTCTAACTTGTTGAGTACTGAGTGTATGTTAAGAACTCTTCAGGGGCACCTAGTGGCTCAGTTGATTAGCCATCTGCCTTCAGCTCTGGTATGGTCCTGGAGTCCCAGGATAGAGCTCCTTATTGGGCTCCCTGCTCAGTGGGGAGTTTGCTTCTCCTTCTGCCCCTCACCTTGCTCATGCTCTCTCTTACTCTAGCTCTCTCTCTTTCTCCCTCTCAAATAATAAATAAAATCTTAAAAAAAAAGAACTCTTTATACATTGGGTCCTTTAATACTTGTCTCAATCCTTTGAGGTTGAAATCATCATCCTTATTCTTCAGAGGAGGAATTTGACGCTTTAAAATGTTAAATAATTTGCACAAAAGGCAAGTGGAAGAACTTGGATTGCACCCAGAGAATCAACCGTATATTCTACTTGCTAAACCACAATACTCCATAGTCCTCATCTATAGCATACTTCTGAATGTAGTTTTATATCTCCCCTTATTTTTATAAAGTATTTAGGTGTCCGGAGATTACCTAATGGGTATCAGTGATGAATACTGTCAAGTGGAAAAGGAGTACAATGAAGGCAAACTCAAGTAAGTTCAAAGACCTATGTTAAACTCTATGTGCATAATAAATCCCTCAGATTTTGATAAAGACTTTCTAATAAAAAAATCAGTTTCTTCTCATGCCCACTGAATTTTAAACAACAGTTGAAAAATATAAAAATGAAGGGGCAGCCATGAGTAAGAAATATTTGTATTTTTGATCTCAGCCTTGATCCTACTCTAGCAGCAACTCTGGGTTTATTGCACTGGGTTGTTTTTATTCTGTTGCTTTGCCGTTTGTATGGACAAATGTCTTCGAGTTCTAAGAATAGTTAGCAGCAATAGAGATTCTCTTTACAAAATCTGTCCAACCTATAAGGAAATTTGAGAACATTTACAACAATCTCTTGATCTCATCAAGGAGACTACCATATATTATAAACTAATTGAATTATGTAAGGGCCCATTTTAACTTCTCCTATCAGCTAGTGCGGGGCTATATTTATAAAACAGTTCTTCAATATATTATTTATTATTATTCATTTTATTTCTAATATATCTTTAATATGAAAGAGCCATGTCAATTTAATAACAATGCAAGGCAATTAGAAAAAAAGATTAAATAATACTAGCATTCATTGTAGAAGGCCTGACAAAAAATAAAAGATAATAAAAATAATAAAGACCCAAATATTTCTAAGTCTTGCCATTAGTAAACCTTATGCCTACATAGAGAAGCTTTTAAAATATTTGGCTTTATTTTACTCTCTGGGCTTTTGGAATCTAAATGCCATGAAGATAAGCCTAAAATATCTGCTAGATGTTTTAAAACATGGGGTCCCAATTGTTCCCATTTCCCCACCAAATGCCAGACACTTGAGTGAGGCCTTCTGAGACCCCATCCTTGGCCCAGGTGAGATCAGGGTGGCTTCTGGCACATCTTAAGGAAGTATTTGATGTTCAGCTGCTTTATAATAGCTGGGATAGAAATGTAGATATGCAATATGTTTTATTTTTCAGCAAAATATTGCTCTCAGAAATATTCTATTATAGATCAAGTAAATAAAGAAGGATTTTACTAATACATTGAAAGAGGTCAGGAAAAACAAGCCAGGGTTATGACCAAATGAACTGCAATGAGCATGCTTCAACAATTGACAATATGCTTATTTATCTACTCCTAACTCACTGAGAATGAAAGTCTAGCAGCTCATGGAAAGAATAGCATTTTTTCATGGTGCCTCACCCTACTAACTTGTGTTAGAAATTGTTATTGCTATAGGAAACTATATTTAATTAATCAACTATATTTAATTAATCAACAAATACTAGTTGAGCTCCTATCCTCTAAACTATATGGGATGCTGTGAATGCAACCTATAGACATTATAAGCACAAGCTCTGATAGCTTTGCCCACGTTGGTATCATTTGACAGTAAGCAAAACCAGGCTCTTCTAACCCCAGACAGTGTGTAGTCGCTCCTTCTCTAGTCCTCAAGAAAGATGAACCTGGGACTTGAGGAAACGTACACTTGACCAAAACCCAATATACTTGGTCTTAATCCCAAAGCTTTTAGTAAGTAATTGTGTGATTCTGGATTTGACACCTAGTTTTTCTGAACCTGCATTTTTTTTTCACTTATAGTTTGAGAGGTAAGAACTTACCTTCTTTGTCTCACTCTTTGAGAAATGAAATTTAGCACTTTAGAACTAAATAGCACAGATAAAATTTATTAACTGGAACAATAGCTATTTCATTTTTCTATACTTAAAGAGAAGACCTGAATTGGCATATTCTTCTCTTTTAGTTTCACCCATCAGGAAAGTAAACCATAGCTACTGTGTGGATTTTGCACTCTCGAATAAGTTTTATATGATCTTTTTTCTTCTGCTTGGATTTTTATTATAATTCAAATTTTTCCTAATCTTGATTGTAGAAATTTTTCATTTTATTTTATTTTAGGTGTTGATTATGTATTTCATTTCATTATGTATAAATGACTCCAAACAGTTTATGAAAAAAAGCTAGTAAGTACATTTTTTTAAACAAACATGCTTATGTATCAACACATACTTGTTATAGGGGAAGGAATGGGCCCACCCCTGATATAACTTTAGGACACCATGAACTATCTGGTAAATTTTTGAATTTTAGCAAAATGACCATGGGGCATTAGACAAGTACACTTACCCAGGAGCCAATATACTTGTATAGCTATCAATTGAATTCATTTGCTGTTGGCATATGTGGTATGGCTTAAGAATCTCTGGTGCCTCTCTGAATTTCTCAGAAGAAAGAATATTCCTTGTACAAGCTAGTGGCATAATCTTCAGTGACCAAAGAGCTGATTCTCTAACCTCTATTGTTTCATTTGACTATATCCTAGGTCATTCAATTACCCCTCATCTCTTATTAAATTTGCTTTATTAACTGAACATCATAGATAGATAGATAGATAGATAGATAGATAGATAGATAGATAGATAGATAGATAGACAGATAGATGACCTGTCCATATGGCTCAAAGAAGATTCAATGCAATCTATTAGAGTAAATGTACAAAAGGTTCATAAATTTCTTTGGAATCAAAATGCCATGTGAAGAAGCCCTGAGCTTCTTGATATATGAGAAATTGGGGCATCTCCTCTGGTAGGTATTAGAGACAAGGGGCCCCAATTTCTCACATTACCTCAGCTAAATGCTGTGTAAGACAACATGTAAGGCATGTTACCCACCATCAACATCACAATGGGCCATTCTTCTTCTGTATTGAGGTTTCTGATTTGATTTAATTTTAAAGTCAAAATAAATTATTTTCTAGGATCTTCATGTCTACAAATACAGACCCATGAAACATCCACAAAATACACAGGTAATATCTCCTTCATTTCTAGCACAGGTGATCAGAAATCAAGTCAAAGTGAGGTGAACTAAATAAAACCTGTCAGAATTACAGTCACATCAACATCACAAAGATAAACCAGGAATGGCCTTCAGAGAGCAATTAGCCCATGTTTCTGATCCAGTCTAGTCCTTTGCCTAAATCTTTTTTGAGAAACCAGATTTTTGGATTTTCTTTTTCAATATGGATGCACACAGTTCTATGACATTTACACTGTGTTTGATTTTGAAACCAATTCATCTGTCTCATTCATATCACCTCATCTTTTACATTTCCAAGTAAATGTGTTAATGTATTTGCCTCATTTTACGTTTTTGACTAAGTTTGAAAAATGTGGTACATTTGCTATACTTTCTTGCTATTTAATATAATTCTATTTAGTGAAAATTCAGTCCTTGGAAAGTTCCTTAAATAATATTGCTCATTAACAACTGACCATAGCACTTAAAACCCAAACAACAAATTACACTGTAGAATTATTTCTCCCACTTGTTAAATAAAACTCATTTATTTTTAAGAGAACATTTTCATTAATCTTATCTGGCAGGTTTCTTTGTGTGCGTGTATTTCCTGCAGTTAAAACTAAACTCTGCCCTCCTAGATAATGCTCACAAAATTATATATGACAGTGCTGATGCAGCTCCTTCTTGGCATGCTGCAACCTGCTTTGTTAATGAATATTTTTTAAGCTTCTTTGAAGTCTTGAATATGAAAATAGAATAAAAATGTGATTACTGTCACTATAGCACTGCCAAATTTGTTAATGAGGCAATATTCTTTATTTTGTCTTGGGCCAAATTTGGTGGTTGTTTTGCAAACAGCACAAAGCAATGATTAACACGTAAACTAAGCTCTTCAACTTTATGTTGTGGATGTCTTTTATGTAGATTTATTCAACATTTTCCCCTTAGTGTTTGGGAGGAATCAAATTTCATAGTTTTCACTACTTATTCAGGGCAGATCCTAACAGTAGGTAAAATGGAGGTGACAAAGTTCCACAGGGAATAAGTATAATCTTTTATATTATATGTTGTCATAAAAAACTTTATGTGATGGCATTTGTCATCTAAACTAGGGTTGCTAAAATTCTGAAATCCCATTATAAACAATCATCCTCATCTTTATTAGTACTAAATTCTCTAAGTATGGTCTCTTCTACCTAATTCAAAAGATCCCAGCATCCTAACTCCTGCAGACAAACACATGGATGGTACAGGGAATCTCCTGCAATGAGAAGAAGTGGTCACCACATTGAACAACCTTCCATGTAAAACTATTTTAAAGTTCTCTTGAGTTATTTACTCTCTTGAATTCTAAAGCACGTTTTTTGCCTCTCTCTCTCTTTTTTTAAACTGTCAAATATTTCAGTTACCACAGACACCCACCCACCCAACTACCTACTTTCTTGGAGGCTGATGTTACAGTTATTGGAATCATGTATTAAAAAGAAACAAACCCACAGGCCCAAAGTAGAGTCACTTTTATTAAAGCTTCACATCAGCAAACCAAGACTTAAAACCTAATCTAACTACAGTTTCACCTCCTCTAGTAATATGACCTTTAACCAGCCAACCTGGAGTTTGCTGCTTAGCATTAGGAGATAACCCACTGATAGACCCTACTGTTCCCCTTAGGAGGGCAACCTTGCCTAAAATAATGCATTCTTTGCTATTAATTTCCTTTTTTTCTGTTCCCCTCCCTGCCTTAACAAACCTTTCCTTTCCCCCAGGTCAGCAGACATCCTTTGTATTTGCTAGTAGGATGCTGACCTATTCATGAATCATTTAGTTTTGTTTTTTAACACACTTGATTTTTTACCTTACTATAAGTGAAGCTTTCCTATTTGCACTTGGAAATAATTTGAGAATTATGCAACTGTTTGCTTTTTTTAGTGAAAGAAAAGGTGCGCTGTAAATGTAAAAACACTAATTTTCATGCTTCTCAGCTCCTGATATTCCTCAGAGACTGCCAAGTTAAATAGCTTTAAGAATTCAGATAAATTTGCCAGATAGGTCTATGATGGAGTGCTAAAGGGAAATGAAGGTATCTGAGAAATGATAATGATAATAGCAATAAAAGTGGACAGTTTATTGAGCAAAAAACTAGTGAAATAACAAAAACTTATTCATTGCTAGATAGTAGATTCCTTGAGGACAGGAACTATCTCTTATAAAACATTTAGCCCACATGCTCAGCCTATTCGGTGGTTAAGTGGTCAATAAATAAGCACTAACTTCAGTTTAACAGTCAGAGAAGAAGTAGAGAGAGGGACAAATGAAGAAAATGGCAAAATAATTTACCTCTAAAGTCATCTATTATTTGAATCATCTTTTAAATCCAAAGGATATAAATAATTCAGTACCCCACACAAGCAATTATTTGCCAACTGTCACTAAATCCTAGGAACAAGAGTCACACACCTTCCTAGCAAATCCTATTCCTTTCACATGGAAATACTAGGCATATATATTACAAGTGCAAGAATAGTTGGCCAAGTATATTTTGTCTTTAATAGCATGGTATACAATGGATCTTTTAGATCATGTCTACAAGGAAATGAGTTCAATTTTCTTAGGTGGATCCAGCTAATCAATCAGTTTGAGTGACTTTTTTTCTAAATGTCTGACTAAATCATTTAAAAATCATTTTGATGTTTCTTATTCTAAAGTCTGTATTGATTAATTTATGAAGGACTTTTTTTTTCTTTTGCTTGTCTTTATAGTTCTTTAGTAATGTCATTTTCATTTTATTTCCTTTTGTGGGCACACATAAGGGGCTGGGGTATTTAGATAACCAGTGGCCTTTTCCTTCCAGATCTTTCACTGTTTCATTATTTAAAATGGCCAAATAGACAACTGTAGTTATAATGCTTTTCTCCTCAAATGTTTTTCTCCTTGGGTCAGAAATACACATGACTGGGGAAACAGTTTGGATAAAAATACTTGTGACTACATAAAGAGGCAAAGAAAGAAACAGCTTGGTTACTAAGTAGGCATTACAAGAAGAATGAATTTGATTTTGTTAAACTTGTTAGCCGGTACTTAAATTACAGTTAGTCTTAAATAGAAATTAAATATGGTACAAAAAATAGAGACAATAATACCAAAAGTCTGAGGTGTAAGAAAATGTTACAACTAATTGGCTAATAATAATCATAATAGTAACAATACTGATGATGATGTTGTCGATGATGATGATGATTTTCTGGGTTAGGCACAGGTAATTCTACATACTTTAAATTGACCAATTTCACATAAATGTCACAAAATGTCAATTCCTCTGGTAAGTTCATATCTTGATTTTATAGATAAGGAAGATGAGGCTCATGGAGGTTAAAGGATTCACTGGGGGTGCCTGGGTGGCTCAGCAGTTGGGCGTCTGCCTTCAGCTCAGGTCATGGTCCTGGAATCCTGGGATAGAGTCCCACATCGGGCTCCCTGCATGGAGCCTCCCTCTCCCTCTGCCTGTGTCTCTGCCTCTCTGTGTCTTTCACGAATAAATAAATAAAATTTAAAAATAAATAAAACTTCATTATATAAAAGGAATATATATATATATACATAATTTATGTATATATATATAAAAGGATTCACCTAAGAACACATAGTTTAAGGAATCAGGATTCAAACTCAGTATGATTACAAAGCTTCAGAAAAAATCTTAAATGGTGAGGCATGGCCTTCTTGGCCCTTTGCTGTATTCTATAAATGCAGAATGCAAATGAAAACACTGGAGCTCTAACTGCCATCTTGGACCATGAAGTAATTTTGAGCATGGGAACCAAGATGATAGAACCATAAGGTAGACGGAGCCTACCTCTGTGGCCTGTGCTTGACTATTTTTAAACAAATAATCTCTGGACATTTCTCATATGTTTAAGCCACTGTGATTTCCAGTTACTTATAGCCAAACCTAGGTGCTATAATTATGATTACAAATGTGTAACTGCAGTACTGATCATGGCTGAATCACTTGACTTGTTTGATTTTCTTTAATACTGCCTAATCTCTTACCTTGTTAAACTGACACTGAAGCCTTGGGCCTTGAGCCCAAGGATCTTAGGAAAGGGCTGTAACCTGGGTTTAATGTCTCATGTGAACCCCAGGGGATCCAGTGCCAAAAGTCCCAAACCAGAATTTCCATTTATGTGGGCTACTTAAAGAAATGAATCAAAGACTTCAGAACAAAGGGATTTTAGATATGAGGGGTATGTCAGTGAATTATAGATTCAGAGGCAGCAAAAAGAAAGCTGGATATGGATGAATTTCATGAGTCAGAAATCAGATACTTGGAATGTTTTGTATACATGGCAACATTGTGGTCATAAGGAGAAAAATTTATAAAAAGAGGATAAAACCAAACCCAATGAGGGTACTGATGGTATTTGCTGTACCTAACAAAAGCTTGTTGTATGAATCAAAGACAGAAGGAAATGTGAAAGAATTTTTTTCATGTAAATCCATACATAAATATCCAGGTAGGTTTTTTTTTTCTAGAATTATGCAAACAAAATCATAATGGGTTCTTTAGGCTGAAGTTCTGTGTTTTAAAAAGTATTATTCTGAACATTGTTTATATATAAATAAGGAAATTTCTGATCCCCTCTCTCCTATAGTTCATTGTTATCTTATAAATATTAAATACATCATACATATTTTTGACTTGTTGATTTTATATTTGACCTAGTCATTTCTTCATCTACCATATTTAAAGGTACTTTTTTTTTCTTTTTATGCCTTCATTCTTAATGGCAAAAAGATATCCATTCGACACAGCCAAATCGTGGAATAGCACTTGTCTGGGATGAAAGGCAGGCCAGTAGTCTTTATCGTATTCACAATGCCATGTTCTCCATGGGATCTCATATCATTAACATTATTAAAATGTACTCAAGTGTTTTTGATTCTATATGGCCTCAAATTCTTTCACATACCATGACTATTATAAATTATTTTATTATCAGGTCAACTTTTTTCTTCCCCTTCAGATCCCTTCTTCCCTTTCAGATCCTTCCCCTTCAATCCCAAAGCACACAAAAAGAAAACACATATGAGATTCCCAAAACCTATCTTTGTCTATTCAAGTTTTTTACTGTGTCTCTTTACCAAGAGCTTTGAACTCTGAATCTATGAAAAATGGTTGAAGAAAATATATTTAATACAGAAAAGATAAAATTTGACTCAATGTCATCAATACTTAGGGGACACAGGCAGGAAGCATCCACAAGTGGGTAGGCTAGAGAGTACAGAAAAATGGTTTAAAATTGAGACAAACTGAACAGCCTATTTCCCCATTGAAATGGTCTTTACTTCCTGTAGTTTCTGACTTTATGGGCTTTTTGTGAGCTCAGTAGCATTGAAATATCTCATGTTTCAAGAGGAAGCAGAAATCTAGATTATCCTATAAAATGTTAATATTTTAAAGGGCACAACACAGCACCACAACTAGGAAGAGTATGGGCCCTATAGCCATTTTGCCTGGGTTTGAATCCCAGTTCCACTACTGACTTGCTTGTCTGTGCCTCAGTTTTCTCATTGTCAAAAGGGGATGATAATAGAATAATGAAACTCTATTTCATAAGGTTACTATGAGTAGCAAATTAGTATTTCTAAAACATTTAAAAAAATAATGACACATAGAGGGTCCTATAACATGATAGCCAAATTAAAATAATTAATCAACTTTAAAATACAGAGTAGGAATATCATTGTATAAGCCAAAGTATAACTGTGAATTTCATTCAGGGTGCATGATATGACTTTTGAACCCCTGATTTAGGGAACATGAGAACAAACTTGGTAACTAGGGAGGAAAAAGAGTAATCTTATTTTATGTGGCATTCAAATAGGATAGAACTGAGATCAGTAAGTGCAAGTCAGAGGAAAGTCTGGTTTGAGTCAAGATAAAAGCTACTTTCTTCCAATTAGATATGTCTAACAGTAGGAGGAACTGCCTAAAAAACTAGTGAGTTCTCCATCATTTAATGTGATTCAAGCAGAAACTATAAGATAGATTATCTTTTGGAGATATAATAGAGAATTTCTGCAGAATTTGGAAAAATGAACTCTAAAATACTGTCCGACTCCAAAGTCATGAATCTTATATGACAAATATCAGAGACCCCTGGCCAACAGAACATGTAACAACTTTCTAGGGCCACTGCTGAACCCATCAATAATCCACAAGCAGTGGTAAGTTACATCAATGATCAGGGAGGCAGAGAAAAGAGAAGTAGAAACAGATGAGTGCAAGTTTTTGTGAGGACGCAACAAAGGCCTGCTACAGGGTTTTCATATCCATGGTCCCAGCCAGATGCTCGTAACCAGGTACAGGGTCAGGTAAGGGGAGAGTAGTATGATATTATTAGAAGAGCTGCCTGCCAAATAATGCCACCCACCTCCTTCTGTCCTTCTCTTTAGCCCCTACTTATGTGATAGCTGTGGCCCTATAGCACCTTGAAGAGGCTGCTTGGCTTCTGACAATGATAAATATTTTCCCTCAAGCAGAAATTGATGGTGGGCAAATGGAAGGGAGATTGGGGTGATGGAGAATTGACAGAATGCCACCAAGACGAATGGTCAACCACAATTTTGCCAAGGGCAAGCACTCCATCATGTCTTCATTAAGGATTGAAGGAATCCATTTGTAGAAACACTCCCCCCACCCTTTTCCTCCACACACTCAGAAACCCTATACCAGAGACAGAGTTTATTTATTTATATATAATTTTCATGGTTTACTTTAGCAAGACCAGTCTTCTCCAAATAGCCTTCCCCAACTTTGTGGACATTAAAAAGGAAGTGTTTTTTTTTAAGTCAATTAATTTGCTCTTACTGATATGTGTGATGCTTTTTAATTAATGCTTTAATTTAAGGTAAATTTTTTGAGTTTCCCAAAGGTTGAAGTTTTAAAGAAGATTACATCACAACCCTAGTGGATTTCATTAAATGTGTATATACGTACATCTTCAGAGAGTATTTCTTTTTATTTACCTGCCATAGCATCTGTCTGATAATTTTATAGAATTTCTTATTCTAAAACAATACTTAAAAAATTTCTAAATGCTACAGAATCTTAGATCTTCGAGAATTTTATTATTTTTAAGATTTTATTTATTTATTTATTTATTTATTTATTTATTTATTTATTTATTTATTTGATAAAGAGAGAGCTTACACACTCTAGTGGGCACAGGGGTAGAGGAGTAGGGAGAGGGACAAGCAGATGTAGGGCTCAATTTCACCATCCAGAGATCATGACCTGAGTTGAAATCAAGAGATCAAGAGTTGAGTACTTAGTCAACTGAGCCACCCAGGTACCCCTAGAATTTGGAGAATTTTAAAGACTCAGCCTATCTTTGAAGGTATAGAAAGTGAAAGGCAGAGAAGCTAGACCAAACTATAAGGGCTAGTAAATGACAACAGCAGTAATTTAACCCTACATTTCCTGACTCTCAAATATAGTATTCTTTCTATGCCACAGTAACAACAAAAATGTCTTTAATGACACAGATATTAGCTGAGTTTCTAGTAGCAAATGCAACATTAAATTCAGTGTTGGGGACACAGTAGAGTAGTTAGCTACCTGCCCTTGAGGTATGCCCCAGCTCAAAGGTGAAACAGTAGCTTTCAAAGTCATCAGTGAAACACACAAAGAGTGGTCATCACAGTCTGTTGAATAGACAGGGATTCTAGGATGGGCTGGGTTCAAATTTCTGAGTGGTGAGGGTCAAACAATTAAGCAATCCAAGAAGAGAGAACAGAGTTATTAGGAACCTTTCACCTTCCCTTCACTTAACAAGTATGTAACAGCCTTTGTACTCGGACTCCTCAGACATCCAACAACTATGCTTCTGTACTTGCTCTGTCCCAGACACTCACGGGTCAATGCAAGGGGAGGGGGGTACGGAGAACAAGGACAAATAGGTCTCTGTTGTTACAGACCTTACTTTATTGGGGAAGGAAGTGAGACAACTGACATGTAAATAATTAAGCAAGAAAAAAATAATAGCGATGAGAGTTGTACAGAAAACATACAGATGCAGTGATGTAATAGAGAATGTCTGGATGGCTACATTATTTTGATAATTGTGAAAATAAGTAGAGGAGACCTCATTCAGAATGCAGTAGGAAAGCCCCAAAAGGGGAGCTCTCATGTACATTTCCCTCTGAAGCCTACATAACCAGCAGGAAGAAGAAAGATAATTGTTGTGACAAAGGAGTGCACTTTTCACACAGGATTTCTCTCTCGCCCTTAAGAAATGTTAGGAAGAGCCCCTCCTGCATCAGCCACAATGCACTAACCACCGCCTGCAGCCTACGGGAAACTGCAACAACCTCAAACTCTTATTCTTCTCCAATAAACTCTCATTTAGAACCACCCTCCTCAATTTCTTCCTAAAACCTAATAAATGCTGACCCCTTTGTCTCTTCAGACTTGCCTATGGTTCATCATAGCTTGCTTGTCCCAAATTGCAATTCCCCTGCTATTCCAGAGTAAATTAATTTTTTAACTTAAATAAAATTGCTCTTTGTTCTGTTTCAAGTTAAAATGGTCAAGAAAACTCAAACTGAGGAAATAATTTTTAGATTCAAAATCATAAGCAGTCATGAGAAATATTACATTAAAAAAGCGGGGGCAGCCCGGGTGGCTCAGCAGTTTAGCGCTGCCTTTGGCCCAGGGAGTGATCCTGGAGTCCCGGGATCGAGTCCCGAGTCAGGCTCGCTGCATGGAGCCTGCTTCTCCCTCTGCCTGTGTCTCTGCCTCTCTCTCTCTCTCTCTCTCTCTCTCTCTCTCTCCCATAAATAAATAAATAAATAAATAAATAAATAAATAAATAAATAAATAAATAAATCCTTAAAAAAAAAAGCTGGTGGGGCTGAGGATAGTTGGCAAGAAGAAGGTAGAGGAACCTGAAGAAGCACAGGTAGTCAGGGAAGAGATTTTAAGATGTTTTTTGAACTAGGGTAAGGAGTTTGAATTTTGTTATAGATGTGTGGGGATGGTTGTAAGCATTTGTATGTGGAGGGCTTTGGGGAGGAGTGGGCACTGTAGTGCATTAAGCAGGAGAGTGGCAAAATCTTTTTAAAGATCACTCTGGTATGTAGCAGTTGAAATGTTTGATGTAAATCTTGGAAGCCAGGAAAGCTGGTTAGATGTCCGGCTGTGGTCCAAGCAAAAGACAAGGGTGATTTGGTTTAGAGCAGTGGCTCTCAATGGGAAAGAGGGACATTTCCCTAGGGTACATTTGCAATGTCTGAAGACATTTTTGGTGGTCATGACTGGGAAAGGGGAGGTTGCTACTAGCATCTAGTGGGCAGAAGTCAAGGACATTGATAAACATCCTGCAGAGCACAAAACAGCCCCTGCAAAGAGAATTATCCAGGGTCAACAGAGACAACTTCATGGGTTACACCCTGTGCAATCTTGTAGGTCCCCAAATACATTCAGGAGGTAGCCACACCAGATTTATTGGTCGCTGCCATGAAATTCTTAATAATCTTATCTTCGAATGTTTCATTTATGAGTTAAGTCCTTTGGGACAATGAAGCATGCCTCTAAGTAGAGGAAATATATGCATTAAGCATGTCCTCCATCCTTGCTGGCCCATTGACACCATAGGGTTTGCCATTCTTGATGAGCAACAGAGCTCTGGTGACCTGTGGAATTTCAGAAGACTCAAAGAGAATAAAAGATAACCATGTTACGTCTATTATTGAGTAAGCAGAGCCTAAGAACCTCAGGTGACCACACTTTCTGTTTGAAATAGTTTCCAATGCACAAAGATGCAATGACTTCCTAAAGCAACACGCATGACCAAGAAGTCTTATGTATGCTCTCTGACTCGTGTTACTGTATCATATTAGCTACCAACTTATTTGAAAATAATGGTATTTGAAGGACAGTGGAAAAAAAAGACAACTCTTGTTTCCTTTTTCTTTCTCTTATTACTCAGAATGCATTGGGAATGTACACATGAGGAAGCAAAGTAAAACTAGTAGGGTAATGTGCAGCATTTCCACTGTTCTGGTAAAAATAAAATACATATGCATGCACAGGTTATAGAATTCTACTTGTGTAGTTTCCATGATTCTATGTATGAGTTAAATGCTCTCAAATTTACATTTAAAACTGGCATTGCACAATGTAAAAATGAATGGTAAAACTTATGCTAATAATTTAACCTTTTCTCTTTGCTAGAACAACATTAAATAGAAAAATAACACCATGACAAGAAAAGAGAGAAGCTGCAGAAGATAAGAAAAAGCTTTATTATGTTTTAGTGGCTTTAATGTCACATTTTCCTTGCATTTTGAATAAAGGACTTCATATTTTCATTTTGCACTGGGCTCTGTAAATTATGTAGCTGACTCTGGCTCCAAACATCAATAATGTCAAAGTTGAGAATTCCTGGTGTAGAGGATGTCAGGGAGGATGGAGAAAAGTGGACAGATACAAGATTTGTTCTAGAGGCATAGTTAACTGGACTTTTTAATGAAAGCACTGCCAAGGAGGAGGGAGCAAGGGTAGCTAGTTTGGGGCTTGAGTAACAGGTAAAGTAGTGGAGAAATTATGTGATGACATATATTATCTAATTCAACCCTTATAAGAATGACATGAAATATACATCATTTTCCTCATTTTACAAAAGAAGGTTAGAAGTGGTCATCCAAAATCTCAAACTAATAAAGGGTAGAGCCATAGTTCAAATCCAAAGACATTGGAGTTCAACGAGAGCATGTCCTGGCTACTTTGCCTCCCATAATTGGAAATTCGCAGGCTGAATGAGGCTCGCTTACAAGTTATGGAGCCTGTTGTGAATGGAAGTCTGTGGAACACAGCAAAGGACTTTATTCCTTGTCTGCTCTGATCTGTGGATTTCCCCGCACTGCTGGTGATGCCAATAATGAATATCCCTTTCACTGTGTCTTGTCAATTCATCCGTCTCCCAATATTGCATAATATCTTACAGGATAGTTACAGAAATTGAGAAATATGAGTGTATAAAAGAGAAAGTATTTGCTGTGCCTTTTCATTATATTATATTCTGTATTTTACATCATTCATATTTTTCTTTATAAACTCCTTGTCAAATATTTGAACAGTCATTTACTTTATCTGTAGTTTGCAAGAATAGTGAATATAGTAACAAAACTCTAAAAAATGACCAAGACATTTCACTTTATAAAAATTCAAAGTATATAAATATATTGGAACTTCTAAAAACTCATTCTAAAGTGTCATATTCTGCTACACATACAATGATACTCAGATTTATAGCTTTAAAGATGCCCTTGTCTGTTTCTTATTATATATATATATATATATATATATATTTGAAAGTAATTGATATTCTAATTAAAGTATCTCTTTAAATTATACATGCCTCCCTTCTACTAGTAACAATAAAACAGCATATGACATAGAGATGTGTTTATGCCAAGGATTTCAGTAATTCAATTGTGCAAAAATGAATGTTTCATTATTTAACTTATGCTAATTTCTTAACTGTCTCCACCTGTTTATTTAGATAACCATAGCCTGAATTTTTCTCTGAATATTTGGATCAAGTTCTGGTAAGCTGAACTGCCTTACTCCTTTTCTTCTTCTCCAAATTTGTTATTTCTCATCAAAGCACACTGCTGAGAATTTGGGCTGAACTTATTAGTTTCTCAACAGAGCTTTCAGTGTCCCAGGAGGCAAAGTAAGATTTATTCCAAGTCAGAACCAGAATAAAGATATTAGTTTTAGTTCTGCAATAAGCTGCAGTAAGGAAAAACAACAACAACAAAACAAAAACAACAAAAACCCTTAGCAGCTTGCATTATGGCACTCACTATGCTGTGCTGTAATTTATTCATTTACATTTCTGCCCTCCCATTAGGCTGTGAGGTGTTTGTTAGTAGAAACCATGTCTTATTTGTCTTGTTAGATCTCCTCTTCTATAAAATGCCCTGCCCATTATAGGGGTTCAATAAATGTCTGAAAAATTAATGAATATTGAAAAAAAGCATTATATGACTGGCACCAGTGACTCCCAAACCTTTAATAGTTACTTCTGACTCCGGGTCATTGAGGTTAATATGAATTAAAGGCAAACTACAAAAATCCAAATTATATCATAGAGCCATACTTCCTAACATCACTTTCATGGAAAAATGAGACCTAGCACCCAAATTGCAGACAAACTATGTGTTACTGGAATTTGTTGGTATTGTTGCTGTTGTTGTATGAAGATGTGACTTTGAGGACTGTTTGATCCAACATACTGGAATAGCCAAGAAACTACCAGCTCCTTCTCCAGTAGTACAAGGGTAAGTTTAGTAATAGGTGTTCTGGATTCAAAGTACCCAAGGTCAAAAGCCTTCTTCTCAATTTGTAAGCTGTGTGGCAGTGGGACAAATTAATAATATTAAGCTTCAATTTCCTTACCTATAGAATATAGGTAATAACAGAATATATATCACAGGGGTGTTGGGCCTTCCAAAATTCAGAAAGAAGTGCTGAGTACAGTTCCAGGCACATACCAAGAGCTTAGTGATTGTTAGCTCTTATTAGTTTCACATGATAGATAACCTTTTGTACCTTTCTAGGTTCAAAGTAAACTCTATTTCCATTATTATATCTTTCTTAGAATCCTTCCAGGCACTTTAATTTCTCCCTTTCCTGATGTGTACAGCACATTTTTTTTTTTTGTACAGCACATTTTGATTGGAAAATGATCTGGGGCATTTAGAAATTTTACAACACCTTGAATTTCTTTGTAATTACTTTATGGGCATAAGTCTTATTTCCCCAATATTACTTGCCTATTATAAGGATTTATGGAGTGTTATGTTTTGTTTTGTTTTCTGAAGAGGCTCATGGCAGCAACTTCTCCAAAATAGGGTAAAATCCACATAGGGCAAGGTCCAAATATGAAAAGCTAGAGGGTAAATATTTACCTTCTCATAGGGAGCATTCATAACTGTAACTAGGAAAGCCATATGTACATCATCTTCCATAAGGCAATAAATAAAAAACAAAGAAAAGTAGTGGGTGCTGTTTTAACTTGAAAAAGAAAAAAGAAGGAAGGAAGAAAAAGGAGGAGGGGAGAGGAAAAGAAAAAAAAAGAGAAAGGAGGGGAAATGAGTGGGAAAATTTAGAGAGGGAGACAAACCATGAGAGACTCCTAATTCTGGGAAATGAACAAAGGGTTGCGGAACGGGAGGTGGGTGGGTGTGGTTGGGGTGATTGGGTGAAGGGCACTGAGGAGAACACTTGATGGGATGAGCACTGGGTGTTATACTATATGTTGGCAAATCGAACTTCAATAAAAACAAAACCAAAATGAAAAAAAAAAAGAAAGGAAAAGAAAAAAAAAGAAAAGAGCAATGACACAGCTAACATTTGGTTCTCTTTGATCTTATAAGAATATTGCCTGTGTCCTTTAGGGGTTCACAATCATTTAATCAGCAAGTGCTACAACAAACCCAACTAAGATGTGCTAAATGTTTTATTTTCACCAGGGCTTTATGTTGATAGAAAGATCCTGATGGATATCATATAATAAGAAGAAATGTATTTATTTTTTTAATGATTTCATGTATTTATTTGAGAGAGAGAGAGCGTGCACAAGCAGGGAGAGAGGCAGAGGGAGAAGCAAACTCCCCACTGAGCAGGAAGCCAGATGTAGGGCCCCGATCCCAGGACCCTGGGATCATGACCTGAGCCAAAGGCAGACGATTAACCAACTGAGCCACCCAGGAGCCCTGAGGAAATGTATTTAAAACAGGCATTTATCTGTTGATAAAATGAATTTTGTATTAGTTCCATGAGCTAATACAGATGTTTCAGTATCCCTAAATCCTATATTTACCTAACCACTGAAGCCCATTTTTAGCAAAAATGGAAACTCATGTTCTGTTATGACAAGTAAAACCTCATATTTTCTTGAGATTCTGTAACAATCACCCCAGGGAGGTATCTTCACCTTTAAATGTCTCCTCAGTCTATTGTATATTCCAGCCAAGGATTTCCCTTCCACTTTTCAGCTATCTATACCTTCTATTGCCCAAACAATAGACCATCTATTCTCCCTTATGAAATATTTTATTACTATAAGGAGTAAAAGTTTCAAACTACACACTGCCATTCTCATCCCTACATGGAATCACTGTTGTGTGTTTTGCAGTAAAATAGGAAATATAATTCAATGAATGTTTACTCTGGATCAAGTATGCATGCAGTGTTTTTCATGCATTATGCCATTTGCTTCTCACCAAAGAATTTATGAGAAGGAGGGATTATTATTATAATCATTTTACTAAAAAGAAAACTTAGGCCTTGAGAAGTTTAAGGTAAAAAATTAGTTAATACAAAAATGGATATTGAAACAAAGTTAATGATTATGTTATATTTCTACTGGAAAGAACAAAAATAATGGGTTCAGGGTGACAATGTTCTTCATTGAGAACCATGTCCAAGATTAGAGGAAGAGCCAGGAAAGCTACATGTTTGAGAGAAGGTTCATTTAGATTCTTACACACATTGGGAATGAATTTTATTCTGACTTTTCTTGTACAATTGTGACTTTCTACTGTCTCTTTCCCTATCGTTAAAAATCTTCAAAGAGCTGTGTTTGTTCTTCAGATGAGTTATGGAAAGTTGTATAAGACCACATTGCCCTCTGCAGTTAAACAAAAACCCAGGGCTTGCTCTCTAAAGGCCATAGGTGAAGGTACAGTGGAGTCTGGTCAGTCAACTTCTGATGTCCACAGAACAAAGTCCTGTAAGGGGGCAGAGACGGTAGCTCTGGAGGTGATCTAGGGACCACCTGGAACCCTGCAAGTACTCCTGAATGTGAAAAACCAGCAGAAAGTCTTTGAGTTTCTACCTTCCCTCACCATCTCCCTCCCTAATTCCCACTACCCATCTCCCCTAGTCAGAGTTAGGCTCCCATATTATTATACACTTATTTCATCTTTATACTTTTCACACACCAGGTGATAACAGCGCACATATTAGTCAGTGATATGGCCTGAATTGTGTCCTCCAAAAATACATATGTTGATGTTGCAACCCTAGTACCTCAGAATGCGACTGTATATAGAAAGAGGGTCTTTAAATAGGTAATTAAGTTACAATGAGTTCATTAGTTTGGTCCTGAATCTGATATCCTCATTAAAAAAAAAAAAGGAAATCTGGACATAGATACAAAGGGAAGACAATGTGAAAACATAGCCATAAGACAACTTATCTACAAATCAAGAAGAGAGATCTCACTCAGAATATCCGAACACTGCTGACACCTTGATTTTGGACTTTTATCCTCTAGAATTCTGAGAAAATTAATTTGTATTCTTTAAACCTCACAGTCTATGGTACTTTATGGCAGCTTTAGCAAACTAACAGTCAGTCACCCTCACTGGATTTGGAACACCTCCAGGGAAAGAGCTGTGGCTTTTATCTATAATTCACCAGCCAGCTAGTATAAGTTCTAGAAGGTGACTAATATGTATTTGTTGAATGAATGATTTAGTAAATATCTATCATAGATATTACTGCATCTGCCTTCACCACTACTGGCTAGTGAACTTAGAGAAATAGCTGGTTAGTTATCAACCCTAGAATTTGGTGATTTCCTGCTTGTTTGCTTATTCTTTCATTTTTCCTTTTTTTAATTCCTTTCTTTTAGATGCAAAAATAAATTCCTAATCGGCAAAGATGGTACAAGGCTTGGATCACCAAGAACAACAACTTTCTGAGTTCATACTTGAAAGCTTTTCTGAATATGATTGTAGGGTCTTATATGAAAAGCAACTTGGAGTAGTCCCAAGGAAACTACAGAAAGCTGATGAACAATCTTGCTTTGGGTATGGAAATGCAACTTTAGAGTAAGAGGTGTAATGGAAGATCCAATTTATAGTAAACACTGATGTCTACATACTGTCACAGTTAACTATAATCAATCACATGATAATGAGTTTCCTTATGTGGTGCTAATTATGGGCCAAATACTCTGTGGAGTTTTATATTGGCTAACTCATTCATTCTTACCACCCCTAAAAAATTACAATCATTATTCCTATTTAATATTTCAAGGAGGGCATATAACTTGCCTAAGTACACATGGCTAGCAAAGAGAGAGGCCAGCATTTTAACCCAGGCATGTGGACTCCAGAGCCACTACTTTCAAATGCTTCATCCCTGTGGCACATACTTTTGTTTCAGCTAGTCCTGCCAATTTGTAAAAAAAAAAAAAAAAAAAAAAAAAAAAAATTACAAATATATATATATATATAGTACTTTCTAGTCCAATAAAAGCCGAAACTCATTCTTTACTGCATATGCTTATTTCATAAATAAAGCACCATGATGCTCTTAGCCATCAGTTGATAATCCTTCCCAAGTAAAATAAAACTAACATCTAAATTCAATAAATATAACAGCAACTTTCACTGACTGAGTGCTTTCTATGGTGCAGACACTGAGCTCAATCTTTTCATAAACTTCCTTAACTCTCCCAGCCCTGTGAGGTAGGCATTCTTATTTTCCCATTTTGAAGCTGAGGAAACAGAATCAGATAGGTTGTCTAGGTTAACAAATTCCCACAGTTAGCAAGTGTCAGAGCCAACCCTGGCTGACTCTAAAACTCATGATCATAATTACTGCTCAAGATTAATTTAACAAGTCTTTAGACTTCACATTAATCTTAAATCTTAGCTCAAGTGCCCCTGAAATTCCTATCAGATCTAGGTGTAAGGTTTTTATTTTTTTCCTGTTGGGGGAGCGGGGTCCATCTTCCAGATTTACCCTGGATCCTAGGACTCATCTCAATTTAATCTAACAAAATCAATGTCCTGTCATCTGCTTGCCCATACTAGGTATGTGTCTTTGGCTTATTCCTTGTCTCTTGAAGTTGGTCTCATGATTCTCATGTGATAAACAGACCATTTCTGGCACTCTATCATGAACTGAATTGAAAGTAAAGGTGGTACAATGGGGAAAATAAAATCACCCTTGGAGGATTAAACTACAAATCAACACCTTATGGATGAGGTCAAAATCACCTTAAGATATAGTAGTTCTTTTAACAAAAACCTCTCAAAATACAATTGTCTCAAGGCTGGCAATATTTAACTGTGACCACATCAAAAGATATATATATATATATATATATATATATATATATATATATATATATATATATAATCAAGTGTCAGTCAGAAAAACAGATTGGTTGATAACAGAATATGGGAATAGCATGGGGCCAGAGACAAATCCATTCACTGTTCAAGCAGTTCCTGGTAGAAGGGATCCAAATCAAAGACTCAGCCTATATAGTTTTGCTGGCAAATAGTTCTTTAGAACTCTTCTTTAGAACACCTTAGGTCATAATTTCTTGAAGCTCTTGAATATTCAAATCATAATGAATTCACTTTGTGTTAACATCAAGCAACTTTGACCATAATCTGGCTTTAATGTACTGGGCCACCAGGAGAGAATATTGACTAGGTGATGTGACTAACACATTCCTCTGGTAGTAATCTATCTAATTAAAAATTAATACCTGGCCATTCTTGTTTTGAATATAATTTCATGAGAACTGTCTTAATTGGACTCAGTGTTCAGATCTAATCAAGTGTGAGATACTCCCAACAAGATTGAGTTTCTGAATCTGGGGAGCTAAGGGTCACATATGAAGCCTGGGATATCTGATCCAAAGGCCTTTACTGGTGACACCAAGACCTCATTTTCCTTTGGATAGCAACGTCTTGCTATGCTTTTGGACTTCTTTAGAAGGGAAAAGAGAAATCTGTCAGGCGAATCTTCCTTCCTTCCACAACATAGTATAGGCATGAAAATGGTTTCAGTTTCAGCAAGCTGTAGCCTGGTGCATAATGAGACATATAGTCATAAATAAATATTCTCAAAGTTTGTACAAGATCATATTAAGACAGATGCCAATGCTCATAATTGCAATACACTGCATATTACTGAAACTTTTCATAAAACCTAATGAGATTTTAACTTATAAGGAAAGAGGCATAAGGAAAGTTGTAGCAACATAATTGGATGACACTTTCTGCCCAGAGGGCAAAAGAAGCTAAAAAGCATAACTGATATTTGTGTTCCTAAAAGGAAAGGATTTGGGAAGATGTTTAAAATCCAATAAGTCCAGTTTTGATTGCATTATCTTTTGAAAACTAGAATGAAAATCTTTGAACAAAGGGTTCCAGAAAGGGTAATTAAAAAGTTCCCACCACTCAAATCATATTGAATAAGATCATTCAAAAGGTGAGGCTCTTCTGTGCTGGAAATGAGAATCAGGAGTGAGCTAAAGAGACTCTCTAACCCAGATTTTTATGTGTCTGAGTTGCCCCCCAAGAATCTTCTTGTTTTAGAGGTGGCACAAGCCCTGGAAAAACAACTCACTTTGATTAAAGACAGAAGTAAACAAAGATCTTGAAGGAAGCAAAGAAATGTAATGAGTCTTGTCTTTCATCTTCTGTACTTTGTTCATTAATACAAACCACAAAATTCTTCATGGAAATAAATTAGTTACATGTTGGGTCAAGGAGGGAACCAGTGACAATCTCCCCTAACCTAGAAAGGTGTTCAAAGTGAATATTTATAAGCTAGTAAGGAATAAAGCCTGCATATGTGAATGTGATAATATTTGAACTGTTAATGAGCCTTTTCATACTCTTAGAGGAGTGTCCAGTCTCCACTTTTAACCACAGAGGTCAAGGGAAGGTTAGTGCAGCATATTTTCTCCTTTCCTTAGATCACAGGCTACTAAATTCTGGGAGATGAATTTACCACTTGTTCTATTCCTTGCATATATGACTAGAGTACAGGCTTTACGTTTTGCTTCTTGACTTCACCAGTTAGCTGTGTGACCCTGGGAAAGTTACTGAACGTCTCCAAACTTCAACTACCTTGACAATTAAATAGGCATAAAAATATTTACTTTTGAGAGGTAAATAAGGTCAAGATTTTAAGGCTTCTAACACATTATCATTAAGATTCCATAAAGCTTCATATTTACTACTAACAATCTACATAATCTTTCCACAGGCAACCTAAATATTGTAAATTATATAGCACCTCTCATATCACACTTTCCAAATAGGATTACTTTGCACAGAGTATATAGAACATATGGTATTTTTCACATGTATATTAACTTATTAGATAACAATACAAAAACACAAGTTCAGAGCCAGAACAAGAGCTCAATACACAGGTTTTTTGTTTTTGTTTTTCTTTTCTCATTAGCTACTATATGCCCCAAAGGTGAGTAAAAATCTAGGATGAAATTAATAATCATTCTTCCTTTGCCATGATTTATAAGTGTGATTATGTTTTGAATAAATAAACAAACTTTTAAATAAAAGAATTTATTAGAATTGCGCAGGTGTCAAGATTGGCTTTACTCTGGTTAAGTTTTCCTAGTGGTTCACAAAAGATTTTCAGAGTAATGAAGCAGAAATAGGTGTATCAGAAAGTTAATCTTCCTTCCTGTTTCCTCCCCATCATGCCTAAGACAACACCCAGCCAAATGGGATTGCTATTTGGAATAGAACGTGTCCCAGCATCTCCTCTCTCACTTGAATATTAATGTGAAATGATTAATGAACCTGTTGCCCAACATGTTAAATTAAATAACAGTGAAGAGATTAAGAATGTCTTTCCCATTATTGAGTGCTGCATTTTAAGTTCTAATGTGTAAAGTAGACCATTAGTTTTCAGTCAGGCTTTGTAATAGATTTATTTATGAATTTATCTCACCTTTTCTGTAAGCAACTCATGCAGCAAATATTTATTTTTTTCTTTCTACTTAAAGAATTGAAAGCTTGTTCCACCAGTAAATAATGCAGATCTCTGACCCTGAGATTTTTACATAACTGTCATTTTCAGACCAATTAGTATGGATAACTAAGACACTCCTGACTTAATGCTTCACCTTACTTCTAAGACTCCTGCAGTGAAACTGTACTCTCTCAGGGTGTATATAAACCTAGAGGTCCTCAATATGAAAATATAATTGATAATCACAGTACAACTTTAATAGCAGCCGTCACTGTTTCCATAGAATCAGATAGTCGAGAACTTGTGCTTACAATTAGAATAGATATAAAAAATGTCCATTTCCACTCCTCAAGCCTAGGATGATTTACCATTCTCTGCATATTTTCCTAGATTTTATCATTTCCTAGGATGACCTTTCACATTAGAAAGAAACCCTTTTATGAAAAAAGAAAACCCTTCTCACATCATTTCTTAGGATGACCAGTTGTCTCCCAAGAGAGAACTGTAAGAATTGTTTTGTGAAGATTGGGTCAAAAAGTTACCTACAGCAAAATGAATTTAAAGAATTGCCATTTATTTTTCAACTGATGTTTATAAGGAATCTAATAAAAATCAGATGTATTAGGCGTATTAAAGATTTCTCAATATATAGGAATGAAAGGATTCATAAATTAGATGAATAAACTACAAGAATGTGTGTGTGAGAGAGAAAAGACAGAGAGACAAAGAAGATGAATAAGACACTTGTAATCTCATTTTCAGAAATTTTTAAATTTTTCCCCAGATAATAGATTTCAAATTAAGGACTAGGTATTTGCCACTCAAATAGGGCTTTTCAGAGCATTTTATTTATTTATTTTTATTTTTATTTATTTTATTATTTATGATAGTCACAGAGAGAGAGAGAGAGAGGGGCAGAGACACAGGCAGAGGGAGAAGCAGGCTCCATGCACCGGGAGCCCGACGTGGGACTCGATCCCGGGTCTCCAGGATCGCGCCCTGGGCCAAAGGCAGGTGCTAAACCGCTGCGCCACCCAGGGATCCCTTTTCAGAGCATTTTAGTTATTCGTTTACTTGACAAGTTACATGAGGTGCATGTCTTGACAAAACAGAATATTGTTACAACTCCTATTTATCTAAATTAATATGGGGTATTAGGGAAAATTAGTTTAAATGTATCCTCCTTTCATTCATCTAAGTAGTACTGGAGCCAAACAAGAGGACTTTCATAATAACTTCCTAGATGGGTCACTGTACAGCTGGACAACATGACAAAGTACCTCTTTGAATTTAACTTTATTAATCACTTTGAAATTGTTCTAAGAGCTCTTTCTAGTATTAACATTTTCATGTCAATCTCTGGAAATTTGCATTTGAAGTGTTAAAAGTAGAACAGGATGTGTCTATTCAGGTCCTAAGCTTGATTTTGGCCATTTTACTTTGGGAGTCCTATTGCCTAAACAAAGATGTCTAGTGATTTTATAATTTAGTTGCGTGATAGCAGTGGTTCATTCTTTACTTCTATACCCTAACTATTCAAATAAGTAATAGTTCTTGGTTCTAAAGAACTACAGAGGAGAGGGAAGTCTGTTGTGTGGAATGTCCCCCATGACTACCTTTCTTCCACCTTTAACAAGAAGCTAGAGCTAGAATTGCAGAAAGAGCTACAAGGTTCATAGGTGATACTGCACAGGCGTGCACACTTCCATACAAATTGACTTCCAAACCTGATATTACTCTTTTCAGCAAACGGTTTCACAGGCCAGACAGCTCCTGTTGTTCTATGGGTGGTCAACTACATGCTCCCTGACTCCTCCCAAGTTCCCTATCAATAAGTAAAGCAGCATGAGTGTAGGCTCCCTCTCCAGGAGCACAATCCATGGAATGCCTAGCTGTGATGTGTTCAAACACACTTGTCAGTGGGACTGAGGGCTTTCTCTCAATCTCCTTTAAAATGGTGTTTCATGATTGGACCGTATGAGTTGTTAATGATGTCCCTACCCTCAGTCTTGATGACTGTGGGGCTGCTAAGGAGGAGCTGTGGTTCTTTTGGGCAACACTATCTTCCCCATGCTAATGCAGTAGCTGGATAAACACTCAAGAACTGTTTATGCATCACTGTGCTTATTTCAAATGTCACATTGGTAAAATAAATCTATACTACAAAAAAGTGAGAAATGTAGATTTTATTGGCTTCCATAGGAAAATAAGAGTTTATATCTCATGGGAATACTGCAAGCAACTTAATAAAACTCTCTATTAGACATTTCTGTTCTTTCTCTATATTTCTCTTTTAGCATCAGCTCTTGTTTTTAGTTCATTTTTTTCTAAAACAGTATTTCCAATATCCTCTATTGTCTTAGCATTTTAGCTCTGTCCTCAAATTGCTTGTCCCTTGAGCAGAATAAAAGTCCTTCAATTAACTGAACTGACATTCCCTAGAAGGCAGATATGCAACCAGCTGCATGATGCAAACATGACTTTGAGGCATTGAGCCCCACCCCAAGCAATTTATCAAATTACTCATCCACATCTTCCCCTAGTGTGCAAAGGACACTGTGCCTACAGAAATAATAAAGCCACAGTTGGGGGGTAGTGGTGAGGGGGCAGCTTTGCACTGCTAAGAAAAATAGTAATTTCTCCTTTTACTTATAAATAAATAAATGGAAATACAAACATGGTATCTTCAACCATGGCTGTAACCTTCTAGTATCTAAAGAAGTAGTTGAACTTTGGCTGATTTTTGTCCTGTCTCAAATCACACAGTAGTGAAGACATCCTGTCTGTATTCATCAGGGTTAATTTGGGGAAGCAGAACTACCATGATTCCTATGAAATTATAAATTAGACCTTAGACAATTTGGAAGGAACTGGGGAGAAAAAGGCCAAGAAAGGGAGCAAAATCCTAACTATCCCATATGCTGGTTATCAGGTCAGAGCTGCAAACAAGATACATGTATGAAATCATGAAAGGGGATGACAAAAAAGTCTATGACAGGTTTGGGTGTTGTGGCTCTGAGTTTGCAGCCTTTTGGCCCTGAGATCAATAGCTGCTCATCAACATGGATGGGAATTGGGATGGAGAGCTGATGGTGAAGACAGGGAACCCACCAACACTATGCTGTCTGTCTCTCACTACCAGAGAACATGATGGCAGTTGCTTCACTTCACTTTCAATCAACTCCAATCCTTGAAATAAAGGATCATACAGGAAAGGGATCTACAGAAATGTAATTCCCAGAATAATCAAGTTCACAAGTAGAACAACAACCCAATACACTGTCCCATGAGGAACTAGATTCTAGTTAACCTGTTCCTTGGCATTTATCCAGAAAGCTGGTCACCTCTCTTAAGTTGGGTGTTGGTAGCCATCAAGGCACAGGATACCTGTTTCAAGGGGACACATGCAGCACTGAGAATGAGTCAACCCTGGGGGCAGCCCGGGTGGCTTAGCGGTTTAGCACCACCTTCAGCACAGGGCGTGATCCTGGAGACCCGAGATCGAGACCCATGTCAGGCTCCCTGCATGGAGCCTGCTTCTCCCTCTGCCTGTGTCTCTGCCTCTCTCTCTCTCTCTCTCTCTCTCTCTCTCTGTGTCTCTCATGAATAAATAAATAAATAAATAAATAAATAAATAAATAAAATCTTTAAAAAAATTAGTCAACCCTGAAAATTAAGACAGATATTTTGATTTCATTATGCTCTTCAGATGCCTGTGTATGGGTGTGTGCATGCGTGCACACACACTCATGCACATGCACACACATACACAGACGCTCACTGGTAAACCTACCTGCTACAAATCCTACCACAGTCTTTGGCACATCTGAGGTGCTTAAATCATGTTTATTGAATAACTGAGGGAGCCACACAACAAATCTATAAAATAAAACTGGATCTTTTGGTCCTAAAATGAAAACTCCTAATGTATAATACCACCTGACTGGGCTTCGAGCAGCTAGTAAAATGAGAAATTTGTTTATTATAAAGAGTAAATAAACCTCACACATCATAGCCTGACTTTTGTCAAATATCACCGGCGCTTTGACACGGCACTTGTTCAAATAATCTTCAACCTACATTTCTTCTTTTCTGTTTTCCCATCTTTCACATTTATTCCTGATATATTTTTCTCACCAGTCTTTATCTCATCTCCCTTTTGCTCATTTTTTTGTCCTAACTTTTCTGTCTGCTCTTCATGTAGCCTCTTTTTCCTTTTATCATGGCCCCCAAATCAAAGAACCATTTTAATTGGAATGTTTGATTTCACAGGAGAGAGAATCACAGTCCATCTGCCAAAAAGGGTTGTCAGCATCTGGTTCCCGGGTGTAAGATTTAGCTTTTTTTCCACTCTGCTAGCACACACGTCGCCAATATTGTATCATACTGTTCTGACATTGGGGGGAAATAGCAAAATGCAATTGCAGCATCTTATGATGGAGAAAGAAATTCTTTTTATCTTACATGAGCTGTGAGTTCTTAGTCTTTTTTTTTTTTTTCCACTTGGACAGTTGTATGTGATAGCTTTCCAGATGGAGTTGTATCTGCACAGTTTTAAAAGTCTATTTGGTTTTGCCTTTGTTCTCTCGGACTTTAAAATCTATGTTTGGTGCTGCTGTCTGTAATAATGCTATATTGAGAAGAGGAATTTTGATGTAAGTAATAAAATTCTGGATTTGTTTGTAGGCATTTTTTGTTTTAAAAAATAACTAAAGATCATTGGACTTGGAATAAGAATATGAATCAACCTTTGGTTTTGTGCTATATGCACTAAAACTATTTGAATTGATTGGTTTTAAAAATGATCACCTAGTTATTTTGATTATTATTATTATTATTCTTTTTGGTGGAGACACAATCTTTCTCCTTTTAGGATATTTTACTCTCAGGTAGAGGACACTCATTTTTAAGTGTTTTTTTTCCTAAGCCCTATCTCTAAGTACCAAAAAGTAAACTATCCAGTCCCTTCAAAACAAACTACAAGTATTTAGTTTAAGCACTGTACATTATAGATGATGAAAATATGATCACAGAGAGGTGGTAATTAGGCATATTTCCCAGTGTTACTTAGCTATTTTGTGGAACAACTTACATTAGGAAAAATAAGAGCTGTATAAATCAGACACTGCTTAGTGAGGACTAACTTCTCAGACTATGGCCTGAACAAAGTCACCCAAGGACCACCTGCAGAAGCTGGTCAAATCAATCTTCTCACTTGTTCACTCAACCTTATCTGGCACATGTTTCCATGTGTTACGACTTAATATTGTTGATTGATTTGGCTCAAGAGTCTACTTGTTTAAATATTCACTGACTCTCTTTGATACTGGAGTGAAAAATAAATTAGGACCACTATAATGATAGTTTATGTATTTATTGGTAATAAAACTAATTGGATATTTTTGTGGTTGTTTGTTTTGTTTGGAAAACATAGTGATACTTTTCAGTTAGTTGAGAACCATATTCTTAACTTTTATGAGAATACTACTTCCCAGGGTTTGGCATAGTCTTGATGGTATGGACTGACTCATAATAATCAAAGTTAGGTGCCTGTATCATGTGGGAGATGATAACCCATCATAACCTTGAGTTCTGTAGCATCTACTGTTGCAGACTCTGGGTTCCACATGAACACAGAGTTTGGCCATGGGAAGTGTGCCTAATGAAGGCTGGATGAGCCTACTCTGGCTCTGGCAGGTCTGTGGCTACGTGCAACAAAGTTTCTAAGGAAATAATGGAGGTTAAGCCAGGGAAGCTCTTTGAACCTACATATTTTGCTTTTGTAATAAAATATTTACACTTAAACCATATATTCATAATAGAGAAAACATATGTTGTAGAGTTTGAAAGCATGGGCTTCTGATTCAGGAGTATCTGGGTTTAAACCCTAGCTCCTCATGTGGAAACTTTTAAATAAATGAATACATCAGGGAAAATGGAGAAAAAAAAAAAAAACAACTTTGTCTTAAGCTTATATAAAAGCTTAAGACATCCAGGAAGAATTTAGAGGTCAAATATCGATTCCCCTGGGGAGGAGAATCCAGTGGCTCACAGACAGCATTGGGAGAAATACTTTTATCATATATTCTTTAATGTACTTTGAATATTGAATCATGAGAATGCATTACAAGAAAAAAGTAAAAAAATAGGGCAAAATAAAGATGTAAGTGAAAGTGAAAAAAGGATGTAATATTCAATATAATAATGCCCACTAATTTCTGTCCCTGTTTCGTTATGCAGCCAAAGTTAAAGTTTGAAAATTTAATTTGTCATGCTGAATTTCAGCTTTTCTTCATCAAAAAAAAAAAAAAAATACAGTCCAAGATGTTAACAAATAAATATGTGCCATTAAGGTCAAATACTATGCTTATACAAAAACATCTTTACAAATTCTATCAAAAAGTCATATAAAATATAATTTTAAACAAAAATATAAATTTTGAAAATAAAATTCTAGTTCTAGCACCAATCAGTCTGTGGCCTTGGAAAATGTATTTATTCTTAATGCCCAATATCTCTATCTAAAAATGAGGCTATAGTATTTATTTTGTTGAGTTTTTTTTTCATCCTGATCAGTGTGCTCTTTAATCCTCATCATGTATTTCACCCAGCCCCCCACTTACCTTCCCTCTAGTAACCACCAGTAGAATTTTTGTGAAGATAAACATGGAATAAGGTAAGTACAGTCTCTAATGCAATGCTTAGCACATGCAAGTACTCAGTAAGTTAGTTAACCAGTAGTGGTGTTATATTTAATATTATGATTTCATATTCGAGCAGGGAAAGTGGCCAAGATAGGGACAATCATAGAATCAATCATAAAACCACATATAACCTTAAAGAAATCAAAACCTAGAGAATGTGTGATTTTATTAACTCATGTAGTTAATTCCTGTAAGAGTTAAGTCAGATTTCCCAGTAAAAACCCAAGTTCTTTTGAATGAATCAATCTGTTACTTAATAGGTCTGCATAGACCCTTGTCCCTCAAAGTGTCAACCAAGTTGCAGCAGCCAGGCATCATATAGAGACTTATTAGAAATGCAGCATCTTGAGCCCATCCTAGACCTACTGAATTAGAAACTACATTTTAACAAGATCCCCAGATAATTGATGAAACATTAACTAATGTTTTAGAAATCTAGGAATAAACTAAATCTAAAATTGTGATAATTATCAGCAAAACAATAAACTCGAGTAATTCAGTAATCGATAAAATTATGTGAAAACGCCTAATAGAGAAGTGAAAAATGCCCAAAATCCCTTGTGAGGGAAAGATCCTAGATAGGTGGAGAGATGGATGGATGAACAGACAGCAGACACAAAGACAGCCACAGTGAGACATACGCATATATATTTTTTTTCTGTATTTTGTGGGAAAAGTATTGCACTAATTTTGGAAGATGTGAGTTCTATTTCAAATCAAATATAACATTATTGCTATATCTAAATCAAATAACTAGTTTGATTATTTCTTCCTTTGCACAATCGGTTGAAACAAATTGATTAGTTGTTAGAAAATAAATTTAAACCCACTTTCAATTAAGTAAAATATGAAATCTGGCAAAAATATGGTGTGGTCACAGGAACATTTAATAACCTACTGATCAATTAAATGATTAATTTCTCAACCAGTTATTTTGACACTGTGTAAACACAAGGTGAATATCAGATGCTCCTTCTGTTGAGATTTGTAACAAAGGATAATCTATACAGATAGACTCTATATGGGAACAAAGCAAAGGATTTGAATCACTCAGATATAATTCCCAGCTCTGCCTCTTAGTATACCCAGTTTCCTAAATTCCCTTGGAAAAGTTTCCATAATTCTTCAGGTGTAAAATGGAAATATTAAAAAGCAGCTCACAGGCTTGTTTTGAGGACTAAGAACAGGCATAGAGTGCATTGTAAACATCATATGAGCGGTAGGTATAATAATAATTCTAATATTATTCTATGTCTTACTTAAACCTTAACAGAAACTCCACTCACAGTTGTAACACTCATAAAATAATCTGATCATTTTCAGAGTTTCAACGGAGAGTGCACATTTTAATTACTACTCTAAGTGAAGCACAAAGGATACTGCCATTTTTGCAAAGCTCTTTAAGTAAATGTTCATTGCGAACACAATTGATATACATTTTATTAGTAACCTATTGCATAGGAAATAGTGCAATCAACTTTGTTTGCTAGATCATGGTGAATTAATTCATAGAAACGCAAAATGCTCTAAAGTACCTTTTTAAAGAATAAAATAGGAACAAAAAGTGAGGATACAAAGGGTACTTAAAATGTATCATTATATCCTAGAATTTCAGGAATGGGGAATAGATTTAAAAAACTAAATAACAATATTAACTAAACCCCTATTTTTGCAGTTTCTTATAAGTCATAAGACACATTTATATATTTTTCCTCATTAAATTAAATTGTTACAGAGCTATGAGTTAGATATTTTTTATTCCCATTTTATACATGAGGAAATTGAGATGCAAAAGCCAAGTCACCTACTCAGAGTCATGCATAAAATAAGCAGAAAGAGTTCACTACTCTGCACCTGCCTCACAAAAGTTCGGGAACCAGCTATCAATGTAGAGTGGAATATCAACCTACTGAATGCTGATTTAAATAAGAACAACTGCTTCTTAGAGATTGTTCATCTATTTCATCTCTAAATTTCTTCATGGATTTATTTCAGTCAGGTATCTTACTTTTATTTTTTCTAACAGCTAACTTCTTCCTACCTGTGAGACTTCACAATGCGAGCATGACTAATACTTGTCCAAAATTCCCTCCTATGAAAGCCCAAGGAATATTTCCAGGGCCTGGGATGACTGTGAGGAGGTAGAGGAACTAAACTTCAGAGCATAGAGCCAACATCCAAAAAGGAAGGACAAGAAGTAGAAGAAAAACAGCTCAGTATAGAGTATACCGAAGCATGTACCCAAGGAGGATAGGCCAGTAGGTGTAGGCAATCTTACTTATCTTTAAATGATAAAAGTTCCCACTAATAGGTCAGGGATTCAAGAGACCGGCCAATAGGTTAGAAGACGGGAGGGCTCTGTAAAGGACAGTGTTATCCAAAAGCTTTTCGATTTTCTTTTCTATTCTATAACGTCTTTCACACACACACACACACACACACACACACACACACACACACCAAAACAAAACAAAACTGGGGCCTTTTTTTCTAGATTACAGTATGGCTAAGGATACAATATTTTTATATAGTGTATAAATGGATCTTTTATCAATCTAGAAGCACTACAGGATGAACTAGAAGCCAAAATCCTGTATACTAAAAATTAGGCAGGAAAAATTATAAGCTTTGGATTCAGAGGCACCTACCCTAGAATCCCGGTCCTCTCAATTTCTAGCTCTGGGTGATTCAAGAAGGTTGCATCCCCTCTCAAATCCTCAAAGACTCTTTTCCTTTCAAAAAGGAATAATAATATGTATCCAGAAAAAGTTTTGTAAGAATTAATTGCTATATTATATTTATTATAGTGGAAAGGTACAGGGCACTGAAAAATACTAGTCACTACAGGGCACCTGGGTGACTCAGTCAGTTGAGTGTCCAGCTCTTCTTGGTTTTGGTTCAGATGATGATCTTATGGGTCTTGATCTCATGCATCTTGAGACTGAGCTCCACGACAGGTCCAAGCTCAGCAGAGTCTGCTCCAAAGATTCTCTCCCTCCAACCTTCCCCCAGCCCCACCACCAGCCATGTGCGCACCCTCTTTCTCTCTCAAATACATAAATAAATCTTTAAAAGATAGGAGTCACTACTGCTGTATTATTATCACTGTCCAGTGAGTTTTATAGTTTGAAGTATAGAAAAGTGTACAAATCATATGTGTACAGCTAGAAGAGTTATCACACGGTGAACATATTGATATAACAAGAATCTAGATAAAGGAAGAATTAACTGTCTTGTACCTTCCCCATCAACTCAGATTAATCACAATTCTGACTTTTAATACTAGAGATTAGTTCTGCATGCTTCTTGAGATTCTTATAAACGTAGAATTTGTACAGCTGTCTTCTTTAGTACTTAACTTCTTCCACAAAATACTACATGTGTGAGATGTTATTGTATGTAGCAGTTCATTCCTTTTCATTGCATATAGTATTGTATTTGTAAAGATATTTATACTGTTGATGAGCATTTGAAATATTTCTAGTTTTTAGCTACTTACAAATAGTATTTCCACAGAAAGTCTCTGCTTAGCTCTGATGACAATATTACACAGTTCTGTTCTATACAAACTTAGGATTGAAATTGATGAACAAGAGAATGTGTGTATTTAATTTTAGGAAATGATACAGGGCAATTTCAAAGGGATTCTTCCCATTTACTCTCCCACTGACACCTAGTAAGAGTTTCTATTTCTCTGTGTCACAATCATAAACATGTGGTATTTTTAATTGTTTTAAGAAGTCAGCCATTTCTAGTGGATGTATAATGACATATCATGGAATTTTAATTTGCATTTCACTGATAACTAATAATGTTGAACTCTTTTTATATATTTATTTACCACTTCAGTATTTTCTTATATAGAGTTCTTATTGATGTATTCAACTCTTCCTATTTCTTGTCTTTTTGTTTTTTCCTTTATCCTTCTGGTTCATTAAAATTTTTTACATATTCAGAATATAAATAATTTGCCACTTGAAGGAAAATACTAACAGTTTGTTCTGTGGCATTTCCTTTAGCCTCAAAGATGCCTAAAGATGTGACCTTTGCCAAAATGCCTCACAACACTAACATTCAAGAAATTATCTGGAGTGTATTTATGTCAGATCTAAGATAACAGAACATCTCATCCAAGACTATATACTGAGACTAAGCCATTAAAAAGCTAGAATTACCAAAAGAAAATTGCATGGACTTATAAAATTTTAAAAATTCCTCTTATAAATTATTTCTATGATATAAGGTGCTGATTTTGGGGTGTGGCAGGAGTCCCTATTTGTCTCTAGTAAGCTGTGTGTGTTATCTGCATACTAGATAACAAGACAACCTTGGTATGTATATGAGAGAAGCACAACAGTACTTTGATATTTATACAGCTTTAACATTGCACAGAGAAGGAAGCTGTGCTCATATATACGGGCTACAGATAGTTCAGGGAAGTTTCTAAGAGTACATTTTAATTTGGATAACATATATTATGACAGATTTCTAAAATGAATGTCTATTTTATGTTAGATGGTGTTCTCAATGAGGTCCTACAGTAGAGGGCCTGTGTTACTTCCATGTATTTTAAAATACTTTTTAATAACTTTTTATTTATTTATTTTTTAAGAGATTTTATTTATTTATTCATGAGAGACAGGGAGAGAGAGAGAGGCAAAGACATGGGCAGAGGGAAAAGCAGGCTCCATGCAGGGAGCCTGATGTAGGACTCGATCCTGGGACTCCAGGACCATGCCCTGGGCCAAAGGCAGATGCTCAACCACTCAGCCACCCAGGAATCCCTATTATTTTTGTTTAAAATTTTTTTAAATTTTTATTTATTGATGATAGTCACAGAGAGAGAGAGAGAGAGGCAGAGACACAGGCAGAGGGAGAAGCAGGCTCCATGCACCGGGAGCCCGACGTGGGATTTGATCCCGGGTCTCCAGGACCATGCCCTGGGCCAAAGGCAGGCACCAAACCGCTGCGCCACCCAGGGATCCCAATTATTTTTGTTTAAATCCTGTTCCTACCTCTCTCTTCTTTCTTCCTTGCTTCCTTCCTCTCTCCCTCCCTTCTATCTTTCCTTCCTTCCCTTCCTTTCCTTTTCCTTCCTTTCCCTTCCCTTCCCTTCCCTTCCCTTCCCTTCCCTTCCCTTCCCTTCCCTTCCCTTCCCTTCCCTTCCCTTCCTTTCCCTTCCCTTCCCTCCTCTTCCTTGTCCTATCTTCTCTCATCTTCCCCTTCTTTTCCTATCTCCTTCCCTTCTCATTCCCTCCCTGACATTTTCTCTTCTGGACTAAATTTCAAATTGGATCTATCTGGAATGGAAAGGGAGTTTGTTGTATTGCATCTCAATCAGTAATTTTCATCTTTTTGCTTTTCTGTGGACTCATTAAAGATTGTAGGTAGAAGAAGACTAATGATTTCACACAGGAAGTAATATGTCTTTTTAAAGATTTAATTTATTTATTTGAGAAAGAGAAAGGAGGGAGGGGAAGAGAGGGAGGATGAGGGATAAGCAAACTCCATGCTGAGCACGGAGCCTGATGCAGGGTTTGTGTCTGGATTTTAGGATGCTGAGATCATGACCTGAGCCAAAATTAAGAGTCAGACACTTAACTGACTGAGCCACCAGGTGCACCCAGGAATATTTCTGCATTTATTTATTTATTTATTTAGGCTTATCCTTCACCATTTGCAAACATTAACTCAAAATGGATTAAAAACCTGAATGTGAGACTTGAAACCATAAAACCCCTAGAAGAAACATAGACAATAAACTTCTTGACATAACTTTTTAATATCTGACACCAAAAGCAAAGGCAATGAAAGTACAAATAAACAAATGGGACTATGTCAAACTAAAAAAGCTTCCTCACAGCAAAGGAAACCATCAAGAAAACAAAAAGTCAACCGATGGAATGAGAGAAGATAATTGCAGCCATATGTTTAATAAGAGGTTAATAGCCAGAATATACGAAAAACTCACATAACTCAATAGCAAAACTAAACAAACAAACAAACAAAGAAAAACCACTCCAATCAATCTGATTTTAAAAATGGAAGAAAAAAAGCATGTTTCATCTAAAACTAGAACAAATAATCCTAATATTTTTATGGAACCACAAGAGACCCTGAACAGCTGAAGCAACCTTGAAAAAGAAAAGCAAAGTTGGAGGCATCACAATTCCAGACTTCTAATAATATTACAAAGTTGTAGTAATCAAAACAGTATGGTACCAGCACAAAAACAAACATATAGATCAAAGGAACAGAACAGAAAACCAGAAATGAACCCACAACTATATGGTCAATTAACCTCTGACAAAGCAAGAAAGAATATCCAATGGGAAAAGTCTCTTCAAAAATGGTGTTGGAAAAATGGGATAGCAACAGGCAATAGAATGAAATTGGATCTCTTTCTTACACCATACACAAAAATAAATTCAAAATGGGTTAAATACTTAAATGTAAGACCTGAAACCATAAAAATCCTAGAAGAGGGTGCAGGCAGTAACATCTCTGACGTTGGCCATAGCAACTTTTTTCCAGATACATACTCAGGCAAAGGAAACAAAAGCAAAAGAAACTATTGTGACTACATCAGAGTAAAGAACTTCTGCATGATGAAGGAAACAGTCAACAAAACTAAAGGAAACCTACAGAATGGGAAAAGATATTTACAAATGACATATCTGATCAAGGTTTAGTATCCAAAATATATAAAGAACTTATAAAAATCAATATCCAAAGGGTGCCTGGCTTGCTCAGTTAGTAAATTATGCAACTATTGATCTCCGAATCATGAGTTTGGTCTCTGCACTGGGCACAGACATTACTAAAACAAATAAACAAACAAACAAAAAACCTCAATACCCAAAAACAAATAATATAATTAAAAATGGGCAGATGATAAGAACAGACATTTTTCTAAAGACATCCAGATAGTCAACAGACATATGAAAAAATGTTCATAATCATTTATCATCAGGAAAATGCAAATCAAAACTATAATGCAATATCACCTCATACCCATCAGAATGGCTAAAATCGATGACACAAGAAACAATAGGTGTTAGTGAGGATGAGAAAAAGGAACCCTTGTGCACTGTTGGTAAGAATGCAAACTCTGGAAAACAGTTTGGAGGCTCCTCAAAAAGTTAAAAATGGAACTACTCTATGATCCAGCAATTGCACTACTGAGTATTTACCCAAAGAATACAAAATACTAATTCAAAGAGATACATGCACCCCTATGTTTATTGCAGCATTATTTACAATAGCCAAGATATGGAAACAGCCCAAGTGTCTACTGACTGATGAGTGGACGAAGAAATGTGGTGTTTATATGCAATGCAATGGAATATCATTCAGCCACAAAAAGGATTGAAATCTTGCCATTTGCAATGACATGGTGAGAGCTAGAGAGTATAATGCTAAGCAAAATAAGTAAAAAAAGACAAATACCACACAGTTTCACTTATATGTGGAATTTAAGAAACAAAACAAATGAGCAGAGTAAAAAAGAGAAGGAAACACAAACCAAGAAATAGATGCTTAACTACAGAGAACAAACTGATGGTTACCAGAGGGAAAGTGAAGGGAATGAGTGAAATAGTTGATGGGGAAGCAGTACCTTTGTTGTGATGAGCACCAAGTGATGTATGGAAGTGTTAAATCACTACATTGTTCAGCTGAAACTAATATAACACTGTATCTTAACTAGTCAGAATTTAAATTGAATTTTTTAAATGGGCAGGAGATATGATTTTTCCAAGAAGACATTCAGATAGCCAACAGACACATGGAACGATGCTCAACATCACTAATCATCAGGGAAACAAATCAAAATTACAATGCAATATCACTTCATACCTATCAGAATGGCTATTATGATAGAGATTTAAAAAAAAACAGTGTAGGTAAAAATGTGGAGAAAAGGAACCCCTCTGTACCATTGATGGGAATGTAAATTGGTGCAACCACCATGGAAGATAGCATTGAAGTTCCTTAAAAAATTAAAACTAGAACTACCATACAATCTGGGTATTTATCTGAAGAAACCAAAAATACTAACTCAAAATGATATTGGCACCAAGTTTATGGCATCATTGTTTATATGGCCATAATATGGAAACAACTCAAATAACCATCAATGGATGACTGGATAACACATTCACACACACACACACACACACACACACACACACACAAAGGAACATTACTCCTCTATAAAAAAAAAGAATGAAATCTTTCCATTTGCAACAAAATGGATGGATCCTAAGGACTTTACACTAAGTGAAATAAGTTAGATAAGGACAAATACCCTGTGATCTTACTTATATATGGAGTCCGAAAACAATAACAACAAGCTCATAGATGGAAAACAGATGGTGGTTGCCAGAGGTAAGGAGTGGGGGCAGGAAAAATGGATAAAGAAAGTCTAAAGGTGTAAACTTCCAGCTATAAAATAGTAAGTCATAGGGATAAAATGTACATCATGGTAACTATAATTAATAATACTGTATTGCATCTTGGAAGTTGCTAAGAGAGTAGATCTTAAAAGTTCTTATCATAAGAAAAAATTTTTTGTTAACTATCCAACAGATGCTAACCAGATTTATTGTGGTGACTGTTTCTCAATGTATACAAATACCGAGTCACTGTTGTACACATGAAACTAATACACTGTTAGATGTCAATGATAGCTCAACAACAACAAAGAAACAGAAAAAAAGGATTTGCAGATTAAAAGAAGGTTTATAAAAATGCACATGCACACAAATGCACAAATACTCTCCCTCTGTGAAGTAATCAGATATCCACTCCCAAACTTCTACCTCCCAAATGAAATATGACAAAATATGAACGCTTCAATGACAAATTAGAGAGAATAAAATAAATGACAGTGCCATATAGCTAATGCCCCCAATCCTTAATTTTACTTTTATGCTACTAAACAGCAATATTCAAGAACCATCTCCTCCTAGTCTTTACAGTTTCCATAACAAAGGAAAGTATAGATTTTTTTGAGGACTTCTTCAAGCTTTGTTTCTTTATCACTCAAGGTCATATCTGCCTTCCGACTATGGCACCTGTTCTTGTTCCTCTGAGACTGTAAAGTCTTCTTGAAGATTTTGAGCATCAACAGGCCTCCCTGCCAGAGGTGTTTTATGTTTTCAATCAGTATTCATATAAATTGAATAGGCCTAGGCTTTTGAACATTGTAGATAGAAGACTCTTTATCTGTGTTTCTTAAAAAATATTTAATGACAACAACAACAAAAGAAAGTACTTAATAACAATCGAGTTAAGGTGAAGATACAAACTCTAACATGCATTTTGTGTTAGATTTTAATTGGTAAAAATCAATTCTGAAGAAGGATAATAAGTGAAAAGCTAATATTTTTGACAACTTACCACGTGTCAAAATTGTTCTAAATGCTTTACAAGAACATCTCTTCTTAGACTCACAACAACTCTAGGAGTTAGGCAATATAAGAGACGAAAGTGGATCGGATCTTGATTAGGCCAATGTCCATCTGTGATCCCGCACAAACCACTTAACCTTTCTGGGCCTTAGTTTTCCACTAAGTATTAGTCATCTCTTGCTGCATAACAAATGATTTCACAACCTAGGAACAACAGATACTAATTATTGTATAGAGTTTCCAGAGTCAGGAATCCAAAAGTGGCTTAGCTGTATGGTTTTGGCTCTCTAACGAGGGGACAATTGAAATATTGGTCAGGGCTGCAGACATTTGAAGGTTGGACCTGGGCTGCGAAATCTACTCCATGCCTATTCACATGGGTGTTGGAAGACTGCTCCAGTATTTCACAAGCTACTGTGGGGACTCCAGTTTCTCAACATATAGCCCTCTCCATAGAGCCCTCCTCATCAGGGCAGCTGGCTTTCTCCACAGTGAATGATTCCAGGGAGAGTGAAAAAGACAGAAGCCTTAGTGCCTTCTTATTAACTGGTCTCCAAAATTTCACTACTTCATTTCTCACTAGCTGTTTTTTATTGAAAGAAGTGAATCACTAAGTTCAGCCCTCACTTAAGGGGAGGGAAGTTAGGCCCTCCTCTCGAGGAGAGAAATATCCAAGAATTTGGAATGCAGAGATGGCTTTAAACTGTCATACCATCTATAAAAATTAATAGGGTGAGAGACATGGGTCAATTTCACTAGGTCCTTAAAACCCCTGAAATTTTGCAAAAATGGGCTTCAAGTCTTCTTGAAGCTGACGAACCAACTATGCCCCTCTTTTAGTGCTGACTCAGAATGGTGGCCTTGCTGATGTATATATATCATATTGAAAGTCTTAGAACCAGCCTTACTTACCATAATTACTACTAGTAGTTATTGTAGTCAGACTATTTCCTTGGCAGCTTGATGCATTTTGATACATGTTTACATCCATGTAACTACAATGTAGATTAAGTTAGAGAACATCTCAATATTCCAGAAGGCTCTCAAACCCTTACCAGATACCAGTGTCCTCCAAATATAGCCACTAGCCTGACTTCTATTCCCATAGATTAGTTTTTAGACTTTAATTAAATAGAATCCTATCATGAATAAGTTTACTTATCTAGCTTTTTTAGCTCAATGCACCTTTTTTTTTTTAAGTGTAGTAGATGGTTATCCTGAGTCCAGTCAGAAGTCCATGTATTCCAAATAGAGCTGTATAGGTGTTTGGAATTCTTATCACCAAAAATTTACTTAAGAGATGAGGTATACTTTGTGGAAGTAGCATACAGTAGCATACTTGGGAGTTAAAGTAAACTTCTGGATTTTTCTTCAGAGAGAGAGCCTTTGTTTATATCAACTCATTAAATAAATATTTATCGTGTTCTTCTTAGATGCGAGGTATTGGAATACATGACTAGAATATAAACATCAATGTACATAGCTTGTAATCAAAAGGAGCTCTAGTTTACAGATTCAGGAATGATTACAACACAAGTACTATCATGGAAGCAAGCAGATCAAGAATAGTTACCCTAGCTGTCTAGAAAGGTCACAGAGGTAATGTTTGAAGTCTGCCCTGTAGGCTTAGAAGGAAAAACTAGGAGTTTGACATATATATTAGGGGTTATACTAAAAGAAAGGATGCAATATCTATAAAAAATTAAGGAAAAAATGGGCATAACACATTTGAGAGATGGCATGGTGAAGCAATGAGGCTAGAGAATGTGGCTGCAGAGGTGAGGGCTGTCCAGGCAGTGAACCTTGTGCAAGCCACGGTTATGAGCTTATATTTACTCTATGAGCCATCAAGAGCCTGAGATCCTGACCTGAGCCAAAACCAAGAGTCTGGTGCTTAACTGATTGCGCCACCCAAGCATCCCTTGTGGAACATTTTAAGAAAGAGGCAAGAACAGATTTGCATGAATATAACTCTAGCAGCAATTTAAATAATGAGTTGGGAAAAAGGAGAAAATGGGAGGAGGGCCACAAAGGAGGTAAATTATGATATAAATGAGAGATAATGAGGACCTAGACCCTGTCCTGGGATGCATCCCAGAGAGGTCCCTGAAGTCAGCAACAGCAGGGCTCTTTCATCCTCCCTAGGAAAGGTTACAGGTATAACTCATTCTCATGGAGGTTCTTTCCAGCCATCCTTGAATCCTGAGAGTGCCCAGGTATTCTAGAAGTCCCCAAATCTCCTGACACTATACAACATAAAATCGTATTAGCTGTAGGCATGTGTATTGTGGGGGCACGGGGATGTGTTTTTTTCTGAACTAAGGTTTTGTCTCACATAGTTTAAAGCCATTACATGAAAGGATCATTAATGTAGGCTGAGTCAAAATATAGAATTACATAACTGTGTAACTAACCTTGTTGCTAAATTGAGAACCTTAAGAGAAGGAACTTAATTTGTTTTCATTTAAACTCCTAAAATCTAGCACAGTGCCTGGCACATATTTGGTGCTCAATATGTTAAGTGCATAAAGTTAGTAATCCAAACTAAAGAGCTCCTGTAGAATGGGGATGTCTTATGACTTATCGTGAGCAGGAAGTTCAAGTATAGATTTTAAAAATTTGGTACTTCATGATACAGAATAACTATTCAGTGCGTGGCAGTTGTTAATTGTATTAGTTTTGCCTTCAGTAACACACATAAACTCCCATCTAACAATATCTATAAGAAAACCATTAAACCCTGAATAAGGATGTGAGTAATAATTTTCCAAACATTGATTTTAAAAATGCTACAAATGATATGAGCCAAAAGTGTTGTCAGGAATAAATGTTAAAGAGAAAAGTTTTTGATTACTTTTAATTAGCTTTTGATCTTCCCTTCGCTGGCCTTTTATCCTCTCTATAATAAAAAAATAATGAGGGAAAAATGAGTAGAGGTGCTAAATCAAAATGAAACAGTTATATAAAATTCTGTCTAGAGAATACATTCCTATCACATAAACATTTCTTATTCTAAATATTATAAATGGTTTAAGTTCCTTTTGTACAAAAAAAAATTCTGAACAAAACAATCTGGAAGGTTTCCAAAGAAACTAAAAATATATGGAAAAAATACACTAACTTAACATGGCTGGTTATAGTGCAGGGAAAAAAAATCCTTAAGACTAAATGCAATAAACAGTTATTGTGAAGTGTTTGGTGTGTGAGTCTTCTGGAGTTCTTATCTTAGGGAAAGGAGAGCCCTTTACAGTCTGAGTTTCCTTCTTCTTGACCCTCTGTGGCACCTATAGAGAGAAGTGGATTCCATTCTCAAGTCTGGATGCAGAAATAGGGAAGAAGCAGCTTGGGAAACCTCCACAAAGATTGTACCCAAGTTCACTTGGCTCTAGTCTCTAGGATCTGTACTAAGATTTTACCAGCTTAACACACACACACACACACACACGCACACACAAAATGAAATACACCTGGGAACAATGAGATGGCTACCTCTTAGGGCATGATAATAATGATTTTAAAAAAGATTTGTGTCAAGCAGTGCAAACATTTTAAAAGAATTAGCAGTAGTTTATTTGCAATATTTATTATTCATATTGAGATACTATTCTATAAAAAGAATTACTGTAATAGACTGTCAATTCATCTTTTATTTTTAGGCTTTAGGTTAGTTAATATTGACCTAATTTTTATCAAAAATATTAGGATACAGCAATTCTCTGATTCCTTAAAAATAAAAGGTGTCTGGGATCAGGGTCAAGGATAGTATAAAAATGGTGTGTTATCTAGATTATTTTGGGCAAGTTGAGATCACACAAAATGCTGTCCCTGAACTACCTCTTGGCTATTGATAACAGAAAAGAGATATATTGATTTGTGTTTTGATATCCGTTTTTATGTGGAACATGGATTTAAGAAACTACTTTAAGCAAAAGGTGTTTATAAATCCCTCCTCCCTACACCCCATTTACAGAAAACCTAGCAAAGGACAGCTAAGAAAAGGAAAAGCGATCCCAATGTGATTAGTTCAGAGAAGTTGGGGGCTCAGGCATCACTCAGCCGTGTGGAAATCAATCAATAGAAGCTTGGTAGTAATTTGATTTATTGAAGTTCGATCTGCCAACATATAGTATAACACCCAGTACTCATCCCATCAAGTGTCCTCCTCAGTGCCCGTCACCCAGTCACCCCTACCCCTGCCTGCCTCCCATTCCACTACCCTTTATGCATTTCCCAGAGTTGGAAGTCTCTCATGGTTTGTCTCTCTAATTTTTCCCACTCAATTCCCCTCCTTTCCCTTAGGAAAGGGAATCCTTTCACTATTTCTCATTCCTTGTATGAGTGAAACCATATAATGTTTGTCCTCCGATTGACTTACTTCACTCAGCATAATACCCTCCAGTTCTATCCACGTCAAAGAAAATAGTGGATATTCGTCCTTTCTGAAGGCTGAGTAATATTCCATTGTGTATATAGACCACATCTTCTTTATCCATTCATCTGTCAAAGGACATCATGGCTCTTTCCTTTATTTTAAGTTTTAGGTTAGTTAAAACCTATTGTTTGGCTACTGTGGACATTGCTGCTATAAATATTGGGGTGCAGGTTGCCCAGCATTTCACTGCATCTGTATCTTTGGGGGTAAATCCCCAGCAGTGGAATTGCTGTGTCATAGGGTAGCTCTATTTTTAACTCTTGGAGGAACCTCCACACAGTTTTCCAGAGTAGCTGTACCAGTTCACATTCCCACCTCTCTAACATTTGTTATTTCCTGTCTTGTTAATTTTCACATTCTCACTGGTGTTAGGTGGTAGCTCATTTTGGTTTTGATTTGTATTTCCCTGATGGCAAGTGATACGGAGCATTTTCTCATGTGTTTGTTGGCCATGTCTCTGTCTTCTTTGGAGAAATCTCTGTTCATGTCTTCTGCCCATTTCATGATTGGATTTGTTTGTTTGTTTGTTTCTTGGGTGTTTTTAATAAGTTATTTTTTTTTTTTTTTTTTTTTAAATTTTTATTTATTTATGATAGTCACAGAGAGAGAGAGAGAGGCACAGAGACACAGGCAGAGGGAGAAGCAGGCTCCATGCACCGGGAGCCCGACGTGGGATTCGATCCCGGGTCTCCAGGATCGCGCCCTGGGCCAAAGGCAGGCGCCAAACCGCTGCGCCACCCAGGGATCCCTAATAAGTTATTTATAGAATGTGGATACTAGCCCTTTATCTGATAGGTCATTTGCAAAGATCTTCTCTCATTCTGTGTTGTCTTTTGGTCTTGTTGACTGCTTCTTTTGCTGTGCAAAAGCTTCTTATCTTGATTAAGTCCCAGTAGTTCATTTTTGCTTTTGTTTCCCATCCCTTCATTGATGTATCTTGCAAGAAGTTGCTGTGGTCAAGTTCAAAAATGGTATTGCCTGTGTTCTTTTAGGATTTTGATGGACTCGTCTCAAATTTAGATCTTTCATCCATTTTGAGTTTATCTTTGTGTATGGTGTAGGAGAATGGTCTAGTTTCATTCTGCATGTGGCTGTCCAATTTTCCCAGCACCATTTATTGAAGAGACTGTTATTTTTCCAGTGGATAGTCTTTCCTGCTTTGTTTAATATTAGTTGACCATAGAGTTGAGGGCCCATTTCGGGGTTCTCTATTCTGTTCCATTGATCTATGTGTCTGTTTTTGTGCCAGGACCACACTGTCTTGATGATCACAGCTTTGTAATACAGCTTGAAATCTGGCATTGTGATGCTTTCAGCTCTGGTTTTCTTTTTAAATAATCCTCTGGCTATTCGGGGTCTTTTCTGATTCCACACAAATCTTAAAATGATTTGTTCCAACTCTGTAAAGAAAGTCCATGGCATTTTGATAGGGATTGCATTGAACGTGTAAGTTGCCCTGGGTAGCATAGACGTTTTCATAATATTTATTCTTCCAATCCATGAATATGGAATGTTTTTCCATCTCTTTGTGTCTTCCTCAATTTCCTTCAAAAGTGTTCTATAGTTTTTAGGGTATAGATTCTTTACCTCTTTGGTTAGGTTTATTCCTATGTCTCTTATGCTTTTGGGTGCAATTGTGAATGGGATTGATTCCTTAATTTCTCTTTCTTCAGTCTCATTGTTAGTATATAGAAATGCCACTGACTTCTGGGCATTGATTTTGTATCCTGCCACACTGCTGAATTGCTCTATAATTTCTAGCAATCTTGGGGTGGAGTCTTTGGGTTCTCTATATACAGCATCACATCATATACGAAGAGGGAGAGTTTGGCTTCTTCTCTGCCAATTTTAATGCCTTTTATTTCTTTTTGTTGTCTGATTGCTGAGACTAGGACTTCCAGTACTATGTTGAATAACAGTGATGAGAGTGGACATCCCTGTCGTGTTCCTGATCTTAGGAGGAAAGGCTCTCAGCTTTTCCCCAGGGAGAATGATATTCACTATGGGCTTTTCAGACACTGAAAAGATGGCTTTTAAGACACTGAGGAATGTTCCCTCTATCCGTACACTCTAAAGAGTTTTGATCAGGAATGGATGCTGTATTTTGTCAAATGCTTTCTCTGCAGCTATTAAGAAGATCATATGGTTCTTGTTTTTCCTCTTGTTGATGTGATCTATCATGCTAATTGTTTTATGAGTGTTGAACCACCCTTGCATCCCAGGGATAAATCCCACTTGGTCATGGTGAATAATCTTAATATACTGTTGGATCCTATTGGCTAGTATCTTGCTGAGAATTTTTGCAGCCAAGTTCATCAGGGATATTAGTCTATAATTCTCCTTTTTGGTGGGGTCTTTGTCTGGTTTTGGAATCAACGTAGTGCTGGCCTCATAAAACGAATTTGGAAGTATTCTATCCCTTTCTATCCTTCAGAACAGCTTTAGTAGAATAAGTATTATTTCTTCTTTAAACATTTGATAGAATTCCCCTGGGAATGGGCAGCCTGGGTGGCTCAGCAGTGTAGCATCTGGCTTCAGCCTAGGGCATGCTCCTGGAGACCTGGGATCAAGTCTAATGTCAGGCTCCCTGCATGGAGCCTGCTTCCCCCTCTGCCTGTGTCTCTGCCTCTCTCTCTCTCTCTCTATCTCTCATGAATACATAAATAAAATAAAATAAATAATTTCCCCAGGAAGCCATCTTCCTGAACTTTTGTGTCTTGGAAAATTTTTGATGATTGCTTTAATTTCCTCATTGGTCATTGGCCTGTTCAGGTTTTCTATTTCTTCCTGTTCCAGTTTTGGTAATTTGTGATTTTCCAGAAATGCATCCATTTCTTCTAGATTGCCTAATTTTCTGGCATATAGCTGCTCATAGTACGTTTTTAAAATCATTTGTATTTCCTTGGTATTGGTTGTGATCTCTCCTCTTTTATTCATGATTTTATTAATTTGAGTCTTTTTTTCTTTTTAATAAGGCTGGCTAGGGGTTTATCTTATTAATTTTTTCAAAGAATCAACTCCTGGTTTTGTTGATCTGTTCTACAGTTCTTCTGGTCTCTATTTCATTGAGTTCTGCTCGAATCTTTATTACCTCTTCTCTGCTTGGTGTAGGTTTTATTTGCTGTTTTTTTTCTCCAATTCCGTTAGTTGTGAGGTTAGCTTGTATATTCGAGTTTTTTTTTCCAATTTTTTGAGGTAGGGCGATGCATTTGCCTTTTAGGACTACTTTTGTTTTATCCCAAAGGTTTTGAATAGTTGTAGCTTCATTTTCACTACTTTCCATGAATTTTTTAAGTCTTCTCTAATTTCCTGGTTGACTCATTCATCTTTTAGTAGGATGCTCTTTAACCTCCAGATGTTTGAGTTTCTTCCACATTTCTTCTTGTGATTGAGTTCTAGTTTCAAAGCACTGTGGTCGGGATCCCTGGGTAGTGCAGCGGTTTGGCGCCTGCCTTTGGCCCAGGGCGCGATCCTGGAGACCCGGGATTGAATCCCACGTCGGGCTCCCGGTGCATGGAGCCTGCTTCTCCTTCTGCCTATGTCTCTGCCTCTCTCTCTCTCTCTCTCTGTGTGACTATCATAAATAAATAAAAATTAAAAAAACAAAAAAAACAAAAAAACAAAGCACTGTGGTCTAAAAATATGCAGGGGACAATCCCAATCTTTTGGTATTTGTAGAGACCTGATTTGTGACCCAGTATATGGTCTATTCTGGAGAAAGTTCCATGTGTACCTGAGAAGAATGTGTATTCAGTTGCGTTTGGATGGAAAGTTCTGTATATATTTGTGAAATCTATTTGGTCCAGTGCATCATTTAAGGCCCTTGTTTCTTTGGTGATGTTGTGCTTAGGATATCTGTCATTTGCAGAAAGTGCTGTGTTGAAGTCTCCTACTATTAGTGTATTATTTAAGCATCTCTTTACTTTGGCTATTAATTGATTGATATACTTGGCAGCACCCACATTAAGGGCATAAATATTCATGATTGTTAGGTCTTCTTGTTGGATAGACACTTTAAATATGATATAGTGTCCCTCTTCATCTCTTACTACAGTCTTTGGGATAAACTTTAATTTATCTGATATAAGGATTGTAACCCCTCTTTCTTTTGAGGACCATTTGAATGGTAAATGTTTATCCAACCTTTCATTTTTCAGGCTGTAGGTGTCCTTAGGTCTAAAATTAGTCTCTTGTAGACAGCAAATAGATGGATCTTGCTTTTTTATCCGGTCTGAAACCCTGTGTCTTTTGATGGGATCATTTAGCACATTCACATTCAGAGTTACTATTGAAAAAAATGAATTTAGTGTCATCATGATATCTATTCAGTCATCATGGTACCTGTTTTTGTGGATTATTTATTTGGGCATCCTCTTTCTTTACAGGGTCCCCTTAGTATTTCTTGCAGAGCTGGTTTGGTGGTCACATATTCTTTCCGTTTCTGCCTATCCTGGAAGCTCTTTATCTCTCCTTCTATTCTGAATGACAGCCTTGATGGATAAAGTATTATTGGCTGTATGTTCTTCTCAATTAGGACCCTGAATATATCCTGCCAGCCCCTTCTGGCCTGCCAGGTCTCTGTGGAGAAGTCTCCAGTTAGTCTGATATTTCTCCTCATATAAGTTAAGAATCTCTTGTCTCATGCTGTTTTAATAATTTTCTCTTTATCTTTGGAATTTGCAAGTTTCACTATTAAATGTCAAGGTATTGAATTTTCTTTATTGGTTTATGGGAGGGGGGTCCTCTCTATCTCTTGGATCTCAATGCCTGTTTCCTTCCCCAGATCAGGGAAGTTCTCAGTTATGATTTGTTCAAATATACCTTGCAGTCCTCTCTCTCTCTTTTTCAGTCTTTTCTGGAACCCCAAATATACATAAATTCTTCCTTCTCAAGCTATCATTTATTTCTCTAAGCCTTTCCTCATGGGTTCTTCATTGTTTTTCTCTTTCTTCCTCAGCTTCCTTCTTTACCGTCAACTTGTCTTCTATGTCATTCACTCTCTCTTCCACCTCATTAACCCTAGCAGTTAGGACATCCAGTTTGGATTGCATCTCATTTAATCTATTTTAATTTCAGCCTGATTAGATCTCAATTCTGCAGTAACGAAGTCTCAAGAATCCTTTATACTTTTTTCCAGAGCCACTAGTAGCTTTATAATTATGCTCCTGAATTGATTTTCTGACATCATATTGAAATCCAAATTCTGTAACTCTGTGGCAGAGAGTAATGTTTCCGGTTCTTTCTTTTGTGGTGAATTCTTCCTTCTAGTTATTTTGTCCAGTGCAGAGTGGCTATATGAGTGGGCTGAGCGAAAAATATCAACCACGACCTAAGTAAAATACACCCTAGATGCTTCCAAAGAGGTCAGATACCAGAAAATAAAAGAAAGAGAACAAAATAAAACAAAAGGAACACTAAAATGGAAAACAAATTTTAAAACAAAGTAGTCAAAATAAAAAGCCAAAACCACAAAGAAGAAGAAAAAAGAAAAAGAAAAAAGGAAAAAAAAAAAAAAAAAACTAAAGAAAAGAGGAAAAAGAGAAAAAGAAAATAAGGGGGCAGGGGGATGGTGGTGGTGAAGAAGTGGTAGTAGAGAGAGAATGTAGTCTGCTTGAGGGGTCCTAGAGGGTGATTCTCTTGGTTCTGAGTGTATTAAGTGCTGTATGTTAGAAGAAGCTCAATCCGAAATTTATATAAACCAGCAATACTTGTAGAAAGCCCTAACATTGACCACCAAGACATAAACAAGATAAAAAGACCGGGGCAGAAGGGAAGGAAGAGAGAATATAATCTCAGAATGAACCAGCACAAGTGTTCCACTTGGTTCTGGGTGTATGTTGGTTGTGTTTTAGAAGGTATTAACTTCCAGCACTATAAAACAGAAAAGACAGAAAAAACAAAAAACACAAAAGTAAAACCCATTATCTCGTATATCTGCCAAAATTAAATTGAATACATTGAAGAGAACCCAGAAGTGAAAAACATATCTAAGACATGCGATTGTAAATTTATGAAAGTCAAAAAGGAAAAAACTTAAAAATGGAGAGCTGGTAAAATGTTGTTAAGATGGGAAAAGAGGAAAAATATTGGAAATTTTTAGTCTTACATAAAAATGAGTCATAATGGAAAAAGGAAAAAGAAATAATAATAATAATTAAAAAATGGTACCCTCTAGTTGTACATACTCTATTCCCTCGGTCCTGGAGCTTCCCAGCCTGTTGGGTCCAGAGCTCGCCCTTCCCCCATCCTTCCAGCTGGTCCTCTGGGGGCGGGGCCTGTGGTGCTGCGTCTCAGGTGCGCTCCCCTGGGGGATGCCCCGCCCCCACCAGGTGCCCCCCAGGCCCGTGTCCCCCTGGGATCGCTCCCAGGAGCCCCAGAAGGCAGCAGGGCGCAGCCCCCTCCCGGGGCCCTGCCCGACCCCGGCTTCCCCCGAGGCCCCGGGGTGCGCTCCAGCCCTGCCCCGAGATGGGCCGCGGTGGGGGTGCGCTCTCCCCCGGCGCCCTCCTCTGCTCGTGACCCCGGGACCTGGGGGTCCCCCGCCCTCCTGCCGGCCTGCCTGACCCCCTGCCGACGCCCTGAGGCCTTTCCCTCCGGGGAGAGGAGGGCGGGGTGGAAAGTTCCCGCTTCCCTGGGGCTGGGCCTGCCTGTCCCAGAGGCTTTGCTCCCCTACTTGATTCTTATTTTTTTCCATCTTCCTACCACCTTGTTGGAAGTGAAAACCCTTCTCTCTGTAGTGTTCCAGCTGTTCTCTCTTTAAATCTCAGGTCGAATTCGTAGGTGCTCAGGATGATTTCAAAGTTATCCAGGTAAGCTGTGGGACCGGTAAGTTGAAGACCCTACTCCTCTGCCATCTTGCCCCTAAACTAACGTATCTTTGAGGATTTTCATTAGTAGGTGCTTTTGCTCTAAAAACTTTCAGATCTTTGAAGTGTTTCCCTCCTGAAACACAAAACTACTCAATTTTCCCCAAATCAAATTGAGACCTTCTGATAAGACAAGACTTGTGTAAATCACTGTGGCATGGTTATTTATCATAGTGACCTCATTTTCTTCAATTTCACATCAAGTTTCTCTTTGATGAAAAATCCTAGTGGTATCTGTGTGACCCCATATATTTTAATCTCAAAAACTTGAAATGTCAAATAATGTTCCCTTATTTATAGTCCTTGGGGCATCATATTTCTGTATTTTGCATCTTCTGACACTCCCTTATTGTTAGTTATCACCTCAAGGGAACTACAATCTTATTAGAACTCATTTTTTGTTGGACTTGGTTTATTTACTTTTTAAGTACTGTGTGCCCTGGATTATATAGAAAGTATCTCTATAGAATAGTTTTAAATTTTCTTTGCTAGGATCCCAAGGGTTTCATGAATTTTGGATCCATAGCTATTGTGTTCTTGGCTCTTACTAATATGAAGTAAATCAGAATTTTCATGCACAGCACCAGGCATTTAAATTTCTTGTGGGAAAATTTCTTCTCTACAATCAATGGGATAGAAAAATGGCAGTTTCTCTGTCATCTTCTATTTGCTAGCCAAGTTCATCTAGGGTCTATTATATGTACTTGGGCTATTCTTGAAAGGTCCCAAGTTGGGGCCAGTTCCCCAACATACCTGGGTGCAGAGCCCTGTATTTTGAGCATCTTTGCTTTTTAATATTTTAGACATAGAGGACTGTTTCTCAAGTCTGATACTTTCTGGCAGCGTAAGTGAAGCTAACTACCTTGACTTTGACTTTAAAACAACAATTTAATAACATGTATTTAAAACAACAGCTATCAATTTTCTTCTCTTTGTCTTTAAATTCTTTCAGATGTTGTTGTTGTTATACTACTATCATAGCTAATGTTAGTGGACACATGCAATGTTAGTTTACTCTGTTTCCTGAGCCATGATTCACTGTTCTTTCCTTAACTATAGCACCAACCTACCATTTATTTGGTGCATTTAGCTAGTGAAACCAATGCCTTTACATAAAGAAGTGATTATTGTAGCAGATCCATTAAAAGATAACTTTTATGAAGATGAACTTTTACCAAGACTATTAAAATCACACAATGTAAATAAAGGATTTTACTTTTGCAAAAGGCTATCCCTGGATACACTCACATAATACTTATTTTCTACAGATGAGCTGCTTCTTTGCTCATTAATTTATTAGCACAATCATTCTGGAAATATTCATCCATAACCTCAATTGTGTTAGGCACTATTGTCGGGGGTAGAAGTACAGAAATGAATAAGAGTATCTCCCTATTCTTAAGGAATTTACAAACTAAATTGCTGTAGAGTCAATGATCAAAAACCACAATTACTGTACTGGGAGGAGGGGATGGAAGTGCTCCAGGAAGTCAGACATCACCCCACGGTTGGAACTGAAAGTAAATAACCGGGATGGGGCTGCAGGGTTTGGATGTGGGGAATATAGAGGTGGACAGTCCAGGCGTAAAACTATGAGTGAATCTGTAGATAACAGAACTGTTACAAATTGGCATGCAAGAAACAGAATTTGAGGCAAGGTCCAGCAAGACTCAAGGTACTGAAGGCAACGAAGGACCACACCATATTGAAGTTCAGTCAGCAAAGAGGGATAGGCCATGCTAATGAAAAAAATAAAAAAAATAGGAAAGGAATTGTGCAATCAGACTTTGTGTTTTAGAAAGACATTTTGGTTCCTGTGACAGACCCAAATATTTGACCATATGAACAGGCGTCATCAGCCCTTTTCCACAGCTTGACCCCCATTAATAACAATTTGAAAACAACGTAACCAGGAGTCAGTAGGGTGATCAATAGAGGTGTTTTTCTCCTTCATGTTCCTATGGACAACTCTGAAATTGTAGTCTACTGATAAAGAATGTGGAGCTTGATTAAATTAGAGAGTATTCATGGAGTCTCAACTACAGTCAGGTTAATACCAGTGCAGAGTTGCATCCAGAAGAGTAAAACTTTGGCCATCTTTAATCCTCATCTTGAAACAGAAGAATCAGAATTTGAGTGTGGTATTTAGGAACCAATACAACTTAATTTTATGTATTTGGGTCTAAGTTGTAGGAAAGAAGGATGGGACATGAGAAATGAATTATTTGTTTCTTAAAGGCCCATGTTTCAGACACTTGGTAATCAAACAGATCTTTACAGTCTTCTCCTGAGGTATTTATTGAGTAATTGATCAGCACTTTAAATTCATGAAAACAACTTGAATGTCATGGCTTGGTATTTTGATTTCTCAATGTAATATGTCATAGGGATGAGACAACTTTAGAGAAACTGGGTTCTTAACCAGCCTCCAGTCAAGGTAAACATATACTATCATAAACTATGCTATATCAAACATATGCTATCAATTTTTTTCAAAATAATGATGGATTCTTATTACTAGTTCATCAGAAACATTTATGTTTATATTCTGCTGAAATTATTAGTGAAAAAACAGAGCTGAATGGCCTCCAGCTTAGTTATATTAGCACAGCCTGCCTGTTCCTTAAATTTGTCCTCAGGGAGATTGAATATATAAAAATATATTTGTGTGAGAAAGAAATATCTGCAGTGAGTTAGAAGGAAGATGTCATGATTTTAAAAAACAGAACAAAACAAAACAAAACAGTTTTCTCTCCAGGCTACTCATGGTGTATTCTTCAGTCTCACCTAGGGAAATAAACAGGTTCAGATGGAGTTTGCCTCTTCAAACACCTTCAACTATTATACATTAGCCCTGCCACAAGAGAGAGTGAGAAATAAGAAAGAAAACAGGCTTCCTGAAAAAGTGTCCATTTAGAAGTGATTGGCAATATTTCGATGGCTAGATTTTTCACACCTGTTGACAACCCAAAGCTATTGCTTCACACTTCTTGTAGATGTTAACCTGCAATGCTGCTGCAATTCATTTTGTGGTTCACATACCACCCAGCTGAGTGAGGCAACACTCTGGGGAAACCTACCAACATGAAAGTTACTGAGAAATAACTAAAATGCTGTTAAAAATTGCTTAGATTTCAGGCCTGTTGGTGGTGGCCCTTTCTGCCTCACAGAGATATACTGGGTTGGATTAGTTATTCTAGTAGGAATCTTATTCTGGGAACTGTAAGAATTCCCAGCAATCTTCAACTCTCTTTGATTTTGTTTTAAATTAATAAACTTTATTGTTTAGAGCAGATTTAGTTTCACAGCAAACTTAAGTGGAAGACATAGACAGTTCTTACATGCTCCCCACCCTCAAGCGTGCACACTGAGTTATTTTGCAGTGTTTATCAATCATCTGATATCTGCTATTCCTGTTTTCCTCATGAGATTGTAAGTATCTTGAGTAGGAAAATTACATCTCGACCTCTCAGTGTCCCACATCTGGGAGGAGTCTGATACCCTTTGGTTGAGTGATCGAGATGCCAGGGCCTTGAAGAATCCTGATATAATGTCATGTAGAGATGCCTTATCACATGAGACAGCTTGATGTGGTGTGAATAACATTGACTTCGGAATCAGACATAACCAAATGTGAATCCTGCCCCTTTACTTCATTAATGACTATTATTCTTCAAAATTTCGATTCTCATTAAAAGTAAGTAAAATACCACTCACTGCATTACACAAATGTTGTAAGATAATGTGTCTACTGAGAATGTGTGCGCAATATTTCCAGCACAGACTTTGGTAAGTAACTTAGTGAACATGATCTTTCTCCTTTTATTCCATCCCACCCCTTGACTATTCTAATTTTATAGTAATTTTTCCCCCTGGAATTCAGATAACTTTTATCTTGCTTAAGTGTTCATTTTAAATGGGTAAATATATAAATTGATAACATTTATCACTATACCTAGAAGGAAAAAGAGGAAGATTGACAAAGAAGGATCACAGAGAAAGTAGAAATAGAACTATTTTAATTTTAGGCATTGAGAAATGTTCTGGGACACTCCCAAAGGCAGTTTTTAGGAGAATCATGTAGACCTCAGTAGTTTCATTATATTTCAACTTATGTACTGAGCACTGGGGACTTTGGCATGATTATGCAAATATATGCAAATCCAGTTATTCTTGTAGTCGCAAAAATGGAATCTTAACCTTATCAAGCACCTTGTGATATCCCACTAGCCTAGACTCAGATGTCAAAAATATCTTCAGTTTTCAGGTTATCAAATTCAGAAGGGCAAGATCTGACTTTTCATTTTGGCTCCTTGTGTAAATTATTATCTAATCTTGGGCAACGTATTCAGCCTTTGAGGAAGCTTTATCTTTTGAGTGTTAGTAACCGAGCTGCCTCTTTTACAGGGTTGTCCCATGGATCAGATGTAAAGCATACAAACACCACACAAAGATCATTATGTACAGTATCCTGGGGCAGTGGGCAACCTAAAGCCTGCTTTAGGTTATAGGAATGTGCCCAACTTAAAAGTGAAGGAAAGTTAAAATAGAGAAGAAATAGAGGACAAAAGGGGACTGAAGAAGGAATCAAAGCAATAGCCACTCTAATAAGAAGCCCAAGAGAAATGATTTTAGAGAACACACAGTGTAAACTAATCCCAATTAGATCACAGCGACTGAACAGAACTGTTTACACCAAAGACATATTTTACCCTGGTTTTTGATGAAAAGGAGATTGGGTAGTTTCATTGCGAAATTAGGTTTGCTTTTAAGAACAATAAATTTATGAAATAGGCTACAAACATGTCTTGGGAAGCCAGACAGTGTAATGGTGGCTGATTAAATACACTCAGTGACTTACCATTGGAGACAATCTCCCTCAGCAGGGAAAGGAATAATGTTGCAGGAAAGACATTGAGGAGGCTGAAGGGATTGACGGGACCAGAATGATAAATGGGAAAGGAGGTTATATTACTTTTGAGAGCTAGAAAAACTGAGATTACAATAGCTGAAGAAAAGACATTGAAGAGCAGAGATATGATTGAAGCTTTTAAGATGTTAGAAAGGATAGTAAAGGTCAGTATAGATAAGCTTTACCAACGATAATGACAAACATTGAAATTTAAGGACACATTCTAAAAATAAGCAGTGGAGACGAGAAGATTACTTTTTTTGTTGTTCAGGAAAGCCCTGCATAGTCTGTCCACTCCTAAATTATCTTTATTTTGTTGAACAATCAGGGCACAGGAAGGCATGGAGTCAAAAACATTATGCATCATTGTAAGAAAAAGGACAAGGATTCAAACCAGAATTAAAATAGCAATTCATAAAATATCCCTGAGGCTGCATATTTATTTCTTCAGAGGAACAACGATAAAAACATGAGTAATATGCAGATTTATTTAAAAACCCCATGGACTTTGTTTCTCCAACCAGGTTTTGTATTGGTTTTGGCCAAGAAATCACATGAATATTACCATCCTGGGATTACTTTTAAGTTCAGAGCCATGTAAGGGAATGGTGTAACTTAAAAGCACAAATGTGAGGGCATGTTGATGGCATGAGCTTCAAACAACTTTTTGTTTGCTTGTTCCCATCCTAGTCCAGACATTCTTCTTATCTCCCTGACAGTGGGCATATTTTTTTCCAAATCTACCCTAATACTGAGGATATCACGTTTTCAGGGCTGTCTTCATACCAGTGTCTCATTTCCAGTGTCTCCTTTTTCTTGCTCTAGGCCTACTCAGCAGTCACTGTGTGCCTCAGGTTTTCAATTGTCTCTACTTTTCCCCCCCCTGGGGATTTTTCTAAATTTCTAGCAGTTTAGAACTGCATTTAAGGATGTCTGTGATATTTTATTCAGTATTTCTAGGTGTTTTTTTTTTTTTCTAGCAGTCTTCCACCTTGCCTGGAAAATCAAGTTATTGAGCTTTTATGAATCTTCCAGCAAATAAAGAACAAAATAAAATTGGTACTTTTACCCAGTGACGTGAATTGATTAGCCATGGCAGAAGATCCACAAATGTCATTGTCCCAAATATGAGTCCCTAAGACATGAAAAAACATGTTCTTACGTAGTCACCTCACATATTTTCTTGAGGAAGGGAAGAACTCTATCTACATGTATCTGGATCTGTATGTGCTACTTTCTTGGGAAATTACCCTGCATCTTGACTGCTCTATTTCCTCTTGTCCTGTAGACTCACTCACTCCTCTCAGCCATCTAATTCCTGATTGATTCAGAAATTCTAAAGAATGTGGCCATAAATCAAATGCAGTATCTCCCTCTTCCTTTTTTTAGATATTAAATTACTTGGATTTTTGTATAGATTTTTGTATAACAGGTGTATATCTATGATATGTTTAATGTGTACAAAATTAAGCAACATAAAAATAAAGTAAATTGCAATTCAAAAAAAAAAAAAAAAAAAAAAAAAAAGAATGTGGCCATGAAGAATTTCCTCTTAGCACCCCTTCCATGGGCATGCTACAAACCTCCAGAACATCACTGGCAGAGTATCACTGGCTCTCTCCAGTCTAATCTGGTCATTAATGCCTTCTGGGAAGAAAGACCAAATGACATTCACACACAGGAAGATGTGATTGTCAGAGCTAACACAGTTTCTCAAATTTCTGTCATCTCCACTCCTCCCAGAATAATACTTGAAGCTCAACTCCCACCACCTTCTAGCCACTCTATTCCGGTTAGGGTATCCTAGTCTGCTTAACACAAGGCAAGCTTTTGTATGTGGTCATGACAATTGTTTAGGTGCTTCCTTCCACGCTCAAAAGTGAACTAGTAAGGAAAATAAATTATATGATCGTCCTAATTCTAGTCCAGTTCATAAGCAAAGCCTGATAAATAAATTATTTAACTGTATTTTTTTTCTCATCATTGAGTCAGTCTTAGTGTCAAGCCATACTCCTTTTAATTTGGTGCACCCCAACATGTGTGGAGGCCTTCTCTAATTCTAAGACTCCTTTACTGCCAGACAGAACCTCAACCTGAGGCATCACAATTCCCAGATTTCCATGTAGTCCTAATTCATAGTTTTTCATGTCCATATTCATTTCAGTTCATAGGATTAAATTTTGACTTTGATTCTTAATTCCTTGGTAGATTTGTTAACTTATCTAATATTCTAATTTTTCTTCAATCCTGGAGGTTGACTATAAACCCTAGCTAGTACCTGTCTTTCTGGGAAAGACTTCAATCCATACTTGTTGGCTCCATATGAAGAATATCAACTTATTATCCATCCCATATTTTTACACTGAACCCCCATTTGAAATAAATGACTATCATTTGCTGAACCCAATGTCCTAGAAGCAGTCATTAACTGGATTATGTTCCAGGTAGTTTTGTAAAAGGGAGGTCTGTTTCAGACTACAAACTACCCCTAAACCTGGAAAACTAACCTCAACAGATTGCCCATATTCCTTAGTCTTACTTGGTGTCAGGTTTTTGGAAGGATGGAGGCTACCAAACTTACCTGGTCAAATGAACCAACTTGCCAAACAAAAGCTTGCCCAAATCTCAATAATACTTAGTTATCTGGATAACACACCCAAAAAACAGTTAAAAGGGGGCAAATATCAAAAGTATTATTTCATTATATAATTGTTTTTATTGCTTTTCCCTTCTTGGTATACAACAAGACATAGCTCAAATTCAGTGTGGTTTTAAGAAACGAAATATATACTTAAAACTAACTACTGAATCTCTACTGTGTCATTCTGGGCTAGGTTCAGTTTTGGATATAGGGATAAACATGGCACATAAACAATCCATGGCAACTTCCAGTCTGGTAGAGTCTTGTTAATTTAATATATACTTTTTCATTTGTAGGGCTGATTTTGTATGCCCATGCAGCAGATGCAGATATGGATAAAAAAAACTCCATCTGCCCAGGATTCTAGTCATAATTAAATGAGTCACTTACAAGGCTGAGGAAAAATCACAGGAAAATCACAAACTTGTCAAAGAAGCTGTTTAATAGTGTGACAATAAAATTCCTCTCCCTTATGTTGATTAGTGAAGGAAAAACAACCACAGAGCATAAATAGTCTGTGACTGCTGGCATCAAATACAGTTAAAGGATGAAAAACAATAGGCAACCTCTAACTAAACAGAGTGACAACTGCTCTTGAATAAATCTATTACATTAAACTGACGGTTTGGGATGATAAGATTTTAGAGGAGGTTTTTTTTCTTCTTCTTCCCACTTGTTTCCCCATGTTCAATGGTGAAAAGGAAGTACATTTCTTAAGTTTTGGGGAGTTTGAAATTATTTCAAAATCTGAAATCTACTCAGCTAGCTTTAAAGGAGCGTAATAAAGAGCTTGGGGTCACAGAACCAGAAAATTCTGAATTTGATTCCCAGCACAGTGATTCAAATAAAATAACCTGTCCAAGACAACTGGTTGAATATAATTCCTGTAGCCCTCTGAATGTGTATCTCTTCTTGAGCAGTGAGTTTTCTTGCTGTTCCCATTTTAGTGATAGTACTACTTCTTCCTTTCAAAAACTATTCTACTTTTCCCTTCTAGGGTATGCCAAACCAAGCCAGACCAAACCAAACAAAAAAATTCTCTCCATCCATTCAATCCATAACCACTTTTCAAGGGTGGGATCACAAGTTATATATGCTTTATTAATATTTTCAATGGATTTCATTAAAGCCAGTACTAGGTACTGACTTAGAAGAATATTGGTTTGTTGTTTAACAGGTTTATGTGAAGGCCTTAGAAGGATTTTCATAGTGGTAGAAATATTACTCTACTTCAGCTTTACATAAACTTGGAGAGAACTACCACATTTCCTAAAATGACATATAGACCAGCAGCTGTCTCTTGCATCTTTCATACATAAAACTGCCCAGATTCTTTTTTACTATTGTGGGTTCTGAGTATACAAAGCTACTCAATAGTATTAAAGGTAGTTCTTAAAATCTTATATCCTCTTCTAGTTTCCTAAACTGGTTAGAATTTTTCATCTTTCCTTCTTAAATATTTGCCATAAACAAGGACAAATTTCCCTTTTAATCTCACAGTTGAGAGGGGAGCAGAATATGTGACCTCAAAACATTCCACTTGGCATATAGATTATTTTGAGCTAAAGGCAATCAAGGCCTAACAGACTCAGAAAGTTTTGTTGTTTTTTTGAATTTCTTTAACCGTCTAAAATAATTTAGAGGGCCTGTACCAGGAAGAGAGCTAATACCAGAGATAAATTTTTATACTAGAAAAAAAAGCATCTGCATGAGTTACAAACATTTTTTATCAAACATTTGCTTTTCCTTTCTTACAATGACTTGTCTTTGTCCCTTTTGAAGCCTGAGAACTCTACCTCCTTCTCTTTAGCTCAGGATGGCATACAAGTTAGTTAAAGCTTGACTATCATGAAGCCTAAAGTCTTTGCGGTCTCTGTATGTACAAAATTATTTTTTTTCTTTCTTTTAGACTATCTTATACAAATTTAATTATTAGAACAGACCAAGACCTAGAAGGGAAAAGGGAAATGTTTTTCTCCCCTACATAGTCCTAAAATTGATTTTCTCTCAAGCTAGGTACAGAGAGAAGAAAACAAAAACTAGTAGGAAGAGAAGTGGCAATCTTTGGAACAAAACTGTAAAAGAACAGCAGAATAAAGTAGTTTGAGAAGAAAGTTAATAAGTATGACAGTTGATAAGCATAAGAATTTCCTTGAAAGCCATGAAAGGAAAATCTTTGGTTAATTAACAAAAATCCCTAAGTTCACAGATTTCATTTTCACCATTGTACTGTTTTCATTCCAAATGAGCAGTAATTATTTTTCAAATGGTCTTATTATTTTTATCTTAATATCTTTTATTGATGATCACTAATAGAATTTGATATAAGGAGTAACTCATGGAAATGGTATACGTGCTTAGCTCAATACATTCACTTAAATTCATACTACCTTCTATGGGATCTGTTGTAGACTTATCTGATTATCAATCTAGAAACTCTCTAAGGTCACAAAGAAGCAATTTTCCAACTTAAATCCATCTCTCTCACGCTGTATTTTAATAGGATATATTTAATTACCATTTATCTAGATATTCCCCATGTGGCAATACAGATTATACAGTTTTGCCATCCCAGATATAATTGCTAAGATAAGGCAAGCAATGATTAAATTGCAGTGAAATGAAGTAATATCTCTGTTAATTATGAGGATGATTTTCAATAGTATACTTATTAGGATTCTGTTATTAGAATTGAGATCATGTTGAAGCATTAAAATATTTATCATTGCATTAAAAAAAACACAAAATCCAATTCTAAAATATAATTAACATTAACAAAAATATTCTCAAAATATTTGTTAAACTATAAAACTACATCTAAATGAGGAGACATAAGGAAAGGGCTAAGAATGTATAAGATAGGGCACAGTCAGCCCAAGCCCAGAGAGATGGGTATGGGGAGGGGGAAGCAGTCTTCACTGATGGGATATGACAGGTTCCAAGACCCAGAAGCAATTTGCTATGATCACATGCAAGGACACTCCATGGTAACCCCTGAAATATACCTTTAGCATCTGCTGGGCTGACATAAGGCATAATCTTGGAGAGAAACTGGAACTGCTTTCAGTAATTTTTAAAATCAGCTTTGTCACAAAAATTAAGTGAACTTTTACAGTCCACTGTAGGATCTTGTGCCAAGGGCTATTATTGCTTACTATGTGTCCATGTGCTCCTCCAGTTTTCTTTGAAGTTCATGCCAATGAATTTGGAAGAAGTGGTGTGGCCCTTGAAAGTATTCCACGTGGTATTTCAGCTCTCCCTCATCTTAAGCATGGTAACCTTAAGGATACATTTTTGGATGGCATAGCCATAAGATAGAGGAGAGCTACTGGCTACTCACACTGGGCTTACGTGAATAAGAAAATAGCATTTAATTTGTCATGCCAGTGATATTTGAGCATCTATTGATTATCATAGCACTGCTAATTTTATAAATTAATACCATAGGTGGGCCGCTATTACATCCAAAGCCTACAAATAGGTAGTATTGTTGACCAGTGGGGGATGAAGAAACTGATATCAGAGGCTAGGAAAATAATGAGTATTTTATGGAATGATAAACATTGGTAAAATTGCCTCCTACAATAACATAAGCAGCAGATCATGTGAAAAATAAATATTAATTGCCATTGAGGTTTAGGAGTCTGTTTGTTGCCACAGTACAAAGTAGCCTGATCTAACACATGGCTGCTTACTGCTCCAATATTGTGCTCTGCACTTCTTTGGACAGAAAAGAGACTTTCATTATACAAGCTAAGTTAAAGCATTTAATATTTCATATTGAAGTACTCAAATTATTGAAATGCACTCATGGGTTCACAAACATTTTTAAAATATGTGCTATCTTCAGGAATCTGCTAACTGCTGTGGGGATAAGATAAGAACCTTGCCTTCAAGAAGGACAACTGGAGAATTATAACTATAATTGTGGATGAACTATAATGGAATGTACCACAAGTCACAAATAGAGCAGTGTCATGGGGTGCCATGGAAAGCAGAGAAGAATGCTTATTTCTAGGTGGGAGTCAGGAAATTCTTTTGGAGAGGAAGGAATATCTTAGGTCACCTTGGATGGGACTTTCAGAGATTTAGGGGAAAGTTAGGGGTGGATGGAAAGGAGGGCTTTGTTGGTAAGAATGAAGATATCACTACCCACAAGCACCCAAACCTACAAGTGACCAATGATAGATCTTTTTGCTTTTTAATCCTGCAAAGGAGACCAAAGACAAAAGAAAATAAAAGTACTAGTCACTCAATCAAAAGGGTTCTCTCAGTTATCAGGATTCAAAGTAAGAGACTTTCTGGTTATATACTTCATCAGACAACTGAGTAAAAAGTAGATACAGTCTTTTTTTTTTTTTTTTTTTCTTTTTTCCTCTCTCCCTGATGGAATTGTAAATTCAGTGACAGGGGCCATATTTCTTTTCCTAGAGTTTAATAGCCTACTGGGGACATGAGAGGTATTTGTATTTGTCAGATTGACAAGGATTTTCACAAGTATTTCTAGAGTTTACTTTTATTCTTAATAAGTAAAATAAATCTGCTCCTATGCTCTGCTCACTAAGAGTAAATCTGCTCTTACTGACTAGGAAACAAGATTTTGACCTCACCTGGGAACATGCCTGAGTCCCTCCAGGACAGTTTGGATTACATAGATTTATGGAGCAAGAGACCAGCCTGTTGCTAAGAAAGCCCGAATATGCTGGCAGGAACCAAACAAATGAGTAAAAAAACAAGCACATACTTATTTTGTCATTAATGTGATTTGGTTAGAAGCTAATGTGACAAAAAAAAAATTGGAAAAGGTATATTTATACGTGTACATACGTACATACGTGCATGTATTCATATACATCTCTTAGTGGCAGTTCTACAGACTCAGTCACTGTGCTTTCACAGACTGGCTTTGGGTCACTAATAAGGGAAAAGCATCACCATGTGTCACAGAAATGCTTTGCCTGTGGGCTTTCATTAGGGCAAACGAGGATTTGTGATTCTGAACACATCAATTCTTATCCTTTTGTCGCTTTGTCTACAGATACCGTTTTTTGAATATTTATTATATGTCAGGCTTTAAGCTAAATGTGTTATATGCAGCAGCTCATTTTATATATCACTCATAGGAGCATTATGAGATAAAGAACAGTGGTCACATTTGCTGATAGGAAAACTAAGGACTAAGGAGATCACTGGCAGTGTAAGGAGGCAAACCTACAGCTGCCTGACTCTGGAGAGCATAACACAAGCAACCAAAAACCAGTGCCCAAAGTTATTACGTCACAGTATATTCCATGATATTATATCCTCTCCACCTATATGTGTGGAAGAGAAAGAACTATGCTCACTGCTTTCAAGCCTTCCTTATATTATTTTATTTTTGTGTTGGGGGCCTTATGGCTAAATCATAACAAAACATCTTTGTTATTCAGGAGAAAGAATTTAATGAAATAAAAGATTATCTACTGGGGTACCTGGGTGGCTCAGTCAGCTAAAAGCCTGCTTTTGACTCAGGTCATGATCCCAGGACACTGGGTTTCAGCTCCTCATTGGATTGAGCAGGGAGCCTGCTCCTCCCTCTGCCTCTGTCCCTCCCCCTGTTTGTTCTCTGCTGCTTTCTCTCAGAGAAATAAATAAAAGATAAAATATTTAAAAGACAAAAAATAAAAAAGTAAAATAAAATAAATAAAAATAAAAAACAAAAAATAAAAGGTTATTTACTGAGGAAAAGATCTACAGTGAAACCTGAGAAATATCTAGATAATTTAATTGAAAGAAGTAAAAAATTTTGGGCAAGTGGGTATATTTTAAAAATTAATTCCAATAATTTTTTTGTAAACAACTTATTGCTAATGTTTAAACATAATAGTCACATCATAGATCATTTCTTCCACAAATTATATCTAAAATTTCTTTCAGTTGACTTAGTAAATCATGTAGCTAATATGTTGTTTTTACAAAATTTACAGAAAATTATGCCAAATGAATATGCCATAGAAAAATCCAGCTGGAGGAAAAAAAATGTCAAGATTTTCACTGACAAGTCCAAAAAATAGTCATCCTTCTTTCTACAGTATTGAATATGTGAATTTTAGTTATTTTGACCAGAATTACAATTAGAATATTATATTCCTTAAGATTATAAATCATAGTGTGTATGTGTATGACTGTGTGTGCACACACATATATGTGTATGTACAATGTCCACCCCCTTTCCATAGGGTATGTGTTCCAAGACCCCTTAGATGCCTGAAACCACAGAAAGTACTGAACCCTATATATACTAGGTTTTTTTCCCTATACATACCTACCTATGATAAAGTTTAATTTAAAAATTAGGTACAGTAAGGAATTAACAATAATAACAAATAATACATTGAACAATTATAGCCATATACTGTAATAAAAGGGGAATGTGATCAATCTCTGTCAAAATATCTTACTGTACTGTATTCATCCTTCTTCTTTTTAAACTTTTTAAAAATATTTATTTATTTATTTGAGAGAGAACAAGGGGGAAGGGCAGGAGAGGGAGAGAGAGGATCCAAAGCTGACTCCCTGCTGAGTGTGCAGCCTGACAGGGGGCTCAACCCCACAACCCTGAGATCATGACCTGAGCCAAAATCAAAAGTCCGTGGCTCAACTGACTGAACCACCCAAGTGCTCCGCATTCCTCTTTTTGTGAAGTTGTGAGATGATAACATGCCTTCTTGATGAGATGAAGTGAGGTGAATGACACAGGTGTAGTGACGTAGCATTAGGTTTACATTGACCTTCTGAGGATTCATCAAAAGGAGGAACATCTGCCCATGGCTAACCACTGCGAACTGAAACTACTACAGAAAATGAAGCCTTATATAAGGTGGCAGTTGGGGGAGGGACTATATATGTACACACAGTATATATATTTTGTTTTCAAGGTTAACCACTTCCAAGTGGCAATCATGGTTAGTCAAGTATAATAAATATTTAGATCACTTGAAATTTCCCAGAAACATGCTTAGGTAGCTTTAATTCATGTTATTTGTGTGCGTGTGTATGTGTGTGTGTGTTTTACTTGTTTGTTTGCTAGAGATGTATAGACACAGCATTTCAGAACTGGGCTAGATTGCTCTGTTTATCCACTCATCTATCCATATATACAATGTATTGTAATTTTGATTTCAAATATTTGCTCAAGTTTCTAGATATCTCTATAAATAGGAAACAGTGATATTTGCCCATTTACCCTGTTATATATGAAGGTTGTACAAATTTGCTGAAAGATTTTATATCAACACTAAATGGTATTGCTCAGTTAAGGGTAAATTTATGGTGAAGATTGGCTATCTAAAACTAAGTCACTCTTGGGCAGAATCACAGACAAAAGGAAATGGTTCTTGTTATTATTGATTAGATTTCATTCACAAGTGGTAAACACTTGGAAATATCTTTTCCAGCCTCTCTTTCCAGAACCTTCAGCAACAATAGGATGACGTGGTGTGGGTTTTTGTTGTTGCTGTTGTTGTTTTTCTTTCTTTCTTTCTTTTGTTTAGTTTTATTGTGAGCAAGATATGAGAGTTATGTTCTGCACTTATGTGACTTAATTTCAATTGTGAGATAAAAAGCTCTTTCAGAGTATTCTCCCATGAACTCCTTTTGGTGTTTCATAACCGAGGAATGACTCTGTTCTGGAAAGTCAGAAAAAAATGGGAAATAAATCATGGAAAGCACAGTTAAGCAAAAGATGTCAATCACTTAAATGTGTCCAAGTAAGATTCTGAAACAATTTTAACTTGGAGAAGATAAGAATATGTTGCATATGAATATATGTTTAGAGAAAGAGGAGGAAGGGGGACAGAACAAAGGGCATCAAGATAGCCTCTTATTTTTTGCCTTGGCCAAAATCCTATGTATATTTAGAGATTTTTTTTTTTCTCCAAGAAAGATAAAGAGAAAAGCAAACCTTATCTGGACACGTAGCCAGTCTTTTTTTTCTTTAGTCTTCTTGCTGATAAACTTTTTGAAGTATCAATGTGATATTTTAGCTAAATTGTACTCCTCTGCAACTTAATTCCAATGCCATTAAATCAAATTTCGATCTCTCCTTTTGATGAGCTTAAGGTTTTGCAAATTATGTGCAGAATATCTAACTCTATACATCTAATTTCTCTTTTTCTCTCCTTTTCTGCAAATCCAGCTTTCCCAAATGATCTTTCATGTTAACACCCCATGGAACTGACAGTTTTTGCTAGAGACACTCAATGCCTGTAATTAAAACTTAGATAGATACCTCCTCTTTGCCACAAAAAATAAACATGGTCTCTGTAAATTGGGTCATAATTATGTGCCTTCCAAAGGCCTTTATTTCTGAGTTGGTCCCAGGTTATGAAACACCCGAAGCTAATTTTCAATTTGGTGGCTCTGTTCATAAATGTGAAATGTTGAACTGCTGGATATTTGACCTGTTTCTCATTCCAAAAATATATTACAAACATCCCCTATAGTGAAATATGGGACACAAGTACATGAACCTATTAGAAGGAGAACTATTTTTAAAGGTATATTCTACTGAAGAACTTTTAGTATAAAAAGTTGAGAAAGTGGAGACAATGGAGTGCTATGATGATAACATTAGTACTTTCTTATTTTCATCATTTCTTCTATCACATAAAATGTGCTTTTATCACCATATCATCTACTTTTTTAACAAAATATTTCTGATGCCCTTGGAAAATAGAGCAAAAAAAAAATCTCTGCATAATCTAGATTTTCCACTGTAGGTTGAAACTGAAACTTTTCATTTAAAGCTATGCAGATCACCTAACACTAAATAAAAGGCTTGAGGAATTTTTGTTGATTTTTTTTGAAATCATGAACTGACTATAAATTTAAAAGTGATTGGGGCACCTGGGTGGCTCCATCGGTGGAGCTTCTATCTCTTGGTTTTGGCTCAGGTCATGATTTTGGTGGTAGGATTGAGCCCTTGTCAGGCTCCATGTTGGGCTTTGTGCACAGCAGGGTGTGTTCATCCCTCTCTCTCTCACTCTGCCCCTTCCTGCTCTCTCTCCCTCTCTCTCAAACACATAAATAAATAAAACCTTTTTTTTTAAGTGACTAATCAGTCTAGTTAATGCAATCTAAAGAGTGAACGTAAAATTAGTTGCTTATCTAATTTAACAAGTTGTTTGAGTTTGCTTCTATATTAATATAGCAAAAATAAGTCTCTAACAGGCCTAATAAAGAAACTATGTATAAATTTTTCTCTCCCTGTGGCAGAGATACTGAAAAAGATATCCATCAGCATGAAGAACTTGACAAAAGATAGAAGTAGTTTTATGGGGTACCTGGTTGGCTCAGTGGTTGAGCATCTGCCTTTGGCTCAGATTGTGATCTCACGGTCCTGGGATCTAGTCCTGAATCAGGCTCTCAGTAGGGAGCCTGCTTCTACCTCTGCCTCTGTCTCTGCCTCTCTCTATGCATCTCTCATAAATAAATAAAATCTTTTAAAAAAAAGATGGAAGTGGTTTTAACAAATAAGAGGTTATTAGATCTGCCTCAATTTCAAAGAATGAATTATATGCCAGGCATTATGTGTGCTGGGTATAACCAGAAGGGGAACAGGCATGTTTAAGTAAGTAAGTCACTGTAGCAAGTGGTATAGAAATAGGAAAAGAAAAGTTAAGATATTACAGTATTTTATAGTGGGTGACCAAATAGAATGTGACATTTTACTTGAGTCCTGAAAGGTAAATAGGAATTTTTCAGCCAAAAGAAGGAAAGGAGGATGTTCTAGGCAGAGAAAAGCACGACCAAACAAAACAGAGGCTGAGAGGCACATGGACTCTCTGGGAGGTGCAAATAGAAAAAAGTAATGGGAAATAGTGTAAGAGACACTAATTGATGACCATAGTATAACACATACAAATACCATGTCAGGGAGTTTGGCATGATCTTCTGGGCAAGGAAAAGTAATAAAGGCTTATAACATGGGAACTTATATAGTCCTGTTAGCATTTATAAAGAAAATTCTGAGATGGCTGCAGAAACTCAACTAGAGGTAGGAGAGACCAACTAGGGTGAAGAGATCACAGAGGAGAAAACATGAGAGAGAGAGAGAAAAAGAGAGAGAGAGAGAGAGGCAGAGATACAGGCACTTAACAGTGATATAATTAAATACATACATTCATGGTGTATATATAACTATATATAGTTTAATATGTATAAATATATATATAGTTAAAAGACAAACTGAGGCATATTAACATTTTTAAGAGCTCATTTGAACAAAAATCTATTTGAGTCAGGCAGCATTCAATCTAGCAGATAGAATAGAGATCCAAGGACCTATACAGAATGAAAGACATTTGTAGACAGAAGAGAACAGGAGAGAGGAAGTTATACTAGGCAAAAAAAAAAAAAAAATGGGGTTGGTTATTGTAAAATTACTTTCCTTTAGGGGAGGGCAGAGGGCTCACAGGTAGATGACCTCACTAGTGCTAATTAGGTGACTCCTGAATGACAGGGTTTAAGACTCCATTTCTGGGAAAGCCAACACTATAATTAAGTCTTGTTTTGGTGATGTGGGACTTAGCATAAGGGTTTTATATATATATATATGTATATATATATACATATATATATATACACACATATGTGTATATATATGTATATTTATATTTATATTTATTTGTAGTTAAAAACAAGACAAAAGGTCCAGAGTGGAATCACTTATATCACTACAAGTTTCTATAAGTAACAATAACAGAAAGAAGTGCTAATAAAAATAAGTTGATTATAATGAACCTTATGTGAAGTCACACAATTACATATAAATTTATGTTTTTTAGGACGCCTGGGTGGCTCAGCAGTTGAGTATCTGCCTTCGACTCAGGGTGTGATCCTGGAGTCAAGGGATCGAGTCCCACATCGGGTTCCCTGCACCTGCTTCTCCCTCTGCCTGTGTCTCTGCCTCTCTCTCTCTCTCTCTCTCTCTCTCATAAATAAATAAAATATTTTAAAAAATTATGTTTTGTCCCTCTTTCTCATACAACTAGCCTTCTCAGAATATCCAACCACTATCAAAGGATGAAACTTGCTCTATTCTTCATGCTTTCTCTCTTGTGTCTCTAAAGGTATTGCGTACAGAATACTGCCACTTGTTTTTTTTTTTTTTTTTTTTTTTTTCAGAAATAGCACATCGGCATTGAAGTGTCAAAGTAAACAGGAAAAGCAAATTTCATTTTGACTGTGACAATAAAAAAAGATGAATAAATAAGTAAGTGCAGCTTTTTTCTACAAAGTGAAAAAAAAAAAAAAAACAGCCACTGCATGTGTGAGTAAAAATCTGCTTTTTGTTGTTGCGAAATAAGAAAATGGTGAAACTCAAGGTAAAAAAAATCATATTTGAAAACAGATTGCCAGAAAGAGGGAAAATAAAGTTGCATGCTCACCTTTGAAAGGCACTAGAAAACAAAAATGTTGAGTGCTTTGAGTGCTTACAGAATTGTAAGATGTGTTTGTTCTTGGAACCCCTCCCCACTGCCAGCTAAATAACTGTGTATCTTTTTACAAAAACAAACAAAACAAACAAATTTGATGTGCTAAGAGACCTTAAAGAATTAAACACTTGCCAGCACATAAGAGCATACACATACACACCAAAAAAATTAAATTAACAGCAAAGTAGACCAACAAAGTGGTTTGAGGAGTCAGGTATAGTAAATATATTTACTGGATATAGACAATTGTTAATCAGCTGAAGGACTTTAGCCATAATTATAATGTAGAACTGTAACTGTGGCCTTGTCCCCACTAGTCAGAATCACCAAGGCAGTACCCCAACTTCGTTAATACATTCATGGACAAATTACTATCTACAATTGCTTTTCTCTTGCACGGAGATTCAACGATTGAAACATTACTGAATCATTTCCCATGAAACATCTCCTATTACCTGACTGGCATTGGCTATGGTTAGGGTGGTCTAATTCCACATTAATGATCACACACCTCTACAGATTACCACGTCCTGGTCACCTTTCTATTCTCTGCAATCTTTCCATGATTCCACTTGTGATGACTGAACCCTTATTTTTATTCTTTTATAATCTTTTGTTTAAATAAGTTCAATGAAGATCAGGTTTCTATTTTTAGAGCACATTCAACATTATTATACTTGCTCATCATGTGAATTAAACATGTTCAAATACATATCTGGAAGGCATGCCATTTATCTAGCCCATCCCTTTGAGGAACCATAATGCTTACAGTTAGAGTTTACCTGGGTCAGATATGCATCCTATAAAAACATTTCCCAAAGTATATATACAAAAGCACTTATTCCTGGAAGCTTTTAGGAAAAACACTTTTGGTTTATTAAGTATGGGTGCTTCTACATATTTACTTCTATTTTAACATTCTCCATACCTATTAAATGCTCTGAAACATCATTCACTAACACTATAAATAAATTATTTTTACTATATATTAACCACACCTAATTCATTTATTTCATTATCAGGGTTCTTTCAATTTACTTTCCTGGGACATTTCTGTTCATATTCCATTACATATTGCTACTTAGACTTCTCTGTCTCTTGTCTGTAATTTTACAAAATTCAGACTTTAAACACTAAGTTTCAGTTACAGTTTCTATGGCTTTTGCAACCTCTCTTAATTAATCAGTGCAAAGTTTCACTCTACCCCTTCCATATGCTGTAAAATGCTGGAGAGCAGATATTAATTAATTGAAAATGTTGTTCTTCTGTTTTTAAAGACAGAATTTTGATCTGCTCATTTCTAAATATTCTGAGTTTGTCTGCATCACTGCAGCAATTGAAAGGCATTTTGTAACCTGCTTCTTTGGGGAGAAAGATTAACTTTGAAATTGAAGCCAAAAACAGCTCCATAGATAATAGAAACACCATGATAATTTCTTTGCTACATTATAAATCATCTCCTTTCCTTACCAATAGAAAAAATCACAACTTTTCTTCCTTCCTTCCTTCCTTCCTTCCTTCCTTCCTTCCTTCCTTCCTTCCTTCCTTCCTTCCTTCCTTCCTTCCTTCCTTCCTTCCTTCCTCTCTTTAACCTCCTTCACCCTCCATTGTTTCAGCTATGCACCACCATATATAAACTGCTCATACTTGTCACTACATACTTCAGCATCACTGAAGTGAACATCTATTCCTTCAGAGTCACTCCCTATGAAAAAAAAGATAAAAACCATATTAAACTGCATATATCTAATCATCTCAAATCCTAGGTCCATGTTTTGGGTAGAGAGAACATAAAATTCACAATATGCTTCAATGAATCATCATTTTAGGCAGCATATAACTAAGTGTATCTTTTGTTTATGCTAAACCTGATAAGAAAGTAATGTTTTAGGGAAAAAGTAGAAAAGATAACTTGTTTATGTTTAGAAAATATTCCATAATCCAAGACAAATCCTAGGACAACCTAGTGTGAAATAAGTATACCTGGTTGGGTGGTCACTCTAATCCCAGCTGGCCAATCAGTCAGCCAGCACACGAACACAAAGGAAATAGAAGTAGCAGGCATACAATTCATATCAAAGGCAAAGCAGACTAAATGTATCCCTTCCAACTTTAAAAAAAAAAAATCATCCTCTTCCTAGCTCCCAGTACTTTCCTCTTTCATGACATTTTCTGCTTGTGAGGGAGTCTCAGATATTAAATGTAAAACTAATTATATTCCTGGATAAATGCTTTGGATGGGGAGACATATAGTCACTCTTGAAACCTGCTGGGAAGACTCCTGATAGATTTCATGCCAATAGATGAGGTTACTAAGGCTCACAGCAGAAAGTACACTTTTTTGAAGTTCTTGATAACTGCATTCCTCTTTATAGGTCTACTGTTGATCTGATGATAACTTTTATACCTTCTACAGCATTGAGTTAATAGCATAGAGAAGATTCTCAATGAAATCAGATTGAGTAAATCAAACCAAAACCTACTCTCAGGACTATTTGCTAGAGAACATCACTCCAGAATGTTTAACCAAGATTTCACTATCCTTATTATTGGAACACAACTCTCCTTTATCTACAATAGCATGTCTATGAGAGAGAATATAGAGCTCTTTTATAAGGCTATTTTCCCCTGGTTTTCTGAAATTTTATTACATAAGCCTTTTTACATATTTTTCTGGCACTTGGGCTTATGAGTGCTAAAAGTCAAGGTTCCTCACATAATGGTTCACTTTTTAACCTATTAATATTTCCAGAGTCTTCCTAGCAATAAATAATATAATTCATTATCATCCTTTTATTGACCAGTATTCTAGGTAGCTTATTTATAATAATTAATTCTTAAAATAAAAAAAATAAACTAACATAAAACTGTAGTCTATCAAATATCCTAGAAGACTAAAACTTGCTGAATGCATCGACTCTGAAAGCAATCTAAAAATGTCACAGAATCAGCTTTTGCCTGAACTTTACTCAAGGGAATCATGTATTTATTTCTTTGCCTTGTATAGAACTGAATCAAGGCAGGAGCCAATAAAGAATCCTCATTACCACTGTCATTTTGAAATCTCATCTTCAGTTCTGATGGGCCATCAATATCAAGAGTCTTTCTCTCAATCTTTCAAAGGCACACAGCCCCAATGTTATCTGCGAATTCATCATCAGTTATATGCTGTTATCTCAGTAATTGAAGAAGAGTGTAGGATTAGAATCTCTACAACTAAATGAGGAAGGACAATATTTCTTTCATTTCTCACTCTTAACACCTAGGTCATAAGCGCAGATTGATTTGAGTTCATCCCATTATCCCTAGTACCACTTTATCCCCTCAGTGTTCCACACGTAAGGTTGCTCTAGCTAAAACTCCATAGAGGTTTTTGGGGTGAAGAAGCTGAGAAATGACATCAGTTAAAAACTACAGGTAGTTACTATGTTTTGAAAGAAATGGAGATATGAGTTTATCTTTGAGCCACATTATTCCTTTGCTTTGAAAAGCAGTCTTGATGATCCCACATCCTTTTCCTATTCCACTTTCCATGTTGTTTGTCTGCTCTGAGTCACTAAATGGTGTCCTTTACAGACTGTTTTTTCTAATGGCTGCTCTCTGGTTGGTTTTAGCTATTGGAAGGCACTGTCAGGAAAAGAGAGGAGAAGAAAGAAAATGTGGTATTTCTTCTTCCTTTTCTTCTGGCCACAGCATTTCATCTTGCTGTCCAGAAATATTCTTCCTACTTGGTAGCCCCTCATCCACTCTCATTTATCAGTACCCTCCCATAACACTATTTTATTCCCTTATCCATTAAGATCTGAGCAGAGGGATTAGGTATCAGTGCCCTAAATTGCTTGTCGCTGGGTACCTCAGCATTCCTTGTGTGTTTGTGTTCTCCTACCCCTGAGCTAAACTCCTAGGCTGTAGGGATTTTGGTCCTGCTCATTACTCTACCAGCCACAGAAGAGTGCTTGGCACTTATAGGTTCTTAAGAGATGCCAATGTTAAAAGTTCAGTCTAGAATAAGATGAGATTTTAGGATGTTTACTTGGGTTTACTGAGTATGATATATATATATGCTCAACAACTTTCAAAACTTAAAGACTGACATACTCTGGAAAAGCATAGACCTTGGCATCACACCGTCCTGAAATTATTGCTGTCTGTCTTTCCATTTTACCTTTCAGGTACTGTGGCCACTTCTTGGTGCTTCATTCAGTGCCTTCATCTGATAATACTCTCATAAGTGACATTGTTAGTATTACATGAGAAAGTTCTGAAAACACTCAGCACTGTCTCTGGCACATTGAAACTTAATCCTACTACTCTTGCTTCAAGATGAATGTATTTTCAAAACCTGGCTAGCCTTCCTTTTTCCTACAGAGTAATAGAGCTGTTAAAAAGAACGGACTCAGAATGGCCACTCAATCAAAATACCAAACGATGAAAAGGTCAAAGCAGTATAGCTACCTTTATAATTCATAGATTATTGAATGCATTAACATTCCAATCCCTCATTCTTAAAGAAAAGATTATAATAAGGACCCCAAATGGCCACACATCAATCCTCTCCTATGACAATAGTTGTTCCTTTTCTGGGAAATGTAGAAAAGTAACCTCAGCTGACACTGAACTTCAATTTGGATGCCATACTGTGCTTCTGGTTTTGATAACAAATGGATCCCCAGGAGGAGAGCAATAGGAAATACTCTAGATGCTCACAAAAGAAAAAGGCTTTCAAATGTGCTGTGGGTTAATTTCAACCAAACTGTCAGGTCTAGAAAATTATGTAATTGACATCCCTGCTTAAGAATATTTTGAGCTTTCGAAAGGCTAGGCTGGGCTTTTTACACAGTCTTTAAACAAGCAATCAAGCATCTGCTTCCCAAATTAAAGAGCCAAAAGACTAACTGATGTGAGTTCATGATTACAATGTCAAATATTTCTTTGTAATTGTTGGACCATTTTCAACTCAATCAATTTTATTTTTATTTTTCATGATATTTCCAGGGATAACATAGACTCATAATCACAGTCTGTTAGAATTATAAAGGGCTTTTGGGACCTCTTAACCCATCCCTCTCATTTTATAGAAGAGAAAACTGAGGACCACAGAGGGTAAGTGGCTAGTCTAAGGTCACAAAGTTAGTTAGCAGCTAAGCCAGCATAACAATGAAACCAACTTCAATTTCAAATAGACAGCTATTAAAAATATTTCATACAAATTCCACTTTCTTCTAAATTTCTCCTTAAGAAAGGGCTTAATAACATCTATGATGAAAGCACTATAAAATAAGTTGCTTGGATCATGTGAAGACAACTCTGAACATCATGAGAGATAAATACCTTAGTATAATAAAAGAATCGTGCTCTGAAATCTGCTAAGGACATAACCAGCACTTCCTTTCCTTCCTTCCAGCAGCCACTGGGACCAAGATTTTGCAAGAAGGTTAGGTCACGTATCACAAGTCAATTAAAAAAGCAACTAGTAAAAAAAAAAAAAAAAAAAAGCAACTAGTAATTTGGGAAAATCAAATACAGTTGCTTGAAGAATTGTGGTGTAAAAGATGCAAAAGATTATACTTATTAAGAAATAGCAATGAAATCATAACAAGGAGTGGGAAGGAAGGCTGCATATGGTAGAAAAGACTCATAGGAATAGCATGATATTTATCCTCTAGGCAAGCATATAATCTGTGGATGCTACGTGGATTAGCATCTAATTTGTGTTCATTCTAGTAGATGTTAAAGCAAAGTGGCCTTCTGTTGGAGATCACAGTCCTAGGATGCTGGTTTCAGGATCTGGTTTTATAATTTTTGTTTTGGCAGACAAAAAGAGATTTTATTTTGCTTGATAATAGTAAAAAAAAAAAAAAAAAAAGGAAGGGGGCAGCGCATATTGCTTTCAAGTGATTATCCCTCATTACCAGAAACATGTAAGTTCTCTCTTTTCTGTTTTCAGCAATAATGAAGATTCAGTGTTGTTCTGGTGATGAAGGATTTTACTCTGGTTTCTTTTTCCCAGGCAAAAGATTATACTTAGTTCTGGATATTTCTTCCCCGGGCATCAGAGTGGAAAGGTATTTTCTAATCCTTCAAAACTGTAGCCTTCAAATGGATTGGCTTGAGTTAGGCAAACTCTGCCAGTAATCCTGGAACTATTCTGACCTACTTCCTTAAGTGTTAAAAATACATACCCATAAAACTTCTTTGATCCTGTATTTTCTGTTTCATTCCCATACTGCAGAGTAAATAAAATCCACAGAATCAATGCAGATTTCTAAAATGTAATCTCTTATCATGTAGTTTACCTACCTTACCTACTGTGCTAGCTCTTTTTCTTCTGCTCTCCCCAGCTCTCAGTGCCAGATCTATTCTCTGTCTTAACTTGGTACCCAGGAAGCCTGACTTCTATAGACTGCAGACGGCGGCTCTCATGCCCTCTGACTTCCGTTGGGTTTAGCAGAGTGGAAATGACAGAAAGGTTGGCCTGCTGAGGTACTTGTATATAAGAACCACATTTCTCCATGGCCAGAGTTTCTGTTGGCTGGCTTCGGCTTCAGGATCCAGTCTCACTGGACTCTGGTAATATAATTTTCCTCTCTAATTCCTTCTGGCTAAAGAGTTGGAATGACTTCTGACTGTTATGAATCCTTGAGTGCCTCACATTTCCCAGATGGTTTCTTTAGGCTTGTGCTCATTTCTGTACATAGTACTCTCATCGCTCCTTTAAATTCTCTTTGGTTAAACCCTTTGCATGTGCCCTTAGTTGCGTGTCAAAACACCATCTGACGTGCCACTATCACTATGTATTGAATTTTTGTCTGTCTCCCATTACAAAAATTATTCTTGAAGAGGGCAGAGAAGAAAAAGGCTGCCTCATTTTACTAGGGCCTTCAGTATCCACTGCAAAGCCACCCACTTGACATTAGATTGAGCATGCTGGTTGACAGCATAGGGTACACATTATCCTGTTTTATTAACAAAACCATGGTCAAAATCATGATTAACAGAGTGGATTTCATTCTACATGGGGAATGAAGACACTTTGGTTTTTATTTTGGGGGTGAAATGATCTGTATTTACTTTTGAAATACCAAAATCTAGGAGATGTATTTCATATACAGATTTTTATCTCATTTCTTCCTAATACATATCTAGTTAGATAAAATAATTGGTTTCATTTTAGAGGTGAGAAAAATAAAGGCTAAACGAGTTTAAGTCAGAGATCAAAAGGCAAGTGGCTGAGTTGGGACCTTCTCAAATCCAAGAGGCTGGTGACTTCATGAGAAATAAGACATTTTACTTCTAATTGCCAGTTCCTGCTGCACCAGCCTGCATACCTCAATTGCTCTCACAGACAGTAAAAATATAATTGAGAGAGTAGAAGGATAGTATGTTCTTCTGAATGCATCTTCTGTGTGTTTAGTGATGCTTGAAATTCCACCATCAGAAGGTCAACCATTTAGCAACTCTACCTAGGTTATAGAATAATTGTTCCTATTTACTTTGTTCACTTAGACACTAACTTTTCTGAAGAGTAATTAAAGAAGTGCATGGCATTCAAATAAAAATAAGACAACTGACTAAAGATATCTTCAATGAAGGAACAAATGTTTTCAGAAAGTTTTAATTTGATGACACCCACAAACTTCCTGTCTAGTGTGTGACAGAGAACCTTGAGAATAAGGACCAGCTCCTACCTTTCATTATATCCTCATCCCTTGACTTAGACCTTGGCAAACTTTAGATGCTGAGGCTATGCTTTTGAAGTAAATTTCTTAGATACAAATAATTCCAGATCAAGCACCAAAATAGAGCTTTTCTGGACTCAGAACTTGTATGCAAAATGTAAGTAGAATTATATGGTAAAATTGAAAATGTTCAAATCAGGCTCTTTCTCTTCTCTTGACTCTCTGACCCCACCACCTGCCAGCACCATCCTCATGTGGGGAAGCAGGATTTGGCAGATCATATTAATGGAGCACTGAAGAGAGAGAAAGCAGAAGGGCAGGAGGGTCCTTCTGTTCAGGTTTGCCACTGCCTTTCTCTTTCCCCCTTCTCTGTGATCCTAATTAAACACCATCCAGGTCCCTTGGAATGTTCTGTGCCCAAATCCCAAGTCCACAAAACCTGGGCTAACTCCTCTAAGGTGTGGCTCTGCCCTCATCTTTCCCTGGACAACAGCAGCAGCAACTGGAGGAAGAAAGGAAGAGCTGAGAACTAAGACAGGATTCTCACCTGGACCACTGCAGACAAACAGAAGAAGATGTGTTTGACAGGAGAATGTACTTCTTATTGCTAGAAAGTGGAACCTCTAGAGCAGCTGGGTAGCTCAGTCCATTAGATTTCTGACTCTTGGTTTCAGTTCAGATCATGATCTCAGGGTCCTGAGATGGAGCCCCATGGCGGCCTCCTTGCTCAGTGAGGAGTCCGTTTCCCCTCTCTTATCCTCTGCCCCTCCCCCTACTCATGCGTAATCTCTCTCTTTCTTTCTCTCTGAAATAAATAAATACATAAATAAATAAATAAATAAATAAATAAATAAATAAATAAATATTTCTAAAAAAAAAGAGAGAGAGGGAGAAGAAAGTGGAACATCTATGAAGGAAGTCAGTGTTCTTTCTAACAGGAGACATGGTGATGCCCAGATCTCCCTGATGTCATCCAGTGGTTATTAGACTCTAGAGCTTCTGTATCCAATAAATATAGTGACCACTAGCCACATGTGATTAATGAACACTTAAAATGTACTAGTGTGACATGTTAAAATGATAATATTTGAATATGTTGGCTGAAATAAAATATATCATTATGATTGATTCATCCTTATTTTTACTTTTTAAAAATTTGGTTGTTAGAAAAAATTAAATTGAATATTAGATTTATGGTATTGTACAGTGCTGCTGTAGAGAAAAGAAAAATAAAACCGGAGATCAAGTAAGGTTAAGAGATAGAACATAAACAGAAGATGAATAAAAAACCCTCACCCAGAATTCTGTCAAAGACTTAAAGAAGAGTGAATAACTGTTCTTCTTAAAGTACTCTGAAAAATAGAAGAGTAAGGAATCCTTCCAAATTCATTCTATGAGGGCAGCATTAACCTGACACCAAAATGAGATAAAAACACTACAGAAAAATAGAACTACAGGCCAATAGCTCTGATGAACATAGATGAAAAAATCCTCAATGAAATATTAGCAAACTGAATCCAACAAAACATTTTAAAAAATCATTCATCACGATCAAGTGGGATTTATTCCTGGTATGCAAGGTAGATCAATATTCACAAATCAATCAACATGATTCATCACATCAACAAGAGAAAGGATAGAAACCATATGATCATTTTTATAGATACAGAAAAAAGCATTTGACAAAGTACAATATCCATTCATGATAAAAACCATCAGCAAAATAGCATTCGAGGGAACATACCTCAACATAAAGGCCATTTATAAAAAACCCACAGATAACATCATCCTCAATGGGGAAAAAATGAGAGCTTTTCTCTTAAAATCAGGAACAAGACAAGGATGTCCACTCTCACCACTTTTATTCAACATAGTATACTGGAAGTCCTAGCCACAGCAGTCAGACAAGGAATAAAAGGGACCCAAATTGATTAGGAAGAAATAAATTTCCACTGTTTGAAGATGACATGATACCATATATAGAATACCCTAAAGACTCCACCAAAACACTACTATAACTGATCAATGAATTCAGTTAAGATTACAGGATACAAAATCAGTATATAGAAATTCATTGCATTTCTAGACACTAATAATGAAAAAGCAGAAAGAGAAATTAAGAAAACAATGTTGTTTGTAATTGCACCAAAAATAACAAAATACCTAGGAATAAATTGAACAAAGAGGTGAAAGACCTATACTCTGAAAACTGTAAAACACTGATGAAAGAAATTAAAAATGACACAAACAAATGGAAAGATATTACATGTTCATGAATTGGAAGAATAAATATTATTAAAATGCCCATACTACCCAACGTAATCTGTAGATTTAATGCAATTCCCTTCAAAATACCAACAGCATTTTTCACAGAACTAGAACAAAGAATCTTAAGATTTGCATGGAGCTATAAAAGACCTCAAGTAGCCAAGCAATCCTGAAAAAGATGAAAACTGGAGATATCACAATCCTGAGTATCAAGATATACTATAAAGCTGTAGTAATCAAAACAGTATGGTACTGGCACAAAAATAGATACATAGATCAAAGGAACAGAGAATCCAGAAATAAACCCACAATTATATGGTCAATTAATCTTTGACAAAGGAAATAAGAATATCAAATGTGAAAAGATCTCTTCAACAAATAGTGTTGAGAAAACTGGACAGCTAAATGCAAAATAATAAAACTGGACCACTTTTTTACACCATACACAAAAATAAATTCAAAATGAATTAAGGACTTCAATGTGAAAACTGAAACCATAAAAATCCTAGAAGAGAGCACAATCAGTAATTTCTCTGATATTAGCTGCAGCAATATTTTTCTAGATATATTTCCTGAGGCAAAGGGAAACAAGCAAAAATAAACTATCAGTACTACCTTGAATGAAAAATCTTCTGTACAGCAAAGGAAACAGTCAACAAAGCTAAAAGACAACCTATCGAATGGGAGAAGATATATGCAAATGGAATATCTGATAAAGGTTTAATATTCAAAATATATAAAGAGCTTGTACAACTCAACACCAAAAAAAAAAAAAAAAATCCCAAATAATCCAATTAAAAATGGGTAGAAGACATGAACAGACATTTCTCCAAAGAAGACATACAGATGGCCAAGAGGCCCATGAAAAGATGCTTAACATTGTTAATCATCAGCAAAATGCTAATCAAAACTACAAGGAGTTGTCATCTCATACCTGTTAGAATGGCTAAAATCAAAAACACAAGAAACAAGTGTTGATAAGGATGTGAAGGAAAAGGGCACTTGTGCACTGTGGGTAGGAAGCCAGCTGGTGAAGCCACCATGGAAAAAAGTATGGAGGTTCCTCAAAAAATTAAAAATAGAAATACCATTTGATCTAGTAATGCTACTACTGAATATTTACTCAAATAATACAAAAACACTAATTTGAAAAGATATATGAACCCTATGTATATTGTAACATTATTTATAATAGCCAAATTATGGAAGCAGCCTGTGTCCATTAATAGATGAATGGATAAAGAGGAAGTGGTACACAATGGAATATTACTCAGTCATAAAATAGAATGAAATCCTGCGATTTGCAACATGGTTAGATTTAGAAGTATAATGGTAAGTGAAATAAGTCAGTCAGAGAAAAACAAATACCACATGATTTCATTCATATGTGGAATTTAGGAAATAAAGCAAAGAACAAAGGAAAAAATGAGAAACCAAAAAACAGACTCTTAACTATAGAGAATAAACTGATGGTTACCAGAGCAGAGGCAGAGAAGTGAGTGAATTAGACAAGAGATTACGAGTACATTTATCATGATGAGCACTGAGTAATATATACGATTGTTGAATCACTATATTGTACCTTTGAAACACAGAACTGTGTGTTAACTATAATGGAATTACAGAATTTAAAAAATTGAAAATAAGTAAATAAACTGGATGATTGTCACAAAATGAAAACAGTAAATAACCCTCACCCAATTTCCCAATTTGAACAAAGAAAAGACTCTAAACATCATTAATTCATTAATTCTCTTTTCCAAAGAGAATAACATATTAACTAACCCTCTGACATCCTCTGAAAGCTCACATCACTGGAAATCATCACCATTCCAAACCATTATCTGTCCTTGATTAGTATCAAATGATTCTGTTCTGCTGCCTCCAGGACTCTGTAAGCTTTTAAAAAGCAAGGAATGCACTCTAATACTTGTCTTTATCCATCATAGGATGGATTCTAAAATAATGAATCTAGGTGAATGATGAAATGAATTTAGGTCTACTAAAATAATGAATCACATAAGCACTCAATAAATATTGATCATCTGATTAACCAAAATAAGATAAAAGCAGAGTTTTAGAATAAATAGTTATTGAATTAATGGCCAGCTTAGTTGTATGTGTGTGTTTATGCGTGTATGCCAGTGTAGGCCACAAAATATTTAGCATGAAGTTATTAAACATGACTCCCTTTTCCCCAGCTATCAATCCTAAGGAAATATTTAATAGCAATACACACTAGGGGTGATAAGAGACATATTCCTGATGAGGACTCCATATTCAGTTTCCATTCCCAGCCAAAAAACTTCTCCCCACTGAAAGTGGTTCTCTCTCCTTCCCAACCAGGAGCTTTATAGCGGAGAATGTGAGTCCTATAGACATGATGCTTCTGCCAAATACACTGGTGACAATAAATGCTTAGATTTGAGACTTGGAGTGTCCTAGTACCATTCAGACATACTTTTCACAAGACTTAATACTAGAATAAAGCAGAAGGGCTTTGAAGCAAAAAAACTTATAACATAGATCATAACAGTATAATACATACTAGTCATCAATATCAGACTTATTTTTGTAGGAATAGTATTGTTGAAGAGAAGCTAAAGACTCAGAACAGAACCCAAAGACTGTGGAGACACAACTTACTAAGTGCTTACTGTGTATAGATCCAATCATTTTGCAAATATTGTGTTTAATTTAGGTATTCTTATTCCCATTTTGCAGATTAAGAAAATGAAAATCTGGGAAGCCCAATCATCAGAGTTCCCATATCTAGCATGTGATTTGGTTGGAATTTAAAATCAAATAAGTCTATGTTGGGTTGCATAATTCCTTCCTTTGATTATGTGTTTTATTTTACCCTTTTTTTTTTTTTTTTTTTTAGTAGGATCTGAACAAGAGTTGGACACTTGGGATGCCTGGGTGGCTTAGCATTGAGCATCTGCCTTTGGCTCAGGCCGTGATCCTGGAGTCCCGGGATCGAGTCCCACATCGGGCTCCCTGCATGGAGCCTGCTTCTCCCTCTGCCTGTATCTCTGCCTCTCTCTCTCTGTGTCTCTCATGAATACATCAAATCTTAAAAAAAAAAAAAAAGACTTGGATGCTTAACAAATTGAGCCACCCAGGTGCCCCATGTGCATTCTTTTCGTACAGGATTATTTGTAGTAAATTGTACACCATTTTCCACCTGGAGTGTTTGTCCATCTCAAACACTGTGTGTCTATCAACACATCTTTTTGTTTGCTTTAAGGAGGGCACAGTTAAAGATTTTTTCAGGGATACTTGTGATCACTCTATAGACCATTTGAATTGTGACTATGACACATGTCATAGGGAAAACTCAGATGAGCAGTGCCCTGTATGGAATTCAGCCTTCCTGAGACTTAATTGTGCATGGGTAACCTGCTGCATGTCGCACACTGCACGTATGCAACTCAATGCTGATGATCAGGGTAACCACAGAACCCCTCAACATAGAATAACACAGATCACATGCTACCCCGGGGCCTTAGCCAAGCATGTATCGCTTTGTTCTGTAAACTGGAGAACTGGCCTCTAAAAGCCCCAAACTGTATATTTGTGAGAACAGAGCTGCGAATGTTTTCATTTTGCGACAATCATCCAGTTTATTATCTTGGAATATGTACAACAGAAATAAAACAAAACAAGATACAAATCCTACAGACTGTGGAAGTGGAAGTAGGGGTAGAGGATGATGTGGGGATGGAGAACAAAGACACTGATGCTGCATGGTTTTTATTTTTTATATTTGAGTTATTATTCCTTAGAAAAAGATGCAGTCAGTTTGAGAAAATATTGGAGTCATTAAAATACGGCAAATCAAGGTCTTGAGGACTTCTAACTTCAAATATCCTTTGGTGTCAACTAATGGTTCCTGAAAACAACAATCCCACAGAGTATGTAGATTTACATACTTCTCTATAAAATACTTAAAAATTAAAAGTAGGTGCTACCTCCAAGCAGCATTCTTTGACGCTGCTCTTCCACAGAGGCTTAGGTTTTATTTTAAACAAGAGGTCTGATTTCACCTTGGAAACCTGTGGAGAGCAACCCAGGGCAAAGCTGAGTGGAGTCTGGAACAGTTCCCATGGGGGTTGGAAGGCAGAGACATCAGGCCCCAAACATGCTCTTCTATTGAGAGATTCTGTTCTTGAAAGCCTTGCCCTATGAAATATGGGGAATCTGAACCACTCATGTGAGTCCAGAAAAAACAACAACAACAACTGATCTCTGTTGTAGAGAGAGCACATGGATCAAGCCCCATCTGTCCTTTAAACTATAGTATTAATGAGATTTTTTTTCCTCAGAAAGGAGAATGGGAAGTGAGCAGAGGGTACTGGCAAGTTGTGGCTGGCAGAGTAAGGGGAGTGATGGTGGTGGCACTGGGATGGGAAGTTACTGCTATGGTGGAGGTGATAAGGACAGGGGGGCAGTGATAAAAATGGAAGGTGGTGGCAGTGGTGATGGTGGAGGTGGGGGCAGTAGTAGCATTGGTGGAAAGAAGATACGGACTAACAACACTGTGCTCAGAGATGGGACAATGAGGGTTTAAACAACACCCCAATTGTTCCATTCATTCATTCCCTGACATACCTCCTCCTTCACCATATATATTTAGGCTTCTTGCAATGTTGCAGTTTAATAACCAAATTGCGTAATTTGTAGAGTTTCTATTTTCCCCACTCTAGTCAACTGAAATCTGAATACAAAATGCCATTTTGTTGTGGTGGTTGTTGCTCAGGGAGGAGAGGTGAGGAATGTCCTCCCAGCTTCTTCTGTGCCACAGAATTCACGATAGGCCTCAGAACATTAGTTTGTTTCCCTTCCCGTTGGCTCTGCCTTAGAAAAAATCTCGGGAAAAAATGCTCCCAAAGGAGAAACCCAGGGATGAGAAAGACATAGCAGGTGGGGGCAATCATATTGCTGGGAAAATATTATCTATTCTATTTTTAACATGATGCCCTTTCTGTTGTGCCTCTGTGTTATCAGAAAGGTCTTCTGGGGAAAACCTCTGGGCTGGTTTCATTGACAGGAAAGATAAGATCAATTGTGTGAATAAACTGCTATGGCAAACTTAAAGAAAGCTAGCAAAAGAGGCTCAGAGGGAAACTCAAGGTGAGGACCCTTCTCTGTGTCACATCATTATCCATGTTTTTTGCATGCAGAGTTCCAAAGTGGGTATCAGCAGGGAATAAAGAAAATAACATCAATGCAGCAACATAAAACTAACGTCTATTTGCACACACACCAAGGGAATGTTGGATAAAGAAAAGTTGGAAATACTGATATTGCTGGAAAATATGACTCTCAACTCAGTACATAGGGTTGAAAAAGGCTTGGATTACCCCAGACTTGAGCAAGCAGCATTGAAATACCTCACATCACCATCTAAATCAGTGGATTGCAAAGGTTGATTCAAGGACTACTCTTTCAAAATGCTGATTCTTGGGCACCATCCTCAGGATTTCTGATTCAACACTGCCAAACTGGGAACTCCTTGTTTTACTTGTAATCTCCTCCAGGAGGTTCTTGTTCAGCCCACCGAGACTTGTCTGTGTACCAGAATTCAGAAAGAGCTGATGTAGAGGTTTTGTCCACAATGATAAATTTATCTGTCATCAGTAACTGTTACTCTAGATAGAAATCACTCTTCATATTTATGATAATCAAGTAACCCAAAAGCAAAGATTGAGAGGAACTAAAACAGGTGGAAAATATTTAAATCTGGATAACAGGAGAAACAAGGGCATGTGATTTACCAAAATATGGGAGGATGAGATGGAGCTGGATTTGAGAAGATGTGCCCAAGGTCAATGAGTCTGAACTGACAAAATCTCATCCAGCTAGAAATATCTACTGATCATTCAGAAATAAGAGAGTCACATTCCAAAAGAAGGTGGAGCTGGGGGTAAAACTGAGCATTTGTGTCTAAGTCTTTGGAACCCCAGGGTAAAATCAGAGAGCATGAATTCAGAGACTTCAGGGTGGGGGGTGGAGGTGGGAAATAATAGCTTGTCTGGAAACAGCGTGAGTAAAACACACAGACCAGAGCATGCACATCACCTGGGAACTTGTTAGATAGGCTAATTCTCAGGCTCCACTTGCCTTTGATCTATTGAGTAAACTCTGGGTGAGGGGCCCAGCAATCAACGTTTTAACAAACCTGATGCACCTAAAGCTTGAAAAATCACATGCTGAAGGAATCGCCCTCAGCTGAGATGTGACTGCCTTCAACTGAACTGACCATTTATGTCTTTCTGCAGAGCAGTGCAACTTCTTCATAGGCAGCTTCTCAGCTGCTTTAATTGCAGAAATTTTAAATTCACATAATTAACTGACCCATTCACGTGATGGTCACACGAAAAGGGACACTTTGCACCAAAATCTTTTTTAAGTCTCCACATATTGCTAAACAAAGAGCTGCTTGCTGTGTTGGAAAGACAGTTTTCCTAGCATCTGCTACTTTTATCACAGTTTCAAAAATATTAGAGTCAAATTTTAGCATCCTAATAGCCTGCAGCAGAGGCCTGAGCATTATCTATCAAAGGGTGGGGGGAGAGACAACAAAAAGAAACAGAAGATATTAAATGGAGAAAATTGATAATGATAGCAGTCAAAAGTGTGTTTTATTTTTCAAACTCAAGGATGGCCATAGTTCCTATTGACATCTCAGACTCAATAGTAATAAACTCAAACTTTCAAGAGCCAATCTACATGATACGATTTCAACATCATTTTTGATCAAATTATTCAAATTATTAATACTATTGAATATTTACCTGTCTTAAGCATGGTAATAGGTGTAAAGAAATACATGAGAAGAATATAAAACATAGCTTCTATTTTCAAACACCTCGGCGAGTTTGCTCAATTATTTATCATTTATAACAATAATGCATTAGTTTGAAAAACAGTCTTTTACACATTTTAAGTCACTGTGGAGCCTATTGGTGATATATATAAAACAAATAAATAAGCACATAAATAAGATAATTTTATGTGATCTGATGATAAAAGAAGAGCATGGAGGAGAGAGACCAGGAGTAGGGAGTGGGACACAGTTTAGAATGGCACTCAGGTAAGGAACAGATATTTGAATTGGGGGATATAAGCTTTTCAAGCAGGGGAAACTGAGGTGCAATAGTTTTATTTAGGGGACAAGTGTATTTTATATTAGGACTGGAAGGAAGGGTAGTAGGGCTGGAGCTTTATGGCAAGGTGATGTGCCAGGAGGTCACAAAATTTTGCATAAACCAGGTCATATGGGCCCTTGTAAGCCATGGGAAAGGATTTAATTTTTTATAGCAAGTGCTATTGGAATCTCTATGGAGCATTAAAGCAAAAAGCATTACATATAGAGAGATCACTTTATGTTAGCAAAAGTTTTCTTATATCTATGCCTGGGATCAATGTAAATTAGTACAATCACTTTGATAAACACATAGACAGTATCTGGTAAAACTGAATATTTCATAGAGAAGACCCAGCAATTCTACTCTTAAGTATGTTTCTCCTAGAAATGCATGCTAATGTGTACCAGGATAGATACCCAGGAATGTTTATAGGGACATTGTTCATAGTTGTCCAAAATAGAAACAATCCTAATATCTATTAAGAATAGAAGAGATACTTATAAAATAAATCAGTCATGAGGATGAAAGGTACAACTTAGGGAATATGGTAATAAAACATTGTGATCATGCTGTTTGGTGACAGAGGGTAACAAATCGTGGTGAGCACAGCGTAATGTATAGACAGAATTGTCCAATTACTATGCAATATACCTGAAAATAATATAACATTGTATGTCAACTATACTTCAATAAAAAATAAACAAAAGATACATGAATCAAATTAAAAAATAAAAATAGACAAAAAGCAGCAAAAACGTGTTCAATGTTATAATGTTCTGTGAAAAGCCCTGAGTAGAAAACTATGATAACATGTAGGTAAGATTATTCAGTTATATGGACAAACCTCTAAAGGGGATTACAGACTAGTGAAAATACCTATTTAGTTAAGGTGATGAAATTCTGATTCACAATATAGTTTTCTCCTAATATTGCTATTATTTGATAAATAAATAAAATCTTTAAAAATATAAAATTATCTTCTTTAACGGAGAGAGAGAGTAAGCAGCATAAGCAGTGGGGAAGGGCAGAGGGAGAAGGGGAAGCAGACCCCCCCCGCCACTGAGCAGGGTACCCAACCTGGTGCTCGATCCTGGGACCCTGAGACCATGACATGAGTTGAAGGCAGACGCTCAACCAACTGAGGGAACCAGGCACCCCCAAAGAAGACAATTTTTTAAAAATGAAAAGTGTGGATAAATTATAGTATATTCATACAATGGAGTGCTATCATGTTATTTAAAATACAGCCTCTCTAGTCGAGAGGTGGGATCAACGTATCCTTTGGGATCCATGATCCCTTTGAATCTAGTTGGGCTGTGGCAAATCTGACATTTTGGTGGAAATGCCACATGTCTTCAGAGTCTAGGCCATCAAAGGCTATATATTTCTACCCAAATCTGCTAGAACAATCACTTCTCAAGTCCTGAGGTGCCACGTAAAGAAGTGTCTACCCTGACACTGCCATGCTGTAAGGAAGCCCAAGCCATATGGAGAGGACACAGAGTCATCTTGGCCCAGCTGTCAGACATGTGAGTGAAGAAGCCTCCAGATAATTCCAGTCCCTAGACATTAGAGTCTTTCCAGTTAGGCCGCAATACTGCATGACAGAGACAAGTCTCTAAGCTGTGCTTTATTTGAATTGCTGACCCCCAAAATCTATGAGCAGAAGAAAACAGTTGTTCATTTTATGCTACTTTTGAGTGCCAATGGGAGTGGTTTGTTATGCGAACTGGAACAATATCAACAAAACCATAGAAACACATGAACAAATAGATAAATTTATCAAAATAAGCTAGACAAAAATAATAATTTTAATCCTTTTGTATAAAATTTAAAAAGAAGAAAATTTATATTGTTTGAGGGTGCGTATAAAACAAATAAGGGAAATGGTTACCATAAAATTCAGGATAAATACTACATGTAAGGGGGAGAAAAATGGTTTTGATCAGGGACACCTTGATTAGGGATCCCTAACACTAATGCTTCCTGGTATAGATAATTTTCTTTCTTTTTTTTTTTTTAAAGATTTTTATTTATTTATTCTTGAGAGACAGAGAGAGAGAGAGAAGCAGAGAGATAGGCAGAGGGAGAAGCAGGCTCCACACAGGGAGCCTGATGTGGGACTTGATCCTGGGACTCCAGGATCACACCCTGGGCTGAAGGCAGGCACCAAACCTGCTGAGCCACACAGGCATCCCCTGAGCCACACAAGCATCCCAATAATTTTCTATTTCTTATTTAAATTGGTAACCACATGAGTGTTCACCTTATAATAATTGGCTAAGCCCTATGCTTATGCTTTAAACACTTTTCTATATGTGAATTATGTTACATAATAAAAAAGTATTTTTTAAAAAAGATAATTCTGGCTTCTGGTTGAAAGACGACTCCAGTAAGCAAGCAGGGAATCAGGAAAATAAGTTACAATGCTGTTTTTCTGCTTCATGAGAATGACACTGGCGGCTGGGACTAGCTGTGCAGTTGGTGAGACCAGGTTGGTTTCAATATATTTTGAAATAAGAGCTATCATAGGATTTCCTGCTGGATTAGGTGGGGATAGGAGAGTACAGAAAAGAGAAGAGTCAGGAAGGATTATAAATGTTTTACTTGAGTAATTGGTTGGATCGTGACAGTATTAACTGAGATTATTATGCACTTCAGTATCACCAACTAGCATTTGATTTTATTGCAATATGCCTAGTTTTCCTGATCTATGCTTTTGGGATTAGTGAATATGTAAAATTAAAAATCTGATGACCACTTACTAAGATTATCCAGCAGTTAATACCTTTATGATAATTAAGATTTAAGAACAAATTCTTCTACTCAGATTTTCACCCATCATTCCCAGTTATTATGAAAAGAAAGTAATATAACTAAAATGAAAAAAAAAGAAATTCTCTATAACCTCTAGAGTATAATTCCACTTATTCCTTTTTTTTTTTTTTTGAGAAGGAATTTAAATGGTCCAGAAAGAAAAGAATAGTTAGACCTGAGCTCGAAAATTATAAACTAAACTTTACCATTAACTAGCTGGGTAGGTTTAAGGAAACTTCTGTGATTTAGCTTCATAACATCAAATAGACTTACTTTGGTCTTAAATGTTTTTGTGAGAGTAAAACAGCTTTTAAGGTAGCTTGTAATGTAAACATCTTTCAGAAACAAGACTATGTTATACTCAGCTGCTACCAGAGTCTAAATTAGATTAGTGACCCTAGAGAGTAAGGAAGTTGTGAAGATGTCTTTTTGCATTACCTGACTTCCTGAGATGGATGGGTGATTCTGTTTATTTCCTAAAAAAGGAGTGGTGTGGTATAGAGGTGCCCTGTAGAGATTTGGAGAAGGAAAATGAAATTTTGGTGAATAATACAGGCAACAGGCTTACAGTGATCCTCACTCAGACTGGTTTTGAACCCAAATACAAATTGGTGGTGCTGTTCATCATATCTTTCCAGTTCTCCTTCCACTGGGGCACCTGGTAAATCAGTACTTCCTGGACCTCACTCCTTTTTAAGTAAAGTCATGTGACAGCTACAGCCATGTTGTAAGTGAAAGTGATATGTGTCACTCTCAGGTCAAGTAATAACTGTCCATTAAAAAGAACTGTCCATCTCAGTAGAATTTGAGATGGGGAGTGATTATACCACCTGAGATATCTTTCAGAAGAAAAAGAATATATATGTATATAGAGATATATACACACACATATTGGTGCTAAATCACTGCAACTTAAGAATAGCATAACTTAAGCAGTATTGAATGGCTAAGATTGTTCCGATGGAAGTATCCTTTGCACATAATGTTATGTTGATTTTGGATGTAGAGCATAGTGATGAGAGAAGGGCTAGAGTGAGGACTAAAGGAGTTTGCTCGCTCACATTAGATTTTCTCCATCAGGGGGTGTGTAATCAGGAATAATCCTGTTAATGGGAGGAGGTGCCCAGACCTCATTCCCATTGGCCCACAGTGCAGAATACTGTGTTGGTACCCCTTAGCACCAGAGTGGTACCCAAAAACACTTCTATGCCCAAGATAGAAGGAAGTAGAATGCTTGGTACTTCAAAAGCAGTGCCCTTGAGTTCTCAGGAAACTCAAAGAAAGATTGGGACATGAACAATATACTGATTGGACATATTCTTGGTGATTCCTGGAAACTCTGGGGAAATGTTAAATTCCTTAATGGTTAAGAACTATCAGACTTTGTGCATTTATGTTAATGTATGCACATCTGAACCCAGTCACAGGTGATCCTTAAAATAACTGGATTATGGCATTACCATTTGCCTTTGATAGAATTATGGACTCACTTGAAAGAAAACAACTAACAACCAAGTACTCATCATTATCTCCTTGGTGAGAACACAATGGTTTGAAATGCAAGAAAAGTTAAGAAGAATATACAGAAAGTTAAAAAAAAGAGAGAGAGTAAATCTCCCAATACCAGGGTCTTTTCATTTCCCTTATTTCCTTTCAGAGCTCACTGATCTAAAATCCAAGAGCCATCACTTTTCATTACTGACCCATAACATAACACCCAGTAGTCCTGAAATCCAGCCTTGGATATTCCATTCTGGACATCAGTCCCATGGATCATTCCAGATCATGAAGAGAGCAGGTAACAGGATACAATCCCACTAATGAGGTGATATTTATACATTTTATTTTTAATACAAGAGGCTAATTATCCATTGAGTACATCCATCTCTGATCTATTGGAACACAAGGCTATATTTAGTCATGCCAGATGACAGGGCAAAAAAAGTTGTTTTGGGATGTAATCAAACTGCATTTAAATATTTTAAAAGTTTAAATACTTTCATTCTTTATTACCTATATTTATACTTGCCCTCTCCTTTTAAATTATGCACCACTGTGAAAACACCTTTCCTGGAACCCTCAAGCCTGATTATATTCTCAGCTTATGTATTTAAGATATTGGTTACTTGATAATTTATATTCTTTTACTTCTTGTTGAATTTACATAAAATATTTGTCTTCTCCAGGCTGACACTTTAAGTGAGAAGTGAGTTATACCGGCCAATTATTGAGCTTATTTGCCCTCCTATTTCTAACATAGTATTAACACCCAGAATTAGGGAAATTGAATGAACTGTGGATACTGAGAGCTAATTCCCAGAAAGATCTCATTCTCACAGAAAAGTAGAAATTTGGGAACTGGTGAACTGGATCCACTTGAATAAGCAACTCCATTTTGAACATTTCAGGTTTTGGTCCTTAAGCAACAAGTAAATTTATGTACATGAGTCCAAGAATCTGGAAAAAAAAATAGAACAAATATCTCTATGCTTGATCCACATGATGCTGAATAATTGTTTGGATTCTGTATATTTCTTTGCCATGGGCAGCGCAAATAAACCCAGCCCTTGGTTGTCAGTGTCCTTCATTCTGCTCTTCAAAGCAAGTGTACAAAATGAGGACGGAATGACATCTAATGCATCTACATTCAAGTCTTTACGTGTATCACCTATTTCATACTCACAATGAACCCTAGTGGTCTACATTCTCTGTGGGTTGGGGTTGGTTGTGTGCAAAATCACATAAATAGTTGTGTAGAGTTAGACACCAAACCACAAACAGGCTGACTTTAAGATTTCCTTCTCTTTGCATCATAGCGATGCCCCTGAGGGACAGTTGGGGTCCCAACCAGACTTCTTGCTCACTCTTTTAGGATCACTAGGCACTTACATGCCCTAGTGTCAAGTATCATTTATTTGTTTATTTTCTGTCTCATTACAGGCCAGTTAAAGAAAAAAATATAATTGAAAACATCCCCATTTTGTTCCTCGTGCTCTAAATAAGTATTAAGATTCCCCTGAGGTATTTTTCTATTATCTGTGTATTCATAGGTAATCATTAAGGAAAACAGAAAGTCCAGAAAGTGTTGTACAAAAGCAGTAGCTTTCAGGCTCACAAAGGCCAGGGTTCTGATTTTAATGGCCCTAAAATTACTCACTCTTCCAAGCTTAAGTTATTTCACAGATAAACCTGAAATAGTAACACATGCTTTTCAGTGTCATGAGGGTAAAATGTGATAATACAGGCAAGTGCTTTTTCTCTCTAGAGGAACAATAACTATTAGTTCCCTTCTCTAATATGTGAGACAATAAAATGCATAGCATTTGTCTAAGACACCATGTGTTCTATATGCCTGTTGGAATGTCTTACTTATAAAATTCTTCTCCTTTCATCCTTTTGTTTTCTGACTTATTTTCCAGCCTAATTTTACTATTCCTTGTATTTGAAGGGTTTGTATTTTGGGGATGTATTTAAAATGTTAATTGAAATAAATGTACAAAATCAGTAGTTGGGTGAAATAAAGTACATTCTCTTGGATCTATGAAAATTAATTTTACATACTTCTTTTTTCCAAAGATTTTATCTTTCATTGTTTTTATTGAAGTTCGATTTGCCAAAATATAGTATAACACCCCGTGCTCATCCCATCAAGTGCCCTCCTCAGTGCCCATCACTCAGTTACCCCAACACCCCACCTACCTCCCGTTCCGCAACTCTTTTTTCATCACCCAGAGTTAGGAGTCTCTCATGGTTTGTCTCCCTTTTTAATTTTTCCCACTCAGTTACCCTCCTTTCCCTTATAATCCATTTCACTATTTCTTATATTCCACATATGAGTAAAACCATACGATGATTGTCCTTCTCCGATTCACTTACTTCACTCAGCATAATTTTATTTATTTATTTGACAGAGAGAGAGCAAGCACAAGCAGGGGGAGCGCCAGAGGGAGAGGGAGAAGCAGGCTCCCCATTGAGCTAGATCTCAGGACCCCAGGATCATAACCTGAGCCCAAGGAAGATGCTTAACCAATTGAGCATACGCACCCCAATTTTACGTATTTCTGATATTAACTTTTCCTTTCTTTAGATCATCCCTATCTGATTAACCTTTACTAGTACGATCACTTTATTATTAATTACTTTTTAATAAAGTTTCTTTAAATTTAAATTCAATTAATTAACATATAAGTGTATTATTAGTTTCGGACAAAGATTTCAGTGATTCATCAGTTTATATAATGACTATCTTTTAAACCCAGTTTAATGCCCACGTTATAGATATTTCCCTTTTAGTCTAACACAAGTCCAAAGTTTCGTTTTTGCCTCTTGTTTCAATAATTTCACTTAGTAGTTTACAGCCACATAGCATGTGGTTTGAATCTTGCTCTTACATCGTTTGTGCATTGTGCTGATGAGGAATAAACAACTAAAATACCTACAGCTCATTTTCTTCTAAGCTAGTGAAGGGAAGTGTGTCAAATTGAGCAAAGCAGAGTATCAGAGGTTTGTACGTTCCTCATATTCAAGGTTTTGCTTTGCCTCTTCAAAATGCAACACTATCATCTACCCCATTCAAATTATATTAAATGCAGAATGATTCAAATAGTGCCAGCTGCCAATTTAAATTTCAAATGGAAACCTGCTCATTTGCTGACTCCTCATTCACTTGCCCTGCCCTCCCCTACACATACTTCTTTTCTACTTCTTTTTCCAATTTATTTTAAAGCTACTTAATAGGTATTTCTTACGGAAGAGTCTGTTCTGAGTAGTGCCTTTGAGTCAAAAACTCCTTCCATATTTTTCCCTGTGCCACAGCAATATTTCCTGGTTACCTGACACTGCTTATGGACAAACCTCGGAAAACTTCAAGTCATGTGAAAAAATGAGTACCCCATTCTCCAGATGAATTGCTCCAAAAGGGGGAAATGACTTTTCTTTTCTTTTTCCCAGCCAGAGATAAAGAATTTAAAAATAACTGAGGCTTGAAAGAAAACATACGGATCCATGCAGGTAGACTTAGCACAAAGTTATCAGGAACCGTGTCTTTACTTCTGTGAGTCCATCTGGTCTCAATCCTGTGCTCTGCTGCTTTCTGAGATCAGAATGGATCGTCAGCTCCCAAAGAGTTATGGTATGATCCAGTGAATGAGGTAGCCCCACTGTGAATTCCGTCTGCTGCTAGCATTTGAAGGGCAGCATGTGCGGGCTGTATTATAGATCACCCTGAGAAGAGGTTGGAGTTAGTTTTAATGCAGTTAGTAGAATACAAACTCAAACTTAAAGGTGATGGATGACCCAATTCTTAAGTGAACTCTAAACTTGCGCTTTATTCCCTTCTGGCATTTATTTTTTCATATAAAAAAAGGAGTATACTAAAAATTTGAGTATAATACAAAAACAGAAAAATGAACAAATGTTAATTGTCCGGTTAGGTGATTTTTCACCAAGTGAGCATATCCATGTAACTAGCACCCAGAGCAAGAAACAAGAAACTTTCAGAACCCTGGTAGTTCCCTCAGGCCCACGCTTGGTCACAATTGCCCCTTCAAGGGTGACAGACATCCTGACTTCCAACACCACCATGTAGCTTTTCTTAGTATTGACCTTTATGTTAAGGCAGCCACACAGTCTGTAGTTGGCATCTGAGAGCCCTTATTCTCAGTATGGGATTAGAAGAAAGGAGAATAAAACAAATGATTTTTTTCTGACAACCCCCCCCCCTTCTTATTCTCCTCCCATTCTTTTCTTTTTTTCTCCCACTTCAATAAACATTTTATTTTGGAATAATTTTAGATTTATAGAAAAGTTGTAAAAATTGTCCAGAGATTTCCTGTATAACAACCACCAAACTTCCCTGGTGTTAACATTTTATTTTATTTTTTAATTATTTATTTATTTATTCATGAGAGACAGAGAGAGAAAGAGAGGCAGAGACACAGGCAGAGGGAGAAGCAGGCTCCATGCAGGGAGCCCTATGAGGGACTCGATCCCAGGACTCCAGGATCACACTGTGGGCCAAAGGCAGGCGCTAAACCACTGAGCCACCCAGGGATCCCCTAACATTTTATTTTTAAAGACTTACTTATTTTAGAGAGAGAGAGAGAGAGAGAGAGAGAGCACGAGTAGGAGGGGCAGAGGGAGAGGGAAAAAGAGTCTCAAGCCAACTTCAAGCTGAGCACAGAGCCTGAGAGCTCAGTCTCATGACCCCGAGATCATGACCTGAGCTGAAACCAAGAGCCGATACTTCACTGCACAACCCAGGCGCCCCACCTAATGTTATTTAACATTTTTAATACCTTTGTCAAAACAATGACAACAATGTTGATGCATTAACTAAATTTCAAACTTTATTCATGTTTCACTAGTGGGTCACTAATTACTATTGTTTTTTTCTGTTCTAGGATCCCATCCAGAATACCACACTGCATTTTGTCATCATGTCTCCTTAGATTCCCCTGGTCTATGACAATATCTTAGCCTTGCTTTGCCTTTCAAGATTTTGACAGATTGAAGAGTATGGCCAGATGTTTTATAGACTGTGAATTTGGGTTTGTCTGATGTTTTCTTCTGATTAGCTTAGGTTATGAGTTTGAAGAGAAGAATGTCAGTCACAAAGGAGAAGTGCTCTCTTCCTCACATTATGTTAGGGAGTACATGACATCAGCATGACTTATACTGGTGATGTTAACTTTGATTATTTTGGTTACAGTAGTATCTGCCTCCATTTTTCACTATAAAACTCTCCCCTTCTCCTACTATATTTTTGGGATGCGAGACACTAAATCCAGGTTTCACTCAAGGAGAACTGAGGCATGGGAATTACACCCCACTTCCTGGAGGGAACAATATTTACCTATGTTGTTGTATGGAAGCCTCCTGTAAGGATGATTTGCCGCTTTTCTCCCACATATTTATTTATCCAACATTTGTTTATATCAACATGAACTCATGTATATTTATTTTATAGTTTGGATTCTAATCTAGTGTGATGTTATTAATTCTGTTGCTCATATTGTTCCAGCTTTGCTCTTTGGGAGCTTGTAGAAGTTGGTTCCTGTGTCCCTTTGACAGACTATCATACTTTCTTTTATGTATTTATTTATTTATGTATTTCTGGACTCCTTTCCTATTTTTGGCATAGGTATTCTTTTGAATGTCCCAGCATTACCTAGGAATGTCGAGATCACTCAGAGGGGAAAGAGTAGAACTAATACTGAAACCCAGAAACTCTGATGCACAAGTCCCTAAGTTTTTGGCATGACACTGCCTGCCTCACAAGATAATCAGGGCAAACGAGAGGCTAGGACCCATAAAAGGAGAACTTCACCACTAAACAGCAGCTAGTGGACTCAGAAATAGCTCTCTGGCCTTGGAACCTATGGACGGAGGATGGAGGCTACTGGGTCCCTAGTGGAATATTAATCGTGAAAGCTAAAACTAATTAAGAAGTAGGGAAGCTCCGGGCTCCATTGCTGGTTTGGTGTTCTTGTGGGCATACTAGGGGGAGAGGGGGTCAAAGCAAACTAATCTTGGGGGATCCCTGGGTGGCTCAGCAGTTTAGCACCTGCCTTCAGCCCAGGGCCTGATCCTGGAGTCCCGGGATCAAGTCCCACCTCAGGCTCCCTGCATGGAGCCTGCTTCTCCCTCTGCCTATGTCTCTGCCTCTCTCTCTCTCTCTCTCTCTCTCTCTGTGTGTGTGTGTGTGTGTCTCAGGAATAAATAAATAAAATCTTTAAAAAAAATCTTGACTTGCTTTTCGTTTCTAGCTCTGTCTCATACTGTTAGGTATCCAGATTGGTTAACTGTGCATCTCATTAAATAGGGTTCTATGATCAAGGCAGCTAAGACTTTGCCTAATCCTGCTACCACTACAGCATCTAGCCAAGAAAAGAGTTACTAGCATTCAGAAGGTGACCTCCCCAAGCTAATGCTACATATTGAAATAGGTATTGCTTTTACCTGGCCAAAGTATTCCAATTTAGATCAGGTTGGCCAAACTGCTGGATTATAAAAAGTTGTAAAGAAAAAAAAAGTCATAAAGAAATCTATCACTTGTACACAGGAAATATAAACACAATTATGTTTATAATTGTCAATACTTTTCCTAAATTCAGGGGGTAAAATGCTCATGTTGGGGTATGTATATAAAATGTCTGCAATGCACATATCATGGTCCATTTGGTCCAATTTAGAACAGTACGTTATACTTAACAGAGGAGCAAAGGACTTCAGTCACAATAAGGCCACAATTCTTTATCATGCTTTTAGTGGTCCACTACAATTTTTGATAAAAGTTTCTTCATCCAAGAGAAGAAAGCTCTATATTTTAACAATTTTGAATCAAATTTTCATTAAATCCAACAATACTGGGGCAATTTGTAAAAAATATATGTATTTTTTAAATTTTCAAATCAATACCAGGCCAGTAAAAGATATGTCACTGAATGGCATACATAACACTCCGATAGTAACATAGGAACAAAAATATGAATGTCTACCGTACAACTCCAGATTATTAATAATGATGTATGCCTCAGGCAATATACTTAGAACCTGTACTATCATTCTTTGACATATAATTAATCCATTTCATCATTCTGAGGCCAAACAATGTTTAATGATGCCAATAAAAAAGTAATTAGAAACTGTAATTTTGACTTAGGACTGAGAATGTGTTTATAAATGTAGCCCAATAAAGCAGTGATGGATCTATATGTCCTATTCTAAGACACGCTTCTCTCGTCTCTCATCCAATCACATGGAATTACTAGAAAAGGAGGCAGTACCTGAAATCTTAACCTTTTGTTTGGGGATTGATTACCATAGTAGAGAAATAGACTTCCCAATTATTGACAAAGACACACAGTTACCCATTAGTGTGGGTACAGAACTTGTCTAAATCATTTCGACAAGTGACTAAAAGTTTCCTGTCCAGACCTTCACTTTGCTCATGCCCCCACCAACCAGCCACTCACTGCAGTCTCTTGGCTTCTCGGTCTATTATTATTTTTGGATCACGGGGGACACAGACAAGGAACAACAACAGAACAGAAGACCTTTCCTTTCTCTGAACTGCTCCGTTCTGTGAAAACTGTGTGAAAGTGGTTGCATCTGTGAACTCTGTCTCATTAGAGCCAAATGTCTGTGGTGCTCCTTCATGGCTGTGTGATTGAAATGACAAGTTCCCTGAGCATTGTGCTTTGTTAAGAATGCATGGATTGGTGATGGCTCAGGTTCTGGACCAAAAGCCATAGCTGGACAAAGATTGGAATGACCTGTCATGGTTAACTTAGAATCCCAGGGGGAAATGTTACCCTTCAGTCACTGTTTTTTTGAAAAACCCAAAAGTAAAATAATATGGACCTGTGGTTAAAAGTTATGAGGTTAAAAGTAAAGCTCAAAAGTAGAAATGCAATGATAGCTTGAGCACACTGGAAATATTAAAAACTATTAAATGTTTTTGAAGCACATTTTATCTGTAGGACACTGGAATAAGCCGCCTTAGGATAAAAAAGATAAAGAAAAAATACACTGTGTTTGCTTTCAACTTAGAATGAATGTACCTGCATGATACACTGGAGAATAATTACAAAACAATCCAGGAAAAATTACATAGTTTGGCCATAATGAATTGGTATCAAAGGGATGAAAAAGGAAGGAATTAGCATGGTATCAGTAAAAACTTGAGCCCATGCATGCCTCAAGTGAAGGAGTATTTTAGAAATCATCTTGTTAATTTGACTATAATTTGTAGGTGGCCAGACTAAGCACAGGGGATCCAAGTAATCAACATGTAGGATATCCTAGAATTCTGCTTGAAATAATTTGTGATATTTTCAAGTTTTTACTGGGGCAGTATCTCTTTTTAACACTGCTGTATTGCCATAGCCCAACTGAGCTCAACATATATAATAGGTAACTGATTAATATCTGTTCTTTAAATGAATACATAATACAATAATATAGTTGCATTGGGAGTTGACAATAGGCTGAGAAGATTCACAAGACTCTAGTCATACCTACAGCTGTGATTTATTACAGTGAAAGGCTATGAAGAAAATCAACAAAAATAAAAATACATGGATTAAGCCCAGAGGAAATTAGGTGCAAGCTTCTAAGAGTCTTCTCCCACTGGAGTCACATGGGAGTTATGACAAATATGTTAAATGTTGTCAACCAGGGAAACTCATTAGAGACACAGTTTCTGGGGTTTTCACAGGGGGCTGGTCATAGGCACCCTCTGCATAGCATCTACCAAAATTCCAGGCACCCCGAAAGGAAGTAGGTGTTCAGCATATGCATATTGTTTGCAGAAACATTGTAGGTACAGGGAGCCATTTTACCAGGGAATAACCCTCTCAAAATCCTTGTTCCCAGGTGACAGCCAAGGGTCAACATTTCAAGCAAGCCTAAGCAGATACAAGCTTACTATGTTAATTGTTTTTTTGCACAAGTTTACCTATTTCATGTTGGGAAACATCTGATTTTGTGTATCCATGACAACTGTAATGGGAAATTTGGTGATTTCCTAATCAATTTGATCATGTGTAACTTTTCAAAGTGGGCACAGTGCTGAGTGATGACTTATTTATAGGTAATCTGACCATTACAAGCCCTGTGTTATCACTAATAGACATCAAATTCAAATTGTGCTCCATGCATTGTATTCTCATATTGAAGCAACATCCTAAAGATTGGATTGGTTTACTTGTTCACAAATTATAATCATTGCTCTTCGTTCATAGCATCTAATGAAAACAAAATATAAACCAAGAATAGATCTCAATTACCAATTAATTCAAAATGTCAGGGAAAGAGGGTATGTCAATTTAAAATTGTTGATTTCTTTTATTGGTACTTACAACTCATAAAGAGATCAATAAAGGCATGGTAATTTGAAGACATGACTGTCATCAAATGCTAGATGAAAAGTGAAAATATTAATTCGATAATGTGTTTAGAAAGCCTAAGTTTAGCATTTTATTAGATTGTTTTCTAACTTTCTAAATAATAGTTGTAACACTTAAACCTTCTGTACTTTATGGTTTATATATCTGTCACATAAATATATTTAAATGTTGTGCTAAGTTTTGAGTGTTTTCCTCCATTTGACTGCTGTCCTTTATTTTCTGTTGACTATGTGCATTGATCATTAACCTAAGCTGCAATGCCCATTCAGTAATCTAGAGTCAACTGCTTCTCCTCAATGAGGACAGAGAGTAGGCATGTTCAGGAGAGTTGAAGACCTAGAGTATTTTCTCACATGAGACACTGAAATACACACTGTAGTTTTCAATTTTTCCTTTCCCTGAGGAAATTTATTTTCAAACAAACTCTCATTTGGAAGTCCAAGTAAAAAGTAAAAATCAGCTGCTGAAAAGCAAAAGATGGGGGAGGCCCAAAACTATACTTACTCACTTCCTTTCTGACAGCAACCTTCTAGCAGTTTTCCAGAAAATATTATTAGCACTATTTACTCTTTTTGGAGTCTAGCATTCATTTATTTATTCATATGCAAAGCTGTCAATTTGATCACATTCACAGAGCTGGTTCAGTGGATGAGGCAGATTAAAGTTGCTCTGACCCGAAAATAAGACAGGACAACGTTGGATTGCTCCACCGTTTCTGAGGTGTGACCTGACGCCGTTTCTCTATTCAGGGATGGAGTAAAGGAATCCCAGAGTGGCTAGATTACACTTACCAGACTTCTCTGCTGTTCGGTGTGACCTCACACTTGAGTCTGGTTTCTTTACTCTGAGGACAATAATCGGCTACTATACTAAAACAATGTTTTCTCTCCTTTTATGTAACTCTCTATTTTTCTCAAATACATTTTTTCTCCTCTGTTTTTTTGTCCTTTTATAGTCTATACTCATGCTTATGTCTTTTGTCTATAAATTTCAATCACCAGCATCGTTATGTGAGAATCAGCAAGTCCTTTCGCGCAGTATAAATTAATACTCATAAAATGATATAAGGAGAAAGAGCCTCCTCTTATCTATACTCTTGTCTGATAAATATGTTACAGTAAATTACCTAATTAAACAAGCATAACATGAAAATTAGATGTTTGTTTCTATACATCTTTGAAGAAGTAACCATTTTCCTTCCTGTGTTATTTATTATCCCTTCAATTTGCAAAAGCTGAGTAATCAGGAATTCCACACCATGGCTTTAATTGCAAGCATATCCACTAAGTGCTGATGTGGGGATATTCAGTTGCTGAGCTTTTTAAAAGTGACAACTTTTTCTTTTCTTTTTTCTTCTCCTTTTTTCTTTCCTTAGTAATTAAGGTGGCCTATATAATCATACCACACCCTTATCAGCACAATATTTTTCTTTTATACGTATAGTTTCCTTTAATAATCCAGTTACTTGACAAGCAACAAAGATCCTGACAATGATAATAACCATAATGATAGGTAAAGTTGGCTTTCCACATGCCATGTGCCAGGCATCATGTAAGCACTTGAAATGCATCCTTTCATTTAATGATGCCAAGAAAAATATGTAAACATTTCTCAATATATCAGAGACAAACGAATTCTACCCGTGCACACTTGTCCACCTCGAGAATTCTGCATCACAAAGAGTGATGCAGAAACCACAGGCTCACCTGCTGTTCATCATACCACCTTGGACCATTAGCTCACCTCTCATCTCCAGCCACTGGTGTTTTCAACAATACCTTTACTTGTCAGGAAGACTGAAGTTCAATGGTCTCCTTTCCCACGGTCTCTCTCACTTCCCCTATCTCACCTACCACCAGGTTCTATAAGATTTATCTCTAAAATTAGGGCTTCTCGCACTTTAAGATGCATAAGAATGCCCTGAGGATCTTGTTAAAATGCAGATTCTGAATTGGCAGGTTCGGGGCATGTCCATTCTGAACCGCTCACCAGCTTTCAGGTGGTGCTATGCTGCTGATCCACGGACCTCACTGAGTTACAAAGTCCCAGCAGTTCTACAATTGCTCATTTACCGCTTGTCCTCGGTTACTGTCTGGACCATGTGACAGGAACTGAGAGGCTGATCTGTAGATGGGATCATGGGAGTAAATCCCAACGTGTCAGCTTTTTCTCATGTTGCTCAGTCAACAATTACTTTTACTCTCCCTTGTCTTTCTTCCCTATAAAGCTTATAAAGCTTTAGTCAGGCAAGAATGTATTCCTCTGCTACTCTCGTAAAAGAGTATCCTAACTTCAGGTACAGGATTACCGATGCTTATGGTTTTTTAGATAAATTATTCTCATGTACTTATGTCTGATGGCTCTTAACCCAGATGTCTTTATGTCTTACCATGGTGAAGATTCTGATTCCAGAAAGTCTCCAAGAGGCTTTTAGAAAAGAGCCTGGTGAAATCTATGTTGTGGGCTGGTTGATTTTTAGTGACCCTTAAACCACAGCTAATTTACCAACCATGTAATGAGGAACCCCTTCTAATCCCCACAGTTTATCTCATTGTCCCATGGCACCTTCTTAGTCCGCTTTCTTATCCTTGGGGATGACCTGCCTGGAAATGCTTTGCTTAAGGAACAAAGTACATGGATCCATGGCAGCCTATGGAAAGATCCTTATGGTGAAAAAATATTAAGAAAAATGGTGAACCCTTTTGATTAGTAAGTCATGCAAATGAAAAGGTTTTTGTTGTCTCTATCTACCAGATTGACAATAAAAGAGATATCTGGGTGGCTCAGTTTGTTAAGCATCCGACTCTTGATTTTTGCTTAGGTCATGACCTTACGGTCATGAGATCAAGCCCCATAGCAGATTAAGTTTCCCAAGATTTTCTCTCCCTCTCCCTCTCCCTCTTAAAAAAAATGCTAATAAAAGAATAATAATATTGTTGAGGAGAGGAGCAACCTCATATATTGCTGGTACACAGATAAGTTTAAAGGAAATTTGGAAATATATGTCACATACCCTAGAAATGTGTATGCTCTTTTCATGCCCACCAGTTCAACTACAGAGAACTGATCCTAAAGAAATTATTAGGCAAGTGTGCAAATAAAATTTAGATAAACACAGGATCATGGATAAATGGCATTTCTCAAGATATCAAAAAGTCAAAAATAAAGATTTTAAAATATATAAATTGTTATATTACATTGAACCATATTGAAATAATTGGTATTTGATGATCTATGGCTTAAGAAAATGGTACTTTGTATGACTCAACTTAATAATTAAGAGTACAAATGAATAAAATACCAGAACACTATTAAAATGTTTTTATGCTTCAGTATCTGTTTATATGTACCCAGAAAACATATATTGAAGACTATCAACCAAATGCCGATTGTTCTTATATCTGAGTGCTATATGTATTTACTTTTCCTTTTCTATATTTTATCATTTTTCTCTCAATGAGCATGGCAAATGTGTAATTTCAAAATAAATAAAGAAGACAGCATTGAGATAACCAATTAGCAATTTTTCCACATTAACAATTTTAAGCTCATTTCCAGTGACCCAAAGTTGGGGGTACTTCAAAGTATTTTCTGCAGATGGTGACGTGATAATATGTGTTATTAGAAAAAGTAATTTCCAGTTATTGTATTAGAATTCAGTAATTACTTTTTCAATAAAGAAAGTGAAAACTATTAAGAGCAAAAATGTGAAATAAATTAGCTTTATATCCTACACTCAATTAAACTATCATAGCAAGAAGGTAATGAATTAAGATAATTTGAGGATAGGAATAAGACTCTACAAAGCAGAGATTTAACACTCTTCTAAAATCCATTAAAATACTCCAAAAGAAGATCACAGTAAAGTGGGTAGCCCACAAGATAGTTCAGAGAAACTGCAACATGCATGCTAAATAGGTAGAGAGAGTTTTCAGTCTCAGAAGTCTTAGAGACTCATGCACAAAGTAGCTCAAGCATGCAAAGCATGCCTTGATGACAGTGGCCCTAACAGTAAAGCTGAGTTTTCCACTAGCTTCACCACTTTCTAAAATAGTAAGATAATCCTGGTCTTCTGGCATGTGTGCTCTCAAGGAATCCACAAAATATTTGAGCAGTCACTGATGTGTGAGCATTTAATTTATTATAAGGAGCCATTCATAAATAGTAGTGCTTGCTACTAAAATCCTGCCCATGTCTTTCCATGGCCTCTGAAATAAAAATGAGATTGCTTTCTGGGATACAAAGCTTCAGGTTTTGCCTGTTACACTAATGTAATTTTCCGTCATTCACACTGGCTTTCTTTTTGCTCCTACAGGCCAAACTCGTTCCTGCCCCTATGCTTTTGTACTTGTCCCCTCTACCTAGAACTCTGTCTCCTATTTGCAGGGCTAGGTTCTTGTCCTTCAACCTGGGCTCAAGTGTCAGCCCCTGAGAGTTCCCCAGCCACCAGGCAAATGAAAATAATCCCTTTACTCGTACTCATTTCCTATTACATCAGTTGTTTATGCTTACTTTTTCTCATAGTACCTAACACCATCAGACTGTCCTCTTTGTCTCTGAAGCCCAGGAGAAAGAATAGGATGTATCTTCAGTGCCTAGAACTATATCCGGCACATAGATACTCAGGATACTGTTGAATAAATGCCACGGCCAAAAGAGAGTGCTCTGAATTGTTTCTTTTTTTCTTTTTAAATATTTTATTTATTTATTCATGAGAGACAGAGAGAGAGAGAGAAGACAGAGACACAGGTAGAGGGAGAAGTAGGTTCCATGCAGAGAGCCTAATGTGGGACTTGATCCCGAGACTCCAGTATCACATCCTGAGCCAAAGGCAGATGCTCAACCACTGAGCCACCCAAGCGTCCCCTGAATTGTTTCTTTTATGTGGTTACAATGGTTGAAAGGAGAAGCTATGAACCCCATGGATCCCAACTTTCTAGAGTCCCAGTGCTGGTCCAGGTGGCTTTCTTAGGCAAACATCACATTTCTGTGTGGTTCATCTGGGCTTTTCTATTTTACTTCACTTTGATATGAACTAAGCTACCAGTAACTAGATGGGTGTTCAACACTGGCTTATGCCATTTTAGATATAATCAAACATCTGGAGGTTCTGGAATTAACCCCTAAAAAGACATTTCCTTACCTGAGAATGACATTTTTTTAACATATTCTCTATGATGTTTTTAAAATAAAAGTTTGCTGTATACTACTGGATTATAGAAATTATACCTTTGTTTTCTAAACATGAGGTTATACTTCAATATTGCTTAAATCTTTTCAAAATACATGCTGGCACAATTTCCATAAGCCCCATCATCTTGGCAGACATCTTCCTCCTTGCTCCCCACTTTTCTGCCTTGAGATTCACTGAAGTAGAACAATGCTTCTCCAACCATTATCTTCTTATCCTTGAGGGTGTATAGACATATTTTCAGAAGTCTTTGAAAATGTGTTTCCTTACAAAGGGGTGTGATGCCTCCAACACAAGTTTTAGAATCACTGAGGTAAAAAGCTAAATGAAGCACAATTTACACTTAAATGCTAATATCTCCAGGAGAATAAGTTTTCATCTATCATTTATATTATAGTGATTTAGCTTAATCAGCTTATTTTTCCCCTAATTCACAACTGAGATTAGCAACTTTATGAAAACTGGAGGCCTTGGTGGAAAGAAGGAGAATAGCAATTTTACATCATGAAGACACTGGTCTGGTTCTCCAAATAGAAGTTCTGGGGCAAGTGTATTAGCATAGGAACAAAGGAAGGAGGTAGTCGGAAATGAAATTGGGACTTTGTGTTCTAAAACTATCATTTTACATCTTGCTTATTGGCCTTGAATGCAGGAAAAGAAAATGGGATCACCTTCTTGCATCTTTTTATTCCTGCCAGAATATGGAATTCAGACTCAAATTCTCCTTAGCAGATTAATTTCTTTATGATTTAAGGCAACTTTGATAGGTTAATATGTTAAAACCCCAAACCTAATGGTATTAATAAAGCAAAATATATTCTGAATTCTCAAATCTAGTTTATACATTCTTTAGCTCCTTAGACTGTAGTCTCTTAAGGATAGGATTCCATTCTATTCATTGTTGGACTCCCAGCGTCCTATTAATTTTCCTTTGAGTAAATTCTGGGGATGAATAAATACTTTTGAGTTCAAGTGTTGTGATTTGGGAACACAAATGCTCATAAGTTGGGATGTGTGTTTCAGGTCTTCTAATTTAAGGAACTGGCCACATCTGTGCATTCATGTGGCTCAAAGATGGTTCTAACATTCTTCTTTTGGTTACCGCCTGCTTGCCTGCATGAAAGGGGCCCTTTCCATGCCAGAAAACAGAAGGTCACTTGGGTTTCACCCTCCCAGCAGGAGGCAGTAGGATTTAGTCATGGGCAGACCTGCCAGCAACGTACATAATAACACCTCCATAGTGAGAGACAGTTTCTCACATCAGACCAGACAGCAACCTCGTCAAGGGGAAACATCAAGGGAAAAGCAAACAAACAAAATATGCCCCATTTCCATCACCTCTGCCAAATGAATAGCATGCTCTCTATTTTTAAGAGCTTTATAAAACAACTCAAAAATACAACAGGGAGGGGGATGAGGTGTGGGTAAAGAGTTCAGCTGTATACTTCCTTCAATCATTCAGTGACCAGAAAGGAGTCCAATCCCACTTTCTCTAGAGGGTCACCAAGTTATTGGAGATGCAAGTGATTGGATGCAAGGGAAAATAAATGAAGCAAAAAATATATCTCCTAGAGTGGGAAAGACATGAAAAAAAGTTTACTAACCACCCCCCCAAAAAAAAAATTACTGGCTTTTCAGCTTCTTATGCATATTGTAAGGGCAGAGAAGAATAATGTGAATATCTTCCTTTTACAGCTCAGTCTAATTTGGCATGCCATTATAATTTCTGGCTCAGTTAGCAAATGACTGGAAACACTGCTTTCTGCAATTTTCCCTAAAATATGACAGTTCTAGAAGTTGTTCTATCGATGTACTTGAAACCAACCCAAGATGGGAGTGAAGTGACTATTATTCTTAATTTTTATTACCAGGGAGGCTTTATACAGGTACCTATGTGGAACTACATGAGTGGCCATCTACATACTGTGATTATGAATTTGAGGGAAGGAAAGACTTGACCAATTTCAGGAATATAGATGCCTGGAGTTCTACCATTGGAGATTAGCTCCTTTGGATTAAATTTCTGCCTTCTAGAGTGGTATGTTCCCATATGAATATACTTGAAAAGGTTATAATAAGCAATCACTACTGATATCTTCACATCAGAAGGGGCACAAATGTCTTGACATTATAGGAGGGGAGGGATAAAGGAAAGCCTATTTAGGGACAGATAGAAGAAGAAAACACTTTTTAATTGGCTCAAGTTCTGAAGCAAGGCACTCAAGACAAGTATTGTTTCTCCTTACAAACAAGGTGACCTTGAGTAAATTACATAACCTCTTTGAACCTTGATAATTCTTATCTGTAAAATGAGTGATAGAAGAGAGATTCAAAAGGATAGGAAAGAAAGCCAAGATAATGCTACATTATCTGGTTGGCCATCACTACAAGAGGCTCTTGATCCAAGGGCGCCTACCAAGAAGCTTAGTATGGCATTTCTTGGAAATTACACAACAGCACCAGACCACTTTTTTTTGCAAAGATGGCCCTAAGGGATATAAATTGCCCTGCACTGGGCTTGTGCATGTGCAAGTGCGATGTGCTGCGGGTATGCACCTAAGAGCAACTGGTACCAATCTTCTCCCAGTTGGTCACTAAGAGGGAACATGGGGGTGTTTGAAGTGGCACAAAAGCAGTGCCAGATGCATATATTTTATGTACATGTGTTTAGCTATGCATATGTCTTATTATTAGTTTAATATCTGTTTCCTATCTCTTATAAAGTAAATTCCATGAGAGCAAGCAGATAGCTTTCACTCACTCTTGTCACAACTACTTTTAGTCAGTATTGTTAGATAAATGAAAGAACAAAAACAATTGCCTTTGTACTTTAACTATAATGTTTTTTGGTATAGACTTTCCTTCTGAAATGCTTATTTTTGCTGTTGTTTGGATATGTTTTATCACTGGTGTCTAGCTTTTTCTGTTTAAGCACCTTCCCCCTTTTCAATTAACTTTGCTCTTAGCATTTTTGCTTGGATGTAATTTTACACTCCCAATAACCGAGTTAAGGGTCTTTTCAAATCTTGTTTACTTTTAGATGCTTTAATTTAGTTTTTATATTACATCATTAAATTTCTTTAAATCCTTACTAAACTCGCTTTTAATTTTAATGACTTTTTTTCTCATAGATCCTTTTGTTTCCAATCTGTATTTTAATTTTCCTTGTAAAGGAAATGGTTCATCCTTTTGGATTAGCATATTCACCAATGTTGTCTCATTTGATCATTTTAAAGACCCCACATCATAGAAATGACAGGGGTAAAGTACTGGCTCTCCCTCTTCTTACAACCAGAAAGCTCAGGGGTGTAGTCAAGCTGATGTCCACTGGTTCTTGCTCTGTTTTTTCCATTCCACCATTTGAGGTGTATCGTGAGAAATTACTGAAAAAAGCTAATTGAAATCACTGAAATTATTCCCAAGAAAAGCTGGGATATGGTAACATTTATTTTAAGGATGCAGTTAACATAAAATGCTACTATAGTCACTATGCACTTAATTACTTACTGTTGCATAATGTGTTTACTCATGGCTCTGAACACTCTAAATCTGTAAATGTGACAATAAAATAAAAAGAGAAGTTAAACTGGTCTTGATGACAGCTACACTCCATTGACCATTTGATTCCCGGGTCCCCTCGGAAGCAGTCAGTATGATTCTTGTTTTTCTTCCATACTCAAATGGGTGACTTTAGACTCTATAGACTCAATATTCTAATGTTAAGGAGTTTTCTTTCTCTGACTTTTTGCCAGAATCAAATGTAAATATAAGGAATTGTGGTATAGTTACACACACACACAGACACACACACCTTAAACTTCATATCTCCTCATCTACAAAATCTAAAGGAAAACAGAATACTAGTAATTCTCATAATCAGAACGAAGATTTCCAAGGAAAATGTAGGACACACATACACATACACATACGATTTTAATTTAGTAGGCTTAGGTTCAGCTTCCAGGGCTGACTCTGAAGAACTGACTGACTTCGAGCCACTTTAATTCTTTTACTTTACTCATCTATGAATCAGGATAAGACTTGTTTAAGGCTACTTTTAAAAGGTTGTTCTAAGGATAAAATGAGATGATGCATTTGTGAAAAGGATCCGAAGAACAAAAAGTATTATACAAGATTTAATGTGCCTTTTAAAAACAAAAATCATTATATTTTCTTATTAAGAAAATGATACATGAGGATTATGGAGAATTTGGAAGATGCACACATGCAAGGACACAAACGTGGGTGGCCTTAGACATTCATCCCCTTTTCCCTTTCAACAGGTGAACAAGAAGTTGGCTCTGCAGATCTGAGATAAATCGACAGAAAAACAGATACTACTGACTGAGCTAACCAGATTTGACCCTTTTTTAAAAGCTCATTTTCTCTGTCAGGATGCTTCCATCAGTATGTTCGAAAGGATTCAGTCATGAATTTACTAGATGTTCCTGCTTCCTTTTTTCTATATATGTAGAAGACCACAGTGGTGGGTTTCTCTCTTCCAGGATGCTTTTCATAGTATACCAAGCTCTGCCGGTTCCAGCATATTTCTTGATGGAAAAACAATATGAGTTTCTGTATCACCTGCTTTGAAATTGCTATCAATGAATCTTTTCATATGCTTCCACCATGTGTCACAAAGAGCGGGTATACCTGTTTCCCTTTGCACAAAAATAAATGAATAAATGCATAAATAAATATTAAGCCATGAGTCCCACAGCCCATGGATAATCACTTACTGACATTTCTAACAGCACTTTGAATTCATTTGGAAACATTCAAGTATTTGAAGATTCACAGCTAAAAGCAACTCGCCTCTGTGAGCTTTTCCAATCATCTATATGGCAAACTGATAACAGCCATGTATCAAGAAGATTTAGAAAAACCAGAACTTTTTTTCTCCTGAACTGTATATGTAGAGACATTTCACTGGGTGAATGGCATTTTTTTTTTTTTGGTATTGATATACCTCTCCATAAAAAGTTATTTCATGTTTATTCATTTGTTTTTTTAATTTTATTCAACTATTTTCTGTTGGCTACAAACACATAGCATTTCTTGAGAATCTTAGAGTGGTTACAAAAGGAAAAAAAAAAAAAAAAGATGTGAAACACATTCCTTGCCTTCTGAAACTTAGATCTTAGTATGAGAGGCCATACAAGCGCATGTAAATTAAGTGTTTCATTCACCATTATATTCTTAGTAACTGACAAATGGTAGTACTCAATAGAATAATCTTCCCGATAGAACTGTAATGTTCTTGACTTAAGGAGTGTCTCTTCTTGTATCTGTCCTCAACATGTGCAAAATTCTCATTCACAACAAGTCAAAATAAGGATGCATTCAAATAATTTAACCAGGAATTATATTAATTTAAAATATCCTTTTTTATGTCGATAAATTAACCAATCGTGTAGGCATTTAAGACATCTTACTTGAATACAGTTTAACAAAATTTCTAATAATGAAAATAATAATACCCTTCAAACACCAAAACATCTTCTTGAGGACTGTGGCATCTAAATAAGTGTATTTATAATTTAATGATGTGCTAAGGTAACAAGTAAACACTGAGAATTTAATGGAATTTAAGGATAACAACTGGCTAAGTTTTAATATATAAACATACTGTCTTTTAGTATATATCTTAAATCCAAATTGTCTCCTGTACCCTAAGGTATTAAATAATTACAAACTCAAACTTCTGGAATTAGATTGGCCCTTAGATTGGTGCTTACTTTGACTAATTATAAGTCTTTTAGATTTCCAAGGAATATATAGTTAACACATAAATAATGTTCAATGGGAAAAATGAATTATGAAACTTTGCCACTTATTTTGTTTCCTCATAGCAGAGGTATAAAAATGGTTGATGGAGTTAAGGGGCAAAAACCTCCTACATTATCACTACAGTATCATCTGCATTTGATCCTGTGAATTAGGCAGGGCAGATCTTTCCTTTTTCCTTCCTTCTATCCTTCCCTTTCTTTCCTTTTTTCCTTCCTTCTATCCTTTCTTTTTTTTTTTTTTTCATTTTTTCCTTCCTACCTAACTTCCTTCTTCTTTCTCATATTATCCTGAGAGAAACAGTTTTGGAATTCTTGACAACCATGGTCACAAAAGTGAATAGCTAAATTCCATGTGATGAAGTAACAATACCGACAAAATTCCTAAATGATATCAGATGATTCTAGTGCAGTTCTGCGCAACCCTGATGCCATGAAATGGTAAGGGGGTGATTATCACAGGTCAGAGCATGTTATAAACAGGCCATAAAACCAAGTGGGATGTAAGGCCAGGTGGGACTTATGACAGGTTATAAAGTATAAACTGATACTAGATGGGAACCTGTCAAAAAATCAGTAGTATGCTTGAAAGGATTCAGTCATGAATTCAAGTTTTATAAGATAAAAAGGCAAAAAGGCCCTCCCAAGAAACTGGGAGACCTCTGATACTAGATATGATATAACTTTGAAGAGAAGCTGCTTTGGACCTAAGCTAACTCCCAGAGGAAAAGCTGTCATTTTGTTAACACTAAAAGTTCTACTGGAACATCTATATCCCTATCTATCTGTATCTAGAGAGAGATCTTCAGAAGGTTCTGGTTGCCTAAATGTTTTTTCTTGTGCGTACTTATCTTAATCTTTATGAAACAAAGAGTTCCTCAGTCACATGAAGTGCATTTAGTCTCCACATGCACATTCAGGAGAGAAAACTAAGTCTTTTATCTAGAAGTTCCCCAGAGGTATATACTAATTAGAAGACTATTATCAAAGTGCTGCTAATTTTTAGATGTAGAAGAAAGGGGAGAAGAGATCACACATTATTTTTATAAGTACCACAAATGACTGTGACACTATTAAATTGTGCATTGTCTTTCATTCAGTTAAATCCATGATTTGTTTTAAAATGTCAGAAACCTGTGGCAGAGGCTGATGGCAAGACCCAAACTTCCATTATATCTTCCACCTGAACATATAGGTGGACTCTGTATTCCAGTCCTTTGGGGATTTGGTGCTGCCATGGGATGAGTTCAAACCAATAGAAATTGCATGAAATTGGTGCATACCACTTCCAGGCCTGGCTCCTCCACTCTTTTATGCCATCTTCCATGATTTCTCTTTTCATCTCCTAGTTTGATTAATACAGGTCCAATGGGACACTCCAAGACTCTAGAGCTTTACAAAGCCATTAGATAGACTAAGCCTGTAATCCTAAATAATTATGTGGAGAAAAACCAGCCTTCTTCCTCATCTAACTCAAATCAACAATAACATGATAAGGAAATAAACCCTTATTCTATTAAGCCATCAAAACATGGAGTTGCTATAGATTTATCCACTGCAACTATTGTTATGTGACCCAGTAGATATTTTTGAAGATTATTATATGATCAAATCACATTAGAAAGTAAACATCCCAATCATGAACAATGTCACTTGTATTTATCTTTTTGACACCAGCATTTTAATAATTCAAACATTTTTTCTTATGTTTTTCTTATGTTTTCTTATGTTCTTATGTTTTTCTTATCTTTTCTTACTTTAGCAGCTTACATCTTAAAAATCAACTATGATAAGACTGAGTTTACTGTTAAAAATGGTGCCCCTTAACATTAAATGATGATGATTATGATGATGAAGATTAGATAATGGTGATATCAATAATATCTTACTGAATTCATAGCTTTCTTTTCTTTTTTTAATTTAAATTTATGTTTATTGGTGTTCAATTTGCCAACATATAGAATAACACCCAATGCTCATCCCGTCAAGTGTCCACCTGGCCATCACCCAGTCACCCCCACTTCCTGCCCACCTCCCTTTCCACCACCCCTAGTGCGTTTCCCAGAGGTAGGAGTCTTCCATGCTCCGTCTCCCTCTCTGATATCTCCCTCTCATTTTTTCTCCCTTACCCTCTATTCCCCTTCACTACTTTTTATATTCCCCAAATGAATGAGACCATATAATGTTTGTCCTTCTCTGATTGACTTATTTCACTGAATTCACATCTTATAAGTAATACAGTTTATTTGATTATTTCATTCTCAGACATGTTCAGGATGAACATCATTATTCCCATTTTAAAGGTACTGAATCTGAAACCAGGAAATGTTCAGTAACTAATAAAAGACAAAAATATTCAACTTAATATCTTCAGATTCTGACCCTAATGTTTATGCTTTACTATCACTACCTTACAAGTTTTTGGGCAGAACCTATCACCAAATCATGGGTGAGTATGAGTCTACTTAAAGGGCATAGAGTTTTTTTGGGTACATCACTGGACAAAAGTTACTGTAAAATATCTTGGTACTGCAGATCAAGGCTTTCTGTTCATAATGATGTCATTATGATACAGCCAGGACATTATATTGCATTTAAAGAGATATAAAGTTGTCATTTAAATATTTGCTGCTTTGGCTTCATATTTATTACTGATTGCAGTTTTTAGATGAGGATTTAAATACTATTTTACATTTCTTTCTCAAGCTCTGTTATAATGGATTTCAGCGCAAGACATTTAGCATTTCTGAAGTGGCTGCTTCTTCCCAGACAATGCATCTAGTCAAACTCCTCTTTTGCTGCTGATGAAGTAAGTGACTTAATATCAGAGATTGAAATGGAACAATTACCAATTTACAAAACTTCTTCTAGAAGAAATATAACTTAGAATAATATATCCAAATGCAATCCTCAAAAAAAAAAAAGATGATCTAAATAACTGCTATAGATTGAATGTGTCTCCCTGAAAAATTCATACCTACTACTCAACATGATGTTATTTGGAGGTGGGACCTTTGGGAGGTGGTTATTATGTTGTGAGAGTGGAGCCCTCATCACTAGGATTAGTGCCCTTATGAAATAGTACCCAGGGTTCCTTTTCCCCTTCTCTGCATGAGGACATGGTCAGAAAATGGGCAGTTATCTATGATCCAGGAAGTGGGCCCTCACCAGACACAAAGCTGCTCATACTTTGAGTGTGGACTTCCCAGAACTGTGAGAAATAAATATTTGTTGTTTAAGTCACCTGGTCTATGATATATTTGTCATACAGCCTGAACAGACTAAGACAGAAATTAGTACCACAAAGTGGAATGTTGCTGTAACAAATGTCTAAAAGTGTGGAAGCTGCTTTGGAATCAGATAATGGATAGAAGCTGGTGGCACTTGAGGTGCATTCTAGAAAAAGTCTACATTGTTGTGAAGGGACCTTCAAAGGTGATTCTGGAGAGAGTTCAGAAGGAAAAGAGAAGAAATGTAAAGAAAGCTTCCATCTTCTTAAAGAATACCTCCATAATCATGAACAAAATATTTGTAGAAATATTAGATGGTAATAGCCATTGATAGTAAGAGCCAATAGATGGTAAGAGCCATTGTGACAAGGTCTCAGAGAGAAAGGAAGAATATATTAGAAATGGAGGTGAAGCAATCCTTGTTACAAAGTGGCAAAGAACTTGGTTGAATTGTATTTGTGTTCTAGTGTTTTATAGCAGGTAGAACTTTCACTGAAATTAGTTATTTAGCTGGAGAAATTGCTAAGCAAAATCTTGAAATAGAGCCTTGGCTCCTGATTGCTTATATAATACTAGAAAAGAGAAAAGACTTAAAGTTGGAATTGTTAAGCAAAAAGGAAGCAGGACTTAAAGATTTGGAAAATTCTTAGCCTATCCACATTGTAAAAAGTGAGAACACTCAGGGTCTGGCCAGGAGACCATTAGATAAGGAGATTAGTGTGGACAAACCTTCTCAGTAGAGGCTAGGAATTATTCTTCAAGATAATGGAAGAATGGGGGATCCCTGGGTGGCGCAGCGGTTTGGCGCCTGCCTTTGGCCCAGGGCGCGATCCTGGAGACCCGGGATCGAATCCCACATCAGGCTCCCGGTGCATGGAGCCTGCTTCTCCCTCTGCCTGTGTCTCTGCCTCTCTCTCTCTCTCTCTGTGACTATCATAAATAAATAAAAAAATTAAAAAAAAAAATAAAATGTTATTAAAAAAAAAAAAAAGATAATGGAAGAATGACCCTACAGGTAATTCAGAGATCATCAGGGCTGTCACACACATCTACCTGGAGTGCAAAAGCCCCAGGGGTATGACTGCCTCCACAGCTGCAGGGCTGTGACCTCAAACCAGAAAGTCACAAGTGCAGGATACCAGCCCCACAGAACCTCAAAGCCCAAGGCAGAATGCTGCATGAAGTCCCAGAGGTTTTAGCTGTGAACCTGAGAAATCAAGCAAGTTACGTATTTCCAAACTATGATGGGGGAGGGGCAGGCATAGGCTACTAACCCAAAAAGAGAAGAAAAAAAAAAAAAAAGATGCACACATCTTTGCAGAGAGACACATTCAATCTATAGCAGTTATTTAGATCATCTTTTTTTTTTTTTTTTTTTAGGATTGCATTTGGATATATTATTCTAAGTTACTTTTCTTCTAGAAAAAGTTTTGGAAATTGGTAATTTTTCCATTTCAATCTCTGATATTAAGTCACTTACTTCATCAGCAGCAAGAGAGGAGTTTGACTAGATGCACTGTTTGGTAAGAAGCACATCCCCTACCAAGTTGGGGGATGAGGTTGTCACCCCAGTGGGTCTGCAATTCAGAGTAGCAAGCCAGAAAGGATTACTCTAGAACCTTAAATTTTGCTCACTCTTAAGTTTTGAACTTACCTAGGACCCGCAACTCCTCTCAATTTTCCCTTTTTTTTTTTTTTTCTCCTTTTGGGCTAGTATCCTATGCCTGCCCCTCTCCCATCATATTTTGGAAATACATAACTTGCTTGATTTCTCAGGTTCACAACTAGAGAACAATTTGTCTCAGAATAAATTGTACCTTGAATGTCACCCATATCTGATTTTTTTTCTTTTTTTTCTATATCTGATTTAGATGATACTTTAGATTAGATGAGCCTTTGGAAATAGATTTGATTTTTTGGTCTTTTCCTCTTTGATATATTAAGAAGAATTTCAAGAAATAGATGAGAATATGGTCATCAGAAACAATAAAATTTACTCACTCTTAGTATATACCATTTGTTTCTGAAGTAAAGAACATCTTAACATACATATAAACATACATACATACATACATAAAGCCCTCATCAACCATTTTTCATCCTATGAGAGCAACTACAGTATATATGCTATACATTTTATAAAGTATTTTCACATATAATATTTAATCTTTGTAAAATTCTTAAATTTATATGAAAACTGATTCTCAAATAGAATTTTTATCTACCACAATGTCTTCTATAATTATCACTTTATATACTCTCTGAACATTTAAAATCCTTTTTCAAAACCCACAGAGCCCATAGAGGTTTCTCTACTCACTTAATTTTCTACTAATTATTCTTATATTTTTCACTAACTTTATTTGACTTAAATCATTAAGAACTTGGATGTAGTACTTTAGATCTGTTATAATCATTTGCTTTATTATCCAACAAACATTTCTGAACATCTTCCTGTTTGCCATAATGAGCAAGACCTAGGAAATATGGTTATTGCTATGTGGTAAACTGAAACTCTAGAAAACAACAATGACAAAAATGGTTCTAACTTGTAGTATTTGCCAATTTGTGTGGTGTAACTACTCCCACTACAGATTATTTCAAGCAAATGGATCACAAAATTCTTATGAACACTCAGTTTTCCTGTGCTTATACATGCCAATTCCATCATATCCCTGGCAATGTTAATTCAGATTCAGTGCCAGCTTCCAAGCTGCTTATGGCATGGTAAGGAAGACAGGCATTCAATTTTTAAGAAATATATAATGTTGGGGAACAGCTGATATAATCAAAATATGTACTAGAAACAGAGACGTCATAAGGGAAAGAATAATAAAATATTTGGGGAATAAAGGTCAGAGAAGTTTTCTTTCACCAGTACTTGAAACTCTGCAACCTTGAGGATGAGTGTGGGTCTTTTCCTTCTTTGAGCAGCAAAAGTCATTCATGAGAGACAGAAAGAGAGGGAGAGAGAGAGAGAGAGGCAAAGACACAGGCAGAGGGAGAAGCAGGCTGCCCTGTTTGTGTCTTAATTGTTGTCTAGTTGTTCACTCAGTTAAATAAACTCCATGACAACTAAGATATATGTGCACCTAATTTTTTCCTCTGAAACTTTGTTTCTTTATCTATATGTATAGCTTTACCTAAAATCAGTATGTCTTCACATCATGTCTTCAAAACCCATCTCATTTGTGAGCTCTTCTGGGAAGATATTGCCAACCCCTTCCCCCACTCCCATTCTCTCCAGCTTTGTGTGCCTTTCACAGTGAACCTTCTCTCCTTCAGGGTAGTTCTCATGTGTCTCTCTATATGTATTACCAAGAATATGAATTTATTTATTTAGATATCTCTGTCAATTGAAATGATAGTTCCTTGAGATCTAGGACAGCTTCTTATTTTTATTGCCAAAGCCTAGAACAGTGTATGATCTATTGGAGGCACCCAGTATTTATGAATTGTATTGAACTCATGATAGGTGTTTAGATTGTAATTCAAATGGTTAAACAAAGAGTGCTTTTAATTGTTGGAAATGTGAATATTCTCTGTTTTCTGGCTTCACCTCTTTAATTACTGATGCCATATACTCAGAGGTAATGAGTTCTAAGACTCCATGCTAACATTGCTTAGAGAATGAAAATTTACGAGGCTCCTCCAGCCTGCTAGAATATTCCTTCGGGCTGAAATCCACTCACGTTAAGCTCAGCTCAAGCAAGATTATAGGGAAGCTGATAAGAATAAGGGAGAATTTCCATAATGCCCAGAAGTGGGATAGAAATGCTGATCCTTGAATTTCTGTGTATGGCTTTAGGACATTTCTAAACTTGTCATCAATATGAGTCTACCCCCTACCAGCTACAGAAATCAGAAACTCCCATTTAAAAATCAGTGAATTTCAGGGCTTGAAGGGATTTTTGGATATCTACATTGGCACATCTCAACTTGAGCGATATACTGGTTTGAATTTTAGAGGTAGATTCTCCTGGTATGTGCCAATTACTACTAATCTTCCCTTGGACATTTCATTACATGTATAAAATTGGGTTAATAATAGTAAGTAAATTAAAGAGTTAGTATCAGTACTAAATAAGATGATGCATACATAGTATCTGCCCTCTAGTTGTATCTCTATCTAACCTCCTATCATATCATTGTCAATTGTAGAGTCAAGGGTGAGGATCATGACCCAGACTGGATGAGTTTAAATTCCATCTCTACTATTTACTGGTTGTATCAACTTAAGTAAATCACTTACCTCTCTCTGGTAGTTCAGATTTCTCATCCCTAAAATGGGAATAATATTAATAACTACTACAAATGATTGCTGAAAGAATTAAATGATACAAGGAGTTTAAGACAGGCTCTGGCCCATAATGAATAGAAGATGAAGTTGAGATATAGGTTAGTGTCAGATCAAAGAAATTGCATGCTTTAGAATAAGCAATTAACTCTTATAGGTCTCCTCCTATATTTTAAACAAATTCTTGCAAAGCCCTGGCCCACTGATGTTAGTCACTACTGTTTACTCATTATCAGCCCATCAATGAACATCCCAATGCATTTATAGAGCATATACCATCGTTTGCAATCATGATATAGTAATTTCTGCCTCACAGTTAACTTCAACATTTTTGTAGAAGTTTCTTTAATTCTTTAGTAAAAATTTCAAGCTAGTGTTAGGATATAGATTTTTTTTTCCTTAAAATAAAATTATTTGACTCCAGCAGAGTCACCCAAAACTTCCTGTTTATTCTATTTCTTTCTCTAGTAGCCAAGTGTGCCTTATTATTTTTTTTTCTCTTCAGAAGTTCAAGTATGGTGCACTTATCAAACATAGTAATAAAAAACAAAGCCTCGGGGTCCCACTTACTTTTATGCATAGGTTGGTTATAGAATGCAGTACATGAAGAACATTTGCTTGCCTAAAAACTGTTCAGGCTCACATAGGAGTGCCAATTTCACCATACGTGACTTTTGATCATTTCAAACTATGAACTTCTTGAGGACAGAAATTCTTCGTAATCATCCCTGGGTACAGATTAAGAGCCATTAGTGGGGATGTTGAATGAATAAATACAAATAAATATAAACACTTGATGCTTCTTAGCCATTGGGTTACTGATATTCACTTTATGATTATTTGTGTGTGTGTGTGTGTGTGTGTGTGTGTGTGTGTGTGTGGTGGCAGATGACTAAGGAAAAAGCAATAAAATATAGAGATTTTATCTATCTGGATCACTCCATGAGTTGATTGTATATGGATTTCAGAATGTTTTTAGATCTAGGCTTTTGTAGTGATTTTCAAGGGACTTTAGTAAGTTCAGATTCCTAGAATCAGATCACGCATCTGCATTGCTTCTTTATAGAAATGCAAAGACCTAAGAAATGTGCTAAGAATGAAAATGCTTGCTTTGGTTTCCAATTATACCTTGCAAGATAAAGGACATTAATTTAAGACTTGTTATGCTTAGCTCCTTTGGGGAAAAGGTGTGGAAAGAACTAATGTTTATTGATCCTGCATTATGTGTGAAACTCATTACATATGTTCATTTAAAAAAATCAGGTTTGTTGAGTTATTTCACTAATTTACATAAAGTGAAAGTTCATGATGAGGTTTGATAAATGTGTACAGCTATATAACTGCCACAACAATTGAGTTGGACAACAAGTATATATCACCCCTCAAATTTTCTTTGTGCCCCTTTCTAGCTGACCTCCTATCTACTTCCAATCACTGGCAACGATCCATCTGTTTTGTACCTGAAGTTTTGCCTTTTCAGTGATGTCACACAAAAGAAATCATATAGTATGTAGCCTTTTTGTCTGGCTTTTTGTGAACCATATGTTCTAATTTAATTATTACTAATACTCATGAGATATGTGTTGTTATTCTTTTTTTATGGAAAGGAAAATGAAGGCTTAGAGAGTTTAAGTGACTTGCTCTCTCTAAGCTAGATTTTGATCTCATATATAAAGAAGTTGATACTTTTGGGATAATACTAGGCAAAATTCATTAGTTAGGTATCTGCTCATATTTAGTAAATACTGACATGTTGGAGCATACATAGAAAGACCATTGGGTCAGAACCACTTGGTGCTAGCATCTTAACATCTAGCTCAACAGATGCTCAAGAAAACTCTTAAGGAAAATTAGCAATTGGCCACCGTGAGATCACCCTAACACTCTGGTCCACCATGCTTGTTAAAATGAGATTGTATCAACAATGCTTGCTTCCCCTGAAAACAAGGCATAAGATGAAAACTTTAAAAATGCACATTGAGATAGGGAATATGAACCCACAAGGTAGAATATTTATAGAAAAAACTCCCTTACTGTGAATAAGGATGTCATAATTGTTTATCAGTCATGATATAGGTATCCCACTGTTATGATAAAGCCTAAGTGAAATATATGTTTTATTTTTCATTTAAAGGAAAATAGAATAAATGAGACAAAGATTTGGGGCAACATGTTATAAAAAATAATTTTATGTTCTTCTGCTCCAAAAGATGATTTCATATCCCAACAAAGAATATTAGAGTAATCCTGATATAATGCCAGAGTTAGGGAAAAAATAATTTTACCTGGAGAGATCATTTAGACTCCAGAACAAAGAGCTTTCTTTAATAGTCAATCTTACTTGATACCTATACTTGACCCGACTATACTGGCCTGAGTATGAAGGGTGTTATAAGAGGCAATCTGCTTCCTTGGGAAAAAAAAAAAAACACACAAGTATTTATATGTGCTTCCTACATGTTCGGACCATGGGACTTACATATTTTTAAAAGTTGGAAATGTTTAATATTTTATTAGCCTTAAATCAGATTAAGCATGACTACGGAAAAATATGTAATTCTTGGAAGTGTCCTATGGATAAAATTTGCATTCTATGTTTTCTAGTTCAACTTAGGAGGTCAAGTGGCATCGAACAAGTGAGTTTCCCCATGTGCTAGGACCCAGTCTCCTTTCCTCTATTGACATATAAAAGCTATTACTAAAGATAAAAGGAGATCCTTTCAGAAATATTGCTCCTTTTTTGTATCCAAGATATTATCTTCACAAAATCTATCACATTCTTTTAAGAAGAAGCCATACACTGACTTCATCTTTCTCAAGTGACTTATTCTTATGAGGATGGACTCTCTCTGGTAACTCTGGCTGCTGGTCGATGATTAGCCAGATAGGCAAAACACTGAGGATTATTCAGGTGATGTGGCTGTGAGGAAGCAGTCCAGGTGAGGAAGGACTGACTTCTGAGAAAGTCTGGTGCCTGTCTGAGCATTAGCAGGTATTGACCACAATGCACACCACTACAATTGGACCAATGTCCTACGCAACCATAAACTTCCCGGAAACAAGTGCAGGATGTAACAAATTGTCAGCTTCCTCTTGGTTATTACATGAGATGTGTAGAGCCAGTTCTCTGACAAAAAGCTCAAGAGTTCAATTATCCTTAGTTATTTCTGCCCACAGAATTTTTTCTCAACATATTCTAAATGAATTAGCTTTGAAGAATGGCACTTACCAGCCATAATCACAACATAGTGGGTAAGTGTTTAGGCTACTACATAAATTAAACATAACATTGATATCCAAAGTTCTCTAGGATATCTGACACTAAAACATCTTCTCTTATTGCATTCATTTTTTTTCATTTGATTTTGTAACTATTTCTTGTGAAAGGCTATCAAGAAGACAAAGCAGAGACAGAACTTTTTTTTTCAGAATTTTTGAATATGTGTGTAGTTCCTGGAAATCCTGATTATTCTTTGTGGAGAAATGACCTGCAGATGAAATAAAAACAGCAAAATGGCTGTAAGCAGGACCTGGATTATAAAAGAAATTCAGAGCTGAAGAATGGCATTGCTATTCAAGGCCAAAGTCATACTTTATATAGAAGATTTTTCTATCTTTTATAGTCCATGTGCTCTCTCCCTCTTCCAATTACATAAACTTGCAAATATTGTGTCTTCCTCTAATATTTATTTGCTATTTAATATAAATTAAACTCCCTCAAGTATGATTGCTAAAGCAAGGGGAAAAGCATATTTTTGGTTGTAAAATAAACTACTATTTTTCTTTTGCGAAAGTTTGATCAATTCATACTCTTACCACTGCTATGGGAGTATAGTTTCTCATGTCTCTCTCATGTTCCATGCAGTTGAATCATTACTAGTAGCATGTATATAGCTTCTTATGTGAATATAAAAATTAATATCATCCCTAAAAGTAAATGCAAATAATAATATAATAGTATTGTTGGGATTTTTTTCCTTCTGTAATATAAATTCCCCCTTTTTTCCATGATGGTGCCCCATGGCCAACTATCACTTAACCACTGCACTAAAGTCACACTCTGTCCCTCTTCTCCTCCTCACTCACTGTTCTCCCAGGGAAAGAGGAATGATTCTACTCTGATTTGCTGGCTTTGAAGGAAGGAATGTTGCTCATGTTGGAAAGGATTATAATTTTCCACTATTGCCTATAATGAGATGAGGTTGTTGTTTTGGTCTAATTCAAGGGCAGAATGGGCTAACTCCTTTGTCCAAAGATCTAAAGTCTATTTTTCTTTTTTTTTTTTTTTTAAGATTTTATTCATTTATTCATGAGAGACAGAGAGAGAGAGAAAGAGAGGCAGAGACACAGGCAGAAGGCAGGCCCCATGATGGAGCCTGACATGGGACTTGATCCTGGAATTCCAGGATCACACCCTGGGGCGAAGGCAGACGCCAAACCGCTGAGCCACCCAGGGATCCCTTAAAGTCTATTTTCCAATCAGCTCATTACAATAGCAGTGACATTTTAATTTTAATGTGTCTCTCTTTTCTAGTTTTTTAAGTCAATAGAAAGTTGGAAGATCAAGAGAAGTTTGCGAGTTGCCTTAACTCTGTGTGTGTGTGCTCATGTATACATATGTATATGTTTCCATGTGAGGAACCACATTCTTTTACATGGGCATTTATATTTCTGTTTGTAATTATCCAAATGGATCACAGTCTAGTAATAAGAACATGGGTGAGCTACTGAAAATTATCCGTGACTTAAAATTTTACCCAAGTTCTGTTCATAGGATCCTAACAGTAATACTACTTTTCTCTGACTGCCAAAGCATCAAAACAGTTTAGCAATTCTGTTGATCTTGCTTCCTCATGCACACCATCTTATTTGCATCTTGATCCAATATTAGTTTTCCTGCTTAATAGATAAGGCTTTTTTTCAATATCACTCTATTATTGGCATGCTAAGAATCTGTCTCTGGGAGGGAGGGAGGGAGGGAGGGAGGGAGGAGAGAGAGAGAGAGAGAATGCCAAATTGACAGAGTGTTAGAAAATTTCCTGGTGTAAATTCTCCTAACAGAGTTGCTTTCAAATTGTCAACAGTTTAAAAATAAGCTCACAGAATTCCTGAGTATGTAACAAGCAGCACCTCACTGCAAAACAAGCACTAATGCAACCCAAGTTTTCAGATTCAGACTCCTGAATTTTATTCTGTTACACTTTTTCCCTCTTCATATGGTCCTCTCTCTAGTTTAATTTACTCTAAGTCTTCAAAAATCAGATTTCTTAATTCTGTCCTTTGGATTTCTCCCTCTCAATCCATTCTCTAGGTGACGAGCAAAGAGCTATAACATGGGACTCTGATTTGGTCTTGCTCTTGATGCATTCAAGTATGTCAGAGACTTCCTGTTACCCTTATGAAAAAAATGAAATTCTTAATACCAATGATCTGATTCAAATACAGTGAACTTTTTTTCAAATACCAAAATGTATCACGATCTTGCCTTTTTTGGAGTCCTTCATTATCCTATGCCCTTTAAATTAGACCTCCTGTTTCTTCCAGATCTTTCTTTGGTAGGTGGAAGAGTAGCTCCCAAGGAGGTCTGCATACTAAGTCCTCAAAAATGTGTTATGTTGGAAAAGAGTCTTTGTAGATGTGATTAAGGTGAGGAATCTTCAGATAGGGAAAGTATCCCAGATTATCCAGATGGGTCTAGTCTAATAACATGAAGTGTTACAATTACAGAAGCTTTCCTGGTCCTGTCAGAGAAACATGATTTGAAAGGACTCAAACATCTGCCTTTGTTGTTGGAAGAAAAGGCCAAGAGCCCAACAGTGCAGCGGCTCCTGGAAGGCAGGAGTGGTTCTCACTTTATAGCCAGCAGGATAATGGAACATGGGCCCAAAAAGCTGCAAGGAACTGAATTGTCAACACTAAAAAGCAGGACATGAATTCTTCCCCTTGAGCCTTTAGAATATAACACAGCCCTACTGATAGCTTGATTTTAGCCCAGTGACTTCTGATCTCTGAAACTACAAGATAATAGATTCGTGTTGCTTAAGCTGCCAAGTTTGTGGTGATTTTATATGGCAGTAAGAGAAGACTAATGCAGGCCAGTTCATCAGATGCCAAGAATCAGCTCTGGACAGTTCATATAATGCCCATCCTATTCAAATTCAACCCATTCTACAGGCTCTAGTCTCCAAGCTATCTTTTCCCTTTACCCTAAAGTGATGTTACTACTTTCTCAATTTGTTATCTGTCACTCACATAAGCAATACTTTGATGATTAAAAATGTTTCCCAAGGACAACTTAAAGATTAAAGAAACACTGTGCTATTGATACTTCTTTATTTTGTATTTTTTCAGTGTTTTGTATTCCTGATTCATCCTTATGATGTGAATCATTTTCTCTCCTTATTCTATTCTTTTAGCAGGTGTTATGGACTGAATTTTTATGTTCCCTCCATAAATCATATGTTGAAGTCCTAACCTCCAATGTGATTGTATTTGGAGATGGGGCTTTTGGGAAGCAGTTAGGGTTAGATGAGGTCATAAAGTCATAAGGGTATCACTTGTCTGGGCCACCAATTAGACTTATGTTAGACCAATTAATCCATCATCCAAGTCTTTTAACATTACTTTCATATTCTTTATCTTCTTTTTTGTTTATTTTCTTCCAGTCTTTTAGTTTTTCAGTTTACAAAATTATTTTAGTTGTTTTTATCTCACCCATGGAAGTTTTTTTTTTTTTTTTTAATCCTTCATGATGGAACTAGTGTCGTTATAAAAAGAGACATTGGAGAGCTTACTCTTTCTCTCTCCACCATGTGAGGACACAGCAATAAGGCAGTTATCTGTAAGCCAGAAAGCAACCCTTTGTCAGAAAATTACCATGTTGGCATGCTGATCATGGATGTGTAGCCTCCAGGACTGTGAGAAAACAAACGTCTGTTGTTTAAAGAATGTAGCTTGTGGTATTTTGTTATGGTACCAAGCAGATCAAGACAGTGCATAATCCTGAGGGTTTATCATACGGACTTTTTAACGTCTAAAGTCAATCAATATGTTAACTGCTCTGACTCCAAGTGATGTAAGTACTTTAAAAACACTTTAACACTGATCAATCAGCCCCTTTTGGCTTATAATGCATGTTATATTTACTTACCAATTTCTCTATTCGCTTTCTTTAACTCTGGTGTCTTTACTGAATCATTTTTCTCCTTCCATAGTATCTTTTAGAACACCTGTTGGACCTGTGTGCATGTACCTGTTTCTTTGTGTGCATGTACTAAAACCCATTCTACCACTCACCTACTGAAGGACTTGGGTTGTTTCCAGTGAAACTTCTCTGAACATTTGTATGCAGTTATTTGTGTGAACATAAGTTTTCATTTCTCTGGGATAAATGTCCAAGAATGTGATTTCTGGGTCAAATGACAATTGCATATTTAATTTCATAAGATGATGAACAATTTTCCAGAGCCCCTGTATCATTTTAAACTCTCACCAGAAATGTATGAGAAACACAGTGCCTCTCCATCCTTGTAAGCATTTAGTATCATCACTATTTTTTAAATTTCTGCTGTTCTAATAGGTGTGTAGTGATCAATAGAGTTTTTAATTTCAGTGATGATGATTTCTGAGAGTTCTATTTAAATCTTTTCCATATCTAATTATTTACAGTAATTTCTCATTCCATGCTTATTTTTGTATCAGCTGTTATTTCTTTAACCATTTCATATATACTATTTTATATTCTATATTTAATATTTTTAGTTTAAGTCCTTGGAAATCTAGATATGTTTATTATTTCTGCAGATGCTCACTTGGTAGCGGTTTATATCTCATATGTTTATTACTTTGATTTTTGTTATAGGCTCACATTTAGTTGAATTTAATGTGTATGATTCCTAAGAGCCAAAAATGAAGATTTCCTCTAGATAGGATTTGAACTGCTCATGCTGACAGCCAGAGTTTGCTGCTGACGTGAGATCCCTTTAGCCTTCCTTCAGGGTCTGAATCAAATACAAGAGTCTCAGTTTCACTTCCAGCATTTTAGTGAGACAACCAACTGCCCCCCTTGTTAGTTTCCAATTTCAGTCAGCACTTACAAGCATGAATGCTCCAAAGTAAACTGGGTTTCTAAACTTAACTTTTGTTTTGTTTTGTTTTAGCTAATTATTGTTGTCATGAGTGTGTCCAGCTCATCGGAGAATTCCTTTCATAAAATTTGAGGAACTTAGTAAAATCTTTGTTGCAATTGACCTAAGATTTTTATTCTGTAATGGGAGGGTCTTTCTAAGCATCTTTTCTGTCATACCGCCAGAAGCATACGTCCTGGGCTCCATTTCTTATATTTGTGATCGCCCCTTAGTAGTGCTTTGTTAGTCAAATAATGCTCACTTAATGGATGAACAAACAAAGGAATGAATAATGAAAACTAGATAAATTACTCAATTCATAACCTCTTTGGGATATATCAGGATCATATTCAAACAGATGGCTCTTAGAAAATTTCCCTTCAAAACAATGAGTGAAGCTATGGTACTTTTCACATCAAAATTTTATACATACTCCCCAACACACGTATCTATATGATTTTACCACCACAGTACTACAGTTACTATCTGGTAAAAATAGATCAAAACTGTAAAGTATAATTTTTAAAAGCCGATGATGGTCAAAGGTTAACCTACCTATGAAACAATAAAAATCAAAAGAAAAAAAAAAGAAAAATGTGACATGTTACAGGCAGCTAATCTTCTGAATATATAGAGTTGGTGATTCCTGATTGAAATGACTGACCCAATACAGACAAATCATTTGAAACCATGTTCATTCAAAAGCTCGAGTCGTACCTCTGCAGTCTAGACAATGTATTTGTTATATTACAAAAGCCTAACCTCTCAAGGTCACAGCAGATAACATTTTTTCTTCCAATATTCTTGTTGCACTCAGTATAATGAAGTCTTATCTTCTCTAGAATTACACACATAAATCGAAAATTTAAGCAAAAAGTATCACATAGATAGGTGGAGGATTTAAATACTTTCCTACTCAGTGAAATTGGTGGCTTATTTAACTGTTGATCCCTTTCTTAATACATCAAAATGTTATTCATCTGTGGCAACAATACTCTTTAAACCAAAACAAATACTATGAACTCATCTTCTTCAAATTTCTTTTGGTAATTTTGATGGACTATTGGCCTTCATGGGGACAAATATCAATTTAAAAAAAAAAAAAAACCTCAAATCGTAAACAGAAATGTCAGCACTTTTAATTTACTAACCCCATAAATAATAGTTGTATGGCAAAGGTAAAACAATGCCATAGACTCAAGGAAATTTGGTCCTATAAAAAGTATGAAAGAATTCTAATTTCTCTCTAGGCATAAACTTTGCGGTTTTTTTTTTTTTTTAATTGCATGGCTGAATCTTAATGCCAGTAAAATTCGGCTCAAACTGGTTTGTTTTTTTTTTCCCCCTCAGAATAACTTGACTAGAAAGAAATCTGAATGTAATAGAAACATGATAAAAAAAATAGCAATTTAGGAGGCTGGCAATTGCAAGGAAATGAAAAACACAGTGAGATATGTCAAGCACTGCAGTATAAATAATAGAAAAATATGCAGTTTTTCAGATTAAATAAACTACCATTCCATTTTTTGATGTTCACCACAATACCATTTAGCACTACAGTTCAAGGCATCCAAGTAACTATTTAAGCAGTATTTACCAAAAGTAGTTTCATAAAGAAGCAGCCTTTGAGCCCACAAAACACAGTTTTTAGTATTTGATGTGCTCTGTGGAGTGTTCCAGATTTTAAAATGTCTTTCTGCAAAAAGCCAGGTGTGTGAAAACAATATAAAAGAAAGAATAGCCAGGATCCAAGATCTTATCAGAGTAGTGACAAGGATGAGACCACCTGAAGAATAATACACAGGAAGAGAAGGATGAAGGAAGGAAGGAGGTGCCCGGGCTGCCATCCTCAGACTTGGCTGAAATTCATTAGTTGGCCTAAGGCTAGAGTCCACACATATGCCAAATCCTAAGGTATTTGCTGCCAGATTTCACCCTCATTCCCATCGCCACTGGGATACGTGGCATTATAAACGTGCCAATTAAACAAGATACTTTCTTTGGCTTTCAGGATTCTTTATTAACACTCTCAAATTTGTCTTGATTGGAACTTACCATATATAACTGAGCATGAAGTTTTGTCAGTGTTTTTAACCTTTGTAAAGCACAAAAACTATTATTTTCACTTCTGGAAAAAAAATTAAGGAGAAAAATACAAATTAGATCAGGATATAGAAACACTATATTTTAAAAAAAGTTTAATCAACTTAAGAATTTATTTTATCAGAAATGTATACTTGGATCTATAAATTCTGAGTGGGTTGTTCAGCTAAATCATGTTAGCGCCCCCTGAAGGTCATCAGAGTGATACCTGACTGTGACTAAATCGTATCAGTGGTTTCTTAACTCTTGGGATGGAATCCCAAGTCACTTAGCAGCACACAAAAGACCTTTCATGATTTTGCCTCCTTCTAATCTCCAGATTCATTTTTCCATCTTTCCTCATTTGTTTTCACTACTCCAGCCAGAGTGGCCTGCAGTATCTCCAAAAGCACAAACTCTTTCACAGCCTGATGCCTTAAACATGTCATTATATCCTTCTAGAAGGTCTATTCTCTGATTTTTTAGCTGAAAAAATCTCTATCAATCCAGGAAGACTCATTCAGGACCCAGCCTCTTCATATATTCCACATGTGGGTAGAATGCCTTTTTCCTGATCTTCCAACAACACATATATGCATTGCTTTCCTAATGCTTACCAAACCATATTAATTTTTCTTCCTCTGGATTTTGAAAAAATCTGTGTCTCTCATTTCAGCACCCTTGGTACAAATCAGACCATCAGACACATCGGAGGTGCTCAATAAAGGAATGTATTTCATAGGAGTTTTTCCACTATTTTGTGCAGGTCAGAAATAATCTCTTGTGCCTGGCACCATTTTTATTCAGACAATGGTTAAGGCTCCACTCAGGATGTTACGTTATGGATCTGTTCTGATGCTGCCTCATAACATCTAATTGTTCGATTTGTCTGTCTAGTTATTGGCAGCCTGCTGGGTGTTAGTAGGGAAACTCACAGCTATTTTAAGAGCTACTTATTGAGTCAGTCCTGAAAGTTTTGTTTATCATTTTCTGTATTCTGCTTCCTTTTATATTCCTTGGGACCACTCAAAAGCATTTAAAGCCATCTTCCAATTTATTTTTGCAATGTATATTTCCAGCTGAGTTCTTTTTTATTACTTGGTAGTTCTTCTTGCAGAATTCTCAGGTGAGCATTGAGAAGAGTCCACATCACATTATTTCAGCTTCTCAGTTGTTTACCATTACACTGAGGAATGCAACAGGAGGGAGAAGAAAGTCAGATTCTCTTTGAGAGGTTAGATAGTACTGCACAGCAATTACAATAAGCAGAAGAAGAGATGTAGAAGCAGAGACATCCAGGTAGATTCTTGATCTAATGTTTAGGGCTTCTTCCAAAGCTGCCGTTTAAGAGGAGAAAATCTCTCTTAGGAATTTATCCTGACTTCAAGAATGTACCAAGCCATGTAATTAAAACTAGGAAGGGGGTTGATACAGGAAAAGCAAATAAAAGCAGTGACTCAGAGGAGGTGTAGCGTCTATTTCTTGAATTCTTCTGTTTGCACTTACAAAAGGAAGAATCAATCTTTAAGTAAGACAGAGAAAATACCAGCTAGCATAATGCTATTTCTAAGCCCCCAAACTGGCACTGCTAAATGCTTTTCCATCACTGTGTGGCTGTAATTCTGTATCAATGTGCAATAGAGGAGAACTAGTCACGTTAGGAAAACGAGAAATGTTTCCTTATTAGAAGATTTCTTAGAGCACTCCCTCTGAGTTTTGAATCTCTTGGAGGAGTTACATCCAGTGGTTATACAGTTCCTAAACAGTGGCATGGTGGGAAGCTGGCTTTCAGACTTCCACAGATTTGGCTAATAAGGAGACAATGGATTTAAACCATTTATTATTCCCATGACTCCGAGCAACATGAGCTCTATGCTTTCTTGGGTCCCTCTTGCCTCCCAAGTTCCATGAGGGCGGTGAATGATGGTCCAGCTATCTGTGTTACATCAGAGAAACACCAAGTTCAGGAAATCCCCAGTCTTATAAGAGAACTTCTAGTAAACCCATCTTTCCTCCTTTATAGAAATGGACCTCACCGTCCATCGACAGATGAATGGATAAGGAAGATGTGGTACGTACAATGGAATATTACTTGGCCATTAGAAAGGATGAATATTCACCATTTACATCGATGTGGATAGAACTGGAGGGTATTATGCTGAGCAAAATAAGTAAATCACAGAAAGGCAATTACCATATAGTTTCACTCATATGTGGAATGTAAGAAATAGTGCAGAGAATCAAAGAGGAAGGGAGGGAAAACTGAATGGGAAGTAATCAGAGGGGGACACAACCCATAAGAGATTGTTAACTATAGGAAACAAACTGAGGGTTGCAGGAGGGGAGGTGGGTAGAGGATGGGGTAATTAGGTGATGGGCATTAAAGAGGGCACGGGATGTGATGAGCACTGGGTGTTACGTGCAACTGATGAATTATTGAACCCTACGTCTGAAACTAATGATATACTATATGTTGGCTAATTGGATTTAATTAAAAAAAAGAAAAGGACATTATATTTATTAACCAGAAACATAAGCAAATCTCTCCAGGAAGGCAAGTGAAGCATTTCTACTGTATTCTCTTGAATGTCTCTCTATATAAATATTCTTGCGTTTGCTCAGAAGGCTGTGTGAAAATATGAGAGGTGTAGAGAAAATTATCTCCCACAGGGATATAATATGTAGTATTTTCCAAATTCATGTAAATCACTAAAATTAACTTCTTCTTTCTTTTTTTTTCCTAAGCATTTTCCCCAGTCAGTGCTCTTTAGAACACTCTTTGAAATATACAGTTGGAGGAATTATACAAAAGGCTCAGAATCAGATAACTTGGTTTAAAGGACAACTTAAGACATTCTAGTTATATGATCTTGAGCAAGTCTCTTAAGTCATATGAGCCTCAATGTTTAAGAAAATGACAAAAAAACAAATATTGTGACAAAGTTTATGATTGTGATAAACTCGATAAAAAGTCAAAATAGCCAACAAGAACTGTTAGTTCCTCTGCTTTACTTCTTAAAAAAAAAAAAAAATCCTTTTTGTTTCTAAAGTACCTTCATTTTCTCTGAGTTGTATTTGTTCACTTTCAGAAAGTTCTTAAACATTTTCCAAATACATCCTGTAAGAAACAATATTTAATCTCTACAAAGTCAGAAATTGAGTTGTGTCTCTTTTTTCCTTTTTAATACAAATTTCACTCATTTTAATGATATGGATTTTTCCCCTCTCTTGAATGAGATTAAAAATACAATTTTGGAAAATCACATTATTATCCTAAGTTAAATAATTAGATTTACTGGTGTGCTCAGTGTATCTTCCTTAAATCAGGTTTCCCAGAAGCAGGGCCTGAAAAGAAGGGATACAAGTAAGTAGGACGCGAGTAAGCTCCCAAGACAACCAGTAAGGAACTGAGAGAACTGTAATATGGCCAGATTAGAAGCTCAATGAAGACCTGGTTTAGCTACCCACTAGTATCACTCAACTTTTTCCCACAGGGAACTCTGGAGCTAAGGTAAGTAGCACCACCGATTTATCTCACCTCCAGGCAAGGCAGCTGGCTTTTTGCATGTAGTATGAGTTGGATGCTGGCTGCAGGATACCTTTGGAGAGGAGGGTTTCCCTATAAGCTCCCAGCTACTTCCCTATAAGCTAAGGACAAGTTTTCAGGGAAGGATGCAACTTCCTACCATTAGCAGCCCTGCCTGGTAAAGAGGACCTGAGTGGGCCAACAACAGAATCTCTTGAAGGGGAAGACCAATTAAAAAGACTTCAAAGCAGTAGAGTTAATGTAAAGGATAGGAGAGCTCAGAAGAGATACGATAACTTAGAACATGGTGATGATAGTGCAGATGGAGGGAAGTAGGTGGATGTAGGATTTTTAAAATAATGTTAAAGCTAAGACCTATCAATTGCCTCTCTGTTGGTATCCCTTCCTTATATCTGATTCCAAATATTGGTTCCCCTTTTGAAATTCTTCGATCTGATTCAATTTCCATAAATCTCTTAGTTGCTAACTATTTGCCTGGAACTTTGACTTTGTGTTTTATTCTGACCCTCCTGTTGGCAATTCCTCAGGTACTGTCTATCGCACAGCCTTTATAAATCTCATTTTGCACTCTTGATCTCAACTTATTTTCCTGGCCTCTGACCTATTACTGCCTAAACACTTATAAATCTCCTGTGCTCTGTTTTTCTGGTCCAAATTGCCTGCCTTGTCCCCACAACCTTCTAGTTGTGAAGTAGGATAGACAGAGCTACTTTCAGCCTAGGATCCAAATAACTTTGCAGAAAATCTTGTTCCAGACTGTAGTGGCACTCAGAGATAGCAAGAAGAAGCTATAGATAAAACTCAAAAGGTGTTTTGGTTGTTTTTGTTTTTTGTTTTGTTTTGTCTTTTAAGATTTACAGATCACAGTCTGGAACTATAGAAACAAAGAAGTAGAGTGAGTTTTACTCTCTGTCGTATAAAAGTGTTTTATAGTCCTGTTACCCTTGTATTAACTCTTCTCTTATGAATGATACCAATGCCATCAGGAATATTTAAGACAGTCATTTTCCTGTCTAATCAAGTCACAGACAGCTTGACCATGACTAAAATGGCTAGTTTACAAATATTTTGGTGCTTAGTACGGAGGGCATTAATTATCTGGAAGTTTTACTTTTCTGGGTGATTCCATCTTTCTCCTAAATGTGATCAATATATGCAGTTACTGTAATAAAAGTTTGATTAAGTAGAACACTTGGAAAGTGGTCTTTTCGATAACTTCGAAATTAACCCAATTTGTCTCAATAGTCCTGGTGAAACTCCTTTGAAAATGCATTAGTCCATTTCTTGTCTTGCAAATGGAGCCTTTGAAAATAATCGACTTTTTGTTTTATAACTGAAAATCTTACTGGACCACAAGGTTATCCAAACATCAATTTTCACTTAACTAGATTACAGGATATGAAAGACAAAAGAGGTTGCTTTGAACCCTTTTTTAAAAATTTTTTTGAATTCATGATGAAACTTTATTTTCCTATCCTTTATGTCATTTTCTGACAAGCCAAGTGCAGACAATGTACAGTTAATTGAGGTTTCTGCTATTTTCCAGTGTGATTAATCAAGGTTTTGCTATAAAATAATTCATTTTTCATGCATAGAGACATCTCTAATTTAGCCTTATTTTTTTACAGGGTTAGAGGGAAAACGTGAGCCCATACATTTATTTGAAATACAATTAGAATAATGGAAACATCTATATCTCTTTAGCATTAAAGACTGTAGAATGGACAATTAAAAGCTATCCCAGATTAATACTATTAAAATGTCATGAGTAATATAGGCTTGGCCATCTGATTTATCATTCATCATTACTATATAACTTACTCAGAAGCCATGTAATGAGGAGGGATGCTATATTAACACAGCTATGAATTCTTAAGTAGAGGAGGAAAAAACCCTCAGATTAGATTGCATCTCGGAATAAGGACTTCAACTGGCTAATATGTGATTCACTGGAATGGTAGCTTGGGGATCTGTTCAGCATATGCTATGTCTATGGCACTTGCAGAAGTGCGGATGGCCAGGTATGGAGTTTACAATATTATGAAGCCATTGTTTGGTAGAAAGTGTACAGTGTTGAACTGACTGCACATATCAAAATGGCAACTGCTTTCACTGATTTTTTTCGGGCAAGAGTTCTGGTAATTATTAGATATGAACTTGTGTGAATTGGCAAAAGTCTGGCTCTAAAGCTGATCAATAGAAATAACTCCTCTTTGAAGTACACATGCAGAGAACCATCAGAGCTCTGGAGTCAGGCCAACTGAGGATTGTGTTTAACACAGAAGAGGACCCAAACCTGCAAGGCCAGCTGATTAGATTTTAGATTCTGTAAGAACTTTGAAACCCTATGGAAAGGGTCCCTGCAAAACCTAAATGGGTGTATGAACTGAATAGGGCTTGGGGATTGTCAGCTATTGACCAACAATATTTCAATCAAAGTAATTCCACTGTTCTGAAACCTGACCACACATCAACAATACCTGGAAAAACTTTTAAGTGCAGAATGCCGAGTCCCATCCCCAGATCTGCTGATTCAGGAGATCTAAGCCAGGTTGTGAAAATGTGCATTTCTAACAAGTTCCAAGATACTATTGGTCTGAGGGTCATACTCTGAGAACTATCAAATTCTATTATATGTTGGATCACTTAATAAGAATTTATTTGAAGAAAGCATTCTAAAGCTAAAAAGATCTAAAAATAAGTTAAAAATGTTGAAAGCACATTATCAAACTCTTTCTGGCATATCTATTTTCCCTTTTCATGCCCTTTGCCCTGAAGTCTCTGGTACCTGCACAGTTCTGACTGCCAAAGGCACCCCAGTGTGCAAACTATACTCATTCTGATTCACTTGCTTCCTTCTTCCCTCTTTCCCTCCTCCATGTATTCAAGACAATCGTTATAGGCCCCAGGCCAGGTGCTGTGCATTCTAATATAACTAAGCCTTTGAGAAGTTTACAATCTGGTATGTAAAGTATTCACATGATGACCAACATGAGAAATACTTCAACAGAACTTTCCACATACTCTTTTGCCAAGGAACAGTGATTTTTTTCCTAGAAGTATGAATACATGTTCCTCTTAAGAGATAATATTGGAACTTATTCTTAAATGAGGAGTCAAATTTTCCTAGTCAGGAATAAAAAAGGTGATGTTTTAGGCAAAAAGAAAAAAAATGACATGAGAAAATGCTTAGAAATTTCTGAATGTCTCACAATTAGGGATGGAAGGAGTCAAAGAAAGAATAGCTTGAGGGAGACATTTTGTTCTTGCCATTTTATCATTTTGCATTGACATTTTATGAAGACTGAAGCCCTGTGAGGGCAGGGATGGTGATTTATAATCTTTCTTAAATTTGTTTTTAACTCCCAGTTGTCATTCTCTGGCCCTATCTCATAGAAATTTGGATTTATTGTCAGTGGTGGAGCTTAGACTTCAGGGCTTGGATGTTGCTCCTTGGGTCACTCTCATATGCAGCACTCTCAGAGCTCACTGCAAAGTCAGCTCTGACTCTGAACTATTTTCAAAGCACCCATATTGGGTTACAAATATGGAGGACTGAACTGAGATGGTTCTCAAATTCTCTTTCTAGGTGTAAATACATTTTTTTTCTATTACATGCATGTGTTTCTCCCCTCCAACTTCAACTGTTGCCAACCAAACATCCTGGGATCATGACTCTGATCTCCCAGAATCCTTCTCATGGATGAGGTCCTGTTTCATTCTTCAGATCCCTAAGTAGTAACTTTTCTTTGCCGTTTTCTGAACCAACACACCTTCAGGTGTGTAATACCTCTCTTCAGGTAGGTAATACCTTTTTTACATTCTTCCTCCTACCACAGGTTTCTTTCTTTCTGCTTTGCATCTTTAGGGCCTATTTTAACTCCTACTGCTTGGGAACTATGCAATAAATATTGACTTCAATTGATATTACAATGAGGAGAGAGGCCCATAAAAGAAGTAAAGAATACAGTCTGAAAAATAAAAGAAATAGTAAAGAATGCAGGCTGTGACAACTCTCTGTTGTGGGATGTATTCCTTTCAGAGCTCTGGACACTCTGCTTTCCCCTGCCTCTGCTGCCTGTGCCTTGCAACCCCTTGTCTGACAACTGGTACTACTCACCCTGCAGTCTTGGCTCAGAAGGGAGGAGATTCTATCTCAGTAGATTCCCCAACATGCATACACACACACACACACACACACACACACACACACACACACAGTTTTCCCCAATCAGGACATCTTGTTTGTTTTCTTCATTGCACTTAATACAATCTTCCATTTGTTTCCTTATTTACTGTCTTTCTTTCATTAGATTGCAAAGATCAAGAGGTCAAAAACCTAATCCATGGTAATCACAAACATGGTAACCTGTTTCCTAGTCCAGTGCTGGGTACCCAAAGGAGAGGGTTCAATAAATATTTTTGGAAAGAATGAAGGAAGAAAGGAGAAAAAAACAGAGTATGTATACCAATAGAGATTCATTTCCCAGTCTTGCTAAATAAAATATTTTGCCAATATGTTTATATAAACAACTTGGCAACTTATCAACAGAAATAATTATTTCCGTTAGATCATTAAAAAAAGATAAATCTGCATTCAATGACAGACTCCAAACTGAAACAGTCACATTGATGTTTTCACCAAGTTGTTAATGTATCCCATCTTTCTTTTCTTTTTTTTTTTTTGCAATTCACTAACATGATATTTAACTTTTTAAATAGTTACTTTGTTTGCAAGACTATTTATTTTGCATGCAAATCAAACCCCAGTTTATATTTGAAAAAAATCATGTTTTCATTTGCTATTTTATTTCATAATCTCATGCAGGTGTTGTTCTCATCAATAGGATACTCAGAGTCTGGTTAATTGTTGTTAATTGTTTCATAATCATTCCTGAGAAAAAAATCAATGATAGAAATGTCACCTTTACACATGAGAACAGGCTACCTTGGCCTCAAGCAGACTTTCCTAACCCATGCTACAAATTACAATTATCTGGGGGAACTTTTAAAACAAATACAGAAGCTAGGCTCCACTCTGAGATTTGAATTTCATTGGTTTGGGGTGGAGCCAGGGGATTTCTACTATTTTTAATGCCCCCAGGTGATGTTAATGTGCAGCCAAGGTTGAGAATCAATGACTTAAAGAAAGAAAAATAACTCTGCTCAAGCAGACAATGGACCACTTGCTCTCCAGACTTTGAGGGTTGTCCTGACTTTCAAATCAATCGAAACATCACACATGAAAGGCAGAGAAATTACTGCTACTTGTGCTCTCAATGCTGGCAACTTGAATAAAGCAATGAATATAAAAGACTAGAGCTGGGGAACTGCTAAATCTAGTGATTGGCTCAGAAGTGGAATTGGTTGTGAACAGAATGAATGGCCACCCCAACCAAGCCTGGCCACCAATCTGGCCATTTGAAGCTCTGTGCTAAGCCTCTGCCCATGTTGCTCTCCAACCCTACAACATCCCTACAATGTCCTTCTCCTGTCCTGCCACTAAGAGCCTGCCTTCCTTCCTGGAGCCAGCCAAAGCCACGATGCTCCAGTTGAAGGGCTACAGGATTTAGCTCCCTTCCCCATCTTGGAGTCTGACCTGGAAAAAAAAAAAATCTTGAACTGAGAAACTACCTAAGTACTAAGCCTTCTGTTAGACATTTCACATCATTTCCTTTAGCCTTTGTACTAATTTCTTTTTACCACAACTATACATATTTAACATCATATTTGTGCCCTATTCCCCAAAATGACAAGTTCTTCAAGGTCAAGTATAATATGAAATATTTCATTACATTAAGACACAAGGCTAAAGGATGAAGGAAGGAAGAGAAAGAAAATTCATAGTTCTTCCTAGATATAAAGTGGAATCTTGTTTCCATTTCACAACGGATCCGGTGATTTATCTTACTATCCCCATTGTGTAGATGTAAAACTGAGGCTTGGAGAGATTAAGCAACTGAACTAAAAAAGCATAGCATTTGAGCTCAAATTAGTCACTAATTAAACCTCCCGAGGTTGGGGAAGAGAACGTTAACCTGGTATCTGAGGTGAGAGTGGGGTGACAAGCTTGAGACATAGTTTTATTTTTGGGGGGCCTACTAATAAATCACCCACTTTCCAGAAGAAGAACATCCATTAGTCCATCATTCCTGGTCTCTTTCTATTCCTTCACAAAATGTGCTTTCTTTGGGAGTGATGAGTAATTCACCTGATAGGCTTGACAGAAGGAAATGGATTTCCTCAGCTCTTTTTCTCGTCATTCCCTTCAGGAGCTAGCTGCCTGTAGGGGCATGCCTTCTGCCCTGCTTCCTCACCCCAGAAGTCTCCTAGGGGCAGGTGCTCGTAAGGGGAGGTGTGTGGGGTTCAGTGCTGCCTGTGAAGGGCGCACTCGTCTATCAAGTTCTGGGGCTCAGCCTCACGGACAGCAGAGCTGACTTACTGTCACATTCACCACCATCAACTTCATCAGCAAAAGTAACATTTTCATTTCCTTTTCTGTCTTTTATGAATTGGTAGAAAAAAAACTGAAGCAAGTGAAACAGGGGTGTCCTTTAATTTGATCCCTTAAGGGACGCCTGGGTGGCTCAGCAGTGGAGCATCTGCCTTTGGCTCAGGCCATGATCCCAGGTCTTGGGATCGAGTCCCACATCAGGCTCCCTACATGGAGCCTGCATCTCCCTCTGCCTGTGTTTCTGCCTCTCTCTGTGTGTCTCTCATGAATAAATAAATTAAATCTTTTTAAAAATAATAATAATTTGATCTCTTAAAATGATGGTTCTCTTAGTCTGGGAAGAACAGCATTAGTAGCCCCTGGGAACCGTGTAGAAATACAAGCGCTCTGGCCCCATCCCAGACAACAATCTGTGCTTTAACCCCCCTCCGGAAGCTCTGCTATGGACACGATCTTGAGTCGTGACGCTTTTGGCTATATGACAATAGGCAAGAGTGGCATTTTTGTCTTCCCAGCTGGAGGAGGAGCATGAGTCTGCGATTGGGTGCAAGTCGGTATAGGATGATTGCTGAGCAGGCTCTGATGGTACAGATTGAGAAATGATGGTGGCTAGAGACATGCCATCTATCAGTTCTTTCTTCCAAGCTTTGATCAGAGTGGTTGCCTGATTTTATTGTACTTTGTTTTGTTTTCTCGTTCTTCTCTATTGCTGTAGCATTTCGGTGTCTAAAAGGTTGGGAGGCTTTAAAGCCCTTTCCATTTTACAGATAGCTGAAGAGTAAGAAGATTATTATCTTTCCATTGTCATCCCTGAAAAAACTCCCAGAAGAGGAGGAGGGGGGAGCACTTGGTCAGGAGGAGGGGAGGCAACCTGTCCTTCTGAGAATTTACAGCTGAATTCAGTTGGGAAGTCTCGTCTAAGGCAATGGTTGTCAAAGTGTGGACCCCAACTGTTAGTATCATTTGGACACTTACTAGACATGCAACTTCCTGGCCCTGTCCCAGACAGCTGACTCACAAACTTGGGAAGAGGATCCAGCAGTCGGAGTTTGAGCAAGCCTGTAATGCACACACTAATGTGTGAGAGCCTCCGCGGGGGCCTTACTGCTCGTAGTGTGGTCTGGCACAAGAACAGAGGCATAACCTGGGAGCATGTTAGAAATTCAGATCTCAGGCCTCATGCCAGACCTACTGACCTATTCATAATCTGCATTTTCACAAAATCCCCAGGTGACTGGTGAGCACATTAAAGTTTTAGAAGCACTGGTGTGAGTCAAGGATGCTAATGCCGAATCAAGGAATAGGAGTGAATTGGATTTTAATGAGGTTTTTATCCCAAACTACAAACATGGAAGGTACTATCTAAGGACGGAGGAAATGCTGTGTGGAGATCTAAGCGTCTGAGGCACCTGTTTCAGTCTGGATGCTCTCATGGCCTCAGGCTAACTCAACTGGTTAATCACAACATGCAACTCTCTTAGGCCTAGACCACTGCCAGGGACTTCCTGTACCTAATTCCAAGACAGAAACCTGCACTAGCCACCTTTTTAGATCTGCATTAAAATTCCAACCAAGCTTCTTTTTGGAATTCTTCTCACATGAGGGTAGGCCCCCCTGGACGTCCACAGAAGGTCATTTCTCGGCCCAAACAGGTAGCAGCCTGGGATCAATAAGGATCAAATCAACACTGAGCATTTAAACAGGTGGCTGGAGGGTGAATAAGTAGTTGGAGAAATCGTAAAAAGGTCAGGTAGCAAGTACTAGCTTCGTAACTAGCAAAAGTGCTTGTACAAATTTGGCATTTCACAGAACCTGCAGGCTGAGTTTGATTAGTTATTAAAATCATGGTCAGCCGGTGGGGAGGATCTTGATAATTGGTATAGGTCATAGACAGTCAAAAGTGTCTCTCCCAGTGGGATGAAACCTATTAAAATTTGTTATTTAAATCTCTTTGCCATTTCCACATTCTGCTCACATGCAAAATGACTTGTCCCAATCTTGGTCTCCAAGGAAGAATGCAAACGTCTTCCATTGTTCTCTGTTTGGTGCTAATTAACATTTTCAAGAGGATTGACTTAGATACAGTTCTGTGTACCCCAAAGCAATCACTCCATTCAACTTCCAGATCATAGCTTTATCTCATTAAAGAATTAGCTCTTAATATTCAGAATGCTTAGGTTATTTTAACTGGGTTTCCAAGACTTGTAATTACACACAAATCATCCACAGCCTTATGCCACCAGCGATTGGGGGAGAAAGTGCTTTTGTGAGCGGGAAATCCCTTCCTTCTCCTTTTAGTCCTGTGCTTTGGAACAATGCAACCTCTGTTCCTGAGAGCCAGCCAGCCACTATGGACTGATTTGGTAGAGAAGTTGAACTCACATCTACACTTCTAGCTCTGAAGCCCAGCAGGTATTGGGATCCCTTGGAGAAGTATTAAGAATTTTGATGCCTGGGAAACCTGGGTGACTGAGCATTCAACTCTTGATTTCTGCTCAGGTCATGATCTCGGGGTCCTGGGAATAAGCCCCAAGTTCAGTGAGGATTCTTGCTCCCCCTCTCTTCTCTCCACCACCTCAGTGTACATGTATGCTCTCTCTCTCTCTCTAAAATAATAAAATAAATAAATCTTTAAAAAATATATTGATCCCTGTCCCTCCCTACAAAATACTCATTTATGAAGTGGAACCCAGTTACCATATTTTTTTTTAAACAGCTTTCAAAATTCTGGTGTCATTGCACAAATTACCCTCCTCTTCTCCACTTAGCTTCCTACAGACTTTGCTTTCATCGCATCTTTGTCTTGGACTACTTGACTTTTGATCATTCTAAATGGTCCTGCTATTTTTTTATTACAAATTTTCCCAGCTGGTCTACCCACCCAATTTCTTTCATGTATTTCATATATTTCTCACCCAATTTCTTTCATATATTTAAGCAATTTTTCCCCAAAAGCATATGTGATACAAAACATGGGAAAGCATAAAGGGAAAAAAAACTAAAAAATAACAACTCTACCACCGCAGGATAATTACTGAGACTATTTTTTATGTATGTGTGTCTCTACACATGTTTTCTTTACCAGAATTTGTCATACTAAATTTATTCCTTTGCATCTGAAATGTTTTCCCTAGCACAATATTATTTAAAGTATCCATGACAAAAAAAAAATTCTTTTATCACAAGCAGTTTTGAGTATTAGGCATGTGCATTCATTATATGCACCATAATTTAGAATACTTAATCCTTTGCTTTTTTAGTGTTTTTGTGTTTTTAATATTTTTACTATGAAAACCAGTGATAGGATGAATCTTTTTTTTTTTTTTTTTTTGAATCTTTTTGTTTATATATCAATATTAACCTTGTCATTCTTAACTACTACTGACGGGTTGGTGGTCACAAGGTACCAAAGATACAGGTTATAAACAAATAGAGTAGTCCATTCTTTCTGGAAGTTGAGTCTTCAAAAAAGACATGGTTTGCATGCCAAGGCTTTCTGCTCAGATCGGAAAATTCTCACCATCTTAATTGGAGAATTCCAGACACTCAAGGTACCTGTTTCTCAAAGGCTGTACTAAGTAAAAAGCATTCTGCAAGCATTTTCTGTTCCTTTATAGCAGTGCTTCCCAAACTGTCCTGGTGCAGGGCCAGATTTTTGCTTGTTTCATTTTGTTTTACTTCCAATTTTTCATAGATATATACTTTCATAAAATAGTGTAAAAATGAATTTCTAGAAAAATGAAATAAAAATGACATACAAAATACAAGGCCCATTTTTTTATTACTAGATTCAAGAGTCATAAAATTTCTTTGACAAAATGCCATAAATATTTTAAGAGCTTACTCACAAACTCTATACTCAATTTCATAGCAGGCCAGTAACTAACTGTTTACAGCTACTCACTGATGGGCCACAGTTTCATAGCACTGGTTTAGAACAAGTTCTTGAGGAAATGCATTAGCTAAATGAAAAAAAAAAAAAAATGTTTGAGCAGGGGGAAAAAGTTTCCCTACCAAAGGTGTAGTAGAAATGCAAAGTCAAAGCAAAAATGTTGGTAACAGTGAAATAACCAAGGTAAACTGTAGTCATTAAGAGCAATACTAGAAACACACAGAGCTCAGGAGTTCCTGCTCTACATTTGGAATGATTCAGACAAGACAGCATTACTGCATAATGCAAATTCATGAAGAGGTCCATCTTCTTGAAAAAAATGTTGTTTCATGGCCTAGCAATAGTTTTATAGGTTTTCTCCTTAGAACCACTTATTAAAACATACTCATAAACTATATGCAGTTCCATATACTTTATAACTTAAAAATGCTACATATTTGCCTACATGCTAAGGTTGGCATGGGCTGTATGTGACAAATGTTTCTATATCAGCACAACTGAATACAGCCAAGTGATGAAAAATCTACACTGTACATGACTCTGGTAGATTCACATTCAAAAAAGTACAGTATTTGTGTCTCAATTTTTTTTGCCAGCCCTTAAATAAAATATCTCATATTTATTACCTTTACAAAGGATAAACAACTGATAAAAACAAAGGCAGACTAAAGACTTCTTTTTGCTAGTGAAGAACATAGTCCATTGTTCTTTTTTTTAAAAAGATTTTATTTATTTTTTAATGAGAGACACAGAAAGAGAGGCAGAGACATAGGCAGAAGAAGAAGCAGGCTCCCTGTAGGGAGCCTGATGTGGGACTTGGCCCCAGGACCCAAGGATCACAACCTGAGCCAAAGGCAGTTGCTCAACCACTGATCCAGCCAGGTGCCCCAGTTCACTATTCTTAAAGAAAAGTTATCAGGTAAGATGCATCCTAAAAGAATAATACTGAGTGTGACTAACATCTAAATGCCCAGGACTGGGGATGAGAAAGGATGGTCTTAACCACTTTCCCTCCATCCCTCTGTTATTTATATTTTGGGTGCCTGAGAGAAAGAGGCAACAGTCCTTCACTTAACCTTCACTCTCAGATGGCACAGCAAATCACTCAGAACCCTGTGATGTAACAGGGTAGCCTCACTGAGAATATTAGACACAGGTGCGTATATACACGTATATGTTGTGATGAGCCTAGGAAGTCCCCTTTATGTTTCAACTTGACTTGCAGGGACAATGTTCCATTGGTGAGTTAAGCTTTGCTTTTCTGATTTTTACCCATTTTATGCTTAAATGATAAAGGAACATGAGGGAGCTGGAGAAGGATAACTGCACCTTGCTCCTTACGATATTCATTCCCATTTTCATTTTCATTATGTCCCCAGAAAATACCTGTAATAATTTTCTGTGATTCCTTATCCAAAATTCTAAACCACAATGGCTCTCTTGGCTCCCTTGGGATTTGCTCATCAAATACAAAGGAAGACAGATGCTCTGGACACTTTCTCTAGTATTTTTTCTCCAGCCCACCTCCTCACAGCCCTCTGGAACCCCTTCTCCTCTTCTCTGCAACCAGCCTTGGCTCCAGACACATCAAGTCCCATCCTGCAGACTGCTTTCTCCTGAGGAGAAACTGTTCATGCCTAAATTTGGTAGCTATGGAAAGGTCACTTACCCATTTGGGGCTTAGTTCCCTCATTTCTTTGACTTATTTTTAAATTCCCTTTTAAAATTGTTAAAATATATATTGATTTTTCTGCCCTAGGAGCAGAGGAAGGAAGGGGAAAAAAAGACTGATAATGGGGTCAGAGCAAATGAATGAGTGAATTAAATGCAATTGGCTCAGCAGAAATAGAACCCAGTGGAGGAAGCCAAAGAGGACTCTGCTCTTTGAACCCCTGGGACATCTATTGAGCTATGTGTCACTATAGTTATTTTTATTGGCATTTCACAAGGCATTTGGGTAAAGGATCAGAATAAGAGAAAATAGGATGAGAGAGAGGGAAAGAGAAAAGAAATGGAGTGTGGGGAAGAGAGTTCTCCAATTTTCTTTGGTCAGTTTCCTGCTGTTGGAAAACAAGGGCCAGATAAAGAAACAATAAAATGAAAATGCAAGCAAGATGACACAGAAGTAGTCAAAGAACTGACAGCAGGCACGTCATCAGGGTCTCTCTTCTCTCCTGTTGGTCACCAATAAGAAGCCTACAGTGCTTCGAAATTGAGGGTTGCAAGTCAAGTGCTTTGAAAGTCCAATGGCTTATTGTTAATTCCCCCTTATCCGCAACTTCACTTTCTGGGCTTTCACTTATATCCATCAACCACAGTCTAGAAGCAGGTGATCCTCGGGGTGTATCACCAGGAAGTTGATAGTAGCCTAAGGCTATATCACGATGGAATGCCCATGTCATTCCCCTAACTCCATCTCTTCACGTAGGCATTTTATCACCTCTCAGCATCACAAGAAGGGTGAATATGGTACAAGATTTTGACAGACCGCTTTCACATAACTTTTATTAGAGTTTATTGTTACAATTGATCAGTTTTATTACTGTTGCTAATCTCTTTCTGTGCCTAATTTATAAAGTAAACTTTATCCTAGGTATGTATATAGAGGGAAAAAATAGTATACATATATAGGGTTTGGTACTATTTATGGTTTCAGGCATCCACTGTGAGTCTTAGAGTACATATCCTACAGGTAAGGGGTCATCAGGCTACTGTATAAATAAGTAAAGTTGGCACAGCATGACACAAGAAGGAATGATAGGAATTTGTGAACAGAAGAGCCTATTTCCCACATGAAGGGGCTGCCACCACTGAGCTCTAGGGGGCTCCTAAATTGGTCTGTCAGTAAGCCTAGTGTTGCCAGCTCTTCTGATATTTCAAGAGAAACCACACATCAGGACTTGTATTTAAAGTGCCCTATTTTTAGGGGCACCTGGGTAGCTCAGTTGGTGAAGTGTCTGCTTTCAGATCAGGTCATGATCTCAGGGTCCTGGGAGTGAGCCCCACATCAGGCTCCATGTTCAGCAGGGAGTCTCCTTCTCCCTCTCCCTCTGCAGCTCCCCCTACTTATGCTCTCTTGTTCTTGCTCTATCTCAAATAGATAAATAAAATCTTAAACATAAAATAAAATAATAAAATGTCCTGATTTTCTAAACATTCTCTAGTTGCTGTGGACACTTGTCTTTGTCTCTAATTCTAAGGAACAAAAAAAAGAAGTCAAGAAATGAAAATTAACTCTCACATTACCTCACCTTTGACATAGTCAATATTGCCTTATACTATATTCATGTTTTTCATACATGGACATTTGCTTATGGAGATTAAGAAATTCCTAAAGGGCAGTCACCATGCCATTAATTTCTTTATGCTCCATATGCATTTACCTACATAGACTAGAGTTCAGGTTTGATTAAAAACTTCCATGACTGAATTAAAATAATCTGGTAATGCATTCCTTTTATTTTTCTCTCTAGTGTAGTGGAACAAAAAAATCTGTCATTACATAGGTTTATGTGTCCACTTTTCATCAACAAAGTACAAAATGATGGTGTGAAGCAGACATAGCCTCCCTCCAAGTATTTCTTTTAAAAATGCGAGTTCCCAAGCTCCTAATTAAAGTCTCTGAAATTTCAAAAGCGATTTCCAATATAGCCTAAAAAGGGATAGCAATTTGACTCCATGAACTAATTCAATTTCTGAAATTTACCTTAATATCATATTCCTGATCAGGGGTCAGGAATATGTTTTCTGTAAAGGTCCAGAAAGTGAGTATTTTAGCTTTTTTGTGGGCCTAGGATTAAGCTACTCAAGTCTGCCCTTGCAGCACAAGAGCAGCCATTAGACAAAATATAAACTGATGAGAGTAACTATTGCAATATAATTTTACAGAAACAGGCAGCAGGCAGGATTTGGCCAGTAAGTCATACTTTGCCCACCCTCCCCTATATGAAAAATCTTTTCTTAGCATGCATTCTCTGGATAATTGCTTCTCTTTCAAATTTACTTTCTAGTATCAATCGTTTTCTTCATTTTACATATTCTCCTGCTCCTGCTTAGAATTAGCCCCTTCCTGATTATCATGTACCAGTCTTAGGTCATTCTTACCTCTGATACCTGCAGATCATGACTCCTTCCAGTGACAAGTTCAACTATATTTCAGTTTTCACTGATTTTGTCTCTTATTTGATTGTTGAAAATAGCTTCTAAATTGGTCTCTCCTTCCGTAACCTACCATGCCTCCAGTCTAGTCTACTTAGATATACTGATTTTTTCATTTCTTTTTTTTTTTTTTCACAATTGAAGCTATAATCTTGTCACTCTTTGTTCAGGCATCATCTATGAATCCCCGTTGCTCCCTCAAATACTGTTCAGGCTCCTTAGCAAGTCATGTCTGCCATCAGACCTTTCTAGCTATTGCATATCCAGTCAATGATCCTATATATCCTGCACCCAGCCAACCCAGAATCTTTACACTGTTCTATGCTTTGGTTATGCTAATCCCTCCATGGATCCTCAACTTGGATAAATCTCAGTTTGCTGCGAGATGAATTCAAATGCCACCGACTCCAGGAAGTATCTTAGGTTCTCCTCAGTCAGACGTATCCTTTCTAGCATCTATAATCTAAAACCTTGTGTCTTACTTAGAATACTATTTCTTCAGTCTTAAACTACACGAGGACAAGAACAAGAACCCATCATCACAAGAAACAAGGCATGGACCAGCAACCCTACTCAGAGAAGACATCATTATCAAAAGCTAATACTTACCAAGCACCTTCTATATAGCACTATAAAATGTCATGGTTTACATATTGATAAATATTAAATCATTTAATCCTTACAACCACATATTTTCCAGTTGAGCAAACCAAGTGGATTGTATAATGTTTATTTTATGGATGAGGAAGCAGGCACAGAGAGTTCACACAGCTACTACATTATAGAACTAATATCCAAACTCAACAGCTTGGCTTGGGAACCTGAGCCCTTAGGTTCTTCACTGGACCATCTCTCAATGCATTTTTATAGGATATACATTTTATGTAATTTGAAATATATCTTGTTTTTTTTTTTCACCTAAAGAATCTGGAATAAATGTATCTATGCCTTAATGACCTCTCCTTGGTCAGAATTATAATGTATCTGATATTGGATACATTTGTTCAAAAACAAAACCCCAAAGGAATAGAATTTCTCTTGAAAACTATAATCTGTTCTACAATGTTCTCCTTATTACTAAAGTAGCTCCCATTCACACCTGCATGATTACAGAAAATACGGGGTATATAGGCCAGTAACACATAAGAAAATAGCAGTAAGATGGTAATGAAACCCTGTATTTATCTTAACATATTTCCAATGGAATATATTTTGTTTTGAGGGTTTATTTATTGTTCAGTTTATTATTTTTCACTTGATTTTTTGTTGTATTAAAAAATGTATGTTGCAGCTTAACAATAAACATCTATGAAAAAAATACTTTTTTCAAGATTAAAAACCTCATCTTACCGGCCTTTACTTCTATTAACTTTATAAGTTAAATGATTTCCTTTTCCATTTTCTTCTAATCTGCAGGTTTGGATATTAATTTTTTAATGTTAAAGCAAAGTCCACTTAATATTAAAGCAAAAGTAGAGAATATATACTCAGATATAGTATTGTTCGCTTCTGGGAGAGGGGTGGGAAATCCCTCCTAAGTATCTTAGAAGCCATCTACAAACATAAGTTAGGTTTTGCCATGTTCTAAATCTGCTAAAATTTTTGGGCAATATTAATTTACTTATATATGACGTATCATGACTTGGCATAGAGACCCCAAGAGCAAGTTAAAAAAAAAAATCCCATGGAACACCTGGGTGGCTCAGCCGTTAAGCGTCTGCCTTCCACTCAGGGTGTGATCCTAGGATCTGGGGGATCCCTGGGTGGTGGAACGGTCGGGCTCCCGGTGCATGGAGCCTGCTTCTCCCTCTGCCTGTGTCTCTGCCTCTCTCTCTCTGTGTGACTATCATTAAATAAATAAATAAATAAATAACCCAAGATCTGGGATCGAGTCCCACATCAGGCTCCCTGTGAGGAGCCTACTTCTCCCTCTGCCTGTGTTTCTGCCTCTCTCTCTGTGTCTTTCATGAATAAATAAATAAAAAACCTTAAAAAAAATCCCCTTGGCCTTGATTTGTGCACATTGGACTGGGTAAGTGGATTCCAAATATTCCTTCTGTGGCTAAAATAATCTTTCCTTTTGGTGGTGGCCAAATCTCTTTTCTTTCTTTTCCTTTGGCCTTGGGCTGCTTATGTCTCAGACTCTCCCTTAACTCTTCATCAGGTGCAGAGAAGAGTCCAAAATGAAAAGCGGGTAAGAATGGGATGCTGATGAGAAGCGTATTAGCAGTTTCCTAGGGTTGCTATAACAATGGAGCACAGACCGTGGGCTGAAACCAACAACAGGAACAAGAACTTTTTATTCTCTCAAAATTATGGTATATAGATGTCAAAATCAACATGTTGGCAAGACAATGCCCACTCTCAAGCCTCTCAGGGATGATCTTCTTTGCCTCTTCCACTTCCTGGTGGCCCCAGGTGTCCCTTGGCTTGTGGCAGCATCACTACCATCTCTGTCTTCACATGACTATCTCCATCCTATGTCTTTTTTCAGTGATGTTCCCCTCCTCCCATAAGAATGCTAGGCTTTGATTAGGCCATACCCTAATGACCTTACCTGAACTTGTCTTCATCTGCAGGATCTCAGTCACACATAGGGGGAATGGGTATTTCAACATACCTTTTTTTTTTTTTTTTTTTTTTTTTGCAGGAGGTGTGTGTGTGTATGGGGTGGGGGGGGATACAATCTAACATATAACAAGAGGTTAGACTCCTTTCTTCCCTTTCTTCCTGCCCCTATAGGCCAACATGAGAGACAGAAAGAAGGTAGACTGTCCCTCAGGAATCTTAAGAAACTCTAGTTTTTATAACTCCTTCCCCCTTAACACTCTCTTTTACTGCCTTCAATACCAATCCTGCTCTCTACCTTTATGTTTTATGTCTCTCCTAGCCTTTGCTACAGCCCAGAAATCACCTTGGATGGCAAGAATAATTATGGGAAAACCATGAAGGTTATTCTTATTCCTTCTGATAACCAGATACTCCTCTATTGCGCTAGGATTAGGGGGGCGGGGAGGAAGGTTACTGATGCCTGGGAAGTAGCTTCTGTGGTATAGAGGAGTACAGGCTTTACAATCTAGGAAAACTAGATTCTTATCCAAATCCTTTATTTATAAGCTCAATAATTCTTGCCCATTTGAGTTTCAAGTTCTTTATAACATAAAATGAAGGTAAAATTATCCTATAGAATTATTGTAATGATAGAAATGCAATGATATATAAAGTACCTTGTATCCAAGTGTTCTTTGTCAAATTAACTTTTTAATTTGGAACTCAACAAATTTCCCAAATTCAAATTATGCAAGATAATCAGATTCTATAGTGTCATGAAGTCTATAGTGCAGGTATAGTATATGCTGAAGAAACCAGTCCATGAAGGAAATGGATCCCACATTTAAACAACTGATCTAGTACAAATTTTGGAAGACAATCTAATCACTCCTTTGATAAAGGTTCTAATTAATTTACGGCAGGACCATTGCCATAGTCTGTCTCTTCCTCTAATATCATGCTTTCAGTATATGCTGTACTTTCCTTAGACTTAGCATGGATTACTTGGCTGTAGGCACTCTCTCTTAGAAGGAAAAATAAATGTATGAGAAGGCAAGAGGTAGCCCATAGAATCAGAAGAACTGTTGAACAACCTAATCATAGAAAAGATAGTAACATGGTATCTCTGCAAAGGCAGGCAGCAAGAACAGATATGCATTTAAACATTCATGATGAATGAATAACCTGGTGCCATTTGAGCTATATTTTTGAGAAGAGATGCTCTGTTTGAGCACCACCCACCATCTATCCCAGGAATGCAGGGCCCTCAGTTTGACAGTCTTAACAGGACTGAATGCACTGGAGAAGAAGTTCCCCAAAGGACAACCTAAAGTCGTCACTAGATAAATTTAAATTTCTGGCAGGCAAAACTGACAGATGTCTACTGTGTTGTCATTTTAAGAAGAGATTTGCCTTGACTTTCAATTGTCATTCATAGGATTAATCAAATGCATCGATTGAATGAATGATGACTTGCCCCATTCCTAAAAGGACTTAGAAATAAACGGACAAGGTAGTGAAAGCGATGTTGGGAAAGAAAGACTCCGTCATCGAAATCTTCCAAAGAATTTTTTCTGTGAAAAAATTCCTTCATTTTGATTAATGTTTATTTTCCTAACATGTAAGAACCTTCTATCGTGGCAACCATTTGTCAGATGCTGATGAAGGATTGTTACTTTGGTGTTTCCACCCTGCTGGCCACCTGAGATAGCGGCACTTCACACTAGGAAAGAGGGAAGAGAAACTGGAGATGGGTAGGAGGGGAGGCTGTGCTTCCAATGATGGGTACTCTGGGGGATCCCTGTCTTGTATTAGGATAAGTGAGGGATGCAGGGGTGAGCTCCTGGGCTTCTATAAGGCACCCTGGGCACCTCATATATATAGAAGGAAGAACAGACTTAGAAAAAGAGAGGGAAAGGAAGAGCGGAGAGATTCCAGGACAATTATCACAAGCTACTAATGAGTTTGTGCATCCTGGGACATTTAAGGTCAATTGAATGTCGAGGTCAATCAAGGCTGTATGTCTCATGGGCAGGGAGAACATCCACTGAGCCAGGCAGGCTCAGTACGCAGTTACCTTTCCTTCTCCTTTTGCAATTTAGTCCAGTTTTCCTGTTCTACCCCACATTTCTATCCTTTTTCATTTTACAGATAGGGAAACTGAGGTTAAAAAAAACTCAGTTGTAAATTCATACAGCTAAGCAGTAGCTGAACAGGGATTCTAGATTCTAGCCCAGAACCTGCAGTTGGAGTTTTACCTTTTGCCTTGTGCTATATGGCCACACTGTTTCTTATTCTTAATCTTCTCCATGAGGGGTGAAACAGTAGGTCCCTTCTTAATATATTTAAGCAATCAGCAGAGAACTTCTATGCCCTGGGAACATACCAGGGAGTGTACCATAGTAATGAGAGGGGGGGCTGCTGGGAAGAACTTCCTAGTCTTCCTGCAACCACCCACCCAGGCAGCATGCTCATGCACAGAAGAGGTCTTTAGCTTTAACTGTAGTTTCAATTCTTAACTATGTGCTTGTGCCAAGCACTGTGTGGAGTGCTTTTACATACTTGATCTCATTCTATTCTTACAAAAGTTTAGTCAGGTGGGTAAAACAATCTGCATCACACAGCCAAGGCTGAAGTGTCTTGCCCAAGGTCACATAGCTAGTCCTTGACAGGGCTGAGAATATAACCCACGTCACTTGATTCCCAGTCTCATGCTTTTTGCACTGCCCTATGGTGTCCTTCGGGGCTCTGGTAATTACAAGTCACCATGTGACATTCTTGGATGCCAGCCTTCTGAAATAAGAACACACAGATCTCTGGATTTCCTGAGATGGGAATAAGGATGCCTCCTATTGATTCTAACGCTCTACTGTTTCTCCTTGACGTCTTACAGATTTCCCTTTCCATCAAGCTTTCTTTACAAAGAGGGCTTAGGAAAGGCTAGAGGGATGTTTATCTGTCAGGCAGATTTCTCTCCTGCAGAAATGTTAGCCTTTTCACAGTCCACTGCCTCCTGCTTTTAAACTGTGTAGTAAACTGAAAGATGTCTTCTGGGACCAGACTGATGGAGGAGACACCTTCAGGCAGACACAAGTTCAGGCCACAGCTCAAGACCCTCCATTGAGCTCAGGTGAGGACAGAGTCTTAGTGAATTTTTCCTGCTTTATGGAGACTTGTACTATTAAGTTCCGGTAAGTTGAATTAAATAAGTTGGTAACAACTAAATTCAAGCATAGTACAGACACCTAACCTAGTCCTGATACAAGCAGAAAATGACAACAGTCTCTTGCTTTATTTTTTAAGGTTGTAGCAATTCCTAAAGACCATAACTATATCTTTTCTACCGTTTCCTATTTATTCCACATCTGTTGTTTTTGTTAATCCATGTAGATGGTGACAGTTATGGAAGGTACATTCATACAAGTTACCATGTTCTTTGTAATGCTTAACACAGTAACTGTGCATTTAGCAAGAGCTCAGCAAACACTTATTGATCGAAGGATTGACTCAGTAGATAGTTATCCACCCTAGGGTTATCGTTAAAAATAATCCTGAAAATTCTGGGAGAGTCTCTCATGGCCTGTTTCTAAACCGTGACAAAAATCTAAGTGATCAGAAATACAGATATATTGCACTAAAATGTTTAGGCTTTATTTTCTCAGTTTGTACCATGTAGCATATAGCCAAAAGCAAACAGTAAGTTAGGTCATTTTTTGCAAGTAATTTAAGTCCTTGATTCTGACCAAGTAAAATGAAGGGAAAAATAATCTTGACCCAAGTTATCAGTACTGGCTCTTTTCAGAATTCGAATTATCTAAATAATTAAAATTTTCTGATTTTAATGAACTTTGTCTTTCATGAAATAAAACATTTAATGTTATTTTTCTAAATGGCATCCAATTACTTGGAATCATTAAAATATCTTCAACTAACTCTGCAAACGTTTGCCTGGGTTTGCCCTGCATAGATGTTCACTGATTTATTCATTTATTCATCAATTGTTTACCAAAGAGAAAGGGTAAGCTAGGAATCGTGCTAGGCAGTGGGGAGACAGGACAAATGACAAATTTTGTACGTGAGAAATTTAGACTTTAACCAGACATATAAGTTGATTTATCTTCATATTATGTAATTGTGAGGAGGCATGAGCATGCTTGCAGTTTAGGAGGAGGAAATCAGGATAGAGGGAGCTGTGTGATAGTGCCTAAAATGGGGCAGTTGAAAATGCAAAATCCAGAGGAAATAGAAGAAGGTGAGTCCTGAGAATAGTAACAATAGGTTTGGATAGGACCTGAAATCCACCTTCCAACTCAAATAGGGAGAAAATATGAATATCAGAAGACCTAGAGAGATTTTGGGAGGTGGCTATAGATTGAGAGTGAACCTTGAGAAATTATCCTTTGAAGTTCCAAAGGCTCCTAATAATTGTGCTAGTCAATGACTGTGTATCTTAGAAAAAATTAATTAACAACTGTAATTTATAAGCAAGATTTATGTGCTTTTTTCTCACAAATTCAGGTTTTTGTTTGGTACCTCAACTGCCTGCAGAGTTCCTCTAGGAAGTTACCTCGGAAGCTTTGAAAGGGCCAGGGTATTTCCCACCATTGATGGTGATGCCTGGTTATAAGCAAAATCCTCTGTCACTCTTATGAAAAGTCGATTTGCTTGCACATTAAAAAAAAATCTCAAAAGGAGAGGGATGGAACCAATCTGGATAACAATCAGTATGTTTATTATCTCTTAAAATAGAGAAAGGAGAGTGAAACTGTTGAAAGATTTTTATATTACCTGAACTCTTGAAACCTCTGAACCCTTGCTTATTTTAAGGAAACCAAAATAGGACTAACCCAGCAGAAAATATTCACCTCTGCCTTTTTGTAAACACTGAAAACTATCTGGTCTAAGCAGGGAAACGCTATAAAAACTGGGTGTCATTATTATAATAGTTCTATATTTTTCTGGGCCAGAACTCTTTTTCTTTTGTTGTTGTTATTTTTGGATAACAGTAAAAGTAAATACAAGGATGTGCTTTTATGGACAGAATTGTGTCTCCTCCAAAATTCCTTTGTCGAAGCCCGGGCCCCTAGGATCCCAAAAGATGACTCTGTATGGATCTTGGGCCTTGAAAGAGGTAATTAAGTTAAAATGGGGTGTTAATAGAATACCCTAATTCAATCCGACTGGCGTCTATAAAAAGAGGAGATACCAGGGATGGGCATGTACAGAGAATGCCAGGTGAGGACACCGGGAGAAGATCGCCACCTGCTGGCCAAGGAGAGGAGTCCAGAAGAAACCAGACCTGCTGATCCATTGACCTTGGTCTTCCAGTCTCCAGAACTGTGAGACCATAAATTTCTGCAGCTTAAGCCACCCAGCCTGTGGTAATTTGTTATGATAGGTGTTGCAAAGTAAGTAATGTATATACCATGCCCCAAAGATAAGGATTTCCACCTGTTCCAAGGTAGAGCAAGAATTCAGAGGTATAGTATTTTAGGAGACCTTCTTAGACATTTTCCTATGATAATTCTTCCTGCCTCCGGGAAGCAATTGGCTTAACAAACCAATGTTACTAAAAGTGTGGTACCCCAAGGCCTTGTCCATTTTATCTCAAGAAATGATTTATGTTAAATTCTTTCTTTGGAAGGAAATGAAAGCAACTGAATCTTTCTCTGGAATGATTATGTTTGCTTCTCTAGGGTAATTCTATTTGAAAACAGCAAAATCTAGCCTTTCTGGCCCTGAATGAGAAAATAAAAGTTGATAGTGGATGGCATCACTACCAACATCCAAAATATAAAGAAGAGGGTCAGAGAGCCTCCTGCCATTTCTGGAGAAACGACTGACTGAGTCATATCTACAAGGCTCTACTGTGGATGAACTTTTTTTCTCCTTATCTGTACCCTCCTGAAGCTGGAAGTCTTGTCAGCTCAGGCATTTGAAACAAAAACCCAAAACTTCTCTAACAAAAGCCTGAGAACCAGGGCTGGAAATAGGTGCCATTGTTTGATGTTATGAGTAGGAAAGAAAGAGATCTTGTTTTCATTGATTTCCAGTTCTTTACATTACGTCCTAAATATTTTGGTAAAGAACCGGTTAATTTATTTGGACTTGGAAAAAAATGAGAATGCCTTCACCAGTCTTAACCAAAGACACCAAAACAAGTAGAAAATGTAATCAACTACTGACTGATGAGGAGAGATGGAATAACACAGTGTCTGAAGAAGAATGGCGAATGCTGGAGAGGTTTGCTGTGAAGAGATGGGTCCAGAAAGCAAGTGGAAAAAAAAAAAAAAAAAAGAAAGCAAGTGGAAAAGCTGTCCAATGATATAGAGTGTGCAACTGAAATTGAGAGCAAAATTTGTAGTGACTCCTAGCCAACCTTAAGACTCCATACTATTTCCCTTACTCCACCCTACAATCTCTGTCTTCAAACAATCACTAAGACCTGCCCTTTTTAGTGCCTATCAAATGTGTGGTCTCTGCTTTTCCTTCTGCCTCTGCTTAATTCACATTGTCTTCTCCTCTTTCATGGAGGCAGTGATACAGTGGATGGAGTTCATATCTTGACTGTAACACTTACTGGTTGTGGACCTGAGCAAGTTATTTAAACTTCCTAACAGAAATTTTTCTTACCTCTGCAATCAATATATTAATATGATATTAATATAGCCTACATTAGAGCATTATTATAAAGACTAAATGAAATTTGTGTAAAATGCTTGGCATATACTAAGAGTAAATACTAGCTGTCATTATTAGCTATCATATAAAATTATATAGAAAAACAAACAAAACAAGAAAAATTAAGGTGTTCTTCCCTCAAGCATTGCCCCCGTTCAATCCGCAGTATATTCTGTAGCCAGAATGGACCTTCTAAAATGCAAATTATATTGAGTCACTTTTCTGCTGAAAAGCCATTAATTGGTTCATCATCATATTAACATATACAACACACTCCTTAGCAACATTAACAAACTCCTTCTTGATTTGGCCCCAGCTTACATCTCCAACACAATCTTCTGCCATTTTACTCTCCTTCATTCCCTCTACTTAGTTCTGGAGCCATATTAATTTATCTGATCCATCAAATTTGTTGCATTCTGTTTTCCTTTGGGGATTCTCCGCTGTCATCTGTCACTGACTTGGACTAGAATTCCCCCTTTCTCCCATTTCCTGAGCCTTGGACTCAGCTTAAACACTACTTCTTGAAGGGAGTATTCCTTGACTTCAGCACTAAGGTCAACTGTCCCTCCTATGAACCATTACCCACTACTTCCCTTCTCAGTGCATGTCCCATGCTACTGACCAACAGCTGCCTGTTACATGGTCTGTTTTCTCAATTGGAGTATAAACTCAGAAGTTCTAGAACTAAGCCTTCTGGCATTCCAAGGTTCTAGCACTGAGGGCCACTCAACCATGATAGCTGTAACTGAGGAAGAGTAGCGCTACAGAACTGCTCATCGTGACAAAATATATTGCTCAGGACCAATGCATTCTTGGAAATTCGATGGCACTTAACTAAACCCTAATAAATAATTTTAGCAAACCTCAAAAAAGAAAATGTTAATTGGGTAGGAGGGGGAGTTTAGGACACAATATGGACAAATCAGAGAGATATGGGTAATTATACTGTCCGGGGGTAATGATGCCATGACTTATGAACCTAAATAGCAGGTTCGTTTGACAAGTCTATGCTCACAGCAGAGATGGATGCATTAAGGATATTAAAATCCTCCTTTAATTTCTTGTGATCTAATATTATGTTCATCAAACACATTTCTAATTTTAATTTGACTCTCCATTTAGATTCACCAAAAAGACTACGTGTGCATCAGCTAACAGACTCTCAGGCTGGCCCTTTACCTCTGCTGCTCATAGCAAATTGAAAAACCAAAAACCAGAAACCAAAAAACCTGACATGGTAAGTAATATTGAGAGGAGTCTCTCATGGCTTGGTTAAAAAGAAGTCATCTCTAAATTTAAAAAAAGAAAGAAATTAAAAAGTAAAAGGACACCTGACTGGCTCAATCAGTAGAACATGTGACTCTTGATCTTGGGGTCATGAGTCTGAACCCCACGTTGGGCACAGAGTTTACTTTAAAAATTCTACAAGTAAGAATAGAAATAAATAGGGGCACCTGGGTGGCTCAGTGGTTGAGCATCTGCCTTTGGCTCAAGGTGTGATCCTAGGCTTCTGGTATTGAGTCCCACATGGGGCTCCCTGCGGGGAGCCTGCTTCTCCCTCTGCCTATGTCTCTGCCTCTCTTTCTGTGTCTCTCATTGATAAATAAATAAAAATCTTTTTAAAAAAGAAATAAATAAAATATAAAAAGATCATCTCTGAGGTACTGATCAAGTCTGGATGCCATGCCAAAATGAACTTTACAGATCCACTGAATTAAGATGGAATTCAAAATGTGTGGCCACACCAAGGGACTCCCTTTCCTTGAGGTGCTCTGAGAAGGGTCAGTGTTTGTCTGCGGTTTTGCTCTTTGTGGTCGTGTTATTTTATTCCATGGAATAATGGTCCCATTATCTACCATCCACTGTAAAACCACACAATTAATTAATAAAACAGAAATTTTTCTGGACTAGACTTCAGTCAATGCCCAGTAAAGTGGCAAAATTACTTCTTTCAAGTCTTTATGCTTTTTAAGTGTGATTGACTTTTCACCTCCAGCTTTTGTTTCCTTCCTTTCTTTTCCCATTGGAACAGTTAGCCTCCATTATATTTTTATTATGCATCTATTCTATCTGAGAACAATTAAAAATCATTTGCAAAGCTTCCTTTCTCTTTGTATAAGTTGTAAACCTTGCTGAAAGAGAAATTACTTTAAAATAAAGCTATTTTCCTGAAGATTTCTATGGTATTGCAAGAAGGCAGAAATTCAAATGATGTTGGGGGAAAAATACTACTTTATTTCTCACTGATTATTCTGATCCATATTTAAGGGATTGCTTTCTTTCATGTTCCCCTTCTTTGTTCACCCTGGCTCCTCAAGTGCATTTATAGCTTTAAGCTATAAAGAAGACCATGGAATTGGTAAATCCTCCTACAGGGTATTATCTGAAGATTTGCTCCACATTTTGAAGTGTAGATAACAATAGCTGTCTCAACACCTATATCTCTAGTTCTCAAAGGTGAGTGTGTACCACAATTACCTGAAAAGCTTGGAATACCCAGATTTATTGACCCTCGCCTAGAACTTCTGACCAGTAATTCTGAGGTAGGGCTGGAACCAACATTTTTTTTCTTTTCTTTCTTTTTTTTTTTTTTTTTTTTTTTTCTTTTTTGGAACCAACATTTCTTTAAAAATTTCCAGGTAACTCTGATGCTGCAGTTCTGGGGACTGACCCACGTTAGGCCATTACCTTTTAGTTCTCATGGCAATAAATGTGGCCAAAGACCAGAAAAGGGCCAGTCTCACTCTTAGTTCTGGTAAGCTTCAGTGCGTCCTGGGTTCATTGCATCCTGGAAGTAAAAGCCATCCATAACTGGGTTAGTGTGCCCCACCCACAGGTAAAACTCAGAAGTTTTAGGGATGAATTTTACCGAGAATCATTTCATTTTTAGTGATAAACTTCTAGCTGCTGCTCATAATCTACAAAATGGCTTATTCTCTCTATAGGTTTCCATGGAGCTGTCATATGAGTCTATTCAGTAAGCAGTACTGCCACCTTCTGATTTTCTATTGAAAATGTAAATTTAAAAGTTTAGCTTTTTGTTGAATGTATTACGTACTCAGCAAGTATTTATTTTAACATCTTTTCTTCATGAATTCTTTTTCTCCCTTGGGCCTCTTATTTCAAATGCCACTTATTGTTTCCTGTTTACACATTTCTATACAAAGCTCTTGCGCTATAATCATAGCCTCTTAGCCTTTTATAAACTCTGTTCCAGTGAAACCTCCTTCCCTACATGGGTCTGGAGTCATGTGCCAAAAAATATACCAAAGATTACAAAGTTTCTTGTGAGTGGGTTGGTTTTCAAAGACTATTTCAAAAGAGGCATCAAACCCCAGTGTACAGTCTTTTTATAAAACTCATTTTAAAAAATACCTTTATTTTAGCTATTCATAGCTACCTAACAGAGATTTTTCCTCAAAACACCCCCTGTCTCTATCTCTGATATTTTATAGGACCCAAAAATATTGAATGGAAAGCTCTCAGTTTATTTTCCTTTTAGGGAATAATAAATTACTAGAACTTGTTGGAAGTAGAGAATTAATATAATCAAATCCCATGATTTTTGTCTCATAGAGAAAGGTCAAATGTTCCCTCAAGGTCATGAGTATTTAGTGCCAGAACTGGGATTCGTTCCAAATACAATCTGGACAGGCCTGGCTCACAGAAGTACAAACACCACCTCTGGGCCATTCCTTTGTCCAAAGGAATCCAAGGTTGGGAATGACCAAGCCCAGTTCATGTTTCCACCCCTGTGACCAAGGTTCAAGGTTTCTAACCTGATGGCAGAAAGTCATGCCTTTGAAAACAGCCTGGGTTCAGAATAAGGCCACTCTTCTGGATTCACTAAACTAGAAAAAAGGCACAGTTGGAGCTCAGAGTAGGTTTTGATTACAGAGCCCTAGAGCATTCAATCCTCCACTGCCCTGAGTTAGGAGTACAGGTAGGACATAAACACATGGTCTTGAGGGGAAAGTGATGATTTTCTACATCTTCTCCTCACAACTCTTCTGACACGATGAGGGCACCATGATCCTTTTCTCTGCCTCACACTCAATCACCCTTCCTCCTGAGTAGGCTGTCAGCCAGTAAGTCTATGAAAGACTGTTCCACACTATGTTTTCAGACTTTAAGAAGATGGAGAAGAGTGAAAGGACAAGACCAATGTTAAAAGCCTGACTCTTATTTGTACAATTGCCATTTCTCTATTAGTACAAAATTGTTCTTGATCATGAGCAAATTAAGCTCTGTGCCTCAGTCTTACCATCTGACATTGGATATGAGTCCTGTCTCACAGGATTATATGAAAATTAAGTGAACGCTGACTACAGTAACAGAGAGATAGAAGACACTTAGTAAATAGTGTCTCTCACTGCAATTATTTGCATTATTATCATTATCACCTCAAAAAAAAGGTGTTCAGGGTCTGACAGATCCTATCTGCAGCACCACTTTAGAACTACCTCTGTTCCCTACTTGTAGGACTCCTTTACTACACAAACCTTGAATAATTTGGGCTAAAAAAGCTGATTGGATTTGTGCAGCCATCAGGGAACAATGTGTTGGTTTTCCTAGGAGTGAATATTTGAAATCAGCCATTAGGGAAAAATAACTTTCAAAATGCCCTGTGTCCATTTGCAAGGCCAACAGTGGCCAGTGGTTTGGGTACCATGTTTACAGAGGAACCAGGCCTGCCATTTAACATATCACAGGGCTCCTTTTATTTTTATCCTTTAAAAATAACCTGCTGGATCATACATGACATCCAATCCTGCCTTATTAACTAGAAACTAAATGAGCATTTGAGAAATTTAATTGAAAGCGATACTCAGAATGCTAATAAGCCCTAGTAGTCAGGAGGGAGATTGATGTTCCCAGCTGCAAACCCAGCCTGGAGGAAGAGTCTCTGAAGACCTTGTCACCAGAGGCAGACTAAACTTCTATTTGCTGCCATAGCATTCCTCACAGGCTCCCTTCCACCGGCTCTCCCAGCCATCCACCTGCTCCTCAAATTCTTGCTCAGTCTCCCCCAGAGAGGCCTCTGCCTACTGGCTCCCTAGCAAATCAAGCACCAGGCCAACAGTGCAGTGTTGCTGTCAAAAAAGAAAAATAGTTCCTCTGAATGAGACTGTTAAGTAAAATTTAAAAAAAAAAAAAGCAATGCTAGAAAAATGAGAGTTCAAGCATTTGAATCCCTTCCTTTTCCATGCAGAAAACCTAGAAAACCATATATGTCCTCAGCTCTAAGAAATAACATCTTTATGAAAACACACGTGAAGATATTGACTGTGTGATTCAAACCATTTATGTGTATATTGAAAGAAAGTTTTCCATTCCCAGGGGTTAATAATATTAGAGAATCCCAATCACACTTCGGTCTTTAATCACATCTGTTCATAAAACATTTCCAGAAACAAGGATATTCTTGAGTTTTCCTTTTTCCTACACAATCCAAAAGCCTGCTGACCTGCTTCAATCTTAAAAGGTGTCCAGTTGGAGCTAAAGCATTGCTACTGACATATCTGATGATTTCTGTGATTTGAATATATATATATATATATATTCAGTACATTTATTTTGTCTTTCTATTATTAAGCACAAAAAATAAAGCAAAGTAAAAATTTCCAATAGTCACAAAAAATATTTCAGTATAGACAAAAATGGAGAAAAACATGAAACAGAAGAACTAATTAGAAGGCCACCTTTGTCAAGTCTAATTTAAAATGTTTATTCCCTAGTGGCTTTTGGAAACTTGTATTTGGCCTATTATAAAAGAGGCATTGAAAGTGTCATCCAATAACAGATCAAAGTGTGAATTGTACGAAATGTTGAGGAAGTGAGTATTTCAAAGCACAAACCACTCCCCACTACCACTTGCCTTGGGACCTAACATTGATTTAAGGAATCACTGGTTCATCTGAGACACTTGGCTGACTACTTTAGTTTTTCTCAAATGAATTGCAAGACTTTTGCTGAAACCACTTCTGTTCGATTATGCACTGGACCTCTTACAAGATAAAAAGAAGGCTTTATTCTTACCTGTCATTTTGGTCTAGAGGAGTCAAGGAAGTGTATTTTAGAGGTTATGAGCGAGTGCTCTGGGGAATGATTGACCCTGATCAAATTTATTCCCTAACACTTACTAACCAAGCAAACAAATCTTGAAAGCAGTTTCTTTTTCCTTAAAAAAGGGATGATAATAATATCTATTCCAGAAGACTTTAAGGGATTAAATAATTTACATCGAGTGCAGTGGATCTAGCACATAGTAATGCTCAGGAAATATTAGCCACCTTTATCAACCTCACCATCACATCAAATACTTTAGAAGCCATGGGGAAGAGCTCAGACTTTCTTCTGCAGAAGATGGAGAGCAATGGAAGGAGCAGTTGCATCATTAGATGTGGCCTTTGAATCACGGAGATTATGTGGAAGATGGATCTAAGCGAGGCAGGCCTGGAGGCAGGAAGATCAAATAGGAGGCTATTCTACAGCTCCTGCTTTGGTCAGGGTTGACCTACAGAATCAGAGTACTAGCCAAGGACACCAGAGGTAAGGTTCACAACTGAGTGATAGGGAAAAGCAAGTAAAGAAGAGCCACAAAAGAGCCAACATACTTGTTCAGTCAGTTATGGTTGTCTGCACTCTCAAAACTGTGCTTTCAAATACTGGCAAAACAAGACGAAAAAGTCTATTCAAACCTTCCCACTGAAAAAGATAAAAACTTGCACATAGCCAAATTAAAAATTAAAATTGATGTCATTCCAAATGCTTAATTCAGAAATAGCAAGATTTCTTTTGGAAGCTGTCAGCTTTGACAGCAACATCTTTTGTTTATAAGAATGTATTGGTAAGGCCCTTGCTACTTTTCAAAGCATCTTCTCAGTAAATCTGCAAGAAAAGTAGGGCAGACCTTAGAGAAGAACTAGAGAATGAAAGTATGCCCTAGAAGAGCCATTGGAGGCAATCTAGTCTAACTTCTATTATATGCATGATTTTGGAACATAGGGAAAAGCAGTGACTTCTTCCTCCAGGCATTGAGAATTAGCATAATCAGGACAGGACAGGTAATGCTGTATAACATACAAACCCCAACATCTCTGTGGCTTAACCTTTGCAAATATTTCTTGCTTATACAAACTGTTGCCATTTGGGCAGCTCACCAGGGCAGTGCTCTTTTAAGACATGACTTTCTTCTAAGACATCATTTTATAGACTTCTGCAGTTCCCATCTTGTGAGCTCATCCTCCATATATGTATCCTTTTAGAATCACTGGGCTAGATGAAGAGAGAGCTGATGGGTTGCCAGAGGTAGTCATGCCCCTAGCTCAGAAATAGCATTTGTAAATTCTGCTCATAGTCTATTGTGAGAACTAGTAACATGGTCTTGTGCAAAAGTCTGGAAAATGCAGTATTTCGTGTGTCCAGAAAGTAGAGAAGAATCAGATATGGATGGGTATCATTAATCTCTACCATAGCAGTAGTCCAAAACTCAGGATTCCTGATGGCCTCTTTCTAATAGCACATGGCTTCTGGGAACTATCTCTCACTTCAATAGATGCTGGAAATTGGGGAAGGCTAATTGAAAATTTCAGAAAACTCTAATATTATCTGGACTCTAAACAATTATTTCCTCAATTTTAAGAAAATAATCAAAAAAAAAGAACTTTGTTCCTTCCAAATATAATTGACTATCTTAAAAAAAAAAAAAAAAAAAAAAAGAATTACTGAGTTTCCAGGAGATGCCATCGTTACTTTCCCTTTTAATCCTTGCAACAAGTTACTGACATGGGTATTATCAGCCCCAGTTTAGATAAATACATTTTGGTTGCAAATTACAGAGTTAATAGATCACCTCAAGTGAAAAAAATAAAAACTAAAGAGAGAAATTATACCAAAGAGACTCAGGGCTAATGAAGACTAGGATAGGAAACGTCATCAGGAAACAACACTTTTGACAGACTGGAATTGGGCCTGATTCAGAATTTGTTGGCACTCACTCAAGGGCCACACTGTCTTCTGTGAGCAACGTTCAACTTCTATTTCTCTTTCTATATGCCTGTCCTCCACCTTCTGCCACTGCCCACTGTTTTCTGCTTTTAGTTTCTGAACACTTTATCATTTCTGCTTGCAAATATCTCAGAATCATTCACCAGTCCTCTGTGCATCTTGGCAACCTTAAGTTACAGCCATTCCCCTTACTACTAACTGGCTTTGTCTCTAAACATCCTAGATGCAAATTTCAAAATACTGGATATCTGGTTAATTTTAATGAACCGGGCCTTGTAAGTCCCATGTCACCAGACCATATATGGATCAGCTGCTCCCAACTATGCACAAACCTATGCACCTGTGTCCTGGTTAAAGAAGTTGAGAAGCAGTGGACATGGGCACTCAGACTCAGCAGGAGCAAGGGCAGGGAAGCTTTCTGCAGAAAGTGGGGTGTGCAGGCAGATTGCAATGGATATGGCTTAATATTGTGTCAGTCAGTATTGTGGTCTAAATGTTTCCCCCTACTACCACCAAATTCCCATGTTAAAATCCTACTCTCCCCCCACCCCCCGGCAGAAGTGATGGTATGAGTAATTGTGGAGTCCTCAAGAATGGAAGCATGGGCCCTGCTCCTACCCTTTTCCCCTCAACACTATGCAGAAGTCATGCCTTCATCCGGAATTCCAATGGAAACTCCTTCCCAAGCCTCTGCATTCAAAAACAACTAGGAATCACTGAGAAAAAAAAAATTTTTTTTTTCCCTGCAGGACTGCTAGGGGGTAACTTTTTTTTTCCTTTTTTTAAATAGAGGATGATTTTAGCTTGTCCTAGAACCTGTTGCCCTTCTTGTCAGGGTAGGACATCGCAAATGAATAAAATGCTCGCACCTCCTCTTGAATTTATCCCCAAGAAAACCATCTTATCCATATAAATAAATCAGCATGTATTTATTAAAAAAAAGAGAGAGAGAGAGAGATCTCAAAGAGTTCTCTAATCCCCTTTATCCCTGAGGATACAAGGAGAAGTCTGTGACTGAGAAGAGAGCCCTAACCCAACAATGCTTACATGCTGCTCTTGGATCTTCCAGCCTCCAGAACTGTAAGCAATAAATTTCTGTTGTTTATAAGACACCCACCCTGTGGTATTTTGTTATAGTAGACCAAATGGCCTGAGTCACAATGCCAGTAAATGTCAATGTGAGATTTAAATGCAAAATTACCTGCCACCTCAGGATCAAGCCGAATGAAGAAAGTATAGGCCTAATGAGTAGGCTGGAACTGAGCCTCTCCTCATTACCTTTTACTCTAGACCCTCAACCCTCAACCAGCTACATGTTGAGCTAAACAGACACCTCACAAAGGTAAAGTGTTTTTGCCAAAGATGAATAAAGTGTTTTAGGGCACATTTAGAGATATTCCTGATTGAGTGGACCAAACACTAGAAGTTAGAGTGACTGGATAAAAATAATAAGTTCTCATATTGGAACTTTGAATTTGATCTCTTGGAACACATTGAGCAGTTTAAATCTTCTCAAGTGAGAACCCTATCTGGTTTCAATGCAAGAATTACTCTTATATCCTTATTTTAAAAGTTGCAAATGTGCGTCACTATCAATACTGATGATTAAACTTTGTCACAAAATCCTACATGACATTATACAAAACACTTAACCTCTCTGCACCTCAGTTTCCACAACAGTAAAATAAAAGTAACTGTATTAAATAACCTCCTAGGGTCCTTACAGCTATAAAATTCTATGACTAGTTCACCTTACAAATTTAACATGCAAATTTCTACATCTTCTGATTACAACCAGAGACAAGATCATTTTCCTCCATGTTCATTTTAAATAACATCCAAGAATCCTCAGAGTTTCTTTTTTCATGAAACTGCAGCACTGTCCAGTATAACTTTCTGTGGTGATAGAGTCAATATCTGTCTAATAAAGTGGCCTCTGGCCACGTGTGACTATTGAGCAGTTCAAATGCAGCCAGTGCAACAGAAAAACTGAATTCTTATTTTCATTTAAATTAAAAGCAAACAGCCACATGCGGCTAGTGGATACCGCATTGAACAGTGTAGAAGAGAGGTATACGATGTGAATGACAAAAGGGAACTCAAGAAGTAATGATACAATTTTGGTGCATAAATTAATATTTGAAAACCCCTGGCTTTCATTTTTTTTTAGATTTTAGGTAACAATATATTCTGAGATGATGTTGTCCTTTTCAGAAGCAGGGAAAGAGATTGATGATTTCTCAAGCTCTAGCTCTGTGTGTCAGAAGACGGACTCATTCACTTAGATAAATATCAACATCTTCCCGAAAAGAAAATAGCAATGGTCTCTTACAAAGTGTCTCATCAGAGATTTAAGATATTTACATAAGGTATTTTGCAAAAGACAGGAGCAAGACAAAAGAGTAGACATATAAGTCTTCAGCAATTTATTGGATTTGAAATTTGGAACACTGAATTTCTAGTTTCATCTTTATCATCAATGACTATTTTCTGTAATGCTAACTTACCATTTAATGTAAAATTCACCATCAATATAATAACAGCTTTGGGAGAAGGAAGGTAGTAGTAGAGGAAAAACATGGGATTTCTGAGCTAAATAATGACACAATTAATTAAATAGGTTATTACTTAAATTTCAGTAGCAACATTTAAAAGTCTAAAACATCTCCACATATACAATCTAACAAATCCCATAAATGATTTCGTCCTTTGTGGGTCTGTAAAGCTTCTTCAAGGAAAGTCGTTTTTTATTCTCCAAACTTAGGATCTTAATTTCTTCAGCCCCTTTAGAAGTGATGGTATAATTAAACAATAGCAAGGTTTCATCTTTATTTCCTATTTGCTGCAACTCTTATTTATTTTTCTTTGATTAAATTATGTGTTTCTAAAAATTAAGTTAAATAGCCTTTCTGGAATACCGCAAGACACTTTTAACAGATGTTCTCTGCCTAAGTGATAGTCTTTTATGACGCATAGATCAATCACAAAATAGTCTTTGAAATTTCTCAGATTTACTCTGAAAGATTAAGCACTTTCTACTGCCTTTGAGGGCTTCCCGCAGTACGCGGCATGCTGTCTACCTCATATGCAATAGCTTCTCATTGCAAATGGTCTCTTAATGAAAATTTTTAAAGAAATCTTAGTAAGCTAAGAATATAAAAATAAGTTAAGATGTAATTGTTTGTGGTGCTGCCAGGAAAATTAACAGTGTGGGTGATTGGATGGGCTTCCAAGCACGGTCATAGAGACCTAGCAGGCAGGACTCCGTCCCAAATCTCTTCTTGACTTCTCACATGGCAAGTGGTTGTTGTGTTTTCAAATGTGTGTATGTCTTATATTTTAATAAATATCATAGTCATTATTTTAGGCAAGTTTCTTTAGTTGAGTCACTCATAAAATGGGATAAATGAGGCCAATTACTACTCTTCTCCAAAGAGTAGATCTTTATACTTCTAAAATACTATGATTTTTAGAGACCTTCTGAATCATCCTCTTCAACCCATTATATTTGAAATAAGAAAGATAAACTAGCTTAGGATGTAATCAAGATGACAGTTTTATTTTTATATAGAAAGACATTGCTCAACCAGAATGTTCAAGAAGAGGGATGTCCCAGGTAGCTGAAATTGCTACATAACTGAGGTGTGGTCCATATCTATTGCTGTTTATATTATGTATTTTAGTGAGTCGTATTTCCCATATACAGTTTGGTGTAAGGATAAAGCTTAGGTGAATAAGGGAAGACAACCTAGGATTTCATGATCCTTGGTTTGGGGTTTAGAATAGAAGGTTAAGAAGGAAGTGATCGAATGTGTTACCAGGGCATGTTCTAGCCCCATGTCTCTGTTGACCATACCTGCTGTTTATAGAAAAGAGCACCAAATTTCATTCACCAAATGACACACAACCAAAACATTGGTTCTTGTGTCAAACACACTTTGGTGTATAATTCTAAGCAAGCTAGTCGTAACTCCGATTTCTTTCCTTAAGCTTTTTGGAGATCAACTGAGTGATAAAAGCAAATTTTAACTTAGAGCCTTAAGTGCTCTTATATCTTTTTAAAAAAAGATACTTTCACTAGAAATTTTGCTAATATTAGCACACTGTTTTTGATATCTTCAGTCTAGTATGAAAATCAGACATCTACCACATTGATTTGGCTACTCTGTAGCATCTCGCATTATTTTCTATTTTTATCATTCATATTTATCATATCTATGATCATACTGTAAGATGGAATATTCTCTTAAGTTCATTGTGTGTATTGAGCACTTAGTGATATACATGGATACTTAGTGATATGTTAATAATCATCCATCAATGAATATACCAGCCTTATATAAATGTATACACACATACATATATACACATACATATATACACACCAGCCTGTGTGTGTTCAATGCTTTTACATCACAATAAAGTAATTACTGAATAAATAATTCTGATTAGTTGCATTCTGATTGACAATAGCCTTGCTCTAATAATCAACTTTCATTTTAATTTTTAACATGCATTTTTTATATTAGTAGTTTCAATATAAAACTACTAATACCTATGTTTTAACATTTTTTAGATTATTCATAAAGGTCTTAAAAATTTTGTTGGCAGAATAAAATATTTGTCTTTCATGAAACATTCAACGTTATTTCAAAGAAATATGGAAAAGAATATCTTATATCGATACTGAAATTTTATTTTGCGCTTTCAAGCAAGGAGGATGATCCTTTCTTATTCTAACCTTTTCAATGAATAAAGCATTAATTTTCCTCCCACTGACAACATGGCCATTAAGACATTATACATCACTTCAAAAGAGAGGTGGGGAAGATTATTTATGTCAATAAAAATTGAATTACTGAGAATTTTGCACCAGAGGGCATTTTCTTTCCAATTGTACCATTATTTTGGTTGCTTAATTACTCTCTTAATTTCAAGTGGGATCAGTGTCTTTTACAGAGCCCATATTTTTTGCTCACAGATAAGAGAAAGATTTACAGTCTATATCCTTTTTTCTGTTGTCAAATCTCTACGTGGTTCTCAGACACTCAGATAGGTAGAAGCTAGAAGATGTACTATAATATTAATACACTCATAATTTTTTAAATCGAAAGGCTGTCTTACAGATGACTTTTATCTGTCCGGGGAGACTATTCCCATTATGGAATAAGATCAATATTTTTCTTTTTTTTATTCTTAGTTGCTGTACTTTTTTTCTATCTTTCTTAGTTCTGTCTTCCTAATGATTGCTGATGGCACATGGAGTATGGAAAAGCTTAATATTTCAGGACCCTCAGAATTCATTTTGCTTTATTAGTTTAAGCTTTATAATAAGAAATAGAGGCTTACTCGGGTTGCATCAAATAATAGAGATAATACCTTCTGCAAATAATAGAGATTTACCATAATCTAGGTCTCACAGAAACCCAAAGAAAACCTTAAAAATATCCTCAGAAAAAGAACCAAACCCCAAATACACTTGAGCTTTACAGAAGCTATTACATAGTTTGGGAAACTTCAAGGAGCCAACTAAGGCCTCTGGGCACAGAAAGCTCCTTACTTTATTCTCAAGGGCATTGTTTTGGCCTTGCTCTGATGCTCAACCATCAATATGCCTGAATTACTCTCTGGTCTTCTCTGCTTCCCTCTGTGCCTACTTTGGGCATCATGAAGTCAAAGGTCCATCTCTGGTATCATCAGCTCCGACTAGGGTATCAAGGCTACATGATCCAGAAATTGATCATCTACTTCCTCAGTATAAGTAGTAATTTAATAGAGCATATAAGTGAAATATTGCTTTAAAATTAATTTCTGTATTTTGTAATTAGATTATTTTTGCCCCAAAAGAAACTTAGCTACTACTTTTTTGCTGGTGACTATTATTATACTAGGAATGCTTGTGATATCCATAGATTTTAGAAGATTTTAGGAAATTCCTAGGAATGCTCCACATCAGCACCTCTCCTCAACACACACACACACACACACACACACACACACACACACACAATCAGAAACACACAAAACTTAGTTTGTACGTTTAGCATCTAACCTTATCATTTTTCTTCTTGAAAATGATGCGCACTCAACAAATACTGAGCAAAGGGATGATATTTTGAATGATTTGGTCTTGCATTATTCATCTTTAGAAGCGGGGTAGCATTATGTGTCTTAAAACATTTTGTATTGTTCAGTCTAGTGCCAAGTATAGCATGAAAATTAATAAAGTTCCTGATGACTAATGTGGGAAAACTATATAGATGCCTCTATGTTCAAATAGGGCACTAGATGAATTAGCATGGACTTAATTATGGTCTCTCTGGAATGCAATTTGTCTATACATACCAATAGTCTTAAAATAATTTAACCCTTCAATGCCGCCATTCGACTTATTAGAATTTATCTTACAAATAATCAGAGAGTCAAAAATGCATCAACATTTTATTACAAAGCATCAATATTTTATTACAAAATATTATTTTAAAATATTAAAATAATATTATAATTATTTAAAATTATATTCATAATTATAAAAAATGAAAGCACTCAAAATATCTAGTTAAATGTTATTTTGGTATAGATATAAAGATACACAATGCAAATATTGAAATAATGCTTTTAGATTAAAAATGGCACAAAAACTCTTAATGACATGTCTAATAAAAAATCTGAATTAAGATGTAGTAAGGAACCATTTAGAAATGTGTTATGTATACAATGGAATATTACTCAGCCATTAGAAATGACAAATACCCACCATTTGCTTCAACGTGGATGGAACTGGAGGGTATTATGCTGAGTGAAGTAAGTCAGTCGGAGAAGGACAAACGTTATATGGTCTCATTCATTTGGGGAATATAAATAAAAGTGAAAGGGAATAGAAGGGAAAGGAGAAGAAATGGGTAGGAAATATCAGAAAGGGAGACAGAACATGAAGACTCCTAACTCTGGGAAACGAACTAGGGGTGGTGGAAGGGAAGGAGGGCAGGGGGGTGGGGGTGAATGGGTGACGGGCACTGAGGGGGGCACTTGACGGGATGAGCACTGGGTGTTATTCTGTATGTTGGCAAATTGAACACCAGTAAAAAATAAATTTATTATTTAAAAAAAACTGAAAAAAAGACAGAGAAAAGCTTAAAAGAATAAAAAAATATTAATATCAGATATTTCTAATGTGTGGGATTATGGTTGATATACATCTTCCTCATGGTTTTCTAAATTTCTCAAAACTTCTCCCATAAATATGTAATGTTTTTATGATTGATAAATGACAGAAAAAAATGTTGACTTACAATATCCTATTATTAAAAGATGCTAAGTATTTTAAATGTTAACCTACAGGTTCCTGTACCCTTGAGACCATACCACATAACAGGGAGGAAAGACCATGTATTTTGGATACAAGTTTTCCTGGGAAGGAGTCCTTACATTGTCTCATTCCTGCCATGTGACTTGGGAGTATCACCTTAGCTATCTGCCCACTTGAGCTTACTCACTTGATAAATGGGGACACAACTTTTAGCTTTATGGAATTTTTCTGAGTAATAAAAACAGTTAGTAAATATGTTAGATCAATTTGTAAAACTAGTATGCAGGAGCCATTCAGTAAATGTTAGATGACAATGATGATTATAATTTGGTTTTGCTATTCTTCATGACTCAATGGAAAACTGTGTATTTTCAAAGAAAACATTTTGGGACCTTGAAAAAAAAAGCAGTCCTGCATATATGGAGTGAATTATTCAAAATCAAGTCAAGAAAGCATAGCATGCTAATTAAATTATAACTTTATGCTAGCTTGATTTTCTAGCCCTCAAGTGCTTTTTTTGAAAAATATAAATAAAAAGCAAAACATTTCACTCTTCTCAGACTTGTTCACTAATCCAATCAGAGATATCCCAAAAGATTTTTTTTTTTTTAAATGTGGGCACTTTTAAGGTAAAAGCAGAGATCAGTCTGGTTCTTCTATTAATAAATACCACAAGGCACTAATTATGTGCCAGGCACCCACCAATCTAAACACTTTTCAAACCACCCTTTATTTTATCCTTATGACATTCTTATGCTAGATACTATCATCATCCCCACATTAGATATGAGGAATCTAAGACACAGAGGTGCTCAGTAACTTCCCCAAAGTCACACAGCTGATAAAGAGCAACCTAATGCAATCCAGGCAGTTTGAATCCTGAATCCATGCTTTCCCACTCTCCTGAATCAACACTACTGTGCATTCTCCTTGTGTCTTGATTTGAAGATTCCCCTAAAGCTTCCAATGGATTCCTATGGAATTCTTTGTCAGTGTGCTGAGGCGGGGTGTATATAATACCTACCCACTACAATATAAGCTCCTGGGGCAGGACTATTTCCTGCCATGTTTATTATTGTCTTTTTCCAGCACATAGTACAATGCCTGGAAGAGAGGACATTCAAAACTTGATGAGTAAATGACAAAATGAATTGATAATAATATAAAAATAGGGCAGCCCTGGTGGCGCAGCGGTTTAGCACCGCCTGCAGTCTAGGGCGTGATCCTGGGGTCACCGGATCGAGTCCCACATCGGGCTTCCTGCATGGAGCCTGCTTCTCCCTCTGCCTGTGTCTCTGCTTCTCTCTCTCTGTCTCTATGAATAAATAAATAAAAAAAACTTAAAAAAAATGTTTTCACCTAATTTTAATCTTTGTTTTACACCCTGCTTTCCTTGGAAGTATGTGAGGTCCAATAAGGTGAACTGAAAGCACAAATAACAGTGTCCAGTCTTTTTTTTTACTCTATATGCCTAAGAGGCCTTGAGCCTTCCTCATTTAAAAAGAAAGTAAAATCCATATCCCTGATATGTGGGCTCCACCTTGGTTGGAAGCAATTTTTTTTAAGATTTTATTTATTTATTCATGAGAGACACATATAGAGAGACAGAGACATAAGGCAGAGGGAGAAGCAGGCTCTCTGAGGGGAGCCTGATGTGGTACTCAATCCCAGGACCCCAGGATCACCACCTGAGCCAAAGGCAGACATTCAACCACTGAGACATCCCTGGAAGCAATTTCTTTATCTTATGGAACAGTCATTGTGTGTATCTCTACTACGTATTGAATTCCTTAACTACATTATTTCTCTTCCTTCTCCTCCCTCTCCTTCTCTCCTAACCTTCTCCTCCTTCTTCTTCAATATCTAAGGTCTCTTTATTAAGTTAAAATCTTGTTTGGAAAAAGAGGAGCCTCAGAGACTGAAATGAAATATGAAGAAGAGAGATAGACAAACCAGCAGTGAGGCCATCAAGGCACCTCGGAGAGACCAATGAACATAGCATAATGTATAAACATGTCAAATCACTATGTTGTACACCTGAAACTAATATAACATTGCATGTCAACTATACTTAAGGAAAATTTAAAAATAATTTATAAAAAGGAAGAAAGAAAAAAGCTGAGTTATGAAGTAGGAAGGGCTGAAACAGCCTGGGGCGTTCGTTGCTGGGACGACTTGGACGTCTTATGGGAAGGAGCTGGGCGAGGTGTGTTCCAGTACACTATTTGTTATCTATGCTTTTATTCAGCATAACACCTAGACAGTATGTGGCACTAGTAGGTGTTTCATGAATATTTTATCTAAAAAGACAAAAGGCGAAAATGACCTTCATAAGAACGAGCAATGTATTCTACAGAAAAGACTGGCAAACTTTTCATAAACAGACATTCTGGCTTTGCAGGCTACACTGCCTATATTGTAACTACTTAACTCTACCTTTGTACCATGAAAGCAGCTATAGACAATAAGCAAATGAACGAGTGTGGCTATGTGCTAATAAAATTTTATTTACAAGAACAAGATATGGTCTAGATTTGGCCCACAGGCCATAACAGTTTGACAACTCCTGTTCTTTACTAAGCCCCACACAGTAGTCTTCTCTTTTCGTCATTGCTACATACTAAAGGGTAGATTAGGCAGGAGAGAGAATGAATTTATCTATAAAACCTTCTCCATTACTGGAAAACCTCAAGAGAATGTGGCCTCCTGAAAATAGGTCAGATGCTTCATTTGCATATGCAAAGACCATACTAGGGTTTACTTTATATATCTTTCCCTGCATGAAATCCTTTCCTAATCTCATCTCAATTTTCCCTTAAAACTCTTCATCTTTCCAAACCTTTAAAAGACAATAAATAAAAATTTCCTATTAAGGATAATGTGCTTGCAGGGATCTCTCTGCAAAGAGGAAATGAGGGAAAAAAATCTTATTAGGACCTGATGCCATCTTATAGATTGATCTGTGATTCACCAATTATAAATTTGGATTTTGCTTTATCAATCAACTCCATCTCTTTTCTTATAATACCCCTTTAGGATATTGAAAATAAAATTCGTTCTTGGCAATTTCCTAAGGCAAAAAGGAAAAAGTGTATAGAAAAAAAAATCTTGACTGAAACTAAAATCATAGGCAGATGCAAAGCACCATGCAACTAAGTGGTAAAGTATAATATTTCAATAATGATCACCTCTTTACTTCTTATTTAGTGTATTAATCAGGGCCCAACCAGAGAAACAGAAACTAGTATTTAAATGAAGAAATTCAAGGCAGGATATTGTTTTCATAGATAATTAAGAAGTTGACAAGGAGCACCTGGGTAGCTCAGTCTGTTAAGCGTCCGAATCTTGATTTTGGCTCAGGTCATGATTTCAGGCTCCTGGGATCAAGCCCCATGTTGGGCTCTGTGCTCAGTAGGGCATCTGCTGGTCTTCCTCTCTCTCTGCCTCTCTGCCTGCTTGCTCTCTCTTTCTCTAAAATAAATAAATGCATCTTTTTAAAAAACCTGACAAGCTAAAGAGAAAAGAGGCCTTGCTAGCAGAGCCCAAAGGAATCAGGATGGTCCTGATACAAAAGGTGGATCATGAGAGGAGAAGCAGCCAGTGCTGAGCTGCCACTAAAGCTTAGAGAAGAGAAAGTACTCTGGTTTCTCCATTTCTGTCTCCCACCAATCCCTCATCTTGGTTGACCCCATTGTAAAGAAACTGACAAAACAACCTGGGGAACAGCCCTTCTTATGATAAGGGGCAGAACAGACAAAGAGGAAAAAATGAACCTAAGGGTAACATGTCTGGACCAGAAAAAAAGAAAAGGTGAGAGGGTAACTAAAAAGAAATACAGTGACATTGACTATAAACTCCATGAGGCTTGGGAAACCACATGCTTCTTGTTTATATACATCTCCCTAGACCTACACACAGGGGCCACTCAGCAAATATTTGCTCACTAAATGAGTTAGAGAAGAATGCTTCTTTGAATTCTCACCCAGCATTAGTTTCAAATCTCCCTCTTCTATTTTCTTGCCTTTCATTCCCCCTCTCCCTTCTTTCACCACAACTGCACAGCTATTCAACTGAGCCATACTTGCAATGCAACTAAAGATATTGGTCCTCAGGGACACTGCTTCCTTGAAGAGAAAGACTCTCAGTTTTCTGCTGCAAGAGGGTCTTTAAGTGTCAACAATGGGGGCAGAGGAGAAGTGTTCGAGGTGGACACAGGGAATTATCACAAGCAGGGTCTACGAATCCACTGCTTTGGCCTTGGCTCTGTTTGACTGGCCTTAGGCAACACAGAGTGCATTGAGCTGAGCATTTAATTTCTGACCTCCCTGGGCTGCCGACCTACGGTTCTGTCTTCCGGCCAACCAAAAGACTCACCATGCCTTCATGACCCATTCTTTTTCAGAGAGGTTCTCAAGAAAAACTACTGGATCCTAAGCAGTGCATTATTTTGTTAAATGAGTAGCAACCAAACTATATAAATTGTATTGTTTTAGCAATGAAACATTGAGCTCACAGTCTCAAAATATGTACATTTACATAACTATTGTCTTAAGACACATCATAGACCTAAAATGAGGGTCACAACTAGCAGCAGTGGATATAAATACATGATACCGATAGTTCCTGCCTAAAGATTTAGAATTTTATTAGCTAATTGCTTTTTAGATCTGATTAGATTACCATGATTTTATCTCCTTCTTGGGTGTTGAGTCCATGCTAAGAGTAGAAGAATAAGCTCTTCTTATTTATTCTATTTACTCAAGCATTATTAGTACTATCTTCAAGTAGTAGCAATATTTTAAGGTACTTATTCATTAGGTGAGGGTCATCTTAGTTAAAAGTAAAAAATATTAACACCTCCACTTAATGGGGCTCCCGTAAACAGCAATGGGTTACAGTACATGGAAAAGAGGTAGATGAATTAAAACATGACTATCAGTGTCCCCCCTTCCTATTCAGGGTGCCACCTATACCATGCCAGGCACATAACCATGTGATCAACAGAACTGGGGCAGGTCATGGTACCAATCTATATACTCAGTATGAGAAAATCTCCATTCCTTTCTAATTTCCTTAGATGAACAAAGTTATAAATAGGAGTTCCAAGATATTCTCACTTGTCCCCACTTGGGAGACCACTACTATAAACCATATCCTCTCCTTGCTGGAATATTAGGCATAGTGTCAGGATGTGCCCAGAATCTCTGCTCACCTACCACCTCGACTATCAAACTGATGGTGATTTCCTTCAAAATGTCTATAGTGATTTGAATAGTGTAACCTCCATGACATCTGTGAATGTAACCTGATAGAAATAGTGTCTTTGCAGATATAATTAGGTTAAAGGAGCTTTAAATGATATTATCTCAGATTGAAAATGGGTCCTAAATCCAACAGTAAGTGTTTGAATAAAAGACAGAAAAGGGGAAGACCCAGAGACCCAAAGCAGAATGCCATGTGAATCTGGGTTACCAACAGCTACCAAATGCTACAAGAAAGACACGGAAAAGATTTACCCTCAGAACATCCAGAAGGAACCAACCCTGCCAACACCTTGATTTTTAAATCATGGTCTATGGAACCGTGAGCGAAACAATTTCAGTTATTTTAAGCCATCAAGTTTGTGGTAATTAGTTACAGCAGCCTTAGGAACTAACACAAGATCCTACTGTCTCCCTTTACAATTTAATGCCTTGGAGGACACACCCTCCGGTACACACACTCCTGTATATTTCCAAACCAAATTGAGCACTGTGTCCAGATTTTTTCTTAAAAAACTCTAGCCTCCAAAGCTATGGTCAGGCATCTCTTTCAGTGACCTAGAACTTTCACTGACAGTTAAGATGCTAGGAATCTTATGACACATAACCTGTGTGTCAGTGGACCAGTCCACGAACTGACCTAACAGAGATTAGGTTAGGTCTCTCTCCTTCCTCTTTGCATAGGATATTCACGTGCAGCCTTGGAACTGATATAGATACTTTGCTACCATGAGAGAAGCCAGGCTAAGGATAAAAATCACACGTGGACTGAAGAGAATAACAGAAATAGAGTTGGCATATGCTCTTTGAGCATAAGAACCTTTATTACTTAAGTCTGTTTGTATTAGATATTTTATCGCTTGCCACTACAAGTATCCTACCTGGTGTTCCCTCTTATCTCTCTCTTGTCATCTCTTTTTCTTTCTTTTTTTTTTTTTTTCTACTTAAAATTCAGTAGTTACTAAGTCATTGTTGAATTGTAGGCCTTTATGATTCCTGTTTTTTTTAAGTGTGTCATTCTCAGAGTTAGCCAGAATTTTCTTATTATAAACATAACAAGATATGTCATTTTCCATTTCCTTTTCCCAAATTATAGCCTTTATGATGATCAAGGAAAGTAAAACGAAAAGACAGAATTGAGTTATAAATTGTTTATAGGAAAGTTAAGCCAGAACAAAATTCTTCCATATTTATTCTGGTACTTTATTCTCAGAAAGTCATAACAAAATGAGGTTTAGAATATCCTCCCCAACATGATGAAGTTAACATATGTTTATAGTGCACTAAACATAACAAAGCTATTTAAAAGGTACTGGGAAGAAAGACTAGGTCAGGATTTAAATATTTCCTGTTCTGCTGATAAAGCCACAGTCTTCAAAGGGATGTGGCTCAATTTGCCTTTTGATTTTCTGTCATTTTGTAATTGCTATTTGACTATAACCCTTCATATTTGCGTGTTTGGGCTGCTTTGGCAAAATACCACAGACTAGGTGGTTTAAACAGAAACTTATTATCTCATAATTCTGGAGGTCTAAGATCAAGGTGGTGGCAGGGTTTTTTTCCTGCTGTAGACCTCTTCTTGGCTGTGAAGACCTTCTCTGTCTTTACATGGCCTTTTCTCTTACTATGTGTACCACTGCTGTCTCTGCTTCTTCTTCTAAGGGCACCAGTCCTATTGGATTAAGACTCCACCATTCTGAGCTCATGAATCCTAATTACCTCCTTACAGACTCTATCTCCAAGTCCATTCACAGTGATGCTTAGTGTTTCAACATAGGGATTTGGAGAAGGATATATTTCAGCATGTAACACCCCTCCTCCTGCTTTTTTTTTTTTTTTTTTTTTTACTATACCTCTTCATCTTGCAGCCATATTATGTTTATAATCCACCATATGCACCCCATCCACTTACCTAAAAGGGAAAGAGGGGATTTTAAAACTTATTTATAAAAGAATATTACCATTTACTGACAGACACAGACAATAATACTCCAAAAGTCATATTGACCCTGCAAAAAGTTGAAGTCAATCAGCATCCTGCTTTGAGATAGTCACTATTTGTTTGGCTTATTTATTCAGGTACAGTTTGCCCCAGCCAATCAAACTACCCAACACATACAAACACGTTGCCCATTGCAGATTAAGCTAGTATCTACAGAGCTCCATTACACCACATCTTTATCCCTATCCTACACCTCTCTACTTAAGGCCATGTTTTCCAGGCATTGAATGATTTTTCCAGCTATAAGAGCCTGTCCAAATCTTCCCTTTACTGTACAACTCACATTGAGATTTACTTCCTCCCCTAACCCTTCTACTGTTCCAGACCACACTGATCCTCTCCATCCTTGGCACCTTATACCTGCACAATTACAGTTCAGTATCTAATCCATCTTTGTCTGTCTTGTATTTATGGGCCTGAATTGCTTACTCTAATACATCATTCTGAGGGCTACCCGATTCCTAAACATCATCACACCATCTCCAGCTGCCCCCATGGCCCCAAGCACTGTGTGGGGGGCTTGAAAAACTTGGGTTGTAACCCCACTCTGGGATAGTTAACAGACACAAGGTCTAAATTCCTGCTTTGGGGTCACCCACTTCCAGGTCCTTCCCCCTGTGGCTTCCCTAGACATTGCGTAACTACTCTGATTTATAGCCCAGACACTGTGTTCAGGTCAATTTTCCCTCTTGGCATTGTAAATAATAAAGATTGAGAATTGAAAATGCTCCTATTAACCTAGCATCTAAGCAAGCAGCTCTTCTAATTTAAACATTTCTATTTTATGGAACCAGACAAATACGCTTTATTAACAATATTGTCTAGAGGACTTTAGATTCAGGTATATTTATTATACTTATAAAACCAGTCACCATTTTCATTTCCCATGGACATCAAGCTAAACTTTGTGTGAACTTTAACAACGAATGAAAATTGATTAAAATCACACATGCTGAATTATTTTTTTTCCCAAGGATAGCTAACAATTTTCTAAATAAACTTGACCTTTTCACTTCCATTCATTTAATATAAAGGTAAATGGAAATCATATTCAAACAAGTATATCAATCAGCTTGGGCAAGCCTAGAAGCAAACTTATGTCTGTGAAAATGAAAAGTAATTTACTTTTTTTTATTAAGATGTATTGTAAAATCACAGTTGTGATCTAATGTGTGTTTAGTAGCTCTGTGTACCTATTTATGATTTTCTGTTTTTTTTTTTTTTAGTTTTATCGATTTTATTTTTTAATGGTTTATTTGTTTGTTTGCTTCTCCAGAATTAGGAGCATAGCTCTTAAGAAGAAAGAAATGTAGGTATGCTTTTGGTGGTGGAGGGGGGAAAGGATAATCATTTAATGTAAAACCTCTATATCAACAAAATCCTCTAACTCCAATAATCAGCTTACTACTTAGCATTTTTTAAAAGTGATTTCACATAGATGACACATCCAACCTCCAGAATAAGCTCATCTCTCTGCCACCTACCTTTCCTTGCCCCTGTGTAGAGAGACCTGAATTAGCTCAAAGACAAGATGAACCCCACATTGCTCAAGGAACAAAAGTTGTAGAGATTATGGTGAGAAGAACACAAAGAGAAAGACTTTGTCTTCTTGGCATAATATCTACCAGGGGCTTCCTTTGTATTTACTTCTTTCCTTTCTGACCATGCACCTGGTTGCATGAAAAGTTTGTAACCTCCCATAGGGATCAAGACTTGACCCCAACCCTGGTGACTTGTCTCCACAACTTGTATCACATCTTGGAGGTGGTCTGTCATTGTAAGGCTCATCACATGGTGCAAGAGTACCACACTGCCACAACACATCCTCCCTGGCAGGCCATCTGCCTGCCCATTTAGAGTGGTAAGAGTCCCAACAAGGCTTGCAAGACACAAGGAGGTTCAAGCTCTGGTGCACCTAGTTGATCTGGGGCTGCCACCCATCTTGGAGCTACATCCTGCTATTAAGAAGGAGGAAAAATTCAGATTGGGATCAAGGAAGTAAGGGATGAGGCAGCCTGCTTAGGCCTCTTATATGCCAGAGGAGGTCCTATGACTCACACGTGAGCAGGCCACACCATCAATGTTTAATACGACAAGGAAATGTAAGGTCATGGCTCCAGCTACAAATAAAATGGACACTTGTCTTTAAGTGACCTCATGGGCAAGGGAGAAGGAGGCAAGCATATGAGGAAACAGAGTAGGAGTTAATCATTTCAAGATCAAGGTCAAACATCTTGAACTAGATAATAATACCTACTTTACTATTTTCTATGCTGAGGCTCAGAGAAGTGAAATAACTTCTTTACTGTCACAAAATAAAATAACTGTCATCTCAGAAAAGAGCACAAGACTTGATTATTCCTGCAGGGTACCTCCAGGGTGCCTCATAGCAACTGAGTCAGGGACAGGTGGGGTTAGGTAGGGAGGGATAGATTAGAGGGGTGGGGGCATGTAACCAGGCTCGCAGAGATCTCAAAAATGCCAAGATGTAAGTAAACCAGAGATAAAGGAATAAGCCAGACCACCCTGCCCTAGGTGTCAGCAGGGAGGGTGTCTTTTTATGACACTATGTCATCTATGGCCAAAAAAGAATAACCAGACCCCAAAGAAGAAGTAAGCCGTTAAAGATGTTATCACCAGTTCTTACTCAAACCAAGACAGCCTAAGAATCTCAAGGCTACAAGTTTCCCAGTCAGTTCTCAATGAAAGACTGCCACTACAAGCCCTCAGTGGCAACCCTGTGGGGACCTCTCTTACTTCTGAGAGCTTTCTCTGTATCCTCTTAATAAACTTCTATCACTTTACTCACTCTTCTTTGTCCGCGAGATTCATTCTTTGTCTTAGTGAGATAAGAACCTAGCACTCCTGTATCACAACCTTTGAGCTGTGATGAGATCTTCTAGAATCTACAGTTTTCTCTCTCATTTGTGATACCTCTGGTGCTAATGCTCTATCCACAGATAGCGATGACTTCTCACTGCCTCTGGACCAGGAAGATGCTGGGAAGAGAGAGTATTCATTGTGATTCTTTCCTGACACCATGACATGGCTCACATCATTTCTCCCTGTTGAAGGACCCTCCCACATCATCCTAACCTATCAAAATCCTTTCCTCACTTCAAAACCTGTGCCCTCTGTGATGGTTTCTCTGACCTTGCTCCTACAGTTGGAATGATACTTGACTGGTGCAATAAATTTTCACTGACAAACTACCAAGGACCACAAATAGAGTCAAGTTCTGGGAACAAACTACAACAATATATGATTCTTACTTACCCTCAAGTAACTTAAAGACGAGTGGGGTTGACTGACAAAGAAGTTGATAGTTATATTACACCACAGTCAAGTCACTCATAGACTTTCGGAGGAAGGGCCTCCTAAAAGGAAGTGGGGCTTAGAATCAAATCCCCCTCCCCCAGGTGCCTGTCTTTATAGCTATTTGTACAATAGAAACATTAATCACCTTCTAACCCAAGATATCCCTCTAGGCTTTTGCCGAATTGCTATTTAAATTTTTCATTGGTATTTAACTTTTCACATTATTTTCTTAGATAATCTCAAATAGTCATTCCAACTTTTAGATTTTAAAATACTAGATTTCACCATCTTGGCAGTGCTATGAATTACTACAAGGTATGGACTTCTTTCCATAACTGCCTCAACTTTCCAGACACACACAACAGAAACAATTCCTATGATGTAGCTAGCACTCTGTTTCCTTGGGTTTTTACTTAAAAATGCATGCCTGCACACAGGAGTAGAGAACACACTAACCATTCAAGAGTGGCTCTAACAATTACAGATTATGTCTTTTTGGCAAATTTTTAAATCTTTTCCAAATCTGAATTTCTCACATTTAAAATGAGGATAGCAATTCCTACATTTCAGGATTGTTGTAAGAAATTTTTTTTTAAATTTCATAATAAAATATCTAGTGCTCTGCCTGTTACACAGAGAGCCTTAAAGCATGATCTGAAACTGATCTCAAGGATTTAACTTAATTAGAGAGACCTGAATTAAAATCCTGTCTCCTGTAGCTATAGAGAGTATGATAGTGGGTAAATTACATGCTCTTTGTAAACCTAAACATTCTCGTTGATAAAATGGAAACAATAATGATAAAATCCACCTTCTGAGGTTTTTGTAAAGATAAAGTGAAATAATGTTTATAGGGCACTTAGCAAAGTGCCCAATATTTAAAAGCACTCAACAAATAACTTTTAAGATTCTTATCTGTTATCTAGATTAAGGGGCATAATATATGAATTCCCAAAATCCTAAACAGAATCACATCATTTATCTAAAGACCAATTTTTGCCACATTGCCGTGGAGGCACCTAAATTGTAACTGAAGAGTGAGAAAAACCTCTCACGTTGACAATATTGCATCATAACAAAGCTCTCATACATTCTTGACTGTTGCTTCACTGACAACTAAACCTACCAATGGTTGTGTGTTCACTAAACAGGGTTTAACAAGATAAGAAGGCTAATGTAAAAGACAATAGGAAAGACAAAAATCTTGGGTTTTAATTCCTCATGGTCTAAGGAGTGAGGCATACAAACAGAACACTGATGCAGTAAAGTAAGCACTTATTGTTACAGGGCATTTAGGGTAGACAAGAGATGAATCAACTCTGTTCACAAACAGAGAGCAATAAAGAAAAGCTCAACTGGAGAGGTTGTACTTGAAGTTAGTCTTTTTTTTTTAAGATTTTATTTATTTATTCATGAGAGACAAGAAAGGCAGAGGGAGAAGCAGGCCCCCCATGGGGAGCCCAACATGGGACTCAATCCCAAGACCCCAGGATCACACCCTGAACCAAAGGCAGATGCTCAACCACGGAGCCACCGGACGTCCCTTGAAGTTAGTCTTGAAGACAGAGTGAAGGTTTACCAGCCAGAAGAGGTGGAAGAGGAAATGACGTGTTTACAGAACCTGAGGCCATGAAATGGCCCACCTTTAAGGCCAAGGAAAAGGTTGGAATTCTTTTTGTTTTGGAGGTACAGAAATAAGTTGAGGAGACACTACAAGAGAAAAAATAACCACCTTATCTAGGGACTTCACGTAAATTTTAGTGATTCTTGATATTTTGGAATTATAAGTTTATTTCAAATTTCAGTGGATGTTAGGCACCCTCTCTTTGGGGAAACACACACACACATTTTCTATAAAATATCCTTAGCACTGGAAAAGTGGGAAGTAGAGTCTACAGCCATGAAAAACAAATTAGTCTATTAGACAAGCACATGGAATCTCAACAGGAAGAAATAGTAATGGGTGTGGTGACTAGTTCTTCAATACCAATTGGTTTTTATTTGTTTCTTTGTTCTGGGAGAGTTGCTCAGTTTTCATTCCAATAGCTTCAACTCCTCCATATAACATAAAAATACTTTGAGAGAAAGTGACTGAATCTTTAGGATCTAGGGGTAAGACATGTGGCTCCACCTTAAGATAAAAATCAAAATCCTACCCTTTAGCCACAGTTATTGATTCAGGGGAGGGCATGAGACATGTTTGACCAAGTGATTTACTGAAAAGGTTTGCTGAAGGCTTCTGGGAAATAAGCATCCTTGTTTTTCTGGGAGGGCTTCCAGAAGCAAATTGCACAATTTCTCTCTTTTCATTTATGGTTAAGGACATAGTATCTCCAGGGGTAAATGCCAGGCATATACTGTGACCGTGATGGGGAGCCAGGCTTTAGAATTAAGCTAGTACCATGGGAGGCAAAATGAGGAGGTTGAAAGAAACACAGCTTTTACTGATACTTTTGAGCCACAGAATCAATACATTCCTGATGCCCACCCACCACTGGGCCCTTTTCATGGTAGCCATTAAGTCTCTTATGTGGTTAAATGAAACTGAATTAGATTTTGATTGGTTGTATCCAACAGTATCCTAAACAATACACTGCAAAAAAAAAAAAAAAAAAAGATATATAGTCTCCTATTTGTCCATACAGAACCCAACACTGTACTTATTTTGTATTCTTCCTTGTCCTTCTCTCTCTTGGTCAGTCCATTCTGCCCACACTGCATGATCTCAGTTCTCAGCACTTAATCATATTTGCCTTGATGGAATTGGGAAAATATTAGGAGGCCTTTATGTCCTGTCTTTACTCAGTTGTTTCACTTGTTTACCTTAATAAACAAACCTTCCTCCTGCTAATACTAACATCCTTTTAAAACACAACCCTGTAAACTTGCAACTAGTAAATAAGTAAGCGCTAGAGATCTCTTTACGACATAGTGATTATAGTCAACAATACTGCATTATAAACCTCAAAGTTGCTAAGAGACTAGATCTTAATTGTTCTCAAAACACAAATGATAATTATGTAACATGATAAAAGTATTAGCTAACACTACTATAGTAATCATATTGTAATATGGAAGTGTATCAAACCAACACATTGCATACCTTGAATCTACACAGTTTTATTTGTCCATTATATCTCAATTAAAAAAAAAATCTACAACCCTAGGGTTACAATGTTGTTAATCTCTGCCTATTTGCTCACCCACCAAATACTAAAAGTTTTCTTCTTCATACTTATATATGAACCAAGAACCCCAGAGGAAGGCAAAAAATTCTCTCATAGGGATATGAGGATAGGGAGAAAAATAATCTACCATAATAGTGTTTTTAATGTTACACAGAATCCCAAAAATGCCATGAAACTTATAAGAATTCATAAGTTCAAACTAGAAATACTTTCATTATATGTTGGGGAGCTACTGAAGCAGTTTAAGGAGATATATAACAGAGTCATATTTGTGTTTTTCAAAGATCACAGTGGAAGAACTTTGCTAATATATGATCAAGTAGAAATCTCCCACATCTGACATTTTATTTTTGTGTCTGGGAATTAACTTATCATTATTTGTTCTTGTGAAAGATTTATCTTCCCTCCTTCCCTCCTCCCCTCCCTCCCTTCCTCCCTCATTCCATCTTCCTATAGCATGAGCCATTCCTTTATAGTACCACCAACATGCACATAGAAGGATCTTCTGGGTATAAGTACATCTATGAGACAATTCTGTAGGCTCTTTTAGAAATTATCACCACTTAATGGTTTGTACTTTCACCTCCTCCTACTTAGAGGAATAATAGGATCATATTATTAAGTGGATAATAAGGTCCAGCTTATCCACTTATTTAAAAAATGATAAGCTACTTGTCTACAAAAAAGTACAGTATCTGGCAAGTAAGAGTTAGGATTACTGACCACATCATGAGAGTATTTAAATATAGGAATTCCCTATTCCTGACCAATGGAACTTATAGTTTAAGGCAGTATAACATTAAATCATAAACATAAGAAAAAATCAGAAAATTTATCATAGGAGGGACAATTATCACTCTGGAAGACATCTCTGGCTTATACAAACAATATTCGGAACATGCTATGATCCTCTTGCTTTAATTCATTTCAGATCCTGGAGGATCTACTTCCAAGATAGTTCATTCAGATAGCTCTTGGCACAAGACCTTAGTCCTTTACCCTAGGGCTTCTTTTTATGCTATAGTAGCTGGCTTCTCTTAGAGAGAGACAGATTTAATGTAATAATATATATGAGAGGGGAATATATGGAAATATGGTCACTAGAAAGTGGGGATAACCAAGTGCCTTCTAGAAGTGTAACAACCATATACTCTCAATGGGTTCAGAAGTCCTACTACATAGGCCCATGCATCCCTGGCCCAATTCCCATGACCCTGTGATAGAAGGGGGAATGGAAGTCTCTAGCAGATGTTTTTCTTCCAAACATATCAAAATACACATGAAGGATGTGTCCGTATTTTCTGAAAACCATGGTGGAGCAAAAAAATCAATCTTCACAAGATGCAAAATTGTGAACTTTCAATTGTGCCAAAGTAGTCAATAAAAAGCAGAGTTGTAATTATGAAGTCATCTAAATTATAATACAATGGCATATCTCAAATGCACTTAAAAATGTGAAGATGATCTGTTCTTGAGATATGAAATAAAGAATGACTAAATTCTTTCTTTCTCTATTTCGGTATTTGGTATTTTCCAACTTTGTATTTTATTACATTTTTGTGATCAAATTAAATAAATATAAATAAAAGACTAAGTGGATAAAGGGGCTTCGTTTGAACTATAAATATACTATCATTAGGCCTATATTCTAAGAAAATTCTCTAGCATTGAGAATTCCTAACTGTAAAATAAACAGTGAAAAAAAAGGAATAGTGAAGTGTAATAGCTTTTAAAAAATAATGGAAACTTAAAGCTAAATTATGAAAGACATTTTAAAAAATTGGTTAATTGGTTGTCCAGAAAAGAAAGCAGAGAATCCCAGAAGTGTGCATTAACCGAAAGAGGGGACAGTTTGACATCAATTAAGTTAAATACTCAAACAGACTAAGGCTTTGTGAAACCATTAATGATGAAGCTTTGATAAGATGCTTAAGACCATCGTGATAGACTGAACTCAAAAGGAATAGTGATAAAATCTTCAGGGAAAAGAAACAAGGCTCAAATGTGGACTGAGGGCCCATATCCAGGCTAAGGTGAGAGATTTTGACTGAATTTAGAACCTACAACATTCAGAACTTTGCACAGAATAAGATAAATGTCTGTGGCTGTTGCTCAACTGCTTACTTTCATTTTTTAGGAAAAACATCCAATTTTGCCAGAGAAAGATTTGGTGGGCTCCTGGGCACCATCAGAACTGGTAAAGCCAAATGGTAACTATCAGTGTTTTATATCTGATCATTAGGCTTATGATGATTATGTTAACGATTAAGAGCAGAGTCACAAAGTTTACCTCACTCTGCTAGGCTATAATTGAGTACTTTAGAAACACAATACACCTATCCTCATTTTAAAAATGCCCTGCTTTCAATTTCAGCATGAAATTCAGATGTCCTCACCTAGGATGTGATCTTCCAGAAGAGGACATTTATAAGAATCTGAAATATTACAGATAGGACATAAAACACATAGTATATGAAATCAACTCCATAAATGGTGAAACAAGTCACAGTGAAATTATAAATATCTGAACAATAGTGGCAACGTAAAAACCAAGCCAAAATCTGTAAGATGGTACTATATTTCTATTAAGATAGAAGTATATTTTGAAGAGATCTACCACTGCCTCTCCTGAGGGGGCAAGAATGTGATTTCCAGTTGATAGAGAGCAAAGAGGTATATATTGAGGTTGAACTTCCAGTAAAATAGCTGCTGATTCACTTCTACTAGTCTCTTTGAAGTCTTAATTATAATGTGAGCTCTTCTACCTGCATAACTTACCATAAACTCACTTTGTTTTATTTCTACTAATCTTATTATCTTTCCTTTTTCTGATGCATTAGATTCCTTTTCTGATCAATATCTTCAACTCAACACCACTCAGTTGAGCAGTTACTGATAATGTGCCTAAGAGTCTCTACAAGGGTTGACTAGTTTAGGCCCAATAAGGCAGCTTGGAAGGGTCATCTCTGGTGGCTTTTCTACACATCAGTTATAACTCAGAGGTTCTATCTAGGCAAAGGCAGTTCAAATATATTCACTTGAAAGACACATCACCAAGGATCGGACCCATTACCTGAAGAGGTGGTTGGGAAAGATGGGACATAATATCTTCATACTGTATTCTAGGTAACTTTTATTTTGTAATCAGCTCCCATAATTAAAAGATAATATGAATGCTGTTTTCTGAGTTCCAACAATATGGCAAGCGTCTTTACACGTGCTTGACTTTCATTATATTACTTGATCCTTAAAACTCTGTGAGGTATTAGTATGACCCTGTATTTTTTCCCTGAAGAAATTAATGTTCATAAATTAATAACATGCTAAAAATACCATAATCCAAACCCAAGTTTGACATCCCCAAAGTTCATTCTTCCCTCATGACAGCATGTTTCTTTTTTAAACCAAAGCTTTTTGCCTCTTCTCTGCTGACTTTTTTGGCTCCCCTCTCCAACTTGGCTTATGGTACATGCATGCACACATGCACAAACACACACACACATACACACACACACACTGCTTATTAGTTAGCTAAGCATTATTTTTTTTTTTAGTACCTGTTATTTGATTTTTTGCCAACCAACCACAAAACTGTTTGACTGAATTTTTCATACTGTATCTAGTTTGCTAAATGATAAGGGACATGCAGTAATAAAATAATATCCCAGAGGACATATTCACATTTTACTCGCTGTTTCTGTTTTAAAATTTCCATCGTTAAAAGCACCAAACAGCCATAGGCTCTAGGTATAATAGCTTCAGCTGCAAATAAAAGAACTATCTTTATGGATGGAAGGTGTGAAAAGGACTATTACATCAGTCTCTCAGCTACTCTTCCACAGAACACTGTAGTATGTTCAAACAAATAAGGGCAAGCAGTTTAAAAACTGGTCTTTTAAAATCGCCTAAGATTTTCCATTTCTGGGTTTCAGATCATTTGAGAGGCAAGCATTAATTTATTCTTTTTTCTCTCCTAATTTTTCATATGGACAAATTTGGCCACAGAGGAGATAATGAATTTGGCAGAGGGTCAGGAGCAAGACGTTGATGGAAAATGGGCACATATTGTAGGATGCTGATTTCAGTGATTGTTGCTCGCATTTCTCCTAATGGAAGCACAGCCAGCCTGTTACACTTGTATTTTATGGTTCACTGAACAGCCGCAATAACAAATTTTAAATACCTATCAAATGTCATAAAATGTCATTTAATATTGTTCTTGGTTTGTAAAGGGAAAATGAAAACTGATAAAGTTCATGTATATTTTGTGCTGGTTCAATACACTAAATACCATACTATGAGACTTTCAACAAATATATAGTCAATTGTAGTATTATAGTAATATTAAATAAGAGTGTGCTACATTTTTTCAAGAGAAAGCAGTCATATTAAAAAGGGTTCTTTTAATGATGCTCTAAACAATGTCTCTGGCTGCTGCATAGGTTCAGTTGATAATAAAAATTGCCTTTGAACAGAGTACTCTAAATTTTTACAAGACTCCAATTCTCCTGTGCAATTATAGAATTTGAAATGTAATTCTCCCTGGAACCATAAAAGAATTAGACCAGAGAAATGCTGTTAAGAATAAGGCAAGATAAAAAGGAACTGCTTCAGAGATCCTTTTTATTTTGCTATTTCTTGGTGTCATGTTATATTCCAAGTCACCATGTTGTTATGGAGAAAGACAATGAGAAAATCCACTTAAAGCAATTGAACATTTCTAAAATGTTGACTCAGGGATATTTTTTTTTCCTCTTGATAATTACATATTAATTCACTATGATCAGCTGTCTATGAAATACACTAAGAGTTTCCAGAGGGATAGGTGATCGACAACATTTGACTATTTACCAAGCACTAGTCATGGATCCAGCACTGTATTAGGCACCGTGGGTTACACAAATGGTGTGTGAACCAGTCCAAAGAACTGAGAATTGCTCATTGAAAATTAATTTCTATCTCTGTTTCACATCCAATTAATCACTTAGTCTCATAGATTTTACCACCTTAGTAATCTCTCAAATCCACCCATTCTAGAACATCTCTAGTATCATTATTAAGAACTATCAAAGTAAATTCCTGACTACAAGTCTCCAGTCTAGACCACATTAATTCATTCTGAGAAATATTTTGGAAATAGTGCTGTAATGATACCATCCCCGCACATCTAACTATTACAGAGTATTTACATTTTACTCATGAGAAAGTCCAAGCCCATCACCATGATAATGCATGGTCCTCTATGAGCCCATCCTTCTTATCTTTCTAGCTTGGAGTTTTCATTCCTTCCTCAAATATTTCATCCAAATTAAGCATTATGTCATTTCCTGAGCCAGAAAGACCATTCTCTCTCTGTGTCCCAAGCCCCTTTTAATGTTTCCTCTTCCTAGAACACAAATTCTTTCAACTGTTGTCTGGCTCACCCTACTAGTCTGTTGAGACAGTTCAGGAATTATATCTTCCATTGTGTCTTTTCTTGCCCTCTCCTCTCCTATGGATTATGTCCCCTGTTTTGTTTTGGTTTGGTTTTAAGATTTATTTATTTATTTATTTATTTTAGAGAGAACACAAATAGAGGGAGGGAGAGAATTTCAAGCAGACTCCCTGCTTGAGTATGGAGCCTGATGCAGAGCTCTATCTCATGACCCATGAGATCATAACCTGAGCTGAAGCCAAGAGTTGGATGCTTAACTGACTGAGATACCCCGGCACCCCTACATCCTTTTTATGTATAAACTCTTAGCTTAGGTACTTATTTTTTTAAAGATTTTATTTATCTATTTGACAGAGAGAGAGAGAGAGAGAGAGAACACAAGCAGGGGAAGTGGCAGAGTGAGATAAGCAGGCTCCTCTCTGAGCAGGGAGCTAGACTCAGGGCTCAATCTGAGCACCCTGGGATCATAAGCTGAGCCAAAGGCAGACACTTAACCAACTAAGCCTAGGTACCCCTCACCTTAGGTACTTATGTCTGATAATGTACTTACATGGCTATGCTGTCTTTCATGAGACATCTGTTAGAACTTTAAAGATGAATATCATTTTTAGATTTTTTTACCCACACTGAATCTGGTACATGGTTGTCAATTCAACAAAGGAATATTTATGGAATAAATAATTGAATGATCTCAAAATAGAACATATATTAATTCCAACCTAATTTGCAAATTTCTCATTTTTATTCTTCATGCAAACTATATCATGGGATAGTTGGTATCTGATTCCATAATGTTGATTTTTAACATTTTTAAACTAAATGCTATGTTTCAACTATTAATCATATATTTAATAATTCTCTGTTTCATCAACTATAAGATTAAGTATAAGATACCATAAATGGTAAGACATATTTTCTTCATAAAGATATTAAAATGTGGGGGATGGGGAGAACATGTACTTAAATCAATGAAATACAATCTCTTGAGATCTTCTCATGTGCTTGACCCTATGCCGTATTTTACACTCATAATTTCTTTAATCCTCACAACATTCCTATGAGGAGGGCACTTTTATAATTTTAATTTTAAAAAATAAAAAGCTGAGTTCAAAGAAATTTAGGTAATTTTTCCAAGGTTACAAAGATTGTAAGTGGCAATGCTAAGATTTGAGTCTCTATCTTACTCTAAAATGTATGTTCTACCGTCTGAAATATTCTTGATATTTCTTTATTGGAGTCAGCACTAAGAGGAAGATAATATATATATTATATATATAAAATAAAATATATACACACATATTACTAAACTCTTATTCTAGAATATGCTTTTCCTTGATCATATACAGACACACAGAGAGAAACACAAATACACAGAATCTCTAAACAATGTGGACAATATCTTTCTTTATATGTTATTTATTATGCAATAAAATCAGTTTTTCATGTAAATTATAATATGCATTCTGAAAAAAATAGACAACTCAGGAATTTATTTTATTTTATTTTTATTTATTTTTATTCATGAGAGACAGAGAGAGAGAGAGAGAGACAGAGACAGAGACACAGGCAGAGGGAGAAGCAGGCTCCATGCAGGGAGCCCAACGTGGGACTGGATCCCTGGTCTCCAGGATCATGCCCTGGGCCAAAGGCAGCGCTAAACCACTGAGCCACGTGGGGCTGCCCACAACTCAGGAATTTAAAAGACAAAACCAACCAACCAAACAAACAAACAAACAACGTGTTGAGCCCAGGAATGAGTAGTTCCCTGGACCGTTAATGACATCCCACACTTAAGAGCAGATGCCTCCACACAAATGTCATCGTATTACAAAAATGTTATAGGAATATTTTACATTTTAAGATGACGATAGAAAATAAGTCTATCTCCCCCCCGCAAATAAGTCTACCCAAATACTGAGGTGTAAATAATGCAAAACAAAAAAACAAAATAAAATTCTAAATTTCACCATGCCTGCAGGATAATTGAACCCATAAGGTGTTAAAATCAATATCATGGATTATGAATCTAATTTAACTCTTCTTGCTTGTTATTAAGGGTTTCCAATGTGACCCATGACCTCCAGCATTAGAAAAAAATGGATACCTGAAACATTTTTGTCCTTTCTGATTGCTCACTGTTCCCCATTTCTCTATAAACATACATACACATAGCTATATATGCACATGCACACACATGCACACATTTTCCACATCCAGTTACTGATATCCATGTCTTAGTGTCAATTCTCTGGAAAACTACAGATGAAGGTAAATTTTGTCCAAATCATTTGTCTTTATCAAGGTCCCCAGATATTTGATGTTACTGTGCTATATGTAGCCAACCAGGACTTCCTTGTTCCTCCTCCCATCCCAAGCTTGCTTTCTACCCCATCACCATCATATAATTGATTTATTCAGAATCTCTCACAGCTGCTCACTACTAGAGATAATTAGATGATCTAACTCAAACATAGACACTCTGAGCTGATGATATTTCAATAAAATTTCCTTTCAGTCACTGCTTTCATTTTTAGCCAAGGATAAAGTTGTCCCAAGTCAAAGTTATAAGGAAAACAAATTTCATCTTAGAAACTTCCAAAAATCCTAGACTTGGCCCTTTATTCCTAGTAGAACCCCCTTTTCCCTTTTCTTTCTCATCAGACTCCTAAATAACTTTCTTATCCTCCCCAGAATTTTTTCAAACCTGAATCTCTTATACCTACATATTTTAGCAAACCAACCTGTATAAGACAACAGCTGAGTAGATGCCTACAGTTTTTTCAGCAAAGATACTCTGGGTTTAATTTACCAAAATATTGGGTTCTTTTTAAAAAAGATTTTATTTGCTTATTCCTGAGAGACACAGAGAGAGAGAGAGTCAGAGACACAGGCAGAGGGAGAAGCAGGCTCCCTGAGGGAAGCTTGATGTGGGACTCCATCCAGGGCCCCCAGGATCATGACCAGAGCTAAAGGCAGATGCTTAACCACTGAGCCATGCAGGCACCCCACGAAATATGTCCTTGGTGAACCAGTACTGCCATCCAGGTTTCTGAGGTAGCTAAGAATACATACAAATATATGTACCCCTATAATTCTATTTATTTACTTTTACTGATAATGGTAACTATTAATATAGCATCCTTTATTAAAAAGCTCAGACATTATTTCTCTTATGAAGTCTACCTAATTCTTTCTTTCTGACCCACAGAACCCTGTGCCCTTCTCGGTCATGAATCATATATTCTAATATGTGCTACCAGTTCACCTGGATTGTGGATTCCACACAGACTAGAGCTTGTTTACCCCTGTATGTCCAGAATACAAGAGAAGCTCATCATAGTCTCCCTTTTCTACCAGATTTCTACACTAATCCAACCATTTAGCCTAGTGATTCTCAAGCAGAAGGGGAAAAAACTCTTTTTTTTTTTTTTTTTTTTTGGAAAAAACTATTTCTTAGCACAAAGAATCTTCCCGAAGATTTTTCCAACCAAGCACAGGCTTGATGTTTTTGTCATATTCCCTGCAAGAGGGTATGGCCTACACCTCTTTGGATGCATCGTCACTGTCTGAGTCATTGCACAGGACAGCAAAAAAGGAATATGTTCTAATCCTTAGGTGCATCTGGGTAGTAAAATTAAAGAATCATTGCTCTGATTCTGTAGAATCACATGTAGGTCTTTTAATGTATTATGACTCTGTGACTTTTCCTGTGCTGTATCCACCTTCTTATCCACTTGACTAATTCCTACTAGATTTTCACATTATGGATCAATTATAACCTCTAACATGAAGACTTCTAAGATCTCCTTTTGCTTGGCGACATAGATTTCTCAGGACTCTACTAGTGCCTGTGTGTACAGCCATCACTATACATTATCTGTTTACTCCATTTGTTCATTTCACTCTGTCCCACCCACTAAATTATAAGCACCTTGAGTCTGAGTATTGTGTTTTTAATATTTCTATCACAACACCCCATCATAGTAATAGGTCAATAATATTTATACAATAAATGATTCCTGATATGAATAAGAGAGTGAATTAAATTCAGCCTTAAAAGCAACTTAGAAACAGAGATAAACATGGAAGGATTTACCCAAGTAAATCCTGGGGTTATGATGCTCTAATTTTTAGCTCTTTAAATCTATAGGTCTATCCTCCTGTTGGCATTCTTTTCTTTGATTTTGTGAGGTACCATTGAGTGTGACTAATAAATTACCATTTCTTGTTTTGGTCTGCTAGTTGTTGAGGCTTAAAGAAGTCTAAGCAATAAAGTACATTACATGTGTATCTCAATCCTTATGACCTTTTAAAGTAACTTTTACTATTTTTGTCTGCAAAACAGATAAGGACATTGATACTCAGGAAAACTAGGTTATTTTCCAAAGTCACTTGGCTCAGCAGTTTTAGAACTGATAAGTAACTTTTAAAATCCTTTGTATTTCTGTGGAATCAGCTATTACTTCTCTCTCATTTCTGATTTTATTTATTTAGGTTCTTTTTTCTTTTTTTTTTCTTGATGAGTCTGGCTAAGGGCTTAACCAATTTTGTTGATCTTTTCAAAGAAAGAGCTCTTGGTATCTGATTTTTTTAAGTCCCTATGTCATTTATTTCTGCTCTGCACTTCTCTTTCCTTCTACTCACCCTAGGCTTTGTTTTATTCTTTTCTAATTCCTTTAGGTGTAAAGTTAGATTGTAATTTGAGTTTTCTCTTGTTTCTTGAGGTAGACCTGTATCACTGTATATTTCCCTCTTAGAATGGCTTTCACTGTGTCTCACAGATTTTGGACCGTTTGTTGTGTTCTCATTTTCTTTTGTTTTCATGTACTTTCTAAATTATTTCTTCTTCGAGAAGTAAGGTCTGAGACTATGCTTAGAGGGCATGTCTTTTCCCTGCACATCATGTCTTCTAAAGATGAGAAGGGGATGTTGAAATAAAGAAGAGCAGGGTATATTTATTCTAAGTGGGAGAGACATATGTCCATGTCCTTTCCTGGAAACTGCAAATAGCACCAAGGAAGAAGATGGAATGAACTGGGTGGCAACAAGAGTCAAGAAGGGGTACAATAGGAGAGAACATAAGTAAGGGAGAACCAATACATTTACACTTTAGAAAAACAAATTTGGCAGCAGTGGGAATAATGCACTGGAAGAAGGCAACAGTATAAACAAGAAGACCAGATATATATTTGACTTCTATGGTTATATAGACAAACAATGGTGGAGTCTAAACTTAAGTGATTGATGGAGAGGACAGAGCCATAGTCAGTAAATCAATTAGACAGAATAATTGGATGTAAGAAGTCTAAGAAGAAGAAACAAGTCAGAAAAGATTTCAATACATTTCTTTTGCCATGTAGATAATGGTAATATTCACTGAACACAGGAATCTAGGAATGATGGCTGGCATTGGGTAAAGAAAAGGCAAGTTCAGTTTTGTGTCTTTGACAATAGAATACCAAATGGGAAATCCTAACAAGCTGGTAGTCAGTTCTGGAGTTCAGGGGAGTTGGTTCATGGTCCAGCCAGAGAAATGAAGGCCATTAGTTACAGTCAAAAAAGAGAAGTCTCCTTTCTGGTAAAAGCAGGTCTTAGGTCTATGTTTTCCTATAGCCAAAAGTTAATTATTTAATTGTTGTCAAAACTGAGACAAAAGAGGAGCAGAGACCAGGTGGTGATTCTCGAGTCAGGAGCCAAATAAGTAAAGCTACTGCAGCACGGTGAATGACTTAACATGCAAATCTTGCTATTATCATATGAATTATGGGAGTAGGGAAATCAACAGGCAAGTAGGCAGAGTGAGGAGATCAGCCAGGTGAAGTGAAGAAGGAATCTGATAAATAATAGTATTTCAAAAGTAAACAGAGGGTGAGGAATCCAAGAGTCAGAGAAAGTATAACCAGAGATTCAGAAGAAGGAAAATAGGGTATCTGAGAAGAGAAATTAATGACCTGAGTCAGACAATGCAGAGAATTCATGTAAAAACAGAAACAAAGTATGTCCATTTGATTCAGTCAGTGGGAAACTCTTGCTCACCTTGATAGGTACACTACTTTGTTAGGAGATGTTCACCAGTTTAGAATTCAAACACAATCAGCCATGATCACTTAATGGGACTCTATGGGCTTCCTGAGCCTGCTCAATTTTACAAGCACATCAAGTATGCTAAAAACATAACAGAAATTAATAAAAAACTAGACTTATGCACATGAATCCAATATGCCAGCACAAGTTTCTCATGACGGAAGACAGGGCAGTTCCTCTTTGTTTCACGTACTGAAAAGGATGGTCATTTTCTATCCAACACCCTCTTTCCTTTGTGAAAGAGGTAACTGAGTATCTAAAGCAAACTGGACTCCACCAGCAAAATGTGGCGAACAGGAGAACAGAAGCACAAGAACCAGCTGCTGGCACCTGGGTAAGACCAAAGGATTCCTGGATGTTTGATGTCCTCTAGTGCAGTCAAGTTTCCTACCCAATCAGAGCCCTTTAGCAAAGTACTGAGGAAGACAGCCACCGTGGTGTGGCAGCATTGTGAAAGCAGCCCAGGAGGGGAGAAAGAAAACACTTTCATGTGCTGACCTCATCCTGTTTTTCCCCTTTTGTCTTTGCTTTTGCCTCTGTCTTTTATATTTCTCTCTGTACTCCAGGATCCACTTCTTTCCAACCTTTGAACACCATATGAATATGTCACATTGAAAGCCACAGTGAAGTAGTGGTAGAGTAAAATCAATTCCTTGAACCTCCATTTCTCATAAAATGGTCAGAGTGTGAAAGAGAAAGCTCCTCACAGATCTCTCTCTTTCTCTTTCTCTCTCTCTCTCTCTCTCTCTCTCTGTAACTGTCAGGAAGGCCCACTTGACTTTTAACTCCTGCAGGACCCAGCTTAGGGTCACCTGAAAAATAAAATGCATTAAAGCCAACACAAACTAGAAATAGTCTAAGAAAAATTTTCCCTACTTCAAATGTTCTTAATAGTTTCCAGGGTGCTGAGATAAGGATTCTCCTTCCCCAGAGAAGGTCTGGGGTGTGGTGTAGAAATAGTCACACTGGTCAGCTCTTACCTAGGCAGCAGGTTTGAACATATTAAGAGAGGACTTCAAGGAAGTGAAAAAATCTGTGAGGTCCAGGAGCATAAATATTCAAAGGCAGGATGTTACCACTCCAATGGGCCAGTATTCGGGCCTTTCTGCAGGCCAAGGTAGCAGAGGCAGCGAGCCTAAGATAGAAGAGCTTCATTCTCATCAAAGAATAGGAAGGAGTCCATCAAGCAGAGATCACGTTAGAACTTCACTCATACTCACTGTCCCTATTACATTCTTAATTGTGATGCGGGAAGAAACAAAAATGTTTTTTAAAAGACACACTGAATGTTGAAGAGTTCATCCTTAGAGTAGGATGGACCTGGATAAGGATTCTATTTCCATCACCTACTTATGAAATAGCTCCACAACAACATAGATCACTTCTGTTCTTGCCTACCCCTCTATGCCTAGAGTTAAGCGCAGTACCCGCTACAAAATAGGTGCTAAATAAATATTTGTCAAATAAACTCAAGAAAATAAATAAAAAGAACATAAAGCAGGAAGAATTTATCGTACACTGAGGAAGTTGCTTCACAGCTCCTAATCTCAGTTTCTTCTTCTGCCAAATGGAAAAAAAAACTACTGTACCTCAGTAAGGAGTGTCTAAAGGGTTCAAGGAGAAAGAATATATATGTGTGCTTATCAACATGTTTAGTCCTTAAACATATTTGGTAAATGCTAGCTATTATACTGATAAACAAATCTTTAGACATACAGGACCCTGTAGGTCCTAAAGGAAACCCCAGTTAAAGAACCAGAATATTAGGTGTATGTAATCCAAAGGTGGTTTTGACACAGGTTAAACAGGGGTAGGGCATGATGTGTGCATATTCTTCATACTTCACGAGGATCCACAAGTAGTACAAATACTCCCTGGGAACATGGTATTATAAGGAAAGCTAAAATTTTGCAACTTAAATTTTATATAGACTTTTACTTTAAAGTGTGTGTGTCAGGGGGGTAGTATTCCTAATTTTAAGGGCATATCCAATTCTTTCAAAAGCAGAATGATAATAATAACAATAAATAACAACAACAACAACCTGACCATTGTAATTTAGAATTGACTGCTAGATAAGCACCTGGAACTATGAGCTTATCCAAAGTACAAGAAAACAGTATTTTACAGCAAAATAGTTGAGAGAGGCTACTGCATCCTGGAAGTTTTACGAAATTTTAAAAGAAAAAATTGGAGAGATCCAAAATAACATGAACCACAGAATCTCAGGGTTGAATGAGTCTCTAAAACCATGTTTCCAAACTCCCACTGGCACTGAATCCTAGGGAGATGAATGCCAATCTGAAGTCTTGCTGGATGATTTAGATTTGGCTAGATGGAGAATAGGTCTAAAGGTGTCTCACTCTTTAGAGAAAGAAAAGGGGAGAGAGCAAGAGAGAGAAAGACAAAGGGAGAGGGAACTAATAACCTAAGTGTCCTGCTGACTGTTCTAGGAAATGTCAATTATGCCATCCTGGAAATGAGTACGACAGGGCCTAGGACTTGCGCCTTAGTTTTCAGCACTTCCACTGAAGAAATTGGACTGGGTGATGGATAAATGTTTTAAATCATCTATCCCAAGCTCTGTCACTGGCCAAAAACCAGGTCAACTCATTGTTACATTTCTCAGGCTGCCTATAGTTGGAAATAATGTAATCTTCCCTAGGCACTGTAGTGCTGTTTATCTGTTCTTATGATTACAGCAAAATGCCACAGCTCTGTCTCACAACAGAGATTATAACAGGAACATAAAATAAAGCAAATTAATTGTTTCTCATGATAACAATGTTAGATGACAAAGAAATAAAAACAGGCTATCTTCTTTCCAAAGCAATTTTAAAACCCTAACACTGAGTCATGCTCAGTCTACTCTGATCTAGCACAGGCTTCATAAAATATATTCTTTCAGAGTATTTGTTGTTGTTGTTAATGCACACATATTCCCTGCTGTTGTAGAAGAGAGAGGCCCACACAGAGCCTCCATTTTGCCACTGGAGGTGATTCTTTTAAAGGGCCTTTCAGAAATCAGGAATGCAGTTAAAGCAATAAGCATCTCTGAACTATATCTTACTGGGGGAACTAATGAAAAACAATTGTTCTTCTGTTCCTTGTATCACCTGATGAGTCTATCTGGTCCCCATGAAATACATAAGTACTGCTTTAAGAGCAGAAAATATCAAGATCCAGAGGAGAAGACTTTATCATGTTCATAAAAAAGAAAGCAAATGAAATCTGAAAGTGATTATAGAATGAAAGAGTTCTTACTACATCCCAGACTTTTGGTGTATAGGAATCAAAATGAATCAAGAGAACCATTGGGAACAGGGACTGATCCATACATTGAACTGTAATGGACTATGCACTAGGCAGTCGGATCATGTTCTCTACAAAGCTGCATTAGGCCAATTCAAAGAATTCAATGTGGTTGGCTGATATGACTGAACAGTAGAAAAAGACTCCTGAGAAAAAGTAAGATTTAAGCTAGGGCTAACAAAATGGGTAAGATTAGAATAATTGGGGCACAATATGGATGGGCATTGGGGAGAAAAACAGCTTAAATTCAAGACAAATATTATGATCTAAGCACAGAATAATATAGAAAGAGATGGAGTCTTAGATTTGGAAACCATGGAATGGCTTCTTATATGAGGAGACTCTACCATGTAGCAGTCAAATTCATCTGCTCTCCAAGAAAGTTCCTCTCATGCTGGGCCCTGTTGTAGTCATATCTGCTTCTCTGGAAACCAGTACAGTGTCTACTCTATAATTTAGTTTAATAAAAATGTTGTACACCAAATGGCTTCCAAATGTAAGTTTGAATTGCCTATATAAACAGCCTTTAAAAGAATGGATTTAACAGATTAAAAAAAAATCAATTTGTGGGTACCTGAGCAGCTCAGTCGGTTGAGTGTCTATCTTTGGTTTAACTCATAGACTTGGGATCGAATTCCAGGTTGGGCTCCCTGCTCAGTGGCAGTCTGCTTTTCCCTCTCCCCCATGCTTATGTTCTCTCAAATAAATAAATAAAATCTTTAAAAAATCAATCTGCTTAATTTTTAGGGCAATATTTATTGGTACTTCATAATTTTGTACTCTATGCTTAAGAAGAATTGTTTCACTGTATTTATATGACCCGTAAACTACAGGTTTGCACTAATGTTTGGACACACATTTTTATTCAATTGACCACTTATTGTAAGGACTGAAGAAATACATAATTAGCTTTTTAGAAAGAAAGGCAAAATACTGAGTTCTTAAAAAATAAGGGTTTAAAGAATAAAATTATATTTCTAAGACAGAGTGGATAATGTGGAACCAGAGTGGTGAGAGAACCCATTATTGCAATCTTCTCACAAAGTTTTTATAACACAGGACCCAGGTGTATAAAACTGGATGAGATGGTTTTGATGGTTAACACACAGGAGATCAAAAAGGTCAGAAAAGTAACCATGGGCTGGAGTGATCATGAAATTATGAAAACTATGAAAAAATGTTGCATGAAATTCCCAGAAGAGACATCAATGGCAGAAATATTGAAAGTTCTTATTAAAACGTGCATGTTTTATGTGTGTGTGTGTATATATATATGTATATATATATAAATATACAAATGTATATATCCTCTATTTTATATATAGATGCTATTACTGCCTGGACCCTGATATTACAGTATTTAGAAGATGTCCTAGAAGATATAAACCCCAGGAGATAGTTCCGTGAAAATATAAAGTACAGATGTACCGAGAGATGTGTCATAGCTGAGTGGGCAAATTGATTTCTATCAACTGCATTTTATTTTAAATAGGACAGGTGTTTATTTTTCAAAAATACCTGTGGAAAATCCTGCCATGACCTGCAGAATCATTTCCTATATCCCACACTTTGTCAGCATATTTCAGTATGTTGAGCTTACTTGGTTAGGGGTTATCTACACGGAGACTCCATCTCTTGCTCCATGACAAACATGATAACAGAAAGAGATGTACCTTCTTAGTTCTTAAAAAAAAAATTTGGATTGCACAATATTAGAGTGTGAAGCATTCTTACTATCAGCTGGAGAATACTAAGGTAAGATTTCATAATCCTTTTTAAAAATGTATTCTTGCAGATGCATCTCCAAGAAGTAATTTATAATGCATTATCTAAATTCCTCCTGTTGTCCTAATCATTGGAAGTAAGACTCCCAAAAACTTAGAAATAAAATATACATATACATACATATACTTGCAGACACACCCCTTCATCAATCCAGTATTAAGTAGTGTTTTCATGTCTGCAATACTACCTAATAATCTACAGTCACAAATTATACCACCTATGATATATTGCAGGGGTCATGTGCCAAATAAGGTCAACCACCTGTCTTTTGTAAATAAACGGCTATTGGAATAAAGCTATGCTCATTTGTTTATATATTGTCTGTGGTTACTTTCATGCTAGTGTAACAGCAGAATTGAGCAGTTGCAAACAAGAACATATGATTCACAAAGTCTAAAATACTTATTATCGTGTCCTTTATAGTTTGTTGACCCTAACCTATAGTCTAAGTGCCATAATGCATCAGGAATTCCCAATCACTTACAGCTGTCAAAATTGAGTGTATCTTCTTTAAAACAATGTAAAATGATTTCCTAAGTAGGAACACCTAGAGTTTTATTTCCAATCTAATTTTAACAGAGTTGCTATAAATACCCCTTAATACTATTACCACCAATGACGTACAGTGCTTTGCCATAGAAGAGTAAGTCATATTTACTAATATTTCAATGTGTCAGGTGTGGGTAGGTTCCTTTTGGAGTGCGTATGTATATGTATGTATATAGTCACAACCACTTAGTGAACTATTATTTCCAATTTACAGATAAGCAAAAAGAGGTTCATATGGTTTATAAAAATTAGCAACTGACATACAACTAGAATTTTGGTAAGCTATGATTTGATTACAGATCTCTAGCTTCAAAATCCAAGTTCTTCCCAGTACATAACAGAACTTTTTTGTTTTTTAATTTTAATTTTTTTCAGCTTTCTAGGGAATTAATTGGGCAAAATGCATAGGCAACTCACATCCTGGATTGCCTCATTGCCCATGAGTTCTCTAATATTTAGTTCTAAATAAATACTATAATATAAACAAGAAAAGTCTAAAGAAGAGCACCTAGTGCCATTACAATAACAACAGGGCTTTTTAGAGAACAATTACTCTATCATACCAGGTAGAAAAGGAGTAATTCCACAGACCATTTATGTTTCTCTCTGGAAGTGTTCTCTGCACTGACAGCCAAGATGTTTTTTTCACATTGCGACAACAGATCTCAGCTCCGCCTCTCTGTATTTCATTCTCTGCTCCAAACAAATAAAATTTACAATTCTCATTTGAGGCGTTCACAAATAAAATGCTTTGAAACAACTGCCCTTCATTAGAGTTTCATGAACCATTGGGGTGTAATCAGATCTTGTTGGAAACCACATTCCAGCCCTGTGTACAATATTACTATGACCACTGCTACTCAGAAAATCTGTGCTCTAAAGTGAAATGAAGGTCTCAAATTGTTTGAGGACACAAATGAGTTTCTAGTCAGAAACAACCTGCTGCGAAAAGACTTCTTTTAAAGAGATGCATCTACGTGCCTAATCCAAATTAAAATGTAAGGAACTGCCTAAGTGACTACTTTTATCCTGCAGAGTTAATTCCCTCAGGAATCATATCATCATGATGATAAATTTGAGAGCAAAAGTGGATGAGAAAAGGGAATTACCATGTTACCACTGTCTAGTCCAAATTATAGAAAGTTTGCTAGTAATGTTTAATCGATTTTATGCATGGGTATTTAGTAGTTATTAATTCCACCAATATTTACTGAGCATATTAGTGTGCATCATTGTGTGATGCCTGAAGTTTCAAATATTAAAAAAAAAAAAGATGCTGCCCACAGGGCTTATATAGTAGAGAACTTCTGTAAATAATAATCACAATCCACGAGCAGAAATGAAATAAAAGCAGGGGGGAAGAGAAATGAGGAGAAGGAACCATTCTCCAGCACACGTCCAGACGTCGGTTAACCACCACATCTTTAGGCGGTGAAGTAGGGGAATCCAGGGATAGTATAGTTCCAAACTTTTCCCATAGCTGTACAAGTAAGTCCTATCGTAATAAAGGGTTAGTGTGAAAACAATGTCTATTTTTTTTTAAATCTTCATAGCTCCTAGTTGGAAGTGAAAAAGTATTCCCTATCATTGTAATTAACCCATTTGTTTAATTCTCACTCTAAAGCATAAGGGCTTAGAAAGTAAAATGATAACTGACTACAACAAAAACCTACTCAATATAATGTGATTCATTTATCATGGTAAAGTTTATTACAAATGCTAAAATACAAGAAGTGAAACACTCCGTATCTTTTATTTTAGGAAGCTTTCACTTTATAAATCACATGTAAAAATATTGGTGGTTGGGTGTGCCTTTTGCAAGATGTTACTTTATCTTCCTCACGTAAATAACCACTCTCATGAATCTCAATCAGGCTGGAGTTATTGCAGTGATCATCAGATTAAACATGCTTTCATTTGCTCCGAAATGAAAACAGATCTATTTTAGCACAATATATTACAAATCATCTAATGTATTCCAGACTGTTATCTGCAGTTTATATAGAAACAAACACTATACTCCTTTAACTGTATTGATTCACTAAGGAGACAAACATCGACATCATCATTTAGCAGCTCTTAACTGCAGGCAGGTTTTTAACCCTTGATTTTCAGTTTCTTCATCTGTACAATGCAGACACTATCTTAGTGGTTTGTGATGATTCATTGGCATAATCTACACATGTGGTCACCAGCATAATACTCAGTGCAGAATAGGAGATCAATAAATGTTAGTTTTTTTTTCCCATTAGAAAATACACTATAAGATCCATTTCAACCCTCAAATAATTGGTCATTTATTTCCTTGACCTTATTCATCCAAAAATAAAGACAGACCTTAATTGTCATTTTCTCTACAAGAAGTTCAAATCCAGTAACTATAAAAGGACTTAAATACAGAAGGGAAGTCCTATCCAAACGTGCAATAACAACTCCATATTTTGTTTTTTGCTTATATATTCCAGAATGATGGTAATAATTAAATAATCTTGCCTAGACAGTTATCTTCAATGTGCAATATTTAGCATAGGATAAAGTCAAACACTCATCTTTGATCATTACCAAAAATACAAGTTGAAAAGTGAGGCTAAGGAGGTGGTAGGGGGCAGATAATTCAGAACAAGATAACACTATTTAGTTAGATAACAGACTCTAAGACTCTAAGCTTCAGACTGGGACCAGGGGAAGATGTGTATAAAATCTGGTCCCGCTAATTCAAACTGTGTAGCCTTGGGGAAAGTACTTTTTCTCTCTGAGCCTCAGTTAAATGGGTATAATAAACAAAGTCATATCTTTAATGTTTGATATTTAAAATGTTCTGTCCATGGAAGGTCCTGAGTAGTGAAATACATTTTTCAATTTTTTTTAATTAAAGGGAAGATTATGATGGATCAATTTCAAGAGAATGATCCATCCTGGAGGATCTAGTTCTATGAGAGAGAGATATACATATAGATAGCCTGGAGCCTTACTCAAATTTTGGTCCAATTTAACAGCATTGGCAAAACCTGCAAGCTTGCTGGGAATGCCGAATCTTAGGCTTCATTTCATCCTATGAATTATAAATTTAACAGGAATTTTAGTAAGATTCTTAGATACTTTGGATACACAATGAACTTATAGAGTGCCTGACATAGAGATGCTTTTAATGGTAATTGTTTCATGAGTTATGGCTATAACGGTGTGTATGTGCATAATTATATATAAAATGTCATATAACAGTACACCAATATTTGACTAGTTGAACTGAAATCCTTTATAACCAGTAGTGCTTGCCATAAAACATAAAGTTGCAGGACACCTGGGTACCTCAGGAATTGAGCGTCTGCCTTAGGCTCAGGGCATAATCCCAGGGTCCTGGGATCGAATCCTGTATTAGGCTCCCCACAGGGGCCTGCTTCTCTCACTGCCTATGTCTCTGCCTCTCTCATGAATAAATAAATAAAGCTCTTTAAAAAAAAGGTAAAGTTGGCATGTTAAATAGCTTTAGTTGTTATCTGCAGAAGCAGCCAATGTCTTATGAAGAGTTAAAAATGTTTGGTGATACTAACTGGAAAATAAAAGTAAAAACTGAAATTATAGAGTATTGCCATTCCATAGGATAAGATTAATCTACCTCTTTATGTACCATTCCTTGTCTGTGCAGATCAGTATTGTTTCAAAGAATTCTCCAAGACAATCTATATCACAGTCACACAGGGATCAATTAAAAGTGCAAATTCTCTGGTACCAAATTCCCCAAATATGGTTAATCAGAATTCTTAGGGATTAAGAGTCAGAAGATAGGATATACATACTCATGTTTTCTCTTTTAAAAAGATGCTTAAAAAATATTAATGGCTTGTTCCTACCCTCAAAACTTCTAACTTAATTTATTTGAGTGTGGGTTGAGCATTGGCATTTTTTAAAAGCTCCCCAGGCAATTCTAATGTAAAGTCAAGGTTAAGAATATCATTTTCTTTTCTTCTTTTTTGTTTGTTGATATTTTATTTTTAATTGTTGAAAATGGTATCGTATTCATATTGTTTTAATGTGCATTTCTTTTAAAATTTATTTTTATTTTTTTACATTTTTAAAATTTAAATTCAATTTGCCAACATATAGTACTGTGCTCATCCTATCAAGTGCCCTCCTCAGTACCCATCACCCAGTTACCCCAACCCCCCCCCCAACTCACATCCCCTTCCATAACCTTTTGTTTCCCAGAGTTGGGTGTCTCTCATGGTTTGTCTCCCTCTCTAATATTACTCAGCTATCAGAAAAGATGAATACCCACCATTTGCTTTGATGTGGAAGGAACTGGAGGGTATTATGCTGAATAAAATAAGTCAATCGGAGAAGGACAATCATCATATGATTTCACTCATATGTGGAATATATGAAATAATGAAAGAGATCATAAGGGAAAGGAGGGGAACTAAGTGAGAATATTGTTTTCAATAGAGCTAAGCCTCATGGTTAGTATGAAGAATATCTCCATCAAGTTGTCCACTCCTGATGGTGAATTGTAAACTTTGACACTAGGTTAGAAGGACAGACTGTGCCTTAGGATCACACACATGTGGCTCTTTTAAAAATATATATATATATATTTATTTGTTTATTCATGAGAGAGAGAGAGAGAGAAAGGCAGAGACACAGGCAGAGGGAGAAGTAGGCTCCATGCAGGGAGCCTGATGCGGAACTCAATCCCCAGACTCCAGGATCATGCCCTGGGCCGAAGGCAGGCGCTAAACCGCTGAGCCACCCAGGGATCCCCACATGTGGCTCTTTATATTCAAACATACATTAGTCTCAAGCCTAAAGTTATGATACTGGTTAGGACTCATAATACTAAAACATTTGCTAAATAACTGACAATTTATCAAATCAATCCCCATTCAAACAGTTCTCCTTACCACTGACAATTATCTCTTCCCATTTTGTATTCAAAAAATATATCAAATGTTTAAAATACAAGAACAATTGGGTCAAATTATGGAACCTCACTTCTGCAAATGATCCAGGATTTCAGAAAAGTGATTATGAAGAACCACATGCAAAGCCATTGGCAAATGACTTTCCAACAGAGCTAGATGATTTAATAGGAAGAGATCAGGAAATTGACGTGGGAGGGTCATAAAAAGATAGTTCAGAAGAGAATTGTTTGAATTTCAAAAGATTAGGTGAAATGCTTGGGAAAACTGATGTACTAAAAAAAATTCTAAAAAGGACGCTTCTTTTTATTTTTTATTTTTTAAGATTTTATTTAATTTATCCATGACAGACACATGGAGAGTGGCAGAGACAGGCAGAGGGAGGAGCAGGCTCCATGCAGAGAGCCCAACGTGGGACCCGATCTCAGGACTCCAGGATCAGGCCCTTGGCCGAAGGCAGGAGCTAAACTGCTGAGCCACGCAGGCTGCCCTAAAAGGGATCCTTCTTATGAACACGCTGTGAAAGTTGTCCAGAGTGAAGTGTTACACTAACTTTAAACTCAGAAAAATATGCTGCTAGGATGAATTTATTTTTTGCTGGTTTCCAATAAGCATACATAGTTGCTATAACAACCTAAAGTTTATAGTATATAAAATAAAATTAATTGTTTTCAACATTTTTAGTTCCATCTTTTCTAGATGAAAACTTCAATAAGCACACTATGCAACATGTGGTCTGAGATCTGATGCATTTTACTGTCCTCGAAAATGAAAACTTTTCTGTATTTTTATCTCCTCCATAGTACCTATTACAACAAGGGATATCCAAAGTCTGGAATCATTGTCAGCACAAAGCCATTTAAAAATTTATCACCTGCTAGGATGGAATCTTTGTTGCCAACACCCACATGACTGGTTTATTTAAGAAAATAACAAAGTTGACAAGCTACACTGTACAAGATGTATCTTGTAACATTCATTTGTTTATTTTAAAAGAAGTTTTTTAGTAATATCTTAGAATACTTTTTCCTTTGCTCTGAACGTTAACTTGCAGTAAAATAAAAGAATCTAAAATATATTATGTCATTCACTGGCTCATTGTTGATTGTGGTAAAAATGGGAAATCAACAAAAATGTACTGTATTAGGAATGCTTCAGTGAAGTAAACACTTTCAGTTAATTGAATATTCTGAATCCATAAAAAATAATGTTATGAAGAGTTTACAAATATCAGAGAATTCTTATGTTATGATAGGTAAAATGAATAGACTATACACTACTTATTCAGTATGATTTTAATTGTACTATAAAACATATATATAACAAAAATATAACAATGTATGGAATAATGTGAATCATGTAGTGAGTCAAATAGGATTATGAAAGTTATTTTACTCCCATTTAAAATTTTCTTCCATACTTTTCAGATTTCTTAACATATTCCATGAAAAACTTCAATTATTAGCAAAATAAAAGACTTCCAAGTTCAAGTTCAAACTCAAGCAAGACAGCTGTTCTCAGCTTACAAGTCTAATTAATTCATAGAGATCCCTTGTTTCTTGACATGTTACAGTGCAATATAACTGTGATTTAAGAAATTCAAATTTGAGTACTCATAGATTCTAGTATGGTTATGCAATAAATCCACTAATGAACTTGTTTTTAATGCATATTTTAAAAATATGATCAAAATCTGTTATAATTAAATGATTGTATTCCACAGATTAGGAAAATGTATGTATGTGAAGCAATGTTTTTAATATGGCACTAGGAAAAAATAACAAAAAACAGAAACCAAATCAGTCATTAAATCTTCCCTGTTGGATGAGTTCTGAGTAGCAAATGCATGGTCTTAGGTTCTCCCTACCACTGTCAGTTACCATTACCTAAGGATCTGAATCAATATGTGAATTAGAAAATTTTTGCCCATCCTAGATACTGTGGAGCTATGGAAGGGGGAAAGATTTAAAATCAACAACACACCTCAGACTTGCAGGCTAGGTTGGGGGTAGAGAGGGTCTGTTGACAGACATAGGAACTTACAAGGTGTAATATGTCAAGCAAATTAAGTAGCCTACTGAGAAAGAGAGTGTTACATCTATCTTCTTACCCTTTGTACCCGCCTGATACAATACTTAAATCACAGTACCAAGCTGGTAGCAGATGGCTAATAATTCACTGAACAGCAGGTAATACAATAGAAAGATGTTGTTGGAGCTGGGAGGACCTTAGAACACAGGGAAGGGCTGATAACATTCTTTTTGACATCACTGTTGGGAATATCCCAGTACCAGAAATAAATGTAATTAAGAAAGAATCTGCATGTGGAGGAAAGGTCTCAATATTTTTATGAGAGTATGGACTGGTAAGTATTTCACAGGGCATTTAGCAATAAGAACTAATAAATTATTTGCAGAGGGCTGCTATAAATTACACAAAGTAACATATGCAGTTCCAAGAATCAAACAACCTCCCACAAACCCCCATGATAATTTTTGTGTTAGAAGAAAAAGAGTACAAAAAGTGTAACAAGAAAGGTCAACTGGGAAAGATATAGGTTCTCACTAGCTTACAAATTGAGTCTTCCAGAAAGCAATCAGCATGACATCCTCCCCATTTCTTTGCCTCATATTTCATCTGTTATCTACTGAAGCTGGGATGGAGCTTGTGATTTCAAATTTTACAAATGGAACATAATCGGAAAGTGTTGACATAAATATGCAATTGCTGAGTATCAACACAAACAATTCAGTCATGCAAAGAACAGTTACCTAATTTATCTATCAAACACTTCTTTGTAGGCAGAGTGGGAGAGAGAGTCAGGAAGGAAGAAAAAGACACATAGAGGAAACTTGTGTTCCAGAAAGAAAATATGATAATCGTATCATTTCCATTAACCTTGTTTTTCTTCCAAGCGCTTTTTTTCATCTGTTTTTAAACATTACACACAATCCCAATAAAAGAAAATGCACAAATGTAATTTTCTATAAATGTATTGAAATGATAACATATCTCTTTGGAAAATAAATTTCATTTTGAATGCTTTTCACTTACCACACCCAAAAATACCAAAGGTAGAGTGATGTCAGGCAAGTGGCCGAGTAAGATGTCCCCCTTTTTCATACCCTGTAAACAACAATAATGTGGCATTTATCCACAGATACAAATGCCTTCCTGGGGTTTGGGGAGCCTGGTAGGAGACTGTGAAAACTCAGTGAATTTCAAGACTGAAGAGAGACATTTTGAGAAGGCAGGCTTGCCCCCAGGTGGCTGACATGCCAATGAAAGTCCCACCTCCATACCCAGAAACAGTTCTATACCCATAAGGACTTGGCTACAGCCCCATTTGTCTTTGTCCTGTCACTAGCACTATATGCCGGGGACCTGGGAGGACTTACCCCACACATGTGTGTGGTGGGTAATAGGCATGCAAAACTGGGTCCCAACTATAGGTGCTGAAGTGGTCCATGAACCAGCTTCAGGCCCTCTCTTTGCCACAGCCTGGGAGCCTCTAGAAGTAAGGCTGCCAAATACAGCCAGATCACAGATTCTGAAAGGGACCTATAGCTGAGTTCCAGACTATCTCAGCCAGTCAGTGAACAGCCCTACGAGTACAGAAACTTGCTAGGCAATACTCCCACCTGTGACACTGGAGATCCTGAAAGCATCCTATACTTGTCCCTAGCCCCCTCAAAGCCAAAGTCTGACAGTAGACCTGCTAACCCAGGGCTCAGCAGGAGACAATCCCATCTGCAACGCCAGATCCTGAAGGGCCCTATAGTTAACTCAAGCTCCCCCAGCCATCATTTATCACAATTACTTATAATGATAAGCACATACATTTAGAAAAAAAAAAAAAAAAAGAAGAGCTGAAAAAAGTAATCTAACTTTACACCTTAAAATATAGGAAAAAATAATAATCTAAGTCCCAAGGCAGCACAAGAGAGGAAATAATAGAGATTAGAGCCGAAACAAATGAAGTAGAGACTAAAAAGACAACAGAAAAAAAAAATCAATGAAACAAAGAGTTGGATTTTTGTTTTTGTTTTTGGGAAAGCAAACAAAATTGACTAATCTTTGGCTGGACCAACCAAGAAAAGAGAGGATTCAGATAAATAAAATCAGAAATGAAGGAGGAGCTATAACTAACACCACTGAAATACAAAGAATTATGAGATGTTACAATGAACAACTATGAAAAATAAACCTAAAAGAAATGGATAGGGCAGCCCAGGTGGCTCAGCAGCTTAGCACCGCCTTCAGCCCAGGGCCCGATCCTGGAGACTCGGTATCGAGTCCCACGTCAGGCTCCCTGCATGGAGCCTGCTTCTCCCTCTGCCCGTGTCTCTGCCTCTCTCTCTCTCTCTCTCTCTGTTTCATGAATAAATAAAAATCTTTAAAAAAATGGATAAATTCCTAGAAATATACAACCTCTAAGACTGAATCTTGAAGAAATATAAAATATGAACAGATCAATGATAACTAAGGAGATTGAAGCAGTTTACAAAAACTTCCCAAAAAGAAAGTCAGGACCAGATAGTTTCACCAATGAATTCTACCAAGTACTTAAACTCATGCCCAACTTTCTTCAACTCCTCCAAAGTATTGAAGAGGATAGAGCACTTCTAACTTCATTTTATAAGGCCAACATTACCCTAATACCAAAGCCACATAAGGATCTACAAGCGAAGAAAACTACAGGCCAATATCCTTGATGACTATAGACTCAAATATTCTCAGGAAATACTAGTAATCTGAATTCAACAACACATTACTAAGATCATAAACCATAACCAAGTGTGATTTATTACTGAGATTCAAAAATCAGTCAATATACACCAATAAATAAACATGACATAACACGTTAATAGAATGAGTGATAAAAATCATTTGAGCTCCTCAGCAGATGTAGAAAAAAATTTGACAATATTTAATATCCCATCATGATAAAAGCTCTCAACACAATGAATTTAGAAGGAACATACCCCATTTGCAAATGTCTTATCAGATAAAGGGCTAGTATCCAAAATCTATAAGGAGCTTACCAAATTAACACCCAAAGAACAAATAATCCAATGAGGAAATGGGCAGAAGACATGAACAGACATTTCACTAACAGACACATGAAAAAGTGCTTAACATCACTTGGCATTAGGGAAATAAAAATTAAAACCACAATGAGATATCACCTTTTATCAGTCAGAAAAGCTAAAATTAATAAGTCAGTAAACGACAGATGTTGGTGAGGATGTGCAGAGAAAGGAACACTTTTACACTGTTGGTGGGAATGTAAGGTGGTGCAGCCATTCTGGAAAACAGTATGGAGGCTCCTCAAAAAGTTGAAAATAGCGCTATATTACAACCCAGCAATTACACTACTCTATTAGGTATTTACCCCAAAGATACAAATGTAGCGATCCAAAGGGAACACCTGTACCCCAATTTTTATGGCAGCAATGTCCACCACAGACAAACTATGGAAAGAGTCCAGATGAATGGATAAAGATGTGTATATATACATACAATTCCATTCCGTATGGAATACGGCCATCAAAAAAAAAAAGATGAAATCTTGCCAGTTGCAATGATGTGGATGGAACTAGGGGGTATTCTGCTAAGTAAAATAAGTTAATTATAGAAAGACAATTATCATATGATTTCATTCATATGTAGAATTTAAGAAACAAAACAGATGACCATAGGAGAAGGGAGATAAAAATAAAACAAGAAGCAAGCAGGGAATGAGACAAACCATAAGAGACTCTTAATCATAGGAAACAAACTGAGGGTTGCTGGAGGGAAGGGAGGTGGGAGGGACAGAGTTACTGGGTGATGTATACTAAAGAAGGCATGGGATATAATGAGCGCTGATGAATCACTGAACTCTACCTCTGAAACTAATAATACGCTACATGTGAATTAACTGAATTTAAATTCATAAAAAGGAGGAACATACCTCATAAATGACAAACCCACACATAGCAATATACTTAACAGTAAAACATTGGAAGTTTTCCTCTAAAATCAGGGACAAGATAAGGGTAACCACTCTCATCTCTCCTATTCAACATAGTTCTAGAAGTTCTAACCAGAGCAACTGGACAGGAAAAAGAAATAAAAGACATCTAAATAGGAAAAAGAGAGTAAAATAGTCTCTGTTTGCATATAATATGATCTTATATAAAGATAACACTAAAGATTCCATCATAGGGGAGCATGGGTGGCTCAGTTGGTTGAGCATCCCACTCTTGGTTTTAGCTCCAGCTATGATCCCAGGGTCATGAAATTGAGCCCTGCATAGGGCTCTGTGCTCAGTAGGGAGTCTGCTTGAGATTCTCTCTCCCTCTCTTCTTTTGTCACTCCCCTTGCTCTCTCTAAAATAAATGAATGGATCTTTAAAAAAAGACTGTCATATATCTGTTAGAATAGATGAATTCATTAAATTTTCAAGATACAAAACCTTTATACAAATATCAGTTTCATGATTACCACTAACAACAAACTATCTGAAAAAGAGATAGAGAAAAAAATACAATAGTCAAAAACTGTAAAATACTAAGGAATGTATTTAACCAAGGAAGTGAAAGATCTGCATCCTGAAACTATAAGGCATTTAAAACATAAAGAAGGAATGCCTGGGTGGCTCAGTGGTTGAGCATTTGCCTTTGGCTCAGGTTGTGATCTCAGAGTCCACATCAGGCTCATGAATAAATAAATAAAACCTTTAAAAAAAAAAGGACTTAAAGAAGACATAAATAATTTTTTTTATTTTTTATTTTATTTATTTATGATAGTCACAGAGAGAGAGAGAGAGAGGCAGAGACACAGGCAGAGGGAGAAGCAGGCTCCATGCACCGGGAGCCTGATGTGGGATTCGATCCCGGGTCTCCAGGATCGTGCCCTGGGCCAAAGGCAGGCGCCAAACCACTGCGCCACCCAGGGATCCCCAAGAAGACATAAATAAATGAAGAGCCATCCCACACCATGGATCAGAAGATTTAAAATGTAGAAATTTTACATGCTACTCAAAGTGAATAACAGATTCAGTGCAATTCCTATTACAATCCCAATGGCATTTTTCACAGAAAAAAATCCTAAATTCTGCATGGAATTGCAAAAGACCCTAAGTAGCCAAGAAATCTGGATAAAGAAGAACAAAGCAGGGAACACCACAATTTCTGATTTCAAGATATATTACAAAATTATACTAATAGAAACAGTACAGTAATTGGCATGAAAAGAGACACACGGTACAATAGAACAGAATCAAGACACCAGAAATATACCCACATACATATGGTAAACTAATATTTGACAAGAAATCCAAGAACACTCAATGAGGAAATGATAGTCTTTTCAATAAATGGTGTTGGGACACTGAATATCCCCATACAAAAGAAAAAAAAAAACTGGACTCCTCTCTCAAACCACTCAAAAAAATTAACTTGAAAAAGATTAAAGAGGGATGCTGGGGTGGCTCAGTGCTTAAGTGTCTGCCTTCGGCTCAGGGTGTGATCCCAGGGTCCTGGGATCGAATCCCACATCAGGTTCCACATAAGGAGCCTGCTTCTCCCTCTGCCTGTGTCTCTGCCTCTATGTCTCCCATGAATAATCAAATAAAATCTTTTTTTAAAAAAAGAAATAGATTAAAGATTTAAATGTACAATTAGAGAAAACATAGAGAAAATCTCCTTGATAATGGTTTGGATATGGCACCAAAAGCACAGATGACAAAAGCAGAATTAAACAAATGGGACATGCAAAACTAAGAAGCTTCTGTACAGCAAAAGAAACAACCAATAAAATTAAGAGACAGTCTGTGGAGTGAAAGAAAATATTTGTAAATCCTGTATCAGATATGGAGTTAATATCTAAAACATATAAAGAACTCATATAATTCAACAGCAAAATGACTAATAATCCCATTAAAAAGAGGCAGAGGATCTGAATTGACATTTTCCAAAGAAGACACACAGATGGTCAAAAGGCACATAAAAAGATTCTCAATATCACTAATCCCCAGGGAAATGCAAATCAAAACCACAAGGAGATGTCACCTCATATCTGTTAGAATGACACATAAAAAGAGATATGTTAAGTGTTGGTGAGGATGTAGAGAAAGAGAACTCTTGTTCATGTTGATGGGAATGTAAATTTCACAGCTGCAATGAAAAAAACACTATGGAGATTCCTCAAAAAATTAAAAACAGAATTACCATATGATCCTGCAAATAATAAAAGTGCCCGCCTCACAATACTGTTGTGAGGATTAAAAGAATGAGTATAAAATGACAAAAATATATATATGTATACCTTTAAAAATAGACAAAGACTTAAAATTCAGAAGCATTTTCCATATTAGAAAATGTAGATAAATGTGACTGACAAAACAATAATGCTAAAATTAAAGTGAGAGATAGCTGAAAAGTATCAGCATCTGTAATAAGATTATCTTAAAAAGTAAAATTTTTATGAGCAAAATTGTTCAATTTCAAAAGGCAAAGGATAGTTTTATTATAGTATATGAAATAAAAATCACCAATAAAATATGCAAAGATACTCAACTTTTCCAGTAACCCTAAGATGCAAAACTTTATAAAAGACACCTTTCTTTTATTTGTTTTTACTCACCAGAATGGTAAATTTACAAATTTATTAAAACAAATTTTGGCAAGTAAGAATGTACAGGAATAGTCAATTCTCATATTGTGGTGGTGAAAATATAAATTAATATAGACAATATGGAAGGCAATTTGATAGCACCTGCAAAATTTAAATTCTGTATACCCTTCATCACTGAAATTATATTTCTATATATCCACCCTAGAAAATCATTGGACATATGTCCAAGAGCTAGAAGTGGCAAAGTTCACTTTGTCAGCAAAGTACATAGCAAAATAAACAAACAAATAAGTAATAAATAAAAATAACTTGAATGCCCACTAATGAAGGAGTAGCTAAATAAGCTAAGCTAATGAACTAAATAAATATTATATTGTTGAATGCTCTGTAGCTGTTGAAATGATTAGATTTATGTGTATACTAATATTACAGATTCTCCAAGATTTACTACATAGTGAAAGAAACAAGGTGCTGACAATTCTTGCATAATAATTCAATTTATGCAAAAATTAAAACAAAGTAAGAGGAAAACAGAAACACAAATCATACTATGTAATTTCTGTGAGTAGGTATTTGAAAAGATTCACACTAATTGATAATAAGTAATACCTTTTTTAAAAAAAATTTTTTTATTGATTTATTCATGAGAGACGCAGAGAGAGTAGCAGAGACACAGGCAGAGGGAGAAGCAGGCTCCATGCAGGGAGCCCGATGTGGGAGTCAACCCCAGGTCTCCAGGATCAGGCCCTGGGCCGAAGGCAGAGCTAAACTGCTGAGCCACCCAGGCTGTCCTAAGTAATACTTCTTAAGAGGATAGCCTAGAGGTAGTGACCCAAAAGGATATGTTGTAATTATAGTGTTTGACTTTTTTTTTTTTTTTTGCCAAGAGAATATATATATTAGAAGATAGTTAATTTCCAATTTGAGTATTAACTTCACGACAGGCACTTAAGTAGCCTTTGTTGAGTAAGTGAATAGAAGGTAAGGGAATGTTAGGTAGGGAAAGGAGAAAGAATAGAAGGAAGGAAGGATGTATGTGTGTAGTAAGTGGAGGCCAGGACAAAGGGTGTGGACCTCCTGCAATAGATGGCACACCAAAGGTTTCTCTACACAGGGGAACTATATTATCAACATTGTGCTGTGGGGCACCTACTGTGTGCACGATAGGGAAGCATGGGGAGAAAATGAAAGTGGACAGCAATTCATTCCTGAAAATATAAGGGCGAGTGATGACAGAGATCTAAACAAGTTCAAGTGCTTATGAAGAGTAGCAAGTAGGGAGGGAGCAACTGATCCCAAGAAAGGAGATACCTAATGGTGCAGGGCTCTGAGGAGTCTGGAGAAATGAGATCCAGAAAGGAGTGAAGGTATCATCCTTACATAAAAATAGAGGACATGTCTTCCCTCATCGCAGGTGGAAAGAATAACAGGAAGGAGATGGAGATGCAAGGCAATGATGACAATGAAAGTTCAGGAACACAGAGCAGTAGGTGTACAGCCATGTGACTTTCCCCAACAGTGCTTTGCAGGGTAGATGCAGGCAGGAGATAACAAAATCCTACACTGATCTTGCAGATTTGGCAGATGGGTACCAATGTAGTCATAGTTCAGAGAATCCTATCTAGGATAGGAATAAAACAAAGAGCCCCAAAGTCTAAAATGAATAAGGGAGCGCAGTAGAGAGGGACAACAGGTGGGGTGAAAGAAGTGTTTTTCTCTCATGCATTTTTTAAGCAGACATTTAATGGGAATTTTCTACAATCTGGGCATTCTTCTAAGGCTGAGGATACAGTGACAAAAGAGACAGAGAAAAGATTTCTATTCCTATTGACCTTATGTTCTGATGGAAGGCAGAGAGATAAATCTGTAAACTAAATATGTAAACGAGAGAAAAACATAAGTTTTCATAAGACTAAAACTATGCAGGAAAACAAAAACTACTGGAAAGAGAGTAGTTGATGAGTACTTTAACAGAATCCTCTGAGAAGGATGCATCTGAGCTAAAATCTAAATAATGCAGAAGAGGCAGCCAAGCAAAGATCTGAGAGAAATGTTTCAGGCAGGAGGAAAAAAAAAAGTACAAAAGCCTGAGGCAGGACTAAGCTTGGCCCCTTCAAAGGAAGAAGAGAGAAAGATCCCTGTTACTAGTGTACAGTGATTAAAGGGGAGTGATAGGAAATAGGATCTAAGAGGTCGGTAGGGAACAGATTGTATAGAGCTTTTGAAGAGTGCAGATATTATCCTATTTGCAACAGGTAGCCCATGGAGGGTTATAAAAAGGTTGTGATAGGATCTGATGTAGTATCTAACGAAAGCAGAGGAGCAAAAATCAAGCTGGGAGACAAGTCGGAGACTACTGCAGAAGCTGAGGTGAGGTAAAATGGTGGCCAGAATGGCTATGATTGTGGCCAAGGGGGCAAGACATAACTGGATGCAGGACAAGTTTTGGAAACAGAAGCTGTAGGACTTATGCATCTGATATGAAAAAGCAAAGCAAATAACAGAGACAAATGCATAATTCAGTAGAGAGATGAGAGGATAAGAAGTAGAATGTCTAAATGTAAAACTTTAGAATTATGTATCTGTTACATGAGAAAGAAGATTTGAATGTGGAGTCATCGATGAGGGTGATTTATCTGAAATAAAGATGGGGATCATTGTTTCAGAGGTCAGACTGAGTGGGTGGGTTCAGTGATAAGGTATCAAACAGGGTGGTGGCAGGGCTTGGTGTGAATGAGGGTAATCATCTGGAAGCTAAAATATTTAATGAATTGAGGGGAGAGATGCCTGGGAGTTTGGTAGGTGGCAGTATAGAGAGGAGAGGTAAGGAGTTGTAAGCAGATGATAAAAGTCCCAGATGAACAGAATTTTTTAATATAAAGTTGACGGATGAATTACATGTAGGAATGGGGAGTGTGTTTTATTCAAATCCTTACACAAGATACATAGAGTCAGGAAATCAGGAGTCTTAGTGTGAGAAAGCATAGAGAAAGTGTGTCAGGCCAGAGAGAAATCACATTGCCAGTAAAGTGATTGAGAATACAACATTGGTCTCTTAGAGGCAAATAGTAACCAAATTTAGAATGAGAAAAACAGGATGTGAGTTTGGTGGAGAATGTTAGAATGCCTGGGTATGTGAATACACAAATTAGTGAATGGTCCTAGAGATTTATATCTTGCAGAGGGATGTTAAGAACAGTCAGTTTATTTGGTTACGATTTTTCCAAGAGAATATTTTTATTTAAATTCTATTAATTAACATATAATGTATTATTTGTTTCAGTGGTAGAGGTCAGTGATTCATCAGTCTTATTTAATACCTAGTACTCATTTTTTTTTCCTAGTACTCATTACATCACATACCTTCCTTAATATTCATCATCCATTTACCCTGTCCCCCCACCCCCCTACCCTCTACTGATTGGAAGTTATTTTTTTTTAAGATTTTATTTATTTATTCATGACAGACACAGAGACAGAGAAAGGCAGAGACACAGGCAAAGGGAGAAGCAGGCTCCATGCAGGGAGCCAGATGTGGGACTTGATCCCGGGTCTCCAGGATCACGCCCTGGGCTGAAGGAACGCCAAACGGCTGAGCCACCTGGGCTGCCCTGGAAGTCAGTTCTTAAGCAGATGATGGTACTTATTCAAGAATGAAAAATATTGTGAAAGTTATCAAAGAGATTGGTTTCCCTGTAACTATCCAAAATAAAGGGGGGGGGCATCCATACAGAGCCTGAAGCTTAACTTGGGAGCAAAAGAGCAAGTTAAGATTGGGTGGGAAGGTTGCCTTCAAGAGACAAATTCTGAGGCACAGTGAACAACATGGTACAGTCACAGTTGGCAGAAGAGGGACGTTTGCAATATAAATAGAGAAATAGAATGTAAGGACAGGGAGAAAGAGACTCTTGGAGGACAAATTTGTTATTATGGAGAGGGGAGAATGAATCTAAAGCATGGAAGACCAATTTCACTCTAAGGAAGAGAGAAGTTGGTAGAGGAACATAGGAAAAGTGAGTTGTGATGGACAAAGAGGTGGTGGGGAAAATAATAGGTTCAAAATCAGATACTAAGCATAACCTGCTATCTCATTGAAGACTTAATACTTTAATATCATTAGCTGTTCTATTTACAGAAGGGTCATGAACACCTAGTGAAAGTTTCAAATGGCCAATACCCTGAGAAACTTCTAGTTTTGTTCCAAAGAAAAATGGATGAATGCTTGGTTTGGTGACAGATGCATGCTGACTCCCTTATTCTGCTCAGCTGGAAAGAATGAGTAACGTGGCACGCATATTTAACACAAGATAAAAAGAGAAGAAATCTGAGACTACATTACACTGAAATTCTGATACTCCAGTCCACGCAAGTGATCTGGGGTGGGGCCCCGACCCCAATAATTTTTTAATGTTTATGGTTTTTAAAATTCTAATGTACAGCCAGGGTTGGGAACCACTGATATAAACTGAGAGAAATATTTCCAGTCCTTTCTTACATAATCATAATAGTACTATTAGGAAAAAAGATAGGACTGAGAAAGAAAATTACAAATATCTCCTACTTATGAGTATCTATGCAAAAATTCTAAATAAGATAGCAAATCAATTTTAGTAGTCTATTAAATTATCAGTGAAATATAACAGTTACATTCTGAATTTGATTAGAAATATGGTTACTGCTCTCTAAAAAATAGTGGGGTTGGGTCATCTGGGTGGCTCAGCGGTTGAGCGTCTGCTTTCAGCTCAGGTCCTGATCCCGGGGTCCTGGGATTGAGTCCCACACTGGGCTCCCCACAGGGAGCCTGCTTCTCCCTCTGCCTGTGTCTCTGCCTCTCTCTGTGTGTGTCTCATGAATAAATAAATAAAATCTTTAAAAATAAATAAAAATAGTAGGGAAAAACACATGGGAAGTTGTAATAAATGTATAATAAATTTTTTAAAATACTGTAAGAAACTAGGAGCTGATGGAGCATGTACCTTGATAAACACGTGTAACACATCTCACCAGCCCACACAAATCCTGTTAACTGGTTAAATCCTAAAAGCCTTGCCAACAAAGTCAGGTTTAAGGTAAAAAATACTTTCTTTTCTTGTCATTATTTTGGAATTGCTTGCTAATGACATTAGACTAAAAACATAGGGACAGTACTCAATATGTAATATATGGAAAACCGTAGAAAAAATAGAAAACCCAGGAGAAACTACCAAAAAAGGCATTAGAAATGGTGAAGAATTTCAAAATAGTGCCAAAGCTAAAAGCAAATATACAAAATCCCCTACCTTTATTGTGCACAAATAACAGTTTAGAAAATGCAATTTAAAAAAATATCCCACATGGATAGTCAAACTATGGAAGGAGCCAAGATTTCCATCAACACATGAACAGAGAAAGAAGAAGATGTGTGTATACACACACACACACACACACACACACACACACACACCGTGGAATATTACTCAGCCATCAGAAAGGATGAATACTGACCATTTACCAATTGACATGGATAGAACTAGAGGGTATTATGCTGAGTGAAATAAGTCCATTAAAGAAAGACAATTATCATATGGTTTTGATGTAGGAATGAGTTAGAGGCAGGGGGGCTAGGCGGGGAAAGATAAGGGAAAGGCCCAAAGTTGGCTCCCGTAGATCCGTGGATTCCCATAAACCTGAAGGAAACTGAAAGGCCAAGATTCAGGCTCCTACCCATCCCAAGGAAACGGAGATAAGACAGAAAAAAAACAGGAAAAAAATAAAAAAATAAACCTGGCTCCCCAGCTCCAAATGTTAGGGAGTACCTTTCTTTAATGGCTACCAAGTAATCATAGAAATTCACCAGACCACAAAGAAGTAAGTCATTGAGAGTATTATCAATAGTCCCTGCTCAAACCAAGACTACACCACAATCTCAAGGCCCTGGGGTCCCTGGCTAGGTTCTCAATAAAAGGAGAGCCAAAAAGTCCTCAGTTGCAACCCTATTGGGATCTCTTTCACTTCTGAGAGTTTTCTCTGTATCTTTGTTTAATAAACTTCTATCACTTTACTCACTCTCCTTTGTCCATGAGATTCATTCTTCAACTCCATGAGACAAGAAACTAGCTCTCCTGTATTAGTTTCACTCATATGTGGAATATAAGAAACATTGAAGAGGATCATAGGGGAAGGGAGGGAAAACAGAATGGAAAGAAAGAGAGAGGGAACAAACCCTGAGAGACTCTTATCTACAGGAAACAAGCTGAGGATTGCTGGAGGGGAGGTGGGGGGTATGGGGTAACTGGGTGATGGTCATTTAGGAGGGAACCTGATGTAATGAGCACTGGGTGTTATATGCAAATGATGAATTATTGAGCTCTACATCTGAAACTAATGATGTATTTACTATATGTTGGCCAATTGAATTTAAATTTTAAAAAACCACATTCCCAATAACAGCAAAAAAAAAATAATCTTGAAAATATTTTTGCAAAAATACCTGCAAAAGCAAGAAGAAAAGCTTAAATAAATAGAGAAATACAGAAATTTATGTTATAAAACATTAGGCATAAGCTCAATGAAAATTCCAATGTGTGTGCATCTGTGTCTTTCAATTTGCAATGTGTCAAAATATTTAAAAATTTATCTAGAAAAAGAAAATGTCAAGTCTAGCCAGGTAAATTACACACACATACACACACACACAAAGTGATGAAAAGGAATTTGTCCTAGATAATATTAAAATATATAATAAAACAAACAAAATTACAACAGGATATTGTAGTTGCTAGACTAGAATAACCACTGGAAAATAATTTTTGGAAGTCTATACCCAAGATACATTGACAATCCAAATATAGGAAAAGAAGTATTTCAACTGATTTCTTGGGTCTTCAGAATGATTTGATATTTATCTAGTTGTTATTTGAGGGAGGAGGCAAGTTTCTGGTCACCCTACTCCTCTGCCATCTTACTTCTCTCCCTTGGAAAACAAGTAATTCAAATGGACAAGGAAAAGTGGATAATTCAATAAGTGTCCTTGGGATAACTTACAGTCATTAGGTAATAAGGAACCAACCGATGCTTAATCATTTCATGAAAATAAATTCCCTAGAGATCTAAGATTTAAGTATAAAAATATGTATAAACTATTAGAAAATGGAAGGATTGATAGGGATGTGTGTGTGACATAAATCTTTAAAAAAAAATACTGTCAGACTTCATGTCATAAAATTTTAAAATGTCGACATAGTAAAAAGTACCACAGAGAAAGTTAAGGAAAAACAAAAATGTAAACATTATTTGGAACATACTGACAGACAAATATATTTTTTAAAAAGATGCCTTATAATCCAACAGAAAGATAAGCCAAATATATGAAGAGAAAGTGGGCAGAAAAAAATTAAAAAGAAATAAATACACATGGAGGTGATCAGCCTCAGTAACAACCAATTAATACCAATTTAAAGAGTTCTTGCAACTCCTGAAAATATTCCAGAGATGATTTATGTTTTTTAATATATGGAGAAAAAATGCCATTTTGGAAAAAATATAAATTAGCACAATCTCCTTGGAGAACAATTTAGTCATATTTAGCCAAATTTGAAGCACTTCCAACTCTCAGGCTTCATCATATATTAGTAACTACCCATGTATGAAAATAACATGTAAAAACATATATACATGCATATACAAATGCTTATTGCTGCATTGTTCGTGAAAGCCAAAAGTGAGAGAATATTGATTTAGTCTTCTTTGAATCATCCATACCATGGAACATCATATAAAAATAAGAGATAAAAAAGTTCTCTCTGCATTCAATGGAAAGATAGCCATGGCATATTTGTTCGTTTGAAACACATTCTGCAGAACAGGATGCACAGCATGATCTGATTTATGTTCTAATTAATATTTACATGTGTTTTCTAGATATACAGCTATTTTAAAATTCAGTGCGGATAGGATTTTTTTCCTCAAAAAAAAAAAAAGACATATATTACTTTTTAAAATGAGTTAGCTAGCTACATAGTGTTTCTTAACTTAGTCCCCAAAATATAGTCTAAATGGACTACCATTATCAAAAGATTACAATATACTAATACACATCACATATTTAGACGTATATTGCCCAGTGCAGAAGGAAGCTCTAGGGGCTTCAATACCTTAAGCCAGACTGTGAGAACATCACAGTCTGACTGTGTAAGTCTCTGATTATATTACTGAACTGGATGGTTGGGCAGGATGTGTATGGACATAGTGGAAAAAATTCTTGAATAAAATTCTGAAGCCTCTATATTCTTGTTTCTTTCTTCCTAACCTCCTTTATTTCTCTTTCCTTTTGTCTCTCTTCCAATATTTATTGCACATCTACTAAAGAAGTCAAGCCATGTCAAATAAGTGACATGTTTGTGACGTATAACAAAATATATTCCCTATGATTCAATCTCATAAATTGTAAGCAGTCTCCATTATATTCCTATATGGTGAACATTATTACCTCCATTTCTCTCTCTCTCTCTCTCTCTCTCTCTCTCTCTCTCTCATACACACCATTGAGCAAGTTACTTCAAAGAGTTTTTTTTTATTTCATTAGAATACTGAGTTTATTTCACATATATATTTTTTTTGCCTCCCTACCATTTCCATTTATCTGACCACCATTGCTCTTATGACATTCCACATATATTTAAAACCAGGTAAAGGTAAAATTCCATTCTTAAAAATCAAACAGACATTTTGGACAACACATTTTTAGCAATGGGACCTGGACAATATTTATCAGACATAGTAGGGAAAGTTCACACTCTGTATTATAAAAAGGACAGCCATATATTATCCATTACAGAAATGAAATAAGATGGAAAATTTTAGCAAACTATTTAAAATATTGCCTCTAAGAGACTTCCTTCACTGCCAGCGATCTTGGAGAGCCTCCTGGGTCAGTCATCCAGAAGCGGCTCTTCACATAATTGATGAATTTGGCTTCCAAGATAGGAGGAGAGCCACCTTTTTTCTTTATTTACTTGCATTTTTGCTTTAATGTCTTCAACAGAACTAGGTTCTTTTGGTGTTTTAGGGGATTTTTTTCTGTTTTTTTTTTTTTTTTTTTTTTTTTTTTTTAAGGATTCCTTACCTTTTGATCTTACTGTTAATGGTTTTGAGTCTTTTGCATTCTGGTTTGATTTTTGTCTATTTTTGGCTGGAGTATTACACTTACATTTACTTACTGAAGCTTTTCTTTTGCTTCCTCATCATCAAAATCTCCATCTTCATTATTATCTTCTTATTCTCCTTCTTCTCCTCCTCCTCTTCCTTCTTTTTTTTTAAAGATTTATTTATTTATTTATTTATTCATGAGAGAGAGAGAGAGAGAGAAAGGCAGAGACACAGGCAGAGGGAGAAGCAGGCTCCATTCAGGGAGCCTGATGTGGGACTCAATCCGGGTCTCCAGGATCAGGCCCTGGGCTGAAGGCTGTGCTAAACCGCTGAGCCACCCGGACTGCCCCTTCTACTACTACTACTACTACTACTACTACTACGTCCTTCTTCTTTCTTCTTCTTCTTCTTTCTGGGAGGAGGAGGAGGGGAGGGACGGAGGGAGGAGGACGGAGGAGGAGGAGGAGGAGGAGGAGGAGGAGGAGGAGGAGGAGGGAGAGGAGAGAAGAAGATAGAAGAAGAGAAGAAAAAGAAGAAAGGGGAAGGAGGAGGAGGCGGAGGATAGTCAGGAGGATGGAGGCGAAGAAGGGGGGACATACTGTTGTCTGCCTACTCCTCCTCCTTCACCTTCCATTCTTCTTCTTCTTCTTCTTCTTTTTTCTTCTTCTTCTTCTTCTTCTTCTTCTTCTTCTTCTTCTTCTTCTTCTTCTTCATCATCATCATCATCATCATCTTTATCAGCTGCAAGTTTTATTTTTTTCCCCGTAGAAACTTGCTACCACTTCCAGGAGCAGATCACTTTCCGTATATACTTAGGGATTTCACATTACTTTGTATCTTTGCCTACAGTCACTAAACACTGTCCACTAATATGCACAGACCCCAAACCATACATAAGACCACAGGGTATTATTTCAAAGCCTGAGGGAAACCACAAGCTGTACAGACATTTTCAAAGTTGCCAGTGGTATGTAACTAGGATTACCTTCATAATTGAATGCCTCTGCATCAAAAATATGCAATTCAGCCTTTGTACACACTCCTAATCTAATTGTTTTTAAAGAAAATGGGTGTTCATTTTTATCATTATCCACTTAATCTTTGTTGGCTTTTAGTTCAAAACAGTTCTTTGGGCCGGAAGTCCAAGATTGAGGTGCCACATGGTTGAGTGAGGACCCTCCTCCAGGTTGCAGACTTTTCCTTGTATCCTCACATGTTGGAAGAGACTTCCACCTCAAAGAGTCTAAATTTCTTGCACAAGAATACACAACTAGTCAGCGCTAGAGTCCACATTAGAATGGGAAGCCTATATGACACCAAATTCCAAATATTTTATCTTATTTAATGCTGTGTGTTTATTTCATGAGTAGTTTGTATTTCTTTGTATTATTGTAGATTATCACTATTTTTAAAACCAATCACTCATTCTTTGTCCATTTACCATTTATTGAAAGCTTTCTGGTGGTATGCCAGTAAATGTTTAATAATCTGCTCTCTGGGGAAAAGCCTTCTTCTTGACTAATTCTGTTATAAATATTCCCACCATGCCTGATGTCAAGCTACCAAGACAACACCAGTCTGTACAATTCCTGAAAATCTAACAATCAGATCTCTCACACCAGTATGAGACTCAGCACACATGATCACTTCCCATATGCCAATATATTCCATATACCACTTTGTTTGGCATTACAAGAAAAATAACAATAAAGTGATTTCTGCCTGTGGATAATCCAGGATCTAGTAAAAGAAAATTATAATCAACAACACAAATGTTAACTTTTGGAATAATAGAACATTTTAATATCTATTATCTTCTTGACTTTCTCATCTTTTAGATGACTATTTATAATACTGTTTCCAGTTGAAAGTTATTTTAATTCCTCTCAAAATCATAATATAGCTAATTAAAATTTGCCCTAGAGTTTAGCCAGAAAAAAACTATAAATCAAATCTACTTCAAAGCCTTTATTCATTTCATTTCCAGTGAACAAAAATTCCTTAATGTTATTTCACCTTGGATATCCTCCTTAGTGTGACTTTTACTAGCTCTATAATGAATTAGAACAGAAGTAAATAGTAGTAACTACCCATGTTACATGTGATAATTACTATAATCACACCATCATCATTCTCTGTATTGATGTATTTTTCCTACAACACATCAAGAAAATTATTTACTTCTAAGATGATGAATGACTTACAACAACAATTCCGACGGGTATTATGATGACAGGTAATAGGGTAAACACAATTTTTCCTTGAAATAGAAACACCACGTGTTCTGTATATTGGCATACATAGATTTTGTGCTTAGAGACACTCTAAATTTTGCAGACATTGAATGAAAGCTCTGATTAGGTAAGCCTAATGACATTGACAAAAGGAGATGCTTTAAACATGGTTTCTCCCTGAAACACACTATGTTCTTCATAATTAAAAAAAAAATGGTCTTTTTTATGTGAGAAAGCCAGTTTCATGTGCCAAAAACATCGATGGCTTAAAGAAAGCCTCATGACAAATTACTATTTTTAAATATGTTATTTTTTAAGATTTGATTGATTGAGAGAGACAGAGACAGAATGTGTGTGAGGGGGGAGAGAGGCAGAGGAAAAGAGAAAGAATCTTCAGTAGACCCCACTGAGTGCAGAGAACGACACGGGTCTCGATCCCCAGACCCTGAGCCAAAAACAAGAGTCAGTCCCTCAACTGACTGAACCATCCAGGTGCCACTAAATATGTCATTTTAAGTACTTGAACCAAATTGTTCTCTTGTGTGGGTAGTAAGCTGAAGAATGAAAGGATTTTATAAAATCTTTCATGTGAAAATTGCTATTCATTATTATAGTGCCAACAACTCAACACTGAATCTGACACTGTAATATGAGACAAAGTTTCTACAGAAAGATGTAACTTATGTATTTATATAAAATCATCTTCCCATCCACAATAGCAAAGCCCTCTTCAGGAGTAACATATTTATTATCAGGCTGTTAGAAATACATATGCACACCAATTTCTATAGGCTGAACAACTGGTCATAAACATATGTGTATTGCTGGTTTTGAGAAATTACACAAATTCTGCTTGCCTCTATGTTTATTTAAAAGCATTACGGCAATCAAAATAGATTTTGATGCCATTTTTGTCTCAAGTATAGTTATTAGAAACCCAACTGTCATACTGGAGTCCACAAAATTTTCAGTATTATAAATCATATATGAATTTTTAAATGGTAATCATTTAGGTGATTAGTAAGACAGCTATGACCAGAAAATGAATGCAATCTTGATGTCTTTTCAACAAACATGTCTTGAGCTATTACTCTGTTTTAAATCACACTAAGTGGATGTTTAAATACAAGGAATAAGACTTGGCCTTGTCCTAGACAGAGCCTTATACAATATAGAAAAATAAGTAAGTATTTAAAAGAAAACATGATGATGATTCAGGACATGTAGCTGGAATAAAAACACAGAGAGAGTAAGGTAACGAAAAGGCATGACTTTTGAAACTTGAAACATAATAGGATTTCTATCAGAGAAGAGTGGAATGGTCATTCAATACAAAAACAAAAGGTCAGCAAATATTTTTGCTGCTATTAAAGGCTCTGGATTTCAGCTTTGGGGCATGGATTTATAATTGGGCATTTCTCTGATGGGTCATATTTTTTCAATCTTCCTTTTATGTAATTTCATATGGGTTGAATTTTTTGGATAATTTACTCAGTAGCATTAAAACTAGAAGCTTCTCTTCTAGTGACCTCTTATTTACTTTCACACATGTGGGAAAAAGCTATCCTCCATAGCAAAATACATTAGGTCTATCCATACCAACAATAGGTGGTAGGAATTATGAGCAAGCATCACATTTTGTTGAATATGGGTTTAATTTTGAAGTATTTAACTCATGTTGTTATTCTTATGGTATCCAACAACTATAAAAGCATTAAGGATATTTCAAGAACATATATGATGAGCATAATTATTATGGAAATGAAAGTTGAGATAATTAAATTGGAAATTAGTCAAATTGACAAATATTTTACATGTGAATCCGATAAATCATCTATGAGTGGCAGTAATTCAGAAGGTCTGACAGTGGTGACACATACACAGGCTAACTATGTGTCTTGGTTTGGACAGGTCCAATTTACATGTGTTGCCTTAATGTCTGATTTGACATTTGTTCCAGAATTTTTATTTTTAAACAGTGCTATTTATTAAATAGTTTGAATTCAAATGAGCTGGTTTAGGATTGGGAGTTCTCCATTTTGTACTGTGAGTTTCTGCTGTGTTCTCTCTTGGTACATGAGAGATTTAGGTTCACAGAATAGAGTTCTTGCTTCAACTGGTGGTTAAGTTTACAGACAAACATCAATATTGTACTTCTTTTCTCAAAGCTTTTCAAATGCAATATAACTTAAGCTTAATGCTTTAAATAAGGCATAGTTACTAGGTTCTTGCTGATAAAATTAAGCACACTGGGAGATGCTTCAAATCTCTTGTGGAGTGCGGAGAAGAATTTGATGCTGTCCTCTGAGGACTCACTTGGTGCACCATCTACTTTCCTCATGGCCATAGACAGTTCCATGGTCTCGAGAAGTTCAAGCCATCAAGATGTTAGTCAGGAAGGCCATGGGAAAATACTGGACATGCACATGTAAAATTTGAGTGGGGAATAGAAGCCAAGAAGTCCTGCCTTAGCAAGTGAGAGAGTACTCTGATGTCTGTTGCCACAATGGTTGTTTCCTTGTTTTGTGGTATAAAATTATAACTTACTTAATTTTTTACTTTGCAATAAACCATTTTAGGGGCAATAAATGAAAAAAAATTACATGTTTAATGAAGATTTAAAGATCAGATTTCTGCTTCTCAAGAAAGTTGATAATGTAACACTAACAAAATATTATTCACTATCCATCACAGGAATTGTAGCAATATCACTGATCATATTAAAACTGGAGGACTCAAATCTTTTTAAAAAGCTTCCATGGCCTTCAAATGTTATAATTTAAGATGACTATACTAGAAAAATAAGGATTTAATACATGTAGCAACAAAAGACATATTTATATAACATTCTATGCAACATGACTTTTTATTTAGATCAAATTACTATTCTTCTAAATTAGCCTTGCTCACTTTTAATTACAACTTTTCATGTGCAAGAATAAAATATAAAATGATAGCTATTAATTTATTGACCTGAATAACAGAAGAAGTCTGAATAATAAAATGAGTCTAATTTTATATCAGTATTGCTAGACTCATCACACAGAAAGTTAATTCCTATAATGGTTCCATTTTTCTTCTTTCAATTCATAGAATTAAAGTAGAGCTTTAGGGAATCCCTGAGTGGCTCAGTGGTTTAGTGCCTGTCTTTGGCTCAGGGTGTGATCCTGGAGTCCCAGGATCGAGCCCCACTCAGGCTCCTTGCATGGAGCCTGCTTCTCTCTCTGCCTGTTAGTCTATCCCTCTCTCTGTCTCTCTCTGTCTCTCTCTGTCTCTCTCTCTGTGTCTCTCATGAATAAATAATTTAAAAAAATAATAAAATCTTTTTAAAAAAATAAAATAAAGTAGAGCTTTAGGGGCCCCTGGGCAGCTCAGTGGTTGAGGGTCTGCTTTCAGCTTAGGTTGTGATCCATGGGTCCTGGGATCGAGTCCCCCATTGGGCTCCCCACAGGGAGCCTGCTTCTCCCTCTGCCTATGTCTCTGCCTCTCTGTGTATTCATGAGAGAATAAATAAAATCTTTTAAAAAATAGAGCTTTAAAAAGTTTGTTATGTTTGTATTAGGGTTTTCTAGAGAAATAGAACCAAAAAGAATACATACACAGAGAGATTTATCTTAAAAAACTGATTCACAACTAGGAGTGAGTTTAGCATATGTAAAAAAAGAAGTACATTCTTAATTCAATATATTATGATCTACAAAGATAGTCAATAGAAGATATTAATAATTTCAAATGTATTAGCCACAAAATGCAACTTTGAAAATTATATATTTTTGAAGATTTCATATTTTTATGAAACATAATTTATTTAAGATTTTATTTATTTATTTGAGAGAGCAAGAAAGATCACAGAAACAGGGGGAAGAAGAAGTAGACTTGCCCCTGAACAGAGGGCCAGATGTGGGGCTCAATCCCAGGACCCTGAGATCATGACCTGAGCTGAAGGCACATGCTTAACTAACTGAGCCGCCCAGGTGCCCTTGAAAAATAAGTTAAATAAGACAATAGTGTGAATGAATATACATTCTTCAGAAACATACTAGCAATATGGTATGAAACAGATATAAATAAGAATTTGATTAAAGTTTGAAAATGGGAGCTCTGAGGAGCTCAGTCGGTTAAGCATCTGCATTTTATTTTTAGAAAGAATTTTATTTCTGAAAATAGTTTTTGAATATAATTATCAGATAGATCTACAAAATCAATAAATCCATTGTATTAGTCAATAAATATTCTAAAAATTATGGAATTTAATTGTTTTAATAACCTTTTTACTTTTACAAATGACTCTATTTGGTCGATGAATGATATGGCTACATACTATGTGAAGAATTCTCCCTCTAAACTAAAAATCATTAGTGTCAGACCATGCCAAATGACAAAATAAGTTTTAAAAGAAGAAAAATGTCCAAGTTTTTCCTCCAGGACTGTTAGTTATGTCCAATGTCTTATTAGCATGCTGATAATTCAGGAAAAGTTTAGAAATCAATTTCAGAATAATAAGCACAAGGACTGAATTGTTGCTTGAACTTTTGCTAATCATAAATATATTTTTATTGGTATTCCAAGTAATAGTTCCTAATTTCTATGAAAAGATGTTATCTTTCAGGTACTTCAAATGTTTTACCTACCTTTACTCTAGCAGCCCAATAAAGTACTACCTTAAAAAAAAAAAAAAAAGATTTATTTGAGAGAGAGAGAGAGAGCCAGTGGGGGGGGGGAGAGGAAGAGGGAGAGGATCTCAAGCAGACTTCCTGCTGAGCAGGGAGCCCTAACCAGGGCTTGATCTTTTGACCCCAAGATTATATCCTGAGCTGGAATCAAGGGTCTGATGCTTAACCGACTGTGCCACCCAGGAGTACAAGTAAGTACTACTTTTATCCACTATTAGAAATAAAGAAAATAAGAGGCTTGGCCGCAATCCCATGGTCACAAGCCTGGGAAGTTGTGATGCAGCCCAGATGTGCATTCTCTCTAATGGTCCTTCAAAATAATGCAACAGAGTGATGAGCACTGAATGCATAGAGTCTTTTGCCAAAGATAAACTTATCAATGTTATAAGGATACAAGATGGTGAACACTTTGTAAATCCTTAAGCAGGAGAAAAATGTGCATAGCTTTAAAACATCATGGGACCAGCAGGCTTAACCTGCTCTTTATCACTTTGAAAGAACTTTAAACTTAATTTGCCTTCTGAGAACAAGCTGTGTCTCTGAGTGCAAATGTCTCTATAATATACTGTTCAGTTTTAAGGCATGATTTCATGTGGGATGGAAAGGATTTGGGGGTGGTTTTTCTTCTGCTACTTAGACTCATCTGACCTGGAAAGCTAACAAAATCTCCATGTGGTGAAAAGCAAGCTCATGACCAACATTCTATGTGAGAATGTTAAATCCCCACTGGACCACCTCCCATTGGGCAAAAAGTAATATTTCGTTCCCTCAAACCTCAGGAAGTCACTGACTACTGGGCACAAAAGATAATCAGTGTATACTTATTCAATATTTTAAAAACTCACAACATTATTTGATAAGAATTTTTGCCCAAGTTTAGCATGTAGAACATCCTCTGGCAAAGCCATCAGAATGTTTTAGATTTGTACTTATCCCACTTCTACAAGGTACTCCTGATTAAACTTAGATTGCATTCTTATTAGCACTCATACAATTTAGTCCTTTGTAAAAATGTACGTTTCTATTTGCACTCTTCTTTTCTGAAGTCTTATCTCCTCTCTAGCAGCATTTACTCAATATTCCCTGAGCACTCTTTGAGCAATAATAATACACAGAGTGGGATTTGCCAAGCATGAATATTCCATAAGGATCGCAAGGATTCTGTAGTTCACTGACTCCATTGTCTTTGAAGGCAAATTTCAACATTAACACTGAGTTCTGTTCCTCCTTTGCAGAGCTGAGCAATAGTAGTAACCACATACTTTGACGGTAATTTATATTCAGTGAAGAATTATTATTCACATAGGCTCAAAGTTTCCTTACTCATTTGCATTTGTTTCTTCCCTAGACTCTCAAAGCATGTTGAAAGAAGGAGCCAGCCTATTCTTCAGGTTATATCAACTAGAAAGATGTCAACAAGATATAGAGAAAATTAATTCATGGATGACTTTAAAAATAAGGCAATGACTATAGGTTGGACTTGGATACAGTTGAACACAACGATCAGATTGTATTTACCTTTGTATCCCAGGATGTAACACAACACCTGGTATGTAACATTTGTTTGATAAGTAAACATCTGTCAAAAGAAGAAAACATGGGTGGTCTAACTGTGGCCCGTTAGACCAAATCTAGCCTTTTCTTATTTTGCACAGTCCCTGAACATGTTCATGTACTGACATAATGTCTATGGCTACTTTCATGCTACAAGGCTTCTTGTCCTGCAAAGCTAAAACAAATTACTATCTGGCTCTTTATAAAAATGTTTTCTAGTGTCTGTGTAGGACGGTGCTTGAAAAAATGAAAAAAAAAAAAACTAGTCATGAGTAAAATTTTTTGTAGTTATAATGAAAGCACATACAAAATTTAGTCTTTTACTTTTTATTTACTATATTATATACCTATTTTCCATGATGAGCCCAAGTTAGTTGCATAGATATGTTATATAGCCATCTCTCCCTAGCTACAGTTTCATGGTTGGGGGATAAGGAGACTCACACATAAACTACAAGGTACTTTCATATCTGGCTCTCTCTAGTTCTGTCTCCCTTCCACAGTTGTACAATGTAGCTTTCAACATTAAAAATATGCTCACTTACTTAATTCTAACATATCTGAGTGCAGCAGAGAGACTAGACACTAAATTCTCCTCTTATAGTCAAAACTAGAAGACTCTGGGTCTTTGATGAACACTCACCATATGGCTCCTACTAGTAGGTTTAGATCTTCATGTTTTTATACTCAAAAGTAATAAATATGGGCAGCCCAGGTGGCTCAGCGGTTTAGCTCTGCCTTCAGATGAGGGTGTGATCTTGGAGACCCCAGATCGAGTCCCACATCGGGCTCCCTGCATGGAGCCTGCTTCTCCCTCTGCCTGTGTCTCTGCTTCTCCTCTCTCTGTGTCTCTCATGAATAAATACATAAAATCTTTTTAAAAAGTAATAAATAATAAAATAAAATAAAATAAAATAAAATAATAAAATAAAATAAAATAAAATAAAATAAAATAAAATAAAATAAAAAGCAGTTGCCACCTCTGCTAAAAGGAAATGACATATCATTTTCTTCCCTGGTGTTCTTTTTCAAAACAGCCAAATTATGCCCACTTTAGAAATAGAATATGAGAGAAAATCACAATGTATTTAGCTTTTTCTGCTTTTTATACTTGTAATCTGCTCACTGGAATGTTTGTATAAAATAGAATATTAATTTTATATTCATATATTCATTCATTCCCCTGTAAAAGAAAGCTAAATGCCTAATAGATGTCTACAATTAGGCTATGCATTGGAGACAGAAACACAAGTGAGATAGTTATAATACAGACGAAGTGCTTGGTGATGAGTTAAACTCTAAATCCTGAAGATAAGTCACAAAAACTAGTATCATATTTATACTAAAACTTAGTATTGTACAAGCCTACAAATGCTGAGTTTTCATTTAAATGTAATACTGGTTCTGACCTGATCAGCTATATATTACGAACTCCAATTCTGTTCAAGTTTAGGGATATGTAGAGTCTCAGAAGGCCAGAACCATGAGTTTACTATTCTAATTGGGCTGCTAAAGCAAAAATAACTCCCCCATACTCCACTTGCCCCCGTTTAAAAATATATTACTGAATGAACAGAATGCAATAACTGATGTGAGTGAGGGCAGCTGAATTCCACTGCTTCTCCAGTATATTAGTCTGTTCAAGTCCATTGGAATAAGCACATGTTCTTGGCCTCACAAAGCTTGTATTTCTAGGAATTGCAGCACACTAAGAATGCCAGTGTCCCTGGTATCTGTACAGATTCCAAATGAATTTCCCTCATCAGGTGATAGATAAGGTGATAAAAATTTTGTGTAAGGACTGTCTTACACAAGTTTAGTCCTGGCATTCCAAAAGACATCTGCCTTTCTATCTTTAATAAATGTGAAGAAGCCATGGGGTCCTTCTACCTTTGCTTAGAAGCAAGGAAGTGTTAACAGACAGCATTTTGCATTTAAGGAAGAGTCTTGCATTATATCTCTTATAGCACTTGTGGGCAGCATCATAAGCAAAAAAAAAAATGATGGAGGAGAAAAAGTATACAGAAATATAATAGCTCATATCCCTTTTGGGTGAGATACTGTGGGTGGAAGGGGTGGAAGGACAGGGATATAGAGAAGCTGCACTTGGTGAGGCGGTTAAGTGGGGGCTCATGAAAGACAGACCTTTGTCCTATCTCAAACAGCAGGACATCACCTTCTTAACTTTGTATTGGTTTCTCTCATCTGTGGAGCCTACTTATAAGTCTACATCCAACAGGGCAAAATATGTCACAGCGTTCAGACACATTATTCAGCCTGTGTTTTCTCTTGACTACTATGTCATGAAATATATTCTTATAAATTTGGAGGAAGTCTATTCTACGTCAGGGGAGTCCAGACCCCCTCTATAGCATCCTTTGTCCGCCCTGAGCTGCTGTTCCTCTTCATTCTTCTGATTGTAGCTGGGATGACAAATGCTTCCAATAAGATGATCAGTCCCTACTCAGTTATACTTTTGAGTCTGTCAAAGCTGTTATGACTCTTCTGCTAGCTTTACATTTATCCATGTGCTTCTTGTGCTTCTTCAGTGAGAGGGAAGTAAAGAAGTTTAGAATTTCACTTCCATGTGCTGCCTGAGTTCCACAGACCAGCTCTGAAAAAGCTAGTTATGGATGCAAAAAATATAGATAATCAAAATTCAGTTTAACATGCTCTGGGTTGGCCAAACACAATGAGAATCTTGAAGTTGGTACCCTAAGTTTAAAATAACCAACCAGCAAGATTGAACTGTAGAATTTAATGTAATTGTTCCTTGGGATGTTTGCAGATGATACACACTTATGCTCATTCCCCCAGATTACTTCTCTTACCTATATTTAAACTCATTAATAACAACTATGATTTATCAAGTACTTATAATGTTAAGGATATTCTTCTAAGGGCTTTACATGTATTAACTCAGTCCTCAGAGGAAGGTCCTTTTATCATTCCCATTCTACTTTTTATGATGTGCAATCTGCAGAGAGATTAAGTAAACTGTTCAAGGTCACACAGCTAGTAAGTAGCAGCGCTGAGTAAATCCAGGTAGTGTGGTTCTGGAGAGCCCAAGCTTTTAATGACTAAGCTCCTTTGTTAGCCCCTGGGCTCATTATGCAGCAAGAATCTTCATTACTGTGTCATTATTTCATTGAGAAAGAGATGTTTTCACAGTGTTGCTGGAACACACATAGCAAAAACCTTACCATTGTCCACATTTTTGGAAAGTACATGACACTACTGAGCATCCAAATGCCAAGGAGTCAATACTGAGTTAAAAATGCCCTGTATCTCTCTTGTGCTTTTATTGTATCAGTTAAAGATGGATTTGCACTACATTTGGGCAGCAGAATAAAATATATGCATAAAAGAAACAGGGAGGGGATCCCTGGGTGGCTCAGTGGTTTGGCGCCTGCCTTTGGCCCAGGGCGCGATCCTGGAGTCCCAGGATCGAGTCCTACGTCAGGCTCCCGGCATGGAGCCTGCTTCTCCCTCCTCCTGTGTCTCTGCCTCTCTCTCTCTATCATAAATAAATAAATAAGTAAATAAATAAATACATACATACATACATACATAAATAAATATTTTTTTTAAAAAAAGAGAAAGAAACAGGGAGCCATGAGTTATTTAGCTAATGAATGTGGGTGAGGTGAGATGTGAGAAGATAACTAAAGATGGAGAAATGCTATGTGTTGACTTGTATTGTCTGAATCCTTCTAGGGACACTGCCTCTCTCCTCTTTTACCATACAAATTATGTGATAATCACCCCATACAATTATGTTATAAAATTTGGTTTATTTTTCACTGATGCTTTCATGACATTAACACATATGCCCCAATTTGTAGACTGACATATTATAATACATTATGATATCTCAAATAAAATCAAATTTGCCATGGGAAACTACATTTACCTTGTTTCTGCCTCCATTTACCTTGATATTGTCAGTAATACATCACTCAGTATAGCATCTGATCTAAAGAGAAAGCAAAAACAAGCAGCCCCATGTTCTTTCCAGAATGCCTAGCAGTTAATCATATTCCGATGCAAATCTACTGGAGAATTTTTAAATGCCAAGTCAAGCATGACTGGACATCAAAGATTATAAACCTTTGGGGGAAATCCATATTAACACGGAAGAGTGGAGCCACTCATATTATTTTAGCATTCTAGAACACTCATCTGACTTAAAGATTTTTTTTTCTTTGAAAGGAAAGATGAATGGGCATATATCACTTTGGGCAGAATTCTCCAGAAACTATAATCTACAAGTATTGCATTTATCTGAAACTCTGTATTTTATTTAAAGGTCGTGGCTGTATAATTCTGACTTTAGGAAGCAGAAATATTTTTCAAAAATGTGGCCTAATTTTATTGTTCATCTTTAAATATTCATTTCATATTTGATGGGATAGAAATCTGAAATTCAAATTACTGCCTTTCCCTTTATTCTTAGCAAAATCATCTAAGAGTGAGAGTTGCAGTTCATTTAAAACAAAACAGAAATAAAATAAACTTCATAATTCAACAAGAGCTTATTAAAATTATTTGAAAGCCTAAACTTGTAGGTGAGTAAACTGTAAATTCTAGTTGCATAACTCAGATTCTTTACGAGTGACTTTAAGGAAATTATTCACTTACTAAGTCATTGAATCAGAAAACTGAAAGGGACCTCCTACATAAACCCTCCTGTTACTGATGAGGTCTGGAAAGTTTCCTCAGCAAGAACAAGGGCACTTTCCAAAAAGTTACAAAGTTAGGAATCAAATTAGAGTCTACTGTCTCCAAGTCCTTTGCTCTAAGAAACACTTGGCCAAGCCACACTAGATATTGAGTAAATCTAGATCTCATGTCCAAGATCTAGCCAGGGTACCTTGTCTCAAACCCAGGATCAGAGTTGCAGGTGACAGTGGGTCACTGCAGGGTCATTGATTTTTAATAAGACAGTATTCACACAAATCTCCCTTTCCAGAGTATCTAAGCAGAGGCCAGTGAAAAAAATATAATTATTCAAATAAATAAATAAATAAATAAATAAATAAATAAATAAATAAAATAAAATAAAATAAAATAATAAAATAAAATACAGCATCATGATTTTCTCCAGAGAACACACGTAGATGTTAATATTAAGCATATTTGATTTGAAACCTCTTAACATAAATGTCCATCTCCTGAAGACAGTGGTCAGGCAGGAAACATGGCATAGCCTACTCATGTCCTTCTCCTTTTTCTTCACTCCTGTATCAGTTACCTAGAGTTGCTGTAACAAAGTACCACTAACTGAGTGACCTAAAAGAGAAACTTACTCTCTCATGGTTCTAGAAATTTGAAGCCAAGGTATTGGTAGGTCATGTTTTCCTGAAGGCTCTGTGGGAGAAATCTGTTCCATGCTCTTTCCCAGCTACCTCTAGTGGTCGATGGCAGCCCTGGGTGTTACTTGGCTTTTGGCTATACTGCTTCCATTTTTCCATTTGCACATGGACTCCTTCCCTGTGGATATGTGTACTTAGGTGTCTCTAAGTTTTTCTCTCCGTATAAGGATACTAATCATTAGATTTAGGGACCACTCTAATCCAATGTAATCTCATTTTTGCTTAATTGCCTCTGAAAAGTTCCTGTTTCCAAATACAGAGGCATTTATAGCACTGGAGATTAGGACTTCAGCATATCTTTGCTGGGGGCCAAACTTAATCTGCCAGAGCTCCTAATATATGATTTTTACTTTTAATAAATGGAACACTGCTATAGGAGACAGTGGATGGGCTCTTGGATAACTGGTTTTTGAATCAATCATCAATGTTCGGCCAACTCATAAAAAGGAAAAATAGAATATCCGGATCTGATACCAAACCCAATTTGATATGGGAATTTTTTAAAACTCAGAAATGAGGCACCATCCCTAATATGTCAAACCATGGCAGAGAGCAGACACTAGTTTCAGTTAAGTGGGTCTTTCCATCACCCTATTACAATTCATTGGGTCATTCACTGCTAAATTTTGTGTTTTACGTATTTCTTTACTAGAGAGTTTTGAACTATCCATAATCTCTTATATCTGTTTATCTGAAAGGGACACTGAGACCCTCCAGCTACACACATTCCCTGGTCAGAGGCATTTCAAGAAGTCTGACACAAATCACTGTCCATATTCTAGAAGGCTTAATAATTTCACTCAATAGCAGGTTAAAAAAAACAACAAGGTATACATGACAAGCTATGGGATACATCCGGAGATTGATGTTCAATACATCCTTTATTCTTGTTGTAAAAGTCTGCTTACCTTTTCCACTTTTTGTGAGTGGATTTTTGAATGCCATCATGTATGGGTATATGTATGAATATGATAGACTGTAATTTCTTTAGGGGAAGAAACCTGATACATCTTGGTAAACTTTAGCAATGATATAACATCTTGCACATAACATAGTTTTAAATAATATTTACAGAGTAAATAAATGTATGAGTTTTTAAGCCCAAACTGATTACGCATGAATCAAATTGTACTTGAATTTCATAAAACACCAACAAGCTGAACAAACTTTTCACACGTTAATACATCTGATCAAAGCATTACTTAATATGAGTTGGTCTCACATATATCATGCACAAAAAATTTTATCAAATTTAGTAACATGCTATTTGGTAAAAATAATATGTTGAATGATAATTATACCTTTCTTCTCACAATGGGTTATTCTTAAACTATGTTTAAAGAAACAATTATTTTTAGTTTATGACTTTAAATTATAGAGAAAAGAAAAAACATTGAAAATAATGTGTATATAGGTCTGGCAAGCTTATTTGAGTAAGTGTACAAAACTCCAATAATAGCAACTAATAACTAATATGGCCATTGTGTAAGTTATCAAATTAAATTATGACCAGTTAGGAAAAGGTGCACTGAAATGTTTCGATTTAAAACACTTGGGGGGAAATGCCAATTTCTGGTCAACGTTAAGTTTAAAGCTGACAGAAATCCTTTAAGAAAAAAAACAAAACAAAACACTAGTGCCTATTAATGACCACAGGGAAAGAAAGAAAGAACTTGGAAATAGAAATAGAATTGTGTATATTACAAATTTTCTGATAAAACTTTTATTATATCTTTGGATCTTAACAGGTATAAGTCTGGGCCTATGAAGAATTACCAGGAAATTGAAATTATACATTAACCTTCCTGGTTTGGAGACCTGGTACCAACTCCATGGGCCCTTCAGATCCCTGAAAGGTCCAGGTTTACAATCTTCCCATAAGCAGAGTTTTCCACAAAGAGTTTGAGGTAAAAACAATGTTTATATACTTGATTTTATCTTTGTTTCTGTTGTTGTTTGCTCTTTTTGTTCGGTTTGCTTTTGTTTTTATTTTCTCTTAACTTGGTTTGACCTCTTAGGCTGAATAACTCTTTGTACTTAAGTCTTTAAAACCTTTACCTTTGGAGGGCATCATTCTGTTTGCAAAATACAAATGGAATTAAGCTATCATGAAACAGCTTGTATGCCTTTCTTCTCTATTATAATTATAATTACTACATTCTCACCTACTCATTCCTACTATTCTTCTTCATAGAGTCTCCTGCACCACACACATCCCGCACCACTCACGTCCACGTACAAACACACTCTATAATTTTAAACAGAAATATTTGCTTATTTCCCACATATCCTTATCACTAAGCATAATACAATAACAAGTGTTGAATTACACTTGGGTTCCTTTCTCCTTTTGTAGGCTATGGGAACAATAGATTGGAGGTATTTACTACAAGATGGTTCACTTTCAGGGTATCAGTGATAAGCAATTTATGTGAACATTATTTTTCCCTTCTCTGTTCAGTTTTATCTTCTTCTCTTCTGTAAATCATTCTTTCCCCTGCCCTAAAAATATATGACCCCCTTTCTTTCTTTCCTTTTACTGATCTTGTTCCATAAATTTTTAGATGAACTCATTACATATCTAAATTTTAACAAGAGATAGATCCCAAAAGTCAGGAAGAAAATAAGGATTTCTAAGACCCCAAACAAAATCTTTGGGTTATCAGATGATTAATTTTTGACTAGTTCAATGAATTTAAATACTAAGAATGTTTGCTAAAAATTGCTCATTTTTAGAATTTCAAAGACCTATAAATAACACTGAATCACACAATATCTAATTATTTCTTCAAAGGAAGTATGCTCCCTATATCATCACACCTTTGTGAAGCCCACATAGACATATAGTATTATGTCTTTAAACTTAGTATTCGGGACTGCAGAGTTTGACTGGAAGCTCTATGTTTCTGACTAAGAAATTTTAACAAGATTCTCTCCTTAACAGAATTATGTCCTGCTCTCAGCAGAGTCAGAAATAATGGAATTGCTCATTAAAAATAATGAGATACCTTTGTAATGAGTCTTGATCTATAGCTTCTGTCTGTGAAACATCTTTTCAATGAAAAAAAAATAATTAGATCCTATGGAGGTCTCACCTTGGAATATACAAGGTAACCTCAAAACCACACTTAATTATGTCAACTGCATACTTTAAGAAAAATCTTACCAAAAAGCAGATTGACTAGGAAAGGTAGCTTCTTTTGACAAAACAATGGACCTCGGGGTGAAATAAAACAACCAAGAGGACACTGTCACTATTTTGCTCCCATGAGCCATCATAACACTTTTTTCCTAACGAATTTACTCTGACAGAAAATGGAGCACTAGTCAGTGAAGGGTTAATCTCATTTCTCAACCCATCAGACACTTGCACTCTTCAAACTTCTAAATGCACTTTTCTTGCTTTAACTGCTTCTTTCATGCTGTGAAAATGGAACATAATTTTTTTTACTGAAGCCATACAGAAGTTTAGCAGGCAATTTCTTTAAACACTACACATTTTTTTCAAGGGCTAGTGCAGTATAGCAGTAACTAACTTTCCTATTATTTCTAAAGGTACTGGTTCCCTATGCCATTCAACATCTTGTTCTTTGTTTGAACCCTCCATTTCCAAAGTCATTAATGGCAAGTAATATCACTTTGTGAATAATAACAAGCACAATAATGGTTACTATATAAGTGCTGATTATGTTCCATTCATGGTATATGCTTACCATACATTCTATTATTCAGTCTTTACAAAAACCCTATGAGGTAGGTATTTTTTTCTTTAAGATTTTATTTATTTATTCATGAAACATAGAGAGAGAGAGAGAGAGAGAGAGAGAGAGAGAGGCAGAGGCATAGGTAGAGGGAGTAGGCTCCCCTTGGGGAGCCCAAAGTGGGACTCAATCCCAGGACCTGAGCCAAAGGCAGGTGCTCAACCACTGAGCCACCCAGGCATCCCGAGGTAGGTATTATTATTCCTGCTTTGTGTATGTGGCACTAGAAATCCAAGAGTATTAATCACTTATCTAACATCTAACATCAAGTTAGTGACTAGATGATGGCTCAGAGAGTGGGGAAGTTGGGGAAAAAGGAACCAAAATCAACATTAATTTTTTATTTCCACATCCACTCCTTAGAAAATAGGACTCACACTATTATCCCCTCCCCTTAACTTAAGATGTTTTCACTTATGAACTGGTTCAAAGTCTCACCTAATCACTGCAGTCCATAAGCCTTTCCCCTTCTAACTATGTCTGACTTTGGGGGATTGGCCAAGCAAATTCAGGGCCTCCATAACCCAGTTCCTGGCAATTCAGTACTGCTATAGCATCCACAACTTTTCAAGAGAAAAATTCATTTTCTTATGAATCCTGATTTTTTAAATATTGGTTAAATTTTTCAAAGGCACATGTGCAGGTCAGACCTGGCCCAGAGGCTATCAATATATATGGTCTGCTTTAAATTCTGCTACAACACTTGCAAACGACAGGATTTCTGAATTGTCCTCTCTACAGTTTGGGCTCCTGGTTCCACAGACTGTTTTCATCATTTTACAGAATTGATCCCTGCTCTTTGCTTCTCTCTTCACTTTTAAGTGATCACAAATCATTCACAGTGGCAGCTACATTCCAAATCTTAGCACTGAATATTCAAGACAATTAAAGGAGTCAAATGTTATATAACTAGGTGAGTCATTTAACCACATGTGGCTCATCTGTAATCTAGTTAGGCTGCTTACTCACCTGGGGATCCAAGTGGGCACATGAACATTTAAAATTTTTAATCAAAAAATAAAATAAAATAAAATAAAATTTTTAATCAAACACAGTTTATTTGTATGTAGAAAAGTGGTAAGTCTTTGTTGGAATGACAGTTGGGATGATAAGGGCAGGTTAAAAATGGACCAGATCAGAATCATTTTTTATTTTTTAATTTTATTTTATTTAAATCATTTTATTTTTTAATTCCCTAAAAATATTTGAGAGATAAATATTGATTATTCCACAGTGAGACTGAACAACAGTGAGAAGAGGTATTATGTCACCACTATTAACATCAACCAGACTATGGGAAATAGACTTGGAAGTCTATAGATTCCTCCAGGAGATTAAGTATCTTTCTAACTGACTATTTTATGATAGAAAAAGTAACTATTCACTACACAGAGAAGCTGGTATACAGGCATCCCCACAGAGAATGTTCTTTTAAATCAAAAGCACTTTATTTAGTCCACAGAGGTCTGAAGACTTTGGCTACAACCCTACACACAAACTCAAAACTCCCTACTGACCAACGACAGAGAATCCCCTTGGCTTCAGGCCCTACTAAGCTGTATTTGGCTTTAAGGTTAGGATAGAGATAAAGAAAGGCTCTGTCTTATTGAAGCATTGTTGACAATCTGTTGTCAGCAGAAGTCCCCTTTGGAGTATAGGACAGATGTGAGGAAACAATGTTAAAACAAAATGACCTTTCATAGGGCCAGTGAACTTGTTTCTCTTTTTACCCTCTCCTTCCCTGATTCACACCCCTGCTATTAGGAAGTATATTAGTTTCCAGGGCTTCTGTGACAGATTACCACAAACTGGGTGACTTAAAAACAATAGAAAGGTATTGCCACAATTGGGGAGAGCAGAAGTCCTAAATCAAGGTGTCCACAGGGCCAACTTCTGCCAGAGGCTCTATGGAGATTCTGGTCTTTGCCTCTCCCAGCTTTTGGTGCCAGTCATTCTTTGGCTTTGACTGTATCACTCTAGTCTCTGCCTCTACCTTCACATGGCCTTCCCTTCTGTGGCTTCTCCTCTTCTGTCTCTTATAAGGGCAATTTGTATTAGATTTAGTATGTACAGCATAATCTAGGATGATCTCATCTCAAGGTCCCTAAATAAACTACATCTGCAGTCTTTCCAAATAAGGTCATATTCATGGGTTCCAAATGTGGAAATATTTTTTGGGAGGTCATCATGCAAGCCATCACAGGTAGAGAATGCACCGACATATACACAGACACACACACACACACACACACACTCTTCTAATGAGAGAGAAGAGAGAAGACACCCAGAGGCAGTAGCCTGAGCTCTAGACTGGTGACACAGAGGTTTCCTCCCTTGTACTCTGTATTCACAAGATTTCAGAATACAACGGATTTAGGCTGAATCTGGAGATTGTAATTCTCCTTTTCACCCTAATATCTGTGAGAAAGTAGGTCCTCCTTAGAATCTCTAAAGAATTAAATTTCTTTCAAATGCTTACTTTGGAAAAAATGGATCAGGGCAGAGTATACTTGGGGAAAATGCACTTGGCATTTATAGAACATAAAATCTGACAGGTATCATCAATTAGACATCCACTTTAGCACACCTTCAAATAGGTGTTTGGCAAATAAAAGTCAACCCAACTAAGGAAGCTGAAATATGTGCAGGCCATGTGGTTTAAATGATTAAATGAATCTAATGCACCTGCTACTTAGACAATCTCTGCTCATCAACTTGGTCTCCAAACACATTCTATGGGACTAATTTAATGCCAACAACTGGGAATAAAGCAAAATCTTATCTTTGCAATGGAAATAGCCTTCTCAACTAAGGCAACTAAGGAGTTGGAGAAAGCTCATGGGCTTTAAGAAAATCTCTTTGGGGCAGCCCCAGTGGTGCAGCGGTTTAGCGCCACTTGCAGCCCAGGGTGTGATCCTAGAGACCTGGGATCGAGTCCCACGTCGGGCTCCCTGCATGGAGCCTGCTTCTACTTCTGCCTGTGTCTCTGCCTCTCTCTCTCTCTCTCTCTCTCTCTGTTGCTCGTGAATAAATAAGGTTCTCTTACAATGTGTCTCTAGAAGCTTCATTTGCTTTTTTGCCCACAAACCTGCTTATTCAATGAGGTAGAAATTACATACTTAGTCTGGTCCAGTCTGGTGAAATTGGATGCTTTCTCCAAAAATTCACTTATAATCTTAAACCTATGGCTTCCAAGTAGTTTCCTATGCATGGGAATCTCTCAGCACTCCCTCTTCCTTTCTACTTTGGAATCCTGAAAGCATTATTGGATGTGTGTCCTTTAGTCTTGTTTCACTTTCCCAGTCTCATCTGGGACTCATCTATCTACCTGTCTTTCTCATCTTTCACTTTCCTCGACCATGTTTGTTCACAGATGCCCAAATTCTTCCCTAATAGCTATGCTTCCTGGATTGTGAACACCTACAAGACTAGCAGCACCTCAGATACCACCCAACATTCACTATCTGCATCTTAACTGTAAGCACAGTAAGGTATGGATGCACTCTCTAACTCACACCTGCTTATTAAGTTGTGACGCTTGCTTTGGTCTGGCCTCATAGCAAGCAAGTTTTCTTGTTCTAAATTCCACTTCTCCATCCACTATTTGTGTAGAGCAATGGATTTTAACCCTAGCTGCACATTAAAATCACCTGAGTTGTGGCTGTTGTAGTTGTTGACTTTTTATTATTATCAGAAAAGCCCCCCTCCTCAGAAACTTTAATTTGTCTGGGATTAAGGTCAGGCACAGTCCTGACCTTAATTTTTTTTTTATTTTTATTCATTGTTTTTTTTTTATTTTTGTTTAACTGTCAGAAGGAAACTCTAATATACAACCATATCAACCACATTTGAAAACACCGTCACAGGATAATAGGTTAAAGTGTGGTTCCTGAGTTAGCAGCATCAGCATCACCCAAACTTGCTGGAAATGCAAATTCTCTGCCTCCATCCCTGGTTTTCTACACCAGAAATTCTGGAAGTGGGCCCAGCAAGCTGTTTTCACAAGCCCTCCAAGTGACTGTGATGAGGTTTAAAGTTTGCGAAACATTGCCATCAAATATCTCTTGCCACTTGCTCAAAGTTCTATGGAAGGCATGAAAACAAATAAAATCTGGTCTTTACCCTGGAATAACAAAAATCTACTTGGAGAAAACACTTGGAGCTACAGACAGATGAAAACATGACATATACTTTCTGAGCCCTGTAATTCTAGTCAGAATGTAACTCAACACAAGCAAAGTACATGTGAATAGAAAAAAACACAAAAGCAAACACAAAAACAAATTAACCTATTACCCCCAAGTGGAAGGATTTCTGTAGAAAGGAAATTTATGCAGGTGACACGACATAAACAATAGAAGGGAAAAGGGCATTTAGGCATCTAGGTTGGTTTATTAGGAGATAGGCCAAACAAATAAACAGGTAGTAGTCAGACTACAGGGAAGCTTGAATGTCGGTCTAAGTCATTAAGGTGTTTCTAAAAAACTATCAGAAAACTATTTAATGAGTTGCAGTTAGCTCAATAAAGGGAAGGAAGAGGACAGAAATATTCAGGCACTGAAAAGAGCATGTACAAAGGCCCTGAGACAGGAAAAGCCATGGTATCTTCAATAGAATCTCAAATCCGAGATCACGAAGCAGTCATTTAAAATGCAAGGTCAGTGCTCAGCTGGGAAGCTGATTTTGTAGAGGACAGACTGATAGGAATTATGACCTTGAAAATGCAATTGAATTCTAAGAGACTCCTGTCCTGATTATAGTTAATAGAATTCTCCCAACTCTTAGGGCCTCCTTTATTCCTCATCCATCTAATTTCTTTGTTTAAATGTAAATTAAGGGGATGCTCTGAATAACTAAAAAGTTGAGAGTAGGGAAATTTTTGTGATACAACACAACCTCGAAGGTTGCCACAGTAGTGAAGTGTTGAAAAACAAATTTAATGATGACTTCATGGCATTCTTCATTTGTAACTATAGTTTCCTTTTAGTATCACATCCTAGGCTGATTCCCAATGCCATAAAAAAGAAAATAAAATGTAGTAGGCACTTGATGCCTTTTTGATCCTTCACAGCCATCTTTGCCCTTCTAAGTAACAGAACTCCAAATTTTCCCTACCCTACAGTCCTGACAGCACAAGCTACCTACCAAAACCCTCTTTCTGGATCTCAGATAATGTATTCTTAGATGATAATTCAAGATTAGAGCATCGAACTCAGGCCTGGACAATCAGAAAGCCATACTTCCTTGCTCATAGGGTCTTATTCTGAATGGCCCTAAAATACCAGATTGTGGAACATGATGAACTTATTCTAATTTTTTTATGAAAAAGAAAAATAACTTGGCCGACAGCATTTTTTTAAAAGTGGTGCAAAGAGGCAGAACTTGACCTCCTAGCTATCATAATATCCTATATATAGCAATTAAAATAGAATGATATTGGTTAAACAATAGTCAAAAAAATCAATGGAATAGCAAAGAGAATTCAGAAACAAAATCACACATGTGGAATTTATATAAGTAAGAATATCCTTGAAAAATCAGTAAGGAAAGCAAAACCAGTTTTAGAAAAATGAAGGATTTTATAAATACTGTTGGAAAACTACAGTAAGAACCCCACCATATAGCAGTCCAAAATTAAATTCTGGATAGTCTAAAATGCTAAACACCAAATCTTATAAAATGATCTCTTTTAAATTTTTGCTGCCTGTTATAATCATCTGGTGACCTTTACAAAAAAATCCCAGGATCCATTACATTACCAAGTAAATATCTGTGAGGGTGGGACCCAAACATCAGTAATTTTAAAGCTTCTCTGGTTTCCAAGGTATAACAAGTTTGAGAACCACTAATGGCTAATAAAGAAATATCCTCCTGGTCTTTCTAACAGTCAAAGCAAAAAATAGGTTAATAGTAACTGACAAAGTTTCATTTAAAAAAAAAAAAAAAGGCCACATGGGTCATGGCTGGCTCAGTCAGTAGAGCGAGTGACTCTTAATCTCGAAGTTTTAAGTTCAAGCCTCAGGTTGGATCTGGAAATCACTTAAAATAAAATCTCAAAAAAAAAAAAAGCCAAATGTTCAGAAAATTTACCAGTTTTCCTGGTGTTGAAATATAGGGAGAAATATCATCACTTTAAAACTTCATAAATTAAGGAAGCCTGCGTGGGTCAGTGGTTAAGCACTTGCCTTTGGCTCAGGGCGTGATCCTAGGGTTGTGGAACTGAGCCCTACATTGGGCTCCCCACAGAGAGCCTGCTTCTCTCTCTGCCTGTGTCGCTGCCTCTCTGTGTTTCTTGTAAATAAAGTTTTTAAAAGACTTCATAAATTGGGGCACCTGGGTGGCTCAGTGGTTGAGCGTCTGCCTTTGGTTCAGATCATGATCCCGGGGTCCTGGGATCGAGTCCTGCATCAAGCTCCCCACAGGAAGCCTGCTTCTCCTTCTGCCTGTGTCTCTGTGTCTCTCATGAATAAATAAAATCTTTTAAAGAAAACTTAATAAATTAATAGCTTATTCTATAAACTTATTACATTGAAATGGCTTTATAAAACTAATTCCTTTGCAAGTTGTGCTTTTCCACCCTTAACACTAGTTAAAAGGTTCCTAATTGCTTGGCCATGGACTAGTCAGGACCAGGATGATAGATAGATCCTCTGTAAACAGATCCAATTTATCCTCTATGCACAATCTGAGTTATCTATTTGGATGAACAGTGGCTACACCATCATCAAAAATAGTTAATTTCATCAGTGTAGACATACCGGTCTAGTTATCAATTTTCTGTATCATTTAGCACTGGGTATGCCTGAAACCAGAGCCTTAATGCACAGGTTTTGGACTTGAAACATATAGACCATTTCTCCTTCCTAGCCCTGTAGATCATGTAATCCTTTCGCCCTGAGTTTAGACACAACATCTGAATCTTTCTGTCATAAGCTCCAGGCTGTCACTATCAAGAAATTAGAATTGGCATATAAATTGAAATACACTCACAGGAATTTTCTGTTTCATTGTGACACAGGGAAGGAGCCACACTGTAAGGGTTAATCCAGTGGGCAGGGATACTAGGAATATGGGCTGAACCCCTGAAACTGGGGTAAGATACTGGGGTGAAGATGGTACTTCAGGAATTGATGATCTACATCTAAGACCAAGATTCCAGAAGGAAGAAACCAGGTATCAAGAACTGTGAAGAGTCTGACATTTACCAGTCAGATATTCACAAAATTAGCCTGCTAGTTTCAGAGATGTTCAAAGAAAATATGAGACTCCTGGATCAGAGACAAAGGACTCTCTTGATGAGAGCACAGGAGGGAGCTTGAGGTTTGTGCTCATATCAATTGCCCTTGTCCCTCAGCTGCCACGGGGAGAGTGGGTAGGGATCATGTGGAGGTGGGCCTAGGGGATGCTGTGCACACAGATGTGCCATAGCTGAGGAGCCTTCAGATTATAAAACACCCAATCTATGAAGGGTACCACAAACAAACCTGTCCAACTTTTACCCTGAGGGGCGTATTACCATTATTATATTGCCCTCTGGCCTGGAGGGGAGAATACTTCTATTTTCCAAGGTTATCTGCTATACAAACATTCTTAGAAAGATAGTATAAGGAAATACCAGAAAGACAATGCAGAAAAACCATGGCATCCTAAGGGAGGGTTTGGGGTGTACCTGGTGTCTGATAGCAGCAGTTGCTCTTATCAATGCAAAGTTAAGGCTCTTGCTTTTGCCCACTTGGCTGTTTTGAACAAGATGTCTAAAGGACACATGTTGGCAGATGTTGCTGCCATCATAGGTGTCTGAGATACTGTGTTTGGAGAAGTGGATCTGTGAGCAGGGGAATAGGATTTGATGTCCCTGCCTGTCGTCTTCTCTGTGGAGCCCAGCCATCACTGGAAAGCAACTCTGTGTGTGTATATATGTGTGTACATCAGCAGGAACACTTAGCACCCAGGTTCTGTGCATGTACTGGAAAAAGAGAAGTTATAATAAATTAACCACCTTCTTGTTCCCACACCCCCCCATAAAAAAATAAATAAATACCATGGAAATTACTCTCAGATTGAAGAACAGGGAGATAGCAGATAGGACACCAGAATAAAACAAGAATACAAGAAAAGAGGCAAAAAATTAATCATAGTTGATACAATTAGCAGCCCACATTATATCTCAGTTTTACAAGACTGATGACTAATTAATTGGGTTTCCACTTAGAGAAGTACTGTGTGAGTTTAGGATGCAACAGGAATTTCCTATTAATGTCCTTACCCTACAACCAGACTCATCATAAGTCTCTAAAGGTAGAAAAAAGGTAAAGCATTATACATTTTTACCTGCTGCACAGGAAATTCGATAGATTTGCTTCCCAAATATACTTCAATTGTCCTTTATGGATTTCATTACAGATGTACAACCCACTAAGAACACAGCCAAAGGATATCATTATTATCTGATGCCTTACAATTCCAATTAAATTAGTCACTTTAAGAACATTGGGGAAATTCCCTGGCACTAAATGGCTCTGGCACTTTCCACAGTCTTGGTTAGGTCAGCACAGCGAACAGCTGGAGAAGTGAGGGTACAAGGATGTGCTGATTGCAAGTCAAGGAACCTGAAGAAAATCGAAATTAAACACACTCAACTTCTGCTTACTTGGAGGGACAGCCAATAGGAAATGGGCCTCCTGAGATAGGTCAAGCCGTAACAGAGGCAAAATAGAAATATGGATACCTGGAGCCATTCCATAAGCTTCCCATGAACTTTCCTCTCATTCGCAGCTACCCTTGCTGATTGGAAAATAATGTTCAGTTTGCGAGCCCCAGGATGCTATTGAATATATTGTGAGGCAATAACCACAGATAATTAAAAGATGATGTCATGCCAAGGAACACAGTGTAGCAGAACACAGGCTGCAACTAACTGGCTAGAGGACCATAGACAAGGATCCCTCCCCCTTCAAATCTCACTTTTCTCCTTGATAAAATGAGTCATTCACTAAATCTATGGTATTTAAAATGTCTTTCTGGAAGGTGGGACAATTTCAAGGAAAAACCTGAAAGGATAACTTAGTAAAGGGTAGGAGAACAGGTTAAAGAGAAAGATCAAGAAACCAGATCTCACCTTTCCCTTCGACCAGCTCAGGTGGTATCTATTTTACATGTTTAATATACCTTAAAACTTAATTTTAGATCAGGGTCCACTGACAAAATGAATTTAATAAACACTGGAATAAAAATCTCTCTGGTCCCTTCTACCATCAATCATCTATCAGTTTTGTGAAATTTCCGCCTAGTGGAAAACCAACAACCACACATATACATACACAACTAGGGGCCATAAGTCTTCAGAGATTCAGAGTTTAGTTTCATATAACAAAGGAAAACTCCCTCGGTGACCCAGCAAGTCTCATTCAGAGATTCAGACTCATAACCCTGAAAGGGAATCTCCCTGACACGTTCTGCAAAATAATAGATAGATTTTAATTGGAAATGGATAGGATTTTAGGGCTGTCTCCTTGTTCATTTATCTCTTAGGAAGAGAATTTAGGGATTGATAATGTGGAGATAGAGCCATGTCTAAGGCAGAGCCCATTAGATTACTTTGCTCTTGAGGGGCTCTTTCAAATTACAGGAGCATTGAGACAGATGAGAGAATCCAAGGACAGAAGCACCCAAGACTCCTGCACATATGGCTTGCCTTCAGGAGGTCCATCACTAAGGCAAAGCAGGTGAAATGTCTCTCATCATTTATGTATTCCCACCATTTTGACCCCCTCTTCAGTTCTAGATTCTCATTTTAAGTAAATGCTCTCTCCATCCAATTTTTCTCATCCATTTGCAAAAAGAAGGGAGGATGGGAAACCCACTTGGTGTGACTAGAGAGTCATGTGCCACTAAGGGATGGCTTGATATGCCACTGACTCTGGATGGATACAAAACCAATGTTTTTATTCTCATTTAATTCTTTTTTTCAGGGCACCCGGGTGGCTCAGCGGTTTAGTGCCGCCTTCAGCCCAGGGCCTGATCCTGGAGAACCTGGATCGAGTCCCACATCAGGCTCCCCGCATGGAGCCTGCTTCTCCCTCTGCCTGTGTCTCTGCCTCTCTCATGAATAAATAAATAAAATCTTTAATTCTTTTTTCAGTTTTTCTAAAAAGGCCTGGATTTAAAATTAAGAAGAAATTTTGATTTGTTTCACAGATGCCATAAAAGCTAGAAATAGTAAAGATTCTGTTACGGAAAGAATACCTATATTAAGAGCGGTGGCCCAGTGAACATTATTGAGAAGACCAGTGTATAAACAAGAAAGGCACGCAACAGGGTAGAACCTTCTGTCCCTATGCCATAGACATAGAACTCAGACCCAAAAGGTTGTAGCAATATGTCCCAAAAGTCAAAGACAACCTCAAAATCAACCTGGAAACAACCGAATTGGCTTTTACAGAGAGAAAAAATTGACCCAAAATATGTTATTCATCTTATAAGAGAGGTATGATATATTGTCAGTTATCATGATTTAACCTGAACAAAAACCAGTGATGGAAAGAAAAAGTCCCAAGAAATAGATTTCCATGAAAAAATTCCTCAAAAATCCACGTCCTGTCACCTTATATGATCTTCAGCTATCTTGGCTTGTGGATTAGGCTAATTCATTTTTTTTTAGGGCTTACCTCAGGAGACTTGATTTAGCTATAAAAATAATAAGTAGATAGCAAATAAAAGTATATCATATAGGGAAAAATAAGCTCTCTTGGTAGCGCTTTTAATAAAAACAGTTTGGAATAATTCACTTAAAAGGAAAAAAAGAATGTACACTGCTACATTCAAGGCCAGGTTAGTACACCTCTTTTTTTTTTTTTTTTTTGTACACCTCTTAAATGAAATGAGTGTCCTGGACTTCTCCTTCATGTCGCTTATCACAATTACAATACCTCTTGGGGATCCCTGGGTGGCTCAGCGGTTTAGCCCCTGCCTTCAGCCCAGGGCATGGTCCTGGAGTCCCGGGATCGAGTCCCGCGTCAGGCTCTCTGCATGGAGCCTGCTTCTCCCTCTGCCTGTGTCTCTGCCTCTCTATCTCTCTGTGTCTCTTATGAATAAATACATAAAATCTTTTTTAAAAAATTATAATACCTCTTAATTTAGCAAGGAAGAGTCTGCATCTCGTTTTGACTACTTTACCACAAGAGTTTGTCCAGCACATGTTAGGGCCTTAATTTGCATTTATGATAACTACATTTCACCAAGAGAAAATAGAAAGTGAGAAGGGAGCTTTGTATCTTTGTATGCCTATACTTAAGAATCAGGAATCAGTTGTCCTGTTTTTCCATTCACTCAATCAGGGAGATCTAAAATTATGAAAGTCAGTAGCATGTCCTCTACCTTCAAAGCTACCACTGTCACCCTACACTAGGCAGGGAATTTAATTTGAGTTGCTTACTGAATAATTGTTGCCAACAAATATTGACTGACTAAATGAGGAAGACAGTTTTTTGAGCCTAGCTTTCTCTGAGTCAAACCAACAGCCCTTCTAGAAGGCTGAAACTGAGAATCTGCCATTAAAACCACCCCCACAGCTTTTGGGAAATACCAATTTCAGAGCCCTTCACCCAGAAACCTTGATATGGCCAAGAAATAGTAATTCACTGACTTAGCCCTATCAGCAATGAGAATTAATCTCCAGTCCCATTTCAGGGAACTTGAGATTCCAAGTTATGAAGTGTGACAATCAGGAGAAAAGGATCTCTTTTATAGGGAGATATTTAGAAAGACACGTAGAGTTGGTGGCAAATCACACACATGCACATGTGCTTAAAAACTATATATAGACATGATCACGTGCATATGTATTCTGTGAAAAATTCTGTATCTGATATAAGTAGAGCATACTATATGAATAAGTTTAGAAGAGCTGGCTTTGGTTAGTAAAATATAAGCAAAATAGTGAGAAGAAAGGCAAAGAGTATGGATCATCCACAAAAAAGGAAAATAAACCAGACAGATGGAATTTAACCAAGAAGAACAGAGGATCTGCCTATTACTCAGCACTACAGAAACCACTACTGGTTGTTCTCACTACAGTAAATCTTGTAATAATATTATCTGAGAAGAGTCACAGGTCAAAGAAGGAAATAGTCATCAGGTTAGGAATAACACATGGTCTCGTCTACTTCGCCTTAGAGGAGGGTTTGCGACGGGCCTTTGTAAGGCTTAGTCAGAAGATAAAGAGTAACCTCACGGGAGCTAAACCTTGGGTCACAACTAAGAAAAAGCTTATCAGCATCCTGTATTCTCAAGAGAGCCATGAGAATGGGAGCATCCTACCCTCTCCTACACTGACTTATGGCCAGGGTGAATGAACTAAGTGTGCAACTACACCGTCCCATTTGTTCTACTAGGTGACCCAGCTTTATGGGAGAGAGGATAATTAATAGCTTTTGTCAATGCGGGACTGTGTGCTTGCTTCCTGGAGCGACCTCTTGCCCCTGGCTACCACCAAGGAGTCTGGAAAACCCTTCATAAAGATGAGCAGGAAGTCAGGATTGAAACTAGGGTTCGACTGACCCAAGAAAATCTACAGACCATCAGATTCTGAGTTTCAGCATTTCCTTCAGGGTGCTCCGTCTGGTGCCCCCTCTCCTTGACGCGTCTGTCACCTTAGGGCAACTGCCCGTTTCTTTCTTTGACCCTGTGCATCAGGCAACTCAGCAACAATGTGACTAGAACGCTACAGAAGCACATTTCATGAGTTTCATGAGGTTGGTGTTTGCACAAATGAGTGTGGTTAGACTGAAATCTTTTGAGTTTATACTGCAACTTCTGTCTTCACACTCAGGGAAGAATTGTGCTATGCCCCTGTGAGGCTGCCAGTGATCCGTACGTCCAAGGACATCACTGAAAGGGAGAGAGATAACAGGGAACATGAAAACGTGGTGACCTCATTGCAAGTGTTTCCATATGTGATCCAATGAGCTTGGGGGTGTTCCCAGCTTCACACATACAAACCAACCTGTACAACAAAGGTGTGATGGTTTCAATCTGTGTTAAGCAGGTGTTTAGTTAAGAAACACACTGGAAGTGAGGAAGGGTGTTTTTCTAGGTTAGGTGAATTCCTGACAGTGAGGCTTTTACTTCCTCACTGTGCTCTCCTGGTGATTTGTTCCTGCTGCTCTCAAGGCAGTCATTTCCTTTCCTGCAGCTTCCAGAGCCAATGACATGCCTACAGCCTGAGGGCACGTGCTCTGTCTGTACTCCCGCCTCTGCAGTGCCTGCCAGGAACAACGCTGGCATCTAGTAGCTGCTTAATGATGTAAAGAGGATGTGTTTGAAAACACAATCCTACTTAGTTCTTCGTTTAAGTTTTGCTTGTTTAATTCAGCTCATGGGAGGGAACTGCAATCTCGATAAACAAAACTTGGTCTTTAAAGTCAACCCATCTGGATCTGAATCTCAGTTCTTTCAAAATCTATAGTTGAGGAACTTGGGAAAGTCACTTCACTTCTTTGAGTATCCTCTCCTGTAAAACAGGGATGGTTCTCACTAGCTTCCTTTCACACCAGAGAATGATTAAAACAACAACAAAAAAAAAGAGGTCTTACATGTTAAGGAGCTCAATAAACCAAAAACATTTGGAAGGCATTTTTTTTAAATCTCAAGCCATACATATGATTATTTCTTATATACCCCAATACTATCCTCATTGGAGAAGGTAGCAGGACTTTCTTTTTTTTATATATTTTATTTATTTACTCATGAGATACACTGAGAGAGAGGCAGAGACACAGCCAGGGGGAGAAGCAGGCTCCATGCAGGGAGCCTGACGTGGGACTTGATCCCAGGACCCTGAGATTGGATCCTGAGACGAAGGCTGAGATGCTCAACTGCTGAGCCACCCAGGTGTCCTGATAGCAAGACTTTCAACTACAAATGTATTTCAGTTCTGGGTGCAGACCTATGTCTGTGATTGTCAGCAAAGCAAAGACTTAAAATTTCCCCAAATAAAAAAGACTAGCTACATTTAGTGGTCATTAAGAAAGTAAATACTAAAGTGATGCTTGAGTGGCTCAGTTGGTTAAGCATCCAACTCTTGATTTCAGCTCAGGTTATGATCTCGGGGTTGTAATATAGAGTCCTGCATCTGGATCCACATTCAGTGTGGAGGAGGCTTGCAATTCTCCCTCTCTCTGCCCCTCCCCCTTCCCTCTCTCTTTTTCTCTCAAATAAATAAATTTTTTAACAAAGAAAGTAAATATTAAAGAATGACACACTGAGGCATTTTTTAAGCAAAAAAAAAATAGGATCTGTTTCCACAGTTTCCATACCTGGTGAGTGATGAAGTTGGTTTTGTGCCTTTGAGCCACTATGATTTAATTATGACCTATAAGCAGTACCAAAAGAGACAAAATGTAATTTTACCCATTTTAATCTTTAGTTTGTATCCATTCTTTTCCAATCATTTGCTTCATTGAGCATTTACATGGTTAATTTCACTGAGTTATTCTAACTCCTGAATTGTGGGCTTTTATTGGGACTTTATAAAGTTCCTCATTAGAGAATACTAACAGTTTAAAATAGGTTTTAGTTGTGGCCAGAACCTTATAAAATACATAAATGGCATTGACTTCAAGTTAAAAAGCAAGACCTTGAGATCATTTTAAAATTTAGAATAATATTTTTAAAAACAATTTTTTTAAATTATTTATGATAGTCACACACACACACAGAGAGAGAGAGAGAGAGAGAGAGAGAGAGAGAGGCAGAGACATAGGCAGAGGGAGAAGCAGGCTCCATGCACCAGGAGCCAATGTGGGATTCGATCCCAGGTCTCCAGGATCGCGCCCTGGGCCAAAGGCAGGCACCAAACCGCTGCGCCACCCAGGGATCCCAAGAACAATTTTAAGTAGCACCCACTTTGGCAACATCCACCAGGTCATTTCATCTGCCATTAACATAAATGTGGATCCTTTGGAGGTAGCTTCTGTGAGCAATGCCATTCATGATCTCTCTACTGAAAAATCCCATAAGAAAAATATCTTCATTGCCTTACACAGCTGGGAAGGACACTGCTGGTAATGAATATTGAAAGCAGTGACAGGAACAAAGTGACCTCTCAGGAAAAAAAAAGGAAGGTCTGAGTTGAAAAGAGAATGAGAAATGAATATAATAACTGGGTAACAACATGATGTGGACAGAAAAATGAAAACAAAATTTGAATTTAGACAGACTTACTAGGAATACATCTTGGGAATATGACTTACCTTCCCTGAGCCACAATTTTGTTATTGTTTGTTTTGTTTTTAAAGATTTTATTTATTTATTCATGAGAGACAGAGACAGAGAGAGGCAGAGACATAGGCAGAGGGAGAAGCAGACTCCCTGAGAGGAGCCTAATGCAGGACTTGATCCCAGGACCCCAGGATCATGCCCTGAGCCAAAGGCAGATGCTCAACTGCTGAGCCACCCAGGCATCTCCATTTTGTTATTGTTAAATAGGGATAATAGTGATCACCATCCAGGCTTCCTGAGAGAATTCAATGAGTTAACTTACATAAAATGTAGTGAAGGTTTACAATATATGTAATCTCTTCTGTCTTTCACCTCTCCAAGACAGACAGAAAATTAAAACCAAAGAATGAAAGAAACCCTGACAGAGGTATAGAAAGCGTCAAACAGATCCTGCCACTTTGAGGCTCCTACAATGCTTGGCTCTTCTGGAGTATTATTAGGACAGAGAGATACCTCACTCCCCTTCATTCTAAGACCAAGTTGACTTGATACTCTGTCTTCTGCTCCCCTTCCCTGTGGCACACCGAGAAGAAAAGAGGAAGAAAAGAAATACCCGGTTTATAGAGCCAAGGGATTCCCAAAGACACTTCTTTTCCTTATTCTCTATATGGTTGACTGGGAGAAACATTTTCAAGCTGGAGCTACCCTAGGTGTCCCCTAGTGGAGCAAGAGGTCGCCTGATGGTGACAAATAGGAAGGATAGAGATAGGAGAGTCCAGCGAATAACAGTTACAATCAGGGCTTTAGATGAGGCTGGATTGCTGAATTAAGGCATGGTTGGGTGTGTCCTCTTCTCTTGTGTATATTTATTCTACATAAGAATCAGAGATAGTGTTGCATACTCTAGGATTGAAGTAATTTACTTCTGAGTCATACGAAATAGAAGTAAAAAAAAAAATCAGATCAGCTTGGCATCTAATAAAATGGGCAAGGAAAATAAGATATTAGAATGAGAGAAGGCATTCTGAGGTCAGAGAGAATGTCAAATAGGATGTGACATTCTCTGGAGCTTCAGACGCTAGCCAGCTTCCCAAAGCCCACCAAAGCATGTTTCAGTGAATGAGTCCCCCAGCCATCTGAGCCACTATCGGGCCCAGTTGCCAGTCTTCCACATCTCCTCAGAGAATCTTGACTTAGGAAATCATTTGTCCATTACTTTTTCAAAATCCATTTAAGATCACAATGTGCTAATGGCAGAGATAACGGCAGAATTTGTGTACCATTCTATACAAATCAATGTTCTGATGACTATAGTCTATTTGTCCTATTTTTTCTGTCATCTCATTAGTTCCATAATTTCTTCAGAAACAGTGAAAGACATGACTGTCCAAAATATTTTGGAATCTTTGGCAGACTGAATTACATAGTACCTTCAGCAAGTTTTCATTCCAGATGTTAGCTGATTTCAGTAGAAATCCATTTGAAATTTCATTTTCCCCCAAGGAGAAATATTTGGGATTTATAATTATGTTGCAAGTAAGAAAACAATCTATGATAGGGTAATAATTTGAAAAAAAAGAAAGAAAAAAATCACCCAATATCTTTAGAAGAACCCAAGACAGAATAAAAGCCTTAAACCTATAATATATTTTTACAAGTTAACCAATGACTTGTTTTATGAAATAAAATATTTGGTGCAGTTTCTATGAGCTGTTGGACACTGGTATTTCACTGAGCAGCCTGTTCTGCATTATACTAAACTAAGTCCTCTATGGGTTGAAGGAAGTAGTAAAAGTAATAGATCAGATGAGGTGGTTTTTTTGTTGTTGTTTTTTGTTTTGTTTTGTTTTGTTTTGTTTTGTTTTGTTTTGTTTTAGACAGAGTGAGCAGCGGGGAAGTCCAGAGTGAGAAGAGAGAATCTTAAGTGGGCTCCACATCCAGTGCAGAGCCCAACATGATCCCATGTCCCTGAGATCATGACCTAAGCAGAAATCAAGAGTCAGCTGCTTAGCCAACTGGGCCACCCAGATGCCTCAGATCAGGTGATCTTCTTGAAGCCTTCAATGGTGTAAGAAACTTGCCCTAAATAAAAATTCCCTTTCACCCAGTAATTGTCACTTATGTGACAAAAAGTATTTTAAAAACATGATTATCAATATTATGCATTTGGTTAGCCCTCTATTTCAAAGCTAAATATTTTAAGTAAAACCTGCTTGCTTGAGGATCTTAAGATATAAGAAATCACAATTTCACCCCCGTCTTAGCAAATGTCTTTTATAAACTAGTCAAAGAAAAAATAATATTCTTTAAAAAAATGAACTTAAGCAAAGTACACGATATACATTAATTCACTAATGGTTCTTCCCAGATATTTATCTCTAGTTTTCTTTGCAAGCATGAGCAATAGCAAAAGTTCCACCACTGAATGATTTGAACCTCCCAAATTTTTCTATTCACTCTCAATTCCCTCATGCTCCAAATAGTTGAAGTGAAGTCCTCTTTGTGGACTGTTTATAACCCAAATATTGTATAAAAAACCAACACAAGGAAACCTTATATGTATTTTGGGCCAGAAAAGTTTTTGTTCTTTCTACTAAAGTTCATATTAATCCCCGAATTCTCAAAGATATGGCAAGAAATCTGTGTTCTTTCTAGGCAACATGTAGTTAGTTGTTAGTTAGTTAGTTAATGCGTTAGTTACTTAGTTATTGATAGAGCACACATGAGGCAGTGGGAAGGGGCAGAGGGAGAGGGAAAGAGAGAATCTCAAGCAGACTCCATGCCCAGACTGGGCTGGATCCCATGATCCTGAGATCATGACCTGAGCTGAAACCAAGAGTCCCATGCTTAGCTGACTGAGCCACCCAGGTGTTCCTAGGCAATATGTAATTTAAATAGTATTTTGAAAATAGAAATAGAAGTCTGAATGAGGTATACATTTTAATGTCTCCAGAATACTTTGCTTCTGCCTTGAATGGAAGAGTCAATCCTTAAGAGGCAGCCAGACCATTTGATGTGTTCTCACACGAATCCCAACTGCACTATCCTGGCCTGGACACCTAGAATACTGGAACTGGATATAATTATCAATAGCAATATCATTTTCTCAAGACAGCTCTTTGAAACAAAGTTGATGGACCTCCACATTTATAACATCTGTGCTAAGTTTTAAAGTTTGAAGCCCCAGGGTCCACCAGTCCTCAAGAGCCAAGAGCTGAGGCTAACACACTGGATCAGACTTTATCTGAATATTAACTCACAGGAACATTCATTTATTCTAAAATTTTTAAAATTTTGCAATCTGTTGCAGTTTATCCACCCTCCTCCCCCAAATGATCTGGTAAAAATATTTCATTTAGATATTCTCTATTGTATCTGTTCATCTGTTTGGTAGCAGTTGATCTGTAGTTAGTGTGAAGAGAAGGAAAATGACATGGGCTGGGCCAGGAAGGACATTCCTAGACTGCCCACAGTCTCACTGTGTAGACGGCCTCACAGTAGTGAGCCTACCTTTCTTTGTAAATGTCACCTGTGCCCTGATTCCAGCACATCTTGACTGACAGAGACCAAACCATAGTGCTCTCAAAGTATGGTTTATAGATCCCTGGGGAGTCCACAGACACTTTTCAGTAATCCTCATAGTCAAAACTATTTCCATAGTAATTGTAAGACATTTAGCCTTTTCACTGCATTGACATTTGTACTAATGATGCAAAAACAATCATGAGTAAAACTACCGGTGCCTTAGCAGGATTCAAAGCAGCGCACCACACTGTACTAGTCGCCACTGTATTTTTCAAGACCACTCACTTGCAGGGGGGAAATGCCAGTTTTATTTGAAAATGCTTGTTGAAGCTGTAAAAATTATTAAAATTTATTTACAACTTTTAGTTATCTTCTTAATATAGTCAGTGAGGTAGGGAGTTTGTAGGCACAATTCTGCATACGGAAGCACAGTGGTTATTTCAAGGAAAAACACGTGTAGTCGCTTGAGCTGAGACATTAACTGGCTCCTTTTTAAAAACTATTTGACATGATTCTTATTTGAAAGAATTATCAAAAACTATAGTTATTCAGACTTGAGTATTTAGCACTTTCTCAAAAATTAGTGCATCTGTCACTTCAAGAAAACAACAGTTTTGAAGTAAAAAAATCAAATTCAGGAAAATGTGCATCTCCCACCCCAATACTGACAGCTTCCCAAATATTTTTTAAAGATTTTATTTATTTATTCATGAGAGACACACACGCAGTAAGAGAGAGAGAGAGAGAGAGAGAGAGAGAGAGATGCAAGGAGAGGGAGAAGCAGGCTCCATGCAGGGAGTCTGACATGGGACTCAATCCCGGGACTCCAGGATCATGCCCTGGGCCAAAGACAGGCACCAAACAGCTGAGCCAACCCAAGCATCCAAGCTTTCCAAATACTTACAGACTTTTCTGATGAGAACACTCTGATATTAACAAGTGTAATTTTCTTATATTTTATAATAAAATATGTCAACATTTGGAAGCTCTACATAACTCAATGAACCAATGTTTTTCATGACTGATACATGATTTTACACAATCATGTGTGTATAAAGACCCCCTTCCAACTGTAACAAGTGTGAAAAGTTCCCTGATAGGGTTTCACATACTACATGGCAGCTACTGTTTAGGAAACAAGCACCTGTAGAGTTTGGGTGTTGCATTACAGAAGAATACCTACAAATGATTGGAAAAGGCTACTAGCATACTCCTCACTTTTCCAACTACATAGCTATGTGAGGCAGTATTTTCTTTGTATATCTACCTCAGCCAAGGCAACATATCACAACATATTTCATGCCAAGAAAATTAGGAGAAACTGGTTGTCCTCTCTGAAAGGTAGCCTTTATGAAGTTTGCAAAAACGTAATGTCATTTTTTTCAGTATTTTTTGAGAAATAGTTATGTTTTGCTAAAATATGCTATTTATTAATATATAATGGTCTTGTTATTTTATTTTTATTTAATTTTTTTGAGAGAGAAGAAGAGTGTGTAAGTGGGGAGAGACAGAGGGAGAAGGAGAGAGAGAATCCCAAGCAGACCCCATGTTGGATGTGGAGGACCCCAAGATCATGACCTAAGCTGAAATCACAGGTCAGATGCTTAACCAACTGAGCCACCCAGGCACCTTAGGTTTTGTTATTTTTTAAAAAGCAAAAGTATATTTTAACTTTTTTTTATTTTAATTCCTCATATGATAAACATCATAGATATAAACCCATATCAATGAAAGTTCTTTGAGGTCCTGGATAATTTTTAAGGACATAAAAGAGTCTTGAGGTAAAAAAATTTTAAATTTGCTGCCTTCTTGCAAATCAATATGGCCAATCTACTGTTATAAAGTTCAGCAATATAACAAACTCTCTAAGGCAGGGTCAAGACATTTACTAATGTCAAAAAAAAAAAAAAAAAAAAACCTGTTAGGTGACCTTTGTCTTCAGAAAAACAGAAAACAGTCATGGACATTTTTTTTCATTTAGCCTTATAAAAATTATGGTAGTAAACCAAGTAAGCTCAGTATGTTTCATTCTGTAAATCAATGATTACCATCAAGATGGCAGTCATAATTGTTCATTCATGTAATATTTCTGATAACAACATCCAATTAGCCCATCCATTTTATGTCCACTGTGTTAATTTCATGTTAAAAGAAATCCAATAGTGCTCAATTACATTTGCCTCCAAATTAAATTAGCATTACATGAATTTAATGGGTATCTTAATTAGACCATGCTATTAAGAGGATTTTATACAAATTAAATTCCACCTCTGCATGGTTCAAACTTTCTTTGTGTTAAACACAGGATGCAAATTCTTTAAAATATAGGAAACATAAAAATATCTTCTATTACAGACAGAAGGAAAACAATGAGAAAATTAACCCAAAATTTAAATAAGATTCACTTCAGCCAGAAATTACGTTTTTGTTTCTATAGTCCTTCTAGTAATAGTGAACCTTCTTTTCCTCTAACATATTAAAACCTTGATTTTTAAAATGAAGCCATATCAGCACAACCTTCTGAGATTCTTTTAACCTTTTCTGAAATCATGAATTACTAAATCCAGGCTGCTTGCTTTTTGTTCTGCTTTGTTTTGTTTTTGGCCCAAAAATCCAAAATCACCAATTCTTAGGAAACTTTAATTCTATTAAATGGAATTGACATGAAATTAGATCACAAAATATTTCATTGACAACTCAACGGTAAAATGTTTCATTGCTCTTCTGTATGACTGGTATCACTGTAATTTTGCTAGCTATAATGGACAACATACACTGAATAATTACTCTGTGCCCAGCAACCCGATAATTTTCCATAAATTAGTTCTAAACTTTGTTACATTTCTGCAAAGCTGGCATTATTATCTCTAATTCATAACTTGGAAAAATGAAGTTCAAGGAAGTTAAAGAACTTGCCCAAAGTCAAACAGACAGTAACTGACAACTTACTGATTTTAAAGCCTGTTTTTTCCACAGTGTTACTTTACCATGGCTGCTGCAAAGGACCACAATGCTCTACCTCTGCAGGCTGACTGCCTTGGTTTGATTCATGGCTCTGTCACTATGTGGCTAACATATTTGTGCAAATAATTTCTCTGCCACAGTGACCAATTCATGATGGGGTAGTAGGCATGGACAAATAAGAAACTAAAGGAAATGGCTCCCTATGGGTAATAGGGTGAGAAGGAAAGGGATTAGGGTAAGCTTTCTCTGAATATGTATCTTATGTTGTTTTAACTTTGAGCCATGTGAAGATTTTGCATATTTAAAAAAATGAAATCATGTCAAAAATAAAAAAATATCAGATCCTATAATTTAACACAGAAACAAATGAATTTAATTGTTAACAAAGTCATGCAGATTAAAGAATTGCTTCAAATAACTGTTGAACACAGTACTACTTCTGTATTTTCTTAGTGGGATATTGCCAAGAAATTATAACTGAATTTCAGTCAGTAAACTAAATAAACACACACACATAAAAACACACACAATTTGGATGAAGTAAGTTATAACCAATTAATATAAATTAAAATCCACAAAAATGTTGAGCCAAGATTTTCAGTGTAATAAAAAGAATTTAAGTTAAATAAATAAATAAATAAATAAATAAATATCTGTAACATTAAATTTGCAATGGAAATATCAATGCCAAGTACTTCATTTCTTTTTCAAGTATCCCTTGCCTCTGTCCAACAAAAAGATCCATAAGCAACGGCATCTGAATAGCAACAAGCACACCTAGAACCTAGATTTTGCTTTCTAATGATCATTTCCCATGGAAAAGAACCAGAGCTATTTATTCAAATGACTGATTCCAATGGTTTGGAAAGTATGAGGGGATCTTGGCACAGGAAGCAATTAAGTAGCTACTGCAGTCATGTCACAAATAGAGAAGACAGCTTGAAGGAGCACCCACTACTGTCAAATTTGCAATAAATGTAACAGCAAAAATAATGACAGTAATTAACTGTTATCCGTTAATTTAATTTAAAATCTCTAAGGCCTTAGTAATGCTCAAACAAAAGAAAAAAAAGAGAATGAAAAGGAAGTCTTTTTTAAACAAAAATAACAGTTAACAAATGTAAAAGGAAAAACATATCTACAGTTTTGCAAAGCTTTGATACTATAATTGGTTAAAAAATGTATCACCATTAGTTGAGAAGTGATTGTTGGGAAACAGGATTCAAAAATTTCTTAATAATCACAAACATAAAAGTAGAACATCACAATGGAGCAGTCATAATATTAGACAAGTGATTAAATTCAAAATCTCTAATAGAAGGACAATCTTATATAACATGATAGGAGATAAGCAGCATCATCTGTGAACTATCCTTGAGAGAGAGATGAAACATTTAACCTGAAGATAATTTAGTTAAGCTTATAGGAAATAGAGGAAAAGAAGAAACTGTTGAATGAAACAAGATGAAACAATGACCAAATCCAGACTGTGAGATATCCAATGAAAATAGTATTAGATCCTTCAAAAAATCAGTATTGCAAAAAGCAATAGAGGAAATATTCAGACTAAATGAGACTAAAGAAGAAGGGCCACAAATGTGTAATGCCAAGTAGGGTACTGGTTAAATAAATAATCAATTAGCAGCTGAAGATATTAGTGGGACATCTGGGAAATTCTGCATGTGTACTGGATATCAGATGATATGAAATTATTTGATAATTTTCTTAGCCCTCATAATGGTCATGTGGTCCTAGAAGCAATTGTCCCTGTTCTTAGGAAAAGCATGTTAAGTGTTTAGAGGTGAAGTGCCTTGATGTCTGCAATTTAAAGTAGTTTAAAATGTTTAAAAAAGTCTAAAATGAAAAAGAGAAATAAGAGAGAGAAGACACAGGGAAAAATACAGCAAAACATTAGTCTTTTTCCTGACACTGTATGAGGACTCAGGCAGACCCTGTTTTCTGAGTTTTCTGGTCATTGTCAAGTAATAAAAATCCTCCAGCAATGTTAGCCCCAAAGAGTACTCTCAGTTCAGGAACACTTGGAGATAAAACTTCAAACACATTTTAATGTGAAATCATCTCCCCTCCCCTAGCTCAGACCAGGCTCATGCATGGAAAAGCAGAGTCTGAGGAGATACTTTCTGTTTAATTTCCCCAGGTCAAACCCTCTCATTCATGGTCCTATCCGGGATGGAGGTAAGGGGCAAGACAGAGGATTATGGTGAGGCAATGGAGGACAGATTCCCTTTCAATGTGTGTGTGTGTGTGTGTGTGTGTGTGTGTGTGTGTGTGTGTGGTTATCTTTAAGCATGGCAAGTTTTTAAAATTAACTATCAAGGGGGAACATGTGTGGGCTTGTCAGAAACCCAACTATCTTGTTTATAATCCTCTCCTTCAGGCAAGTGCACCTCTCTGGCTCTTCATTCTTCCCTCAGCACTAGTCATTCAACATATCTCCCTCTTTCTATTGGAATTTTCTCCACCCCTCTAAAATAATTCCAGAATCAACCTCTCCTTCCCTCTCCACCTCCTTTCCTTTCCTCTCTTTCCTCTGTTCAACTTTTCTCTGTCTCCATCCCTTATAGCCTGCTCATATTTGATGCTTGGAAAACATAAATCGAGTCCTGATAAACTTGGGACATTCTAGCAGTTTGTTTTCACTGTGGGAAATCTTTGCTCTGCATGAGAGCAACTAGCCAGCCACAAAAATTTCTAGCTTTTCTCTCAGGCATCAACTGGACATGAATGCACCAGCATTCCAGCTCTAGGGAACATAAGCATTCAGAATAGTCCCAAGTATAGTATCTTTCTTTAGACTTGATATCATGATGGGGAGGCACATGCACAGGTTGGGGAAAGCACACAGTAATCTGATCAAACTTTCCTAAAGCCCTCTTCTAACCTATAGCAAATTCTCTCAGTCCCTCAAATCTTTTTTAATAGAGTAGAGGTAGTTGATAACCTAAAGGTTACAAAACCCGTTGTTGGGCCACCTCATTGACAAGTCCTGCTTTGATGATGTCACCGTGTGCCTCTCTTTGGTATCTGGGCATGGTTGGCAGCTATTCTCTTGGTGTTTAAACCATTCCCGAGACAGAGAGATTCCTAATAATGTCTTTTTCATAGTAATGGATTTGTCCTCCCATTTAATTTTAAATGATGAAATTAAAATGGAATGGGATGACGGGGCAGGAGCATGGATACTTTCACTTAATAAACTGACCTTTCCAGGTCAGAATCTGCTTGCCCTATAACTTTGAAATTATTTCAGGTTTGTTCATATTGGTCTGGACAATGGACAGACTAGAAAATGCTGCCTTAGTATTTCCAGTCATCCTTTTGAGGCTTTCAAAGAGTTGGAAATAAACCCATAAGAGGTCACCAAGCACATTTGGAAATAATATACTTTCCTATGATGTTTGTCAAAATTAGAGCAATTTTAAATAATTAAAAATTTAATTAATAATGTGCTTTAAAATTTGAGAACACAATTATAAATTATAGGGGAAAAATACAGAAAGTAGCATCATCTCTGACAGAATTCTGGCTAAAGTGTTCATTTGTAGTCTTCCAAATTTTACTAATTATCTATGTTTAGATGTATATGTATGTATGTGTATATATATGATTTAGAGCATTGTTTTATTTAATCTTTCTTATATATCGAACATCTATTTATATAAGTAACATGCACATTGTTATTTTTCTGGCTATGTCATAGTTTTTGAAAGGATATTCCAAAATTTATTAATTGGTGGCTACTGGGGTTGTTTTTATATTTTGAATATTAAATATATATATATATATTACTATAAACACCCTTGTATAAATATCTTTGAATACTTGATTATTTTCTGATTCTAATTCCTAGAAATGCTGTGTCAAAGCATATGTCCATTTTTAAGAATTTAGGTTTATGTTGTCCAAACTTGCTTCAGTATGGTTATGCCAAGTGATACCAGCCCTGCAATGCAACATTTTCATTGTCTCACTACCCTTGGGCATCTTCATTCTTTTACTTTTGCCAATGCAATGAGATCCAACACAGAAAGCTAAACTGTTATTATTTCAATTATATTTGTTTTATTAATTGGGTTAGACCTCTTTTCAAATGTTATTACCAATTGTTATTTCTTTATACATTATTTATTTGTGACCCAAGCCCATTTTCATAGTGGTTAATAAGAATCCTTTGTATCTAAAGAACCCTAACTAATCTTTTGTTAAAAGCCATTATTAAAATTATACAATAAGCATTTTTTAAAAGATTTTTTTATTCATTTATTCATGAGAGACAGAGAGAGAGAGAGAGGCAAAGACACAGGCAGAGGGAGAAGCAGGCTCCATGCAGGGAGCCCGATGTGGGACTCAATCCCAAAACTCCAAGATCACGCTCTGGGCTGAAGGCAGGCTCTAAACCACTGAGCCACCCAGGAGTCCCTACAATAAGCATTTCTTTCAGTTATGTTATCATTTGGATTCTGAAGATCTTAAAGTTCTTGTGTAATTAATCTGGCCCAGTGAGCCATTGACAAAGTGTTACATAATTCAGCAAAAGCAGAGAAGCAGGCTGACAGTTGATTGTAAAGGCAAGAATAGAGGAATTTTTAGTTAAAAAAAAAAGGAAAGAAATAAAAACATTAGCAATCTTTTATTCTAAAGCTTTTATCTTAGAAATGAGGATATATTTATTCAGAATTGTTAAAGTTTAAAACTCAGGTCTCAGTTTATATAGTTTGCTGTTTCCAGAGTCAGGACTTATGACCCTTGTGTCATCTTCTCTCCACCAGCCAGTTGTTCTCAAATTTGGCTGCACATCCAAAACACCTGAGGAGCTATTTAAAATAACCCACAGGAGGAGGCAGCACTTGAGCTACCATCTGTCTTGTGTGTCATGATAAAAGAATTGTAAACCATGATCCTAAAAAAAAAAACCCAGGTTTCCTCTTACCTGGCCTTCTTAGGGGTCTTGAAAAAAAAGGGAAATTTTGTAATTGACACAAAAACAAGAAATTAGACCTCAAATCGTCACCCTTTGTCTCTCAAATTTTTCCATGTATCTCAAAATGTGATGTTAAGAGATGGCTCCACAGAAGGACAAAATTGCTTCCTAAGCATCCTGGATTAGTCAAGGGTAGTCCTTTCCACACTTCTTAACACATTTCAGTGTCACTACCACCCTCTTGGACAATGATTTCCCCCAGCAGGTCAGATGGTTGAAAAGGCAGTGCACAGATTATATCAAGGAAGGAGAATTTCAGTTAGATTTAAGTGTTCAGGATGAGAGTCAGGCTGTCAATAAGAATGCACAAGTTCTTAAAGGCCAGGTTAATGATTAAGGCTGGCAAAAGACCTCACAAATGAAAAATTCTAGCTAATTATTTTAGCTGAATTGCTCTTCCTCTCTTAGTTTTCATGTCTTAATGAAGTTGGTAAAATTTCAAATGAAATAATATTCCAATAAAATGATGAGACAATTAGACATGTCTCATGACTCATATGACTAGGGTCCTACCCATTTAAATATCAGCAGGAATCATCTTTATTGAAAATTGCCTCCTGTATAATATGAATGCCTAGTTCAAAATGTAGGCATCTTTTCTGGTTTGCAAAGAAATTAATCTGGGGAGAATTAAGCAGAAAACATTCAAAACCCACAATTTCACTATTCAGAAAAAATTGGCCTCACCTTATCTCAAATCATATTTCTTTTTTAAAAAAGATTTATTTGAGAGAGAGAGTCTGTGTGAGAATAAGAGAGGAAGAGTAGATAAAGAAGGAGAGAGGGCATCTCCATCAGACTCCCTGCTGAGCTAGGAGCCCAACTCAGGGGTCTTTCTCAAGACCCTGAGATCATGACCTGAGCTGAAATCAAGAGTCAGGTGTTCAACCAAATGAGCCATGCAGGTGCCCCTCAAATCATATTTCTTTAATCTAGTTCAAGACCCAATGTAAAAAAAATTCACATCACCTGTCACAGACTTGCATTATAACTCCCTATAATTCTAAAAAATGACACTCGGAGTTTAAAGGACAAACATGGCTAACAAGTTTAATGAATAAGTTTAATACTCTGCCTCTACTCACTTATATTTCCAAAAAATTCTCTTCACTAGGGGTCTGCAAAATCCTATCTTCAACCCACTATGGCAACATCTGTAAGGATGTTCCCTACCTCCTTGAAACCACCTAAAAATTAACTCTCTGAAACCATCATGGCTCATCATCTAATAGGCATTCTACATCACAGCTCTGCATATGGTTCACTAACCCCTTTCCCAAGATACTCCTAGTCTTGTACCCTAACAGCACTAAGTTTGCACAAATTCCTAACTCTGACTTCAATTAAATTAAGGATGGTACCCAGAAAGATTGCAGTGCCTGATTAATCAAAGAACCTGAAACACTCCATCTCTTGTACCCAGGAACCTCGGGGTCTCCTAGTTTCTCTCCTCTTAGCCCTATTACTGCATATTTTCTTCTTCATGTGCTCTTGCAGCCATCTCCAGAAGAGCCCCAGCTTATTCCATCTATTTTCCTTCTTGACTGCTGTACAATTTTTACATAAGACCATGTATCTCCCTTGGCATTGAGCACTGGGGCTAATGATTTTAGCAGCATATTTGCCAGGTTTGGTTCACCGTTAAGGAAACCTACATCTGTAGCAGGATTGAGTCAGTCATACTGGTCTGACATGGGTGCTTTAGGGAGGTAGCACACAGTATAATCTCTAAGAGGAGAGAATGATGAAAGTGCATTTTCTATGGAGCAAAGAAATATATAGAAAGTTTATCTTGAAAAGAGGGATTTGGTCACAGAGGGCAATTTCAGGTCAAATGTTTCAGATACTACTGGATTCCATCTGCTCTCTTGGCTGCTGATAGAAAATAATAATGTTTTTGCTCTGCCTTGCATTCTAATTGGCAAATATTTCATCTAATTGATGAACAAGACCTGGTAAAGTATTATGCATGCATATAATCAAAAATATTACTTGCTACTGCTGTCACAGCTGAAGGCAAGGCCTAGATTATTTTTTAAAATGATCATGTATTCGTTGCAAGATTATTACAACAGCAAAACCACTGGAACCTGCCTAAACGTCTTAAAACAATATAGCACCTAATTAAATCAGGGTCCATCTACTAGATGGAATGGTGTGTAGCCATTAAAATAATAGGAAGAATGTACTGCAACATGGAAAATGTTTATGACAGAATGTCAAATAGAAGCGCAGACTCTCAAGTTAAAGGCAATCTTTTAACATCAACTCTGTAAAATAGATACATAAAGTATCACAATGGTAGAAGGAATTGTGACTGATATTTTATTTAATTTCCCAATTTTTCATAACATTACTTGACACTTAGTGTACTTTTTCTATAAGCAGAGAGATCTAAGCAATCTCAGAAGTGTTTTTACATTGCTACTCTTCCCTGGTTCTTTGTGCCAGCCAATTCCTTTCATTCCTAGATAAGATCTGGTTTTCTAGATGGGTGACCCCTGAGCCCTTCCTTAAACTAGAAATTTCAAAGAAATACACATCCAGCAACTGCCCTCAAAATTCTCCTGGTGAAAGGAGGCAGCTCAAACAATAGATCTTATGTTTCAGTAGCCTGTGTTTTGAATAAACTTTGTTTGTAGATTTAACTTTGAAGCCATATACACAGTTTGCATAATTATAAAGCATAATTTAAATTTAAAAAGAAATCCATAGATTTTAAAAGTAAAAGGAAAACCTATCTTATTATCTAATTTGCCACACTGTTATAGAGAGGGAATTACTCTAAATGATAATAAAACAGTGTGCTTTCACTGTACATCTATAATGAGATATACCCTAAGGGCAAAATGAACTTTGAAAATCATAAGTCATAAACTGTTGGGTAATCATATTGTCGGCAGTAGTTTTCTAGCGTGTATTTTATACATAGAATGGGTTAAAGCAAATGAGTAATTATATTTGTGTTGTTGAAAACCAGGATTTTTGACATGGGAGTAAGAAAATAGTTGGTAAGAACACATTAAAATTCTAAAGCCCTGAATATGAATTGGTCATCAAGACCAACTCATTTTTAACTTTTTAGAAAATCTCTTATGCTATGTCAGCGAAAAGACATAAAAATAATGACTAATCCAATAACAATAAGCATTTTTAATTTCTAGCTCTTATTCTCTAGAGAAATTCTATTTTCCACTGAAAGGAACCAGGAATTCTTGGAGAACTGGCTAATTCCAGGGCTGCAGCAGGACATACATGAGAGAGCCTGCAGTACCTTATACATCAGTATACAAACTTCTAAAAACATTCAAGTGCTAACATGAATTAGCCTCCATGCCCAAAGATGGGAAAATCTGAGCCTCAGTAAGGTTAGGAAGTACAATGATTTGAAACACATCAAATGTTTCTCAATCCATTCGTTCATAATGATATTTTCTAAAAATTCATTGATTATCTTTGGAGATTATCAGGGTATCTACTCATGGTTTTGAAAGCTGGTAAATAAAAAGCTTTGAGCATTTATCTTATTGTATCTCAAGGCAACCAGTATCTCAGCTTAAATAAAGAATGATAGGATTATACCACTACCATTTTGCAAGTCTTAAATAGTGGTCACCAATGATAACATCACAAAGTAAAAGATGAAACAAAATGTAACTCCTGATAAACATACACAACACTGCCTATAAAACAATCTTAAAAAATAAATAAATAAATAAATAAATAAATAAATAAATAAATAAATAAATAAAAAATAAAACAATCTTGTCTAAAAAGGCATCTGTAAATCCAATCCAACTTCTTGATCTAACCAAACACTGAAAGATAATATTGGGGCCAGAAGATCTTGTTAAGACTACCTGAAAGATACAGTAAGCAAAATCTATAAGGTGAAAAACTACAGGACACACAGCTTGGTATCTTAAAAAATCCAAAAATAAAATAACGATTGCAAAGACACAAAAAGAGATAAGTAGATAAAGACATTAGAGATCGATAAAAAAGAATATGTCTTATTTAAATCATGATTCTAACAAACAAATTGAAAATCATTGAATATCAAAGATTGGATATTTGGAAGTATTAAGAAATTATCATTATTTTTAAGTGTAATGAAGGTATCTTACAATTTAATATTCACATGACAACGAGAGGCATTTCTGAAACCAAACCATATTATACCACTAGTTTGTAAACAATTAAAATTCTAAAAAATCAATTACCTCCTATGCCCCAGAGGATAAAATTTAAGCACCCCTTCATACCCAATTGTCTGCTCATCATTCCATGAACTTACCAAGCATTTCTATGGCTCCAGAATTTTGACCCATCAGTCTTTCCCTGGAGAGGCAATTTTTCCATTTAATAAACTTCCACTCATCCTTAATTATCCTCCTAAAATTATCCTTTCTTATGGAGACTTTTCTAGTCTCAAAATAGAATTAGTCATTCCATTTTCAATGCTTTCCCAGTTCTGTGAATATATCTATTCACAGTGTAACAATAACTACCATTTATAGAATATTTATCAAGCACCAGTCAGTATTTCAAGTGTTTTTAACTATATTAAACTAAGTTATTCATCCCACAATCATTAATTATCAGTACCATCAAAATTTGACAACTGGGGAAACCCAGTTCCTTCCTTGATGGATTAAATCCATTTTGCTTTTATATTTTAAATATGATGTATAAGGCACCTAGTAATTGCTCAGCAACTGCTGGACTGTTTGGATATTTTAATCACTAATTTAAATAATTTATTTAAAGAAAAGCTATTTCTCAACAGCAGTTTTTAGATAATGCAACAAAAATGTTTGGATTGAATTAACTCCTGTGATGCAGATCCATCTACTAGGATAGACTGATACTTTGACCTTTCTCAGAAGAAAACACAAGTAATTATTTGTGTTATGGAGCTCTTTCTTTGAACTATTTGCTTGGTTATTTTGGCTCCTGTAAAGCTTTTTACAAAAGATTAAAAAAAAATCACTGCCATTTTTTGATTGAATAAAGTCATGAAAGATTCTGACCAGATTTCGTATTTCTCAAACTCTCAATTGAAAATCAGTTTTATAAAAATACCTCAAATTGCAGGAAATTAGCTATGTACCTTGGTGTTGACCTCAGAATATAATGTAAACAAATAATGTGTTTTCTAGTTCATCTATTTTATTTTTAGAATATATTTGTCTTTTAAAGTGAACTATGGTGCTGTTGGAAACTATCATTTTGGAGAAGGTTTTACTGTGCCCAAAATATTGACTGTTTCTGTAAGTATATTTCACAAGAGATTTCCTACTTGTGATAATGTGACTACAATTATATCTTTCTTTTTATTATAGATATATAATGCATATTACTTCTACCGTACATTTTAATATTCATGTTTTTTTGCCGTGTTCTTTTAAATGTCAGTATGCCAGCAGCCTGGATCAGTCAAATTCTCCTTTTCTGTGAGACGTGAAAGCTAATGGAAACAGTTTTGACTCCTATAGTCTCCTATTCAACACCTCTACTTCATTTTAGACTTACATTCTGAATGCCTTTACTTAAAACATGCCACTATACTTATTAAAACCTTGTTTCATCTTGCCACATCCAAACTGTCAACCATTCTCATAACACCTTCCATGAATGTCTGGGTTCATTTGGTTTTATACAGCATAACTTAAAACCCAACTGGTTGAGAGAATTAAAAGTTAATCCACACCTGCCCAAGCAAGCAAATTCTGGTGGCCAAATTTTTCTGTTCTCTTTGCTTGATCCTTACTTTCATTTCTAACAATATCCTTCTCAAATACTTTCCACTTTTGGCAGCAAGATGGCAACTAAAAATGATGAACTTCTATCTTCAGAACTTAAATTCTTAAGAAAAAAGATGGCCATTTATACCACCTGAACTAATTACTGTGATCTTGGAAACTGATTTTGTTGATTGTCCAGACCTATGTCACATGCCCTGCCCTAGAGTTAATGAAAAGATGTCAGCACTACCAGGACACATACTGAGAGTGGGGGTGGGATAATCTCTCAAATCAAAAATAGAAGAGCTGTCACTAAAAAGGCAATGGGTTCTGGGGAAGAAATAGTAAATATAACCTACTGAAGCTAGAGTAATCCTTGAGACAATTGTATGATAAAGCAAAAAAAAAAAAAAAAAACAGTAAATACAGTAAATACAGACTTAGATTACATGGGGACAATATCCAATTCAAAAACTTACAGTGTGATTTTATCCAGGCAATTAATTCCCTTTTCAACTTCAGGTTCCTCCTCTGTAAAATGTGAAATGACAATAATACCTACTTTATGAAAATCAAATGAGTAGTAAGCATAAGTCAAATATCTGCCATTTACTAAATTGCTTGCCAAATAGTAGGCATTCAATAAAAGCTAGTGTTCTTTAAGACTAAGCATAGGTTCATCTCATATAGGAAATCATCTTCCACTACTCCTGTCTTTTCATCTGTATTTGCTAAAGTCCTACTGGTATTAGAGTCCATTACACAATTTAGCTCTTAATTGCACACAGGAACTATAGCCTCCATATGCTGAATGTGCATTTGTATTATCAACTAGTTTTGAAGCTCCTTATGGGTTGAGATCGTTTCTTTGTGCCCTGCCCTAGCACCCAGCCCAGGCCTAACCACTAACTCTGAACAGAGGCCCTTTGCATCCTTGGACTGATGGTGGGATCAAATCACATTCTGAGAATATTGGATTACACATATAAAAGGATGTACAAGCAAAAGATTTATTTATTTTTTAAATGTTTTATTTATTTATTCATGAGACACACAGAGACAGAAAGAGGGAGAAGGAGAGAGGCAGATACACAGGCACAGGGAGAAGCAGGCTCCACGTAGGGAGCCTGAAGTGGGACTCGATCCCAGGACTCCAGGATGAGGCCCTGAGCTGAAGACGCGCTAAACCGCTGAGCCACGCAGGCTGCCCAAGATTGAATAAATAAATGAGGGCAGAGCCTGTGTGGCTCAGTTGGTTAAGTGACCAACTCATGATTTTGGCTCTAGTCATGATCTCAGGGTCATGAGATTGAGCCCTGCGTCAGGCTTTGCCCTTGGCATGGAGCCTGCTAAAGATTCTGTATCTCCCTCTCCCTATGCCCCCTCCCACTCCTCTAGAAAGAAGAAAAGAAAAGAAAGAAAAAAGAGAGGGAAGGGAAGGGAAGGGAAGGGAAGGGAAGGGAAGGGAAGGGAAGGGAAGGGAAGGGAAGGGAAGGAAAGGGAAAATAAAAGAAAGAAAAGAAAAGAAACGAAAGAAAAAAAAGGAAAGAAACGCCCCACGCCCGCCCCTCCCCTCCCATCCACGCCCCTCCCCCTCCCCTCCCCTCCGCCTCCGAAAAGAAAAGAAAAGAAAAGAAAAGAAAAGATGATTAACTGAGAAAAGAAATGAATGGGCCTCTATGTATTTATGTATGTAGGTATGTAGGGAGTGGAGGAAAGTTTAGGAAGTACAGGAAGAGTTAGTACCACCCTATTGAAACTTTAAGGATGGTGTGAAAGCCTTTTGAAGATCTCTTCTAAGTCCTATAAATTTTATCATATGCAGTGGAATTAGCTGCATCTGGAAAAAATAGAATATGTATACTTAATGATCCATTAATATATAAAACAGACATTAAGAGGTTAGACTTTGGAGACAGACCTGGATTTGAGCCCAATTTCCATCATTTAGAATCTGTATGAAGTTACGCAAATTAAGTTTTTAATTTTTTAAGCCTTATAGAATTTGTAGTGAGGGACCCAAATGGGAATGTGAATATTAAATAAGATGGTGCAAATAAAGAGCCTCTTCCCACTTAGTTGGGAAAGCAATAAACATTAGCAAAGATAAGACTTATTGTTATGTGATTTGGGGAATATATAAGGTATAAATGGGATTAGGTTTTATTTAGAGAAATTCAAAATTTAAGCATTATAACTGTCACCTTAATTTTGGGAAAAGTGAATACTACACATTAAAGCATTTGCTTAATATCCAGCTGGGTGAATTCAATGCTGGTTCTTGTTTAATTTTCAATCTTATTTCCATTGGTTTCATTCTCAATGGAGAGAAAGTCAGATGACAGTTGGGACCAGGTTCACTTCTTTTCTTAGAACTCCACAAGGGTATCTTATCTGTACTCAAGTTTTGGCTGGAATTTGGATTTTAATAATGACTTAAAAATAAAATTCAGTTGCTGATTGTCATTTTATCAAAACCACCATATTTGGAAACATCCTGTAATTACTGCCAAAAGCAGAGCTTCCAAGATATTCAGAGATACCTATAGGAACACAATAACAGATGAGTAAGTCGATACCATGTGGACTGCTATAGAAAGAGGAAAGAGAAAATCACCTAAGTCAAAAAGGTGCTGAATATTTGCTCATCTGGGTGAAGAGTCCATTATAAGAATAGATAAAGGAAGTCTTTTACAGTGGATATGAGGGTCAGGGCACAATCTGAAGGTTTCAGTTTGCCCATTAATTGGTCTAGTATTTTTCTCTGAAGCCTTCTGAATATAATCTTTAAAACACAGACATAAAACCAGATAGAACAAATGATTTTTGCATTAGTAGTTGGAAAAATAACTTCTAGATAGTTCTTGGGGCGAAGGTGGAAGGCACAGGGTTTTTAGAATACTCTATAATAGTTTATTTTTTCACCCTTAATTAAATACTAGATTTCCCTGTTTAACCTTAATTAAACCATCAGAGTGTCCATCCATTCTAATCACTTAAATTAATGTTCTGAATAGGAAAAATGATTATTTTAAATAAGGCAATAATTAGCCCATAAACATCATCCCAACAGCCACCTCAACTCCCTTTCTCTTTAGAAAATCCTGTCCACTCACTGTTATTCCCTGAAAATGATATAACCCCACCCTTTATTTTCTTTGCCTCAAGTTTCTTATTTCTTGTTGCAACTAATTTTCAAATGTTCCTGCAAAGTGGATCCTCCCCACTATGCCACCTAAGGTCCCATAAGTCTAGGGGATGAGTCATGCTCAGATACTCCATATATAAATGTTGCTGTCTATTCACCACACCAAAAACCTTTGAGATCACTTGAGATTACTTTCTAACACATATTTTCATATTTTCATATTTTCATATTTTTTTTCCTATACATGATTGCTGATGACATGTCCATTTATATAACACACTTTCCTAAATATTGGCTGGGCATTAAGGAGGGAAAATTAACAAAACATAATTTCTACCACCAAAAGTTCATAGTCTAATAGGAAAAGATGAGCATATCAACCACTAAATTTAATACGACATGATACCGTAGAAGTTGTGGCTTGAGCATAAACAGATTTTTAGGACCTTTTAAAAATAACAGGTGCATAGTCCTAAAAATTTTGGGGCTAACATGGAAAAGGAAAGAAGAAAGCTGGTTTAAATAGGAAAAGTAAGCAACAGCCATGTATTAGTAGCAAGAGGAATAGAGAGAGCACTAGTAATGATAGGGTGTTGATGAGGATGTAGTGATAAAGATAATATTTATAGAAATTGCTCTGTAGATCTTTTAATCTGAGCCCCATGCAGAGGGGCTGCAAGTAGAAACTGAAGAAAATGTATTCACAAGGGGTTTAAGAGAATCTTACACTGACAAGCACATCGGGATAGATTCTTCTCTTGCAAAGACCTGATGTGCTATAGAGAAACTACTGAACTACTGAAAGCATTCTTTGGTAGATCAATTTATTCAGGGAAGCAGGTTGGAATGGGGAGAGATAAAATAGAATTATTTTCAATGGATGAAGCAAAATTATTCAAATATTTAATGTTTGAAAAATGTTAATATTTTGAGGTTTGCATTTTCACCTGGCTTTTTGGAAATTATACTATTGTTTTCAGACTGTTTAAACAACATTGGACTTTCTGTCAAATATTTCCGTGCTTACTGTTAACTATACTTGTATGTTTTCAAATGTTTCTAAACCACAACAAAAGATTTCACTTCCTTTCATTTTTCTTAAATTTTGCCCTCATTATACATGTTCTCCAATCCTTCTTATGGTTATTCATCATAATCCATACTGTTCACAACTGCCGTTAGGTTCTTATCTCATTCCTAATTACAAGGTCTCAATCATTCATCCAGTCTTATTGACAAGGAATAAATCCCTGCCAATATTCCAATATTTCCTTTCTAATGTGCTGATCCATATTTCCATGTTACATTTTCTTTCTAATCAGTATCAATGATTCCTGATAATGCTTAACCTTGAGTTCTCAAGCTTGAATCTATACATCAAGAATAATTTTGAAATTATGGCTTTTATAAAGGCCATGAAAAAAAAACACCTCCTGTCTTTTTGTTCTACTTATAAAGACTGCTATTTTTGGCTTTAATTTTTAGGATATTTGATTTAATATATCACTTTATTTTATAGTGATTATGTTTATCTGGTGTTAAATTTACAAATGTCACCAAAAAATAAAAAGTGGAACCTTCCATATAAAGCTTTAGTCCACAGGGCACCAACTTAAAGATCTGTTATTTTGTTTCATTATATTTTAATCCCCATCAGGACTATTGATAATTAAAATAATAATAATGCAATCATGTAACTTTTGTTGAAACTCTCCCTTCCGCATTACCTTTAAAAATATTTTTAAGAAAGAGTAATGGAAAGAATGTGTCATTTACATTCAAGGAGACTTGAATTCAAATTTTCACTTAGGTTTGTATTAATGAATAATCATTCAGAATTTATTTTCCAGGCTACTTTAGTTTTCTCATCTGTGAAAAAGGAACAGGAAATAGTTTATTGATGTGGCAGGGTATTAATGAGAAGATTATAAATAATCTAACCTGAGTATCTTGTGTTTCCTGGGACCCAGCCAATTCAAAATGAATGACTGCATCATCATTTTCATTATTAATATTTTGAAAGGGATTATATCCATATGATAGTAACTACTACTTTTCATCTTTTTAAAGAAAGCCTCACTTTTCTGAGCTTTCTGTTGCTATAAGAAAAGAGAAACCTGTATACTGGATATTAATGGTTGAATATGTATCAATTACTATATACTTCCTTTTTATGAAATTATATTTGAGGAATTTGCAATATTTGTCAATCAATTCCAGTACCTTGTTAATTATGAGATACTTGATTAGAGTATTTTAAAAAGTGGTATAAGTGATTTGTTGATATTAATGTGATGGTCACCTTATTATTACTGAAACAAATTTTATGAGTATCTTGATATCTATTTACATCATAATTCTCCTTTTTTAAGATTTATTTATTTGAGAGGGAGTGTGTGTGCATACATGCAAGTGGGGGGAGGAACAGAGGGAGAGAAGCTCCAGCAGACTCCCTGCTGAGCATGGAGCCCTGAAGAAAGGGAAGAGGCAGGGTTTGATACCACTAGCCATGAGATCATGACCTCAGCCAACACAAAGTTCCCCATCAACTCACTGAGCCACCCAGGCACCCCAATCAAAACATATTTGTCCCATAACAAAACCTAGAGAAATTGTGTAGACCCATTAGGCACTTAAACACACAACCTGTTACCTTGCTCTCTGTGTTATATGACACAAAGCAATCTCAAACAGGTGTAGCAGCTGATATTGAACAGTTCAAACCATCTGGTTGACTGGCTTCACTAGTGGTTCTAGTGGGCTCCGCTTGACCAACTAATTCGTAGAATGAAAAGCCACATAAACATAGACTATGCTTCCACTAATAAGGACAAAGAAGATCAATATACACTTGCTAATGTAATAACCAATAATAATTTTAAAAGTTCTTTATATTATCTTTAATTGGGTGCTAATGTATTTAAACACAAATGTCCACTGACTGCTTGGGCAAAGTGAAAACAAGTATGAAACTTGGTACTGATGTCTTCTGCAAACAGATTTTAAACAAGTAAAATAAATGGAAGACACTAAAACAACAGTAAATTGAGGACCAGATTGAATAGACTGACATCTTAAATGATTTTACTCTGGGTCCTAAGTACATTGTCAATGAGCTTTTTATTAAAGGAAAAAAAATGAAACATACAGAAATTTAGAAAGAATAAAATCATAATCATCTTATATCTTTTCCACCAAATTTGATAGGTTGACATTTTACCATAATTGTACGTCTGTTTTTTAAGTAATTTCAAATCATTTACAAATGAGCTACAAATTCTAAATAGTTCAATATACATCTCTAAAAGTTGAAATATTTTTCTACCTAACTAAAGTACCATTATAAAAACAAAATTAATAATTTCTGAATGAGATCTAATAGCCAGTCCATATTTAAATTTCCCTAACTGCCTCAATTGTCTTTACAGCTGGATTTTTTTTTAAGATTTTATTTATTTATCATGAGATACACAGAGAGAGGGAGAGAGAGGCAGAGATACAGGCAGAGGGAGAAGCAGGCTCCATGCCAGGAGCCTGACGTGGGATTTGATCCTGGGACTCCAGGATCACACCTTGGGCTGAAGGCAGGCGCTAAACTGCTGAGCCACTCAGGGATCCCCACAGCTGGATTTTTCAAACCAGATTACAATTTAGAACCACACCCTATATTTAATTGTTATATTTTTTCTGCCTTATTTTTTTTTTCTTTTTGAGACATTAGGTGTTGAAAACACCAATCAAATGTCCTGTAGAATACACTGTGCTGAATTCTTCTGATGTTAACTCAAGGTACTGTTGAACTTTTACCTCTATACTCTGTATTTACTGCAAAAAGGAAAGTTGGATCTAGGATTTACTAAATCAAGTTAATCACTTTGGCAAAAATACTTCATAGATCATGCTGAGAAGTTTATGTGTAACCTGATATGATGCATTATGGTGTCCATTGTCCCATCAACAACAGGTTAAGGTAGTGAAAGCTTGATTTCTTCACTGAATCTACATTTGTTCTTTTGTGCCCAGCAAGAGATCTACAGAGTCATGTAAATACTCAATTCTCCATTTATATTCCATCAGATAGTTTTATCATTTATCAATGGCCATTTCTTCAGTTAATAATTTTATTTGGGCTTCAAAAACGTGTTTATTAAATATCTATATATCTATATATATATATATATTTTTTTTTTTGCTTAACCATGAGAATGTTGTATAACAAATGACTCCAAAATCTCTAAGGCTTATATAAGAATTATTTTGTGCTCTTAAGTGTATGAGATTCACCTGGGCTTGAGTGGGGTCACCTGGGTTAGACTGGAATCCAGGCTTTCGGTAGAGTTCAGTCTGCTCCATATTTGTTTGTTTCTAACATGGCTAAAGAGCAACAGCCACTTGAGAAACAGTCATTTTTGCGGCAAGGAGTAGGAAATCTAAGCAGGCTGGCAGAAATTTCCCATGACTCAACAAGGCTCAGCTCAGAACTAGCACAACTTTTCTCTCCTTATTCTATTGGGTAAAGCATATCACCTCACCAAAACAGGTCAATGGAAGAGAGACGTGCACTCCGCCAACTTTAAAGGGAGGCACTACAAAGTCACATGGCAAAGAAAATTAATGTACTGTTCTTCCACATAGGGATTAAAACATTGCAAATGGTGAACTTCTAATTATTTGTTCACTGTATTTTTCAGTTTAATAGACAAACTATCCTTAAAATGTAATTCACTTGGATTTATCATGAGATTCCAGATAGTGTTTCAAACACATTTGAATTCAGTCCCCTCTTCTACCCTCTGTCAGATGATGAGCACCAATGTAATGTCAAAGTTATCTTTGTATCTCTGGTACCCAGTACAATTATTACAGCATAGAGGATGCTCAATAAATGTGAGCTAAACTGTTTAGATTAATCCCTGAATTTTGCAAATAATTTCCATTCAAAGAAAGTTATGGCATATCCTCCCTTTTTTTCTGCCCATAAGAACAATCATCTTTGTTTCCCAGATGGAAAGAATAAGACAATGAGAAGGTAGGAAGCATGGACTGCCCAAGGCTAAGCTATACGTCAAAGATAAAGTCAGGAATAGAACCCAACACTTTGTACATGGGACAATATGCCCCAGTGCTTTCATTCTTTCCCATACCATTGTTCCTGTACATAAGGCAATTACCACCAAACATTTTCACTATTAGTGATAAATTGAAGACATGGTTAAAAATATCTTATATACTTCTCTAAAACAGAGAGAGAGAGAGAAAGAGATCTAGAAATAAGTCAAACTGCCTATTCTATTTTAAAGCCAAAGAGACAAGAAAATAAAGCAAGACTTTAGGGAGGCTAAGGGAAACTATAATCATAGTCAATAGTAGAGACAATCATCCTACCCCACATGGACAGAATTAAATTGCATTCATGTTAATTTTCAATAATTCCTAAGTTTGTAGAATAAGAAGACTAACATATGAAAATGTAAATCATATGATTGAAGGTAAGGTTACTCTTCATTTGGAAATTAAAATGACATGCAAAAATAAGAAAAAGATCAGTGGTAGGGAATAGATTTATACATGTGATTGATTATTTTAAAACCCGTTATAGAGATGCAATTAACAGCAATCCACAGATTTCAGTAACAAATTATATTTGCATGACTATAGAGCCTGATCTATAAATATGTGCATATTTGTTAGCTTGCCCTGAATTGAAGTATTTTGGGAGGTTGCTTTCACTATCCCCCTTTGTTTCAGAATATCAAGTCTGTCACTTTGCAGGTTTATTGGGTAGAAAAACAATTAATTAGAGCTGACTGGCAGTGTTGATAATTTATGCACAATTAATAGAAAAGCTTTTGCCATCATTTTTAAATTTCATAGACTACTTATACACCCTAGTGGGAAAAATTGGTCAAAGCACTTTTTTTCTGAAGAGAAAAATCAAACAAACAAAAAATAGATATATAGCACTTAAGCATTACCATGATATTGGAACTCCCCAGAGTGTCCTGAAATTCTGTAGGCAAACTGATATAATAAAATCTGACATAAAAAGCCACTTAAACCACACTAATTAGATGGATAATAAAAATCAAGCAACTATTGAACTGCAAGGCAGTCACATAGACAATTAAAGGTTAATTAGATGCATGAATACAAGTTCCTCCTGCTCTGGGATTTATTCCTTAGATATTTTAGACAGATTCATAAGGGAGCTTGACATATAGCTTAAAAATTCACCTGGGATTCATTTCTGTGAAAAAAAATTCTTTGAATAAAAACAAGTTTTAGAAACTGTGGTAGTGTGGGGGTAGGTGAGGAGGAACAGCAATAATTTAATAATAACAATGAAATACCTGGAGACTCTTGGCAAATTTGATCAATATGTAACATGAATTTAAATTTAAATTTGTTTTTACTCTAGATACATTAATAAAATTTTGAAAGATCCAGAAAGTTCCAGTGATCAGTGTAGGCATTCTGATCAAGGGAATTTGTGAGGTATGGGATGCAAAATTTGAGGATTGGTTCTAATCCCAATCCTGTGCCTCTCAAATCTGGTCTGGCAATGAATAGAACATCTTTAGTCCTCAATTTCTCCTTCTAAAAGTTGAAATATAATCTTATTAGGAAGAAAGAAAGAAGAAAGAAAAGAAAGAAAAGAAAGAAAGAAAAAAGAAAGAAAGAAAGGAAAGAAAGGAAAGAAATTTATGCCTCCTCCATTAATTTAATGCCTCTAATCTAATAAGTCTCTTTTCCCAATATTTTCATTGTCATGTAAAACTGCTAATATGTATGTATAGAATAGATTCAACGCTTAAAAAATGATATGTCTAAGCCTCTAAAAGTTTACTCCACCATAAATTTCATTCATTTTTATTTCTGGGAGCTGAACATGTGCCAACCAGATTTCAACAGAACCTTTTTAAGTTATTCTTCTGTAAAAATAACAGCCAAGAGTATTCTAATGATCAAAGCTATTTATTAAGTGATAACTATATGCCATTTATTTAACCATCACAACTCTAAGAGCAAATATTATTTCTATGTAAACTGATATAGATTGTACAATTTAGAACCTCACTGAGGGCTACCCAGTTTATAAGAGACTGAGCCAGGAATTGAATTTAGTTTTTTTTTTTTTTTTAACTACAACTACTTTGCCTATTGGAGACATGTGGTACAAGTTTTTTGTTTTTCATTTTTCTAACATTAGAGAATAGGTTTCATAGACTCCTTCATACTCTCTCAATAGATACTGTAGACTAACCAGGTTTAGGATAGATGGACACATAATAAAACTCCAATCATGTGACCTGCATGGCTAGAAAAAATATCTAAAGGCATAGTGATGAAAAAGGAAAGAAAATGATGATGTATGATTCCAAATTTACCAAAATCAAAAAGTTTGAGTAGAACATCTCTCTCACTTAGAGTGACATGGTTTCAGGCTCTAGCATCATCAAGGAGGGTGGCTTAGCCCTGCCCCCACCAGGGGAGCTGAAGCTGGGGATGGCTTCTCAGGCATGCAGAAGAGCTGGACAAAAGAGAGGTGAGAATGTGAGGAGAAGATCCCCAGAAAAGAGGAGAGCATAAAGGCAGAGCATGAGAAGTATTGGTTGAAGAACCACAGCCAATTAATGTACCCTGATGCAAAGTTCATGCCAGGCCTGGCAAAGGAAGTGCCAAAGAAAAAGCAGAACATGTGGAGGGAGAAATGATACAGTGTTCAGATTTCACCTTGACAATTAAGGAAAGTCTAAAAAGAGTGAGTACCCATGTGTGAGTACCTATGCAACTGGAAGATCAGAGAAGCAGCATAAGCAAGGATGTAAAAGAAAAGAGTAGGAGACACAACTGGTATTTACTAGAAAGCAGAGGCAGAAAAGGTAGAAAAATAAGCCAGGCAGGTAACAGGTGTTCCATTTTACAGATGAGAAAACTCTCAGTGCTAAGAACTAAAACCAGGATTCAACTGAGGTTTTCTGTCCCCAAATCCCATGCAAATTTTCTTACTCAGTGCTGTCATGAAGGGTGTCTACACACAGGATGAACATGATCAATACCCTGGGTGAGTTATTGATTTATAAGGAGTGATTGAAATATCCAACAATGGGAAAAAAAGTGACATAAAAGAGAATATGACCATAAAATATTATAGAACTTTCAGAAAAGTTGTTTCTAAGTGTATTCAATGGCATTTTTTTCATAATGTAATATAAAACGAAAAATAAGAATGTAAAACTACTATAATATGACCTTATTTATGTTATCTTGTGTACATATGTGAATAAGAAATTAGATGAAAATACATAAAAATATTAACAGAATTTTTATCTGAACCATAGGGCCACAGATTATGTATTTCTGTATCTGTATTTATTTTTCATAGAATGAGAAAAACAATGTTAAAAAGGAAAAAAATAGGGGATCCCTGGGTGGCTCAGCGGTTTGGCACCTGCCTTTGGCCCAGGGCACGATCCTGGAGACCCGGGATCGAATCCCACGTCGGGCTCTGGGTGCATGGAGCCTGCTTCTCCCTCTGCCTATGTCTCTGCCTCTCTCTCTCTCCCTGTGTGACTATCATAAATTAAAAAAAAAAATTTTTTTAAAGGAAAAAAATAGGGGCACCCGGATGGCTCAGTTGGTGAAGTATCTGACTCTTGATTTCAACTCAGGTTATGATCTCAAGGTTGTGAGATCAAGCCCTGTGTCTGCCTGGCACTGGGCATGGAGCCTCCTTAAGAGGTTTTCTAGCTAGAAAACCTACTAGAAAACCTTCCCCCTACCACTATAAAAAAAAAGAAAGAAAAAAAAGAAAGAGAAAGAAAGGAAGAAAGGAAGAAGAAAGAAAAAAGAAAAAAGAAAGGAAGGAAGAAAGGAAGAGAGAAAGAAAAAAAGAAAGAAAAGAAAGAAAGAAAGGAAAGAAAGAAAGAAAGAAAGAAAGAAAGAAAGAAAGAAAGAAAGAAAGAAAGAAAGAAGAAAGAAAGAAAGAAAAAGAAAGAAAGAGAAGTGCCAGTGACCGAAGTATGGACAATGTTGTCAACCAATTTTATTCTCTGTGTGCACATGAAATCAGGTTGTCACCATTCTCTGCTTTTTATAGAAAAATGAAAAAAATTAAAGCATGGATGAGTAGATAATTAAAACTTGTACATGCCTATCAAAGCAAGGACACTCCAGTTCCCATTTTGTCTTGGTGTCTGAACCTTGTCATGCCTACAGGTTTCCTTTCAAAACATTTAATGGAGAACGAGAAGCCATCCCTCCCCATTAAGTACAGTGTAGGCAGCGGGTGCTGGGACAGCCTTCATAATTGTACCTGAGGCCGCACGGGGAGTGCAATTGTGTGGTTGGGAAATTATATCTGATTATGATCGCTCAGCACCAAATGTCAGAAAATAGCTGCCCTGCTGAAAAACAGCCTGTGGAGGGGAGTATGAAGGCGAGAGGATGCGCAGCTGCGGGGAGCTAAGAGTCAGCAGTGGAGGGAGAGGCAAAGCCCAGATCTAGAGGGGTATGCTGGCGAGGCTGGGCAGGGACACTGCAGGGCAGGAAGATCAGACTGTTCTACAACCTATGCTGACTCTCTGCTGCCAAAAACACAGAGCCCCAGCTGGGAGAAGCTGTTTACTTGTTTGCATGTTGGTTGATTGGTTGAAAGAGAATGAGAAAACTGCCCTTACCAGGCTTTCCCAACTGCCAGCTCTTGGGCTGTGTCTGACTTGCCTGAGTCAACCCGGACACAGCCCTTAATCCCCAGCACAGTCATTCTTCCCTAACTGGGCCCTTAAGGAGCTCCAAATGTAAAACACTTTGATATGATTTTTACAAAGAAGAGTAGGACAATCTCTGTTCCAACCCTTGTTTTGAATATTACATTTTTATTTCTTGCACTTTAAAGCCATATTCACTGTTCTCAGTCTGCCCTTTTGATTAACCTTGGCTTCCAATCTGATCCCTTGTGGAAAAAAAAAAAAAAAAAAAAAAAAAAGGTCACATTACAGATAGCTGTTTTCCTAGATACAGAAAGTCTAATGCAGCAGGTTTAAGGTGGGGCTCAGGGATGTATAATTTTAACAAGCTTCTTAAATTATTGTAATGCCAAATCAGGGTCTACCACCTGGCAAATATAAACCAAAATCAAAATATACAGCTGTTATGTAAAAGGTAGGGCCAATGTGGGAAAAGAGTACCTCTTTTCCCTATCTGAATCTGTTTTATCATCTGTAAAATGGAGATACTATTATCTACCTTACAATGTTGTTCAAATAAAATACATACTAGTTTCTGCCACAAATCAGATACCAAGCAAATGTGAGCACGAGTTCCCTTTATTCAGGAATATGGTCAAGTACACTTAAGAATGCCAGCTGAGGCTCAAATCTCTATTCTGTGTGACTGGCAAAGACAGCAAAGGCATTCAGGATAAAAGAATGTGGTTGTCCAGGTTGAATGTTTTCCAATTTAAGAACATGTCTCTTAGGGACTCCTTGGTGGCTCAGTGGTTGAGTGTCTGCTTTGGCTCAGGGCATGATCCCTTAATCCGGGATCAAGTCTTACTTCAGGCTCCTCCCAATGAGCCTACTTCTCCCTCTGCCTATGTCTCTCTCTCTCTCTCTCTCTCTGTCTGTCTCTTGTGAATAAATAAATAAATAAATAAATAAATTCTTTTAAAAAAGGCAAAAGAACATGCCTCTTACTTTCTGTTGTCCTGTAATACCTTAGTTAAAGGTTTCTCATTCAAAGCTTTTCTAAAATCCTTTTTGACACTCTAAAATTTTAGTCTATGTTACCTTGTGGGCTAATCTCTGAAAGTGTTCCAGGTGAGTATATCAATAATTAGTAAATTGAATGTTTGGATAGAGTAATTGAGATTCTGTGTTAAATTTTTCTTCCTGTCACTAACTAGATTTTAACTTTTTTTTTAAGTGGACAGAGTACTTAGCTTTCTTTCTGAGCCTCAGGTCTTTTTTCACCTGTAAAAATGGGGAGAACAGCAAGGAAATAGATACCACTTTTGCATCACTTCAAGACCCCTTGGCTTCTCCTGTCTTAGATCACTCATACCTGGGATCAGGCCAACTTCATATGGGCACAGGATAATAGTGCCTCCCCTCTCACCTTTCTTCCATCATGAGGCTTCTTATGACTGCCATGGCTCCCATGCATGGGCACCTGTGGTGATCATAGGGGGATAACATTAAGACTATGAGAATAGTTTTGGGCCAAGGGAGACAAGCTGTGGATGAATTCACCTCCTTTGCACCCCCTAGCAAGAGTTCTGGATGCAAATTAGCTTCTTAGGGATACTATACTGTTGATCAAGCAGTCCGTAATATTTGGCCATGGCCACCTTGATAAAGCATCTTCATCTTGTCTCTTCCTCCTTCTCTACTTCATTTTCTTGTACCCTCACTCATATCCCTAGAGTTGTCTTCTGAATTAAAGTAATGGTCCATAAAATCTCCCAAACTCTACATTCTGGATAACCTTAAGCTAACACACATAATATTTATATCTTAGAGTTAATGTGGAGATAAAATGGATATTTCATAGAAATGTGTTATACATGGAATTCAATAAATGTTAAATTGTCATCATCACAAGTCCTGATTTTTATTTCTCAAGCTATAAGTTATTTGTCATCCCCACTGCCTCCTCTAACCCTCTCTTTTATACCTATCTTTGCTGGCCTCTCCTACCATGACAGCCTCAGGCAGCTAAAGAAAGAATTTACATGTGGCAAGGGTGGTGAAAAAGTGAATTCATGAGAGGGCTAAAAGACCTTTGCTAACTCCACAATGTTGCCAGCATCCAGTCTGGGTCCTAGTCATCAAACTTATAAAAGTACAGGCATAAAACAGAACCAATGACAGCTGGCTCTTCAAGTATACCCTGTTTCATTATTTAAAGGTTTATTAAGTGCATATATCATGGAACCTATGTCTCAGATATCCAATGAGACCTGAATCAATATATTAAGACACAACATTAAGGTAAAGGACTGCAAGCTTTATCGAATACTAAATATCTTTTATAGTGGGATGTCTCTATAAAACTAACTCTGCTGCCCAAATGGTTATTTCAACATTTGGGAGAGAGTGAATGAACTAAATGAGTTAAGCCTTATTCATAACAGTTGCTTCAAAACAGACAAGACACCCAAGTTACTAGGCAACTTATACCTAAACAAGAGGAAAATTTGCGGTGTAATAGGCTACACTTAGATATGAAGAGTGCAAATTCAAGCCCAGTTCTTGGCAAAATAATTGGACTTCTGTCTTGTGTTTGACTCTGTCCCTGCTTTGCTGCTTCATTGCTGAATATGTCCACCCCATCATCCCTTGAGTTATTTTACATCTCTCCTTATTCATGAATTTTGATTTGATGAGTAGATACATTTTCTTGGGTCTTGATCATTTTACTGGCTTGCAATTATCATTAGAAGTGGTTAGTTTCCAATTGCCCTAGGGTAGTTGGCCATCCTGACTAATCTAGCTCAGGCCTCTGAAACCCCACCATGGCAATGACCCCCTTGATTATAACCCCTTTGGGCTTGCTATTGCTACAGGGGTCATAAACTCAAGGACTGTCCGTAATTGGACCGAGACTCCCTAACTATTATGACTCTTTCCATGAACTGACTTTTATGACTTTAAGTTGATTGTACAGGAAGGACGCTCTTTCGAGAAATAGAAAATCATGTTTGGGTCCCAGTCTTTCCAACAAATTTCCATTATATGATTACTTAACCACACTGAGACTCAACTACCTAGTCACAGTCCTAATTACCTCATAGAGCTGCTTACCGAAGTAAAACAAAACAAAAATAAAGAGACACACACAAATAATAGTCACTGAAAGGCTACAGAATTCCAAGTATAAGATAAATTAGGTATCTTATTTAAGTTTTCTAATCAGCACCAAATGGGCAGAAACTAATGCAGAACTCATCCAAAGCTTCTGTAAAACATGCATCAAACCTATATGTGCACAGGACTACTCCAAAGAAGGCAAATTGGGTTGTGAGAAAAGCTAGATCAATCAATATTTAAAGGATTAGAGAGTGAAGAAAGAATTAGTATCCACTATAGCATAAGTCACATAGTATGCTCTTCAATGTAAGACTCTCCTAGAAGGCAGGGCAGCCATGTTAGCTTGAGCAAGTTGTTCATTACACAAAAGTATACAACCAGAGAGATAGGTAGGAACAAAAACCCATCCATACCCTGCTCTCCAATCACTATGTCTTGGCATAGCATTGTGTCTTCAAGTAAAGAGTGCCTTTTGATGCACGTAAGAATTAACAATAGCCTGAAACTATGCTAGCAAGAGTTAATATAACCTGAGCAGGCTCGAATGTGCTATCTTTACAAGCGCTTACCTGCAAAGTTGCCCTTAGCTGCAGTCTAGGAATCTGAATGGCAAGAGGGTCACCACCATTTCCTGACAAGAATGTCTAACTGCATCTAGACTTTATGCAAATAACATGGTTTGTGTTCAACACCTGCTTTTCTTTAAAATTACTGCAGTTTTGATACAGTCCAGGCAGAGGGTGCTTGTGTGAACAGCTCCAAATAAATTCCCTCTGCATTTAGTCTGTAATGAGCCTCCCTTGAAGACATATCTCATGTGTCATCACAACTTGCTGAGGTTAATTTAGCACATCCTGCCTGACTCCACTGAGGGAGAACTCTAGGAAGCTCATGCCTAATTTTCTCTGGACTTGGCTCCTTGTGCCTTTCCCTTTGTTAATTGCTTTGTATCCTTCTAGTGAATCATCAAACCTGGAGGTGGTTTTTAGGACCTCCAACACACTTTTCTCTTCATACTTGGAGGTCATTTGCTCACTATCCTGTGTCCAACAGGGCTGTGTCTACCTGGAGCGCTTTCCCCTACTCCTGTGAAGCCATAAGGACAATTGAGGTTCTTCTGGGAGGACAGGAAGATAAGGAAAATGCATAGGCCCCTGCTCCCACCTATGTCCTCTAGCTAATATGGAAAATCACTGGTCCTGGGTCCCCTTTTCCTCACTGAAGCCAGAACAAATACTGCTTAGGTTAACAGCAATTGCATTTACAGAAGTGGGTCCCAACAATAGAGGAAGGAAGGGACCAATACCTGCAAAAGCTCTTCTATGTCCTAAGTATTATGTTTGGGGTTTTACACATACAGTTTAAAAAATAATCATAACAGAGAGCCATGGTAATCTTTTAGTATGGTTTAAGGACCTGAGATGCAGAAAGGTTAAGTAATTTTCCCAAGATCACACAGTAAGTGTTGAATCATGTCTTGAAAGTGAGTGTATCTGATTCCAAATCACATGTTCTTTCCATTCTATTAAATAGCCTTCATTTTCAGGTCTTCAGTCTCAATGATTGGTCATCTGAAATCACAGCTATCTCCCCAGGTTTTTATTAAAATAAAATGAGATATGCATGTTAAGTATGTGGTATAGGATCTAGTATGCAATAAAACTGAAACATATGGGAATCATTTTTATTAGGAGTATGGCTTATGGTTATACTTACAGCAGAGATTTGTCTGGCTCAGGAGGACTCCTGTGGCTGCTCTGAGGCCCCAAGAGTAGGGATGGCAAGACAGACAATGAGGATTATCTAGGACATAGTATTCTGACACTTTTTTTATGTTTATAATGAAATGCTCTAATAATTATGTAACTCATTAAATATTCATCAGATTAGTGCTGAAAGTTTTATTTGAATCAACTCCAAACTCATATGTATGCAAATCTAAATTTCTTCTATTGTTTCTGAAGTACCTTACAAATATGTTCCAAATGTAATAGCAACAACAATAAAAACAACCAAAACCATCGTCTTGGAGTGGCCAGGTTTGTGTTCCTGAGCATATACTGATATATAAAATGACTTTAAGGATTTTATTTATTTTTTTATTCTAGAGAAGGAGCATATGCAGTGGAGGAGAGGGGCAGAGAGAGAGGGAGAGGATCTCAAGCAGACTCTATGCTGAGCTCAGAACCTGACTTGAGACTCAATCTCACGACTTGAACCAAAACCAAGAGTTGATCGCTTAATCAACTGAGCTACCCAGGTGCCCCATAAAATGACTTTACAAATTGTTTTTCCATACATGACTCTATATATCTATGAATAGAGCAATAAATTTCCTCAAATGTGTATGAGAGTATACATTTGCCTTTTGTTGTTAACAATTCAGAACACATCCCAAGTACTGATTTTGTTCAGATCACTACTAGACGCACAATGTGTAATAACACAAAGCTTAGTTCCCAAACATTTACTGAGAGCCTACATCATGCTACATAGCACTCAACACAGCATCTCTCTGGTACAGAATAAGACTCAAAAATATGATCTGGAATGATAATGGTGGTGGTAGTGGAGGGGGTAAGTAGAGAAATAATGTGTATCCTGTCTGAACAGGAGCTTAGTTTCTGACATCAATCCATTAATATTTTAAATTTAATAACCCTTACACACACACACACACACACACATAATATACATACATAAACCATGTGCTCATACACTACATGTACACACACACCACATACATATATATGCATATACTCACCTAAATACACATGCAGTCTCTCATACACACATCACATGTATACACACACACCACACGTACATATACATACCACACATACACATACATCAACACCACATACTCACACACATAGATAAACATACACATATGTATTATATATAGGCATAGCACTGAGTCCTCTATACCTCAGGCTTCCTAGAAGAGCCTTAATTTCATGAATTTACATTAGGTGTACTGAGCCTGTATCATCTTTTTTTTTTTAAATCAACTTTTCAGGTCTCTACTTAAAACTATGACCAAAACATACAATGTCTATTAAAATATACTCTTAAGCCCCATATTAATACACTCAGCTCAAACAACAGAAAATACATCCTTAAAAATAAATATAGCCCATACTATTTCCATAAGCATGTATTATTGCTATTGATTTTCTAGTCATCTACTTTTAAAGCCAAGCTGAAAATGATTTTTAAGTGCTCAATCTCATTTATTAAAGCCTTGAAAGTTGATTGCCTTAATTTTCCCCCAATCAACAGGATAACCCTTAATTTTAAGGTCTGGATTAGTGGCACTCCCAACTATGAAGTAATGATGTCATTTATTTACATTAGAATCAACATGAGTTCAGAATTTAATGCCCTCATCAATTTTCCAAATAAAACTGCAGCTGTAGTGTGGAACAGGTGAAATGAGGTCTGTATTTCTCAGATGTAACATAGCCAAGAGCTTAACCCAGGCTTCATGAAGTTTAAAAGCAATAAAGTCAAAGTTATTTCAGCCCTGCAGCATACTTATTTAAAGAGATGGATGTTATTGGCTGTCTTTCAATATACTGCTTATACTATCATTAAAACCTGAAATGGAATCTACAGTATTATATGTATGGAATATCATACACTGATAAGAGCCACCCTTCTCCCCAATCATTTTAAAACAGAAAGATAAAACAATTGTAATGCTACATCCAGAGTACTATGATATCGACAGAATCCTATTTCCATCCTCATTCTCTATTGTAAAAACAAAAAACAAAACTGTGGATTGCAAAGTTATAGAATATAAAGTATAAGAGATAGGTGCATCTGTCAGGACCTCTGGTCTAGGAATCGCGAACCAAAGGTGATTCATTAGGGTTCTTGGTGGCAACTACGTAACTGTCAAATTAACAGCATGAAAGTGTATATTAGTTAATCTCTAAACTCCAGGAGGGTAGCAATCATATCTGTCTCTATCTATCACAATGTCTATTAGAATGGCAAGCACATATCAACTATCTAGCAAATACCGAATTAATTAATAAATAAATACTATAATAAGAATGGCTAGGTACCTCCATGGTGATTAATTGCTCTGAAAAAGTTCCCAACAGGTTCCATAAAGAAAATCTGAGTTCTTTACTGCAACACAAAGTCTTCTAATGTCAAAAAGGTAAGTTGGAAGACAAAGAGAACAGAGGAGAGTATTTCATCTTCTTCGCTTAGGTGTCTGTCCCTGCATACATTCTTCTAAAACATCCCTACTTCCATTATTCTACTTTTTAAAAAATTTGTAATTTAAAAAAAAAATTGAAATTATTTATTTATTTGAGCAAGAGAGAGAAAGGAAGAGTGTGTGAGCAGGGTGTGGAAGAGCAGAGGGAGAGGAAGAGGGAGAATCTTAGGCAGGCTCCATGCCCATCAGAGAGGCTGATACAAGTCTATCTCACAACCCGAGATCATGATCTGAGCTGAAATCAAGTGTTGGATGCTTAACCAACTGAGCCACTCACATACCCTTCTATTATTCCACTCTGAGCATATAAGTGCAACAAATTCTGTCAAAGTAACATTTAGTCAATGTAGTACCACTCTTTTAATTTTAGCACTATCAGTTTAATAAGATGCTAAAACAGAGTTCAAATCCAAATAATCAGAAATCTTTGCTTTTTATTATTGTGTAATCATATTTTTCCATTCCCCTGCATAATAGCTGAAGTTTCTATTCTATACTAATATAGTCTATAAATATTACTGTTATATTAAACACTAAACTGGAATAAATTAATAATTCTGAGGAATACCAAATTTACTTTGGATTATTTCAAGTCAAATTATGACAATGTTTATGTCATAATTCCTATGACAATTAAATCCTTTAGGTTTAATTTAGATTTAGAATAATGGAAGAAGGGATGTTTTAGAAGAATGTATTTAATTTTTCATAACCAACAGAAAAACTACCCAATGACAATAGGTCCAAAGAAATCACACAGACTGGAATTAGTCGGGGATTGAAACAGCTATTATGAATATGTTCAAGGATTTTGGAAAAGGTAAACATAATAAAAGAACAGATAGGAGTTCTCAGAAAATTAATGGAGTCTACATAAATGAATCTGATGTAAATTCTAGAAATAAAAACATAATATCTAAGATGTAAAAATATCTTATTGGCTTAACATGACTAGATACTGAAGAAGAAGCTATCAATAAACTTTAAGAAAGAGAACTAAAAATTATAAATTGATACAAAGATGGGAAAAAAGTTTTAAAAATGGACAGAAGCTAAGTGACCAGTGGGACAACCTTGCAGAGTCTAACAAATGTGTGATTGAAATCTCAGAAGATGGAGAAAGAAATTGACAAAGAAACAAAAATTTGAGGAAATGGTAGAAGTTTTTCCAAATTTTTCTTTAAAAATCATTCTTTAGGGGATCCCTGGGTCGCTTAGCGGTTTGGCGCCCCCTTCAGCCCAGGGCGCGATCCTGGAGTCCCGGGATCGAGTCCCACGTTGGGCTCCTGGCATGGAGCCTGCTTCTCCCTCCTCCTGTGTCTCTGCCTGCCTGCCTCTCTCTCTCTCTCTCTCTCTCTCTCTCTCTCTCTCATAAATAAATAAATAAATAAAATCTTTAAAAAAATAAATAAAATAAAAATCATTCATTAAAGGAAGCTCAATAAAAGGAAGCTTTTAGCCTAAAAGGGTGAAGAAAACCACACCTAGATGCACCATAGTCAGCTTCCTTAAAAGAGACAAAAAGAGAGAGAAAGAGAATTCTGAGAACAATTCAATTGCGAAAGAACAGTCTTTTCAGATACTACTACACCAAAACACATTCTATCCATATAGAAAAAAAAAAAAAAACTTCTACGCTCAACTGTAACTGCACAAAATAGTTAGATCTAAATGAATTACAGACCTAAACATAAAAACTAAACTATAAACTTCTAGAAAAAAAAAAAGCATAAGGAAGTTTCTACTTGACTTGGGTATGTAAAAATTTCTTACATAGCATGATCTGTACAAAAATGTTTATGGAGGGGTGCCTGGGTGGCTCAGTCAGTTAAGAATCCAACTCTTGATTTCAGCTCTGTCATGATCTCAGGACTCTGAGATCCACAACAGGCGCCATGCTCAGCAGGGAATCAGCTTCCGATTCCTCCTCTGCTCCTCTCCCAATCACAGGTACTCTCTCTCTCTAAAATAAATTAATTAATCCTTAAAACATGTTTATAGAAGCTTTATTTATAATAGTCTGAAACTGGGAACCCAAAAAAAGTGTTCATGAACACATATATAGAATTTAAAACAAAAAACTAGCATATTCAACATACTCAAATCTAACAATTAAAAAATCCAAACTACCAGCACATATAACCACATAAATAAAGGCCAAAAACATTATTTGGAAAGAAGCCAGAGACAGAAAAATTATATACTGTCTGACTTCATAAATTTTAGAATACAGGGATACTTGAGTGACTCAGTGAGTTGAGTGTCCAACTCTCAGTTTCAGCTCAGGTCATGATCTCAGGGTCCTGAGATTGAGATTCTCTCCCTCCCTCTCTGACCCTTCCCCCACTCTCTCTAAAAATAAGTAAATTAAAAAAAAAAAGAATACACAACATTTTAGAATAGCAAAAACTAATCTGTGGTTATAGAAATCACACAGTTGCTGCTTTTGGGCTTGGTTAAAGGAGAACTGGCTGCAAAGAAATAATGAGGAAATTTTCTTTAGTAGAATTAATCTTTATCTTTAAAGGGCTTTGATTTACATAGATGTAAGCATTTGTCAAAATTCATTAAACTTCAAAACATCTGTGCATTGGGATACCTGAGTGGCTCAGCAGTTGAGCATTTGCCTTGGGCTCAGGGCGTGATCCCAGGATCCAGGATCGAGTCCCACATCGGGCTCCTTGTGGGAAGCCTGGTTCTCCCTCTGCCTATGTCTCTGCTTTTCTCTCTCTGTGTCTCTCATAAATAAATAAATAAACAAACAAACAAACAAATAAATAAATAAATAAATAAAGTCTTTAAAAAATGTCTGTGCATTTAATGCAGGCATATTTTATCTCAATTTTTAAAAAGGGAAAAATCACCAATCTAACTCATTCTTTTCTCTTTTAAGCCATATCCTCTTTTGACTTCCCATTTCTCTTACTGACACCTTTATCCTCAGTCAAAACTATAAAGTTATTTTTACAGCTGTTACTCCTTCCTCCAATGTTTTATCATTTTCCAAATTCAAATACTACAATTATCACCATGTTTGAGTACTTGGGTCAAGAACAGGTGAAGTTCTTTTCATACAATAATCCACTTACAATCTAATTTATACTACCTACAAACTCATTGGTTTTGATATCCTTGCCCATTGTAAAGAAACTAAGGTTCAGAGAAGTCAACTCATAATTAGTTGACAATCAGTATTAAACATATATCTACCTTCAACTATTTACCAGTAGTCCTTATTACAAAATTCTTCTCATGCCTGCCCCACTTTGCAACGCTACCTTCAACTAAATTTAACCTGAAGCTGCCCTCAACCAAAATGCAAACAAATAAGCAAGTAAGTACCTAACAACATTAATGGCTCCTGTGTTACTAATGTGAATGGTTATGTTCTAGCCCAGATCTTAATTAACCTTCCGTATTTAACACTTTTTCTACCTTACACTGATCTCATTTGCTCCTTTTCACACACAAAGTATTCTCATTTCCCTCTTTCTTCTCCAGCCACTCCTTCTCAAGTTCATTGGACTACTCATCCCAGGCCATTTGGGAGTAAAGTGTTAGCCTTCCTCAAGATGTGTTTATAGATACTGTACTCCTTGTACCATATGCTCCCTATGCCGGGAAAATCTTATTCATACACTGGTCTATAAACAAAAGGATTAAGAGCAGTTTGCAATCTATCTTCTCCCTCTCTCCATACCTTTTCCTGTCCTAAAGAACAAAGACTTATTCATTTCTTAAAGTATAGTTTGATCTTTTATTACTTCTCAAACATCTTCACCTCCCCCTACTGCCAACCAAATGAAACTCAGGCTCCTCTTCCTGATATCAACACAAGGTCTTCAACAGTGAAGAAACAAGTTAGCTCTCTTAGCCCAATATCACACTGCCCCTTTTTACATCATTTATGATCCAGTAACATAGGGTTCTGCGCCTCTGTCATTAATTTCACCTTGTGCTACTGCTGATGCTGTTTCTTCCATCCAGAAAATCTCCCTAGACCCCAATGTTTGAACATTACAGTTTCATTTACTATGGAAAAGCAGAGTAACATGACATGGCTTTATTGAAACTTTTCCCTTATTTCCAAAGTCAGAAGCATACTTTTTATTCTATAAACTCTCATAATATTGTATCATATGGGTTGACCACAAAGATATTGAAGTGGCTGAAAATCATGGGGGGCACTCGAGTGAAAAGGAGGGTGACAGGCCATCTTCCAAACCATGGAACTTTCTGTAACCATGGCATAGTAACTGAGAAATAGGTCACAGAGACACTGGAGAGAAAAGTAGATTAACATGAGTGTCACAAATCTTATCAAGAGAAGATAAAATATATGGTTTCCTGGAGAATATGAATCTTTTCCTCTGGGTTGAAAATAACTGTAGTGCCAGAGGATGGAGACTGCAGCCAAGACAGCCACAAGGGAAGTGGTGTTCTTGGAGGAGGGGGGCAAATTTCTGTCATTTCTGTAATTAGAATGTTGAACACAAAACTTATCTATGTGATAGACAGAAGACCTTCACCATAATTTTTAATCCAGCCAGAACTTTTTATTCCTAACATCTGATGAGCCATCAAGTGAGATAAAAGAAAACTCTACTGCAAATGTTCTCACCCGTAAAACAAAACAAACTACTGAATTATTTTCTTGGGGAAAAAAATATAGCTGCCCTATAATTACTCTAAATATGACTCGTTCTCATCATTTCCCTGCTTAAAATTCCTCTCATGGGTCTCTATGACCTACAGGAACAAATGCACACTTGTAAGATTGGATTATAAGCTTCTTTCTTTTTTGTTACCCAGTCACCTTCTAGCCTCATTCCCCCCTACACACTCATTACAATCAAACAAAACCATTATTCTTGGTTTTTGCTCTATGCTATTTCACCACTAGATGCCACTGCACATACTTTTCCCTCTTTCCAGAATACCACTGCCCTCACTCTTTTCTGCCAGGCCAACCCACTGAACATTCTGGGACACCATAAGGTGGTCAATCTTTCCTTGATCTGAGCCTTCTCTAGTTAACTAGTGGCGTGTGTTATTACCTCTGCTACTGTGCTATTACCACTTGTGTTATTACCTGTGCTACTCTGCATTAAATTCATTTGTTTGCTCTTCTGACCTGCCTCCTAGAATATGAGCTCTGTGTATTTAGGGCCCTAAGTAATCCCAAATGCAGACTCATTTGGGTTATATTCATCTTGTAACCACAGTGATCAGAACAATGACTGCATGCAGCAAATGTTCACTTCATTGAACTAATATGATTAACAGATTTTTAAAAAATATTTCTTTTATTTATTTGACAGAAAGAGAGAGAGGGCACAAGCAGGGGGAGCTGTAGGCAGAGGGAGAAGGAAAAGCAGGCTCCCTGCTGAGTAAGGAGCAGGATGTGGGACTCAATGCCAGGACCTTGTGTGGGATCATGGCCTGAGCTGAAGTCATGCTTAACTGATTGAGCCACCTAGGTACCCCCAATTAGCAGATTTAAAAAAAGTATAGTGTAACAATAGCAGAAAGAAAATGGCTAACAGGCCCAAATTAGTAGTTTGGCATACTCGTATCAAATCATGACTTTCTGATTTTGTGACTTTAGAAAGTTATTTAACATCCCTCAATCACATTTTTTTTTAATTTTAAAAGAGAAAAGGTAACTGAAAATAATACTTCTTTGTAGATAATTGTAAAGAAATGAAATTATTTGTGTAAAATGTATAACATAGTTCCTGTCAGGTCTGAACATTCAATAAGTTACAGCCCTTATTATTTGTATTGCTACAAAATTAACACAAAAAAAAATACAAGGAAAATACTGAAAGGGTCCATGATACACCTACAGGCAAAGAAATCCATGTGTTTTTATCACTGAACTATCAATGCATAAATACTTATGTTTACTTGTGGTTGATGTAAAGATTTAGCCACCATCCAAGACTCTAAAAATATAGACTAAAGGGTATCTAGTTTTTTTCCTTTCAAAGACCCTGGAAATTCTCATTTCTTTTAGAGAACCAAAAAGTGAAAACTGATATAATGCCACCACGACTATACACAAGGATGAAGGGTTGAACTATGAAACAGCTTGTAGGATAGAGGATAAATATGAAATATATATAAAAATGTACATAATTCATGTAAATGGGTCCAATAAAAAGTACAAATTTCTCCACAGTTTTCAAGAAATAGCTCAGTGAGAAAGCAGTAGCTAAAAAAAGGCTGCATATTTTCAGTTGGATTTGATTCACGAGTGATTTTTGGATGTATGCCCCCCAAATTCAGGTGAAATTGGGTGACTCAGGAGCTTTTTCTGAAGGGCTCGTAGTGCTTTGCCTCTTGGCTTTGTGAATACCAAGGAGCTTCATCCTCAAATGACATTTCTAAATTGATTTCCTACTAATAGCAACCCTTGGCAAACATTCTGGGCCTACGAATCACTGATTATATCTCCTCTTATCACAATCTAGTTGAAAGTAAGATAATGATCCAGAATCATGCGGGGGGACATGCAGGTCATCCATCTCTCTAGGTCTGTGTGGTAGCATACTTGACTCTTCCTGGGTCAGAGAAAAGCTATTTATTGAGGCTACGGTCTCTGCTCTACACAGAACTACTTTGCTTGAGACTCATTTGGGATGCATGCCCCAGCATCTAGAAGCTGCCTCATCTGTGACTACTGAAAGGTCACTAAGTAAATAGCTTACTCCTCCCCATCCTCTACCTCAGAGCACATGGGTTGGCTTTTCACCCTCTGGTGATGACAAAAAAATATTATCAAAAATCAAAGCCATCCATCATTAAAATAACCAAGATTAATCAGGACAGAATATACTTAGGTAAAAATACTTTTCTTGAGGTACCAATTATTTCAGCGACCTCTTCATAGGCTCCATGAACCTTTCTTTTCTACAATTTCTGGGCCATTTTGCATAAGTCTGGAGACATCTGTCCTCACAAAGTACAACTGACAATGGGCTTTTTGTCAGTTTTCTGAAGACTAGAAATAAATGTCAGGCTCCCAACTGGAGTGGGGGTAAGGGCAATCGATATGTTCCATAGGAAAACTTTTATGGATATTTTTTTAAAAATTGACATTTCAAATAGACTCTTTTCCTTCCTCAATATTTGGTCTATACATATACTATCTGTTGTTTATTCAATCACCAGAAGGATAGAAGTGGAGAATTCATCTGGAAGTTTGATTTTAGGTAGACTGAAAAATGAAATTTGATGTGTAACAGGGAAAAAGAAAAAGAGTAATGTTTGTAATCATTCTCTCCCTAACCAGATTATGAAAGCCCAGAGTGGCCAGATTTGCCTAAGAAAGCATAGAGAAGATACAAAGAGGGAATGATCTGGAAAGAGATGGCAAAGAGGAGATCAGCTGGGGGATAGGAGAAAGAGAGAGTCAGTCAGACTGGCAAAAGATACTGGTGGAGAAAAAACGAGAGATCAAGTACCACAGAGCAAACACTAAAGCAGAGAGAGAGACTGAGTGCAACCCAAAGAGACAGAGAGGGTCCAAGTGGTGACAGCAGATTATTGGAAAATGGGAGATGGCTATAAGGACATTTTAGATATTTGGCTGAAGGATGAACAGATTAATCTACTACTCTGTGTCCTCCAAAGACTTTCAGCAACAAACTACGTGTTCCTTTTATCCTTCTGCAGTACATTTGTAAGCCCTGCCTCTGCACCTATTTACTCCAGGTGTCTGTGCTAAGATAAGCTTTTGGGTAGCTCCAGCTCCTCCTAATACACTCAAAACACACCAACTTTCTGCTTATTCACTACTGCAGTGAAAAGAAGATCTTGACAGGGTGGTGAGGCAAAGGCATTTGGTACCCCAGCAGAACTCTGTTACAACGGGCATGCAACAAAGTCAGGGAGGGAGGCAGCTAGGAAAGGAGACAACTGCTTCTCCCACTGGCCCTTTGCTCCAGTCTCCCTGTAGCTGCAAAACTAGTTCCCCTTGTTTCCTAGGCTACAGCAAAAGACAATGAGTATGATGAGCACTGGAATTCAGAAAAAAACTTGGCTGAGAAGGACTAAAACAAGTTCCTTTGACCCCAAGAGATGGACGCTCCAAGAAAATCAGCCTCAGAAACTCAGTGTATGTAACTCAAGCTGCTGTGGCTTGTGAGTCATCACGTGTGCATCATATATTACAGCCCCACATAGTGTCTCTTGTGAAAGGCAACTCAACCAGCTGAAAGGCAACTCAACCTGGTCAAGGCTTCTGCCTTTTGATTTTCAAGCCCAAGTGGACAAATTTTGTAGTTCTACTGTTCCATCTATAGAGCTCCTCATAGTTTCTGTATCAGTGTTCTAATATTCCTCTCATGATCTATACTTACTAAAATTTAATTTTTGGTGTTCCTGATTTTTTACCCTTATGTTTACTGTTTAAATATCCTTGATTTTGTTCTAAGCTGCCTCAAATGGTTTTAGGAATCCAAAGGGTGAATAAATGTTTAACTGCTGATGAAATTTTCATTACTAAAAGCAACATTACAAAAAAAGGGTCATTTTCATTTCGTATCATCTGGAAGAGCCTTATCACTAGCATATTGGAAAAATGAAATTATAAATAAACCAATCAGAAAAATAAGACCAACAATATTTAGTAATTTGCCAAAGGAGCAATATTATATAGTAATTTTGAACACAGAATCTAGAATCCCATACATCTCCAACATGCATAAGCATTTTAAGCCATTGATTTGTTTTGTACAAAAGTTTACCACAAAAGCAGGGTAGGAGAATGTATATCTTACTGAACCATCAATTTCATATTTTAAACACCATATAAGATATCTCACTGTTGTCCTGATTTCAATTTTTTTTTTATTTTTTCAGCATGAATATGCATCCAAATTTTTTGGTGTGTTTTTGTTTTTTTGTTGATTTGGGGGGGCTATTTTCCTTCCTTTTGTTGACAGCTTTTTGGTAAGGTTTGTTTGTCTGAACTCTGAACATGATGGCTGCAGCTCTATAACCATATTCCTCATAAAATCCTGCAATTGGGAAGCAGAGCTTTATTAAGACTGAAGACTAGATTCAGTCATTTTCAAATAAAAAGCTCAATCTTTATCTTCTTGCTTTCATTCTATTACCTAGGCACCAAAACTGAATAGAAATGCTGGCTTCCCTCAAATAAATTTAGGTGTCCAACCAGTTTCCCCACATGCCAATGTCATATATTCCTTCATAAACTAAAGGGAAAACAAGAGGCAAACAAGAAAGGGCAGATGTCTAGAACACAAGTAAGGACCCAGCAGCCTCAAGTCATAATCTGGAAAGCACCCCAGAGGCAGGGCTCCTTACACTCCTTTTGGCACAAGAAGTCACAAGTCTTTCATCTCTAATTTCAACTTCCTAAAAGTAAATTAAAAACAAATTTTCAAAAATTGCAGGGGCTGGCATTCTTTGAAAAGAAAATCCATCCAATTATAAAAGATTAGTATACATTTATGCTACATACATCTTAAATAATTTTAAAAACCTAAAATTTCTAAGTTTCTTAACACTGCCTGCCTACATTACTATCATCACTGAGGCAAATATGTTTAAAGACTCGAGTATCAGTTTCCCTAATGACAGCCTGATTTGAATTCTCCTCCTAATTTATAAATATGGTGAAGTTCCAGTTAACAACCCGTCTTTGGTCATCACTCCATAAAGTTAACACAGATAAATAAGGAAGAGGTTGGGAGCATTTTGAGCCTCCTCAGTATGGATAGGTGGGTAAAAAAATCTCTTAATTGGGTCAGCGTCAGGGGCTCAGCAGTTGGGTGCCTGCCTTTAGCCTGGGGCATGATCCTGGAGACCCAGGATTGAGTCCCACATCAGGCTCCCTGCCTCTCCCTCTGCCTGTGTCTCTGCCTCTGTCTCTGTATCTCATGAATAAATAAATAAAATATTTTTAAAAAATCTCTTAATTGTTTGGGATTGAACCTGGGGTTTGCTGAAGAGAGAATCAAATTTGAATCAGACATGCACACACACAAAGGTGGGGCTGCTGACCAAAGACAAGTACAAGGATCGACATCAGCATTGAGGGTGCAGCTATAATGGACCAGCATGGCCTGCCTGTATGATGACTCTGCCTCTTTTATATCTTCCTTCTTAGGATCATATCTGAATCATCATCAGGTCTTCAGTAGTCATTTGATACCCAGTTGGTACTTCATAAATGCTTACGGAGTTAAAAGAAAAGTGGTATTCCCAACTATTTAGATCTGTAGGGCCTCAGAGATATTGGCATGTTTCTCATCTGGGCTAAGGTATCTAGTGAGTAAGAAACTAATTATCCTGTCTAATTAGACAAAATTAGAAGAAGAGAAGGAGTATCTGGCTAATGCATCAACATTCCAGAATGCATTCTTATAACTCTTTTAGTAAATTTATGTTTGAAAATTGTGCCACCAGAAGACAACTATTCAATATATTGGTTTGCCAGACTGAAATTATTTTTAAGGTCTATAGTAGGTGCATTAAATCATCTTCAAGTATATTCTCCATCCATTCCCCCATACCCATATATTTATATAGATATGCATATATATTTAATACCAGTACCTTCTCATGGAAAAAGAGCTGAAAACATGTTCATGCCAAAATATCATCAACGGTGTTACTTAAAATTGTGAAATATTCCTTTAATTGCAAAATTCACACTGTGCCTCATTTGGCTTCTTTGTCCTCATTTGGCTTATGATAGAAAACAGAAACCACTTCTGGTATTTTCAGCAGAAAGGGAGTTAATAAAGAGCATCAGGTACTTGCAGCATCTTTGGGGCACAGGGGGATCATTACATAGGCTGGGCCTTTAGTAATGATCTGGAACTTCATAGAACTGACTGACCTAAGGGGATATTTTCTCTGCTATAAGCCACCACCTGGACTTAGGGTTATATGGGTAGCCTGGATCAAGAAACTGCCACTGCCCTCAAACCCAGAAGATTTAGAGAATGCTCACTAGTAAGGTACTACTATAAAATTTTACATCTCTAGTTTCTGTAAATAGCCAAAAGAAGCAGGGAAATAACCTCTCTCTTACTTCCAAATAGCATAGATGTATATCTAACAGGCAAAATCGAATTCACATCCAGAGTCATAGCTTCAAGGGAGAATGAAATGTGAGTTTTAGCTTCCCCACATCTATACAATAGAAAAACACAATAGAAAGAGATAGAGTTGGATCTCTGAGTACCAACTAACAATATACAACAAAAATCCCTAACTGTACAGTTTCTGCTTTTAGCCAGATGTTTACAGAGACCTTGTCCACATCCATCAAATTCCATCACAATGTGACCAGCCATGGTGCCAGTTGTCTGAAGTAATGTCTGGTTGAAATAAAATAACTGATAGGCTCTTTACTTAGAGAAAAAGTTTTAAAATAGAATTATGATAACTGAAAGTGTTGCATCTATTTTGCTCCCTGGTGTTATTTTGATCTGACATTATGCTGTCTTTTGCCACACCAATAAAAATTCTTTATAGACATTTGCAAAGGCTGCCTAATCCGACATCTTATGATTATCCTATGCTTAATCACTATACTTACACTTAACCATTTCTCTTCTGCTAGTCATATGGGTAAGTTACAATTTTCCGCAAGTGCTAATGATGTTTAACCATCTCTGCTTATAAATATCTGCCATCTTGTCCAATTATTTTTTAGGATAGATTCTCAGCCTTCTCTTCAAAATGAGTTTTATTTGCTGGCTCACCATATGAAGAGATTTTTTTGTGTGTTCCATAAATGAGACAAAAGTAGATCCACATTATTTTACAAGAAATGGAGGGAAAGTCAGTAGTGTATTATTTTGTGCTAAAACAGCACAGCTTCTAAAATACCCAGGACCTTGTTTAGAGGCATTACATAAAAGCATAGATTGCAGTCAATGTTGCTTCATTCTGACTTGTATTTTAACCTATTATCTTGACGTAATAAATCAATGTTTCTTATTTAAGATGATATTTCATCATTAGACATTGGTACTGGCATATACTATTGCTTATTTTCCTAAGGACAATACCTATTTCTAGTATTTTTAGTTTAAATTGATTCATTAAATATGTGCTTCCCACCATGCCAAATTATGGTGGAATAAAAAATGTGTAATATAATGTCCCTAAACTCCTAGAGCTTACAGTGTTTTGGAAAAGAGAGAAAATTGCCTTATTGCTCTATTTTAAAGCTGCATTATGTTCTAAGTTTTTCTCTAACTCTGAGTGAAAATGGAGTCAGGTGAGAACACAAATGGCTCCCCTTAGAATCTCTAAATTTAAATCTGTAAATGTCTCAGGGACTAGAGAGTTATTTCTTATTTAAATTGATATCTCCATTGCTTAGTTTGCAACTTGATAAATATGAGTTGGACATTGAATAAACAAATGGACAGTAAATGAATGAATCAACTCTAATCCTATTCTCTATGATGGAAATGTGGTTCAGAAACGGACAAAGAGGGATCCCTGGGTGGCGCAGCAGTTTGGCTCCTGCCTTGGCCCAGGGCGCGATCCTGGAGACCCGGGATCGAATCCCACGTCGGGCTCCCAGTGCATGGAGCCTGCTTCTCCCTCTGCCTGTGTCTCTGCCTCTCTCTCTCTCTCCCTCTCTGTGTGACTATCATAAATAAATAAAAATTAAAAAAAAATGGCCAAAGATCTACATGGCTTAGTGACCAAATTATACTCAACATAGAGAATATTCATTAAAAACTTAACTGAAGTCTGTTGTAAGCCCTTTATGTATTGTATTTCATTTACCATCCACAACTACTTTATATAGTTGATACTACTATGTTATCCAATTAACAGAAAAAAAAAAAAAACCTAAGGTTTAAGATTAATTTGCCCAAATCACACAGTGAGAAAAAAGTGAATATTTTTAATCCCACTATATTCTTAATCATTATACTAAGTTGTTTCCCATATGCTATAAAGCAAATATTAGGAGTTGACATGGGGCAAGGTCTTATAACAAATTTATTAGAAAAATGTTTAAATTCTGGGACTTCCTGGGGCAGCTGGGTGGCTCAGTCAGTTAAGCATCTGATTCTTGATTTCGGCTCAGGTCATGATCTCAGGGTTGTGAGATCAGCCCCACATTGGGCTCTGCTCAGTGGGAAGTCTGCTTGAGATTCTCTCTCTCCTCTCTTTCTTCCACTATCCCCACTCTCTCTCTCTCTCTCCTCAAAATAAATAAATAAATCTTTAAAAAATATGCTGTGACTTCCTGTATGTATTTGCAATGCAAATAGTCATGGCATTTTCAAATTTCTATGTATCCTTTTGATAGGAAGCCCGCTGTCACCTATTGAGGCCTTACTAAATTTAATTCCCCCCAAAATATAAAGGCATACTCTGTGCAAAGGAGGTCAGACTTGATAGAAACACAAAGCTGAGGAAAAAAAAAAAAAAAACAATTCTGATGGCAATTTCTGACTCTGTTTCTAACTGGTACACTGTGTGACTGTTGAAATGGTATGATTTTTGATCTGGCCATAAATGTCTACTCTGCAGTGATGCTTCTTTGACCCTGGTGATCTGTTAGCTTCACAGATCACTTGAATCTGAATTTATAGCTCAGGGGTAGTCAAAATTCTAAATTGTCCCCCAAATTCCTCACCCCGGTGTATACATCCCTAATCTCAGTTATTCAGTTAGCACTAATCTAGGTGTTGCTGTGAAGGTATTTTACAGATGTAATTAAAGCCCCAAATAGTTGACATTAAGATTAAGAGATTATCTGTGTAGTGCTGAGTTAATCACTTGAGCCCTGGAGGTCCAAGTCTAGTGGTCAGGGACAAGTAAGCCAAAGAGGTTAGAAGAGTGAGCAATTCAATAAGAAGGAGATGAAGGTGGGGGAAGACATATGCCGCAGAATACAGGCAGTCCCCAGAAACTGAGCAGCAGCAAGGAACTGGGGAACTCTGTCTCATAATCAAAAGGGACATGATTCTGTGGACATCCTGAATTGGTGTGGACGTGTCTTCTTCCCCAGAGCCTCCAGAGAAGCCCACACACTCTTTCAGCTTTGTGTTATACTGACCAGAGAACTCAACTATGCAGTGCTGGGTTGTGACCTGATAAATATGCATTGTTTTAAGCTGCAAAATATGTGGCAACTTGTTACAAAGCAAGGGAAAATTAACACAAGTTATCTTAGTTCACGCTCTAAATCTGGAAAGTTTCTAAATCTGCTGAAACTTGATCCTGAGGGGCTTCTATCATGATCCACTTTGAGATTCAGAATCTTCTGTATTCTCTAAAACTTCAACACTTCACACCAAGTCTAGAGTTCTAGCCTTCACTCTTCCAGCATTCCTGCTGGGTTTTCATGTCTCCCTCACAAAAATTAACTGTTCTTCAGGCCTAGGGATAAAGCCTAAGACCTGCATTTGTCAGGCTACAATGAGTTCCAAAGTAGTTTCTTTACCAAGTCACTGGCTACCTATTGTTAAATGATCTTCCAATTAAAAAAAAAAAGGTGGGGGGAACTTCTGGGCGGCTCAGCAGTTGAGTGTCTGCCTTCAGCTCAGGCTATGATCCTAGGGTCCTGGGATCCAGTCCCACACCGAGCTCCCTGCAGGGAGACTGCTTCCCCTTCTGCCTATGTCTCTGCTTCTCTCCATGTGTGTCTCTCGCGAATAAATAAATAAAATCTCTAAAAAAAAAAAAAAAAGTAATGTATCACGTAACCTGAGATTGTCAACTTTAAGCAAAGAAGAAGTTCATCCCTCAATAGCTCCTGATTTAAGTATGGTTTTAACGGGTATACTATGAATTCATTTTGGTAACTCGAAAGAGAAAAAAAATACATGCTCATATACACATAGGTTCCTTTTCCGTCTTTGACTCAGAGCAAAATCAAAGTAACCTGCAAAAGAGGCAAATTGTACATTCACAATGACAACTGGGAGTACGAGCATGGCAACTTGATGTTTGCAAAATAAATAAATGAGGAATATTTATTTGAATCCTTTGTGATCTTTTTGTTTGTTCTTTTCTCTTATTCTTTCTTCAGCAGACAAATATCTTAAAGTTTTAACATACCAGGACATTTATATATCTGTGCACTCCAGAACAGTTGCATTCAAAAAATTTTATAGTGAGAAAAAAGAAAAGCCTAGAAGGAAAATGAGAATTATATTAAGTAGTGATTCACAACAGTTGAACATCAATGAGAAGAGAACAAAATGCTATCTAGAGGTTACTCCATATCTCATCATCTTTTGAAATATGTTACCTTATACAAGAGAAAATAGACTTTATTCAGCTTTGCAGGTCTGTTGTTTTGGATTTATTTAAAATAGCAGGTAACTCCTTTCTTTAGTGAAAGGACTCAGAGTTATGGTGTAATAAAGCCACCTTAAATATTGTCAACTGCTACCTCAGAGAAGCCCAATTTAAGGACTCAAAAGTTCATTTAAATATCCCCAGCTTTCTCTGCAAGAAGCTATGATACTAAATTTAAGAAAAAGGCAGACTCATCTACATTTTCGGTTAGGTAGACCTATATTCATTTTAAAATCTGAGTATACACATTCTACTACGGCCTTAACAAATAGACTATAATTCAATGGGTAAATCTATTATCCTTTGTTTAATTCCATTGGTTGTATCCAAAAGTTTCAACAGTTCTATATAGAAAGATAATAAATTGAGTAAAAATGGTTCAGTTTTACCTTCATTGTTAAACCTTTAGAAGAATAGTTCTAAAGATCATGAGGCTGTATTCCCAGGCACCATTTTCATCTAGTAGTGGTCTATTAACTAAGCATCCAGTCATAAATGAATGGATATAGAAGATGGGGGGGGTGTATGTGTAGTGGAATATTAATCATAAAAAGGTAATATCTTATCATTTGTGACAACATGGATAGCCCTAGAGGGTATTATGCTAAGTGAAAGTCAGACAGAGAAAGACAAATACCAAATTATTTCACCTGTATGTGAAATCTAAAAAAACAAAAACAGAGACAGAACGATAAATACAGAGAACAAACTAGTGTTTGCCAGAAGTGAGGTGGGTGGGAAATGGGTGAAAGAGGCTAAGGGGATTAACCCAAGAGAAGGTATAAACTTCCAGTTATAAATAGATAAGTTACAGGGGTGAAAAATACAGCATAGGGAGGGAATATAGTTAATAATACTGTAATCGTGTTGTATGGTGACAGATGGTAGCTATACTTACTTTGGCAAGCATAGGGTAATGTATAGAATTGTCAAATCACTATGTTGTACACCTGAAATTAATATACCACTGTAGATGAGCTATACTTTAATAAATAAGTATTTGTATATAAAGCTGGAATATGGCAGGAGATAAACATATGTTTGAAAAGTAACCTAGAAAAGATAATTCCAAATAATGACTACAAACACATGCCCTTAAATAATTGTAAACAAAATGTAAGATATAAAATTAGATATTAAAATAGAGTCATGTAAAAAAAGGAGAGGTTGAAGAAATTCACTTAACCTATACAAAACAGAGAAGATTGACTTCAAGTGGATCTCAACACTGTCTACATAGTAGAATCACCTACAGAGAGTTTCAAAATATTCATACCTGGCAAGCACATTCAGTGATAGTGGTTTACGAGTTAGAGAAATGGTTCCCAATGTACGGTGCCATCATGGGAGCTTGTTAGAAATGTAGATTCTTAGGCCCCAACCCAATGTAAGAAATAAAAAATTCTAGAGGTAGGACCCAGCAATCGGGATTGTAACAAACTCTTCAGGGATACTGTTGCTTACAAAATCTGAGACTCGTGGGTCTGGAATAAAGAGCAGATAAGTCAGGCTTTTATTTTTTGAAAGTTCTATAGGTAATTCTACAACTAACATTCAATATACAACTAACATTGAAAATATGGAGTTAGACATAACAGTTGAGTAGATATTAAAACTCAGCAATATGAAAATGAACAACTCGATATAAAAAATGGGCAAATGATGTAAATGGATACCTCATCAAAGAAGCTTATTATTATTATTATTTGGTAGCAAATAATCATATGAAAAAGTATTCCATATCATATGTCATCAGGGAATTACTAATTAAAATAAAGAGTCACCACTACTTACCTATTAGAATGTCCAAAATTTGAAATACCGACACCAATAACTTCTGGAAGCTTTTGGAATATTAAGTGAGGATGAAGAGCAATAGGAATTGTCTATTTATTGTGAGTGGAAATGCAAAATGGTAGAGCCACTCCAGAAGACAGTTTGAGAATTTCTTACAAAACTATGCATATTCTTACCACATGGCCCTACAATTGTACTCTTTCATTATTCTCAGATATGCAGAAAACATGTCCACACAAAACCTGCCCTCAGATGTTTAGAGTGACTACATTCATAATTGCCAAATATTGGAAGCAGTCAAGATGTCTTTCAATGGGTGAATAAATAAACTGCAGTACATTCACATAATGGAATATTATTTTAAAAAGAAAGGTAAAAACAAGCCATGGAAAACACAGAAGAATCTTAAATGCATATTGCTAAGTAAAAGAGGCCGATCTTAAAAGGCTATATAACGTATGGCTCTAATTATATGCCATTCAGGAAAAGGTAAAACTGTGGAGATAGTAAAATGATAAGTGATTGACAGCAGTTGGGAAAAGGGAAGAGAACAAGTAGTAGCACACAGGACTTTTAGGGCAATGAAACTATTGGTTTTCATATCCATTTTTATAATTTTGGTAAAAAACACACACAGACACAAAACATGACTTGATAACATACAATGGTAGAGTATATTATTATACATTTGTCAAAAACCACAGACTGTAGAACACTAAGATTGAACCTTAACATAAATTATGGATTTAGGAAAATTATGATGTGCCAATGTAGGTTCATCAATTGTAACAGATACACCACTCTGGTGCTGGATGTTATTAGTGGGGGAGGTTGTGCTTATGCAGGTGTGGGTAGTATATAAGAACCCTCAGTAGTTTCCTTTTGATTTTACTGTGAATCTGAAATTATTCTAAAAAAATGAAGTCTATTTTTAAAATTCGGTGGATGACATTAAAGGATAATTTTCAAAAAAGGTAAATCATGACTTACACAGTCATAAAACAAACATAAGGCCAAAAAAAATGTTTAACTCATTATATGGTAAGGGAACTGAAAACAAAAGCTATAACAATTTCAGAAGAGAAGCCACAGACCAAACATACAAAGTCATCAGATATGCTGAAATGATTTTGTCTGATGGAAGCAAAACCAGTTTGTTCTACAGTATGAGAGGAAAGTTAAATGAACCTCCAGTGGGCAGAATTTATCTGCATGTGTATAAAAAGAATAATCTTCATTACTATCCATTTTTACCAGTTAACATCTCACTCTACAAAGGAGTATAATATCTCCAAAACAAAGCAATGCACAACAACACAGAATCAGATAACTCAGAGGGTCTGCTATATACAATATACAAAATTTCCTTACTGAAGTAGCCTAATAATCTTTTGGCTCATTTTAAAGGTGTCCACAATTTTTCCTCACAGTTAGAAACAGGTGTAAAAAAATTCAAGGTCAAGCTGAGTTCAACAGGAACAGGACCAGCTGAGATGACTATGAGGTGAGTCTTAAGAGATCGATCAGAAGATTGGAAATGAAACAACAACAAAGAGGGTTTGTCCTTTAATTCAGGGTCTTAAAAGTTATCCTGATAATTTTCATGATTCCTAATATCTTAGGAATAGATATAGTTACAGCAAAGCTGTTAGAAGTTTCTGGGAAAAGATGTGATATGATTAATACAATACTTTAGGGATATTAATCCAACACGATCTGTAAAGTGGGTTATATGCCAGAAATGATTGGAAAGTCTAGGTAAGAGCCGGTGAAATAATCTAAGGTTGAAGGAAAACAAAGTTTTCTTAGCCAGAGATTTCCTCTCTAAGAATTCCTTTGGAGACAGCCACTCTTCCAAATCCATCTTATTCTACAAAACTCACAAAACCAGTGTGCATTCTCTCTCTTGGCCTTGCTCTACAGTAATATGTTGAGAATAGAGACCCATTTTTCTTTCCAGACAGGGTGGATAGTTATCTGGAGTGAAAAGTTTCATTTTCCAGCATTTTTCATTGAAACTATCACCTGATAATTACACTGAATAGAAAGTAACCATTAATCACATCTTTAATATATCAATTCATCACTGTCTACCTTGTGTGAAGCAGAAGAACTAAAATTAATCAGTCAAACTGAGCCCTATCACAATCAAATGCCCAGGGAAGGTGGGGGCCAGAAGGAAATCCTTTTAAATACAGAAAAGCATTTGTGTCTGCTGGCAGGAGGACCCAGGCCTCAATGGTAGCAACTACGTTCTCTCATCATCAAAGGTGATTTTAATCTCCATCCTTGCCCAGTTTGCACAACTTCAAGTCTGCTAGAAATTTAAAGCTCATAAATGTTATCTAACCCACAAGGGAAGGAAGTAGGTGCATTCCATCATCACCCTTTTACTGCACATAATTTTATTAATAAAAGGATTTTAGAAAACAAATTCACATTTTAAATTGCAGTGGCTGCCTTCTGTGTCCTTGTCACCTGTGCTTCTAGCCTGATAAGTCCATTCTGTCAGGTGGTCCACTGAGAGACCCCCCATTCTATAGTTCTAGAAGAAAAGGTATTTTTTGTGGCTAGATGTAGCCTGGTTCCAAAGACTCCTGGTAATGAATCAGGCACATGGAGAACTATTCATTTGTTACTTATCATCCTCTGCTTTCTTGATTTGTGCTGGTGCCAAGAAAAGAAACCTGTCTCGTTTCCCCAACTAGATTATAAACTCCTTAAAGATAGCAGCCAGGTTTTATACTTATTTCTGTTAAGTCACTTTCCAAGTATGGCAGCTCTTACATAGCTGCATGATAAATAATCTGACGTTTGGTTGGTTATGAACTATAGATTCTGTAGAAAGTTTAGGAGGCAGAGCAAGGGTAGGGAGGGTTCTCTCAGGGGCTGAAAATGTCACGGCACTTATTTCAAAGCTTCTAATCTAGATTATAAGCTTTTATTATATTTTACACGGGGAATGAGATTTGACATTTTTAGAGAGACATACTTTAGGACTTGCAGTGATTGTCACTACAGTACATTATTTCTCCTAGTAAAATTCAGGAAATTAAAAACAATTAATGAGAATCAAGGCTGTGGCAAAGCCAAAAACAAGCCACTGAGCTGTGAGTGCTGAGCAGTCAATTCCACTCTCAGCCCAACTATGCAGATGTCATGTCTGCACCTTCTCAAAACTGCAGGGCACTGCATATTGGACCTGTGTCCTTGGTCATTGATCAAAACAACAACATTAAATCCATCAAATCCTAAATTTACCAAGTAGCTTTATCTTTGCTATAGCTCCTAGCACAGTACACAATACATGACAGACACTCAATATATTTTGCATGAATGAACTAAATTGTAAATTACTAAAGTCTCAGTGCAGAGCGGCCAAATTTGAGAGTAACTTAGAGGGAAAGTAGCAGCCAAGAAAAGCAGAGGTTATAAGGCCTGTATTAGCTACAGTTTTCATTTTCTGTAAACCAAAGGGATGCTTTAATATTTGAGTTCCAAGTTACATGCAGAAACTCAAAAACACATTTTCCCCTATTTTCATTTTATATAAAAACATTAATTACACAGAAAGGTATCAGACACATGTCAGTCTGGGAGCAGGTTATTACTGGAAAGGAAAACTCATGCTAGTAAGCAAAGAGCAAGCCAGAAGTCAATGCAAGTGTTAGCCAAATCTGATCGAAGCATCCAAGACATTTTCTCAATTTTTAATTGATCAGTATGTGAACTGGTTTGCTGTCAATGTGTTGATTGTGCTGACAATTTAATTTCCTTCTGTTGATGGGTTTATTGGTGTTTAGTAAGAGTCGGCCATTCAAACAACCCAGTATCAAAACTTTACTCTGCCTTTAAATGAGAATAGGGAAAGATGTTTTAGAATAATCAAGTTAAAAACATGGAAGGGCTCAGTTTCTTAAGAGGAAACAGACATAGATGCTACTAATCAAGGATGTAATTGAAGTAAAAAGAAATGGACCATATAAGTGAGAAATGTTCAATGTAACAATAAAAATAAGCTACCTATATAAATACAAACATAGTAATGGCAATAAAATTAATGCCTTAATTTGAACAGCATACAGCTTGCAAAGTGCCATCACATATGGTATCTCATTTGATTCACAGAGGTTATTATAAAAATCATACATATTCGTATAATTGACTTTTTAGCACCAGAGCCAACTCCATATGTACAAATATTGGCTATCATAGTTTGTATGAGTAATATTCTAAATTCCCACTGTTTTCCTTTAATTCGTATTTTCTCTTTTGGATCTTCCACCTTACAAAGCCTTGTGAATCAATTCTTAAAACTTGATGACAAATTTGTAGGCTGGCTTTATGGGTTGAATGGTGCCCCCCCCTCAATTCACATGTTGAAATCCTAAACCCCAGTACTTCAGAATGTGGCCCTATTTGAAATTAGGGTTATTGCTAATGTAAGTACGTGAGATAAGGCCATTAGAGTGGACTCTAATCCCATATGACCTGTGTCCTCATAAAAAGGAGAAATGTGCACACAGTGATAGGCACACCAGGAGGATAGCATGTGAAGATAAAGGCAGAGAGCAGGTCAGTGCTTCCTCAAGTTAAGAAACAACAAAGACTGTCAACAAACCACTAGAAGCTAGGTAAAAACCATGGAACACATTCCCCCTACCTCAGAAATAATCAACACAGCCAGTACCTCAATCTTACACTTCCAACCTCCAGAACTGGATGCAACACGCTTCTGGTGTAGAAACCACCTGTTTGTGGTACTTTGCTAAGGCAGCCCCAGCAAATCAATACAATCGCAATCATGCCTGTTACTGTAAGGATGGAGATATATCTGAGAGTATATGGTCATGGGATTTTAGGAAAATATGCCCAAAGAGAACCCTACATCATCCAATAGCCACAGAACCCTAAGGACTCCTAAGGACTTCCTAAGGACTCTCTGCTTATCCTTTAGTAAAGGTAACTTGTAAGCTGATGTGCCCAGCTGGTCCCTCCAGCATGTGATAATGACCCACAGTGCCTTCAATCCATATACTGGGCAGGGACTTCTTCCGATGTTCTCTGCATTCCTGGAAGGCCTATTGTCCAAAGAAATTGGCAGTAGTAGGTTGATCTCTAGGTTTACCTATTACCATATATGTGTTCTTGGCAATTATTTAAAGTCCCCACTTTTTCAAGTGGGGATAATGAAAGTTATCGCACTGGGTATTTGAAGTGTAAATAAGTTAATGCTGATCACTTTTTCTAGACCTTTGATCCTGACTCAGTATTGAATGCTGCTGCAAAGGCCAGGGAGAAAGAATATGAACACCACCTTTCTGCAGCCCCAGAGACTTTATCCTTAGATCATGATTTGGGTGATCCTCATTTGCTCTTTCTCATTTGTCTTAATAATTCGGCACAAAGTTTGTTCCTATAGCATTAATTAGCCTGTTCTTCTTCTTAATTTCTATGCTCCCTTTGCATCCCCATTAGCTTTGTCTTCCTGACTTTCTCTTATCTAAGGCAAACAATTATTTGCACTGTTTTCTCTCCTCACCCTCTCTGGGAAAAGTATTTTTCCCCTATGCATTGGTGCTTGAAGAATTTCTATGTAGGATGGCATGGAGGCAGTAATTTTATTGGAAAGCGTTGCCAAAGGACATATCTTAAGTCTGCATTTGCAGAGCAGGTGCTGCGTTTTTGTTTAGTGTTGTTTTATTTGGGGTGGTTCCAGGAGAGAATGTGTGCTCATTAGCTCATTCGTGATACTCAACCCCTTTGCTGACTTTTGTTTTCTACTTCAGGACTCTTCTCTACTCTTTCTCCTTTGCTCTGTGCTCCAAGAGGGGCATCTCTATGGCCCAAGCTATCTTGCCCTGATGGCAGATCATAGGGTTGAATCCAACAGAGGCAGGGATATTAATCTTTTCTGTCTCCAGGACCCTCTATGCCCACTTACGTTTTTGGCAGTGGTTGTGTTCCTCTAAGACCATAGCTTCTTTTCAGCAACCCTTCTCCTGAAGCTATAGTTCTTAGCCAATTCTAGAGATGACAAATACCATTCCTCCTCCCCCACCCCTTTCTCAGGACCAAGAGTAGTGACATAAACAAATGAAATAACCTTTTTTTTAATACTTCAATCCCTTAAAAAATTGGGAGGCTTTCACTATTTCTCATCCTGCAAATTTCATTATCCTTTAACTTTTCCTGCACCTGAGTAAATAGTCCATTCATTAAAACTCTCCATTTAAACCCATGGAGCAAGCCATTTCATTACTGATAGGACTTTGTATCTGGCTACCACATCCATCCTGGCCCTGACAGCTCTCCCTCTAAAAACATCACACTGGTGGTAACCAGTAGAAATTTCTACTTCAACCTAGTTAATCTATATGCCAAAAAATTTTAGTGATGCTTTTAATATCACAACCACCAGCTCATCTGTTATTGTGTTATGCCTTTCTGATATTCTTCAACTTTTATTCCTCTTTTTCTTGCCTTTTTCTTTAAACTTCTCATCTGAAGGCAATCTGGCCTAGTGGAAGGAGTAGGGACAATAAATCAGCCACCTGGCCAGGCCTAGAATCAAATTTTCAGCTATTATGAGTGTATGAGCACTGTAATTTTGAACAAAACATGAATCTTCCATCAATCTCAGGAGTATAACACCCACAGACTCATGATGAAGAACAAATAAAATAATACAAGTGAAGGAAATAGCACATTGTAGTGGATTAACAGTTGTTAGCCTGTCTCTTCTATACACACACACACACACACACACACACACACACACACACACACAATGAACTTTAGAAAAACATGGGTTTGAATTGCATGGGTCTGCTTATACATGGATTTTTAAAAAATAAGTAAATACAGCACTGGGGAGCCTTGGTGGCTCAGTCAGTTAAGCATCCACTCTTGGTTTTGGCTAAGGTCATAATTTCAGGATTGTGAGATGGAACCCCATGTCAGGCTCCACACTCAGTATGGAATCTGCTTGCAATTCCTTCCCCCTCCTTCTCCCTTCCTCTCTACCCTTCTTATGGTCTCACTCTCTTTTTCTTGCTCAAATAAAGTCTTAAAAAAAAAAAAAAACACCAACATAGTACTATAACTGCATTTTGGCATTTTGTTTTCCTTATTATTTTCTCAATAACATTTTTTCTCTGGCTTATTTTAAGAATACAATATATAATACAGACAGCAAATAAAATGGGTGTTAATCAACTTCTGGTCAATAGTAGGCTATCAGTAGTTAAGTTTTTGGGGAGTCAAAAGCTACATGTGGATCATGCCCAGAACCCCTATGGTGTTCTAGGGTCATCTATATATATATGGATAATTCTCTCTTGTCTAACCATTCCTACAGACACTACTGTCCTTGGCCTGAAAAAGCCCCGGGACTTTCTTCTCTTCCCTATCGACGTATTAAACATGACATTTGGGTTCCACTTGGAATAAACTGCCACACTCTCATCAGTTTCTTCTCCACTACCTTTTGGTACTTCTCATGATTTTCTTCTCAGCACTACATAAACAAATGAAATTATCATTCTTTGATGCTTTCACCCCTTGGAAAAGTGAAGATTTCTCAGTATAGGGTCATCTCCTTTCAGGGACTTTAAGTAACGCTAACTTTGGGGCAGACTTCTGAAACAAATTTTGCAATGACTTGTAGTTAATATCAGTTACTTCTTTAAAGATTTATTTATTCACAAGAGACACAGAGAGACAGAGATGTAGTCAGAGGGAGAAGCAGGCTCCATGCAAGTAGCGTGATGCAGGACTCAATCCCAGGGATCCCGGGATCATGCCCTGAGCCAAAGGCAGACGCCCAACCACTGAGCCACCCAGGCATCCCAATATCAGTTACTTCTTATCCTCTGTCTCATCACTCTTGACACCATAAATCATTCAAGAACTATTCATTGCATTCCTTCCATGTGTGTCTGCTTTCTCCCCTAGACAGTAGTCTAAGAAGATAAAGACCATTTTCCTAGCAGTCCTCAAAACTCCCTTAGAATTCAGGAACTAGGTCAGCAGGCCCAAGAACAACTTCCTTTTCCAAGAGATCATTAAAAATCTAGTTTTCCTGAACTGAGAATCCTGCTTGTGGATTATTTTTTGCTTCTCTGTATGGTAGCTTTTGACCATATTCTTGCTCCTTTCCCTGCACAGTCTTGTTCCCCAGACTGACCTATAAAGAACTCCTCCCTTAGCCACAGTTTTTCTTTCAGGATCACCTTTCCAAATTTCAAGTAATCCTATTAGTGCTTTCTCTTTATTTCTTCCACACTCTGACATGCATATAGATCATGACTTTGTGTTTCGCCTAATCTTTTCCTTTATTTATTTTTTTTCACATATCTTCTTAGTTCCTAATATACAAATTCATGTATTTGTCATTTGAATACTATAGTTTCCACTAAGGTTTTCAGTTTGTCTTTAAATTCTCCAAAATGGTGGAAGAGGAGGAGCACCGGCTCTGTAATGAACAGCACATGATATCAATCTTACCTGGATCCTAAACTTCAGTTTCTTCATCTTTAAGAAGAGATAACATTATCCACCACATGGACCATTTTGAGGACTATCACTTTTTTTTTCAAGATTTTATTTATTTGGGAAAGAGTGCTAATGAGGGCGAGGGGAGCACAGGGAGAGGGAGAGGTAGACCCCCTTCTGAGCAGGGAGCCCAATGTGGGACTCAATCCCAGGACCCTGGGATCATGAAATGAAACAAAGGCAGACACTTACTGGACTGAGCCACTCAGGCGCCCCAAGGACTATCACATTAAAATCTTATCATGATGCCTGGTACAGGGATCCCTGGGTGGCGCAGCGGTTTGGCGCCTGCCTTTGGCCCGGGGCGCGATCCTGGAGACCCGGGATCGAATCCCACATCGGCTCCCGGCGCATGGAGCCTGCTTCTCCCTCTGCCTGTGTCTCTGCCTCTCTCTCTCTCTCTCTCTCTCTGTGATTATCATAAATAAATAAAAATTTAAAAAAAAAAATGATGCCTGGTACATTGTATCCTCTCAACAAATGCTAATTTTCTTTTTTCTTCTCATTAAAAAGTATCAGGAGATGGTTATATCACTTGCTATGGTTTTCCTTTTATCTCTGAAAGCTAATGCCACAGCTCTAACACTTGAAAGACTGAATGGGACAAAGAGGTTTGATCAGTTTCCCTGAATTTCTAAACCTTTCATGTACTAATAGGAATTTATTTATCTTTTCATGTCACTATAATCTGAGATTTCAAGGAACTGATTTTGGTTATTATTTTGGATATTATTATTATCTATTTTCTTTCCTAGAGAAAATAAATTGTTCAGGGACACCTGGTGGCTCAGTGGTTGAGCATCTGCCTTTGCTCAGGGTGTGACCCTGGAATCCCAGATTGAGTCCTGCTTAGGGTTCCCTGTGGGGAGCCTACTTCTCCCTCTGCCTGTGTCTCTGCGTCTCTCTCTGTGTCTCTCATGAATAAATGGATAGATATTAAATACATAAATAAATAAATAGTCCAAAGTCTACTGGCCTAAATCATGTTTTATTATGTTTGTTCCAGACTGTTAGCATATTTATATAAATAAGCCCCTGAAATTCTTTCTGAGGAGATCAATTCAAGTATTTAAGCATAGAGCCACAATGTGGTTACCTCCAATTCTATTATCTTCATAAAATTATTTACAAAGCATAGTGCTTCTTTTTATAATGGGAAAGGTCTTCTAGTCTTTAATATTGTTAATTTCCTTCCATGTCTGTATGTGTGTGTGCATATGTGTATATATACAGGAGAGAGTGAGTGGTAATCATCATTTATTTATATAGCATAATATGGTATATAGTATTGTACTTTATACATATCATATATATACCATAATATAATGTAAATGATCTAAGCTTTATTACAATTCATCATCCAACTAAGACATCACCCATTTTTCAAAATTTATAAGATGAGTGTTAAGTGGAAATTCTATCCCTGGATGATTTTCTTCTATAAACCCAGTTCTTGGACAAGTCACCAGAGTCTCTTGGGCAAAAGATTGCATTTGTTCTCTTTTCTCTCACGATCCTATACTAAGGAACATTTTAATAAATATCCAGAATGTCTGAAGTATGTGAATATCTAGGAGAATGCTCCAAGTGGAGGCAAACAAAAATAAACAAGTACCCTGAGTAATGCCTGGCAAGTTCAAAGGACAACAAGTGTATCAGTTTTTCTGATAAAGTACAAGGGAGAGAAGTACAAGATGAGAATAATAAGATAAGGGTATTGGAATTTAGGGGGAGGGTGAAGATTTTGTAGGTTCTCACAGGCCACTGTAATGATTCTGGTTTTCACTGAGTGAAAGGAGAAGTCTTGGAGCTTAATGAACAGAGAAATTTCACCAGCCATGATCTGACCCTGTTTTAATAGTACTGTTACAGCTGCGGAGTGAATAGTCATAAAGACAAAGCATGAATGCAAGAACAACTGTTAGGAAGGATCTGTAATAATGTGTGTGAGAGATAATGCTGGCTGAAACCTGATAGACATGGTGGCAGTGGTAAGAAGGGTTCAGACTCTAGAAACATTTTGAGGATAGAGCCAATAGGATTGGCAGATGGGTGTCTGTGTGATGTTGAGAGACAGATAAGAGATGAGGCGGACTCCAGCTGTTGGGGGAGTTGCCATAAACCAAAGTAGTGAAGATGTTTCAAGAGTACATTTGGATGTGCATGGCTGTTAGATGTCTGAATGGAGAGGACAGAAGGCAGTAGGATATTGAGTCTGGAGGACTGGGGGGAGATATAGGATGGACATAGATAATGGAAGCCATGAGAATGAGGTCTGAGAGAAGAGACTGAAACATAGTAATCAATGACATAAAAGACCAGGAGAGTGGGCTGCCTTGGAAGAAACTGAAAAAAAAAAAAAAAAAAAAAGTGTTTAAAGGAATTGATCCACTGAACCAAATGTTGCTGACAGATAAAATGAGGGTTAAAAATTGTCATTAAAAAAAATAATAATAATAAAAATGTCATTTTTTTTTAATTTATGATAGTCACAGAGAGAGAGAGAGAGGCAGAGACACAGGCAGAGGAAGAAGCAGGCTCCATGCGCCAGGAGCCCGACGTGGGATTCGATCCCAGGTCTCCAGGATCGCGCCCTGGGCCAAAGGCAGTGCTAAACCACTGCGCCACCCAGGGATCCCAATAAAATTGTCATTAAATTTAACTATAGAAGTTATTGGTGTCCTTGACAAGATACATCAAGGTGGAGTAGGAAAAAAGAAAGGAATTCTAATTAATTTGGTATTATAAGAATATAAGAAAACTGGAGAGAGAAAAGCAGTTTTTCCAAGGAGATTTTCTATAAAAGACAGCTAATAAAGGATGAAGATAGACTTTTTTTAAAATGGAAGAAATTTCAGAATGTTTATAATACTCCAAGAAATAAATTGGTGGTGCAGGAAAGAAATGGGATGATTTCTGGAGTGACTTGAGTAGCAGAAAGCCAGTAGATGCAGTGCCTGGGTAGAGGGCTGGCCTCAAAGGACCATTAACCCCCAGTAACAGAAGGGAGAGGAGAGCATATGGACATAGGTGCAGGAAGTTACCTAAAAAAGGGAGAATGCATGGACAACAGAAATGTTCTATGATTGCTTGTTAGTGTTGTGGGCATTAAAGACACAAGCTTAATTATCAGGACTTTAATGTGCAACCAGTCAGCATGATAATAGGCTTTTCTCCAGCCACATTCAGCTACACAGGTGCAGGCATGAGGAAGCGAAGACTTGGATGCTGCAGAGTGGTGTTATTGCTAAGAAGTATGATGGCATAAAAAGAGAACTCAGAATTTACGGTGTCAGAAAGGGAGTGGTTATTCTAGAGGACTGTGGGATTGAAACTGGACCCCAAGCAAGTGAAGTGAAGGTAGATGGATATGAGGGTCTGTAATATTTATGGAGCTATGGGCTTTCCCCACCACCCAGAAGTTCACTTTATGCCACTTTACTTTTACGAAAACCCTACATTAGTACCTGATTTCACTAACTGAAAGAAATCTAAAGAGGACTTTTGCTTTATGAAATGGTAATCGTTCTTTCACTTTATGCCATTATGGTCTATGAAAGAATTTGTGGGAACGCTCTACTTTTGGATAGTGAGAGAAACCTGTATTAGAATCGGGGCACCTCAGATTAATCCGTTTCTTCTGAAGTAAGGAGTTTTGTTTTGTTTTGTTGTTCCTCTTCAAAGACTCTCTTCCTGTTGTACTTCTTCCTCATCCCTGTCCTTTTTTCCCTACATTTTAGTTGATGCAAAATTTGAATTTGCCTTTTAAAATTTCTCTTTATTTCTTCTAAAATATTGCTTGTTGGTTCTCTTTCAGCATGTCCTATAGAGCTCTCTTCAATGATGGCAATATTCAACATCTTCACTATCCAATAACATGGCCAACTAGCCACTTGTGGGTAGTGTGACTAAGGAAATAAAATTTTCAATTTTATCTAATTAGAATTAATTTATACTTAACGAGGCACATGTGGCTTGTGGTGAATTCATTAGATCACAGTGAGTAGAAGAGAAATCTTTATATCATTTGATGATAAAAATGTCATTGGCACTAAAATCATTTTTCTGGTCTCCTTTTCACTCCAGCCTTCTAAAGTTAGTTCTTGTGTGTCTGCCTCTTCCCCCTCACACACAATTATTACTCACAAACTCTTATGCAACGTTAACTGTACACTAGTACCCATGAAAAGTGCTAGTGATACAAGACATAAAAGGATGCCTGTCCTCAAGTAAGGAGGAGATGAGTCAAGAAAGTGATGACAATAGTACAATGTGCCACATGCTATGATCAAGGCAAGTATAAAGAGAGGTAGGACACAGTGGAGAATGGGAAAAAAAAGAAAAAAAAATTCTTTAACATCCTACCAGCCTGGAATCCTGGCTTTGTCACGTCTTTAATGAGTAACCCACCTCACAGGGTAGTTATAAGAATTTTGAAATTTGGTGTGTGCATAAAGTGCTTGGCATACTGCCTGCTTTTAAAGAGAACTAATTCCCTCTTGGACAAAATGCACAAATTTTTTTCATTACAAAATTTACCTGTAATTGATTTTAAATTAAAAAAAAAACTATGCTATCCTTGTTCTTCATTCTCAGGCTCATGTGAGTGCAACTGATACTCAGTTGATTTCTTGAGCCACATGTCCAGCATAGATTGACTGTTCTTGTTTAATCTGTATCTAGCCTGAAATGGAGCTTCTCTTTCCTTTCAGATCACAGTATGCTGCACATAGTAATCACCCAATCCGTGATTTTTCTTGAACACTTACTGATCCAAAGGCTTTTTAAAAACATATTTGGTGTCTTTTGTCCAGAAGAATTATAAAAATACTGGAAACTTGGAAATATTATTATAGTCTCTTCCCACCAGAAAGTCATTAAGCTTCAGCTTGAACACCATGAGTGTCAAGGAGCTCACTACCTACCAAAGCAATTCAATTCATTATCAGAACTTTCATCAATAGGAAGTTCATTTTTCTGTAGAGATGTAACTACCACCTTCGTTGCCTCCATCAGTTCTCCTATCCAGCTAGGAGCCACCTTGACATGGTCTACTAGAGGAGTATTGTCCACTCAGATGAGTTCCAATGAAAAGTTTCAGAAACATCAGTCTACAATAGAGCAGAATAAATTTCGCTCTTCCTTTCCATGAAAACCCCGCAGGTATTTCATATATCGCAGTCCCCAAGAGTCTTTCCTATTCTAATCTAAATATTTCTAATTCCTTCATCAATTCTTCATAGCATGATTTAAAGCTTCCTCATCATTCTCCCTCCTGTGGACCTATTACCAAGGTCGCTCACTAAATGTTTTGCGTTGGATTCATTGGAGTTATATCCAAATATCTAGTTAGATGATTGAACACCTAGAGGTGCGCTGGTTGTACTTTAGGGCCTCTCATTGATATTAACACTGGAGATCCTGGGACGCCTGGGTGGCTCAGTGGTTGAGCATCTGCCTTTGGCTCAGGGCGTGATCCCAGTTTGGGGATCGAGTCCCAGATCGGGCTCCCTGTGAGGAGCCTGCTTCTCCCTCTGCCTATGTTCTGCCTCTCTCTCTGTATGTCTCTTATGAATAAATATATAAAATTTAAAAAAAAAAGAACACTGGTGATCCTTTCTGTCCTAGTCCCTTTGAGTGAACTATAATACCCAAGCTACCCGTACCCACCCCTACCTGCCAAGGTTACCTGGCTTCATTCCAAACACCTTGTTTTTCAGTTTGTTTTGTACCTGGCAAAGTCTTTGGTGACAAACCTAGTTTCCCTTAAGTATTTTAAATAGTCTTCATAATCCTGTTTTCAAACTTAGCATCTGGTTTTGATGAGGACAGAGAAGGCTAGGGGAGAGGGATGGCTGAGAGTAAAGAAGAGAAACCTCCCACCCCCAACTAGACTTTCTTGGCATTCACCCTGTTTGACAAAAGAACTATAAAGATGACTTTTACTATTCTGATTTGCTTCGGCTCAAATATACCATTCTTCCTCCTGCCTCCTACATGATAGATACATAGATACATAATCAACAGGTAGATGATACATTATTGTTAGATAAATCAGTGATAGATGATAGACGATTGATTGACAGATATAAGTGTATATAGTAAGTGTTATTTGTCACTCTATTTTATCCTCTTGCTCTTTTACTCTTGTTTCATTTTGCAGTTTTTTTGTTTCTTTTTCCCTTGTGGGGCCCTTGCCTCTTTTCCCAGTTCTCCGTTTTGCCATCCACTTTCTCTTCCCCATTATACAGCTTAAAAATGGCCAGCATCTTTCAGGGGAGCACTAATGCACAGTACAATGCAAAATATGTTGTCCCAAGGGACAATGATAGCTTGATGCAGCCTCATTGTGGGGCAAGGTCAAAAGAGATGTGAGGCAATTCACATTCCAGCAAATAGCAGTCTGTCAGGTCCTTGCTGTTGTCTTAAAAATAGTTCCCACATATCGGGACATATTTTGGAGCTAACTTAAAATCACATTTGCTTGTTCAGAGCATCTCTTATGGGGCTGAAAATGCTGAGGCTGCAGAAATCAAAGTGGGGAGTATTTATTAGTAACCTGCAGTTACTCCAGAATTCCCCCAGGGAATGACTTTGCAGCAATTTAAGCCCAAATGTAGAGCAAATAGAAAAATAGGTGCCTTTCCTCATCCTCACAGGATTTGTCTTGTTCCTCCTCTTTGTACCAATAACAAGGAGAAAAGAAGATGAATTAGAAACCACAATCCACACTTTCATCTTCAGTAACTCTAAGAGACTCTCAGTCAGTAGTAAAAAGCACATCTGAAACAGGCTTCTGTGCCTCAATTACTCTATTCCCACACATCCTTTCCTCCTTGGGGGTATTTCTCCAAACCCAGACTATTAACATATAATGTAAGAAAATGCTGCTAAATGCCACATTAAAAAAAGCAACTTAGGCTTACTTGTGGAGTTTGAAGAAACATACAATACCTTCTACTTCTCTTATCCTTATATTATAAAAACACGTAAATTACATCTTCACATTAAAGACACAAATTCTGGGGATCCTTGGGTGGCTCAGTGGTTTGGTGCCTGCCTTCAGCCCAGGGCGTGATCCTGGAGTCCCAGGATCAAGCCCCACATCAGGCTCCCTGCATGGAGCCTGCTTCTCCCTCTGCCTGTGTCTCTGCCTCTCTCTCTTTCTCTCATGAATAAATAAAATCTTTAAAAAATAAATAAATAAATACACAAATTCTTTTTATGTATCAAATGACAATAAATATGACATCTTTGTTCCGGCCTGCTACGTAAGCAAGAAAAAGGCTGGGGTCAGGGTAAAGACATGGACTCAGTGATATATGGACAAATACATAAGAATAGGCAAGATGCAAAAGGTAAAAGGAAGAAAAGATGAAGATGGAAAGAGGGACAAACACAGCAGGGGTGACTGATGCCCTCATCTCATTTCCAGAGCTGTTGGACTCAAAACTAAGTATGATCATGTGTTCCCAAACAATCTGAGATTCTAAGTTACTATACAAATGCATTGGGGTTATTTTTGTGATTGTTATTCTTGTTGCCCTGGTTTAGGAGTCAAACAGATCAGAACTTAGCATGAAAGTGTGGGACTCAGACTTAAGGAGGTTCTGGAATGGTTGCAAAATATGCAGGATGGAGAAGCAGTGAGTGAATAGCACTGCACATTGTTGGGTTCATTATAATACAAACATTGGATATTACTTGGGTGTGCTGACCGTGTGTTCTCCATGCAGTTCCTCAAGCTCTATAAGAAGCCTGCAGGGAAGGCTCTTTTATTACTTCAGTGAAGCAACATGGCCTGGTACCTACCAATGTGGTTCTGAGTATAAACTGTTGGGTTCTAATTTAGATCGCAACACCTGTCAGCTGTGCAATCCTGCACACATTTTTTTAACCTCTGTGAGTATGTATTGCTGATGTAACAAATTACCACAAAGTCAGTGGCATAAAAAATACAAATTTATAATGTTACAGTCTGGAGCCTGCGTTCCGTCTGGAGGCTCCAGTAAAGAATGTGTTTCCTTACCTTTTCCAGGTTCTCGAGGCCTCATACATTCCTGGGCTGGTGGCCACTTCCTGCCTCTAAGACAGAAGCATAGCATCTTCTCTCCCTTCTAAGTTTCTTGTTTGCAAGTACCTTTATGAGTACATCAGGTCCAGCTGGAGGATGCAGGGTAATCGCCCCATCTCCTGATCCTTACTATTAGCACATCGCACACACTATTATCACCTTCTGCAATGGAAGGTAAGCTATTCACGGGCTCTGCAAGAACATCTTTAGAGAGCCATTATCCTGTCTACCTTAAGGGGTAAGCCAGAGAGTGGGCAGAAATAGTACACACTTCATAAGGGTGTTTTCAGAAACACAAGTAAAACACTGAGAATAGTCCCTTTTTTATTGATGGTCTCAGCCATTTGCTCCTATTGAGTGGAACAAGTGCAGGGGACAGGACAGGGCATGGATGGTGGATGGGATGAAATTGTGTGGGCAGAGGCAACTCTAGAATTCTCTATAGCCTACTATGACTTTGCAACAAATCCCTGCTTAGCACTAAAGAAATCAGTCACATAATTTTATATTTCCGTATGTGAAGACACTGAAGCCATGATAATGCCACAGCAGAATTAAGAGGCTGGAATGGTCTTAGAAACCAGACCTAAATTTCTACATTTCATACAGGAGTTACTTGCCTCACATTTAGAGAGAAAGCTGTCCAAGGAGACACAGTTAGTGGCAGAGCTGAAACAAGAACCCAGGTCTCCAGAGGTGTTCTCCAGAACACCTCCTCAGTGTTCTTTCTACCATGTTTGACCCCACCTAATGAAGACTCAATGGCCTATCTAACTAATGTTTGCCAGCTGTCCTTCAAATGCCACATGATACAAAGTAATAAAATTTAATTCACTGAATACCTGAGTATCAAATACTGTCTCTCCTAAATGTAATGTCATATTCTGGATTAGATCCTGGAACAGAAAAAGGGTGTTAATAGAAAAATTGGCAGAATCAGAATAAAGTTACTTAGTTTTGATAAATGCACTATGGTAATGCAAATTAACAAGTGGGAAATCCCTGTCACTCTTCACAACTATTCTGTACATCTAAATTTATTCCTACATAAAAACACTGTGAGTCTAATTTTTCCATTTACTGTAATACTGCCAAATTGTTTTAAAGAACAGCTTCCATTGTGTAGTATAATGTCCTGTCACAGTCATTCTGCCTCAGCCCCAACACCATTGCCTGTCCTCTGCCTAAAATATTCTTCCTCCAGGTGCCAAGATGGCTTGCCCCATCACCACCCTCATGGACTTTCTGCCCACATCACCTTCTCAGTGACTCATCTCCGTATCATGCCATCTAAAACAGGGAAGGAAGGAAGGAAGGAAGGAAGGAAGGAAGGAAGGAAGGAAGGAAGGAAGGAAGGGAGGGAGGGAGGGAGGGAGGGAGGGAGGGAGGGAGGGAGGGAGGGAGGGAGGGAAAGAAAGAAAGAAAGAAAGAAAGAAAGAAAGAAAGAAAGAAAGAAAGAAAGAAAGAAAGAAAGAAAGAAAGAAAGAAAGGAAAAGAGGCAAGGGGAATCAAAGGGAGGAAAGAAAAAGAGAAAGAAGGGAAGGAAGGAGGGAGGAAAAGAAAAGAAAGGAGGGAGGCAGAAAAATCTCCACTCTTGAGAACTGTAACAAAACCCATTATACCTTATCACCGCTTAAACTTTCTTCTTAGCACTCATTACTATCAAACAGATGACATAGTAACTTATCTTACATGTTGTCTACCATCCCCACCATAAAGGCTGGTGTAACTTATTTTTGTCCATTTTGTTTATTAGCATACCCCTAGCAACTGGAATAGTGACTGGTATACAGAAAGGACTTCAAAAGTATTTGTTGAATGAATGAATGATTCATTGGCTGAGCCATGTGTACCCAGCACAGTGCCTGACCCACTTTAAATATAAGGAATCTCATGGCACAAGGAAATTAGATTACATACCAAGGAGTCACATAGCTTATAAGTAGCAAGTCTGAGATTGGAATGTAGGCCTCCTGCTGTCTGGGTCGGGCATTTTAGACATCATATTTTGTCATGTCAAGCTCCACACTCAGGGTAGGTATGTGCTGTTCCATTTCTCTTACCCTGATTTTCATGGTTCCTTTCACTCCTCTAAGAGAGCCACAGTTGATCTCACTAAATAATCCAAGTACAGAGGAGAAATGTGTTTATATTTTTGGTTTCCTAGTGGCTATTGGCATTAGACTTTAAAACCCATTGCAAGTAGCCCCATTCAAAGAGGGTGGGTTGTCACCATGTCTCAATAAGAAGACTTTAAGTACTGGGGACAAAGCAAGAGACTAGATCCAGGGGGCACTGTGGTAACAAAGAGCTATTACTCCATTGCTTCCTGCTTATTCAATTCAATCCAGTTGAACAAGTATTCACTAAGGACATTATTTCCTGCCCTATACTATCCTAGGCATTTTGAGGATGACAAGAAAAGAGCACTGGCTGCAACGCAAAGGAAAACACAGACCTAAAGCTATTCCTTGGTCCACTATGATTAGGAAGGCAGTGACTGAGTCCTTGTGTTGACAGAACACAAGTCCAGCGCAGAGCACCAAAACAAATGAGCGCTTGCACGGAGGCTTCCATGCGTTCTTGCTATCAACTCCAAGATGAGGCCCTACTGAGCTCAGAGGAGGTTTACACTTGAGTAGCATTTGGGTATATCACTCAGATGATGCATTTCAGATCCATCAATGTTCCTTGAAGGCAATAAGAGCATCTTTGGCCCACACAATTCTAAGTGATTGAAACTGAATGAAATTATTAATGGGTGAACGGAGAGAGAGATTATATTGTGAGTGAAAATCTTTCAGTCTTTCTTCTTCATTGGGATTAAAAACAACAAATACAGTTCACTGAAGCCTAAAAGCAGTAAATATTTGTATGATTTTTTTCACAGGATGAAACAGAAATTTCCTAAGGAATTCTTTCTCTCTCTCCCCACTTTGTCTTTTCTCATTTTTCCACCACCACCGTGCTTCACTCATCCACTTCATTTCTCCTGTTTTTCCTTTCCGCCTCCCTCCTGCCTACTGTGTATACGGCACTATGTTGGTGCCAAGGGAGAACACAGGATATTGAGAGCAACATCTATGTCCTCAATTATTGATTCATTCATTTAAAACTTGTATGAGGGTACGCACTATGCTAAGTACTTTATGTTTTATAATGTACAGTTTCTAAATAGTAATAGTCATTAGTGAGAATCAATATGGTATAAGTGGGAGGAATAGGTGCTTTGCTATCAGACCACCCTGGGCTTGAGTCCCACATTCTACTATCTCAGTGACCTTGGACACCCCCTTAACTACTCTGTGGGCAACTTTCCGCATCAGTTAAATAAAGATAATATATTTACCTTCCTGCTGTTGTGAGAATTTTAAAAATATGGCATAGAACATGGTCTAGGATAGTCTAGAGAAGGGCCCCAAAGTATAGTGCCTGTTGATGGAATTCAAACCAGAAAATTTACACTTTAAGCTGGGGGGTAAGACGTAAAAAGTTTTCATAGCACCTTATGGTAGATGATCACTTCAAAACTGTGTGGTATGCTTTATATAGAGGACCCCGCTTAATCCTCACAGGAAGCAGGATTGGGTCCATTTACACATTTGGAAAAACTGCAGTACGAATTAAATTGCCTGCGGTTGTAGCAGAAAATGGCAAACCTCAGGTCACTGTATTTCAAACCATTTGTCCTTCAACCCACTGCAGATCTGCTGAGAGCTCTGTCCCACCAGCCAGCAACCTAAGGAGGCCTTCAAGAATATCTCAAAGAAGAGGCTTACAAGCAGAGGGCAAACAGAAGATGTAACGTCAGATGGGCCCCAGGGAAAGTGGAGAGGGTCACAGATATGTTTCATTTCTTCACTTTGCTCCCCTGACTTTCATGCTGGTTAATGTTCAGACTGGCTTGTTCAGATTCTGGTCTTCCGAAGTATGCCACAAAGTAAACTTTAGAAAACACAAGTAAATAAAGTCAGTGCTCTATGACTAGGAAAAAACATGTCATCTCCTCAGGAAACAATGAAATAAAAGTTGGGGTTTTTCCTCTTCTTAATCATTTTGTTGCCACGTTGCTAAGGTGGGGGAGAAATAGCAGGGACCAATATAATGCTGTTGGTATTTGTTTATTCCTCTAATTACTATTTTCCAATAATAAGCACAGTGGTAGAGTTTTCACTTAAATTTCCAGAAATTAGGATAAATTCAAAAATTCAAAACATATTCATTCTTCAATCCATCATTGTGGAAGTCTAAATTCACCCTTCTGTTAATTTATATTTAATATAAATTGAAAGTTTTCTAGATTTTTAATATGAAGACGTTTGAATTTGAATGAGAAATATTAATTGTGATATAGCACTTTCATTTTTAATGAGCCCTGTAAATGTTACTGCAGATATCCAGGAATACAACTAAAAAAATAATTTAGTAGGATTAAGAAACCATGGAGTATTTAAAAGTTTTATAAAAATAAAGCAGAGAAATAAAGAATTCCAAACATACCAAATTTTCCTTTGTAACAATTTCTCCTTAATATTAAATCAACTCAATTTGGAAAGGTTACATATACTTAAGCACATGATGCCATATAATAAATCAAGATAAATGGAAAACATATAATTCCTTTTTACAGAGCATGATTTCAATACTTAATTCATCATCCACTCTTTTGACAGAGAGCTTCAATATGAATCTAAGCTCCAATACACAATGCACAAGCTATAGCTATTTATTACAATATTGTGTCATTTGTCACTTTTATGGAATTCAGTGTATTTTGCAGGCTGTAAAATGGGCTAGAGTGATTCAGAAATGATCTATGCCATCATTATTCCTCATTTCTAGTGCTTGAATTGCATCTACACTCCCCAATAGGCTTGATTTATTAGGTGAATAAATAACAATATGCTTCAATAATGTATATCTATTGAGACTTCATTAGCTGCCCAGGAGACGCTATCCTGATTTTAAATAATTGAAACACACATGTGATGGAGTCCAATGGACTTGAGATGATTGGGTATAAATATTTACTAAAGCAGACTGGTGAAGGAAAGATGCTTTCAGAATAGAATGGAATTGAAGGGACACATTCAAGTGACAGTAAATGTTCTTTGTGAAAGTATAGAAATTTAGAGTCTGTTTCTTCCAAAATAGAAAAGGCAAGTTAAAATGGAAGGAGAGATTCGTTTGTTTCTCTGAATCTCAAACAGCCTGTCCCAAGATTTTCAGCTGACTCATTCTTAACCATGTGCCTGTAATGCTTGTCAACTCCACTAATGACTGAATTTCCAAGCCAACCAGTGTTGAGTCTCATAGTGCAATAAAGTAGAGCCCAGCGAGTGGAGTATATTTCTTTTCTCAAGGCTAACACTTTATCTTCTGCTAGTTGAGATTATTTTCTTGCTAGGTTTGTGCTCTTAATTAAACATCTTTTAGCTGTCTATAATACACATGCGATGAAATAAGTTTAAGTCTGTAGTCAAAAGTCTTGGTTCAATGTTGTCTCAGAAATTTCCAGAATGGTTTATGTCAGAGGCCATTTATAACAGGAGCAGCTCAGATAGTTTATAAAGATAAACCTAGTAAAATTTCTAACTTTTCCCCAGCTGGTATATTTTGGCTGAAAATGCATTTTGGGAAGGAGAATATTTATTTCTCCTCTAAAATAGACTTAGAAGTTCCTTCCTTCTAATTAGAAAAAACCTGTCTCACAAGTGATGAATAGATGCTAAAGGAGGATATTTATTTCTTCTCTAAAAGCAAACTGGAAAGCTCCTTCTCTCTAATTGGAAGTGAGGAGGAGTAGTCTCAAAAGTGAGAAATGGGTGCTAAAGGAATGACATATCTACAGCAAAAAGGTGGGTGTGTGTGTGTCTGTTTTATTTTGGAGAAGGACATCTACCCTTTCTCTCCTTCAAACAAACAAACAAACAAACAAAACAAAGTCCTCCCCCCTCCTTGTTCCAATGGCATATTGGAAGCAAGAGAGCTAAAATTTCCTGTAGCCACCTGAATATGGAATCTAGTTCAAGAGGCCAGGAATGCGGCTGGGAACAGGAGCTCAGGAGACAGTCAGGAGGTAGATCCCATGGGGCTGGTGAGGAAATACTTGAGACCCAGAAGAACAGACAGGTGGGAACTCCAAGGCAAGAGAAAGGTGGTGCTGCAGATCCTCCCAGTGCTTCTTTAGGATTCCCTATGAGACCACAGCTGTTGTTCAGAAGAAAAGGATGGGGTTGCTGGTGAATGGTACTGTAACCTGAGTCACACCAATGAGTTAGTGAGGATAAGTAGTTAAATATGATTAATTAAGAAAATACCTTGCAACACTAAAACCATTTATTTGAGGCACCATAGAGGACCTGCATCAGCACATGATCAACTATATATTTTTCTTTTCGAAGTCTTAGAAGATTTCTGTATCCTTTAACTGCTTTGTCTCAATAACCTAGTAAAATATACTCAGCAATGCTTCGCTATCTGAGGACTGAGGCTTGCTTGGAAGAGGTGGTGGAGAGAAACAGAACAGGTGGGAGATCATCTGAGCATCATTGCAGGGAGTCTCACCCTGCCCCATCTCTGGGCACCACTCCTTCTCATCCTGGGCCAGTATTAAGCCTATAAAGATAAGGAGTGTGGCCTGTCTTTCTACCATGAAGGTCTTCCTACCTGACACTAGCCTAAATCTACAATTTCTCTCCCCAAAATCTTTGATTTCTGTTGGCCTGATATCCTAGGTCCTTCTAAGGAGGTCCTGGGCATGCGCTATCCTGGGAAACTTGAATAGAATGCATCCTAGCTGAACTCTGCCTCAGATAAATCAGTTGGACTCAAGAACCCATCTCCTCTTGTGATTTTGTCTATTGCCATCCATATCTATATTTTCAGGCCCAAGCTTCATTTCTTTGAGCTCCCACATATTCAAATGCTACTGTATGTTGCTATCTGAACATTCTCAACATATGTACCTAAATACTTAGGGCCAATTATTTCCAGCTCACTATATAACAGGAATTATGGTAAATTAGTTACATATATTATTTATATTCTTCACAACAATCGTATGAGATAGATCATAATTTCTTTGAGAAGAATCTATTGAGTGCCTACAAAGCAACGTGTTAGATACTAGAGAACAAGAGTTAAAAGATGAGATTCTGGCCCTCGTGGAACTTAAATTTTGGTATAATTATTAATCTTACTTTATTGATGAGGAACTGAAGCTCAGACACAAATTAATTTGAATCACTAATTTATTTCACAAATACTTATCATATGTTAGGCGAAGAGCATGTGCAGTGGGAAGAACACGTGGTCCCTGCCTCCATGATGCTTATGGCACAGGAGGAGAAGGTGTTAAGAAAGTCAGCAAAAATCTCTGAACTGTATCTTTGAACATATAATATTCTCCATAGAGCTCACGTTTGCCATTTTGCTTAACGATATTTATTGAGCACCAACCATGTGTCCAGCATTATGCTGGGCATGGAGCATATTGCAGGAAGGATGAAAATTCCTGCTGCGAAAGAGTTTATAATCTGATGGAGGAGATAGAGAAATGAACAAGGAAGTAAAAATGCTGAAATAGATGTTATAAAGGAAATCAAAGTGGTGTGGGTGGGTTGCTTTATACTGATTGTCCAGCTGTCTCACAAATAAATAAATAAAATCTTAAAAATGGGTGCCTGAGTGGCTCAGTCAGTTAAGTATCTGCTTTTGGTGCAGGTTATCATCCCAGAGTCCTGGGATCAAGTCCTGCATCAGGCTCCCTGGTCAGTGAGGTGTCTGCTTCTCCCTCTACCTCTCCCCCTTGCTTGTAATCTCTGTCTCACACTCTCTTAAATAAAAAATTAAAAAAATAAAATAATAAAATAAAATAAAATAAAATAAAAAGTGATTGTCCAGAGACCATCTTTCTAACCAGAGACATTTAAATTAATGCCAGCAGATGAGAAAACACCAACTATACACAGGGCATGGGGAAAAGCATTAGAGAAGAGGGAACAGAAAGTGCAAAGTCTGAAGCCAAATAGAAGTTTCATGTGTTGGAGGACGAAAGACAGTACTCTTATGTGAAAGAAAGCTGAGACAGGAGATGGTCATGAATTTTTAAAATTACTTTTAGTTGACTTAAAGTGAATCTACTGCTCACTTAGAAGACTTCCAAAGGCCTCTCAATCACAAGGTGAACTGAGGATGCGTGCTTTACACAATGCTGCCTTTATATCAGCTATCAGTTTGGGAGAACAGCAAATACTTCATGGAGGAGTTTATTTTTCTTTGAGTTTCTCCTGAATAGCAAATGGTTCCCAAATCTTTCACGCCAGTTATGCTCATGATTTTTTAAGTTACCGACTGGAGGATGGAAGAGATCACTAAGAAAGAGACCCTCCACCTGTAATAAGATCAGGTGCTGAGGGATAGGCAGAGAGAGAAGAATGGACATTTGGAAATAAAATTCAAAACTGTAATCAAGATCAAAAGTGGATCCCATGTGAAGACCTCTGGGAGAAGATTCAGCTTGGGAATGAAGCTCCAATTAGGAGACTATCATGACTATGGTCTGAAGGAGCCCCAAATAGATCAACACTTGGCAATTATCCACACGCTTCCCTTTCAGTTTTTCAGACAATCTAGGACTGACCCTCTAGAAACAAGACACAGTTGCTATATACCTGCATGTAATGTGTTTTCTCTGTATAGCTCTACATTTCTACTCACAAAAGGCTGACCACAAGTTCTCTATCCCCAAACCCGTCCCAGGCAAAAGTATATGAAGTGAACAGGCATTGTTAATAGCTGAATATACAAGCTAGATCCTCCTTGCTGACTCGTTAAATAGGAGAAGAGATAAGAGTCTGATGGGCTCTCCAAGAGGGGATACCCCGTGGAAGCATTTTTATGAAGAAATGTCTGTGTTTAATCAATATCTACTCCTATTTTCAATTTGCCTCTTTTGTGTCCCAAGTCACAACTAGGACATTAAATCCTTTGTCTTTAATATGTCCCATTCTACTTCCATTCTACAAGGCTGCAGAGAAGCAGCTGTCAAGAAAGCCAGGTTCTCCTTGGAGAGCAACCATCTTGCTCACTACTTTTCAGTAGAAGACAAGCCAGGAAAAATTGAGCCCATCAGCATTCTGAAGGAACCTTCCCCATTCTTGTTGCTAAAGAAATTGTGTTACAGAATGATGTAACAGACCAGCCCTAGTGAGAGAAGAAAGAGCCTCAGAATTCAGCCCCCCTTGTGTCACCATTACATATCCCTCAGAGTCTATTTTAATTCTAGACCTTGGGTAGAGATCCAATAAATAGCTATTCTCTCTACTTCTCGGCAAAATTCTTTTTAAAAAGTGAAAAAAAAACTTTTTATACCATCTGTTGACACCCTCTTATTTCCATTTTTCCTCCTCAAACTCACTCCAGTTGGTTTTTCTCCCTCACAGACTCTTTAAAGTCACCAATAACCATAACTCTACTTGAGAAAAATGCTTATTTCTCTGTCCTCTTATTTAACTTGTCAGCATCACTTAACATGGATCTAGAATGTTCCTATAGGCCACTCACTCAGTTTTCCTCCTATCTCAAAAGCCACTCCTTGTCACTTTTCCTTGCTTGGACTCATCTATTTAACCCCCAGATCCTAAAATGTCTCAGACCTCAGTCCTCAAGCCCCTTATCTTCTCTATTTATACACTTTCTTTAGTTGGGCTCATGCTTTCCCTGGGGTTAAGTACCATCTTGACACTGATACCTCCCAGATGCCACCCCTCAGAAGTCTCGTCTTCCACCTATGTTCTTCATGCCCTCACCTGCACACTGTAAAGGTCAGACTTTAAAAGACTGATACACTGAACTATTTATCTGCACCCACTAACTTTGCTCCTTGCCACCCGTAAATTCTCCCTTTCAGTAAACAGCACCAGCAATGACCCAACTCTTTAGGCCAAACCTAGGGAACAACTTTAATTCATTTCTTTCCTTCCCTGTTTATGATACACACACACACACACACACACACACACACACACACACACACACACACATAGCTCTATACCATGTATATATTTCTCACTATTTTTCTGCCAAATCCTAGTCCAAGCCATCATCTCTCTCCTGGACTTCTGCAGCAGCCTCCTAAGGAACCTTCCTGACTCCCTTCTCACCCCCAATTAGATGCTTCAACAGCTGCCAAAGAGAATTTTCTAAACCCTGAGTCAGATCTCACCACTGTCCTCCCCACATTCAAACTTTTCCATCTTTTCCTCTTGGAATTGATCCAGTTTCTATCCAAAATCTCATATTCCACCCATGGCTTCCCATGATCTAGTCACACAGGGCATCTCCTGTGCCTTGAGGATGCCATCCCACCTCAGAGCTTCCTGCTTCGACCCCTTGTCCTTGGGATGCACCGCTCCCAAATCCTCAGGCAGCTCTGCTCTCTCAATATTCAGGTTAAAACTGCACTTACTCACAATGTTTACTGTAAAATAAAACAATAAGAATAATTATAATATATATCAATTCTTTAAATCATTAAACATTTATATTCCTATTCTATAATAATCATACTTTGAAAGTATTTTTTGTCTTCTCTTGCTAGAAGGCTCTCTGAGTATGAGGCTGTTTAATTCATTCACTGATAATGACAAATCCTTTCATCCTAGAAAAGGGTCTGGAGTATGGGGGTTATTTAATAATCTGTGTTGAATGAATGAACTCAAATAGTCTATGCCTCAGAGATCGAAAGCAACACAGATATCCATTATCTATTTCACATCCTTCAGGGTAATCATCAATATATCTGAGATTGTCTATTTATTAATTTGCTTTTATTTATTTGCCTCCCTATTTGTTTCCTGTCTCCCCCACTACAATTTAAGACCCTTGAAGGCAGGGATGTTTGCTCGTCTTGTTAACTGCTGAGAATAGTGCTTGGTATGTAGTAGCTGCTCGCTGGATACTTTCAGTCTGAGCAATCTTGGTTTCTGACACAACCAAGAGAAGCTGGCATGTCCAGTGAGAGCTACTTTGGACAGTCCAGGGCTAGAAACATCTGCACATAGAAACACACTGCTGCTATGGCCTATACACTACATACTATGTTTCAGATGAGGTAGAAAATTATCTGAGAGCCTCTGTCCTGCACCAGGGCCAATCCCAAGAAACGATGACAATGACTGTACTTGTCATTGGCATTTCTCCTATATTTCTCAGCCCTGATAGCCAGGTCCAAAGCCCAACCCATAAGATAGATTTAAAACTTTTGAAGAGTCAAGGTAATGGCAGGGTTTGTATGTTGAAGGAGGATGGTGGTGTTAAAGCCACGAGATGGACAAAAAGGGAGGTAATTTGAAGATACGCTATCACACTACTTATCTGATAGTAGTATACCGTACAGTATAAAAGGTGGTCCCTAACTGTACCCACCAGGTCAGATCTACTGTGAGGAAACCGAAGGGACTGGTACAGCACTGAGAGCCTCATCTTAATCCTTCATGCCAACTTTTGCTCCCTTTTTCTTCTCACATAGACTATTTGTTTAAGATATTATTTGGCCCCCTCCCTATGGAGCTTACATAGAGTATCTCACCCAATTGACTCCATGACTGAAAAGCTAAAGAACAGAAAGGGAACAAACATACCCAGGATGATTCAGCCTTGGTGGCGGGCCAGACCAAAAACCAATCCCCCTTGCAGCTCAGAGTTCAACTATTACCACCCTTTACATCTGGGAAAAGTCATGGTACCTTCTATTAAGGTTTCAGTAGACATTTTAAGGAAAAGTCCTTTAAGGTTCTTGACCCTGATCAGGGTGGTTACTGGGAATCAAAGTGGGTCAGAGAAAAAATCATGGGATGGGGATAAAAGAAACAGGGGTATGGTCCCAATTCAGGATGTATCAAATTACTTAAGTATCCCTCAGTGCTTGTGGATTCACAAACATCAACCCTCCTATAAAAAGTTTTTCTTGGCCATCCAATCCAAGATGGTATTATATTTTTCTGTTTTATGTTCTTTTCCTGGTATGTTAGAAATCATTTATCTGTTTTCTTGTTGTTATCAGCCTTTCTTATTAGAAGGTCAGCTCCATGAGGATGAGATCTTAGGTATCCTATCGACCTCTTATTCCTAACCCTGGAATAGAGACAGGTACTTAATAAATACTTGTTGAATTAATTAATGCTCAATAAACCAAAGGCATGGAATTGCCTTTGGTACCATGGAGTCCTCAAACAAATATTGTTTGAATGAACAAATCTATTTTTTGACCTCCCTTTACTTCTGACTGAATCTAAGAAACCACATGTCTCTTCTCTGGGGAAAAAAAAAAAAAAGATTCTCTCTATCTGAGTTAGCAGACAGCCTAGATAGCTGGTCAATCATTTATAACTCATTTGCTGTCCAGCCCACATTATCACTTTATCTAACTTGTCTCTCATAAAATGACAGAAAACTACTGAAAATCACTCAGCTCTTTTAAATCCCCCTGATACAAACCCAGAGTGAAAAGGCATAGATATTGCTCTCCCCAGGGGGAAGCAATCCCCACCCTAGTTACCATCCACTGGAAGGCATTATAATTCCTCACTGGAAATCTATCATCTTCAACTTTTCCACCTACCCAGGAACACTCTGTGGTAATAACTCTAAGGAGCTGTGTTTCAACTCCAGCTGTGGATCCAATTTCCACTTATAAGATTTAACCTGGAAATTATCAGTGACAACCACAGGGAAGGGAATGAACAGCTGATTTGGGAGGTACAGTGGAAGAAGTTGACTCAGCCTGGCAAGAGGAAAAGACAAATGATGCACAAGGCAGACCAGAATAAAGGATGCCCTTGTGGAAATGAAACGTGATGTACAGTAATTCCAACTGTACATCACGTTTAGCCACCAAACAGCCTATTAACAAATAAGTGTCTTGATATGATTATAGATAAGACAAGTAAAATTAAAGAACATCACATGCAATAAAAGGTACATCTGGGAGCTTTGAGAACTACTGAGAGGTCTTAGCAGCAGGAGGAGATGACAGCTAGATCACGCTTTGAGAAAATCAGAGGAAACGTGATACATGGGGAAAAGTCTAACTATTTAATTAGGGTGCAGATGGAGGGAGTGATTAGTCACCAATTCTAAAATATTAAGGATAAATACTGAGAATTATAAAAATGTAAAGTCAAAAAATGTCAGCATATTTTGCCATAGGCATTTTATTCATTCTATAAACACTGCTACACACATAAGTGCCAGGCACTGGGCTAATCCACAGTAGGAGAATAAAGACATCATATCCTTTGGAAAGACTGAGTTCTGGGGACAGACAAGGCAGCTGAAGAATACAGGAACAAACTTTGGAATGCGAATCCATGCATTCTACTCCCACAAAAGCAACACTCTTCACATTTAAAGAACAAGAATACCTTGATCCATTATTACTCATTTTTGCATAAACTTTCTCATTCAATTTTCACAACACCCTTTGAGCTATGCGTTGCTGCCTCCTCCCCATACTGGCAACAAAACTGAGGTTCTGGGACATTTACACAAGCACATAGCTAAAGATTAAAGAAGTTGTGATTTGAACCTACTGTTTGCTCCAAAACCTGTGTTCTTTCCACTATGTTGTCTCTGTGGATACTGGCCCAAATGATGCCTGGTAAATATACAAACTATACAGGTTCCCTCTTTCTTGGGCTTTATTTCCCAATGAAGTGATCCCATCTTGCCTTCTCAAAGAGCAAGTGCCTTTCAAACCTCTCTCAGCAGGATGAGAAATGTATTTATAGTCTGGATAATGGGAAGAGGGAAGCAAATGTTTAATTCTTCTCAACAGTATCTGAAGGTTAACATGTGTTATATCATAGCCTTAAGCTCAAAGAATGAATAAAAACCTCCAAAAGACAATTGGGTCAGGGACTAGCTGAGAGGGACGAAGGGAGGTATTCCAGGAAGGAAAGGAAGTCCCTGAAAACTCCACAGAAGTCCCACAAATAGCACAGGGAAAAGCAGAAGGGTCAGCCATGAGGGACCCCCTGTAGGATGCAGGACGACAGAGCCCTCGGTGGAGCAGTAGCATGAATGAAGCCATCCCCAGCACAGTCAGCTGTCTCAGGCTGCTGTCTGCAATGGGGATCAGCAACCCAGACGGTGCTGACCGAGCTGGAGCTCAGAGGAAACCTCGCAGCCTGGAAGCCCGGCCACAACGCTAGGAGGCAGCAAAGCACCTGGGAAAGAAGCTCATTTCAATTAACTTTAGCTCTGGAAGTATTTGCTATCTGGTAAACATGTGGCATTCTGCTGGAGTTGTGAATATAATAACAGACTAGAAATCCTAGTCTTGACCATTTGAGGGTGTATAGTCTCACTGGGGACCTAAGAGAAAGAAAATCCAGTCAATTTTTTAAAGAGGGGTTGGGAGTGTTGGAACTATGCCAGAGATGGTGGCCTGGAGGAGGGAGGGTTTTAGCAAACAGATGAAGAGAGACAAAAGCAAGCTACTTAGGTGGAGAGAGCTTCGTGCAACAGGTAGATTTTGAGATAATTATGATGAGAGAAAGGGGAAGCTGTTTGATAGAAAACAAGAGTCCTGATGGTAAGCAAACCCAAAAAAGATGGAGGTGGGGGAAAATGCATTACAATGATGCCAGCCTAATTCAACAGAGGAGCACCTATTACATGACATCCTAGGGCTACCTGTTTATGATCATTGTTTAATTTGATATACAATAATTTTATTAAAGAAAGTACTCTGCTTATCCCTATTATAAAGAGAATCTCAGAGATAAAGTAATTTCTCTAACAGGCAAGAAAAAAGACAGCACCAGAACATGAAAGATCATCCACACCATCTTTCACTCAAGTGTCTCATGGGTCAGATGCAAGTGACACAAAAGTAAATATTTTCCCTGACCTCGAGGAGCACCTAGCTTGTTTCAAGGAACACAAACAAACTTATCAGGGATTTCAATCCGATATAATGTGTCATAGTAACCAATTCAGACAAAGTTTTGGTTTATAGAAGATCCTGTGTGGCACATGAAGCAAGCCTTGAAAAATAAACAGAAGTCAAGCCACAGACCAGGAGAAAATATCTGAAAAGACACATCTGGTAATGGACTGTTACCCAAAACATATAAAAATTCTTAAATCTTAATAATAACCTGAATTAAAAATGGGCCAAAGACCTTAACAGACACCTAACTATATATATATATAGCAAAAAAGCACAAAAAAAGATGCCCCATATCATATTTCACCAGAGAAATAAAATTAAACCAATAATATACCACTACACTTATTAAAATGGACAAAATCCATAACATTGACACCACCAAATGTTGGCTAGGATGTTGAGAAGCAGGAACTCTCATACACTGGTAGTATGAATGCAAAATGGTATGGACACTTTGGGACAGCTTGGCAGTCTCACAAAACTTAATATACTCTTATCATGTTATCTAAGCAATCGTGCTCCTGAGTATTTACCCAAAAAAGTGCACATAAATACCTGCATGTCGATGTATCTAGCAGCTTTATTCAAAACTGTCAAAACTTGGAAGCAATCGAGATGCCTTTCACTAAGTGAATAAATACATAAACTGAGTCCATCCGGACTAGGGAATATTATTCAGCACTAAAAAGAAATGAGCTATCAAGCAATGAAAATCTGTGTATAAAACTTAAATGCATATTATTCGGAGAAAAGAGTCAATCTGAAATAACACCTGCATGATTCCAACTGTACTGCATTCTGAAAAACAAAAAATTGACACCATAAAACAAAAAAACAAAACAAAACCTGCATTTGCCATGGGTTAGTTGGGAGGAAGGAATAACAAGGCAGAGCAGAGAGGACTTTTAGGGCAGTGGAAGTACTCTGTGCGCTATGCTGGAAACATATTATTATACATTTCCCAAACCCATAGAACGTATAGCACCAGGAGCAAACTCTAATGTAAACTTTGGACTTTGGGTGATGATAATATGATAATATAACAAGGTCCATCAAGTATAACAAATATACCACTTTGGTGGATGATGTTGACAATGGATGAGGCTCTGCATGTATGGGAGCAAGTGGCATGCGGGAAATCTCAGTATTCTGTTACGTCTTGCTATAGATCTAAAACTATTCTTTAAAAAGTCTATTAAAAATATTTACCCAAAAAAAAAAGTCTATTAAAAATAATAAAGTAGGGCAGCCCAGGTGGCTCAGTGGTTTAGCGCTGCCTTCACCCCAGGGCCTGATCCTGGAGTCCTGGGATCCAGTCCCACGTCGGGCTCCCTGCATGGAGCCTGCTTCTCCCTCTGCCTGTGTCTCTGACTCTCTCTCTCTCTCTGTGTGTCTCTCATGAATACATAAAATCTTTAAAAAGAAAATAATAATAATAATAATAATAATAAAGTAATAATAATGATAAAATAATGAATGAATATATCCAGGTAAAGAAAGGAGTAAGGACTGCTTCAAGATGAGGGATTAGCCTGCATTGATTGCAGGGGTGGAAAGGCCCAGTGGTTCACACAGGGAAGTGTACAGCAGGAGGTCCTAGGGGCTACGGGTATGGACTCTGAAGGCGGATGTCTAGTCTAAGTCTCGCTAGCTGTGAGAAAAGTCATTAACCTCTTTGTGCTTCAGTGTTCTCATCCGTAAAAGAGGAACAATAATTATCCATCTGATAGAGCTGTTACGAGGATTACATGAGTTAATATTTATAGAAAACCTACACTGGCACCTGGCAAATACATAATGTGTTTTGACTGGTGTTTTAAGACATGAAGGCCCTTTTGTATTATGCTAAGGAACTTGGATGGATCCCTGTCACTCCACCTCAGAACACCTACCATGCTGGGCTATTTCTTTCTATATAAATTGAGAGCTTTCTGGGATATGATCACCAACTGGCCCTTCTAGTTCCAAGACCATTTGTGTATCGCGTACAGGAACGAATCCAGTTGTTTCTGACAAGGAGCATGGTAGCCATTCTTGCCCTCTCTTTTTCTGTTCAGACATACTCGTTTTTAATTGTCTGCTTAAAAATGAGGCTTTAAAATGGAAGAAATGGGGCTTGAGCATTGCAAATGGCTCTCTAAGTGGAGTTTCATCCCACCCTTGGATCCCTCCCTGCCATGTGTCACTGATGCAAAAGTGGAACAAATCACCAGGAGTGATTTGCTTCTTCTCCTCTATCCACCCACACTTTTCATGCATGTGTAAACCATGAAATAAAAGTCCCCTGGAGGCCAAAACAGTGACCCAAATGAAAACTTAAAGTATTTCCAATCCTTATCCTTCATCATGTGCACATAACACAAAATTAATCAGTATAAAGAATCACATAAGGTACTTGCTTTGATTTATATTTCTACTTTTATGTCCTTTTGCTTAAATGGTATTCCCCTGCCCCCATTTTAAAAACACATCAGAGCATCTTAAAAACGAAACAAGATGTTTTCATTGCCACTCCACATGCTTAGAGTAAGCTTTCGTATTTGTGCTGCAGAAGAAATGAGTTCAATTTTTCCTTCACCCATTGCAAGCAATTGGGAGCACAGAACATTCGAGCACGGAGAGATGGGATGTCATCTCATTCTACCTGTTGGGGGTCACTTTCCCCACAGGTTCCAGAGTGAAAAGACCCCACAGCCACCAATTCTATGTGTTTTCAACATCAACTTGAAAAGTAGGCTCAGAAGTGAAGTAGAAGATAATTAAAAACAACTCTCTGCTTCAAAGACTCATCAACCTAGATTTCCAGGCCTGTTCCAGGGAGAGGCGTGTGTGCATAAAAGCAGTTTCTTGCTATCTCACCAAGCCTCACAATTCACAATTAGTGTGTTAATAGTCATTGGATTTCAAAGATGAATAAGGGGAAACTTAGAGGAAGCAAGTGACTTACTCAATTGTTCTACAGAAATATGTCAGGAGCACAATTAGAACCAAAGTGGCCCCATGCCCTGTATCTCTGTATTACAGATTTTGAGGTCACGTCACTGAATTTTGTCTTGTGCCTTAAAACAGCATCACTACTTCTGAGCATGGTGGCATGAAGAATCAAGAATCAGCAAGACTTTGCTTACTCTACCAACCCCACTATCTAAATTCAGATGTGCTCCAGCTTCTCCAAAGAGAGAAATAATGTGAATACTAATAGTAAATATCCTTGCTTCTACTCAAAAGTACTACTTTATAGCCATTCAGTATTTTACAAATTTGATCTCATGCAATCTTCGAAGCAAACATCTGAAGTCAAGCTAGCCATTCTCTGTCTGCCCCCTACTGGCCTCCCCAGCCACCCTGCTCTGGCTCCTGGAGGCTGATCTCTGTGGACTCTTTGAATGGTGATCCCTGCAGTGTGGCTTCTGGTCCATTTCTGCTAAAGGAAGACACCAGCAGGAGAGAGGACAAGAGAAGAGAGAGGTCAATGAATGTGGTCACTAGCTCTCTTGCCTTACTGGGTCCACGCATGATAATAACTGTGCTCCTTGAAAGAGGTGACATGTCCTGTTAAGCAGTCCATTTCTACCCTCTTCTATAGTGACAGCTTCAGAAAATCCAGAGTTCTGACGACCACACCCTCCCCTGCTGGTGAAGGTGCACCACTACTGTGGAAAGAAGTTAAATAATCTCTAAAGGCTCTTATCTTTATTACATATGTATATATGACTCACACAAATATATGTACACCCATATATGTATATACATATAAGTTCATATAAATAAATGTGTATGTAAATATATACCCATAAACACACATATCCTAATATTTTTCTGATTGTACCCTGAGTCTGATTGACACACAGAGGCTCATGTGGCTAATAGACTTCCCCACAGTCACACAGCCAGAGCCAGCTACAAAATTTGCAGGACCAAGGTCTCTTACTCAAAAAGCAGGATAAAAAAATCTTTCCTTTCTTCTGTGGTCTCTCTCTTGACCTATCATGGTATTTATTTTACTTGGTATTTAATGTTGTACTCTCTGGGAGCAAATACAGACTCTGGTGGAACCCAGCATCCAATCCATAAACTGGCATGTCAGACATGTATTTCAACCTCAATCCTCCCCAACACTTGCCTTCGGGCCCCTAGAGCAGAGAGGACAGCAGTGGTCAATGGCCAGAAATGAGGAGGCAGCAAACTGGTGGCCTGGGGAGGTGAGATGTGGTGGGAGGTGAGAAGGCCAGTGAGCAGAGGCATCCTCCAGTGATCAATTAGACTTCACTTACAAGGCACAAATTCAAAGATAAAATTATTAAGACTTTGAAGATGGCAGCCACAAGACATTAAAACCCAAGAGCAGGACACCTTTTTCTGGGGCCCTGTGCTCCTATCTCCTGTATGTCCAAGATGCTGACCATTCGTTCAGATGAGTGGTGGTGTCAGGTGTTGGGGTACATCTGACTCTCAAACCTGCACTTTTGCCATGGGATCACACTCACTTTGCCTTCTAAGTCCAGTTAACAATGCCTCTCACATCTAGTGAGGATGAGGAAGAGAACATGCCTCAAAAAACAAGTCGCATCTTCAGTTTCTCAATCCTATAACCCACCTACTTTCTCCATTTTGATAGCCAAAGAAGGGGGATGTTTATCTTTCCTTTCTAATTAAGAAAACAAGGTTGAGCCAGACAACATTTCCAGTGACTTTCTACTTCTTATCTTGGCAGCAGATGCACACTGAGCCTCCTTTAAGTGTACACACCTAGCAGAGGTGGCAAATCACTAATTAGAATGCTGTGCCTTAGGAAATACGGATGTCACCAATCTCTTTAAAATTGACTAGTGCACTTGACCATTCTTGCTGGAGGCAGAAGTCTTAGTCGAGGGGAAATTCAAAATCATCAGCCTGGAAAAATATTTCCAAACTTGGAGCATACTGCAGAGAGACGGAGGGGGGCTTTTGTTGCCTGGGTAGTACTGAATTCTGACTCTCTAGAATGGAACCATGGTGCTGTTTAGTGTCGGTGGAGGCAGAGGAAACAAACCTTGAACTGCTACAGAGGAAAGAAACAAGGACCACCAACATGAGTCTGCAAGCCACAAACCTGATCTCAAGTGGAATTTATTTGTGATTTTTTTTTTTTTATACATGATGCAAGGCACAGGTGTCCCAGGTAATGAAGTGGAAGGAAGCCAGAGAAACAAAATACTCATTGAGAGTCTTGCATGTGAAAGATTAGCTCCATAAGTTAAGGTACAAAGAAATCCAAGATGGGACCGAGCTTTCTTGCAGGTGAGACCAGAACTGTTTCACAAAAGTAGTTTATAGCAGCTGTGCTATAAAGAGTTGTTTATAGCAGCTGTGCTTAACATGTGTTGAATGATAAATGAACTCTATGAGGGACCGAAGAAAAGAGAACGGACTTTATGGAATAGGTAAAACTTGAACTATTTTTCTCAAGATGAAGAGTCACATAAATTGATACACTTGCTACAAGATCACACAGAAAGGAAGTCCAAAAAAAATCCAAATCCCTGCGTGAGAAGTACTCAATAGGTTATTAAAAATCAAGTAAGGCATTTATAGGACATTTGCTATTGATCTCAATAACCCCAGTTTTATCTCCTCTATTATCTCTCTCAGTGATGTGGGGAATCTTAGCCAGAGGAAACCTAGGGCTTTCTCAGGAGGTGAATGCCTGCTATGACTGAGTTGCCCAGGGCCTGAGGCTGAAGTTTTCCTACTCTGTTTCCATGCTGGCGGTCTACTTAGAACTGGTTCACACTGGCATTCTAAGACGTAAGGAGCCCTGAAACCAGACATCCAGCTTAGTTAATCTAGATCAGCTCTGAGAGAAACAAAATGTGAGCCACATGTGTAATTTTAAAGTTTTCTAGCAGCCACATTTTAAAAAGTTAAGGAGTTGAGATTATTTTTTTTTAATTTTTTGAGATTTTTAAGAAATATTTTATTTATGTATTAGAGAGAGAGAGCACAAGCAGGGAGAATGGCAGAGGGAGCAGCAGGTTCCCTGCTGAGCAGTAAACCCAATGCGGGGTTCAGTCCCAGAAATCATGACCTGAGCCTAAGGCAGATGCTTAACCGGCTGAGCCACCCAGGAGCCTCAGAGTTGAGATTAATTTTAATAATACAATTCATTTAACTTAACATGTCAAATACATTAACAAACACAATCATTTTAGCATACAATAAAAATTGTTGAATTGCTAATAGGTCCCATTATTTTTTACAGTCTTTATTTTTTATTTTTTTTAAGATTTTATTTATTTATTCATGAGACACACATACACACACACACACAGAGAGAGAGAGAGAGAGAGGCAGAGGCAGAGACACAGGCAGAGGGAGAAGCAGGCTCCATGCAGGGAACCCAACATGGGACTTGATCCTGGGTCTCCAAGATCACACCCGGGGCTGAAGGCAGCACTAAACCGCTGAGCCACCAGGGCTGCCCTTTTTACAGTCTTTAATATCCAGTGTATATTTCATATTTATAGCACATCTCAGTCTACACTATTCACGTTTCTTTCAAAGTTTCACTAGACACATTTGGCTGGTGGCTATCATACTGGACAATGCAGTCTTTAAGGTCTGTTCCAACAATTAACAAGGACATAGGGAGCCTCTTCTCCACTTAGTGCCCACCTGCAAAAGTTCTTGAAACCAGTCATGGATGGATTTCTAAGGCAGATCTTTGTGACTAGAAGCTCCTGGAGAAGAAAGAATGTATATCATTTTTTTTTTCCTCTGTGACCAATGACCTGGCCAGTACCATGCATAATAGCTTATGATGAATGAATGAACAAATGAATGAATGAATTAGTGAATGAATGAATCTGTGAATGAATAAATAAAGAATGACTACATGTCACTATGGACTACTAGCAGAATTAAGAGGGAATAAAATGTAGGTAAGTAGAGAGAACAAAATTATATCATTACGACTATAAACTCGGTCTTGTATTCAAATATTCTCTACATTTTATTTTTTAAACCCAGTTTTCACCATATGCAAAATCCCCCATTGTAGCCTAATAAAATGTAACCCCAGAAGCTACTCTGTACAGATGAAAGAATATTCTATCAATTAACAAATTAGAGACACACACGAACATGCACACATACACATTATGGTCCCTACATGGAGATTCACAATATGCACCAGAGCTATGATAAACAAAACTGAAAGAATTTCTTTTTCTGCAGTACTTCTCAGGGCCTTGAATAGGCTGAAATTCAATGGTTCTCTTTCTGTCACATCTCCCCACAGAAATGGGGAGTCTGTTGAGGGCAGGGATTACATTCATGGTGCTTCTATAACCATCACGTTGCCTTTCATTCCTGCTTGCACACTTGCGTCTATAATCCATTCTACAAACACTGTTAGTGTGGCTTTTTACAGCATAATCCAATCACGTCACTACACTGCCAGAACACTGAAAACCTCATCACACTTAGAACGAAACATATGCCCCTTCTCATGACCAACAAAGGCTCTACATGATCTGGTCCCTACCCCTACCTATGACCTGAAACTTGGTGGCTTAGCTCAGCAGTCTACCATCCATGGTCCTGGGATCTAATCCAGGGTGTCTTTGTGAATAACATTTTCTCAGAATGCAACCACACCCAATGTTAAGTTCTGTGTCTCCCTTGGATAAACTGGGAGGGTCTGGCTCACAGAGTCTAAACTATAGAAAACAGATCCCTGCCACACTCTTCCCTTTCTTCTCAAACTTCCAGCTATGTTTGCTTTCTAAACCTGAAACTCGTCATACTCTTTTTGCCTCAGGAGGTTTAGTTCTATCATCTTCTTGCCTGGAACATTGCCCCCACATTACTGCACCACTGGCTCCTTCTTACTGTTCAGGTCTCAGCTCAAATGTCACCTTCTCAGTTACCTCCCCTAACTATCCAATCCAACATGGCTCTTCTCTCCACATTCAATTACTCTCTCCCTTTACCATGTGGTCTGCTGTTGTTTCTTCATAGTACCTATAACTCTCTGAAATTATCTCATGCAAGCTTAAATATGTTTCTTCTAATAGACTGTGCACTCCCAAAGTGGCATTCTCTATCCCTTTCATTGTTACAGTGCTGGAATCAAGAACTGTGTGCACAGCACATAGTAGCTACTCAGTACATACTTATGGAATAAAGACATGGGATACATCAATCTATATTGGGCCTGCCATATGGCCTTAAGGAAAAAATTCAATGGATTCAGTCAGACCAGAACCACAAGGGCCTTTAAAGTCCATTTAGGACAGACTTTTCATATAATGGATGAAGAAAACAGAGACTCAAGAGAAGATGTGTCCATTATGAATTTGGGTTAACTTATCTCATCCAGACTAGTACTGCCTCAACTGACTGTCTACAAGGAGTCTCATTCAGAGCAGCCTTTCCCAAGGATTCCACTGATCAGTAGGTTTTGGAAGTTCACAAAGCTAAAATGAAAATGTCAGTGTCGTTTAATAAACTATTTATTGCATAGACTCTATAAAAAATGGAATGTTTTATATAGACCATCCTAAATAAATTTGGATCCATTTTTCCCATCATGTCTTACTTTCTCTGTAATTAGTGGCCTATAGTCTACCTAATTGTGTTTAGCAAATGCTGACAAAGAGAAACGAATAGCAGTATTTCCCTTCCCAAATCTTTTACATCCCTTTAGCATTCTGAAAGCATCCTAATAAGGATCCCATTCTTAGCATCACACAGCATCCTTAGCTCTATATTTTAGCAATAATCACAGTATATTGAAATCGCCTATTTTAGATCTGTTTTCTATACTAGGCTATAAGGTCTTTGAAGGTAAGAATATATATTTAAAAAAAATTAAGTGTGTCTTGATTTTTCCTACTACGTGGCCTGGAACATTCTTTCCCCAATCATATGTTTGGTTCTCTCTCTCACCTCCCTCAACTCTTGACTCATATGTCACTTTGTAGAAGCCATGCAGACCACTTTACTTAAAATGGTAAACCTCTCCAGTTGAACTTTCTCATCTCCCTTACCCTGTTCTATTTTTTTCCTCAAAGCATGTGCCGCATTCTAATACACTAGATACAGACATTGATATAGTACACTTACTCTCCACTTCTCTTCCTTCTAGAAAATAAGCTCCAGAAAGATGAAGAATTCTGGTTTTTTAATCTGCTATATTCAGTAAAATATCCCTTGCACCTCGAATGGCTGAATACTAGGTGGCCAAAATAAATTTGTTGAATTAGAAAAATGAATTCATGAAGGAATGAATGAGGTCAGAAGAACCAACTTATATCCCCAGGCTCTTCTAAGACAGGCCAGTAGATGAGCACACCCTGCTATAATCAAAGCAGATGCTGGGTACTCTTCCTCAATCTAGGAAGAAACTAGAGTTCATGCCAGCCATGTTTAAGAGCAGCACTGAACAAATAAAAGTTAACAGCCCATATGGGAGAGGAGTTTGCCTTGCTTAATGACTTGGCAGCAGAGCAAGTATGGGGAGTGTTTGAAAAGATTTGAGACCTTATCTTTTGTTGACTCTCTGCTCCCACAGCCCACAGGAGCCATGAACAGTATTTCCAAAGGACAGCAAAAAGTTCTAGTTTTGTTCAGCCACCAGGAGGCAGAGTAAAGCATTAGTATCAAAGATAAAAACATTTACCCTCAAGTGATTTCCATGAAGGAATAAATCTCCTCAGAAAGAAATGGAGTAGATTGCCTTTTGCCTGTGGCTATCTTTGGCATATTTGTCAACTTTGGCTCCAGGGCTGAGAGAGATTGAGGGTGCTGTCAATATGGGGGTTGAGAATAATAGAAACTAGTAACTTGGCAAATACCTTTAGGTGAGAGCTTAGGTTTATACTTGACTGAGCAACAAGATGGCACTGACTCAAGAGAAGTTAGGTGAATTAAGTGAATTCTTTTATAAGAGAAAAATGATAATAGTAAGAAAATGAAACCTCTGTTTTTCTAACAAATGAATTTCAACTCTTAGTTCTGTTATTAATATGTCATGGTCTCCTCAGGTCTCATTAGGAAATGGAAAAAGCCTCTAGCAGAATTCAGCTAGTCTTTGTGGAGAAAAACAGAGTTTACATTTTATCCTATTAACTCAGAAAAGAAAACTCCACTATTCTCTTGAGCAAAACCAGGTTTAGTAGAATGAAGCCGGGACTCTTTATTCAAGGTTTTAGGCATGTTTAGAGAACAAAAAATAAAGCCAAAGAGACTAAAAACAACAACAACAACAACAACAAAAAAAAAAAAAAAACACCTGATTCTAAGACGTGACAAGTAGACTCCACTCTTGATGAAATCTGCACCATCAGAATGCTTAGTCTTGAAAGCATGGGGCAATGATGAGTCAGGAGAAATAAAATAACTATCTATTTTCGAGAATTTATGCTAAGGTTTTCTTTTTTAACACAGTTTTCCACATTTTTAATCCTACTAGAATAAGGTAGCGTTCATTACACTTTACAGATGAGAAAGCTGTGGTTTACTGACTGAAGTAGATAGCCCAGGTCACACAGCTAGCAGTCTGTGGAGTCAACCACAACTAACACCAATGTGATGCCAAGGCTCTTTTTCCTCTATACTAAGAGATGAGAGGACCAGAAACTGCATACTGCAGAAATAGAGAGGCTGCTGGGGACTGGAAGTCCCAAGGTGTAGATGTATTAGGTAAGACTTCCATAAATTCAGGCCGAAATCTCTGAGTGTCTCATCCAGAGGCAGCCTTGTGGAAAGTCAAAGAAAGCCCTCCCTGGGCATGGGCTTGTGAGACAGCATGCTGTTCCTACCAAACAGCGGTGTAGGTAGAAGTAGATATTCAGAGAGGTACACACACACACACACACACACACACACACACACACACACGCAAGCTCAAACTGCTTGTTTAAAAGCTCCCATTGGTAATTCGTTCCTTCCTTCTTTGTACACTTATGTTTTCTTTTCCTCACAGCAAAGATAACAGAGGGATGTTTCAATAATTATAAACCATAATCCTGTGACACAAAGGCAACTTTACTTTTAGCCTTTTTCTGTGATGTTTTAAATACTTTTCATCCTACTGTACTTTTCATCATACTGCTGCATTTGCTCAACATATGACACAAGCATATTTTGCCATGAAAATTCTACAAGTTTAAAATGTTTAATAGCTTTATATGAAAAAAATCAAATATCTTGTAAATGTGATTTTAATATCTAAGTAACATACTGTCATGTGTAGTCATAATTTAGTTAATTCCCAAAATGTTAGTGGTTCGGTTGTTTCCAGTTATTTCTTATTATAAATGACAAAGATGAATTTTTAAAACTTAGCATTCTGCTGTTTCTCAAATGCCTCAGGAAGGCTGAAGTACAAAATCTGATGATCCATCTGTATATTGAGAAGAGTTTGCCAGGTGTTTTCCTAGAAGCAGGCTTCAAAGGGGGGGGGGGGGGTGGATGTGAAAGCAGGAGGACATGGAGTGCCTGGAGGCTGGAGAAAGAGTTCCTTCCCGGGGAAGCAGATGGCACAGAAAGGAGAGGTTGGGCCGGCAAAGGCAACCTCCCAGTGCTGACCACCCGGCCTGTACCCTCACACAAACCACTAAACTCAGTTCAAATGATTCAATCCCCAAAATCCAGACCACTGGAGCACATTCAAGGAGTATTAGGCTAATCCTGAGTTTTAGAAAAGGCAACCAATTAGATTCCTGTACATTAAAAAATAATAATAATAAAGCGGTTAAGAAAAACTATGCCTTGACCTCTATCAGAAATCATGTCACCCACCAGAGAAGTGATTTCCCAAGTGAGCAAAGAGCTCCATCAAGAAGTTTCTGATTTCTAATTGGAAATATTCTCAGATGTATCCACTCCTCAAAGATATAGAGGACACAAGGTATCTGTAAGATCCAGGAGGATATTTTTGAGTATAGCCCACAGATGTTTCTGCAGCTAGGATTTAGGAGATTGGACAATACTAGTCCATGTCTGGTTTTTGAAGTGAGGAGGTGTGTAGGGGCATACTCATAGATAAAAGATTGGATGACCTTCCACAGAACTGTTATATGACAAAGTGTTTGTAAAGCCTCTCAATTTGTAACTCCTTTTCATTTAAGCCCCAATGTAATTAAATCAAAGTCAGCAATAACAAAATATCATAAACAATTTTAGTGTGTAATATGTGCTGACAAATGTCATTAAGGAGATGGCTGCAGGAGACGGGAATATTTAGTGTGACTCCATCTGAATGCTCTATTGCTAAGGAAACTCAATATTAAGTTTTACTTTAATTATTTCCATGAAATGACTTTCTTAATAATTTTAAAAGCATGACCAGTACTACTTAAGGAATTTCCAAAAGGCTTTTAATTAGGATTTGCTACTTTACAGAAAACACTCCAGGTATAAAATATAATTGTTAATATTACTGATACATCATTCATTAGTAACCTTTTAAAATAGGCATACCAAACTCCCAATGACTTTTTTCTGTTGACTTCTGACTAGATGAAAACATCTGTCTCAGATTTTCTATGACAGTTCTAATTACATGTATTCCATGTCATTGTCCTTCCAAATCATCAAATTGCCCCAGATATGTCAATACAATGGTGTCAAAACTACTCTTATTAGATGGTTCTCTACACTTGTAAATGGCACAAAAATCCTTTGTCAGAATATATTTGAATTTTTATTTGAAAAAAAAATTGTCACTCTATCAGTTCTATGAAAAAAAAAACTGAATTGGTGGTATCTTGCTCTACAAATATGTTCCACATTCCCTCTGTCACTCAAACCTTTGGATTCTACCTCTTTTGTGTATTTTAATATTCAAAAAGAAAGAAAGAAACACACATTGACTGTTCAGTAGACAGGTAGTGAAGTCTAAATACTTGGAATTATTAACTGGAAAATGGGTATCATTATCATAATGGCATTACTAAAACCTTCAAACACAAAGTTACTATTCTAAATGGTTCTTCTACTATGGCTACATTACTGTGATTTCGAAGACTAAGGATAGCATCCTATATGGGAGGATTTTGTCCCTAAATTCTTATGTGCAATCATTTCACAAATATTATTGTCTTCTTTGTAACAGGCATTGTTGGATGTACTGAATACACAATGGAGAATAAAACAGCCACACTTTCTATGTACATGCAACATGCAGTTGGTCAAAAATGACACTGAAGATCAAACATACAGGATGCATAAGAATTAGCGAAGCAGAGAGAAAGCAGAAGGTAAGCAAAGAGAGGAAACAGCATGGAGAAGACCCTGAGCAAAGAAAGCATCTGAAATATCCAAGAACTGAAATAAAGCAAGTGTGATAAAGTGAAATCATTGTTAAGGGGAGAGTAGCATGAGAATGGAAAGGGCCAAATTACATAAGGTCTTACATGCCTTATGGAATAGGTTGGGTTTTATTTTAAGGTAATGGGATGGAAATACAGAGTTTCCACCTGAGCTGTGGGATAATAAAATCTGTATTTTAAATGTATCTCTCTGGCTGCTCTATGGAGATTTCAGAGGTTAGGACAGTAATCATCTCTGGTGCTTGCTGGTATCTGCTTTCTTCTGGAGGACAAGGGAGATAGTTACTTCCCAGCTCTTTTGCCCTTTGATTGATACAAGTGACCAAAGTGGTAAAAGGCCCTTGAACAAAATTAACGTGAAATACTCATGGGTCCAAGTATAGAGATGGGTGAGTCTTCTGTGTGTTCTCCCTTCTTGCCCCAGCAAATATGGAGGTACAGGCTCCATGTTGGATGTCTACCAGAAGTTGGAGGCCCTTTCAGTCTGTCTTTATTTTTTTTTTTAAGATTTCTTATTTATTCATTCATGAGAGACACAGAGAGAGAGAGACAGAGAGAGAGACAGAGAGAGAGGCAGAGACACAGGCAGAAGGAGAAGCAGGCTCCATGCAGGGAACCTGATGTGGGACTTGATCCTAGGACTCCAGGATCACATCCTGGGTCGAAGGCAGGCTCTACACTGCTGAGTCACCCGGATGTCCCTCAGTCTGTCTTTATAATGACTGTGAGAAGAGATACCTCCTACCACCCTGTTACCCACTAATCCACACAAGATTGAGGCATGAGCAAAGAATAAATCTGTTTTACGTTAATTATCCTGAGACTTAATTATTACTCTGTCATGTCAAGTTGGCCTAACTTATCCTAATACATGAGGATAATAGCTCTCAATTTTGTAGGTGTGAGAGATAAAAATAATAAATATATAAGTGACTGTCACAGTAGTAAGGCCATAGTAGATGCTAAGAGAATAGTGTATAGAAACTATTATCATTGGCTCTTTTGACTGCAGTTTCACCTATGTTATTAACTAGCCCTCCAGACTCTGGGTAAACAGCAATCTGAGTCTCAATTCCCTCTCTGTTGAATGAGGAGTTTGTACTAGACCCCCAAAATTCTGATAAATCAGGACTCTAAGCTGATAGAATAACAAATGCAGGAGAGACCATGATAGCAGAAGTGCCTGGACAACACTTTCCCTTCCTTTTCTTTCATCAAGCAGATTCTTTGGGTACCAGGTCAATAGACAAATGGCCCAAGGAGTCAGGCCACTAACACTTCTTGATGCTCTTCTTTGCATAAAGAAAAAAGTGAAACAATTCAGAATTCTTGCAAGGCCTCCAAACAAATCCTTAATTTCTCTCTGAGAATTTACAAGCCCAGTGCTAACCTGGGAAAAGAAATACACCAATTTTTCTGGCTAAGATGGTCATGAGAGTCAAGACACTACTCCTAAGAAATTTCTCAGTTTGCATGTCTTCCTTCTTCTGAGAACTGCCAGATGAATCTGAAAATCTCCAAAACCACTGACCCAGACTTCCAAATGAGAGGGAAGTGGGTTTCCTCCATGTCCTGGGCATTTCTGTGTGTACACAGCACAGATAATCCATTTATGTGACAGCATTTATCCCCAAACTTGGGCTCTAATTGCCACTAATTAGCTCTGTGATTCTGGACAAATAACTCTGCATCTTCCATGCATCAGGATCCTAATGTGTAAAATATTAATAATAAAAGACACCTTTGGTACCTCATGAGATTGTCACACTGATCAGATGAGATGAAATAGCAGTGAATGTCCTTTGAAAAGCACACTCTGGCCCGTGGATGTATTTGAGAATCACTGATGCATTGTTGTTATTATTGCTATTAAGATCTTTCCTACTTCAAGATGATTCATCTCAAGGGACCTTCCTTGTGCACATCAGGGACCAACAAAACAAATAAATAGATAAAAAAGAGCTTCCCTTCTCCCTTCTCTATTTGATGCATGGTGTCGCTGTGAAGGGAGTTTGATGACTTAAAAATGTAAACAACCTATTTCCACTGAGATGATTTTCCTTACACAGACAGGAACAACTGTTTCTTTTCTTTCTGAGTGTACATGGATTCCTGTCCTACTGAGAGATCCTAACCATTTTATCTCCGTTATCAGTTTACCTCCCTAGATACCTGCCATTCTCTGAATAAACTTATCAAAATAAATATCAATTTCTCAGAACTCAAGGGAGCCTAGTTGACTGTTTTCACCCAACTCTTATCCCCAGAGCCATTGGTGGAAATAACAAAAAGCAAAAGGAACTGGAGACAAAGGGTCTATAACAATAGGTGTTATAGACCCAATGGCTATAAGGTTAATTAAGTAGAAGGGAAGGGTACCTGGTATATGCTTTGTCCAATATGCTAATTAGCACTATAAAATCCTCCTTCCTTAGGAAGCTTCAATCTTTGGGGTTATAAGACTTTTCAGGCATCCAGAGTCCTGTCTAGTAATGTAACTGCTTTGGGGAATATATTTGAAATAACTAGCTAAAATCATGATAGACTTATGGAGAGCTTGCTAAGAAAGAGCTTTAACTAGTAGACACCAGAAAAAGGGGGTGGGGAGTAGCAGAAAAGGACAGAGGGATTATCAGGAAGATAAAAATTTTAGATTTGAATTATAGAGATCTAAAACAAGTAACTGTCACAATGACATAATTGTGGACCAAAGAGGTTAAACAGTTAATTAAGAATGAGCCAAAGTTACTTTAATCCCAGCCCAGTAAGTGAATTTTAAATCAAAATGGCTCAAATAATTTGGAAGTGGGTAAAATATTCCCCTAAGGGGCAAAACTCATCTTTTGGCAGCCCTCAATTTCAGTATTATCATAGCAGAGAACATTCTATGTCTCAGACAGTATGTAGTTCATGTGGGATACAAATATAGGGCAACTCTAAGGCAGCATGGAAGTTTAGGCAATTCGTGTCAATATAGGTTGCAACAATAGGATGGGGCAGTGTACTCTGGATGTGTAAAGAAAAAAGTTGGATCCCAGCTTTGGAAGGGTTTGTGTGGGATTCCTAGAGGCACCAAGAAGGTCTTGAAGGGTGCGTCCAGAAGAGAAGGGGCAAGGAGTGTGCTCTAGCCAGAGGAGCAGCATTTAGAAAGGCATAACAGTACGAAGTTGCTTGGCCTGTGCCATGGAAATGCATGAATGCCTCTGGTCTTACTGAAACGCCACATGCCAGGAAGGCCACTGTGAAAACTGAGGACAGGAGACTTGCCCAAGAGGGGCATTCTTGAGTTTTCTCCATGCACGAAGTTTGAACTTCAGTAAAGCTATGAGGATTCATTTGGGAGTTTTAGAAAGGAAAGTGATGTAGTCATGTTTTTATTTCAGAAAATTAAGTCTAACAGAAAGGAAGTGGATGGATTTGAGGGATCTCCACAGGAAAAATGCAGAAGGAACTGATAAAGTTAATTTGTACATGGGGACCCACAAAATAGCAGCCGGCCCAGGGGCCTGGCCCCAACACAAATCTAAATCTCAGTCAGCCGGCGCTTAAAAGCCTCACTGTCAAGAAAACTTGACATACACTAATCACAATCTTCCAACTCAGCTTTAGCTAGTTTAGCTTACCCTAAATGATAGAATCTGCTAGTCTTATGAGAAGATCCCCGATCTCTAACCAAGCATGCCCTGTTTCCACATTGTCTTCTATAACGCTCTTAAATACACATTCTTGCCAAAATCCCTGGGAAATGGTGTTTCACTGCTCATGCGGCGCTGTACTCCCCCCAAAATGGATTGCTCTCCCTTAAATAAAGGACATCAAATTCACTACAAAATTGTTTTAGTTTTGCCACTTGACAAAATAAGTGCAGAAGATATTCAAGAACTAAAAAATCATCCAAACTCAGTGAATGATTGCATAGAGGAGTGGTGACATAGGGAGTGATTAAGAACTCCCTGGTTCAATAATTCTGTTAGTGTTAGAGGAAGTATCAGTATATAGGTTGGGGTTGTAGTAGAACTGATCCATTTAGAGAATATTTTAATTTGTATCATATTCTGGTGCTAACCTGAGGGGAAACTACTGAGATACAAAAGAAATTAAGACAAAGAGAGTTGACCTGCTTTCCCCAATTAACTAATTATTATTTTTACCTAGTAGTTTTAGTGTTAGAAAGCTCAACTATTCTCAGTAAGGAAAGGGTATCTTTATAGTACAGAAATAAGTCTCTAGAATTTATGGAAGCAAAATGGTGTTACCATTCACTTATTAGAGATCAGAAAATATTTGTTGAATGAATGCTTAACTGTAAAATTATGCCAGCTGAGTCATGAGTTAACATGGCAAATTAAACACACGTATTAATGTTGTTCCTTCATGAAACCACTATATGTATAGTAAATTATTTTTGTTCGCAAAGTCTTAAACTCACATAAATGGGGACAATAGGAAGGAGATAAAAGCAACAAAATTTGGAGGCTGAAAACCAGATGAACAAGAGACAACTGAGCAGAATTGAGAAAGTTGAACCCTAAGTCAGTATTAAGAAAAACTCAGAACCAACACAAGTTATATCACAGAATCCTCAAGGGAAATATTTAATTTTTATTTATTTATGATAGTCACAGAGCGAGAGAGAGAGAGAGGCAGAGACACAGGCAGAGGGAGAAGCAGGCTCCATGCACCGGGAGCCCGATGTGGGATTCGATCCCGGGTCTCCAGGATCGCACCCTGGGCCAAAGGCAGGCGCCAAACCGCTGCTCCACCCAGGGATCCCAAGGGAAATAAAAATACCAGACCCAGGTAATTTTGGAACTGCAGGGGAGTAGAGGGGCAGGAAGAGGTTAAAGTAAGGAAGAGGTTTGGTGAAACTGTTTGAGAAAAGGTAAATCACTACTTGCCATTCTCCCCAGCCCCATGATAGTGGGAGATTTCTGTTATACCATAAAATTCTTGAGGCTTATTCCCTGAGAGAGAGAGAGAGAGAGAGAAAGGGATAAAAGGTTTCTGGGGACACCAGGTATAGTTCAGGGAGTGGATACCCAAGAAAGGAAATCAGTGATCATGAAAAGAACACTTACTGATGAAACCCCAAATCAGCACTTTCCCCAAGAGCCCTAGCAGTCTGACTTCTAGTACTCAGGAGCAAGAGTGGGAGGGTGTTTACTGGGAAATGTGGCTAGTAAATGGAAGTCCCAAAGACCCTGGGTGATCTCTTACATAGAAGATCAAAGTTGAGGGAAGTCCCAAAGACACTGGGTGATCTCCTACATAGAAGATCGAAGTCTGAATGGCTCAGTGGTTGAGCATCTGCCTTCGGTTCAGGTGGTGATCCTGGTGTCCTGGGATGCAGTCCTACATCAGGCCCTGTTTCTCCCTCTTCCTATATCTCTGCCTCTGTCTCTGTGTCTCTCATGAATAAACAAATAAAATCTTAAAAATAAGAAAAGCAAAGCAAAGTTGATAATCTACCAAGCAATCATAAACTTACATAACCTTTTTAGTATCTAATTCTTACTCACGAACAGGCTACTAAGTTGACCAGACATCAGAGTTAAAGGAAAGCCTCTAAACATGAAATACAGAGACCAACGTGACAGAATTAAAGTAACTTGGAGGAAATAGAAACCATGCCAAAAGAAGAAGAAAAAGAAAGGAAAGGAAAGGAAACAATTATTCATAGTCTCAGAGAGATAACACAGATGTAAAACAGAGAAATATACAAAAAAAATCATAATATTTAATAAGCTTTTGGAAATCCAAGACATAAACAGGGAAATAAGGTGGAAATCTCAACCGAGGAGTTACAATAAAAAGGGAATATACTAGAAAGGAGACCAAACCAAGAGATAGAAAATAGAGAAGTAGAAAGTTAGTTAGTTGCATACAAATAATAGATGTTCTAGAAAGGGAGATGATAGAAAATAGAAGGGTGAAATCATCAAGAACATAATTTAAGAAAATTTTCTGGAAATGGTTAAGAATTTTTAGATTTAAATGACCTAGTGAATGCCCAGTATAGTGGAATAATATATATGCTTCAAAAGAGGGGGAAAAGAATAGACTGACACAAAGAACACAGCACTGAGATGGCTTCAGGATTCTCAACAGTAACCCTAGAAGCAAATAGTCTTGGTAAAATGCCTTTAACATTTTGAAGAAGTGTTATATCCACCTGAAATCCATAACAAGGCAAAATACCAATTAATATGATGTTATATAAAGATATTTTCAAACACACACACTTAAAAAATATCCTTCCCTCTCACCCTCTTTCAAGAAGTACTGGAGTATGACTTCTCCCCGCAACCCACAAAAAAAAAGAAAGACAGAGAGAGAGAATAAAATAAAAAACAAAACAAGAGGGATCTCTGGGTGGTGCAGCGGTTTGGCGCCTGCCTTTGGCCCAGGGCGCGATCCTGGAGGCCCGGGATCGAATCCCACGTCGGGCTCCCGGTGCATGGAGCCTGCTTCTCCCTTTGCCTATGTCTCTGCCTCTCTCTCTCTCTCTGTGACTATCATAAATAAATAAAAATTAAAAAAAAACAAGATGATGATGTGGAAAATAGGTCATCCAAAACAGGAGAAAGAGGGGTTCCTTTAGGGAATCGAAACCTCTTGTCTCAGTAGGATAGCTGTGCAGTAGGCTTAGAGGGCTAGCAGAAGAGTTTAGACCAATACATCCCAAAGAGACAGACACACTTAGCACCGTCATTACTAAGAGGCCAATACAATCCTACATACTTTTTACCATAGCAAAAATACACAGGGAAGCCTGACTCTTATGCATAGCTGGTCTTTTTCTTGACAATGTACTGACGAATCTCCTGTTCTTCACCCGGCCCTGCTTCCTGAATCAATTGAAGACATTCATTTTGCTTCACAGAAACACTTATGTTAGACCCACTTCTGAATGCTGTAGTTGGGGCATAATGAGTTCCAAAGCAGAACATACGTGGTCACTCACTTCCCTGGTCATGTTCCTGCAAGATGTCTAGGCCATGGTCTGCGCCCAACCCTGCCATGCACCTTGCAAAGGAAACTCATGAACTTCCAGTAAAGGTGAAGAAGATACAGGATTATTCAGATTGTGCTCTGTTTATCTTCTCTGGGAGCCCTCATGTAATAGTGGTAACATCGTGCCTTCCTCACACAGCTACCCAAATTTCAAAATTAATCTATATATTATTTGTAGATACATACACTGGTGATACTAGCATAAACAAAAGCAAAAAAGTAATTAATCCAAAAGTCAGGATAGTGAGTACTTCTGGAGGGTGGAACAGGGAGATGCAATCAAGGAGAGGCACACAGGAGGCTTCTAAAACACTGGTCATATTCTAATTCTGAAGCTGGGTGACGGATGGATAAGTGATTGCTTTATTATTTATAAACTGTGTATATGTCTTATACACTCTTCTATATGATATATCTTACCATCTGTAAAAGTAAAAATAAACACATCCCTTTCAAAACTCTTTGTGTTTTGACCCAGTTGATCCTCCATGAACTTCTACCTGTTTCTGTTTTACATATTAAATACCGATTTGGTCACCATAATCAAGAAAGGAGTTGTGTATGTGTAAGTAGCCACTTTTAGAAATTAACACAGAGATTCTTGCAGAGAGGAATACTTTCGAGAGGGCTTCCAAGAATGAGTTGAATCCAATTTGAAGGAAGGTAGAGTGTGGTTATCTTCTCCATCCAAATATCATGATTTATTCATTCTTCTTTTCTTCACCAATGTCAAGTACAGTACTTAGAATATAGTAGGAACTCAATAAACATCAGATGACTGGATGTACATTTGAGGAAGAGGCATTCCAGTCTGTGGCACAAATACAGTCTTCTCTAATATCTTGCTTCCCACATAGGCTTTGTCCCCTGCTTCCCAGAATTATTGAATGGAGAGAATTTCTATAGTGAGGTTTCAATTGAATAATTAAATCATATATTTTTTAAATCAATTGAGATAAGTGATTCTGAAGAGATATTCACATGATGTAAAAATGAATAATATAGAGTATCCAATATCTCTCAATGGCTATCAGCAGTTTCCTCCCTAGATATCTAAACTTGATGATCCAAAAGAAATTTTGTTTTGTTGGATTTTCAAAACTTAAGAATTAATACTGCAATTACGCCCTTAATTTCTTTTTGACAATCTTATAGAAGGGTGAGAATTGCCACAGATGCTTCTGCTGTGATCATCATATAAAACTGATGATCTGAGGTCAGCAGAGTAACTTGGAAGAAACTCTGGAGGGGATTTGAGTGGTTGAGTTATTGGCTTGTGCTCTGAGGTTTTATTGTGGACACTCATGAAAAATGGAATTAAAGACCTGCCATTGACCTGAGAGCAGCTACATGTTTTTGAATGAGCCCCTTTTCTCTGACTATGGGCTGTATTTATTCCCAAACTCCTCCAGTCAGTTTTCACCTTAACTCACAATAGACTGTTTAAATAATCATCACGGAAGATTGATTTCACTGTTATTGCTGCCTCATTCAAATGTTCTTTGCTCTACTTTATTTTTTTTTGTTACCCAAATATACTTTTGCTAGTAACACTTTCTTTTTAAATTATTTATCTGACAAATATTTATCAAATGGTAATCGTGCCATGAACTGAGCAAAGTTCTACGGATAAAACAGCAGGAAACAACGTATGGAACACTCTGCCACACATTTGAACTTATTTTATATTAGTAAAACAAAGACATGAATATTATAGAATTGTGTTTATATGTAATATACAAATATATTATCTATTTATACTTCATACTAAGTACTTTGAAGCAAACATAAAGCTCCATGTCCTGAATGTATTCTGTTTTAACTGGAGAATCAAATTCCTGTGGCAAGAGTGGAACCAAGTGTCAATCAAGAACAGCATCCTCGGTGAGGCAAACATTTAATGTAAAAGTGCAGGTTAGGGGGGATCCCTGGGTGGCTCAGTGTGTGATCCTAGAGTCCCGGGATCGAGTCCCACATCGGGCTTTGGATGGGGTCTGCTTCTGCCTCTGCCTGTGTCTCTGCCTCTCTCTCTGTGTGTGTGTGTGTGTGTGTGTGTCTAATGAATAAATAAAATCTTAAATAAATAAATAATAAAATAAAATAAAAGTGCAGGTTAGGGATGGGAGGGGGTGGAAAATAAAAGAGAGGGAGAGAAGGTTCTGAAGGCAGGAGAGAATTCAGGAAAATGCTCAAAGCAGATCAAGGGGCAATCTCAAAGAACCAAAGAAGAGCAAAGTGGCAGGAGCCCAGTGAGTAGAGAAAGTAACAACACAGAGGCAAGGCAGGAGCCAAATCACAGGAGCTGTGGGCCACAGTCATTACTTTCCTCTATCTTAAGACCAAAAGAGGTTTTTGAATAGTTTTAATTAAGGAAGTGACTTCGTCAAATTTGCACTTAAAAGATCACTTGCCTGTGATGTGGAGAAAGTCTGAAGTGGGCAAAAGTGACAGGAATAGTGGATCATTCACTGTTGTGGGAAAAAAGGGGTGGTTTACTCAGCAAGGTTTTCCTGAAGAAAATGTAGCAAAGGAATCATTCACACTGATAGGAACAACATCAAGACACAAAAAGATAGCCAGCCATTGGCATCCCTCAGCCTGAAAGGACAAGGTGGGCAAAAGTTGAAGGTCCGAAAGGTAGGAGTGGGGACAATAGATAGGGCAGGGATGAAGATAAATATTCTGATTTTCCTTCTCCTTTTTTTTTTGTTTGTTTGTTTGTTTTTGTTTTTTATAGATTTATTTGCGAGAGAGCACTTGCATACACGTGACTGGGTGAAGGGCAGAGGGAAAGAAATCTCAAGCAGACTCCCTGCTGGGCACAGAGTCAGTTGAGGGCTCAATTCCAGGACTCGCAATCATTTCTTGAGCCAAAATCAAGTCAGCTGCTCAATCAACTAAGCCATCCAGGAATCCCTGATTTTCCTCTTCCTAAGGCCTCTCTCTAGTCAGTGCCTTACCAGCTAGACCCAACTGGAGGGTCTGAGTCATGATCAAGGCATAACAGATAAGAGGCAAGAGTGGATCTAAGGAGGGGGCCCCAAACAGAGAATAAGAAGACCAAATGATTAGCAGTTTCCAACAGTTGTCCTTGTTTAAGATGGACAAAAATAAATAATTTGGAGACATATTTAGGAGACAAAGTCAATAGGTTTTGATGAAGAATTGCTTGTGGGGATGACAAGGAGGAGGGAAAGGATTTCTTCTCAGGTTCTGCCTGGTGGAATGATGATGCAATGAGATAGATATTGATCTTCTTCACAAGGATAACAAATCCTAGAAGAATAAGGGGAAGGCATGCTGTTAAGAGGTGAGTTCAGCTCTCAACATACTGGATTTTAAGTGTATTTGAGACCATCACGTATAGATTTGAATAGCCTTTCGCTAATCTCAAATCCATGTGGACCATCAAACTACAGCGAGTTCCACAGGAATAGCCCTTAACTTACATGGCTGATCATGCCACAAATCCAGGGCATCAGTTACAAAGGTGCTGGGAGAGAGACTGTGGATATATGAATGTAATCCCTAACCTAACTCTCGTCCTAGAGTTTGACTTGAGCATCTAACTAGGATGAGGCAGTCCTATCCCCCACCTAGAACCAGGTAAAGAGGAGTTAGACGCTACACCAGTAATGCTCACTCATACAAAGTGATTGAAAGTTGATATTCTAAGTTTTTATGCCTGAGGAGAGATAGAGTCTCAAGCACTTCTGACTGACTACTGAGCACTAAAAAATAATCCTCTCCTATTGCCTATGGAATTCATCCACTTGTGTATTTCCATAAGATCACAGTTTACCCCTTATCCCCTAGCTAATGTCTCCTCTGTAGCCACTTCTCTACTGCTGGTGCTTGTGGCCTGTATAGGAGGTGGCCATTCCACTGCCCATACCCTGGGGTGGGGATAAGAGGATGAACCACCCTCATAAGGGGATGAGAAGGATGAGATGAAAGATACCAGATATGCCCCTCCTTTCATTTTCAGAAAAGTTCCTGAATTGATCTCTCACTGCATACTATACCCTACCTTGTATTTCTAAGCCTTTACTTTTCACTGTTTGAGATTAATTTCTGATTATTGGTCTTCTAACTAAGAACCCCTGTGTATATCTAGAATTTCTGCTAGTATCTAACTCCTCCTGTCCCAAAAATCAAATGTTCTTGTTTCTCTCTGTGGCATGTGGTCAGCACCATAAAACCTGATACACTAACTTCTTGCTCATAATTCAGAAACTAAATTAATGCATAATTGCCATGACTGAGAAATAAGAAAAAAATTACACCGGACAATAGTCTTACCCTCCTACCTTCTCAATGTATCAGTGAAGGACATTGGGGATTATTTTCTTTTTTTTTTTTTTGTAAATTTATTTTTTATTGGTGTTCAATTTGCCAACAGATAGAATAACACCCAGTGCTCATCCCATCTTTGTATTAGGATTTTGATAAAAGGCAGATTGATGGAACATGATAGCTTATTCACTTGCTATAAGCCACAAGAATTCTGAGCGTTAGGAAACTCAGTTTTTTTTTTTTTTTTTTTAATTTTTTTTTTTATTGGTGTTCAATTTACTAACATACAGAATAACACCCAGTGCCCGTCACCCATTCACTCCCACCCCCCACCCTCCTCCCCTTCTACCACCCCTAGTTCGTTTGGAAACTCAGTTTTTAATTTTTTATCAAATTTTTATTTATTCTTATTATTCTTAAGGGAAAAGGGACATTACACAAAAGTTATCTACTTGAAACACTACCAGAATTTAGTGACTCAAACTTTACAGAGTTGATCATAAAGTAGATGATCAATACACTCTTAAGATTGATCTCATAACCATATAACCATAACTATATCTCATTCCACATGGTACGAGCTTTGTTAAAGGAGATCACAGAGTCCCAAAGAAGGCTTGAAAAGGACTCTTGAACTCAAACTAGGGACGGGGGAAAATAAATTGTGGACCATTTCCCAGAGTAAACATTTTCAAAGGTGGGCAAATGATATGACATCAGAGGAGGAGGGTTATAAGACTGAACAGCTCCCAGCTATCTTGGGAAAGATAATGGCATTGATATAGCTAAAAATAATACTCCCCATTTCTGAAACATAAAACCACATAGGTGGTTTCCATAACATATCTTAGATAACTACCATACTTATACCTTATATTTATGCTTGTGATAGCATATTCTTAATGGTTTGCAATTTTTTTATCTTTTCCCCAACTTCCGGAATCCAAACAGAGATTGTGAAATAGAAACATGATCATTGAAAATCACTCAGAGAATTCATCCCCTTGGCTACTATTCTCAATGAAAACAGGAGAGCAGACAAGCAAGGAGCCCATATTTTCTGGATGACCAATATAAACTACCTCTGCTTTGGTGATTTTACACAATATAACTGATGTTGAGGCATGCAACTTGAAGCACATTAGGTCAGCTGTCCCTTGGCTGGCACACCAACCACTGCCCTAGAAATGATGAATAAGCATTGTTCACAATCAGATTACTATCACAGTTTGCCAAAGAGCATTCCTCTCAGGCAATAAAATATGACTTTGTTTTCAGTGTCAGACATGATTAAGTTAAATGTGTGAAGATTCCTAACCTTATCGATTTCCTTGTATAATGTTCATATTTCTCATGCGTTTCAACACCTTATTCATGCTTAAAATACAGGGGTACCTTTGAAAAAACAGCTACTGTTTAGGAATCAAAGCAAATATTGGCAGGGAGATATCCAGCAATGCTTCATGGGAAAAGCATACACATATACACAAAAAGAAAGACTCCTGGTTTTGTCTTTTTCCTCAGATTTGACTATGCTAAATAAACAGACCATGAAGATGAACAGAAAGTCATGCAGCTACAATAGACCTATGAAGAATTTTAGTTAACCTCCTTCATTTTACAGATGAGTGATGGAAGTTCAATGTAACGTCATGCCTGCTTCAAAAATCACATGGTAAGTGATAAAAATCAAAGCTGGAACCCAAGCCTCTTGATTCTGAAACTAGGTCTCTCACCTGGTCTTATACAACTTTAATACCTCCATTCCTCAGTTTCCTTATCTGTAAAATAGAGAGATAACAGCATATATTTCACAGGGTTGTTGTAGGCATTGAATAATCTTAATATGTATAGAATTTCTTAGCACAATGATTCTCATGTAATAAAATTCAATAAATATTAGCTGCTATTGTGGTATATTCTTAACACATCCTTTTCTTCAATATTTTTATTAGGAGCTGGCCTCATGTCAAGTCAGCAATCAAATGTATAGTGTGACTCATACCCCACCCCACCCTCAAAAAAAGCCCCTTTACCAACTATGTATTTTTCACTAAGATACTTAAAATCCTTCCCTTAAGGAATTTTTCTTTGGGTTGAGCATTATTTGCTTTCCAAATACAGTTTTACAGCTGGATCATGCTTGGATTATTGCACTACTATCTGTGTATATGAATTTAACAGATTTTTTTTCTAGTACAATGTGAAGCAAGACAGAAGGGAGCTTCTAGAGGCCTAGAATGTGAGATAAATATATAAGGAGCAATTCAAAAGGGGGAAGATGAGATAGTACTATATAGTGAGTCAATATAAGGTAAGCAACGGGGACTTCTACAAAGGCAGTGGTCTGAGGCAAGGGTTAAAATGTTTTACATGCCTAAGAGACAAATATCTCCTTCTGGAAAAGAGAACAAATGAGAGATAACAGCCAGCAGGGAGTAATGGTTATCTGGGCAAAACGTGAAGCAACAATTTAGAGCATGCTTGCACTGTATTTCTATTTTCCCAAAACCCTGAAAGAATGTCAACCAGGGACAAAGGCATCCTGTGACTGTCTCATGTCCACTAAAAAGTAATGACCACAAAATAATGACCATGGGGCTGAAGGATGCTTCCTCACTCCTACCTCCTCATCCTTTGGGAAAGTGCCTTTATAAGGCCTGCATGCTTCCCGCGCACATTCTCCTTTCTCGCGGCTCCCTTGTATACAAGCTATCTCTAATAAACCCCATCTGCTTCATCTCCCTCAAGCTCTATGCTCATTTCTATGACACTGACTCAAGAACCTGGCCTTGGGGTCCAATAACAATACCAGCAACCTTCTCCACACATGTGAGGTACATTGCCCTCATGCTGGACCCTCATCAGATCACTGGTGAGTCAATGGTCAAGTCTAGAAGGAATTTGGAGGAAAAAAAATGTTGGAAAGCAAAATCTCTAGATGAGGGAGGAATGGGATTAAAGGAATTTAGAAATCATTTACTAAGAGAGTAAGTTGAAGAACTGATGTATATTGCAGGGCAGGTAGGAGTTGGGGGTACAAACAGGGGAGAGGGAGCCAGGATAGATTTGACTCCCCCTCCCTCAAATGTAGGAAGGATTATTCCATAAAGCCACCATGAATCCTTTCTGAACACCAGGGAAGTTATTCACTTCTTCCTCTAAATTCTCTACAGTTTTTCTTTGCTAACATTTATTACAATAAAATCTGATTGTCTTTTTTTTGTCTTATTAGATTTTAAGCTCCCTGAAAGCTGGAACTATGTCTTTCTGACCTTTGTGTTCTCACTTTGAAAACAACACTTGGCATATAAACCTGATTGTTGAGCGAGAGGGGAAAAAAAAAAAAAGAAACAACTCTGCTCTGCATAATATCAAAGAGCAGAACTAACACCATGGGTACAATTCTCAGAGAAAGATTTCAACTGCATAGCAGGAAAACCTCTCTAATGTTTAGATTTATGCATCAGTTTATTTAGCAGTTCATGGAGAAAGGAACATTGTGGCTCTCCTGTAAGGAATGTAGGATCCTGCACTTGGCTGAAAGGTTGCATTAATGATCATTAATTAGTTCAGGCTTTTAACATTTTAGGACAAATTAGTCCCTAATTTGCCTCCCTGACATTTTATTCTCTCTCTGATCCATCTCCATATTTCTTTAAAAATTATTTTGCAAAAGAAAAAAAAAAACAAAAAACTCATCACCTATACTACTTGAAAAACCACTCGGTCTCATTGAAAACATCAGCATTTGCTAAAGAACATTTTTGTAGGATCTTAATCCCATGGTATGGTACCACTGTAAAATAAATTTGCAAAATGCCACATTCTAGTCCTCTTAGAGATTCACAGTGCTCCTTAGCACCTGTTACAGAGACATTGGTACGTCTCAGATAAAAGGCAATCTCAAATTGGTTCTTTCCAGTCTAAGATGATGTTGCCTTTTTATTTCCCTATCACCCACAAAGTGCACATGTTTCTCCTCTACTGTTTTTGAAGCTAAAATGTTTCCCAGCTGTGATTCGAGAGGCAGCATCTCTGGTGAGTTGGATCAGTGGGGTGTGTGGGGAGAGGGGTGGATTGGATGAGCTGGGCAGGGTCTCTGGAAGACATATAGTGACACCTGGCAGATGAACAGGCTGACCACCTGAGGTTGTTGTGACCTCACACCTGGCAATATGGATAAGAACTTGATGCGAGGACAACTCCCACAAAGCTCATTGGCATGCTTTCTTCCAAAAAATCTAGTCTTTTCCACCCTCCCTCTTCTTTCCACAGAGGCCTTTTACTTTCTTTCTCGTGGTGAAATGCATCTCCTTGACACCAAAGCTGGCATCTGTAAACCACAGTAAAATATAATAAGGGATTGGTCAGAAACAGGGAAAGTTACCATAAATAGAGCTAGCAACACCCGACAGGTGACACTGTTGAGACCCTGCCCAGATGTCCTTTATCAAACAGGTGCACACAGCCTTCAGCTACTGTGAGTATTGGCCACCAATGGCCCACAGTGGTCCTCTTTTCCAGAGAATTACCCTCTGAAACCAGAGCCACCTAGCTCCAGAGTTAGGTCCCTCTTTGTTCCTTCCTCCACGTAGTTAATAACTGACCAACACAAGGCGCACCGGAGTGGTTCAGTGGGTTAAGCATCTGCCTTCAACTCAGGTCATGATCCCAGGGTCTGACTTCTATATCTATAAAATTATCTATAATCACTTTCATCTCTAATTGTTTTTGATTTCCATATCTTTCTCTGTGATTAGATCAAGCCTTTCTTCTATGCCATGGATGCTGTTTTCATCATTGCATTATTTAATTCTTTATATTTTTAACATGGCCACATTTTTTGATAGATTTATTTTTCCATTCCATCTTTTAAGACTTACCAGCTCTTCCTCTCAATGTGGTATGTAGCTATTTTGTGATATATTTTTTTCCTAACAGTTTATATTTACTTTATCTTAAAGTATAGAGGATATATTTTTTCTTTCTTTTTTCTTCTTCGATTCTTTTTCTGATACATTATTAGGTTTGCCTTTTGTTTTTGATATTCCTCTCTTCTATAGATCTTGCATTAGTTTCTTTCTGTTCATTGTGCTTCTTAGATTGACGAAAGTTCTGTTCAAACCAGTGATGTGCCCATGAATGGGAAGCAGTATGGGTAAAGTGTGGCCCCAAGAAGCCATAAGTTTCCGCCTGGGTATGTTGTCCCAGAACACTTTTATGCCAAGTCAGCCCCATTGTCTGTGAGGGTGCCTGTATCTCTGAAGATTTCAGCACTGCCCTTTGGCCCTGCATGGTTCATGGTCAAGCCCCTTATCACAACCTCTTTCATGATTTGCAGTTAGTTATCATCTCTTCAAGGGACTCTGATAAGCAGGTACAGAAAACTCCTAAAACTACTTCTCAAGGTAGAGAAAAGAATAGTTTGGCTTTGGCATGCTTCTGTGAAGATGACAGAGTTTCTTCTCTTTATCTTTTTTAATTTAACTAATTATTTATTTATGTGAGAGAGAGAGAGAGAGAGAGAATGAGGAGGGGAGGATGCAGAGGAAAAGGGAGAAGCAGGCTCCTCACTGAGCAGAGAGCTGGATGCAGGGCTCCATACCAGGACCCCAAGATCATGACTCTGGAACCCAAGGTAGATGCTTAACTGAGACCCCAGGAACCCCCTCTTTTTCTTATCAGTTGATACTTTCCTAAAAGGAAGGAAGTATTGTATTTATTCAATCATCTCTTCCTTGAACTCTACTTTATCTACAGCATTCATGCTTCATCTTGCCATTCTTTCACCATCCCTAGTGAAGATCTATATTTTTTTCTATTTTTTGTTACCTAGTGAAGATCTATATTTACTTTTGCTCTCTTACTTTATCAATTTCTGAAAATTTCTATAAACCAAAGCAGCAGCATTACTGCAGTGTTCTGTCTTTAAGCAGCGCAGTCTGTTGTTAAGCAGTCTCTAGTAATGCATCATGCACAAGTTAGTAGCCATTTGTATTTTCCTTTGTTCATTTACTTGCCCCTTATCCTTTCACTAAATATCTATGGAGTGCCTTTGATGTGTGTTGGACAAAATAGAAATTGAGAAAAAAAACAAAAAATACTCACCAGCACTTCATAAATCCTCTGAAGATAAACAAAAATGTTTTAAAGAATTTGATGATAGTTTTCGAGGCCAATTTTATTTAGTCTGCATTTCTATCAGCCATAAATATTGTTAAGCGATGATTATCTGCTTTGTTCCTGACCAGGGAAATTGAATTTTATGAGCTGCTGATGAGATTGATTTTTCTAAGAAAAGAACATTGGTCAGTTGTTTGAGAAGATTTCTCTTTTTTTCCTGATGGTTACATTTTGAAAGGGGAATATATGTGCCCCTAAGAAGATTTAAAGATTTGAGTATTTTTATAATAATCCCACCACAATACATGAGAGGGAATATAAAATGATTTCATGTAATCCCATAGGTGAACTAGTAAGAATGTATTTTATAGACTCCTAAAACAAATCCTTCCATTTCGTGAGTTCTTTGGAGAAAATATGCCATGTAAAGCCAATAAACATATAAATAAGTAATAGACTGATGAAGCTATCAGGTGGAAAATCCAAAAGGTGGGTGATGGCTCCACACTATGGGTCTAGTGCGTTTGCTGCTGTCTTGAGGAAAGAAGGAACCACATTTAGAAGTGGGCTATTACGGTGCTTTCTTTCTCTGCCCAATGCAGACAGCTCTAATCAGGGAACTATGACTTTGATTCTCACTCTAGGACTCAGTTGCAGAAAGTTCCAAGTGCCAAGTAAAAATGAACTGGGGAGTCTGGTCCTCTTCAGCTCGCCAGGGAGTACAGGCCTGGAAATTGCTTTGGCAGACATAGGATATCACTGAGTGTCTCAGACCTTTGAACCCTTTTTAGATTAATGCATGCAAACTGAATGACACAGGTCAATGGATGGCTAAGGGCCAGAGTGCATCCAAATAAACCAATACTGATAAAATGATTAAATAAAAGATAGCTATAATGAGGTCTCATAAGCAGTTCTCCTGCAGTGTCAAAAGGGGTAAAATCAGATAGTTATGTGGTTAAGATTAGAAAAACAGTAGGAAATACAGTGACAGGCAACCTGAGTTTCTCTTTGCTACTCATGGAAACTCCTAGAGGCAACTAAACTGTCAGTCTCAGTAACTGACATGTGTATATGAAAGAGATTTTTCATATCAATGAGTGCTATTATAATTCAAGAAAATTTAGGTCTGCAAATTACCTTAGAACTCCTCAGGGACAGTAGGCCTCACATCTCCTTCACAGTCAAACCTTTTGTTCAAATAGCATCTCATGTTAAAGCCTAGTGGATTAAACTAATAAAACTGGAGTTGCTCAGGCCTCAGATAGGAATCCTGACCTCACCATAGGCCTCTGGGTAATCACAGCTGAGCTGCGAGAGCTCCAAGGAACACAGTTTGAAGAACCGAACTGACTGGTATAGGACCACCTAGCTAGACAGAGGCAGAGCTGAAACTAGAAGATAGGTAACATGTTTTGATGTCTAAACAATGTATCAGTAATTTTCAAACTTTAATGAGTACATGAATCACTTAAAACTCTTATTAAAATGCAGATACAATTCAATGGGTCCCAGAGAGTCCTGAGATTCTCCATTTCTAACTTGCTCCCAGGTAATGTCAATGCTACTGGTCCAAGAGCACCCTTGGAAAACCAAGGCTTTCTACTTCACCATGTTGCCAGAAACTGAGCAAGCATCCTAGAAAGTAATTTAACCTAAAATATAAACCATCTTCAGGAAAGTCATTCACTCAGAACTTCTGTCTTCATCATCCTGACTAGTCTACTTCAAAACAGAAGGAAAATAAGCAGAGAGGAAAGGTTCTAAATGGTCCACTAACTGATCCTCAGAGAATTAATAAGAAACTGGAATGACTCACACTGAGATGGATTATTTCTGAAATTATAAAACCAAGTTTGAAAATCCTGAATATACATAAAATATATATACAATGCATATATAGTATATATATACATTATATATCATTATATACACGTACATATTTTAGAGAGAAAGAGAGGCTCTATAATGGAATGAGTGTAGAAATGAAAGGCTGACAACTGCCCTTAGAAGCATTGCTCAGTGGATAAAGCTAACCTCAGAGATCCTCCACATTCCCTTTGTGGCTTCCCACTTCTGAGCACTCACCCTCCTGAAGCCTCCCCCTTGGAGCCTGGCACTCAACTCACCAAGTTACATAGTACAAAGCTTTTCTATCAAATGTCTACTGTTCCTTACCCCTGCAATCAGACTTGACATATCTGAGGCAGCTGATCAAATAATTTGCAGGTTAAAAATAGCTTAATGTGTTTTCATCTCAAGACAGTATTTGGATTCACATAATGACCTTAGAAACTTTAATGCAAATTAGTGGTAAAATATGAATTAAATGTTTCACAGGCTTTCTTGTAGTTTGTATTATCATACCATGAAGACAGATGCTTATTCCTCAGTGGTAGTATCTTTACTCAACCATGGAACAGATAGACCCTTTAAAGACAGGTTATATTCCCCAGACCCTAAGAACTTGGTTATTGCTTGTGGTATCAAATTCATAATGGAAACTTAAATGAATAGCCATGCAATAAACATCTCATTAACAATGACAAGGATACGGAATGCCATAGTTTGGAGAAGAGCCACATTTTGAGAAGGTGATGGAGAACTGATTGTATTGACTTTTATTCACCAAAGTTGCTGTGAATGCAACATAATAAGAGGAATTTTTTTCATACCCATTTGACAGTATCTGTATGTAAATCAAACACATGGCTTTCAAAAATTCCTAAAACAGATTTTACCCAAAGATTTTGTTTCTCTTAGTTCCAACATCAGTAGTTCATGAAAACAAAACAAAACAAAAATGTGTAAAAGTCCTATACTTTATTACAAAACCATTCTAGTTTATTTATATTTTTAAATGAGATACTCTCTTCTGAGTTTTATGTGGTAAACCAGTTTACACTATTTAGAAGCTGACATTGATACTGCTTTCTCATAATTTGGTAAAGTGCAAGTAAAACATTTGAATAATGAAAGAAAGGCATTTTCTCCTCAATACATTAAGTAAAAGCAAATCACTAACTTATTATCCTGTTTCCATGGGAACCTAAGTATAGAGCCAGTCTAATACAAGGCATTTCTCCTGGTGTACATTTTTCCACCTTCTCATTCCAATCTACTTTTGATTGCTGTCCAAAGGCTAAAGAGTTAGTGCTGAGAACCAAATGATCACCTTTGCTCATCTTTTCCAGGCTGAGAGAGCTGCAGCAGTACCTAAAACAGAAAACAGCAGCACCTCATCCAGCGGGGATGGAGGAAGGGCTTTGAAGAAAAAAAAAAGATTGCCTTAATAAATCCGAAAGACTTGAAATTTTGAAATTAAATTTGGACTTCTGAACTCCATCTCCAATATATCTTAAATTGTGTGCGAAGCATGCCTCTGTGTGGTATATCTGGCAGCATGCTACAGGGCATGTCCTCCTCCACCCTTACCAACTTTAACCAGAGGTTTTTTTTGGTTTGTTTTTTGTTTTGTTTTTAAGAGAGAAAGAGAACATGCTCTCAAGGTGCAGAGGAAAAAGGAGAAATAAAATAAAATCTTAAGCAGGCTCCATGCTTAGTGGTGGAGTCCAATTGAGGCTCAATCCCACAACCCTGAGATCATGACCTGAGCCAAAATCTAGAGTCCCACACTTAACCGACTGAGCCACCCACTCAGATGTCCCCAGAGTAGAATTATTTAGGTGATTGGGAAGGGGGAGGCCAGATACGGTTATTCTCAAAGTTGGTCACTGGGCCAGCAATATCAGCACCAGGGACATGTTAAAATGTCATGTTAAAAATGCAAATTTTTGGGCTTTGCCTCAATTCTAGCAAATCAAAGACTCAGGAGGGGCCAGCAGCATGTTTTAACAAACCCTCTGGGTAGTTCTATTGCATGCCACACAATCACCAGTTATTCAACTATGAGAACAGGGACTTGCAGGGACACACAAACTTTCACTTGGAGCTAAATGACTCTCAGCATGCAGAGAAAGAATATCTAGAATTAATGTCTCATCCACAGCATCTGTACTGAGAGATGTTCCTAAGGAAACTAAATATCCTGGTGATATTTAATATTTAATGCTAGAAAGAGGAGAATGTGAGGGGTGGGGTTGTGGATTAAGATTCAATCATAAAAAGAAAAGAAGAAAAATGAGCAAACCAATTCTTACATCATTTTGGACTTTCTCTTTCAATAAAATTGGTTTGGGGACAATCTCTGATTCCAAACGGTAACTAAACAACTGTTTGTTGTTTGCATTTATGTATGTATGTATGTACGTATGTATGTATATTCTTTTATTGGAGTTCGATTTGCCAACATATAGTATGACACCCAGTGCTCATCCCATCCCACCATTTGCTTTGATGTGGATGGAACTGGAGGGTTTTATGCTGAGTGAAGTAAGTCAATCGGAGAGGACAAACATTATATGGTTTCACTCATATGGGGAATATAAAAAATAGTGAAAGGGATCAGAGGGTAAACAACTGTTTGTATACACAGTATTTGAATTTAGGCTTTCCAGGGTGCATGCTGTACTATTTTCTACCCATCTGGGGAAACAGACTCCTTTGTTTGCGTCTGAATCAGAATTTTATTTTCAGGAAAAACAGTATCAGAATGCAATGCACCAAAATATCCTGTTTAATCTGGCCTGCTTTTGTTGGAATACCACACAGAAGCTAGATGCCCATTGCAGAGGTGCTACAAAGGGATTCTCTGGCAAACTAGAAGCCTGGGCCTCAGAACCTCATAGGCTCCTTCCAACTCTAAAATCCTCTCATCTCAAGACAAAGTAGGCTCTGAGAGGACACAAGGGCTATCATTCTCAATGTTCACTGTTATCATCAAACTCTGTGGGTACAGAATGTTGGAAAGTAAAGACGACCCTAAGCTAAGATTGGAATTGTCTTAGGACTAAGTTCTCATTTCACATATGTTTCTTATCTCTTTGCCTCCTTCTCTTTAAGGAGCATGAAGAAAAAGAAGATCTGATTATTGAAAGGCTGGCATCTAGAGTCTGGTTAATCAGATATCTACCGAATTATACCGTAGCATGCTGTATAATACTGCTTACGCACGATTTGCTTTTCCTTACTACCAGCAATGAGTGAATGCTCTCGAGTATTCTTGGGGAATAAGACTGTGATGCTTTGTGATTCCTCTTAGTGTTACAGGGAATAAGGCCACACACTCTGACGAGAACCTGTACCTGCTTTTCTCTGGCTTTCACTATGGAACATTTGTACTTCCTATAGGTACAAAGGGTAGGCAGTCCCAAGATGTGCCACTTTGGCATGAAGGTTATTTTGAGTTAAAAAGCAAATTAAGGAAAAGCACTTTACCTCCTTTACAATTGCCTGATGAGAATTTAGGGAGAAGAATTGCTCCAGGAAGGGAGCTATCATCACCATAGATACCTACATTACACATGAACCAGGTATGGCAGGTAAGAAGGGACCCAGCAAGGCCTGTTTGATCAAAGTCCTCTTGGTCCCATTGTTACTGAATGGCTCAGCAAACATTTGTTTATCAAACATTTACATTTGTTACCTTTCAAGCCCCAGATTCCTGTCCTTTTCTCTTAGTTCAGAATCATACATATACCTCATTTTGCCTGTCTTTGGAATTTCTATGTCTGTGTGTATTCCCCGTATGTTCAAAATTAAATTTTATTTTATTTTACTTTTTTTGCTAATTAGTCTGTTTCATGTCAATTTGATTCTTAGCCTGGCTAGAAGGACCTTGAAAGGGACAGGAGGGGATCCCTGGGTGGCTCAGTGGTTTAGCACCTGCCTTAGGCCCAGGGTGTGATCCTGGAGTCCCACATCAGGCTCCCTGCATGGAGCCTGCTTCTCCCTCTGCCTGTGTCTCTGCCTCCGTCTCTCTCTTTCATGAATAAATAAAAAAAGTCTTTAAAAAAAAAAAAAGAGGGGGGGATCCCTGGGTGGCGCAGCGGTTTAGCGCCTGCCTTTGGCCCAGGGTGCGATCCTGGAGACCCGGGATCGAATCCCACGTCAGGCTCCCGGTGCATGGAGTCTGCTTCTCCCTCTGCCTGTGTCTCTGCCTCTCTCTCTCAATCTGTGGTGACTATCATAAATAAATTAATTTAAAAAAAAAAGGGACAGGAAATTCTTGCTCCTTGATAATGGAGATAGAAAATACTAACACATTGAAGCTATCTTTCCTAAGACAAAGTCACTGCATTTTTTTTTTCATATGAGATGTGTACATTTTTTACCTGAAGTACAAGTACCATGCAAACCTCAGTCTTTGTCAGAGACCCTGAAGCCCTACTCCGTGGAATGCAAGTGTTCCTAACCTCCTTAAGGGAAGGGTGTATCCTTTTATTTAAGGCTTTGTTCTGCCTTGAGCAACTGATAAGGGGATCAAGACCTAGAGAGGCTCAAATACCTGTCATAATCATATCTATTCTCTGTTCCCTTAATGTAGGGAAGGAGTGTCAACACCTCTAATCCCTGGCTGTAGTGGGTAGCTTTGAAATTCCCTAACAGTGCCTGGCTGACAGCTCTGGGCACATCCTTCTGTCTACATTCCCCTTAAAGTTGGGCAGCATCCACATGAGCCTCAGGACCAAGCAGAAAACTAAATTTTCCCTTATTCAGGCAAATGCCGGAAAGCAATGCAGATAATGCTGAACTCCTATTAATACACTGTATTTGAGAATTAACAAGTCTGCATAGCAATTTTTTGTGTGTGTGTCCTAGTGTCTGAAATTCCTCTCTCTTATGACTAAAAGGACCAAAGTCTGAGAGTTACACCTAATCAAGTCAAAAGAGTACTACTTTCCTCCTCTTCCTGTTCTTCCTTTTTGACTATCAAGCATAACAGGCAGTGAGATGCAGCTCCTTGAACAGGGAAATATGCAATCAAGGATTTGCCTTTTACATAACCTCTATCTCTAACCTTTCTCTACAGTGACTTCAGAGATTAGTTAGAGGTTCAGGCAATCCTCACTGAGGAAGTAACGCCAGACAGCCAGCTTCCAAGCTGAGAAAATGCCTGCACAGGTCTACTGCTGCCTGGTATCTAGAAAGTTTGCCTGTTTCTAAAGGAAAATGCTCTAAAAATGCTCATGCTTTGCTGGCGTTGAATTAATATCCTCAGAGTCACACATTAAGGAGAAAACTCCGGCTAACTTATAATATGTAAAGGGGAAAATGATATACTTATTCATGTGCATAGCATTATGTTGTTAGGGGAGGGATAAAAGTCTGTTACCTATGGTTCTCCAGGGACTGTGTTCAATGCTTTTATTCACAACGCTTTTATTCACAGCGGCACCATTAATCCTTAAAGCAATTCTCCCAATTTTATAGATGAGAAAACTGAGGCCACAGAGTTTCAATATCTTGTCAGTTTTGTCTGAAGTACACTCGGCACTGCAAAGGATGAATAAAAGCATAAGGTGCAGGTTCCATGTGACCAAGTTAGGAAGAGAAACGGACACTCAGGAGATCAGTAAGTCATAAGGGGTGTGGAGATGGTGGGGATAGGGGATATTTTAGAAACAATCAGAACTCAAAATGTGAAAGGAGAAGGAAATTGAGTGGGCCTGGCAGAGAAAGAACCTTCCCTGTCTCAGGCTACTAAACTAACATCAGGGTTCACTTATTCACAATAAGATCATCTGAATTATGTTTTACAAAAGACTGGAGCTTTACAAAAGGCAAGAACAGCCTCTCTATGCTCTCTACTTATTTCTGTCCTGTTTCCCAAATAAAAATAACTCTATATCATTGAAATGTTCAAAGACCATAGTCTCTTCAGTGTAATTATGAGTATCATCTCCACAGGTACCTGGAGATATTTACAGATAATCCTTTTAATTGTGAGTTTTAAAAGATAGATGATGGAATATAATGTTTTCTAGCAGGGGAGAAGACGTATGGAAAACTTATCATCTGGAAACAAAACAGAGCAAAAGCAATTAAAAGTTCCCAGACTGTATGCCTGGAGGAAGCATCATGCTTGGACTCCCCATGGTTGGCTCAGGATCACCTGGTGGATCACACTCATAGGAGAACCTTGAATCACTATGAAGTTTGGTAACCCATGTGCATTTTGAGCTGATTTTGACGGTGAAGCCTCCCTGTCTCTACTTTCTAACAATCATTATACAACATTCATACCAATAATTAAGTTTCATTAGCCTGGAACATTCCACAGGCTGCACTCGAGTTCTGTGTAATGTCCAACTCTAAGGTTTATTTGGGCTTCCCTGACATCACCTTCGTGCATTTACATATGTTTTTACTCCTGCTGTACTTCCAGAGGACTGGGCTCAAAAATAGCCAGTCATTTCTTTTCAACTGTTTTTAAATTGCTTGTTTTAGTGCAACAATAAACAGACAAATGTCAAAAGCCTGCTCTGATTGGTTCTCTTTGTCCTTAGCATAAAAACATTTCGGGGCCCAGTGACGGAACGTTTAACTGTGTTCCACAAGCATGTCTTCATCAAGGTCCAAGCTTATACTACTGCTTTCCTGTAGTCCATGATTTTATGCAGTCTCCTTGGATAGAACATTCAAGGCTAAATATAGAAAGCAATTAAGTGATATAAATATATATTTTTTGCAAATCACTATGCATTATAAAATATCCCTATTACGTAAATATTCCTATTTATATTATATATATTTTTATAATATGGATAATTTATTAGTTACATTTATTGCCTTTAGTTTAAGATTTAAGATAAAATGGAATCACTAGTTTGTACTCTCACTGCCTCTGTATTGTGCATCGAAGGGACTACTCACTAAGCCTTGTGATCCAGGTGCATCTGTCATTCCTGAACCATAGAAAGGTTTAATATTTCTTTGTGTCTGATGCTTTAAACCATATACACTAGCCCTTTGGTGCCTGTAACTAAGAAAATGCTTTGATAAATTTCAATTAATAACTACAAAGAAATCCTTGGCCTATTTTTATCTAATATTGAGTGTGAGGATAAAATGGTGACTCCACTACAGGCTATGACATAATATTCTCCACTGTGAACCTCTATGCTTATCCTAAAAATCCTAAAGGTAGAGAAAATCCTCAGCCAAGGTAAATGGCTGAAAAACTGATGAAAATCTCAAACAATAGGAAGCAGTGATAAACTATTCACTAAGCACCTGCTATGTGGCAGCAGGCCTAGTACTTTATTAGCATGAACCCATTTAATTTTTACAACAAGTCTATGAAGTCTAACAATCTTCCTCTTTGGATGAGGAGACTACCGCTGAGAAAATACCAGCAGTTAGTCAAAGGCCACAGCAATTATTGGCAAAGTCTGTATTTACATCTAAGGAGCAAGACAGAAACACGAGTTTTTGCCATTCCACCATCTACTATGGAAATCTACCAGGCCAGAGAAAATAACCATGGCTGACATTTGAGTGATGCTCCCTCATAGCTCTTGAGGCCTTTGCCTCCTCCCCATTGCCCTGTCCCTCCTTTTTCATGGCTCAGTATATTTCCTTCATTCTGTGCTTTTTGCCAACTTCTTACTCATCCCTTGTCACTTAACAAAAGGAAGAAAAATAAAGTATTTCAGCTTTTAAAAATTGTATGTATTCCCTCCATAAAATAAACAAAAGAACAAGCAAGCAAGTATGCAGTCAGGGAATATTTATACTTTTCTAAATTTTATACATGTAACATACAACCTTTATATACTCCTACATCCTTATAACTTCTCTGCAGTCCTACCTCAGCATGCTATAGCATGCACAGTGACTTTCTTCAAATATCCTATATCATACCTGTCCTCAGCAGCAGCAAATAATCTAGATTCTTAAAGAAAGTGGAGGGGCCCACAGACAGGGACTTCCTCATGGCCTGTTACTCCATTCACTCCCTCAGAAACATAAATGGGGAATCACTGAACTGGGGTAGCAGTAGGGAGCTTTAGGTCACCTCCTTCATTTCACCACCAAGGGTCCAGAATGAGAGCTCTGTTTCCAGCAGGGACTTTGAAGAAAAGAAGGTAAGAATTTGGGCTTTAGATGTGCTACTCTACAACAATGTGACCTCGTACAAATTACTGAATTTCTCTGAATTTAGATTTCTTCATTTGTGAAAAAGGAAAACCCTTCCTCACAGGGTTGTTGTGGTGGTAAAATGTAAGCACAATAAAGGGAATATTGGTAATGTATTTGGTTCTTAGTTAGAACCTAGTAAATCTTTGTGACAGTTATGATTTGTCTCAGTCAGGAATAATTTAGTTGATATGTTTGTCAGAAACAAAACCCCCCTGAGTCTAGTTTAGACTAAAGAGGGAGTTCACTGGAGGACTATCTGAGCATCTGGCAAAAACTCCAGAAAGGATTGTTTGGCATCCTGAAACCCTGGAAGGGGGAGGAATGGGTGTAGCTTATACTCCATCATGTCATCTAGTCTCTTGTTTCTGTACCTCATTGTTTCTCTGCTACCACACACACACACACACACACACACACACACACACACACGGTCTCTGCTCTCTCAGTACTTAAAAGAAATCAGCTTTCCCAGCCAATCACCTTTCCTCTAGTTCAAGCACACACAGTCAGTCAAACAAAGCTCCTCTTTCTGAGAGCCCCTCTGAACTCCACATTTTCAGGGGGAAAAATCCATTTGGCAAGCCTGAGCCAAGGGTCTACCCCAGTTCAGTGAACACAGACTGAGATAGGGGAGGGTACCTTGATGAGTGGAGGTTCTAGGAACAGTTTCTCTGAGAAGGGGAGAAAGACATGCCAGACAAATAAACGGGCATCCTGCTTCATTATTATTATCACTGCAGCGTTAGAGGCAGAGAGAAGACCAGAACAAAGCTGTTGTGATTTTGGCACAGTATGCTATGCTTCCTATTATGATCTGGTATCCTCTTCCCAGACACACTAAGCCCTATAAGAAAGAGAATCCGTTCACACAAAGCCTTTTACTCAAATATTTATTGCAACGTTATTTGTAAAGCTAAAAGCTGAAACAACTCTAATGCCTATCAGCTGGTGAATGGATAGACAAATTGTGATGTATTCATACTATGAAACACTACTCATCAATGAAAAGAAATAAAGTATTACATGGAACAACATGAGTAAATCTCAAAAACTTCATGCTGAGTAAAAGAAATCAAACAAACGACTATACATTTTATGGTTCCATACAATGGAAATGGCAAAACCATAGGGCCAGAAAAAAAATCAGTGGTTGCCTGGGCATGGGAATAGGGGTGGGGTATGTGCTGATGGCAAATGGACATGAAGCAACATTTTAGGGTGATGGAACTCTGTCACCATCTTCACTGTGGTGGTGCTTACCTGATGGCACACCATCACCAACATCCATCAGCATTTACATTAAATGGATGAGTTCTGTGGTACATAAATTATACCTCAATAAAGCTCTTTTAAAAGCTAAGAGAAAGAAAGAATGGAAGGGAAAAAGAAGGGAGTGAAGGAGGGAAAGAGGAAGGAAGAGAAGTCATCTGCAAATTCTACATGCCATTTTTTCAGGCGAGTCAGGATATATCAAATATTACCTTTAAGAAATATATTATTGCTACCAAAAAAAATTTCTTATAAAGCAAATGCCAAATGGTAAAAACTATGCTAAGTAATTCCTTTATATGTATTACTGAAATTAATTCTCACAGAAGTCCTGCAAGCACAAGGGAATAACTGACTCCTGCAGAGTAGGTGTTCTTATCCCCATTTAGACATTAAGGAGTGGTTGTTTATAGAAACTAAGTTTCTTGCTAAGATGGCCCAGCTAATCAGTGACAGAGATGGGATTCAAATTCAGGTCTGTCTGATACCTAAGCCTCTGTGCCCAAAGGCCATCCCTTTAGATTGAATCCAATATTAAAACCAGGTTTTTTTTTAAATTATTTTATTTATTTATTCATGAGAAACACAGAGAGAGGCAGAGACATAGGCAGAGGGAGAAGCAAGCTCCATTACAAGAAGCCCAATGTGGGACTCAATCAATCCCAGAACTCTGGGATCACACCCTGAGCCAAAGGCGGACGCTCAACCACTGAGCCTCCTAGGCGTCCCAAAACCAGATATTTTCAAGTCATGATCATTATATTGGTTAGAAGAAAGGTAACTCAGCTAAAGCACAGTGAAACTGTTTTTTTCTTTTAAGCCAACATCCATGTTTTCAGAAGCATGTACTTTCTGTACCCACTAAGGAGAATCCAAGGTTGTTAAATAGTGTCTCCTATTATATAGACTGTAATATCACAAATGGTGGGATTTTCTGGTTTGTGTGGTGTGATGTTTATATGTTAAGAATGTTTTAAAAAGCTGGGTCCAAAAAATGTTGGAATAAAAGCAAATAATTCAGATCTATTGGAGCCCAACTCAGAAGCCAGTGCAGAATGCTAATTAAGTATCATCTAACCCATAACCCACTCTGTAGATCACATACATGAAATTTAAAACACTGTATAGTGTGTCACTAGATTTGAAGGTCCTTACTCAATCCTGCCAGAGTGAATTACAAAACCAAGACAATTCTTGCATAACTGGAGGGGAGGAGCATTACATTTGCATTATCTATCAACAACCAGTGAGTATTTAATGAGTTCCTGCCATGAGCTGAGACTATGCTAATTTGAAAAGAAAGCAGAACAGGTATAAAATTCAGTTTAACATACCCTGCTACAGGGATCCCTGGGTGGCGCAGTGGTTTGGCGCCTGCCTTTGGCCCAGGGCACGATCCTGGAGACCCGGGATCGAATTCCATGTCAGGCTCCCGGTGCATGGAGCCTGCTTCTCCCTCTGCCTGTGTCTCTGCCTCTCTCTCTCTCTCTCTCTCTATCTCTGTGTGTGTGTGACTATCATAAATAAATAAAATTTAAAAAAAAACATACCCTGCTACAGAACTTTCCAGAAAATTAACATACACAAAATAGACACAATGAAAATAATACACTGCCTGGCTTCAAATAAAGCTACCATGTAAGTCCATAATGGAGGAAAATCAGGGTGAGCTGGATGTCCTGGGAGACGATAAAGGCTGGCTGGAGAGTGTGGCAGTGGAGTGAACAGGACAAGGCAGCAAGCAGCATGGTTGTGCATCCCAGCTAAGAGACTGTGGCAAGTTCCTCCTCTGTGCCTTGATTGCCTTGTTTGTAAAATGGGGATTTTTACTACCTTATAAGGTCAATTTAGAAATTAATATAATTCATGACAGGTGCTGAGAACAGTGCCTAGCACACTGTCGGGTCTCAGTGAGAGTTCTTTAATTATTGTATGAGTGAGAATCAAGGTGAACTTAAAACTCAGATTTATGAAGGAGAAAGAAGGCAGCTGGGTGGGTGCTCCAGGGAAAAAGCAGTAGCGCAGGGAATGGCATGAAGCCTACAAAGGACAGTGAGGAAAAAAAAAAAAAGCTTAATTGGCGGGTTGGTGGGGGGATACATTTCATGGGGACAATAGACAGGAAATTAAGGTGAGACCGCGTGGAACAAAACTGAGGATGGGCTTGAAATCTGGGAAAAGAAATACAGATGACACACAAGAGCAAAAGAAAATTGGTTAGATTCTTCAACAAGGAATAGCTCAAAAACAAAGTCGTGTTTAAAGAAAATTTGTCTCATAGCAACACATGAGTTGGAAATAGGACGTGGCAAAAGAAAGAATAAATAGAAGGCTATTGACGAACCTGTATCTCTCGACAAAATTCTAAACTTTAGGCTTGAAATGAGAAAGTCAGAAATCCACACAATAAACAGCACCCCACACCAGCCCTAAATTAGAGGAAGATTCTGGTTATTTTGACAGTGGAGAGGGAGTAGTGCCTGATTCTCTAACAACTGACGGAGAAAACAGGGGACTCATTTTACTACACTTGCTTAAACATATCTGTTCCAACGATCAAGGTAAATTCCTCATCGCTTGCCATTCTTTTCCCCCTTAAAGGCATTCTGAAATATATGAGGGACATCCTACAATCCCCCAAAGCAATACAAAAATAGAAGCTGATGAATAATTGCAAAGGAAAAAAATCTTCCTAGTGGTTTATATTTTGTGGTGCAAAACTGACAATCTCCAGCATAAAAGAAAATAACAGAACAGCCAATGGCACTGATCAGCCTCACTGATCCCCACAATGTTTACAGTCACCTGCAGCATTCTGAGACGGTCCCACTCAGAACATTTCTGTGTGATGCTTTCATTGGCCTCACCCTACACCTGCTTCCCTTCCTTTCTTATACCTGCTGATCTAGAATAATATATTATTTGGGCCTCCAGGTCCTCCTCTCCCTTTCAAGATAAGCTCTTGTTCTCAATCTCAGGGCATTTGCTTCAATATCACTGTATATTCTGTAGTGTGAGTCTTAACTCAATAGTCTAAAATCCAAAAAGTGTTCTTCCACGGTGTGATAGATCAGTATTAAGGTTTTTAAATGTCTCGACTTTTTTAAAGAAACCAAATAAACTATTATAGTTTATCAAATCTCTCCAAGAATAAACCCTGGCTGTAAGGTATATGATAAGATATTAACAATCACATTAAGCCACTTTTTCACAGTCCTTTTTAGCACAAAACCCTCCCTGTGTCAAGAAAAGCCACTGTCAGACAAGTATTTATTTATTTATCTTTCTATCCCAAAGCATACGTCACCAGATGTACTGAATTGCATATGTCCCTCCTTTTATAAAGTTGGACAGGTCTAGGAACACTTAGTACATCTGCGTGTGAGGCAGCGTGTTATTGGTGTTTTTCCAGAGTCATGGCAAATGGTGCCTGCAGCCAACAGCATCTTAAACAGAAGAGCAGTGCCAGTTAAATTCATTTTTGAGCCTCTTACATATCTATTTCTAGAGCTCTCTTTAGTCTTTTTATACTTCACACACACATAAACTCACACATACACACACTTTTACCTTGACTTTTGTCTTTCTAAAGCTCCGCACTGTGGCAAAGGTCCTGGGCCTGTCCTATCCCATAGAGTTCTGAAATCCTCATAGTGTTCCATTACCTCTCTCTGAATTCACATTTCAATCTGATTTCAATTTGGAAAGAAATAATGCATTTATCATGTGCAAGAATTCACAGTAAAGAATGAGACACTAGATGATGGGTTTAACCCTCCCAGTTATACTTAAATTCTAATACAGACTGCTATTAACCTGAATGACTTTCTAGTTGATAGAATGCGTGGGGAAGATATTTTAATTATAGTATTTTCCTGGACTCCTCCATAAGAGCAGCCACATGAAAAAAAGAGGGGGAAGTCAAGTGGCATTCCAATTCTAAAACAAACAAATACCTTACTATATAGACTATTCAGCTTATTCACTGATTTTATTTAGAATGACAATGGGTTTATTATCACCTACTCATGGCTACTGTGGAGTGTCTCCCTTTGGTTTTGACATAGTCTATAACTGAAAAGATTTTTTTTAAAAATGTTTTTTTAACAAAAGACAGCATATGTCTACATACTTGTACCTCTCTTTATGTAATAGATATATTCATGAACTAAGTTTTACCTATATTGCAATTTCATAAATAGCAATCCAGCTTAAATGCTCGAAAAATGTTTTTCAAAGAACTCTCTATAATACAGAATACACACACATGCACACATACAAACACTCAGATGGATTCACCAAAAAGTTTCATAGAATGTTGGTCTTACTTTTCTCTCATATCAATCGTATCCTCACTTTAATGGTGTTTGACCAGATGGAAAGACACCTTCTTCATCAATTATTTCCCTCTATGCTTTAGGAGTGAATATGTACTTCTGAGTAATATTTTATCATATGACACCTGAGCTACAGCTTCATGGGCATGAGAGTTGCAAAATGAAATTGAACCGCTCTAGCACCAAAGCCATAAGCAAGATGACAGATATTGATTGTGCCCTAAGATGTAATGTAGGCACCTAATGGGGCGTAGTAATGTACAATGAATCATTAGAATATTATTTTAAATTTTCCATTCACCTGGGGGATTGCTAACGGGGTATTTCACCTTCAAGTCACTCCCCCACCTCCCCAGACTAGGACAGCACTTGATAAGGTCATTTAGAATATGGTGGATTTTTATCAGCTTTGGGAAAATTAGTGACTATTTTCTAGGTCCCAGGGATCAGATGCCCATATTACTGAGGATTAGGAATCTTTGAATATTTTAAAAAATGCATCCTTGTCAATCAAAACAAAGGTGGAAGATTTCCTGTAAGAACCGGACCCTAATGGTAACAACAATGTGACAAACAATGAGCATTTATTGAACACTTTCCATTTCTACTGGGACCAGCACTTCACATGCATTATTTACCTCATGTTCACAATAACCCTCTGAAGGAAATGCTATTTACTTTACAACAACTGAAGCAGATGGAAGTTAAAGAACTAGGCTGAGGTGGTCACATAAGTTTTCACCATGTGAAAATACAAATTTTTTTTATATATATACACAGATAACTCACTGTTAACTACTATATAATCCTGCCGGAAGAAATGCTATGGGACCTGAAATCATTCATCAGGGAGTTGAATGACTGCTCATCTTATAACATTCTTATGCTAAATCAGGTTGCCTAAACCAACCTCCTGGTGATGGTTATGAGGAGCATGAAAAATCTTTCCAATGCCCTCTGTGCGGCCCTCAATTCTGAGGCATTCATTATTGCCCTTTGCTGTCTCAGCCGCTGACAATCTCTTTTGGAGAGCCTGATGCATCAGATGGATTCCTGCCTTGATATACCACTCAACCAAATTCCTTGTCATGGGCTCCTTTTTCTTGCATACTCCAAAGACAGAAATGCTTTGGACTCCATGTTTTTGTTTCCAGTACATCAAATCTATTTTTCTTTCCGTCTTTCCCTCACCCTTTATTCTTTCTGTTTTTCCTGGATGCTGGAGGCCAATAAATACCCTACATTGCTTTTGAGGCACTGGTTCTTTGAATAAAGTAGTGTAGCAGGATCAACAGGTCGTTACTTTTTGCCATTAGGCTGAGTAGGTCCAAATCTGGTTTCTGTGTCTGTGTAGCAGAGAACTGGGGCTAATCTGATCAAATATGTTGGTCTGATACTTTCAAATTAGCATTTTATCAGGGCTTTCAAAGACTTAGCCCAAATAATTATGTGATAAGGAGTTGTGAATACTGGCAAGCATACAAATATTTTAATACCATGGATTCTTTGTTGCCATTATATTTCATCATATGATCAAATGCATATTACATGAACACAAAATGTGAGTCTGATTCAGCAATTTTCCCCTGGGATTTGTTTAATAGAGTAATTAAAGTATAGGGAAGGATCCCTGGGTGGCTCAGCAGTTTAGTGCCTGCCTTCGGCCCAGGGCGTGATCTTGAAGTCCCAGGATTGAGTCCCATGTCAGGCTCCCTGCATGGAGCCCGCTTCTCCCTCTGCCTGTGTCTCTGCCTCACTCTCTCCTTTGTCTCTCCTGAATAAATAAATAAAATTTAAAAAATAAGTGTAGGGACTTGGTCAGGATTTGTCAAGAATCCTTTGATTCAGTCAGTGGAATCAACATTTAGTACCTGCCTACTGTGTGCCAAGCTTCCTTTAGCTTCCAGAAATTCAGCACTGACCAAGGCACAGTCCCTGGTTTACGATCTCACCATACTATATAGAAACAGAATGATTTATGCCATAATATAAATTTCAAAAGATCTTTGAAACATAGGTGAGGGTACCCTAATAGTCCCAAGAGTTCAACAGGAAGAAGAGGGACAAGCAAACTCTTCCCAGAGGAGGTAACAAGAGATTAGTCATAAATTCTGATTGGGAGTTGACTATTCAGAGAATATGGAATTGTATGAATGCCACAAAAGTTTGAATTGACAATAAGAAAGCTCTATAAGCATAGAGCATTGCTATACATCAGGCCTCATTTAAGGACGTTTAGTTTCAATAATTCCCAGAGGAACTGATCTGTAAGGCAACAAACTTTCATCCCCAAAGGCAAGAGATGTCAGATCTATTCTCACTTCTCCCCTAGAACTTCTCTCCCTACCTCGTTTACATTATAGCCTCCACTTAAATACTTAAAATAGTCAACATTGAGGATTACTTCCAGGCACAAAGAAAACTGTGTGTCCCACTGTCTTAGCCTGGCACTCTACCCCCCACAATCCAGCAACCTCACTTCCCCAAAAACAGTCTTTGTAAAAGCTTACTGTGCTACCATTTTAGAGGGGAACGCAATCCCAAGGCAGCAAGAGTGAGGGAAAAGGAGTGTATGAGGAGCAAATATAAGAGTATGTTACTGAACTGGACAGAATTTTTGGACAAGCTGCCTGCTCAGCCTTGCAGGACATCTTCAGGGAGATCACATGAAGTTATAAATCTAAAGAATCCCTCTATAGAGAAGGGAGAAAAACTCATCCACACATTCTAATATCCCTTGCTCAATGGGCATTAACTCCCCTGCAATTGTGAATTATATGTGCATGGGGGCTGAGCACATGCTCTGGTCCCTCAAGCCTCAGCCATACAGCAAAGCTCCAGGGTGGGAGGTAAGAGGTGAAAGGTATGATAATGAAGTGAGCCAGTATTGGACCGCATCCATTTTTGGCAGCAGAAACTTGACTTCAAGTCTATGAGGAGAACCCACATCCTTGAGAGAACTACCCCATCCAGAAAGCAAAGTTAGAGTGAAGTCCTAAACACTGAAACTGAATTCACTATACCCTCCGAGACTGGGTGGGCATTCTCTTAGAACCAAGTTCCCCTCTCATCTCCTCATGTTCTGTGCCCCTACTTCTTGGTTATCTGTGCTTTCAACTCCTCGGTTTTGCCTTATTCTACGTTTTGATGAATGAAGAAAGCTCAGTATGTCCTTTGTTGTCACACAGACCTTGGCTGGAATTCTATCCTCTACTCACTGAACAAAAGTACTTAAATCCTTTGAGAGTGAATTTTTTTTTTTTTTTTTTTTTTTTTTTTTTTTTTTTTTTTTTGGTTTGCAACATAGAGATAATCCCATTCTCTAACAAGGCTATTGGGATTATGAAATGAAATTATATGTCTGAAGGACTTAATAAAATTCTTGACCCCTAATGGGGCAAGAGAGATATTAGGTTTTTTCCCTGAATTATTCCCATCATTCTAGTTTATGTTCACCACTCACCCTACTCTAAGATATACTTATAAATGTGTCTACGCATGCTGAGAGAGTCTCTACAGTATTTCTATTAGGAATACTCTATAATAGTAAAACTTGATAAAAAGATCTCTGCAGTCATTAACCCATTATCTCTCAGATCAATATCCACCCTGCCAAATCCTTCTTGGTGATGTCAAGGCTGTAATTCAGAAACTATCTTCTTTGCTAGGAGTTTCCATGTCAGACTCTACCAAGAAGTACTAAGAGGCCAAATGGCTGTGAAGAATAAAGGGACTTACTTCTTCAGTTGTTTGCTGTACCTGCAGGTGTCACTTTAACAATGGCCCTTGCAGTTGGTTCCAATTTGACCTCTTCATTGGGTCTTCCCCAATCAGCTCATTGTGTCCCCTCAGAGATGATAGAAGTGATGGCAAAGCAACCACTTAGAGGTCTAGGTCCCAGTTCTTCAACGCTCTTCGAGTTTCTGATTTAGTGCTGCCAATTGGGCAGAATGTCTCTTCTCCAAAGATCTAGACCCAGCTTTGTTGGCTCCTCCTCCAAGCATCTTGACTCTGATAGCTGCAAACTCCCCCCTCACAACCTCTGTGGAATTTCCCCAGCCCCCAACCTCTGTAGAATTTCAGAGCTAGTCTTTGAACATTTGTTTAATTCCTTTGTCATAATCTGTCTTTGTTACAGTATTTGGTATGGTTTCTATTTTCCTGAGTTGGCAGTGATTGACAGAAGGCCTGCCAAGATAAATCCTGCCCAAAAGGGGGAAGAAGCTACCAAAAGGCAACATGAATGTTGTGAAAATAGGAAAAGATGAAAAAAATTGCATATACACACACAGTTGACCCCTGAACAACCCAGATTTGAACTGCATGGGTTCATTTACATGCAGATTTTTTTTCAACAAATATAGTACAGTATATGTATTTTTTCTTCCTTATGATTTTCTTTACATTTACTTTTCTCTAGCTCACTTCATTTTAAGAATACAGTATATAACACATTTAGCATACAAAATAGGTGTTAACTGACTATATTATTGGTAAAAATTCCAGTCGACAGTAGGCTATTAGTGAAGATTTTGAGGAATTAAAAGTTATACACAGATTTCCAATGGGGGAATCAGTGACCCTAACTCCTCCATGTAGTCCATGAATAAACTGTATATAAGTGTGTATCTATATATATGTGTGTGCCAACACACAGTTGGCATGTGCTTCTCAGATAATAGAGAAATCACCAAAGGGATGGTTCTATCTACTTCATTCAACAACTTTTAGTATATCTGGACACTCAAGATGCTTACTTGATGTTTATCCTGTAATTATCAATACAGTCAATGCTTTTGGGATATCAGTTTATGGCCTTAACTTTTAATAGTCTATCTCTGTTGGCATCCAATGCCATATCTGAGGACAAGTGGATTTTTTGGTATATTATAGAGGATAAAATCTTCCTTTATAGCTTCTTATAAAAAAAATTCTCTATCAGAGTTATCAAATTGTGATATGCCCAAATTCATTATTTTATCATAGCTTGAGTTTTCTGAGGAATTAGTTTTCCTTGAATGATATGTCCTAAGTTGATAGGCAGTGAGTAAGGACAGGCATGTAATAACTGATAAAGACTACATGTTTTAAAGTGCTTACTTGGTTCCCCAGAGTTAGAGCAGTAGTTAACAGAGTTCAGTATTTGACCCCTTATGATATAAAAGAAAATTTTAATCAAGTTGGGTGGCAAATGCAAAGGTAGATAAAATGAATTAAATGTAGTTGAACTGTTATAGGCAGTCTCCAAAAGGCTCAAAATTAATGTACCTCATGCAAAATGAGGACTCAATGCCTACTCAAATACTAGCACCATACAGGCTCAGGTGACATGCTGAGCGGGCACATCTTTGATAGCAATTAAAATGTAAAATAAAGACACATACATAATAACCCACAAAGAATTTTACATGTGCATTTGTAAATGTTTCTATAATTTCTACAAATAAAACAAAAAAAAAAGTTAATGATATTGATTGTTCTTCTCCCAAATTACTGGGTTACCATTTAAACTAGGGAACATAGAGATATTTTAAATACCTAAAATATCTCACAAAATCCCTGATAAGAAACTTACCCACAGAAAACAGATCATTTCAATACAAAATACTTTCTAGTGACCTCAGCACCACCTACCTGTGATTTACATGGGAAGGGGCAAACAAAGATTTTCCTTTTCATGATCCAAAACCTACTACCACTGAGTCTTTTGGGGTACATCAGACCTCTACTGTCTAAAAATACTGTCTTTAGTCTTACTCTTGCAGAGAACACTGACCAAATGGCACCAATAAATGTATAGCTGGCTTGAATTTGGCTATCACATCCAGCCTCCCCAAAAGTCATGTTTGTTATGCAATTCCCTTTTGAGAACCACCAGCATTTCCCATTCATTATTTTCACAGAGCAAAGTATGATGTGCATAGTAGCTATGATGGAATTACCTAATCCTTTTTGTAGGAATCTCTTTAATAGAAATAAACGTCCTCTATTATTCAGTCCTAGTTTCTTTCTACTCTAGAAAAATGGCATCACTGTCATCCATCCAAAGGTGCCAAACTCACACTTGCTTCTTTCTGCCCACATGCCGTTTCCTTTGTCTGAAATCTCGTTCCAAATCTTTCTACCTTTAATACGTAGCTCACATTAGTTCCATCTCCTCAATGAAGCTTAGTAGCAATTCTGTACTCAAGTATAGGGCTTCATTAAAAGCAGCTCTATAATAACTCCTTTCTCCCACTTTATAGATGAAGAAACCGACGCACAAAAAGTTGAGTAACTTGCCAAGGATCAACTATACAGAGTGAGGATTTGAACCCACATAGCTTGTCTCTGAGGTTCAGTTCTCAGTAAGTAATTTTTACTGACAGATTTTGTTTTTAGTCTTATTCCCACTTTTTATCTGCCGCTGCTCTGAATTCTTGCTTTATACCTTCACTGAAATAGATAAATTATGTAGCAAGGTGAAAAATCAGGTTACATTCTAGAGCCTATACAAATAAAAATGAAAATATTCCCTCATACCTCATAGATGTTGGGACTAAGGACCAGAAAAAGCACACTACTCCGAAACACTCACCAGAATTTCACCAGAAGCCAGGTCTACTAGTCAGAGCTCTATTCATCACAAGGTCTTTGCCATCTTCCAAGGCAAAAGTGGAAGACAGTGTCTCCTTCCTTCTCAGGTATAAAAGAACCTGTAATTTGTCCTCTCAGCCATTCTAACACAGTAATATTCTATCCTTAATTCAAGCAACTAAAATTAAAGAACCATCATTTTTTTCATTATAATTCATTTTCCATGTTCAATTTTTGTAAAGTAATAAGGAATCCTCTAATCTTTTTAAGTCAGAATTACTAAGATTATCTCCTGAAACTTTATGGCATTTCATTCCCCATTTTGATAAGTCCCAGCTTGTCTGATATGAAATTTGTGAATTTGTTGGTAGAGAGATTTGGGCAAGTTCCCTTTTCTTTATGGGCTTCAATTTCCTCTTAATGGTTCCAGGAACCATTAAGTAAATTTCTGTCTTCCATCCCTGACCATGCTACACTCCCTTTTGGGCAAACCACTACTCTGAATTCTGAATCTTTCTCCTTTGAACTACTTCCTTTCCACACACTATAGCATCCCTCAGTTCCAATATACATTGTTCTTTCTCTCCCTGCTCTCTGTCCCTTTCCTGGGTTCCACAGCAAAATCTGACTTTCTCTGTTTACCTTAGCAATTTCAAGCAGGTTGACACCACATGGTTCCTCACTGTCCACGAAAGACCATTCTAGTCAATGTGTGTTACTCTGCTCTCACCATGTCTGAATCTTTTCCTCCTAGCTACTGTTGTTGTATCTCATGACTGGTTGTTTCTCCAGGTGTGATGCTCCGTCTACAATAATGCAGTGTACAACAGCGAAAGCCTCCTTGAATTTCCAACTCCCTGTTGATGCCTCTTTCATGTTTCACAGGCCAGGAAATATTCTTCCCTTTCCATGTAGTTAGCTTCTCACATGGTACTCATACTCCAGAGCAGGTACACAGAAGTCTACACTAAAAATAAAAGTCCCATCATCATCATTTGGCTAACATCTACTGAATGCCCACAACAGACCAGTCACTAGGCCAATTCTTAGACAGAAATCATCTCATTCAATCCTCCTATCTCCATGTGATTTTTCCTACCATAGCCCCATTTTACTGCCGAGACACAGGCCTGGAAATTAAGTAATGTGCTAAAGAGTAAATGACCTGCAAAGCAGGAACTGTCCACTATTTCTCATATTACCAGTGTAGCTATCTTAGTACCAGTACCAGTACCCACCAGAACCCAAACTCTGGAGAGCCATCATCATGTATGTGTTGCTCATGCCTGTACCCCAGGACTAAGCATGCATGGTAGATTCTTAGTAAGCATTTGCTGAATGAAGATAGCATACAGGGTCCCCCAACTCTTATCTTCAGGGGATATATTCTAAGACCCCCTCCCCCCCAGTGGATGCCTGAAACCACAGATAGCACCAAATTCTATACATGCTGTTTTTTCCTATACATATATGACTGGGATAAAGTTTAATTTATAAATTAAGCATAGGAAGAGATTAACAATAACTAATCATAAAATGAACAATTATGCCAACATACTATAATAAAAAATTACTGAAATCACAGAAAGCCAGAATGTAGATCACAGGGACTACTTTATTTCCAAAGAGAGGAAAGTATTTCTCCATCTCAAGTTGTAGCTAACAGCTACGTTCTAACACAGAGCCACACTCGTGTGTTCACTGTTGCTGTGATAGAATATGCTAGTAATACTATATAGATATTAATATAACTAATTGCCTTCAGAAAGTGACCTCTTTTTAGCTTATATTTAAGATAGATTTTATTTCATTTTTTTATTTCATTTTATATAATGAAAGGAATATGTTGAAATGTAAAGTATTTGCTTCTATAAATTCTGGAAAATGTATCCATGTGCACATAAACCTTATTTACCTTATCCTTTAAAATCAAAAGGCATTTTCAATACTAAATGGTTATTATTTTGCAGTTGCACATGGGTGTGCACCTACTGTTGTGGTTACTATTATTCAATTAAAAGAAAATTAAGCTATTTTGGTTAGTTGATCATTGATAACCGAACCTTACTGGCTTATTTCACAGTCTCACTAAGGGCTTTTAACAGTTCATAAAGGTGGGAGAAAACTAGCTTTGGGGATAAAATTAGCAATACATCACTTTGTCAGAATAAAAATTTCTGGGAGGCGCCTGGGTGGCTCAGTCAGTTGAACATCTAACTCTTGTTTTTAGTTCGGGTCATGATCTCATGGGTCATGAGATGAAGGCCCAGGTTTACTCCATATGCAGCAGGGAGTCTGCTCGAGATTCTCTCTTTCTCCCTCTGCATCTCTCCCTGCTCTTGCACACATACTCTTTCTCTCTCAAAAATAAATTAAAAATATTTTTTAAAAAATTTCTGATAGTTCCTATTAAAGTCCACTGAACAAGCAATAATTAGATATTTTTAAATGATCTTTTGGTAAGAATGCACAAGCCAACCCACTTATAATAAATTAACTCAACTGATGTTCCTTAACCAGTACAGAGGTGAAAAATATGACACTATATGAAATATCCAATAACAGATTTTATAAAGGAATGTTAATCCTCCTTAATTCTTGATCAAAGGTTTATATTCATCTATCATTCTATGGTGGGGGGGGGTTACAACTGTTTTTATGAATAGTAGATATACTCAAAAAAAAAAGAATGTTGAAGTAAAAAACCCAGGTTTGCTCAACAGTTCTTAGGAAAATCCTTTTCATCTCATGAATACTCAATATGAGACCATTCATTGAATCTATCCTCAAGGTGATCTCATTAAATTCTGGAATTACATACCTGAAAACTAATTCTTCCAGAACTTACTCGACATGAATTTATTTAGCTTGAGATCATGTTTTTTTTTTTTTTTTTTCCTTCAGTGACTAAAATCTTCTGGCAAACTATAGCAAAACTTTCCTAAGGAATGACATACTTGGTGGAAAAGATCCCAGGTGAGTTGCCAATGGAAATCAGTCTTCTGCTAGTATGCAAGGAAAATGGTACTTCTAATGCTACAGGAAAAAGTTACATAGCAAATGGAGGGTCAAGTTGCACTTTTAAACCTATAAATGAAGGAGACATGTTCTACTTCCTCATGGAAATGTAATGTAATAGAATCACCATGGATGTTGATTTTTATACAAGGTTTACTAGAATGGTGAAAACTTGGGACAGACAGGATGTTCACCATTCAAAGAATGGTAACATACATATATATATCTTACCATACCTCTGAATAATATGAAGCCATTAATAATGATATTTTCAAATAATGATATTTTCAAAAAAATATGAAGGAAAATGTTAAGTAGAAAAAGTACTCACAATGTTTTATCCCTTCATTATATTCTCTAATTTCAAATTTTTAAATAATTTTTAAAACTCTTTAAAATTTAAAAAATTTCTTTGGTCCTCAAGATAATAGTTTTAAATGGAAAGAATTAAATAGGCAGGAGTCCATCAGGTTATAATTGGTTTCCTTGGAAAGGCAAATTTCTTGAAACATCTTAAAGCATCCTGGTACAAATCAGATATAAGAAAAAGGACGGGATCCCTGGGTGGCGCAGCGGTTTGGCGCCTGCCTTTGGCCCAGGGCGCGATCCTGGAGACCCGGGATCGAATCCCACATCAGGCTCCCGGTACATGGAGCCTGCTTCTCCCTCTGCCTGTGTCTCTGCCTCTCTCTCTCTCTCTCTCTGTGACTATCATAAATAAATTAAAAAAAAAAAAAAAAGAAAAAGAAAAAGGACAAAATGCAGAGGTATAAGCTTGCCAGGGCACAGTAGTCACTTGAAAATATCTTGATGATAATTATGGTTCTGATTTGATGCTTGTTTTATATCAGGATTCAACTATATTTTCAAGCACTAAAACACATTGTACCATAGATAATGTCACAACTTAAGACTTACATAACGAATTATATCTCCTGAAGTCACATCTATAAAATTCAACTAATTTTTATTAAATATATTCTCACAGAAGTTTTCAGAGTTTGCATTACCAGCCTATTTTTACATCATGGATTAACCGGGGCTCAGAATATTTAAATATCTTGCCCAAGATTACACAGAAAAACAAAGCAATGAATCAAACCTAGATCTTAAAGTTACAAATCTAAGACACTTACCAACATTCAGGAGAATTCTTTCCCCACATCCTCCTTCTCTTCTTCCCTTTTCCTTCTTCATTTAGATGAATCCTATCAATTCTTCAAATCTTGCCTCCTCCACGAAGTTTTACTTGGCTGTGCCCAATTCACAGTGGTGGCTTTCTAGATATTGGTCTAGTCTTCTGGGATTGATTATGGATTTGAAGCTCTTTTGGGTTCCCTTTCAAGGATCCTTTCCCTCCTTCTCCCTTCCCTCAAGCTGGCATTCCATGCAAAGCCAGTAGGAAAGTGGAAAGAGCCCGTGCAGAGTTATGAAGGCAAGAAAGAGTAAGACAAAACCACCACCAACAGGAAGTTCCTTTGATAAGGGTTGTGTGAAGAGGCAGGGCAAGGAGGGGGAGAGCTTACCAAATGTAGAATGGGACCAAGAGGGCAGGAGATTCTCTGGGCAGAAAGTGCTCAGAGTTTGAGAAATTAACCCTTTAGAAAAACATATATCCTCAAGTGCTATTGCTGTAAAAGAGATCATTTAAAGGGTATACACTGACAATCAATCTCTGGTGAAGAAACCATGCTGACCTTATTTAAAAAAAAAATCCCTGGACCAATAAATAGAGTAACACTTGAGCTTCCACTACACTCAGATCTTTGTTAAGGGTTTTATATCCACTATTCCTTCAATCCTGACATTAGCCCATTTTACAGGTGAGAGAACTAAGTATTTGAGGGGTTAACAAAACTTGGTGAAGGACACAGCTAATAGGTACTAGAGCTGCATTTAGACTCAATTCCAAGTGCCCTCTTAAATACCCATAAACCTCATATTTTACCACAGAGATGACTGATAAAACAATAATCACTTGTTGTATATGGTCCAAGGTACTTTTACCTCCAAGAGTTTCTAACTAAGCTCATGTATGCCCAAATTCAGACACCTTGTTCTCAAACTCAAGGTATGGTGGGAAAAAAACAATTCTCTTACTGGCCAGTGGTTGAATCAAGAAGTTAAAATGTAGTGCCCTTGAATACTGTGGTAATGGGATAAAGGTTCAAAATAAGGGGTTGGCTGCTACCCCCACTCCCTGGGAGTTGATGCTAGCTATTAACAGTATTCTGAGAAAAGTATTATTTTACATTAAGTGTGCTTGCTATTTTTTATTATGAATCACAAGGGTTGGATGCCAGGATCCCAGCTATAGCAAATGTCACCCTCTCTGCTCATCTGGATATGATTGGGAAGACTGTGTCTGTATTTTTGTTTTGTTTTGTTTTGTTTTATTCATGAGAGACACACAGAGAGAAAGGCAGAGACACAGGCAGACGGAGAAGCAGGCTCCATGCAGGAAGACTCAATCCTGGGTCTCCAGGATCATGCCCTGGGTTGAAGGTGGCGCTAAACCGCTGAGCCACCCAGGCTGCCCCTGTGTCTGTGTTTAATACTGGTTTCACACCTTCCTGAAGAAAAGAACGGGATGGGTATCTAAAAAATAAAGATGCAGGAAAGAAATATACAACAGGAACATTATAAATACATCAGGGAATTGGACATGAATGACATTTCACAAAACCTTCTAAGGAAATTTGGATTCTGGTCAAACATTTAAAGCAGCTTCTGATCACGCTTTATTTTGAAAACAGATTCAAATAGGATGGAAATATTCACATGTAATCCAAAGGGTGTCTGAGGGAACAAATGCTCCAAATGTTCTTTCTGGCAGAGGTCTTCAAAGAACCAAGAAAAATCTGGGACAGAGTTAATGTGTTAGATGATGTAAAATTAGTTAGCATGATCAATAAGCATTTATAATATCTCTATCATGCCTTACCATCTGCTAAATCAGCCTCGACAAAGAGCATAAGGATATGATTCTAGACGTAAAGGACATAGGCCAGAGCCAGGATTGAAATTCAAAAAAGACCTTTTCATTAAAAGGGTGTTGCAGAGTCTGGCTTAGTCTAGGGAATGCCAAGAGGCAAGTGTTTCTAAACTATATTCTGGAAAACAGTGTCCACATATGATCCTTGGACCAAAATTAGTGTCCTATGGCTATATAAATTTATAAAACACTATACATTATGCACCTTCTCCTTTAGAGATTCACAATGCATATTAAAAGTATATTAATGGTTATGAAAATTCTATAATTAAGAAAGCTGCTTAATTCACCATAATTCTAAATTTATCATTTGATCACAAATCTCTTTTTTTTAATGCACTACTATTACTATGAGTAGTAGTACTAAAAATGAGTAACATTAATGTAGCCCTATGTGTTAAACTAGAAGTGGAACACAAGTGTTAAACTCACTCCTCATGTCAGTCTAAAATATAGTAGGTATTGCCACCATCACCATTTTAGAGATGAGGAAACTGAGGCACAGAGTAACTTAACCAAGCTCATATAACAAGTAAAGGGTAAAGCCTGGCTTAAAATCCAGGTGATTCCACACCCTGCCCAGTCATTTCACCATAAGCCGAAGTCACTCAGCCAACATCAATAAATGAGATACAGGTCAGGTATAACATACTGATGGCTAAATGGGTAAGCTGATGGTAAAATTTGTAAAACAATAAAAGTTTAAAGCCACTTTTGCAACCATTTCAAAATGTGAATAGTTGAAATTATGTTTGAAGACTGTATGTAACTTTCGGAATTCGGTAATTATTACTTGAGCAAATGAAGACTTTATGGGGATAACATATATAGCATCTTCCTACTAAAGAACCCCAATATATCTGTGATTCATTTATCAAGAATAAATCTCTTCTGTTTGCTAGTGCATGTAAAACATTTCCTGCTCTTAATAATTTTTCTACTAATCTAGAAGTTACATATCATTGCTATTACCATTTTTCTTATTGGATTTTGATATTTAAAATATATGTAATATTAATTCTCTAGATTTCCATCTCTTGATTTATTTATACTAGTAGCTTTTGATGATTAGTCAAAGTCTATTTGAGAGAATTTGATAGTAATTATTGTTTGTACAAATTTTTATTTCTGATAAAAATAATTGAATCTATTTTTTTAATTGAGTCATTATAGAAATGGTAGGCCTTTAACACTTAAAAATCACATTTTATAAAGTTTTAAATTTTTGTTATTAAATGAAACTTAACAGTCTAATAACCAGAAAATCAATTCTCTGAAGCTATAATGATCATCATTTCTCTTGAGAACTTTATACTTAAACGGATTTAATTTTTATTTGACGTTTATTTTCCTCACCATAATTGGATGCTTTTGATTAAAGCTGAAGTCATCAGATTTATAAGACAAAGAATTCACCACAAAAGAAGCTGCATGAATAATTGGGCAACATGAGGGTTTTCTCAAATTTCTATTTATGTGTCTAATACTTTCCTTCTTCAAAATTTATGACACATTTGCATGGAAAGTTATTAAGCAAATTACTACAAACAAATGGTGGTTGCTGGGAGTGGGGGAGAAATGGCAAGATTTTGGTTAAAGGGTAAAAACTGGGATCCCTGGGTGGCACAGCAGTTTGGCGCCTGCCTTTGGCCCAAAGCGCAATCCTGGAGACCCAGGATTGAATCCCACGTCGGGCTCCGGGTGCATGGAGCCTGCTTCTCCCTCTGCCTATGTCTCTGCCTCTCTCTCTCTCTCTCTCTCTGTGACTATCATAAATAAATAAAAATTTAAAAAAAATTAAATAAAAAAAATAAAAATAAAGGGTAAAAACTTTCTGTTACAAGATAAGTAAGTTCTTGAGATCTGATGTATGGCATGATGATTATATTTAATAAAACTGTACTGGTACCTACTTACAATACAGGACAATATTTGAACTTTGTGTGCAAAGGCAATATATGAAATAAAGTTTTTCTGAGATTTTTTACAACAGTAGTAGGCAGAAGTCAAGAAACTAGTCATAAGAGCACAGCATTACCACCAAATACAAAGTACTTCTAAAGTCTGGTTTCAAAAAGTAACATCAAAAAATTAAAAATAGAACTACCATATGATCCAACAATCCCATTTCTGGGTATATATCCAGAGGAAATCAAAGATTACCTCAAAAACCTCAGAGATTTCTGCATTCCTATGTTTACTGTAGCATTATTTACAATAGCCAAAATACGGAAACAACCGAAGTATTTGCTGATGAACAGATAATAAAAAAACCCAGCATATTATTCAGCCATAAAAGAGAAGGAAATCTTGCGTTTGTGACAACATGGATGAACCTGCAGCATATTACACTAAATGAAATAAACCAGACAGAAAGACCAATATTGTATGCCCTCATTTATTTTTTTTTAAATTTTTATTTATTTATGATAGTCACACAGAGAGAGAGAGAGAGGCAGAGACACAGGCAGAGGGAGAAGCAGGCTCCATGCACCGGGAGCCCGACATGGGATTCGATCCCGGGTCTCCAGGATCGCGCCCTGGGCCAAAGGCAGGCGCCAAACCGCTGCGCCACCCAGGGATCCCTGTATGCCCTCCTTTATATGTGGAATCTAAAAAGGTCAAACTCATAGAACTGTAGAGTAAAATGACAGTGGCTAAGGGTTAAGGGGTGAAGGGGTGGGGAGTGAGAATGGAAAGATGTTGGTCAAAGGATACAAACTTTCCATTATAAGATGAATCATTTCTAGATATCTAATGTACAGTTTGGAGATTATAGTTAATAATACTGTATCATGTACTTTCAGTTTTCTAAGAGAGTAGTTCTTAAGTCTTCTTAACACACACAAGAAGAGGTGGTGGATAATTAACTTGATTATGCTAATTATTTCATAATAGTGCATACCTTTAAAAATTACATTGCATAACCTAAATACAATGTTTTGTCAATCATATCTCCATAAAACTGAGGGCGTGGGGAAAAGTGACTTCCTTCTCACATTTTTGAGCACTGGAATGAACTTAGACAAAAATGCAGAGCGTATTTAAAATCATATTATTTACTGGCAAAAATGTATAGGTTCAAAAGATAACTCAAATTATCTGTGTTGTTTTGTGGTCTTCCTATATTATGTTACATATTTATTTGAGTGTTCTCTGATTGTATTTATGTACCTTTGAAGCTCTAACAAATACCATATGAATAACCCAGGGCCCTTGTTAAAATGCAGCTTCCAATTCAGGAGATCTCGGGTGGAACCAAAGAGTCTATATTTTTAACAAACTCCTACATGATCAGGCTACTGGCAGACCTATGACCACATACTGACTCCTGTGTTACTAGCTGTAGGCTAAACAAAACAAAACAAAACAAAAAACCTGTAGCGGCAGGTTAAAAAAAAAAAGAAAAAAAAACATGGGAACACCTGTGTGGCTCAGTTGGCTAAACTGTGAACTTTTGATTTTGGCTTTGGTCATGATCCCAGAATCCTGGGATCAAGCCCCACATCAGGCTGCAGGTACTGCAGGGAGTCTGCTTGAGGATTCTCTCTCTCCCTGTCCCTCCTCCAACTCACATGTATAATAATCTTTAAAAAAATAAAGCAAGCATGGATTTTTACATCCTCCTATTACAGAACTTAAAAATAGCCAATTGGAACTGATTAACAAGCAATAAAACTAGTTACACAACTAGATGGCTCCTCCATTCAGAACTTGGTTATATCAGGAGAGTCCTCAAGCTCTCCAGATCTAAGTTCCCCCTACCTTCAGATTCATTTTGGTTCCATGATTCTAAAGGCAAAGTGATGTAAATCTAACTGAAAGTGCACAGCGGGTTGTTGAGCAACCCCAGGAGAGTCAGAGTAGTTGGGTACACCTCGAGTTAGATGCGGGCTTTGAACTGGAGTGGGACACTGAGCAAGCTGATAAATTCTCCGTGGCATTATTGGAATCTATGGTATTCAGCGTGGAAGTCATTCTTTGAACTTCTATAACACTATGACTCTCATAGTATTGGCCTTGGTCAGAAGGAACAGAAGAGAATATCCAGCCTAACAGATTGATACAAACCACTCAGACTCAAAGTCCCCAGGGATTAGGCAACTAAAGCAAATGCCTAAGGGTGACCCCAGGCAAGAGGGCTGATGGGGACTGTGAAAAAATGAAAGTGCTGCTACTTGGCTCCAGACAATTTTGCAACATAGAAATACATTGCACACAAGCAAATACTCATATTTTTTCAGGGGGCCAAGGGTAAGCCACTCCCAAATGTGCCACTTTGGCATATTGATTATTTCAAATAAAAGTATTTAAGAGACAGCCCGTGCATGAAGGACACTCAATCTCAGCTCTGTCCCCCTGAACGCAGGAAATATATCTCTCGTGTGAAAGGTACTCTCCCTGTACCAGGAGGTAAAGATACATCCTCATCACCAAAGATGAGAAATTCAGGGCAGAAAAAGCTATTGTTATTTTACTAATTTACTACCCAGATCAAATTTTGTTTAGAATTTCTTACTAATTGAAGCTCTCAAAGTTAAGTTTTATTGGTCCTGTCAATTCTTCATTGATTTATTGTCTCTTTGTCTAAAAGGTACAAAATCTGCTTTCCTTGAGTTTCTTTAGGTCTCAGTTTCATTATTGGGTCTCCCGTGTACATGTAGTAAAACTTTGGGTTTTTTCTCCTGTTCACCTGTCTCATATAAAGTTAATACTAAGTCCAGCTGGAAGACTTTGAAGGGTAGAGGAAGAATTTTTCTTTCCCTGCACAAGTTTGTAAGCTCTAGAAGAAGAATCAGATTCCATGTGTAGCCATAATGGCTTGTAATCAAATCTAAGTTGCCCCCAAGTATGAGTATCCTTTTTTTTCCTACCATAAAGAGGTAACAGCTGCCTGAAATATTCTTAGTCAACATTTCTTTCTTTTTCTTTTCAAAGGTCTTGCTTACTGCAAGATCCTTGTGGCTAATGACAGGCTGTGAATTCTTCAAGTATAGACTGTTCTCTTCAACTCTGTCAGAGGCTACCTATTGTCTGAGAACCACTTTAGGGTTTAATATGGTTACTGTTAGTATCTTGTTCTTTTGGGGCAGGGGGGAAGAAAGCCTGATTACTGTTATTTATGAAGGAAGGATTCAAGGCACTTGCTTCAAAGTGGTAGCTAAATTATGGGGCTATTGAATCTTTTCAATTATGTCCAATAGTAGTGAAAAAAATCATCTGCTCATATTGCAGATGTGCAACGAGGTCTCTCCTTTTCCACACAAACTTACCTCTACCTTATCTTCTACTCTCTCACTACATCCAACCACTCTGAAGAATGGTTGAGAAAAAACAAGTAAGTCTATTCCTGTCCTATCAAGGGACTCCCTATCTTCTAGTTAAAGACTTTTGCGTTTAAACAAGCTCTGGTGACAACAAAATATTCGATCAATTTCATACCACATCACTTAAATTATTCACCCAACTCTTGGGTTGTGATTGCTAAATAACTATTTGAAAAAAAAATGTCAAAAAATCACCCTCTAGTATAATATATTGTTTGTTAAATTGATTCATAAGCACAATAATTTGTTTGATTAACTTTTCACTTGCAGAGTTGCCAGACTGACTTGTGTGGCCACAGACACACAGTGTTGTGTTGTGGGGTTTTGCTTTACACAGGGAGTGAATCCAGTGACTGACATTATGAGATCCAGGATTCAGGTTACTGAGCAGGAGGTTTGTTTGCCCAGATCTTCAAACCAAAGTCAAAGACACTTACTAGTAATTATATAAAGTTAAGAAAATGCTTTGAACAATAGGCAATTTCTGACAAAATAAAGAGGAAATCTATTTGAAACTCTTGAGCAAGAAAGGAAATTATAACAGTTGAGAGTCTTACAAAAAAAGAAATAATTGATTACTGTCACCTTAGGCTGTTTTACACTCCTTTTTTTTTGGCATACTTTTATCTCTAGTCCACACCCACCAATCGGTTTAGATATAACTACAGAAGCAAATCCACCCAGCCAAGGTTGGCCAACCCTGGTCCAGATCAGAAGTACCCAACTGACCCTTATTCTTGCAAAATAATATGTGACTGTTGTTTTAAGTACTACGTTTTGAGGTAGTTACTAAGCAATAGATAACTGATATCTTTGGCTTCATAAATTTTCATTTCTACTAAAATGGAATTCACAGAGCTTATAAATCTTAAGAATCTATATTCTACTGTATTTTTCCAAGCAGGTAAAAACAGATTCAAATAAACCCACAGATTACAGTGAAAGACCTATTTGGAAAGACCCATTCTTTTTAAGGATCTTCCTTCAAAGAAACAAGAAAAAAACTACACAAACTGAATTAAGTCACAGATTTGTGGTTAGATCCTAGCAAGAGAGAGAAACATTTGTAATTTTCAATAATAGATTCCAAAGATTATGCTGCATATACATTAAACCAATGTTGTTCTAGTTATCAGCACTTATTTATCAATTATGCATAGTAGCTACAATGGATTTCAATAATTACTCAAGATTTACCATTTGGTTTCACGTATTTTTCATAAGCATCTTCCTAGAGCATATACCTGCTGCATACTGCCACTGCCTTAGTATTTAGCAAAGAAATACTGCCTCAGATAAACCTTGAATGTTGTTCTAAAAAGTTAGGTATGTTAGCAATTTGTTAATCAATTTATTTGATAAGGCATGTTACAACTCCTCTACCATTCCATTTTGTTTTACTGGATCAAAGGGCATCACATTTAAATCATAAGGGTATTAAAAAAAAAAAAAGAAAACCTCTGTGTTTACAATGAAATTCTATTTATATATTACATGATAGAGTTTTGCAAAGCTTTAAGAAAGGAGTAAGCAAACTTTTCCTGTAAAGGTCCCAACAGTAGATATTTTAGCCTTTAAAGCCCTAGGGTTTCATCACCACTCTTAGCTCTAAACTGCATTGTAAAATCAGCCATTGACAATAGGTAAATAAATGTGTGTGGCTATGTTTCTACAAACCTGTATTTACAAAAACGGAAGCTGGCCAAACTTGGTCTGCAGGCTATGGTTTGGGGGCCCCAGGCAGAAGGTATTGGTCTATACTTGAATTTATTATTTATTATGTCACAAAGGAGTACGGGGGTTAAAAGAAGACAACAAACGGTCTTTGAAGGTAGATAGGTAGCAGGAAATTAACCATTTTCCTGATAAAATTAAAACTAGTTAATAGAGAATGGAGAGGAAGAAAAAGGGTAAGAAACATGAGAAAGCCAGCTCTAAAGCAGTCATTTTCCTAAGACTGTTCCTCTCTCATGTGTGTCTCATTCCAACATTCACTAGATTTTGAATGTAATTTGGCATAGGCACTCCGCAAAACTGTTGGGCAGTATCCACTAAAGTTGAAGATATGTCTACCTGGTAACTTAGCAATTACAGTCTTAGATACACAACCAACAGAAAAAAAAAAAATACATGTCTACTAAGACATATAAACTACAACATTGATGCTGACACTATTTTTAAAAAAAATTTTTACGGGATCCCTGGGTGGCGCAGAGGTTTGGCGCCTGCCTTTGGCCCAGGGCGTGATCCTGGAGACCCGGGATCGAATCCCACATCGGGCTCCCGGTGCATGGAGCCTGCTTCTCCCTCTGCCTGTGTCTCTGCGCCTCTCTCTCTCTCTGTGACTATCATAAATAAATAAAAATTAAAAAAAAAAAAAATTTAAAAAAAAAAAAAAAATTTTTACTTTGAAATAATGGTAGATTCCCACACAATTGTAAGAAATGATACAGAGAGATCCCATGGCCCCTGTACCCATGTTCCTGCAATTGTAATATCTTGCAAAGTTATGGAATAGTATTATAATTAGTATGTTGACCCTATTATAATCCGCAAATCTTGGTGGATATCTTCAGTTTTACTGGTACTTGAATGTGTTTATGCATGTTGTAAGTGTACTTTGTTCTTTGCAATTCCATTGCATCTGTAGGATCTTGCAGTCACACAGAGTTCAGACTACAAAACAGTGGGGTACCTGGGGGGCTCATTCAGTTAAGCCTGGACTCTCAGTTTCAGCTGCTCAGGTCCTGATGCTCAGGTGAGATGGAGCCCTGAATCGGGCTCTATGCTCAGGAGAGTCAGCTTAAGGCTATCTCTCCGTCTCCCTCTGGCCCTCCCCCCGCCACCCTCATTCCCATGCTCTCTTTAATAAATAAATCTTTTTTAAAAAAAGAATACAAAATAGATCCATCGCCACAAAGGTCCCTCAGGTTACCCATTTATCACCACACCCATTTACTCTTTCCTGCTAACTCCTAGCAAGCGCTCATCTCTTCTCTATTTCAAAATGTTGTCATTTACAAAATGTTATACAAATAAAACCAAACAGTATGTGACTCTTGGGGATTGGCTTTATAATTCTCTGGAGATTAATCCAAGTTGTTACATGTGTATTCCATTTGACTGCTGAGTAGTATTCCGCGGTATGGATATACCACGGTTGTTTAGACATTTCCAGTCTGGGATTATTATGAGTAAAGCTGTTATGAATATTTATGTACAGGTTTTGTGTGTGAACGTAAGTTGTGATTTCTCTAGGATAAATGTCCAAGAGTAAAATTGTGAGTCACATAATAGTTACCTGTTATTTTTTTTAAGAAACTGACAAATATTTTCTAGAGCAGCTGTATCTTTTTTTTTTTTTTTAAGATTTATTTATTGGAGAGAGAGAGCATGCGTGTGCTTGAGTGTGAGGCAGAGGAAAAGGGAGAGAGAAAATCCCCAAGCAAACTCCCCATTGGGTTGCAGAGTCCCAAACAGGGCTCAATCCCACAGGCCTGAGATCATGACCTCAGGAAAAATCAAGAATCAACTACTCCACCAATTGAGCCACCCAAGCACCCCTGGGATGGCTGCACCTTTTAACAGTTTTAACAGTTTTAACAGTTTTGATACAGTTTCTCCACATCCTTACCAGCACTTAGTGCTAGCTCTATTTTTATTTTTGCTATTCTGATAGATGTACAGTGATATTTCATAGCAGTTTTAATCTGCATTTAGTTAATGGTTAATGATGATGAATATGTTCTCATGTGTCTATGTACTGTCTGTATATACTCTTGGGAGAAGTGGTTCTTCATGTCCTTTGCCCATCTGAATTGTTTGTTTTGTACCTTTGACATTTGGGGGGTGTTATATATATACTAAATACCAGTCTTTTGTTGGAAATGTGGCTTGCAAGGCTTTTCTGTTGTTTTTCTCCTAAGTCTGTAACTTGTCTATTTATCCTCTAAACCAAGGTCTTAGAGGAAAAGGTTTTTGTCTGGTTGTTTTAATTTTGATAAGGTCCAATTTATCACTTATTCCTGTGATAGAGTCTAATTTTTGGTACCCAATCTAAGAACTCTTTGCCCTAAATCCTAAAGATGTTCTTTTTTTTTCTTTTAAAAGTTTTATAGTTACATATTTTATATTTAAGTTCATGACCCATTTTGAGTTTTTTATAAAAAGTGACAGGTTGAGGAAGAGGTTCATTTCTTTTTGCCTATAAATGTCTCATGGTCACAGCACTATTTGCTGCAAAGGCTGTCCTTCCTCCATTGAAGTCTCTGCACTTTTGTCAAAAATCAGTTTGGTATATTAGAGTGGTATCATTTCTAGCTTTTCTTTTCTTCTTCATGGATCTATGTATCCTTCCACCAGTATCACACTATCTTGAGTTTTGTGAACTATAGAATAAGCTAACATCAGAAAATGTAACTCCTTATATTTTGTTTTTATTTTTCAAGATCGTTTTAGCTATTCCAGGGCTACCCCTTTCCATATAAAATTTAAAATAAGCTTGTCTGTGTGTAAAACAATAACAGCAAACATAATAACAACAACAAAACTGGGATTTTAATAGAAATTGCATTAAATCTGTAGATCAATTTGAAGAGAATTGACATCTTTATTATTTTGAGTGTTTCAATCTGTGAACATGGTATTATATATCTTCATTTATTTAGGTTTTATTTTCTCTTTTATCGATATTTTGTAATTTTCAGCACACAGATTCTACATATATTTAATGAGCACCTGTATAACCTTTTGAACAATGTAAATGGTATCATGCTTTTAATTTAAATTTCCACATATTCACTCTTAGTTGTAGAAACCAACTTTTTAAAATGCCAGGATCTTGCATCCTGTGATTTTTTTGAATTAACTTTTAGTTCCATAAGGGTTTTGTTTTTGTTTTTTTGTAGAGTCCTTCAGATTTTCTACGCAAGCAATCATGTTAATTGCAAATAGGGACAGTTTTGTTTGTTTGTTTTAATATTTCCAATCTGTGTGCTTTATCTCTCCTACCTACCTTCCTTCCTTTTCTTTTTTTGTTTTAGTTTTTGCCTTGTAGCAGTGGCTAGATTTTTCAATAGTTCATTGAATAAGCATGGTGAGAATGAATATTCATTCCATACTACCAATCTTATGGTAAGACCACTGAATCTTTCATCACTTAGTAGGATGTTAGTTGTAAGTTTTTTATAATGCTCTCTATACATTGACATCATTGTCTTGCAGTAAATGGGCATTATGTCTTGTCAAATTATTTTTCTGGGTCAATTCATACAATCATATGATTTTTCTTTCTCTAGCCTGTTAATATTGTAGATTACATTTATTGATTTTCAAACCAACCATTCATACCTGAAATAAATCCTACTTGTTCATACTCTATCATTCTTCTTACACATTTTTATTCAACTTGCTAATATTTTGCTAACGATTTTTAAGTCTAAGTTCATGAGAGATATTGATCCGTAGCTTTCTTTTTCGTGCTGTCTTTGGTTTGGGTATCAGGGGAACACTGGCCTCATTAGTTGAGTAATAGTAATATTTTTAGTTGACCAAACCTAGATGCTATTCAGTAGCCCATCACCAATAGAAACAATTGTATATTATCATAGTTTATAAAATGTCCTACTATAAAACATTGAGTATAAATGGACCACAACTCCACACAACAATTATTTATCAATCTTATTTAGTGATTCTATAGGATCCTGCTTATAAAAAGAACCAAATAAGGAAATTAAGCTATGATGTTAGCAATCAGAATAGTAGTTAACCTTTTGAGAAGTAATCCCTAAAAGAGAGTAGAGAGGTTCTTTCTAGGGTACTGGTCAGCTTCTATTTCTTTTCCTGCATGTTGATAAGACAAATATGCATATTTGTGAGCAGTTCATTGGGGTAGGTACTTACCTACCCATTCTGTATGTTTGCTACACTTTGGTTAAAAAAGGAAAACAATACTCATCACCAGCCCCACAGAGAACTCCTCTCCTGGCTACTCTCTTTACTGCCTACTTGAATTCCCAGGGACCAGAGCTAGGTGACTTACTACTCATATAAACATAAAGCTGAAAACAGCTATTTTTATACTGTATTTGACAAGGAAGACATTAATTTCACTGTTTTCAAAAAGAGCCACCATCTATTTTTGTTTTTGTTTTTTTAGGTCTTAGGGTTGAACAGCCTCATTGCTGTCCCATGTATAAGCCAGCTAAAAAGTCTGAGAGTCATTCATATTTCTAGCAGAGAGGAAATGGATCAGAAGGTAGTTCTGGCAACTATTTGTATTTGATATTCACTCTTTCATGCTTGCTTTGTACTTGAAGATAGCAATATCACAGAGTATTCTTTTAAAATACTCAGTTAATTAAAAAATAATTTAGCCTTATAGTATCTGTGATTATAGTTATCCATTCTTTAGTGTTTTGTACTTAAGACTGATAAATTAATAGAAGTTTATTAAACACATATTGGAAATGAAAGCCTTGATGAGTAAAGCACATCAAGAATCTGAGAATATCCTGGCTTCAAAACACTAAGCAGGAATAGTAGGTTCCAGTGGTTAGTGTTACTGTCTTATCTCAAGAGAACAAACAATTCACTGAAAACTACTTATATTCAAGAGATTCAAAGTTCTTAAGCCTTCACATACTTAGAAAGACCCCTAACCCTTCTAAATGACTCTGATGGTTTGCAAAGCCATACACTGCAACAAGCATGCAGCACTCTGAGGAACAGGAAAACTTCTTTGAACAAAGTCAATGAACTCCAACTGCAATGTATAGTCAAGTCACCCTTACAAGAAAGAGTTTCTATTGATCCACCCACCTCTCTCACCTTACTTCTCCACTCCTCTATTTCATTTTACAATGTTCAGAGGAGGAAAAGTTGTCAACAGGAAAAGTTACTAAGTGATACCTTGCATTTTCATACTGTCAGCAAAGGAAACTGTGATCTGAATATCACTAGACAGATTAACTAGTGGTGCCTGCCTCTCACTCTTGAACGTCCATGAGAATCAGATGAAGTGGCATTAAAACATGCAGATGCTCAGATCCCAAATCCACAGATTATGATGGGGCCCTAGATTCTGCATTATCAACAATCACATCATATGATTCTGATACACATGATTTGAGGGGGGAAAAGAGAGGGTGGGAGGAAAGACGAGGAAAAGGAGAGGGGAGGGAAGCAAGAAAGAAAGAGACCAAATCAGGCTGAATAAATGAAAATCCCAAGACCGAAGGTTATCTTTACAAGAAAATAAAGCTTGTTGCTTTCAAATACAAATGACAGTAACAGGTGGGTGTAAATAGTGTTGCTATGTACTAGCAATATGAGGCCTGATTTATAAAGTTAAAATATCATTAAATATCCCAGATCACACACTGCCCTCATTCATTCATTCATTAACTATTTATAAAATACCTCTGGACCAAGACTGGGGCATGTGGCGATAAAATGTACCTTAAAAAGCTGACAATGTAATAGGGAAAACATAAAAACAGGCACGCTTGTGGCTGATTTGTGCTATATTTATTTAAGCCTGATTTCTTCTGGACAAACCAACCACTGTCAAAGATCAAGAATCCATGTCCCAGAGAGCCTTGTGTACAAACACCAACCACACTACTGGGGACTCTGGACCCATCTGTGTCCTTGGGGATGCTGGCATGAATGCTTTACAGACTCCTTTCTCCTTCCATGGAATTAAGACTCTTAAAGCTGACCACATATTTTTGGGCCAAAACAGCTAAAACAAAAGCTAAACAAGAGAAAAGAGAAGTTCCTACACACATGGCAAGTCTTTCATGTCCTCTGAGTGACAATGGTTTCTACTCATCTTCAAGAGTCAGAGTGCAGCTGACCCATCTCTCAGGGTCTATAGCTCTTCTGGAGCACAGCCCCAAACAGAACTTGAAACTCTTGAAGAGAATTTCCATATTACAGCTTCCCGTTGGATGGTAGGCAACGCCTTGCAAGTGGAAGGGAAAGCTACTCAGCTAAAAGCTACTTTTCCATTAAAGCCAAAGTTCAGTCCTAGAGCCAAGCATGGTACTTACATGGCACCAGTCTTTCCTGCACCTTATGGTGAACTTCCTCCTTTCTCAGGATACATTCTAGTCCCAAGACAGAAGCCATAATAAGTATCCCTCTGAACATTGGAATTTGAGGTTCCTCCTTAAGAATCTCTCAAGTGTCCTATAGAGCCCTTTATTTACAGGATACCCTGAGGGTTACAGTGGTGAGCGTGTACCAACAAAATCTCGTTCCCACACTTCTAGTCATGATTAGATACAGGATTGATCTGACACAGAAACAGAAGAGGGGCTGTCCAAGCTTTTGTTAACATAACGGGCAAGAGAAACAAATTGTGATTTTATGTTCCTTGTTCTTTTTATTTTGGTTGTCATGTCATAAGCATTTAGTAGAAAAATAATTATAAAATAGTGAAGCACATACAAAATCACAAATCATACTATCAGAATTTTGTGTAGGCCAATGAATATATGTGTGAAAACTCTTCTGAATGTGCATGTGTGTCTATTTTTATAGCTATGTATCATTATTTTTTCTATGTATTATATGTATATTTTAACAACTAAATTTCAGTATTTATTATTAATTTGAAAACTGCTTTTCACTTAATGTATCATGACACCTTTCCATTTCAAAAAAGTTATAGAGTTACCATCAATTGTAAGACTAAATTATGCCTATTGCACAGATTTATCATATTTTACCTAACAAATTCTCTAATATTCCACATCTGGGGCTGTTTGTAATTTTTCTCTGCTATAAGAAATCCTATACATTTTAATGACATTTCTGAGAGCCTCTGATGAATTCACTTTCACCTACATCTGTGAATCTTTGCAATCATTTCATTAGGTTCCTAAACTAAAAATGACAACTTTTTACCTTAATGGAAATAATTAAGTGCTTACATTAGCATTATAGGAAAAGCAAGCCACTTTAGCTGAATAGATTTGACGATAACTGGGGTCAAATAAGTATTTTGAAGGTTTAACATTAGTTTAAACAAAGTTTCCAAATTAATGCATTTGTCCAAAAAAGTAGGAATATACTCTTGTCGCAAACTAAGCACTTTTTCCTGGGGAAGCATTATTATTGATAATTAGAATTTTGTTAGTCATAGAAAAGTAAATAATTATAGTAACAGTGACTGTCGTACACCTAACACTGCACTTGCTTCATTAAATCATCTTCTTATGTTACTTTTATTACCCACTGCTACAAATAAAAAGAAAACTGGAGCTGTACAGTTGGGGCAAGTCTGTCTAGAATTAACACAGAAGATTCCTAGCTGAATATTTTTATTCTGAAGAAAGAAAAAGAAACAGTACAATTGGCAGAACTTGTTCATGGACTGACACAGGTCTCAGCTAGTGGGACACACACCACCCAAAATTGGGCCAGACTGCCTACAACAGGATCTCCCATCTTTTTCAACCCACGTGTGGAAAGGAGAGTGCTGAGTCACTCTATGAGTTGGAATGTCTTATTATGGGAATGTGGTTGCTGTGGTAACAGAAGGGCACGAGCCAAGGCAGAGAAGTATTAAAAGTACGGTATTACTGAGGTAAACCTGCCCCATATATGATTTTACAGCAACTTATTTGTGAGCTAGTTTTGACATTTTGCTTTACGTCCTTCCATAATGCTGGAACACATCACAGTGCTAATACAATGTACCAAATGTTCTGCTCCCTGGAGAGATCACCATCACCCTTCTGGGAAATAACTAGAAGTTGGGGGAGATAAAAGTCTGACAGCCATTTTTTCTGTTCCTGGCTAGGACTCTTCTGAAACAACACAAGATGAATGTTGGTTAGGGAAGCAGTTTAAATCTGTGGGAGGAGTACTAAGATGACAAGTTGCTCAGTCTCACTCACACCAGTTATATTATTCATCCCTCCAAAGTCCTGGAGGAGAGTATTCATTCCTAGCCTCTTTGGGAGTATAACAGGGAAATCTGCCCCTGAAGCAGGTTTCACCAAGATACCGAAAAAAGATTCTCTTCTTGTCCCAACTCAGGTTCCCCTGAGCAGTTTTTCTCCATTAGGCTTTGACTTTAGCCTATAAGGACTGCTCAAATGACTGTCCAAACCTCTACTCTAAGACACTTAACCAAACTTTAGCATTGGCTTCTAACGACTGAAGGCCCTGTCCCTAGGATGACCTCAGTTCCCCTAAAAAAAAAAAAAAAAAAAAAAAAACGCCTGCCTGAAAAAGCTCAATGCTGCCAGGAAATTTACTTACTTCAGCCAAAACATGGGGATAGGCCAACAGGCCCCTGAACCCCCTATTAGAGCAGTTACTACAGAGAGCTTGCAATTACAAAACTTTCCCCTATCCTTTTAAGATGTAAATCTTCTTCCCCAGGCACCTGAGATCCAGCTTTTTGAATTACAAACATTGAAGGAAATAGCTGTTGCTATCTATGTATGTAGTTATGGATGTATGTGTGTATGTATGCATGTATGTGTGTATTTACTTATACATGTATTTACTTACATATACATACATCCTGTCCCTACAGGAGGGTAGTGGCCTAACTAGCGGGCACCTTGCTCCAACTTCCATCATATTGTTCTATCATAATGATATAAGAAGTGTGCTTTTTTGTAAGTGCCAATTAGCAAACCCAGATGGCCTAGTCATATGAACCAAATCTCCTCTTTACACCACTCAGTACCTTTCCTCTGAATACCCAGCATTTAAACAATCCTACCTTTTATTTCAGTGGAGTTGACCTCTAGTCAGACTAAGGTCTCTCCTCTGTTACAATAGTTATGACTGAATGAAATCTGACTTTACTGCCTTTTTTTAAACATTTTTTAATTTAAATTCAATCTGCTAACATATAGTATAACACCCAGTGCTCACCCCATCAAGTGCCCTGCTCAGTGCCCCTCACCCAGTTACCCCATCCCCCCGCCCACCTCCCCTTTGACCACCCTTTTTTGTTTCCCAGAGTTAGGAGTCTCTCATGGTTTGTTTCCCTCTCTAATTTTACTCATTCTGTTCCCCCCCTTTCCCTTGTGTGGAGAAAGGGGAACCTTCTTGTACTTTATTGCCGTTAACAGGTGTCTGGCTTTGCTTCTTTTGATGATACTGCTTGTTGATGCTGTGCAAGTTTCACAACATACCAATCCTGATCTATAGTACTAGATACTCTTTGTGATTTTTGTCTAACATGATTCCTATTCCCAATAGTTCTGATTTCCACTAATCATTTGACTTGTAGTGCTTTTCTTACCCGCGGGAACCTCTAATTCCTTAGTCTTCCTGGTCTTGAAATGTACCTGTCGATCTTTACTCCATTTTTTCTCACGGTTTGGCAATGCATAAATTGTATGCAGAACCATTTAAACAGATAATAGGGGACCCATAAGATACCAAAATAGTTAAGAAATTCATCTCTACTTCTTATCCCTAAAAGGATAAGAATAAAATGACAGTTATAACCTATAAAAAGGGAACTCTTTTTTAATTAAGAAACTATTCTTTTATATCCATTGATATCACATTCAAATTTAATACAATTATACTGTTTATCTTCCAGAGAATACTTTATCATCTCTGTTTATGTCTATTAGTTCTTAACATTTTTTAAAGTAGAGAGGTTGTAGGTGTGAAATTTGGTAGAAACTTTGCAGAGATAGGTTTTTCAATCATGTTCCCAGCTCCACCTGATTATCCTGGAATCTATCTCATAGCACAGCAATGCTGGAATTTTCTCTGCTCTAATCCTTTAACACCTTTTACACTGCCTAAAGCAAACAAATGTCTTTTGACTTAGCCAGGAAAATAATCCAAATCATTCAAATTCAAACTAGTTTCCATTTTGAATTTATAAGAACTAAGGAGGTAACAATAGAATACTTATATTGCCAACATCACATTTTTATTGCCCTTCACTTAATAATTGTATTGAGGAAGCATTATTTATTCAGCCTTAATGATATGCTATGTGTTTAAAAAGACATATGTGACATAGTCAGTTGTGAAATAATGATACGGATTTTAGAGGCCAAAGAGGTTAATCTAAAAGTGTTTGGCTTTCTCTTTTCTCTTATTTGCTTCCATATTTGACTGACAACTATTTGTTGGGAAGCTATTCTGTGTCTCTAATGTGCTAAACAGTAATAAGAGATGCAAACTGTCATCCATTACTATAAAACAAGACCCCAACCAATGAGGTACTTAAAAATCTAACCAGTATGGTAAAACTTGCATGTATAAAGCAATTAGCAAATAAGGCAGTATATATGAAGTGAAAATTGAATGAAATGTTTTAAACTCCAATTTTAGGTGTGTGGCAGTGCGATATCCTGGCTCTTATAGATGTGGAAAAAGAAAAATATAAGAAATAGAACACATGTCCCTTATTTAAAGGAGCTAAAAATTTAATTAGAGAAAGAAAAAGATAATACATATATGAATATAGCCAGCATTTCTCAAGTAAATCATGAAGTTTCTGGTAATTTCTCAGGTATCAGCAGCTTTATGTGGAAATTCCATACAATAGATATACATAAACTTGTACAGTTAAGATTGTTTTAATTGCCTGATAAGTCTACACTGTTTATTTACAGCAAATGAAATGCTGGAGAAGAATCAACCAAAGAGAGCATAGGCTGGGGTGGGGGTGGGGTGGGGGTGTGGATTATTATGCCTCAGGCCATTTGCTCTTCCCTATATCCATCCTGCACAGACTACTTATCCTGGTATACCTATAATAAGAGATGAAATCTGAAACTGACTTCTCTTTTAGTAACCTAAGCCTCTCTAGAGAAATATGATTAAGTAGTTTACAATCCCACAGTAATGATCGCTGTGAAACCAATAAGAACATACTCAAGAGAGAACTCTTATAGTCTAGAAATCCTACCACTTGACCAACCGAGAAATCTTTAGACCAGGATAATTGGGTATCTCAACCCAAACTATGGTTAAGACAAAATTTCTCATATGTGATATAAATTCCTCCTATTATTAAAGTAGAATCCTAATCTTGCCAATTTTTAATTCACTTGATTTTAATTACCAAAATGCAAAAGGAGCATATAAATTCCTTCTATTTTTAAAGTAATGGAGCCCTAATCTTGTCAATTTTTAATTCACTTGATTTTAATTACCCAAAATGCAAATGAATATATGTTTTAAATACCTTAAAAGGCTGAAAGGTGACTTAAAATTGTAACTTTTTAAATGAGAAATGAATAGAAAATGGATTTTAATTTCACTTGCCAAAAAGAACACACTCCTTCAGGTGGTTATGGATGGAAACTCTTAGAAGCAACATACTCTTGGTTCTTTTTACTATCACTGATAACTGCAACAGCGAATCCTAGTGGGAACCAGAAAGTCAACTCCAAATGATTAAAATCAACAACAAAAAGAAGAACTACTTACATCTGGGTTGAAAATTCCCACTTAACAAAGCTGCCCTAACAACATTCCTCAGGTGCTGGAGCAACACAACAATGCTTTTGATGTTTCTGTGAATGCAGAGTGAGTTCTGTGGTCAAGGAGAATTCAGTCTGCTTGGCCAATTAACCCAGGAGGACGTATTGACAGGGAAGGTCAGGGGAAGAAGCCCATCTGATTCTTGCGAGACCCACGAAGGGAAATATCTCATGCATGTCTACCCTTGTCAGTTCATGGTGCCCATTTGTTTAGTCTTGTTTACAGTTTCCTCACCCTGGTTTGTTCTTGGCCTATGATCTTGACTATTCCTCTTTTTTCTACTTCTAAATAAAGCTGTGTTTACCAGAAAGTGCATTTTACAATGTCATTACATTGCTGTTCAGGTGACTGTTTCCAAATACACTGTGGAAGTGTCAGGAGATGGTGCATTCTTCCTCAACTTCCCATTCAACCATTTGACCATCTTAAAGATACAGAAAATTTCTGCCTTTCATTCTCCTGGCTTAAAGTTAAATAAAATGGAACATAAAACCTAACCATTAAAATACTAAATTGATTTTTATTTGAGGTCCAAGCCCTCCTCTTTCAAACATATATTCAGAATTCTAAATATTTTGTGCATTTTAAAAGTGTTTGCATTCTCGAGCTCAATTGTGTACCAAGCCTACATTTGCCATGAATTATCAAAAAGATACCCGAGATGATGGACTAAGATAGCAACAGCCCCAGAGATTTCTCAGAGAAAGGTTCATGAGGAATCAAGAATTATGTTTCTCTCTCCACTGCCCATAGTTTAGAGCTATGGCTACCTCTCTCATTGTTATGGAAACACGGGCATGACCTTTACGTTTCTTTCTTTGCTGTGTCTCTCAACTTCTGCATCACTAAAAAATCCTTCTCCATTTATCATCTTTTCTACTCTCTTTCCTATCTTTCGTCTTTATCTAAAATGGACACTAGAAACAGCATTTAATCATGGGAAGATTAATAATGGGGAATACAGAAGTCATGAAATAAAATCAGATATTTTAAGGACATGGTTCCATTAATTTTACAAGTGCTTTGACAGTGTCCAGAAACCCCCTTAAAATCCCAACAAAATTATTTTCCGAATTCTATATCCTCCTCTGGGTAAATTTTCCTTTCCTTTGCATCAGCATTCAGAATACATTTTAAAGTTCTCATTCAATTTTACTTTTTTTTTCTTTTATTTAATTACTAGAATTACAAGAGCTCTATTTTCTACACATTTTCATGGCAAACATACACTATTTCAGATACATTAAGGCTAAATAGTCTTTTGTGGACAAGCCTCAGGGGAAACATAACTGCCATTTGTAACTGTTTCTGCAGGGAAATGAATTCTGAGTTCCAAACAACTGATTTACAAATGAACATTTGGAAAGCTACCCATTTGTAAGTGGAAGACTTCTTTCATCCTATATTTTCTGCATTCTAAGCGGTAAGCTTGACAAGGTCATCCAATAGAATGGTCTTAGGAAAAGTTTTTCTAGATGAACAAGATGTGGTCAGCACCCCCTGTTAGCACCAGCTAACCCTGGTGCCAGGGTAATGTCATGCCCTGGAGAGATATGAACTTCTCATTACTTCTTTAGAACTCTAAATTCACTCAAAAAGGCAGACGTAAACCATGTGGTATTACACATCCTGGCTACAAGGCTTATATTTCAGAAAAGTAACTTAACCTTCCAGTTTTATCTATAAAATGAGAAAACAACCTGATGAAATAGTGTAACAATCAGAGGAGTATATATGGAGTCCCTAAGAGCACCCTAAATTTAAAATAAATGGCTAACAAATGGAGGTATTATTATTAATGATTCAAAGTATCGATTAGCATCAGAAAGACTCAGGAAGAAAATCAAATTGATTCATCAAAAAACAAGTATTAAGCTGTTATTATCTAGACAGCACTGCAAGAGCTTCGCTGGAGATATACAGGCTGGCAGAAAGACAGGGTGGTCTACCCTAAAGATTCTCAGTCTGAGATGGCAAACAATATAAGCCAACTATGACCTGCAAATCCTCTTGTGTGTTTGTCCCTCACAACGTTTAAAAATTTGAATTCAAATCAAGATTTAGAAACAAGATTTTGCATGAGATTTTCAGATTCTCTTGAAAAAATATGCACTCACATTTCTGCATGACAAGACTCAGGTGGAGTTGAAAAGCAGTTTTCTCTTTTATGTGAGCTATGAAGTCTCGGTCTCACCACATTCACCACCTAGTCTACATCCATGATTTACCCACTGGTCCCACTAAGCAACTGAGTTTACAATCTTTGTTGTGTATACAAGGCTATCTCTTTTAAATATATTATGGTATATTTATGGATGGCTCAGTTGTTTAAGTGTCTGTCCAGCTCAGGTCATGATCTCAGGGTCCTGGGATCAAGCTGTATCGGCTCTCTGCTCAGCATGGAATCTGCTTCTCCCTCTTATTCTCCCCTCTGTGCTTGCTCTCTCTCAAACAAATAAATAAAATCTTTAAAAAAATTAAAATAAAAAATATAAGACTACCTCTTAAGGAATCTTTTACCATTTACTACCTTCATAACAAAGTTTTAAATTGTCTATTTATTTTAGAAAGTCAAAATGTATCTGTATCATAAAATCAACAAGGACTTAAAGTTGCTTTTCAAAATAGTCAGACAACTGTTTAGACTCTGTATTTCAATACTAATAATAATAGTTCATGTTTACTAGTGCTTAGGGCCAAGATCTATTCTAAGCTTTCACCTATATTAATTTATTTAACCCTCACCATAAATTTTTGAGGTAGGTACTGGTTTTCCTTTCCCATTTAGCACAAAAGGAAACTGAGATAACATCTCAAGATATTAAATGACCTGCATAAGGTCACAAAGCTGAGAAAAGGCAGAGCCAGGACTCACCAGGCAGTCTGGTCCCAGGACCAACGATCACAACTATCATACGATACAGACTTTCAGTACATCCCATCTTTTCCCTAATAATTTGAAATACTACCATTATAATATGCTTAAATTCATATATATAACATACTACAAAGACATGTATATGCATTATTATGCTATTTTTTTTAAAGATTTTATTTATTTATTCACGAGAGAGAGAGAGAGAGGCAGAGACACAGGCAGAGGGAGAAGCAGGCTCCACACAGGGAGTACGATGTGCGACTCGATCCTGGGACTCCAGGATCACACCCTGGGCCAAAGGCAGGCGCTAAACCGCTGAGCCACCAAGGGTTCCTCTGCTATTATTTTCTAATGATAAAATACATATAGTCAATATCAGACTGCTTTAATGACTGTGGCTTTATAGAATGTTTTGATACATTTCTTTACTAATCCAAAACATGTTCTCCTCCAAATAAGTTTTAGAATAAATTTGTCAGGTCTGCAAAAAATCATATTGGGATTTTAACTGGTATTACATTAAATTTATGGGTTAATTTTTGGAGAATTATCATTTTAATAATATTAAGTCTTTCTTAATAATTAAGTCCTTCTTAATATTATTTCTTTAATAATATTAAGTCTTTCAATCATAGAGTAGGCTGATTGAAAAGATCTTTATGCAGTGAAATTGATAGGGCTTGATGATAAATTGGAAATGAGGGACAGAGAAAGGACAGCTTGCCGATTTTTTTTTTTTTTAACAGATATTCCCTTGATCTGTTCAAGAACTGTGATGACAGTAGGAAGCACTGGAGCAGGGAAATCCTCTTCATCTTGAGCCATTTGGAGTATAGAAGGGAATAGAAAAGCACCTCAAAATGGCATACCCTTCACTATAGTAGAAATGGTAGATGAAAATGGGTAGTAGAGTAAGCAGTTCCACAGGGAAAATCAGGAGAGGCTGAAAGAAAGAGTGGGATACAGGAGAGAAATGATATGAACTAACATTTACTGAGTGCTCACCCTGTGCCAGGCCATGTGCTAAGTACTTTATATATAGTTGACCCTTAAGCAACATGGAGGTGATAAGCACTAACCTCCACATCGCAAATATCTGTATATAATTGTGGACTCCCAAAAACTTAACTACTAATAGCCTACTGTTGGCCAGAAGGCTTACTGATAAAAAACAGCAGATTAACACATTTTGTATGTCATATTATATACTGTATTCTTACAGTAAAACAAGCTATAGGAAAGAAAATATTAAGGAAGTCATAAGAAAAAGAAAATACATTTATAGCACTGTAAAAAAAAAAAAACCCACATATAAGTGGACCCGCACAGTTCATATCCATGTTGTTTAAGTGTCAAATGCACACTCATCTAATAGCACTTAAAAACAAGTGGGTGAAAAAAAATAATTAAAAAAATAAAAACAGATAGGTGATATTGTCCTCACTACAAATGAGAAACCAAGTTCAGAAAAATTACTTTCACACAGCAAGAAAATGTTAAGAGTAGAATTTGAACCAAGGTCCCTGAGCGCAATGTCCGGAATGATTGTACTGTACGTGGAATGTAATAGGTTTCCTCTACTCTGGGGCCCCTGGTTTGTCAATGATTAGAGATGTCCTCTGGCAGCTCTTACAGACACAGCTGTCATTATAATCAAAATGGGAAAAACTAAGATTACCAGTTGTACCACTCCATACGCAGCAATTCTCTTGAATACAATAGGCAATTATGAAGTATAACAGAAATTAATGTAATTGACTCTAAAAATAAGTTGAGCAGTTCCATTTAGTAGAGGATATAGTTATGGATAAAAATAAAATTAAAAATAAACTTTTGCTCTGGGAAGGACATAGCTAAGAAAAAGACAAGCCACGGATTTATAAATATTTACAATAACATATCTAATAAAGGGCTTATATCTAAAAGAGAAAAGAAGAGTAAGTCTCAATGAGAAAACAACCTAATTAAAAGTAGGCAAAAGAACTGAACAGATACCTCACCAAAGAAATATACAAATGACAAATAAGTATATGAAAAAATGTTCAATATCATTTATCATCAGGCAATTATGCAATAAAGCAACAAGATGTCCCTCCATGCACTTTAGAATGGCTAAAATCTAAAGTGGTGGCTCAGTGGTTGAGTTTCTGCCTTCGGTTCAGATTGTGATCCTGGGGTCCTGGGATCAAGTCCCACATGGTGCGCTCCATGGGGAGCCTGCTTCTTCTTCTGCATATGTCTCTGCCTCTCTCTCTGTATCTCTCATGAACAAATAAATAAAAATCTTTTTTTTTTTAAAAAAAAGAATGGCTAAAATCTAAAAGCAAAACAAAAACATGACAATAGCAATCCTGCTGGTGAAGCATTCTTATTCATTGCTGGTCAAAATGCAAAATGGTATAGAAATTTGGAAGACAGTTTTTCAGTTTCTTATAAAGCTAGATATAGATTTACCATATGTCCTACCAGTACCATTCCTAGGTATTTGCCCAAGTGGTTTGAATTTATGTCCACTTAAAAACTGTCGTGTGAATGTTATAGCAGTTTTATTCAAAATCACCAAGATGTTCTCCAAAAGGTGGAGGGATAAACACACTGTGATACATCCACAGAGAATGATATTCTGCACTAAATGGAATGAACTAGTAATCCATCCTACAATATGGATGAAATTTAAGTGCATATTACAATGCAAAAGAAATCTATCCGAAGACTACGTACTCTACAATTCCATTCATACAACATTCCAGAAAAGGCAAAAGTATAGACAAAAACTGGTCAGAAACTACAAGGATTTGGAGAAGACGACCACCAAGTAGGTGACAGGGAATTTTTAAGGGTGGTGAAAATATTCTGAATGACACTGTAGGGATATGTGACTCTATGTGTTTGTCAAAATTCATAGAACTTTACTAAACAAAGAACGTCTCTTAATGTATGCAAATTTTTAAGATAACTAGCAGGTTAGGAGAGCCCAAGATGGAACGTGTATTGTGACAAAAGAGTCAAAAATATTTTAAAAGTATAACCCAACCTCACTGAAGAGAGTGAGTTAAAAAGGTATTGATCTAAGTAACTTTAGAAATGACTGGAAGTGTAAGTCTAGACATCAAAGCAATTATATATATAAGCATTGCGCTTTAATTGGTAGAGTATTCTAATTGATATTCAAATATTTTTCAGGGGCATGCAAAACAACATTGTTTTTTATAAATTTATTTTTATTGGTGTTCAATTTGCCAACATACAGAATAACACCCAGTGCTCAACCCATCAAGTGCCCACCTCAGTGCCCGTCACCCAGTCACCCCCACTCCCCGCCCACCTCCCTTTCTACCACTCCTAGTTCGTTTCCCAGAGTTAGGAGTCTCTCATGTTCTGTCTCCCTTTCTGATATTTCCCACTCATTTTTTCTCCTTTCCTTATTATTCTCTTTCACTATTTTTTATATTCCCCAAATGAATGAGACCATATAATCAAAACAACAATTCTTGAAATCATAGTACATGTAAACCTGGAATCAAAAAGTAAGTAAATAAATGATCAATCCCAAAAGCCAGGTTTGTCACTGTTGGAGTTGAAAGGTTACAGACAAGCGATAATAATCTACGTGTTACAGTATTAGGATTGGAAACCTCCATATAAACTCAGGTTTAAATACTTAATAGAGATGCATATACTTAATATAAATGGATATAGATAGGGATGTCTGGGTGGCTCAGTGTTTGAGCATCTGCCTTTGGCTCAGGGCGTGATCCCGAGGTCCTGGGATCGAGTCCCACATCTGACTCCTTGCAGGGAGCCTGCTTCTCCCTCTGCCTGTGTCTCTGCCTTTTTCTCTGTGTCTCTCATAAATAAATAAAATCTTTATAAAAAATGCATATAGGTAGAGAAATAGTTATATATACATATATATTTTTATAATTATGTATATACACACATATATACATACATAGGTTAATATATACTCCTGTGTATCCTAACTCTCTGATGAGAGAGCCTAGAAGCAATAATACCCCAGTAATAATGAGCACACCTGGCACCCAGATCTTGATTTCTAACATCTTTCTCCAATAAAAGGAACCAGGGCTCCTTGGAGAAATGGAATTCCAGGGCCAGGGTGGAGAAATAAACAAGATAAGCCTGAAGTGTCTTATAGTGTCAGAAAGTAAGAAAATGTTCAAGAAGCAAAAATGATGAGAGTGTGTCAAAGGGACACAGGAGCTGACACGAAAGAGGTCCCAATGTCCAAAACTAGAACAATTTGAGCAACAAAATAAATGAAGTAGTATTGGATTACAATCCAATATATAAAATAAATATTCATGAGTACATACAAAAGAGATAAATGGTTGAATAAATAGGCAAACCAGAGGAAAGTTACAAATCTCTGAGTAGAAGAGATTCAAATAACTTATGTAGATAATTCCCCCCTCAAAGAGATGGAGCATAACTACCCAAAGTTAAAATCATCAAGTTACAAGACATGTTGATAGCATATGCCTTTGGTATAATATGAATTGAAGAGCAAATCATGCTTGAAGTTTTCCTCCCCCAAATATATGGCTTCAGTCTAACTATGAAAAAAAAAATCAGACAAACCCAACTTGAGAGACGTTCTACAAAATAACAGACTCTTCAAAATGCCAAAGTCATCAAAAACAAGAAAAGCCAGAAAAACCATCATAGACCTGAGAAGACATGTGACTAAATGTTGATTGTGTGGAATCAGGAGTGGGATCCTGGAACAGAAAAAGAACACTAGGAAAAAAATAACGAAATTGAATAAAGTATGGAGTTCAGTTAATAAAATATATCAATGCTGGTTCTTTAGTTGTGACAAATGCACCAAATGTACAATGTTAACAATGGGGGAACATGAATTGGAAACTTTGGAAACTCTCTGTACCTTTACAACCTGTCTATAAATATGAAAGTATTCTAAAATAAATATGTATTTAAGAAAAAAGAAAATTACCTTGTAGTGCATGATAATGTTCTGTTCTAATAAAGCTCCACATGTGTTTGCTTTGATCATTCTGCTACTGCCTCTTTTCTGACATTGGCAGAGTCAGTTGCCATTATTTTTCAACTGTGCTACATCTGGATGAATCCCACAGTTCCTCCCTCTTTCCATTCACGAGGAGGACCCCTGTGTCTTAGATGGTCCAGATTTCATTATCTCCTATCCAGACCCTCAGCTTCCACAGCTATCATCTCTCGCCCTCTTTCTTCCCCCTTTCCATCCTTTTTTTTTTTTTTTTTTAGATTTTATTTATTTATTCAGAGAGAGAGAGAGAAAGAGAGAGAGAGAGGCAGAGACACATGCAGGGGGAGCCCAACACGGGACTCGATCCCAGGTCTCCAGGATCACGCCCTGGGCTGCAGGCAGCATCAAACCACTGAGCCACGGGGGCTGCCCCCCTTTCCATTCTTGATCTAAATATTAAAGCTACCTTCTTTCACATTCGGTATACCAGATACTTGCATATATTGTTTCTAATCCTCTAATTTAGAGATGAAGAAACTGAGTCCCAGAATGTTTCAATAACTTGCCAAAGGCTAGGTGGCTTATAAGTGTAGATATCTGACCAAATTGAAAAGCTACTATTTGTCTCCCTACGCACAGGTCCCCTGCCAGCGATATGCTGCTGTCTCTTACTTAAAGGCTTCTAGATTCACTTGCTTCAAGCATGTAATGTAAAATGATAAAGAATTGTATTACCTGACTTTTAAAAGGAACCTGATCATTATTGGGAGTGAGGTTGTGTATGGGAGAGGGGAGTGGGTGGAGAGAGGCAAGTAATCAAATCCTATCTAAAGGCAACCTTGAGAAAATGCAACCATAATAAAGAAAATTGCTCCCTCCTGGTGATCAAATGGGACAAGAAAAGAGTAAGCCGAGCATTTCTGGTCCTCTTCCTCTCCCACATAGAGCATTGTTTATGCTCTGCTCACTGAGTAAGCCCTATAGGCCCTGCAGGTGCCCGCCACCAGTGGTCCTACTAAAAGAAGGAACAAGGCAGGCTCCTTATAAGAGTCCTCCATTTGCAGGCTGCACCAATTGGGGACGGGCCACGGGGGGAACATGCCTCCTAACTTTATCCAAGCTCACCTGGTGAAAATCATAAGAAACCCAAATGTTAAATGAGAACTCATTCAGATGAAGCTTTAAATTGATGCATTTAAAGAGATTGAATAAACTCTTTATATTACAATCTGGCAAGAGCTTTTAATATTAACTACTACATATTTTATAGACTGTATTTGTTGCCAAACACTAAAACAAACATTAAGATGCTTTTGCCTAAACTGGTACTATGAATGCTTCCAAAACAGTGGTATAAAAAGCCACATAAAACACACCATAATCATGGAAATCATCTGCATTAAACTCACATTTGCCATAAAAGTGGCAGTTATTTTTCATCTACAAACAATTATATCTCAATTACTTACTCTGTTAGGGAACATTTCATCAAAAACTCTCATTTAATTGATGTAAGGATGTATTTTGTTTGGGGAGAAACATAATCTCTAATTTGGATTAATTAAAGGAACAGACATTCTAAATTAATGAAAGGTTGATGTCTACTGAAAAATATACAGCTCTACTAATTTCATATACAACTAGTAACACAAAGTAAGCCACAAAACCCACAGAGAATTAGTCTTTAAAGCCACAAAACCTACAGAGAATTAGTCTTTAATGAGTAGAGAAGAATACTCAATGCTGAATCGCTTGAAAAAGTTTGTTATGTAAGAAGCTTAAATGTACAGTCTGTTATCCTGTATACATTCTGAATTTGTTCAGCAGTACTTATTTTTTTAACTATGCCATTGTAATAGGCACATCTAAATCATTACATTCAGAATTACTGCAGTTCAAACAAATGAGCTTTTTCTTTTTGTAGGAAGGGTATAGCTTAATTAATTGGGATATATCAACAATATTAAATTATATGCAAAAGGTCTATAGACATAAAAAGTCAGTAGCAGTCAAAATATAAGAAAGGATCGAGGTTGACTACCACTGAACTTTTTGTTAAGTCTCCAAAAGGGTTAAAAAAATCAGCAAGAACAAAATTTCAATGTAAGAGTTTATGTTTTATATTCTTGGAATTTAAAAAAAGATAAAAAGAATCATTTCAAATGCATTTGGTTGCAATGGAATGATTTTTCAGATACTCATTTGTTTTCATATCCAGCCCTGTTATCATCCTAGTATATCACTACTTATAATCAGCAGGAAGGAATGGAAGACATTTTCCTTAGTGTAACACATCTTGGAGGATAGTTTGTAAGAGGATTTCAGGAGATGAGAATGGCTTTTATCCATTGCACTTTAAGCCCACCAAGGACTAACCTGTCACTACACAGGCCAAGACAGCCAAGCGATTTCCCCAGGAATGAATGGTGCGGGTAAAGCCATGGTGACAGCCGAATGTGACTCTCTTTACTATAAGTCAAAAACTGAAGAAGAAAAAAAAAAAGAGAGAAAAAAAAAAAACTGAAGAAGAAGGAGGAGGAGGAGGAGGAGAAGGAACACAGTTTTATTAAAGCAATGGCATGTTTTTTGCACTGTGACATATAAAATAAGAAAACCACTATTAACATAAAGATTTTATAGTGAAAATGTAATGTGGAAAGGGCAATACCTTATCCTTTTAGAATAAAACAGAGCTTATTTTGAGACCTCTTGTAATACAGAAGAGATAATTTCCTTTGCAATCCCAAACTAACTCTATCGGCTTTACTTGTATTAGGAAATGGGGGTGGGGGGGTGAGGGGAAGCCCATGTAAAACAAAAGATAACAATGTATCATTCCCCCAGGTCTCAGAATGTTATGACACCAGCCCTGCAAGCTGACTTTACATAGATCTTGGTCTTTCTAGTGTTCTGTAAGGTTGTCTTAGAGAAACTAGTGGTTCTCACCCTTGACACTGCCGTGTAGCATGTAAGAAATACCACTGAGTAATAAAAATCAGTGATGTGGGCATTAACAATCTGGGTCCCTACAACAAAATCTGTCCTGACACCAGGTCAGTGGTTACATCACTCAATGGTACATGTAACATGCTGTATCACAATACACAGCTAACATAATAAGGTCATGGCAACAGTAAGAACATGCATGTTATACAATGGCAACTGTTAAGAACCAAATGTCTTCAACAGTCATTCTGTAAATATTTATTTAGCTCTATGTTGTACTATCCTTAACATTTCTAGAATTTACCCAATTAGTAAAGGTATTAGCAATTTGGCTATACTATTTATTCTCCTCTAAGCACCAGATTAAGAATATAATAAAATATTGGTCTGAAGACAATTAGCCAATTAATATAAAATTATTTTTATGTATGAAACAGCAAATATTTGATACAACTTTTAGCCACACTAGCACTTCTTTCTGAGACTTGAAACATGGAAGCTAGATTCACTCTTTGAGAAATCCTTGGTCCTCTGGAATTATCAGTCAAAAAAAGAGGATGGAAATTCCACTAAAAGCCTAGAAATTCACTTAACCTAACTGGATTTATAATAGGAAAAAAGCATATCACATTTTTAAATGTCTAATATATGGACTCTACTGGCTTATTACAGTAAGAATTTGATTCTGATCAGGGTGATTTAGTATGTTATAACTCATTTAATATCATTTTTCCTTGGTGTAGTTTTATTTTTATTAATCTATTCATTATAACCCCTGTTTTCCAATAACACAGAAATGATTGAAATTGCCAAGATAATCTCCAATACTGCATTTATTTTTATCAACAATCTCTTTAATGTGAAATATGCATGTAGGTTGGTCCCTAAGAATAAAATAGTAATAATACTGGAGCTGGCTATTATTTATTGAGCATCCTTAAAACTACTCTACATATATCATCTTATTTAAACCCCATGACTCTAATGGAGAACATTATCATCCCACCTTATAGATGAAGAAATGAGGTTCATAAAAATTTTTAAAACTTGTCTGAGTTAATAATGCTAAAAGTGGCAACCTGGAATAAGAGCTTAGGAAGTTTGATTCAAGAGCACACATTCCAAAGCACACAATTAACAAGTATGCAATATTGCCTCCTGAAATAGATGGTTTGCCTTTGGCTGACAAAATGTACATATGTCAAAATTTTCAAGTACATCTGCTTTTAAGAAAATGATAACTAGGAAAGTCAATCTCTTTATTTAACAAAGTCAACCTCAAAATGTAAAATTTCATATCATGACAGGCAGAGAGGGGGAGATGTGAGTGGTCAAGCTGTGTTTATCCTACCCTGAGATAATTCCCATTTTATGAAAGAGTGAAGAGTTAGAAATTCCTGGATGAATATAGAATTTGAAGATTGCCAAGAAAGATGCTACCAGTATGAGAATTTAGATTCTCAGAAATGGGGTACAACTTGTCAAGGTTATGCCAGGAGAAAACTCTGGCAGGGTAACGCAGGGTACCCTGGAAGACTGATACAGGGAGACAAGAAGATGCCTCTGGAAAAAGACCAGGATGATTAAATGGCCTTTTTGGGTCCCAGTTCCTCTAACTTTCTACCTTGCACATTAGCAAACGTAATCCCCCTGCACTTTCAGCCTGCCTTACCCCTGAAAATAGATTTCCAACAGCACATAAGGAATATTGTTGAGCTTCTGTCTGGGTTAAGATTGGTGCTGTGTTCTTCAAGTCTAAACGTACATAAAGAGGGGTGCCTGGATGGCTCAGCTGGTTTAAGTGACCAGCTCTTGATTTTGGCTCAGGTCATGATCTCAGGGTTATAGGATCAAGCCCTGCATTTGGCTCCACACTGAGCATAGAGCCTGCTTAATGAGCATTAGGTGTTGTACGTAAGTGATCAATCACTGAATCCAATCCAGAAACCAATATTGCATACTATGTTAACTAAAATTTAAAAAAAGAATTATCTCTCTCCCTCTCCTTTTGCCCCTCCTCCTCTCTAAAAATAAATAAACCAACAGGCATAAAGAGATAATGCAGGGGGTTTACCTGTTATTATTTTAATAGGAACATTAGCCATTATCAACTTAGGATGGTGAGAGTGATGCTGCTTTGGCCAAAGTAAGAGTAGGAATGGAGTGGAAATATAGGAGGGTTAGAAGTCCTACCTATTTTGCCTCTCTCTTAATACCTAAGGCTTGGAGTTCTGAAAATTACAGGATTAAAAACAGTTGTAGAGAAGAGAGATGGAGTGTTGATGTTATCACTGGGATTCAAGTATCAGTCTGGCCATGTGATTTGGTGCCAGACCCCTAGCTCTCTATCTGAATTTCTCCATCTATAAACCCTAGAGGATAATTGTTCAATATTGTCTGAGTGACTTTAAGTGGCTCAGCCATCCTCAGTGTCAGAAAGCTACGAAATAAGAATGAGTCACATGTATTTCCAGTCCCAGGCTTCCTTCGCCCATAGCAATGACTACCACTTAGGCCAGTGGTTCTCAACCAGGGGCAATTCTGCTTCCTAAAGAACATGTGGCAATCCCTGGAGACCCTTTGGTCACAACTGAGGACAGTGTCCCAGACAGGTAGAGGCCTTGGGTGGTGTTAAACATCCCACAACACACAGGACACCTCTTATAACAAAGAACAACCTAGTCCAATGTGTCTCTGTTGCCAAGGTTGAGAAATTCTGAGTTGGACCAAGTGAGACCAAATGGATACAGGGAATCTTATTTATTTGTATTGACTGACAGTCTTCGTGGAAGATACAACAGATACCTTATATCTGGTATCATCTGAACTTTCAGTTTTTATTTCTTCACCCAAGATCTACTCTCCTAGATCTTACTCTTGGTCTATTCCATAAACTCATTTCAAATCCTTTCTCAGATATTCCCCCACCATGAAGCTAGTTAGGCATATGTAGTTCCACTTCTCCTGTTTCTACATTCACCCATGGCTTTTTTAGTGTGCCATCAGCAACAGAACTCACACTCTATAACCATGGTTACCAGGCACAGAGGATATGCACTATGATGTGATATTCCTTGCTACCTTTGCTTCAGTTGGTCCCAGCTTTACATGATCCCTTAGCCTATTGCACTTAATCAGTATCCAGAATGGAAGCTGCCTCCTTTGCCCTATTTTGCTGACCAGGAAAAATTCAACCCAGTACTTTAAATGTTCCAAGTATTTGTCTAGATAATCACAAACACACTCTATAGCAGCTTCCTTTTTCAAAACTGATTGCAATTTAAAGAAAATTGATTACAATTTACAAAACTACATAATATAGGGCAGCCTGGGTGGCTCAGCGGTTCAGCGCCGCCTTCAGCCCAGGGTGTGATCCTGGAGACCCGGGATCAAGTCCCACGTCGGACTCCCCATGTGGAGCCTGCTTCTCCCTCTGCCTGTGTCTTTGCCTCTCTCTCTCTCTTTCCCTGTCTCTCCTGAATAAATAAATTTAAAAAAACGACTTAAGTATACCTCCGCATATACTGCTGTTATTCTTATTCCAGCCCCCATATTTCCTTCACCATTTTGTCATATCTTATCAATAATACATATATGTGTTTCACACAATTGTAGTTGACATTCAATAAGAAGCTCTCTAAAACTGTTTTACAAATACTTGGAAGACACACACATTTCTGTTATGGTTGCTATAAATACAACTACTCTGGCTCTAGCAAAGCCCAACTTGCCATAGATTCCTTCACCTGGGTCTCTAACATTAAGAAGTCATTAGTCCAAATGGACTTTAAAAATCACTGTTCATCCATACCTGTGTGAATTTATTCTTGTTCCTGAATATCCTGACTCTATCAGACCCTAAGCTATCTTTTGAAATTAGCTTATAGCATTATGTCCCACTCAGTATCCCTATCAGTGCACTTTGTGGACCCTATTAACAGTTTCTCTTACCTCACGGAACCCTGGGTTTCTGGTTCTGGTATTTCCAGGTGGGTTCCATCCATTAGCAGTACATGTGAAAATGTGAGACTTTGCAAAGGCAAATCTGGCAGCATGCAAGCACTGCCTGGAGAATCAAAGTGTCGGGCTGTGTCAGAAGGAAGTTCTCTTAAGGTGGGTATTTTTCCTGTGGTATATAAAAGGGACTTCAACTGTGAAGTCAACACAGGATGGGTAGGAGGCCCAGATCTTCCTCTTCCTTACTCAAATCAGTAAACCCTTAATATTTTGTGGTAGAATAAGAATTGTGGCTGCCCTACAATGTTAAAAGAGACAATGAATGCAGACAGCCTCACCAAGATCAGCTATTTAAATACTGGTTCCCACTTCTTTCCTTAGTAGGGAAGTGGTAAAAAATAAATGAATTTGTTGGTATGAGAATTTCTGGCACAGAACAGGTGCTAAGAAGATATTTTCTTCTTATATGAATTTTTCATTCTTAAAAATAATAAATTCTCCACATTTAAAATTACTTTGATCCTTTCTCAGTTAAACTCTAATGAAAGAAGTTAGCAATAAGTCAACTGCAGTTATATTTACATTTTAAAACCCAACTCTCATACCATCTCTCTTTCTCTCTCTCTCTCTCTCTCTCTCTCTCTCTCTCTCACACACACACACACACACACACACACACCCCACACACACGCATACACACCCCCACACACAATGGGGGAAGAAAATCTTTTGAAAAAATCAAGAACATATCTGGCTTTCTTTCACATGCTTATATCTTCTGCCAGAATGAGAGCTATGTGACTATATACTAAATAAAAGAAAAGATTATGAAGAACATTCTGAAGCAAGAACCTATTTCCCACATAGGATGGCCTTCACTCACTCATTCATTCATTCATTCATTCAGGAAGCCCTTTTTGAGTATTCATTCCATATTAAGGACAGCATTAGACACCAAAGTCACAATGACAAAGGAGATACTGTCCTTGCCTCAAGGAGCCTGTAGTCTAGCTGTGAGTGGGGTGTGCAGTAGAAAGTGGGTAGGACAAAGAAGAGGCTGGAGAATGGATAAAAAGATAAATACATATAAAGGCCAGGATGCATGGTAGTTCCAATGAATTACAAAGCAAGGAGTCTTCCTGGGTCTGCAAAGAAAGGAATAAGAAGAAGAAGAGGGAGCAAACTTCAGAGAGGAGGTGAATTCCTGTGAAGTGAATCCAAAATAATGAGCACTATCAACCAGGGAAGCAAAAAGGAGGGACATGGGGTTCTTATAGGAGAAAACAGGCTTAGAGGCTTAAAACAGCAAGGGACCTGGGCAACAGCAACTGACAGTTCCTTTGTGTGGTTGAGCACATGAAAATAGGAGCCAGGAAATCTGAGCTATCAGCCTGAATTTTGTAGCAACTTGTCTGGGGTCAGGTGTGAGTCCAACCTCTTTCAGTCTGAAAGCTTGAGAAAATTAATATACTTACCTATAAAATAACAACTCCTTTTTCTAATAAGCCTTTCTGGGAATTAGAGATATCCCATAAAAGCACCTAGAATTGTATGTATTGTATGTGTGGGCATTTAACAATGGTAATGAAGAGACAATGACAATGATGGTGATACTGTTCGTTTTCACATGGATGCTTTTACAGCATTCCACCATCTGGAATGTCCTCATCCCCAAATTCTTTGCCAAGATCATGACTGCTTGCCCATCAAATCTCAGTTCAAACTTCACTCCTTTCAACAAGTTGGAGTAAGATGTGCCTTCTCTGACCTACCAGAGCACGTTCGCACACTATTTTTATCAATGACTTTGTGTTCCATGTCCTTCTCCTTTATCCCAGGCAAAGGGAGAGGAGAAAAGAAGCAACACTATATGCTTCTTAAAGATTGGCTCTGTTTCTTATGCCTTTTGGTATCTCCATCAGTGGCACATAGCACATTTTTTGTGTATTCAATAAGTATTTGTTGAAATAACATATTGTTGGGAATAGAATTAGAAACCAGAACACAGAATGGTTCTCATAAAATAAAACCCTGAACATCTCAGGATTCTGATAGGAAATCTAACGATTACAGGCCTCCAGGGAGGAAGAATTCCTCATCCTCCTACAGCATAGAGACTTTGAGAGCAGCCCCATCCACATAATACAAGGTAATTACCACCTCTGGCTTTGAGCCTCTGCAGCACTGACATAGGAGTGACCTCACCTAGATGAGCAGAGTGCATCGGAAAAGGCCTGAGTTGAAACCAGATAGATGGTATGAGAAGGGACAGGAAAAAAAAAAAGTACCCAGGAAATGGGAACATCAAGTGAAGAGACCCTCATCTGGCAAAGAGCTTCGTTTGTCTCAGAGTCAGAAAGGAGACCATACTGGTTGGAGAACAGTCATAGGGTGGAGCTGGAGGGGAGACAATGGGACAGGATATGGTCAGAGGAAAGAACAATGCTAGATAATGCAGGGTTGTCGGGGTAAGGTAAAGGCTCTGGAGCTTTTCTAAAAGCAATGTTAAGGTTTAAACCAGGTATACTAAGTGGTTAGAGTAAAATTTATTGTATTTTTTACAAAGATGTATTTATTTATTCATGAGAGACAGAGAGAGAGACAAAGAGAGAGGCAGAGACACAGGCAGAGGGAGAAGCAGGCTCCATGCAGGGAGCCTGACACAGAACTCGATCCTGAGTCCCCAGGATCACACCCTGGGCTGAAGGTGGCATCAAACTGCTGAGCCACCCAGGCTGCCCATGAGCCACCCAGGCTGCCTGATTGGAGTAAAATTTAAAATCACCATTTATTTGGCTGTTGAGTGGAGAATGAATTGTGATAAGCATGCTGAAAGCCAGGAGGCACCAAAGTTGTCACCATAATTCAGGTAAGTGTGCAAGGAGTTTGGGTGACAGTGATGGAGGTGGACCTGAAGGTTAGACTAAAGATACATTTAGGAGGTAGAACAGGCAGGACATTCTGATGGGACCAGCTGATGAAGAGAAAAAAGACACGTCTTAACAGAAACCAAACTCTGGCTTGAGTCTTTGAAAAGAAGATACTGGTATCATATAATGAATGGAGTCAAGACTGGGGTAGGCAGCCAGGATCAGAAGTCTTGATGGGAACATAGGATATTTACAGTGTCTATTAGACATTTAAGTGAGAATACTTAGTAGAGAGTAGCATCTAAGAATAGAGGGCAGGGAGAAGTCTGGGTGGGAGAGGTGATCTATTAGTATTCAGCATCCGGTAATGAAATCCATAGTATTCACCAGCACCATTCAGCCAGAAGTTACAAACTGATGTCCTGACGCCCCCTAAACATATTCTTGGTGTGATTCCATATCTCCTATCATCTCCTCATAAACATCTGTCCAAGCTATTTCTTTGGGAAGGGGAGTGGGCTCTGTTCTGGTATGCCTTTAGGTGATACATGCCCTCTCCAGTTACCAAAATTTCAATTTGCATCTAACTGTAATATTTATGTTACCTCTTAATCTTGGAGGCATTCAGTGTTTAAATGCTCCTGAGGACTTCGGAGTTCTAAGTCCCTAGAAGTACAGAGAAGAGGTCACTATGAAAGGCACTGAACAACCTTAATTATTTGATCATTTGAAGAACACCACCATAATTTCCCCCCTCATCATCCCCCAAAAGAGCCCAAAGATATGTAAAACAGGCAAGCAAACAAAAAAATCCAAGCGGTGGATTTTTGTATGATAATACAAAGCAAAACTGATTGAACACGGAGGCATCTGGTATCAAAGGAGAAAAGGCTACCTGAATAAGATAATATTGTGATCCTCTCTTCTGGTCCTTTTGTTCTAAAGTCATAGAAGAGGTCTTTGCTGTGAGGTGGTCAGAGACAATATTGTAGTTGAGCTTATTACATCATTGTTGAAACGATGCTCCACCATGGCATCGCCCGTCTTTCACAGTGTGGCATATATTATATGTCCATCAAATTCTAAAATCATTCTTGCTGATCACAGTGGTACATACTTTTGGTTCCCTCTGTCCAGACCATACAACCTTCTTGATTGCTTCTAACATAACCCCACTTTTATTTGGATAACCCCCTCCCTGCTTTCTGTACTTAACCATGTACACATGTATCTTCAAGTATATTGAATAGAAAAATTGGTGTAAGATTTAATTCCAGGCAACAAGAGTTGAGGAAAACTCTGTGTGGAGATCTTTCTTAAAATGAGACTCAAGAGGTCACCTGGGTGGCTTAGTCAGTTGCCTTCTACTCAGGTCATGAGTCCAGGGTTCTGGGATCGAGTCCCAGATGGAGGTCCCCACTCAGCAGGGAGTTTGCTTCTCCCTCTGTCCCTTCCCCTTGCTCGTGCTCTTTCTCATTTTCTCTCAAATAAATAAAATCTTTTAAAAAAGAAACTCAAAAAAGAAAGTTCTCTTTGTCCACGGAGCACTTTCAATTGTCATGTCTGCAGAAATTAGACATTTCTAATTCCAATTATGGAATTAGAGCAGCCATGTAATGTCTATGACAGAAGCTAAGCTTAGAAAGACAAAGCAGAATGGTGCAAATTGCCTGTGTCCTAGGTCGTGCTATTCAGGCACTGAGTTTTTTGACCCTTAAAGTGCTATTTTCATTTTGTGAAATTATCTTTTCTGATTTCATTACCCGATTCATTTAGAATTTTCTGTTGTTTTGTGAGGGGTGTGCATGTGTGTTGTTATTGTTTAAAAGAATGCACTTCACCTGCTTTCTCTTTTTAAAGTTTTTTTGTTTTTGTTTTTGTTTTGTTTTTTTGTTTTTTTGTATTTTTTTTTTTTTTAGTAATCTGTATACCCAATGTGGTGCATGAACATATGACTACAAAAGTAAGAGTCAAACACCCTTCTGACTGAATCAGACAGGCGCCCCTATTTTCTCTTTTTAATCCTCACCTTTCTTGTCTGCAAAATAAAAATCTGGCATAAAGTATCTCTAAGAAACATTTAAATTTTACGGTTGTAGAACTGCTGCACATCAAGTGCACTTTAATATTTTCTATCTCCTCTAAAAATGCTCTAAATTACTGAGGGAGACCCCTAGGAAATAATCCTTCAAAAAACCCAAGATATCTGCATCAAAAACAATACATGGCTTATGTAATTAGGAGACTAGGAAAGGGATAACTTCCTCACCTCTGCATTTGAAATTTCCAGGCATAATTTATGCTTAAATCTACTGCCACTAAAAGAGGTCAGTCATGTGGCATTGGTATTACTCAAAAGACCATTAATAACCAATATGCCAGAAAAATGGTTATCCAAATATTAAAGAGGAAAATTTCGGTACAGCCCAATGATTGTCATTAGTCAAAAAAGATTCTTTTGGATTAAAAATGTACCACTAAATTAAAGCCTTTAAAGACCAGTTATTATTAGCATTCATGAAAGTGGGTGGTATAAAATCAAGCTGCTGAAAACCCTTTTGTTCTTATTAAGATATACCTTCAGTAACACCTGTCTGGCTAATAATATCTGAGACAGTACTTGGATCATCCTCAAAGATGGACCAGGAACACGTTACCATTTTCACTTTCTACCTAAAGACACAAACCTTAGGAGTGCTTCCCAAGGTCACAGAACTGGGTCCCAAATTTAGATCTTGTCTTTATACTACTTGGTTTTAAGCTCTTCCCTCAGGGTACAGTCAAATTCTGAAAGATAACAGAAAGTCCAGGCCCCTACCCGTATTTGCAGACTCCTTCTTCACCCCTCCAGATCGCTTGTTCTCTGTAACTAGTCATATTCAACTAATAAAGGCTTTCAGGACAGTTACATTGTCTTGTTTCTTATCTTTTGCATATGTTTGCTGTGTCTGAAATATTTTCTTCCTCTCTTATTAATCTAACCTCTATATAGCATCTGGTTTGGGATTTGTAAATGCTCCCTCCAAACCTTATATTTATCCCTCCTAGAACCCATCACGATATATTGTAATAATATTCATTTGCATCCTGGGCTGTGCTCCCTAAAAACAAGCAACATTGCTCTATTCATATTTGAATCTTCTTTCAGTAAATGTCAAAGGACTGAAACAGTAAAAGAGTTAAGTCCAAGCTTCTTCCATCATGCCATGCTGTGCTCACTCATTAACCAAAGTCAACGTTGCTTGACTCAATTTTATTTCCTTCAGATGATATATATAAAGGAACAATTTTTACTATAGCTGCCCTTCCTTGGTCAAGAATACCTGCCTTGCATAGTTTCTCTACCTTAATTCTTTTATTGACTCAAAAACAATTATTCAAGTAAAGGGTCCATCTATTATACACAATAAATACTTTTATGCTATTTACTTTCCATTAATATAAAGTGGAGTCCATTTTTCTTAGGGCAAAATCCTGGAAATAAGAGTTGTGAGAACGGTGTTTTTAAATCCAGCAGCAGTGATTCATCCTGGGAATTAAGGTTTCTGATGAGAAAGAGCCTCACTAAAAGGCCAAAGCCAGTAGTTCCCCTACAGGGTCCCATCCATTAAAATCAGCATCAACTTGGATCTGCTATGCTAACCCAGGCACCAAAACAGAGGGGCAAAGATTGTCTCTATTTGCATAGAATTTCCTCAGCCCTAAAATAAAAGACACTCATAATGCAAAACCTATTTTTGATTTACAGAAGCCACTCTTCCTCAAGAAGATTAGCATATCTGTTGTCACAAGCCTTGAGGCCCATTTGTCATCTCTTGAAATGTTGTTTACATACTTTAAAGTAAAATGTTCAGTTCAGCTTAGGTCAAGGAGGACTAGTATGTTTCTGAACTCAAAAGTCAGACCGCATCTCTCGGGAAGACAAATGAGTTTATAGCCCTCTCCATTCTTTCACTCAAAGAGTCTTAATTGAATGCCCGCTATTTACCAGATATTGGACGAGGAACCAGAATTACCAAAAGTAAAAGACAGAGATCCTTTAAGAGTTAGCAGAGAGACTTACATGGAAACAAATCATTACAGCTCAGAAAACTATTTGTCATTAAGCAGGCACTGAGAAGATTATGTGAGAACATAGGTAATTAGTTGAGACCCTGACTACTGCCTAAGGGAATTAGAGAAGTCTGTTTGAGATTTGAAGTAAAAATAGGAGTTTATTAAAAGGACAATTGAGTGAAAGGATAGATCAAGCAAAGAAAACAATGAGTCCAGAGACAGTAGGGAGGCTATATCCATAGTATGATATAATTTCTCCTCAATTCAGTGATCCATGCAGCTACCCAAGGTATCTCCCATTCTTGTAGTTAAGCACGGGGATGATAACTGCATTTTTTATTGAATTAATCAGTCCTTTAGATAGCATTTAAACTCAATATTCTTCCTCCCCTACCTTTCTGGTATAGATCCATGATGAGATCTTGCAGATGTTACTACAATATTAGAAGATACTTTTCAGCTCCCTGGTGACTTCAAAATGAGTTTTTATCATCATTATAGTTAATAATAATTGCAAATAAAATTCTTAGCTTTTATGTCATAAAAATTGATTCTTCCTATACAGTTCTCTATGAAAATGTCAAATCCCTTAAAAATTGCTACTAGAACAAATTATAATACAAAGCACTTACATAGCATTTTTGTTTGGGGAGATAATTTAAGTTTATTGTCCTTCTGTTAGTGGGAAGAAAAACCTGAACAGGGTTAATTGCCTTCCCCAAGGCCACGTGATCTATTGTGGTACACAGAGAGTAAGAATTCAAATTAAGGATGACCCTCCAAAGGAAAACTTATCCAATGTGCTCTAAACCCCATTTTTAGGTAGTAGGGTAGGCTGCATGCATTGGATCATTCTTCTCGATCCTAATTGTAAAGAACAAAGAGAAGCATGAGTTCTGTGAAAAATTTCCAAGAGATAAGGCTATTCAGAAAGTAAACTTCCTCTCTTTCAAGGCTTATCATTCAGATTAAATCTAGTTCTGCTAATGTAACACCATGCTGGGTGTGTCCAGGGAGGTCGGTTTTGAAAATGATTAATTTTGTTTCAGTTGTGGTATACTACTTCCAATTGTATCCCACCAACCTGGCTCATATCCAAGGGCTAAAGAACATTCATAAATGAAAGAATAAAGGTTACTGTGATATTCCTGCCTGCCACTGTTTTGCCAAGTTTCAGAGGAAGCTGGCAAGAAGGGAGAAAATTGTCCAACATACTCTCTTCTCAGTGTGACTATCTATCTCCCTAGTTACCAAAAGGTGTTGATTACCAGATGGCCTCAAACCAAGACAGAGAGTAAAACTACAGAAAACCAAATAAAATGTCCATACATTTTTTTAAAAGAAATTTGCTGTGAATTTAAGAGACAGAGTAAGGTTTCCAACCAGATTACCAATTAAACAAGATCTGAAAAATTTATTTAGCTCACTTTAGAGCTGATAGACATTACCAGTCACTTCATAATCAACAAATATATATTTAAAGTCTACTGTGTGAAGGGCTTTGCATTAAGAAAGCCCTGTGAGGTATAAAAGAGACCTGAAGAGATCTCAGCTCCCATAGAATTCACATTATGAAATGATCCTAAGGATCTTCTGAAGTTGTTCAGACTCCATTTGTGATACTCAGACAATTCTTCTTGTGTACTATAGTGGGCTATAGTACAAGTTTGTCCTATTTTTTAATTCCTTAGCTTAGGGTTTCTAAGGCTCTAATGTTCATTAAATCACTCAAGGGCTTGTCGAAACACAAATCGCTGGTTCCCACTCCCAGAGTTTCTATTAGATTGGCTCTGAGTAGGGCCCAAGAATTTGCATTTCTAACAAGTTCGGGGGAGGGGGGCTGATGCTCTGGCCCAAGTACCATATATTAGAACTCTGTTTTATTTATTCCATGCTATATTTGTAAAACCATGTATTTTCAGTGAAAATTAGTGATTTGCCATCAAGAACATCTTTCCTATCTACCTGACCAAAACATGAGTGTTTAGAAAATTATTCACACCTATTTTCTAAGAAGTGAAAGAGTAATACTAAAAATTTTCTAAAACAGTTCAAATTTGCCTAAAAACGCATTCTGCTACAATACTTCTTCAAAGTGAAAGTTACCATTCAAACAATTTAAACGTCAAATAAAAAAACTTTATATTTTATTAAGAAAAAAAGTGAATAAACCAGAAAACTGGCCAATATTTATAACATTGTCGTCACTCTTTAAAAAAAAATACATTTAATGCTTCCCTTAAAAACAGCGGGATGTATAGTCGTTTGAAATAAAACTATCCTATAATCTTGTAAATTGTAAATATTTGGCATAAACACAAACTGTAAATGACTATAAATTAGTCATCAGCAGAATTTCTAACTTAGGTCCTATTCATGTTTATCACAGGCTGGGATTTTTGCCTTAAGCTTATGAGGAAGCTGTGTCAGAATAATTAAAGAGATAAAGACCATTCCTGAGAGAGAAAAAAATTCTCCCACACACAATATCCTTCATTCTAATTTTTTGTAAGTCTTCTCTTTTGGCTTCAAATATCACCACTTAAGAGAATGGCCCATTCTCCTAATGCTGAAGAAAAACTGTACCTTGCCAAATGGAACTGTAGGGTTCACTGAATACCGATGATAACTCTTTCTTTAGTGTGTCTGAGTCTGTGTTGAGATCATAATGTAATAAAGTTTCTTTCTTTTTTTTTTCCGTATGACTAAAGTCCTTAGGATGAAGACCAAAAAGTCTCTACAATATGTTTCTATAGTGTAGTTGTCTTAATCTTTGCTTTTAGAATTTTGTATAATAGTGAAATTGAGGGGGTACGTTTTACATACTGTAATGACATAAGAGGTGGAGTTTTTTATTATACATGCTCTGTATTTCTAATTTTTTGTGGATATAATTATGGAATATTCTTTAAACTAAATGCAACACCATGTGAAATCAGATGTGGTGCCCTCCTTTAAACCGGGAGTGTGGAATTACCAACCAGTAAAAATTGGTGCTGATACATTTCCAAGCCAGTAACACCACACCAACTCATCACATTGTCACACTCCAAAATGCTAATTGCTAAAGACAGAAATCATTTTCTAATAGCCATGTCCTCAAGCCTACAGATTTAATAAAATGAAATATACATGTGAGGAGATTTTCATTCTCTTGTTCTCATTACTCCCCAATTTTATCTCTTGTTCCATACACAACAATTTTGGATAGGGCTGTGGACTAGAGGTAGCAAGGGGAAGATGTTCATATTTGCATAACACTTCAGTTTTACAATATAAAAGGCAGTCAAAATTGTAATGAAAAGTATTTGCTCATAGAGGTTCTACTTTGAAGACAATGAAAATCCTAAATACACCCTCAAATATGTTTTGTAAAAAGTTGTAGCTTCTCCTCCAGGAGTATATACTTCTGGGGTATTTTTTATACAGAACACAGGGATCCTGAGTGGGAAGGTAGTGATAGAATAAGCCAGGCAGGTCTTAAAAAGGAGGAAGGGAAAGAGACTGACTGAAAGGGTCACTAGACAGGAAAGGAAAGAAATATTGTATAGTGTATTTTGGAATTTCCATTATAAAATAAAATACATATGATTCCTGATCCAGGAATCACAAATCCTAAGGATTCACACACAACTTCCAACTTCAAAGAAAGGATGGACGATTTTATGACATACATGGGTGCTAGATTTCTATTAAAATATGAAAGAAGAAAAAAAGTCTCACTTTTTAAGGCAAAGTTCCAAATTTGCAATTCCATCAGTATAAAAGTAAACCAAGTTCAGAGATTTGACTGAAGATTTAATTTTCCTTCAGTTCAGCCAAGAGAAGCTAAGATAGGGAAGAAAAAGCCAAGTTTGTTGCCCAAAGTGGGGACAATTTTTCAGAAATGAAGTTTATAATAAGCCAAGATTAGATCTGTATTTAGCATTCCCAGATTGTCCCTAAAACTTTCCATTACAGATCTCGGAGTAAAAGATCCTTTTTTTAGAGTGCTGCTACCTTGACGGTAAGATTTGTAATCATTTCAAGAAAACCTTCATTGCTTTTCAAGCTCAGAAGTAGGAGAGGGCTTTAGGAGTGCATTGCATTCAACATTTCGTCCAAAGTGATCTGAAAACATGCCTGACACCTTTACTTGACTTTTTCTGCTCTGATCTCTCTTACCGGTTTTGACTATAGGAACATACCTGTTCAAGTACATCAGGAGAAATGTATCAGGGACTGGTTGAGCTGGAGAATGGCCAGAATGACAAAAACAAATCTCAAGCAACCTGAATAATGTTGACCGTTTTATTCCATTATGAGTCCTCCCGACCCCTCCTTCTTCAGCTCTGCCACCAGGCTGACCACAAACAGCCTTCACTGATAATAGTCGCTAAATTTGACTCACTGCAGATATCATCACTTTTAAACTTCGGGAAGGGAAAAGACACACAAACACACCTGTTCTTTCTCCTCCCACACATTTTGGCCTTTAAAGCTATTTTTAGCCAAAGCAATTCATTTTTGTTCCTTCCCATTGCATTCTTTTTAGCAGTAGTTAAACTGTCAAGAGAAGGAACAGCCAGCGTTTACTACACTGGTGATGGGGGAAAAATTCCCTAGAGGATGATTACACCAAAGTGTGGGGGGAAAGTCCCTAGAGGTTTTAGAATTTTTTAAATGGGGCAATTTACAACTTATTAAGTATTTGGATATTTCTGGAACCCCAAAGTGGGTCACGTATCATTATCTGCAGGCCAATCAGATTCCATAAGGAAGTTTCCTTTAAAGTTTGCAAATAGTAACTTCAAGAGTGAGATGAAATTTAACTCTAAAAAAATCATGCTTGAAAAAAAGATAGATTCCAAAAATCCCAAAAGTCTTTTAAGCTCCAATGTCTAATAGCTTTCCAAAAACCTCTCATCTTAGGGTTTCTCCTTAGGTTGTTACTGCATTTTGTTCATAGGCTAATGCATTACCTAAATATAGATAGCCATTTTTAGTATAAATTCCAAAAGCCATAAATGTTTCATAATTGAGCACATAATTTGAAGTAAGAGAGCTTTTCCACTCATCCTCTTTTACTGTTGCAAATTGGAAAATACTCAAGTAATTACTCCCTTAATAGTTCAATGCTTGCAACTTTATATACTTTATGAACATCACAAGCATCCTTTGCTCCCCAGAGCAATATGGAGGGGGGGAGCACAAAAGAACTTAACTTGTATAATTAACCAAATCATCCATTGCTTTGATTCAAGATTCCTTCATTAAGCCATTAATATAATACATTGCTAAGTGGTGGGTTGTCCAATTTTTATGATGCCTTTCATTTCAATTCAATGGCTGCAGTTAGAATGGAAAAAAAAAAAAAAAACCAGCATCTGCAAGATCAGCAAGATGATGCAAAACCCTTACACTAGAAACATTTTTTCTGCCTCCACACAGTTTGTCTGAAGGCAGTCAATGCCAGAGCACCAATAAGGGAAGTGATTGTAAGTCCCAGAAAGTAGAATTCATTTGTCCTTACCCAATAAATAAAAGGGCAAATAAAACACTTGATTCCTATGACCTCAAACACTTAAACAGAAAGCCACTGGTCATTTTATGGTTTTCTAAACATACTCCAAGATAGACAGCCAGTTTGTAATTCTATTCCACTTTAGGCTACACCACATATTTCCCACCAGAGTTTATGTACCACAATGTGGAATGTCATATATGTACCATTTGGTCATTGTTCAGTGATGTTATATTTACATAAATGACATATGTGGGAATCTGACATGCAGAGAAAAACTTATATCCTAAAGCACAGCATTTTATTTCTAAACTTGGACACAGTGCAAAAAATTCAATGCTGAGAAAGATGTTGCTTTTGCTATTAGAGATGGTGTAAATGATCTGAATTTGAGTTCTTTATGACTTCAGTTAACTTTAAGTGTTTATATATGATGAAAGTCTAATTATGTATCTTTTGATACACCCTGGATACTTCACTGCTTTTAAAAATAGTTGCAGATAAATGGAGTTCAGTTTACGGTCTATTTATAACTGAATGACTGACAAAGGATAGGTAAGTTCACAAGAAAAAACTTACTACTGAAGATTATATTTTTTTAAATTATAGTCTATGCAGTATTTCCAAAGGCCTGAGAAATAAAACAAAAGTAATATAATCATAAAAAGCCAGTCATCTCAAATTTTAGAATCTTACATAAAAGATATGTAACTGTATATGAATTAGAGATTTCAGTAACTAAAAATGATCAATCAGGTTGCCAGTTTTTGCCATAAAAGAGTTCCAGAGAAGCCCATCACTTTCCCCCAGGATGTAAAATGTCCACACAGATAAACGGCAAGATAAATAAATCTTCCATTGGAAATCTGGTTATTTATAAGTTTCCATGTAGTAAGAACATCAAAATAAGAACAAAGAGGAGAGCATAAACATTGCTTAAAACTAAAATGGAACAGTCAGATTTCAAGCTTGGTCCTTTTCTTTTAACCATACCAGACAAGTCTCAAATTTAAAACAAGCACTTGTATTGAAGAGCACCCCCAATCACCTTTCTGATTTTGAGTTACATGATGACATACATAAGAGTATACGTTTGTTTACTCCTTCTATAGACTTTTATACTCCCTCACTACAGTCGCTTTAGTATAACCAACAGTTAAACACTCACAGTGATGAATATGCTTTTCTTTGGAAAGGATATCAAGTCCCAAATCCATATGAAACTGAAATGCTGTTATCAAATCTGTATTCAATTTAATATTATCTGTTTCCAACAGTTTGCAAATTCTTCACTGGTTTAGTCAAGAAAACTGACATGGAATAAAAACTCTAGAAGCTCAAAGCTCACTAAACTTTCTTCTTGAAATATGCCACTGACAGATTCTCAGTCAAAAAAGTGAAAGTCATCAAGGTAAAAAATTGTTAACTGAAAACTACTCTCTCCAGTCTATACACACATGCAAACAGAACCAAACTCTTTACTCAGGTCCAACCTCTAATTCAAACTCAAAGCAACTAGGTATCTTTACTGTCAGTCTCCTGCCACACCAACATCCATGTGTTCGGCAGATGAATGAAGATACATGTGCAGAGACAGAAGGAAGAAGGAAACCTGGGTCCTACCTTGACTGTTTTGGAGGGTTGACACTTAATGTGATGGGACACGCTGGCTGTTTGGTTCATGTTTCAGGACCCTGGACAGCGCACGAACCCAGGTGGAGTTCCAGGAGGGACTGGAGATCAAGTCTCTTTTGGACTTGAGCAGGAGCTGCTGCTGTTGCTGTTGCTACTGCTGTTGCTTCTGCTTCTGCTGCCGCTGCTGCTTTCTCACTCCGAAGGCTGAAACGCTGTCAGATTGGAGGGATCTGTATCTCAACCCTAAATAAAGCATTCATTTGGTTCATCAGTCTCAAAGCTCTTGACAATATGGAATAGAAAGCTACAGACTGTTTCAATTCACTTGTACTGTACCTTTTCAGTACCGAGATGTGACAGCTTCACAGTACAGCCAATGATCTTGGCTCTCATTCTCCTTTCAAAGGGACGAATACCAGAAAACATACAGAGATCAATTGCAGTACCACAGTTTAAAGGGACACTCTCAACCCCCCTGCTTCTAACCAGTTTACACTTTTTTTTTTCAATGCAAAATAAATCTTTCTCTCTCTCTCTCCCTCTCTGTTGGATTTTTATTTACCATAATCCATTCTCATTCTGATACTAAATTTTGTTTCTTCTTAGGTACTGTTTGCAGTCAAAGCAGCAGTAAATGCTGGAGAAGGACCTGTTGCCTGGTTTAACACTGCAGATTTTTACATAAGTATGGGAAAGGATTTACATTCTCTATGGATATTTAAGAAATTCTGCAGTGACAGCCAGCTAAGATACCGACTCTTCTGTAAGCTGTGAGAAGCCTTATGGTATATAAAAAAGTTTTTAAATATAATAGTTAACTAGATGTTGCAGCAAAACAAGAAAATCATTTCTTTATATATATATATATATTTTAAATTTTAACCATCCTTTTCCTTGAGGTCATTCTTTTTTTAAATTCCCTGGATGAAACTAGTAGTTAGCTCTTGCCAGTCCAACTCTCCACATAGTTATCCCCCTGCCCCAAATGACATTTTATTTTTTGCAAAATAAATCATAAATGCTTAGGAATAGGTTTCTACCAAGTAACCAGTCCCCATTGTCACAATGGCACCAACTAGTATGAATGTATCCTAGTTGGAAATAAGAGATCCGGTAGGCTTGACTTAATGGAGTGTATTATTTTCCAGTATTTATTATAAAGTATTAAATGCAGCCTAAGCTAAGTGTGTTATGTCTCATGTATTTTTGAAGACTAACACTTTTTACTCGTCAGAAATATACCCTGCTGGTGAAATGCCAAGTTTAGAAGAGTGAACTGCATGAAGCTCTCAGGAAGCTTTATGAGTGGGCCAAGAATAAATATTATTGATAAACTGTAGTGTGAGAAGAAATAAACTAATAAGTTTGGTGATACGATTAAATTTATACCGTATTCTTTAAAAAGTATTTCCTGTTCTGAAATAAGGGAGCTAAACACTCCGCACAGTAATCCAAACATTTGAGAATGGCTGGGTTCCCAAGGGTGATAGTTCTGGCAGCACAACAGAGGTAAGAATTAGATAGCAGCAAGATAAGGCATTCTGAAGCTAGAAAGGTTAACAGCAGGAGTACTAGAGTAATCAAGGAAATCATGAGCAAGGATATGGAGCCAATAAAAAACGGCAAAAGCTATGTCTAGGGATCTGCGGTAACAGTATTATAACAATCAATTGAGTACAATCAGAGGACTGAGAAATCTTATGATTCAAAGGTTAAGATTATAAATCACAAATGTGGCTGATACTGTGATTTACACTATATTTTTATTGTACAGTGATAATCTAAATAATATAGAAATTGAAGAAAAATATTTGAAATTTTAAAACCTTGTATATTTGAAAATTATGAAAACTGCATCTCATTTGTGAGATGAAGCTAAATCAGTATTTAGAGAAACTGTATGTACTTAAATGCACATATTAGAAATGCAGAAAGGCATAAAATTAATAATTAATAATCCAAATGTTGATCTCAAGGAGTTATAAAAAGAACGATAAGATAAACCCAAATAAAACAGGGAAGCAAATAATAACAAGAATGAGAAAAAATAATGAAGTAAAAATTAATACAAAGCATATAACCTAGTGAATAAGCCCATAAACATATCAACATATATATAACAGTTTGATATTTCTAAAGAAATAAATATCCTCCACCAGTAGAGTTGGCTCATCTCCTCTTTCTTAGATATTACTTGGTAGCAGATATCTGAGGAACCTCCAAACTAAATTATCTGAGCAATGCAAGAAGAATGGCAGGGGGCGAGAGCTGTCCAGAGGGACAGGGTGCAAAAGTTCAGATAGAATTTCTCACCTGCATCATACAGTATAGAAGGAACCACCAGTCCTAGAGCCATTATTCACATGCCTCCCACAAAGAAGGCAAGGGCAGCCAGATTACGACTGTGGTCACATGAGAATTCATTGCTTTTCCAAAATTCTTCAAACCTTCTTTGAAGAAAGAAGATAGTATACAAAAAAAGACACTGGCATTACTATCTATAAGTAAATGACCAGAATCCAACTAAAATCCTTGCCCAGTGTTGAATTTCACAAATAAAAAGGAGAGAATGCACACTAAGAGAAAAGGATGACTAGTCTGCACTATAAACTCCCTTTACACATCCCACATCTATCATTATATCAAACTCTAAGTCTAAAGAAAATCAATTGTTCAAAACAAAATATATCACCCCAATCTCATTTTTATATTCCTTTTCCTGTTACATTATCATTTCATGAATCAAGAAAATTAAAACCATAGTAATTTTAAAACATTTCTATTTCAAGCATATAGATTTTTCATAATTTTGTGAAATCTGCTGTGTCTTAATATGTTCAGTTGGAATGTACAACCAGAAAAGATATTTAAAAAATTTAGCCAAATGCTAAAAAATTATAAATACTGTTTAAGAAGTATACATTCATATACAATTATTCTAAGTGGGATATATTTGGTTCAGTATGTTTAGTGTGAAAACAGCTGCAAAATTCCATCATAGCTTTTCACATGGTAGGATTTTTAAAACTGTTTAGATCTACTCAGGAAACACTATACAGTGAATCACAGTGAACTAGAAATTTTAGGCAATTTAATCCAAAGAACCAATTTTAGATTTAACCAACATTAGTGATAATCATATAAAAATATATTATTTTCAGGTTCCACAGTTTGTTGGAAATTAGTAATGAGTCCCTTCTAGCCTCCTCACAAGAAGACAATGAAGATGCCTAGTAATTTTATGAAATATAGCTTATGAAGTTACTAGAACAACTATTGTTGGATCTGGGAAACAGAGAGCTAAAATTAGCTTAATGAAAATATTATTTTAGGAAAAACATTGTCACATTGCTGAGTAGACTTTACTACCAAGTACTCTTCTTGGTGATTCAGGCCCTGTCAACTCTAGCTCTAACCAGCTGGTCACCATGATGACTTACCAACTGCAGGCTTGGGCAAGCCCAGTGCCTTAGTCAATTAGAATGCTATCTGAAAGGCTATTAGGCTGTTTCTTTGATATTTGGAGTTCATTATAAAGAATCCAAATTCGACATTAACACCTTGTATATGTCCCAATCATCTGCTTGCCCTGTCCACCAAGTCCTTTGCATTTCTCATTAGATTGGAATGTAATTTTAAATCATCAGTTTCATTGGCTTGGAATTTGAGGCCTTCAGCTAACTGCTGCCTTCTGCCTCTTTCTCCATAAATGGCATCTGCTTCTGATAACTCCTTAAGTTCATATCGTTCCCTGATTTCATCCAGGTAGATGTCAAGGCATAGTTCTAATTCCTATGCTGTCTTAAAGAATTGACCTTTCCTAGAAACAACATATATCAGTCAAGACAGACAAGGTTATGCTACAATAATAAATAACTTCAAAATTTCAGTGGCTTAAAATAATGAAGGTTTATTTCTCATGATGCTATATGTCAGTACTAGGTTGGGAGGGAGGTCCTTCCTCCCTAAGAGAACACAGGCTGAGGGACACTCCATCTTGATATGAACTTCCACAATCAACATGGCAGAGGGAAGAAAACATGGTAAATGATCCTCTTATTTAAAGGTTTCTGCCTAGAAATACCTAGAGGTATTTCTTAATATCTCTACTTGCATTCCACTGGCCAAAGCCAATTAATGGTCACAACCAAGTTTAGGTAATAAAGAAGTAACTTTACTATGTGCTCAAAGAAGAATAAAGTCAGAATTGTAGTGAACAGCCCCAATAATCACAACGATATCCCTGCTCTTGTTCTGTACTGTAGAGCCATATGCCTCGCTATTCCAGTCAGTCTCACAATGCCAGCCTGCTAAAATCTGAGGCTCTGCAGCCTGATGACATGTTCATTTGAAAGAGACTATAGGTAGATATAACACAGAACTTCCTTATCCTACATATCCTCTAACCAACAGGGTTTCCATAGTATCTTTTTCTGGGATATTCAGGAGTAGAATACAGGCCTATGATAATCCTTGTTTGCAGGAAAATACCAGAGTTAAATGTAAGCTAAGTCTGTAAGGTTTTCCCCTGCTGGTATATATAACTCTGCAAAGTCTGGGGACTTTGGTTGGTGGCAGAGAAGTCAGATCTGACAACATTCAGAGTACATTCTCTTCACCACTGTGCTATACGAGGGAAAGACAGATTCTTTTATCCTTCTGAGCATTGTAATTCCCCTAACATGACAAAAAGTGGAAGTCACAGTTTTCATTCTTTCGATAGGAATCATTTCAAGGTCTGCTTGAAAGAGCATAAAGATAGTACGATGAACTTTCAAGTAGCAATAAATTCAAGTTCATGAGGAAAAAATAACACAAATATCAAAACTCACTTTTATTTTAGGCGGTCAACTTCTGTATGACTCCTGTCCACAACCCACCTCTGTAGAATCTTGTCACATAATATTTCAACTAAACAATACGTTTTACAAAGCCATGAATATATGTCAATCTCATCTGGGAAGCACTTGCTTTACATTTTCAATTTATCTTCCAATTTAAATAATAAAGTGTTTTATTATTCTCACTTATGATGTATTGCCTAAAGCCAGATAGATGTGAGGAGGGATTAGAATTGATAACTAAGTGAAATTATTGTCTAGCTTGTACCAGTTAAACTTTTCAACTGGCTCCCCATTTCCACAATCAGTAAGAACTAATCCAACAGCCATTAATGAGTATAAATTATCCTTTTCTATATCTGTTTTTATTGGATTTGTCTTCCTGATTTTTTTTTCCATTCTTCTTTCCTTATTTCATCTCTTAGCCATTAACAAAAATTCCTTAGGCTGGACATTTGACTGACCCCTGACTTCCCTTCATGATTATAATAGGCTCCTAACCTGAAGATCATCTGCTTCCAGGTATACTGGGTATATATTAAACATGTATAATATAGGGTATATAACTCTCACAGATCAGTTGACTGACATTCCTGACAGGTTTCACTCCCCCCTGTTTTTCATCAACCAGAACCAAACATAAATGTCTCAGAAATTATTTCTTGCCCAAAGTGGAGTTCCACATCAATGGAAAGACACCACATTATCTCTGCTAATGTCATTCAGCCTTTTGCTTTCATTTTTAATGGTGACATTTATGTTTTGTAGAATAATTCTCTTTGCAAAACTGCCAACTGAAAATGTGATCCAAACCCTAAATTTATAGAACACCAAAATAGATAGCCATGGTTCCCTCATGAGAGATTTCTGGATCTCTCCTCACCTCTAGCTCCCCAGTTAAAATAATTCAGCAAACAGGACCCCCAAAAGTGCCATAGAAATGTTCAGTTCTACATACAGATGCTTCCATGAATACATACAATACACAGAAATAAACACTGGAGGTAACTCCTCATGTAAGCAAAAACAATTTCTGCTCTGCAATCGCTGACAAATGCTTTCAATAAATTCTCTCTATGGCCAAAGTCATAAATCACTGTGAAGACAGAAATGCACACATAAAATCCACTGCACTATAGTTCCCCGGACACCCAGGAACAGACTACTTCATCCAGTTCAGCTATTAGTGACAGTAGGTCCCCAAGCCACCCTACACTAAAGTTCCAGGATCTGACTATTAGGAACGTTGACCATAGCTCCCTGGTCACCCACTCTTCCTGGTCTCAAACCTCCTGTTCTGAGGGCTATCCTAACATTTATGACCTGCATGAAGTTCACATTTAAGGCAGACAACTGATAAGCCCCCAAAAGCAATCACTATTACTATTTAGGGAGCTTTCGAAGGCATTCATACCTGGATCCCACTGCAAGCCCCATACTTCCCAATCAGCAGAGTGAAGAACCACCGATTTCCAGAACCTAGTCCCCTCTTTGTCACGATAAACAGATAGTAAACATGTATCTTCAAGTGCAGATTGTGTCCAACTCAGGGGGACTAACTTCTATGATTGCTGCAGTAGAGAGGTACTATAGCAGGTATGGTTTGTAACTTTAGTTACAATAAATGCTTTAGAACAAAGCATTGATTTGGAAATTTTCTCCTATCTCAACAAAATTAAGGTCACATGTCTTGTTTTCTGGAATGAAAATCCAAGGAGAAGTCTTGAAGCAAATCAAATGTTTACCTTTGAGTATTACAATTAAAGAATCCAACTTCAAATGATCTTTTCCATGCTAGCTACTGTGCCATTCCAGGAAAATCCTAATATCAAAGCTAAAAGAACTACTTTTGAACTTTTGCAGAAAGATTGTAAATGTGCAAATTTTATTCCCTCTCTGCCATTCCCAATCACTGCACATTCTCATACAGTTGTTTAAAATGTTGCTTCTTGGGGCTCCTGGGGGGCTCTGCCAGTTAAGTGTTAGACTCCTGATATCAGCTCCAGTCATGATCTCATGGATGTGAGATCAAGCTTCGTGTTGGACTCTGCACTAGGCATGGAGCCTGCTTATGCTTCTCTCTTAGGAGTGCCTGGGTGGCCCAGTCCATTAAGTCTCTCTGCCTCTCCCCCTCTGCTTATGAAATAAATAAATAAATAAATAAATAAATAAATAAATAAATAAATAAATAAATAAAATATTAGTTCTTTCATCAATTTTTCTTCTGCATTTCTCCAAATAAACCTAATCTTCCATCTCACATTTTATATTTGTCTCTTTCATGATATTAATCACATTCTGATTTTGCTAACTTAATTTTTTTTTAATTTTATTTATTTATTCATGAGAGACACAGAGCACGAGAGGGAGAGCAGAGACACAGGCAGAGGGAGAAGTAGGCTCCATGCAGGGAGCCAGACATGGGACTCGATCCCGGGTCTCCAGGATCATGCCCTGGGCCAAAGGCAGCGCTAAACTGCTGAGCCACCCAGGCTGCCCCTAACTTAATTTTATATTTTTTCTGTCTATTCACTTTCCCACAAGTTTTTTGAGAGAGCAAATTATGGGTCAAAATCCTTCATACCACACAAAATACTTTAGTGCATACTATGTACACAGAAGATCAATAATTGCATGTGTTATTAATGAATTATCAAATAAAGCCTGGTTTTAAGTCTAACAATAAATTAGTCACATTTGATCTTGCTCATAGAACTTTTGATGGAATGATAGAAGAGACATCAGATTTCAAAAGGTGAACAAAGTGTGAGAAAATAGACACAGGAAATATAGACCACTCTTAAGGAACTTAGCTGACAAGAGAAACACATGCTTGTAACAGCACCATCTAAATAAAACTTATTATTATTATTATTAAATCATGAAGTCTATAGAAACTGCTAAATTTTTCTTCTCTCTAAAAATATACTGAATCTTTCTATCTTCTTCACCCAACAAATATATCAGATATGAGTCAGCATGGGAACCAAATAGCAGATGTGCTTATTAGAAAATTTAAACAAAATACAGAGTCTGGAATAACAGTAACAAAGGAGATAGCAACACAAAGGAAACTATGTTTTGTTCTGAAATTTGAAAAAAACATTACTTAGGTTCTAGAGTTTTCTCACTTTAACAATATAAAAAGGTTCTTATATTTAGGGGGAGAGGTTGTTTAATATTAGTATTAGATCCTTTTGTGCTCCTGAGGGTTAAATAATGCAATGATTTAGAATTAAAATATCCTAAAAGAACGTTTTCTTATTAAGGAATTTTTATTAACGAACTGTTTGAACTCTAAAGTTTCCTGCTCTTATCACAATACTTAATTCATTGGTTGATTATGGAAATGATTTATGTGCCTATTATGTTCTAAGCAACATGATAGATATTAGCAGATCAAAAGTGAGCAGCAGTAATTCTCTGCACTGAGCTCACATTTAAGTACAAGGAGACAAGATCAAATGATGGTGCCAACTATTGATTAACCCACTCTCAGTGTGTGGGGTCAAACAAGGTTTCAGAGAAGACATAAAGCATGAGCTGGGTTACCAAAGATGAGATATAGTAGTTCACCAGGTGGAAAATTGGAAAGAAACAAACAAAAAATAATAATGCAACAATTTTCAGAAAAAAAATCTGAGGAAATTGAATTAAGATTGCTGATTATAAGATCAGTCTTTCTGAAGAAGACCTTTCCATTTTCATTGAGACTGGAAAGAAAGAGACTCATATGAGGTCGGATACAGGTCTGTCTCCATATCAAGGTGAAAATTTGAAGTACATGAACAAATTCTATGCTAAATAAGAGTGTGAACTCTTATCTATATAAATAGCTACTTACTGAGAATATTGTGTACAAGCAGATAAAAGATTAAAAAAAATAAAGGTGTGCTAGGGAACCAGAGATCTAGCTGAAAAGACTACAGAAGTAATGCCCAAGAGTGGTTTGCAAGAACACATCAGTTAAAGATCAACCGAGTTCCAAGTTCTTACTCCACTACTACTGGTTGCCTGAAATGTCCACACCATTCACTATGGTGCTTAAAGCATTTCAGATCTTCTTTAAAATAAAAAAAAAGTGCAAATGCAGAAAAATATAGCAAGTTGAATATGTACATCTAATTTTGCTCCCTTCAAAAAAACTACCAGGTAAGTAAAGACTTGTCTTTCTTTGCTTTTTTTTTTTTTAAGATTTTATTTATTTATTCATGAGAGACATAGAGAGAGAGAGAGAGAGGCAGAGACACAGGCAGAGGGAGAAGCAGGCTCCATCAGGGAGCCCAATGTGGGACTCAATCCTGGGTCTTCAGGATTATGCCCTGGGCCAAAGGCGGTGCTAAACTGCTGAGCCACCAGGGCTGCCCAAGACTTATCTTTCTTTAAAGACATAAACTTACAAGAATAGAAAGCATAAGAGAGAATTTAACAGCAACAAATTTTTAGAAGACTGAAAGATGAGTATTAAATGATTTAGTGGACTGAAAACAGTGGAAGTCAAAAGTTGGTACATGGAATATTGAGGAACAACTATATTTGTACCTGGGAGTCATTGGAAGTTCCAAAAAGTGACAATCACAAATACCTTTGGAACTGGAAGGGAAGGGGAATTTAGATGAGCAAAATGATAATTGACTTAAACAGTTTTTTTGAGAAATAATTAAATCCTCATAACCCTTCCCCACTCTATGCCTCTAAGTGATTATACATTCTCCACTCCAGCAGATTTCTGGAGGTTTATCAGTGAACCTCTGGAGAGTTCACTCTGTGACAAAATAGAGTAGACACCAGATTCATTGGAAAAGCTGGATGCTCTTCTAAAATCAATATTAAATACCAAACACATACAGAGTATTGACAAAACTCCCTTCCTCCTTTCTTCATGCCCAGACCCTGGTAGGCAGGTCTATATTTTCCAAAGAGATTAACAAGTCCAAGGAAAAACCAAAAGACACTGAAATTAAGAGATCCTAACAACCTAACTTGATTACCTGTAAATAAGATCAAAGTCTATGAGCCCTAATCATGTGCTCAGAGGTTTAATCACATTTTAAGTTCCTATTTTAAATCATGAGTAGAAAACTAAGGATTATTAGACACATTTGAGAAAATTCTCTACATACCTCTAGGATAGAGACAAAATTAAATAAAATGAAATAAATAGAAAAAAAAAACAACAACATGGAAGAGAGAAGTTCTATGAAGAGAGAAAAATAATAAGAATCTATCATTATGAATGTTGAGAGAAGGTATTATATCCATAAAAAGTGGAAACATGTTTAAAAAATTAGAAGAGCATTCAAGGAAAAAAAATCTCAAAAATTAAAGACATGACATTGATATTGGAATTTAAAAACTAACATCATGTAAAGTTAAGGAAAACCACATAAACAGAGCATTTTTAAAGAGATGGTAAAGTAAAAAATAGAGGACTTGTTTGCAGTGGTCTGATACATAAATTCTGGAAATTCTAGAAAGAAAGGGAACAGAAAGGAAGAAATGATCAACAAAATAATTCTTAAATTTTTCTAGGAATGGAATGATCAGATATTCAGGGTGACTGTCAACTGAGTGCCAAATACCAAAAAAAAAAAAAAAAAAAAAATCACTGTGAAATGTTTTAACATACCAAACAAAGATGCTAAGAGATTCATTCCATGGAGGAAAAATAAAAGCATTGAACATGAACAATAAAGATTCAAATACTCATACCATGAGTATCTCAACAGAAATTCTGGAAACTGATAGACCATGTGGAACAACACAGAATTCTATAAACTAGCCAAACAATCGAGTAGGAAGATCAAAGATATCTTCAGATATGTAAATCATAAAATATTTACCTCATATTCTTTCATATAATTCTTCTGTATGATATGTTCATCAAAAGATTGTTCTTGAAATTGCTTAAAGCACTACTATTGATCAAAATACAATGATTGTGCAATTAAGTTGTAAATGGGCTAGATATTTTTCAATGGAATTGCATTTTTACTTGAAAAAATGACTGACAAACTATGGTCATTCATACTTGCATATTTGACAGATATTTTCTCTAAAATGAGCAAAGTAAGCCTATGACCAAGAAATAATTGACACTATCTGTTACTAATAATAAAATGTGAACTATCAAACCAAAAGTAGAATTTAGGAAACTGTGTCTGTCATGTAAGATAATCATCTCCCCAATACTTAACTTTTTAAATGAAATTGGTGCTGATATTAACGAATCTGATATTTTTAATGTTATATAATGAAATTTGTCAACATTTGCAACATCTAAATCAGTAAACCAATATTCCAAAAAATACATGACACTGAAAGAATCACCATGTATAGGTAAGATTGAAAGTGCAAACAGATTAATCATCTTTTCACAATAAAGAGTTAATTGATGTGGTTTCAGATTCTACATTGCAACTAATCTTTAAGAAACTACCATTAGTAGAGTTTTGGTGTGGTATCAAAGAAAAAGACCTATGGTTATCTGAAAAGTTTATTAAAGTACTCTTCCCTTTTCCAACCACTGTGTAAGCTCAATTGTCTTTCGCACTTTAACCAAAACAACAAATTGCAACAGATTGAATGGAGATATGGGTATGATAATCCATCTCTTTTCTCTTAAGGTAGACATTAAAGAGATTTTGTTTTGCTTTGGAAATTATTGTTACTTTTCATAAAAATATGTTGCTTATGCTATTATATAACAGGTATGTTATTGGAACTCTCAGGTGAATAAATACTTTTCAAGATTTCTTAGTTTTAACTTCCAATATAGTCAATGTGAAAGATATGACTATGACCCATATAAACAATAGTTCTTTGGGTTTCTCAATGTCTTAAAATACACACACACACACACACACACACAGGAGTTCCCAAAACCAAAATGTTTGAGAACCAGTAGTTTAAGGTAAGGAGAAAAGTGGATATGGAGGCCATTATTGTTTTTTAAATAACAGTGTTACAGAAGTGAATAACCAACCACTAGTCCAGCCCCCTCCTTTACAGATAAGAGAAATGAAATTCAGAGATAGTAAGACAGTTGCCCAAGGTGATGCCAGTTAAAGAATTTATGTCTCTCTCCTCTCTCCTCAAGGCTTTTCTTTCTCTTTTTTTTTTTTTTTTAAGATTTTATTTATTTATTCATAGAGATAGAGAGACACAGAGAGAGAGAGAGGCAGAGACACAGGCAGGGGGAGAAGCAGGCTCCATGCTGGGAGCCCGACGTGGGACTCATCCAGGGTCTCCAGGATCACGCCCTGGGCTGCAGGCGGCGCCAAACCACTGGGCCACCGGGGCTGCCTTTTCCTTCTGTTTCATGTTGGCTTGTCAACTTGAGTTTTCCAACTTAAATACAATTTTTTTAATGCAAGGATATTGTGTATGTACATATGTGATGTGTGCATGTGTGTCCAGCACTGTATTAGAGATGGTTATCATTCCTTCCAGTTTTCTTAACTCCTCAAAAAAATTTGTTCTCACAACCTCTAGTAAGGAATGAGCAGACCCCAGGAGCCCATTTCTCAGGGTGAAAGTTAAGAGGACTGACTAGAGTGACATACAAACAAAACAAACTTCTCTTTCTGGGATTTAGAATTGAAAAATAGAAAAAACAGCCAGTGTCTATGGGGAACTTAAACCAGAAAAACTGAGTAGCTCGAGTTCCAGTCAAGGCAACCATATCTGGGTTACACTTGCCAAAGCCAAGAAAATTTGAACAGCAGCAAAGGCAACGAGATAGGTGGAGAAACAGAGGAGTGGGCTGGCCCTCACTCTTCAAATTCCTGGTTCCAGGATCCTGTGAGGCCCAACAAAGTTTCCTTTGATTTGTTAATTTTCCTTTATCCACATTGAATGAGCTTTTATTACTTGCAATCCAGCAACAATGTGTGAGGACAAATGTGTATATTTACATATCCCTAATTATCTGAAGGACAGCTTGAGTGGGTGGTAGGAACCAACAGAACTTCAAGTCCTGATATTTGCCTGAGGAGAGAGGCAGCTAAGGCAAGGTACACTGCAGAGAACCAATATGCATGAGTACGGTTGACAACTTAAGGGATCACATCAGAGATCTGTAATTTGGACCAAAAATGTAGTTATCACTGTCATCGAAAAATTGGATATTGCAGGGCTTGATAATGCATTATAAAGTCTTCTTAATTATTAAATTAAGAACTGAAAGCATGACTCAGCTATTGCCAACACTAGCTAGAGGGTAATGTCATCTGAGAAGCCACTTATCCAAAACTTCCTTTTGGCTAGTCTCAGGTGGGACCTATGAAAGGTTATGATTTTTTTAAGAGTGCCCCACCCCAATCAGGTGATTTCAGTATGAGATGGTGAAAGCCCACTAAGACCTCAAAGGAGAAACTCTATAGAAAAAAAACATTGCAGAAATTTTCTGCTACCTCATTGTCATTTTAGAAAGAGCATGTAAAAGCAGTATTTATACTAAAAAAGAGAGGTTTTCCTAGAAAAATCCTACAGTGTTCTTTAGGAGTCTGAAAGAGTGAAGCAGTCAACTAGCAAAGAACTAAGTGTCAAATCAATGGAAATCCAAAAAAGAATACCACTGTAAGGAATGGGAGAAAAAGAGCTGTGTTAGAGACTCAGGTGATATAAGGTAGTAAAGAATTTTCATTAGGATATGGCTCAAAACTGTTTCTGAAAGCTCCCTCCAAAGCATTATGTTCAATGTAATAGAAAATGGCAAGGGAGTCAAATGGAATGTGGCTCTCTTACTCCTGGTTTATAACGAGGGGTCCCAAACCTAGCAAATGTAAAGGGTTCTGATACAGTAGAGGCTTCTCAAACACAGGACTCAGACACACAGAGTACTTAAGACTGTGAACAGTGGTGTGCATTTTGCTATCACCCTAAACTTTATCTTCGTCTACACGGAGGTGTGGCACTTAAAGGTCAATGATACACGGTTATTAAAATCCGTACCCAATATCTATCCAGAGATCAGAGAAACCTTAGATTCGGAGAGAATCTCTTCACTGCCTTTGGCTTACAGGCCAAGACTGCAGAATGATGCAGACCCTGCAGTTCAGCTTTCCTATGCTTAAAGACAAGGAAGATAAAGGAGGTTCCAAAGTAAATCTCCAAACACACTGATTCTTTATTTATGGGGCCTAGGAGATAGAGAACATTAAGTGAACTCAAAATGGCATGTTGCGATCAGATTTTCAGCTGTTCTGTGTCACTGGGAACTGCAAAGTAAAAAGAAGAGCCCTAATATCAATAATAAATGCCTACCGGAGAACTCCAGTAAAGCTACAATGATTAAATAACACCAACGAAGAGAGGCGAAGTCTAGAAGACACTTGCTTTCTCTCTTGCTCGCTCTCTCTCTCTCTTTCTGGCAAAATGCCCAGGCTATTGGTTTTTCTTTGCTTCTCCACTTGCATGTTTGTCAGCCCACCCCTAACCCCCATGGAAATTTGTTCGAATGACAAGGTAATTGAGATCTTAAAGGAGCTACAGAAATTATTTCAAGTCTTTGAACTTCTCTCCAAGTAACACTAATAACTTTAAAGTTGATGAGTCCATCCTTCATGCTGTTTTAATATCCAGATGTGGAGTCTCATATTGATTAGGAGGCAGAAGAAAATGAAATAAACTGTTATGGTGTCACCACTATGAATCAGTCTCTCTCCCAGCACTTCTTACATGTTACTTTTTCTCATGGTAACCACACAAGATGTGTCAAGTAAAACTGCCCTTAGAACACAGATAAAGAAATTGAGACTCAGAGAGGTTATTTTGCCCAAGGGCTAATAAACATCAGAGCTACCAAACACTGGAGTCAATATTGAAACTCAGGTCTGCTTAATACCAAAACCTTCTCCATTACTCAGGCTCTTCCATCAGTGAACAGCAAATCAGAGTGAACTTCCCAGCACTACCCCTCGCCATTGCCTGGTGGCTGACATTTGATAGAAGGCAAATAAATATTGATTGACTGAGTGGCTAGGTGAATTTCTATGAGGCCCTTGATGCTGAGATGTGACTTAGAACAGGGAAGTAGCAGGAGGAAGACAGTAGCAATACTATTGAATGAAAACTCTGAGTTTCTTGTGAATGGTTTAGCTTGAATGCTAGTCCACCTGATTGATGCAAGGAACCAGTCACCTGGTCATGTCTTCCTGCCAGCAGTGAGGCAGTAAATAATGGTGCTTTTAACTTGGTAATCTACTAAAAAAAATAAGGGCTGGTTGAGAAATGTTGTGGCTACCCAACCAGTGCTGTTGATGGATTGTAAAATTTTAGAAAAGATTTGGTTGTGGTCACTATTTGCAACTCACTGGACAAGCACAGAGATATACAGAGATACTGCAGAGTGAGCTTAGGCTGAATGTTCCAAACCATTTTCATCTACAAAACATAATTTCTGCATTGTCTTCCAGTACAGAGAAGTCTCTGCAACCCTGATGTTTATGTTAGCAATTTATTCTGACCCCTCTCTCAGTCTTTGGGATTTTCTCTCACTCTTCCTTTAAAGTCCTCTTGTTTCTATTATCTCAGCACATGTGCTGCGATGTTCTTCCCCTTTCCAGTAGAAAATAGTCACTATTTTCAACAACAGTTTCAATGTCTCTTCCTCTTTTGTCTATAGCACCAACTAGGTACTATCTCTGCCCTGCCCTAGGCTCTCTTCCCATCCAGACAGATGTGATCACTGGAGGCAAAACCATGGGGAAATATCCTTCTACTAGAGAGCATTCCAATATAGAAAATTCATTATAGTGCACACCAGCTGAATATCAGTCCCGTCTCTTCCAAAATTGTATACAGATTGCTCCTATCCAGGTAGATCTATTCTGTTCTGCCTTTTCTTTTTCACTACCTGCCTCCTTTTTCCAAAATTGAGCTCCTTAAGAGTATATCACTTACCTATTTCTTTTTACAGAAGCTAAAGGGCTTTTGTACCATATAATCCCTAGACCAAGCAAGGTCCTCACAATGGACTGGGGTTATGGGAACTGGAGGACAGAGGCCCAAAGCAGGTTAGGGACTTGTACATAGAACACCCTGAGTGGATATGTCAGAGGCTTCATTTACCCTAGCCCTACCCCTACTAAATTTGTCCTATTTCAGTCATCTATAGAAACTGGCAGAGATTTTGACAGAAGTAAGGAATGTGGATGCACAGTGATGAATTTAGAAGCAAAATCAGAATTTAAGAGATTTTGTGCCAGTTCCAAGAGCAATCTTGTGGAGACTTTCAGACCCCAAGATTTTATGAGGACATGGTTGTGGTTTATATAGAGAACAAATGAGATATTTAAAAGTAAATCTTTTAAGGGATATGCAGGGCATATAGCTGTATTCCAGGTCTACATCTCCAACCTCAGTACCAGCAGCAAAGTGCTAAGCCCTACATGATCAAAAGCAAATAGAAGCAGAAGACAGAGGCACAAAATTTCACAATGAAAACTTGAAAACCTTAACCACCCCAGCTTCTGGTAATGCTGGGATGTAAACCTCTCTAAGTAAGTTTAGGCAAACTGCAAGTACAGTTTCATAAGCAGTCTATCTACCTCTACAAAAAAAAAAAAAAAAAAAAAAAGCAACATGTTAAAATAATGAAACATAATTGAATTTTCACCCATTAAAATCTATATTTTCTGAAACCATGTCTCAGCTCTGTTTCAATAACTATGTCCAATACCCAATCCATTGAATACCCAACCCATCTTATTGATCAGTTGATCATTATTCAATGTCAGACTTGGGTTTAAAAAGGAGGAAGCCCAGCTAGCCCAATCATCATCAAGCCAGCCCAGGATAGATGTAAAAGAGATTGTCAACCCATGAGATACAATTGTAATATGACAAGAGGAGCCATTTCCAGCAAAAACCCATTTACCAAGTCCAATCCTATACACCCCTCAGGTTTCATAGTATAGCAAACTATACAAAGTAGAGTCATTCTTGGGGGATTTTTCTCTCTGCTCTGTTCCATTCTTCATAAATTATAAATGTGCCTACCGTCTAGCATAATTCATTAAAAATATTCTATCCATCGATTCCTTCATCTGAATATATGAGAGAAACAGCAAAGGAATCTGAAGAAAAATATGCATCAAACATATTTTGTCATCAATTATTCCTAGGATGTAGGACATGACGGAAGGCAAGAATGGGGAAAAACAAGACATTCTTTTATTTTAAAAAATTGAATACAGGACTGAATTAGTTCACACTTTTCAACAAATATGTATTACTTCTGTGACTTTGACAGGAGAAATCCAAAAAAGAGAAAATTGTCCGGGCTGTGTAGTGTTAGTGGTTTATCCATTAGCACACACTTTGTCTTGCCTAAGATGGGATTTTCACTTGCTGCTCCTTCCACTCTTAAGTATTATGAATTTGAATCCTATTATGAAATGAAATATTGTAAACTGCAAGAGCCGAAAGATCATAGAGGGCAAACTCTGAATATTGTTTGAAAGGAAACTAGGTGATGAGTCACTTATCGAAGACACAATTTCTCATTCATTCTGCAAATATTCTTTAAGCGTCTATTTATTTAGCCAAAAATTAAAAGTGTGTTGGAGTTACCACTATTAGTTCAATGCATATCTGTCCACAAAGGGTCATCTAGTGCAAATTTATTTCATGCCAATAATAAAGCTGACACAATTCTAAATATATTCATACTCATACCCCTATACTTTTAGAAGGAAATGAGTACTCTCATTTCACAAAGAAATTGAGACTCAGTAAAGTTAAGTGGTGATACATTCAAACTCAGATCTCCAAACTTCCAATCCAAGGGCTCTTGCCACATATGTACTGGCTTTCTTCTCTAAGGATTTATTTCTGGAGACCAGAGAAATCAGAAGTAAACTGGGTTGTTATTGTTGTTGTTGTTGTTGTTGTTGTTGTTTTTGTATTTTTTTTTCTAATGCTAGTTCAAATATTGTTTCTTTCAAGTCACAGTGATCAGTTTATCAATGTGGTTTATGTCATTGGTTTTAAATATTATATTAAATAACCTCAGAACCATTTCCTTAATCAATAATTGATACAAAGTTGGCAAACCCTATTACTTAAGTCATCTCTCATGGAAAGGGGAAAAAAGATCATTAAGGGGAGTTTTTCAATATTCTCTGATGTCTAATTAAAACAAGAATTAAAAAGCATAAAACTGATTAAAGTTTATATGAAAGAAAATGATTCAACCTTGAAGAAAATAACTTAACCTTTGGACTGCTGATATTTATCATCCTTGGTAACCTCTGAATAATGAGAAGTGTATTTGGGTTGCTTTTCATGCTTCCTCACAAATCTTTCTACAACCTGAATGTTCTGTGGATTGAGGATATCATGATTTATGATATAGGTTAGAATAAAAGATAGCTTATTGAACCTATAATGAAAAAAATATATCTTCTGTTTTAGGATTATAACTTCCTTATAATTATGTCTTAAAGAGATGTTAAGGACTGAATTATATACCCCAAAATTCATATTTTGAAGCTCTAACTCATAAAATGTAATTGTATTTGAAGACAGGGCCATGGGCAGCCCGGGTGGCTTAGCGGCTTAGTGCAGCCTTCAGCCGAAGGCCTGATCCTGGAGACCCGGGATCGAGTCCCACATCAGGCTCCCTGCATGGAGCCTGCTTCTCCCTCTGCCTGTGTCTTTGCCTCTCTCTCTCTTTCTCTGTGTCTCATTAATAAATAAATAAAATCTTAAAAAAAAAAAAGACAGGACCTATAAAGAGTTAATTAAGGTTAAATGAGATCATAAGGGTAGAGCTCTGATACTCTAGGATTAGTGTCCTTATAAGACAAAACATTAGATATCTTGCTACCACTCTCTCTTACATGAACAAAGAGGTGATGTGAGCAACAGCAAGGTGGATGCTGCCTACAAGACAAGGGAAAAGGACTCAGAATGAAATCTATTTTGTCAATACCTCAATCTTGAACTTCCAAGCCTCCAGAACTATAAGAAAATAAATTTCTGGTGTTTAAACTATACCAGTCTATGACATTTTTTTTTTATTTTTATTTATTTATGATAGTCACAGAGAGAGAGAGAGAGAGGCAAAGACACAGGCAGAGGGAGAAGCAGGCTCCATGCACCGGGAGCCCGACGTGGGATTCGATCCCGGGTCTCCAGGATCGCGCCCTGGGCCAAAGGCAGGCGCCAAACCGCTGCGCCACCCAGGGATCATGACAACCCAAATAAACAAATACACGGGAATATGAATGTTCATTTATATGAACAGAAAATTTTGAAGACTATCTTTGAGTAGAAAAATTTAAGGATGCTATTCTGGTCATAAAACTTTGTTCTGACAGATGACTAGTTACAAGAATGATAGCATAAACTTCAACATAATGTGGCACCTGTCACTCTTTTGCACATTATTTAGAATATACAACTTATGGTGATATTCCAAAGACTAGTTGAATTCCTTAACTTTCAAAGAAACAATCTCAGTTGATCGACTACCTGGCTTTCCTTTCTATAATATAAAAGCTTCTCAACTAGACTTTTTTTACTCAGGAAAAACATAGTTTACTCTGCTTAATAAATACTGGCATTAAAGAGTTACATGGGAAAAGAGGAAAAACTAATACAATTTCCATGGAAGGATTTAACTATAGCTAAATTTTATAGAAAGGGAGAACAGACACTTAGCCCATGGGCAAACATTTTCCCCATTTTCCCTCATGGCAAGTATCAAGGCCCACCTTCCTGCCACACCTTAGGGCAAGCTTAAAATCCATTTCTACATGGCAGTCTTGGCAGCTTTTCCAATTGACAGGGGTTGGAATTTAATTCCCATTCCTGAATATAACTCAGTCTTCTACTTTTTCTCACAGAGCCATAGGCCCAAATAGAGTAAAAGCTAGGTCGAATCTAAGATAAATTAGGTTAAAAGCAAGTAAAACCACCAGCTCTCATATTACTATATTGGGGAGATGATAAATATTAATAATTTAGAACATACTGTGTTATCTAATAATTGCTTATGTATTTATCCATATAATGGCTGTAGGCCAACACTACAGGTTGGCTAATGCAACTTGTACTTTCAATACTCTTTTCCCTTGCCTATTGTAAGAGCCTATTATATAGTCTGTAATGTAGTCATGAAGCCTGGAGATCTGGCAATTTCTGTGCCCATGAGGCAATGTGCACAAACGTAAATGCTAAATCACTAAGGATGGTGGAATAGAAACATGAGAGAAAGCTAGGTCTCCAAGGTCATTATTAAATCCTCCTGCCCTGATATACACGTTTAATGCAATCCCTATCAAAATACCATGGACTTTCTTCAGAGAGTTAGAACAAATTATTTTAAGATTTGTGTGGAATCAGAAAAGACCCCGAATAGCCAGGGGAATTTTAAAAAAGAAAACCATATCTGGGGGCATCACAATGCCAGATTTCAGGTTGTATTACAAAGCTGTGGTCATCAAGACAGTGTGGTACTGGCACAAAAACAGACACATAGATCAGTGGAACAGAATAGAGAATCCAGAAGTGGACCCTGAACTTTATGGGCAACTAATATTCGATAAAGGAGGAAAGACTATCCATTGGAAGAAAGACAGTCTCTTCAATAAATGGTGCTGGGAAAATTGGACATCCACATGCAGAAGAATGAAACTAGACCACTCTCTTTCACCATACACAAAGATAAACTCAAAATGGATGAAAGATCTAAATGTGAGACAAGATTCCATCAAAATCCTAGAGAAGAACACAGGCAACACCCTTTTTGAACTCGGCCATAGTAACTTCTTGCAAGATACATCCACGAAGGCAAAAGAAACAAAAGCAAAAATGAACTATTGGGACTTCATCAAGATAAGAAGATTTTGCACAGCAAAGGATACAGTCAACAAAACTCAAAGACAACCTACAGAATGGGAGAAGATATTTGCAAATGACATATCAGATAAAGGGCTAGTTTCCAAGATCTATAAAGAACTTATTAAACTCAACACCAAAGAAACAAACAATCCAATCATGAAATGGGCAAAAGACATGAACAGAAATCTCACAGAGGAAGACATAGACATGGCCAACATGCATATGAGAAAATGCTCTGCATCACTTGCCATCAGGGAAATACAAATCAAAACTACAATGAGATACCACCTCACACCAGTGAGAATGGGGAAAATTAACAAGGCAGGAAACAACAAATGTTGGAGAGGATGCGGAGAAAAGGGAACCCTCTTACACTGTTGGTGGGAATGTGAACTGGTGCAGCCACTCTGGAAAACTGTGTGGAGGTTCCTCAAACAGTTAAAAATATACCTGCCCTACGACCCAGCAATTGCACTGTTGGGGATTTACCCCAAAGATACAAATGCAATGAAACGCCGGGACACCTGCACCCCGATGTTCCTAGCAGCAATGGCCACGATAGCCAAACTGTGGAAGGAGCCTCGGTGTCCAACGAAAGATGAATGGATAAAGAAGATGTGGTTTATGTATACAATGGAATATTACTCAGCTATTAGAAATGACAAATACCCACCATTTGCTTCAACGTGGATGGAACTGGAGGGTATTATGCTGAGTGAAGTAAGTCAGTCGGAGAAGGACAAACATTATATGTTCTCATTCATTTGGGGAATATAAATAATAGTGAAAGGGAAAAGAAGGGAAGGGGGAAGAAATGTGTGGGAAATATCAGAAAGGGAGACAGAACGTAAAGACTGCTAACTCTGGGAAACGAACTAGGGGTGGTAGAAGGGGAGGAGGGTGGGGGGTGGGAGTGAATGGGTGACGGGCACTGGGTGTTATTCTGTATGTTAGTAAATTGAACACCAATAAAAAAAAAAAAAAAAAAAAAAGGAAAAACAAAACAAAAAAAAAAAAAAAAAATCCTCCTGCCCTGGACTGTTCATGCCAAACTTCTTATATTATTTGGCAAATATGCCTTTATGTTTTTCATGTAGAGTTAATCAAGTTTTCTGTATTTTGCATTTGAATAAATTCCTGATTAATACAATGGTTTTAAGTTAAATAAAATCACAAAATGTTAAACCAAAGATTCCATGCCATAAATATTTATTCATGTAAACCATAAAAACCTAAGTATAACAAAACCTGGTTATCGTGGAAAATTGAGGAACTTCTCACTTTCCTCCCCTACCCTAGGAGAGGGTACCAATCCACTTATACTAATAAAGTAAACAATAAATTCAAACTAGTTTTTTGTTTAAGATTTTATTTATTTATTCATGAGAGACACACAGAGAGAGGCAGAGACACAGGGAGAGGGAGAAGCAGGCTCCATGCAGGGAACCCGATGTGGGACTCGATCCCGGGACTCCAGGATCAGGCCCTGGGCTGAAGGCGGCACTAAACTACTGAGCCACCCGGGCTGCCCTCAAGCTAGAGTTTTATAATTCTATTTGCTTTTTATAATACTAGTGCCAAGCTAGTAGTAGTAGTAGTAGTAGTAAATAGAATTAGGTTTTGTAATACTAGCTTGGCACTTGCTCTCTCATTCATTCTATGTGCTCGCTCCAATTCATTTTTTTGTCCAAACATTTCTCTTTTCTCAATCCTGCTTGACTGTCAGCACAAAGGAATGCTATCACATAGGCCATCTGTGTCCAGACCTTATTCCAACCCAAGCTATCCTTGGCAATATATAAAAAGTCCAGGAACAATCAGTGTACAGACTGTAGAATTAGTCTGGTTTCCTTAAGACCATTAAGCTGCTCTGGGTCCCTGCAAGAAGTAACCTTCTCATCCAATCTTATTTCCACCAACCTGCTGACTACCCAGACTTCTCCCTTAATGTTCCACAAACAGGTCTACTTTAAGTGATCTATGTATTGGGCCATGATAAGCTCTGAAAAATGTTTCCATCTCCCTTTCCCCACTCCCAAATTTAGCGTAAGAATGCAAGCACTCTATTGCATTTGAAACTATACTCATTTACTCACCTAAATGTGGTTGGTATAAGCTATACACATATGTACATAGTTTTTCCTAGAGAAAGAAATTTTATTTATTTTTTAAAGACTTATTTATTCATGAGAGACAGAGAGAAAGAGAGAAGCATAGGCAGAGAGAGAAGCAGGCTCCCTGCTGAGATTTTGATGCAGGACTTGATCCCAGATTCCAGGATCAGGCCCTGAGCTGAACCACTGAGCCATTCAGGCATCCCAAGAAAGAAATTTTTAAAGCAGAATCTATTGAAGGGTGTATTATCAGATTTTTAAGGCAAAAATATGTTTATGTACTAATAAAATACAAAGCAAAATCACTATTGTCATGAGTGGTGCCAACAGCTTACACACATATGATTATCATCACTGAAAGGATATTTAGAACAATTGGACCACACTCCACTATGTCTAGCTAATCAGAACCCAGCAATGTTCGATCATTTGCAGACTATATCCACAGAGGTGGTGACTTTTTCTAGCAATCACATTTTCATCACTAAATTGAGAAATAGTTGATAAGGCTCTTGATAAGCATATAAATTTGCTGGAAAGGAGGAAGTACTAAAATCATTGCTATCTCAATCCCTCAAAAAGATAATAAACCTACAATTAAAAGGAATATTTAAGAGAATATTGAAGTCAGGTTGGACAAAAAGATTCTTTAAGACCATAATTTTCTTATGTGTAACTTTATCCCAGAGGCTTAGCTCTCTTTTCTTCCACTGAATCCAGTCCCTTTCTCTGAGGTTCATCAAGGTTTAAGCCCTAATTCTTCTCACTCCCTGCCAATATATTGTGGATTGGTTTCTCTTGATCAGCTGCTGGATCAAGAATCAGCTTCAAATTGAAGGGCATCTGAAACTGTATTTCAGGTCTCCTTCGTGACTTCTATCAGGAAGATGACCATAGAATTGCATAGTTATTTTGGGAGGGAATGCAGATTCCAGTCAATAAAGACAGTATCTAAAAAAAAATCAAGTGGTAAAATAAATTACTTTTAACCTCAGCACAAGTGCAGGTTTCTGGCACTGCTTTGCAGACAGTCTTTTTGTGTAGAAAGTCTTTCAATTTGGCTTCAGCCAAGTGTCTTCCTGAATATTCATTCTGCATGGGGAATCACATGCATCCTTGCCTAGCCAAACTATGGAAGTACAGGCTTTTCCCTACTTCGGTCCTCTCTCATTGTTCTATCAGCATGGGATCCTGTAGCTCATCTCCATCAGAATTCCTCTAACTTGCTAGGCACATATGTCAGCTTCTCCCAAGAGCTCTTTCACCACATATGATACAGTGGGCTCCTTGCAGTTCAGCAAACCTCCATCCCGGGAGCAAAATATCAATGCCCCCTTTTTGCAGGCACTCAATCTCCATGAGAAGACTCTTCGAGCGCCCTCATGTGGATCAGATAAGCAAGAGGAAGAAATTTTAAAGGCTCTATACCCCTAGGAATTCCCTTCATTCTGCTTTTGCGTAATTCCTTTTCCTCTTTTAAAATGAGTAAAAGAAAAAATAAAATAAATAAAATAAAATGAGTAGAAGAGCACTGGGTGTTATTCTGTATGTTGGTAAATTGAACACCAATAAAAAATAAATTTATTAAAAAAATAAAATCAGCAGAAGAGAATGGAGGATTAGAGTCTCAGGATCAGTTTTACTATCTTTTAGTAAGTCCTACTCAGATAACTTTAGCACTTCGCTATTGCTCTCCACTTCAAGGTTTATGCTAGAATTCTTAAAGAAAATGTTGCACTCAAATTTTGTATGTATTCAAAGAAGTTTAAAAAATTATATGTAGACTCACAGGCTTTTTAAATATTAGTTTAAATTTTATAGCATTAATTATTTCAACATTAAATTAAAATCCACTTAATAAGTAGTTCTACCTGTAAAATCACTTTTCTAGTGATTCTAGGCATTAAAAATAACTCAGCTAACCCTTTTAATCACTTTTCTAGTGATTCTAGGCATTAAAAAATAACTCAGCTAACCCTTTGACAACCAGAAATTCCTGCCACAACACTCTTAGCCTCAGATCAACTTGCCCAGGCATCTGATGTGAGGCTAGAGCCATCCTGATTTTTCTCAGACATTTAAACACTGATTTGAACTGCTAGCTACCTCTCACCATGCCTGTGCATGGGGTCAATACAAAGCACTGAAAATTCCTCCCAGCCCTTATGCTTTTTTATTCCCCCTCCATACCAGCCCATCACAAAGCCTCAGCTTGCCTTATGGTAGACCTACAGCAATAGTTTACAATTAATTTCTCAAGTGAGCCAAAAGCTGCAATAGAGCAAATATAAAATATTTCGTTCTAAGAGGTCTTTCTCAAGGGAAAAAAAAATCAACCACTCAGATTTGTTCTTTGTTTCAGGTTTTCAAATCCCTCTTCCCAGAATTTGCCCATCAAAATAACAATGTTCAAAGATTTGTTTTTACTATCCAGTATCTCTATAGGAGTGGAAATAAATAGGTTGGCTAGAAAAAAGAGACCTTGATCTCCAAATTGTGGGTAATGGAGGGACATGGAAATTACATAGTGTTGTATCTTACTGTGTTTCTAAGTCAGTAGTAAGAATGAATGAATTTATTTATTCAATTAATGTTTGTTGGATGTGTTACTATGTGTCAAGCACTACATTAGTCTGAGGGATCCAGAGCTAGAGGAAGTCCAGAACTACAGAGTTATGTAGACATGTATATAATCATGCTAGGTTCATTGTGATGCTAACTTCTTGCTTCTCTCCTTGTGGAGTTAAGTCAAAAGAATTTCCTCCATATTTCTACCTTTTGAATCTTGAGAAAAGATCACAGACTCTGGTATGTGGGACAGAAGCAGAAGTTGCAGGTCAAATGAACATTCTTTTTAACTCAGATTTTTCTTTGGGAATCCAGAATCACTGAAAAAGATGGAAGTCAGAGTTTGAAGAGAGGAGAGACATCTGCAGACCACAGAAAGAAACAAGGGTTTGGAATTGGGGATTTTCTGTGAATTATATGAAATGCCCCTCTTACCAGAGGATGGAACATTAGTGGGAAATGATAACATCATAAACCAAGAGCTCTGGTAAAGGATTTACGGGTCCATACTAGTCACCAAGAAAATGGAATTACCTTTCTGGGAATGAGATCACATGTCTTTGATAAGCTCATAAGGACTTGGAAAGTAGGCATATGGGAGACTGGTTGTCATGACAGAGGCCCTTCCACCTTTCTCAGGTAATCATTGGGTTCCTGTATTATCATAGGAAACTTATGATCAAAACTGAATTAGTTTATAGTCTCTCATGCAAGAGCTTGGATACAGATTGACTTGACTTATAAAAATTAAGAAATTTGATGGGTTTTGTACCTGTCTTGTGTAGGAAACACACTTCTGCTATTCAAATAAATACAGTAAGGGGTGTGCACCATCAAAAGAACATGCTGGGACCAAAAGGAAGAAATAGTCCATCTTTCTAGGGAAGTAGGAGGTGCCATGATAGAAAATAAAGTTCATATCTCACACAGTCCCTAAGTTTCTCTACTGTTTATGAATGTTCACATCCAGTGCCAATAGTACATGGCTTAACAGTATGCTGGCAGGGTTGTGCCAACTGACCAATATGAATAGGTAATTCTAGGTGAAGACAGAGTGGTTTACAATAAATTAAAGTGGTATCCTTTTTTTAAAAAAAAAAGATTATTTATTTATTTATTCATGAAAGACACAGAGAAAGAAGAGGCAGAGGGAGAAAGAAGGCTCCATGCAGGATGCCTGATGTGGGACTTGATCCTGGGACTCCAGGATCATGCCCTGGGCCAAAGGCAGATGCTCAACCACTGAGCCACTCAGGCATCCCTAAAGTGGTATCCTAATAATACTGAATAAGCTAATGGATAACTGAGTTAGCCAAGCTAGTCACTACCTTCCCTGCTTCTAGGTATAATAAGTAGGTAGATAGATGAGTAAGGTATAGATGTACGCATGAATATAGATGAAAAGAGATAGAGAGATGATAGAGAAACATGTATTTGACTAAAATCAAAAGAATAAAATGTGCTATTATGAGTATATACATGTAATTATATGTGTGTGCATATTTGCTTTTGAAAAAGATTAGAAATAAAAGAAATTCACACAAGTGTTAATACTGACTCATTCTAGGAATGGATTCCATCTGCTTTTTCCTTTTGTCTTTATACTTTTCATTAATATTTTCTTTAGTATTTTTCAACATATTTTCTTTTTATTCCTTTCAAGTTTCCATCAATTCTTTCACAGCAGAGATATATGGTGATCAGACAAAAACAAAAGTTGTATTTCTTCGTATTTAAGTTTCAGAACAGACTGAAAGAGATGAGAAACTTCCAGTTTGAGAGTCTATGGGCAGTGAGGACTCCAGAACTATAACTTTATATAGAAGGAGCAGTTAAGACAAGCTATGGAAATATCACAGGTGTGAAGGTCTGTGGCCATCGTAAAGAACTGTTAAAAATGGAAGATGCTTCTTACCATCCAAGATGTAAGCCCAACTAAGTATCAAATTTTCCTCACCTCAAGACTTCACTTGCTGTTGCCTTTATTGAGAAGTTCTCAGTTGGTTGCTACTCCATGTCATAGAGGGTTCAGCCAACTGCTCTAAGTGCCCATGCTACGAGAACTCCTCCATCCTCACCCAGTCAATCCTTACCATATTCTCTCATATTGTTTTCCTCATAATGAATACCATAATCTTAAAGAATCTTATTTATTTACTTTTCTATTATTGTCTAATTCTGCCCACTGAAAGGGTATCACTGTAGGCTAAGGTTATGCCTGACATGCAATGCTCCACTACCAAAGCCTGGGACAACTTCTACACAGCGAACTTTCAAGATATTTGTGGAATGAATGATAGAAATTTTTTTCTTAAATATCATAATTAAGGGTCAAAACTGCATATTTAGAAATCCTTTATTCCATGGAGCTGGTGGATTAATTAAATAATAAATCTTTCTCTGATTATGTAACTGAATATTTCCCACTCTGCTAACTCAGGGTGCAAACACCACCAAATCTCTTTTATTTTCCTAATTAATCCACTACCTCATAGGAAGAAAGTTCAATATCCTACCCTCTGGCTATTGAAAATAAGTAATAAAAACCACTTGGCTAGGAAAAGGATTTACAATCTAGTCACTTTATTAATTACCTAATTTTACCAATATGTTACTTACACCATTTATTCTTTTACTTAGAAGCACCAGCCTATATAACCTAAAATTCTCAGAAGTTTTGGAAAATTGAAATTTGGTACAATATTTTATGTTTTCACATACTTTCAGAATATTTTCATCTAAACTTTGGCATTGCTGATTTAGCTCAGCCATCGCATGGAAGCAAATTAATATATCCTAACAATATTGAAAAAACTAACATGTAACCTTGTTTGGCTAAGCTATCCCTTGTTTTCAAGCCAATCCATGAACCAAACTATAGTTTTTTATTCAAAAATATGTTAACAATCATTTAAAGAAAACAATATAAAAACTGAGATAAATTACAGATGAGATTATGAAATAAACAAAACTAATCTGATTGAAATTATGTAAATATAAGATACTTTATATTTTAAATAAATAAATACATAGTTTATCAGTTTTTTGATAATGTAATAAGATGGACACCTAACTTTTAACTTATTTGGAAAGCAAAGAATATGATAAAAGCATGATATTCCGTTAAATCATGTATATATGTTGATAGATCCAACTCTGATGTACAGCTTTTTAAAATAATTAAATATAAATACTATGTGGTATCTATAAACAAGAAATAATCAGTTTTTAAACTTCCTAATCAAAGTTTTGGGGCATAGTTAACAATAAAGTATAGACTTCTGAAAATGACTAAAACCTGGCACATAAATGTATATCTGGTTAATAGGACAAAGAAAATTTAAACCAAGTCAAGAATACCTGCAATTAAAAGAAATATCAATGTTGTAATTTAATTTAAAAAAATTTTACATGAAAGAAATCATATAATTTCTTTTGGTTGGTGGATTATATTGAATATAACCTGACATTTTTATATTCTCAAACACATTCCAAATCATTTAAATGAATCTCCAGTTCTTTGGCTGTTTGAAGGTGTTTTTCTTTCGAACACACAGCAGATCATAGAAATAGAAATAAGTGCTGATAAGAGTTGAAGAGAAACACTTACTACTAAAAACATGGGAAGAAAAGCCAGTATTCATGTTCAGTGCTTCTTAGCGATAGTCTCTTTTCTTTGCTCCTACAGAACTCTGCCTTAAGAGGAATGCATTCTTTGACAATACTTAAGAGTAGAAGAGGTAAAAATTACTAAGTGAATATTGTAATTAGCCCCACCATCCCACTCTATCATATATTGGAAATCAGAAATCCCATACAGTCCCAAATATTTTCTATTAACCTAACATTTTTAATACATTGAAAGACTGAAATCTCTGAAGACTTATGGTACCTTAATATTAAAGGAATTTTCACCAGAGATGTCTCAATTTTTTTTTAATACCCTGAGGCTGTGCACTTTTGTTTGGGATGAGTGATGAATGAGGAATATGCTTTTATTTTAAAGTGAAAGAAGCATTTTAATCACAGGCAAATTCTTCAGGCAAATAAATTTAAGGAAAAACATATATACATACATAGAAATTAAGGACCTAGAAAATTAATGTGTCCAGAAGTAGCCCTAATCAAGTTGAAAGACTTGTATATTAAAGTACTCATTACTTGACAGACCCAGAATAATTCTTCACCATTCCTCTCTGAGATAGAACTTCTTTTTGAACTCCTTTATCCAAGGGTCTTAAGATACTCCTTTCCTTTGGACAGTGGAGCTGCTTATTAACCCTCCCAAGGAGAACTGTCATCAGAGACTCCAGGAGGCCTTATCTATACATTTTTTAGGGAAGTCATCCTTGTAACTCAAAGGTAATTTACCCTTCTAAGGGAGGTAGTCCAAGTTATTTCAAGTTGTCTACACTTAATCTTTGGGACTGAAAGTTGTGGAATGACATGGGCTATACTTAGAGATTTCAAAGGTTTCTAGAGGGGAGATTTCAAAGATTTCAGAGGTTTCTAGCATATATCTCACTAGAAAACAGATAAAACATAAATATTCTCTGGTGTAGTATCCTATTTTTACTTTTAATATAATATTAATATTTAATACGAAGAGGATATATGTGAATAAAGCAATATTGATAAATAGGAGTTAGAAGTATTGCTTAAATGTAGGAATTTGAAATGAAAATGATTCATTTTCATTGTGAGAACATCCTAAATATTCTGATTTTATTGTGAGGTGGGCATAAGAGCTCCACTTGTAGTCTACCCTGGCTATTTCCATTAGTTAGCTCATTAAATTATGCAAAAGTGAGTCAGCACAGTAGAAAAATGAATAAGGGCTTTGGAGTTGGAATGATCTGAGTGCTTTGGAGTTGGAATGATCTGAGTGCATATTTCTGGTCTAGATCTTGCCAGATACGTGATGTAGGGCAATCAAGTTTTAGTGTTGCCAACTACAAAATGAAGATCAAATTACCAACTTCATAGGATTTGTGAAATTAATTGAATTAACATTGGTAAAGCACACAAAATAGTAGCATGGTTGGCAGAGTAGCTAAATAATAGAATGTTAGCTCCTCTTCTGTATCCATCATTTGGTATGTGTAAAATTATTCAAAGAGGAATGAGATATAAATACTTCTCTCAGAGAACACAAATGCAGAGAGATAGCCAGATGTTAAAATAAAACGTTAAAATAGAGTTGATTAGAGGCTATAAAACAAGCATGTACAAAGTACTATGGAAACACAGAGCCAGAAGCCAAGAAGGCAGCCTTTCATATTCCATCTGACTTAATTCAACTCAATATAACAAATCATCAAGATCCTGCTGTTCCCTCAGCATTACTGAGTCCAATGGACCATTCAGAGTATAAACTGTGAACTGTGTCCTCTGGTAGTTTATGATTTAGCTTAGAAGACAAGACTTACAGGAAACACAGTATTTAATAAATATTTATTGAATGCCTATTATGTGCCAAGAACTACACAGGTGGAGTATATACATGGTTCCTTCCAGAGCTAACATCTAGTGGTGGATGTTAATAAGTAAGAAACTAATCAATTAAAAAATTAATGCCACCAATTGATGAGGTGCCAAGATGTAATAGAGAGGATGAGTGCTGTGAGAGGTCATAAAGGGAAGAGGAAAGCATTTATCACTGTCAGATTGCCCTTAAGCTTATCCTGAAGACCGGACAACCTTTCCAATTGTGTTAAGCAGAAGCTCAGAATCTGAACCTTTAGTTTCCTGTGTGAAAGAGATCCTTTTTGGTTTTACACATCATATAGTTCAGTATCTCTCCTTTCCCCTGAAACTATAAATAACAAAATGGTCCCAATCGACCAGAGCCATGTATCCCATTTGTGATATACAAACCATTAAATATTATCAGATTTTATATATGCAATTATGATCAATTATGATCTTTGTTGTAGCTATTCTGAACTCCCCTCAGACATGCTCACCATTTTGTCATCTGACTAAAGGTGCTTGCTTTTGTCACATATAGAATCACATGAATTGATTAGGCATAGAAATATTTTAAATACCAATCCCAAAGGAAAGTTTATAATAACAGATATCAAATATTACAGCTATTCAATATGACTCAAGATAATGGAACTGACATGACATATGGATTTGATGTAATACCTTTAATATTCCTAAACAGAGACATTTTTTATGGTGACATATAGAGCAAAGTACATTATACCGAGCCATGAGAATTCCAAGAAACTGCCAACCTGAAAAGAAATCTTCCAAAGAGCGACAAGGCTAAGAAATATTCTCCAATTTCACTAGCATTATTTACTTTTGATTTCAGGATTCTTGGAAGTATCATTTTCTTTGCATGTCTGGTAACAGAATTCAGAAGGTAAGTCATCTTTCCTTTCCTAACCCATCTTTGTCAGCCACATTCCCAGATTCTCCACATCTAGGAGAAGGCAATATGACAAGGAATAAAAAGGGGAGACACTGGAAACAGGTAGACCTGAATACATAATATCTCCACTACTTGCCTAGGACCCTGAGAATTATTAACCTTTCTTAATGTGAACTTCTTGATCAATGAATAAGGATGACAGAATCATCCATGAAGGATTATTGATAGAATGTAATTAAAGAAGAAATAATCACAAAGCATCTGGAAATCAATAAACAAAGTTATATAATTATTTCACCAAGAAGTATAAGGCTAAACTTTAAGAAAGGAAAAAGACATTGAATTTTGAGGGAATAATAATCACTAATGTTCCTCAGTTTAAAGCCAATAGCTTGATATTCTCCAGTATAAAAGAAATCAAGAAAATATATTAAGAACCCAAGGAGGGAGAGAAAGAGGTGGAGAATTGGAGGGGGCAGGGTGATAGAGGGAGAAAGAAGTGGAGGAAGAGGTTGCAGGATAGCAGCAAAGGAAGATCCTAAACCACTTTTTCATATTGACACAGCAAATCTACAGCTACATATGGATCCTTTCCCTCAGAAAAAGATCTAAAAACTAGATGAACTGCTCTCTATACCAAAGAATAAAAAGGCCACATTAAGACAAGTCAGGGGCGTAGAAGTGGTCTTGCAAAAACAAAAACAAATTAAAAAAACCACCCCTGGCACAGTGACACACAATACGAAGCGATCTTACTAAAGAGACATGTCCCCTGGAGGAACAGGGGGTTGAAGCCCCACATGGGACATCCCAGCTTCCTGGGATCTGCACCATAAGAATAAACCTCACAAAATCTGGCTTGGAAAGCCAATGGGGTTGATGTCTCAGAGTCCTAAAATGCTAAACTGAGATTTCCTTCTGAGAGGGTTCACATTCGGTCCTATTTGCCTGAAACCTGAAGGTGGGGGAGCAGTTTGAAAAGCACCTAGATTATACATGAGAAAGATTCATTCGCTGATCTGGGGTCACTGGCTGGAGGGGTGGGCGACAGTTGAGATGCTCCCTGGAGAAAAACGCCTGGCAGACACCATTGTTGTATTCTTTACATAGCCTGTAGCACATATGGGTGAGCTCATCTGGCATCCTCCCACCACCTTATGGCAGCAGCACTTGCTGAGACTGGAGAGGATGGGTGACTGCAGTGCTCCCCCACTCCCTGGCTTGAGTGGGTGAGTGTAAACAGTCCTGGAGTTCTCCGATTCCCTAGCTAAAATCTGTGGGGGTAGACAACTGCAACCTCCTCTGTCCCCTGGTTGGGGCTGCCACTTGCAGCCTAAACCAAGTGTGCACACACAGATGAGGCTCTCTGTTGCTGCCTTGTTGAAGCTCACAGGTGCCCATAGACAAGATATTTCCTGTCACCTTTCTGAAAGTCCATGCGATGCCCAGCCCACTACACTGTCCATTGCCTTGCTAAAGCCAGAGGGCATGTGAAATCCACATAAGGAACACCCTTTGAATGCACGACTGTGGTAGCAAAGAGGACTGGAGTTCCAGAGCTCAATGGGACTGTAACAACTGGAAAGACAGCTCTTAACAGGCCAATACTCCCAGGGCACTCCACAGACAGCAGACTGAAAGACCACCCCAGTCTTTCTGTGAAAAATGTGTATTTACTTTAGCCTCAAACTTCAGCCTGAGGGACAGGCTTCAGGTATCCCAAACATTCAGAGGCTAAGGAGGCACAATCAAGGACAATAAGCAAAAAGACATCATCCTTGCACAACCCCTTGACCTCACTACAGTTTGACCTGACTTCTCAGAAGGTGCTTATATACTCATCTAGATTCCTGATGTTTTTAATGGTTGACCAGGCAATACCTCTAAATTCTTTGGTATAGAGGCCAACAGGGATTATGCCTGCCAACCCACAGTATTGTATATATTTGCAACTTTAAAAGCATCTGCCTGAGGGTCTGTCTTCCAATCAGCTTGAAGCTAGATGCTAAATGAGATTCCTCCCCTTGGATCACTGACAGATCTTGGCACACCCTCAACAATGAGAACATAATCAAGAGTAATTCAGGTGGTTCAGACAATTACAAAGGTTTGAGAGTCAAGTAAGATCTGTGGAAAGATTGAACAAGGATTACCACCTGCACGAGGCCATTTTTTTTTTAAGACTAAAAGAGGTAGCTATTTCAGATATCAAATAGAAACAAAGAGATCAAGTAAAATGAGGAAATAGAAGTGCGTTCCTAGTGAAAGAACAAGACAAAAACTTCAGAAAAATATGTCTTAATGATGCAAAGGTAAGCAATATATCTGTCAAAGAATTCAAAGTAATAGCCATAAAGATACTCACCAAGTTGGAAAAAGAATGGATAAAAACAGTACGAACTTCATTAAGGAGATAGAAAACATTTCAAAAATGCCAAACAGAAGTCACAGAGAAAAAGAATGCAATAACTTAACTGAAAAATACACTAGAGGAGTTCAACAACAGACTAGGTGAAGTAGAAAGTAGATCAGTGACCTGGAAGTTAAAGTAATGGAACTCCCCTAGACAGGGCAGCAGAAAGAAAATAAAAAAAGAATCTTTAAAAATGAAGACAGCTTAAAGGACATCTGAACAACATCAAGTGGAATAACATTTGCACTATAAATGTCCTGGAAGGTGAAGAGAGAGAACTCGAATAGAAAGCTTACATGAAGAGGGACACCTGGGTGGCTCAGTTGGTTGAGTGTCTGACTCTTGATTTTGGCTCCGATTGTGATCTAGGATCCTGGGATTGAGCCCTGCATCAGGCTCTATGCTCAGTGAGGAGTCTGCATGAGGAGTCTCTCTTTCTGCCCTCTCCTAACTCTATAAAATAAATAAATCTTTTAAAAAAGCAAGCAAGCAAGCTTATGTGAAGGAATAATGGCTGAAAATTTCCCTAACCTGGGAAAGTAAATAGACATCCAGGTCCAGGAAGCCCAGAGAGTTCCACATAAAATGAACTCAAAGAGAGTCATACCAAATCATACCAAATATATATACATATTACTAAATTTATAACTAAATTTTCAAAAGTTAAAAAGACCTTAGAAGCAGCAAGGAAAAATCCAAATTATGATATACAAGGGAAACCTCATAAGGCTATCAGCATAATTTGCAATCTTTGTAAGCCAGAAGAGAACAGCATGACACATTCAAAATGCTAAAAGGAAAAAAACTCACAATCCAAAATACTCTATCCAGCAAGGTTTTCGTTTAGATTTGACAGAGAGATAAAGAGTTTTCTAGACAAGGAAAAGCTAAAGAAATTCATCATACCAAACCACCTTTATAAGAAATATTAAAAGGATTTCTTTAACCTGAAAAGAAATGGCACTAAGTAGTCTAAAGCCATACCACCCTGAATGCACCCGATCTTGTCTGATCTCGGAAGCTAATAAGCAGGGTCAGGCCTGGTTAGTACTTGGATGGGAGAAATGGCATTAAGTAATAAGTAATTTTTACTTTTTACAAAAGTAAAAATCTCACTGGAAAAGGTGAATACATAGTAAAAGTGGTAAATTAATCACTTATAAAGCTACTAAGAGGGTTAAAAGAAAAAAGTAGAAAAATTAAAATTACAATAATGAGTTAAAGAATACATAAAATAAAACAACGTAGGGACACCTGGGTAGCATAGTGGTTGAATGTCTGCCTTCAGCTCAGGTCATGCCCAGGGTCCTGAGATTCAGTCCTGTGTAGGCTCCCTATAGGGAGCCTGCTTCTCTCTCTGCCTATGTCTCTGCCTCTCTCTCTCTGTGTCCCTCATGAATAAATAAATAAAATCTTTAAAAAAATTAAAAATTTAAAAATTAAGAAATGTAAAGTGTGATATCAAAAACAAAATGTGTAGTAAAAATGTAGAGCTTTCGTATGTGCTTAAATTTAAGTTGCTATCAACTTAAAAACAGGCTGTTATATACATAGGATGATATATGTAAACTTCATAGTAATCACAAAGCAAAAACTTATAGTATGTACACAAATGAAGATGAAAAGGAAATCTAAACACATACCAAATAAACCGTCAAACTACAGGGAAGAAATAAAGGAACAAAGATAACCTATAAAAACAACCAAAACACAATGAACAAAATGGCAATAAGTATGTATCTATTAATTATTACTTTAAATAGACTAAATTCTCTAATCAAAAAGCCTAGAAGAGCTCAGTGGATTAAAAAAAAATCTATATTCTGTCTACAAGAGATTTCAGTTCAGAAGTAAGGACACATGCAGACTGAAAGTAAAGGGTTGGAAATAGATACTTCATGCAAATGAGAATGAAAAGAAAACTGTAGTAGCAATACACATATCAGACAAAATAGACTTCAAAACAAAAACTAAAATAAAAGACAAAGAGGGCACTAAATAATGATAAAAGGGTCAATCCAAAAAAAGCTTCAACAGTTGTAAATATGTATAGATACAACATAGGAGCACTAAAATATATTAAGCAAACATTAAAAGAAAGGGAGAAATTGACAACATTACAATAACAGGAGACCTTAACACCCCACTTGCATCAATGAATAGATCACGCAGACAGAAAATCAACAAGGAAACATCGGCCTTAACATATTGGACCAAGTGTACTTAACAGGCATACAGAACATTCTACTCAAAAGCAGCAGAATGCATTCTTCTCAACTGCATGGAAATATTCTCCAGCATATAGCACATGCTAGGCCACAAAATGAGTAGCAATAAATCAATAAGATTGAAATTATATCAACATTTCTTCTGACAATAGTAAGAGGCAAGTTCATAGTGACATAGAAACAAGGAAGAAGATCCCCAAGAAACAAGAAAAAGATCAAATAAACAATTTAACTTTATACCTGAAGGGACAAGAAAAAGAACAAACAGAGCCCAAAGTTAGTATAAGAGAGAAAATAGTAAAGATCAGTGTGAAGATAAATGAAATAGAAACTAAAAAGAAAATAGAAAATATCAAAAAAAAAAAAAAAACTAAGAGCTGGTTCCTTGAAAAAAATAAAATGACAAGCAATTAGTGAGACTCACCAAGACAGAAAGAGAGAGGCTTCAATAATTAAAATCAGGTATGAGAAAAGGAGAAAGTACACAAATACCATAAGGATACAAAGAACTATAAAACTACTATGAATAATTTTAATGAACAAATTGTACAACCTAAAAAAATGGATAAATTCCTAAAAATTTATTTTTTTCCCAGGACTGAATCAGGAAGAAATGGAAAATCTGAATTTACCAATTACTAGTAAGGAGATTGAATCAGGAATCAAATATCTTTCAACATACAAAAGTCTAGGACTGCACAGTTTCGGTGGTGAATTCTACTGAATATTCAAAGATTTAAAACCTAGCTTTTCAAATTCTTCCAAAAAACTGAAGAGGGAAGGCTTCCAAACTCATTTACAAAGTCAAAGTCAGCATTATCCTAATACCAGACAAAACCAGACAAAAATACTACACACACACAGAGGTCAATATCCTCAATACATATAGATTAAAATCCTCAAAAAATAAAAAAATAAAATAAAATCCTCAAAATATATTAGTAAATTAGATTCAACAATATATGAAAAGTATCATATACTATGATCAAGTGGGATTTACTCCAGGGATGCAACAAGGATTGAACACCAGTAAATCAATCAATATGAAACACCACATTAACAAAGTAAAAGATGAAAAATCATATGATCACCTGAATAGTAGCAGAAAAAGCATTTGACAAATTTCAACATCCATTTAGGGTAAAAACTCTGAATAAAGTGGATTTAAAGAGAACATACCTCAACACAACAAAGGCCATAGATGACAAACATACAGCTAACATCAAACTTAATGGTGCAAAGCTGAAATGTTTTAAGTTAAGGAGCGAGACAAGGATATTGCCCACTTTTCTTCAACATAGTGTTGGAAGTCCTAGTCATAGCGATTAGGGAAGAAAAAAGAATTTAAAAAACATAAAAATTGGAAAGAAAGAAGCAAAGCTGATATTATTTGCAGAAGACATGATACTATATATAGAAAACCCTAAAGACTCTACCAAAAAAACTGTTAGAAGTAACATTTTTAGTAAAGTTGCAGAGTAAAAAATTAATATACAATAATCTGTTTTTTTACAGAAAGAGAAATCAAGAAAATAATCTTATTACAAGTGCATCAAAAAGAATAAAACAGGAATAAATTTAGCCAAGGAGGAGAAAGACCTATACTCTTAAAAACAAAAAGGCACTAAAGAAAGAAAGTAAAGACAACACAAAGAAATGGAAAGATAATCCACAGTAATAAATAAAAGAATATTGTTAAAATGATAAAAGTAATCTATAGATTCAAAGAAATGACTTTTAAAATTCTAATGACATTTTTTATAAAACTAGAACAGTTTTAAAACATTTATGAAACCACAAAAGACTCCACATAGCCAAAATAATTTTGAAAAAGAACAAACCTGGAGGTATCACACTGCCTCATTTCAGGTTATACTACAAAGCTATAGTAATCAAAACAATATGGTATTGGCATTAACACAGACATGTTGATCAATGGAAAATGAGACAGCCCAGAAAGAAATCCACACATATATAGTCAATTAATTTACAACAAAATAATATGTAATAAGAAAAAAAATCTCTTCAATAAATGGTATTGGAAAAACTGGATAAGCATAAAAACATAAACTGGACCACTATCTTATGCCATATACAAAAATCAACTCAAAATTGATTAAAGCCTTGAATGCAAGACCTGAAATCATAAAAATCCTAGAAGAAAAAATAGGCAATAAGCTCCTTGACAGTGGTCTTAGTGATGCTTTTTTTTTTTTTTTTAATACGACTCCAATGGGCAAGTGAAACAAGAGCAAAACTAAACAAATGGGACTATATCAAACTAAAGATCTGCACAGTGAAGGAAACCATAAACAAAATTAAAAGGGAACCTACTGAATGAGAGAAGATATTTTAAAATTATATAACTGTTAAAGGATTAATATATAAAATATATTTTAAAAACTCAAATACCTCATTAACAAAATGAAACAATTTGAAAATTAGGCAGAGGATCTGAATAGACATTATTCCAAAGAAGATATACAGACAGCCAAGAGACACATAAAAGGATGCTCAACATCACTAATCATCAGTGAAATACAAGTCAAAAACACAATGAGATATTACCTCACATCTGTTGGAATGGATATTATCAAAAAGACATGTAATAACAGCTATTGGCAAGGCTGTAGAGAAAAAGGAACCCCTGTGCACTACTTGTGAGATGGTCAATTGGTGTAGCCCCCATGGAAAACAGTATGAAGATTCCTCAAAAAATTAAAAGCAGAGCTACTTTATTATCCAGCAATTCCTCTCGTGGGTACTTATCCTAAGAAGATAAAAACACTAATTTCAAAGAATATATGCATCCCTATGTTTATTTAGGTATTATTTACAATAGCCAGATATGGAAACACCTAAAAGTCCATCAATGGATGAATTACTAAAGAAGATATGAAATATAGATATCATACAATATACATACAATAGAATATATACAAATTGGAATATTACTCAGGCATAAAAAAGTGAAATCTTACCATTTGTGACAATATGGATGTACCTTGTAGGTGTTACACTTAGTGAAATAGAGAAAGACAAATACTACATGATTTCACTTATATGAATCTAAAAAACAAGTCAAACTTGAGCAAAATCCAGATTCATAGATACAGAGAACAGATTGGTGGTCGCCAGAGAATTGGAGAGGGGGTAAAATGGGTAAAGCAGATTAAAAAGTACAAAATTCCAGTTACTAAATAGTCATGGGATGTAAAGTACAGCACAGGGAACACAGTCAGTAATATTGTAGTAACTTTGTAAGGTGATACATGGTAACTCTACTTATTGTGGCAACCATCTCACAGTGTGTACGAATATTGACCTGCTATTAATGTAGTATTGTATGTCAAAAAGATGACAACAGGGGCATCTGGGTAGCTCAGTTGTGTGTCTGACTCTTGATTCTGGCTCAGGTCAGGACTGCAGGGCCCTGGAATGGAGCTGCACTCAGTGGGGAGTCTATGTGAAGATTCTCTCCCTCTGCCCCTCCCCCCACCATGTTCTCACTCTCTCTCTCTAAAATAAATAAATAAATCTTTAAAAAAATATGACAATGACATTTCACAAACAAATCCATTCAATCAAAAGGAGCCTGGTCTAATTTATAGTACTATGGAAGTCTGTGAAGCAGAGTCTATAGAGATCTGAAAGAAAGGACAGAGCGTTCTAAGAATATCCTACCAACACGTGTTGTCTTTAAGCACAAAAGCAGCAAAGAGATGTTCTTAAACAGGGAAGAACTCAGGGAGTGTAAATCCTAGAAGCCATTTTAATACCAAATCCATCCAACTGTTAGATAAAATAAAGAACCAGGAGTAGAGAAAACATTGCAAAATGATAAATACTAAATTCAATTAAATATAGAAATAAAGTTACATAACTGTGGGAATTATGGTTACTGACTGTAATTCTATATTGACTATAATTATAGTTATCAACCTTCAAATCGTAAAAAGTAACAACAGTGAAAGTCAAGAAGAAAAAAAGTGAAAAAAATACGGGTGTGCTAATTTTACCATCTTTCACAGAGATTTAATTGATGTAGTATTAAATTTAAACAGGGAGTTTTAAAAAATGTAATCACTGCAAATTCTTACTGAGTTTTACATTCTTCTGTTTTCATGAGAGATATTTTATAATATTTAAATATTAAATGTATTATGTAAATATTATATTTATAAAAATAAATATCTATAAAATATTAATATTCAAATATTTTATAATATTTATGGTAAAAATACTAATCTGAGTATTATTTGTACAATCCTCATATTTACTTGCAATTCTATGGATTTCTTTTTCTTCTGTAAAAACAGAAAATAAATGTAACTAATTTGAGAAAAAATGAGGAGGCTTATCTCATTTAATAAATTGTTTCTACATCTAACACTTATCTAATGATATATTTACCTATCTCCACCTATATATATATATATATATATACATATTTAAGGATTTTATTTATTTATTCATGAGAAACACAGAGAGAGAGAGAGAGAGAAAAAGAGAGAGGCAGGCAGAGGGAGAAGCAGGCTCCTCGCAGGGAACCCGACATGGGACTCGATCCCGGGTCTCCAGGATCACGCCCTCAGCTGAAGGCGGCGCCAAACCGCTGCGCCACCCGAGCTGCCCCCCCACCTTCATGTTTAAAGTGCTATTTAAAAATCCATACATCTGACGGTAATGATTATCAGTGGCAGGATCTTAGATAATGTTTTAACTTTGTTATATTTTCTATTTTGTTTGCATTTTAAACAATGACAATTTTCCATTTAAAAAAAATCAGTAATTTTCTTTAAAAATCTTTAAAAAGTCATTTCTTTGGGGAATAAACCTTGGCTAGAGAATAGTTATTTTCATATAATCCATTTGGTACCATTTGGTCTATGTCTGTCTGTGAGAACGAAAGAAAAAAGAAAATACAGACATGTTCTATTATACAATGAAGAAAGGAAGGAAGGAAAGGAGTAGATTACACATTGTGTAGTAATAAATTAATTTCTAATTTGTCTCATGTCCAAGGAGATATGACTTGAGAAGCAGAGGAAATTAAGAGACTGTATCAGACACCTCTTGTGGATCCCTTTAGATTTCCCTTGCTTCACTGATATCTGGGTTCTACTACTTCACATAGTCACAGTCTTCAGTGCCCTGCCTCTTGCCTACCCAGTGCCCCTCTTACCTTCCCTCCCATGATCCCTAGTAAAGTCATTGTAGAACCTCACCTAGTGTCCACATATGCACAATATAAGTGGGGAAATTAACTCCCTATAGCATAAACTTTGACAAGTGGAATACAGGAATCACCAGATATATTTTTCCTTTTTACATCCCAATAGATAATCCTAAGACTCAGTTTTTCCTGTGGAACTTAAACAGTAAGTACACTTAAGCTGTAACTGTTTCTCTAAGGCATTCTAGACAATGCTGACTTTCCTGCCCTGTTTCACTTTTTTCACACACATCCCATGGGATTAAACTCTCTAATAAAATGATAGGCTTATACTCACTACTTTTTTCCCGAGGCTCTGCTTTCTAGATAAACCAGGTAGGACATATTCTCTACATAATAATGTTCAAATCTAACTCTACTAAAAAGAGGTGGCACTGCAAATTACAGTACACTTAACAAATATTTCTTTTTCTCTTTGGGTGTTTAGACAAAGAACTTACATCTCTTCTTGGAAAATGAGTATTTGTGTGCACTGAGAGTGTGCACACACATCTGATAGAATAGTTACACTTAGAAATTGGAGTCATAAAGAGACATTCTATATCATTGTCATAGGAATGCATCCAGAAACTTGAGATGTCACGTCCCTCTCTACCCTGAAGGACCTCAGCGTCACCTATGCTGCTCTCCCTCTATTCCACAGACCCAGAGTTCCAAAGGTGAGCACCAACTTTCCTGCAAAAGCTTCCTTTTACCAACTCATGCCTCTATTCGATCTGTGCTTAGGATTATGTTGAGGGAATGATTTAAACTTGGAAGTGTGTATGAGGGAAGATCCTGGGAAGGTTAAGGCAAAAAAATACTCCAAGGGTAAGGAATAGAGGGACCAAAATGTGGATAAAGGGTCAAGCAAAGGTTATGACAGGAAACTGCTGAAGAAGAGGAAGAAGAAGATGATGATGACAAAGAAGAAACCCCACAACCTAAGAACAAGGGAGATAAAATAGTATTTGGAGTCTACTTTATCTAGTGTATGTGCATTATCTGAAATATTTATAAAGCACACTAACATCTTTGATACTATAGTATAAACTAGTTTTACACTTATTGAGCAGAGAAGAACTGTATAAAGGAATATCATGTAAAATAGTAGTTTTGTGGTCAAGAAGGAAAAAAAGAAAGATCATGAATATTGTCTATGGGAGGAAACCCCAGTAGTTTTCCCAGATGGGAAATCTAGTAAAAGTTGTTAGCGAAAATTAGGGCTAAGATATTTCATGAAAAGTTGATAGTGGAGAAATTTTGTTACACCATACTTAGATTTTATGCCTAGAATCTGGTTTGGCTACAAACAAGTTGCAAATTATGAATAATTAAATTAAGAGGTTTAAACCACGTTTTCAAATAAAGTCTGTACTTTTTCTTTGCAGAAGAATTCACATAGAACTGTCACATATATTTCTACAGGCTGTACATTGCAGGCCAGGTAACAATCTATGTGAATGGTGCCCCCAGGAGTTATATAGGTTAATCCCTACACTGTACGCAGTATAAAATTGATATACTTCTAAAATTTGGGACTTTTTTCCTATTTATTTTAAAGCATTTGACTTAGGAATGTCTTTCATATAAACAATTCTCTAATGGAACTACTCTAACAGTAATAGATACTGTTCAGCGGAAGCACCTCTATCCTAAGGGCTATCTCTACAGCCTTCCGTCTTGACCCTGTACCACCTCAGATTCTTGACCACCATATTGATGTTACACTATGTAGGATGTGGTTCCGTGGAGGACTCACCATGAGACTAGTATACAGAGTTTATTTTATATCCCTTGTTCCTTAAGGATTGATTCTAGATATGATCCATTGTTCTATATTCTAATTGCCTGTGAATAGTAATTACTCAAGGTTATTAATTGAATGAGTAGTAAGAAGAACTAAATCTATTATTTCTTTTGTATCTTCTCTCAGCCACAAAGGGATAATAGCCAGAGGCAGCATATGAGGATCAACTAACAAATTTCCTAAATAATAGAGTTTCTCTTTTCAGAAATATTGCTTAAAGCAGCTGAAAGACTAAATGAGGTTTCTGTAATGAAGCTGAAAAGAAAATCTGGCAAAAGCAGACTCCTTCCTTCCTAATCAGCAAGCCATGGTCCCATGGGTTGGTGCTGCCCTTCAGGCCAGTCAATCTTCTGATTGCATGCGTGGGAGAAGCTGGTGACTGTGGACATGGAGGAAGTAATGAGAGATTCCCTGAGAGAGTCTTAGCCTGATAGCTGGCAGATGCCTCCAGGAGTGGGACCTTCTAGAGAGCTGCTCTTCCTCATTCACCCCCTCTCAGAGCTGTGATAGGTGTCTGTTATTTAACTCAGGAACTCTGGAAATGTGAGGAGAAAGTATCTAAAATCAGCATGATGAAATGGAGCATTATTCAATTAGAAAAATGAGGCATGATTTTGAGAAGCAGAATACAATTACAAGGTTAGAGCCCTTCCAGGAGGTGTGGATGGCACCCCAGCTGACTAGAGATGAAATTCTCAGACCGAGCCTGTGCAGATGGTATCTCCATCCTGCTTTTCACAGGTGCTGTAGACTCTGATCTTGTAAAACAGCATGGCAAAATCTCAGCTGATGCCCAAATGCTGGCGGTCTCAACTTTGCCCATTGATAATGCCATATCCTCAAAATTCTGGACAATGCTGAAATCACACTCTTTTTAAATCTGCTATGGTAGGAATCAGATTGAGTGAATAACTATGAAGACATACTTGCATCCACAAAAAAGAATGTAAAATTTATAGACTGTTACTAGTAGTAAAAAGGTCGTTCGTGTTGTAATTTCTCTTACGTAGGTCAAATACATTCAGAATCTTCGTTGAAAACATAAAAAAAGGACTATATGTAAAACTTGTCGTTATTATACAGCAATTACTTTCCTTCAGAGAAAAGTTATACCATAATTCTCTCAATATAAAACACTCTGCATTATTTTAAATAGGGCCTTTATAAATTTAATTCATCTTGAAAATTTATGTTAAAATCCCAAATACTTCAAATTTAAATCTAAATATTGTTTATTTGGGGGTGGGGGGGGGCTCCAGAAGACTTGATTTGAAAGCAATCAGAGATGAGAGAAGTAACTCAGCATCTGCTGAGGAGCAAGCAAGGGGAATACAGTGTTCACATGTCGATCAGCAATTTCAGGTAGTTCCCCAGCGATTGTCCTACCAAGGACACACAACTAACTATGTGCTTAGAATCCCACTGTGCTCTGTTTAGGGTAGATTTTGCATGGTCTTCCTTTCTCATCTACTCTTCTCCCTCCTTCTGGAAATTATACTTCAAGTTCTGACTTCTTGTATTTACTTTATATTTTGAATATTGGCTCCATTTTTTTCATTTTAACAATCAGGGTTTTTTTAAAGATTTTATTTATTTATTCATTAGAGACACACACAGAGAGAGAGAGAGAGGGAGGGAGAGAGAGAGAGAGGGAGAGAGGGAGAGAGGGAGAGAGAGGCAGAGACACAGGCAGAGGGAGAAGCAGACTCCATGCAGGGAGCCCTGACGTGGGACTTGGTGCTGGGTCCCCAGGATCACATCCTGGGCTGAAGGCAGCACTAAACCGCTGAGCCACCCGGGCTGCCCCTAACAATCAGTTTTTGAAGGCCTGCCTATGCCAGTAATATATAGTTTGTAATGATACAAACTTTAGTTTGTATCAGAATTATCTGGAGACCTTGTTAAACCAGATTGCTGGGCCATGGATTTTTTCTTTCAACAGGTTTGGGGAGAGAATGGAGAGAAGTGAAAAAAAAAGAAAGAAAGAAAAGAAAGAAAAGAAAAGAAAAGAAAAGAAAAGAAAAGAAAAGAAAAGAAAAGAAAAGAAAAGAAAAGAAAAGAAAAGAAAAGAAAAGAAAAGAAAAGAAAAAAGAAAAATGCTTTTCTAGGAAGCTCCCGTTACCACTGATGCTACTGGTCCAGGGCCCACATTTTGAAAACCACTGGCCTCCACTATGCTAGGTGTGATATTTAGGCTAGCACTAAGTGTAACAACCCTATAAGGTTAGATATTTTAATCCCAATTTTATTAATGGAGAAATTGAGACTCAGGAAATTTAATAGCTTGCTGAAGGACACACAGCTAATGGGGATAAGCTTAGAATTCTCACCTAGGACTCTCTTACACCAAAGTCTATGTTCTTTAAATACATGGTTCTTATTTTCATTTTATTCACAAACTTAAGCCAGGCCTCAACTAACATTCTTAGAACTATTTATAAGAAAAGAGAGGAATCCTTAACATTTCTGTCTCCCGACTTCTTAGTCCAAGAATCTGCTTCAGTTCGTGAGTGAGAAAATTGCCAGCTGCTGCTGCTTAAAACACATCTCCCTGGCACTGATGTCCCCCTCATCAGATAAGCTGTGTGACAAGCAATTAAGGAGAGCTATGCCAATCTCTTTCAACACCTGCAATTTATTATGGAACCAAACAGCTCAAGTCCAAGGGTTCCATTCAGAAGAATGGTATAAACAGATGATGCCTAATTTGTCAGGGATCCCCAATGCTGATATTCAACTTCCATGAAGAAAAATGAAGATTTATGCAAAAGCTATCTAATGTTTTCCATACAGGAGGCCACAGACAAAAAAAAAAAAATTCAGCTGCATTCAGTAATAAAATAGCCTTTGCCTTACCAGGCTATCCAGCCTTTGAAGAGAACATGAACTATTTTTTGCATATGGAGGAAGACTCATAAAAGTTGTATTGCAATGGCTTGGGCCAAAAATCTACCTCAAGTTCTAGGAAATGTTTTAAATTATTCATAACAAATACAGTCTTTATAACCCGTATCTATATATACTACATTAATCTAGCTGACTGCTTGAGTGATGGCCGTTGTTAGCAATGTTGGTATTGCCTGCCATCCCTAGCTGGCTTCTAGCAACTGCAAGCTTCATTCTGTCCCAGATGGAGCAAGGAAATCCCAATGTAGATACTTCAGAAATTCCAGATCCCTATGCTGAGATTCAGTAACAGAGTATCATTGATAGAGCTTATCTAGTGAAATAAACGTCAATCCACATGTCTCAATGATGGAACATAGTGTTTAGTGTCATCAACATGTTCTTGGATGGTGTAAAGAATGTTTGGGTTGGATGTTGAGTTTAACATGCCTACTCTGCCTGTATCAAAATTGTGCAGGTGACTCCTCTAAGAATCATCAATCTTGTTATTACAAGAAGGGATATGTATACAGGCACAAAAAAAAAAATTGGACACCTGCTATCAATACCTTTCACAAGGAGGAACTGACCGTGCTCCTAGTTGGGCTACATCTAATCTTGCCCATGCCAGTCACCCTGGAGGAAACCTAACCAGAAAAGCTCAAGTGATTACCTTTATCTTGGTTGAGAGAGCATTACTTGCCCTCACTTATACCTAGAGAAGCTCAATGGAAAGGAGCCTGTCTGTCTTTATTGGAAGACTACTCCCAATGGATAGAACCCAGTCTACCAACATTTGACACCTGCTTAATGGGAAAGAAAGTCCTTCTAAACCTAATACCTTCCTTCACACTTGTAAATTGACAGATAATTTGCAAAGATGCTGGAGGAAGTCACACTTACTGAAAGGTTGCTGAGCCTGAAGACATTAGATTAATGAGTAGGCAAAGAAAGGTTATAAAAATTGTAATGAAATTCCCTCTTTCAGGATGGAGTCCAAGACAAACCATTAGAATATAACTGACCAGATTAGAATGTCTGACTGAGCTCAAACTACTGTAGCCTCTGAGTGCTCCTCTGTGTAGGCATGAGTTAGCAAATACTTAACATGACTTGGATCAGCCAAGCTGAGCAGTATGTCTCAGATTTCCATCTTTTTAAGAAAGGGCAGTGCCAATATATCACCTTGAAGTCACAGGGAAATCACTCTTAGGTGAGCAATCATATTCTAATTTAGACTTTAAATAAACCTCTAATCCAGAGGAGGATGTGGAGAGATTTGGAATGATCATGTACCTTTATCAGTGTGGGAAATTACTCTCAGTGTTCAAAATTAAAATAAAATCAGATATTCTGTGTGTTAAGTGCCCAAAAATTAAAGCTTCCAGACTCATGAGAGAAGACTGAAGAAAAAGATGTTCGGGGACTCAGACTCTAAGATGGGGGGCGGGGGGGGGAGTCAGACCCAACCTAGAATTCTGTAACTGGATTGGAACCATGGTTTAATGGCTGAGAACATGGCCAGGAGCATCAAGGCAGAGGTTATAGCTAATCCAGACACAATTACACAAGCCATCTGCTCTTGTGATGCCATTTCTCCTCTTCATAGTTGCTCCTAAAAATAATGCTCTGAAAATGTCTTGTTCACTGACTAAGGTACATTCTGTCTTAGGCCTTAGCCAAGGCTCTGGCCAGGGTGATCTTTACCAGGGCAATAAGTAACACGTGGATATTCCGCAGCCTTAAGAGAGCAAAGACAAAGGCATGCAACAAGAGTTCAATAGATATTTGTTAGATGAATTTTATTGGAATTCAGAAGCGTATGTAAAGGCACAGCAGATGCTCAATGACTATCTCTTGGACAAACGGAGGTATTCTACAGTTCATGGAATAAGCAGGTAGATAGTAGGTGGTGGGAATAATAAGAGTTGATGCTAAGTAGGTAGCCGTTCATGAAAAGCACTGAAAAAGAATTTAGACTTTTTGCTTAGGGTAGAGGGCAGCCATTGAAGGGTATTAAAATGTAGTGTGAAATAATCTCATGCATGGTTCAGAAAGATGCTCTGGCCCCTAAGCAGTGAATGAGCAGGGGGCAGAGAGAAATACTATAAAATTACTGCAGTGATCAAAGTGAGACTTGAGAAAAAGGAAGTAAAAGCAGGAATGAGTCTACTATAATTATGTAGTAAGTGATTCCTACACTAACCTTGGGCTCTTACTTAAAAGACTCCATGTTCTGAAGGTTCTATCTCTTCTTTGGCAAATGCAGGGTTATCTGATCAATAGCCTCCACCACAATGCCATGAGGCTGCATCCGGCTATGTATCATACATGCTCCATTAATCACAGATTTCTTGGAGATGAAAGTAGATGCTAATCTAGTGACTATTCTGAAACTTGGAGAAAGAAAAGAATGGTAACCAAGAAATGCCAGTATTTAAACTCCTAGTGGAGTCCTTGGCTAAGGACAAACTTTCCCTGACTGCCTTTCCCCACCTCACCACTCCCCTGTGCATAAGGGATTCATAAAGGCTCAGTTGTTGAGCCAAAGTACGTTTCATTCCCTAGCATCTCCCATAACCCCAATAGTATCTAGGCTCAATCAGCCATGAAAAAGAAATAGAAAAGTAATTGCAAATGTCATTTACATCCCACAACATTGCTTCTTTAGTGAAAGCCCTGCTTCATAGGAAAATAAATTTCTCTCCCCGCTCCACTCATAGTTCTATGAACAGTCCTTTTATAGTTTTTCTTCTGTACGTCTTTTCCCTCTGTCCTCCTTCCTTAAATAGACCACATCCTACTGTTATAATAACGTTTGTTCTTCAAGGCCCAAATGAAGCCTCATTCCCTTGAAGGTGCATTCTAGACCACAATATTCTGAGAAATGGCTCCCTCCTCTGAATTCTTACAGCCTACTTCTTGATAGCTACTAAGAGAAAGAGTTGGTGTATAAGGCTGAAGCAAGGAAATCACAGCCCCCAGTCATTTTCTAATGGAGAGACAGATAAGTAATGAGACGTGATAGAAAAGTGCTCCCCCACTAAACTGACCCACATTTTAATCCCCTAGAACTGATGAACATGTTATGTTACATGACAAGAGAGAATTGAGGTTGCAAGAATTGCTAATAGACCAAACTTAAAATAAAGATATTATCTTGGATTATTTAGATGGCCCAATGTAATCATAGGTATTCTTTAAAGTAGAAAAGGGAGTCAGAGGAGGAAGTCAGGGCCAAAGAAAAATGTGAAGATGCTGTGCTGCTAGATTTACAAAAGGAGCCACAAGCTAATGAATGAAAGCAGCAATTAGAACCTGAAAAAGCCAGTCAAGGAAACAGAGTCTCCTCTAGAACTTCCAAAGAATGAATGGAATGAATGGATGAACAGCCCTGCTGATATCTTAGTTTTAGTCAACTGAGACCTAGTTTGGACTTCTGTCCTCTGGAACTCTAAGGGAATAAATCTGTGTCATTATCAGCCAGTTGGTTTGCCATAATTTGTTATAACAGCAAGAGAAAACTAATGTCAGATATACAGCTTAATGCCTAACACCATTTAACTCAAATATTTTTCTAAAAGAAAAGGGTATATAGCCAGTAAAATACCTTAAAATATTTGTTATACCTACTGTTATAATACATAAGGATTACTGAATATTCTCAGCCAATGAGGACCAGGGAGATAGAACTACATAATTCTAGACCAATAAACATTAACAAACCATATTATCCCTGATCTCAGCCAAAAGGAACTCTATTTCCCTATCCCCAATGAGTTTATTTTACAGTGTGCTGTTCACACCACTGAGACTTCTTTTTATCATTTACTTCTTGTAACAGAACAGTTTTAACCCATAATGGTTGACAACAGTTACACAGGCAAATGGCACTAAACTAGCCACACGTACGTGTACACACACACAGAGAAAAATGTCCCACTGAAAAGTCTTCAAGGAAGTGCTTTCTAGTAAACAGTCCAGAAAACAGACACTAAAAAGTATCAGGCAGAGGGGGTTTGGTAATACAATGATACTATGAGAGCCATCAAAGATCCATCCATGACCTGGAAGAGCTGACTGTACATTTAATAAGTGGAAGGAGACACGTCTAAGGTATCTGAAGTAATGACTTCAGGGAATTTAAAGAGAAGAAAACAACAACAACAACAACAAAAATTCCCCTCACAAAATACTGAGAATGTAGTCCTTGGGAATTATAATTTAAGAACCCATAAAGGTGAGACACTTTAATTCTTCAGGAAGACCTCTCCAGGGCTGGACAAGGGTGTAAATGAAAATACTACTGGGAATAAAGCCCAAGAAGTGCCACGGTAAGTAGAGAGGAACAGGGCATTATTGGAGCAGAGAAGGGTTACTTAGCCAATGTGGACAGGTGGCTTCCCAAAGGAGGAAAGGGCCCAGCTGAGTCAAAAAAAGGAGAGTGGGCCAGGGAGAGAAATATGAGCAAACAGAGGGAACAGAGTATGCACAGGCTTGTAGATAAGACGCTTTGACACACTGAATATGCTAATTTGTACTGATATATATATATATATATATATATATATATATATATATATATATATATAATTTTTTTTTTAACCTTCATCTCAGATCTCCCCAACTAAACTGTTGTTGCAAAATCCACGCCTTATACCTCTTATAACTATAATACTTGCACAACACTTTTGGAGGAGAAGAAATGTAGGAAATTATAAGTCAATGCTCTGACTTGCTCTTTCATCATCTGAGCTGGCCTTTGCTTTGCTGGCATTTGCAGCCATTTCCTACTTCCAGCCCTGGCAATACCACATGGCACTGCTAGTTACCTGGAAATGTCTTGTTCTTTTGTGTTTCTGTTTTCATCCTTGCTCTTCCCTTTCTTGGGAATTTTCTTTCTTCTTTCCTCTCCCTTGTCTGCTGAGTGAGCCACTGGCTCTCCATAGAAATGAAGTTCACACCTTGACTGCCCTCCCTCCACTGCAGTTTCTTTGCTTTTTAAACATGGTCTTCTGTATCTCTTTTTACTGCAATGCAGTATATTTCCTTTCCTGTGTGCCTCCTATCTCTAACTAGATTAGAGCTCCCTTAGTTCAAGAACTGTGTTTCATTTGTCATTGTACCACCTGATACCTGTCATGGTCCTTATCATTTAATGTACATTATTAAAGTATTACTTATTTGTATTGTTATGTGTATTTATATTATTACCTAGTAATTATTCAATAAATATCTTTGAATGCCTTACTATATCATAGGCACCAATCTAAGATCATGTGAGCAAGAGAGACAAGACTAGAGCTTGGATATTAGTAAAGAAAACCGAAACAACCGGGATCCCTGGGTGGCGCAGTGGTTTGGCGCCTGCCTTTGGCCCAGGGCGCGATCCTGGAGGCCCGGGATCGAATCCCACGTCGGGCTTCCGGTGCATGGAGCTTGCTTCTCCCTCTGCCTGTGTCTCTGCCTCTCTCTCTCTCTCTCACTGTGTGCCTATCATAAATAAATAAAAAATTAAAAAAAAAATTTAAAGAAAACCGAAACAACCAAGTAAACAGCCATTATAAATAATCACTTCAGATAGTGATACGCTATAAAGAACAAAATGGGGCAATACGACATGTTTGTTGAACTGTATTATTGAATTCAGGAGAAATTTTAACATGTGATTTGGTACAGAATTTCAAAAAAGTCAAACTCCAAATAAGTATAAACAACCTTTATTCACCTCAAATTTCAAAAAGAAACAGAAAAGGACAATAATTTCAAGCTAGAAAGATTTACAAATCATTCTTCCTTACCTATCTGCTTACCTCTAATAAGAAGAAAAGTGAAAAGTTAAGACAAATATGACACCAAAATATTAAATTACATAAACTAAATAGGCAATCAAGCAAAGAAAACCTCAGGAATTAGTGGGTGAATAGATGGTATTTATCTAATGAGAAATTGAAATAGCTTTTAAGAAATTACTTTGAAAAATATCTTGATTTAAGTGTCAAGAGAAATCTAGTCCAACTTCGAATGCTCTTCTGAGGCACTCCCATAGTTGGGTAAACACACACACACACACACACACACACACACACACACCACTAAAAACTTAAAGGGAAATAGAGGAATTCACTGGGAACTTATATTTTCAATATAGCTATAATTTATATCTAGAGGAACCATGCAGTGAACTAAGAGACACTTCCCCAGCATCTTCCCTGGTGGTCTCATAGAGGATGTACTCTGCTTTTATTTCACCAAAGAAAGAGGTATAGGAGATCCTAGGTTTTTTTTTTTTAACCCTTCTCACTAACCAGCTATGTGGGCTCTGGTATGTCACTACACTTAAAAACCTGTGTGATCCACAGTTTCACCATCTGTAAACTGCAACCAGATAATCCTTTCCCAATCTAAGTGTCCAAGGCATTAAGAACTTGATTAAAGGTAGAATGCTACTTCTGTTGGTTCAGAGTAAATTCCAAGGACTCTAATTTGTTTAGATTAGATTCCTCTTGATTCCTAGAGACCAAGTCTGAGGAGCCAGAAGGGGTCCTACAAGACCAAGAAGGTTGTTGGCTTCACATAGGATAGAAATCAAATGTGAGCCAGCAGGAGTGGAAGTAGAGTTTACTGAAAGTATAAAGAGAGTGCAGATAAGGAGTGTCCCAGGAGACTCAAAGCCAAGGAAAGAGTCTTGTTTTTGTTCAGGGACTCAGGTTTTTACTGATTATGGTTTATATGTCTTCTCAGCCATTAAGGAACCAGTTAGAGCAAAGACAAGGGACCACGTATTACTCTTTGGATCCAGAGGGCCTTGAAACTAAGATGGTCTAGTGCCAGTGGTTGGAAATAGACATATGATAGCTTCATCTGGTCCTTCTCATCTAGCCCTTCCTTAGATATTATCTATTCTAAAGAAATCATTAATTCTTTGTCGTTTACAAGGATGACATTCTGAGGCATGTGTAAAGTAGGCTGGGAGTACAGGTCCCAGCAGGAATAGAAGCAGGAAGAGGAGCAAAAGAAAATTTGTCCCCATCTCACTGTATGCAAAGGTTCCCAGGGTACTCAAAATTACTAATTAAGTTGTCTTGAACCAATATTACCATTTCATTTGTGCACAGTAAAAGATCTGACCCAATATCTCTTTTTCTTTAATGAGAATACTGGCAGTCCTCACCTTGCATGGGAGTCCAGGACCATAAAAACAATTGGGGAAGTTGATACTACACAAAGAGATCTTTAATATTTGAAAAAATTATAATTACTCCGTGCTCTTTAAAATTTTTGTCATAATATTAAAAACATTATTGTCATTTATATATCATTTTAATGTATAAAGTGATAAAAATAGTAAAACTAGTATTTATTTAGCACCCTGTAATTTAAAACTTTAGAGACACTGAGAATTAGAGCATTTATTTCTTTGTAAAAAAAAAAAAACTTATCAAGAGTTCTTTGAACAGTGCTTCCCTCTCTCAGTGTAACTTACAATATAGCGTGAGCTTCTTTATCTTAGCAAATTATCATATTCCTAAATTTAGATTATCTTCCAACATTTTACCCTTTGCACTTTCAATGCTATGAAATATCTCTGAGATTTCCTTTAATTTAAAAATTTATTGTAGTCACTTCATTTAGGACACCTCCATCCTTTTCATCTTAAACCACTCTACATCAGTACGATTGCCTTCACTTAGTTTCTCTGACTGTATATGCAGTCTCTCAAATGATTGCCATGTCAACATCCTAAAGTCAGTTCTTTGTTCTATAACTCCACTTAGGTTCAATTTGAATTTCTCTTCCAGCATTATAACTTTCTCTTTGTTTTCTGCAGTCATCTTTGTTAGCTACTTCTTTCTTTTGATCATCCATTAAAAAAAAAAATAGCAAGTGGATTCATCACTAGAAGACAGAGATGCAACATGACTATATGGCTTGCTGTCTGTGCATGGCTGAATAATAGATATGCAGTAACCAATACCACAGAATTTGAAAGAAATGAATAATTGGTCACTGACCATGATGTGCAGCTGTTATGTACTTAGCAATTTCTGCACTGAGCCAGCAAAGTTTGTTCTTTAGTACAGTTAACATACTTTGGTACTAATATTTGACCATATTTTCAGGTCTGGTGTTCTGTAGGCAATTATGTACAGTTAACATACTTTGGCACTAATATTTGACTATATTTTCAGGACTGGTGCTACTTAATACCAGTTGTGGTAACTGTAATTCATGCATTTCAGAACCGTGAATAGTAAGATCTGTATAGCCAACATAGCTTTTTGCTTTTCTTTTGCCAATATAGATAAGACAATCGCAAAAATTCCTTTTCTTACCTATCCTTACTCGTTTTAATAATATTTTTAATACTTTAAAGTTACCACAGAAAATCTCTTAATTCTTTTTCCTCTCCTCCCCACAGTCTTCTGAACAAAAGTAAAAACTAACAATGATCTTAATCGCATATTATTTGAAAAAAATAGTAGAGAAATATCTGAGTCAAAGAAATGGGAAGTCATGTGAAAATTACTTAAAAAAAAAAAAAAGGAGCTCTAAGCTCCCTTGAGCTTAGTCTTTCTAGAGTTTTTAAAAAGTCTACATCTATTTCCCAATATGGTTTTAAATTAAATTTACTCTTCTCAAAAACCAACACTGAAGATTTTGATGTGTTGCAAGTATGCAGTATTTCAGCTACACTGTGAATTCAATGGACTCATGTGGATAGGCCAGGGGACCTCCGTGTTATTTACAGAATCGTTATATTCACCAAACATCAAAATCCAAGTTATAAATCAGCTCTCAGAGCAAAGCCCTCAGAAAGTGGAGGGCTTCTTTAAAATCACAATGCCAGGAAGGTGCTTCCCCATAGCACCAAGATACACATTTCTCTAAGGTACAAAGGAGATCACATTTATTTTTACTGGTTCTTTAAATTTTAATTTTCATCTTTTTCCCCTTAAAATATTTTTCCCCCTCTCTGAGATTTAGTGTAAGATGGCAGCCAAGTTGTTCTCTCTACATATATAACCTCCTCTCCCAACCTCAGGAAAATATAATACATACAGGAAAGAGTCATTAAAAAGGCCTTTCAAACACACACAGATCATTTAAAATTTTTATTTATTTATTTATTTATTTTTTTTATTTATGATAGTCACAGAGAGAGAGAGAGAGAGAGAGGCGCAGAGACACAGGCAGAGGGAGAAGCAGGCTCCATGCACCGGGAGCCCGATGTGGGATTCGATCCCGGGTCTCCAGGATCGCGCCCTGGGCCAAAGGCAGGCACCAAACCTCTGCGCCACCCAGGGATCCCCCTAAAATTTTTATTAAAAGCAAACAATTTTGGTACATGACTTCCTAATAGAGGTGTTCTGAGAGAATAATTATGTCCCAGTTGCCCATTTTATGGTAGCTGAAATATGAATTTGAGTAATAGTGATTTCTGAAGACACCTCAGCCAAGGCATCTGAAATGCAATTTCTAATTGGCTAATAGAGGTTAGAATTTGAGGAGACAGCCAGTTTCCCAGACCTTCAACTTTCTGAGTCACTGAGTCCCAGACAATCTCATAATAATTTCCACTTGCCCAAATGATGATGGAGGAAGAGGGAAAGTCCCAAACCATCCTAAATTTGGAAAAATCTAGGAGAAAAAAGGTAGTCTGAGATTCTTACAGATCACTGAATTTGAGGAGAAAGGCAGAAAAAGATAAAAGTCATGGTTGGTCATGGGTGGAGGAAACAGGTCAGACTGAGGGGAATATATGAGTTACAATAAAGCTAAGTGGCAGGAGTTTAATGAATACTAGTGGGATTGCTCTGGTAGGCACAGGCCAGTGCTAAAACAAAAGCTATACCAGTTTCACAGCCTAGTACACAAGCAGGAACTAGAAAGAAGAATGTTAGAACACCACCAGAACAAGCAGAACCGAATTCTGGTTATTATCTTTTCCACCTTATCCATCAGGTTTAGACAAGTCTGGGAGTTCAGGGTGAAACCCTACCAGAGGTTTCTAAGTAAGTATCAGCATGACTAAAACAGAAACACAAATTCCCCTACTCTTGCACAAATGAAGAAACATGCTTTGCACTGCTGTAGGTCACTGTATCTGATCCACATAGCCCTTCTCCCCTCACTTTTCAGCCATACCAAATCTAGCCTGGAACCAGGCCAAGTACTCAGACAAAATAATACTGAATTTTGAGCTGACATCCAATGATCTAGCTAAAAAGTTTTGTCCAGTCTACTTACCTCTTTTTCTAAAATTACTAGTATGCTAACAAAGGGTTTCAAATTTGTACTTTATTTTGTCCTGAATTATTCATCACCTTTTTCTAGTGTAGGTTAGACTGTAACACATTAGAATTATATCTTGAATTTGTTCCCCTTATTTCCCATTTCCTCAAGAGTGTTTCTCTCTAGCCTCTGAGTGTACCTGTCAAAGAGCAGCCTTCAGTGATAAGAATAATTGTTTAATATGCTCTTCTAGAGTCTGCAATTCCCCAGAAAGTAAAGTTCTACATTATAAGAAGGTACAGAGGACACAGTGAAATTAGTTTGAACCAAGGCCTAAAGCAAGGGGAAAAAAAGTCATACTAACTTTTGTCTCGTTCATATTTTTAAAAATATTCATTCCCAGATGTTAGCTTGGGACATTCACTTCCTGTCTGGCAGTCAGTGTGTGAAGTTAGGGCATCTGAGGCAGTGAGAACATCCATACCCTTCTATCTATGATATTTGTTTCTGTACTTGGTGGCATGCCTACTAGCAAGGGCAATGGTCACACTCATACAATGCTAAGAATGACCTGCAATTCTTCCCCTCAACACCCCAATTTATATATGTATATATCACATGTATATGTATGTGTAACATACACACAGACACTCTTGTGTCTTCCAGTAGTACCACTTGTCCCCTACCTCTGTTTAACCACCATGATATGTCTAATACTGCATTGCATGTAATGCAGGACATATAAAATAAGGGTAAGTGGCTCCTCTCTACATGTGGTTTATATCCTAAATGAGGTAAAAAGTAATATTTAAGTGTATAAGACAATAAAACATAACCCCAAATATTTATTTATGATAAATTTGTTCAGGTCTTTGAGCTGACTCTCAACTGTCTAGCTGCTCTGTGTTGTGAGGGTCTATTTTAAAATCAGCAGCCTCTACCTCCCCAACCCCAAAAATGCATCTCTATGCTTAGTCCAAGAATGCTTATGGGATTAGTTTGAATGCAAACAAATTCCATTATTTATTCATGCAAAGTTCAACTGGATGACATTTTTAAAGATTTAATAAAGCCATCAATAAAACACACAAGTGACTGTTGGATAATCTGTGCTACTGCTCTGAAAAAAGAAACAGAGGAAGTTATTCTCTAATGAGTAGGAAGTGGAAGGGGCATCCTTTTACTCCAATTAGGCCCAATATTTCTTCCTTGGGAACTAGAAAATGATGATTAGCAAATTCTTAGATAGTAGTGCTCAACCATGGCTGCCCATTAAAATCATCTGAGAAGCTCAACTATAGCTGTCCATTAAAAATCATAGCTACACTTTGGCTACATTTCCAGCAGAGAGGTTTATTTAAACGATATGGGGTTGGGTCCAGATATCACCATTTATCCAAAGCTCTCCAAGTGATTCCAATGCACAGCCAAGATCGACAATCACTGGTAATCTAAGAAGATCTCACTTCTAGGAGATCATCCAATTCCTCAACATAGCCCTTGAACACCTTTAAGTTGGCCTTGCTAAGACCCTTCCATTCCTAGAGCTAGGTAAGAGTTAATTTTGCAGCTGATTTCTTCCAAGAAAAAAGAAAATTTTCCATTCTGCTGTACTTTAACAATCTTTTAGATGTTGGCCCTCCTTGGCTCAAGTCTCAGAAAAGGCCTACAGCGTTTGCAAAACCTACTCATCACTCTCCAAGTGAGGCAACATATTTCTTATGCAAGTGAGTTAACCTAATTAACAATTATTAGCCACAAATGTGACAACTACTGTAAATAGTGCACTTTCTTTTATCTTGGTTTTTCAAAGAGATCTTCAGGGAAGAAAAACTGCACTCTTGATTTTGCATTACTTGGCAACTAGCAATCTGTGGCCTGAAACTCCAAACAACAGCCTTTTGGGGTCTCTGTTAACTTTGTTCTAAACTTTACACAGCTAATTAGAAGTGTTTCAAAGGCCCTCATTTTAAATCACTTACTTGATGAGAAATGCATGCTTAATGGGCATCAAGACAATTTAATGAATCTAGAAGGAAAGCAAAGCAAATTGATTATTATGCAATGACTTGCGAGAGCTCCTTGCAACCAGCTTGTAAACAGCAGAGCACAGAGGTAACCAGAACAAGGATGTTGGCAGCTCAGATTATTAATGAGGACACCAATTGTGCTAATGATCAAGCAGTACCTTTAAAAATTAAATCTTTGGGGGCCATAAGAAAATATTCCAAGTTAATATCATTCAAATAGTAATTTGAAAACCCTTACTTAACCCCCATAAGCTATTTAAACAGCTTCAGAAGGGTGAGGGGGCAAGAATTGGGAGCTGTTGAGTTTCTTTGGCTGAGAAAACTTGAAGGTGTCCCTCCCCTAAGAGTTCTGTGGCCTCCACATCGTAGGTGATTATACTAATCAGTGGTGGTTGAGCTCTAACTAAATCAATGTAACAGGCTTTTTGTTTAATTAATCATGGTTAGCATTAGAAATGTGGGAAGGAAGTAATAAAGTAGGTATCATCTTGATTTCTTAAGGAAAGCTATACATTATACTATTTTATCAACCTTGAGATTGTTGGACTAGGATTCCTAATACATCCTTTTCCACTCTTTATGGAGTCAAAAGAAGGGTAGTCAATGTTGCTTCCATCTGTAAGACATCTAGGGGTTGTCACTTACATCTAGAAGAGACAAGACTCAACTTTTCCCCGGCTGTACCTTTCTCTGTCCCCTTTAATACTTCCCATGTGCACTCATTTCTATATCATCTCACATTGGAAGGTCCTATCAAAACACATGTCTAGATCCTACCCCCTTGGTTCTGACTCAGTAGATGTGGAAAAAGGTCCAATAATTTACCTTTCTAGTATGTTTCCAGGTGATGCTGACGTTGCTGGTCCAGAGACAACACTTGGAAAATTGCTACCCTAGACGTTTGCTTATTGCTGACAAACATGGCAAACTGCTATTACAATCAGAACACAACCTGTGCCTTTAGACTGCAGGTCCGTTCCTCTCCATAAACCCAACATTAACAAGAAAAGGCTCCCAACAGACACCTCATTCATAGGCTCCATCTTAAAACATTCCCTTCAACTCATCTAAATGCTCCCTTTCTAAATACATTGTTAATTTGCTGTGCCCTAGTGCTTAGCACTGACACGGTTCCCAGGTCTAAGCTCTGGGTTTCTGTCCATGAACACCTCTGAGGACATGGCTTGCAGTGCCTGTGGGTAATACTTTACCTGGTCTATGCAAGGCCCTGGTGCCTTTTGTACTGGCATGGGCCTTGAGGTTGTGTCTGTATATGTAAAATCATATGCCCTTATATAGAATACCCTAGAAAACAGAATAATAAAATATTGCCATGGAGAAGAATATTAAAATACAAAGATACTATTACAAATTAAAAAGGATGCACAACTAATATATGTACCTGCCAGACTTTTAATTTTCTAGAATAGGAATTTTAAAAGTAGGTTTTATCTGTTTATGGATTTTAGAAAGGTCCCTACTCCCCCTTTCCTGAGAATAGTCTGGTTGCTGAGAGACTATGTCCTGATATTAGTGTGGCCTTTGTACTCCTCTCACCTGCTATGGATTCCCTTTGCTCACTCCGGGTGAGATGAGAGGTGAAAGCAGGGTAATGTTCCTATCATTGATCTCTTCAAGAAGAGATTTCATTCTTTTAACTAAAAGACACCTGCTCTTCTTCCTGGGGCTACCACACCAGGCAAGGAAGTCAGGCTTCTGCCTTCTGATGGCTTCAACATGTTTCCAACACTTACCAACTGCCCTTTGCTTGTACCTTTATAGCTTTTAACTGCCCAGTCTCAGGCCTTCTCAGGAGAGCCTGCGGTAAGAATTCAACACTGAGTGGCCTGAAAGGGAGGTAACAGGACTTACAAATAAATAAGTGAGCACATTTATACTCACTCACTTTGGGTCACTTTTATTCTGCAGTAATAAGTGACTACAATTCAAAATAGTCCCTGGCCATTTATTTACAATAACCCAGTCCAGGCACGTGATGTGATTATGCTTTAAATTGTCATGACCATAGATAGGAAGACTCCCTGTATGAGGTGAACTTCTGCACTGAAGGAGTGGTGTCAACTATCACTACAGCCCCATGGAGTGCCAATGTGAGTGGGCATAGGAATTTGGGAAGGAAAAGTAAAATACTCAAATAAAAGAAGTTTAGAGAAACAATATGTTCCTTTTTTTGTGTGTGTGTGACTTATTTCTACTCTTTTAGATTAAATACTGCAGCTATTTTCCTTGACCATCCAGAACTTTCCAAAACCCCACAAAGGAAGATTCTCCTCATTTCTCCATGGTGAGTCAGATTCCCACCATCTTTCCTCTGGACTCTCATGGTTTTCTCCTAACGAACATCACTGACCTTGGTATGTTCCCACCTCCAGCTTCTTCATGCTACCCTTAGGGTGATCATTCTAAAATAAGAGTGCTCTGTCCAGGAGCATAATGCTTGTAAAGACTTCTGTAAAAAATAATCCAAGTCCATTGGTATTTTACACACAGCCCCTCACAGTGCAGCAGAATCCTCACTTTCCAGCCCCTTATTCTTCCATCATCATTCCTCCATGAACATCTCATCCATCACATGAGTCTACTCTTCTCTCCATACTAGCCCTGTTAGCCTTTAGATGCCTGCAACGCAAAATGGCACTTGCACCTAAGGCTTCATATGGGTTGTATATGTGTCTTCATCTGCCTGAAATGGCCTTCTCCAACTTCTCCTCGTTGATTCCTGACTTCTATTCATCTTTCAATTACATCTCAATTATCATTGTTCAGGCAAGTTTTGCCTAAGCACAGATATAGAGGGGAAGAAAACAAAATGAATATATATATATATATATATAATCAATCTAGTTTTGGCTAGAGATCCTCACCCTTTTCGCTTCATTAGCACAAAGGCTTCTGCTGAATTAGAACAAGTTTTTTGGTTACGTGCATTTCCTTACTCAGTGCTAGTTGTAAATCTATTCCCAGACCTTGGCTCCTGATTCAAGAAAGCTTACAGATGATTTTACAGGCAATAATTATTAGTGTAGTAAATCTGATGCATCTCCTTTGGGAGGAACCTCCTTGAGACTTAGGAGTGATGGTTAAGAATAAGAAAGATGCATCCAGTTTGCTTACAAGGGTTGAGAGGTCTCAAAAGTCAGATTAAAGATTTTGAATTAGAAAGCAAATTTTGGTGAATTTAATTAGAATAGAAGTACGTAGTTATTTTAAAAGAATTCAAGAGTGCGAGTCCACAATAATTATATCCAGAACACTAAGATAACACAGGGAACTGATCATAAAAGAAATATTAGTGATCTTTGAGAACTGACAGAATAATAAGTGAGAGTATCCATCCCCCTAGGTGGGCAATTCTGGTCATGGTTTTCATAGTTGGAAAAAGATATTAAGAGGTAAGTTTCATGTAATGGCTGATAATGCCTGCCATGTTTCTGCCCTCCCCACCAAAAAAAATCCCAGTTATCAATGGGCACAAAGAACAAGCTATGCTGAACTAATCTAATTTACCTTTTAGAAAAGGTCAGTACATCAGAAGAAATACCATATATCTAACACAAATGGGTTGCAGATTGATACTGTTTGCTTGCTTCTGATACCCTCAGGCATGGATTAGTAAAGCCTTTTTTCGCTAAACTCTAAGTAATACAGCTTTCAGTAATTAACATTGGTAGTCTTAAAAGCTCAACAACAGTAATTCATCCCTTATAAATATATGCCATATTAACTCATTATCACTTAATAATTTACACAATTACTTTATAATTACTCATAAGTCATTATAAGCATCTATTTACAAAATGAATTCATTGGCATGGGAACATGCTTTCTTGCATTTTGGGTTTTAAGTGCATTGGGATTCTTCTACCTAAAACCACATTTTTATGTGCATAAAATACTCCAACAAGCTACTGGGGGAGAGGTAGTATGGAAATAACTATATTTCTTGGAGATGTTTCAAAATTAAGACTGTAAATATGTTCCCAGCAAGAAAAGTCCTCATCAAATCTGGATATTGGTGATGTTTGTCTTCTGTTATGGCTATGTCCTTTCCCTGCATAATTTTTCCCTCTCCTTTCATTTCCACCAGCCACTAATCACATACTCTCAAATGTCCTCATGATTTCTCCATCCTCTTCTAAACTTTACAGCTATCTAAATCAGCCTATGGCAAAAACTTTGAAATTGATTATTTATGCCCAATGAATCTGGAGTTTTGCCAGTTTCTTTGAATACAGTTTCTGCCTGCAAAGACCTTGCTAGTGTGGACTTTATCACATTTCACCAGTTTCACATTTTTTCACATTACAACATCTGTAACATCTACATGCATTTCACAATAAATAACATTTTCATTTCTATAAATTATAGTAAATATAAGCAATGTGGACAAACTACAAAGAGAGAATTGATTAATTTTGTCTGAAAGCTATACAGGAGAAATGGTGGACTGACAAAGGAAAAGAGGAGAGAACAAAGAAACATTTCCAGGAAGAATGTAATATTTAAGCCTTATCTTTAATTTGGGGGCAAGTAGGGGTAGGGAGGTCTTTGTCCTTAACAAAGCAATTCAAACTTCAAGATAGGATTTGATGATTGATGAGATTCTTCCCTGACTCCTGAAATCCATTCACACAAAATCATATAAGCAGCAAGATATTAACCTGAGTATAAACAAGGCAGATTGGTTTCCAGACCTACCTGAGCTGATGATTGTTAAAGGAGCCAAAGCTTCTAGAATGTGAGGCAGAAATTATCAACAATAATAAATATAGCAGCAAAGAAAGAGCTGCAAACTAATTTGCATATTCCTTTACATAACTGCACATTTACGGCCACCATCAATTAATATTAATATGACTATGAAGGCCTTCTATGTACTAAGTATTTTATATACATTGTTTTAATACAATCTTGTAGCTATTGTTATCTCCATCTTAAAGATAAGGAAACATTCCCAGAGAAGTTAATCCTTTTACTCAGTATCACAGATCTATGAAGTACAGAAGCTAGAATTCAGTAGTTTTATTCTAAAGTCTACTTGTTTTGTTAGACCATAATGCCTATCATCTTACCTTGACTTAAAATATTTTTCAAGGTTCTTCTGTTAGAAGTTCAGCAAGGTGCTCTGCCCTTAAAGGAAAACTCTCAAGGATACTTCTCTGTCTCTGTAGGCCCATGATAACTGAAAGTACCTTCACTGCAACCTGAAGTAATGGCCAACTATGATCATTATTCCATGGAGTATAATATGGCCACTTTCAACAAAGCAGTTCTTTTTGTTCTCGGCTATTTTTTCCACCTCATTAGTTTCAGTGGAATATGCCTGTTGATTCACAAATTCACCTTCCCTGCGTTGTAGAAATTTGATGAGATCTAGGACAACTAAATAACTAGACTTCTACTTCTCACTTTTACCTACAGAAGATCACTTACAAAAGCCAAAATCTTGGGTCAATCTTACAAGCCAGTAAGATAAGATGCTGTTTAGAGGACCCTTACTCGAAAGCATCTTCCGATTCCATATCTGCAGACCCCAGGAATTATCGATGATACCTCATGATAGAGTTCTTTCCACAGGTACTGCCATTACATCTTTGCTTACCTTCTTCCCATGAGAGTTAGCCCCATTGGTACAGAGATGGAGGATGATTTATCTTTGTAATCCCAAAGCCTATTACAGTGTCTGACCCACCGTGGATACTCACTCAACATGTGTGGAATTAAAGAATAAGTAGATGAATGAATTCACTCAGGTGTCCAGTCTTGAATGAGCACCCCCAACATGCTACACATGGTCTGACAATGGAAGACAAGGAGGAATATGGCACTTTGAGCTACCTCCTAGGGCCCACATTTTAGTGGAGTCAATATATAATAAGCAAATGAGTAAATAAATCATATATATTTGGATAATAATAGTGGCTTATCTTAATAGGCCACTCACTGTGTTCCAACTAAAACTTGAGGCAAACCCTAGCTAACAGAAAGTCCTGAAGAAAGATTGAATTTAGGTATAAGAAAGATGATCACCGATGGAAAGACTGAAGTACAAGGAATAAAGAGCAAAGAAGTGATAAAAATGTGAATAAATCTAAATGAATGCTGACATAAATCAATAATGACAAAATTCTGTGGTACTCAAAGTCAAATTAAAAATAAAATATACAACAATGATGACCAAAAATAACCAAATATTTCTGGAAAGCAGTACATTAAGTCCAACTCACTAGATCCATTTCTCCCAATATGAAAGAGTAGGATATCAGGAAAATTCTAGAGGTCAAAAGAATTGAGAAAATAGGGGATTAATTAAAAACAAACAAAAACTGAGAAATGTCACAAAAAGCACCCTAAAAATCATCTAGTCCAACACCTTCATTTGACATGGTAGGGAAATGAGGGCTAGAGGGGAACAAATAAAAAAGCAGGTTAGCTTCCATGAGTGGGTTAGTCTGCGGGTATAGAGTGTAGTGTGGTCTACCTTCTATCTCAACAGCATTACAACATCTTTGATCCAGAATCAAAGACCCCACAATCAATTTGATAATATCACTTCAATCAAACTCATCATTTATTGCTAAAATGCAAAAGCAGTGTTTTCACTTAATCTCCTTTTTTCTTCTAGGTTTCAGCTCTCATTTGTACAAGCAAAAGGTATAAATTCCTGATAAAGCTGTGGCTTACAGCATGCTTATTTTACCTCCTTATTTTACATCTCCTGAGTGCCAAACAAGATATTCAGCCCCACAAGAAGAGAGCCACAAGAGAAACGGCTTTTCAAGCACTTCCCACCTTCAGCCTTCCTCCCCTAAAATGGCTTCAACTTCTCCAAATAACACTGAATATGTGCCAGCAGCATCTCTTCATATTACACTTCATGCAAAAACTGAACCATGATCCTTCACTGATTCCAGCTTTCTAATCATTTTTAAAGAGTATTAAACATTAAGCAACCATATCTGAGGAAGCTACTCCTCTAACTCTAGAAGAGGAAATACACCGAGCATTTTCTTAACCTTTAAAACATGTCAGGGGCATAAATCAAAATACACCAAATTGCCTCCCAGTGAAAAGCACACTTCTCTAACACAAATACCTTGGCAATTCTGTAGGCAAGAGGTCATTTTCTTCAAGAAATGTTCAGAATGGGTATATTTTCTTTAAAGCATTTTATGACAAAAAAGAAGAAAAAAACTTGTACTTCATGCTGAGTGGCTGACAAGTCAAGGTCTGAGAAAAACAAAATAAAAACGAAACCAGGAAAAGGTCATTTTAGAGAATCCCAACAAGGGCTGCTGAACTGTTACAGAATAAGAGTAGCAATGTACTGCCAGCAGCATTTGGACATTAAACATTGCTCTTAGAAAGTAGTTAAATTTTCTTTTTCATCTCCTGAACTTTTAGGCACTTTTGACAGAAACACTGTTCATACATGTGAAGACCATCTGTGTCTGAACACACACTGGATGAGATCCTCATTTAGACCAAATAATTCCTCTTCCTAAAGTGATTTCTTTAGAATCATAGGTCACAGATGAAAATCAAGATAACCATGCACTGGTCCAATGGCTTCAATTTTTAGATAAAGAAATTGAAGGGTGAAAAGATTTGTCCCTGGTCATGTTCTTAGGCAGTCAAGAACCCCAAAGAAGGACCTAGACCTCTGAGACTCAGTGTGATGGTCTTTTTACCATTACCACTTGAACTGCAATTTTTAAAACATTATACTCAAACATCAGGGCAACCTCATTCTGTTTCTGAAACACAATATGCCTACCTAATTTCCCACCTTTCTTTCTTTTAAACTCCTCCCACCATTTTTTTCTCATTTAGAAAGTGATCCATAAAATTTTCTCTGCTCTCTTGCCATCCAGTGATTCTTGGATATATATTTGCTCAATTTAACTTAAAACATGAAGGAGCAAAGAAAAATAAAATTACCTCTGCACAAAAACAACCATCTAAACTAAGAGGAAAAAGGGTAAGAATGACGGAAAATAAAATGAATATATTCAGCTACTTTTGCTGCAATAAAACATCATATAAGCCAAATGGCAGCTTGTCCGTGGCAGGTTTATTATAAAGACACAATCTCATCCCAAAGAACTTTAAGATTCAGAGGTGGAGCAGAGATCTTCTGCCTCAATAAAAGACAGTTGAGGTTGAATATATTTAAGTAGTGGTTACCTCAGAATACACAAAGTAGTGCATTAGGCTCATTAGCTTGTAGGAGGGAAAAAGTGGCTAAAGCAATTCCATAAAACAATTCAAATGTGAGATAAAAGTGATTAAATGATATCTCCAAGATAGACACTAAAATATGATACTACTGTGGATATTACTTTTAGCAGTTGGCAATGATGTATGATAATTCAAGACTGTTCCATGCAGTAATTTTTTGTGGCTGTGGACCCTTGTGCAAGGATTTCTAGTTAATTTAGTCAAGATTTTATTGAATCCAGTTCTCTAGTGGGAAAAGAAAGAGGCCATTTTTATCTAGTGTTCCATTCCAAGAGTTATGACACTTCAGAGTGGCTTTAGTGGAAATCTGGAAACTTTAACATTGCATCTGTACCTAAGTAAGCCTAAAACCCAGAAGAATAAAAAAAATAAATAATTTTTAACTATCTTTCCCTTTAAATATATAGGTAACTGAACCAAGGGATATCAGAACTTAAATTAGCTAGGCAATTGCTTCCATTTTTTATTTAAGTTGGCTGAGTAGATGTGTCCTAAGTGTAGTTTGATGGACTGGGCAAATACCTTACTGTTCTAATATTCTATGTGTGTTCTAACAGTATTTTTAAAAAACTGGAACCACCTTTGAAACATTCAAAGACTCTTAACTCATGAAAAAGAATTGAAATGTCATGAAAAGAGCCCTCTAAGTGGGTATCAACAGCCTCGTTCTGCTTTTGGCTCTGCTATAGTAGGCTCTGTTATAGTATTAACCTGTTTTTTACTACATTATGCTTCAGTAGATTATAACCTCCAATCTCAATGGCTTATAGCAAACATGTATTTCTTGCTTGTTTTTTTATGCTAGATGAGGGTAGATGACATCTCTGTTCCATGTCTTCATTCTCAGACCCAGGCTTAATGAGTGGTCCTTATCTCGGCATGCAATTCTTGAGGCAGCAGGGAGAAAAATCAAGTCACATGGCAAAGCCTGACTTGAAAAAAGCAGAAAGTATAATTTTCTCACAGTAGAGCAGCAGATAATTGAGAAAAATACACAATCTACCACAAATTATTCTCTTGTTCAAACATAACTTCCTTCTTTTATGTCCCCCAAAATACATTCATCCTCCCACTAAAAAAAGTCATAAATGTCTCATATAGAGTATAAGACTCATATTCTGAGACTTCTTCAAAGTACCTACAGTCCAATCTAGATGTGGCTCCTCTTGATCAAGAAGTCTATAAACTAAAAATACTAGTTATATGCCCTCACACAACCAGCAGACAATGGTCGAAGAGGGATAATCACAACACACAATTTCATCCAGAAAGGAGAACTGGAGGCACAAGGAATCATCTGACAATAGCAATCCTAAAATCCTGCGGGGCAGGTGTTGGAACAGACCACTTCTCTAGGACTGGGGAATGATCTCTGATTGGATCCCAACTGTGGTTCTTGGCTCTGCCTTCTAGGATCTCTTAATTTCCCATTATCCTTCTTCTTGACCCCATATGAAAACAATACTGAAGCTCCCTTAAAAGTGTGAAAAGCTTGGTCAGTCTGCTCTCTATCTGAAGAAGTTTGAAGCCCTACTGATCATATTAGGTCTGGAATATTCACAGATTATTTTAATCTAAGTTGGGGAATCTTTGGGCCATATAACCTTTTCAAAATTCAAGTTGCTTTTTATCCATTTGATTGTCTTCAGCCCCAGGGCAAAGAGCCATGCTCATTATTTTTCAGACTAACCTCTGTCTTTCTCAAGACTTACTTTTAGACATGAGCTTATCCAGCTTCAGTGGGAGAGAGTATATCCTAAGTCTTTTTTCCAAAAACTCTTTGCCCAAATGAAAATATTTACTAGGCAATACATTGATAAAGTGATAAACGCCCTCATCTTTGACTTGTTCTTTGCCTCTAGTCTGGGTATTAATTGCCTCTTGTGTTCAAAAAATTTCTCAATATTATCCTTAATTAGTTGATGATGGTAAATAATTCCAACCTTCAGCATTGATAATAAACCTCAAACATTTAAGAATGTTTTTCAAATGCAATGGTTATCTTTTAATCTTACAATTTATAAAATATAAAATTCTATTATAATGCATATATATAATTCTATTAAATGCATTCATTCATACTTCATTCACCATCATGGAATCACACACACCTGTGCAAGATATTATTTCTTTTTTCTGCGAATATTCTTGGTGAGAACATGGACTCAAGAATACTTTTCATTAACTCCACAAAATCACAGAGGCCAATGTATACATTTCAGGAACCACAAATCTAGTTAATGTTTTCTCCACATGTAGGAGTGAACTCTACAGAAGAAGTAGTTTACCCATTATTATACTATTTAATGGTAGATTTTACCACTGGGTCCTCACAGTTTGTTCTTTCCATCCAGAAGGACTACACCGTGTCATGGCTATATACCAAGAAATTCATAATTATTTCCAGGTATTACTTTTGAAACATATGAAATTGCCAATAGTTGACCATTTTTCACCACCCAAAACCTCAGTTGTACATAGTTTAACCTAATACTGCAGTCATTTTTTCGTTGTATTTTGGAGTTTAGAACTTTTTACTTTGAGTCCTACTTTTCAACATGTAAGGCATATTGTACACAATCTGGGTGATTCGTGTGATTATTTGTGCAGCACTCATAAATAAGATTAAATAACATTAAATTATGTCAATAGGTTGGAATACATCTCTGAAATTCAGAGCGCTGAGAGTACCAGTGTGATATATGTCATTTATACCAACTGCCTTGTGGAGGCTGTTCCTGAAGATAACTTCTTACCTAAAAGTCAACACAGAATCAAAGATTTCTTGTTATGTGTATTGATTTTCCTAACAGTCTCTTTTTTTAAGATTTATTTTAAAGAGAGAGGAAGAGAGAACATGTGAATGGGTGGGGGAGTACAAAGGGAGAGGGAAAGAAATCCTCAAGTAGACTCCCCAACTGAGCACAGAACCTGAGGGATCCCAGGACCCTGAGATCATGACCTGAGCTGAAATCAAGAGCCACTGCCCAAACGACTGAGCTACCCAGTTGCCCCTCCTATCATTCTTTTGAATTTATGTTGGTATATATAGCTGGACCTAGATCATTCACCCATCTAACATTTACTCATAGCTAACCAGGTAAAATGTAATATCTAACCCCTCCTTTAAGTATTAAATTTCATTTCTGTTCATTCTTTAGAAAATCAAACTGCTGCAAAATTGAGGGGAGCATAAATAAATATTCATCTAGGAAGACACACCAATGTGGATTTTTTTATTATTATTATTGCCATGAGAGACTCAGGCAAAAAAACAAGATGATTGAAGATGTAAGAAGGTCTACTAGCCATGTAACAATTGGCAAAAAAAAAAAAAATAGTCCTGGAGGAAGAATTATTACAATTATTTTTCAAACTTTCTGATTATGTTAATGTGTCTCAGTTTGATGGCTTTTTTGCTTTTCACATCAATCTAGTATGACTAACACTAATCAAAAGAAAGCAAGCTTTATCCTAAACTTCTATGGGCAAAAGTTCTAGGTTGGAATATAATAGTGCTATTTCATTTGTACAATTACTTTTATCTGTGCCAAATAAGATGAATTTTTCTACTTACATAAATAATAAAACATTTCTCTTAAAATATATTTATTTAAGTTAAAATGGTAAATCAAAAGCAAAGTATTAAGTAAGTAATAATTTGGGTTGGCATGGAAATTACTGAGAAACCTTGTTTAGAATACATCTCAAATCCAGTACAGTTCTCAGCAGGTATGTCTTTGAGGAGACAATTTGAAATTCTGCATGAATATTTTAATATAATACTACAGCAGTTTTGTAGACAGGAACCAAGAGTGCTAGAAGCTCTACAATGCATGTGATATTTCCATCCCCCAAAAATATTCCAGTAGACATTTATATAGGTGAATTGTCTTGTCTTTGTAGACTTTTTAAAAATAAAATTCATGTACTTTAATTATGCAGCCTAACATGTTTTTACAAATGAATATACTTGTGCAACCACTACCTAGAACAATACATAGAACATGACTACTATCCCAGAAATTTCCTTCATGTTTCCCCAGTCCCTCTCTACCACCTTCCCAAGGCAACTATTCAGACCACAGATTAGTTTTTGCCTCTTTTAAACTCCATATAAATAAAATAATTCATTACATACTCTTCCATGATTGGCTTCTTTGGTTTAACCTAATATTTGAGAGATCATCCATGTTACTGTATGTAGTGGTGGTTTGTTCACATTTATTGCTATAGCATACCCTATTGTGTAAATATACCATAAATTACCTTTAGCAATGGACACATGACTTGTTTTCATTTGGGGCAGTTATGAAATTCCTGCACTTGTCTTTTGTGAATATATATGCTGCTTTCTGTTGAATACATATGTTTGGGGCTAGTACTGTTGGGTCATAGAGTAAGAGCATGTTCAGCTTAAGTAACCCTTCCCCCACAATTTCCAAAATGATTTCACTAATTTAGGACCCCATCAGCACTGTATGAAAACTCCACTGCACTATATCCTCACTTGGTATTGTCAGGCTTCAGTCTTTTTTAAACCTTTTTCTATGAGTGGATACATTAAATTTTAGCATCTGAGCCTAGATGCTATTTGTTTCTAAATAGTAATACACTTGCATGTTTTTAATATTAACTGATTTTTCCTGAAATTCAACTATTACATAAATGAAGGGAAGACTACATCCTATTTTATTTTAAACTTTGCCTAAAGACATTCATTCTATCAAAGTCATAAAATCAATAGCAATATGACTTGAATCCTTGAGTCTGTAATAAAACCAACATAGCCATATTCATTTGCATTTGTAGGTGCCACATTCACAATGATTCCATATAGAAAAAAAGGAGTATAGAAATGACTATTATGTGTGTTATTCCTGTGCTTGTCTGAGCATTTCTATATTGAAATACATATTATTTAATCAGATTATTTTCCTTATTGTTCTTTTTAAGGGCATTATAATAATACTTTTAATTAGTGTGTAGTTATTAAATACACATATTTATATTTCTGAATAAAAAGGACTTCATAAAGTATTTCTTATTAAAATGATGTATTGGTTTGATAGGGTTGAGAACAACTGCCCCAATCAATAAAACTGTGCCTCTGAACTATAAACCATTTGGGGATAGAGAAATGGTGGAAAAAACTGAGACATCTAAGAGAATCCTGTGAATTAGTGTTTTTGGGAAAAAAATCTAGTCTAATTCCCAACACCTAGTTCCTCCACCCATTTTCAGGCTCTGGTATTCTCTGCCACACTGACCATCCTTTCCTGTCCATCCTGGAACACATGACACTGTATGGAAAGGAGGCTTAGTAGCTCCTCCATAATAGAAGTAATGGTCATCCTTACCTACTCAGTAATAGGACTTGAAACACCTCTTTTTAACATCTGCTTTCATGGTGCAAAATGGTATCTCTTTAGAAACAGCATTTTGTAAAAGCAGAAACTTGCTCTTTTATAATCTCAGGACTGGTCCCAAGACATCAAGATAGAGGTGAGAGATGGCCTTTAAATCTACCTGACTCTCCACCAGTAAAAACTTTGCCAAAACACTTTCACTTTCTTTAAATTTTTTTTTAATTTTTATTATTTTTTTATTGGAGTTCAATTTGCCAGCATATAGCATAACACCCAGTGCTCATCCCATCAAATGCCCCCCTCAGTGCCCGTCACCCAGTCACCCCCACCACCCGCCCACCTCCTCTTCCCCCACCCCTAGTTCGTTTCCCAGAGTTAGGAGTCTCTCATGTTCTGTCTCCCTTTCTGATATTTCTCACTTATTTTTTCTCCTTTCCCCTTTATTCCCTTTCACTATTTTTTTATATTCCCCAAATGAATGAGACCATTCATTCTCCGATTGACTTACTTCACTCAGCATAATACCCTCCAGTTCCATCTATGTCGAAGCAAATGGTGGGTATTTGTCGTTTCTAATGGCTGAGTAACATTCCATTGTATACATACACCACATCTTCTTTATCCATTCATCTTTCGATGGACACCGAGGCCTCTTCCACAGTTTGGCTATTGTGGACATTGCTGCTAGAAACATCGGGGTGCAGGTGTCCCAAAATTTCACTGCATCTGAATCTTTGGGTAAATCCCCAGCAGTGCAATTACTGGGTCGTAGGGCAGGTCTATTTTTAACTCTTTGAGGAACGTCCACACAGTTTTCCAGAGTGGCTGCACCAGTTCACATTCCCACCAACACTGCAAGAGGGTTCCCTTTTCTCCGCATCCTCTCCAACATTTGTTGTTTCCTGCCTTGTTAATGTTCCCCATTCTCACTGCTGTGAGGTGGTATCTCATTGTGGTTTTGATTTGTATTTCCCTGATGGCAACACTTTCACTTTCTTAAAAATGCATGTTAGGTAATCCTAATTCACTTTAAATAGCTAAGCCCATGGAAAGTCTGCTTGATATAACATAGCCAATACAGGCTGAAGGTAAATCCATTAGTTGTAGAAAAATGACCAATGAGCACAGCCTTGGTAAAGACTACATTAGTTTGGTTTCCTATGCTGGATGATGCTCATGCAGGTGTATATTTCTAAGTAAATAGCAGAAATATGGAAACCTAGCTTAGATATTCCCAAGAGGGAGAGAAAGAGGTCAAGAGGAATCAGTGTAAGTGAAACAGATGTTACAGCTACAGAAGCAGAAATATCATCTGGGGTCCTGTTATTTTCTTAATAGATAAAACCTCAGTTGTACAGAATTAAATTAACCCCCAAAACTTCCAATTCATCAGGAACTTTTCTTTCTTATGTATATTTTTTATTTTGAGTTTTAAGAGTTGAATATTTCATGAAATAAAAACAAAAAGGAAAAATCAGCAGAGATTGTCTCCAGTGACAAGAATAAAGTAATCAGGAGGCACATTATGAAATTTATCTATAGTCCAAAACTAGGAACAAGAGCCAAAATCATATAATAGAATTGGGATACAAAGTAGCCCTGACAAGCTGAAACTCTGCAACAGTGGTTCTCAACTCTGGCTGCATTTCGGCAGCAGCTGCAGAGCTTTCAAAGACCAGGCAGGCCTGAGATCTATGCACAAAGATTCTAATTTAATTAGCCTGGGTCAAGGCCCAGGCATCAGTTGTTTTTAAATGCCCCCCCCCCCCCCGGTGATTCTAAAACATAGTTTTGAGACCACTGCCTTAGATCATGCCAAAGTTCACTCTACTAAAGGGTCAGATGCCATGACTGTCAGCAGTGGTGGGAAGGTGATTGAGAGAAAAATGATACAATGCAGATCTAGCTGCTGTCTTAGAATGGGAAAAAGAAATATGAAGAGAAAAACATAGCTAAAATCCACAAGTAATAGTAATGGGTAGTATCATCAAGTATTTTCTACATGCTAGGCACCAAGCTGAGGTACAGAAACATGAGAATAATAAGTTTACAATATACAAAAAGATGGATAAAACAAAAGATAAGTGCATAAACATGCATGGAAAATTTGATCAAAGATGCCTAAAAAAATAGTTGAGGGGCACCTGGGTGGCTCAGTGGTTGAGTGTCTGCCTTTGGTTCAGGTTGTAATTCCAGGGACCTGGGACTGAGTTCCACATCAGGCTCCCCATAGGGAGCCTTCTTCTCTATGTCTCTGCCTCTCTCTGTGTCTCTCTCACGAATAAATAAATAAAATCTTTTTGTAAAAAAGTAGTTGACGGTTACCTTAGGAATATGGGGTTAAAGAAAGACATTTTTATTATATAATTGTATACCCATTTGAACCCTTCTTTCATTTTCACTAAGTATTATATTGATTTTTTAAATATTATTTAAAATGATAGCAATTTCTGATCTTAGTAAGGGCAGTTTTTTATTTCCTACTACGTCCTCTAACTCAAACCATTTGTTGCCAGCCACTGATAAAAATAATCAGGATTATTTTGGGATAATCCCCTCTGCTCATTGCTCATTCATTACACATACCTAAAATGACCTCTGCTTATTAGCAATAGACCCCAATACTTTTACCTGACACTGGGATCAGGACTTGCAAGGTCAGACCCATCCAGATCAGTTAATATTGTACCATGGAAAATTGCAGTTTGGAGTACACTGCCAGGGGTGGAGTAATAAAACACTCAGGGATTTACAGTTCTACTACTTATGTGTGGGGTTAGTGCAGGGGCTAGAAAGAAATCTTTGACTGCTGTGAGGGAAGATGATAGGAATAAAATAAAATTTCATTAGCTTACAAACCCTCCTCTTTTTGTAGCTCCCTCAGATTGTCAAGGCTCTACAGAACTTTTAGCTCTCCATTCTATTGATTAGGTTCGCCTTTGATGTTCTCTTTAAACATACATCTCTAGAGCAGAAATGCGGGGGTTATTAAGGATAAGAGGAGATTGCCTAGTCTTTCCTCCCAGCCCCTACACACTTCATCCACTCCATCCGTGAAAGGAGGAAGACTAAAGAACAAATTCCAACTTTTTAGCTATGTTTAACATCTTTGGATGGTGCTTATATTTAGTAAAATATTAGCCTTTATGATGCTAATGCATTCTCAACTTCAGCTTACTTGAAAGCAGTAGCTTCTAAAATCTAGACCCAAAAGGTAGAACTGTAGATTGCCATGTTATCCAAATACCAAATATCATCACAAAATGGCATTCTAATTCTCAATTGTCCACTTGGCATGGAGAGTTAGAGACCCAGATCATTGCAGTGTCCTCATTGCCACAATAAACTTTGATATTGTATTGCAAATACTGAATGTTCCCGTTATACATAACTAGAGGGTTTATAGTGGCATGCTCAGATTTATCTGAGGGTAGGAAGAATAATAGATAATATTGTGTAAATATAGGAGTAGCCTTAGGATCCTTATGGAAGCTGTAATCTAGTAGTAGATTATAAAGGAAGCACCAAGTCCCTGCTTTCAAACAAATTTTAATCCATTTGAAGTTTTCTTTCTAAAATGACACTTTATAATTTAGATTAAAAAGTATCTGAGATGGAATCATTTTAATGGCTTGACCAGAAGAGTGACAGTTTATTGAAGAGATGATTAATATGGGAAAATCAATTTTATTCTTGAGAAAACAAGTATCAATGAATCCCTGTTCATGCATTTTAACAAAAAATTGTATGTTAAGCTCTTCTACAAGAGAGATCATTATCAATCAAATTGATTTTCGTCTCCAAAATTTTGTCAGAAGTTATCACCATTCTTTATCCATCCTCTGAACCAAAGGAGAAAGAGAAAGCTAAAATGGGATCAAAGGAATAAAATCACATCTTAATTTACAGCTCATATTTTCTGATCAGACTTACAAATCCAGCTAAAGTGTTTAATCAATACAGAGCACTTAAAAATGATGTCAGTTATAGAACGCTTTCACCTGAAAGTAGTGCTTAAGCTAACTTTTTGCTTAAAAAAAGAAAAATTTAAAAAAACTTGTTTCTCTTTAGCATTTATTTCTCTAAATTAAATCTAAGGACCAAGACATTACATCAAATTTAACCTACTTCTCTAGCTTTTACTGAAGAGGCTGCATAAAATAAAAATAAATATTCAAAAATAGCTGCCTAAGTATTAACAGGCAGATTTGTGGGATTGTAAATGGACAGGTCAAGGACCTCTGTCCTTGCACTGAGAAGCCCATATTTCACTTGGACTTATTGGAGGTAACCAACAGCTGCTGGGAATACTGCAGTCAGTTTCCAGGTATAAGGCACTGAATCAGAAGCATCCAGTTTCCTCCAGGCTAATGTTTGGAAATTAGGCCTCTCTAGTTCAGAAACAGAACAATGAGGTAGTATTTGGTCTAAGTCAACAAGATCATGAAGGGTATAAATGGAGTAAAAATGAGTCAGGTCATTAAACCTTGAACTATATCAGCTGTAAAGTCACCTTTTGATGTTAAATGATGTCGGTTAGGATGGCCAATATGAAACACAATTTTGAATATATCAAGCTGGTGGGTCTTAAGAAAATAATTATAAATAATTTCTACATGTGTTTAAATCAATTTATGGGTGATTCAGCCATAAGTAGTTTTCAGGGGAAGTTAGCGATAATTTTTTTTAAAAAACAGCAATAGTTGTGCTTGACATGTGAGTTTTTCATTTAATTCTCACAAAACCTCTGTAAGTAGGTAGTCTATCATTAACTCACAACTTATAAGGAGAAGCTCAGAAGATTAAATAAATTGCACTAGGTCATACCAGAAGTGATAGAGCTGGGATTTGAACCCAATGTGATCTGATTCCAGAACATATAGGCTTTCTTTTAAGCAAGGTTATCTCTTAAAGATAAAAGACATCCCTGCCATAAAAAATGCTTAGGGTCACTGTAAGATGCATAGTTGTCAATTGCCACTATCATGCTGCAATCACTAAAATGTTAATACCTTGTTAGCATAAAATAATAGTTATTATTGTCCACTAATCTATGGATCAGCTGAAAGGCTTAGCTCTGACATTCTTGCTACAGTTAGGCCAACTAGCCTAGTCTTGCTCATATATCTTATGGTCAGTTATTGAGTTGGCTGGGGACAGCTAATCTAGAATGTTCTTGCTAAGATGATCTCTCTCAGTTCCACATTTGTCTTCTAGTAAGCTAGCCTGGCCTTGCTCCCATCACAAAAAACAGTTCTAGTAAAGAATGGAAGCCAATAAGGCCTCTGGAGACCTAGGTCCAGAGCTGGCACACTGACACTCCCACAATATTTTATTAGCCAAAACAAGTCAAAAAGCCAATCCAGAACCAATAGATGAGGAAGTCCATTCCACCTCTGGATAGGAAAAGCAGGAAAATCACACTACAAAGAGCATGTACAGGGATGGGTGAAGAGTTAGAACAATGCTTGCAATCCGTCTGCCACAACAATACAGAGATGAAGAGAATGACAACAGTGCAGACCATGAGCAATTACTCAACATTCATTTATTCATTCAACAAATATTACTTGGTCCTTCCCAAAGCTGGTGGGAAAATGGTTCCCAAGATGTAAGTTTCCAAGAGTTCTCTCCCAGTCGAAACACACAGGACAGGCCTAACTGCTTCAGCAACAAGTAGTAGCAACATATACAAAAAGTTGTATACAAGGAAAGCTCTTCAGAGACTCAGTGACCAACATTTGTTATTGAAGACATCTTCTAACATTCACCCAAATCCCAGATTTCCAGAAGAAAAGCACATTTTCAGAATAAACCACACTGTTTGCACAGTTTGGACATAATAAGCCATTCTTATCAGTTAATAATTGATTAGAAACATTCCAAGATTCAAGTTCTCAAATGTTAGGCAATGGCCAACCTCAGAAGCAAACTTTTCTAAGGGCAGCAGTCTCAGCCTTGCTGTGTCTATTCCATTGTCAGACCTTTTCTGTGCACAACGCCCTCTGGATTTCTTAGTGTAGATGTCAAGTAGGAAGAGATTTATATAGATCTTGAGTTCAGAGAAAAATTCTGGCCTGAAGATACAAATTCAGGAGTCATCAACATAAAAATGGTATTTAAGTAATGTGACTAGTCAAGATCCCCTAGGGAGCAAAACAACAAAGGTCTATGAACTGAGTTCTGGGGCTTTCTAACATTTACACATCAGAGAGACAAGAAGGAACAAGTGGGGAAAAGGCGAGGGGTGGGGGAGAAAAAGAAAACAAGTTAAAATAACTGAGAAGGAGTAGGTACAAATAGAGAAGCAGGAGCCTAAGCCACTCTGGAAGCAAATGAACAGAGTATTTAATAAACTACAACTCAAGGAGTGAGAAATGATGATTGGGTTATACTTTGATGTTTATAGATAATCCACATTATTTATTTTAAAATAGTTTAGACATACTTAAGCCATACCCCTGGCTTTTTACTTCTGTGTAGGGTCCTTTACAAAGCCTAGAAGATAATAGATTGATCATGAATACAAATAAAGCAAGCATAATCTGTTACCACTCACTGTGTCCCCATCAACTAGCCTTCCTTGAGCTCTCGGCAAAGTCAGTCAGAGAGCAGCAAGTTCTGAAAGTATGCAGGACCAAGTGGAAGGAGAACTCTGCATGTTAGGGAAGAACAGTCCAGCCAAAAGGAGAAGAATCAAGACACAAACTATTAAATGATGTAATACATTTGAATCGCTTAGTCTGGTGTCTGATGCTATAAATGCTAATCCATTTATCCTCCATCTCAACAACAAAACTATCAGCATTATCCAGGACTGATCTAGTTATAGCAAATCTCACAAAAAGAGAAATGAACTACAATATGATTTAGATTTTCAGGATTCCCAAGAACCAGACAAGGCCTTATTATTCCAGTATAATATTCTGTCTCTAAACACCCCACACTTATTCTAATACCTCTGATATTACTTATACTGTATCCCCTTTACAGAAATAGAATTGCATTTTTTGTTCTGATTTAAGTCTCAGCTCTAGTGATACATTAGAGTGATTAGGACAAGTTCTTTAAACAATCCAAAATAACATGTGGTAAGGCACCTGCGTGGCTCAGTTGGTTTGATATCCAACTCTTGATTTCAGCTCAGGTCATGATCTCAGGGTCATCTCCCTGTTGGGCTCTACGCTGGGCATGGATCCTGCATGAAATGCTCTCCACCCCCAACCCTACCCTAATTTTTTTTTTTTACTTAATAAAATAATTTTTAAATTAGATAATGTTTCCTTAGATGTCACAGCCTGGGCTCCTCACTCACTTCATTCTAACTCCAACCTCAATTGTAACTCAATTAATACTCAAATAATAGTAGATATTAAGACAATAAATGCAAGAACTAACTAAAGAATTGGGACTATCCACTGAAATTGTTTTCCTGTCTCCCTCTTTCTCTGACTCTTGCTTCTCTCTCTCTTCCTTTTATTTTGTCGTTGTTGTTGTAAGGATTTATATAGCATTGATGTCAGGCAGTCATGTTGACTAAGAATCACTATAAATACTGCCATATTTTAGAACAATTATTTTGAAAACTGTGGGCTATAACTCATTAGTGTATTATATCATCCTTTTCGTGATTAATGTAATAGAATAGTTTATACTTGACTAGCCGAGAAAAGAAATAAGAAGTTAAAAAATAAAATACCACAGTGCATTTTATGTAGTAAGAATAAAAATAATTTCTTGAAGTTTTATTTCTGTGTGTGTGTGTGTGCGCGCGCGTGTGCGCACAATGGACCAGGTACCAAGAAGAATGAATTGCAGACTTGGTGGTGGTCCAAACATTCCAAAAACACACTCTAGAGAAATTGCAACAAATGATCATTTGGTAATACAGAAGATCATGGTCTTTATAATCAGTCTCAACTGAAGTCACAAAGACATAATAAACATACGGAATAAATGTACCTTCTGTGATTTCCACAAAGGCTCCAGGAATTGCAGAATGCCCCACTGTATGAGGTCTCATCCAGCTGATGCTACAATGCTGTACTGTGCTAGCATTCTCAAAATGCCTAATTGTTTCATTTTATTATCTGGATGGGAGGTAGTGAATATTTCCAATCCATAAAAACAGGCTTAGCATTTTTATTTAAACATCAGTGAATTCTTGCAATTTTTAGCAGCATTTGGGGACATCTTGGGCATGATTATTATATTGTCTGGCTAGAAACACAATTTGAGGTTTGGAAAGAGACATATGCCAAATCAAATTCCCTAACAGGAGGCTCACTGGACATAAATTTTGCAAATCAGACTTGGTACAGTATTGAGCACAGAACTCTGAGGGTCAGACACTGGTTATAGTATCTGGGAAAGATCACAGAATCCCAGACCAAATGTCCAGGTATTCCTCCAAAGACTTGCTTCCTGGAAATGCCTGACATTCATCTAGCTTCAAAGTTTACAAATTGAAGTCTAGATCCAAATGAGGGCTACTGTCATGTTTTGTGTCACGATGTTTTATAAATTCTAGACATATTTAAAAATTGGATGATTTCATATAGAATCCATATACCTAACTTCTCTTGAAAAAGTCAGAATATATAGCAACTAGGCTGACATTCCATTATATCAGTGAGTAGCTGGGTTTTTGGAGCAGCTGCCTTCTTATAAAAGGCAAACCTCCAGCTGCTCAATGTAAGCATATGCACCTACACCTGCTTCAGTCACTTGTTTTACCTGCCTGGTCCCATGAACATTTTAATTTGCTATCTGTAATCTAGCAACGTGTTTCTAATTAGAACAGAACATTTGGAAACAGAGATGGGGACTGTCAGAGGAGTGAAGCCTGGGAGCTAAATTAGTCAACAGTTTTTACATTTTCCCTGTTTCTTGTCCTAAGCACATCCTTTCCTGCTTATCATAGTTGCTCAGTAAATGATTGTTGATGACTATTTCACAGATAAACATACTAGGTAGTATACAAGAATGAAAATCAAAGAGCCACATGTTTTGGCATAGAGCTTTGGCAAATATCATAATAATATAATAATAATAATATAATATCAAATATTATAAACTCTTTTCAAAACAAATATTTCCATTATCTAGGAACTTAAATTTTAATGCCACTTCCATTTAAGTTGAAGAAAATCCAGATGTGTAATAATTTTAGATGCTACAATTCAAAGATATTCAAGGAAAACAAGTTACAATGATGAAAGAATGCCTTCATCTCAAAGTACCCCAAATGTCTTACTGGTCTTTCTGCACTAGAAGCTTTTATTCATTCTTTACAGCTTAGAAATAATTTTCTTTAGTCTCACATTCAGTTCAAATTCCACCTAATCCACGTTTCTTTCTAGTCCCAAAGCTTCTCCTGACTTTTTTCTAGACTATGATAGTTCTTCCTGCCTTTTCCACTCTCTGGTGGGGAATGGGCAACTTACTATAAACTCTCTTTCTTGTCTGTTCTTTCTATATTGAGTCAAAAACAAATATTGACATTTGTAAGAGTTATTTTTGATTCATGATTACTGGGCCCCACTCTCAACCCCCAGAGTTTTTAATTTGATATTTCTGGGAGTGGGACTTCACGATTGCATTTATAACAAGTTCCCAGGTAATGCTGATGCTGGTGGCCAAAGGACCACCTCTAATAATGACTTTTCTATAATATAAGGCTTTCCTGGTGGCTATCTTTTAGAGCCCCAAAAGAAAAAGTCAGTACCTATTAGCAACAATTACCAAAATGGACTGCAGTTCAATAAAACTCCAAGATTTCTTAGAATTTAACTTGTCTAATAATAGAAAAGTCTAGCTTTCATATAGTGGGAGCCTCCCAGCACTTGGAGGCAAGATGGCCACCACTCAGAAGTCCTACAAATGGCAAGTAAAATTAAAAGGCCTCCAAAGTTTTTGCATCTGTAAGCTGCTACAAAATTTTGAACAAATGAATAAATGAATGAATGATAATCAGAAAAAAGTACATCTTATGTGCTTTATGCAGCAAGTTTATACTCTAGCCCATACTTCCCCTTAATTAACTTGAGTTTGATCTTTTTTGCAGTTGTTATTTTTAATGTACTTCAAAAATTGCTCCTCTGTGTACTTCACATTCACAGATTTAAAATGATGAGAGAGCAAGAGAACTCTGTTCGGAAGAAGCTTGCTTTTATCCACCCACCGTACACTTCAAATAAGCAGGGAGTTTAAAAAGGTCTTCATTCCCTCTAGTCTGTATCCTGACCAACAGAGAATAAAAAATTTAAATGAGAGAAAATCAATTATTGATCTGCATTCTTTCTTCACGGACACTTTTGTGCAATTACACTATGCTAGCATTTGCTTGGATTTCAACAGCATTCATCATACTAATTGATTTTGCTTTATTGAAATAAAATTGTAAAGTTACTAGATCTACTTTAACCCCTTATCTTCCAGGAAATATTGTCTATGCCAAGAAAAGTGCCGGGTGTTATCACAACATAAGTATTTTTTTTAATGTTTCTATCCTTTTTATGTTTGGAGAAAAAAATACGCCTTTTCCAGAAAGCCTTTTATAAGACGGCTTTAGCAAGGAAGACCTTGGGCAGATTTTTAAATACCTACATTATAGATTCAATAAACTTGTATTGAGGGCCATGTGTCTGTTTGAAGCATTGGTTGATTGATTTTTTTTTTTTACTAGTTTGTTTGCCAAACACTCATTGTCACATCCCATCTGTATTTGAAGGAAAAGCAGAAAGCACAGGTGCATGAATATATTGCCAGTTTTAATGTGAACCCATCAGTTTCCCTATTGCCTCCTTTTCCTTCTTTTCTTCCTCCCTTCTTGCCTTCTTTCTTTTGCCTTGCTATAAGGAGAGGAGTTAGACAAAAGGGCACAGTGAGGCTCAAAACATTGATTGGACAATAGGATATGCAATTGAGATTTCCCTTAATGCACTGAAGAAATTGGAGTCAGTAGTGGGAGACAAACCAATGACATGTAAGTGAAAAACTGAAAAAGACTGTAATGTAATGAAGGGATAAAATAAGGCAGTGATAAGAAAAAGTAGGGGGATAAAATCTCCCTCTGAGCCTAAGACTTGAGACTTCATATGTTATATGTATAGGTATACATATGTATGATTGCATATATACATAAGTATATAACAAGCATATATTATATACTGTAAAACATTTAAATTTACATATATTCTACACTTTACCACCCCTACCTAGATCACCATCATTCTCCAAAACTAATAATTCCCTAACTATAATATTATTATCACACCTAAGAATAATTACCTCATATTCATCTGATAGCCTTTCTCCAACAGTCAAGATTTAGAAATTTGAATGGCAGAAACCCTATCAATAAGTGATATAAAATCTATTTCCTTAAGATTTATTTAATAAATTTAGTTAATTTACCCCAAAGATACAAATGCAATGAAACGCCGGGACACCTGCACCCCGATGTTTCTAGCAGCAATGGCCACGATAGCCAAACTGTGGAAGGAGCCTCGGTGTCCAACGAAAGATGAATGGATAAAGAAGATGTGGTTTATGTATACAATGGAATATTACTCAGCTATTAGAAATGACAAATACCCACCATTTGCTTCAACGTGGATGGAACTGGAGGGTATTATGCTGAGTGAAGTAAGTCAGTCGGAGAAGGACAAACATTATATGTTCTCATTCATTTGGGGAATATAAATAATAGTGAAAGGGAAGGGAGAAGAAATGTGTGGGAAATATCAGAAAGGGAGACAGAACGTAAAGACTGCTAACTCTGGGAAACGAACTAGGGGTGGTAGAAGGGGAGGAGGGCGGGGGGTGGGAGTGAATGGGTGACGGGCACTGGGTGTTATTCTGTATGTTAGTAAATTGAACACCAATAAAAAAAAATAAACATAAAAAAAAAAAAAAAAATAAATTTAGTTAAAAAGCAGTTGATAATAATTGGGTACAATTATGAAATGTTCCAGTCTATCCTAAGAGATTTTAACTTAATTCTCCAACTCTTAATTGTACTTTATTTTTAAAATATTTTATTTATTTATGCATAAGAGACACAAAAAGAGAGGCAGAGATATAGGCAGAGGGAAAATCAGGCTCCCTGTGGGGAGCCCAATGTGGTACTCGATCCCAGGACCCCGGGATCATGACCTGAGCCAAAGGCAAATGGATGCCCAACCACCAACCACTGAGCCACCCAGGTACCCCTTTAATTGTATTTTAAAATAAGTTTATAAAAAAAAAAAAAAAAAAGGTGAACATAGTCACCTGAGTGACTCAGTCAAATGTCTGACTCTTGGTTTTGGTTCAGGTCATAATCTCAGAGTGGCAAAACTGAGTCATGCATTGGGCTCCACACTTAGTGGGGAGTCTGCTTGAGATTGTCTCTTCCTCTTCCTCTGCCCCTCTCCCTTCTCTCTCTTTAATAAATAAATATATATATATGAATATATATAAATATATAAATATATATATATACACATTTAAAGGTGGCCACTGGATATTTTTTGTCAATCATTTATGTTGTTTTTTTCATGTTAGATCTTTATGACTATAAAGATCTGTATTAGTTTTTATATTTTGTTAATGGTGATAATATGGTATTACAAAGCCTCTATTAAAACAGCACAATGAGGGTTCCCCCAGAGACTCTAAAAATCAACAATCGTGTAAATATCCTCTCATCTTCAAAGAACATACTCACAAGTACATAACTCGTCATAGGAATAAATGAAGAAGAAAGGTTGAAAACAGAAGAGAGAGAGATAAAGACAGCAATAGGAAATATATGCAGCAACAAAGAGAATATAAAGAAACCAACCTCACTACCACTAAAAATTTTGAAGATGTAAAAATTGGGACATCTAGGTAGTGCAATTGGTTAAGCATCTGACTTTCTGTTTCTGCTCAGATCATGACCTCAGGATGGTGAGATAAAGCCCTGCACTGGGCTACACACTGAGCCACCGAGCATGGAGTATACTAAAGTTTCTCTTCTTCTCTCTCTGCCCCTCCCCACCTTCCACTCTCTCTCACTCTCAAATATTTTTTTTAATGAGCAAAAATTCAGAGAGCAGTCAACTCAAAAAGAAATATGCAAATAATACTTCTAGCCTACTATTTAAAATAATTTAGCTAGGTAATCAGGAATAAAGAAAACATGATAACTAGTGATATATACTGAAAAGTTTTAGTCTTTCTTTTCTCTATCCTCCACATAAAATATCATTGTCAGTTATCTGTTCATGTTTTTTTTTTATACACAAGATTTGAGACCATCTTAAATATCACCATACCTTACACAGAAGGTAGCAATCTAATGCCATTCATATAGCAGTGACTCAATAAATATTTGTGGTATTTCCAACTGATGAAGATAAAAAACCTAATTTCTTTTAATTCTTTTGATACCAAGTCTAAGTTACAAATAAAATATCCCAGGAGTCCTTGGAAACATTAACTTTTCTTTTTGAGAATATCCAGGCTGTAAAAGCAAATGAGCTCCTCTAAAGAATGGGGAATAGATGGTAAATGAATGCTTACTGTAGCCCAAGATTGCACTGGAGTGTCCCCAGCTCTAAACAATGACAAAAAGTACATTAACCACAAGATCAAGATGCCTAATCAATTTGCAAGCACATGGAAGGGCTCAGAATGATGGGTAATAACCAGCATGACTTTGTGACCAACAAATCATGTTAGACCAATTCAATTGCCTCCTCTGACAGAACAGCAGACCTTGTATGCAGGGAGGAAGGGACAGACATAATATATTTTGACTTCAGGGAGGCTTCTGACTCTGTTCCACATGACATGCTCATCAACAAGGTAGGGAAATATGGCTTGCTGTCAAAGATGGATTAAATTGATTAGAGAGGTAGCTAATTGGGAAGAGAAAAAAGTCACAGACTGCATGAAAACACAAGTGCAAAGCCAAATACGCTGCTGGTTTGGGTGTGGATAAATTCAAGGACAAATGAGTATAGTAGGCAAAGCAGAATATTAGTTAGATGGCAGAACCTTGCCCATAAATAGAATAGCTCATGTCTTTTAATGGCATTTGTTCCAAATCTTTGGACATTAGCAAGGACATAAATTAATGGACATTATGTTACCATACTCACAGAGAAGCTATTATTTTAAAGGTTTGTGTCTCTAAAATATACTATTAAAATACAGACAAAGCTAGATATAATCATATAATCATTTTTGATTAAGCTATTAAGAGTAATTTTTCATCAAGGATAAATTTGACAGATCTCCCCTGATAGACTGAATGAGAATAGAAAAACAAGATGACTGATTTTAAAGGGGAAAAATAAGGGAGAGAGTTTGGAGGATGTTCGATGGCTAAAGACAAAAGTAATAGCGTCTTCTAATCATCCTGACTATAGTCAAATTTCACCAGAAATTAATTTCTTCTCCTTGGTATTTTGGCTAAGATGGGACCTGAAATTCAGTATTCAGGGCAGGTCAATCAATATTTTAAATTAATCAGATCAACTGGAAGAACTACCATAAAAATTTGTTCAGGAATGGAGAAATCATTTATTATAAAAAATCAGCTAACAATTAAGTCCTTATTAAACACCAATTATGTGTCCATATCTGCTAGACACAGCCTCTGCCCTCTACAGGCACAAAAGGAAAAGATAACAGCTATGAAAGAGAATCTTCATATTCTAATCTCTCCTCTCTACAACCTCCAGTTCTTTCTTTATCTCAACTTGAGTTTTTCTTCCTTTAAGTATATCCTAGTCCTCTTTTTCTGAAACTTGCACCTGATTTTATCATGGGTGATGATTTTAAAATATATCTAAAAATTATTTGAAATTCTGATAAATCCATTAATCATGGATGGAAAATAGAACTGTTTCTATCAATATTGCAAAAATGCCAACAATGTCCCTTCAGAGAGTAGGCCATAAAAATCCACAAAAAATCATTCATAAGGAAAAAATACTAGTATACTTAACAATAAAATTATGAGCAACAATAAAATTATTAATCAGAACATACATACACAAAGCAAAGTAAAAAAGCCACAGAATGTGAGAATTTCAACCATATCACTATCAAAGCATTTTTTATACAGAATACACAAGGAACTACAAATAGACCAGAAAGTTTTAGACAAATCAACAAAAACAGTAAGCTGAAGACTTAACTGGATATTTTACAAAAGAAAAAGTCCAAATGACCAATAAATAAATAAGATCAGCTTCTTTAATAAGCAGGAAAATGTAAATTGAAACTATAAGGGAACTACAACTATACACCAAAGAAATTGGCTAAAATAAAAATCTGAGAAGGTGGGCCAGGGCCACCCATGCTCACCAGTGAGCCTGCAGTCATGGTAGTCCCACTGCAACAGGAGCTTAGATGCAGCCCCTGGGACACCTGCCACTGGTGGCAGGGGGAATTGCCCTTCAGAATACCACAGGATCATCTACATGATGCCATTTCTTCATGACCAGAAGACAAAGCTTATCTAACACACAGAAACAGAGAATAAGGAAGTGAGTATAAAGAGAACTTGTTACAAATAAAAGACAAATCTTTAGAAAAAAAGCTAAATGAAATGGAAATAAGCAATCTACGTGAGAGTTAAAAATCATGGTAATAAAGATGCTTGCCACTCTTGAGAAAATAGTGAACATAATGATATTTTCAACAAAGAGAAAAATATGAGTAAAAACGAATCAGAGCTGAAGAATACAGTAACAGAAAGGATAAATATACTAGAGGGAATAAATAGCAGATGAGGTGATACAGAAGAATGGATCAGAGATCTGGAAAGCAGGGTAATGGAATTCACCCAAACAGAATACCAAAAAGAAAAAGAGAATTTTTAAAAATGAGAACAGTTCAAGGGACCTCTGAGACAACATTGAGAATGCTAATGTTCAAATTACAGGGATCTTAGGAAAAGACAGAGAAATCTGAAGAAAAGACATCTAGGTCCAGGAAGCAAAGAAAGCCCCTAACATAATTAAAATGTCAAAAAATTAAAGATAAATAGGGAATCTTAAAAGTGGCAAAAGAAAAACAGTTACATAAAAGGGAATCCTGCAAGTCAGAAGTAACACAAGATATTTAAAGGAAAAACAAAAAACAAAATGTACAACCAAGGCTGTTCTACTCAGCAAGATTCTCCTCCAGAACTGACGAAGAGTTCCCCAGACAGGCAAAAGCTGAAGTCCATCACCACTAAACAAACTTTACCAAAAAAATATTAAAGGACTACTTTAAGTGGGAAAAGAAGGCCATAGCTAGAAATAAGAAAATATATGAAAGAAAAATAATCTCCTGGTAAAGGCAAACATACAGCAAAAGTAGGGGATCAACCATTTATAAACCTAGCATGAAGGCTAAAAGACAAAAATAGTGAAATCAACTATATCTACAACAGTCAGGGGATACAAAAAATAAAAAATGTAAAACATGACATCAAAACCATAAAACATGGGGGGAAGGAAGTAAAAAGTAGTACTTTCAGAATGTGTTCAAACTTAGGTGACAACCAACTTAGAATAAACCGCTCTGTATATTACATGGCAGTTTTTTATGTACCTCACGGTTACCAAAAACCTGTAATAAAAAGACAAAAAAGAAAAGAATCCAAATATAACATTAAAGAAAGTCAGCAAATCACAAGGGAAGAGAGCAAGAGACAAAGAAAGGAACAGAGAACTACAAAAGAAAAAAAAAAACAGAAAATAACAAAATGGCAATAAGTAAATACCAATAATTACTTTATTTTTTTAAAGGAATCTTTAGTTCTTTTTTTTTAATCTTTATTTTTTTAATTTTTATTTATTTATGATAGTCACAGAGAGAGAGAGAGAGAGGCAGAGACACAGGCAGAGGGAGAAGCAGGCTCCATGTATCGGGAGCCCGACGTGGGATTCGATCCAGGGTCTCCAGGATTGCGCCCTGGGCCAAAGGCAGGCGCCAAACCGCTGCGCCACCCAGGGATCCCACCAATAATTAGTTTAAATGTAAATGGAATAAATATTCCTAAATGCTTCAACCAAAACACATAGAGTGACTGAATGTATTAAAAACCAAAACCCATCTATATGCAGCCTACAAGAGACTCCCCTCAGATCTGAGGACATAAAGACTGAAAGGACAAAAGAAGACATTCCACGCAAATGGAAATGAAAAGAAAGCTGGGGTAGCAATACTTTTATCAGACAAAATAGACTTTAAAACAAAGGACTGTAATGTATGACAAAAAAAGGCATTACATAATGAAAAAGGATGGGATCAATCCAATAAAAGATATAACACTTGTAAAAATTTATACACCCAATACAGAACTCCAAAATATATAAAGCAAATATTAACAGGCACAAAGCAGAAAATTGACAGTAATTCAATAATAGTAGGGGAACCTAACGTCTCACAGAGATGGAGAGATCATCTAGACAGAAAATAAAGACACATTGGCCTTAAACAATACATTAGATCAGATGGATTTAAGAAATACATAGAGAACATTCCATTCAAAACCACCAAAATACACAATCTTCTCAAGTGACCACATGTTAGGCCACAAAAATGTCTCAAAAAATTTAAGACTGAAATCATATCAAGCATCTTTTCTGGCCAGAATGGTATGAAACTAGCAATCAGTTATAAGAAAATTACAAAAAACACAAACACATGGAGACTAAACAACATGACACTAAATATCCAATGGGTAAATGAATAAATAAAAGGAAATAGAGATATCCTGAGACAAATAAAAATGAAAAAACAGGATTCTAAAATTATGGGACAGAAATAGCAGCTCTAAGAAGGGAGTTTATAGTGAAGCAAAGCCACCCCAAGAAACAAGAAAAATCTTAACTAAACAATGTAACCTTACACTCAAGGTAAATAGAAAAAGAACAAATGAATCCCAGAGATAGTAAAAGAAAGGAAATAATAAAAATCAGGGTGGAAATAAATGAAATAGAAACTAAAAAATAAAAAATAAAAAAAAACTAAAAAAAAACTAAAAAATATTGAAAATATCAATGAAGCTAAGAGTTGGTTCTTCAAAAAGTTAACAAAATTGGAAAACTTTAGTTAGACTCACCAAGAAAAAAGAAGAGGGCCTCAAAAAGATAAAATCAGAAATGAAAGAAATTATAACTAATACCATAGAAATGCAAAGGATCATTCCAGACTACTAGAAGCAATTATTGGACAATGCAGAAGAATGGATAAATTTCTAGGAACATACAATCTTCTAAGAGTGAATCAGAAAGAAATAAAAATCTGAACAAAATGATTATTAGCAATGAAATTAAATCAGTAATCAAAAAACTCCCAACAAACAAAGGCCAGGATCATATGGCCTCATAAGTAAATTCTACTAAGCATTTAAAAAGAGTTAATACCTACCTTTTTCAAACTATTGCAGAAAATTAATAAGGAAGGAACACTTCTAAAGTCATTCTGCAAAGCCAGTACTACCCTAAAACCTAGACCAAAGACAAAGACACCACAAAAAAGATTACAGGACAATATCCCTGATGAACACTGATGCAAATAAAATAAAAATATTAGTAAATTACATTCAGTAATACATTAACAGGGTCATACACATGACCAAGTGGGATGCAAAAATGGTTCAATATCCACAAAATCAATATGATACATCACATTAACTAAATGCAATATAAAGATCATGTGATCATCTCAATAGATGCAGAAAAATAACATTTGATACAGTTAAACATCCATTTATGAAAAATACACTCAACAAAGGGAGCTAGAGGGAATGTGCCTCAACATAATAAAAAACAAATATAACAAACCCAGAGCTAATATCATACTCAATGGTGAAAAGCTGAAGGCTTTTCCTCTAAGATCAAGAATAAGACAAGGATGCCCACTATCCTCATTTTTATTTATTATACTTTTCAAAGACTTACCCACAGCAATCAGGCAAGAAAAAGAATTAAAAGACAAATTGAAAGAAAGAAGTAAAATGCTATTTGCAGATGATATGATACAATACATTAAAAAAATCCTAAAGCTTCCACCAAAACACTGCTAGAATAAATGAATTCAGTAAACTTGCAGTATGCAAAATAAATACCTCAATAACTGGTGTGTTTCTATATACCAATAATGAACCAACGAGGCAAAAGGCCTGTACTGTGACAACGATTAGACATTGATTAAGGAAATTGAAGACAACACAAAAATGGAAAGATACATGGTGTTCATAATTGAAGGAATATTTTTAAATGTCCATATAACCCAAAACAATTTACAGTTTCAATGCAATCCCTATCAAAATACCAATGGCATTTTTCACAGAACTAGAACAAATAATCTTAAAGTTTGTAAAATCACAGAAAACCCCAAATAGGCAAGAAATAACAAGTGTTGACAAGGATGTGAAGCAGAAGGAACCCTCACACACTATTGGCGAAAATGTAAGTTTGTGTAGCCATGGTGGAAAACAGTATGGAGGTTCCTCAAATGATTAAAAATAGAACTACCATAGAAATTGATGAATTACACTTCTAGGTATATATCTGAAGAAGACAAAAACTCTAATTTGGAAGATATGTGAACCCCTATGTTCATCATACATTATTAAAATAGCCAAGATATGAAAGCAACTAAAATGTCCACTATAGATGAATGGATAAAGAAGTAGTGTGTGAAATTGTGTCATTTGTGACAACATAGGTGGACCTAGAGGGCATTATGCTAAGTAAAATAAGAGAGAGAAAAAAAAATCCCGTATGATTTCATTTACATGTGGAACCTAAGAAACAAACAAACAAGATAAAACAAACTGATGGCCACCAGAGGGAAGGAAGGGGGTGGGCAGATGAAACAGGTGAAGAGGATTAAGAGGCACAATCTTCTAGTTATAAAATAAATAAGACATTTATAGCATAAAGAATATGGTCAATGATAATGTAATTACTTTATATGGTGACAAATGGTAGCTAGACTTATCATGGTGACTATTTCATAATGCATATAAATATCAAATCACTATATTGTACACATGAAATTAATACAATATGTGTCAATTACTCTTCAGTGAAAAAAAAAAACAAAAACAACAAAAAACACATAGTAAATACATCTCTAAGAACCATACTTTAAAGCTACATGAAGATTTGTGGAAAAAGAAATCCGTGAAAGCCTAGTACTAGTGATAATGTAAAGTATTAACTATTAAAGTTAAAAATAGGCATATACTACGATTCAGCAATTTAACTCCTAGGTAATATACCATAGACAACATGGATATGTAGGCACCAGGATAAGTGTACAATAGTTAAACAGCAGCAAAGATTTTATAGCCAAAATCTAAGGAAAATTTCAGCAGAATATGTTACATTTATAAAATAGTAATGAAAATAACCTAAAGCAAAGTATGTAAACTTGAATGAATCATATAAACATAATATTGAGTGAAAAAAGCACAACACAATAGAATATAGATATACACATAAACTATAACATATTTTTCATATTATCGTCACAAAATACAAACTAAAATCCAATGTCAATGGATGCATATGCTGGTGCTAAGCCCATGAAGCAAAGCAAAGAAATGATTACCATAAAATTCAGCATAGTGGTTACCACTAGCAAGTAAAGATAGGGGGGGAATAGTCCAGAATGAACACACAGGAGCTTCAGAAAAATTGGCAATGTTTTATTTCTTGACCTCTGCAGTGGCTTATAGATTTTTACTTTATAAATCATCCCACTACACAGTTTTATGTTTATATACTTTTCCTGTGTGTTAACTTTTAAAATAAAAGATACTGTTAAAGTGAAAGTAGTCAGACTGAGAAAGACAAAAACCATATGATTTCTCTTATATGTGTAAGATAAAAAAATAAAACTAATGAATAAACAAACAAAAAGCAGAATCAGACCTATGAATACAGAGAACACATTGATGGTTGCCAGAGAGGAGGGGGTGCAGGGATCGGCAAATGGGTGAAGGAGAGTAGAGCTCCAGGCTTCCAGTTATGGCATGAATAAGTCACAACAATAAGAGGTGCAGCCTACAGAATACAGGCAATGGTATTATAAGCATTGTAAGGTGACATATGGTAGCTATACTTGTGTGATAACCATAGTTTAATGTATGGAATTGTTGAATCAATGCTGAATCACACCTAAAAGTAATGTAATGTTGTGTGTCAACTTATACTCAAAAAAAACTAAGATTTATAGAACCAGCACAGTAAATTTACACTACAGTCCACAAACCAGCTTCAATCCCATAACTCTGTATAATTGCCCCCCCCGGGGATTTACCCCAAATCTCATAAAATAGTTAGAAAGACATTTACACTTTGTTTTTCACACCCCATTTAGTTGCAAATATTCAGTAAACATATATTAGCTGAGGACCTACTACCTGACAGGCACTGTGCTAAGCATCTGGAATTAGAGCAGTGAAGCAGAATAAAAATCATTGCACTCATTTATGGAACTTATATTCTAGTTTTAGGTTTGAAATGAAGAATCATTTTGGCAATTATTATAAGAATAAATTATATTCTTGTTATTTTATTAAATTTTATTAAATTACATAAACTATAAATCTTGCCTCAGGAAAGAGTGCATTCAGAGACTCAAACAGCATCAAAATTCTCAGTCCCCTCCTCTTTCCCACCTGGCTTACAGTTGTATTTTAGCCTTATTTTCTCAGACCATTCCATAAGTTAGAGGACATAACTACAATCAGCTTTGCAGTGACAATCGTTCAGTTTTTTTTTTTCCTTCAAGGAGAAAGAAAGATGATCAGTCTCCCAGTATCTCAAAACAAAAATAAATAAAAATAAAAATCCTAAAATAAGATCTCTGATTGGCTACTTCAGGTTCATTATTTCATCCCTGAGCCAACCACTGAGGACAAGGTCATGGTGCACTATGATTGGCCAAGCCTGGATCTTATACCCAATTCTGTAATTAAAGAAACCTGGTACTTATATTAGGGAGCCCCACTGGAATGGCAGGGAGTAGGTGACAATTTCCAAATGAAATAGTGAAGTTAGAATTGGGTAAGTAGTGCTGAATGGACTTAAATTAGACATAAAATGGATCAGACATTGATAAGGGTAGTCATAAAAAAAAAAAGTACTGTAGGATCATAGAAAAAAAGGAATAGTTATTTCTAACTGAAGAACCAACAAAAGTTTCAGAGACCCAAACCCACCCTCCTTGACACCACAGATCCAAATCTCAATTCTATCCCTGAACCAAGGTGATTATTATTATTATTATTATTTTAGGTTTTATTTATTTATTCATTAGAGACACAGAGAGAGAGAGGGGCAGAGACACAGGCAGAGGGAGAAGCAGGCTCCATGCAGGGAGCCCGATGCAGGACTCGGTCCCAGGACCCCAGGATCTCACCCTGGGCCAAAGGCAGGCGCTAAACCGCTGAGCCACCCAGGGATCCCAAGGTGATTGTTTTATAAAGAACTAAAGAATCCCCTCTCTGAGAGCGACATTAAGGTCACGTTGACTATCCATCCCAATACATTCTGGCGAACAGAACGAGTGATGGCAGCAAGATCCATAGGGTTGGTAGGATGTTCCAGGAGGGCAGCCCCATCATCTGTCTCAGCAAGCAGGCCCTGGGTTTAACTGTCCTTATCTGTTCTGCCCGGATTCACGACTGCTCTCCTTAACCAAGCTGAGGCAATGTGAGTTTATAAAACAGTCAATAAAGGACAATGAAGCAACCAGAGAGAAGAAACTGGAGAGCAGAGAAGTGCTCTGAGTATAACTTCTGTGTCCCTAAATCAACATCTCAAGGCCTTTCCTTGCACCTCATAGATGCCTGAATGTATGTCCAACAATGAGATCCTGTTTTCTCTTCAGACCAGCTACTCTGAAATTTGGAAGCTGTCTTACCAGAATTTTTTTTTAATTAAAATTCAAGTTGCCAACGTATAGTACATTAGTTTCAGACGTAGGGTTCCATAATTCATCAGTCGCATGTAACACCCAGCAATCATCACCCAGTGCCCTCCTTAACGCCCATCACACAGTTACCCCATCCTCACACTCACCTCTGCCTTCAGCAACCCTGTTTGTTTCCTCGAGTTAAGAATCTCTCATGGCTTGTCTCTCTCTGTCTCTCTCTCTGATTTTTCTCCAGTTTCCCCTCCCTTCCTTATCATCCCTTGCATTATTTCTTATATTCTGCATATGAACAAAACCATATGACAATTTTCCAATTGACTCATTTCACTTGGCGTAATACCCTCCAGTTCCATCCATGTCCTTGTAAATGGTAGGTATTTGTCCTCTCTGATGGCTGAGTAATATTCCTCTGTGTACGTATGTGTTTTTATACACATATCTTATTTATGCATTCATCTGTCCAAGGACATCTCAGTTCCTTCCACAGTTTGGCTACTGTGGACATTGCTGCTATGAACATTGGGGTGAAGCTGCCCCTTCGTTTCACTACATCTGTATCTTTGGGAATTTAATTCATAGTTTTAAGCAACCATTACAAAAGGTGGTTGTCTTCTTCAGACTGTTTGAACTTTCATTCATTCAATATATTCTAGAATCAATACTCCAATTAGAAGAAGAAATTTTGAATAGGCCCCTCTATTACTCCTCCTCTCCTCACACTCCCATAGGATTCTCTGTGATCAATCGCCCTGCTGTGACAAAACTTTAAAATGTCCACATCCTGGCACCAGCCCCCTCCTTGGGGACCCTTAAAGGAGGCTAACTCCACAGCCAGCCCACCCCTTCATGACCTTGCACTAGGTATACACCCCTCCCTCTCCCCCAACTCCACTGGTAGGTTAAAGTTCCCTTTGAGTAAGAGACTGTGCTTCCCTTATCTTTTATTTCTTGAACTTCTAAACTTGGATTCCTTGTACTTTATAAAAAGTAGATGTTTGAAAAGTGCTTGACCATTAGTTTTCAAAACTTTACTTTCAAGAATAGTGATTCCGCCATCACTTATCTTTCCAATACCCAAATGAATCAGAGAAAACTCTTAAGATCTATGGACTATAACGTGAGACCAGGTGACCAAAATCAGGATGTAAAGAAAGAGTTATGGGGAGACAGGTACATAGTAATGAAGAGCATGAAATCCAGTATCAGACATCAGGGTTCCAATCTTAGCAGGCTCTTTAAGCTCTCTGACTCTCAGTTTCTTATTTGTGAGCTGGGTATAATGCCCTTCTCTCAGGGTCATTGTGGGGATTCAGTGAAATAATGTATGTAAAAACAATAAACTTGTATATAAATAAGACAAACAGTGATATGGGTATGTAAAACTTGTATTTTTGAACTCATCATCCTGTATGATAGAAGCCTAATCTCAGCTAGTTTGGGGTCCCTAATTTAGGAAACCATTTATGTAGTTCTAAGGTACAGAGTTGAGTAGAGATATCTATTTCACAGCTATGCCCTGAAATAGCTGGACCTTCACCATCAGATCACTGCTGACACACTCCTAGTTCCAATCTTCATAACTCCTTATTCTTTCAGTTCTCCGCTAATTCTTTATCCTACTGGGAAACAAACTTAAGGGAGACCATTTATAGCCCTGTCAGCCTTTCTCTTTCTGTTTTTCCTACACAAAATACAGAATATCTTCAACTGGTAGAATTTTGTCTCTTCCCAAGTTCCTGTCAGAGTAATGGTATGCTAGGCCCTCTCGTTGTGACCCACCAAACTCTGCTCTCAGGATCTCTCCTGTCCTCACCCTCTCCCTAACCAGTAGGATTTTCTCTGTATATGGGAAGAGTTCTATCCTTCACAAAGTCATGTCTCCTAAGTATCTGCCTTTACCTCAAGTCCTCTCTCAGAATCCTTAAGAGCTTTGGAAAATAAACTATTGAAGCTTTGGAAACTAAACTATTGAAAACTAAAGCCAGAAAAACCCCCTTTTTTCTTTTACTCTGTGCTTTTCTCCTGCCATCGTGGAGTTGGAGGAGAGAAGCAGGGATACAAGTAAACTGAAGGCACAGCGAAAACAGAGGAAGAGAATCCATCCAGCCTGTGGCATTATTACTAGCCAAGAGCAGATGGAAAGGGACAAAGTACTTCTGCTACTTTAATCTTTTAGCTGTTTTCTGAATACTTTCCCCATATTCCTTAGGCGAGTGTCCCAAATAGGAAACCCTCTTTTTTTACATGATTACTGCCAAATAAAAGTCACAACTGTTATACAGTGAGAGAACATGGAATTTTCTGGAAAGAAGGAAGTAAAGTAGACTGGCTGTCAGCAGACTTTGCCTTTTAAGCACTCCTATCTCCCTTTCACTGTGGATTCTTTTTCAAATCCTGAAAACGTCTTTCCTCTTTCATTCAGGTATTTGCCTTTTTAAAAATTTATTTATAAAAGACACACAGAAAGGCAGTGATATAGGCAGAGGGAGAAGCAGGCTCCCTGCAGGGAGCCTGATGTGGGACTTGATCCCAGGACCCCAGGATCATGACCTGAGCCAAAGGCAGACACACTCAACCACTGAGCCACCCAGGAGTCCCAAGGTATTGGCTTTTTCAATCTCCACAGACATTCATACACATCTTCCCTTCTGAGGTGTACCACATGTCAGTGCTACTTCCTTTATCACAAATTCCATTCCCTTAGCAATTAACTCATTCTCATATCCAAACCAAAGTCTTTAGTGATTCAACACTCCAAAGGACAGTTTCACTTTAAAGCATACTGAAGGAAGGAATCCACAGTCTTCACTGGCAGATAGCCATGATTTTTGATGATCAGAGACTATATTTACAGGCCCCCAAATTTAAAGCACATAACAACTATAGGATACCTATTCTTTTTAAGGGTGTCATTTTCCAAGATCACCAATATTGGGGCATAAAGCAAGCAACAAATTTTAATGGAATGAAATCATACAGATTGATTTACAACCACAGCTTTATTTACAATAGCTAAGGTCCAGTGGAGACAACCTAAATTTTCATCAGTGGATGAATGGGTAAAGAAAATGTGCCATGTATACACACACACACACACACACACACACACGGATATCATTAATCCATTAAAAAAATAATGAAATTTTGCCATCTGCGACAACATGGATGGACCTTGAGACCATTGTTCTAAGTGAAATAAGACAGAAAGACAAATACCATATGACCTCACTTATGTGTGATTACCTAAAAAATACAAAAATAAAAAATCAAGTTCATAGATGCAGAGAACAGATCAGTGGTTGTCAGAGGGAGGTGGGGGTAGATAAAATGGGTGAACTTCCACTTATATAAGTCATGGGGATGTAAAGCACTATAACCACTATGTAAAGTATAGTGGTTATAGTTACTAATACTGTACTGCATATTTGAAGGCTGCTAAGAGTAGACCTTAAAATTGCTCATCACAAAAAATTATATAACTATGTATGGTGATGGATATTAAGAACAATTTGAGGGACCATTTCACAATATATACAAACATTGAGTCATTATGTTATATGTCTGAAATTAATATAATGTAGGATGTCAGTTAAAAAACAAAATATTTTGAAATGCAAAGGGACCAAGGATAACTAAGAGACATAAGAAAATGGTTTGGGACTGTTTCCTCTACTATATTTTAATATTATTTTTAAACAGGTCATAAAATATGTATGGACAAAAAAAGCAATGTAACAGAAAGCAGAGAAACAGATTTATCCATAATGGATATCTGATATATAACAGAGCTGGCATTTCAGGTAAGTAGAAAGATAACAGACATTACAATGAATAGTACTTAGACAATTAGATATTCATACAAAAAGAAATGAAATTGGTTCCTTTCCTCATTTCATATGTAACCAGCAGGGTCAGATAAAGACCTAAACGCAAAAGGTAAAATAATAAAGATTGTATTAGATAAAAAAAACATAGTTTCTTAAACAAGATGCAAAAGCACTATCCATAAAGAAAAATATGGATACTTTCAACTGCATTAAAATTAAAAGCTTATGTTCATAAAGACAATAAAAAGACCAGTTCAGATAGGCGGGAGGCATTTGCAGTGAAAACAACTTGAAGTATCCAGATATACAAAGAATTTCTATAAATTAGTAAGAACTACATTATTCAATTTTTTCATACACAAATAAGTTGTATACTCACTTGTATAAAAGCAGTCTTATATGAAAAGTATAGTTTCGTATAATCAGGGAAATAAGAAAACTATTATTCAGTATCATTGCACATTCACTAGCTTGACAAAGGGTAAAAAGTTTGACACTATCAGATGCTGGTGAGGATGTTGAAAAAAATAACACACTAAATGTAGTTAATAGAATGGAAAATGTTTGTTGTTATCTAGTATATGTAAGCTATAAAACCTATGACTCAGCAGTTCCATTTTCAGGAATATACTCTAGAGAAACTCTTACATATGTGTACCAGGACACTTGTACAAACATGTTAATAGAATCATTATTCATAGTAATTCTAAACTGGAAACAGTGCACTTAGAGAATAGATAAGTGGATTACAGTATCCATTCAACAGTGAAAATGAACTATAGTGACATTAAACTTTATGGATGGGTCTCAAACAAAATGTTGAGTAAAAAAATTAAGACATTAAAATATATATGATTCTATTTCTATAAAACCAAAAAAAATGAAAAATTTAAACTAAATTGGTTAGTCATACATATATGATTTGTGATTTTTCTGTATTGATATATTTCATAGCTCTTAAAATCAGTAACCACAAAATTAATGAAAGAAATAAAAGCAATGATTGCAACAACTTTTAAAAGGAAAAATATATCAACTCATTATTCTGTATGCATTAAGCTTACACAATGTTATGTGTCAGTTACATTTCAGTAAAGCCAAAAAGAAACCCGCCGTAAATAAACAAATAACATTAAGAGGCTAAGAGTACTCATAAGCCCACTTCAAAATAATAATGCATTTCATAAAAAAAATAATAAAGGGAGAAAGCACCACTAGTGGGGAAGATGGAAGTCAAAGGAACCATTCTTTTAAAGAAAATATGTGACTATATTTATTTATGTTATCAGAAGTTACCAGTGTTAAGACAAACATTAAAGATACAAGAAAGTAAGGGGATAATCATGTGATCTTTCAGAAAGCAAAACATGATAGAATCAGAATGTAGACATAAAAGCAGTTAAGAATGGATGCAAATGAAAGTAATTTTGTAAATGAGAGGCCGCTCATCTGATGGCTCCATTTTCTCTGTGAGGTAGGAAGACAGTCGGTGCTCTAAAAACTAGCCTTCTTGGCAAAAGAAGGCTGACAGTACTTTTCCTCTCTCCTCCTCCAGCTTGCTGGGTTGAAGCCTCTTGTTGCTGCAAAGCCAAGAGCAGCGGCTATGCATATGATGCCCTGTGCAGAGGCCAGTATGTCCACCAATGCCAGTGTCACTGGCACCAGGCACTTGCCAAGAGCTCGGGAACTGTCTTCTGTGGTTGTCAAAGCCTCATGCACCAAAGCTGCTGGAGACTGCTGAATTCAAATTCCATGCAAATTTTAATTTCCCCTGTTTTACTGGGCTCCTCATATCCAACCCTGGAAAAGAGAGCTTGGAAAGTCCCAAGTTTTTACCTGGTCAGTTCTTTCTCTGGGATGTATTTGTTTCAGGAATCTCCAAGGAGAGTGTTTGTCAAAATCTAATATGTAGTTTCTGATCCAGTAGAACATGAGGAGAAATTTGATTCTCTACTGCTAACGGTCTCCCAGGTGGTCTCAATGTTGCTGGTCCCTAAACCATACATACCCTGAGGAACAAAGTCCTAGGAGCGTCATGTTAAAAGGCCTTGGAGGCTTGATGTATCCACATAATGTTTCAAACCATGCCTGAATTATAGGTAACTACAGCTTAGGTTCACACTGGGACACTCTTCAAGACTATATCTATCCAAGTGAATAATTAGCACAACTGTCAAAATCAGTCAAAATTAATTAAACACCCTCTATGTGTCCCACTATGTGGGCTGCAGACAATTAGTAGGTATTGTCTCTACTTTTGTTTTTTGTTTTTTTTTTTCTACTTTTGTTAAATGTATTTTTTGATTCAGTGTGAGGCAGCAAGACATTCAAAAAGTATCAAGAATACCAGGGGCACTCAGACTGAAAGTAGAGGATCCAACAAGACACAGTCCTGTGGAACTGTACAGGAGTTCTTTGCTTCCACTTACTGACAGGTTACCAAATTCTCTGGCATACCTTAAACAAATTTCCTGCACTAAAAATCACAACCATTCTGTATGAATTGGTTTCCCCTATGGGTAGTTAGCTAAAGGAAAATTTATCAAGTTAGTAAGCCATGGTAATACAAAGTAGCCACACTCTTATAAGAGTGAAAACAAGGCCCTTCTAAGCTGAGAAGATCAAAAGCTGGTGGTATTCAATTTGAGATTAGTGCTACCACATTTTGGCAAAGCAATAGGTTTTCACCAAGAATCTGGACAATTTAATGAAAACAGACTTAGAAAAGTTTTAACCATAGATCCACAGAAAGAATCCTATAGGTATGTGATATGATATTGTGAGCACTGGGTGTTATACGCAACTAATGAATTATTGAACTCTATATCTGAAACTAACGAGGTAGTATATGTTGGCTAATTGAGTTTAAATTTAAAAAAAAAAGAATCCTATAAGTACTCAAGGATCAACAGAAAGATCACAACAGAACCAAATTTTAGCTATATTCAGACTTGTCTTTCACAATATGAAAAGATAATAGTGTAGAATTTTAGGTAAAAAGCTGATACCTAAAGTGATCTGTATTCATTCAAATTGTCATTTGTGTGGAAATACTACAAATTTTCATTTTCAGGTATATAAGGAGTAAAAAAATTCTAATACCTAAGTATCCTATCTGAGACACTTATTGAAAGACAAGCACCAGCCAGTAGAAACACTCAAAACTGACATTCAAGAATAAAGTTGTTTTTTTTTATCGTGACTTTAAAAGGATGAGCTATGATCACCGAAACAAGTAACCACTGGGTTTAAAAGGTTAAAAAAAACCACCTGAATAAAAATATGAATAATAATCCAGATCTAAATTCTAAATTATTTAAACAAAAACTAAGGCATATGTGAATGAGGAAAGAAAAAATTTAAAAATGCTAACATCATCCATTCAGTGAATGCATTTTGAGGGTCTTTGAAGTGCCAGATATTTTGTTAGATACTCTAACAAAGAGTAGCTCAAGCTTCAAAAATGAGAGAAATATATGGGCAATATACCTTCTTCTAGTCACCTGTTGTTTAAAAATTTGTTTTGCAGATTAAATATTTTAGTCAGTTTTTACCCAAAATGAGGTTTATCTTTTTAATTCAAGAAACACAGAAAGGTTTTTATCAAAAATATCTCCTCACTTCAACTTGTCCTTATTTCAGTACCTAAAAGTACCCATTTTTAATTATTTCAGTTTTGTATTCCTAATTTTAGTCTACTTATTTTTGATATAAATGTCTACTAATGTCTTTGATTAAATGTTTTTTAATGCTTGATTTTTCAATATTTGATATTATTTACTCTATAAAAGAGAAAAGTGTAACTAATTCATAGGATTTTCCAAAATCCTGTCCCCCCCTCCCTTTTTTTCCCAGGCTTTAAGCTTTCTTCAGTTGCCTTCCATCTTTGGGATCTGTGCTCACAGGTGAAGAAATGAATGGACTAGCATCCAGCACAGAGCTGTGGGTCAGCAGAAAGTTTCACAGAGGGGTGGTGGGAAGCGGGTCTTTTGGTCACTGGAGAAAGATGTTCTGGGGAAGTGCCAGGGTTGCCTTCACACTCTAAACATCAGGTATGGATGAGGGATGCCAATTTTTAAATTATGTGTATTGACCTATGAGCCCTGTTGTCCAACCACTTGACAACACTCACTTCTCTCTACCTCCTAAGTCTTAAACCTCGTCCTTTCTTGGAATCCTGCCAAGGAGTTAGACACTTTCCACTGAGGCAAACTCCATGTATTCCATCTGCATCTTTCTCCACTTCATCATCAGAGAACATTTTTTCTGTCTTCCAGCAATTAAATTAAGTTCTCGCATAAGCAGATGGACCTCTTTGATCTTCTGGCTGTATGCCTTTTATTATTTACTATAATACTAATGGGAGTGGCAGAAAGGAGGGAAGAAAAGCATGTACTTTTTAATATACTATCTTAAACTGAAAGTCTATTTTTTAATGGATTTTAAAATATAAATTAAGATTTTTTTTTTTTTTTTTTACTATTTAGAGGGAAAGAAAGCACAGAAAATATAGTCCACACAGAAAAATCGACAACAAAAAGACCGCCTCTTCTTACCACTTTGCAGGTGTACACACATAGAAAGGATAGATTTGTCAGACTGGAGTAACCTGGTTTTCTTCAAAAATTATAGAAATCAAATATAGTTTCTGATTCTAGGTTCACAAAGCAATGTGCATATGTATTACCTCCCCTTAAACCAAACAAACCAGGAGGCAATATTCTGGTTAGAGCACATACATGTCCAGTCTCCTCTATATCTCTTTTTGGAAATTTGGAAATCAGTCCACTGATACTCTGATTTTATACATCAGGTTTCTGGGAACACTTCATTTACATTTCTTCCTAAGATAGAGACCCATTCCAAGTGTGTTAACAAAACCAGGTGCCTGTAATTCCAAGGCTGAGAACTAGACTCATTGTCCATAGAGACCCCTATATAGTGTCATCTGCCTTCTTACACAAACTTCTCTTCTTGTCTGGGGAGAAAATGGGTGAAATTATCAAGGGTTTTTGTTGTGTGTGTTTTTGTACTTTTTTATAGTTTTCACATTCTCCATAATGCACATAGGCATGCCTTTAATTTTAAGAGAAAGAATAAGCATTATTTTTAAATTGCAGGAATTGAATTAGAATGAAAACACACAAAAATACATGCTGCTTATACAATGTTTTTATGTAAGTAATGACTTGCATAATTGTTGCTGTTTTGGGGGAGAAAAACTCTTCAACAAAAATAAGTTTTTAAAAAAGTCTGTTTCCTGACTTATACTTTTTATCCCTTTTCTGATATGTTTCTAATAATGTGACCACTTCCAGGTTTGATAATCATATTGAGAAGTTAATTTTTAGAAAACTAAAACCTTTGCAGTGGTAAAGATAACATTTATGTAAGATACATTAAAGAAAACAGAAAAGTATTTTCTAAAAATTCAGAAAGGCTGGCAAGAGAAACTGTGAAAACAGAAGAAAGGGGAGAAAATTGGCAGTAATTAAAAAAAAAAAAAAACTGAACAAGCAAACCAAAGTCCAGTTTCCCCAACTTCCATTATCTAAATAAATCTTTTTGTGTGTTTGTTTGTTTTCAAATAGGACTCACCAAATCAAGCTACATTCTGATCATTTGCTCTGGGTCTTTGTTATTTATATTTATATTCAGATTCTAGATACTTTTATGGATCCCACCTTTAGTCTAGCATCATGATTCATTCATAAAATATGAAGATTGTAAGGTCCTCAGGGATCTGACAAATAATGAATCCTATAGAAATGAGGAAGACAAAAGAAAGAACACAGGAAGGAGAAATACAAGTTAATGTTTTAGTAAATGATCCCAACACACTTTTATTTAGCTCAAGCTATTTTATAGACACTTCACATAAATATTATCATAGAAAATTCACATTTCCAGGAAGATAGACTAGATATGCTTTTACCTAGTCTACCCACTAAGTATAACTATAACCCTGGATATTTTATATAAAACAAACATCAGACACTAAGAAAATAAGACAGACCACCTGGTGACATGGAGACCCAAAGAACATCACACCGATGAGCTCTCTAGGTTTTGTTTCAGTCTTTTATATCCCGGACTTAGAGCTGATGACGTCAGCAACCCAAAAATACCAACATATTCAGATGAAAAAAAAAATCCACCAACAAACAAAAGTCTCTAGCCAAGTCACAAGGGGAAGGGTGGCCTAGCAAGACAGTAAAACTTTAGGCAATAGCTACTCTATTCCAGCCAAACACCACAGAGAAAACCATGGTGTCACCATATGCACCAACAATGACTGAACGGGGAGCCTAGACTTCCACACTCATAAGGTAGTAACAAAACAAAACACTCCAAAACCCACAAGGGTGATGGCAGGTAGGCTAACAAGAGTCTGAACTTTTATCTCCACCAGCTGGTATTAAGCCACCCCCACCAGGGTGTCAGTGTAGACCTTGAGCCTAAACATGTCCATCTAGTAACAATGAGGTGGTTTCATCAGAGACCTACTGGAAAATCCAGTTCCTCACCATTATCCAATAGTAACAAGGCAGCCACACTGATCAGACAGTGGAGACTATGGGGAGAGTCAGAACTCCTAGCTTCACCTGGTGGTAATAAATAGTCCACCCATCCAGTGCAAATAGAAACAAATAGAGAAGCTGGACTTCTGCCTCCATTTAGCAATAACTGAGGCAGCACCACTCCCTTTTCCTGACATCATAAATAAAGAAAGCCTAAAAGAAAAGGTTTAAATAAAACTCAGTCTTAAACAAAATATGAAAAATGTTCAGATTTCAATCAAAAACCACTCATCATACTAATAACTAGATAGCTCTCAAACTGAATGACCAAAGTGATAATATTGAGATGACAGAAATACTGGATCATCTGATAAAGATATTAAAGCAGGCATGATAAAAAAAATGCTTCAATGAACTATTCTACACATGCTTCAAATGAAAAGGATACAAAATCTCAGTAAAGAAATAGGAAGTCACCACAAAGAAATAGAAGATGTAAAGAAGACCCAAATGGAAATTTTGGATTTGAAAAATACAGTAACTAAGGAGAAAACCTGGATGATTTTGGATATGGTGATAATGTTTTAGATAAAATACAAAGGTATTTATCCCATGAAAGAAATAATTGATAAGCCAGATTTCATTAAAATTAAAAAGTTAGGGACATGCAGACCCCCCTGCTCAGCGGGGAGCCTGCTTCTCCCTCTCCCTCTGCCTGCTACTCCCACTGCTTGTGCTTTGTGCTCTCTGTGAAATAAATGAGTAAAATCTTTTTTTAAAATTAAAAACTTATACTCTGTGAAAGACAGTGTCAAAAGAATCAAAAAACAAGCCATAGATTGTGAGAAATATTTGTAAAAGCAGTATCTGTATCCAAAAGATACAAAGAACTCTCAAGTCTCAATAAGAAAATAAACTACTCAACCAAAAAGTGGGCAAAATATCCACCAATCAGAATGATCAAAACCCTGGGGATCCTGGGTGGCTCAGCCAGTTAAGCATCTGCCTTCAGGTCAGGTCATGATCTCAGGGTCCTGGGATTGAGCCCTGCATTAGGCTTCTTGCTCAGTGGGGAGTCTGCTTCTGCCTCTCCCTCCACCTCTCCCCCTTGCTCATGTTCTCACATGCACAAACTCTATCTCTCAAATAAAAATCTTAAAAAAATATATTTTTTTAAAAAAGAATGACCAAAACCAGAACACTGATAGCTCCAAGTGTTGGAGAGAATGTAGAATAAGAACTCTCACACGTTGCTGGTGGGAAAGCAAAATGGTACAGTCACTTTGGAAGACAGTTTGGCAGTTTCTTACAAAATTAAACATACACTTACCATATGATGTAGCAATTGCATTTCTTGGTATTTACCCAAAGGAATTGAAAATGTATATCCACACAAAAACCCGCACATGGATGTTTATAGTGATTTATTCACAATTGCCAAAACTCAGAAGCAATCAAGATGTCCTTCAGTAGGTGAATGGATAAATAAACTGTGATGCTTTCAGATAATGGAATATTATTCAGTGCTAAAAGAAATGAGCTATCAAGCCATGAAAAGACATGGAAGAAACTTAAATGCAAATTACTAAGTGAAAGAACCAATATGAAAAGGCTACATCCTCTATGACTTCAATTACATGACATTCTATAAAAGACAAAACCATATACACATATATTTTTTAAAGTGGTTTAGCCAGAGGTTGGGAGATGAATAGGAAGAGCATAGAAGATTTTTAGGGCCAAGAATGATTCAATACAGACTACAATGTGTATACTTTTCATAATAAATTTGTCCAAATCCATAGAATGTACAACACCAAGAGTTATTCTAAAGGAAACTATATATATTGGGTCATAATAATGTGATAGTGTAGGTCCATTCATTTCAACAAAAGGATCACTGGTATGAGATGTTGATAGTGAAGTAGGCTGTGCATGTGTGAGGACACATGCTGTATGGAAACTCTCTATACTTTCCACTCAATTTTTCTGCAAACATAAAACTGCTCTACAAAAGAAAGTTTACTAAAAATAAAAAAAATGTGTATTATACACAAACACACAGGTATCAACATCGTATGTTTGCAGATCTTATATAACTCTTTATATAGTCAAACTAAACAAAATTTTAACCAAAAATAACATAACAAAAGGGAGTAAAAGGGTTTTTTTCCCTCAAGTTTTTATTTAAATTCTAGTTAACATATAGTATAATATTGTTTTAAGGTAGAATTTGGTGATTCTTCACTTACATTTAATACCCAGTGTTCATCATAGCAATAGCCCTCCCTAATATCCATCACTCATTTAACCCATCTCTCACCCACCTCCCTCCATCAACCCTCAGTTTGTTCTCTATTATTAAGAGTATCCTATTTTTTGCTTCTCTCCTTTTTTTCTTTCCCTTCCCTTATGTTCATCCATTTTGTTACTTAAATTCCAGATATGGGTGAAATCATATGGTATCTGTCTTTCTCTGACTTATTTTGCTTAGCATAATACACTGTAGCTCCATCCACATTTGTGCAAATGTCAAGATTTTGTTCTTTTCATGGCTGAATAATATTCTGTGTTGTGTGTGTGTGTGTATATATATATATATATATATATATATATATATATATATATATTGCACATCTTCTTTATCTGTTCATCAGTTGATGGAGATTTGGCTATTGTCAATAATGCTGCTATAAACATCAGGGCACATTTACCCTTTTGATTCTGTATTTTTGTATCCTTTGGATAAATACCTAGTAGTATTATTACTGGGTCATAGGGTAGTTCTATTAATTTTTGAGGAACCTCCATACTCTTTTCCACAATGGTTGCACCAGTTTGCATTCCCACCAACAGTGTAAGATGGCTCTCCTTTCTCTGCATCCTCACTGACATATACTCTTTGCTATGTTAATTTTACCCATTCTGACAAATGTAAGGTGGTATCTCATCATGGTTTTGATTTGTATTTCCCTGATGGATGATGTTAAGTATCTTTTCATGTGTCCATTAGCCATCTGGATATCTTGTTTGGAAAAAGGTCTATTCATGTCTTCTGCCCATGTCTCAACTTGATTATTGTTTTTGGGAGTGTTGAGTTTGATAAATTCTTTATAGATTTTGAATATTAGCCCTTTATTAGATGTCATTTACAAATACCGTCTCCCATTCCAGAGGCTGCCTTTAAGTTTTGTTGACTATTTCCTTTGCTATGAAAAAGCTTTTTATTTTGATGAATAGTTCCTTTTTTCCTTTGCTTTCCTTGCCTCCAGTGATGTATCTCATAAGAAATTGCTATAGCTGTGGTCAAATAGATTGCCACCTGTGTTCACTTCTAGGATTTTATGGTTTCCTGTCTCACATTTAGGTCTTTCATCCGTTTTGAATTAATTTTTGTGTATGGTGTAAGAAAGTGGCCTGATTTCATTCTTCCACATGTTGCTGTCCAGTTTTCCTGACACCACTTGTCACAAAAGCAGACACATAGATGAATGCTACAAAATAGAAAATCTAGGAATGGATCCATAACTATATGGTCAACTAATCTTTGATAAAGGTGAAAAAAAAAAAAAAGAGGACTAAAAATGCTATACATTGAGATATATCCAAAATACAGACAAAAGAAAACGGAATTCTAAAAAATATAAGTAATCTAGAGGAAGGCAGAAAAAGAAAACCAAGAAGTAAAAAATTAAAAAAAAAAAAACAAAAAAAACAAAAACAGAAAACAAAAAATAAAATGGTAAACATAAACCTTAACATATCAATAATTACATTAAATATAATTGGCCCAAATATATCAATTTAAAGACAGACATTGGCAATGTGGATTTGAGAAAAATTGACACAACTGTATGTTTGCTAAAAGAAACTCACTTCAAACATAATACAGGTAGACAAAAGGTAAATAGATGAAAAAAATATTATGCAAACAAAGGAAAGCAGGAATAGCTATATTAATATCAGATAAAATAAACTTGAGAGGAAAGAAAATTACCAGAGACAGAGAAGGATATATATAATGATGAAAGGGTCAATCCACCAAGAGGCATAGCAATCATAAATGTGTATGCACCAAACAACACAGCCCCAAATTTGTAAAGCAAATACTAATAACTGAAAGGAGAAATAGACAAATCCACAATGCTATTTGGAGACTTCAACAATTCTAACAAATGATATAACTAGACAAAAAATAAGAATTTAGAAGAATTCACATAAATATCAACCAACAAGGTCAAACTGGCATTTATAAAATATTCCACCCACAGAATACACATTCTTCCCAAATATCAATGGAATATATAACAATGCAGACTATATCCTGGCCATAAAACAAACCTCAACAAATTTTTAGAAACTAAAGATGCAGATTGTTTTCAGTGACTACAATGGACTCAAAATAGAATTCAGTAACAAAGAGATATAAAATCTCCAAATAATTGGAAACTAAACAGCACATTTCTAAATAATCCATATGCCAAAGAAGAAATATAAAGAGAAATCAAAAAATACATTTAACTGAATAAAAATGAAAATGCAAAGTATCAAAATGTGTGGAATATAAGTAAATCACTGCTCAGTGAGGAATATATAGCACCAAAAGTATATATTTAAAAAGAAAAAAAAGTCTCAAATCAATAATATATACTCTCATCTTAAGAAAAAGAAGAAAAAGAAAAACACAAAGCAATAAAATAAATAAAAATAAGCAGAAGTCACTAAAAAAAAAAGAGAGAGAGAACACAAAATCAATGAAACAAAATGTTGATTCTTTATTTAAAAATAAAACTGACAAATCTCCAGCAACACTAACAAAGAAAAAAAAGACAAATACCAATACTAGATTTGAGACAGGGAATATCACTACAGACCTTGTAGACAACAAAACAACAGAGGAATACTATAAACTACAATGGACACTTTAATTTGACAATTAGACAAAACAGTTGAATTACTTGAAAAATACAAACTACCTCAACTCATTAATGAAAGAAATAAATAGCTTCGTAAATTCTAAGAAAATTTCATTTATAATAAAAACACCCAAAACAGAAATCTCCAGGCACATGTAGTTCTACTGGACAATTCTATCATTGTTTAAAGAATTAATACCAATTCTAGACAATCAATTCCAGAAAAGAGGAACACTTTTCAACTCATTTTACAAAACTAGCATTACACTGATATCAAATCAGATAAAGACACTAGTTTGCTTCTCCCTCTCTGTGCCCCTCCCTGACCACTTGTATGCACACACAAGTTCTCTCTCTCTCTCTCCCTCAAATAAAATCTTTTAAAACCTTTTTGATAAATTGGGCTTCATTACAAAAAAATTGTTTTGTGAAAGACCCTATTGATAAGCTACAGACTAAGAGAAAATATTTGTAAACCACATCTCTGACAAAGAACTACAATATATAAAAAGAACTCTCAAAACTCAACAGAAAAAAAAGGCAACAATCCATTTAGAAAAGGGGCAAGAGATATGAAGAAACATCTCATGACAAAAGAAATACAAATGGCAAATAAGCACATGATTCAACAAATTAGCCCTTAACTAAATGCAAATTGAAACCACAATGAGATCTCACTATACACCCATCAGAATAGATGATAAAAAATAGTGACACACTAAACGCTAGTGAGGATGTAGAGAAATGGGATCACTCATTAAATGATTGTATGTATTTGGCATTTCTTAGAAAACAAAAAAAGACAACTACCATACAACTAAACAATCATCCTCTCAGGTATTTAACCCAGAGACATGGAGAAGTGTTCATGCAAAAACCTGCACATAAAGTTTATAGAAGCTTGTATTTGTATTTGTATATTAGCCAAACCAGAAATAACCCAGATGTCCTTCAGTGGGGGCAAAGTTAAACCGTGTTACATTAATATCATGGATCCATATTCAACAGCAAAATCTCCAGAGAATTACACTGAATAAAAAAACCTAACCCCAAAATGTTACATACTATATAACTCCATTTATGTAACAGTTTTAAAATTACATATATAGAGAATAGACTGTTGGTTTGCCAGGGGTCAAAGAGTGAACTGGAATATGAAGGAAGTGGATATGGCTATTAAAATGGCAACAGGAGATCTTGTGGTGGTGGATATGTTCTTTATTTTGACCTTATCAATGTCAACATCCTGGTGGTGACGTTGTACTGTTAGCTAGTATTGAATCCAGCTACACTTGTTCTCAGGGTTCATATTGTTTCTCCCAGTTTATTTTGCTTCCTTAAAGGTAAAAACATTTGGTATGGGCTTTAAAGATTGGGTAGTGCTTGGATGAGAGAAGTCAAGTGGAAGGAGCCTCCCAAAAAGAGAAAGGAACGTCAATACAGCTGACCTATTAGGGGAATAAGTAGATTAATTTCCTAAGAAAGCAGAGTTGGGGAAAGATGGATGGGAAATACCTCAGGTACAGGGGGACAGCAGAGTGAGGAGAGTATGCAGCTGTTGGGATAAAGAGCCTTCAATGAGGAATCAGGAATTTAAAGTTTTGCAGCAGGAAATGATTTGATATAAATGGTATTTTAGAAAAAGTATACTGGCATGTTGTTCTTTGGTGTCTCTCAGTGTTCTTTTAACATTTTATAGGACCATTCTTGGAGAACCAGAGGACAGAAAAAGAATGCCCACTGCTTCAGGGTGGCATGAAATACCAAGAATCAGAGAGCTCATCACAAAAAAATAAATAAATTAAAATAAAATAAAATAAAATAAAAATAAAAATAAAATTACGGGTAGAATTAAGGTAACTGCCCTCTCCAATCTCCCATAATCCTGCCAAAATAACATCTCTAAAATAAAAATGTGATTCTATTGCTCCCCTATGTAAAACCCCACAATGGTACCATGTTAACCATGAAACAGATCCCAGACTCTGTCAGAGCTCACGAGGCCATGGATAATCTAACACTGGGCCCTGTCCCCACTGTTCTGGAACACAAACTCCTGTCTCCTGGCCTCCCTTTGGGTAGGACTGTCCTCCACCTGCCATTTAGCACTGGGGCATGACAAAAACTAAATGGCAGAGAGAAGACTGATGGAGAGAGAGAAGGAAAAGTCTCTCTTGTTTCTCTTTACCTCCTATTTTCTGAGGAAGAAGCTTTTTATTCTTGACAGCTTTCTGCATGAAAGTTAATTTGCTGACCTTGTTGAAGGGTTAGAATGTCTTTTATCTTCCAAATTTATATACCTCTCTATACCCCCCATGTGTCCATCTCTTTCCGTCTCTTTCTCCTTGCCCCATGGTCTTCCTTCTTTACTCCTCCTCTCTCTCTCTCCCACCATCAGGCTTATTGCCCCTTCTCTTTAGTAAATACCCTCTTTCCCTTGGCCTACTGTAATTTGGTAAACACTTTCCAAGTTATGCCTTTTTCTCCCCAGCTTCCCATCACATTCTGAAAGCTTAGGAGACTACCCAGTCTGCCCTGCCAAGGTATTAAACACAAAACAAAACTACAATCCAATTTCCTAAGTGTGAATTCATTAAGACCTATCAAACCAACATTTTCTACTCTTTTTTATTTCCCTTGAGGTGATTTTAGGTATGCAATTAATCTAATTCAGCTAAAATTTGATCATCTTCTTTCTTCATTTGCTAGCATGGAACAGATAGTCATAAATGTTTACATTATAATTATTTTGCAGTTGTTTCAAATGAGATCCTTTTCCTACCTGTATATTTACACCCATATTCAGGCTTCCTTTCTCTTCAAGAGACTTTATGGTTTTGTACTCAGGTATACAACCATAATTTTAGTGATTGTCAAACCTGTCCTTCACTGCCTTGATTCCCAATGCTTATTGATACACAAACTACATAAAATTATTGTACTTCTGGTTTCAGTAAGATAAATACTACCACTCAGTATACTTTTGAAACCTCATACAAATATTTCTAGTGAACTACATGCTACTAGCATGCACTGGGGAATGCTGAGAAACTTGCCACTTTTTGAAAACATTGACAATGACAAAATGTTGGCAATGACAGTATCCAAGGTGCCTCTTCTCAGGAATCATGAATTGGAGGTCGCTGGGATCTCAGAACCAGAAAGAGCAGGCTTTTCCTGACTTTGTTTCATTGTCATTTTAATGAACACCATAATTTTTGCAACAGATTGTGTTTCCCCTTTGTTGTGGATGCTAGTTAATTTACAGCCAAATTTGAAACTCATCTCCGGCAGCTGAATAGTGTCTTATGATATCCATTATGCATTATCAAACCTTCTCTCTCTCTATCCTATTTTCTTGATTTCATTGTCCCTTTGCTGCCATTTCCTCACCTTTGTTTTTTTTTTTTTAATCTATCCCATTGTATTCATGCAGATAGAATGATGATAGAGATGAGCTGTTTCCAATCACTCTCTAAAATGATTTGGAGGCATAAATAAATCAATAAATGCTTATCATAACAACATCACCAACATTCTAACAATATTCTTTCTATCATGCTAGCTTTGGGGTTTGTAATTAAGTCTCTGAAAAATTGCTCAAGGCTCAATCTACTCCATCCTCAGGTTGTTCCAGATAAAATATGGCTTCTGCTTCCAAAGCCCTCTTACCCCAATTTAGAGAGGAAAACAAAGGTTTGCAGTAGTTAAAGACCTCGAAACTAGCTTAATGCCACACAATAATTTAAGTCATAGATTAACAGTACAATGGTAGGATCTTTGTCTATTAAAGACAGTATCAGTATGTAAAACTAGAACAATAGTTTCATGGAGATGAAAGAAAATGAATTTTGTAGAGTGGCTGCGATTTGTATCCCATATTCTTTTCCTGTTTTGTTTTTAACTCAGCTTCTAGTCCAAACCCCTTCAAGTTTGGTGGGGGCCAGTTACAAGAGATAAGAAATTCTATACAGAGCTGTAGTCCCTCATGAAACCACCATACAAATCATGAGAAAAAGAAATCAATCTAGATCAAAAAGTGACAAGGCTTTGAGCAATTCCCTTACGTACAAAGCCTTATTTCAGAGTCATTTGTAAATTAAGGGTGGAGATTTACTCTTACTGGCCCCTCCATAGTTCTTTTCAGTCCTTGTTGGGTGAGATGAAGAAGGCCTCATCTTGGGAAAGTGTTGTCCACAAAGTAATGTTGTACCAGGAGAAATGAGGGTGACTGCGGGAATGAAATCTGTGGGGAAGGGAAGAATCAGTGAGCATTGAGACTCAAGTCCAAATTGCTGTCTGGGAGAAGAGCTTGGGTAACCTTCTATGGAATAGAGAAGTCAGAAGAAGCAAAGGTCCATTGCTATGTGCTGTTGATGCTAATAGCAAGTGACACCAAGTCTGGAAAAAAATTGTGCATGGTTTCTAAGGTGAGCCCTTTGCTCACTCTCCCTGCATGGATGACAGTGGCTCTCAGTGCACTTGACAGCCACTTCAGCCAGGAATTCTCACACAATGCAATCCATCACTACCACACTGATATCACTGCCCCTCCTGGAAAGTTACTGCTCTGGAAAGCAGGGAAATCTGACCCCATGAGGCAGCTTTGAGTTAACAAGGGAGTCAGCTTGCCTAGAGATGCTGCTGCCTTCCCCTCTGGGCCATATGCATTACTTCCACACTGACAGCAGGCAATTGTTCGGTGTTAGAATGCCTGAGAGCAGTGTCAGGTGGGCTGCAACTGCAGATACAGAATATCTGGGAGGAGAGTCTGGACTGCAGGCCAAAGCAAGGCTGGACCAAACTCAAGGCTCCAGTGTTAAAGTTCAGCGGCTACCAAAAAATAAATAAATAAATAAATAAGAAAAAAGAAAAAGAAAGAAAAAAGAAAAGGAAAGAAAAAAAAAGAAAGATATATCCATATAAACAACCATACTCAAGCTATTAAACATTCTCTTTAAATTAATGCTGCCCAAATTAATGCTAACCAAATCAGAAAGGCATTATGTGGCTCTGTAGGGAGGCATCATACTGAGAGGAAATCAAACTAAAACACAGAACAGCTTGGTAAAGGATTAACCTCTGCTCAGTCCAGGGGTCTGTTCTCTTTCAGGACTGGGGAAGGGTGGCAGTTACCCTCCTGGCTGGGGCAAAGGGTGGTCTCCTGCTGCCTCTCCCCTTTCTCCCACCCCTTGTCTTTCCTTGACCAGGAGGGACACTTGGCCAGCAGTTCAGGGCAGCCAGTTCCTTACACAGGAAGCTGGGCCAATTCTTAACATAGCTTCTAGAGATAACATGGGCTGGAACTTGCAACAAGTGCCAAATACAACCATGGCCAGCCTGAAAGACAAAGGTACCCTGGGCAGATTTATCATTAAATAGTCTCTCAAGCCACTATTATTTAAATATTTATTCAACATGTCTGTAGTGAAGACGGGGATCTATTATACAATCTTCCATTATACAAATTACAACACTAATTTATATTCAATTATAAATTAGATTCCACCAGAAAATTTTTCAGAACACAATACACAGAAAAAAAAAAGTCCTCATTTCATTTCTACCTGAAAACACTTGACAAAACCTTTCCTGTTTTTCTGTGGTTTGTTTTTCTTTTATAAGTCCTCAAATAATGAAATTACTCATGGTTTAAAATGATAAAATAAGTCACCTAGCCCTAGTCAATGAGCTCAACTACCTTGAACAGACTTTGACTACAGAACACTGTAGTTGGCAGGCTACAGATGGCTTGCACTGTCTGAACTCAAGAATTTGAACAAAAGCACATGAAGATCAAATGTAACTGAGGGTGTATGATTAAAGCAAATATTCACATAAAGTCAGGGTTGCGGTCAGAACCATGTAAACCAAGTTACCTGCAAGTTAAATTAATTTGGACGAAGAGAAGAGGTAAACTTGAGAAAGTTGTTCTGCAGAAAAAAGAAAAGAAAAAAAAAACTAAGAAAATGAAGCAAATATAGAGAGAAAACAGATGAGAGTTCCCAGACACCCAGGAAAGAAGGGAAGAGCAGACTTAGTTACCAACCGGCCACTTCCTGTACCTCTGCAGCCTGTCCTAACCTTAAAACAATCATGTCCTTTAACATGGACTAGTTTGAGCCAGCTTCAATAACTTATACCCAGGGGACAGTGTTAAGACCAGTTTGGCGGGTGGGATGCAGGTAGTGTGTGTGTTTTGGTGAGGGGAGGTTTCAGAGGAGGGAGAAGAGAATCAGTTCAAGGAAAAAGGCTGCCGGATGAGTCTCTTAAGTCTTTGGAAGAAAGCAAAGTGTTGAACAACACAGACACAAAAATGCATTGGACACCTTCTAAGTATTGCAGGCCGCTTGCACACAACATGCAGCCCCTTCAAACCAGTGATGCCAAAGGCTTGGCATTCTACATAACAGCAATCAGTAAAGAAAGAAAGAAAGTTTGCCCCAGGTGGCCCTGAGGCTGACAGGAAAACTTTAGACATGTGGTCTGCAAGAGTGTACCGTGACTACAGCGGAAGCCCCACTGGATGGTGTGCCAATGCTAAACACAATTTATGGGGTTCCAGAAGAGCGCCCTCAGAAGATGAATGGGGAAGGCAGTTCAATTTTGGCAGCGTGCTCACTCTTTCTTGACTGGCTGTTATATTCAGGTATTAAGAGTAAGACAGAAAAATTACTCAAACTATTAAGTCCCAAGCTACTGTCCCATATCAAAACCCAGTATATGTCAGATCTAAATCCTATTCCTTCTGTAGCACTAATTAAACTGTCCCAGGGCATTAATGTCAAGGTGTATAAGGAAACAAACAACTAAAGCCATTGGTAAATATGTAATGTAAGTACATTTGGTGCGATCCAGGGGGAAAGTACTCTCAGTGGAGGGTGAATAAAGGGATATTGAAGTCCTAACCAGGGTTCAGAAACTTTTCCTGGGATTGGTGGGACAGCTCTACACTCCCTCCTGAGTTCAGCAGGCCTCAGTGTTCAATCAAAAGAAAAAAATATGTAATCTCACTGCGACATTAGAAATAGGATCACTGATATTTTGTCATGTTCAGCTTCTTACCCAAAATACAAACAAAACTTTGGTAGTTGTTCAATGTAAGAAAAATAGTTGTGGTGTGTTATCAAATCCTGAGAGAGACCAAAGCTTCAGATTAATCAATAATACAAGCTGACTCCTGTCTTAGCAAATTAGGCCCAAGAGCTAGAAATCTTTCTGAAAGTCAACAGAAAGATTCCTCTGTACCAAAGCTGAGGGAGTTTCCACAAATCTGGCCCTATTAAGAAAAAAGCCATGGCAATGGAAAAAAGCTGTTTTCTGTATCCTATAGCACAATTTTCCTCTTGATCCAGCTATATGTAACTCTCGGGGCAGGCAGAAGGATAGGGAACGAGATTGTTAAGCTTTGCACAAAAGCTATACCTTTAGAAATGTAAAACTTCATTTTCAATATACTACTTTGTAGACTAAATAGCTCCCCAACTCCAACCTTTAACAAGCAGTCTGCCTTTAATATTTGGAAACCAAAATTACTTTCTATTTTAATCGATGAAAAGCAAGCTTTCACATATAAATGGATTTTTTCCAGAATTCTTTATAAACCACTGAAAATGGATGCGTATAAATGGAAGTCCACTTGGTTCTCCATAAAGCTAATTCTGGCTGGCTAATTCCCCTCAGGCAGCAGCAAGCATTGTTCTCCTCAGCTCCTGTATAATTAATACCAAGATACAAATATATTCCTATCTATTTCAGGGGGAGCAGAAGTGAGAAAGAGAAGGGGAGAAGATACTGGTGTCAAATGAATTCTCTAATACGTTTCCCCACTAGAGGGAAAGATAAATTAAATGTGCAATAAAAATTTAATAGCAAACAGTGATTGCACTATAGGAACCCTGATAGAAATAAGCATAATGGCATAATAAATTTTCTTGTGTGAGGAATGATTATTTGGAGCTTTAAGCTTTGACAATTCTGGTAAATCTTATCCGTTTGTTAGCAATTAATAATATTAAATTGCTTCACATCTCCCTAGATAAACATCAGCAATCTTTCAAATCATTGTTGAAGAAATGCATCATCCAGTGCACACCGCTATAGGATTTTGTAAAATTTCTAAGAGATGTTTAATAGCACTGTTCCAAGGAGAAATAAGAGCAATTTAATCTTTACTACTGATATAAATACATCAACAAATGTTTGTTAAACCCCTCTTTGCACTTAACAGAGACAACTAGCTGCCCATCAAAATCCATTTTTGTCTTGTTTTGACAAGAGTTCAGGCTTGTCCGGGAAGTGGTTGCTCAGGAAAGGACTACATCCCCCAGTACCTTATGAGTTTGACGTGGCCACCTGACTCATCTCTCCAGTAACAGACTGGAAATTATGTTTGTGCGCCAGGTTTTCAGAATGGGATGTGGCTCCTCTAAGTTCTTTCAGCTTCTGCAAGCTTGATGCAGAAGACAATCAAACGCCAGAAGAGGAACAACAGTGTTCTTGTAGACTTTGTGAGACTCATAAAGACGTGAAAAACACTGCGCTTCTTACAAAAAGGAACCTTCCTCTGGTTTAAGAGACAAAGCACATAAAGTAAAATCATGCAAAAATATCTAACCATATAGTATTTTAAGAGATGCCAGATGATGGTACAATAGTAAACTAACAAATAATTGGCACTGGCAGTAAATGTTATTCAAAGGAGAAAAATGATATTTATTTAAAATATTCATTTAAAATATATCCTTGCAGAAATGGTAGGTTCTGCTAGTCAGGGCTACAACTTAAGATCTACTGCTGATAATAAAATCATTTGTAATGGGGTTTGCTCTTCCAGGAAATTCCTCATTTGGACATATAAACCTAAAACTCCAAATATCTGGAGTATTTTGACTATATATTGTATCACTATTTGTTAGACACCAGGATATAATGATAAGCAAAACACTTATATTCTAGTGAAGCTCCCTCTGAGGGATGAGAGCATCACATAATATACAGAACGAACTGGATATATTAAGCCTGTAAGCCTGGAGAGGACTTGATGGTGAAAAGATAACTGCCTTCAAAGATTTAAATGCTTTTCCTATAGAATATGGATTAGATTTAGCTAATGGCTCATGGCTTCTGTCCACTGATATATACCAAGCAATTAGAACCAATTTCTGGCACCTATAGGAACTCAAAAAGTATATTTTGAATGAATGAATGAATAAATGAATGAATGAATATCAGTCTGAGCCTGGGAACTTGACTCAATTACAATCCTGCTCATTTGCAGCAGTGAGCAATGGTAGTTAACACTCTCATTTATTTGTTGTGAGCCTTAGAAAAAAGAATAAGCTTTTCTGAGAACCAAGTCTATTAAGGGAAAGTTATAGGAAGATTGATATATTGGAGCCCGATAAAATGAACCAATTGCTGAAGATAAGACAACACAAATTATCTCACTTTCCAAAAGGAATTATTTTTTCTGGAGGTTTTCTTGTACAGTAGACTCAGATGTTGGAGGGTTTTCTTTGGGAAACATTCAGATATTGGAGACTAGGACACTGGGAAGGGCTCAAGCTATTATTAGCTTTGCAGTGGAAACTTACGCTGGCTAGAAACAAGCAGAACAATAACCCTAGGACAGGAAATAGGGAAAAGAGGTAGACAGTGAACCAGGCCTCCACTAGTAGTCCACAGGGTGGAATTAAAGTACTAGATAAGGCTAATGAACTTAATTAAGTTGGAGGGATCTCGTTGGAAGTTTCATCCTGTGGAGTGGGCCACCCAGGGAAGCCAGGAGCTTGGGAAACACATATGCCCAGGACTCATCCCTGAGCACCCATGTCCGTTTGCCCATGAAAACCCAGTGTGTCTGTTTGAACCACTTGCCCTGAGTGGTGAGAGTCTGACTTACTTCTGTGCCTTCTTAGACGGAAGTAGTAAGGAGTGAAAGGCCTTCTCACATGCTTATTAACTCTGTGACTCAGGGAAGGCTACTCCGACCTTCAGCTCATCAGTAAAATGAGAATAACAACATGAAGCTAGCAAGGTGGCTTTGAGAATTAACTGCAAGAACTGGTTCTGAGCGCAAAGCTTGCTTTCCTGGCCTATGCTAGGTGCCTGCCTAATCAATGTGTTTCTCCCCTATTTCCTTCTAGTCCTGAAATTATATAATTCTGTCTTCCCGAGAAGCTTCAAAATCTTTTCATTTTCATTTCCTGTTAGGAAACTTTAATTGATCTCTGAGAAAATCAATGGCATTTATAGTTCTATGGAACTAGGATGTGTCATTAACTCAAGTGCATCTCCTTAAGCTATAATAAAGGCAACACCCCCTTCGGTGTCACAGTCTCCCATTTTAGAAATTTTGAAATCCATCTATTTTTTTTCTCCCTGCCTGCTGGTGGTACCCTGAATTAAATTAAGAATGTAACTTTTAAATTAACATATAAACTAAGATGTAATACATTCTGGAAGTTCACTGACATTTGAAGGGTCTTCTCTAAACTTCATTTAAACATCTAGAGTCGGGATCCCTGGGTGGCGCAGCGGTTTGGCGCCTGCCTTTGGCCCAGGGCGCGATCCTGGAGACCCGGGATCGAATCCCACATCGGGCTCCCGGTGCATGGAGCCTGTTTCTCCCTCTGCCTGTGTCTCTGCCTCTCTCTGTGTGTGTGTGTGACTATCATAAATAAATAAATATTAAAAAAAAATAATAATAAAAAAATAAACATCTAGAGTCAGTGTGGCATCCTAGAAAGGATCTTTTTACATTCATTTCAGAATATGGCAGAAAATCTGAGGCTTGCCATGTATTTTTTCCTTCATTTAGAAAAACCTCTCATTAGTGAAGCACATATGCCTCCTGATTAGTAAGAGTCACTAGGCTTGCATCAACTAAAAGTATGTTGGTATGACAATAATCAAAGCAAAATCAACTCTGCCCTTCAGTCTTTGAGCTCCTTTCAAACCAAACAAAATATGGGCCCTAACTTGTCTCTCCCAAACAATGCACTCCCATAAGTGCATTGAATAAGAGTAAAAGACCCTAATGCATTTTCAGTTTACAAAGCAACTTTCCCTATATTTAGGTCATTCAATTTATAGGATTCCAAAAATTCAAGATCTGATATCATTCCTTCCTCGCACAATTTTGTTTTTCAAAGAAATTTGTTCTCAAAAATTCTTACCCATGTTACAGAAATAAGCTCCTTAGTTGGGATATTTCCAACCACGTTAATATTTCTTTCTTTTTATACTTGCAAACTAATCCATTTTGTGCATGGTTTTTCTTTTCAAGGGGTCTATCTAGGCTACATGCAACAAAATCAACCATGCTGTTGCCTAATATTCAAAAAATGATCATTCATGCTTATGATAATCTTTTCAGGCACTTAAAATTCAAAATCATGCCTGTAATCCCTCCAAGACTATCAGATCTGATTTTATGATTATCTATTTGGTCTGATTTGATTTAATAATCCTCTGGTATGTGGGTAAGTCATTTGTCCTCAATACACTTCAATATGATTTTTCTTTTCCTTTTTAGGTAGACAATCACATAAGGATAGGGGCAGATCAGGGCCAGAAAATATGAAAAGGCTTATAAAATATTTTGAAATAAATACACAGCATCAGAGGGAGATATGATGCTTAAGAGCAAGGTTGAGGTAAAGCGATAATCAGCCTTTTTTTTTAAAGTAAGTTTTCTTTCTTTACTTTGGTGGCTAGAAGTAACTCAAGGGCTAAGCACCACAGATTTTTTTTTCAAGTGGATAACCTGTATTTCTGAATTCAAGTTTGGACTGTACTGAGGCTTTCAGACAATTTCCACCATGGAAACCATAGCCATTTCTAAGGTCCTACCAAAACGCAGTCCTTTGTTTCCTAATAACTAACTTGACTGGAAATCTAACATATAAAAATATGAAAAGGCAGATTTTTGCATGGAATGGAAAATTGTCTCAAAAATCAAGGAACAATCATATTTTTTTCCTTCTGGTCACCACTGCACCTCAAAATTCTTCATGCTGTGTTGAAGTCTTGGTAGAAAGAGAATCTGAAGATATCAGAGCATACTAGGGCCCTTCCTGGCCAGTCCCTTGAAGCATAATTAATAAAGGAAGCTGGGAAGGGAGGCATCAACTTGAACAAGGAAGTCCTGCTGAGCTACATCACTGAAAGCAGAGGGGTATGCCATACTTAAAGTCTTGACGGATGGAGGGAGAATAGAAGCTCAGAGACTGGAAGAAGAAAGAGTTTGAACACAACTGAGGTAGGAGGTGAACCCAGGTATTCTTGACTCAAAATGTTGAGCTCCTTTTCTGATGTCATAATGTCTTTCTGTATTTTGTGATTAAATTGCATGGTAGAGAGCACATGAAGGTAGTCTAACCCATTCAAGCCAAATTAAAGGGAAATGGCTTTCCAGATAGTCTTAGAAGCCTAAACAATATTCGCCCACCAAATAGACTAACAAACCAAGTGCTGATCAAGAAAGTGAGCATCAAGTGGAGAGAAGAAAAAGAGTAAACAGATTTGGGAACTGAAGATCTAGCTTCAGAAGAGACTACTACAGGGTACCAGTAGACATCCTAAGACATTGGCTTAAATTTTTAGAGACTTACAGAAGCAAGCAAGTGTCTCATGTCCAAATGCCCACTATTATTACTATTTACTCCCTCCCATCCTTCCTGTTATGACCTGAAGAATGAGTTCATAGTTGTCACCACAGGCCCATGGGACATGATTGATGGAAAAACACCAATAGGTACAGTTAAAGGATACAAAAATATTTTGTGGACTAGCCTATGAAATACACTGTCAGATACACTGACAGATGACCGACCATATAGCATGTTCCCAGACAGAGGGGTAAGCTCTCCACCTCTACAAATCTCCTGTGTAAGCGCAAGTACAGCACCACACACAGTGTCAACATCTTACCAAGTGCAAGCATCTCACATGGTATTGGTATGGGGAGTGGTGGGGAAAGGGAGATTGTATACCCCCCTGTCAATCCCCCTTCCTCTTTCCATATTCCTCATCTGGAGATTCTTGCTCAGTCTGCCTATTCACCACATATATAGAATTGCTACGAAACCACCCCAGTAGGTCTTTGGGGGAATCCAAACATATAACAGGTCTTAAGAGGTTCAAGTATCAGGCTTGTTTTAGGTCTATTCTTGCAGAGGATATAATGTACATGTATAATCTAAATAGCTGAAGTTGGGGTTTCCAATCCTGGCTGGTCTAGAAATGGTGACTTCTAGGAAATGTTCTGTTCGAAGATATCATTAAGTCTCATCCAATCTTCACTTTGATTGCTTTCAGGCCTTAGCTGATTTCTAATGTCCCCAGCTGATCTAAGTAAGCTGGCAAGTGAAGGCCTAATTACAGCATCTACTTTTGACCATTAGAAAGGATGCAGCAGCTGCCAGAGCTAATAGAGGGACACTAGACCATGGCTCCCACTCTGTTCAGGTTATGAAGAACCTTATTTAATACTTAAAGAAACTCTGCAGGCTGCTAATGAAGAAAATACATAAAGAAAACACTATTGTAAATTCAAATGAATTTATTGAGCTAAAAAGCATTCCCGTACATACTGATAAATATTGCATGTACAAGAATATTTATTAAATCTATAGTAATCCTTAGAGTATATATGTATTTCTGGGGTCTGTGGCTAAAGTTTAGGAATCATAATTAGGAGTAAAGGGAAGCGTGGAAGGCTCAGTCTGTTAAGCGTCTGACTCTTGATTTCGGTTCAGGTCATGATCTCAGGATTGTGAAATCAAGCCCCACATCCGGCTCCATACTGGGTGTAGACACTGCTTAAGATTCTTTCTCTCTCCCTCTCTCTGCCCCTTACTCCCTCAGCCCCCCACCCCAGCTCAGGGACTCTATTTTGGGGAAAAAAAAATAAGAGTATGAAGATCCAGGTTCTAGTCCCTGAACCAACACTACTAGCAGAGAAGTAAGTTTACATCTCTGGAGTGACTTATCTTTCTTCATCTAAAAATAAAATAAGGGAGTTAAGACTACATTAATGTTTATCCAACTTTTTTCCTGAAGTTTCTCACCTGCCTCACCTGGGGTGCTTATTGAAAAGCAGAACTTTCTGGATGCAACCCAAATTTGAGTTTGAAACCTCTGGGGAAGAGAATCAGAATACCTCACCTGTAGCAAGTTTCCCCAGTGATACTGAAGCATAGAAACATTTGAGAACCACTTGTTCCAGAAAGTTTGAGATCCCTTCTATCTTGGACTTCTTATGAAAACAAGAACAGAGCAACAAATCTCCCATTACAACTGACTCTACAAACAAGGTAAATTCAACAGAATGAGTAGATCACCTTCATCATACTTTGTACCAGGCAACTGAATTATAAAACAGAGAAAAAAATGACATCGGTGAAGGGGCTCAACACTTGCCCAGAAGGCTGGCACTGAAATCCTGCCTCAGTTATGTTCCAACTTTCTTCTTTCCTCAAGCCCTGAGCTCCCATTTCTCCACCTGTCAAGTGTGTATGATGATAACAATGCTTGTATCTTAAGCAGGATTACAAATGTTTCTATAAAGAGATTGGAGGTAAGGCAATCTGGTAGATTCAGGGTGGGGGAGTGGGAAAGGGGATTGATCTGGAAACTTCATTTGCCTGGCAAGATCCATCTAAAGTGGCTTTAGCAAAAATGGGGGGTGGAAACAGATGGAGACTACTACTGCTACTCATATGATTATTATGAGGATTAATAAGAAAATATGGATTTTATATAGCAGAGTGCCTGACATATTAAAAAAAAATCAATGCACAACTATTCTCATTATTAAGTTGAATAATATGATATTGCTGCTATTCTATTCTTTTTGACTTTCAAAAATGGCAATTCCATTCAGTTCGACGTGATGTAATTTAATATTGAAATCCCAGTATGACACAATCAGTCCATTTCTCCCAAATTATTCAGATCCTTTTTAGCAAGAAAAAGTGAGAGCGGTATTACTGACAATATAATGATTTTTTTCTTTCATACTGATTTTTTTCTTTTAATGAAAATTCAAAAGGCTTCACCTCAAGTCACACTACAATCATTTTTCTGAGTAATGATATGATAAAAAGTGAGGCAGCAGGTGGGAGTTTTGATAGAAAACACCCAGGAGGAAGTCAGATGAGGGATTTTTATGCCTTGTTCTAACTATTATTATAACAGGCTGTCCTTCTTGTAGAGCACACCCTGTTTCAGTGACTTTAATTATGACCCAAAACTCTCCTGATCAGATGTTAATGTGGCTCATAGACTCCATTCGGTGCTTAAAAAGTCACAGAATCTCTGCCTGTTGGTAATGGATAGCTCTGTATTTCCTTCCCTTAGAGGCCATCTTATAAACAAGAACTAGTCATATGGGGCGTAAAAATAATTAATGGACTTAACTGAGCTATTAATACTATGTTACTAACCAGATGAGATATCAATCTATTTTAATTTGCTAATTTTACATTCATGTTTTATCTAATAGCTAAAATGATGAATAAATCATTTTGATCCTCATATGTTTATATTTTACATTTTTAAATTTTGCGAGTGTGTATGTCTTGATTGAAATTTATTTTCTGGCAGAGGAGCAAGATGGCGGAAGAGCAGGGTCCCCAAATCACCTGTCTCCACCAAATTACCTAGAAAACCTTCCAATCATCCTGAAAATCTATGAATTCGGCCTGAGAATTAAAGAGAGACCAGCTGGAATGCAACAGTGAGAAGAGTTTGCGCTTCTATCAAGGTAGGAAGACGGGGAAAAAGAAAGAAAGAAACAAAAGGCCTCCAAGGGGGAGGGGCCCCGAGGAGCCGGGCTGAGGCCGGGGCGAGTGTCCCCAGGACAGGAGAGCCCCGTCCCGGAGGAGCAGGAGCTGCACCGACCTTCCCGGGGGGAAAGGGGCTCGCGGGGAGGTGGAGCAGGACCCGGGAGGGCGGGGATGCCCTCGGGCTCCCGGGGACACTAACGGACACCTGCGCCCCGGGAGAGTGCGCCGAGCTCCCTAAGGGCTGCAGCGCGCACGGCGGGACCCGGAGCAGCTCGGAAGGGCTCGGGGGCGGCTCTGCGAAGGGGGCTGCGCGGCCCCGGGAGCAGCTCGGAGGGGCTCGGGCAGAGGAAGAGGCTCCGTGCGGAGGGGCCTGCGCGGTTCCAGGAGCAGCTCGGAGGGGCTCGGGCGGCGGCTCCGCGGAGGGGGCTGCGCGGCCCGGGAGCGCGAATCCAACAGCGCAGGCTCCGGAGCACAGGGCGCCGGGACACAGCCCAGGATCCCGCCTCCCCCGGGACAGGCAGAGGCCGGGAGGGCCCAGGACAGCAAGGACGCTCCTGCCCCAGCTGAGCACATCAGCGGCCCCGCCCGGGAGCCTCCAGGCCCTGCAGACGGAGTTCCTGCCGGAGCTGAATCCAGGTTTCCAGAGCTGCCCCGCCACTGGGGCTGTTCCTCCTGCGGCCTCACGGGGCAAACAACCCCCACCGAGCCCTGCACCAGGCAGGGGCACAGCAGCTCCCCCAACTGCTAACACCTGAAAACCAGCACAACAGGCCCCTCCCCCAGAACACCAGCTAGACTGACAACTTCCAGGAGAAGCCAAGGGACTTAAAGTACACAGAATCAGAAGATACTCCCCGGTGGTTCTTTTTTTTTTTTTTTTTTTTTTTGTTTTGCTTTTTGATTTGTTTCCTTCCCCCACCCCCTTTTTTTTTCTCCTTTCTTTTTCTTTCTCTTTTTCTTCTCTTTTTTTTTTCGTTTTTTTTTTTCTTCCCTTTTTTTCTCTCTTTCTCTTTTCTTTCCTTCTTTCTTTCCTCTCTTTTTCTCTTATTCCCAATACAACTTGCTTTTGGCCACTCTGCACTGAGCAAAATGACTAGAAGGAAAACCTCACCTCAAAAGAAAGAATCAGAAACAGTCCTCTCTCCCACAGAGTTACAAAATCTGGATTACAATTCAATGTCAGAAAGCCAATTCAGAAGCACTATTATACAGCTACTGGTGGCTCTAGAAAAAAGTATAAAGGACTCAAGAGACTTCATGACTGCAGAATTTAGAGCTAATCAGGCAGAAATTAAAAATCAATTGAATGAGATGCAATCCAAACTAGAAGTCCTAACGACGAGGGTTAACGAGGTGGAAGAACGAGTGAGTGACATAGAAGACAAGTTGATAGCAAAGAGGGAAACTGAGGAAAAAAGAGACAAACAATTAAAAGACCATGAGGTTAGATTAAGGGAAATAAACGACAGCCTGAGGAAGAAAAACCTACGTTTAATTGGGGTTCCCGAGGGCGCCGAAAGGGACAGAGGGCCAGAATATGTATTTGAACAAATTCTAGCTGAAAACTTTCCTAACCTGGGAAGGGAAACAGGCATTCAGATCCAGGAAATAGAGAGATCCCCCCCTAAAATCAATAAAAACCGTTCAACACCTCGACATTTAATAGTGAAGCTTGCAAATTCCAAAGATAAAGAGAAGATCCTTAAAGCAGCAAGAGACAAGAAATCCCTGACTTTTATGGGGAGGAGTATTAGGGTAACAGCAGACCTCTCCACAGAGACCTGGCAGGCCAGAAAGGGCTGGCAGGATATATTCAGGGTCCTAAATGAAAAGAACATGCAACCAAGAATACTTTATCCAGCAAGGCTCTCATTCAAAATGGAAGGAGAGATAAAGAGCTTCCAAGACAGGCAGCAACTAAAAGAATATGTGACCTCCAAACCAGCTCTGCAAGAAATTTTAAGGGGGACTCTTAAAATTCCCCTTTAAGAAGAAGTTCAGTGGAACAGTCCACAAAAACAAGGACTGAATAGATATCATGATGACACTAAACTCATATCTCTCAATAGTAACTCTGAATGTGAACGGGCTTAATGACCCCATCAAAAGGCACAGGGTTTCAGACTGGATAAAAAAGCAGGACCCATCTATTTGCTGTCTACAAGAGACTCATTTTAGACAGAAGGACACCTACAGCCTGAAAATAAAAGGTTGGAGAACCATTTACCATTCGAATGGTCCTCAAAAGAAAGCAGGGGTAGCCATCCTTATATCAGATAAACTAAAATTTACCCCAAAGACTGTAGTGAGAGATGAAGAGGGACACTATATCATACTTCAAGGATCTATGCAACAAGAGGACTTAACAATCCTCAATATATATGCCCCGAATGTGAGAGCTGCCAAATATATCAATCAATTATTAACCAAAGTGAAGAAATACTTAGATAATAATACACTTCTACTTGGTGACTTCAATCTAGCTCTTTCTACCCTCGATAGGTCTTCTAAGCACAACATCTCCAAAGAAACGAGAGCTTTAAATGATACACTGGACCAGATGGATTTCACAGATATCTACAGAACTTTACATCCAAACTCAACTGAATACACATTCTTCTCAAGTGCACATGGAACTTTCTCCAGAATAGACCACATATTGGGTCACAAATCGGGTCTGAACCGATACCAAAAGATTGGGATTGTCCCCTGCATATTCTCAGACCATAATGCCTTGAAATTAGAACTAAATCACAACAAGAAGTTTGGAAGGACCTCAAACACGTGGAGGTTAAGGACCATCCTGCTAAAAGATAAAAGGGTCAACCAGGAAATTAAGGAAGAATTAAAAAGATTCATGGAAACTAATGAGAATGAAGATACAACCATTCAAAATCTTTGGGATGCAGCAAAAGCAGTCCTAAGTGGGAAATACATCGCAATACAAGCATCCATTCAAAAACTGGAAAGAACTCAAATACAAAAGCTAACCTTACACATAAAGGAGCTAGAGAAAAAACAGCAAATAGATCCTACACCCAAGAGAAGAAGGGAGTTAATAAAGATTCGAGCAGAACTCAACGAAATCGAGACCAGAAGAACTGTGGAACAGATCAACAAAACCAGGAGTTGGTTCTTTGAAAGAATTAACAAGATAGATAAACCATTAGCCAGCCTTATTAAAAAGAAGAGAGAGAAGACTCAAATTAATAAAATCATGAATGAGAAAGGAGAGATCACTACCAACACCAAGGAAATACAAACGATTTTAAAAACATATTATGAACAGCTATACGCCAATAAATTAGGCAATCTGGAAGAAATGGACGCATTCCTGGAAAGCCACAAACTACCAAAACTGGAACAGGAAGAAATAGAAAACCTGAACAGGCCAATAACCAGGGAGGAAATTGAAGCAGTCATCAAAAACCTCCCAAGACACAAGAGTCCAGGGCCAGATGGCTTCCCAGGGGAATTTTATCAAACGTTTAAAGAAGAAACCATACCTATTCTCCTAAAGCTGTTTGGAAAGATAGAAAGAGATGGAGTACTTCCAAATTCGTTCTATGAGGCCAGCATCACCTTAATTCCAAAACCAGACAAAGACCCCACCAAAAAGGAGAATTACAGACCAATATCCCTGATGAACATGGATGCAAAAATTCTCAACAAGATACTGGCCAATAGGATCCAACAGTACATTAAGAAAATTATTCACCATGACCAAGTAGGATTTATCCCTGGGACACAAGGCTGGTTCAACACCCGTAAAACAATCAATGTGATTCATCATATCAGCAAGAGAAAAACCAAGAACCATATGATCCTCTCATTGAATGCAGAGAAAGCATTTGACAAAATACAGCATCCATTCCTGATCAAAACTCTTCAGAGTGTAGGGATAGAGGGAACATTCCTCGACATCTTAAAAGCCATCTATGAAAAGCCCACAGCAAATATCATTCTCAATGGGGAAGCACTGGGAGCCTTTCCCCTAAGATCAGGAACAAGACAGGGATGTCCACTCTCACCACTGCTATTCAACATAGTACTGGAAGTCCTAGCCTCAGCAATCAGACAACAAAAAGACATTAAAGGCATTCAAATTGGCAAAGAAGAAGTCAAACTCTCCCTCTTCGCCGATGACATGATACTCTACATAGAAAACCCAAAAGTCTCCACCCCAAGATTGCTAGAACTCATACAGCAATTCGGTAGCGTGGCAGGATACAAAATCAATGCCCAGAAGTCAGTGGCATTTCTATACACTAACAATGAGACTGAAGAAAGAGAAATTAAGGAGTCAATCCCATTTACAATTGCACCCAAAAGCATAAGATACCTAGGAATAAACCTCACCAAAGATGTAAAGGATCTATACCCTCAAAACTATAGAACACTTCTGAAAGAAATTGAGGAAGACACAAAGAGATGGAAAAATATTCCATGCTCATGGATTGGCAGAATTAATATTGTGAAAATGTCAATGTTACCCAGGGCAATATACACGTTTAATGCAATCCCTATCAAAATACCATGGACTTTCTTCAGAGAGTTAGAACAAATTATTTTAAGATTTGTGTGGAATCAGAAAAGACCCCGAATAGCCAGGGGAATTTTAAAAAAGAAAACCCTATCTGGGGGCATCACAATGCCAGATTTCAGGTTGTACTACAAAGCTGTGGTCATCAAGACAGTGTGGTACTGGCACAAAAACAGACACATAGATCAGTGGAACAGAATAGAGAATCCAGAAGTGGACCCTGAACTTTATGGGCAACTAATATTCGATAAAGGAGGAAAGACTATCCATTGGAAGAAAGACAGTCTCTTCAATAAATGGTGCTGGGAAAATTGGACATCCACATGCAGAAGAATGAAACTAGACCACTCTCTTTCACCATACACAAAGATAAACTCAAAATGGATGAAAGATCTAAATGTGAGACAAGATTCCATCAAAATCCTAGAGAAGAACACAGGCAACACCCTTTTTGAACTCGGCCATAGTAACTTCTTGCAAGATACATCCACGAAGGCAAAAGAAACAAAAGCAAAAATGAACTATTGGGACTTCATCAAGATAAGAAGCTTTTGCACAGCAAAGGATACAGTCAACAAAACTCAAAGACAACCTACAGAATGGGAGAAGATATTTGCAAATGATGTATCAGATAAAGGGCTAGTTTCCAAGATCTAGAAAGAACTTATTAAACTCAACACCAAAGAAACAAACAATCCAATCATGAAATGGGCAAAAGACATGAACAGAAATCTCACAGAAGAAGACATAGACATGGCCAACATGCACATGAGAAAATGCTCTGCATCACTTGCCATCAGGGAAATACAAATCAAAACCACAATGAGATACCACCTCACACCAGTGAGAATGGGAAAAATTAACAAGGCAGGAAACAACAAATGTTGGAGAGGATGCGGAGAAAAGGGAACCCTCATACACTGTTGGTGGGAATGTGAACTGGTGCAGCCACTCTGGAAAACTGTGTGGAGGTTCCTCAAACAGTTAAAAATAGACCTGCCCTACGACCCAGCAATTGCACTGTTGGGGATTTACCCCAAAGATACAAATGCAATGAAACGCCGGGACACCTGCACCCCGATGTTTATAGCAGCAATGGCCACGATAGCCAAACTGTGGAAGGAGCCTCGGTGTCCATCGAAAGATGAATGGATAAAGAAGATGTGGTTTATGTATACAATGGAATATTACTCAGCTATTAGAAATGACAAATACCCACCATTTGCTTCAACGTGGATGGAACTGGAGGGTATTATGCTGAGTGAAGTAAGCCAGTCGGAGAAGGACAAACATTATATGTTCTCATTCATTTGGGAAATATAAATAATAGTGAAAGGGAATATAAGGGAAGGGGGAAGAAATGTGTGGGAAATATCAGAAAGGGAGACAGAACGTAAAGACTCCTAACTCTGGGAAACGAACTAGGGGTGGTGGAAGGGGAGGAGGGCGGGGGGTGGGAGTGAATGGGTGACGGGCACTGGGTGTTATTCTGTATGTTAGTAAATTGAACACCAATAAAAAATAAATTAAAAAAAAAAAGAAATTTATTTTCTATAAGTTCTCATAGAATACCTGGAAAGCTTTCTAAATGGTATAATATAAAGATAAGATTTTTCCAAATGATAACCACTGACATCAAATGTCTCACCCAGCAAGAATAACATGTACCACTACCTGAGTCCACATACTTGGGATATCACATAAGAATATGAGAACCACAGCAAAGAAGTAGAAGGCTAAATATTGTATTCGAGCCCTAGAATCCCAAAGAATTCAGGTTTGGCCAAGTGCATCCACAACAATTACCACGGGTTGATAATGACCCACTAATTCAAGCATTCTATCTCTCAGGTGACACAGGAAAGCACTGAAGTATCATTTTAAAAGGAGATTTGGTGAGGGTTTCCTGGTCTTTCATAACCATTTTGTTGGTTTTATTTAATTGAAAGATGAGAAGAGAGATTTTTTTTTTTACCTGAATTTTTCTGTACTTCTATCCCTAACTTGATCCGGGGGTCAGACCTGGGGAACCCCTATGAGATTCTATTTCTAGGTCTCAGTGAATAATGTTAAGTCAGGTAAGAATGTTGAGCTTAGAACTAGGAAAATGGACTTGAGACCATGATTGGAGCTCTTCAATTTCCTTTGATCTGATTCAGTTTGACATATCTAAGCAACATGATATGGTCAAAGATAGAGAACAGGAACAAAAAACACTAAATTCAACCACATGAGTTTGGGTTGTTTGGGGGTTTTGTTGTTTCAGCTCTACTGACATATTACTGACAAAATCTTAAGGTGTTTAAACTGCAACGTCGTGATTTGATATAGGTATACATTGCAAAAGAATTCCCACCACCGGGTTAATTAACACATCCATCACCAAACACATTTATCTTTTTTTACCAGAACACTTAAGTTTTACTCTCTTAGCAAACTTCAGTTATTCAATACAGATTCATCAACTATAGTCACCATGTTATGCATTAGATCCTCAGACTTTAGTTGTAAAGGTAAGTTTGTAGTCGCTCACCTGCCTCTCCTCAAATTGGTACATGGCAGCTTTAAGCAGCACAGGAACTTTCGAGGCTTGCCTTGCACAGCTGCAAACATACTGCAAAATTGGCCTTCCTGCCGATTTTTAAAGTTTATATAGAGGCCTTACTTAGGTTCAGCCATATAGCTGTCCAGAGACCCTCAACGCCACATCACTGTCTCAAAGCCCTGTCCTCTGAGCAGCCCCTGGGCCTGAGGAAGACAAGCCAAACTCACTTCCTCGGAACAGAGGAAGGGGAGGGGCTCCTAATTTCTGCTCTGGGGTCAATGGGCGGTGCTCGACCTCTCCAAGACCTCTCGGTCCACACTCCACTGGCCCTGACCTGCTTTTACCATCTCATGCCCCGCCCCCTCCCGCAGCTAACCCTGGGTGGCCAGCGAGGGGTTTTACTAGCATGGAGGTGGCTCCTTTGGCCACTATCTGGCTGCCCTGTAGGCAGATGCAAGAGAAAACACAGGTTAAAACAATGATCCCCAAAATCAGTGACAATGTTTTCCACTAGGAGTTCTCCAAAATAAAATGGCCTTGGACATTATTGCCACCTTGCAAGGAAGCAACCTGTGCTATTAGCCAAACACATGTTGTGTATTTATACTTGATGAATCTGCTGATGTTTCATCTTTACTAAGAGCATCAATTCGTTAAATGTTTCACCTGTGTCCTCAAGCGATTTAAGTGTTTAGTGGAATCCATCATTGAATCCACTGGTTCTGAAATTGTCTTTGTTGGAAGGCTTTTGATTACTGATTCAATCTTTCTGTAGGTAATTGGTCTGTTCCAGTTTTCTATGTCTTCATGATTCCATCTTGTTGAATTGTGTGTTTCTAGGAATTTGTTCATCTCTTTTAGGCTATCTAATTGATTGATTTATAATTGTTCCTAGTAGTTTCTTATGATGCTTAGTATTTCTGTTATCAGTTCTAATGACTCCTCATTCATTTCTGATTTTATGTGAGTCTTCTTTGTTTTTTAGTCTAGCCAAAGGTTTGTCGATTTTGTTGATCTTTTTGAAAAAGCAGCTTTTAGGGGGCGCCTGGGTGGCTCGGTGGGTTAAGGTCTAACTCTTAATTTCTGCTCAGGTCATGATCTCAGGGTCCTGAAGTTGAGCCAGGACCTGCTTAAGATACTCTTTTTCCCTCTCCCTGTGCCCTAGCCTCTTCCTGTGCACACTCATGCATGTGTGCTCTCTCTTTCTCAAGACAAAACAAAAAACTCTTAGTTTTACCAATTCCTTTTCTATTGTCTTTTTATTCTCTATGACATTTATTTCCACTCTGATCCTTATTATTTCCATTTTCCAGTGGACTTAGTTTACTCTTTTTCTACCTCCTTGATGTAGAAACTTGGGTTGGTTATTTGAGACTATTTTTCCTTGTAAAGTGTGCATTCAGACAGCTTTTTGGGCAAGATTGGAAAATGGGCATTTTTGTCTGTTCTCCCTGTCCATACTGAGCTTTGGGGTATCTATAGTGAATAGCCAAGTGCCCATTAAGAACTGCTTCATTTGCTGTAGTTTTGTGGGTCTTGAGCATGCATGCTACATTGGTTTTCAGAGTAGAGTATTTTGGGTGCCCATCCCTCAGGTGGCAATCTGAAAGTTAGGGCACTAGATGTAAGGTCCAAATCCTTCAATTCGCTCCCTGGGAAGTATCTGGGAATTAGGTGTTCCCTCCTGACTACATGGTGCTGTTCTGGGGGTGAGGTTTATGGTGAGAGTGTTCTCAGCCTTCCCCTATACATATTGATGGTGTGGGTATTTTCTTATTTGTCAGATGTATAAGAATCACTCATCTAGTTTCTGGATTTCTAGCAGAGGTAACTGTTGCATGAGTAGCTGTACATTCAGTGCATCCATGAAAAGAAGGAAGTTCAGGGGCCTCTGGGTCACCTTCTGGGCCCCTCCCCACACACCCATTTGTTTTCATGACATCTTTGGCTGCTTGCATGCAACAATAGAAGAATTGAATAAAGTAGCTGCACCAGAGAATGTATGGCACACAAAGCTGAAAATACTTATTGTCTGACCCTTTACAGGGAAAGCATGCTGATCTCTGAACTACAATAATTCATGAAGAAAGGAAGAATATCATAATGAAAGCAGGAAATTATGAATAATAATAATACATGAGAAGACAAAGAGAAGACCGTCTGCTCTAAGCAAAATAGAGTTGGGGGAAAGGGGTGTGTCAGGTTGAAAGTCCAGATTATAATTACAGTCTCTTGATTATCAAAGAATATTCACTTTTTTCCCATAGGTGGGGAGGGGGGAAGCCATTAGAAGGGTCTTTTACTAGTATTATGAAGGTGTTATTTTAACTTAGTAGCTGGATATGAGATGAACTAAAAACTGGAAATCTCCAGGAAAATTACCTTCAGGATGCATCATAGAGAAAAATAGAAATTAACCAATCAGGTAAAACCTAGGATTCCCTGATACCCCATTCCAGTTCAGAGATTGCTGCTTCTCCATAAAAGTGAACCATTTAGATTTTCTTAGTCCAAGCATTTTTCCTTTCATGCCTTGTTTTTTCTGTTTTTTTTTCCTTCTTGACTTATTGAGCATAGCTCTGCCAGTTGGGATCAATTCTTAAAGCTTGAGAAGGAGACATCTGTTGCTAACACTGGATTCACTGCTCAGCAAGCAGCCTGTAAGTTAATAACGGGACCCTATCACTGAATAATAACTGTTACTTTCCTCCTAATGTCCCTGAAGCATTATTAAATGTGGCACTTACAGCCCCTTATATGCAATTTACCTCTGTAAAAGGTCATCTGCAAGTACAGTACTTAAAAATATGCCATGAGGAGCTGTGAGATTACCTGTTGAACCATTCATTTCCCATCACAAGACCTACATCAAACAAATCCCATTTTTAAATTAAGCCACTTTCTCTTAAAAATGACAGTAGAATCTTCTTTGGCACATACAGCAGAAAAAATCCTGTCTCTTTGTTTTCTGAATGTTTGGAAAATTGCCTGGGTTAAGGAGGAATGCCACCAAATTAAATGTTGAAGCAGGTGAGGTTTGCCTTCAATGAGTCCCACTGCTCTTTTCTAGGACCTGAAAGATACCAAGGGACACCATGCTTCCCTCAGGCTATCCAGAACCCCCATCCCTAATCACACTCTAGCTTTCTGCTCTCAACAGTATCTTATCCTCTGGACCTTACCCAATTCTTGCTCCTCCCCAAAATCAACATATTGAGGAAGTTGCGGGTTAAGACAATGGATTAAAAACATACATCTTAATATTATAACCTCTGTATTAGTCATGTTGGGCTGTTATAACAAATACCATAGACTATGATGAGTATCATTGACTATGTGAAACCACAGAGTAGTTTCAGAGTAGAAAGTTATTTCTCACAGTTCTGGAGACTGGGAAGTCCAAGATCAAGGTTCTGGCAGATTCTGTTCTCAGTGATGATTTTCTTTCTGGCTGAAGTCAGCAAACTTCTCACTATATCCTCACAAGATGGAGAGAAAGGAAGACTCTGGTCTTTCTTCTTTGAGTAAGGATACTAATTCCATCATAAGGCACCACCTTAATGTACTCCTCTAAACCCAGATATTTCCCAAGGCCTCATCTTCAAATACCATCATAATGAGAATTAGAGCTTCAACATATTAATTTAATGACACTAGCATTTGGCCCATAACATTCTGTCCTTGGCCCTGAAATTCATGTCCTCTCATGCAAAATGCATTAATTCCATCCCAACAGCCCAACTTCTTACTTAACGCCAATTCTAAAGTCTAAGTCTCCTCTAATTAAACTAGATACAAGTGAGACTCAAGGTACAATTCACTCTGAGACCTCCACCTGTGAACCTGTGAAACCATACACGTTATGTACATCCCAAATACAATGTTGGGAAAGGTGAAAGATAGACATTATCACTTTAAAAGTGAAAAATTTGGAAGGCAGAAGGGGATGATGGGTACCAAGTAAATCTGAAATCTATCAAGAAAAATATCATTAGCTCTTAAGGGCTGCAAATATTCCTGTTTGGTTCAATGATCTGCCTTTCAGACCCAATGGGGTCATAGCCCCACATCTATGGCACTGCTGAGTGGGAATTGCACCCCCAAAGCTCCAGAAGACCTCTGCCTATTTTGTTGAAACCAAGGCAATTGCCTCCCATTTTGAAACCAAGGAGGCATTTCTGATGATCTCTGAAATGCTTTTGGGGTCATTCTTCCTCCCTACTCCCTATCTTGAAGAATTGGCATGTTCATGGCCAAACAGCTCTAGGCTCTGGTCCTATACAATCTCTTAAGTCTGACAGCCTTTCCTCATTTTGTCCCATCCCCATCCCTTTCAGTCCAAACCAGCAGTGTTTCTGCTATGATGGCTGATTAGATCCATGGTTCATACCACAATAACCTTAGGAGGTTTTAACCACAATAACCTTAAACGGTTTTTCAGTCACTGTTACACCTTTAGTGTTCTCTCCAGATCAAGTTTCTCAAGTGTTACAATATGGAGAAGCTGAGAAGTTTTTAAATCTTTAATTTCTGATTTTTTTTCATTTAACAAGTCCTTCTTCAATTCATTTCTTTCTTCTTGAATTTCACTGTGCAGTCAGGAGGAACCAAGGCATTCCTTCAACCCTTTGCTTAGATCTCAAGAACCAATTTCATCATTCATTTTATGTTCCACAAAGCACTACAATACAGTTCAGCCAAGCTATTGGCCACTTTATGACACGAATCTCTTTCATTTTCCAATAACAGGTTCTTTACCTCTGAGTCTTCAGCAGAATTACCTTTCATGTTTATAGTTCTAGCATGCACCTCAAGTTCCTCCAGCCTCTACCCATTACTCAGTTCTAAAGCTGCATCTACATATTTAGGTCTTTGTTACAGCAACACCCCACTTCTCAGTACCAAAGTCAATTTGTGCTGCTGTAATAAAATATCGTAGACTGAGTGGCTTAAGCAGAAAGAATAAATTCATTTCTCATATTTCTGGAGGCTGAGAAGGCCAAGATCAAGGTTAGGGCAGACTTGGTTCCAGATGAGAATCCTCCTAGTTTTCTGTTGTCCACACATAGCAAAGAAAGTCCAGAATTTACAGCTTAGAATCCCCTTCCCTGCTGCCTTGTCTGCAGTCTTGATACTTTTGTGTGGGAACTTTTAGTTTATCCTCATCTTTTTCATTAGTGAAATCTACTTTTTTTCCATGACAGTTTTGGGTTTTATCTGTTCACTTTCATGCCTTTTGTTCTATGACTTAGATTCTGCACTTTGTGCTTATTGCTCATACACTATAGCAGCATGATAATGGGGTGGGCAGACAGCATGGATTGTGGAAGATAGAGTGAGAAAGAGAAAGAAGGTAAAGATCTAATTGTGTATGTGTGTTTAGTTCTGTGTGAAAAGACCAAAGAGGGTTCTGAGCAAAGGCGATAATTCTTTGTCAGCATTTCAAGAGATACCACTTAAAAGCCAGAATAACATTTTTGTGGTTAGATATAATCTATATAACCTGACCCTCATCCTCATTCTTCTTAACTCCATGAAGAATGTATCAAGGTAGCATTTTCTTCCCACCCTAGATTCACCCAGCAGCCCTGGCCATCCTAGTTTCCTCACACACTCCAGACATGCTCTTCTTCAGGACCTTTGCTCGTGCTGCTTTCTCTACTTTGAATGCCTTTCTCCTAGTAGCTCACCCCATCACCTCCTTCTGCTCAACCATCTCCTCAGTGATAACCACTCAACTTAAAATTGCAACTCCCCATCACTTTCCTCCCTATCTGTCTTGCCTCTATTCTTGTCCTCTGTACTTACCATGATTTGATAGGTTAAATGTTTTATTTGTGTACTCTCTGTCTTCCCACTAGAATGTGAATTTCACAAGACAAGGGCTCTTTGCTGATTGTTCACTCCCTGTACCTAGACCATTTCCTGGCCCATAGTAGATGTTCAATATTTACCAAATAAAATGAAATAAATGAATACAGTTTAGGAAACGTTGAGTTAGACAAGGTTAACCAGATGTTTTAGCTGCAGGAGAAAGAGCTTTTAGTATTCTAATGTTTATTTTCATTTACCAAGAATAGAATCTAGCATGCATAGTTTCCCAAACTTATGTGGACATATAACCTTTTTTTCATGGAATAAGTTACAGGGAATTGTGCTTAAATGGAAATGAAGTGGGAAGAGCAGGTTTTGATGAGAAAGAAAATGGAAAGGACACCAAAATCCAATGTGTCTTAGGTGAAGTGGGAGAGAGCAATTTCACTCACTCATTCATTCATTCATTCATTCATTCAGAAAATATCTATCAAGTGTATATGATGGGCCACAAACTCTTCCAGCCATATGACAAGGCAGAGACCAAAAAGAATGGAGGCCCCAGGTCTCATCCTCTACTGACGTCTCTGGTTTCGCTGACAACTTTTAATCCTATAAAATGCAGAGAAAAAATAATGTTCCAAGCCTGTGTCACTGTTGTTTTAAGACTTTTCTTTCTGATTAGAAAGATACTGAAATATAATTAACCCCTTGTTGAAGAAGCCACATGCAAATTTACGAAGCAACATAAACTGTGGATTTCCCACCTGCTCTGATTTCATCCCTTCGAGACCTACACTATAATCAATATCCTGCCAGCCAGAAGGTATGACTGAGGAATCCCAGATGACTACCACCAACAGAATTGAACTCTTTTATCATATCCTCCTTTGTAGCAAGGGAGATGATCATAATGCAGAAGAAAGGGGTCTGGCTAGAATACTAATTGGCAAGAGATTGCTTTATCATCTCCAGGAGCCAATAAAAATAAATAAATAAATAAAGAATTTTATCTTTAAAATGCTCCTGTCTTCCTGATAAACAGAACAGGACATCAACATACTGTTCGATGAGTTATTGTGGGTAAAATCTCACTCTGAAAATTACTTGTCATGGCAACAAGCAAGCGTCACCCTAAAGCCAGCAGCCTGAAGCAGATAGATTGTTTCAATTATCTAATTTTCACAATGAATGAACCCTGCTTATAGGAAATCCATAGGTGGCTGGCAGTGGTAAATGGTGGCTGTGACATGTTGGAAGCTGGTAGATTTACATTTGCTCTCAAAATACAGAACAGGATTGTAATTTTCTGTAAATATTCACAGAAGTAAAAGAGGAAGAATAAGAGGAAGAGTAGGAGGACCTTATAAAACTTTGTCTTAGCTCTGGGATATGGCTGTTCTTTCCAAATTGTCCTCTCATCTGTCTAGTTGGATGATATTGCACATAGGTGTGGGCCCTTCTGAGGCCTCACTGTCTAACTGCACCTCCCTCTCCCCACTCCCCTCACAGTGCTTTGGAGGTATTGTGCATAGAGCCAGCAGATGTCCCCCAGAACTCCTTGGCCTCAGTGGAAAGTGCTATCACACAAAGTAAATTTCTCATCAAATGTATGGTAAAATTGTGTATATAGCTCTCTGCTAAATCCAATTCAGTTACCCTACATTTGAATTACCCTTCCTCTCTTTGTCTTTTCCCAAAATTTTCAGGCCAGTTGTCCAGAGCATTTCTAGGGGAGCCAAAAAGATAGTATTAATTCCCTGCCTCACCCAGATAAAATGTCCTTGGTTTTGATAAAACCAGGAAGGTGGGCCTTGTGATTCGTGCATTTCCATCCTTCAATTCTCCCCTCAGAAGTGTGTGCCTCACCATCATGGTCCTTCTTCACTCCTTCCCACCTCTACTATGGCTCCAGTTTTATCTCCCCCATTCCCACTCCAGTTCCCATCCCCTACTCTCACCAACCCCTACATATTGTTTGTGATTTTTCTAGGAAGGAATATAGCAAAAAATTTTCATTTCCTGCACTGTTTTTTTTTCTCCTAATAATAAAATCTCCCTTTCTATGCAAACTGAAGAACGAAGAAGAAGAGAAGGAAGAGAAGGAGAGAAGGAGGAGGAGAGGAAAGGAGAAAGAGGCAGATAATTTTATTTTATTATAATCTCTTTTGGTGGTGCTGACATTCATTGAGTTGAGTTGTTTTCTGAGTAATGCTTGCTGAATCCCTAAAAGGAACAGGGACTTAGGCATTCAGTTGCTTCAGTTCTATATACTTTTTGGCAAAGTTCAGTTTACAAAGCAAAACTCAGAATTGATTTTCTTTTTAATAAAAGAAAACAAGAAAGGTTTTCTAAAGTCTGCTGGGTGGTATATACTGCATGCATCTTCAGAAAAATCTAGAGCCATATTTTTCCCTGAAAGACTCTGGTGACAGGTAAGAGAAGTTATAATCATCAGTGTTTTAAGTTCTGGCCTTGGGAGAATTTCTGATCACTCTTCTCTTTTCAATCTTTGTTCAAAGAACATCTGTCTTCAGTTCAATCGTTTAGACCCTAATGACCAAATCAGTAAATGTGTATTTTGTAAATTGGCAAAAGGGAAGGCAGAAAGAAACTCAACCTTTCACTAACATTTTGTTTGCAGTGATAGAAAATGCCATCAGATGAATTTGAGCCAGAGAACTCTTTCTAACAGGAGCGTAACATTTATTGATAAGAAGTTGAGGATTAAAAAGAAAAAGAAAGAAAGAAGTTGAGGGTTATTTTGTTTAAAAAAAAAAAATGTATCAAGGTAGCATTTTTCAATGTTCTGTACCATTGCCCTTTGGCTCATAATGATGCATTAAGGTGATGATGAATTCTTTGCGACAGAATCAGCATATTTAGCCTTGTAAGTATTAAACACACTGCTGTGCTTGCACAATACTTCAGAATGTATGTAATTGGGCTCTTCTAGAGGGTCAGCTTTAGTTAGAGAATGGAAAATTAAAGGTAAATCAATTTAAGTTTTCATAAAATTTAGAATCAGGACTACAGGTTCTAGAATCAGGCCTAGATTCTCCCATTCTAATGTGGAATTTTTTGTTTTGTTTTGTTTTCTCAACACATGCAAGCAATTTCCAACACCAGCTGGGTGTCCTATAATTCAGCTCAATTCTGACACTATCTACCCAGGGATAGCAGCATATTCCACAGCTAAGGGTTCAGTGCCATAAGACTGCCTTCCATTTCTGATGCCAACCACAGACCCAGGTTGTTATCTGTGTTTCTGGCCAATTGGCTATAAATCAGAGGTTCCCACCACTCTTTCCTTGAGTTCAATTACTTTGCTAGAGTAGCACACAGAACTCAGAGAAATATTGTATTTATTCACTAAATTATCAATTTATTACAAAGAATATTTTAAAAGACATATGAATCAACAGCCAGATGAAGAGATACAGACAGAGGACAAAGTCCGGAGCAAAAGAGCTTCTGTCCTCTTGGAGTATGGGGTCTTGCATGGTGGCACTGAAAACATTCCATTTCCCCAATGTGGAAGCTCTCCAAGCCCACTCTTTTGGGATTTTATGGAGGTTTCATTACATAAGCATGAGTGATTAAATCATTGGCAATTGGTGATTGATTCAACCTCCAGCCCTTCTCCCAGGAAATTGGGGAGTGGAACTGAAATTCTACCCCTCTATTCTTGGTTGGTTCCCTTCGCAACCAGCACCCTTCCTTAAGTGCCTTCCAAAAGTCACCTCATTAACACCTCATTAACATTAACACCTCACCTCCTTGGAAAGGAGCCAGTGGTGAATAACAACACACCCATTTTACCTTTATCATTTTAAAGCTATTTCAGGAAGTGAAGATAAGAAACTAAATATTAACAAAAGATGCTCCCATTCCTTTTATAATTCCAAGGTTTTGGGGACAGTGAGCCAGGAACCATGGATGAAACCAAATTTACATGATATATATTTTGGTCATCTTAATGACCCAATATGTGTTTATTATAAGTCACAATATCATAATGACTTTGTGGAAAAGCGATTTCTTATGATTGCTAGTACCAGCAGTGGTAAGAGGAATGTTAGATAAATATACAGTTGGTACATCCATCATGCTTCTATTATACTTTTATCCCAAAGTTTATCCTTTATATTCTTAAGTTTCATGATGTTGGGGAATCCCCAAACCTGACTTCTTATAAATTGCAACAACCATAATATTTTCAATAATATTTAATTTCCAAATATTTCTACTTGGACTTCCTACTTGTATATACCAAGAGAAGAAGTTGAGTGAGGTGCAGCTTGACTCTCAAGTAAGAATTATATTTTTAATTATATATTAAGAATTATAGCTATTCCTCAGAGAAGTCTATTGGAACACTACAACTTTATAAAGATTTTGAAGAGTTTCATTTAAACAGGCTTTGAGTGAGGGCTCAAATCACCAGGTAAGGGCAGTCAGATATCCGATTTTGAACACGCAGTATGAGGTCAGATTCCAAGGGTTCAGCTTGGATCAAGACAGGACGCAGCTGCCCAACAGGGACGGTCCAGGCAACATGCCTACCAAGACCAGCTCAGAGGAAGCAACCACATAAGGACACACAATAAGGCTGTGCCCACTGATCCAAGGGCTGAAACCAAACACCCCATGAAGTGGTTTTAAAAATGAGGGTAGATATACTTGACAGATGGCATGAGAAGACAGCTTTTTATTCATTCAATAAATATTTATAGCACCTCTTATGTGTCAGGCACTCTGTTAGGTGCTAAGGATATAGTGAGGAATAAAGCAGATATGGTTCCTGCCTAACTGAGTTTATAAACCAGTGGGAAGGCAGACTTTTTTTAATCATCACATATGTAAAATATACACTAAAAAAGTAGCCATAGTCTTAAGTGCTGTGAAGGGAAAATACAAGAAACAGTATGAGGATATATTTTTATTTTGGATTCTGGGAAGACTATGTGAGGAAGCAACTTTTAACTGAGAAATGGAGGATTGGTAGATGTCAGGCAGACAAAAGAAGGGAGAAAGAGAGTTAACGTAGAGGTAAGAACGCATGTGCAGGGGCTGTGATGATGGAAGAGCTCACTGGATCCAGGGATGTAATAGAAGTCCAGAGCACAGAAAGGAGGGGAGAGCAAGGTGTCAAGAGGCCAGACACCTTCAGGGCATTGAAAACCATGGTAGGATTTGGGATTTTATGCCAAAGGAAATGGAAAGCCATTGTAAGATTGTTAAGTTTGTAAGATTGTTAAAACCGGCACTTGTTTAAAAAGCTCATCGTGGCTTCCTAAATTGTAGCAGGGACAAAGTAGAAGCTAAGAGAGTAGTCAGGAGGTTTCTACAGTGTCAGATGAGAGCTGATGGTGGCTTGGGCTGAGGTTGGTCAGCCGGGATAGAGAGAAACTAAAGGGAATTTTTCAACTGCACTCTGCTCTAGCAGAGAAAGAGAGTGCACCCAACCACCACTTTCAATCCCCACTGGGGCATCCATCCCAATTGCTATCACCCAGTTCCATTCGATGGAGAAAAGACCTCAAGACCACCTCAACAGTTACCTGGATTAGTAATCCCCAAAAAGCTTTTCATATCCAAGATTCACTTGAAAACTATTTTGTTCGATAGAAAGACTGCTTAAGGTGAGCAAAAGTATGCCATTGCATGCTAATTCTTTTGCATCTGTTTGGCAGGAGATGTCTGAAATACTAGAGCCAAACAGGCTAGAACTGACCTAACCACAGGAAAAGCAATGTTGCTTAGTTGAAAATCTGCAAGAAACTCGTCATTTATTATTAATGTCACCATGGCACAGAAGGCTTTGATATGGATGCTGGAGATACCTGCCTGCTTTCAACCAGGCGCAACAACCTCACACTCTCTTTTCCCCTGCCCCAGAGCATTTAATTCGCGGGGAAGAAGCTTTCTCAGTGGTTTGCCCTCCAGACCATTGGCACAAAAGTAGAAGTTTTGAGTGCAGAAATCAAACCATTTCAAAGGGGATGTGGGATTTGCTCTCAATACAATTTGGAAAACCACAGATTTAGTAGAAATAGGGCCGGAAAAAGAAATGAGGGCTTCTGAACAGGACTGCCTGCCGGACACAGCCCACGTCATTTAAATGTGACACCCAGGCTTATCACCTGGCTCTAAAGTTCCCAACTCTTCCCCTCACCTCTAGGTACCCCAAGGCAGAAAACACTTAGGAAGGACCTTGATTCCTGTGCCCACTTCTTGGACAGACATAAAAGGATGTACAATTGGCTCACATGAAGTATCTCAGCTGAATGCTGTGAACTCCCAGAGGCACAATGGGAAAGCAGATACATGGCACCCTCTCATCTTGCCAGCCATTCCTGCCAGTAACTTGGTTTAATACGCTCCCCTTCCCAGACTGCTAAGTTTTCCCCTCAGCCACAGGGAATATTGATTCCTATAAATCAGAGAGAAGATGAGCTCCTTTCATCAATTCCTTATATTGGCTCTGTAGCCTTCATTCATAATTGATTCAACAAATGTTTGAATGCCAGACACTGAGCATCTTGGACAACTTGCTTGACCTCTCTGAGTGCCAGAGGTGTCACTTGTACACTGGGGATCATAAGCCCATTGCAAGGTGACCTTGACAATGAAATGAGATCATAATTGTAAAGTACCAAGCACAATGTCTGGCAATCAGTAGCTGCTCCGTTTCCCTTTCTCTGGCCTTACATCTGCCCTTGTCACTTTTTCAGCAAGGTCTTTCTTGTGAAACTTGTGCCCGCTCAGAGAGCAAAGTAGCTGCTGCATGGTCCTAAGAGTAGCCAGGAGGAAGTTCTACCATGAATATTCTAGAGCTATCTCTGTGCTCACAGGACGATAAATAAGAAACCCTTGTAGTTCTTTGTAGTCCCAGGACATGTACCTGTACTGGCCTGGTATCCTCTCTCTGTGATCGTGAGATGCATTTGCTTCCCTTTCTCTCTGCTGATGCTGTGGATTTCCAATGTGTGGCCTTTGAGAAGTCAGGCGAATCTTGTTCGCACTCTGTGGGCCCCCAAATTGGGCATTTTCTATGCTCTTAGAGGGAAGAGCTTCTTTGACTGACCTCTGGATTTCCTATGAAGGCACAAAGCTCTGCTTTGCTGCAGCAGAGGGTCTGAAAGGTCTCAGGAACATCTTGTTATTTGAAAAGGTACCATAAAATACCAAGCAAGGCTGACCACACAGCAATTGAGAAAAATAAAATATTCATCAGAGGACATTACTGGGAAGAAAACAGCATAGTTAATTTCACGAAAACTGCATTGTAATAGAGGAGCAAAATTAATCACGCGATAGCATTACGACTTCTGAGCCTCAAAGCCAACATAAAATAATTGAAGAAAAAAATGAAAATAAAACAAATCTATGGCATCTGTGTAGAGTGCGTGATTAGAAGTTGATGGAAAAATAATAAGGTTCAAGGAAAGCAAATGCTGGCTGGAGTCCTCTCATTTACTCAGGAAAGCAAAACTTTCATTTTGGTAATGTTAATGCTAATAGTTATATCTTGTTTGCATATATTTGGTGAGTATTGGTGAAGTAGCAAGAAGTGAAACCTAAGAGCACAAGGCTGACAAAATAAGAATGGGGTTGGTTTTGCCAGCCTCAACTGCAACATTTTGCGTGCTCCATAGTGTACATTTTCCCACATAAAGTGCCTAACTAGTCCATTTTTTAAAATTCTGTCTCACTGCAGGGATCATTGAGAAAATTCCTCCCTATGAGGGTCTGCATTCCAGGTAGTGGAGCTTAAAAGAGAGTGGCTAAACTAAAGGAGCAGCTAGCACTACTGAGCACCTATTCTCTGCTATGACAGGTAGCTGAAATATATATATATATCCTGCTTTGAGTCACCTCTCTGAATAAAATCGAGGACCAGCAATATAGGCAGACGAAGAGACTGCCAAGGGGTCAGGAACCATGGATTCTAATTCTACATCTGTGAAAATTGCCGCATTATTAGGCAAGTCATGTACTTGGTGCCTCATCTTCCCCATCTACTAAATGGGAGTAAAAATCTTTGCTGTGCCTACCTCAGATGGTTTCTGAGAGGACCAGAGAAGATAATAAAGGTTATAAAACAAATGGCACAAATGCCTAGAGTTTTTAGTTTTGTTTAGTTTTGCTTGGCTTTTGGAATCCTCTGAACTTAGAATATCAGAAAGGGAGACAGAACGTAAAGACTGCTAACTCTGGGAAACGAACTAGGGGTGGTAGAAGGGGAGGAGGGCAGGAGGTGGGAGTGAATGGGTGACGGGCACTGGGGGTTATTCTGTATGTTAGTAAATTGAACACCAATAAAAAATAAATTAAAAAAAAAGAAAATACGAGGAAGACAAAAAAAAAAAAAAAAAGAATACTGATTGAAGGAATAATGAATTCTCTAAACATGTCAAGACATGGCCTAGGCCAATTGCTACAGGTTTTTGCAGAGGGTAGGGGATTGAATTTCTCCTCTTTTATGATTGATGTGACCTCGCAGAGTTCCTCATTATTCACACCTTGCTCTAATTATGGAGATCCTGAAATGAAGGAAAGGTTAAGCAAGTGATTTTGTTATTCTCCTGCCCCAGGAATCTTGGAGTGTCTCCAGATGTTTAAAGATATTGGATTTGTGGAGTAAACCTACCATTTATTTCTCAAGCCAAAGCAACACCCAAGCAGTCTCACATCTTTATATTTCAGAAATTGATAGTAGCCAAACTATCTTGCTTCTGCATTTTCCCTTTTCAGTGACATCCATGTCCACTTTCACCTCTCATTTCAAGCACTCTCTAGAAGTACATCTGTGTACTTCTACAGGTCCTTGTCAAATACAGGTGTGACACACAGGCCTTAAATAATCTGACGTCACTGAGTAATGCAGAGTAGATGACATAGATGACATCGTTCCCACCTTTTCATAGACCCTGAGCATTTTGGATTCCCAATGAACCTTCCTAATTACCCAATTTGACACAGTGCATGAGTAGGTGAAGAAAACTTGGTCCAAGGAGGCTCAAAACTTGCCTAATATCTGGACCTGGAAAGTGTTTCACTTACAATGGCTCTCTTTTCCTCTCCAGATTCTTCCCCTGGGTAATGAGCATAGCAAGGGGAGGTGCCTCACTGTGGGTTACCGAGAGAAGTGATAGAAGATCCTGGAAAACCCAATGGTAGAAATCCAGAGACATGAAATCCACTGGGTATGAAGGAGTCTGTCCATGTTCCCCAAACAGATTCTATGAGAAACAGAAAATGAGATGTTATATGACCATAATGACAAAGTTATATACTTAAGCTAACATAACTGAAAGCATAAAGTATGAGGCATGTGATCTAGAACCCAGGGAATCAGAGAGTATTAGGTAAATAAGCCACAGTGTATCAAGAGGCCCCAAGAAAGATGTTATTTAAATACAGAACCAAAATAGAGATTTAGGCATTATTCCTTATTTAATTTCCATTATATAACTTAATGTAATGTTTAAAAGCTGAAATTTCTGATAATAGAAGTATTTCAAAAAATGCAAAGAATTTTGTACACACACAAAACTATAAGTAACTCATTTACTTGGTTACAAAATCAAATAATACAGAAAGACATAGGATAAAAAACAAGTCCTATCTGACCTCTCTCTTTTCTCTACCTGAAGTATCCATTTTTGCCTTTCTTAATGGTTTTTTGTTATTCTTAGCAATTTTCATATCACTAATAGGCTCAGGCTGAGACTTTTTGATTCATCAATTAACTAATCATTTTTGTACCTGGCCATATTTTGGGTTTTTATTGTCATCAAGTGAACAACTAAACATTTAGTTACATTAAATTAAGCATGCTTCCTATCTATAGAGCTTCTTATGACTTATGAGACTACTAAAGTATGAAAAGTTCTATAAGTACTATTATCTCTAGGTAGAAGGTAATGGGCATATTTATCTATTTATCTCTGTGCATTAATGTTTTTTCCAAGTATCTTGTGTAGACTTTTTCTTTTTACTCCTCAACTCTAGAAAAAAAAAAACAAAACATGACTAGTAAAGCTTAAACAGGAAGACATCTAGTTAGACACAGTGAAATAAATATACATCTACCAACAAGCAAAACCATGCAATGAGCAAGAAAGAGAGCGAGATAGATGGGGGAGAGGAGGCAAGCCCCATCCTCACTGAAGTTAGAAAATATCCACAACGCATATGTTACCTTTTCATCAAATATGTGAAATACCCAAAACTATGGCATGTACTTTTTATCCTCACCTGACAGAAATTTTTCCATGTGATGTAGCAAGGCCTTGAAGAGCCCAAAGTACAATTGTCTTACTTAGAACAGCAAGGTAAGGGGGTTAAGAGGGCTATTGATGTTCCTCTGAGGGTTAAGAGAACAAAGGAGGAAATCAGAGGCATGCTATCTTCTCAAGGAACGAGGTTCTGATGTGGCTAGATGGGTTTTCTGCTTTTGCAGCTGCTCTTTACAGTCAGATAAAAAAAAGAATTTAAAAATACTTAAAACACTCAGGAGAGAGAGATCAATGAGAACAATGTCTAGGCATGAAAATTATGCAAAATAAATAAGTAGAGATTTATTGCTTTCTCAGATTAGGATCTTTCAGACGGATTGAAGAATTACTCATCATTTAATATAATATAGAATAAAGTAAAAGAAAGCCAATGTAGGTCCATGCATGGTATAGCAGATTATATTATTGCTGACAAATATCTATTCTTCCCCATCCTCCACCCATGTAGTGTACTGTCCCTTTTCATTAATGCAAAATTTGACCACATGACTTTCTTTGCTCAGTGCAATGTTAGCAAAATTGTCATAATCTGGGGTTCCAGTGATTATGCCACTGGAATAATAATAATAATACAGATTGGGTATGTTCTCTCTAGGCTCTGCCATTGCTATTAGAAAAGTAACAGGTAACTGTATCATCCATCATGTATCCCCAGAAGTAAAAACAAAATGGGTGCTTAATGACTAAGAAGATAAGCCACAGACTAGGAGAAAATATTTGCAAAACACTTCTCTGATACAAGGTTTGTATTCAAACTACAGAAAGAACTCTTAATGCTCAATAATAAGTAAATAAACAACCCAATTTTAAAATAAGCTAAAATTTGAACAAATACCTCAGGAAGATACACAGATGGCAAATAAGCACATAAAAAGACTCTCAACGTCATTTGTCATTAGGATATTGAAAATTAAAATGCAATACCTCCATACACTTATTAGAATCACTAAAACGCAAAAAAAAAAAAAATTGAAATGTTGGCAAAGATGCGGAGTACTAGGAGCTCTCATTAATTGCTGGAGGGGATGTAAACTGCTAAAGTCACTTTGGAAGCAAGTATGGCACTTTCTTACAAAGATAATTATAGTCTTGCCATATAATTTTGCAGTTGTGCTCCTAGTTGATTACCCAAATGAGTTGAAAACATGTCTACAGAAAAACCTAAACAAAAAAGTTTATAGCAGTTTTATTCATAACCACGCAAAACTGGAAACAGCCAAGATATCTTTCAACAGGTGAATATATAAACAAACTGGTACATCATATGGTGAAATACTATTCAATGATAAAAATAAACAAACTGTCCAACTACAAAGACATGGAGGGGACCTAACCGCATATTGCTAGGGGAAAGAGGCCAGTCAGAAAAGGCTACATACTATATGATTCCAATTATATGATATTCTAGAAAAGGAAAAATTAATATAAGGACAGTAAAGTGTTCAATTGTTGCTAGGTGTTTGAAAAAGGGAGCAAAGGATGAATCAGTGAAACGCAGAGCATTTTTAGGGTGGTGAAACTGTTCTGTATAATACTGTAATGACAGCACATGACATTATGCATTTATCAAAATCCATAAAACTCTATAACACAATAAATGAACCTTAATTAATGAAAATTTTAACAATTCACTTAGGAGGGTGGGGATTCCAAGAAACAGTGCAGACTGTGACAAGAGAACCTAATTGCATTAAAAATACATGAAACAAACCTACTGAAAAGGTTTAGGGCAAAATGTGTTCACCAAAGTACACCTGGAAATGAGTAGAGTCTGTGAGACTAAAGACAAAAGGAACTGTACATAAACACTATAGTGAATAAAATTGTGTCCCATGAGGTATGGGTTATTAAATCTGAAGTGCTGTGCACATCCACTGGAAATGAACATCAAAGAGATAGTGGACAATGGGAACCAGGTTTCTTACTTTCGTAGTGGGGGGTCACCTCCCAGCCAGGGTAACTAGCTAGCCTAACCCATGTGGTAATGGAGTAGAGCTAGAAACCTCAGTAAAAACTCAGGTTTCACTTAAGATATATGTATATATATTTATACATATATGAATAAATACTGGTTAGTATATACACATGTATTTTTGCTCTAACAGATAAAAGGAACTACAAGAAATGGCACCACAGTAGAAATAAACACACTTAATACCCAGATCTTGGTTTCTAATATCATTTTCCAAGAAGGGACTGGGGTGTACTGGAGAAATGGCAGATTCGAGGACTAAGACAGGAAATATATAAGGTAAACCTGGAGCATCTTACAACCCAGAAGGTAAGGAAGTGGTCAAAGGAAAAAAAAAAAAAAGAACACGCAAGCACACTGATGGGGATATATCAAAGGGGACAACAATCAAGTGAAAGAGCTCCCAACAGGCAAAGTTGGAACAATTCAAGCAATAGTGAAAATGCCACTTTGTTTCTGTGAGTTCCTTCCCCCAAATCAATAACCTCAAACTAATCATAAAAAAAAAAAACAGAAAGATTCCAGGAGAAGTGCATCCTATAATATACCTGACCAGAACTCCTTAAAATTGTCAAGGTCACTGAAGATAAGGGCAGTTAAGAAACTGTCACAGCCACAAGCCTAGAGACAGGACAACGAAAAGTAACATGGTATCCCAGATAGGACTCTGGAAGAGATAGTGGACCCTGGGTGAAAATTAAGGAAACATGGATAAACTATGGATTTCAGTTAATAACAATGTACCAGTATTATTTCATTAATTGTAACAAAGGTACTATACTAATATAGGATATTAGAAATGGGAGGAATTGTGTAAGGAGTGCTGTATGGGTCCTCAGACCTATCTCTGTAAATCTAAATCACTCTAAAAAATAAAGTCTATTGATAGAAAAACTTAAAAACATGCTACAGATCTGACCCTGAATCTAATGAGGAACCAGCTCCAGCCAGACCCACTGCAGGAGGCAGAGCTTCCACTCAGGCTAAATGACCCGACTCACAGATGGAAAGGAAATTCTGGAAATTATTGGAATTTCTAAAATAGAGGACATGCAACCTCAACTTTGCTACATATTGCCAAATTGCTCCCCAAAATGGTCCTGCTACTTAAATTCCCACCAAATGCATGATTTTTTTTTTATCTGCTCCCTTTATTGCTACCACTTGGCAACACAAATGGTTTAATTTCTGCTAATGTAACCAGTGAAGTGTTTTACTTCCCTGAACTTGTATGTGGCTGATTTCTAATAAAGATGGACGACATCTTTTATCAATAAAGACTTCAGTCAGCATTCCAGCAGATAAGGATTAAACATATATATATTTATATATATATATTTTTTACATATAAAGGATTAAATACATATATATATTATATATATATACATTATATATATATATATATGACTCCAATAATACTATCATAAAGTTAACAATACAGCTTTCCTAGGCTATTGGAATGTAGATACTGATGAAAAATTTTGTAAACCAAAGGGTTTAGGTAAAACAAAGAAGCAATCACTGTTAATTTATATGGAATTTTTTGACTGTTCTCAAACCCCAAAAATAATCTCTTAGGTTTTTCTGATACCTTAAGGACACATCTTACTAATGGATGCACAAAATAAATCAAGATAAGCACAGATGCTCACGCAGTTCAAAACTCTGGCAGCTTGATGCTGAGATCCCGTAGTTCCCAGGAAAGGAGCTGGGCAGGGCCACTCTCACTGCTTCTGGTGTACACTATCCCCACAGCAGCTCACTGCAAAACAAATATTTTTTTTTTATTGGTGTTCAATTTACTAACATACAGAATAACCCCCAGTGCCCGTCACCCATTCACTCCCACCCCCCGCCCTCCTCCCCTTCCAACACCCGCAAAACAAATATTGACGGCTACTTTTGCTCCTCACCTTTTTTGTAAAAGTAAAGATGTTTTCTGGATTTCTTTCGATTAGCAAAAACAGGTACTAATGTAGGTCTTTGGTAAACGCAAAGCAGTTTAATGCAAACTTTTGAAGAGTGGGAATACCTATAATTTCTTTGTAACATCTTAATAACTAATCCAAATTCAATGTCCCCTTATTATTTAAAATATCTTTTAAAAGTTAATTTTCTTGCATCAGGATCCAAACAAGGTCTGTACATTTAGATTATAGGTATCATAAATCTCTCTTAATATATAATAATTTTCCCTCCCCCTTGTGCTATTTATTTTTTGAAAAAGCTAAGTTTTTTGTCTTAAAGAATAGCTGGATTTGGCTGATTAAATTCTTGTGATATCATTTAACATGGTCTACATTTCCCATTCCTCTGATCTAGAGGCCAGGTCAGATATGGGTTTTTTCTTTCATCAATAGTTTACAGTGTTTCTGTCCACTTCCTATTGCCTTGCACCAAAAGAAAAGTAATGACCTGTTTGCCCCTCTTTTAGTGACGCAAAGATTTAATTAGTGCATTCGGGTCATGACTGCTTGATCCATCTGTTATAAAGTTTCCCCTATAATGTTTCTTACCTAATGGTTTTAGCAACTATTGATGACCTTCGTCTAGATCCATTATGGTTTGTAAATGTGGTTTTCTGTTTCTATCATTTCTTCTCATCTTTTTACGTATGATTCTTTAAAAAAAATAGAACAAAACAAAAACTTCACTTTGCTAATTACTTTCCTGCTCTGAAATACAATTCATGTGAGAAAGGCAACTGACTTTCTCCTTTGGAATACAAACTAAGAATCTGGGAGACATTGCAACTTTCCTCTGCCTGTGGATGAGGGAAGCTGACTCAGGAAGTATAGCATGGGGATTTCTTCAGCATGCAATTTCTTTTCCAATGTAATTAGTTGAGCACTGAATGCCTCATGCCAACCACCCTCATATTCACCATCTGAGTCATCCTACTGAGAGCCTTTGCCAGGGCTTAATCTGGAGAATACCAAGGCACTATCTGTGCCAAGAAGGCTGTGTAGAAACCAGTGTAGTAGGAAGAGGACAGTGACATTGCAGTCTCCATTGGTATTACTGGTCAGGTTTGATTGTCTTCGAGGCAGCTTTATGATATAAGAGACTAGAAGCAACATGTGTTAGCCCACCTGGCACCTTTTCACTTAGCATGATTTCTTTCTCTAGCACTCTTAGGGTACATGTCAGAATGGATAAAATAGACATGCAACAATCTTTAAAAATCATGCCAAAGGTTATATTGCTACCTTCTTTATCCTTAAGATACTTGCTTCTGTACAATAGCAAGAATAAGACCACTACAGAAATCTTTCCAAGTCTAGAAAAGGTGCAACAAATTTCCTCCACCACCTTTAATAGTAACTGTTTTTTGTCAGTCCCTTGCTATATACTATTACTATGCCAAGTGCTTTAAAATGCATCATTTAATTTTGACTCTACAAACACTGAAAGAGTGTTTTATAAATAAGTACAATGCCAATGATTGTTCAGAGTATTAAGTGGTAAAACTGATACTATAACCTAGATCAGCACTTTCTGAGGTCTGCATTCATTCTTTAATCCCACACCACCATAAATAGTTATTGAATACCTTTGATGGCCAAGGTACTGTCCAAGGTTCTGAATAAACATAGCAATATGATGGCCCCTACCCTCTACAACTTTGCTACTTGTTCCCCAAATGTGGTCTGAGGTCTAGCAGCAAAGACATCACCTGGAAACTTGTTAGCTATGAAGTATCTAGGATTTCATCCCAAACTTACTGAATCAGAATCTGTATTTTAAGAAATCTAGGTGTTTCGTACATACATTAACATTTTTGAGATACGTAATGAAGAACTTTCAATCTAATGGTGAAAATACCACACAAACACTTAAAAATAAAACTAACCACACCAATAAGCCATAGATAAGTGGACTTTGAGTGCTGCAAGAAGTCAGCACTATGGGAATAATAGAAAGTGGGTAGCACAGATCCTGGGAAGACTGTTTGGAGGAGGTAGAGCTCAAACTGAGTCATGCAGAATTCTTTGACTCGTAACATGGAGAGATTATTCTGACTAGAAAGACTCTGACAAGGAAGCCATCAAGGTGAAGACATTCATAGAATGTATGGGAACCAGTTGACTGCTCACAATGGCCTCTCACCAGACTCTCCAGGAAAGGGCACAGGTTCTGGTTTCATCTGCTCACCTCGGATCTTCCCACAACCTAGTACTTTGTTCATATTCAATAAATATTTGTTGAATGAAAGGCACTTCTTAAACCGTACACTTCTTACCAAAATATTTTATATGTTTTTAACTTTCCTAATAGTTATTGACATTTTCCTAATGAGTATGTTGTGGATGTTGTTACCTTGAAGAGAGATGTTCAGCCATTGCTGTCCAGAACCTTGCTTGAAAAAAGTGGATTAATCTCTTTAAGTGCTATGCAGAGATCAGGAAACTACATAACTATCTTATTTCATGGATGGATATATTATAGCCAGTATTTAGGGATATTTCCTTAGAATAGGGCCATAAATTGGAACTACTTAATGAAAGATATATAAACATTTTAAAGCTTCAGATCACACTGCCAAATTGACTTTCAAAAATTATATTCCCTTCAGCACTACTCTAATCTGGAAGAACTGCTTAGGAAAAAGAAGGTATAAAGAAGTGGGTTAACAATTTGATGAATAACAGATAATTGCTTCTGTGTTGAGTTATAATCATTTTCCAGGAAATTTAAGAGCTACTTTACATATTATATGTTTAATTCTCAGCACAGTCTTTCAAAGATGTATTATTACTGCCATCTCACAGATAAGGAAACGAAGGCTGAGAAGTACTTAATAGTTGTCCCCAAAGTAACAAAGCTATTAAATGTTGAAGTCATTATTTGAAACCAGATCTCTAAGTCCCCAAGATCTATACTCATCCACTATCCCAAAATTTCTGTTCTGGCCATCTATTGTTGCAAACAAGATACCCCCAAATCCAATGGCTCAAAAGAGCCATTATTTCATTATATCTCCCAATTTTGTGGCTAGGCAATTATTTTAATCCACATAGCATTAGCTGGGGTAATTCATGTGGAGGTAAAGCATCCATGTCCAAGGTAGCTCATTCACACAATTGCAAGTTAATGCTAGCTGTTGTCATCTAGGGAAGTTCATCTAGGGCCATCCTTTAAGGGCCTTACTTCTTTTGTACATGGGCCTCTGCACTGGGATGATTGTGTTTTCTCACAGCATGAAAACTGGGTTTCAAGATAAGTATGCCAAGAGACAGGAAATAGCAGCTTATAATCTCTTTTGACCTGGGCCCTAGAACTGAAACAGAATCATTTCTACTATTTTTAATTATTCAGAGCAGTCACAAAGCCCACCCAGATTTAAAAGGAAGATATATACATATAGACCCCTATACAAATGTCAGTCATCTTTAATTTATCACATTCTCCAAAATAGAATGCCAAAATTGCATACATTAAAGTTATCTATTATATATAATTATTCCAGAATAGTCACAGATGCTAATACCTCAAAGATAAATGTTGTTTCCTATTATAAGCCCTTCCACTACATTCTATTTTCTGTAACCATGTACATGAATTATTTTGAGATGAAATAAGGACACTTTTTTTCAGATTTTGCCATAAAGTTTCTGTTTATGTCAGAAACAAGAAGTGGTCAGAGAGAATGCTGAATCATGGAATGTGTGCTTTGCGCTTTTAGTTTTCTCTCTCCTTTGCTATATGACCTGACTGGCTAAGTCACCAGCAGGAAGTTGCAATTTGAGAAGTGACAACTCTCTAGATGCAAGACGTAGTTTTCAGGTTGCTAGCAGTTAGACAAAAGCTGCTGTTTCTTCAATAAAGCACTACAAAGTAGTGTGCTTCATCCGTAACTGCTGAAGAGAGTCCCAGTTTTCCCAATTTACAGGATGAAACTGGCCTGGCTCCATCAGTGTCTTTAAGTCTGGTTAGAATTCAAATGAGGTTCCCATTTTGCAAATCCATGCAGACCTCATTCTAAGCCAACACAGGTGTATCTGGCTTGCTGGCAACTATAAGCATTCTTGACATATTTCCACTCCATTAAGAATTTCCCTTCCACCCACATCTGTGTTGCGACCCTGACTTGTAGTTGGCTGAGTGCACTGGTTTCAGGAATCAACCAAAGGAGCACATAATCCAGTTTCCTAGTTTAAGCAACTATGGATATTCAATATAACTCTCATTTTTTATCCATCTAATTTAATGCCCACTCTCCTCATCTAAATAAATCTCCCTTGGAGATTCTCCCAGAAATCCAGGCTCTTCATCCTGCCCCCTGCCTAGCTAAGTCTTAGAGTTCCAGCCATGAGGCCAACTCGGAAGAGCAGCCAACGAGTAGATGGATGAGAAGTTATAGAATTGGCCTTTACAGTGCAATAGGAATTTGCTTTACAAACTGATCTCTGTACAAATGGCAAACTCATACAGGATGAGTATGTGATGGGTTTGCCTGACTAGCCTGTCACACTCTAGATCCAGCTCTACAACTTAACCATTATCTGCTGCTCCCAAAATCACACAGAAAAGGAAATATCCTAAATCATATATGCCCTTTTGAAAATATATTCATAGAAGGACTGCTAGCCCCTGTGAGAGCATGTAAATGATGTGGAGAAGTGAGCGCCATGTTCTTGTTGCCAGGAAGTTGCCAGAAGCTACAAATGTGGATGTGCATTAGGATTGCTGGGGGTAATGCTAAGAACATCATGGTGAGTTGACAAGCCAGAGATCAGCCTTTGTTGCTGAGGTTTTGAGAGAGTCTAGTTATTCCAGATTCTAACCCCTTCTGACCTTCTAACATCCACTCCACTCTGGAACACTAAATAAGGTGGAAAAACATCCTTTAGTTCCTTCGACTCTGTGCACAGTATACTAAAACTTGGGAAAAAGCTAATGAAGTTCTCTCTTCATCATGAAATTGTGAAGGTGTGTACACTGCACACAGGAATGTGACATAGAGCATCCTGATGATGTTCCTTTGAGCTACTTCACATTTTCTGAAAGATGGCTTCTGTGGAGAGCAGAAATTGCTTTATATGTAATTCAGAGAAGAATAAAGAACTAATTCAGGCTTTGTTTTATTTAGCTACAAAATTAAAGCACTGAAACTCTTCACTTAAAGGATTTCAGGTAACATTATATCTGAAAATATACAGAGATATCTTTATCACACTGAATGCTCAAAAAGTAATAATATATTTTTTACAATATATAATCATAATACAGTTTTTTAAAAGATTTTATTTATTTATTTGATAGAGAGTGAAAGTGCACAAGTGAGGGGAGGAGCAGAGGAAGAAGCAGGCTCCTTGCTGAGCGGGGAGCCTGCTATGTGACTTGATCCCAGGACTCTAGGATCGTGACTTGAAGGCAAACACTTAACTGACTAAGCCATCTAAGCATCTCATAACATAACTTTTTTGTGATGGAAATGTGAAAAATTAATGAAATATGAAAACAAATATATTTGTATATTTATAATTGGTAAATCTGATTTAAAAGTAGGGTGGTGTAATGAAATGAGCACAAATCCACATATCTTTGACTTAGAAATTCTATTTTTTTTACAATATATCTTTTCCTAATCCAAGTTTTCAGAAGAAAAGCCTGAGGCAAAATATACACATAATGTTTTAACAGGGGTACAATCCCAAGGGAGCTAGAATATGGAATAAAGGAAATGAAATGAGCAAGGAGGGAAAACAAATACAGAGTGGTATATTATGAATTTGGCCACAGCACCGCCTTACCAGAGAGCACACCTGGTTGCTCAATCTCACCACACATCTTTTGAGAGGACATATGAAAACACTGTATCTGGCAACAATCCATTAGGTGGACAAAGGAAGAATAATTATCCATGAACTCCATAATGTCCCCTATTTGGCACTGATAAAGGCTCCCCTTTTGATCTGTAAGAATGCAGTTAGTGACAAGCTAACTGGGAGGTCACCCAGCACCTTCCAGGTAAAAACTACAGCCAAGCAAATCTGATGACGAACATAAATCTATTCTAGCACAATTGTAAGGAAATACTTGCACATGATCTTAACAGACATCATTGTAGCATTATTTTTTTATCAAGAAAACTAAAGAGATTGAATAGCCATTATTTGGGAAATTACTAAATATAGTATAGTATACCTGTATCACAGATTGATTAAAAAGAATGAACTATATCTACTTATTGAGAAAATGCAGGGCTTATTAAATGAAAAAAAAGCAGTCACAGAATTATATGCCTATCACAATCCACTTGAACACAAAAAAGAAAATCTCTATATACATTTATATCCATATATAGATGACATAAATAGGAAAATGGTTTCCAGGATACATGTCAAAATGTTAATGTCTACAGCTGAAGAGTATAGAAGACCCTCTAAAGTCTAATTTCACATTTATTCCAATTATTTGTGCACAGTTTGGATTTCTTAATAAAAAAGTTAAGGGCAGAATAAAAGGGAAAGAGGGAGGAGAGAAGTGTGGAGGAGGGCAGAACAAAAGTTTGGGATCCAGATTTCACTACATCTGAATTCTGATAGGGTGACCGACTGTCTCAAGCCATGCCATGTGTTTCCTTCTGAGCTTAAATCCTAATACTTATTGAGGTGATTTTTGAAAGCTTTTGCTCTTGAAAAGTTTGGATTCTATGTTTTAGTATTATAATGACATTCATATTTGAGAGAAATCTAATATTAAGATGAAACAGTTTGAATGACTTTTGTTGAAAGACCAAAAAAATGGCCCCAAAAATCATCACGAAAAGAAGGTTCTGTAGAGTATATAAGTGAAACCAAGAAAGAGTGGCTAGATACATCAAACCACCTCAGTTGCATGTGGTCTCACATAGAGAGACTAGAAAAGGACAAGACAAGCAAAAGAGCAGAACAAGTTAATGACTGCTGAGAGGGTTGAAGAGTTTGCTGAAACAATCTAGGTAAAATACATTCTACAAATGCATCCTAAGTGACAGCAGTGAAAAAGCCTACAACTGTCCTCAGTCTAATAGGCAGTATAAGGCAATAAGAGCTCCCTTGCATAGTGAGAGACTGGCCTCATTTTTTTACAATGCCTTTTAACTAGACCAAAAAAAAAAAAAAAAAAAAAGAGGAAATAAATCTTTGTAACCGGTAAACAAAAGATCTTATTTTTGAAGTAGGTCAGACTAAATGTGATCATTTAAGTCGATAAGAAATAGCAATGCCAGCATATTCCAAGTTGTCTCATGTGTCTTCTAGGTCATTAATTTTATCAAGGGTCATTGACTTTTAAAGCAGAGATAAACCTTGAATATTATTGTGCAAACTACTTATTTTTAAAGTGAAAAATACACACAGAGTGGTGGAATGCTATATCACTCACCAGGGTCCATCAAAAGATGAGTGTGAGCCTGACTCTAACCTGATGACCTTTGTTACCTTAAGGAAGTTGCTCACCTTCTCCAGGTCTCTGTCTCCTCCTCTGTATAGTGAACCCTTCAAAATATGATCCATCTCTGAACTCCTTGACATATTGATAATGTCGTGGATTATTTCTCTTAGAGAAATAGAACATTTTTTGAGCCACAAACAAATAATCACACCCTTCTACTTTATATATGGGCTAACTGATGCCTAGGAGCATTGAACCACTTATCTAAACTCTGGTAAGCAAGAATTCGCATGAAGAGGTCTGAGAAATTACATTTAGTTTATTTTTTTTAATGTTACACACACTCATTTTTTGAAACTAAAATGTAGGGGGAAAATATTACAAAAAAAAAAAACTGGAAATCTTATCACCTAGAAAAAATACAATAGAAATTTGGTTGAAAATGATCTCAAGGGAAATCCCGCGTGGCTCAGTGGTTTAGCACCTGCCTTCAGCCCTGGGCATGATCCTAGAGTCCTGGGATCGAGTCCAACGTCTGGCTCCCTGCATGGAGCCTGCTTGTGTCTCTGCCTGTGTCTCTGCCTCTCTCTCTCTGTCTCTCATGAGTAAATAGATAAAATATATATTAAAAAAATGAAATGATCTCTAAATAAAACTCTCTCTTTCACTCTACAACACCCCTTCTCTACCATTGGACAACATAGGTGTCAAGCAAAACTTTAGTTACAATTTGCTTTTTGCCAAATATATTATTAATACTCAGAGTTTAAACACTGCTGAGATATGTAAATAAATAAATCATCCTGGAGGAGAAATTTCAAAGCTCAACAATTTTTGTTAATATCGAAAGATACAGAAACATTGGATTGGTCCACTCTGGCCCCAAGACCACTATAAAGAAATCCCTGCAGGAATAGAGAAAAACAAGACCAGTGGGTGCTCCCAGGCACCAGGGATTGGGCCATCAACTGGTGGACACTGGAACCCACCAAACCTGGCTTACTCCCCAAGTGGCTGTGGGGGCCCAGGTTGAGGAGATATCCAGAGCTGAGTCAGTAGGCATAGTCCTCCTTCACTCACCGGAGGCTAACTTGTTCTTCCTTGAAGGAACCTGCTCTGGGGCTAGGAGCAGTAACCAAAACCAGAGATTTAGCCTTAGTCACATAAGACTGAAAGGAATTATGATATATTTCAGTTGTGGATCTGACAATGTCAACCATCTAGAAAAAAAGCTAAAGCTACAACCGTCAAGTCTTTGGCTTGGTAACTGAAGGCTCTATCCAAAGGAATCAGTTTTTAGTGTAGTGGTATTTGTAGGCATCTCTAATCTCAAGGGAACATGGCTCTGAGCCAGAAGTAATCTGAACTGACCCTGTGGGTGAGAAAAAGCACCCTGATAACTTGCTGAGGCCAACATGAGAGAAGGAACCTTAGCAAGAGGAAAAGGCCTCCTGATTAGAGGCCTACTAGAGACTGGGGCCTTTTAATTAATTGAGAATTTTTAAGAAAATATGATATCTTATTTTGAACCACAAACCCATAAAATGAGTCATATTGTTGTGTGTGTGTGTGTGTGGGGGGATACTTTTAAATAAATGGTACCATATTATACTTGCCATTGGGCAACCAACTGTTTCATTCAATGCTATATTATGGCTGTTGTTCTGTTATTTAATGTAGACTGACATCCTTATTAATAGCTACATACTATTCTAAAACATATGTGGTACCTCCAATTTAATTGTTTATTTATGGACATTGAACTTGAAACTTATTTTTTACAATATTGCATGCATTAGATCATTATTAAACATTTATCTTTTGACATTTAGTTCATTATTTTCTTACAACCATTCCCTAGAAGTAGAATTATTGTTTCAAAAAGGATGATTCAAGTTTTCTCTTTCTGTTGCCTTCTAACAAATAGCCCTTGAGAAATATTGTACTAATTTGTACTCTACTAACAGTGCATGAGAATGTCCATTTCTCTGTATTCTATTTACATGTTGTGCTATCAATCTTTTTTATATGCAAATCTAACACATGGTGGAGGGGAGCTGTTGTTATTTTTACAGAATATTGAACATATTTTCTATATTTATTGGTCATTTTTATTTATCCTGTTGTGAATTACCTATTTATGTCTGTTTTATATTTTTTTCTAGAAGGATTGCAATTTTTTTCTTGATGCCTTACAAGGGTTGTGGGTTCCTAAATACTTTGTAGAAATTCATCCTGATTCATGTTACAAATACTTACCCCACTTTTTCATTCTTCAAACTTTATTTCATGATATTTTTTCCATACAAAAGTTTATTATCTAAGTAGTCAAATCTATCATCTTTGTCTTCTGTGGTTTATACTTTAAAAGCCCTTCTTCAGCCTCAAAATAACCAAAGTATCCATATTTTCATCTAGTGTTTATATGGTGTAATTTTTACATTTAAGTTATTGATTCATCCAGATCTATTTTGGGGCCTCAGCTTTTTTTAATGCCTGGCCACTTATTTCAACATAAATTATTGAATAATTAGTTGTTTAATAATCCATTTTTTCTCCACTCACTTAAAACACTGTTCTCAAATATTCTTGGAAGCGTTTCTAGATTCTGAGTTTTGTTTCACTTATCAGTTTATTACTTTTTCATTCGACATGGTTTGGTTACCAATAGTATAAATATGATTTAATGTGATGAAACCTTTAAAAATATTCAAAAGATTTTATCAAATCCTATGAGACTCAGGGATATGAAAGTGGAATACTATTGACATAAATTGATGTAGAGAACACTCAACTGAAATCACAGGTCCAAATGACCATATAACAAAGCAATTCAGAGATAGAGAATTTCTTAGTGAATTGGCTGAGGAAGGTAGGGGGCACAGAATCTTAATATGTTTGAGTGAAAATAAATGCACCTGGCATAAACTCATCCATAGGACGAGACAAATATAGATCTTCCCTGGAACTTACTTCTGATCCCATTTATTTCCTTCAGTCTTCATAGACAATCTATGTCTCTGCCTTATAAAACAGAGTTCCTAGAGCTTATAAGTACTCAGACCTCAATATTTTAGGGCACTCAAACCCACATGTTCAGCATTAAATAAGAAACATCAGGAACGCCTGGGCGGCTCAGCAGTTGAGGGTCGGCCTTCAGAGCAGGGCGTGGTCCTGGAGTTCAGGGATCGAGTCCCACATCAAGCTCTCTGCATGGAGCCTGCTTCTCCCTTCTACCTCTACCTGTGTCTCTGCCTCTCCCTCTCTGTGTCTCTCATGATAAATAAATAAAATCTTAAAAAAAAATAAAAGAAACATCAGTTGTAAAAGTTATCAAGTGTCCCAGGTGTGGAAACCCATGTGAAGGAGATTTCTGGAAATAAATGGAAGTAATTTAAGCCTTGAGCAAAGAGTAGGAAAGAGGTCCTAGAAAGATGATCTCAACCTTGAAAAGATGAGAGAAAGAACAGACATATATCAGTGCCTAAGTTCCTAAGTTATGAATATGAGCAAGAAAAAAGTAATAAGCTAGAGGAGGTGTATCTGCAAGTAGAATGGGGCTGTGTGTAAGGTGGGGCTGCTCTGTGGGTGGGGCTGCACCAAGGGTGGTGCAGGGAAGAATCTCGACCATAATTTTGATCCTAATTAGTCTTCCAAATAAAATGGGATAATAAACTCTGAATCCAACAGGTGATCATGAGGTCCAATGTGAAGCTTCAAAATCAAAACAGATCAGAGGTACTCTGTTCACAGGATAATTGCTGCCAGGGGCAATCCATAACACGTTGAGAAGAATTTTTAATTCATAATTTCATTAAAAACAAACAAATGTTACTGATTTTAACATTGCAAGCTTTCACCTTTTGAAAAGTTTCAATCCTTTTTTATTTTATAGTTAGCTGTTCTCAATTGGATAAGACATTTCCCAGTTAAACACTCAGATCAACATATTAGAGAACAGAGTATATTCTAGTGATCTGAGTTACAAATGTGTTGCACTGTGCTTGGGTAGAGAAAAAAAATCCTCAAGTTTCTAGGAGAAATTTTGGGGTCATTCATTCATTAATCAAAAACATATGCATTGATAACACAGAAAGTGCCAGGTACTATTCTAGGAACTGAAGATAGACTAGTGACCAAGATAGATAAAGCCTTGCTTTTGCAGAGCTTATAGGTAGTGAAAAGTATGACAATAAAATCAATTAATTAAATATCAGATACTAAAAAATTCTACAAAGAAATGTGTTAAGGTAGTGTATGTCAAGCAAATCTCCAAGAGGAGATGGAACTTGAACTGAGAACACAGGGAAGTGAGGGAGCATGACCTTCCAAGGTCTAGAACAGGAGCATTCCAGGTAGGAAGCAAGGAGGTGAAGGGTTGGAGAGAATGCCCTAGACAGAGGTAGGGGTCAAGGTGGTAAGGATAGCAGGGCCAGAACAGGCAGGGCCTGTTAGGATAATTAGGGGTTGGATTTATTTATTTATTTATTTATTTATTTATTTATTTATTTATTTATTTATTTATTTATTTAATGAGAAGTCACTGGAATGTCTGAGCAGGCAAATCAAAGGATCTGGATTTACATCTTTAATTGATCACTTTGGCTGGGGAGTTAAGAAATGATTCTAGAAGAACAGTAGCTGAGATTATTTCTTGAAATGACTTTAGGAGAGAGATAATGGCAGTTTGAATTAGATTGATAGAAGTCAAGTTTCAGACAAGTGGACAGACTGAGAAAACCAATTCAACAGACATGCTGATGAATTAGATTTCCAGGTCATTAAGGTCTGGATTCTGGTATGGATTTTAGGTGATTCCTTAATCTAACTGGGCCATAATTGGATCTTTCATTTTTAGTCTGTAGAATAAAAAGTATACATTAATTTACTTTATACTAATTTGCAAAATTTAATATATGCTTTGGCAAGAATGTTTTCACTCAGTTTTTCAGGATCCAGCAAGTTCTTTTCTTTCAAGTATACATTATTTTTTCTGAAATGCTCAAATAATCTTTTCAGATAATTGTTTTCAAAAATAATTCTCATTCCATGTGTATTGGCCAGTATACACACAAATCCTCAGTTAAAAAATGGATAAAATATCAAGAGCCCTCTTTTGAAGCAATATTTGCCATGTATATAGATGTAATTTCAATAACCAAATCATCTGCTATTATCACTAATATAAAAAATATTTAAAAATATGTAAAATCCATGCCCCTGTCAGGATGTCTACAGAGAATGCCAGGAACATCGGGCAAGACAACTGAATAGGGAGAGGTCAATTTTTGAATTTTTAGTTCCATCATAAAGCTTTCCTACTTACACACACACACACACACACACTCTCCAGTGATAAATTCTATGAACAATTGCTATAAACTAATGGACTTTATCAGATACACTGTGACATTATGGAGTATGACACCCATTTGCAAATACAGATTTTACATTATTTTATTGACTTTAGTGAAAATTATGGCATATCTAAAGGGAAAATAGGCCATTTTCCTATTTCCAAAGACATCAAGCATTGAAATTAGCAGTGTGTGATTTATCCTTGGGCCCTACATTTCACACCAATGAGGAAGATCCATTATTATCATTGTATGGAAGCTCCTACACGAGGCAATAAAGTACATCAATTCATTGAGAAAGCACATTCTCAAGGCAGCTGTTGCTTATTTGTGTTTCCTGCCTTAAATGAGCCAGGGGACAAGGAAAAGCACAAAAGCACAAAAAGTCACTGAGAGCCAAGTCAGAGTAAACTTAATTGTACTTCAACCTCGTGATACCCAAAATGCAATATTCTCTGAAGATGGAAATTCTTGACTAACCTCATGTTTAAAAAAAAAAATTACCCTAATAAATTTATGCTATCATAAAATCATCTGAGCTCAGCTAAAATGGTTTTATGGATGTAGTTAGAGGGCATTATTTTAAAGTTATGCTGGAGGCAAAATGACAGTGGCGAAGGCCACGCATACAAGAAATTATGTCCTGATCTCTTCACGCTGATACTGGTTCTAGTATCTTTATTTTCTTAATGATCACATTCAGATACTAAATCCATTTTCAATTATTTCATTAAGAAAAGAACAAAATCCCATTTCATGTATATTTTTTCCTTTGAGTGCTTTACCCCCCAAATGGCAATAATATTGTAAAATATTTATTCCATTAGTTTTAGGTAATTGAAATGCCAAGAGCTAAGCACTTAATCTCTGCCGGCAGGGAGAGCTGCCTGCTGTCACTTTTTATTAAGTCTTTTTCTGCTGCTTTTTGCATAGTCAATAGCAGTGTCTGAACGGAAGAAAAGATATAGAGTAACATTTAAACAGCAGTCTATGATAAGGTAATGTTTACATTCAGGATAATATGAAAATGTCCACTCTAGAGTGGCAAAGATTTTTCTCTAGGTTAACTAATTAGAATGTTTATTAGCTGCATTCGTTATTCTGACAAGCTCAGGAATTTCTAAACATTATTAACTTCTTAAGGACCATATTCCCTAAAGAGCTTGTGTCTGCTGAAATCTGGACAGGTGGATTTCAGATGAATTTGATATTTATCTTCCCATGCCTGCAATAGTACAAAAACAGAATACAGAGCATTCGTCCTGAGTACCTTCAGGGCATGCAGAGTGCCTTCAGTAACTTCCCTTATCATTTTTATGGCACCCTTCACAACTCTAGCTGGTTAACGTACAGCCTTCCCAGCTGGACTCGGATCAGTGACTTATCGTAGTAAATGGACAGCAAACAAATCTGTCTTTAGTAGCACTAGCTAGAGCGGGAAGGGTGTATTTCTGTCACAAGGGGTGGTGAGCACACAAGCAGAGCTTACAACCTTCCTATTACCTGAGACACCACGTGACAAGAGGAAAACCCCTAGGAAATCTGGATCCTAAGTCATTAAAAACATAAGGATCCCATACCTCTGATTTGAACCGTGTTTAGCGTCTGTTTTCTGCCACAGATGAGTGTTTATTATTCTCAATAGCATCATATCCTGAGCCTTAAACGTACGACCATACTAAATTTCAAAGTCTCTCACCAATGCTCCATGGGGAAAAGTACTGGACTTTAGAGTCAAAATTATCTGAGTTGAAGACCTGTCTTACTTTTATATTAGCTGTGTGACCTGAGTCAGATTACTTGACCTCTCTGGGATTCAACCTTCTCATCCATAAAGTAAGGACAATATCTGTCCCACACAGTTATCATTGCCAATATTGAGAGAAATGGGAGGCAGTGTAGACAAGTGGTTCAATGATGGATTCAGAAATCAAACATTAGTCTTATCTTTGATGCTACTATTTACTGTTTGGTCTTGTACAAGGTATATGAACTACCTAAACCTTTATTTTCTCATGTGTAACATACACATAGTCGCAGTATTCACTCTGTCACCTGAGACACTAAGGCAACTTTTCAGTGATTCCTATGATCTGGGAACTAGGGATAGAGCAAAAAGTCAAAAAGATAATAATGTCTGCCCTCATTAAGCTTACGCTCTCGTGGGGGAGGACCAATGACAAACAAAATAAATGGAAAAAAACCTTTTACAGTATTACTTGAGAAAGCAATAAGTTCCATGGAGAAAAATAAAACAGAAAAGGAGAAATTAAATGTAGAGTTTAGCTCATTGCCTGTTACTTCATAAGCACCAAATATATGTTGTTACTTCTCAGTCTCTAGTAAACACCTCCCAAAATGTTATCATCTATTCTTTTTCATTCCTAATATCTGAGTTCCCCTAAGTTTCCTGTCTTTCAAGAAGTTGAAGCAAAAAAAAAAAAAAAAAAATACACAACAGAGAGTGAGTCTTTTGGGGGCTTTCTGGCAATCAGCTATATTCATGGGTTACTTATAAACATAAGAACAAGGAATGGTTTTTCATTTCAATTTGTGATGAGGATTAACACAAATGCCTTGTTGAGATAATATCCATGTGAGAGTGAGTAGCTGTAGAAGAAGAAGGTATAAACAAATCAACACCATAAGCCTCATTAGTTGTTTCCTATTTTGAGAGTAGGATGACAAAAGAAGTTAACTGTAAAAGAATATCTCATCCAAGCCTAAAAAGTAAGTCTTTTTAGAAACTGGTGGGCTGTGAGCTCTCTGGGTCTATATGACAAGTATGGCATGTGTCCATTAGAGACTTTGTGGAGGGGTGCAGAGAAGAACTGACAGATGAAGGAAGTTTGTGGGGAGCTACCATAAAAGACAGGTAGCTTCTGGAATTGAAAGAACAGCTTTCATTTAAATAAAACAAAACAACAAAAAAAAACTTTAGGAAATCTGTAAGAGAAAGGCTTCCTCAGGGCCAAGAAAACAAAGGTCAGGGCAAGCATTGCCTTTATCCTGTGGAGAACCCTGCACTGTGAGGCCCAGCTGTGGGACACTCATGGATGGCACCCTTGGCCCAGGTCTTGGCATCTGCACAGAGGAATTCGGTTACAGCTCCACAGTAGAGGATTAATGGAGCAGAGTCAGAAACATACCAGGCATTCATCAGAAACCATAAATAACTGGGGAAGATATTTTGGGGGGGAAAGCTGTGTTTTGAGAAATGAAACTGACTTGGGATTAGAGGATAAACCTACCACGAGTACTTTTGTAAGTAGTAGTTGGTGTACTTTTTTTCCAAAATCAATCTCGGTATCTTATAGCTAAGCCTTATTTAAAACAAAAACAAAACTCCTTAAAAATTATAGAGGTCTTTCTGTGTGGCAATGACTTATGAAGATGTCAGCTGGATTCAGATAAAATAAAATTCTCTGCTGTTGTCTTCTACAACTCATGACTAACTTCACTTGTTTTTAAAGGACAATCCCTCTCCCTCAACACGCTTGAGTCTTTATTTCATGAGATACGTGAAGACAAGTGTTACGTTCTCCTATGTACAAATGGAAAATAGGACTGCCAACTCATTGCTAATGGGTTAAGTCAGTGTTGGTGGTGAGAGTACAGCTTCCCCTCTCCTGCTCCTAAGTAGTGGCAGCTGTATTATCATACTTTCCCACTCTCTCTTCAACCCTTCACCCATTCTTCGCTCCCCCAGATGAGAAGTGATTAGTGAATTTGGGGAAAATGGCAAAACATGAACAGCTGAAGCTCTTTCTGTCCTTGGTATAAGATGCATTTCTAAAAAAAAAAAAAAAAAAAAAAAAGAGATGCATTTCTCTCTGCTCTAGGGTGGAGGAAGGCCTGTCTGATCCATAGTTCAGGTAAAAAATTTGCCTAATTCTAGGGTTTGGTTTTATTTTTATTTTTATTTTTATTTTTTTATTTTTTTAATTTTTTATTTTTTTTGGTTTTAGAAGTCCATTTGACTTATATACCAACCTTTCCTCGCCCTCTCTTTCTTCCTTGGGAGCCTGCTTACTCATACAGAGCATGTGCTTACTCACAATTACTCTCCTCCAGGTAATAAATCAGAAGGCCTTTTCTGGTCTTGAAGCGGGAGATGAGTTCTAACTCTGGCTTCTGGGACAGAAGCCCTTCTGGATAGGGAGTCTGGAAAATGAACAAAAAGGACCAAAGACAAGATTCTAAAATTATGTAGGAAAACAAAGGCCCTTGAAGAGTCCAAACTATTTTGAAGGAGATGAACAAATTTGAAGAACTCATACAACTTGATTTCAATATTTACTATAAAGCTACAGTAGTCACAAGAGTAAGGTGTTGGCATAAGGATGGATATATAGATCAATATAACAGAATAGCACGCCCAGAAGTAGACCTACGCATATATTGATTTTGACGAAAGTACAAAGTAAATCAATAAGGAAAAAATAGTCTTTTTTAACAAATGGCGCTAGAATAACTGAACATCCAAAAGCAAGTAAGAAAAGAAAAGAAGAGAAAAAAGAAAAATTTAGGAGAAAATACAGATGTTTTTGTTACCTTGGTTTAGACAAAATGTTATTAGGCCACATAAAGCATCAACTATACATACAAAAATACATTCACTACAATTTAAAATGCCTGCTATTCAAATAAGTATTAAGAAAATGGAAAAAAAACATTAAATAAACAAGCTATAGACTTGGAGAAAGTATATGCAAAATACATGTGTGCAAAAGAACTTGCATCCGAGATACATAATGAACTCTCAAAATTCAATAATAAGAGAACAAATAATCCAAAAAAAATAAGCAAATGATTTCAACAGAGATACAGATGACAAATAAGCACATGAAAAGATGCTTAATATTTGTAAACATTAGAGAAATGTACCTTCCTCTCAATTTTGTGGTAAATCTAAAATTACTCCAAAAAATTATCTTAAACTGGAAAGAATACCTCGGGGCAAAGAAAAAGAACTTCAGTTATTGACTATACCACCATGGTAAATTTCTAAACTGAATAAGGTGAGAGAGGACACAGTAAGGAGGTGGATTTCCTCCCTTGAATATGATAGCATCATATTACCCATATTAAGCTCCTGCTTGAAGATTTTTCTCCCACTTGAGTTTAATTAACAGGTGGTAGATTCCAGAAAACTGGCATAAATTGAGTGGCTTCCAGATAAAGCTAAAATCTAGATTTTCTTCATCAATAGGATGGTCGTATAATTTATTTTCCAGACAGTGATGTGAAAGTAAAAGTGCCCATTACTTTGGCAAATGAGGACTGCCAGGGAAATTGGAATGTATGGTCGTCCTACTCAGCAACCATTGAGTGTCTGCCATGGACTCAGCACCGAGGACTGTGTTCTAGAACAAAGCTTTGCCTGCAACCACTGCCATTAAGCTCCATTTCTAAATACAGTGAGGATGAGACCAGTGCTAATAATCATCAGTGTCTTCGTAGCTTGGAGCCTTTTAAAGAAGTGAGGTTCATTACAGATTTGGCATTGGCCTAATTCAGCTTCTGAGCTCCTGAAGAGATCATAATCATTCTAGTAAAATCTGCTGAAAGAACCTCGATACCACCCAAAAGACTATCTTTGGCTAAAAGTGAACAAAATAAGAAATGGGGGAGAACTTTGATTTCATTAAAGCTTTAATTCACAAGGGTAAGCAAATTTGATTTCTGACTTTAATTCTTTTGCACTTGAACTTGCAAAGCAATTTAATTTTTAGACTAATTTCTCCCCAGGAATTTGATAGTGGGAGAGTGTTTATACTCAATTTGGGGCATTTCTATGTTCTTGACATTTTATTATTAGGAATATCTTAATGTTGTCATTTAATTTTATAGTATCATCTCTGGTGGGCCATATTGGAAAATATGGCTAGATATAATTTGGAATGGGAAATAGAACTGGGAATCAATGAATATTCAGCCTTGAGTACTGAGTGGCCTCAGAGTTCTTTTAATTAATATACTCTCTGCCTCCTTTTACAGCCTTCTAGGGACATAGTCTGCACTGCTCACCAGAGATCCCAGGAAGATACCCAAAAGAATAGTGGTTAGGAAGAGCAGAATGACTCTGAAGCTAAAAGCAGACTTTCTTTTAGACAACCACCATCTCCCTGGGTAGTGTGTCCACACCCTAGTCTTTTTCTTCCACGGGAAAAACAAAGAAACAAAAAAATGTTAGCGTCACATCCCTGGTTTTTCTCCACCCCCTTCCTCACTCTTATTCAGGAGAGGCAGATCGTGTCACCTAAAAGGAGTTTTTAATCTGTGGATTTCAACCAGGAGGAACTACCGCACACTCCTGCACATGCACGATGTGGACTCTTTCTTCCACCCAGACAGTGGGAGGCAGTGAGCTGAGGGAGTCCGCTTGCTCTTGGATTCCCACTACCCTCAGCTAAGCTGTCCGCAGATAAGAAGTTAGCAAACATGTTTTGTTCCTCCATCTGCTCTCTCTTTTGTCTTATTTCTCAGTGGGTTCAGAAACCTCGTGGAGGAAGAGAGGAGTTATTTAACACACTCTTCTAGAACACCCAAAACACAGCTCATACCAAGCACCTAGCAGAATAACTAGATGCTCAGTCAATATTTGTTAAATGAATGATGAGAGCTGAGATGTACAAATCACATCAAAGAAACATTGGTTCCCAAGGCAGAGCTTGACTTGGGATATTCTTGACTAAAGATATTGACATATGTAAAGAAATGTGTCAATCATATAGGGGTGGAGTTTAATTCACCAAACAATGTCATTTTTTAAAAAACCCACACACACAGAAAGATTGACAGGAAACTTCTTACCTAAGCTCTCTCAGGAGAGAGGGAGTCAGTCAGCCTGTAGGATTTGACAAACGATTGTGGTGTGCAAGAGAAGCCCTCAAGCAATCTGTTTCTTACTTTTTTTTTTTTACTAATATGAGATTAATATTTGTTTTTTACTAATATGAGATTAATATTTGTTAATATTAATATTTGTTTCCTATAATATGAATTATAGGAAAACCCAGATAATAAAAACAAAAAACCAAGAGACTGAAATCTGAAAATCCATAGAGAACTATTACTAATATTTTAGTATATATCTTTATACTTTTTATTTTACAGGTAATACATACAATTATATATAGAATTTGTACCACAATAGTATCATAAATTCTATATTTGTCCTTTCACAACAAATATTGTGACAATCTTCATATAATATCAATGGACGTGTTGTCATATTTTTAAATGAATGTAAATATTACATGATTTAGATGTAAAATAATATATTTCATCGATCATCTATTTTTGATGTATAATCGTTTCTAGTTTTTTTCTATTAAAGCAAAAGCACAAAGAACACACTTATGCATACTCTTTATGCATACATATCTGTGTGCCTGATAAGCTTTGCCCAGGATGGATTGTTACCATGTGCCAATAAAGTTCTAGAATGTTCTCAATAATAGAATCTATGTTCCAGTATTTATTGAGCATATTTGGGTGCATTGTCTCATTTGACCTTCATAAAACCCTCATAAGATGGTTTCTTGGTTTTGCATGAGAGGATGCAATTGGGGTTAGTTAACTGGTCACCTCACAAGTAAGGGGAAGAACTAAAGTTGGAACTGATCTTTTTTAAAAGCAGGACACAACCACATAGTAGAATTCTATTTTGGCTTCAGGACATGTTAAACATTTTCTCAGGTAATCTGTTAAATTTTCAATACTACTAAAAGTGAGATTTGCTTTCCAATTTATTATCTAGCTAATGATTGTTGTTATTTAGTAAAACAATTATTTTAAAAAACAATTATTGAAATCTTTTGAACTCTTATTTCTTCCAACACCTGGTTTCAGTGAATTGTATTAGTTTTTCATTAAGATCTCATTATATTTCCCATAAGTAAGTAATGACTTCATCCTTTCCAATTTTCATATTTCTTTTATTTGCTGTTATTTTCATTTCTATTTGCATAAACGAGCATTTCCAAAACTATGCTAAATAGAAAGAATGGCATTAGGTATTGTCTTACTTCACCCAACTTCATCTAATCCAGTGCGTCTTTGGTAAACTGGGAACTAGTCTTTGCTGGAGATCAGCCCCCCAACTCCACTCGTGTTCAAGATGGATTATTTATTCCTAAAGTCCAAGATTTTGTTTTTTTAAATCATAATGTTAAATTTTTTCAAATGCATATATGACAAATATGAAAATGTTTTCTCCCTTAACCTACCAATATCATAAATTACATTAATAGATTTCTTAATCTTGTACACATACTCCCTTTACTAGAATAAATTCTACTTAGTCATGGTGAATTATTCATTGAATATACTGCTGGATTTGTATTTCTAATATATTATTTAAGATATTTGCTTTATGTATAAAAGAGAATTCAAGTTTTTTATTTGTTTTTTATTCTGTGCCATCTCTTTCAAAATCTGCCTATTAGGCTTACACTATCCATGTAAAAATAAATAAAATTACTGTAAGGTTTTTTTTTTTTTTTGTCTTGTGTTCTGTAAAGTTTAAATAATATCAGTATTATTTATCTCTTGAAGGACCAGAAAATAGTGGTTAAACCATTCAGGCTGACATCTTTCCTGGGGCTTGTTCTTCACACAATCTCTTGATTTAGAGTTACTGATATCAATCAATACCTTTTATCTTTTTATGTGCCAATTTGGTAATGTGTCACAAAATTATATATTTTAATGAGATTCTGAAGTTTAATAGACTAGAATCTTACAAAGCATTTCTGTATAATTGGTTTAATTTGCTTAAATAAACCAAGTATATTATAAGTTGCTAAGTTTGCATATTTTTTCATCTAATTAGATTATGTGATCTTTTTGTCTATACTATTGTTTTTCACAAAACAAGCTCTTGAAATTTAATATAAAGTATACTCTGGTTTTTTTTATTTTTTTTAAGTTTAGGGTATCCTTTTTAAATTTTATTTATTTATAGTGGGGAGGAACAGAGGGGGAGGGAGAGGGACAAGCAGACTCCATGCTAAGCACAGAGCTTGATGTGGGGCTCAATCCCAGAACCTGAAATCAGGACCTGAACCAAAGCCAAGAGTTGGATGCTCAACCCACTGAGCCACCCAGGCACCCCTACTCTGTTTTCTAAGTTATAAAATTGTCTTTTATTCTTTATCAAGTTGTTCTTATTCCTTTGTATTTGTTTTGCTATTCTTTTCCATTTATCTTGACTAGTTCATTTATTTTCTTTCCTCTTAAAGAATTTTGCTTTTTAAAGAATGGGCATAAATGCTATAGTCTTGAATTGTTGCATGCTTTCAAATGAATGACAACTTGGCTAAGGATAGAATTTGGGGGGGGCATAACCTTTTCTGTGGAATTGCTGTAATCATTGCTTCATTTTCTTCTAGCATCTAACATTACAAAGAAATCTGAAGGCCATCCAGATTTTCCTTTTCCTTTTTAAATACCTGTTTTAATTGTTGGTTAGTTGATTGTTATTATTGTTTTAATGCATGATATATTTAGAATTTTTTCTTGATTCTTGAAATTTGACATTTTCATTTTTAATTATGTTTCCCTTGTACCCATGAATCCTTTCCACATAAAGTTCATCCATCATTATCTACCAAGTTGGTTATTATTTTTCCACCCACTTCTAGTGTGGAGACAAAAGCTGCCTTCTGAACCCATGAAGGGCTGGAAGTTAGATCATAAACACTGGTGAGGTCCTCTGAATAAATGTCATTCTGTAGATACCCTGGCTCATCAGCCAGCCAGTCAGGATCACATGTTAAGGACAAATTTGCAAAACAATTCTAATAGTATAACAATTAATTATATCCATGCATCAGTCCTAAAAAACTGAAATAAGAAAGGAAACAAGAGGAAGCCAATTGTGAGATAATTCTAGACTCTACAGTTGATCTTTACCCAAGATTATGAGTACCAGAGAGGCACTGACACCTTTTTTGTTTCCTATACTCATGTTCATATCATCATCAGGGAAGGGGACTGGTTTTAGGGAAACAACTGCATGATTTCTTGTCTTCTAGCTGAATTTCAATTTCATTCATGGCGCTTAACGTTTATTTTCCTCCTTTACAATGGTGGGGGAAATCAGAGGATAGAGGCTTTATGTGTGCATGCATGTGTGTGCCAGTTAATGGAGAAAGAAAGCATTTTCCATAGAAGAAAGAAAAAGAGTACCCCTTGAATAATAGGAAATAAATACATTTTTTTTCTAAACATCTAGTCACCCATGCCTTAATCACAGAAAAGAATTAGAGGCAACAGGATTCAGGAACTTGAGAAGAGAAACAGCATGGAAGCATTTTTGTGGATGCAGGGTGAGTGGAGTGGGGGGATTGGCAATCTGATCTGATCATAACCAAATGAACCATATTTGGTGAGGAGAAATAAGAAAAAACAGTTAAGTCTGATAGCATCAACATTTTTTAGGGATTAGGCATGCAATACCAAAAGTACAGAAATGGGGATTGGTGGCACCATGCAGATAAGTTAAGGAGTTAATTAACATTCACCTTGCTCCTACTAAGAATTGATTTAAATATTCCAATGTATAAATACGCATTACTTTACCCTGTTTAATGACAACCTCCATTAATACCACTTGTTTCCAGGAAAGGGATTCTGTATAACTTCACATAATTTAGGTGTGGAATAAAGGGGATCAGTGATTCTCCAAAATTATTTTGTATTGCTGCATAACGTCTGAGAAACAGGAAAAGCTCTACCTGGAGTAAAAAACTACGATAAGGATCTGGAGATTGAAAAATGAGACTAATCTTGGATGAGTCATTACCTGTGTAGGCTGGTATATTTCACACATACTGATACTTCACATGATAGCTCATTGAAACTCCATATCAATCCCATGAGTGCATACCATTATCTCAATAATATAGAGGTAGAAAGTGGGACTCAGGGAAATTATATATAGCCACAGAATAAATAGCAGAGATCTTATCAAAATATGTTGAAATAAGCAAAGAGATCATAATCTTAGACTCAATGGATTAATTGCCAGAATTATTGGGATTCAAATTATAAAAACAGACTGTATGACTCACAAATCTATTTCTAGATTAAATGTTGGCAATATATTCCTTCAATAACTTTTTTAAAAATCTTTAAAAATCAAAACATCACTATATTCTATAATCCCAACAAAGATTACACACACACACACACACACACATTTATGTATACACACATACACACACATTCCTATTTTATATGCATTTAATTTGCTTAAAGTTACAACACATGGAGGCATCTGGGTGGCTCAGTCAGCTGAGCATCTAACTCTTGGTTTTGGCTCAGGTTCTGATCTCAAAGTACTGGGATCCACCTCCCCATCGGGCTCTGGCTCAGCTCAGGGTCTGCTTGAGATTTGCTCTCTCCCTCTCCCTTTGTCCCTCCTCCTGCTCATGTGCTCTCTCCCTCTCTCTGAAATAAACAAATTTTTAAAAAGTAAAGTTACAACACATGATTAAAAGTTTTATAAAGAAATGGACTGAGGCTTTCCGATGCTCACTACCAACTGAGCTCACATATCCAATGGGCAGGCTTCATGCACAGTTTGTGCTTTGTCATCTGAGACTACCACCATCTGAAGTTACTGGAGATCAAATGAAACTAATAGAGTCCAACAACCACGTGATGAAACCAGGAAGTGAATCCTGCGGCCTGTTGTGCCTTCAGATGACTGCAGTCCCAGCAAACATGCTGAAAGCAACAGTGTGAGACCCTGAGCTAGGACCATACAGCCAAGCCTCTCCCAGACCTAACCACATGTGCTAAAGAATATTTTGTTATTGCTTAAGCTGTCTAGTTTTGAGGAAATTTGTTCTGCAGCAATAGATGTCTAGCAATATCGCTTGAAAACTGGGCATTGCAGATAATACACTGTAACAGCTCTGGATTTGGCCATGTTCTTCTGAAAATTACTGAATTTCTATTGTTAGGAAGTTATTTTGCCTAGAATGTTACTGCAAACCTCATCTTCTCCCACAATATTCAGCTGTTTATATCTATTTCCTGTTCTTATGTCCTCCCACTGCTGCTTTTTGAGCCTGAATCCCATGGGTACCCCCCTTGCCTATGAAATTTGACAGTCAGCCAAGGATTTGAATAGAAATAGAGTTCACCCTTCTGTAGTTACCTTGTTTCTAAGGATTCCCTGCATTTCTAGCTGCACTGTCAGCCTTTGGCTCTGTATTCTGACCCTTTAATATTTCTGCCTCTCAAGCTGTGCATGGTTGGGAAACGTAGTCAATTAAGAAAAGCATGGAACTCACGGATCTGGCTTCACGTAGGTTTATCCTTCAGGAGTAGATTTATCTCTACTTTCCGCCTGCTTCTCTGCCATGCTTCCTGGAAGTCTCCCCCCAAGGCATGTTTAGTTAACTGCCAGCCACAGATTTGGGCATTTTATGTTCTAAAACTGGGTCTCATTTCTTCAGCATTCTTGTGCTGCCAGGATTTCTTCTTAAAATTTTCAGTTTTATTCCTTTCGCATTTAAGTATATTTAACCTATGAGGCTGTGGAGGAAACCCACCACCGTTTTCCACAGCCAGAGCCACAGCAGATTATGGGCTGTGCTCTTGGTCAATAAAGTCATGAACTCACAATTCTCAGCCTTCCCTATCCTTTCTGTCACACAAGTTTTGTTTTCTTCATTTTTTAAGACCAAATTCTGCTTTAGCTATCTTTGCTTTGGATGACTCTCAGCATTCCCTTTTTATTTTATTCAGTTAAATCATTGTTAACCTTCCAGGTTTGCACAAATGCTTTGATATTCCATTATTAACAGATGTAATCCCAAAAGCCTGATTTTAAACACTTCCTTTTTTATTTTGAATGTGGCACCTTTAGACATTGCAAGAGATTCTACACTGAGTGATTGGAGATATCTCAGGAAGACATCCATCAGGAATTTTCTCTGCAAAATGGGAAGACATACATTGAAACCCTTCAATAATTAAGAGCAGAGATCAGATGAATAATAATTTTGATACAGATGTAATATCTATAAGAATTTATGCTGCTGAATTTATGCCACTGGGCTTAGCATTAAAGTATCTATTTGTATTAGTTATCTATTGCTGCTTAGCAAATTATCACAAAGTGAGCAACTTAAATCAGCACCTGTTTACTCACTTGTACTTCTACAGGTCACAAATCCTGCATGGCATGACTGGGGTTCTCTGTTCAACATATCATAAGGCTGAAATCATGTCGTGGGCCAGGCTAGGCCCTCATCTTAAGGTTCTGAAGAAAAATTGCTTCCAAGCTCAATCAGACAATTGGCAGAATTCAATTGCAGCTGTAGGACTGTGTTCCCTATCTCCTTGCTGGCTATCAGCCAGAGGACTTTCTCACATCCTTGATACCTCCCATATCCCTTCTTCTTAAAGATGATCCCTCCATCTTTAAGCCAGCAACAACACATCAAAGGCACCTTGGGCCTCGAATCTTTCTGATCTCTATACCACCAACCACAAAAAAATTTGGCTGATTTTAGATCAGATCCACCTGGATAATCTCCCTACCTGAAAGTCAACCATGCCATGCAACATGTCATAATCACAGTAGTGATAGCTCATTATATATACAGGTTCTAGAGATTAAATCATGGAATCTGGATTGTTAATCGATTAATAATCAAATCCTATTATTAATCAATTAGATAATATAATATTATATAGTTCTAGCCATATATACATATATGACTATTATATATGTGTATGTAATGTATATATACATATATGTATATGTGTGTATAAATATATATAGATAGATATAGAAAGAGAGGGAGAGGAAGAGAGAGAGAGAGATACTTGCCTGTATTTTAATACCTATAGGAATGGCATAGTATTCGGTGGGTACTCATACATTGCATTTTGGGAACTGGAGGATTAATTTGCATTCCACACTGTGGAAAGAAGCAACCAATTTACACATGGAAAGTGATTCATATGCCATGTTCACTGCAGCTTCATTTATAATAATGAAAAAAGTGTTTAACAACAAGAGAGTGCAAAGTAAATTATAGCACATCCACAAGATACAGTCATGTATTTATTCTTTCAGCCTTTCAACCAATATTTATTGTTTCTCTGCCAGGTGCCAGGTACTGTTAGGTGCTAGGGATACAACAATGATGCAAAGGAGAGTTGGGTCCTATTTTTGTGGAATTTATATACCAACTGAGAAGGAGAGACATTAATCAAATAATCACAGAAACTCATGTAAAATTGCAACCTCTGAAGGGTACAGCCATTTAAAATGATGGTTTTAATTTAAAAATTGTCAAAAAAGGAGAGACCTGCTTATGATCTAATGTTAAGATAAATAAGCAGAATATGTAATTGTATGCATGGAAAGATACTAATAATAAAACATAAACTTTGCAAGGAGAAAAGACTGGAAGGAAAAAACCGAATGTTAATATCATTTGTCTTCTTTATATTTATACGTAGCCCCCAAATTATATCATTTGCACATATTACTTTTATAAATAGAAAAACTAAACTCTATTACAAAAATAAAATCATTTCATTCGATCTACCCCTGTAATCAGATGCTTAAGTTTTACATGGTTTGGGCCAGATTTTCACATCTTCTTTGTTTGAATTTTGTGGTTTAGGCTGAACTAATTGAAAACATAAAAATAAATGTGAAACTACCCAGTTATCACTTGGCAAATTCCCACTCTTTACATAGACTTGCAGATGTTGCTCAATATTCCAAGCGCCTTTGAAAATTTTTTCAGCAATGATTAGGCCCGTAATATATCAGCATCACTGCTCCTCTGCTTCTTCCCCCACCCCCACCTCCTTGGCCAAGACCAGCATCTTCCCTTCCTATCATAAGATCATTGCTTATGGAAGACTCTCTGCGTTAGATCTTCACATATATTGCCTCAAATCTCTACCACCACACAGCAGGCACTGATATCTTCAGGTGACAGGTGAGGGATTAGAGTATCAGTCTTACTTAACAGATAGTAAACACCAAGGGAAGGATTTGAACCCAGAACCATGTGACTCCCAGGATCATGCTCTTTTCAGTACTTTGATAGGCAGAATTCGAAGCCGGCCCCCAAGATCGCCACCATTCCCAATGTACCTGCCTTCCATAATCCCCTGCCCTTGAGTATGATGAGCGACCTGTGAATATGATGGACTATTACTTCAGTGATTACATTACATTATAAAACAAAGGAATTCGGCAGCTGTAAATAAGCTTTGATTCTGAGTGAGTCACACGAGGGATTATCTTGGGTGGACCTGATCCACCAGGTGAGCCTTCCTGGAAGTTGATCCTGAACCTAAAATGAGATTACTGCTCTAGCCAACACCTTGATTCAAGCTTGGTGAGACTCCGAGCAGAGGACCCAGCTTACCCATGCCCAAACTCCTGACACACAGAGACTGAGATAATAAATTTGTGTTGTTTTAAGCTGCTAAATCTGTATGTTACTTAGCAATAGAAAACTATTACAACTGTCTTACTTTCCTTCCCACATCTGGTCTGACCTCTTTATTTGGGTAAGTAGGGATACAGGTTTCTAAACAGATTGAGGGCCTGGGATTTGGTGCTGGTATGCTGTGGGGAATAAACATCTTCCTGCATGAAGGGCCACTTGGAAGCTTCCGATTCAACTGATACAGCCATGAACAGCAAGAACTAAATCCCCAGCAGGACTCTGTAAGCAAAGACAAAACAACGGAGTGTAAAGGTTCAACTGGAGTATTCTAGAGACATTCCACAAAGTAATAAGGAGCAGACCTTTGTTGGTGGCCTAATGGGCAAAAGGGAATTGATTAAAACATCAAACTAAGGGGATGCCTGGGTGGCTCAGTTGGTTAAGACTGACTCCTGATTTCAAGTCAGGTGATGCTCTCAGGGTCATAGGATCGAGCTTCGTGTTGGGCTCCACGCTTAGCATGGAATCTGCTTATCCCTCTCCCTCTGCTCCTCCCCCGGCCTATACTCTCTCTCTCTCTCTCTCTCTCTTTGTTTCTCTGTCTCTCTCTCAAATAAATAAATAAATAAAATATTAAAAAAAAAACCATCAAGCTAAGAATTTCTCTTCCCAACCTTCCTTGCCTTCCTTTGTACCATTTTTTCTTAAAAGATTTATTTATTTATTTTAGACAGAGGGAAAAAGAGAGAAAGAGAGCACGCATGCGACTAGGGGGAGGGACAGAGGGAGAGAATCTTCAAGCAGACTCACTGCTAATCTTAAGAGTGGAGTCCTTTATGGGGCTTGATCTTACAACTTATGAGATCATGACCTGAGCAGAAACCAAGAGTCAGGCACTCAATCCACTGAGCTGCCAAGGTGCCTATCCTTCGTACCATTTTTAACGTCCCTAATCTGAGGTATCCAAGTATGAGCCAGAAGGAAGGACATCTAGTCCCTCCATCCCAGGATGAGCATGGACTCCTGTGAGGTCAAGTTGGCTTCAAACATAAATGCCAGCTTCCAATGTTGGGGACTTCTTCCAACTTTAGTTCCAAGCATTGGACATGGTGAGAAAGAGAATGAGAGAATTATGGTGGCAATTTCCCAAAAGAACCATAAAGGCTAATTCTTTACTTATGGAGGTTGATGTCATGGAGATACTGAATATAAACTCATGTGAAATACATTTTGATGTCAGTGAGAGTTTTAATCAAGATGGCTGTGACTAGTGATGTTCCAAACCATTCTGTTAGGGTGATGATTCCCCACATTTCTGGAGATTTCGGGAAAGCCAAAAATGTCTAATGATTCCAAAATATCTTGCACCCCACTGGCCAACACCTAAAAATCATTTGCTGAGCTCTAACTCTTTGGTTTATTAGTCTGTGTTTGTTAAAATTATAGGCACTCCTGGAGGGGATTCCTCAGTTTAAACTTTCATCAATCGACACCCAGAAGCAAACTTCACACCCTCTCTTGTGAATCATGTGATCAAAAAAGGGATAAGAAATGAGAAAATGCTAGGGTGCTGAAGAGTAAACACAGGACAGCAAATGGATACACACTGGATATTCATGGTACTGGACTCTCAAGGTAAATATTCCCTTTATTAGAAGCATCTGGGGACCTGAGCAGTTTATGTCCTTACAAATATGTCTATTCTGCTGCAGAAGAAAGTCTTTCTTTTAGTCCCATTGAAATGTAGCGATCCTGTTTTAATAGGAATTTTCATTTGCCTTATCTCTCGGCGGTTCAAAACTTACATTACTAACTTCACCCACACAATAGGAGGCATAAACCCCAGTCCCAGTGATGTATAGGAGATGAAATTGGTGAGGAATATCATCAAATGAATGAAGAGAGCCTCAATAAGGCAGAACTCACGACTTAGCAACTAGGGGGGGGATTTACATGTGTTTGCACCAAGCCACAGACATGCAAGAAGTGACCAGAGGATGAGTAGGCACCTTGTTCAAAGCACAGACACAAGTGAGACTCCAGGCAGGTCAGGGGAGCCATTCCCCAGAACACAGCATGGGCCGGGGGCCTCGGCTTCACTGAGGCATGGGTACTGCCGGGGTGCCCTGACTGTGGTACTGGGCCCTCCCCAGGGCCAGCCACTTGTGGCTTACAAAGTAGGCTTAGAAAGCAAGTGGCCTCAGGAATCTGCCATCATAAGGAACACAGCTGTAATTGCCCACCCTTCTCCCTCCCTCTCAGGATCCATTCACTACTCCCTTTGACCCTGAAATCCCAAACAATCCAGGCCATCCTCTCTTGTGAACAGTATAAATTGATTTCTCCAAGGGAGAATAAAATATCAGACATACACTTGTTTACCCTGGGCTGGAGAGGAGGAAATAATGGGTGAGCTAGAGTAATTCTACCTAAAAACAGACCAGGAAAATCTCTGGCACCTCTTTCTGGAAAAGACACAGAATCACAAATTTAATCTCTGACAGGAATTATCCCGTGCTGGAATTTTACCAGATTCCACACAATGAGTATCAGCTCCGAAACAGGTAAAAGCAGACCTTGCAGGATACCTAAGCATTAGGCACGCATTCCCTCCATCACAGGAATTGCACATGCCACGCACTGCGCTAGCTGCGACACACCTGAAGATAAATAGGAGCTGTCTATATAGGGAAGGGAATCAACCACCAGCAAATGCCACACTACCACACTGTGTGAATGAAGGTACTCCTACAGACACAAGTACAGTGTCTGGGTAACAAGGGATACAAAGTAGCAAATAGTCCCCCTTTTTCCCCAGGGCTCTGGGACCCCAATTTAAACCTCCAGGGTTGCATGTACTAGAATGCAAACCTTTCTCAGAGGCAGCTAAAGACCAGGCCTCACATGCCTCCTACTATGTGGCTTAGCTCCCAGTCCTCTCAGCAGCTAAATGAATATTTTTGATTGATTGGTTGATTGATGTTAAGTCCTTATCAGCGAGGTTGTTAACTCAGACTACTGAAATGTGCACATTTGAGTTAAATATACACAGACATCATATCTTCAAATACACACCGTAACATCAGCATTGAGTCATAACAGAGAGGAAGAAAAGATACATTTCAATGGAGCCTTGGCAGGAGCTAAGAAAGCAGTTCAGGGGGAGAGATAAGAGGGCTGTCATGTTCTCAATGGCAGCAACTTCAAAAGAGAAGGCTTTTACATTTATGGGGATTTGATTATTCAGAGAGATAAGATAAAGACTGGTAGGGGAAATCAAAGAGAAATAAAACTGGAAATAGCTTGAGAAATCAGGTTATTTGGGAAAAGGAGGAGATCATTTAGCCAGTTGTTTTGCTATCTCAAAACCAAGATTTCCAAGTTGGCGTAATCTGCCTCCTTCATAACAAAGATGAAGAATTTCAAAACCAAAGGTACTGAACTTCCCCTATTTGGAAAAAAATAATCTAAAGCATTGATCCAAGTTATGGAAGAATAATTTTACAAATACAGGATTTGTTTGGGGAGAAGCTTATGAAATGATGGAAGACGTATTATAGGCCAGACTTTATCATTTAAAACAGTAATATAAATTCTCTGATCCTTTAAGGTTAAATAAGTTGACACTGCATTTTCCTTTTGGGAATTCCAATCCTGATATCTGAACAATAACGAGCAAACCTAAAATTAAAGTCAAAACAAATAACAAGATGCTAGGCAGAGATTTTTCCTTCTTTTTCACTGACTGAGCAATAGTGCAGTCCTTCGGATTATGGACATCACAGCCACAGCCACACACACACACATTCAAATATCCACAAAGTAAACAGAGGAAGGGTCTTGGTCATTGGGTCTACAAACCGCTTTAGCCAAAGTGTTTATATGAAGAGAGAAAGAGATCAAGAGTGAGAGAGAGCAGAGGACCTCATAACTGGAATAATGGTAATTATTTTGGGATTCCCTGGCTGGCATGAGACTCGGGTTATAGTTGTTTACAGGCAGACCCTACATCACAGGCTGATTGAAGCTGACAGCTGCCCCAGCTACTGAGGATAGTCCTACCTACTTGGAGAAACTGTCCTCCCTTGCCTAGTTGGGAAAATAAACCTTAGAATAACTGAGGCCATTCCTCATCTCATTTTCCCAGCACACATCTAGTTCATGGCTGACCTAATCTATAAATGTGAGTCACCCAGCCTCTAACTCAGGGAAAGAAAGTGGGGAAGCCAAAGGATTAGGCAGGTCCCATTCATCACCCAGAAAATAAACAGGGCCCCACTCCCGGAGTGGTGAGGAGATAGTGGCTGTGCTATAACGAAGCACCCCAGCAGTGGTTGTCGAGCAGGACCCAGCCAATAAAAGCTTGACCTTGAGGAGAAGAGAGAAGACAGACGACCAAGCCAGAGAGATGACTCTTGTTCTCTGTAAAATGAGAAGTGGCTATATAATTCTTTATATTTTTCTAGTTTTGCACTTTATAAGGCACATTACCAAATGGGTCACATTTGACCCTCACGGCCTTTTTAGTGGGAAAGAGACTGTCTCCAGAACCCAGACAACTTCAAAAGCTGGTATCCAACTCTGTCATTTTATCTTTGCACAACATTCGTGCATTCACCTTTGTTCCTGAACTAGTTCTGTCTGCAATAAGGCCAGTCTCTAGTAAAGTTGCAAACAGACTGGTTGCTTAACGCAACTCATAGTGCTAAGGGGAAATTTTTTTAAGAAAAAGGAAAATACTACAGTAACAATCACCAAGCATTTAAAGTGTGACTTTATTTTTTTTATAGATTTCATTTATTTATTTGACACAGAGAGAGACAGCATGAGGAGGGAAAGCAGCAGAGGGAGAGGGAGCAACAGGTTCCCTGCTGAGCCCCACGTGGGGCTCTATCCCAGGACCCTGAGATCATGACCTAAGCCGAAGGCAGATGCTTAATCAACTAAGCCACCCAGGTGCCCCTGAAAGTGTGACTTTAAGGTGTTGAAACTGATAATATTTTTCAACTTCTATCGCCTACTAGCACACTGCTTTCACATACTCTGCCTATCCTAAGAATGCTTCACAGTTGCCAATATTTCTGGAGCCTTTTTATCGAACCAGATATCCAGCATTAGGTCAAGGGCCTTGCAAGAAAATCAAGTTTCCCTCTTTAGAGTCACATTTTGTTTTGAACTGAAGGCTTCATTACTAATTACTCAGACTGTTCTCTCAAGTTATTGACAAAAGCCTGTAGCAATGTGAGTTTGGCTGCTTCAAGAAATCTTATCCCTTGGAAAGGAAAGATTTGTCACCCCTGAGGAGAGTCAGAAGAACATGATGTTGACTCCATAGGCAATTCCAAAAGAGAAACTCCCTGACAGTCCCCATAACTAGAAGTGCCCCGAGCAGAAGATGATGCCTTATTCCTGTTTGTATCTATAGAGCCTTGGCACAGTGGCCATCTCCCAGATGTCTTCATGGACATGCAAGCAGTGCAGTCCCAAGGGGTCCCATGAGGGACCCTGAATCTGGTATAATGCTCTGCTACACTATCTTGAAATTCTTAACAGTTTAACCAAGGAGTCTGCATTTTCATTTTGAAGTAGGCCCCACCCAAAAGAGAACCATAATTATCATCCTGTAACTCCTTGTTAAACTGCATTGAACCATTGCAGGTCTGGAATCTGCTTATAGGATGAAAAACAAGACAGAGAAGAAAGAGAAAAAAAAATTGTGCTGGAATGCTATTCCCAGTATTTACTGATTTTCTGGTTGAGGTTAAGTGAAGTAAAACTCCAAAAGTATATACATATACTGTATTGTCTACCTTGTAATGTTTTGAGGATTCTAATAATGTCTATAAAGCAAATGGTACAAACTAGTCACTCTAAGTTGGGTATTTTTGTTATCATTAATTTTATGGACCTGGATAGGGCTGGGAATATTAAGTATATATACAAAGAAGAAATAGAAACAGAGAAACGCCTTATAATACTCCATAATAAACAATAAAGGAAGTAAGTTAGCCACAATTTTTATAGCCTCCAAACTCAGTATTCTGAAACACAGCACTTCAATAAAAATATAAAGTCTGTGTACTTACTTATAACACCATTGTAGTGTTCAAAGTGGATCAGACACCTAAATGTGCTTTAAACCTGAAAAGCACTGAATATAAATATGTCACAGTATCTTAGTTAAATCATATTTTAATTACATTTGTATCATCTTCTCTAATTAATGTATACTTTAAAAGTCTGTATGTCAAAAAAAACCTTATGCTGTAATTATTATTTTTTGTATACAGTTATAGTTTATGATCATGTCTCCAAAATGTTGACTATCCAACCCTATTCTACAGGGAAAAAGTCTTACAGTATCTGCAATAAAAGTAGTAGAAATCATTTTCTTAGGCTAGAATTTCTCTATAAGACTAACACCATTTTGTTGGGTGATTACTTTGAGAAGCCACTTGGGGTGCAAGGTAAAAAGAACCCTCTGTCCATTATATGCCACCTTCCTGGCAAAAGGCCATGCTTGAGCAACAATTAGGAGCGATAGTTCTGCTAACTCTCCAGGTTGGTTTTGCTGGATGGTGTAGATATTGGTAAGCTGAGCATGCCAGGTACATTCTGATACAAGGCAGGTAATGTCTCAAACTCCCAGGGAAGGGAGGAAAGAGGCTGGGAAGAGGGCCTCATGGGAAGACAGAGGGGTCCAACAAGCAATTTTATCAAGTAGGATGTAATAACAATCTTCTTCCCCACCTTATAACTGAAACTTCAGTAAAATATTTATAGCTCACTAGTTTTCAATTTAAACTTTTGCGGGGAAGTGCAGCAAAGATGTGTGAGAAGCACAGCTGAGGCCGTGCATGAGACGTCCAGTGTGTCCAGGATGCTGATATCTGGAAACTAAGAATGGCTGGTGCATTTAATGCTGGTTTTTATAAAAAGATAATCAGATGTGGATATAAGAGCTCTCATATTTATAATAATGATAATGATTATTATGATGTCTTCAATTTCTCTTTTTCTATGGCATTTCTATATAAAAATCTTTCTCTTTGGGGCACCTGGGTGGCTCAATGGTTGAGTGTCTGCCTTCAGCTCAGATCGTGATCCCAGGGTCCTGGGACAGAGTTCCCGCATCAGGCTCCCCTGCAGCCTATGTCTCTGCCTCTATCTGTGTGTCTCTCACAAATAAATAAACAAAATCTTAAAAAAAAAAAAAACTTTCTCTTTAACTGTCATAAAGGAAGACAGAGAAGTGAGAGAATCAAAAAAATAAATACGATCATTGACCACAGTATTGTCAGTTAGTCCCTAGCAATCAATGATGTCCATCCCCTTCTGTTCACCCTACGTCACAATCACTGGAAGACTAAAGTCTACATTTTCTAGACCCCCTTAGATCTAAGAATGTGGATAAAATAGAGGCTCTGAGGGGAAGATAAACTCATGTGAGCTTTAAAAGGCAAGCAGAGGTGGAAGTCTTCTTCAGAGGCCACTGGACTCCGAACTCCAGGATGCACGTTTTATCACCTGCTTGTGTCATAGGATTGGCAGCTTTGGCTGCACTAGAAGCAGGAGTTTCTGACTTCCCTATCACAGCTGTTACAGTGGCCCCAGACTGTTGTTTTTGCAGCCATTTGAATAATTTTATAAGCACCTAATTTCCTATATTAAATCTTGTCTTGCCTGAAGTACCTAGCTATCAGAGATTTCTGTTTCCCACACTGAATCCAGAATAGTATCATGACATATGCGATGAACCACAGTCATAAATCTCTAGATTTAAACAGGCAATAGTTTAGTTTGTAATCAGCATGATCTCTCTCCAAACTGTTTTGTAAAATAAAGAGGATAGCAGGTTTCTTCTTGCTATCTTAATTTATTCAATTCTATTAATATTTAGAAAACACCCACTAGGCGATAGGACTACTTATTCAATTTATGAAAAACTTTACCACTACGGGGTATGGAATTGCACATTTGAAAACACTCAATCACCATCAATAAAACAGAGCAGCAGCCATTAAGAAAGTGAAATTGAATAGAACTTCTCAGAAAGCAAATTAATTGAGCTTTGTGCTGCGCCCTAAAGGTCAGCGTGTGGACAACTTAACCAGGGAATTTGGGTCAATTTCTTTACCCACCTCCAGCAGGGCATACTCAACATATGTTTAACATTCCCTTTTTCACATCATTTATCTGTTTTGAAATTCCCACTCTACCACCAGGCACCTATCTACATTTCTTTTTTTTTTTTTTTTTGACTTTACTTATTTATTCATGAGAGACACAGAGAGAGAGAGAGAGGCAGAGACACAGGCAGAGAGAGAAGCAGTCTCCATGCAGGGAGCCTGATGTGGGACTCGATCCCGGGACCATGGGATCATGCCCTGAGTTGAAGGCAGACGCTCAATCGCTGAACCACCCAGACGTCCCACCTGTCTACATTTCTAACATCCGTAAGAGGCCAAAGGAAATCTTACCTCCTCCGGGGAGATTTCCCTCACCCACTTGATTTTTCCTTCCCTTTTTTTTTCTAATTCTCGTACCTATCCCATATCCCATTTTTTCTGATACAGCACATTTATTTCTATGACATTTTGCTGGATAGAGAAACACATTGTATGTCCCTGAAATCTATCCAGATGATAAACTGATAAACTCAAGAAGTTAAGGGCTGGATTTTCTTTCTTTTTCTTTTTCTTTTTTTTCTTTTTCTTTCTTTTTTTTTTTTTTGGTTTGGGGTTTTTTGTTTGTTTGCTAGTTTGCTTTGTCATTGCTTGATCTTTAGCACCTAGCACAGTGCTTGGTATGTGGTAGGCTTCCAATAAATATTTGCTAAAAAAAAAAAATAATAAATTGTGTTATCAATAGATATTAGCCCACCAAAAATCTGTGCACCCCTGTCCATAATTCAGAGTTGTTCATGGGACACCTCTTGCATCCTGCAGTGGCCACAAGTCTATTTCTTACCAGTAGAATATAAGCAGAAGTGAACTATGTCCTTGCTGAGCTGGAGTAGTAGAAACAAATCCCTTCCCCTTCTGATAGTTTGAGACAAAAAAAGTCCAAGGCCCTAGGTTGTAAGGGAGCCACAGGACAAAAGAAGCCTAGGTCCTCAAAATACCGTTCAGGGGAAGATAAAAAAAAGACTGTTTTTCCATTTGGAAAACATACTGAAAACTTACTTAAGTGAGAAATTAAAATTTATTTTATTACCCCTACAAAGATCTATACATGACTATTTGTAGAAATTCTATTCATACAAGCTAAAAACTAGAAAAAACCCAAATGTTTATTAACTAGCAAATGGATAAATACACATGTCTAATGGGCTATTATTATTCAGCAATGCAAAGGAGTGTCATATGCAACAACATGATGAATCTCAAAAAGCATCATGTTAGGTAGAAGAAGGTAGACACAAAAAAGTATATATACCAAATGAATCTATGAGCACATTAATTAGTGTAATATTAGTTTTAATAATATTAATATAGCATTCTGGAAAAGGCAAAACCATAGGAACAGAAGTCAAAGCAGTGGCTTTCAGGCTCTGGGGGTGAAGAGGATTCACTTTAAAGGATCACAAGGGAAAAAAAGAAAAAAAATAAAGGGTCACAAGGAAAATTTTGGGGGTGATGGAAATGTTCTGTATCTTACTTGTAGTGGTGAGTACATAGCTATAAACATTTGTCAACCCTCACTGAACCACATGCTTAAAAGGGGTGAATTTCACTATATATGTTATTTCTCAATAAACCCAATTTTTTTAAAAATCTACTGTATTAAAGACACAATTTTGGAGTTTATTTGATATACAGTCAAATATGTTAGTGCCATCCTAGCTAATACACGGATGAAAGAAGAATGAAGTCAGACGTCATACCAGAGGCTACTTCTGCACGCTCCAGGAAGCCCTGCATGTTGCTGAGCTCATAATAAGTGCTCAGGAAAAACATGTTGAAGTAAATTTAATTTCCCTCCCACAATTTTTACATTCTGTGGTTTGCCTAAAATCATTTATATATTCATTCATCCATTGCCTCCTTCCACTGCACACCATAAAACAAAAGCTGCCAGGCCCCGAAATCTGCAAACACATTTTTCAAATACTTTCCATGCAAGCAATCAGGCATTGGCCTGTTTTATTCATAAGACGATTTTTCTTTCTAGCTGCTGGAGCCACTTAAACATTTAATATCCATAAAACTGCTTTAATTTTTTAAGAACACAAATGGGGATTCCATTGCACTGAATATGGAATTATTTGGTGTCATAGCAACAAGCCTCATTGTGCCATTCAGAATTCGCTCACTAAGGGTAGTTCTCAAACAAACAGTCTGACCTTTTTGGTCATCCTTCTTACTCACAGATTTAGAATTCTACGCTTCTAACACTCACCGCTCTACCACCTTGAAATTATCTTTTTCTACCTTGAGAGGAGTTAATACTCCTAGCATTTTATTAAATCTGTTCCCCGAAGTTAACCAAAACAAATGAAATTGCCCTGGGAAAAAAAAGAATTGAAGAAGCAGATTCTCTATTTAGTATGATTTTCTAGAAAGTATTGCCCCCAAAATATGCAGATAAAATATTAAAGGAATTTAAAGAAGAGATGGTGAGGACTTTAGAATCAGTCAGATGTGCACTGGAATTGCAACTCGTATGCTTGCTAGTTCTAGGAGATGGGCACACAATTTAAGCTCTCTGAGCCTCAGTGTCTTTATCCATAAAAATTAAGGGGGGGGGGCACCTGGGTGATGTAGTCAGTTGAGCTTTGGACTCTTGATTTTGGCTCAGGCCCTGATCTCAGGGTCATGAGATTGCCGGAGCCCCACATCCGACCCCGCCCTTAGCACTAAGTCTGCTTCAGACTCTCCCTCCCTCTGCCCTTCCCCCCATGCTCGCTCCCTGCATCTCTCTCTCTCTTGCTCTCTGAAATTAATAAATAGATCTTTAAAGAAAATGGTCTGGGAAACCAAGTGACAGCAAGGGGTTATTGATTAAGCTTTTACATTGACAAATAAGAAGAGGCAGAAAAATTTAAGGAAGTGAATTTTTTTGAGGGAAGAATACCGAAGTGCAAAAAACATTAGGCCACTCTCGCATCTCAGAGTTAGAATGGTCTAGAAGCAAAACCATTTCCGAATTTGAAGCAATTTGTTGTGATTTAAAGAGAAGTGAACGAAAGTAGAGGCATAAGCCCCATGTGGTCAGGAACACTATTCTTTTTACAGTGTTAACCCCAGCCTGGCATATGGTAGGTGATCAAAGTCACTGAATGTTGAATGAAAACCCAGATTCTGGGCTCAAGCTCTTCATAACAGTTGTTACTGCCCCGGTGGGACTTGGTTTTCTTGTATGTAAAGAGATTATCTGAAATGGTACTTCTGGCTCTGAAATACAATAGTTTATAGCTCCTAAAAGTGAACAGGGCCTTCAGGGGTCGTCTGGTTAATACTGCTCCTGCTGTCTCTGTTTCCACCCCTGACAGAAGGGCACTTAAACCTCCATGATGGATTGTTGCCCATCCTTTCAATGGAATAGATATAAATGACATTGGGTGATATTTCTGTGTCTCCTCTTACATACCATTAATAATTCCCTACGTTATAAAAAATGTGCAGTGCCTTCTAACTAAAATGTCAAAATTGACATGCTGAGATTACAGTTACTCTAAGAACAGAGTCAAATACTTTGGAAAGAACATTTGTATTCTGAGGTCGGCTGCAGTCTTAGAGATGCTGCACAGTGCCTTGACATTATCAGAGGCATGTGGAAGTAAAATCTGTCTCTCAAGACATATTTTTACTCTGGTCAGACAATTAATGAGAGAGGCTATTAAAGCGAATCTAAGGTTGTTAGCATTTGAAAAGGAGCTCCCTGAAAAATGGGCTGAGAAAGAAGACATTAAAATAGACGAACCAAATTTGGTGATGGCGCACTTCCCCACTTTGGATGGATGATGGACGGATAATGTGAACAGATGATGTATGAATCAGTAATGTAGACAAATGGCAGGGAGAGAAAGCTGTCCTCTGTAGCACAGTGACATTCCCAGGGACTTGGCCTGACACGCCAGAGTACAATTGCTTTGTAGACAAGTTAAGTACTCAGTCATTCATAGGACCCGAGAAATGTAACCTGTAATTTTTAAAGAAGCGTTTAATACTAATTAAACAAAAGGTGCCCTCCTCACCTTTCCTGATGACAAAATCCTTTTCCTAAATCCTTATGACAAAAGTTTTAATGGAAAGTTAAGTTAAAATAACTAAGATTTGGCACTTGAATGATATTACAATAGCATGGTTTAAGAGGGTGGTGTGGGGGCCAGAGGACAGGGAATAGGACAGACAGAACAAGATAGGTACAGGCTAGGATGGACCCTGCTAGGTAACAAACTGCAGAACCACATGTGAAAACTTTTTTTTTTTTTCTTACAAACACCTGTTTCAGGACTGAGGGCTCTTCCGGGGCATCTGGATCTCTATGCAGCAATTTTGTGATCCAGGATTTGCAGATCTGATGACTCTGTCATCTCAAATTAAGGATTTCTCAGTCCTCAGGGCAGAAAAAGAGGTTGTAGAGAACTAGCCATTGCTCAGCACCACACAGAACAACTTTGGAGAGACCAAGACACCCTGACCCCCAAGCCATTTAATTGAGAAGCTTGTCCCCTCCCTGGATTCAGCTCCATAAATACACAGGATCCTGTGGCCCTAACTCCTCCTGCAATGCTGACAATTAGATCAGCCTATATGAAGATTTTATATGTGGGCACTGGAACTGTAATTGAAGGGAGAAGATGCAGTCCATTCATGGAGCTTACCATGAGGATAAAGAGGGAAGGGGCAACTGATATTGGGGACCAGTATAAGAGGTATGAATTATTATACTGATTCTTAGAATAGTTGTGATCCTGGAAAAATCCAGACTTCTATTTATCTGGAGTGCAACCCCGTAGAGTGGAACTGCTACCCTGACATCTGCTCCTTCCCTTACAGCCGGGCCTTACATCTGATACTCTCAATCCTTATTTCAGGCTCCAGTGCCAATGTGGCCCTTATGGGAAGGATACCTGAAGACCGAAAATCCACAGTGCAGAGCTCAGCAGCTAGGCAAAGCCAACATTGGAGTTTACCTGGTAAACAGTTAGTGCAGAGCTAGCACATAATGCTATCAAAATGATAGCTCATGTGTAAAGTTCTCATTTTACATGAACTAACCCTTAATCCTCTTAATAATATAGGATGTGAAACCAGCAGCCAAACTCACTATCCTATTGTTCCAGAACATCCAGTCCCCTGGCAAGTGTCCTAACTCATCTCACACTGTGGTCTCACTTGTCCCCCTGCATAGACTCCCAGTGACTGCACAGCTCTTCCTGAGCCCCATCTCTGTGACTGGGGTGCCTTTCCCTTGCAGAAAAAGCTCCTTAATGTTGATCATTTGTTTAATTTTCATTTTTAAAAAACCCTATAGCCTCATTTCTGTGTTGGGGATCCCTAAGGCCACCCCCAGTTTCAGTGATTTACTAGAATTTCTCACAGTTCTCAGAATAAAGTCATACTTGTGATTCTGATTTACTACAGTGAAAGGATACAAAGCCAAACCAGCAAAGGGAAAGGTACATGGGGTGAAATCCAGAGGAAACCAGATACAAGCTTCCAAGAGTCTTCTACTTGTGGAGTCAGACAGGACAACTCAATTCTTCCAGCATGGAATTACAATACATGTTAAATACTGTCTACCAGGGAAATCATTAGAGCCTCAGTGTCAGGGGCTTTGACTAGGGGCTGGTCACACAGGTACCCTCTGTATCGTATGTATCAGAATCAAGTCTCTCAGAAGGAAAACAAATGTTCAGCATAAATAACATTGGTTGTACAAATGGTTGAGGCACAGTGAGCCACTCTGATCAGTTCTGGAAATGGTGGGACCCAACCCAGATGAAACTCAAGTTCTCAGATGCCAGCCAAGGGCCAACCCTGCAAGCAGACTTTTCTAAGGATGCCAACCAAACTTGCTATGCACTATCTTTTCTACACACTTTCTTATATGCAAGACACTATACTAAAGAATGAGTTACAGATATTTATTTTTTAAGTATTTACTATGTGCCAGCCTCAGTTCAAAAGGCTGGCTATGCAGAAAAAGTGGGAAAAGGCAGACAGAAGTTTCATATCTAGCGGGGGAAATAGACTTCAAGGAAGCTAATAAATACATAACTAAGAGTGTCTCATCAGCTAGATGAGAATGCTCTCAAGAAAACTAAAGCAGGGTAAGGAAATGGGGATGACAGAAAAGGCACTCCATAGGAAGTAGTCAGGAAAGGCACATTGACAGAGTCCTGAGTGAATAAAAGGGGTAACTCACGTGACTCTTGGGGTAAGAGCTTCCCAGACAGGAGGAAGGGAGTTCTAAGAGTCCTTGAGATGGGGATGTGCTTGGCATGTGTGGAAGAGTGGCAGAGAGACCAAGATGGCTGGAGAGTGGCATGAACGAATGAAACTAAAGAGATAGAATAATATCCAAAGTCCTTACTTTGGTCAATAAGCCCCTCTATTATGTGTCTCTGTGTAAGTGTGACTGGATGCCAGTGGAATGTTGGGGGGGGGGGCGCAACATGGTCCAGTTTATGTTTTGAAAAAACAGTTAGTCCATGGGGCACCTGGGTGGCCCAATTGGTTGGGTGTCTGAGTCTTGATCTCAGATCAGGTCTTCATCTCAAGGCTGTGAGTCAAGCCCCATGTTGGAGACACCTATAAAAAAATGAGTTAGTCCTGATTCCTCCCTACAGGGCCTCTGATCTACTAGGTGAAACAGTCATGCCATTAGTGACAGCAATATAGTAGTTTACATGCTAAACAGATGCATCAAAAGGAACAAAGTTGAAGGATTGATGCTATCTGATTTCAAGACTTATTATAAAGCATGAGAAATAAAAACAGTGTGGTATTGGCATAAAGATGTACAAATGGCTCAATGGAACAAAATAATCTGGAATTAGACCCACACTAATATGAACAACTGATATTTGACAACTATCATACTGAGTTTTGACAATGGCAATTTAGCAAATGGTGCTGAAACAACTGGATATTGATCTGCAAACAAAAATTTACACTGGTCCCCACCTCACATCATACACAAAAATTAACTTGAAATTTTTTGTAGACCTTAATGTAAAACTTAAAACCACAACATTTTTAAAAGAAAAGATTGAAGAAAGTATTTGTGGCCTTGGATTCGGCAAAGATTTCTTTGATTCATAACCAAAATCATGATCCATAAAAGAACAAATTGATAAATTTGACTTCATCTGAACTTCTCTCTTCAAAAGACCATTAAGACAATGGAAAGACAAGCTATGAGTAGGAGCAAATATTCGCAAAGTAAACAAAAATATTTATGATAAAGAAATAGTGTTTAGAATATATAAAGAACTCTCAAAAGTCATTAATAAGAAAGTAAACAATTTTTTTTAAATTAGTCAAAAGCTTTGAATAGAGCTGTCACTAAAAAAGATATACAGATGGCAAATAAACACATGAATAGGTGTTTAACATTATAATCACAATGGGATACCACTACACACCTATCATAATGACTAAAATTTAAAGCAAATAATTATTCTCAGCTTTAGCAAGGATATGGAGGAAAAGGAAGTCTCTTTCACTACGAGGGGGGATATAGAATATCACTTTGGAAAACAGTTTGGCAGTTCCTCAAAAAGTTAAACATATACCTACCATATGATTCAACCATTCTACCTTTAGGAATTTACACAAAAGACATGAAAGTATATATTCATAAAAAAGACTTTCATATATTTTATATATTCATAAAAGCTTTACTTGGAAGAATCCCAACTGGAATCAGGCCAAATGTCAATCAGTAAGCAAATGGAAAACAAGTAATGGCATGCCCCATCCAATGGAATACTACTCCACAATAAAAAAGAATAAACTATTGATACAGGAAAGAACATGACTGATTGTCAAAATGCTGAATAAAATAAGCCAGAAAGAGAGAGAGAACACACTGTATAATTTCATTTGCATAAAACTCTAGAAAATACAAACTAATCTGTAGTGACAGAAAAGTAAACAAGTCATTGCTTGTGGGGAGGGGCCAGGAAGAGGTAGGTGGGAGATGTTATAAAAGGGAATGAGGAAAATTTTGGAAACAATAGACATGTTCATTATTTGATCCTGGTGATGGTTACATAGGTATATATGTATGGCAAATTAAGCAAATTTTATGTTTCAAATTTGTGCAACTTGTTGTATGGCAATTATATCTCAATAAAGTTGTTGAGAAGGAGAAGGTAAAGAAAGAGGGGATGGCTAGTGTACCTAGTACAAGAAGAGACAATACAGAGCCCTAAAAGGATATTGACCTGTTAGTTTCCTGATTCCTGACTCTGAACTCAGCATTATGCAACTACCATTGCCATTGTTCACCTGTATAGATGCCTTCATGTTACCAGCTTCTGAAACACATCCTCATTACCTGCTCCAAACTTTGGAAACTAATTTGAATGTTCAGATACCAATCTTTCTAAATGTAGCTCCACCAGCTGGCCACAGAGTCCCTTCCCAACTACTAGTAAGAAAGTGTAGTTTAATTATGCATGAGATTGCACATGAAAAAAATATTTAATAGCAATTGTCACTAGGGAAATGCAAATTTGAACAAGAGATACCACCACACATTATCAGAATGGCAAAAATCCCAAAAACTGGTGATACCAATTGCTGGCAAGGAGGAAGGGCAACAGGATCTCTCTTTCATTGCTGGTGGATATGCAAAATGGTACAGCCAATTTGGAAGATAGATTTTTTAGTTTCTAACAAAGCTAAACATAGTCTTACCATACGATCCAACATTTGTACCACTTGGTATTTACCCAACTGATTTGAAAACTTAGATCCACACAAAAAACAGCATACAAATGTTTATAGCAGCTTTATTCATAATTTTCCCAAACTGGAAGCAACCAAGATGTCCATGAGTAGGTGAATGGATAAACAAACTATGGTACATTCATACAAAAGAATGCTATTCAGCAATAAGAAAGAATGAGCTATGAAGCCACGCAAATACATGGACGAATCTTAAATACATACTGCTAAGTGAAAGCAGCCAGTTTGAAAGCCTACATATTGTATGATGCTATTTATAAGACATTCTACAAAAGGCAAAACTATCGAGATGATAAGCAGATCAGCAGTTGCCAGGGACTTAGGGTCAGTGAGGAGGATGCTGTTGAATAGTGAAGCACACGGCATTTTTTAGGATGGCCAGACTATTTTGTATGATATCGTAATTGGGGATACATGACAATGCATTTATCAAAACTCATAGAACTTTAAGGCACAGAGTGAACTTTAATATATGCAAGTTAAAAAATAATAATTTAGGGTACCAATGGATATATGGATAGGGTGAGATGTGGCCAAGAAAAAAAAAACCTAATTGTATTACAAATGGATGAAAAAATTACACTGAAGGAGGTGGACGAAAAGGTGCTGACCTAAGTAACTTTGGAAATGATGGAGTGTATAAGACTAAAGGTAAAAGGAACTACATGAAGCAATGTACTCTCTTTGATAAATGTATTCCCACAGAGGTACAAGATGAGCACAGAGTAATGGAAAGAATTGATAAATCATTAGATTGTACACCTGAAACTAATATATACTCTATGTTAATTATCCTGGAATTTTAAAAAATATATTTTTAAGATTAACAATTCTGAATGTACTATATTTTGTATGCTGGAATTGAACAATTAAGGAAATGAATGGAGGGTGGTATCTCGCTGTTGGAGTGGGAGGTTACAGAAAAGCCAAGAGAGAAGGCTAGAGTGACCCATGTGGCAATAGATTAGCAGGAGACATGAGTGCAAATTCATATTCAGATTAATACACATAAAGATGGTTACATACAAAATATTTACAGATATGCGTATATAAACAGGTTAGTATACACTCATATGCCATTGCTCTGTCAGTGAGCTGACCTGGAAGCAACACAACCTGGTAGCAATGGGCACACCCAACATCCAGATCTTGGTTCCTAGGATGAGTGTCCAATAAAAGTATGTGGACTTCCTGGGTAAATAGCTGATTCTAGGTCTGGGCCAGAAAATATAGAAGATGAGTCTAGGAGCATCTTATAGTGCCAGAAAGTAAGTAAATACTAACAAAAGAAATCCACAATGATGAAAGTTTGTCAAAATAGCACAAAAGCCAGCAGAAAGAACAATAAAATAAAGTAGTATTCAGTTGTAGCCAAAAATAGGAAATAAATATCCAGATAGCCAAAGGAGATAAACACCGGATTAAATAAACTAATAAATGTAGAGAACAGACAAATCTCCCATGTAAACTAATTCCAAATAATTTATATACATAATTTGCTCAAAAGAAGATGGAATGTAAGCCCCACTCTTGAGGTATGGGAGTTTTTTCTTTAATAGTGGTGACTTCCTTTCAAAGAATACAGTACAGAAAGGAAGGTGAAAATAGAGTAACTCTACAGTGAAGCCTGGCAAACACTATTTGCTCCACGTGATCAAGGTCAACATTGACAGTAATAAGTCATGTTGATAACACGTACCCTTGATATGAGGTGATGAGAATGGCATCTTACCTCTGTGGTCTGTCTCCCAAAGACCCAAAATCCCAATCTAATAATGAGAAAAATATCAGAAAAATCCCTGTTGAGGGACATTCTATGAAATATCTGACTAGTACTCTCCAAAACTTTTAAGCTCCCCCAAACAAGGAAATTCTGAGAAAATGTCACAGCCAAGAAGAGCCTAAGGAGATAGGAGAGCTATCTCCTTATGAGAGCTTACGTAAATAAGGTGTTCTGGGTGGGATCCTGGAACAAACATTAGGTAAAAGTAGGGCAATTTGAAGAAATGCAGGCCTTATGATAAGGTATCAATATTCCTTCATTAATTATGACAAACATACTAAGTAAAGTGATAACAACAGAGGAAACTGAGCACAGGGCATATGCAAACTCTTTGCACTAGCTCCTCAATTTTTCTGGAATTCTCAAGCTACATAAAAAATGTACTCTAGCAAATCATGTGACCCTGGAGTCAGATAGGGTTGGATCAAATGTCACATCTATGAGACCTTAGGCAAAATACTTAACATCTGAGCACCTCAGCTTCCACAACGTTGTGGAATGTATGAATGTAAGCACGTTCTCTCTATAAGTGTCTCCATGTAGCTGATGCCCCCATATATGCCTGTTCCCTTCCTTTTCTGCGCAAGTTAACAATTACAAAGAGCCTGTCAGGGAATTTGAAGGCCATATCCATCTGGCCCCCTTCCAGTTAGCTTCTGGCCTCTCTCCAGAACTCAGACAGGATGGGTGTCTCCTTTACATGAGGAAGCCTAACAATAGTGAAGCAAAGAACATCAGAAATGCATTTACTGGATTCTCCTGGGCTGGGTCCTACACTTTGGGTGAAAGATTCCATACAAGTAGGTCCACGTTCCCCCGACCCCTCTAGAAAACAGTCAGGTGTTTCATAAGAAAAGAGACTCTGCCCTTTCCTTGATGCATCTTTGAGGCATCCAACACCCTTGGTCCCCACTCTGGCCTCTGGAATTCCTGGCCATGCATGTCCCATCCAGCATGGTCCATGATGACCTAAAAGTCTGTATCTAAAAGCCCAGTATGTAATGAGTTTATTCTAACGTCTCAGATAACTCAAGACATAGCATGATGAAGGCCAAAGTTGGCCCATCTTTTCATCTTGCTTTTTTTCTTTTTGTCCTTTTCTTCCCTTTATCACCCCTCCAATATTTAGCCACAGTTAGCATCCAAGGAGAACCCAATATGGAATTTTCACTTGAAAGCACTGTGACAAGGAGAGACAATGAAATAAAGTAGATGGAGTGAAGGTTTCTTTGATTTGTCTTACTATTTGTATTTAACAAATTCTAATACAATGTCTACTACATACATTATAGATACTAATTCATTTTCATTAGGACCTTATAAATAATGTTAATTTATAACAATTTATAATTTATAATAATTTGTGTTAATTTAATGTAAAAAAAGTTAATTCAATGATCTTCACTATTATTATTTGTATTCTACAGGTGAGGAAACGGAAACACAGAAAGTTTCCATAACTTCCTCGGGGTCAAAGAGCTAAGCAGTGGCAGAGCAGAGCTAGTGGTTCAAACCCCAGCAATCTATCCCCCTGGTCCGGAGGCTGTGTGACAACAGAGGCACACACTTCACACAGTTTTTATTTTATTGGATTTTATTCACACAGAAGCCCTTTAGGGTTATTATTTACACACACACACACACACGCACGCACACATCCCTAATAGAAAGACTGAGTTCAATGTTTGCCTAGGAAGGAACAGGATAGACAGAGAGACAGAGCTGCAGGGATACTGGATGCCTCAAAGATGAATCAAGGAAAGGGCAGTCTCCTAAACATTGTCTTCCCACCCAGCCCTTGGCGATGTCACTTCCCCCACCCCCACCCCTCACCAAGCCACACTGCCCTGTAGCAGGAGGCCGCTTGTGTCTCCCTGTTCTTTTCAAGTACAGGAAACAGGACATAAACACCCTGTTGTCCCTGGACAAAATCCAGACCTTTTCTGCACTTTTCTGTTTCTTTGAGCCATAACAACACCTTCCAGGCTTCCTGCCAGCTCCCCACAAATTCCCTGTTTAAACAGGCTCCCCGCTTCTACCCACAGGGATGCCTTGGTTTCCACCTCTATGGAAATGACTGGCATTTCTAATCTAACAACCCAACTGGGAAGACCTGTGGTTAAGAAACTGATACCTCTCCTCTATCATTTAACATTGACAAGGATCACTTGACTTGCTTTTTAAAGGTGTTTCTAACTCAAATTTGGCATGTTCCATTTTTCTCAGACATTGGGGGAATTTTAGTAACAAGGAAGTTCCTGCAGATGTTGTTTTCCTTGGTTTGTGGGATTTTACATCCTTACATGCCCTCCTTACTCTGGGCCTCAGCTCCTTGATTTCCCCTCCCATTTCTCCATCGCACTGGGGATTCCTGCTCAAGTATGAGCACCCCTGAGGGGACAACGGTGTGGGTTAGGTTGGAAACAAATCGATTGTCTGACGCAAACAGCAGAATACCAGTGATTCCAGTGCTACTAACAGCCCTGTCTGGCTTTAAAGCAGTTAACTGACTGTTCATTGGGCAAAAGTTTTCTCATCAGGCAAATCAGCATAAGCCAGCCTCACTCTACTTCCTTCTCTCTGAGAATCACAATGCAGTTCTCAACTGGGCAATGCTGCCTCCATGCAGGGCATTTGGAATTGTTAAGCAGGCATTCTGGGGGTTATCACAACCACCAGGGAGCATTACTGACATTTTAGGGGAAAGAGATGTCAAATGGTCTGCATACCTGGGACAGTCCCACATAATGAGAATTTCCCCCACAAACACTGCTAATATCGCATTCCCTAAACATCCCTATTGGAGCACCTAAAGACAGAAAACTTCAAAATGCTTTATAAATTCAAATACGGTAACACTAAATTTTGTTCAATTTTCTATTTCTTTAAAAGCAGTCATGTAACTGGAAAACCTCTCTTTGTGTGTGCTTCTGTTTGTGTGTGAGTGCACTTAGACAAACTAGAAAAAGCACTCACTAAATTGTGCATCTGCAGAGCCAGGCACTAATTCCAATTCTACCACTGACCCACTGTGTGACCTTGAGAAGCACTTCCCCCTCTCTTGGGTCACTCAGAGTCTCCTGATCCCTGGATGAAATGTTTGTTCTGGTTAATTTCTAAGGTACTATGAAGTTCAACATTTCCATGACTCTAAGACCCATGAAAACCTCATTATTCTTTCTATACTTTAATAAGCAAATGTGAGCAGTGTGAGTAGATTAAATAAAGGAGTTCAAGATTGATGGGGCTTACCCTGTGTTTTTGCTATAAAGGTTAAGTCCAGTGGAATGATGGCAGTGATGGAGAGATGTCACCAGGAGGCGGGGAAGGCAGATGGCAAGGTGGCTATGTGCTGCCACTGGTGGTATTTTCAGATAGCTCAGAGGAAGAGCTAAGACCATGCTCGGGCATATCCCCTCAGCTGAGCGAAATATCTGGAGTCTGAGCAGGGATGTGACTGGTTGGGAAGAAAATTTGAATGCAGCCATTAATTTATTCTACAAATATTTATGAACCATACAGTGTAGCAAGTCCTGAACTAGAAGAGTAATAGAAAGAGGAGGCATAGCCCTTGCCATCAAGGTGCTCACAATTTCCAGGAAGGAAACATAAACAATTTTTAAAAACATGACAAATGGGGCACTCGGGTGGCTCAGTGGTTGAGCATCTGCCTTTGGCTCAGGTTGTGATCTCAGGGTCCTGGGATCAAGTCCCACGTTAGGCTCCCTGCAGGAAGCCTGCTTCGCCCTCTGTCTATGTCTCTGCCTCTCTCTGTGTGTCTCTCAAAAGCAAATAAATAAAATCCTTTAAAAATAAAGAAATAAAAATTTTAAAAACATGACAAATGCTGTCAAACACAAAGTTCCATAGAAGAGAGGAGGCCTTACCTTAAGGAAAAAGACTTTCTCAGGCCCTTGATGGACATGGGGGTCACTTGGCAGGGAGGTGGTGTGGGAGCTGGAGAGGAAGGTGGGAGCACACTTTGAGGCAAGTGTGGTAACACTAAGAGAGAGTGAGGCATGTTTTGGAGAGGACCATAAGGTAACAAGCAAAATGATGAAATGACAGTGAATCAAACACAGCAAAATTGGAAACTGGAAAGAGACGGGATTATTTTTAGATTGTCTAACTGCTGAATGAGACAGAACAGCCTATGTTCAGTCTTCTTTTGAAGTGAGATAATAAATATCTAAATTGTTGAGGCCACTTTAGTTGGGTTTTTCTATTGGAGATAAACACATCCTAATCAATAGATAGAGGTAATATCAGACCTAAAAGAAGAAATGGTTAAAAGGAATGTTCTCTGGGAGGTGACACTGGGTAGAGACAGAAGACATGGTGGTTTTTTTTTTTTTTATTTGGCCCTCTGCAGTGTTTTTAAATCATGGATATATATTTGATTTTTTATTAAGGGAGGGATGCCTGGGTGGCTCAATTAGTTTGGTGTCCAACTCTTGGTTTTGGCTCAGGTCATGATCTCCCCATTGTGAGATCGAGCCCCAGGTTGGGCTCCAAGCTCAGCGCAGAGTCAGCTTCAGATTCTCACTCCCTCTGCCCCTCCCTCTGCTCTTTCTCTTTCTCTCTCTCACAAATAAATAAAATCTTTTTTTAAAAAAAGCAAATCAGAGACAAATGCTTAAACCTTCTATTTGTTATGTTCAATACATTATTTTTTTAAATCCTGGGTTTTTAAAATTATTTCATTTTAAACTGTTTGCTGATGTTGCGTATTAAAATAAAAGCCAGAATTTTGTCCATAGGATTTCATCACATCTCACATGCTTGCAACTCCCAGCTGAAGGATATTACAGCTGTATGCTCACTCTCTCTCTTCATCTGGTGATAGCAAATGTAGAAAATGTTATTTTTACATAGAGATGGGAAAAAGCTACATGCACTGGGACAGTGATTGTCGATTCTTAACATATGTGAGGATCGACTGAGAACTTGCTAAGGCAAAAAATGCAGGATTTGGAGGCTCAGCCTCAGAGATTCTGTTTCAGGCGTAGGATGCATTTTTAGAAAGTCCCAAAAGGACTCAGATGCAGGTGTCCCATGGACCACACTAACCACCACGTGATTTGACTAACACCGTGCTAAAGGATCAGTGGGGAAAACAGTTGCAATCATATGGCCTGGATTGACCATTTTCTCACCCGCCCCAGCATTCACTCATCTGTGCAAGCAGCAAATGTTTATTGTGCACATACAGGTTGCTCATCACTGAATACACAGAGCTGATTAAGACAGCAGTCTGGCCCTTAGAGACATAACAGCGCAGCTGGAAAGAAAATCCACTAACAGAATTTTTCTTAAGACTCTTTTTTTCCCCAACTTTACTGAGGTATCATTGACAAATAACACCATGAGATATTTGAGGTATACACTGCGATGATTTGACATATGTATACACTGTGAAAGGATTTCTCCCATCCAGTTAATTAAAACACCCGCCACCTCACATATTTATATTTTGGGGAGTGGGGGAGAGAACATTTTATACCTATTCTCTTAGTAAATTTCAATTATACAAAACAGTGTTGTCAACTCTAGTCACCATCCTCAGACTTTCGATATCTTATAGCTGAAGGTCTGTACCACTTTACCAACCCCTCCCTAGTTTGCCCACACCCAAGCACCTGGCAACTACTTTTCTAATCTCTAAACTTCTAAAAGCTTTTCTATGTTTCTAAAATTCTGCTGTTCAGAGCAGAACACCTCAAAGATGACACTTCAGAAGTATTTCTTCTATCACTAGGGAGACTGACATTGAGGTAGACCCATGGAAAAAGCCTGGACCCAGTTTCTGCTACTAGAAAGGATCCTTCCTCTTGAACTATATCCTTTATTTATCCTAAACACACACACACAGACACACACACACACTTTTTCTAAGGTCGGTTCTCTTTATATAACTTCTGTGTATAAGCATTTTGCCTGGGACTCAGATAGTGTCTAAACACAGTCAATGGGCAAGCATTCAAACAAATCCCAGTGTGTTTTGACATTTTAAACATCTCAGAGAATCCAATCAGACAAGATTTGCGGCAACCCTACCAAGATGACCTGTGATAGTGAATGCTACTTTGCATCCTAGCAGTCTTTATATCTTATGTATGGACTGAGCCGGCTGGAAATGTTTCCACCTTAAGCAGGCATCCAGATGTGCTCACATCGTGCCGACAGACAAACAGATATGTTGGCATTATGCAGCAACAGGCTTGCTTTCTTCACAAGCAGAAACCAAGTGTATATTTGGTTCCAGACAGAAGCAAATATGTTTATGCTCCTAGTTACACTTTAAAATTAATTTTCCTTCTAATTCTTCCAACCTAAGTTTCACATTTAAGGATTTATTCATCCCCCGCTCTCCATAAATCAGATGCATGAAGCAATAAACAAAGTTCAGATGATGAAGCATCATTGCTTTAATTAAAACCACCTTTCTCAGTACACGTCAAGGCTGTCCTGGTGGAACTGACAGTTTTTAAAATGTACTTCCCCAATTTAAGAAAGGGCCCTCTTGACTACAAGAAGATTCCTACGGGTTCTTTACAACGTATTAATTTTTTTCAGGCACTAAACATTTTATTGAGTGTCGACTATGCCCAACACTTTGCTCATTTCACTATTCCCATTATCTCATTTGTACCATGAGAGATTTAAAATGTCAACAACCTTACATTGTTATAGGTAACTGTTAAAAATGGTGAAAACTGATAAATGTAAAGCTAATGTGGTATGATCTTTTCATACTGTGCTTTGTGATAGCAGAACCTGTCAAACCAAAACTTCTAGGTCCAACTGCCGTCCCCCAGGTCACAGCATAATTTTCTGAAATAATACCTCATGCATGGACAGTATTGGTGTCATCATGATTCTCCAACACTAATATTATAATGAGGTTTTGTTTTTCAGATTCCAGACAATTCTACTAAGGCACACTTTTATAACTGTTTCATATTGTTGTTCAGATCTCTTGCACATATTCTGGCAAATAAGGATGCAATTTCATCTTTAAAATCAGTTACAAGGTGGGAGGGAGTCTCTTGAGTATGAAAATATTATCATTTAAGAGGTAATTTTTTTCAAAGGAAGGATGAGACTGATGAATCATCACATCAAATTAAGTGAAGTATCTAATCAACCAGACCTCATGCACCAAGTGGATCCTAAAAGTGGTTGATGCGTTGGTCTAGTGAGAAATGATGACTCTTTCTGGGAATGATATTGGAAGAGTAGTAGCGAAAATAACTTTCAAAGTATTTGTACCTCCAACTCTGTTTGAGGCATCGGCTTAAAGAATCAGATCAGAGGAGGGACAAATCATTTCCCTTGAAGATACTTGAAAATCACCATTTCCTAAATTAATCTCTCTGCAGTAGTAATCCCAAAAAATATTCAGTAATTTCAAAAAGTTCCCTGACCAAGAATAATTGAGGAGTCTATACTGCAGTCCCCTCTTACAAATCCCAGTGAACCTCGAATCACCAGGGTTTAGAAGTCCTAATGTAGACAGCTTTTGAATTTTTCCTAAACTACAGTTCCCCAGTTAGCATGCTAAGTTATGGAGGGAGGATGGTTAAAACCTTGTAAAAGTGTTCTGTTCTCCATCCAGATGCTCTGAACATCTGGATAATGGGCTGAATTATTTGGATGATGTTTAATCCTTGTACAAATAAGTCAGGGCAATGGTAAAAATAAACAGGAAGACCTATAAATGCTATTGTTGGTAAAACATTTTATACATCCTTCTTTGGTAAAAATATTACTGGTTTTTATAAAATTCCTCTAAAAGGAACACAAAATCTTGTTTTCAAATACGAGTATTTCCTATTACTTTTCGTGCACTTCCCCAGATTTTATCCTTTCCTGGCTCTATCACTCTTCTTCTGGGGAACTCTCAGGAAGAGAAAGTTGACAGCCTGGAGAAGGCAGCTGTGTAAATCCTAGTAAAACAAAATGGGAGTAAAACCTCCCAAGAAGCAATTCATCTTTGCTAGAGAAGTTCCATGTTCAATGGAAGGGGACCAGAATAATTGATGTGGAAGCCCAAAGGCCTTTTGGACTGCTTAACATTCTTCATAAGTGTGCTGAGGAAGGTTCTCTAGAGTGTGTAAGCTTTCAAACCCGAATATAGTTTTTAAGATCAAGTAAGAAAGACCATACCTTTCAGCCAAAAAAATGAAAAAATAAAAATTTTATAAATTTCCTCAAGCTAAAATCACTGTTGTCACCAAGCCTACAAATCAAATTCACTCAGTGAAAGCCCCACACTTCCTGCCAGACTGTTCATTCTAGGACCTTAACCAAAGGATACCCGTATGGGAATATTCATGAACTCAGAGACTAGAAAAATCTGTTTTAAGCTCAGAGCTGGGTCCAAGTCACAATGTCTCTAGGCAGTCACTAAAACTCCTGAGGCCTTGATGTCCTGGTCTGTGAGAAGGGTGATAGGGACTTGCCATTAAATGATTATGCACTTATTATACAATAAAAGTGTTCTTAAGTGTCTTGTTTGTAGTAGGCATGTGAGTATAAATTGATACTCTCTATTAGCTGGAGAAAAAAGTGTGGATGGATTCCTACCGCAAGCCATAGTATACCAAGAACATTTGAGTATGCCAGCCTCATGCTTGGCTCTATACTGAATTTTACTTGTTTGAAAACCTTATTATCCCAATTGTGATTATGACTATAATTATAGCCTTTAATTTTCACTTTGTCCCAGAGAGTGGAAAAAGAGAGTTGTTTCTCAAAATTTAAGTTAAATGCGTAGATAAATCTCTATAGTAAAATCAAGTGAGGTTCTAAAAACTTGGTGTAAAACATAAAAACTCAGAATACTACACTCCAATGTCATCCCAGGGCCTTCAAGTTCCATTTGAAATGGTTTGACTCATAAGATGTTATAAAAATCATGCAGAGTATTTCCATGTACCCTGCACCCAATTCCTCAATGATAATAACACACATAATTGTAGTCAACCATCAAGACCAGGGACTTGATGTTGGCACAATATTAACTCTAGACCCACTTTATAATCCAAACTGTAAATAATAAAGGATGTATTGTGGGTACGGTAAATGCAATAAAGATGAAATGGAACTCCAACCAACAAACCCATGTCCATGTAATAAAAAAAGTACCCATATGTCAAAAAAAAAAAATAGGACTAGAAGTTTTAAAGTAAGTGATAAGTAGCTTTCATGTTGGAAACAAGAAGTATTATATCTATTTATTTGGCATAAGCAGGGAGAAATTTTAGAGTAGTCCACCTAATTTGTGACATATTTAAGAAAGATAACAAACAACAAGAGATTAATGGAGACTGAACATTGGAAAGTGAAATTATGGATGAGATGATAAAAAAAAAAACTTACTTTCCATGACAGAAACAAATGAATCTAAGGATGAGGGAGATGGAGGAGGATAAGGGATATCAGATCAATATTACAGTCAATAGTTATTAATACAGTGAATAAAGATACATTAGAAGTAATTTTTATGTTGAATAATCTGAGTTAATGTTATCATTTTTAATGTATTGGACCATATTATAAAAATCAAGTTACTTCTGCTAGACAATGCACAATTCTGTATTTTATTATATCAATATGTACCTATATGTATATCTTAAGGTTATGTGTGTATGTACATGTATAATTTTTACCATCTGCCCTTTTTGAGCTACAATTCCCACCCTTTTATATCAAATAAGGGTCCTACTGTTCCATAGTATTATAATGCAGACTTTTCTACTGGGAAATGGGGGAGAAAGAAGAGAAAATTAGACTGTATTATCTCAGAGCTCTCCAGAAGGAAGTGTGCTTATCACCTGGGTCAGGAAAAACAAAATCATTCACTTTGAATTTACACATGTCAATTAATGGTAACCTAGACAGATTCCTCCTATAGAACTCAGTGGGATGTCCTTAGTCAGAAAAGACTATTTGAAAGAGAAAAAAAGGATTAGTTTGGGGATGTTGGGATTTGACTGTGAATAGGGTGATATATCAAAGAACAAGAGTGTCTACTCTCAGAAAAACAAGATGGTTCCCACAGGTCTCATCCATGAAAAAGATAGAAGCTCAAGAGGGAAGAGTGTGGCAAGCATCCCTGACATTGTCCCTGATAATCTGATTATCTTGACATAAAGAACTCTTTGCTGCTTTTTACTGAAAATATTTCTTTGGAAATTGGCTATTATTTTCCCACTCAAAATTCCCTAAAGTTCCTTTTGAAATCCTAACCCATCTAAGCTGTGCTAAAAAACAAAAAGATAAAAAAAAAAAAGTTTTTTAAGGATAATGTTATAGGTAGAGGTCGTGACCTCCAGTACCAGTGCATGTGTCCTCCTTACTTGAAAATAGGGTGGTTGCAGATGTAATCATGTTAAAATGAGGTCATTACGGTGGGCCCTAATTCAACAGGATAGGTGTCCTGCAAAGAAGAGAATGCCAGGTGAAGAGAAAAACACACAGAAAGCTGGCTATGTGAAGACAGAGGCAGAGACTGCAGTGATGTTGCCACAAGCCAAGAAATGCCTGGGGGTGCCAGAAGCTAGAGGAGACAGAAAAGATCTTTTCCTGAAAGCTGTGGATGGAGCATGGCCCTGCCAAAAGCTTGAGTCTGGACTTCTAGACTCCAGAGACAATAAATTTCTGTTGTTTTTAAGCCACCCAGTTTGTGGCACTTAATATTAAGATAGCTCTAGGAAACTAATTCAGGTAGTCAGGCACAATTGCCATAACTGGCATCAGAGTTGATAATTCTGGGGAAAAACAAGAAGCTTCCTTCAGGATCTTTACTCAGTATTCTTTGGAAAATCATACTTCTTGCTTGATTAAAGAAAACTTTTCTCTCATGTGAGGTAAGACAATGGATTCTTCACAGGTAGTCCTAGATAGGGTAACCATACAATCCCATTTGCCATAGATATTTTTGGTTTATGTCACAATCCAATGTGATTATTAATGGTGCCACCTTTCACTTTCAACAGTATCCCAAATTGAATAATAAAATTTTTGATCTTCTATTTGTCAGTCTAACATACTAACATTCTAGTAATCTGGTTATCTAATAATCAGAGTTAACAGTGTCCAAGTTTTGTTATCTTCCTTCTACTTCAAAGGAGGAAAAAGTGGAATGGTGACAAAGGAAAACTGAAAATATTGATATTATTGACATTTTTTAAAATTCCACAAAATGTTTGGGGTCCACGTATCTTCAACAAGTCTCCAACATATTCTCTCTCTCCATCCTTCATCTTGTACAAAATGTATGAATATGTGGAATAGTGACCTTGAAACCATGCATGAACTTCCATTATGCACTGAACTCATACATATACAGACACATAAATGTATACACTTAGAGGCAATCACTAGTTTCTCTTTTAGGAAAGTGAGCATACCGAACATGAAAAGAGGACATAGAACACATACATAGACTATGAATAGGGCAGCCCAGGTGGCCCAGCAATTTAGCGCTGCCTTCAGCCCAGGGTGTGATCCTGGAGACCCTGGATCGAGTCCCACATCAGGCTTCCTGCATGGAGCCTGCTTCTCCCTCTGCCTGTGTCTCTGCCTCTCTCTCACTCTCTGTGTCTGTCATGAATAAATAAATAAAATCTTTAAAAAAAAGACTATAAATATAAAAAATGCACACTGAGATTTCCAGAGGCCATCTGACGTGTCCCTCTCCAATCGAAATCGACCCCTCTCCTTAGAGGTAATCGAAATCCTAACTTTTATAACAATTATTTCCTGGATTTTATTTATGGTTTTATGACCTCTGTATGCTCTGCATCTCTAAGAAATATAATTTAGTTTTACCTTTACCTCAAAATCTCAATATAGGGAACATCTTACTTTTTTTGCTCGATGCTGTGTCTATGGGATACCTGAATGTTCGTGCATGTAGTTATAGTTCACATATTTTCATAACTTGATAGATTAATCTATCCAATGACTAGAGCTCACTTTGTTCATTGTACTAATAAAGAACATTCTATTACTGGTAGGGACCTCTCTTCTCATTCATAGGTGTTAAGAACAGTCTGCTGCTATTAACATTCTTACACAGATAGCCTTGTGTTCATTTGCAGTTTTTGGAGAGTGAAATTAGTCATAGGGTATGCACATTTTCAACTTTATTAAATAATGTCAATGGTGGTACTAATTAACACTTCCACCAGCAGTGTATGAGAGTTACTCTTGTTCCAAGTGTCACCAACACTTGGTATTAAACTTTTTAGTATTTGCAAATGAGATAGTTGTTTAGTGCCTTGTTTTATAGGCAAAGACAATGCCAATCCCATTTCTTTTAAAGAACTCATTGCCATGCCAATAGCTTTCATAATGCTGCACATTCCATCACCATCATATCCCACCTCAACTCTGGAAAATTCTGATCTTAACTCTATTTAAACCCCTTCGGTTACTGTTGCCATACAATTTTTCTCTTTCCTTTTCTCTCTACCTATCTCTCAATTTTCATGATACACAAAGTGTTTCTGAATTATTTTTGTTGGCTCCAGCTATGCATTTCCTTATGATATGAATTCCTTATGAAATTCTTTCCAGAATTTCCCCTCCACTCACCCAGATGCACCATGCTTCAGGTCCTTGCATCCTTTCTAGGCCCACCCGACAGGCTGAAGCAGCAGAAATTCCAGAACCACCACTTGCTAAGGGAAGAAATGACTCCACAGAAATCAAGGCTCAAAGCAGGTAAATGACTTATTTAAGAGTCATAGAGCTTCAGAACCCAAATAAGATTCCAGATCTTCTAGTTACCAAGCCTGGGTTCTTTCTGCTATGTGACATTGGTGAAAATAATTGAAATCTGTAGATTGGTGCCACCTATGTCCCACCGAATTTCAGACCAATGCTAAAATTATCAGAGCAAGGATGTGTTTCGAGAATTGAAGGGAGATTTTAAATATCACAAGACATCAAGGTCACTTGCTTCCATCATAAGAGTGAACACTGACAGTGGCATTCTCACAGAAGCATTCATCTCAAGCTGCTGCCCTATGCGAGGGCACCGTGTACCCTTCCTCACTGAGACTTCATTTCAAAGGTTCTAGTTGGCATGTCCATGCGCATGTTTAAACTTCAAACTAAAATTTTATTATTTTTTCTTTAGTGACTAATGTAACAGTTGTCATTTTTTATGCCACAAAACTATTCTTTTATTAGACCACAAAATCAAGAGGAAAGAAGAAAAGTAATCATCAGGAAAGAAGTTCCTTAAGTAATGAACTTACAATTAGCACTGTTTCAATTACAAACAAAACAATCAAGTAAAAAGGAAACAATTAAAAGAAAGAAAAGAAACAGAAACCAAATCCTAGAAATAGAAAGAGCACTAGTTTTGGGCACTTGGGTAGCTCAATCAGTTAAGCATCCCACTCTTGATTTTAGCTCATGTCAGGGTCTCAGGGTCCTGGGATCAAGCCCTAGGTTAGGCTCCCCAGGAGTCGGCTTCTCCCTCTGTCCTTCCCCTTTCCCATAAAAAAACAGCCTGTGGGCTGAGGTAAGTCCTTTGATGTCTCTGGGTCTCCTGTCTCCATCAGCTAAATGGAGATGGTGGCTGCATAGCCTAATGCACAGAGTTTTTGTGAGAATCCAGAGCACGTGTGCAGAAGAGCTCAGTAAAAATGCAAAGCCATGCATGAGTATGATGGTGGACAGATGGAGGGATGTGGATTATATTTTTGTGTGTTTGCAAAAGGATCCAACTCCTGAGTCTTAGATTCCCTGAAAGATTCCATGTGAAACATGAAAAGTCCTCTCTCTGTTCTGATGATGAAGAAAGCACTGCCTTCTATTACTGTTAGAATTCCAAGGCCTTTCTTATGATGAAAAAAATCACTGTAGACTGCATTTGAGTAGCTTTATACTGTTGTATTTCTGCACCAAATAACTCTCAGGCTTTTATTAACTGTTCTACTGAGTCCTATTTATCAGAGAGGCAGGTGTATTACCTGATAATACAATAAGCTCTGGTGGATGTATGAGTTGTTTTATTTTTTTATACCCATAATCAGTTCCCAGAGCATAATAAAACAAATGGCTTATTTCTCTGCCCCCAACCCCCGTTAGTTAGTTCCTAGTCGTGAAGCTATAAATTACCAACCTTCAGAAATAACTGTTGCCATTTAATAAGAAATATAAAATACACTCTCATCTAACTAGGGACATGATAGATAAAAACAAACAAAGTATTCTTTAAATTTGGTGACATGATGAAGGATGGGCGCAAGCATGCATGTGTTTTAAAGCTAGCATGGGCATGACCCAGGAAAATAGTTAAAAGGACCTCATTTAGATGTCATAAAGTGGATATTACACATCATTTTTCTAAAACGCAGTCGCAGGCATCTTATCTTACCTTCTCCTGAGCTTTGCAATTCCCTAAATTGTCAAAGCCAAGAAAAGAAGTACCTTATCATCTGGATATAGAGGCATAAAAGCGGAAATGAGGGCAAACATGTGCCATGTTGAGGATGCAGAGCCCTTGCAGAGCTGCAGATGCAGCCAGACCTCCACCTCTCCGCGGGCTGCCCTCCTGCACTCCTCCTGCTGCCTACACTCCACTCCTCTCCCCGCTCTTCTCTCAGGGCCCTCACACTTTTCACAGGCTGAACTTGCCTTGTTCCCTGCACAACTTCTAGGCATCACAGCCTCTGGTTGTGAATATTCAATATTAAAAATTAAAAATCATTTTAATACATCTTATTTGACAAGTACCACTCATGGTTGAGTCTCTGGTTAAATGCAGAAGTCCAAAATTCTTACCTAAATCCTTAAGTGTCTTACTGTAAAGAGGCAAATGTGGTCGGCATAACTGAGATCTTATGGGAAGTAAAGACTCTCTATTAAGCAAGCAAACAAAGCTAGACATAAGAGAACAAACACATAGTGTATATTCCATTTATGTGAAATTCTAGAACAGGAAAGATTCAATTTTGGTGACAGAAAGCAGATTAGTGATTGCCTGGGGGCTAGGAGTCAGGAATGAGGGAATTGGTTGTTAAGGGGCATGGACAAATTTTTTAGAGTAATGGAAATGTTCTATACCCTTGATTGTGGTAGCTCTGACATAGGTGCGCACATTTGTCAAAACTCATCAAACTGTTCATTTAAAAACAGTGCATGCTCTTATATGTAAATTATACCTCAAGAAATAAAAGACAGAAATGCCCACTGTCAACTCCACCTTAGATCAACTGAATCAGAATCTGCATTTTAACTAAACACCTAGGTGATCTGAATACTCACTGAAGTTTGGGCATCAGAGGACTAGAGAACCGGTGTTCATTTGGGAATCACCTGGGAAGCTTTGAGCGTTAATGATGCCTACTTTCCACCCCCGAGGTTGTGATAGATTTAGCAGAGGGGATAGTCTCACTGTTGAGATTTTCAGAAGCTAACCAGATGAATTCCAAATGTAGCAAAGTGTGAGAGCCACTAACATAGGGCAGTGGTTCTCGTGGGGTCTCCAGACTAGCAACAGGTGTAGCATCCCTTGGGAACCTGTTGAAAATAAAATCACAGGCTTCACCCTATCCATACCTACTGGATAAGAACTTTGGGGGTGAAGCCCAGAAATCTCTTTCCAAAAACCCGTCAGTTCCAATACACACCGAAGTTCAAGAATTCATTGATCTAGACCTAAGGAGATGTTTCTAGAAAACCAACTCCTTGCTCTCCAATTCCTCTCCAAGAATCTGACTCAGCGCCTCCTAGGGTGTCTCTGAAAACTGCCTGCATTTGAAAATCACTGCTGTGGGTCTCATAGAAGAGGCAGATTGCTAAAGATTTTAGAATATGACAGCCCTATTATCACCATGCCTAGATTCTCTCCTAATCACCAGCCCAGTGCTTGTTGGAAGAGAGAGGAGATAGATAAATGGGCAAAATATTATTTTGATATATTAAGCAAGCCTTCTTTAAAATCTCTACTTCCAAGTATACCTGGCTCCCTTCCCTCAATTAAGGCACTCTGAATTAATACTCCAGGAGCTAGACAATACCACAAAGGTGGGGGAAGGAAAGGAGAGTTGGTTCTTTAGAATTTCAAAAGCAAAGTCCTTAACTGTAAATAAAAAGAACTCAGAGCACAAATATTAGATTTCCGAATCAGAGACATGATGAATCAGAGAAGAGCTTAGAATCCCAAACACTTAAAGAAAGATTCTCCCAGGAAGGAACAAATAGAGGCAAAAATAAAACAATGGGTGCTTACCAATTACAGGTCCCCAAGAAAGGGAGTTTTATGATCTGTCTTAATCACCATCCCTAAGCAGAGCTAGATGCCTGATAGAAACCCACATAGGTTTGGAAAATCCATAAAAGAGGGGGTATGTGCTCCTTTCTCTGTGTTGGCTTGAGGGAGATAGCCAAGACACCAGAGCATGGTAACTATGTGCTGGGTCTGGGCAGTTGTGACTTATAGACTTTCACTGAGTTTCAAAAAACCCAGGATGATGAGAGACAGCAGGTCTCATTCAAGGACAGTTGCCAGACATGAGAGATCTTAAGAGTATGGAAAAAGCAGTAGCAACAACCTATGTGAACTGAGAAACTCAAGACCAAATAGGATAATGGACATCTCAGAAAATTCCAGTATGCGAAAATGCCAACAAGGACCCAGTGATCTCCTCTAGACATCAGATGCAAGGACATCTCCAAGTTGATTGACATCTCTGCCACCTGGTAGAACAGGAGCTTATAATATAAATAGTAGCACTACAGAAAAATTCAGAAAATTCTAGAAAACTTCCTCTGAGTTGAGCACCCAAGATTGGCTCCTTTTATATAATGAATGACCCTGACTTTATAGACAGTTGGTTTGTGGGGCTGTGAATAGATGATAATGTGCAAAAAGCCAGTAACAAGAAAATTTTGGAAAATAAAATCAAGGAAATGAAGGAAGAGATATCTCCAGGTGGTGGGAAATTGTCAAATGAGTGGCAAGTTAACTAGTGAATACTGAAAGGATTTTGTGAACTCTAATGCAAAATAGAAATATTGACTAGTATCCCAGGTAGAGGGATTACGTAATAATCCAAGTAAGAAAAGTTCTAGGAACTAGCAAGTACACCAGCCCAGAAGAGGGGACTGAAATGCTATTCTTCAGAGCAAAGTTTAAAATGAAATGGTTGCAATATTGAGCAGATTTAAACATGTAATTAATACATGTTGAGCTCCTGTAAGTACTCAGCATATTTATGGCTTTTGTCACCTGGAAGACCCTTACGTGTTATATTTTGCAAATCCAATTGAATTCTACCCAAGTGTATAGAGTAGTGACCAGTGATTCTCATGCCACTTGCCAAAAGGTATATTGTGTCTCTCCTACTGGGTTATACACTCTTAAAGAATAGTGATGTCTTCAATTTCTCTTCTTGCTGTTCTTGCTGCATTGTTTCATTCTTAAATACTGGGATATGGTGCTTAGGTTTTTTTACTTGGTTAAACTGGCAGCGCTGAAATTTTTAAAAAATATTTTATTTATTTATTCATAAGAGACACACAGAAAGAGGCAGAGACATAGGCAGAGGGAGAAGTAGGCTCCTTGTGGGGATCCCGATGCAGGACTCGATCCCAGGATCTCAGGATCATGCCCTGAGCCAAAGACTGATGCTCAACCACGCCACCCAGATGCCCCTGGAAGTGTTGAAATTTAATAAATACAGAATATTATCTTTCCTGCTAGTAACAGGTATTAAGTTCCTATTCTGGGTCAAGCACTGGGCAAGTTATTTAAGCACAGCCAGCTTTATGAGCATATATTCTTTAATAGGCTCTGAAGCTTCTAGAAGCTTCATATGTTACAGATTCCCCATGTTTGTTCAGTGCATAACCAGTCGTCCAAGGTAGAATCCTGAGAGTTGTCTTCTCCTTCTCCTTCTACCTTACCCTCCACACATAATAACATTCATCATCAAATCCCATCGATTCTTTTTCCTAAATATCTCTGCTTTGCATCACTGCCATTTAAGTCTTTGCCATTTCTTGTGTGGACATTTGCAGTGGCCTTCTAGCCAATGAGGCTTTCACTGGCTGCCCCTCCATCAGAGTGGTCTTTCAAATGCTTTTCTAGGCATGTCATTCCATCACTTAAAACATTTCCATCATTCACATGTCTGCTGCAAAATACAATCCAAACTGCTTAACCTGCTAGTCAAGGTCCTTCATGTTCCATAAGCTCAGTGAAAACAAGAGGTCATGACCACCTTATTTACCGACACAGTGCCTGACACACGGTGTTCAATTAATATCTGATAGTGTTGTTATTCCTGCACCTGCCCCAGCCTACTTTGCAGTTTCCCTCCTGCCCTCATTTAAATGTTAGTTTGCATTCCAACCACACACAAGTCATTGCTATCCCCAAAAAGGCCACACTTCAGCATTTGCACACATTTAGTTCGTTCTGCCTAGAATGCTCATCCCTCTAGGAGAAAGCTTGAATTCTGTGAGTTGATCGGAAGACAGAATTGTTATCACCTGGCTTCCACGGAGGGTTGGTTTTGCTCTAATACAGTCAGGAAAAATCGATGACTTCCTTCACCGGTTGCCATAGGATGGCTTCTAGATACTTGGCCTTAGAGCTTGCTCTTCAGTTAGATCCCTGTGTGTCTCTCCTCAGCCATCTCAGCAGACCATGTCCCACCAGGGTGGCAAAGAGCACTAGAATCCACCCCCTTTAGGGTAGGAAGACACTCTCTCATATTTGGGTGTGGGCTACGCAACGGTGAGTAGACAGTTTAATTCCCAGGACAAGAGAAAGCAACTGTGCGTAAAGCCCAGTCAGAATCACCCACAAAAAGTAGGGGACAGAGGGTGAGGTTAGAAAAGCAGCTCTTCAGTACTTCACGTCGGGAATTTCAGTAAAAATGTAAGCCACTTTTGGTAATCAAGGTCTTCATGTATAATAAAAATGATAGTGTAATAATAAAAAGTATCATAAGGAAACACATATTCACTCTTCCTCATCTATGTGTGTGTGTATTTTACAGCAATGTATTTCCTAGTTGTTTTCCAAATAAACAGGTGTAATCATCAGGATATGATACTAACATTTACTGTGCACTTACTGTGTACCAGAAGCTTCTCTAAAGACTTTTCATATATCAAATTACTTAGTCCTCTGAACAGTTTTTAAAATTACCTACAATTGTTATATTCATTTAGCAGAACAGTTAAGAAATTTGCCCAAGATCACACAGCTAATAAACGGCAGAGTCAGGAATTTGAACTCAGTCCGTCTGGCCCCAGGACCCGAAACAACATGTTATAGACCACAGATACAGCAGAGGCTGTTCCAATGTTTTGTCATCTTAGTCACATTATCCTAACAGCAACTTAAAACCTGTTTACATCACTCAAGTATCTGGCATGACCTCACTATTATGAATTTCTAATGCATTTACCCATATAACAATCAGGATTTTAATAAAAATTATTTCCGTTCGGTGTAATACGACATATTGTTACCCATGACATGTCACCAACAGAGCATTTTCTTAAATGAATGCTTTTGGCCCAATAGTAAATAGTAGTAGTGATAAAAAAAAAGTATTTTACTTGTGTCTATATTTGAGGAAGGCATTAAAATATTTAAAAACTGACAGGCATGGGCAGTGACCAGACAAAACAAATGCCTATAGTCATCCAGAATGATCATTCTAGAACATGCCAGCCAGATGTCACTTTGAAAGGTTGTATCAACACTCAAGCTTCATGTGCATGTCATTGAAATCCAGCCATATAATCAATACACTGTTCTTTGAGCCCTTTTGAAGGTAAACATAACTTTTTTTTTAGTTTGGCCATAAAGGGAGATGTTTCGGGATTATTGAAAGTTTCTGCAAATAGATGGATAAATGAGCAGAATCACCTGGGCCTAAAATGTAAACACACAAAAAAAATATGTGCCTGTTATCTGCCCAAGCCCTAACAACCACCCTTGAACTAGTCAGCTTATCTGGGAAACAATTTCTTTAACAAATTTTTCTTAAAAATGTAAAAAATTAAAAAAAAACAATAAATGCAGTCACTTCTTTTTGGTTATACCAAAATCATGAAAGATAAAGCACCAAGTTGCAAAAGTTCTGACATGTGTTATTCTCTCCATCCCTCAGCCCCCACCCCCCACCCTATGTGCATCTTTGTCCCAGCCTTACTGGCCTCAACATACCTTCATATGCACTTGTTCATTCATTCATTCAGTTGCCTACTTGCCAACACTTCCTTTTCCAAATTCACTTATCAAAAATTCTGTCCATTTTTTGAGATTCTTTCTAAATCTGAGCTTTTCCTAGAAGATCCTCATGATTAGATGTCAGAAATCCTCTCTCCCTCATCTGAGCCTTGTTTCCCTTTTAGTTACTCATTTCACATTACCTTATAATTATCTGAAAACTGAATGAGAACTAACTCCAGGCAGAATGTAGGCACCAAGACGTCGAACAACATATTATCTATGCCTTCTTGGCACACAGAAAGGCCTTATCCGTTATATTTTAAAAGACTGACTGAATTCTACTGATGTAAATAGAACAGTGACTGTCGATTCTTGTGCAATTTGCAAGACGGTGTGTTCTATCTCAACTACATCATGCATTCTCCCAGAATAGTGACCATGTCTTCAACTTCTCTTCTAGCCCTCATTCCCCACACAGAAACAAGTGCCCAGTTTAGGACTCTATATAAAAGAAGTGAATTACAGCATTAAACTGGCCTTGAACAATAAACAAGAAATCTGTCTCATGACTTTGTCACAAGGGAAAAAAATGCCTTTAGAGATTATGGGTGGTGAGAAACTTTGAAAAACGGACACATTCCTCTGTGATGTTTTCAGTTTCAGACATCACATCTCTACAATGTCGACCATTGCAGGACGTGGCATTGGTGATTTTTTTGAAAACTCTAGAAGTTTCCCACTATCCACCATGAAGGTAAAAAGTGCTATGCGATTTCAGTTTCTTAGGAGCCTGAGTGAAAACAACAAAGTGGGAAACAATCAAAAAATGTAAAATTGGAATACATGCATGGATTCAACATAACTGTAAAGAAGTTTACAAAAAGGATCAGTTCAGGGTAGTTGAAAGCCAACCAAAAAACCAGTGCTAGAACTAATAATACCTCTTACAATTCTGAAACTTTCATTGATTCTAGACTCTGAAAAATTTACTTAGAATAGTACTATAAAAACAATAATATATTAGCTGGTTTCACCTTTCCAGCATTCTTCAGGAAAACAGAGGATATGAACCAAAGAATAAAATACCAATTAAAAAGATTAACCAAGTAAGTTGAGGAAAGGAACCCTCGGCCAGGACTCAGAGGGTCTGTGTTCACATCCTGCTGTTTTCACTCAGTCATATACCTGTGAACAAAGCAGTTAACCTCACTGAGTCTGTCTCTTCATCCCTAAAACAGGAATATAAACAACATTCTACCTTCCTGTCTGCTTTTATGATCAAAATAATTTTTGAGAAATCACACTCCAACTATAAAATCTCACAGAAATGTAAAACATTAGAATTAAAAACTCATAAAAGCAAATAATGAGGACTGCAGCCAAATTATCTAAACCAGAGAAAATGTCCCATTTGTTCTGACAAAGCACTTTCTTCTTTTGAATGTATATGGAAAGCCTTAAATGGTATTAAAAATTAAATCACATTTGGGTGGACAATAAATTACATAATTTAATGAAATGAAATGTAGTTGAAACCAGAGCTGCTCTGGAAAATCATGAACATAGGTGGGTATGTTTAGACATAGAGATGACAGTTTAGAGAAAGAAGCCAAAAGTGGGTGGGGGTACCCTTGGACTCTTTTTACGTCTTTGTAATTAAATAACCCTCAAGTCCCATTTCTTCCATGAAGGCTCTCCAGCTGCCTCTGGTAGCACCACACTGATCTTGCCCCTTTGCAGGAACTGACTCTCTCATTACTATACTCTTCCTTGCTATTGCTCAATTGTACCTCCCTGAAATAACACTACCATCCATTCAAGCCAGCCCGGGCCATGGTTTGTCCTTCTACACGAAGCACCTGACAGATGGCTTGGAACAGAGTCCATGCTCAGTAGATGCTTGCTGATTAATATATCATTTTATAAAGAGCAGTAGCTATTACCTTAACAACCTGACCCTCTATCTCCACAGAGAAGCGATCAAGAGTTTTAAAAAGGCTTGATTTGTGGAAGGATCAAACAAAGAAAACACCTGACTGCATAATCTGCTTCCCCCACATTATCTTTCCTGTGAAAGTCTTTAACAATCAATCAGATATTAATCCATCCTCCATCCTCAGAGCACAACATACCCCGGAGACCCAGAAAAGCGTGGGCTGGTAGCCTGAGAGCCAGGTCCCCACCTCTGTCACCACTGGAAAATGGGAGAAGCTCACCTCTTCCAGAACCCGGAGCTTCACCTATAAAATAAGCCAGTTGGAGCTTATGGTTTCCTGGAACTCCTTGCCTTTCAAAACTCAATAAAAGGTGGAGCATTGAAAGAAATGGCTTACTGGACCCTGCCTGGTGATTCAGTAAATACACTTGCATCATGAGACAACTGATTAAGTAGTAAACGGTGGCAAAAGAAATTTTGCTTCCAACTGTGGTTATTTTTTCTTTCCAAGAACATGACTGTGGTTGGGAATCAGGCAGTCAGAGAAGCACAGGTGACTGCAAAGTTCTCTCATTACAGAAGGAGAAAACAGAGCCCTGGATCCTTGCAAATTGTACTCACATAGAAACAGGCTTCTTAAAAAACAAAAATTACATCAAATTGCTCTTCAAAAAGAAATTCACCTTTATGAACAAATACAGCCTGGGGTATTCTCAGAGTTCAGGCAAGGGCAGAACCGAGGTTACATTTGCAAAATCTCCCAGCAATGCATAAATGAGTTAGCTATAAATGAACACTAGATTTGCTTCAACCCTAAGAGCTTCTATAAAGCATAAAAGCTTTTAACTCCCCGTGAATAATACTTTCCCATAAAAATCTGTCTTCCTGAGCACTATTTCTATAATTTCTATATCTATAATTTGGGTCCCTGTTGTTATTTTAAGATACAGTAAAAAGTGGTTTCAAAGAAATAGCTCTTACGAGCACATCTGCATGCCGAGACAGTTAGCTACCATCGTGTTTTCTCAGCAAAATCTCCTATTATCCATTTATCAATCACAGATTCAACTTACTTCCTGCTTGTCACTCCTGACTCCCTTCTGCTGTCTAATTTCCAGCAATTGTTCAAGGGCCAGATCTGGGAAACATGCTCTGCTTCCTCCAGGCCACACTGATCTCCCCACTTCTCTGGTTCATCCAGACTTAGGCTGAACCAGATAATTTAGCAGTTGACTATAAATGTGGAATTCTATTGCTCTCTAATAATTTTATAAAACTTAAAAGATGTAGCTTCAACTACATTATGATTTGGTACTTTAAAAACGTGACTTTGTATATATTAATCCATGTGGAAGGAAAGGAGAGAAAAGGGACAGGAGAGAGGAAATCATCAAATGCTTGTTGCTTGACTGATTATATTGAAGAATGTCTGGTAGGACATCTGGTAGTACAAGAGTTATGCCCAAAGAAAGAAATTCTTTTGATAAAATAACAGTGGATCCTGGAGAGATAATAATGTGATAGAGATTTTAAAAGTAAGACAGACCTCCAGAGTCAGAATCCATGAATTTGATTTCTGGCTACCCACCTTCCTAATGGAAGCTTTGTGCTTCCATTTCTTCCATCTTTATAAAGTCGGGAAAATAGCTGTACTTACTTCACAGGGTGTTTTGAAAATTAAATAAGCTGACATGTGGAAAGTACTTGGGTAGCATATGCCTATTACATAGTAAACATTCCCTAATGCTATTAGTATTATAATTTTGGCTTAGATTAATAGCAGTTCTCCTAGTGATATGGGCTTCACTTTCAGTTGTTTTTGTTATAGACAGATCAATTAAAGAATAAGAAACAAAAGGAAGGTAAGTTAGGTTTGTAGCTAGAAAGAAAAATGAGCAAGCCAGTAAGTTTTGAAATTAACACAAGAAATGCTTAAAGAATGAGCTGAAGGCATTAGAAAGAGAACCTTGGAAGGTGTGAGGGAACAAAAAGATTGATAAACAGTGTCCAGGGACTGTGTGAAAGGGAAGAGTCTGAGGAAATCATGATAGTTGACCTAGATTAAGCTAAGACAAACCAATTATCTCTTTCAAGCCAAACAGAGCTATGCTCTACCTCTGTATTGATGAACTGTACCAAATTCATTATTCATAACGAGGTTATGTTACAGTAACAAACGTCCTCCCAAATCTCAATGACTTAAAAAACAAAGGTTCATATCTCTTTCATACTACATGTCTACACTGGTCAGCCTCCCAGGACTGAAGAGGACTCTGCTCATCGCAATTACTCAGGAACTCAGGCTATCAGAAGAAGCTCCAATGCCTTCTGATACCACCACCTCAAACAATGCTTCGTTGTGCTCCACAGTCACCTAAAGCCTGCCATACAGAAGCAGCACGTTATCCTCGCTCACATTGCATTGGCCGTTGCAAGTCACATGCTAATTTCAAGGAGTTATATACTCAGGAGGAAAGAAGTAGAAATTTAGATGAGATTTAGAAAAGTCTAGCATTGGTAAAGTACAAACATTGTGCAGATTCGTCACACTCTGAATAGCTGAGTGGCAATATCATAATGTAGTATATAATATATAATACAGTATAATATAATATAATATAATATAATATAATATGCCACTTTTATTGAGCACTAGCATATGCCAGGCACTGATAGCTTGGAGCTCAAGAAATGGTAGCTATATCATGGTCATAGTAGACATCATCATCAGTATTATTCTAATTCTAGGGACCATCCTGCAAAATAATATTATCTCCACACTCTAGATTTGAAAGAAAAAATATCTTGAGACTCAAAGAGATTAAGAAAGTTACTGAAGGGCATATAGACTACATGACATTGATCCCCTTTCTATCTCTCTAGTAGAGCATTCTATCTCCTCTAGAAATCTTTAGCAAGTCCCTAGCTTAACTTTCCAAAGATATTTCCCATCCATCCCCTGTTGCAACTCACAATTTGGCCAAACTACTCTCTTATTCTTCACAATGCCCTTTACGCTCCTGTTCACATTATTTCCTGCACTTGGAAAGACCTCTTCCTCATTTTCATACATCTAAGTTGTATCAATCCTTCAAAATTTGCTCAAAAAATTACTTCTTCCATGAAACTTTTCCCCATCCCCTCCAACAAAATTTTTTCCTGTCTTCTGAATTCTTTAATTCTTGATCGCTGCCTATATCAGCATCGGGTTTACATCTGACCTCTCCCATCTCACTGCAAGCTCCATAAAGGCAGGGTTTGCATCTGCATCTTCCGAATGTGTATGAATCTCACTACACAGACAGGTGTGTAGACTGTGCTATGGAACCTCATTATCATGAAATTACAACAGATCTGGTTCTGACACTTACCCCACTCTCATGGCCAGTCTGGTATGAAATTCATTAGGGGTTATTACTCATACCCATCCTCCCTAGAGCCCCATGAATGTCCCAGGTATGAGGAAAACATTCCGTGAGGTCTTTGGCCTCAGACCTCAGGAGTCGCTGATGACATACACATAGTCTCTTAAAGTCCAACTCTTCCCAGAACAGGTGTCTGGGAGTCCTGAGTCTATCCTTATAGAAGGCAGACCAAGAAATCATACTCTTCCTGCCCCTGTCTCCAAGGAGCAACCAAGCTACTATCTCCTTACCAGGCTACTGAGGGGGAGATGACTATAGGGACCACAGGCCATGCCGACCTCCCTTTGTCTTGTTGAAATCACCTCCACTCTGTTGGACTGCTTTGCTCGCTCACCTCCCTCCCACCCCATTGCCAACATAATTCCCTTGCTCCTATTTTCAGAGTACAAAACTCAAAAAACAACACTGCAGGCAACTTCCACTGTCTGCTCTGCAACCAACCTTCTCTAAGGCACAGGAGGTCAAAACACTGTCTATTCCTTTGAATGCAGACAGAAGAAGACTTAAAAATAAATTTCAATAAATTATCCAACTATACAAGCTAATGGAACGAGTGCTGATTTGTACGAAGGAGACGTTCTCCACTTGATTAAAGGCAGGGTGATGGGAAGATAATCCAGGAAATAAAACAGGATGATTCAATTAAATGAACCAGTGTGAAAGCTGTTACTACACTTACTAATGGAGCTGACAAAATTATCATGTGCAGTCCTGTGTGTGCAACAACACTGAGGACTGGCCTGTAGTTGCATAGGAAGCTAAAATGACAGAATCATACTTAATGGGCCCAATTAATAAAAATGAGTTCTGAAGGATTGTTTAAAAATACAACTGAAAGGGGATCCCTGGTGGCTCAGCGGTTTAGCACCTGCCTTGGGCTCAGGGCGTGATGCTGGAGACCCGAGATCGAGTCCCACATCAGGCTCCCTGCGTGGAGCCTGCTTCTCCCTCTGCCTGTGTCTCTGCCTCTCTCTCTCTCTCTCTCTCTCTCTCTCTCCCTCTCTCTCTCTCTTTCTCTCTCTCATGAATAAATAAAATCTTAAAAAAAATACAACTGAAATAAATAAATGTTGACAGTTGCTTCAGTTGACCTGTTTTATTTAGAATAAAACCTTTGACATACAGGCTCAAATGTATAATGTATTTGCCATTAGCCCTGCATGTCTGAAGATGTTCCATTTTGATATTTTCTTGGCTTGGAGTATATGGAGTTAAGGAGATATGTGAAACCCCTGGAGTTTTATATAAATTTATATATGTTTCTACAAGTGTTTATATGTGTGTGTGTGTGAGAGAGAGAGAGAGAAGAGTCTATGGAAACTGTCAGACTGTCACAGGGGTATATATAAAAGACAATGTCCAACATGCATTTTCCCCATTTTATAGGTAAGTTAGAAAAATAAATCAGAAAATTATCAAGTAACCTTAAAATTGACACATGATTTTAAGGCATTTCATTTAAGAGCCACCTATAATGATGCTGTGCCTTATTTTGCAACCTTTGTCCAAATGAGTATTCCAAATCACTGGAATTATAATATAAAAGGAAGAAAAGTACAGAATTCTAAGTAAGAGCTATAGCAATGTGAGAGATGGTGGCATAAAGAAGCCTTGAGCTCAAATGGATGTGAAGATCTCTGCAAGTCAAGGTCACTTCACTCCTATAAATAAGAGGAAATTCTTCAGAGATATAGGAGAATTCAAAGACCACGGGCTACTAGTAAGCTCACAAGTAAGTATGGTTGATAGAATAATCTCCAGTATCAGGAACAAAATTGAAGTGATATGAAAGGTTGACGAAATGTTGACACCTTATCACAGAAAGAAACTTGAAAGCTGGTGGTTAGATGGAGCCTATTCCTACTAAAGGAGCCACTTCAACATCAATGGAAATGGTATAAAGTGGAAGCAGGCCTTAGCCCATATGGCTCCCACTGCTTGCTTTCAAGGAGGCATGTAACTGCTTGGAGTCCCTGTCTTGGCAATGCCTAGAGCAGTGACCCTGTTTATTTTCTGCTGGGACACATATGATAAAGAATGGTAAAGTGTAAGCTTCTTGAGGACAATCTGAATAATAATATGACTGATTCATTATCTCACGGAATCCTCATAATAACCAAGGAGATGCCACTATTATACCATTTTACAGCTGAGACTGAAGTGTCAGCCAATCGGCACAAGATCAAGTGCTAGAGATGTAATTTGAACTCAGCAGACTTTTCAGTGATGAAATTCCCTTCTCCTAAGAAACAGCATGAGTTTGGATATACAAATTTAGGAGTGTTCTCAAACTTCAATTCTCTCATGTTCTAGCAATTATTAGTAACCAGCACATGATGACACCAAGGTTGAGCAGATGGAGGCTGGTTGCTCCATGTAATGATTTCCAGTATTTGCTTCTAGGGAAGGACTCAGCAGAAATGATGCAACAGGATCTGTTGGTTCTCCATCACCAAGGTGGAGAAGAGGAGAAGGTTCTCCTCTTCTTCCAGAGTCATAGAATATAGCTGCCCACCTAAGTCTGCATTTCCCAGGCTCCCCTGTAGCAGTGGCCACAAGACTAACTTTGTACTGGTGAAATACAAGCAGAGATATAATGTGCCACTTTCAGGCCCGGTCCTTGAAACCCTACATGTAGTCTCCCCCATGCCACCAACTCAGTTGAAAGACCCAAGCTCAAGGAATTAAAGAAGACAAGGCCTTCTGGCCTTGCTACTTTCAGAACTTACCAGAAATGCAGAACCTAGAGCCCTATTCCAGAGTCAGAAATTGCATTAACAAGCATTGATCCATCTGCATGTTGAAATTTGAGGAACACTGAACTAGGGAGGGAATCAGAGAAACCAGATGAAAAGTAGTACATGGACTCCTCAGAATTATCTCCGGAATGTAGCTGCCCAGCAGCCTCGCAAATCCACCTTGGACCATTTCATGAGAGAAAAACCAACTTCTACTTTTTTTAAGCCACTAAATTATTTCTCTCTGAGAGCAGCCTAGCCTTACCCTGACTAACAAAGGGAAGAAATACCCTACTAGACGAGTTTCTCCTTTGGAAATCAGAGTGAAAATTTTTTGCTTGTTTGTTTGTTTTTAAGCAGTGAAAACCATTGAGAATGAGAATATAAGAACAAATGTCAAAGAGATCTCAGTCCTTTATTTCTGATAATGCCTATGAAGGACATCATTACAAGTGTATCTTTTATCATACAACTCAGATGTCAGGCAGAGTTTCTTACCCCTTTTAGGTCTCGTCAAGATTTACTTGAGCCACAATCCTAAGACTTAATGAAAGCCTAGAACTATCTCTTTAGCTTTTGCAAATTCTAGGGATTTCTTTTCCCCATTATTCTTAGCCAACGTGCACCTGCATTACTGCAGACTGCCTTGACTTCACCCCACATCAGTGTAGATGAGAAGCCTAGATCTTCCCCTGATTGTCAATTAAAAAAAAAAAAAACACCCTTTAGAAACACTATTAAAAATGTGGGACATTACACAAAAATGTCCTATACGACCTTACTCATCTCTCTGGATTCTCCTCATATTTTCTCCCCACTTCCTCCCTTACCTTCCCCTGGTAAATATTTTACTACCCAGACACAGCTAGACTAGAGAATATAATGAAGTAGTCAGTACCTATACCCAGAATCATTGTGAGGGCATGGGCTCCAGACGTAGATCGATATAAATATGTTTAGTCAGCAACTTAAGCCCCTCAATAACCATCACCATTGTAATATGAGCTTTCCAAAACACTGAACAATTCAAATTCCACAACAAGACAAAATGCAATCTTTTGTCCATTTACACAACAGTTACGCTCCTGGAAAAGTCAGTGTCCATTAAAAGCATGCAAGAATACTTCATGTTCATAGCATAATGAAGTTACGTTCCAGGTTCAGATCACCGTAACCAGATTTTTAACCTATGTGAATGACTGGTGGGGCATTTGAAGGACTCATGGGTTGGGGACCAATTTATTGATGAACACCACTGCCCCATGCATTGCAGGATGTCTGACATCCTTGGCTCTGTGCCATTTTCATTGTGAAGTCCAAAAATTATGTCCCAACAAAGTTGTGAAATACTGTTTTGGACAATATCACTGCTGTTGAGAATCATTAATATAAAGTTGTTGGGATGTAAACTAGCAAAGCTAGCCCGTTGTGTGTGTGTGTGTGTGCATGTGTGTGTGTGTGTGTTAGGGAAGGAAGAGGATAAATGGAAGGATGTGGAAAACAGCAAAGAGGAACTGTGAATTTCACAATATTTCTGAGGTCTATTTCTAAAAACAAAAAGGTCGAGAATGCTTATAAAAAGCGCAAGGCTTTGACAAACTCGATCCCCTATCAATATCCAGATTTAGTTAGCAAAATACTTTAAAAAATAAAGGAAAGATATTTGCTCCACCAGCCTCTTCAACTTCACCAAAGGGGGAAGTTACCCTTTGACCTCTTCAGCCATTTACTAATGACCTGCAGCATGAGATTGGATGGCTTTTCTCATTAGTGCATGACTACATTGCAAATGTTATTGCCAGCCAGCCGATTATAAAAGCATAAAGAGAAAGTAATTAGCACAATCATTTTACATAGAGTAAATTTTAGTGCAGCCAGTTTGTCAGAGATGCAATTTCATGGGATCACAGCCATGCATTAATGGAGTTATGGGAAACTGTTAATTTGTTATTTGAAATGAAGTCCTTATCTCTGGCCAGTTAGCTCAGTTAGTTAGTGCCTGGTGCTAAGGAGGCCAAGGGCATGGGTTTGCCTCCTGTGCTCTCCAGTTTGACTTTGTGATGTTGCACAACTGCTGACTGGCACTCCCTACCAGCCAATTCATGTGGGAGGCTGTTCATTCCAAGCAGAATAATTTCCAGGGTTCCATGAGCATAGATGACTCAGGAAAATTTGCTGGGAGAATTTAAATTCAAAGTGCATGTATTTAAAAAAATATTAGGGCTCCTTGTGGTAATGGAACTGTTCAGAATCTTGGCTGTGGTGGTAGATAGACCAACCTACTCATGTGATAAAATTCCATAGAACTAAATACACACACATGCATACACACATGCACAAACATACACACAAGAGTACAAATAACACTGGGAGCTCTGAATAAGATTATAGGATTATATAAAAGTCAATACCTTAGTTGTGATATTGTACTAAAGTTTAATGTGTTTGTTTTTTAAAAATGTTACATTAAAAGGAAACTGAATAAAGGGTACAGGGGTCTCTACATTATTTCTTACTGCTGCATGGGACTTTACAATTATACCAATGAAATATTTTTCTTACTCAACCATTAGAAACGATGAATACCTACCATTTGCTTCAACATGGATAGAACTGGAGGGTATTCTGCTGAGTGAAGTAAGTCAATCAGAGAAGGACAAACATTATATGGTCTCATTCATTTGGGGAATATAAAAAATAGTGAAAGGGATTATAGGGGAAAGGAGAGAAAATGAGTGGCAAATATCAGAGAGGGTGACAAAACATGAGAGACTCCTAACTCTGGGAAACGAACAAGGGGTAGTGGAAGGGGAGGTGGGCAGGGGGATGGGGTGACTGGGTGATGGGCACTGAGGGGGGCACTTGATGGGATGAGCGGTAGGTGTTATACTATTTGTTGGCAAATCGAACTCCAGTAAAAAAAAATTTTTAAATGCATATGTTTGATGATGGCCAGATAGGATAAGCCTTGTATTCCCAAGATAATTCTTAATTCATCAAGACTTCATAGTTCCCAAATACTACATCTTGGTGCCCTAGGAACACAGTTTCTCTGATTTTAGAACCAGTCATTTGTTCTGTTTCAAAAAAAAATGGAGGCTAGACATTCATATTTGCCATTTTCTAATCCCATCATTTTGATTCATATTAGATATTGTCATAGTCTCATGTATGAATTGATGGAGAAATTCTAGTAGATTTTCATGCAAAGAAACTATCATTTTTTAAGTGTCTTTTAAATATCAGACATCCCAAATTCATAATCATATCAAATTCCCACCTAAATATAGAGCTACTTATCAATGGAATCTTATGAAATAGCCAAACAAAATTTATCTGAGGACCATATTTAGGCTACAGGTTTTTCATCTCTTATAAATAATTACAGATGAGATTTGGGAGCACTTTGGAATAGGTTATAAAAGGACCCTATGGAGTTCCATTCTTAGAGAACTCTCAGAGGAAAACCAACAACCACATGTCTTAGATGGTTTAGATTCTCATCTAAGTCTGTGCCATAATCTCCTCTTTGAAAAAAGAACACCAATTGTGTTAAGAAAATGCTTCATTCCATCCCTATTTTTCTACCTCTAGAGTGAGTTGAGTAGTGTCCTCCCATTATTCATTTCTTCCCATAATCTCAGAATCTTATCTTTTTTGGAAATATGGTATTATCAGATGTAAGTACTTAAGATGCATCATACTAGATAGAGTGGGCCCTAAATTCAATGACTGGTGTTCTTATAAGAAGAGGAGATGACATAGAGACACATACAGGAAAGAAGCCCATATAACAACAGAAGCAAAGATTCAAGTGATGTAGCTACAGGCCAAAGAATACCAAAAACTGCCAGAAAGCACAAGAAGCTAGGAGAAAACCATCAGACAGATTTCCTCCTCAGAGACTCCAGAAGGAACCAAAAATGGCAACCCCTTGATTTTGAACTTACAGCCTCTTGAATTGTGAGAAAATAAATTTATGTTTTTTTCTAGCCACCTAGTTTGTAGTAATTTGTTATGGCAGCCCCAGGAAATGAATAAAACCTTCCATCTAAGAAAGTTGAAAGCTTTGAGAAGCTTTGAAATACTTCTCAAATTTATTTAATTAATTTATTAATTTATTTGATCTGGAAACATTTTTCCTTGATTTAACACCTATTAGCCTTTCAAGGAAAATATTCTAAAACTGCTATTTTAGACCATTTCAAATTTCAATGTGTATATAAGTCACTTGAAGATTTTATTAAAATGAAGATTATGATTTAGCAAGTCTGAAGTGGGACCTGAGATTCGGCACTTCGAGCAAGCTCCCAGGTGATGCTCATGCTGCTGACCCTTGAACCAGCTTGGAGTGCAGCTTCATACACTAGGAGGCAGGGAGCTAGAGTGGATAATCTTCCAGCATCTTTTCCAATTCAAAGGACAATGACCTACTGCTCCATGAGGCTTCTTAACTAATAAAATGTTCCAGCAGAAGAAAACAAAACAAACACACAAAAGGACAATGACCTAACCATCTATGGTGGCTTGATTCTTCTTCCTAGCAGTTGACTTAACCTGTATTAAAGAACTTTGTAGTGCCTCTTCCCACAGTGGGTGGAGAAACTTCCCTAATCACTGATCTCAATCAAACTATGCTACTTGCTTTGAGCCATGAAATATCTATGGATGAAGAACATGCCCCATGAATGTTAGCTGATGAAGATCCTATGCCCCTTCAGACAGGGCCCCAGAATTAAGATATGGGGAGAAGAAGTGACTGAGCCAGAAGCCTTGGAATCCAGCCTGGCTTAGCCAAGCCCAGTCTACATCAGCCAAACCACAGGCCTCCCATAGACTTATGAAAGAGAAATAAATGTTTGCTGCTGAAAGCTACTGAGATTTTTTAGATTGCTGGTTATATAGAAAAACTGAAAAATACACCATCTTGGTCTTCTATTCATCTATCTTTTAAATACGGATGCAAATATTTATCAATAACCTAAAAGGCATTTATTGACTGCCAACCAACTACCCAGTACAAGGAGGGAGAAGATGTGATTCTTATTCAGAGAATTGACAGTCTAGCTTAGTGAAAAAGTGGCTTACAACTAAAAGAATAAATTACAATGTAAGATCATAGAAGATTAAGAGTAATAGTAGTTTGGTGTAGCCTAAGTAGGCTGGAGTTATCAGAGAAGACTATGGTTGGGCCTTGGATAGGTAAGGAGAAACAGAAAAGCCATTTTGAGGAGAGGAAGATGTCCCCTGGAGAAAAGGCTCTAATAGAGTAAAATGCTATAAGCTAACAAAGTATTGATTGCAAAATTCAAACCACCTTTTCTGACCATTATGGGAAAGCTCACATACATTATTACACTGTGGAAGGCCATTTGTGACCATTTGGAGGAGAAAGAATATTCTACTTGTACATTATTCACTCCTGGCACAGAAACAGTCGGGGGCACAATGAGGAACCGCCAGTGGCCAGTTTTCAGTAGCCGTGACAAAGCAAAGGCAGTGAAGCCAGTGGCTGCAGGCAGGACTCCATGTGCATTATTTGCCCAGTGGAACTGACAGAGGCTGAGAAATATTGGAGCAGGAAAAAAAGTGTTTTGTACCAAATTACTTTTTATTCCTCTCTTAATAAAAATTTCCTGGTTTGTCTTCAGTTATCATGACTAAATTCATGATTCATAGTTCATAAATATATGCATAGAGCAATTCTTCTGATGATGTGCTGGGAATTAGGGGAAGTTAAGAAGAGGGAAGAGTGAGTCTGCACAATGACTAATATCCAACCCCAGGGGTCTGCTCCCCTGCAGGACTACAACAGTCCATGGTTATACCAGAATTCAGTGGCATCCATTAAAAAAAAAAAGGTATAATGATTTCAAAGATAGATCCTATAGGGGCTCTTGGGTAGCTCATTTGGGTAAGTACCAACTCTGGGTTTCAGCTCTGATCATGATCTCAGGTTCATGAAATCGGCCCCCGTATCAAGCCCCACACTGGACTCCACACTGAGCTTGGAGTCTGCTTGAGATTCTTTTCTCCTCCCTCCCCCTCTCCCTCCTCTACCCCATTCTTCACATGATCTCTTCTCTAAAATAAATAAATAAAATTTTAGTAACTAAATAAAGATAGATCTTATAAATGTTCTATTCCTACATATTCATTTTACAGGTTGGGAAACTGAGGCCCAAAGAAACGAGATTTGTCAATTCAGTGTGGACCCAGAACAAGAATCTCAGATTCAGGACTGCCTTCCCATTGCTTTCCCATTTGCAGCAAGAGATCCCAGAAAGACATAGACATGTATATTCCTAGAAGTCCAGCCGTGGCAGGGAATCTGAAGTGCCTGCTCCCAGATGTGTCTCTACTAAAGTATTTTGCAGGCAGCTCATCCTGGGGAAGAAGGAGCACAGGACACACAGGAGCCCAATCATGGTCAAAGGGAAGGAGAGTGTTTAAGTATAGGTGGGTCGATACTCCTCAGATTGCCCTCTGGCTTTAGATCAACTTCCCCTGGTCTCCACAACTAGACCAGAATCGTCAGAACCTAGAGAAAGAAGGTGGTAACCAATAAGGTCACAGCTAACATTTTTTGAGCACTTTACATGAATTATCTCACCAAAGCCCATTATACAGATAAGGAAACTCAAACTTAATAATGTTACATAATTTGCTTAGGGTCTTGATAAGCCATATGTGGTGAAGACAGAGTTTGAAGCTCAACTTTTGACCCCAGGATTCTTACTCATAACCTCTTCCATATTGCTCTACCACCGCAGCAATTGCTATGTTGCAGGCTAACACTTATTCATGCAAACTTGGCCATAAACTTCCTCCTCCCCACCACCTCACCCAAGAGAATTCTGTAATTGCCAAATCAACTCTTGTCCCATTCTTTCCTCTCAGAATAAAAGATTATCTTATCTTGTAGGATTTGAGAATGAACAAGCTTTGGTTTGATTGAAGGAGGAATAAAGGAAAGTACCAAGTTTTAGGATGAGCCACAAAATAAGGAGTATTAAAGAAAGGAGGAGGGACAGAGAAGGTAAGGGCAGATGGGTCTAGTAATAACAGTGAGTGATGAAGGAGAAGCCCCAGGCAGTATGAAATGCAAGAGAACTAAAGAGTGAGTATAAGAAGTGCTGCAGGGGATTAATGTTCTTCCATAGATAAAAGTGAAAAATGAAGTCCTTTCATATTATGGTATGGTTATTAAAGTGTACTTTGGTAAATGTGACACTATTCTAGACCTAAGTAACTCTTTGAATATGCCACAAATTTGAAACCAAAGTGCACAATTTCAATAGGGTTCACAGGAACACAAAGCATCATCATGCTGACACCTAGGGTGGGGGATAACTTTCGAGGAACACAACAGGCCTCATAGCAAAGGCCATCAATGCTGTAAAGGATAGAAGGGTCCACAGGGGACCCATCTGCAAGTTATAAACCTGCAAGTCCAACATCTAGAGCAAAAAAAAAAGGAGAAAATGGCAGAAAGTAAAAAGCCATAAAAAACACTACACCAAACACAAAGACAATGCCCTCTGGGTACTTCCCGAACTAGCTGGAAGATTTGAGGAATATATTTGTAGCAGTTCTAACAAAGGCAGAGGCAAAGAAATGCTACTGGTTCTGTCTTCATGATCTTAATGTTTCCCTAGTTTGGGGATACCAGAGAAACCACGGATTTTACCCCCTATCTCCATTGAGAAGTTAGAAAAATAGAAACCAGAAATTGGTCCATACATTTCGATGGTATGCAGCAACTTCAAGGATGTATAGCAAGACAGATCTATCCATTAGAGAAATGGCGATTTCAGTCTGGGCCCTGAAATGGTGAGGGAGGCTCTGAGATGTAGAGTTAGGAGAAGACAGCAAAAACCATGCAGGCTATGAGGCAGCAGCAGGAGGAAAAAGGTCTACAGCGTCTGGGCCTTCAACATTCAGCTTCTCAGTTGCTTAGCAACCCCCTTGCATAGAGATAAGCAGTGAGTCTTTCAGAACTCTGCAGTGAGCTCTTTGTTGTAAGTAACAAAATTGTATCTGACTCCCCAAAGAGTTACTTTGACTTTCAGAGGTGACAATCTCACCACCAGAGGCGGTCAGTCATCATGGTTTTATAGGGTTTGACCACAAGCTGCCCTGGGGGATTCAAAAGGAACAGGAGACTACTCCAATCAATCCCAAAGAGTTCACCACCTAGGCCACACATACTTCTATATGTAAGGTTATTGAAAAGAAATATCTCTACCTCTTTTTTAAAATACATCTACCTCTTAATGTATTTTTAATTAAGTGTTCTAAAAATACACTGGATTATTTTATTCGTTTGTGTCCATATGCATTTTTTTGTCCATTTTAAGGTAAAGAAACTCAACTTATTTGCTCTTTGAAGAAGCACCTATTAGAAATGAAAAAGTATCGTCAGCTAGCATCCTGAGATTAGAGTGTAACAAATATTGTATGACCCAATCAGGCTATTATCCCCCTAGGTTACTGCTATGCAAAGATGTTCATTATTAATAAAAAAATGTAATTAATTTAAGTATAAAGTACACAGCATTTGGAAGCAAAATAGCTGACACATCAGCCCCAACATTCCAAGACAAGGAGTTAAGGTAACTTGTAATAGGTTCAACCAAACTCTCCAACCAAGCTCTAGTGACAAGGAGGATTAACAAGGCTCTAGGAATAAAATTACTTTTAGATACAGGGAAGTCTAGAACGGATTCAAGGGATAGGGTCTCTATGGTGAGTTGGTTTCAGAACAGAACAAATAGATGTTACTATAAGAATCCCTAGTACCAAAAAAAAAAAAAAAGAATCCCTAGTACCATGTCTTTGCCTTGGGAATATAACACTAAGGAGTACCACTGATTAGTGCTGGCACCTCTGGAATGATATCATCCAATCTCCACAGCTGCTGAGGCCCTCAGCCGTACACGTGTGGGCAGCAGAAAGTGATGGGCTTCAATTTAGGGTAAGAGGTATATGGGACTGACACTTGGGACAGTGTTTGCTCAAACCATCCCAGAGTTCTAGAAGAAAATCAAGGGAAGGATTCCATCCCAAACTAGAAACCTCAATAACTAATCTGACCTGGTGAATTTTGACTGGTTTTAATATAACCTAAAGAGTAGGGAGGGATATCACCAAGAGGAAGGAATAGGACACTCGAGCCCCTGTCCCCATAAAGAACAACACTTAGTTCCCATGAACAAATATAGCTCTGGGACATCTCAGGAGTCCAGTTAAGAAGCCATAAAAACTGTCATTTGCAATGACATGGAGGGAGCCTGAATGTATTATGCTAAGCAAAGTAAGTCAGTCAGAGAAAGACAAATATCAAATGATTTCACTCATGTGGAATTTAAGAAATTAAACATGAACCTAGGCGAATAAAAAGTGAGGGAGGCAAACAATTAAAAGACTCTCACCCATAGAGAGCAAACAGGGCTGCTGGAAGAGAGGTAGGCAGGGAGATAGATTAAATGGGTGATGGGGATTAAGGAGGGCACTTGTGATGAGCACTAGGTGCTCTATGTAATTGATAAACCACTAAATTCTATTCCTGAAACTAATAATACTCTATATGTTAACTAACTGGAATTTAAATAAAAACTTGGGAAAAAAAAAAAAAGCAACTTCAGCAACACAATGGAGAGAAAAAAAAAAAAAAACCTGAGAATAACTGGACAAAAGGAAGAAAGAAGACTTTTGTTTTGCTTTTGCTTTTTGTTTTGCCTGAATCATCTATCCTTCAGGTTAGCACTGCTCTGAGCACCAGAGAGCAGGAAAAAGAGAGCATGATGAGTGACCAGTTTCTTCAGTCTTTTAGGGCATTGCATATGGGACATACTTCAGTTCCACACCACACAGAGACTAGTATAGCAGAGACATCTGGAGAGAGGTAGGAACAAGGAAGGAGGGCAAAGACTACCAGTATCAGCCACATGGTGAGATCTAGTGTGTTCTCAGTTGTCTGCTTTGCGGATGACATCAGCTTTCACCACTGAGAAAAACAGGAGCCAGCACAGTTGCCTTGGACTAAAGGCAAAAGCTTTCTCTGCTGAAGCACCCTCTCCAACCCCATCTCTTTTCCCCTGATAGAGCCGCGTCAGCCACAAGGATACAGTACAGTCACCCTACCTAGAAGCCAGCCTGTTTCTCTGGCTACATGTTTACATAATGCCAGACCAGGCCCTGGCCACCAATCTCCATCATAATAGACATTGAAGAAGATACAAATAAATGGAAAGATATACCATATTTATAGATGGAAAGAATATTGTTTAAATGTTCATTTTACCTAAAGTGATCTACAGAATCAATGTAATCCCTACTAAAATTCCAATGGCATTTTTCAAAATATATAAAAAACAATTCCAAAATTCATATGAAACCACAAAAGACACCAAACAGCTAAAACAACCTGGAGCCTAAAGAACAAAGGGAGAGACCTCATACTTCCAGATTTCAAATTATATTACAAAACTATAGTATGGTATTGATCTAACAGATCCATAGACCAATGGAACAGAATGGAGAGCCCAGAAATAAACTCATGCACATATAGTCAATTAATTTATGACAAAAGAGACAAGAATATACAATGGGAAAAAGATATTATCTTCCGTAAATGGTGATGGGAAAATTGGATATCTACATGCGAAAGAATGAAATCAGATCCCTATCTTATAAAATACCCCAAATCAACTCAAAATGGATTAAATAAAGACTTCAACATAAGACCTGAAACCACAAAACTTCTAGAAGAAAACATAGGAGAAAAGTTCTTTGACATTGGTCTTCACAGTGGTTTTTTGGCTATAACACCAAAGTCAAAGAAATAAAATATAACTCAAGAAGCAAAACTATAGCTCAGTAGCAAACAAACAAAACAAACAATTAAAATAGGAAAAGGACCTGTGTGGAAATTTTTTCAAAGAAGACATACAAATGGCCAGCAGGTATATGAAAATATGTTCAATATCACTTAACACCAGGATAAAGCAAAACCACAATGAGATAACACTTCATACCTGTTATGATAGCTATTACCAAAGAGCCAAAAGATAAATATTGATAAGGATGTGGAGAAATCAGTCCCTTGTGCACTGCTGGTGGGAATGTAAATTAGTATAGCCATTAAGGAAAACAATATGGAAGTTCCTCAAAAAATTAAAATAGACTGAGATGCATGGGTAGCTCAGTGGTTGAAAATCTGCTTTCAGCTCAGGGCATGATCCCGGGGTCCTGGGATGGAGGGAGCCTGTTTCTCCCTCTGCCTATGTCTTTGCCTCTCTATCTGTATCTCTCATGAATAAATAAATAAAATCTTTTTTAAAAATTAAAGTAGGGGATCCCTGGGTGGCGCAGCGGTTTGGCACCTGCCTTTGGCCCAGGGCGCGATCCTGGAGACCCGGGATCGAATCCCACGTTGGGCTCCGGGTGCATGGAGCCTGCTTCTCCCTCTGCCTATGTCTCTGCCTCTCTCTCTCTCTCTCTCTGTGACTATCATAAATAAATAAAAATTTAAAAAAAAATTTAAGGTAGACCTACCACATGATCCAACAATTTCACTTCTTAGTATATATATATATATATATGCAAAGGGAATAAAAATCACTATCTCAAAGGGATATCTGCACTCTCATATTGATTGCATCATTATTCACAGTAGCTAAGATGTGGAAACAACTTAACATATACATATACACACATATAACTATATATATATAGAGAGAAATATATAAATTTTATATATAAAAATATTAAAAATATTTTAAAATCTTGTTATTTATGACAACATAGGTAAACCCGGAAGGTAAGTGTTAAGTGAAATAAGCTAGACACAGAAAGAGAAATACTACATGATGTTACTTATATGTGGAATGTAAATAAGATTAAAGTCACAGTAACAGAGAGTAGATGGTGGTTACCAGAGGCCTGAGAATGGGAGGAAAAGGGAGATATTGACCAAAGGGCACAAACTTTTAATTATTAGATGAGAAAATTCTGCAAACCTAGCATACAGCATAGTGACTATGGTTAATAATAATGTATACCTGAAATTTGCTAAAAGTAAATCCCAAGGATCCTCAAGCACACACACAAAATGATACCTATAAGAGGTGACGATATGTTAAGTTTAATTGTGGTAATCATTTCACAGTTATACCTATATCAAAACATCACGTGGTATACCTTAAATATATGTAATTTTTGTTTGCCAAAAATACATATTTTTTAAAAATTTTTATTTATTTATGATAGTCACAGAGAGAGAGAGAGAGAGAGAGAGAGAGAGGCAGAGACATAGGCAGAGGGAGAAGCAGGCTCCTTGCACCGGGAGCCCGACGTGGGATTCGATCCCGGGTCTCCAGGATTGCGCCCTGGGCCAAAGGCAGGCGCCAAACCCCTGCGCCACCCAGGGATCCCCCAAAAATACATATTAAAGCACATTAAGAGGGGGAGGGTCATGTACCCAGAGTGCGAGAGACAATACATGTCCCTACCTAGAGCATGATGCAGCCCAGTCCCCTTTCCCACATCCACCTACCTAGGGCCATTGTATCTGTATACTGTCCCATTTGGATATTCTGAGATGATATTGAACACATTTGTTTCTTGAGCAATTGTATGTACTTTGTTTTTAATTAAAAGCATGCCTGGAAAACATCAGTTAGTATCAAAGAAGATCCTAGGTGAAGAATCAATGAAAGGCACTCACCATTTATAGCCAAATGGTGTTAACCATGAACATTGTGAAAGGTAAATACTATTTTTAGAGATACATACTGAAAGATTTATGAGTTAAATGTTAAGATGAGAATCACAGTATGATATGGAGAAAGCAAAACGAGTCGGACAAAACTTTGACTATTAATTGAATCTCAGTGTGATAAGAACATAAGGATTATACTCTTCTTTTGCAAGCATTTAAAAATTTATACAAAAAATTTTTTTTATAAAACAACGTGGGTGGGGAAAAAAGAAAAAACAATAGGATTTTCAGTAGTTTCTACATGCTTACCCTCGTGAAAGCGATCGGACAATATGGGAGTTGTTATAGATGGCTAAAATTCTATATTGTCACATATATCATACCTAATTATTTAACATATTAAATTTATTTTATTTCAGATGCTGAGGGGTGAGCTGGCCATACTACTCGCTCATGTCATATTATCAGTAGTTTATGGAAGTTTTCTCACTTGTTTTATTTATGCTTATCCCCTCCCATTTCTCTCCCCCATTCTACATGAGTAATCATTCTCATTTGTTAATGTATACATCTTTGTATGTGTTCTTGCAAAATATGCATTTTACATGTATGCATATCTTGTAAATAAACTCAGTCCTAAAAATACCAAACTTGATTATTTTGGATTAGATTATTATTCTTAAAATTATCAATTACTGAAAAAGGTATGTTCCATTTCTATGGATGAAATTATTAAAACGGGAAAACTATATAAGATATATAGCAATTTGGCATAAAAATATATGTCAGTGTCTGAAGTATTATTATAATGTGTTTTTCTTATTAATACTGGTAAAATATCTATTTGGTACTATTTACTTCCAAAGTCTATTAAAAATATACAAAATATGAGATGTTTTTATGAAACTCAGGTCAAATATTTTCCTTACCTCCAAGAAAAACTAAACTAAACTGATAAATGTATGCAATAAAAGTTTTTGTTTCTGCAGTTACCTCTGCTTTGCACGTGGGCAAGTATCAACTGACAACCTGCACATTTGTTGATTGGCCCATAAATTATTAGTTCAGCTGCCAATTACACAATAAACTCTACTTGTGTGGGCACTAACAGCCTGCATGCAATCTCTAATTCCATGTGAAAGGTGACATATATGCAGCAGATGTTCAATGAACATGGGGAGTCAGAGAGCATTATGAGGTAACACAGCCAAGATTGAAGAATATACTAAATCTGGGCCATCACTGAGCGAATATGACAAAAACTTGGTATGCAACAATTCCTATAAATAAAGAGGATGGAGAATAGAATTTATAATACCTGCAGGTTAATGTCTTGGGGGACTTAACTGAACATTTTCAGTAAATTTGTTACTTCCTAAATAAATCATTTTTTACCATGTAAACTCTATCTAGAAATCTTTACTAAGAATTTTAGCATATGACTAATGTATATGACTTGATTTTTGTCTAACTCAGTGAAATTTGTTTCTCTTCCTTTAATTCTTATGAGAAAATTGATTTTATTTTAAGTGTTTTTTAATTACCTGCTTCCTTTCAAAAACCTAAGCATCTTTTAAATTAGGAGACAGGTGCATTATGCAAACTATTGGCATGCAGGCCATCCCCAATTTACAAATCAAGCAAGTTCTCAAAGTTTCTTACTAAGTCAGGTGTTGAGCATTCAGAGCATATTTTTTCCCATGAATATTTGTTACACAAGGTGGTTGGTTGTCTAGATCCAATAAAAATCTTTCTACCCAATTAACACTTATGAAATTGTTTTCCTAGAACAGTTGTTCTCAAAGTGTAGTCCAGTGTAGTCCTATAGACCCTAGGAAACACTAATGAGACACTTCCAAGGGGTTTTCAAGGTCAAAACTATTTTCACAATCACACTAAGACATTTTTGACATTTTCACTGTGTCAACATTTGCTCTGATGGTCCCAAATAAACTACCAATAGTTTAGCCCAAACCAGGGCAATGGCAATGAACTTGTAGTTTTATATCCTTCCCTACCATTCACACATGTTAAAACAAAAACACAGGCTTCATTTGTTCACGAGGAAGCTGTAAACATTATTCATTTTATTAAGTCACAACTCTGAGAGCACATCTTTTTAATATTCTATGTAACGAAATGGGAAGTATGCATTAAGCACTTTTGCTACACACCAAAGTACAACAGTTGTCTCCATGAAAAAAAAAAAGCAAAAACAACAACAAGAACAACAAAATACATGTGTAATTGCTCAAATTACAAGTGAACTAGCCACTGTTTTCAAGGAGAAAAGAACAACTGGCATATGTGATTATTCAGACCTGGGTATCCAGCAGATATTTTCTCAAAACTGAATGAAGTTACACTTCCAGCAAAATAATTAATGTATTTGGTGCTGATGATTAAATTTAGTTTTCAAATAAAAATTAGAATTTGGAAAACTTGTATCCATCTCTATGAGCTTAACAGCTTCCCAACATTTACAGATCGATAGTTTCAGATACTACATTGCAACTAATCTTTGAGAAATTACCAGTGGTTGACTTTTGATATAATATCAAAGAACATCCACAACAATCTAAAAAACCTGTGAAAACACTTCTTTTCCAACTACATATCTGTGTGAGGCCAGATTTTCTGCATTTGATTCAATCAAATCAACCTACTTCACTAGATTGAACGCAGAAACAGATGTAAGAATACAGCTGTCTTCTATAAAGCCAAATATTAAAGATTTTCATTAAAGTAAAATAATGCCATTCCTTGCAGTATATTTTTTGTTTTATAGTTATTTTATATTTAAAATTTTTATTTTAAAAATAGCACGCCCTAACTCATTATTTTAATAAATTAATAAATATGTCATTTTTCCATTTTGGTTTCTAACAGTAAATTTTGTGCAGCCTACATAAAACAAAAACTCTTCAATTTCCTTAATAACTTTTAAAAGTGTAATGATTCCTGAAAATGAAACTTTTCTGAACTGCTATCCCAGAGAAACAATATTAAGCATCATCTGGGAATAAAAAAAAGCTTCTCCTACTCTGTACCAGAAATGTTTACCCTCCCATCCAACACACCTATTCTAGGAACCTTTTTCATCAATCCTAAGCAAATTCAACTCACTGGGGGGGGGGGGGGGGTGCAGCATAGGGGCATAAATGGGGATGGTTTCTACAGAAGGAAGAGCTTCCCAAAAGTGCTTGTATAAATAAATTAAAGGCTAGTGCTACAATAGGGACATCAAATTTCCCTGGATCATCAAAGAGATCCAGGAATCAACATCAGGGCTTAACTTCTGGACAACTTCTCCCAAATATTCTGAATGGGAAAGATTTTCCCTTTTCTTTTTTTTTTTTTTTTATTTTTATTTTTATTTTTTATTTTTTTTTATTGGTGTTCAATTTACTAACATACAGAATAACACCCAGTGCCCGTCACCCATTCACTCCCACCCCCCGCCCTCCTCCCCTTCTACCACCCCTAGTTCGTTTCCCAGAGTTAGCAGTCTTTACGTTCTGTCTCCCTTTCTGATATTTCCCACACATTTCTTCTCCCTTCCCTTATTTTCCCTTTCACTATTATTTATATTCCCCAAATGAATGAGAACATATAATGTTTGTCCTTCTCCGACTGACTTACTTCACTCAGCATAATACCCTCCAGTTCCATCCACGTTGAAGCAAATGGTGGGCATTTGTCGTTTCTAATAGCTGAGTAATATTCCATTGTATACATAAACCACATCTTCTTTATCCATTCATCTTTCGTTGGACACCGAGGCTCCTTCCACAGTTTGGCTATCGTGGCCATTGCTGCTAGAAACATCGGGGTGCAGGTGTCCCGGCGTTTCATTGCATTTGTATCTTTGGGGTAAATCCCCAACAGTGCAATTGCTGGGTCGTAGGGCAGGTCTATTTTGAACTCTTTGAGGAACCTCCACACAGTTTTCCAGAGTGGCTGCACCAGTTCACATTCCCACCAACAGTGTAGGAGGGTTCCCTTTTCTCCGCATCCTCTCCAACATTTGTTGTTTCCTGCCTTGTTAATTTTCCCCATTCTCACTGGTGTGAGGTGGTATCTCATTGTAGTTTTGATTTGTATTTCCCTGATGGCAAGTGATGCAGAGCATTTTCTCATATGCATGTTGGCCATGTCTATGTCTTCCTCTGTGAGATTTCTGTTCATGTCTTTTGCCCATTTCATGATTGGATTGTTTGTTTCTTTGGTGTTGAGTTTAAGAAGTTCTTTATAGATCTTGGAAACTAGCCCTTTATCTGATATGTCATTTGCAAATATCTTCTCCCATTCTGTAGGTTGTCTTTGAGTTTTGTTGACTGTATCCTTTGCTGTGCAAAAGCTTCTTATCTTGATGAAGTCCCAATAGTTCATTTTTGCTTTTGTTTCTTTTGCCTTCGTGGATGTATCTTGCAAGAAGTTACTATGGCCGAGTTCAAAAAGGGTGTTGCCTGTGTTCTTCTCTAGGATTTTGATGGAATCTTGTCTCACATTTAGATCTTTCATCCATTTTGAGTTTATCTTTGTGTATGGTGAAAGAGAGTGGTCTAGTTTCATTCTTCTGCATGTGGATGTCCAATTTTCCCAGCACCATTTATTGAAGAGACTGTCTTTCTTCCAATGGATAGTCTTTCCTCCTTTATCGAATATTAGTTGCCCATAAAGTTCAGGGTCCACTTCTGGATTCTCTATTCTGTTCCACTGATCTATGTGTCTGTTTTTGTGCCAGTACCACACTGTCTTGATGACCATGGCTTTGTAGTACAACCTGAAATCTGGCATTGTGATGCCCCCAGATATGGTTTTCTTTTTTAAAATTCCCCTGGCTATTCGGGGTCTTTTCTGATTCCACACAAATCTTAAAATAATTTGTTCTAACTCTCTGAAGAAAGTCCATGGTATTTTGATAGGGATTGCATTAAACGTGTATATTGCCCTGGGTAACATTGACATTTTCACAATATTAATTCTGCCAATCCATGAGCATGGAATATTTTTCCATCTCTTTGTGTCTTCCTCAATTTCTTTCAGAAGTGTTCTTTTTCATTTATAGGTAGGTGTATTCCTAACACCCAATAGTGCCAGCACAGAGAAGCAACCTGACATAGATGTGTTAGATGACAGAGGGATGGATGGATAGACTGATGGGTAAATGGGTGGGTTGGTAGGTGTATGAATGGTTGGTTGGGTGGATAGATAGATGGGCAGATAAATAAATGGATGGAAATCCTCCTTAGAAGAAATAGAAGCCAAGAAATAGAGAAAGTTTCAGCAACTTGAGAACAATCACAATACCTAGCATCACTAGTATGATCGATTTAATATTTACACATTAAAAAGGCAATTAAACTTACAAAGAAGTGTTTAAATACTAGACTAAATATAAGAATATGCTTATATACATAGACTATTTTTAATGATTATCAATAAACACAGTACTTAAATGCTGGGGACCAGGGAGAAAAGAAATGAATGAAACAAACTGGAATAAATCAGAGATTTCCCGGGAGTATTGAGATTTTGAGCTAGGTATCGACCCTAGAGGTGAGTTAGCAGTGAGGAACTGATACAGCACTCCAAACTCATGATTCTAGCTGTCTTGAATAGGGCGATCATAAAGAGAAGTAGGAGGTTTAAGACCACAAAGAAAGAATCTTACTTATATTGCCTCCAAAGAAAACTAAGTTCCCAGTATGGCTTTCCTGTTAGTCCACTTTCAAAGATATCCATAATTATAAAACGCTAGATTCATCTGCTCCTTTATTTTCTTCAATGTCCAACATAGGAATGGTGATATAGCCTACTGAGAAAAGCAGGTGTTTTTAGAGAACATTTGGTTTTTCATAGCATTTCATCCATGAGCATATCTGATCTGGGGGAGTTCAGTTTGAGTCAAATTGGTATGCATGTACTGAACACCTGCTGTATATTAGGAGCCACTCTCAACACTAGAAATACAAGTAATGGTCCCTGCCTTCAAGGAGCTTATAGAGGGCTCAAACATGTACATGAATGACAACACCATATGCCAAGGCATCCTTTCAGGACAGCAGTCCCCCAAAATTTAGCTTCCTATTTATTCTTTATAAATTAATATTCAGCTTTCTTTATCCCTGTTTGATAATCTGAAAAGTCTATTAAAGTCTATTAAAAGTCTATCACAAATCATCTTAATCTAAGACATCCATTTATTGGACAAGAGGCTACTCCAGTACAATGTCATACTGAGGAACTGAGAGCCAATGAGCCTTGAGCATGTCAAGCTTGGAGTGGTTGCTAGAATCAGCAAAACAGGGAGAGAGGGAGGGAGAGAGGGAGGGAGGGCAGAAGGGAGAGAGAGAGAGAGAGAGAGAAGAGCACCTGCACTAGTTCATCACTTTGTCAATGCCCCGGATGTAGGATAAACTGCTTTCCTTCCCCATCCAGCAAACGTGTAAAACAACAGCTCTGCTTACCTCTGAGAGACACCATCTTCTTTGGTTAAGATAGTTCTGGACTGCTAGACCTCCCTGCCTCCTAACCCAGCAAGGGATCTGAGGAGACCTGAAGATTAATCATCCAAACCCAGAGCACCTGACAAAGTCATAACCTTGGCCAGCCAAGTTCTGAGAATCGTGGAGCTCAGCGAGTTTGTCAAGCATGTCTGCTCTGTGTATGAGCTAAAGAAGCAGCGACCATCAAACAAGAAACAGAAACTGAGGAGGGCGTCTAGCCGGGGAAGCAACTTTGATACTGGCAAAAACAGAGATGCTGCTTGTGGCCAGTGAAAGCAGCTGATAGGATTCAGATAGACTCCAGGAGACAAAAGTCAGTCAAGCAAGCACAATTATTTGTTAAATCACAGGGGTTTGCCAAGACAGCCTGATCCAGCAGTGAACAAACAGACACTGACACGGCCCTCGTGGACTTCAAATGCCAAAAAGTCCAACATAGAAAGTGTAACTACAAGTGCAGGGAAATATGGGGATTGTGATAACCACGAAAACCATGGTTTTCACCTAGTTTGGAGGATTAAGGGAGACTCCTCTGAGGAAGTGATATTTAGGCAAAACCTAGGTCAAATAGACATTCATTAAGTCATGAAGAACCCTCACAACGTGACCTTGAAAGAGCCTAGTCCCAGACACCTGTCTGAAAGCACAGGCCATAAAGTGGAGCTCCAGTAAGGAAAAGAATCTGCTTAACCATTGCCCTGCTGACAATCTTCATCATAACTGAACTTCTAGACACTTGCCAGAGGTAGATGTCAGCCTAGCAAGTCTGAGGTCTGGGGAGCTTTCTTTTTTTTTTTTTTTTAAGATTTTATTTATTTATTCATGAGAGACACAGAGAGAAAGGCAGAGACACAGGCAGAGGGAGAAGCAGGCTCCATGCAGGGAGCCCAACATGGGACTCGATCCCAGGTCTCCAGGATCAGGCCCTGGACTGAAGGCGGCGCTAAACTGCTGAGCCACCAGGGCTGCCCTGGGGAGCTTTCAAGAGAGACCTGGAGGACTTTCATCAGAGAGGCAGGCCCACAGACCCACAAGCCACCAGCCCCAGAAGTGTCGGAATGGATGTGGGTAATCCCACAGGGATTCCGAGCCTGCACATGGGGAAGTAGGGAAGGGAGCGTCTGCTTGAGCTGTAAAGCACCCCCCAAAACAAGAACAGTCTCCCCACAAAACAAGAAGCAGATCAACTCAATAGAGATGTATATGAGGGAAAAAATGCACCTTATGAGAAACTGTGATGATAGGTTTTCTCTTGTTCTTATTTTTCTTAACATAAATAACCTGAGAGTTGGCCACATACACACACACACAGTATCATATTAATTAACATCTAACCTATAGTCAAAACTGATATAAATAAAAAATATAGACTTCAAAGCAATTACAAGTAAAATTCTGCTACTTCATTTCCTGCTCTCCTATTTCATTCTAAAAAAATGTATATCCTGGACTTCTTTTTTTTTTATTTTTTTTTTCATTTATTTATGATAGTCACACAGAGAGAGAGAGAGAGGCAGAGACATAGGCAGAGGGAGAAGAAGCAGGCTCCATGCACCGAGAGCCTGACGTGGGATTCGATCCCGGGTCTCCAGGATCGCGCCCTGGGCCAAAGGCAGGTGCTAAACCGCTGCGCCACCCAGGGATCCCTATCCTGGACTTCTAATGCACAGTATAGCAAACAGAGACAGAAATATTGTTTAACTATCACCAAACTTGCTAAGGGACTAGATCTTAATTATTCCCACCACAAAAAAGAAATTCTAATTGTGTGATTTGATCAAGGTACTGACAATGGCAATCCTACCACAATATGTAAATGTATCGAATCTTAATCTCACCAAATCTTACACAATGTTATGTGTCAAATGTATTTCAAATAAACAAACAAAAGTGTATGTGAGTTTGGGGTAAAGAAAGGTGGTGGCCAGGGAGAGGAGACCTGGTTCCCCCTGTGAGATGCCCCTCCTCTGTCCCTGAAGAGCCAGCCTCCATCCCTCGCTATCCAATGCCCTGGAGGCTGACTTTTGATGGACTAACCCAAAGGCCTCTCTTGCCTTCCAGCTTCCTATCCTGTCCACAGGCATTGACAGGATGCTGGGAGCCAGGAAGGTGAGTTCCTGGTGTTCACCCTAGGACCCCTAGGATGTGGCCATAGCACCTGCAGGGCAGCTGTCATCTGGTGCCTGTCCCACCCTGTGACTGGTGCCTCCCTCCCCTTCAGCCCTGGGCTAGTGTCAGCTCCCCACTGTGCTAGCTCAGCATTTTTCACTACCCGTTGCTGGTATCTCTGAGAACTGCCTGCACTTCAGCCACACAATCTTTAAGCTCTCCTTGGTTCCTTTGTTTAATCTTGTCAGAATCCTGACCAGGACACCAGAGGACTATACCACATGTCACAAGATTCTTATTTTTTTATTTTTTTAAGTTTTTCAAAAAAGATTTTATTTATTTATTTATTTATTTATTTATTTATTTATTTATTTGAGAGAGAGAAGAGGGAGAGAGCACAAACAGGGGGAGGGGCAGACCGAGAGGGAGAAACAGACTCCCACTAAGCAGGGAGCCCAAAACAGAGCTTGATTCCAGGTCCTGAGCAAAAGGCAGATGCCTAACCGACTGAGCCACCCAGGCACCCTTAACAAGATTCTTGATAGCAAGAGGTGGGCACTGAGGTCAAAGAAGGCCAAGAGAGGAGCAAGGGTATAAATGACAGTAAAAGCAGTTGCCTTTCCACCTCCTGGAGCTGCAGAGACTGCCCAGGGAGCAGAGTCTAGGGTCTCTGGCTAAGGAACGAAAGAACTGATTCTTTAGAGGGAAAAGAAGTCTGGAGGGGCAGGACCAGCAATAAAGCTACCATTCATGAAGAACATCCACCTGCAGCACTATGTGTAGCATTCTATCTGATTTATGTCACATGGTTCCATAAAAGCCAGATTTTCCAGATAAGGAAAAGACTCATGAAAAACCTAGATGTAATGCAGGTCTCTCTGCCCCAAGAACCCAAGGCCTTAATCACACACTCTCCTGACATGATTGCACCCACAGCTGAGACGCTGAGAAGCTTTGTCTAGTGATGGCCCCAGAATGAAAAGAAATGGGGCCCGATGCCCTATAAACATGTGCCAGCCCGAGGAACCTGCAGCTGGGTTTTAACATTAATCTTATTCAAGTACTTCAGTGTATGGATACTTGGCTTGTCCTCACTGTTTTCTTATACTTTCTTTATTTTCCATCTGTCTTTTTTTCCTGTAACCTTCTTGTTCCCTAAACAACAGCCATGAACACAAAAACCACAACAATGAAAACTTGTTGAAGTTTTCAACAAATTTTGAAATTTGTTTCAGATTTCAAGAACTGCAGGGGAAGAACTGCTTCTACACCTAAGTCAAGGATTCTGGGAACCTGGAGAAATTCCAGAGACCCATGATGGCAGCAAGAGTGGGAGGTACCTGAGGGAACCCGGTACACGTTTCAAACTAGAAAACACAAATGGGAGAAGAACACTGCAATTTTTCCTGCCTTTATTTTAGCAAGATTAACCAAAGAATGTGCAGGGCCCAGCGAAAAATAACACAGGGCCTCTTGTTCAAAAATCACTAAGCATGTCAAGATGGCAATAGCAGAGCATTAAACTGCATGTGAGACCCTCTAGAGCATGAGATTCCTTGGGACCACAAGGTCCCAGGACTGTAAAACTGGCCCAATTTCCTATCTTCCCTGAAAAAGAGAAATCAAGTTCTGTTGATCAAACACACACACACACACACACACACACACACACACACAAATTGGCATATAAGACTGTGCAGAAACCATGACTGGCAGGCCAAAAAAAATCCTATGGAATATAATAATGCTACTGTGTGGGGACCTGGGTGGCTCAGTGGTGGAGCATTTGTCTTTGGCTCAGGGAGTGATCCTGGAGTCCTGGAACCAAGTCCCACATCAGGCTCCTGGCATGGAGCCTGCTTCTCCCTTTGCCTATGTCTCCGCCTCTCTCTATGTTTCTCATGAATAAATACATAAAATATTTTTTAAAATAATGCTATTGTGTTGTGTAAATCGGAAATGACAGCCTATATGCTAATTCGAATGCTCAGGACAATCAACCTTGAATCTCAAGCTCTCTGTCAGAGATCACCCACCAGTGCCTTTGCTGGAAACGGTTCTTTTCACTCATTAATCTCAGAGCCGACACAGCTGTTGTTTCCAGGAAACACTGAAGACCCTGATACAGCCACATCCTCAGAAAACAGTCACCGAAATGGACCTCTGTTGTCTAAAAAGTCATTTAACAAAAGAAAACGATGTTAATCAACAATTTCTAGCGCTTAGAACCTGCCTCAAGTTTGTCCAAACGTTGATAAATTGCTATTAATTTTGCACAATAAAGGCCAAGCTATCATTTGTTTCTATCTGCTTATAAAAAATGAGTTTAATCTCTAAATATTAATGAAAAGTGTTCATTTATAACCAAATAACTCTGCGGCTTTCTAGATAGTACCATCACTAACATAAATTTATCACAAGGGTGGCAGCAAAGTCAAATCACAGACCAATCGAAATCATCACTAATTGGAAAATCAAATCTGGCTAAATATCAAGTTTGGGCCAGAGCCCACTCGTTTTCCCCAGTGCGGTCTGCAGGGCTGAAGGAAGGCGGGTAGACCTGTTACTCTGCAGACAGTCAGATTAAATCATTTATCCTCAAACCTCTCACTCCTGTAATAAGCATTTGTTGTTTTTGTTCTCTTCTCTTTCCCAGTAACAGTACCCCAGCTTTCCTTGGGGGGCCTCACTCTCCCTAACCGTGTGTAATCCTGGTGGTGCTATAAAACCAGGTGCCTCCTGACCTCCAGACGAAGCTTGAGCAGTTGACTGAACTTGGATGATTGAGACGAACTCTCCTAGGGCTTTGAACTGTGATAGAAAGAAAAGATATCTTTTGAATCTCATTCATCCCCGGCAGTGGGGCTCTGCAGAGACAACTTGTTTCTCCCTCTGGGTCTCCAAATCTACCTCAATCCCTGCCATTTTAAACCCTTTTCTCCAGCTTTCCTATCTTTTCTATGAGTTATCCAATATCCTGGCAGTAAATTACTTTTCTGTTAAAGTTGGCCAGAGTATCTGATGCTCTGCAACTAGAAAAACACTTAACAACATGACTTGCTCTCCGTTGTGATTGAAGGATGTTTTAGCTCCCAAAGGCATATGAGATCAACAGAAGACAAGCTCACAAAGTTCAGCATCTCAGAAGAAGTTGAAAGCGTTTACAAATATGACGGAAGAAATGGCAAAGCAGCACACCGAAGTGTTCAGTGTAGCATGACCAATGTCTATGGGTATATATCAGAATGTCTACTAAGGAATACCCAGAGAATTAGATTTTAAGGCAATTGTCAGGCAGGATGTGAGATTAAAGGCTGAAAAGCTCTCAATTTAACAAGATGAAAGGAATGATCTACCCAGATCAAATGCACTTGACAATTGCCACAAATCACTTGCAATTAGCATTATAGGATCACCCAGACATAAAGCAAAACAGATTTTTACATTGCAGGCCTATGTCATTAAATTACCAGTGCCCTACCAATCAGTTTGGCTGTGACACATCTGGTTAGGTTAAGCGAGGCACCATGGTTTTTATCCACAATAGGTGTCCTAGGAGATGAAATGTGTGACTTACGCAGAAAAAAAGCCTACAGGCAAATTCCGTGGCTGCACTTTAGCATTTCTATTCTCTGTTCAAGTTTGAGTGGTTCAAAAACATCTAAATTCAAAATCTATTTCCCCCTCTCTGGGAATATTAATATAATCTCTGTGAACACCAATGACTATTTGAAATCTACCTTTAAAAAAGAACTTCAACCTATATTTTCTTTAATGTAAAGAAAAATAACTAGGTATATTGACTATGGTTTTACAAGAGGATATAAAAATATCAATTTGGAGTAATGATATCTTGTCTACTCACTGTCTATTCGAATGGACCGGGCCAAAATCCTGCCTGCCTGTATTCTGACAAGGACTTCTTTTCTTGGATACTGCCACCAGTATCCCAAGAGATGGGGGGCCCCAGTTTTGGCCTTAAATGATTCCGATATTTGCAACTTCCATTGCTTCCCCCCGATGGTATGGTTCCAGTGGAGTCAAAGCTGAGCCAAAAAGTTGCGAGAGTGAGAATACTTTTTGTTGAAACACAAGGAGACTGGAGTATAGGGGACCTGACCAGTCCACGGCGAATCAACCCGCAGCCAGTACAGTAGCTACTGCTGCTGCCAATCGAGTATGACCAGTTCTCTGCCACCTGGGCCCAGGGCCTCCTGGCACTTCCTGGCCCCTTGTACTGGGGGAGACTATATAGTCCTGGCCAGTGAACTGTAAGAAGGGGCATGTGTCACCTCCAGGCTAAACATTAAATGGCCAATGAAATGCCCTCTGGAGCTTTTTCTTCCCATGTGGTGGACAGAAACTATGTATAATGGCTGTCCTGGAGTGAGAAGACGTGGAGTAGAGCACCCAAGCTGAACGTCAATGCTGATGGAGCACTAACGAGAGATCAAATTTTGCAGTAAAACGCCTCTAGGATTCGGTAGGTTACTGTAGCATAATTTTGCCTAATTGCATCATCACCAATGCTTTCTTTAAGCAGTCCTTTCAAACAGTAAAACCCAGCTCTTGATTTTGTCTAATAGCTATCAATGAGGTCATAGGACATGACATAAACAAACCTCTTGGTGACTAATTGAGCTTTGAACAGACCCTACTGTTAGAATGTTGGCAGATTCCATCGGCTCCATGCTCGATTCCACAAGTACTTTGGAAGCATTACTGTGTGTCTACGTGCAGAAAAGTGCATTGAATTCTATGAAGAACAGAGACTCAGTGTAGGAGTCTTATTGGCAAAAGTCACAGCTTATGGCAAGGAAAAAAAAGGGGCTTGAGAACTTCCACTGAATTGGGCCACCAGCAGGTAATTTTTGACATGTGAAGCAAACTTTCTACCTGAGTGCAAAGGTTGTGTAGGCAGTATCACAGCAGGCTTGTGTTCCCTTCTCTGCCAAGCCTGCCCTGCTGGTCCATACGCACTTGTCTCCTGTTTGTTGACCCTGAGCATTACCTCTGCTTATTGTCAGACATAAGATGCTAAGCTCATTAAGGGGTTTGGATATACATAAGAACTTTGCCAAAAGCTTATTCCTGTGAGTTGAACTGGGCTGGTTGTAATGACGTGCATTATAAACTCCAAACTTTTACTAAAATCTGGTACACATGTGCATGCACACATACACAATTGATTATTAACAAAATTGGGGATTAGGTTCCTTTGATGTTGTGATTTATAGTAAGAAAAATATATATGGTCTTCATCCCCATTTGGGACATAGAGCTTCTGAAAGCCTTGGAATTTCTGAAGTGAGGAGAGCAACACGGAGGTCTTTTGTTATATTAATGAGGTGCCTTTTGGACCACACCTAAGGATGGGGGCTGGTTGCCAGGAAACCGAACTATGTGAGTCCAAACTAGCCCCCACCTCTTAGAGAAGACAGGGGCTAGTGGTTGAGCCCAATGTTAAATCAATAATTTAATCAACCATTTCTATGTAATGAAGACTCCATAAAAACCCAAAAGGATACAATTAGGAGACCTGCCAGGTCGGTGAACACAGGAAGATTTGAGAAGAATGGCACACCTTCCTCATGACTTGCCCTGTGCATCTCTTCCATCTGGCTGCTCCTGAGTTATAGCCTTTAATCTAGTAAGTAAAGTGTTTTCCTGAGTTCTGTGAGCTGTTCTAGAAAATTAATTGAACTCAAAGAGGGGATCATAAGAACATCTGACTTATAGCCAGCCGGTCAGAAGAACAGGAGCAACCTAGACTGACATCTGAAGGGAGGTGAGGTAAGTCTTACAGGACTGAGCCCTCAAACTGTCAGACCTGATGCCATCTCTGGGTAAATAGTGTTAGAATGGAATTGAATTCTGGGACACCCAGCTGGTGTCCAATAATTGCTTGCTGGTGTGGGGAACCCTCCCTCCCCCACATTGAAATTGGCTCCCAGCATCTTTTTAGCTCCATAGTGAGTAGTTAAAACATTGAGGAGGTGAAATTAATGAAGATGCAGAAACTAGAGACGCCTCACACTACGGCTTGAAGGATGGGGAGATGTGAGCTTATGGCATTTACAGACATCACTCTGCTGGCTATGAACACTTTTGGACCATTCTCTCTAGTTTCTCAATATGCCCATATATTTAGTTACCAACTAATAAACAATAAACTAGGTCTTTATTTTAGAGTAAAGCAATTTCTTATTTCCAAGGGGGAAAAGTCTGTAATATGTATATGTCACACCCTATTAAGTGACCTTGGGCAACACTCATAATTCATTTAAGCATCAATTTCCTAGTCTGCTCCATGCAGGACACTGCATCCCCTAACAGTTTTGTTAATTCTCTGATGACTACATGCTATGATCTTCTAGCCATCTATTTTCTTTAAATTTGCCACACACACACACACACACACACACACACACACACAAACCCTCCCGTTACAATTGTCACGTTATTCATCCCTTTGGCCAAATGAAGAAAGAGAGAATAAAAAACAACCATCACATTTAAATGAAAAGAGTTATCAGTCATTCTTGTATATTGCAGCTGCTTGAGAAGCCATAGGGCAAAGGCATTTATATGGAAGATAAGCTCATTGTGTTGAACAAATTAATGCTGGATTGTGAATTAAATGGCGTGTCTTCGGACATCTAATTAGCTTTGTGCTGCTCAATTAAGTTTTGAAAGGACATGTTGTGTTTCTTGATGGAATACAGAATATACTTCAAGGCTATTGCTGCTCTGGATAATTTCAATTTCAAACCTAGTGAAAATGAGCAAGAAAGAATCAAGGGCTTTGTAAACCACAAACAATTCAGACTTCCCAAACAACTTAAATTCAAACCATAAATAGTAAAATAACACAGTTTATTTTTAACCACATCAGGAAATGTCAACAAGCCAACAAACATGAAATTAGCTATAACTTTCTTTTTCATAATATCATTTACATGGAGAATAAATATCTTAAAAGTAAGGGTGAACAGTACAGTCAGAATGCCTTCTAGGCTTTATATAATTTTATTCTACAAGATGACATCATCAACATCACTTATTCTATAGACTGAGGGGGAAAGTGTTGTTACAGGAAGTGCTTAGGCTTTGGAATAAGAGAATGTTAAACTGAACTCGTTTCAAGCTATAATTCTGCTACTTTCCCTTCAAAGATTACTTAACCTCTCTGTCTGGATTTTCTCACCTGTAAAATGGGGTTATAATTCTTATCATTAGGGTGATTATGAAGACTCTAATAGTCTAAGAAGAGTGTCAGCATCAGTTAAACCCACTGTCTCTTAGTGTCTTTTCCCTTGCCATATTGGCTGTGAACTGACCACAATCATGTGCAGGCTTTCTGTGAAATACCAGGACCCTCCAGTGATTGGACATAAATATGTCCGCTGCTCCAGACAAATTGTCACCTGGGGCTATGCTATAGGAAAAGCAAAGGTTTCAGATGGAATTCTGTTACTCATGTGAATATAGTAAGTAAATACAAAATCAATCTCACTTTCTGTTTCTGTAAAATTGGGGATGTCCCTGCTTCTATCGTAGAGCAATCTGTCAAGTCCCCAGAATGGAGAGTGGAAATCCCAGTCAGACTCAACAGTGCTCCGAAAGCAGGATCTGCTAATCTTGTCAGATCAGGTGACAATGCCCAGGAGGGGAGGAAAGCGCAAGACCAAGACCAAGACCAAGACCAATCCAGACCTAGAACCAAACCTTGCATGGTGCATAAAGGGTTAAGACATACATATTTGCAATGCCCCCACCACAGCAACAACCATCACCATCACCAAGATTTGCAAGACTGTAATGTAAGTGTTTCTTACTAAACTCAAAACCCAGAAATGTGCTCTCCTGTACTTCCTCAAATGCCCACTTTCCTCAGTAAACTTGAACCCACAGAGTATACTTCCCTCAATTTTCTTATCCTCAGACCATCCACTTCTAAGAAATGAAAACTGAACATTTGTCTTGCTCCACATACCACATTTTTGTTTTGTTGTTTCCTTTCCTAACTTGGGAGACCATAACCCCCATGAAACTGTGCTAACACCACAAAAGAGGGCTGTTTCCTTTCAGACACCCTCCAGGTAGCAATGAGCAAAGACTCTTTTTAGTTCCAGTAGGTGGTCTTTTATTTCAGGGCTCTTTTATTTCAGAGCATAAGTAATGCATTACTGAATTTGCCAGATTCTTATACTTTCTAGCCGATCACATTCCTGGAACACAAATCATTACCCCAGTGAAAAATTTCTTCTAGCGTTCCCCAGGCAAATGAAACTCCCCAGTGCAGGTCAGAAATAGCAATATTTGAAGCTTTTGAAGGGTCCACTTCTGGAAAGTGGATTCCTGACAAGATTGTCAACCAGCCACATACTCAGCACACTGATTATACCAAGTGACCTTAAATATGCAGCAAACAATAACAGCGCTGTGAAGTGTTTCTAATCATACCACATTTACTTACATCAATTTTTTAAATTTACCTTATGCTTAGAAAGGTGGTGTGGCAAGGAACAGGAGATTGCATGTATGCACATAAACTAGTTTGAAGAAAAGCAATGAATTTCTTTAAAAAGTAGAAAATTTAACATGCACCAACTGAATTTATTAGTTTCGTTTTCACTTGAGAAAAAGGATCACAGTGGTACATGTAGACAATGGAATATTACTCAGCACTAAAAATAAATGAGCTATCAAACCATGACAAGATACGGAAAAAATGAATATGTATATTACTAAGTGAAAGAAGCCAATCTGAAAAGGCTACATACTGAATGATTCCAATTATACAACATTCTGGAAAATGCAAAACTATGGAGAGAGTAAAAAGGTCAAATGTTACCAGGGATTAGAGGAAGGAAGGATGAGAATGAGTGAGCAGAACACACAAGATTTTTAGGGCAGTGAAAATACTCTGTGTGATATTATAATGGCGGATATATGTCATGATACATTTGTCCAAACCTATAGAATGTACACGACCAAGAATGAACTCTAAGGTCAACAATGGACTTTGCATGGTTACAATGCATCAATGTAGGTTCATCCTTGATTTAAAAAAAAAAAATACAATTCTGGTGAATGGCATTGATAAGAAGGGAAGGCTATCCATACGTAAGGGCTGGGAGTATCTGTGTGTCTTCCTCTTAATTTTATTCTAAACCAGGAACTTCTCTAAAAAAATAGTATTTTTTTAATGACTAAAGAGCCTACTATGTGCATCAAACCATAGGCTATGTGTTGGGGATGCCAGATAGGGGCCCCCTCCTCAGAACACACAGGCTAGTACTCATGGAATCACAGATAATGTCCTGATCACTGCAAGAGTCATCCTTGTAATATCATTAATGAGTGGTGATCCAGCTGTGATTAAATCCAGTATAAGGACTGGACCTTCCTCTGGAACATATTTCCTCAGGGAAAACCTAATGAACCAACATTAATATGAGGGGTTTTTTTTTCCTTTGTATCCAGGACAGATATAACGTACTACCTTTCCTAGAGAGTATATTTACATTTTTATAACATATTCTTGTCTTTAGATTCAGTCCTCATAGTTTGAATTTCAGAGATGGTAGCAGACCAATCAGAAGGCTATTTCTTGATTGAGGTAGGAAAGAGACCTGTCTGTGCCCTTCCATTTACACACTATGATTGGCTACCTTTCCCATATAAAGGAATGATCCTGCTTCCAAAGGATGAGTAATTGTGAAGAATAAAACACTTTTCATATAAGTCACAAAAATAACCATCTCTGTCCTCACATCATTTCCCTTCCTTTATTCCACTATAATTTAGAAAATGATTTAAAACTTTGGACTTTAGTGAATACTGCAAAATCCGGTCTGCAATTAGTTCTGTATGTTTAAGGTTTCCTTCATCAGAGAAAATCATAATTCTTTAGAAGCAAAGTTAAGTTTTGAAAAAGATATGAATCTGCAAGCTCCCATTTTTAGAGAAATTGATTTATAAGAAAAAAAAAAGGACCTTAGTATGATTTCCTAGGTAAAAAAAAAAAACCTAAAATAAACCTTGGGGAAATTGGTACAAGAAGCTGCCATCAAATTCTAGCTCTTAACATTTATGATCAACTTTTACTATTACCAGGTGCCAGGGAATGTGCTGGGTGCTTTCTCACGCATTAGGCCATCAGTCCTAAGAAACTAGTGTTAGTGTAGTCTAAGCTATGACAGCACTGGGACCAAAGTGTGAGAAGATTATGAAACCCAAGTCCATGAAATAATCCTTAAGAAGCTACTTCAGGTCATGCTAGGACTGCAAGTCTTGCTTACCTCCCTCTTTGATAGCATAGTGATTTCTACTTAATGGTACCCCACAAGTGCTTACTGAATTGAGCAAATGCCATATAAAAGCCCAAAGCTGCTGCCTCCACAGCTTCTCCAGGCCTTCAGAAGGTTTATTAGAAAGCAGTACGCGCTTTCTCTCAACATCCTGTCTTAGTGATTGATGACATGGGAGATGATTAAAGATTCTCATACTCAGAGTCTTTAATATATTGGTAGTAATCCCTTCAAATAAATCACATGTAAGTAATAAGTTAAGGGCGCCATTCAAAAATTACAAAGGAAGTCAAAACCTATTTACTGGGACTTGTCAGAATGGGGATTTATTCTTGTTATCAGAAATATAATGCAGATCTTCCTCAACTTAAGATGGGGTTATGTCCCAATAAACCAATTGTGCGTTGAAAATACCATAAGATGAAAATACATTTACTACATCTAACCCCCCCAAACAACAAAGCTTAGCCTCGCATACCTTAAACATGCTCAAAACACTTATATTAGCCCACAGCTGGGCAAAATCATCTAACATGAAGCCTACTTTATAACAGTGTTGGCTATCTCATGTAACTGAGTATTGTTATTGAAAGTCAGCAACAGACCAGTTGTGTGGGTACAGAGTGGCTGTAAGTGTATTGGTTGTTTGTCCTCATGATCACATGACGGCCTGGGCGCTGCCACTGCCCAGCATAAGGAGAACATCTTACCACACATCACTATCCAAATTCAAAATTCCAAGTACAGTTTCTACTGAATGGGTATCACCATTGTAAAATCAAAAGTCGTAAGTCTAACCATCAAAGGAACAGTCTGTACCAGGTTGTGTTTCAAACTTGCCTCTCGAATGACTCTTCTTTGGTTTTGTTGATAGCTCAGTCTTAATGGACATGACAGCATTTGGCAAGCAAACAGCTAAATCTGTTTGCAGTACATGAATTTCACTCCGTATTATCATATCGGTGTCCATGGTCACATCTGTGAGGCCAAAGAAAGAGAAACAAACAGCTTTGGAGAAAAACCACCAGTGAGCCCTGGATAAGTCTGAGTGAGTCTGGGCATTTTCTTGGTTTGCAGGTCAAATTGAATATCATCTAAAATAAATTATTTGCTTTCATAAAAAAAGACTTTCCACCCAGAACTTTAAGCTGTTTTAATAAAGAATTTTAAAAGTGCCATTTTAGCAATAAATTCTGATACAGGAGAAAGACTCAAAGTTAGAAAATAGAATTTCTGCTCACCCGAAGCAGAAAAGGCAGACAGCTGAGTTACCTTATAAACTTACCAACATCCCTGTCAGGACAACACCTCTGAGAAGATTTCTCTGGCCTAATCTTACAGTAACATTTCATTATTTCTCATTTTTCATTTTAATTTATTTTTTAAACATATATATTTGAGAGCCTACTATGTACCAGGTGCTGGGAATACCACAGTGACCCCAACCAGATGAGGTCTCTCCCATCAGGGAACTAACATATCAGTGGGGAGAGAATCCTAACCAAACACCATAGTCCAGCATGTAAAACTGTTGTAGAGATGCTGTAGGGCAGACCCATGATTGGGGATTTGACCAAGACAAGGAGATCAAGAAGGGACTCTGGTCGTTAACTCTGGAGATGTGGAAATGAAGCATGTAAAGAGCGCTGAAGCAGAAGGAACTAGAGGTACAAGTGTCCATCACTGGAAAGAGCATGGTGACTACCAGGGACAAAAAGGGGACCGATGTGGGGCTAAAACACAACCTGGGAAGGAAAGCATGGTACAAGGTGAGGTGGAGATGGGGAGAAACTAGACCATGCAGGCCTTACTAATCTGCTTAAGAATTTTGTCTTCAATTCAGCAGCAGTGGGAATCCACCAATGGTTATAGGGATGGTGGTATCATGAACAGCCCTGAAATTTTAAAGATGGTTGTAGGTAGGAGAAGAGATTAAAAGGGGGTCAGAGTGGGCAACCTGGGTGGCTCAACGGTTTAGTGCAGCCTTCAGCCCAGGGCCTGATCCTAGAGACTGGAATTGAGTGCCACATCGGGTTCCCTGCATGAAGCCTGCTTCTCCCTCTGACTGTGTCTCTGCCTGCCTCTCTCTCTCTCTCTCTCAATGTGTCTCTCATGAATAAATAAATAAAATCTTTTTAAAAAGTGGGGGGGGGGGGAGAGTGTCCATGAGTAGATCAGTTAGAAGGTTCAGAGCCCAGGCAAAAGATGATGGTAGCTTAGACTAGAAGTAGAAGTAGCAGGAGGTGGGTGGACGTGAGACAGTTTCTCCTGGCCACTTCCATATTGCCCAACCCACACCCTCCATTCCTCCCTTCTAAATAGCTTTACTTCCATCTACATCGATTTTTTTGCCTGCTTAATGCTCCCCACTGCAGGACCAGCTTTTAGTACTATACTTTACAATAAAGGCTCCACGTCTATTTGTGTTATGAATGAGTAGTTCCCACTTTCATTATGCTCTTCCCTGCACCATAAAATTCTTCCAATTCAATTCATCCTACATTGCACCACATAGGCACACACACAGAGGTCACAGAACTGGCCTAGTGGCCCTAAGATCACAACTGGAGATTCCTGAGGGGTGGAGGAGGGTCCCCTATCCCTACCCCCAAGCATTAACCTTAAATATACAAAGCCAGTATGAGAATGAGCAGTCACAAGAAGGTGAAGCCTTGAGGAATGGATTTCATGTCTTTGAACTGAGTTTTCTCTATAACACCTGCTGCTGTGCCATTTGCATCCATCTCATAAACCATGTTGGCTATGATTTCCCCAAGTTGTTAGCACCTTTTCTAGATTCTCAGATGGACATTTAACATTCTACTAGTCCATGTCCCAAACTATAAAATGCTCTTAATACTAGAAGATAACTCATAACATAATAAAGATAATATAAATATAAAACACTTTAAAATGGCCTTTTATCTGTGTTTCCTCCCTTGACATTCACAATAACACCACGAGGTAGGCAAGACCGGGATTTATTCCCTGTTGGTGGCTTAAGGATACAACCAACTCTTTCAGTCAACAGTAAAATGAGCAGTTGCTGGTCTGACTAGTTGGGGAGACTAAACACGGCTTCTCTGAGAGCCTTAGCTAACTCAAACCTGGGTGTCTCAGACTTGGAGTATAAGCCATTTCCCTCACAGACTCTTCCTCTGGAGGACACGTGAATTCCTGTGATACTTAAGAAAATCTCATTTTAGCCATTTCACATAGACAATGATCTGAAATTGGAAATAACACTCACAGCTTATGTTAGGCAAAACCAGTTTCTACTAATATCCAGAAATTATTCCCACGGGATTTTATCATCTGGGTTACCTACCACAAGGGAAATGCCCTCTAGTGCTAATTATAGAAACAAACGGGGATGGTAGAAGGCACACAGCTAGCTTTGACACTTTCTATACTTTCTCTGACTAACCAAATTGAGAAGAGAAACCAAGAATCTTAGAGTTTAAAAGGCCCTTAGCAGATATCCAGTCCACTTCCTTGGCCCTTTGGTCAATAACCCTGTATGTGCATGTGTGTGCATGTGTTCAAAAATGTTACATCTGAGGTCACCCTTTTGGGAGTTCAAAGGTTCATGCCAGCAATGCTGCCACTGCATAAAATAGTTTGGAAATCTTTTCTTTGGGAACAGTCATTAGAGTCAATTTATAAGCTGTAAGAAAAACCAATGATTTTGCCTTTCAAGAAGTCATGATTCTTTTCAACCAGAATGACTTCAGACTGAGGTCCAGATGACAAATGGCATTTGTCAATAAGCAATACACCCTGAAAGGACAAAGATTTGCTGCAACTAAAGACCATCAAGGAAATGTGGCTATAGATGTTGCAGGCCACGTGGATGCTCCCAAAAGAACAACAGTGCCACTCTTCTGGGTACACAGCCTCTAAGGAATCTTTGTTAATGAGATCATGTTCACTTGGATGTAGAATTTCTAGTGTCTGTGCTTCCAGAAAACATCTCCTGCCATGGCATAGTCACATTGTGGACCTCATTTTATTTCTACACCTTTCCAGAGTACTGACCATTGTTGTCATCTTGCCTCTGCTTTCCCAACAATGTCTGCATCAAATAGCACAGTCTTCAAGGTCTGCCCACAGAGACGTTTAAAATAACTGTGGTGACAAGGATAAAATTGCCGTCTAACATTTTCCTCTCTGTTTTTGAACACATGGAAAGTGGCCATATCTTGCATACACTGATTTAACTATTAAAACTCAAATATGTGACTCTTTAAATTGTCCACTGGCAATTAGCCCAGTTTATAGGGAGATGGGGAGTGTGAAACTTGTTTTTCTTACCGAGGAAACCATGATTTTAAGTTTTATTTTAAAAATAAGAAACAATAACAAAAATAGACTACATCTTCAGAATTTTTCTGGGAACACACCTCTTCTCAGCTCATTCCATCTCAGCAAAAACATATCTTCGGATCCAGTCATTTTTACCTCTAAAATTTTTCAAAGAAATAAGCAAGAAATGTTCACATTTTATCTAAAAGTATGCTTATCACAGAGATATATAGGAGTGAAAAAAATGAAAACATGCCACTATATAAATCAAGAGGCTGATTAAACAAATTATTGTATAAATGTTGGCATAATATTTTGCCACTGCCAGAAATCATGTTTTTGTAAAGAACTTAATGATAAGAGGAAAGATTCACCCCCACAGGCTCTAAGAAGCAGATGGCCCAAGATCCAAGCATCTTTCCAATTTAGGCAGTCACCCTCCTCCTCAGAACCACTTCTGTCTCAAAATGTACCTGTAGGATTTTAATTTATAGACACGACTGAGTGACAACACAGAGGCTAATGCTGTCAAAAGAATTCAATATAGAATTTTTATCTCATTATTCACATTTCTCAAGGGGATAGGGCATGCCACACCACGCAGGGCCACATGAAGAAGGACCAGTTCTGGCCAGGAATCCAAAGGGGCAAGTAGAAAGCATGACCCAGAGCTTTATTGTGTTTTCCACAGGAACAGGTTAGGATTAACTCATTTGAATAATATCAGTGGGATATTATGAGTTATAGAGGTCATCTATAGTTGTCTGGCTCTTGGCCTTGACTGATTAAGGCAGAGGACTCTTACCACCTGGAATGTAACAGTCAGATAGAAGAGGTGGTTCTCAGTGAGGGCTCTAGACTAGCTAGTTGGCAAATGAAAATCATGCTCTTTGGGGTGAGCCCTTTGGCATCTCTAAGAATTGACTAGCCCTGGAAGGGGCAGTCTCTCCCCAGTCAGTGAGGCCTCAAACACCAGATCATCAAGAATAGAGAAAATGAGAAAACGTAGTTAACACAATCTCTGTGAAGAAACAGCTGCCCCCTGGACCACAGGACAAGCATGTACTTATCCTAGGCATGCTTGTCTCTTTCTCTTAAGAAATGGTCAGACAGGGATCCCTGGGTGGTACAGCGGTTTGGCGCCTGCCTTTGGCCCAGGGCGCGATCCTGGAGACTCGGGATCGAATCCCACGTCGGGCTCCCGGTGCATGGAGCCTGCTTCTCCCTCTGCCTGTGTCTCTGCCTCTCTGTCTCTCACTGTGTGCCTATCATAAATAAATAAAAATTTAAAAAAAAAAAAAAAGAAATGGTCAGACTAACCCTTTTGGTCTCCTTCAGGATACTATGTTCCCAGATTTCCAATTTTCATGTAACATATGCAACTCTGACACAATCTATGGCCCCTGCCTTGCTGATTTGCCTCTGAACTAAGGGGGCTCACCATTTAATCATCTTTGCACCCACCATAGCTCCTTGCACTTCATACAATGTGCACCTCTTCAAAGGAGGCAGTTCTGACCACAACCATCCCTACTGACAGCTGGTGGATCATACAAGACCCTGGCATGAGAGTTCTGCAAGAGAGGGTAGGCACCAAGGGAGTAGTATATATACTCTCAAACTGGCAACATTTATTGGACATATATATACGTGGACATATGAATTATTCCATGTTGATGTTCGTGTCTCAGTATGCTTTGTTGCTCCAAACACAGTTAAAAGCCTGTGCTTAAAACAATTTTGGCAATTACCTAGATCAATTTTAAGGAATGAGGCCATGGAAAGAAGTCATGATTATAGGATGGGAAGAAGGGCACAGCAGAGTGTAGTCAGAAGAATGAATGGAATTCACCCCCGGAAGAAGGGAATGGGGATTAAAAAAAAAAAAAAAAAAAAACCCTTACAACAGGCATGGCGAAGAGCTCTAGAAATTGTATTTGTCTAACAGATGAGCACTGCAGCCACTCTTTGGGAACGGATGACAAAGGCGAACATTATGTGTGATTAGGCCAACATGGAGCCATTCACATTTGGAGGCTTGTTAGACAATTTCACATTCTTCTGGAGTTCAGCCAACTGATGGGCTGTGACGTGAGATAATCGGTGCCACTGATGTGTGAAGGTCCCATAAGAGATGACAGGCAGATTGTGCAGAAACAGGCATCCCGGGATCCCTGCGTATGAGCAGACAGGATAAATGCATGCACTAACACGATGCCCATTTGCAAAACGACAGCCTGTTTAAGCAAGCTGACAGCAACAACAATTTTTCTGAAGTATTACTCCTAATGATTCGGAAGGGGAAAAAAGGAACCACATTTTCTTTCCGGATGTCAATGATAGGCAACATGTGTTACTGTTTTTTCTGTTTAGGAAAAGTGGAGAGTAAGGGGAAATTGAAATGTATGCATATTTTTAGTGGCTTTCAGGTTTAAGAACGTGACAGTTGCAGCAGGTACCGCGGGGAACGTCTATAATTGTTTTCCCGATGCCTTTCCACTGCCCTATATCAAGCCAAGTCCTGACTAAGAAACTCCTATTCATAGTTCCCACTTCCACATCTCTCATTCATTCCTCATCGCACCCCACTCTGGCTTCTCTGAGCCAAGGTCACTGATGGCCTTCTAACTGTCAGATCCAGTAAACATATTTGTTCTAGTTGCCATTTCTGTTGTATTTCAAAGACTCCATTGACATGCTTCTGATTTTGGGAAACTTGACAGTTCAAGGGAGACTTTCCCTATCATGAAATTAAAGATTTACTTCAGGCTTGTGGAGGGCAAGAATAACTTCCATCTCCAGTGGCTGGAAGGGGCAGGAGGGCTCCAGACTTGGAATCCCTCGAGGCTTTGTTCTATGGAGCAAGCATTACAATTTTCCAGGAAGCTGAGACAAAGTAGTCATCATCCTAAAACGTTAAATGCTGCATGTTGACACACACATTTTTTTTCAAAGTCTTTTTATTCCTTTTATGTAAAGAAAGCATGATTTAATTGATAGAGTCTGGACTACGAACTTGGTTAGGGCCTGGGATTGGGTTGTCTATCACATAGAGTACTCAGCCAAAAGTTACTGATTTGAGTTTTGAAATCTGAAAATGTCCCTCAGTCACACTGTCCTAGCCAATCATCAGGTACCTAAGGAAACATGTTCTTGTTCTTTCCCTTTTCTCCCTGCCCCTGGGTAACTCCCACTCCTCTCCCTTGGGAAGCCTTCCCTGCCTGCCCCGCACAAGCCAGGATTGGGTGACCATCACATCACCCTCTGCCTTACACTGCTAGAGAGCTTAGAAAGGATCATTAGGATGGAATCAGCTGAGTTTGTCTTACCTGGTTGACTGAAAAATCATTGACAATGAAGATAATATGTCTTATTCATCTCTACTGCCAAATGCAGTGCCTGGGAATAAGTACGACTCAATAAATTTTTGTGGAATGAATGAAGGAAATAGTATCATTACTAGCCAACAATAGCACCAATTGGAGTCCATACATGTTCTAAAACAAAAATGCTAAAGTGTCGAATGCTATGTAATATGCAAGTGAAATTACTGAGCCACCAGGAACCAAGGACTTTAATGCTGTACGTTGAAAATATGCTCAGTACAGGAAAACTACAAGTCCTTGAATTAGTTTAATGCCACTTGTGCTGATAACACAGATCTGCTGTCTTCATTTAGCTTCCCAGCAGGTTACAAGAACACAGTTTGAAAGGGTGTCATATTCTTTTACTGAATATTCAATAAAGTTATAATGAAATTGAAATGCTGGAGTCCATAAGAAACATTGTACATTTTGTTATTCATTCCACCTTAAAATAAAATCTTACTTTAAAAGCACTTTATGCATGTCTTCTGTTCTAATATCTCCAGTAATGCTCAGTACCATGTGATACAGACCCCCTGGTCATTCTGAGAAATGAGCATTCCTTCTCTGCAATACAAGAAATTCTAGAGATTTCATAAAACCACTATCTGCCAGAAACAGAGTAACTAGACAATACATACGTTCTTGAGGAGGGCCAAAGGCATTGGTCACAGAAAGGAGAGAGTGGAATATATACCCTGGAGCAAAAGCGAATCAGGATTAGTGGGTAAATTATCTCAATGCATCCAAGACGCCATCTCCCTCATCCCCCAGCCTAGTAACAGAGAGAATGGGTGGGGATCAGTGGGGAGAGTCTTGTGATCCCTCTTGTTTCTCTAAGATTCTCAAAAATTACTTCTCCTTTCCTTCTGTCTCCTCAACAAACCCTATAGATTCTCCTGAGAAATTAAGTTTAAAAAAAAAAAATCACATTGTGGCTCTCCTGAATCAATGAAGCGCTGAGCCATTTGCTTGCAAGAAGGGGAGTACAAAAAGGAAGACAGGAACCAATTAATATCTCCATCGAAATCAGACAAATCACACATCCAAGTACACAGAAGTGGATTTCTGGATGTCTCTTATAAAGCAAAGCACATAATCCAGAGCCTTGGTTATAACGTTTGTGGGGTTTTATGAGTAGTACAGATGCTCTCCATGTTTCTGAAGTCCTGCTCAACCCTGAGTGGCTGCCAACGTCCAGGTGAGCATATGGAAGTCTAACCCTGTGTGTGGTCTCGGGGCTTTTGCTGAGTGAACCAGACAGCCTGGCAGTCCCACCAGCATGATTAGGACCAAGGCTCTCACCTTGTCTGCAGACGGTAATCAATCCAATTTGCTCACCTCCTGAAGTTATCTGCCCCCTGCCACTCCTCTTTGGGAAGTGGAAATGAAGCCCCCTCATGAGTCACAGGCATGATGGATTCTTCAGTAACTGACAGGGACAGAACAAGGCTAATAGTTGGGAGTAAACGGGGAACAAGTTACCCAAGCCATGGTCAAGCACTGCCATAGTCTCCTCTGGAGAGTAACATAAGCAAATCTCACCTTGATTTGTAAAAGAAAACGTCAATCACAGGTAGGGTGATGTTTAACTCCAACTGCTTTTTTTTTTTTTTTTTTCCTCAAACTGCCAGATGATTTAATCATCTTCCTTATTAAGCTGGGAAGAGCTGACCTTTAGAAATCCTCTTGCAAGCAGAAACATTTAAAAGCAAAATACTTTCCAAGTACCAAAGAGCTAAATGTTACCCATTCGTGTTCTTTTCTGCTCTATGGAATTTGCTGCAATCCCAGGTCAAGCATCTGTGCCGTGGCTCCGTCCCTGTGAGATCATTCACAAAGAGCCTCTTCTATGCTCTGCTCGCCAATTGGTGCATTTGCAGACTCTAGCTCGCGCAACCTCTCAAGTAGGAATTATTATCCCCACGTTAGAAATGAACCATTTGAGGCTCAGAGAGGTTAACTAGCTTTCCCAGGGTCACACAGCTTGTGAGAACCCACTGGGCAGGAGTCACACATGTCTGTAATTCTTATGGTGCCTAATGTAATGCATCTAGGAGACTCTTGATGAAACGGTGAAATAGGCTATTATTCTTGTCCCTTTCCTACCCTTCCAGAGCCTCTGCTCCCCATCAAACATTAGCAGCCATCTCCCCATGGAGATAGGAACATGCCTGAATTGGCTGACCTCAAAGCCAATGACCCTACTTCATCTGGGTCCCTTTCAGGTGCTGGTTCCCTGTGTTCTCACCTCATCCCTATCTCCACAATAATATATACCTGTGCTGCATTATCAATTTATCCTTATACACATATCTGGAGTTAGCAATGGAGAGCTTTTGAGATTTTCAAATTCAACCCTTTTATTTTTTTAAGGATGGGAAAAATTGACACAGAAAGAGGATGGTGACTTGGCCAAGGCTGCCAGAGATGACACCCTTGTCTCCAGCCCCAGCCATCGCTCTGAGTTCACACCCTGGTGCTCTTTGATGCATATGAAAGCGACTTTGTCAACTCTCCAAGGATACTCACATGCTTCCCCCCACCTTTAAACTTGGGTTCAGGTGTAGGACTTTGTTCATATCAAAGGGAATTTCTGACATCAGTCATCTAGAGGGAGAAGTGTTTGCTTCTAAAATCATACCATTATGAATCTTGTGTTGTTATTGCCAAGTCAATGTGGAGCACCTCTGGAGAAGAAGGTGGACCAGCGGAGTGGGACAAACAGCCAAGGGTTCTTTTCCATGTATCCCCAGGCCTGCGCACAACTCAGGTTGCTGGGCCAGCCCTATTCCTAGAGTTTCTGAGTAGAATATTTTATGTTCCAGTGTTGGCCTACGAGCAGCACAGTCAACCTCATCCCTAACCTGAACCTCCCTAAAAACTCTCACATGCACGTAGACAGAGCCTTTGGTCTTAACCCCTCAGCCTCATGCCTCCATCCTTAGCATGTTCAAAAAAGGAGAAGCAGGGATGGGAGGGGGTGGCTTCGATCACATGCGGAGTCACAGTCCAGGGCCAGAGGAAAAAGAAGTCTTGGGAATCTTCACCACTTGAGACTCTGCGGGTTTTATTTGTAGGTGTGTCAGCATGTACACACACACACTCATGCACAAATGTGCAAGCATTAGAGCCTCAATGATATTTTATTTCCATGTGGATCTGTGCTTATGTCTGTGTGTGAGGGATTATATATGCGCCTGTGTGCATGTTCATGTGTGTGGTGAGGGTGAGATGAAATGGCATTGGGAATAACTGTCAACTCTAATGCCATTATAGGTAGAAAGGCATTAACAAAAATGAGAAAAGAAATCCCTCTAAAAGTGGTATGAATGTGTGAAGCAATAGGGTGCCAGTAGGAAAAGCAGACTCCTGATTTGAGGCCAATCAGCTCACACTCCTAGAAAATTCAGACGATTGTATTGAGTACCTCGGAGGGTCATTGTTCTGAATACTGACTGGGTTGGCCCTGGGTCTGGCGCACAGCGAGGGCTTAATGAATGTTGGCCTCGAATATGCTGGCAGGGCAGGGGCCAGAAATAAGGAATACTAAAGGAAAAGAACACCTCACTCCCTTCCCCTCAGACCTGAAGAAGGTAGGCATTGACAGACTTAAAATCTTAAAATTGTTTTACTCTGTGTCTCTCAACATTTCCAAAATTTAGGGAACAAACTCAAGAGAAAACTGTAATCTGTTCCTTCTTCTAAATGCTCTAAACTTGTAGTGGCTGTTGCTGGTGAGAGAGAGAGCCCAGAGAGCTCGCTCAGAGCAGACCTGATGATAGTCCAGGAACTCAGAGGTAGAGGCAAGAGAAAATCCCTCCAAGGGAAATCAAGTTCTTACCAATCACTGCTAACTATGCCATGAAAGGGAGAAGGGTCTTTCAATTACCAAATGTCAGCTCTAATCCCCACTTATGAGCGCTAGAAATAAAACGATGCAATAATTACACAATCTGCAGGAAAACTGACAAATATATTCCCAAAACAAATGATTTACTGAGCCAGTCTGGCCACAGCCTGGCTTCACTCCTTAATGGAAGTTGTAAAAACGGTGCCCTGGGTTTCGATAATCACAGTGATTTCGTATAAACCACGGATGAAGTGATAGATGAGGCAACCATCTTGAAAACTCTAAAATATCTCTGATTTATTGAGGATCTATCCAATATGATTGCCAATCTGCTTCAGTGGCCTATTAAAGAATTGTATAATGGTATGCCAGAAGGGACCTTTCACCATTTCACAGATAAGAAGAGGTTAAACGTCACAGTGAGGGCATGCAGTGGTAAAGCTGGGATGAAACCCAAATACCTTGATTTCTAGTCTTTTCCACAATCCCCCATAGACGCACCTATTAACAAGATATAATCAAACGTGGGCCATTAACCTCTATTACTTCCCACTTGAAAGCTAAGCCAATCAATATGTTACTGTCACCAGCAAGGTGATCATTTGGTAGCAGTTACTTTTGATCAGAAAATTAATGAGTTGGGTAATATGGAAAGAAACGTGCAGCCCATTCTACTCGTGTGCACAATATAGATAGGAAAGGCCAGGTGAGAATCAGAGAGTCTGAGTGATGGTATTTTCTTAGCAAAATGCTTATGGTACAATCACATGGTTTTTCTCTACTCTGGTCACCCAAGCTCTTCGGATACCCAACTTATAAGAGGAAGACAGCCTGAAGGTAATGAAGATTGTAAAATTAAGACTTTGGAAAAAAAAAGATTTGAGGATGCATGAAATGATAAAAAAAAAGTAACATGAAAAGGATGTAGATTAAAAGATCAATACATTCTTAGGTCATAAGAAGTATACAGGTTAATGAAATACTTAAACTCATACGTCATTATGGGTTTGCAAATGAGTGGTGGTAATTCTCAACTGTAATTTATGCTTCTCTAGTTTTCATTTCAGATAATAATTGAGACTCCATGAAGCAGTGATTAGTAAACTATTTTGGATGACTGATTCTTTGCAAATGCAATGAAAGCTGTGGATCCAGTCCCTAGATAAGTTCATATGGACACATATACATAAAGTAACTGTATATATTTTCAGGGTATTCAAAGACCCTTTTGAAAGTTTATCACTAGATCCCAGAATGTGGGACCTTGCACTAGACTGAGTAGTTTTAACCAATTTTATAGTATAAATATATACCCCGAAGTCCTGAAGTTGTTCTAGTCTTGAGGTTCTCAAAAATTCTATTCTACATATACCTTTTGTGAGAAGCTCCATCAACCTGAGATGAAGTCTAATGTTTCTGTGCATCCTCAAAATTTTCATGTGTTATTTTGTACATATTCTCAATAATCCAGTAATTCCTTAGCTTTCTGTCCTGCTTCCTGAGCAGAGGCATCTCTTCTTCTATGCATAGGTCTGTGTGTGTGTGTGCGTGTACATGCACACAAGTGCACACGGGGACATGTGTATATGTTCATGATGCAATATGCAGGGCAAAAACTTTATGAGGATCTGTTTCTTCCTCTGTAATTTGAGAATTCCAATACCTGTCCTATTTATCTCAGAGTTGCTAAGAAAATAAAACAACATCATGGGTGGGAACATTTTTTTTTAAAGTGCATAAAGAACCATAAAAAATGCATGGCATTGTCATTATTAGTGTCACCATCTCATTATTATTAAGTATGATACTTAAATGCAATTTTCAAGCCTCAGTATAATTTCAGGAAGTTAGTTTAAAATGTTTGTCTGTTTATAACATCAGGGTGCTACATAATTCCAACCATATTAATCACATTGGCAACACCCTCCGCTCCAGAAGAAGTTGATCATGGCCTGGGTTGACGCTATGAGCTAATGAACAATTCTGTACCCACAGGGCTGAAGTCAGTGAGTTTGTGGGGCACAGCTATACTGGGTGTCAGTCTCCAGCATCTACTCTGGGTGGTTGGTCCCCAATTGCAGTAGTCATTAAATATTTTTGAGTTTCTACATGATACCATTTATGTGTGAAATATGGTACTGGGACTACAGGGGGAAAAAAGAGATCTGTAAGACAGGGCCCACATTCCCAGAAACATAGGAGCCTGATTAAGGGAACTCAGATCATCAATAATAACACAAGATATTTAATATTTACTTCTGTGTATTAAATATTTCATTGGGTCAGAAGAGGTGATCACTTCTAGAAGGGTTGATGAACAAAACTCCATTAGGTAGGATTCATTATAGTCCCAAAGAATGCAACCCAAGCTTAGGGATCGCCTCTCAGCTCCACAAAAATGCACGCTGGGACAGAGAGACAAACATTCCTGCCTATATTTAAAAAGGACAGAGAAAGTGAAAGTCTTTGCATTTTATTTTACAGATGGCTTCTCCTTCCTCCCCCTACTTCCAGGCAGAGATTTAATTAATTTAGAAGGGTAATTTGCAAAGTTCTTTAAGACCTCCAGCCATCAGGTGCCACAAGGAAGATAAGTGCTATGCCTACTGTATCTATTTTGGTGCTGTGGGTAATGCACCATTATATTAGATCAACGTGGCCCTCATTTCACGCTACCAATTTCTGTTCTGTTAATTCTTTACTTAAATCTGCTAAGTACCTCTTCATTTGCCTTACCACTGTTATAATTTAATATGTACAACCAGAGTTGGAGTTTAATTGTTTCTTGAGTGAGCTAAAATCCAATATTTGTAAAGTGCATCCATTTAAATGAACCCCCAGCAAGGGTCAGCTTCTTCCTGCAGTCCCGTCTGTGATGCCTTCGTTCCGCTCCTGTGGAGCCCCCTTGCTTCACAACACTGATTCCATTAGCCCAAGAAGGCCACTGCTGCCTGGGGACTGCACTGCCAATGGCCCTGCATACCCACCAACCCTAGCCTCCCTGCTCTCTCCCTTGATTGAAAGAACTAAATGTGGCAGGAAAATTAATGTATGAGTGTCACCAGCCTGTCCCCTTGCCATCTACTAAGGAGAATCTGGCTTTGTTTCCTTGGATCAAGAAGCAAGAGTCTAGCTGGATTTTCACCAAACTGGAGAGAAACAGGAAAGAGAGAGAAAAGGACATGGAAGAAAAGTCTATGTGACCTAAAAGAGTCCTCTGAACTGAAGCAGGAGGGGGAGAACGAGTCTCTGCACAGGAGTCAGAGAAAGAGAAGGAAATGGAACAGGGCTCTGAAAATTCGGCACTGTGCATTGGAGGTAATCCTTCTCTGGCATTTTCTCAAGAGAGAAGTCAAGATTTAATTGCTTTTCAAGTATTATTATATGTTGGACCGGAATTTCTTTGAATGAGATGCCACAAAGAGCATGGGCCTCAGGGTAGCTTACAAAGCAGGCTCTTTATAAAGCTAAAGGTTCATAATACATTTCCATTCCATATCTGAGGTGCAAAACAGAGCAGTATTAGGGCCTTGCAGTTCCTCTTCCCAGGCAGGATTAGGTTGGCCAGAACACAGAATAATCGGAGGCTCTTCAGGATGTATTTTCTCTCTGATGCCAGAAAGTTTACATATCAAACCCAAAACAGTAAGAATGGAACTCAAGAGTGTCCAGAATCATCTCTTATACATGGCAAAAGAGACATCAGCCTCTCTCTCTTCTCATCACCTACCTACCCCTCATCATTCCCAACAAACTGTCCTAAATTACCCCCTGGAGAATTCTCCCACATACTCATCATTCCTCTTTTAAGACCAGCCTCCTCCATGAGCCTACCTAGGTCACTTTAGAGCATACAAGAATTTTTACTTTTTCCAAAAGCTGGACTTCCATAGTTATTGACTTATTGGAAAATTATGAAATTAGGTGAGAGGCAATAAGGCAATAACATCCAGAAAGAACTAAAAGGTAGGGATGGTTCTACATAGAGTTGCAAAATACTGGTAACATTGAACCACTACTTGAATCCAATACTCAGACAGGACCCTTGTCCCTAGTTACCTGTGACAGAATAATGGCCCCTCAAATGTGTCAATGTTCTTATCCCTGAGAACTGTGAATATGTTACTTTCCATGGCAAAGAGGAATTAAAGTTTCAGATGGAGGTAAGGCCGCTATTCAACTAATCTTCGAATGGGGAGATGAACCTCAATTATCCAAGCAGGTCCAAAGTAATCACAGAGTTCCTTCTGAGGAGAAGGGGAAAGCACACACAAGAAGCCCAGAGAGATGGCAGCTTGGGGAGGACTTCATTTGCTATTGCTGGATTTGAAGATAGAGGAGGATTCTCTGAGCCAAGGAACGTGGGTGGCCTCTAGAAGCTAGAGAAGGCAAGGAATCAAATTCTCCCTTAGAGCTTTCAAAAGAATGCAGCCCTGTGGGCCCCTTGATTTGAGCCCAGTGAGACCTGTGCAGGACTTCTGATGCCAGGAACTGTAAGATAGTAAATTTGTGTGGCTTTAAGACACTACTTTGTGTTAAATTGCTACCATGGCAGTAGAAAACTAACACAGCACCCAAGACCCCACAGCCTTGTCTTCCTAAGTCCCCAGCCCCAAAATATAACCCCTATCATCAGCAACTTGGAACTAGATGAAACCCTTGATCACATTTTCACAAAAAAAACTTTGTTGTCCAAATGGGGCTAGCTAGCAGGGTTCTGTGGGCCCAATAATATAGCACATTTGGGCTTTAAAGAACTCTGTTGGCAAGCCTGGGAACCCAACTATCATTGTTTTTGAGAAGATAAATAGTGCCAAACAGTTTACTTTCTAATGAATATTTGGAATCCCTCACATTGGTAGATTGCATGGTGTCTGTGATCTATGCAGATGGTTAAATGAGAGCTGTCAGTTTCAGACTCCAGACATGCAGGAGGCCAAATCACTATTGATGTCTAAAAGTTTATAATCCTAAGGGGAAAAAATCCTGGCTCGTGATCTAGTTCAGAAAAAACATCTGCTTTAGCAGAGGCCTGAACACAGCATGAACCTTAGGCCCAGACAGGACATTTCCTTAAGAAAAAAAGGCTCTTGCTTCGACGTGGATGGAACTGGAGGGTATTATGCTGAGTGAAATAAATCAATTGGAGAAGGACAAACATTATATGGTCTCATTCGTTTGGGGAATATGGAAAATAGTGAAAGGGAATAAAGGGGAGGGGGAGAAAAAATGAGTGGGAAATATCAGAAAGGGAGACAGAACATGAGACTCTTAATTCTGGGAAACGAACAAGGGGTGGCGGAAAGGGAGGTGGGTGGGGGTTGGGTGACTGGGTGACAGGCACTGAGGGGGGCACTTGATGGGATGAGCACTGGGTGTTATGCTATATGTTGGCAAATTGAACTCCAATTAAAAAAAGAAAAGAAAAAATAAATGTCTCAATAAGCATATCACTGAGTACCATATTGAGAATCCAAATCAGTGCATCACATTGCTCAAGAAGCACACATACATCTAAGACTGTTATGCAAGGGAGCAGGTTGAACCACTCCTGGAAATTCTCCCTCAGATTTATATAAGCTAGAACATCATTCTGGACTCACATCTCATCAAACAATGGGGCTTGGTATGATAAAGCATGTGACATACATTTATGACATCAAATCAAATCATTAAATAGATATTTAAAACACATTTTATTTTTTCTTTATAAGTAGCCTTAACTTATGTCTATTTTCTTCCAAAAGCCCTGCCTTTCATCCGCTGCCACCTGTTAATTATTACTAATTTCCCCTTTCATGCTTAGAACTGCCAGTTTGATTACAAATTATATGGTCACCACACATATAAAAGCCTCAGTTATAGTTTTCTCATACATTTTCTTTTTTTTTTAAAGATTTTATTTACTTATTCATGACAGACACACACAGAGAGAGAGGGAGAAGCAGGCTCCATGCAGGGAGCCTGACATGGGACTCGATTCTGGGACTCCAAGATCACGCCCCGGGCTGAAGGCAGGCGCTAAAGCACTGAGCCACCGGGGCTGCCCTCTCATACATTTTCTTAGGTCAGAGTACAACACCTTGCAATTTCCTTTAGGTCTGGTAAAACCTGCATGTTCGAGAGCTGACTCCATGGGATGACAACAGGAAGAGGGTATTAACTGAGAAGTAGGTGATTTGGTGTATATACAAATTATACTTAGTTGCAGTCTATCACAAATTTATATATAACATATATGTAATAAATATAATAGATACAATATTATATATAATATAATATCTAATTTATATCGTATCTAACTTATTTTTTATATATATAAATTAATGATAGACTGCAACTAAGTGCCAAAACCATGCCTGACTCTGTGAGTGTGTGTATGTGTGTATGTGTTAAAAATAAACCTACTCCTCAGTCCTTCCATTTCTAAATCCCAGCCCTAAGCCATGAACCTAATCATCAACAAGTTGGGGTTAGAAGAAATTCTTACTCAGTATTAATAAGAAATTTAAGCATATTTTCCCAGAAAAAAAATTGTTTTTCAAGCTAGTAGAGCTCTGTGGAGTCATTAGTACAAATATATACATAATCATATCATCTTATGTACATAATTATATAGCAGTCTCTAAACTATATATTTTATATATAACTTATACAGATACATATATAATTTATGAGACAATAGGGCTAGGTGGCAAAGTAAAAAGCTAAAAGGCATTGGTGAAGATGACAAGGATTTCTGCTCTCACTATTTCTATTCAACATTGTACTGGAGTTGTAGTGAAGACTATTAGGCAAGAAATAGATACAAAAAACATTCATATTAGAAAATTGCACATAGAAAATTCTATGAAGTGCACAAAATAAAAAGACTCCTGGAGTTAATAAATGAGTTCAGCACAATTACAGAATACAAGATCAATGTACAAAAATCAACTGTATTTCCATACACTACCAATGAACAATCCAAAAATAAAATTTAAAAAACACTTCCATCTCTAAAATTATCAAAAGGAATAAAATACTTAGAAATAAAATTTAACCAAAAAGTAAAACCTTTGCACTGGTAAACTACAAAATATAATTGAGAAAAATTAAAGAACACATAAATCAGTGGAAACACATCCAATGTTCATGGAGGGAAAGACAATATTACTAAGACAGCAATACTCCCCAAATTGGTTTGCAGATTCAGCACAATCCCTATCAAAGTCTCAGCTGCTGTTTTGGAGAAATTAACAAGCTGATCTTAAAATCTATGCAGAAATCCAAAGAACTCAGAATAACTGAAACAACTTTGAAAAAAAAAAAAACAAATTTGGAAGACCCAAATGTCCCAATTTCAAAACTTGTAACAAAGGTCCAATAATCAACACTGCTTGATGCTGACATAATGATAAATAAATGGAATAGAATCCAGAATCCAGAAATGAATACATACATTTATGGTCAATTGACTTTCAACAAAATGCCAAGACAAGTCTTATCAACAAATAGGGCTAAAACAACTGAATATCCATATGCAAAAAAAATGAAATTGGACTTCTACCTCACACCATATGCAAAAATTATATACATACCATATTAGAAGTACATCAAAAGGTGTCAAAGATGTAAATGGAAGAGCTAAAAGTGTAGAACAGTTACAAAAAAGCATAGGAGCAAGTCTTTGTGACCTCATATTAGATTAGGTTTCTGAGACATGACACCAAAAACACAAGTAACAAAAGAAAACAACAAATAGACATCACAAAAATTAAAAAACTTCTTTGCTCAAAGAATACTTCCTATTTAAAAAAAAAAGGAAAAAAATGAAAAGACCCACAGAATGGGAGAAAATAATTGACCGTCACATAATGGATAAAGATCTAGTATACATAAAACATAAAGAACTATTATGACTCAATGATAAAAAGGTAAATAACGCAATTACAAAGTGGGCAAATAATCTAAATTATATTATTATTTCTTTAAATAACATATAAAAATGGCCAATAAGACATGAAAAGATGCTCCATGTGATTAGTTACTAGGGAAATGCAAGTCAAAACCATAAGATACCACCTCACATCCACGCAGATGGCTATAAGAAAAAGACAATAGCAAATACCAGAAAGGATGTGAAGAACTTAAAACTCTCATACACTGCTGGTGGAAATGTAAAATGGTGCAACAACTATGGAAAACATTTTGGCTTTTTCACAAAAAGTCAAACATGGAATTACCGTATGATGTAATTCCTCTCTTAGGTATATACCCCAGAAACTGAAAGCATATGTCTACTCGGAAACTTGTCCATTCATGTTTATATTAGCACATGTTTATATCATGTTTATATCATTTCATAATGGCCAAAAAGAGGGGAAAACCAAAATGCTCATCAGTGAATCCATAAACAAAATATGATATATTCTCCAATGGAATATTATTCATCATAAAAAGAACAAAGTACTGATACATGCCACAGCATAGATGAACCTTAAAAACATTATGCTAGGTGAAAGACGTCAGTTACAAAAACTCACATATTACATGGTTACATTTATATGAAATGTCCAGATAGGCAAATCTATAGAAACAGAAAATAGATGAGTGGTTACGCAAGGCTGTGGGTAGGAAAGATGAGGAATGACTGCTAACAGGTGCAGGGTTTCTTTTGGAGTGATGAAAGTGTTCTGGAATCAGATAGTGGTGATGGTTGCACAACTCTGTAAATACACTAAACTACTGAAATGCACACTTTAAAAGAATGAATTTTATGATTTGTGAATTATATCTCAACTTTTTAAAGAATGAAAGAAATATGAATAATAGCAGCATCTCTCTCAAAAGGTTGCTGTGAAGACTAAAAATAAAGAAAGACCTATTAAGCAATTTGCACAGTGCCAGAATGCATGATAACGGTGGCGATGATCATGGTGGCGGTGGTGGTGGGGTCATCATCTCAGGGAGGATCTTGTGCTCACAGGCTTAAGGCCTAATGTTAAACCTATGAGTGATCCATGTGCATTTTGCTTTCTTTTTTTTTCCCCTTCTCTTTCTCCCCACAATCCCGTCGCACAGTTCCCAGCCTTTCTGGATCTGGCCCTAGTTCCAAACTGTTCTTTCCAATTCATTCCAGATACCTGCATCTTACTCTTAATAATCTCTGACAGCCTCCTCTCCTGCTTCACTAGCAAAATTAGGATGTGTCAAAACCATCCCAAGTAGCTGCATCTTCTGACATACGGCACTAGCTCAGAGGCTCATTCAACACCCACCCATACAACAAGACAGAAACCTCAGGTGGTCATGTGAAGAGACAAGATAATTTTGGAAACTAGGAGCCTGTGTTATCATTTTAATGAAATAATAAAAGATTTTTTGATTTGCACCCATTTGCAACGTTACTGTGCACAGACAATCTTCTCAGAGAAGGTGATTCATCAGTCAGCCATCCCATTGCGAGCAGGGGGGAAACAAATCTCCACGCCGTACACATCATAAAAATGGAAATCAAGGAGGCTGTTCATTAATGCAGATTAGTTTTAAGCTGTGCATGGCTTTGCTTTGCCGAGATGAATACATACAGAAGAAATTCTCAGTGGGCCTTGAGTCCTTGGTGATATATAGTCCTTATTACCTCGCTGACTAATGAACCTTCAAGCTCAGGAGAAGCAACTTGTGATCATCCACGTTCCATTGCAGATGGACCAGGGATCAGAGCTATCTGGAACATGCTTCCCCATCCAACTCTCTGCCCCCAGCGACCACACCTCTGGTCCAACTCTGCCATCCTAAACTGGTTTGTTCTTACCAAAACTAAAGAAGGATTTGTATTCAGGGCCTCTTCAGCTACTTTTCAACTAAGCAAGTGAGCACCAAGTAATCCAATGAGCTAATTAACAAAAGGAGTTCATGGCTGAATATGCACTGTGTTGTCCCTCAGTATCAGCATACAAATGTATTTTTAAGAGAGCCCTAAATCCCATAATCTGAGAGGTAGACTAACTGGGAAAATTTCAGGTTTTGAGAAAAAGCAATTGAAGATTTTTTTTTTCTTTCTTTGTGGACAGAAGGAGCTTTTCAAATGTTTCAGAAATGCTTCAAATCGCACCATGCAGGCAGTGCATACTGCAATCAGATTAGAGCCGATTTTGACTTTGAACCTAACACAGGTGTATTCAACAGCTCTGAACAGGCACTGCTGATGGCAGGTAGCCTGTCTCTTTTCATTATTTCCCTTCCTTTTTCCTTTTTTCTCTCTCTCAATCTCTTTCCCTCTCTCCCTCTCTTCTTCTCTCCCCTCCCTCCCTCCCATCTCATATTAGCCACTCTTCATGTGCCACTCTACTCATTCTTTCTCCCATAGAATTTGCATAATAAAAATACAAACATCTCACAAAACCAGATGTGGGTCTTTAATGACACCAATCGCCACAACAAAGTCAATCATTCATCCCTTAAATAGTTAGCCCAAACCTGTGGTCTCCAAACTTTCTTGAACATGCCTGCATATAAGTAAATGATGTTTAAATGTACCTCCAGTATGTATATATATATATATTTTTGTAAATTATGTACAGATACTATTATTATATGCTATAGAAAACACAATATAAAACAGTCAAAAAACTTAAAGAATAAAATTAAAACAGGGTACAGCAAACTTTTTCTTTTTTAAAAAAGATTTTATTTATTCATGAGAGACAGAGAGAGAGAGACAGAGAGAGAGACAGAGAGAGAGAGAGGCAGAGACACAGGCAGAGGGAGAAGCAGGCTCCATGTAAGAAGCCTGGCATGGGACTAGAGCCCAGGACTCCAGGAATACACCCTGGGCCAAAGGCAGACACTCAACCGCTGAGCCACCCAGGCATCCCAGCAAACTTTTTCTTAAAACACCAGATAGGGGGATCCCTGGGTGGCGCAGCGGTTTGGCGCCTGCCTTTGGCCCAGGGCACGATCCTGGAGACCCGGGATCAAGTCCCACGTCGGGCTCCCGGTGCATGGAGCCTGCTTCTCCCTCTGCCTGTGTCTCTGCCTCTCTCTCTCTCTCTCTCTCTCTCTCTGTGACTATCATAAGTAAATAAAAATTTAAAAAAATAAAAATAAAAAAATAAAAATAAAAAAACACCAGATAGCAGGGGCACTTGGGTAGCTCAGTGGTCAAGCATCTGCCCTTAGTTCAGGCTGTGATCCCAGAGTCCTGGGATTGAATCTTCTATCAGGCTCCCCGCAAGGAGCCTGCTTCTCCCTCTGCCTATGGCTCTGCCTCTCTCTATGTGTCTCTCATGAATAAATTATTTATTTTTAAAAAAACATCAAATAGTAAATATTCCAGGCTTTGCAGGCCCTATGATCTTTGCTACAACCACTAACTCTGCCAGTGTTGCATGAATGCAGCCATTGACAATATGTAAACAAATAGGCATGGCTATATTCCTAAAAACCTTTTTTTACAAAGACAAGTGGTGGGTTGAATTCAGCCTGTGGGCCACATTTTGTCAACCCCTGAATTAAAACAGAAATATTAGTAAAAGTCCTAAATACTTTTTCCATATCCACTGGTGAACAATATGAAAAGAAATAAGGATAGATTTAATTCACCAATTCTCAGTTGCTACTATAGAATATAATTTGCTTTGTTATTTCTATATGCTGAGGTGAAGAGTACAAAACACAGCCAGGTCAAGATGCAAATATTAAGCTTCAGGCTGACCTCACTTCTAGGTATATAATTTATTCTACAAATTATATTTCTCATCAACTCTGTGGTTCAAATTTATACTTCAACAAAATGTCTTATTACTATGTGTCTTGGACCTTTGGGGTTTCTGGCAAATGATCAAAGACATAGATGCCAAATTAGAAAATCCCAAGAGACTATTGAATAATGAACAATAAACTCCTGCTAAAGTCTTAAGACCTGTGTGTGTGTGTGTGTGTGTGTGTGTGTGTTAAATTGGGTAAACAAATCCTGTCACCTTGATCTTTAAAAATTTTATTGCTGATGCCATTGTCTTAAATCCAATATGTCTCCCTATTAATCTGTACATAGGAATCTTGGAAATTTTGGTAAGTTATTAAAGTCATCTGTATTGAATACAGTTGAAATTAGAAAAAGAAGAATGAATGTAACAATGTTTGAGTATCAGGCCACACTCACTGATGATTTTTTTCTTGCCTCTCTGGCATAGAAAATCCTAGCACTTCATTGGCATGTTTAGAACATCAGCTTTTCAACCTTCTCAATACAGAGCCTTCTCTCTATGATGCCCTAGTAATAACTTCACCAAAAAAAAAAATGGAACTTACTTTAATCATTTTAGTCAAATTGAATGTGTCAAGGAGAAATACTATGAACAGAGGCAACACTAACTGAAGAATACGTCTGCAGTCCTGACAAACCTAAGTGAGACTGAGAAAAGGAATCACATGCCCCAAGAAGATGCTAGCAATTAGGGAAACTTGGTTCTAATGCAGTTGAAATAAAACCAGTTTCAATGTTCTGAACCTCAGTTTTCTTGTAATATTATTATAATAAATACATGACTTACAGGGCTACTGAGGGATTAAAATCAAATGATATATACGAAAATGTCTCAGAGTGCCTGGCACACAACAGGTACTCAGTAAATATCTTGGAGGGTTTTTTTCCTTATATCTCAATATTGTCATATCTAAAACAAAAAATGCCTACTGAATTTATATGATACTATGAACATTCAAGATTTAACTGATAAAAAGAAATATTTGCAAAATGGAAAATCTCAGCTCACAGAGTATATGGGTAAGATTAAAATTAACCCAAATTGTCTTGATATATTGCTATCCTCACATTTCACACCAGATGTCTTTTAGTCACCTGAAGAAAAAGAAATCCTCTACATCTCCCCTTCGAAAGAGTTTGTCCCCTGTTGATGCTAAAGATCCCTCCCCTTTCTGTGTCTACTAGCAAAGGCTCTTCCTTATGCCATTTCAAACACCATCCAAGGAGAATATTATGCCTAAAAGACCACTTTTCTATTAGCATATCAATACCAGTCCTGACACACTCAACCCAAACTGAAAGTAATTAAGAAAAACAAAAGAGATAAGCAATTCCCTTTCCTCTTCTTTTTTCTTTCTTTTTCTTTTTTTAGAGGATTTTATTTATTTATTCAAGAGAGACACAGAGAGAGAGGCAGAGACAGGGAGAGGGAGAAGCAGGCAGCCCGACCCTTGCTTGGACTCAATCCCAGGACCCCAGGATCACGACTTGAGCCAAAGGCAGACTGTCAACCACTGAGCCAACCTAGGCGTCCCCCTTCTCCTTCTTCAACATCCCAAGATATCACCAGAGGCTCCTAAGCATTTACATTTTTTTAAAGATTTTATTTATTTATTCATGAGAGACAGAGAGAGAGAGAGAGGCAGAGACACAGGCAGAAGGAGAAGCAGGCTTCTCGCAGGGAGCCCAATGTGAGACTCCATCCCGTGACTCTAGGATCATGCCCTGGGCCAAAGGCAGACACTAAACCACTGAGCCATCCAGGGATCCCAGCATTTCCTTTTTTTTTTTTTTTTTTTTTTTTTTTAACATTTTTTAATAGAAGTTGTTGTAGGTGGTCATTCATGTAATATGACTTGAGGGAAGTCATATAGTCTAAATATTCAAAACTGATTACCATATATGACCTAAAATCTTGTCATTACCAACTTTTTTAGTCATAGATAAATTCATCAAATATTTATGGTTTTCCAATCATTAAGGCACATGGTAGGATTGTATTTCTTATTCCTTGTGGTTGGGTGTGGTCAAATGACTGGTTCTGGCAAATGAATGGCAGTCAAAAGTCTCATGTATATCACCAGGTTAGAAGATTTAAATGTCAGTGGGAGGGCTTCCGGAGAGCTTTTTCTCTGTTCATACAGTGACTTGCACCATTCAAGATGGTGGCTGCTATGCCAACCAAGCAGAAGATACATAACTAGAGCCCACAACTACTTCATGAGAGACAATGTGGCAAGAGCATAAAATAAACCTCTCTTGTTTCCAGTCATTAAGATTTTGAGGTCATTTGTTAATGGATTATAACAGAGCCTATCCGAGAGTTACTCCAACAAAACTAGTCATTGAGTTTCCCTTAAAGGAAGATTTTAACTCAGTGTTATCAGTAATTAATACACAAACAATCAATTAACAAATTAACCCTAGGAAAGAGCTCATTTTTAAAGAAATGAAACATGGATACAGAAACCATTAACACTCAGTATTCCAACATATAGCACAGTGCCACGGAAGGGATTCCAGAGCTGGACAGTCTAGGAGCTTCCTATGAGCATAATGACCTGAGAGCTATAATATGTCTATAGTTAACAATCAGTATCATTAGAATTGCAAATATTTAATGAGAACTTACTATATACTAAGCATTGTGCTAAGAGCTTTACATCAAATGTTATATCCTTTAATCCTTAGGAAGCAAAAAGCTATCCCAAATTTATGTGGGTGATGAAGAAAGCAATAAAAAGATAAATTACTTACAGGTCTGTCTAAAACCAAACCAGTCTCTCAAACAGATAATAGATATAAAGAGGTAGATGACAGATAAATGAAGGAAGGAAGGAAGGAAGGAAGGAAGGAAGGAAGGAAGGAAGGAAGGATGGAAGGAAGGAAGGAAGGAAGGATTACATATATAAAAGCAAATTAATCGTCCCTTATTTAGCAATATTGAATATTTGCATTGCAGATTCTTGCCAAAAAACATAACTTCCAGTTTTCTGTTCTCTGGTCCTTATCCAAAGTTCAATGACAAAAAATCATTTTTCCCCCCAGGAGACTGTCTGCAGACTATGCACTCTACCCCTTCTTTGAGATCAATAGCTCTTAATAATTGGGAGGAGGGCACAGACTCCCCATCAATCTTATTTTCCTAGAAAAATATATGTACACAGAATTCTAGAAGATCCACAGAGAGACTTTGAGCCTCATTATGGATTCCTGAGGGGAACCTGGTCATTAAATGGTATTTTCTAGTAACTGCCTTTGGGCCCCTGGACTTTGCCTCTAGAAGCACACATTCCTAGTCACATGCTGAGTCCTTGTCCTATTCCTACAGATACCTGCATCGAGGCTTGATGCAAAGGAATACTCTGATACATGCATCTTATAGTAGCATGGTTCTCAGATCCATATGATGCGTCCTCCACAAAACACAAGAGAAGATACAGACAGGAGGAAGTTTGATGAAGGTGACTTCTCAGCTCAGATGGAGGATGCTGTCTTTGGCCTGCTCAGCATGAGGTCCAGCCAGGCCCAAGCAAGCCCTTATCCTAAACCTCTCATACCCCAAATATACCATCTTGAAACACAACGTAATTATGTTATATAGGATTGTGAAACCAACCCACCACACTTCACCCCCTTAAAATGTTGCCCTTTATGAGGCCAAACTGCCTCCTGACTCTGGCTTCTCTCCCAGTGTTGTCTAATCTTCCTCATACCAAATTTCCCCAAGTCTAGACACCCATGGCTGCTGAAAGAGGAAATCTCTCTCTCTTGAGAAGATAAGTGTCCATGTAAAATTAAGTGAGAAAAACAAGTTATGGCTTTACATGCAAAATGAACAACTGCTCTATCATTATTTATAAAAACAACGGGAAAAACACCAAAATGCTAATAGTAGTTATCTCTAGAGGGTGAGATGGATAGTGAGAGTTCTGTTTATAATATTTGCTGGGTTTTTTCCAAATTTTTTATATAAGCATACATTTATAATGTTCATAATCAGAAAAAAATAAATGCCATAAAATGTGTGAGAACCATTAGCTCTTGCTAGCATCCGCAAATACACTGCTAGCCCTTATAGTAGAGACAGACAAGGGACAAATATTTATGTACTAACAACCATTTGTTCATTATTTCATTTAATCCTCACGACAGGACTGTGTTATAAGCGTTGTCCACTTGTTCAACTGAAAGGGAAAAAACTGAGATTTATGGAGGTTTAAGAAATGAACCCACAATCAAAAGACTAAGAAGCAGAGGAGCTGAATTTTAAATTCAGCCCTGTCTGTCTTCTACAACCTGGACGGTCTCTACTGCTCCTCAAATGACAGAAACAGTCAAACAATAAAACTATTAATGTGATATTTTACCTTGCAAGTCTGAGACAGGGCTGGTGACGAAACTGCTATGCTTTGCTTACGGTGCCCATGCTAGAAGGAAAATGGAAATTTCTCCCTCTTTTAATGCTGAGGCTGCCCACCCACCAGCACACGACTTCTCTCCATGATGCATAAGGAAGTTGCAGAACCTGAAGAAATGTGAGAACTTAACTCAGTAGTCCAGTCGTGAGCCTTAACAAGGAACTAAGGTCGCTGCCTGAAGGAGCAGGCCAAGAGACAGCAGTCACCACTCCAGGACACCGGCTCCCACGCAGGCCTGCCCAGCTTCCTAATACTTTCCCTAAAGTTTCCTGGAGAAAAGCAGTGTTTCTCCTCATAGCAGGGCCAGCCCAGGGCTGGGAGGAAGTGGCACCTGGCTGGGATTCGCATCAGATGGCTGCACGGCGGCTCCGCGGCTCCAAGCCTGGTGCTTAGGAGGTCGGCTTGCTGCTTCACCCCAGTTATCTTTCTGTGAAGAAACACTCTGCATAATTTACAGAGCCTGCACCGCTAATCTCCACCAGCTGTCTCACAAATGCCTGTGTTGAACCAAAGTGAGGCTTCAGGGAGCCAGAGGAAGAGCCAGAAGAATTCCTTTTGATGGGTCATCTTTGACAGCTATGACTTTAAAATAACCAGGCTTTGGAAGCATTCGGTAAACCTGTGTATATATCAGAGCGTCACTGATGCCAAGAGCACCCTGATACCTTCTCATCCTTCTCAAGTATGACTGTAAAGAAACAAGAGAAAACCATCTCATGACAGCACTAGGAATAGGGAGGAGTGGACCACTGCCCAATCAGAAATGCTTCCAGTCTTCCAGAAATTAAAAAATGATGCTCTGGTCCATAAATAGATGGACGAGGCCACAGCCAGAACATGCCAAGGAGAAAAGTCCATAGTGTGGGAGATGCGCTTCCCCTTAGGTGAGCAGTTCCTCCATGACTTGGAATATACCAATTACCACATACTAGGTGGCTTAAACCAACACCAATGATCTTATCTTTCACTTTGGGAGCAATTTCAGAAGTCTAAAATGGGTCTTACTGAACCAAAGCCAAAGCTGTGTTCCTTCTGTAGATTCTAGGGGAAAATCTGTTTCTATGGTTTGCCAGCTTCTAGAGGCTGCCCACATTCCCTGGCTTGTGGCCAAGCACCCTGCCAACGCTCCCATTGTCACATCTCCTTTTCTGTCTCTGACCTTGCCCCCTACCTCTTACAAGAACCTTTATATTATTTGAGCCATCTGGATAATCCAGGCTACTCTCCCCAACTCAAGATCCTTAACTTAATCACATTGCAAAGTTCCTATTGCTAGGTAAGTCAGCATATTCAGAAGTTCCAGAGATTAAGATGTGGACATCTTTGGGAACCATTATATATTTTGCCTAACACATGTGACAAGGAGATATACGGAGTGAAGTGAGAAGCAGGACAAGAAGGAAGTCTTTCGATATGAGATAGTTCTAAGCAGCTACACAAGTTGGTGTCACATTTTGCAATCAGAACAACTGGCAGCACCGCACTGTTTGCCCTCGGGATCAAGCTGGATAAATGTTCTCCAAAAGAATCAAAGAGTCTGCAATGCAAGGTCTGGGTTCCTACACAAAAGAGAAGGATCAAGAACATACAGAACAACTAGTGCCAAAGGAAAGAGAGATGGGAGGGTTTTAAAGTTTTTAGTTAGTATCCTCACAAGGATGCTAAAGGTTTTACGTTCATTAAACAAGAATGGTTGAGGCACTTTGGTGGCTCAGTTGGTTAAGTGTTTGACTCTTAATTTTGGCTCCGGTCGTGATCTCAGGGTTGTGAAATCCAGCCGTGTGGGGCTCCACACTGGGCATGGAACCTGCTTAAGATTCTCTCTCTCTCCCTTTCCTCCTTCCCCCTACTCTCTCTTGCTCGCTCACTCTCTCCCTCCCCCCCTTCTAAAAAAGAAAAAGAAAAAAGGAGAGAATAATCTACCATGAAAAGGAAGCAATTCTATAAAGGTTCTTGGAAAATAAGATAGCGATTTGTAGAACAAAAAGACGACAGGTAGCCTAGATAAAGTTGAGAACAATCTCAAATTCTAAGGCATAGAGAGACAAGGGCAGAGAATATGAATGAGATGGAAGATAAATCCAGTTCTAAAACAACAGTTTTAGAATGAGAAGGAAAAAAAAAAGAAAAATAAATTAAGGAGTATAAATACTCAACAAAAATTTTCCCAAACTGAAGAGACAGATGATTCTTCTTTTGAGGGAGCCAGATGAGGGCTGAGCACACATCCCCACAAAATTATAGACCACCACAATGAGAGAAAAGACTCAAAAGTCTCCACAAAGATTACAATAAAAAAAAAAAAAACAAATAAATAAAACACCTCACCTACAAGGAAATGCAAATCAGTTCTCAATAGCAACATTATTTAGAAGACAATGAGCCATGATTTCAAAGCTCTGTAGAAAATTATAACATTGAATCTAAAATTGAATCTAACATTGAATCTAAAATTCAGATCCAATGGACAAAGATCCACAGTGACAAGGGGAAAAATCAATACATTTTCTGACAGATTTCAGGAAGTTTGCTCAGGAGAGGCAGTCAGCAAGTTGCATTTTATCGTAATGTACCTGGGAGTTACTGCCACAAAATAAAGAAACAAGGAAGGGATAGACAGACAGGAGCACAGCTGTGGCAGACACACCACTAGCTCACCCAACCCACATGCTAACCAACCCCCTTCCTGTGAGCCAGGGTGCTCAGACACTGGAAAGTTCAAAACTCCCCTTCCCCTGCTCTCAGTAGCTACTTGCTGCAGGAGGTGACCTGGAGATACCTGAGGCAGCTGAGACCAAATCCTGTGTCCTAATGTCCCAGGTGCTGAGCGGCAGGCTGCCAAACAAAAGCATCTCTGCCCAGAGTTCCCATAGTACACTTGAAGGTTTCTCCCAGAAAAAAAATGTTCATTCCTGGCTCTGTCATATCTTCTCTAAAGAAGGCAGAAATTCTGTAAACTACATATTACCCTGACATAAATCACTTTACGCTTAAATAAACTAATGTGGACTCTAGCCTGACTTTGGGGATTAGGAATAAGGATGAGGAAGGATAGGACAAGTGGTTATTGCTTTTATTATAAACGTTTCTGTATTATTTATTTTTTGCTATGTGCATGCACCACTTTGAATAGATTTTTTTTTTTTTTATTTTAAGGTAGGAGTTGGCAAAAGAAATGGGGCCTTTTGTCTTGTTCACAGATTAGCAAATCCACACAGGCCAAAAACATGTGCACAGTTCTCCAATTCACCAGTAACCAAAGAAATGCAAATCAAAATTATGTTATGCCCATTAAACTGGCATAAATTTAAAAGGAACATACCTATTATGGGTTGAGATGTGGAGAAACCGTACTTTCAGGTGGAAGTGTGAAATGTTACAGCCTCTTGAGAAACCAATCTGGAAACGCTGATTAAAATATAGATTAAAATTTAAAATATATGTACTCGTCAATTCAGCAAACCTGGTCCTAGAAAGCTTTCCCACAGAAATAAATAAAACCACCAGAACTCAAAGACTGTTTGTTATAGTATTGTTCATAATAGTAAACACTGGTTAAAAAAAAGTAATCAATAATGATTAAAAAATTGAATAACAAATAAATTTTTAAAAGTTGAATGAATCAGGGTTCACCCACACCATACCTTTTAGAAGAATGGATGTCATTTATACCAGTTTTATAATTTACGGGGTTCCACAAAATGTGGAATGAAAAACAGCAAGATCAAGAAAAGTGGGGAGTCACCCCAAATATAGTATATATTTTCCCATTCTTCCTGTTTTTACTCATATTGTCCCTCCTATTTAAAATATCCTTCTTCCTCACTTGACAGGATGAGCACTGGGTGTTATACTATTTGTTGGCAAATAGAACTCCAACAAAAAATATACAAAAAATAAAATAAAAATAAAAATAAAAATAAAAGACAGTCTTCTATTAAAAAAAAAATCCTTCTTCCCTGACACCAACTTCTTACCTTTTCCTAGGAAATCCTACCCACATGGAATATAAATTTGCAATACCATTTTAGAAGAGCAGTACAAAAATATGATTCAAAATGTAAAGTATATAACCATTTGACCCAATCATCTTATACCTCTAAATTTACAATACAAGAAATTATATAATATCAAAAAAATAACAAAAACAATCCAAATATTCATCATTGGGGGGGCAGTCAAATGATATATGATAATATGCTCCATAATATTATACAGCCACTAAAAATTATGATGGAAGTCCTATTCATTGGTTAAAAAACATCTGGGACATACTATGTAAGTGATAGAGGTCACTTACAGAAGAACATACTATGATTCAAAAGTATAAAATTCCAAAACAAAAAAACAAAGAAAAACAAAAGTATAAAATTATGTGTATTTACCTGTGAATATATATATATATATTCATATTTATTTATAGAGACATTGAGGATTTCCCAAAACATTTTAACAATGGTTATCTTTGAAAGTGTGATATATGAGCTAGTTTTAGTTTCTTGTGCTTTTCCATTATTTCGTACTATTTTAATTTTTACCCAATTATATATTATATTTTATAAGCACTATAGTGCTGTTTTTAAAAACTTGAGTCTGCAGCTCCATAACTTCCAAGTCTTAGAATGTCAAATTATGTTCAATAGATTAATAAAACAATAACTGGTACTTATTGAGCATTTATGATCTACCTAGACCATCCTAAGTACTTGCACATATATTAACTTATCTTCAAAACAAACTTATAGGCAAGTACAATTATCCAAATTTTATAGTGAGGGAAGTGAAGTATAGAAAAGTTATTTACTTAGAAATCCAAACTGTGATAATTTTTAAAATTTTAAAACAGTTTTGAAGCCAAAAAAAAAATTCCCATCTAATAGCACTCACCCCATTACCTAGAAGAGTCAAATAACCAGGACCCCTTATTAAATCTTTCCTTACCTAAGCCATCTGGCTTTTAACTTGAAGGTTGACCTGTTTCTGTTCTTAGCAATGTGTCCTCTTCCTCCCATACCTTCTGCCACCCTTTGAAGTACAGCTTTGGTGAGGCTTCCTCGTATTTGGGCTACACTCATTTACATGCACCAGTATCTGTGGTTATAAACCCATCCTTGGCAAGATCTTCCTTCATGCTAGGACACCCAGAAGGCAAGGGAAACATAATAAATGACTCAAAGTTTTAGTGCTCAAAGGGTTGTCATGTGGAAAAAAAATGCTCAACAAACACAGCAACCCAACACCCATGCACTTCACATTTCAGAGCACACAGTGGAAGACATGTAATTACTACGGTTAATTGGTTCCTGGTAAAATGTCACTGAGAATGAGAGCTCATTAATATATCATTTCAATCACTGGAGACACCAGGTGCTCTTACGTGGGGTCTGCTCTGTGGTATCAGTACTAACATCTTTCTCAGGGTTACTGCCCTCTTCAAAGGAGAAAATATAAACACCAATTTGTATATTATGACTTGGAATGTGTTCTCTACAGTTTCTGTAAAAAGTCATACAAATTATCCAACCAGGTAAACGTCTACATAATTCAGGGAAATCCATGTGAGCTTTCAAGATCGAAAGGCCTGACCTTTTCACATTAAGCAGTTGTGTGGGTTAGATAAATATAAATGCAGATGAGTAAAATATACTTTCTATGGCTTGTCTTTATTAATGCTATTTTGGAGATTTTTTTTAAAATTGATCAAGCTGAAAGGAAAGCTGTTGCATCAGGATTATCTCACAGGTCATGTTTCCACATCAGAGAATTAAATCAGGCCTGGAGATTAAAATAGTTCAGGAAAAATCCTAAATGTATTCCGTAAATTTTTAACATCATCTCTTCTGCTCTCATGTACATCAGTATTCGTATAACTCCCAGATCTCTAAACAATGCAAGTTGAAATGGGAATGAGAATGATGATGAAAATGATGAAGGAGAAGAATGAGGAGGACATGAGAAGAAGGAGAGGAGGAGGAAAGGTAAGGGGGAAGAGGAAGAGATGACGAGAAAGAGATAGTAATGGTAGTAATGGTTATGGTGATGATGGTGGTGAAGTTGATGCTGCTGGTGGCGATGGTGGTGAAGGAGATGCTGAGAGTTTAACGATGGTGTTGTTGCTGATGGTGGTGGTGGTGATGATGGCAAGAATGGCGAAGAAGATTCTGGTAGTGGTGATGATGTGATGGTGGTAAAGGTGATGCTGGTGTTTGATGATAGTGATGCTGTTAACGGTGGTGGTGGTGGTGGTGATGAAGATGAGGATAATGGTGAAGATGGTGATGGTGATGATGGTCAGGGTGGTGAAAGTGATGCTGCTGGTCGATGATGGTGATGCTGCTGATGGTGGTGGATGATGTGGATGAGGGTGATAAGGGTGAAGGAAATGCGGTGGTGGTGATGGTGGTGATGATGCTGATGCTGGTGATGTTGGTGATGATGATGACAGTGGTGAAGCTGATAGGGGACATGATGGGCACCTTCTTGCATTAGCCACAAGTATACACTTCTAGGTTCCTAACATACAGGAGTACATTAAAAAGGCAGTCACTGGAACTGAAAGAGAAACCACATTTCGACATTAGACATATCTTCATTTCACTTGCTAATTTAGTAATTATTTTTAGCAACCAATCTTCATATCACCTTCCATGAGCGATACTTCTAACATTTCCAAACGTGTGGGGGATCTTTAGCCAAATATGTTCTTCATCAAAAAGTGGGGGAAAGGGATTTTCTCACCAGAAGAGTGAAATTGTCTCTAGGTGGAAAAGTTCATTCCTGAAAAACATTTGTGCTTTTCACAAAAATTAGTATATATTAATGCAGAAGACTGATCTTGAAATGTTAATTAAAAATAATCAGGTTGCAAAATAGAATGTACAACATGAAAATCACTTTGTTAAAAGATATGACATTGATACATAGTTAACTCTGAGTTGTAGAATGATAGATGATTTCATGTTCTTAGAGTTCTTTACTTCTCTATATTTTTCCAAACTTATTTTGCAATGAGCTATGATACTTTTGTGATGAGATAAAAATATTCTTTTAAGCCTATGCAAAGAAAGAGGATTTTTTTTTTCTGGCTATAGCTGGAATACTAAAACTGTAAATGGAGTGTTTCTATAGGGAAAGCAACGAAACCTGAAAATACAGACCTCACCTCTCTGCCAGGGCTGAACATACATCAGCAAAGGAGCACTTGGGGGGTGGGGGGCAGAAATAACATTTAACTTTGAGGAGGAAACATTTCCGAGGGTCAGGGAGAAGTGTCTGAAGGAGACAGAGTTCATTTCAGCTCAACAAATACTTATTTATCACCTTTCTCCATACCACGAAGTGAGCTTTGCAGCAAAGTAGAATCAGAGCACGCAGGGAACCTACAGCCCAGCAGGAGACAGAGAAATAGGAACATCTGACTCCCATCCAGTGGGAGGAGTGTTCTGTTGAGGTAAACCCTGGCTTCCATAAAATCCCAGAGAGACCTGGGAAATGGATGTGAGGGTATGTTCCTCAGAGACATGGATATAGAAGGTGCGTGAAACTAAAGGAGAAAAAGAGGAGAGACAGGGTGTGTTCCAGGCAAAATTAATGTCACTAACAAAGACACATCAGTGAACCGCCAGTTGTGTTTGTGGAGTAACAGTTGGAGGCATGTGGATAGTGCTAGAGTAATGAGCAAGGCAGACAAGGCTGGTGGGGTTGGGAGGCCCCACTCTTGTACTCAAGACTAGGAAGGTTGGAATTCAATTTGCAGGAGTGGAAATCCATTTATAAGTTTTTAAGTGGGCTAACAATGATGGGTGCCATATTCCCAGTGATGGTTAAGCAATCCCCTACCCTTTTGTGTTCCTGAAAGGGCTTCACAAAAATACCTGTCCTCCCCACATTACTTATGCAAGACATGCCATCTACTCTTTATCATGACTCCCATAAGGCCATGATGCCTCTGTTGTTTACCTTGAGCAAGATTGAACACAGACCTTTCCCCTTTTGCCAGGCATAGATTGTATTAGCTTCCTAGGTGGCCATAACAAAGTACCACATCTAGGTGGCTTAAGACAACAGAAAAATTTCGTCTCACAGTTCTGAAGGCTAGAGACCTGAAATCAAGGTGTTGATAGGACGATGCTCTCTCAAGACTATAGCGAACTATATGTTCCATGCCTTTCTCTTAGCTTCTAGTGTTGTCATTAATCTTTGGCATTACCTGGCTCGAAGAGGCATCACTCCAATCTCCGTTTCTGCATCATGCAGCCTTCTCCCCTATGGGTTACTATCTTTACCTCTTCTTGTAAGGACAGCAGCCATATTGGATTAGGGCCTACCCTATGACCTCAACTTAACCTGATTACATTCAGCAAAGATCCCATTTCCAAATAAGACACATTAACAAATAGTGATGAGGGTTTGGATCTCAACATATCTTTCAGGGGGACACCATTCAACCTAGACCCTCCAACTTCTTCCCATTCTTTTTTTTTTTTTTTTTTTTTTTTTTTTTTTTTTTTTTTTTAGCGAGAGAGCACATATGAGTGAGCAGGGTTTGGGGGAGCATCAGAGGGAGAAAGAATTTCAAGCAGGCTGCATGCCTAGCAGGGAGCCAGATGCAGGGCTCAGTCTCAGGATCTGGAGATCATGACCTGAGCTGAAATCAAGAGTTAGACACTCAACCAACTGAGCCACCCAGGTGCCCTTCTAATCTCCCATTCTTTATCTCATAATGATTCAAGCTGTTTGTTTCCCAGAAACTAGCTAGCCACCGAGGAGGGGGGGGGGGGGGGGGGCAAATAAAAACATTTCTTGTAAAAAAAAAAAAAAAAAAACATTTCTTGTGTTGACTGAGACTTCCTCTAAACTACAACCCCAACTATTAATCACCCCATCTTCAATGTGTTTACCCTGAGCTTCAGATGTGGGGTACTTTCCCTACTGCAACAGGCTGAGTAAAATCAATCTCCTTACTTGTTAGATGTTCATCTTTGACAGTGGGTAAGGTGTCATGGTCAAATTCTCTCATATATCTTGAGTAACAACCCACAGTTGGGCCATGGAAATGAGGGCTGATAGATGATGCTTGGACTCAGCTCAGCCCAGACTCCACCACAGGACTACTGCACTCACACCTTCTCTGCTAAGAACATCAGCAGCTGACAGCTCTCAGGGACAGCTGAGGCAAGTCTCCGAGGGAATTGCCTTAGTTATTCACTGTTTATACTCTAAAGACTAGACGGATGTGATAGGATAATGAATTCGTGGTTTCTTACTTCTAATTATAGGTATCTTCCTTCTCCACTCTCCAGCAAATATGAAGAGGGAGCAAGACCTGGTGTTGCCTTTCCTTGCGTGCTTTTGGGTTGCAGGGGGCAAAAGCACTCTCTTCCTCCAACCAGACTTTTGTGTCCAAGACCCATGGCTCAGTGAAGCAGTTAGGCTGGACGGTCTCAGAGCAATGGATGGAGCTAGGCCGGGTATACAGCAGTGGCCATATCAAAAGCAGCTGGTATCTCCTTCCAGAAGAGCCTGCAAAGGAGGTAAGTTTTTGCAGCCCCTTAAGGAGAGGTACCAGAGTTGGCTCAGGGATGCTGGGGAGACAGAACATTAAAAGAGGTGGCCGTGGGAACAGTAGCTAAAGACGGCATGCCACTGCTTGGCAGGGAAGCGGTAAAGCTAACCACCTTCCGATAAGGCATGAGTTTGAACAAGGAGAATCTAGCCTTCACAAGGGTGGGCTATAGACCAGAGGCCCTTCTGCCGTCTGCACTGTCCTGATCCTTATGTACCTGTATGGACATGAAGCACCCTCCAAACCGGATCGAGATCTAATTTCTCACCATCTAGAGAGTTAAAGCTCAAAGTCAGAATGAATTCGATTTATGAAAACAAGGCATCTCTTGCCCACCAAGAGTGTGAACTAAATTGTGAACGGTTGGGAAAGTGCAAGCCCGCCAGACAGCAGTGTGGGTCAGAGAGCTGCGTGCTGGAGCAGCTGTGTCTCCCCTCTGGGGACCATAAGTAAAACCCTCTGGAAATGCGCTCTTCAGGGAACCATTCTTGCCCCACAAACAAAAATGCCTCCTCTCTCCTGCTTCTTCCTCATCTGTTTTATACACAAGAAGTTCAACTTCCATCTCTGTGTCCAAGTTGACTTGAATCAAGTAACACAAGTGCAGGCTCAGTGGGTCTTTCCTGCCTCTGTGGGAAGTGAGAAAAAAGGAGTGGAGTGTCCCTCCTTCCAGGAACCCCTCCCCGCCCCCAGTTGGGCCTCTGTTTCCAAATGGGTAAATGAGAATATTACGAGAAGACAGAATCTCAGACCCATGTGGCAACACAAACCAACTGGTGTGTGCTGGGGAGAAAGGCTGGCTGGCAGCCAGACATGCTCAGGAAAGAAGGAGGAGGTGGTTTTGTGGAGAATGAGCCCTTCCCAGGAAACCTTCTTGAGAAGTTGGACATTCCTTTTTTTGTTGTTTATTTGCTTTAACCCCTCCTGCTGCCGATCCTCTGAAAAACGTTGGAGCCCTATCTCAAGGCTTCCACGGTGAGTCCCTGCTGTCCCCTCCCCTCCAATCATGCCAAGTCACTGAGACCCCCAACACTCCAGGCCCACACCACCCATGGTTCCCACTTGGCCCCTCTGTCTTCCTGAACTGCTCTCCCTTGTGCTCCTGTCTCTCTGAAATCAGTTTGCTGGCCTTTGTGGGGTGCCTGGGAAAGACACCCTTCAATAAAACTCTGTGTCCTCTCCCTTCCTGCCCCCTGACCGGACAACAGCTCCTGAGGCTGTCTAGAACGGTTTTAAGAAGAGCCTCATTTGAATCATCGAGATTCTCCTTTCAGGAACTAGAAAGTCCTGCCCAGTAAGAGTAAGAATCAAATCCAGTCTCCCACGCAATGTAAAAGTTTTCCCCTTCTCCCAGTCAGGCCTGACCTGTAGCACAGAGAGAGAAAGAGCCTGATAGATCCCCTCACTCCCCCTCCTCACTCTCCAACTCCCTCTCCCTGGTCTCCTTTCCTCCTCTAGAGCTGGAATCCAGGGGATTGAGGGAAGGGACCCCTCTTACATGAATGACCCCCTTACATGAATGACATGAAGGGACCCCTCTTAAAGCATGAATTCATGCTTTATGAGCAACAGCCTTGATGTGACAGGTGTTCCACACTGAGGCTACATGTGCGCTTAGGGGGTGTTCCTAAGGGGACCTCCAAGGGGACTGCATGATTCCTGAACAAGGATGAGTTCCTAACTACCTTCCTGGAACGTTTCTCCTCTCGCCTCTTCTCCTTCATACACCCCATAGTTTTGCATGGCTCAGAGTCTTCCCCCAGCAGGCCACCCTCTTCAATCTGTCTCTCTGTTCCGTAGCACCCACTGGTTCCACAGGAAACTGACCAATCCTTGGCAGGCCATGTGGTGGAAATGCAGGTAGCCCCCAGCTCTGACATCACAGGGTACTCCCATCCACCCCTGTGTTCCAAGTTTCCCCTGTGAGAAGTGGGCACCAGTCTTTATGCTTACAATACCTTCTCTCATCTGGGGATTTGTGCACCAAGTTCTCCCACGATCTCCCCCAGCATGCTGTGTGCCAGAAACAGCCCCAGAGTGGGCCTACAGCTTCAACTGCTCAGCAAGCATCAAGCCCAGTAGTGGGTGCCAGGCTCTCTTCTTTCTTGTCTTAGGGGAGGTGAGGACAACCCTACCCTCTTCCAAATGGAAGGGAGAGAAAACGCCCCCCACTCTTACCAAGCAGACCACCTATTATTAAAAATCCCAGCAGGACCTCCTCTCATGCTTCATACGTTGGTTGGAGGGTGTGAGGGGCACAGAACTGAGCAGTGGCCAGTGAAGATCGTAGGACATCCTGGCCACCTCTAAGTACGTCCTGTCTCAGTCTGACAGCTCCTTGCTGAGCTTTTAAGATGGTGCAAATAATTAGATGGTGTTGTTTTCAGCTTTGAGGCTTCAGTGGAAAAACTGAAATAACAGGAAAAATTCTGCGTGTGATCCGGCTACATATTTGAACACTCCGAATCCTTCAAAGCCCCAAACCAGCTCCCAATCTCTCTAAGACGCCTTTCCGCCCTGACAGCTCTGGCCCTCACTGAGATCTCCTTTTCTGGAACATCCAGTACACTTAATGTCAGAACAACACATTCTGATGAGTAAATATATTCTGTCTCATGTTGGTCTCTTGTTGTTTCTCCATGTTGTTCCCAATAGCACGGCAGACTTTTTGAAGACAGAAACTGTGCTTTATACTTATTTTGTATCCCCTATGGCTTTTACCACTTTGGTGCCAACATAAAGGTGCTCAATGCGTATTTGAAGTGAGTTGAATTGAATTTTCAATCAGACACATGCTAGATGGAGGGAGCGTCGATGCGGCTAGGGGTGTGGTGCAGCAGAGCAGAAGGGACACTGTGCACACAGTTCCTTTCTGAAATTTGAGTGTAACATTGAAGAGGGTTTTTTTTTTTTTTTTTAAGTAGCATGTGTTGTTGTCCCTGTGAGCCAAGTAGTGCTATTCACACATCTGTGAGAACAATAACCTGGGCTTAAGATCCAATGCACTGGGTCCATCTGCACAGGCAGCTGCTGGCACCAGTACTGTAGGAGATAATAGAAGGATCGAGGACATAGGTGCCTTTCCCACCTCTGCTCAAACCCCTCCAACTCGAGTGACAGACACCAAGAGGTGGCAGGAAATCCCAGTAGGACCAGGTAACATGGGTGAGAGAGGCATGCCTCCCCCTTCTCCTCCCTCAACATGCATGCACATGGAGGCATGCACACACCCACGGTGCATCAACATGGACTTAGCTGCTGAATGCGAGTAATCCATAGGGGCTGAGCTACCTCCTCTCGTCCCTTACCTTTAAACACCTTCTCCATGGGCAGGGCATTTTTGCAGTAAAGATGATAATACTGCTCAACCCTATCCAAGTGCACTTTTTTCCCTTCTAACTTTAATATGCCTACCTAGCATTAGTAAAAGAAGAACCCAAGGTCTCAGATCCCATCGGCTAATGAATTCAGAAATACTTCAGGTTAATATTAATACCTGAATGACATGACTGCAGTCTCAGAGTATAGAGCAGGAAATCCAGATTCACTTCACCCCATTTTCCTATAGAGTTATGGAAACAACCCAAGGTGTGTGCAATCACTTGCTTCCAAAGCAGGTGGAGTTAGCGGCCCTCAGTCCTGCAGGCATCTTACCACTTCCCTTGAATCTGGAAGCCAATAGCAAGGCTCTCATCTGCATCTCATCTACTCACCTGCTCTGCCTGCCATCCCCTACAAGTTGACAGCAACCATGCTCTCCTAGACCTATTGGAGTGGGAGGTCCTCCTACCACTGCCAACCAGATTTCTTCCCCTAACCCCACTCCCAAACTTCTCCTGGGAGCTCAAAAGTTACTTTGGGGTGATAATAATACAATTTAAAGTTGAAAAGAATTTAGTAGCAGTTGTGGGTCATTTAGACCTGATGGGTCATTTTTTAGATCGTAGTCACTGTTGTGACTTTGGTAGGGCCAAAGAGTAGACTCCGGGAGCTTTCTTTACTACTCTTTGAGTCCTATTAACATCATCCAGTTCTACAAAGAAGGGTTTAAGGAGCTGGCAGTGGAGATCGTCAGGGCACATGAGTTGTATCTCTGCTTGGTCCTGTGGCTGATGACAGTGTATTCCCAATGTAATGATTCTTTTTATGTGACAAGGAATTGGAGAAGGGGATGCTGAGCAAAGGAGTCCATATATTCCCCATAACTCGAATTACTACAATGAATTGCTACATTACTCACCTTTGGACTAGACATTAATCACAAAAAAAACAAAAAACTGCCGAGCCAGGGAGTTAGAAAGGATGCGCTATTTCAGCCTACACCCTGTGCCAAATGCAGGCAGTGGTGAAAAGGTCTGTGAGCTCCCCCTTCCCATCTGCTGCTAAACTATTAGTGCAGCGCCTGGTGAGGAAAGTCTCAGCAGGGACTGAGACAGAGCTGGACCCCTCACAACGTGAGGACCACCTGCCTACAGAAGGCTCTCCAGATCCTCCTCTGGGTCCCTATGCTCGCCATGCAGTTTGTCTCTACAGGCTCATGCCTGATTTGTTCAAACTCTAGAAAACCTGAAATATTAAAACCATCCATACCATGTAATATTATACATCTGGGAAAAAAAGATAAACAAAAATTATTTATTTTCTGTCACAGAAAGAGGTAAATTATTAAGGCAAATAGGAAGTTACCAGGAGATATACAGTATGATCTCATTTGTCTATGTTTTAACAAAATACAGAATATTCTATTCTCCATCACCTTACGGAGACAGTCTCAAATGTGATTCTAAGTAGGCTTGCAGAAGACAAAGACATACTATGTCTAGACAGTTGAGTTTGGGGCTAGGATATTCCTTTAACATGACTTCTGGAAGTGCTTCCCTACTCCCAGTTGGGCCTCAGGTCCAGAGTTCTATAGAAGGCAGGGAAACAGAGGCAGGAACAGGAAGCTGGTCATCAGTCACCTGTCTACACTGGCTCTACAAGCCACCAGTGCTCTTGTTGTCACGGTCCCTTCAACTCCAGAAGTCTGCTACCCTGTGGGCAAGGGACACTTGCCCTGGGTCCCTGTCCTACAATCAGACATACCCTGTAATACTTTGTCTCTGGATCTTTCCAAACCCTCGCATGTCTGTGAGGGAACAGGGCCTGGTTTCCCAGCACTCTGGAATAAGTAGAGCTTTTCTCTCCCTCCTTCATCTCCCTCCTGGTCCCAAAGAAAATCTTTCCCCCAGAATATATAAACTATTATATAAAGAGAAAGCAAGTTAAAAAAATACGTGAAGAATACCCCATTCCCATCTCCCAAATAAAAACAGACAATAGCACTTCACTTTTTCCTAAATCTAGATTACCTTCAAAAACTATGAAAATAGACTTAGCAAACAAATGTTCATTTTTAATAGATGTCTAAATAACTTGTTCATGTTTGAAAATAAATACCTAAACAGAGGAAAATGTATTTTATATCAAACAAATGTAAAGAACCCTGAATTGGGGATTCCTGGGTGGCGCAGCGGTTTGGCGCCTGCCTTTGGCCCAGGGCACGATCCTGGAGACCCGGGATCGAATCCCACATCGGGCTCTCGGTGCATGGAGCCTGCTTCTCCCTCTGCCTGTGTCTCTGCCTCTCTCTCTCTCTCTCTCTCTCTCTGTGTGACTATCATAAATAAATAAAAATTAAAAAAAAATAAATAAATAAAGAACCCTGAATTGCAGCATTCCATAAAATAGCCAATACAAAAAGCTAGTCTTGTTTTATTTTATTTCTTTTAAAACAAAATAGCGAATGAAAGGTGTGCTGTTGAGATGTACCATTTGAGACATTTGAAAGGCCAACACTAATCATAGAGACCTTGGTCCCTACCCCCAACCTTTGCAGTGGTGGGCTAATGTCTCCAGTGTTGACCACTTAGACCAATTTGGTAGTAGAACCATGGAAGATGGAGACTTAGAGGGAAGGAAGGAGGGAGCCCAAGAGTGAAGGGCCCTGAAAGCCCATCCAAACCCCCTCTTTTAGTGTTTATGCCCTGTCATGATATACAGCTAGCATTGGCCCAAAAAAGGATCTTAAGAGATCTTAACATTTAAGAGATCTTTGTGAAGCTTATAGAAAAAAATAATTCTAGAAACACCAGGATTACCAACGAAAAGAAATCAAAAAGGAAAGAGAACATGCTGAGTCATCTTGGCAATCAGAATTAGAGATGACCATTGAATAGGCAGTTTTCAAACATTTGGATTTGGATTTTCCCCCCCTTGGGAGAGTGACTCAAGTTATATAAGTAAACGTTTGGGTAACTTAAGGAGAAAGAAGCAAGGAAAATATAGATGATCTGGGGAGGAGCATGAATCAGGGGTAGTGGGGAATCAGAGGCATGACAAAAGGAATCTTTATTCTTAAACTGCTGATTGCGGCACCTGGGTGGCACAGATGGTTTTAGCTCAGGTCATGATCTCAGGGTCATGAGAATGAGCCCCAGGCCAGGTTTCGTGCTAAGTGGGGAGTCTGCTTGAGATTGTCTCCCTCCCTCTTCCTCTGCCCCTCCCCACCCACTCTCTCTTTCAAATAAATAATTAATTAAATAAATAAATAAATATTTTTTAAATTTACAAATATTTTCCCCATTTTGTAACAAATGTAACCAAAAAATCCCAATCAAACAAATGAAAACCAGCAATGATATTGACAAAGAGCATGCAACGTCAAACCAGAATGGCCTCAGCCCATTCCTAACTCCACAAGCTGGGATTATCCTTTCCCCCATGAAATGCTTAATAACACAGCAGAGAAAAAAAAGAACTAATTATGGGAAGATTTGTCTGGATCAAGGAAAAATATAAAGAATTGTAAATACATTTTTCTTTCTTTCCAGCAATGACACTTATATCAATGAGATCCATAAGTGCTTCCCAGATAATTTGCCAAATAAAGATGGAGAATGCTTTTGTTAATAAAAGAATTATTTTTAAATTAATCTATTAAAGGAGATGTAAGTACTTCTACAACACTTATTTTCTTTAACATTTTAAACAATTCATCTCTTTAAAACTTTTAATTCTACAGTATTCATTATCTGACACTTGTTATTTTGTAGGGAGAAATTTAAGCACATCAAAAAAACATCATTTCTAATGTTGATCATATCTGAATTCAAGGAATCAATATCAGAAATCTTTTTTAATAAATGTGGTTCCAAAATATTTTACTTATGTCATGGGATTAAGGCTATTCTTATACCCTACCAATACAGGGAGATAAATTGCAATTCAACCCCATATAAAAAAAGCTTCCTTTGTCATTCATTCAATGAGCAGATATTTATTGAGCACCTACTATGTGACAGAGCTTGGGACTTACATTTTACTTGGAGAAAGAGATAATAACAAGTCAGGGATTAAATATATAGTAGGCATATCAAGTGACAATAAACTCTGTGGAGAAAAGTAGAGTGTAAGTTTCTTACTATTAAAAAGATGATCATGGGAGAGAACTCATTCGCAAAGTGATATTTAAGCAGAGGAGATGAAGGAGCAAGACATATGAAAAACATCTAGTAAAATTGCATTCCTGCAAGTGCAAAGGCCCTGAGACAGAGTGGGCTGGATTTGTTTAAGAAAGCCAGTAGGGCTGAGAAAAATGTAGTGGACATGGACAAACATGACCCAAGGTGTTAGCAGATAGCTTCCACCTGTGCCTCAGCTGCAGAGGGCCACCTTCCACAAGTCACAGCCTTCTCAGAGCAGTGCTCAGCCAGTAGCTGATGAGGCAGGTATAAAGGTACAGCCAAAAAAAAAAAAAAAGGTGCAGCCTTTGAGGCATTACAAGAGTCAACTGTGGCAGGCCACGTGTCCCCCCAAGCTCCTTGTAGGCGGCCTGCAGCCTTGCCTGGCTGCTTCACTTTGATTTCTCTCTCTTTGACCTATCCTGCTTCAACCCACTTCTTTCTATGTGTGTTAAACCCTAATAAATATCCAGCCCCACCAATTCTATCTCCAGTGTCTGCTTCCGGAAAACTCAGCTTGCCGTAAAGAGTGAGCCAGGGAGAGGGTAGTCAGAGATAAGGTCAGAAAGTTATTTGGGACCTTGACTTGGATTTTTACCGAGTTACTGGCTCTGGAAAGTTTGGAGCAGTGAGCTGGATTGCTTTGTCACGAATAGAATGAAGAAAGACAAAAGCAGAAGTAGGATGGGGATAGCACAATCCAGGTGACAGACCATGGCTTGTACCAGGTGGCAGTGAGGGGGGTGGGGAGTGGCAGGGGTGGCTTGTGAGAAGTGGGGAGACTCTGGGTATGTTTTGAAGAAAGAGCCTTCAGAACTTACTGATGAATTAGGGGTGGGTAAAAAGGAAAGAGAAAAGTCACCAAGGACTCCTCTGTTTTGGACTGAGTGGCTGGAGGAAGAATTTCAGGTTTGCAAAGAAGATTAGAAGTTCAATTTCAGACTTATGACATTGAGACACTATTTGGACATGCCAAGAAGACGGTGGGATTTGAGAGTTAGACTTCTACGAGAGGTCCAAAATAGAGATATAAATCTAGAATCCATCGGCATATGAATAGGAAAGCCACAAGCTAGACGGAGAGTGAATGTAAATGAGAAAAAAAACGTCCAAAGACCAAACCCTGGGCATTCATTACATCTCTGTCCAACATTGACAGATCTACCAAATGCCCGAAGCATGTAAGCAAGAGTGTGAGCTAGGGAGGGCGAAAGAGGAAACATGCCAAGTCAAAAGCAATTGTAGGTCCTCATCCAGTTTATAAAACAAGGACATTCGGGTTCACAGATGATACAGCCATATCCCATGCTGGCAAGCAAAGGACAGCATGTGAGATGATACAGCTTCGACTCTGCAGCCAAAGCACTAGTCCTTAAAGCAGCGTGCCCAGAAAAATCCCCTAATCTTCAGTAAAACAACCTTTATTAATCAGGTCACAGCTTAATTTTTGTTGTCGTTAGCAAAAACTTAACTTGCGGTTCACCTGGAAATACGACTTTTACTTTTAATGAGCAAGTACTTAGCACAAAGCAGAATAGCCACAGAGCTCTAAAAATCTATTCTTGTTGAAAGAGAAAAGTACGACTCATACAAGCACACATATATTTTTGATAGAAATCTTTCTCTTTCTATGCCTACAATGGAACGACAGGGGAGAGCCAGGTATAAAGGCATGTGCAAAAAGAGTAAGTTTCTTTAGTTCAATACTTCTCAAACTCAACATGCTGCTGAATTGCATAGAATCTTATTAAATTGCAGACTGATTCAGTAGGATCTGGAGTAGGGTCTAAATTTCTGCATTTTTCATAAGTTCCCAGGTGTGCTGCCGCTGCTGGTCCAAAACCACACCTCCAGCAGCAATGCTTCAGTTAATATCATCTGCTAAGAGGGTAAATTGACCATGTGGCAGAGGAAAAGCCCCTGCAGGCACCAGCTCATCAGGAGATCTTAAATATTGGTGCACATTCAGAGAGAGGGAAGATTTCGTCTGTAAGCAGAAAGATTCTACATGAATAATACTTGTTTCAAACTGGAGAAAACTGGAGTAAAAAATCATAAAATTTTACAGAAGAAAAGATCAAGCAATGATTGGAAACCATAAGTCATTCTGTTAAAATGGTACCTAATTATGCATAGATCTTTATATTTCTTTAAATTTTATAGTCTAATTTAAACTCTGCATTCTATTTAAAGGTAATGCTTATATTACTACTATTTTCACAGCTTACTCCAATGTTTCTGGTTATTTTTAAAAGAATAATTAGGTGAAGATGCTTTTCCTATTTTCTTTGCTTCACTTGTCTCAATGGTTCTCAACTCTGACTGCACATCATATTCTGGAGAGCTTTAAAATCGCTGACTCCCAGGTCCCACCCCTAGAAAATATGGTTTCATTACTCTGAGGATGCACTGTGGGCATCCACAAATGGTAAAGCACTGCAGATGATTCTAATGTGCAGCCCAAGTGAGAACCACTGAATTTAACCAAATCCAAGATAACTTGTGGGCTTCCTGAGACTATAACCCAGGATACGCCACGCGCACGGTGGCAGGGTAATAGCAGGAAACAATTCTGGAGACTAACCTTGCACACCTGAACTTACAAAGTTATAGCAAACATCATAAAGGATTAACCAAATCCTTTGATCTCAAAAACTTCTGAAAATCGAGTCACTTCTCTTTCCTCTTTCCATTTTTCCAAATCAAAGGCTTCAGACAGATTATCTTTAAGCAGGTTTCAAAAGAGTCTCACTGAAATTGAAATGGTAGTTTCCAGCAGATATCAGAATAAACCCGATTATGAAGAACTGCTCCTGAAGTGTCAGAGTTACCTATCGATCCCCTGATGCTGTAAATTATATAGGAGTGAAAGAAAGAAGAAAGGAAGGAAAGACAGGAAAGGAAGGAAGAAAAGAAGAGAGGGAGGGAGGGAGGGAGGGAGGGAGGGAGGGAGGGAGGGAGGAAGGGAGGAAGGGAGGAAGGGAGGAAGGGAGGAAGGGAGGAAGGGAAGAAGTGGGGGGAGAGAAGGAAGGAGTAAGCTCCTTTGAGAGAATATTCAATCTTTATTCTGTTGGGCTGATTTTAAGCAGAAATAATTGCCTTACATGTGAAAAGGCAAAAAAAAAAAAAAAAAAACTTCAGACCCCACAGCCCATATGGAAAAGGCATCTTAAAGATAGACCACTGGGAATGCCCCACAGAGGTGAGTTAGCTGCATTTTTTTTTAAGATTTTATTTATTTATTCATGAGAGACACAGAGAGAGGCAGAAACACAGGCAGAGGGAGAAGCGGTCTCTATGTCTCTATGCAGGGAGCCCTATGTGGGACTCGATCCCCAAACTGGGATCCTACCCTGAGCCAAAGGCAGACACTCAACCACTGAGCCACCCAGGCGTCCCTTACCTGTGTTTGTTGAGAGGTAACAGGAAAATTAAGGTGAACTATGATCATCTCCCTGTAAGTCAGTTCACTTCCCTCTACTCTCCAACCGTTGACAGCACCCCTAAATCCAACCAGCCATTTTAGAAAAGATAGTCTCTTGAAGAGTAAAGAAGTGTAATGAGAATCAGTGACCGGCTCAGGGCAGATCTATACCACTAACTGGAAAAATCAATCACCTATATGTATGAAGGATGGCAGAGTTCCATGATGGTACCTTTGGTTCTTCTATTTGTTAACCAGGAAAACAAGAATTTGCCTTTTTACAATGGAAAATCTGGTAAGAATTTAATATGTAGGCTGCTTCTTCTTTCTCTTTGGTTTTGCTTGGGTTTCCACTGACAAAGTGTGGTATGAAGAGGATACCCCAAAACCATCCTCACATTTTACTCTTGGTTTCCCAAACAAGGAACCAGCATAGTCCAGGGGCTCTCCCTCTCCCAGTGGGAGGGCCTGCGCTGAGATCCGTGTTCCACCAGAGCGCTCCAGCCCTGAGATAACCTGATCCTTGGCAGCTGGCTTTCTAGAATACCTCCTTAAAGAAAAACTATTTCCAGACTAATTAGTGCCCATGTAGACTATCCTTCCCTCCAATGACAAAGTGACTATCCCAATCTATCCCAATTACCTATGGAACGGGGACACAACAGGGACCATGAGCCCAGGAAGCCTCTATGGATGAAAGGAGTGATACTCCAGTGGACTCCTGTCTTCTCTTGCCAACCCGTGTAGTTTATCTCTGCCAGGCTTTCTAGTACACCTCTGGGCAGCTGGCAGACCCACGATGGCCTCACTCATGTGTCTGAGTGTTAGCTGGCTTTCGCCTGAGTGTTAGCTGGTATCCCTCAGTTCTGTTCCACACTACCTCTCATTCTCCACTAAGCCAGTGTATTATTTTGCTAGGGCTGCCGTAACAAAACACCACAGACTGGGGGGGCTTAAGCAACAGACATTTACTTATTTCTTCCCAATTCTGGAAGATAAAAGTCTGAGCTTAAGGTGTCAGCAGGTTTGTTGGTCTTCTGAAGACTTCTTCCTCCCTGGCTTATAGATGGCCATCTTCTCTCCGTGTCTTCATGTGGTCTCCCCTCTGTCTGTGTCTATAACCTAACCTACTCTTCTTATAAGGATGCTAGTCATACTGGATTAGAACCCACCCTAGTGGTTTTAGTTAATCTTAACCATTACTCAAAGGACTCTATCTCCAAATCTAGTCACATTCTGAGGTATTGGAGGTTAGGATTTCAACAGATGTAATTTTGGTGGAGGGACACAACTCATCCCATAGCAGCTTTCATGTGCTCATTCACCTCGTGGCCTCAGGGTTCCAAGCACAGCAAGAGAAAAGGTCCCAATATGCAAGTGCTTTTTAAATCTCTGCCTGTGTTGCATTGCTTAAGTTCCATTGGCCAAAGATAGTCTCAGAGCCAGAGTCAGTGTAGGGTGGCACGACCAAAGGACTGCAATAGTGGAAGGGGAATAATCTGTGGCCATTTTTGCAGTCTACCGCATGTTGTGATGGAAATAGATAAGAATTGGGCTATTCCAGCCCCTGGAGAACTTCAACCTGGTAGGAGTAGAGTTCAGATACCCCTTTATAGAAAAAGAACTTTGAGTATAATGAAATTCATCCTGGTAGGTTATGACCTATTACAGTGTCAGCATGAAAAGTCATATAATTTCCTCATAAAATGAGAAAAGCAATTCCTACCCTTCCCTTCCCCCACAAACCTAATAAGATCAGATGGGAAAACTCCTTGGAAGAAATATGTTCTGTCGTCCATCAGTCTCCTTCTGTGATGTATGTATTATACTGACCAAATTTGCGGTATCTTAACCCAAATAATGTAGCTAGTTTGAATCAACACCAAATCATTTAATAGATGTTGCCTTGGGTATTGACCTATCTCCAAAGGTTTCCAAATACTGCTTTTTAAGAAGACTCTTCAGAACGCGGGAAGCCTTTCAAGTGACATTTTGACTGCCACTGCTGTTTCTGTCAAGCTAAGCTCTGTGTCCAGTTGTTAGTAAATAGCATAAAATTTTCACGGCCAATTTTTGCTAACTCAGTTTGAGTGGTAGTAGAATCTACAGAGACTCCAAGAACTAATGAGCACAGAAAATGAGATTTTGTAATAAACACCTCATCGGGAAAAATAAGGTCAAGCATCTATCTGTATACAACCCATCCTTTTGTGATACAGCTCAAGACTTTCTTATTTCACGATATTTTCTCTGCCCATCCCTGCCCTCAGAGATCTCTCCTTTTGAACTTCAGAAATGTCTTATTGAATGGGCTGGTTTTCATGGGAAGCAAGCAAAAACCAATTTTATTTTTTCTTGTCTTTCTGTAAGTTTGATTAGCACCGTCATTCCTCACTACCTCTTCTGAAAAAATTTGGGGCAGATTCCCTCTGCTTTGGCCATTTTTAGATATGAAAATGTCCAGTGGAGACTAGTAGCAGAACATCAATCCAGCCCCATCTCACAATCATACAACTTTAGCATAGGACAGTATAATATCCAAACTGCTATTCAGTTAAACTTTCTCTTGTACTCCACCTGGCACCTGCCTCGGCCTTGGAAGCCTGCAGTGGAGGAGGAGTGGCAGTCACCTTCGCCACCCTGCCCCTCTTCACTGCTCTACATTCTCTTCCACTCACTAGCTGCCAGCATAGCTGAGGTCTGGAAATGGTGTCCTTCTGCCATTGCAGATGTCTGAAGCAGACTCTTCGTCTCCCGATGTGCTTTTGCTGGCTTCTGGGGATTCTCCACTTCTGACTCCAGTTTTTTTGCCTCATATGGTGCTTCTTCTCTGGCTGATTGCTTCTGACTCCCACTTCATTTCCAGAGATTTATCTCTCAGTTGTATCAGCCCTCCAGATGATCTTCCTGGGCAGGCACCCAAGCCATCTCCCTTCCTTGAGGGCCATCTCTGAGGAAATGTGCTTCTTTGTTACCCTGTCGGCAGGATTTCAGTCATCTCTTTCTTGATCCTGCTGTCCCAGGGCTGTTGGCCAGTCACAGCTTCAGCCACCTGCCTATATCCACTTTAAACAAGAAGCAGGTAACAGTCTCTAAGTCTCCCAAATTCCAAGGAATGTGGCCAGCCTTTCCGAGTAGTTTTGTTGAAACTCTTCTTCATTTGGCTTAAAATCATGAAAATCATTTGGCTTGAAAAGAACTGATGAATACTGATAGAAGAAATGCATAGAATCCTCTTGGCTCTCTCCAGAGAAACACTTTCTTTCAACTCTTCAGTCTCTCCCTTGAATATATATGCTGGAAGAGGGTGATGGGCTAATGAAAACAAACCAATTAGTACAGACTCCACCCAGGTGGCCTGTTCTAGCACATCACCCTGTGAGTGTGGATACTTGGTACCAGTTGATTTGCTCTCTGAAAACTTTCCCAAAAATCTGAGACAAGAGTAACAATAACATCTAGCAACTTGTTACTCTTCTATATGCATTATGCATAACAACATTGCCTTATTTTACTGAGTACCACTATAAGAGTAGCCATCTTTAAACCTTGGGAAGATAAGAGATAAGAAATTGGAGAAAATGAAAAAATGAAGAAGAAATATATTTTGTATTTTTGAGGTCCTCACAAACTAGTGGAGACTATAGTAGAACTTTTTAGAATTATATATCTGTCCCTGGCCTGATGCCCCAGTTCTTTGGAAGCTCGTCCTGAACCCCCCTTAATGGACCCAAATAGCCATGTTTGTATGGTAATGCCATTCATTAGGCATGGCTCACTGGACCTATGACTGACATCTTCCTCAAGATAAGCTAATTATATTACCCTCTTACCAGTTACGGATTGGACTGAAAATAGTAACAGACTCTGTAACAGGAAGGGTAGGCATTTTCTACCCCACGGAACAGAGAAAAGAGAAAAATCAATCCACAGGAAAAGAGAATGGGGTAGACACACAAAGATACACAGAAATGACAGAGAGAGAGACTGTAAACCTGATTTCTAGTTACCTTCCTATTGACTGACTGCATCCCTGCCCTTGGGCTTACGATACTGCTTACATCCATATACAAATCCTCTTCTTTTGTTTAAGCTGACTAAAGTTAGTTTTCGTTTCTACACTCCTAAGCATCCTAAGCAATAGAAACATAATGCACACATAAAAAGGAGTTGAGAACAAGACAACAGCATATAGGTAGATTACCTTATTAGAGAAGATATCAAAGAAGAATGATTTAGATATCAAAGAATCAGTATTTAGAATAATCTTCAGAAGATGAGTGGGATTGCTCTAGGGAAGGTGGGAAGTAATCTAGGTAGAGAAAATGGTATGAGCAAAGGAAAGGAGGTGGAAAATTTAAACTTTAGCTGAGGTGCCTACTGTGTCAAGAGGTGTCATTGGGAAGATTAGATGAGGGCCAGATTTTAGAGAATCCTGAAAAGCATGAAAGAAAAATCAGGGAAGTTTATAAGGCTTTTTTAGCTGGGGTAACTTGATAGGATCTGTGCTAGCAAAGCTAAATTGTTAGAATAGTCCTCAGGAAAAAATAGAAGGTAAGGGAACTGGGTGTAGAAAAAGCAGGTGAATAAAGGTTAAAGGGGGACCAGTTAAAATATTGGAAGAGGAAGGAGAAAGACCAGTTTGACATTTCAGTGCTGAAATCAGAGTAGGGAGTGATGGTCTCATGGAAGAACCAATTCTATGTTAAATGGTACCAAACATGGCCACATCCTAGCCTATTCGGTCAGTAGCTACTGCCCTGATACACTACTGTTGAGCAAATTAGGTGTATGTTGTAGCAGACACTGCTGCTTCCCAACTAGCAGCAGCAGCTTCCCTCTTTCTTTGGGGAGCAGCACTTCACTCTCCTTTGAGAAATTGGGTCAGGAAGCTCTTCTAAATTTGTGTGTGTGTCTGTCACTGCAGGACTTCAGATGTGACACAGGCATCAACATCTCTGTAATGTCTCTGTCATGGAAGGAGATAAACAAAGCACCTTCTGACTCTGTAGCTCTCAGCCCTAGAGTTATAAACCCCCCCCCACCCTGGACTCATCTGCTGTGTCATTCCCACCCCCGATCAGACATCACTGGTGCAAAGGAAGCTCTGTAGGTATCCACCAGCTATCATAAAATTAGGCTTTCAGTGACCCCTGATCCTCTACTTAATACTTGACAGGATCTATGGCATTAGACTACCTGCGATTGAATGTTGGCTCTCCTACTTACCAACTAGGTAACCTTGGGCAAGGTAATTAACTTCACCATGACTCATTATCTTCACCCACACAACGGGGATGACAATAGGGCCTATATGATGGGATGTTATAAAGATTAAAAACAGTAAGTAAGATTCACAAAGTGCTTAGGACAGTGTTTGGTTCATAGAGAAGGCCCCAAAATGTTAGCTCGTAGAATAAGAAGCACTTGAACATGTTGGAGTTACTGTCCAAATAGAGTAGCTCAGCTTCTCATTGCATGAGAGCTGAGATGCTTGTGTTTGGCACATTTTCCCCATATGTCCAATAAACAAGACTGCCCATAAGTCTCATAAGTAATTTCATGTATCTGCTTAAGGGTACACTTTTACAGTAAACTCATCGTGGTGGGCCTATTCCAATGATACAGCTAAGTTCTTTTTTTTTTTTTTTTAAGACTCTATTTATTTATTCATGAGAGAGGCAGAGACATAGGCAGAGGGAGAAGCAGGCTCCACATGGGGAGCTGGATGCGGAACTCTATCCCGGGACCCCAGGATCACACCCTGAGCTGAAGCCAGATGCTCAACCACTGAGCCACCCAGGCATCCCAATACAGCTAAATTTGAAGTCAGAAGTTTTGCCAAGATTATACTAAGTGATTCTCTGATGAAACAAGTCTTTGGCTGGTAACACCTGTCCTAAATGTTTTCCTAATAAATGATACATATTTTTGAGATTAAAGAGGATTCTTTTGTCAACATTTATGACATCTGCATCTCCTTTTTTTTTCTTTGAAGTAAAATTGTCTTGGGTTTGAATGATACATGTTCATATGCCAGCACTGTTTCCCTCTTTCCCCCACATCACCCAATACCAATCCTATCTGCCAAGTTCACATGCAGCCTCAGACCTTTCTCAACACACAAGAAGACAGCCACCTCTGGCCCTTTAAAGATAATAGGAAATAAGATCCATTTGCCACTTAGGGTGATTTGGTCAGGGTGATAGACCTAAAAGTTGCCACTCTCTCAACAAAATGGTGACTCTGTCTCCCCAATCACTTGAATGAACATTGCAAAATTCCCATAATACTGAGAATCAGTGCTATAGCCATTTGCTAGGTAATCTGACTCTCAATGGACAGGATATCAAGGTAGCCACATTAATGAACAAGTTAACAGCATGATTTTTTTTTAGGGTCTCTAGGCTCCTTCCTTTTTACATCATTAGAAAGCTAAAGACTTGGACCTTACACAGTACAGTGCAAAGAGTTCATGGTAGAAGCCCTGGATCCAAGTCCCAGTCCTACCATGTAGTTTTAATGAGACATAAGGACAATAATACTTGTGCTGCTGACCTCTAGAGGGTTTCAATAATGAGCCACGGTGATCATTCATGTTTGTGTACATGCTTTGAATACCCTCAAATGCTCTGCTACCACAACAGAGCTTTCCCAACACCCACAGAAATGTCTTTGGTAAGATATGCCTCAGGGATATGCCATAAGGTCTGATATGAGAGGAATCCATTAAGTGCTTTCGTTTACGTTTAAAGACAGTATTCACTAATGACTAAATGCCCTGTTTAAAGGACCTTGTGGATAAACCCCATCTTGAATTTAGTCCCAAAGAGTAGCTATCACTTATCAAAATTTTATAGGATTTCTTCTCTCCAACAAGGAAAATTATGTAACTTTATTTCACTCTTTTGGAGCCAAGATCAATGAAAAACTGTTAAATTAGCACATCCTAGGTGCCTGGGAACATCTATTCAGGCTGTTCCATTCAAAGCGTGAACTCTACTGTTATTTTTAATTTGACTCTTCTACATTATATTGAATTGTATCTGAGAGCTCAAATTCTTTCACGAGAAGAAAAAATAAAAAGGAGATATCAATAAAGAAGGACTGAGAAATACTGCCCTGACTTTCATCCTAAAGAGCTTCCAGAAGAAAAAAGAACACATGTACTGCAGGTCAGATGATCACTTACCTGGGGGTACTTTCCAGAGCTCTCTTTCAACACTCAGATTCTCTGATTTTATCTGCACCCAAGGCATTATGGCAACTCCAAGATTATTCAGGACAAAGGAAACAAACCCAAGAAGCCCACCTGAGTCCATAGCCCAAGGAGTGGTCACTCTCCAGATTCCACCAGTGGGAGAGCCCCAAGGCTGGCTCACTGCCCGGTCCCTGGGACTGGGGACAATTGGAGCAAGAAATCCAACAGTAACATGCTCTTTACATTCTTTTTACAGAGGTGTCCCAAAGGGACAGAAAATAAAGCTGGTAACCAGTCCGATCTTGTCAACCAGATTTCCCTGAAAAATCAGCTAATGACATTTGCTAGGAAGTAGCCCCTGGAAAAACATTGCTCTTACCTCCCCAGATCAGCCCCTTTGATCATGCCACCTAGGAGAACACCCCAGAATCACTAGGACAACAACTGTGAATTAAATACTGAGCTTCATCAAAATGTTTTCAATGCCTTAAAATTAACTCAAAGTATTTTAAAGAATTAAATTGAACCATTCAGGCTTTCTTTTGCTAATTCTGTGCAATAACAAGCTTCTCCCCATTCACTTTTGGGAATCAAAAGTAAATAATCTAATGGTTAGTTCTCTCAGTAACCTTAATTTTGCCTCAGATATAAGAAAAAAAAAGCCACCTAGTGTCACCAAATAGCTGAAGGAAGAGAAAGGTTGGAAAGAGAAAGTGGATGCAAAAGATGAATGTCTCTCTTTCCAAGCTTTGCCCATGACCTGACCCTTCCTTACCCACAGGGATGAGAGGCCAGAACTCCACAGGCATTTTATGGAGAATATCTTGGGAGCATCCTGACCTGGCCTGAAGAGAAACCCAAGCTCATGAATGTCTGAGCATAGTCATCTGGTTGTTATAAGTAATAAACTCTCAGGATCGAAGATTGATAGATACATACATACGCAGATGATAGAAAATTAAGTAAATAATGTCTGTTTTTTAAGTGTCAGTGTTTCATCTCCCCAAATATCTCCCTCAATCCAAGATTTACTGTGTCTGAAATCTCACCATCACTATGCCTTTCAGTTAAGCCACACCCTTTGCAGACATAATTCAATAAATTTAAATATTGTTAAGGTTGACAGTTCATTATTTCTCTAACACCTTGGCCTTCATCAGATTGCCTTCCTCCTGACTGGAGGAACAAGGAAACTGGCAGATGTGGGGGCTTGGGGTGGTCTACAGGGAGCTGTAGCATGGCTAGCCCCAGAGAAGGAAGGCAAGCCATGCCCAGGACACTTTCTACCCTCACCATTTGATTGAGAAGCTGGTCCTAGATCCCTGCCTTGTCCGAATACTCTGACTTCATAGAAAGGTCAGGAAAAGATTTATCATTCCATCCTTGCTTCTAGGCTTCGAAGTAGAATTTCCAAAAAGTGAGGTGCAGGAGGGAAACACGCTTCAATCGGTAGGTCAGTCGTAGCTTGGTTAGCACACTTTTTAATCACCAGAAGAAATAAATGGTAAATGGTTAATTGCCGTTGGTAGTGGCATAGCTCTGAACTGCTCAGGCTGTAAGAAGAGAAGCCGGTGGGAATGAAAATAGCCAAAGAACAGCATTGTCACGGGCATTTCCCATGCAACACAGCCAGCCAAATCAATCAGGTTGAAAACACTGGCTAAAGGCCACTCTCCCGTCAATCCTGGCAGAGAAAAACCATAGCGACATATGTTCCCTTAAAAATGGAAAACTGCAATTCATTTCCAAAGTAATCATTTCTAGCGCCTGCCCCAACTTTTTATGCCTCTCTGAACTTCCTCGGTATATTTACAGAGCAAAACTTTCTTCCTGCGTATGTGTTCACGCTGTGTTTTATTTGCATTGCAGAATATCACTGTAGCCCCCCAAGTCCTTATAAATTAAGTTTATTTTGAGATGAGAGGAATAGAGCAGAAGCAGTCCCCGCTGTGACTTAATGTTGTAAGAGCTTATTTCTTTGTTTTTCTTGGGAAACTATATTGATGGGGCAGGCTGGGGAAGAAACAAAAGATAAAAAGCCTACCCCCAACTCCATGTCTGTTTTGACTCTCATTTTTAAAAAGCAAATGTATCCAAATAATCTCCTTCCAGATGTACTCAGATCAAATGGGGACACTGAGTAATTGAGAAACAAGATTTCCATCTGCTCTATCAATTGAAAGGCAAAAAGTGGAAAGGAAAAAAATTAAACCGCTCCTCTGTTGCCTGTGAGCATTGTCAATGGATGGGTAATTCAAGTGCTTGAGGACAGGGAAAGAGGGGCATCCTTGAGTGACTGGCAACTGAGCTCCAGCACAGCCAGGCGGGTGGGGGGTTGGCTGCTCTCCAAGCCTTTCTCCTGGGCCAGGGTAACATCCCCCCCATGCCCCACTCCATTGGCTGCTGTGTCCCCCACGCCCCACCCCCCCACAAGCCACAAGCATCCATGCATTTACTCATCTATTCAACCAATACCTGTTGGGCCCCACCACCACCTCAGCCTTCACTTACTCATTTGAATTTCACCAGGACCACATGAAATAGGTGCAGAAAGGCAGCTCATTGTAGTCCTCTGATATTATTAAGTCCCATACTGTATTAATCTTTTCACACGTATCTGCTTTGTCTTTCAAGCTAGATTGGAAGCTTTTCAAAAGCGAGAAGATAAGCCTCAAGCACTTGTCTTTCATTGTTCACATTCTCCAGAGTGGCTTGTAGCAAAGAGCCCTGCATATAACAACAAAAAGTAAAATAAACCCAATTTTTTTAAAAAAAGAAGGTTGATTTACTTCACTTTTAAATATAGTGATATGCCTGATAAGGCAAAGCTCAATCACTGGGAAGAAAACAGATTTTCTCCAGCCCTAGCCCTCCTTGCTTCTAGAGTATGAAACATCATGTTGGAGGACATTGTTACTCTGAAAAGAGTCATTTGAGAGGTCTTTCTGACTTATTTAGGTTAAGGCAAGTGCTTTAAGTGCTCATTCATTCTGAAGGAATTGCCTAAGCAGATGTCTTTGTCTTGGCGAGGAGCTCTGCAGTTAGAGGCAGGAGAGTCAGTCCCTGCCCTTTCCCTGGTGGGTGTCTGCATCTGCAAATTTATCCCAAGGCCTGGGAGCCTCATAATAGGAAGGGAAGTAACGCCCAGGGCCCTGCCTGAGAGGACAGAGGGGCTCCCTAGAAGAAATGGGTCACTAACAGAGCATTACTCTGCTCAGAATTTGCTTCTTGGTGGGGAGGGCTGGGATTAAACTGGTGAATTCCCTTTGGCCCTTCCTCCTCCACTGAGGAAGGTACTTGTGGGAAATGGCTGTATGCCATTTGTTAAGGACTAAATTGTGTCCTCTACCCAAAAGCCCTAACCCCCACTATGACTGTATCTGGAGAAAGGGGCTTTAAGAAATAGTTAAGGTTAAAGGAAATCATAAAGGTAGGGCCCTAACCCAATATGACTCTGGCCTTACAAGAGGAAGATCTCGGTCTCTCTCTCTGTCTCTGTATCTCTCTCTCTCTCTCTCTCTCCACCATGTGAGAACAAAGAGAAGGTAGTTCTCTGCAAGCCAAGAAGTGGGCTCTCACCAGGAACCAACCTTGATATGGGACTGCCTGACCTTGATATGGGACTTCCATCCTCAAGAAATGCATGAAAATAAGTATCTGCTGTTTAAGCCACCCAGTGTATAGTATTGTTTGACAGCCCAGGCTGACTAATACAGGTACTGTCTGTCTTATTTCGTGGACTGGAAAACTGAACTCAGAAAGGTTAAGTAATTTGCTCAAGATCATATAGTCAGTAAGTTGACAGAGCCAAAATTCTACTCCACATTCTTTTCCTTTTGCTAAACTGAGATGCTGATGGGAAGCCACATTCACTCTGACCCACGCTGTTACAGGAAGGGGAAGTAGGCTACTTAGACAATAAGAAATGGATAAGCCATTATAGTAGCCTTATTTGACCCGGAATAGGGAAAGAGCAAGGTTTACCAAAAAACCCTTGCTGAATGAATGAGTGAGTGAATGAATGAATGAATGAATTCCTCCAGGTTGGAGCTAGCAAGGTTTCATGGAAGAGTTAACAGTTAGGGAGCTGACATTCTTTCCCCAAGACCTGAGCCTTCCTTTGGTGAACATTATCCTGTCAGATGCCATGGCCACACACTAGTGGCTCCCTGGGCTTTGCAGACTTAACCCATCCTGCATGTCCCTACGGTGTCTTGTATGGCAATGACAACAAACAGATGTGTGCTGGTTCCTTGCTGGCACCCTCTTCTGCTCTCCTTTTCCTGCATTCACACCTTTCCTGCAGTCTGTGTAGAGGCTTCATAAACTGAATAAGACTTTTTGTTTTTCTTTTTCCTACATCTGTGCATGAGACCCACGTTGCCTGGAGACTCAGAGTTGTCATGTAGAGGGAATGAATACTTAACATATTTTACTGCTAGAACAACAGAAGACCTGAGACAGGCAGGGGCTGCGCTGAGTACACAACACCAGAACTGCACAGGAGAATGGGGAAAGGAGGAGGCCATACTACCCCTTTTTTATCCTGCTCTCAGGAATACTAGGAGTGGGGCAATAGGAGGGAATGGAATGAGGTATGACCTTGGAAGAAACCTGGAGGAGATGCAAGATCTTCTGATCTGGGGGGGCCAGGGTGAGAGGAGGGGTTGCTCAGGAGTCAGGACCTACATGGCTGGCTCCAGGGAGTGGCAGGGGAGCAGAACGAGAGGGTGAAAGCTAAGCCAGCATGTTACCCAAAGCAGGAGGCCCCATGACTGTCCATCTGCTGGCTCTGGGACACGGTCTTCAGCCCGCAGCAGCCTGTACCCTGCCTGTGGATTCTCCACCTGAGGGGGTGGAAGCACACCCAGCTGGGACCCACACTGCCTGAATCCCACCCCTACTGCCTTCTGCGACTCCCCTTTCATTCAGCAGTAATATAGTAGTTAATCCATAGAGTTTACTGTGTAACTACATGTATAGGTATATATGTACGTGTGTGTGTGTGTGTGTGTGTGTCATATATACTTATTTATTCTTTATAACAAAGCTCTATGGTGGATACTGTTATAGTATCTCTAGTGTAAACCTCTCGATGGCACAAAGAGATTAAATAAACTGCCTAAAGTCATACAGAGCTGAATGTCTGGCTCCAGATCCCTGGTTCTGACCACTATTCAACTGTCTCTCATTACTCAGGATACATTTTAGATTCCTTGAAACAGAGGGTATGAATCCTAAGAAGTATTGGTTTGAGAATTGGAAAAGTAGGTCTGCGTGGTACTTTATTGAAGACCCTCATCCCCATTACACATGACCATCCTCTACTCTGTGTTGGACTCTCTAGGTCCATGAGCTATCTCTCACATTATTTATCTTGATACATCCATAGCCCAAGGACCACACCCTTCATGCACAAAGAGCTAACTGAGTAAATGCTAAATATATTGAGTTACTGGAAGTTAGTAATAAAAGCCTTAGGTTTGAACATGTTTTTTAGCACCCTTCAGGGTCTTAGTGCACCTTTCAAAGAGGCACACACACATACCACAAATGGAGCCCCCTGAATCATAGTACTCTCCTGTTTGGACCAATAACCAGTCTTTCATTTTCCAGAGAGTATGGAAGGAAAGACAAAAGATTAAAAATTATCTTTTTTAAAAGATTTTATTTATTTACTCATGAGAGACACAGAGAGAGGCAGAGACATAGGCAGAGGGAGAAGCAGGTTCCCTTTGGGGAGCCTGACACAGGCCTCAATCCCAGGACCCCAGGATCATGCCACTGAGTCACCCAGGTGCCCATTCCTTTTTCTTGTAAACTCCAACTCAGCTACTGTACCAGACAGGTCAGTGTGCACACTGTTTCCTTTCTAGCTGCACTTCCTCTGTTCCCTGCAGTAAGCCTGATGTGGGACTCGATCCCAGGACCCTGGAATCATGACCTGATCCAAAGGCAGATGCTCAACCACTGAGCCACCCGGTGCCCCTCCAATTTACCTTTAGTAATTCTTTAAACTTTTCTGGGGTGCCTCTGTGGCTCAGTTGGTTAAGGGTCCAACTCTTGATTATCTTGATTAGGACTCAGGTCATGATCTCATAGTTGTGGATCAATGCAGTCTGCTTGTCCCTTTCCCTCTCCTTCTCTCTCTCTCTCTCTCTCTCTCTCAAATAAATAAACAAAATATTTTTTAAAAAACAATGTTTTACACTTTTCACAGAGTTTTTAAAGATATATCACCTCAGTGCATTCTTACTGACTTTGAGTGATAGGTAGTTAAAGGAGCAATATCATTCCTACTGTAGAGGTAAAGAAATTGAGGCATTTAAGAGGTTAAAGGATGTATCCAAGATCATACAGCTACTCAGTAGCAAAGCCAGGACTGAAATGCCAATACCTATTTCCCAGTTTCCAGTCTGGCATTCTTTCCTCTATAGTTGGAAGCACTGCTTAAACAGTGGATATATTTCTCATTCTCAGAATCCATAAGCTTTATCCCACAAGTACCTTTCTGGTACACAAGTACCACCTGTTGGAAAGGGTTTGGGGAAGTCATTTCACACAGAGCCTTGCAGAAGAAGCTTTCCAAGGACCAGAAGCATCAGCATCACCTGGGAGCTTGTTAGAAATGCAGAACTTTTGGCCCATCCAGGACATATTGAATCTAAACCTGCATTTTAACAAGATCTGGGTGATTTGTATACATGCCAAGTTTTGAGAACCACCAGTATAGAAGACATGCACACAAGGGCAGTCAGCAGTGGGTAGAGAGAAGCTGAATCTTCTCGGGTAGGTTCTATGAGAGTTTCATGGATATTTTATGCATCTGCTTGCATTCAGATACTGATTTGGTGAGCACTACCTGGTTCTCACAACAAGAATGTGAAGGAAGTGGCACATACCTTAGACTTGGACCTGTTACAAACTTGAAGCAGCATAAACTGGGGAATACACAGATGAGGCTGGGTACCAGGAAGTCTCTCACATGGGAAACCGGGGAAGGGGACACCCACCTAAAGACATTTATGCATGAATTGTCTGCCCATAAATAGGGTACTGACTAGCACCATTCTGCTATCACGTGTCTTCTGATGCTGTCCTGGGGCACTGCGCCACTCAATATTCAGAGCACATAAATATAGTCCTGCTTGGTATAAACCAGTGACTCTGCATTACAGACAATGCTGCCTCAGTTGATTTCATGGATGTCCGTCCCCTTGTCAGTGGACAGGTGGTAGGCTGAGTTGAATTCAACTCCCTCCTCCCACCCCAATTCTCTCCATTGGCTCTCATGCCAAAGGAAGTCTGAGTCAAACACTATTTTTGATTTTTTATAAATTGTCTCTAAGGATGGTGTTCGGGCTACAACATGCAGAATGTTTTAAAGGATCAGCTTTTAAAATTTGCCTGGAAAAATTAAACATATTGATAAGATTTTCTTCACCAAAAGAAGCACTTGCTAAGCCAGTATGAACTTGTCCATTAACCTTAATGGTGCCGTAGTAGGTTGAGTAGCACTCCCCAAAAATCCATGTCCATCCAAACCTTTGATTGTGACCTTACTTGGAAATAGGGCCTTTGCAGATGTAATTACAGTTAAGATGAGATCATATAGGGGTAAGCCCCAAATCCAGTGACTGGGTGGCCTTCTAAGGAGATGGATATCTGTAGATACACAGACAAGCATAGGTAAAGAGACCATGTGAACGTGTAGGCAAACATCAGAGAGATGCAGCTACAGGCCAAGGAACCACCAAGAACCACACCAACAACCACAAGAAGCCAGCAAAAGGCAAGGAAGGGTTTTCCAGAAGGCTCATGACTCTGCCAACACTTTGATATTGGCCTTCTAGCTTCCTGAACTGTGAGAAAATGCAGTTCTGTTGTCTGAAGCCATGCAGTTTGCAGTACTTTGTTAAAGCAGCCTGGAAAACTAATACAGTAGCTAATAACTAATGTGGCTAATGTTATTTTGAGAGCTTGGCCCATGCCAGGTACTGCTGTGAGCACTTCACATGTGTTTGCCCGTTTAATCCCCCATGCAACCTTCTGAGGGAGGTACTATTTTTCTCATATCCCATAAAAGATATCAAGTCCCTTGCCCACATCGGTTACCCAGCTGATGCTCAAGCAGGTTCTAACTCAGATCCTATTTGGAACCTCCAATCATGAGTTCTGACAGTTGAGGAGAGACACTGAGAAATGTCTGCGGGCAAGAGTTGGTATGAGCACGGAGGTGCCCTGTTCCTGCTACTGTCTCTACCCCACTGACAGCAGAAATAAGGATCCATGGGAAGCAGTGGAACAAGCAGGATGCTTGGCCACCTAGTAGCAGAAGTTAATGCTGTTTGGTTTCCAGGAAATTGAGTTATTAGTGAGTGCTTTCAATTAAGAAAAGCCCCAGTGTGCTAACCTAAGCTAAAAAGAATTCAGGGGCTTTGTAGTGGACATTCCTGGGAGGACCAGCAGGGCCAAAGCTTCAAAGAGTACAAGTAGAAGAAGACCCATTTCACTCCTAGACTTGAAAGGGAGTGGACTTGCAGCAGCAGCTGGGAGGAGTTCCAAGGAAAGAGTGATCTTGCTGAGTTCAGACATTTCATTCTTTGAACGTATTTCCCTTAAGTCTGTTACGGCATTTAGGAGCTATTTCTAAAATTACCATGCTCATGTACAGCTTGGGTTGGTTGAGAAGGTGGGCTGGATCCCTGGACTCTGTCAAATCTTTCAAGGGGGACCCCACTGTTGAGCCACAAGCTAGGAGGAGCTGGAATGCCATGTGGTCACAGACTGTTCTCACTGTAAATACAATGCTTGAAGCTTTAAAGAGATGTATGGAATGAACATATCCAACACACAAAGTCTATACCAGGGTTCCTCAGACTCTCAGGTGGTTTTTTGGGCTCAATCATTCTTTGTTGGGGTCGGGGGAGCGGGGGAGTGTGTGTGCACTGTGGGATGTCCAGCAGCATTCCTAGCTTCTTATCCACTGGATGGCCAAAAGCATCTGTCACAGATGTGACAACCAAAAATGTACCCAAAGTACGCACCCCACTGAGAACAACTACTCTACAGAGAGTAACAGAAATAGGCCACCCTCAACTTGGGAAAGTCTTCAAGGTTTGTTAGGCAGCTCAAGGGAGAGATTAGATAACACTCCCTTTTCACATCAGCTCTGCTCACACGCCCTTAACCCAGATTTGGCTACAGACCCAAAAACCTTCTCTGCCCTGTTTCTCTCATCCTCCCTCCAACACTACTCTCTCCTCTCTTCCATCCCTAATCCTTCCTATTCTCCTTTCTTTGCCCATTTTTTCTGCTAGTCCCAAAACATTGATGTTCTGCAGTTTCCTTGGCTCTCTGTTCTGCTTTCCTTGGTTAAGTGTCACTTACCCATAACCCCATTTCTCACCTACATGTTGACAACTGACTTCTAAATCCCTGTCTTTAGCCTGACACTGCTCTAAGCTTTAACTAAAAAGTATCAAGCTAATATTCCAGTATTCCCAGCCAGAGAGCTATCATGTTACACAGATATCTCAAAATCAAATTATGTATAACCAGGTAAAATATTTATCAAAACTCCAAGCAGCTTGGTGTCATACCACCAAACCATCTGATCAAAATCTTATCAAAATTCTGAGAGGCCTCCATTCCGTAAGTTCCCCCATGATCAACTAACCTCTAGGCACTGTAATAGACTCTACCTTGATTGTTCCCTCCAGTCTGTGCCCTTCTCTCCACTCTTGCTGCTACTGCCCTGCTTCAGCTCTCTTGCAGGACTATAAATCTGGATCTCTTCATCACCATGTGCCCCCACTATTGTTAAAGCACCATTCCAAAACAGCTAAGATCCATTCCCCCACTTCTTCCCATGCTGCTAATATGAGAGGCTCCATGATACTCAGGCCAGCTACTTAACCCAGAAACATGAGCCTCACCATTAGCTTTTCCTCCTGCTCTCCTGTTCAACGAGTCAACGCGGTCATCATCATTCTATCTGGCTTCATCTACTCCTCTCTTTCTACTTCTGCTACCTTAGTCTCTGCAACTGTTATATCTTGTCAGGACTGTTCAGTAGGTCTCCCTGACTCCAATATTTACCCCATCCAATTAATATCACATGCGGTCACTAGAATGATCCTTAAAAATAAAAATCAGCCATATAATCCAGCAATCCCACTTCTTGGTATTAACCAAAAGAATCGAAAGCAGGATCTCAGAGATGTCTGCATGTCCATGTTCACTGCAGCATTATTCACAATAGCCAAGAGCTGGAAGCAATCTAAATGTCCACTGATAGATGAATGGATAAAGAAAATGTCCTATATACATGCAATGGAATATTATTCCATGTTATAAAAGGAGATCCCATCACAAGCTATCAAATGGATGAACTTTGAAGACTTAATGCTTCAATGAAATAAGCCAGTTACAAAAAGACAAACGTATGATTCCACTTACAAGAGGTATCTAAAGTAGCTAAATTTGTGGAGACAGATAGAATGGTGATTACTAGGAGCTGGGGAGAGGGGGATAAGGGAAGTTGTTCAATGGGGATAGAGTTTCAATTTTGCAAGATGTCAGAGTTCTAGGGATCTATTGCACAACAATGCATATATATTTAACATTACTGAACTGTACACTTAAAGATGGTAAAGATAGTAAATCCTATATTATGTGATTTTTTTTCCACAATTAACCAATTTTTTAAATAAAAATCTGTTCCTATAATTGCCTGTTGTAAACCCTTCCCTGACTCACTTTCTCTTCTGGTCTTTGCAAAATCTGTCTGCTGCTGTGCTTGGAACCTTCTTCAAAACACCTCCCCTCCTCCACTTCCTCAGCTCCTGGCAAGTGCCTTCTGGTCCTACTGTACTCCTTCTGCAACTTGCCTCCTTTGTGCTAATGTGGCCCCTAAACTTACCCCACTGGGGCACTCACCCTACAAAGACTTTGCCCATTTACCATGTCTGTTCACCCTAAGAGACTGTGAAGGCCTCCCACACAGGTACTTCAGCAACCTTCATCTCTGCATCTCTGGAGACCAGCCTGCTGCCCAGCTCATTTAGCAAAGTATTCCTTAGTGCTGTGCTTAAGAAGATTTCTGTTGAATTATATTTTCCCATTTTTTTTTCTAGCTGAAATGAATATTTCCCCAGTTTTCCCAATCTGATTTTTCTGCCTCCTTTTTTAGTCTTTTTCCTCTGTAAACTTCCAACCCTAGCCTGGTCATGCCTTAACTAACCTCGGACTTTCCAATTTCATTTTCCTTATACTTCTCTCCCATGGCTGCTGGATTCCAAAGCTTTTCATCAATGTCATTTCCTTCTGACAGTATGTAGGACAACCCACTGAAGTAGAATAAAGTCGCATTTTAACTGAGACCTATTACAATAAAGGAGTAAAGCAGTGACCAGAGGGATTATTTACATGTAGTTTGAGGGATTATCTGCTCTCTGAGCCACTGGAGAGGAGATTTGTGAATATTTCTCCACCTCAGTTTTAAAATGTAGATTTTATTATTATTCCATTCTGGTGAGGCCAACAGAACTGGAGATGGCTGTCATTGAAAAGATATTTGGTTACTCTCAGTTCCCAGGAGGAAGGGGCACATCACAGCATCAGAGCCTTAGGAGGAAGGAGTGGGATTAGTCCGGAGGTAGAGGAAGCAAGGAGAGAGCATGGGTGAGAACTTTTCTCATGGTTTAGGCTGAAAGAAATGAATGAGGCAGGGTAAGTGGGCCATACACATTTATGATTGGCTAGTTGGAATACCTGAAGTGGACTTTAGGGCATAAGGGCTGTCCCTAGTTGTCTTTTTACCTGGCCCTGCAGTGATTATGGCAGGGTATAGTGGTCCAGAGTGTGAGATCCCAAAAGAGGAGGTGGGTAGGGGAGACGGGCTTTGGATCAGTTGGGTTTTGGTCTGCATGTGGAAGGTACAGGGGAGTCATTATTTATCCCTTAGAAACTGGCTTACCTTGGGTAGGACAATGTCTCCCCTATCAGCTAGTCTCCCAAGATATCAGAGCATCATAAAATACAGAAAATAAAAAACATGATAAATACACTTCCTAACACCAGAATCAGACCATAGGGCATGAAGTATGGCTGCAGAGAGAACAAAGAAAAGGGAAAAATATGGATAATATTGCTATTAACAATTCAGGTAACCCAGAGCATTCCCTGACTCTTAAGAAGTTGATAAGAAAAAAATTCTTCTAGCTACAGATTAAAAATAACCACTCACTTTCTGAGAAGCTGGCTTCTAAAACATTTACTTTAGATTTCTTTTTATGTGAAGTGATAAATATACATTTTTCCCATGGAGAATATTTATGAAAACTTTTCTGGGAAATGTCTTTTTGCTAAATATAGGGTCTCTGGAGACAGATCAGGAAAACAGCCCCCCAAATGTGCTGTCAATTGTGACCTGACAGTCTGAATTACCATATTTTTATATTGTAACTCACTTCCTTTAATGATATATATATTCTACTAATGGTGTGAAAGAGATGGAAACTGGCAGCTTTAATGGTGTGTGATGTATGTGCTCCCTAACCATTAAACGCAAGGCTTTTCCTGAGATAAAGGGAGCTCCAACTTGCCTTCATCTGGGGCATGGGCTTCAGCCTGACACTCAGCAGAGGTGACTTTGGTGGTGACGTGGCACATGAATCCCATCTCTTTAGTGCATATTAAAGTTGACCACCCGGCTAGACTTCGACAGTTGGTATGCCATTTCCTTTTCCAGACTGCCTCCCTCTCCCCTTACTTGGGTCCCTCCCTCTCTCCTTTTTTTTTTTTTTTTTTCTGTCTTCCTGGATGAGGCTTTAGCCCTCAGCACTTACTGGAACTGATTGTCAATTCAAATGACTGCACCCAGGGGTCATCCTGCTGGAGGATAGGCACGACCATGTGTGTTCGCATTTTGGAAACTGGGGTGTTTAAAAGGAACCTGAGGTGGTGTTTATACAGTAGACTGTCTGAGTGTGCCCCTATCTGGTGGCCCTTGCTGGAGCCCAGGACACCCTGTCTTGCTGGCAGACTGTGGTCTCCTCTTCCCGCATAGAGGGTGTCAATGCCTTCTCCTTGTTTGGCTGGGCACTGAGAATAGACTCAAGCTTCCAAGCTCGACAGAATTTCCAGATAGAGCATATCTGTCATAGCCACTTTCTGTGATGTGCTGCGTCTGCCCCTCATGAAGACATGGGTGGTGCTTGTGCTTTGAGCCCTGTGAAGACATCCCGGGCATTGTCACTGTTGCCTGAGCTTCCCGCAGCTCTGCTTCCTCTCCTCCTCTTTCTTAGGCTGAGAGCTGTGAATTGCCGCCCCTAATCCTATCAACCCCTGACTACTGTTTGTCTTCTCAACATCAGGTCTACAGTTTTCTTAAGACAAAAATCATACAGATACTTCACATAAAATCCAAGAAAAAAAATTAGAAGGCACTAAAGGGACTGCTTAAGAGATACTTGACTGCTTGACCATCAATCAAAAACTTTGTCCGTGAGACTGGCCCAATATCTGTACTGGCCCTTAAGGAGAAAAGAAATCCTGACTTTTAAATCAAGAATGTGGACAAATATAGATAGCTATAATAAATTAAAGGATATTTTTTGAAAGTTGCAATAAATGAAGAGATATACTGTGTACCTGTATTTGCAAACTAAATATTGCAAAAATGTCAAATATTTCAAGATGAAGTTCAGACTTTAATGCAATCTCAATCATACTCTCAAAAAAAGTTCTAAAAAAAAAAAAAGTTCTCCTTTGAACTTAGTACATAGTAACTATGGAGTTCATCTATGAGAGAAAACAGATAAGCATAACAAAGGAAAATAACAAACGAGACTATTTAGTTTGAATAAAATAAACAGTCCAGAATTAGACCATATTACAAATAAGAATTTTATATGTAGTGAAAAGATATTATTAATCAATAAAGGCAAAGGTGGAAATATCCCATAACATTGGTTTTGCTGATTAGCATTAGAGGAAAGATTGCTTTAGGTCCAAGTAACATGATAAATAACTTTGAAATGAATAAGAAGTTAAATGTAAAACTGTAACAATGAAAACATGATCATAGATACTCATGTCACTGTAGATTTTTACTTCTGGAAAGTTTGGAGGAGGGACAACTTTCTAAGTACAAATGTGATGAAAGAAATCAGAGAGAACAAGGACAGATTTGTAAGAAAAAGTTAAAAACACCTAACCTCCAAGGAAAGCTATTAGCCATGGCAATGTATTTCAGGGACCATAGGAAAGATTATATTATTGGAAATGATAATCCTGCTTTCATATAAAATATGGGAAAAGCTTTACACATGAAGATGTTTATCACAATATTGTCTTGGTAGCAAAAAATAGAAGTAAACAAATGTCCAGTGATAAAAGAATAATCAAGCTGTTATGAATTGAATTTTAAAACATCTCCGCAGACTCTTTTATCACCCAGTCAGCTAGACATATTCCTTCCCTTTGAATCTGGGCTGACTTGGATTACTGGTTAGTGTAGCTGGAGGGACACTATAGGAAAGTCATAGAAGCCATGCAACTTCTGCCTGGCTGGTTAGAACATTGCTGCTGGAGCCCTGAGCCACCACAAAAGAAGTCCTTGCATCCTGAGATTGCCATATTGTGAGGAAGCCCAAAGTTGCATAATTCAGACCTCCACACCTGAGATGCTCTGAGACTACGTAAAGAGAGATGGAAGCCTGGCCAACCCCCAACTGTCTCAGCCACCATGTGATGGCAACTGCTTAAACTTAAACCACTCAGACAAGTCCTTCCCAAGTTCTCAGCACCTGAGACATAATACAATGGCTGTTGTTGTTTTAGGTCACTAAGCTCTGAGTGGTTTGTTGCACAGCAATGGATGACTAAAATGGAAATCCCTATTACACAGAACATGAAACAGCCATTAAAAAGCTTAATTGAAAAGACTATGTAAAAACACAGAAATATTCCTTTACATGCTATCTGGTGAAATCACAAGACAAAAAAATTTTGTACATTATAATTGTAACCATTTAAAATACCTACCAAAAAAGGCAAGAATGGAGTAAGGGCTGTGTTAAAAGTTGGGTTAGATTGGTAGTATTGGGAGATATTATTGTGCTAATGTCTAAACTCACTAAAATGTAGCTATAATGACTGTGATTATGAGAACTACTTATCCCACACACAAAAAAACAAAAAACAAACAAACAAAAAGCAAAACAAAACAAAACAAAAAAACTAAAAGTCCTATCTTAAGATACTGGTTCAGCAAATGGAAAAAAAATAGAATTGTGTTAGAAGCACAAAAGTTTGTTCCTTCCCCAAAAGTGATTATGAATTGGAATGGAAACCCTTGAAGTATGTGTGTTGAAATGTCAAAGCTATGACTCCCATCGTTCCAAAGTTTGAAGAGAGCTCACAAATATTATCCTCAGCTGAATATGTATGTCAGAATTTTTCTTTTTATTTTATTGGTTTTATTTTTAAGACAGAATATTACATAGGTATTTTGTATCAAATCCAAACAACCTAGGGACATCTGGGTGGCTCAGCCAGTTAAATGTCTGACTCTTGATTTTGCCCTAGTCATGATCAGGGTTGTGAGATAGAGCCCTGTGTCAGGCTCCACTGACCTGCTTAAGATTCTCTCAAAAAAAAAAAAAAAAAAAAAAAAAAAAGATTCTCTCTCTCCCTCTCCCTCTGCCTCTCTATTGCCCTCTTTAAAAAAAAAAATACAAATGATGTGGAATTGTTTGAGATGTCCAAATGAAAATACAGTTTTAGAGTTACGTCTCCTGGGACCAGATTAGAGACTACCTTCCACTTACATCATGTCTCCTCGGGAACATGTATGACTTCTCATCGCCCAATGACCAACCAACTACAGGACACACTCACACACACACATATAAGCACACACACACACACACACACACAATATGGGATGATGGACTAAGACTCCATAGTGGCAAATAAAACACCTGCCAGGAAAAGGGTGACTATAGTGATACGTGGCAGTCACTGGCTTATTGTAGTTTTGTTAAATCCCACATGGCAAGGATTGCAAAGCTGCCTTTACAGGCCTGAGGGTAAGTTGGTCAGTGGGCCATCTGGTATTCTGTGTTCTATCCTTGGAGAGCATGTAGGTTTTGGAGAGGATACTCATCTTGGAGGCCAATGGCTCACTTTCTGCAGGCGCAGGTTCGGGATCAGCAGCATTATCTCAGGAGTTGAACAATTACAGACTTTTGCAGGTAAAGATAATAGTTACTTACAGCAATGAAATTCCCTTGAAAATCTGCCAAGCTTCTTGTCTATTTATTTTCCTACAGTCAGTCACTCTGTGTGCAAGATCTTATCTTGACCTAATCTTTATGCCTAAGACTTAAGTCTAGATGTTGGCAAACTTGTCCTATAAAAGGGCTAAATAATAAATATTTTGGACTTAGTGCATCCAAAAAGGCAAAAATCAAGAAGATCATGCAGGCAATTAGATAATAAGAAAGAAGATAAATGTCCAATTTTTTTCTCACCTGTTTCAGGGCCGGTTTGCCTGACAGATTGCAGTCTGCCAACCACCGCTCTAGTCTGTTATGCCTGGCCCTTGTGCAGCACACACTTCCACTCATCCCACAGTGATAACCTTGAAGTCACTGAGTCAGTAGGCTTCAGAACAAAGGTGACACCCTATCTGATCTTTGTCACTGTTATTATTTTACTAGGCTTATGGTGATGCAGAGAACTTAACAGAGCATGTTGAGCAAGGCCTGCAGTTGTAAGCTATATCCTGATAAAGATAGATTTAGAATCGGTAGATTCAGAATCTCTACTAACCTCTTCAGTCTGCAAGACAAATGTCCTTGGTATTTTCAGCCCTGCTGGGTCCCCGATATTACTGCACTTTCAGTTGGCTTAGGTTGCAGGATGCAGGAAAACCCTATTTTAGCAAAGCCATACTCCTTTCTACCAACGCCTAGAGGCTGTTAACCCAAGCCAGACGCTCTTATGGCAAGTGTCAAGAAACAACCAACACACACCATGCTGTAAAAATTTCCCACCAGTTCCCTAAAACTGCGGATTCAGTATGGCCCTACTCTGCCTCCCAGTGAACTCAGAGAAGTAGTTTTAGTAAATGTCTTGCCACCACATAGCAAGGCTCACCAGTTTGTTAGCCTGCAATCTGTGCATCCTCACCCACTACTACCCAACCACTTCCACTAATCTTATGTCACATGCTGGCGGTCTATTACTTGCAGCCTTCCACTTCAGAAACCAAATTCTGTCTTACAGCGATTGTAGTTTTGGCTTTGATCTTATGGTCCAGGATTATAGCATCAGCTTCCAGAGAGCAAGATGGAGGAAGAGATAAAATCAAAAAGGGAAAGAAAGGAGCATGTGCAAGATATCTTTAAAAGAAGGCTCTTAGAAGCTGCTAAATGATGCTTTTACTTGCATACTGTTGGCCAGAGGTAGAGACACAGCTGTATCTAACAATAAGAGGATCTAGGAAGTGCCACCTCCATCCTGGGTAGCCATGTCTCTCTAAAGAATGGAGCTTTATCACTTTGGAGTGAGAATAGTAACAAAGGGCTGACAGGTGGTCTGTGCCATAGAGAGGTGCTGGTATAATTCCCATTTTGAAGATGAGGACACTAAGGCTTCAGAAGGTGAAGCTAAGTGCTGCTTGAGAATAAGTGGTAAAAACCAAAAAAGCAAACCAGGCAGTCTGACTCAGAAGTCTCATGTTCTTAACAAAGGGTAAACCAGTTTCCATGTAGGGATCCATAGTTCAGGGGGTACCCGTCCAATGTGCATACAAATAGATGGTCCTTGAAGGTAACAGCTGTGCACTTCTTCTCTAGGGACATTTGGAATCATGACATGTTTTAGCAAATTAGGAGAGTTAAGTTTGAGAAAATAAAGGGGAAAAAGGAAGTGATGATCCAACAACAGATGAATGGGTACCCGAAATGTGATATATATCCATATGGTGAAATATGATTTGGTCAGCAAAGGGATGAAGTACTGGTGCGTGCTACAACATGGATGAACACTGAAAACACTGAGCTCAGTAATCAAAGCCAGTCACCAAGGTATGACTCCGTTTATATGAAATGCCCAAAATAGGCAAATCTTCAGAGACAGTAAATTAGTGGTTTCCAGGGGCTGGGGAAGTGGGGATGGGGAGTGACAGTATAGACACAGGGTTTCTCTGGGGATGATGAAATGTTCTAAAATGGACTGTGGTGATGGTTGCACAATATATGAATATACTAAAAGCCATTGAATTACACACTCTAAATGGATGAATTGTATAGTGTGTGAATTATATTTCAATATAGCTGTTACCAAATATAAAGCCCAAGGTGAAACTGCTATAGGAAAGTTAACACAAGGCAGTACCTGGATGACGCATGAGCTTGCACGCGCTTGCAGAAATACCTCATGCCATCAATCTCACTGGTGATAGAATGCCACAGTAAAGCCATGCCCATGTTAGGAATCACAACTGCTGCCCTACAAATTAACAAAAGGAAAAGAAAAGAGGAAGATTTTTTTAAAAGAACGATGACAGTCCAGGAGTGTAGGATGAATGAGCTTTCTTTTTAAACTGTTTAAGATATTGTTATCTTTGTTATAGACTGATTAACCATCCTTGACATGTTTCATGATTCAATAGAGGGCCACACATGGTGCACGTGCACTGAAAATCATATGAAAACAGAGAGCTTTCTCTAGCTGTGCTGTCTCATTCTGACGATATAGATGGTGTCAGCACTCTCTTCCACTCAGTGCCTGCCCCTACCTAGGCAATACTTGGGATTCCACTTACTGTAGTATCAGAGGCCTCAGAGATCCAACTGATCCATCTCTTCTTAGTTTATAGCGAGGCACCAAATTAACCCAGTGTCCAGTGATTTTTTCCAAAGTTATGAATCCAGGGAAGGCAGAGTTCCTGACCTCCCAGACCAAGATACTTTACCTTATACCATGCTCAGTCTTGAAAGAGCAATAAATAAGTGCTGTGGAAATGTTTGAAGGTTAGGAAACTCATACTTAAGTAAACATTCTCAATATTTAACAGAGACAAAATTATTATTGTGGAGAAGGGACAAAAATGGGTGTGTAACTACTCACTCTGGCATCTAAGAAGGAAGAATTCTTGCAAGCCAGATGGGCTCCTGGGCTGTTCTTCAGTGTGGAGATTCTGGAAAGGGCAAAAGGGAAAGTGGAGAGAACAGTTGTGTTTATAAGCATCAGGAGATGATTTTCAAGGACAGGGAAATGAGAGCAGAAGAGAAAGACTTTCAAGGAGTAAAAGATATTAAAAAGAACAGCAAGGAGAGCAAAACTCTTTTAAAGAAGGTGGCCATGTATTAAGAGCATACTAGCTTCCTTCCCATTTCATAAGAAATTGAGTTGAGAACTGAAATATTTTTTATAACCCTTTGGCCACCATATTGCTCCTTTGAACATAACACCCTGCCCAAACTGAGCCTTGAGGTATTTTCTAATTTATTCAAGTTATATTGAGAATCAAATTAATCGGGAGGGCAGCCTGGGTGGCTCAGCGGTTTAGTGCCACCTACAGCCCAGGGCATGATCCTGGAGACCCAGGATCGAGTCCCACATCAGGCTCCCTGCCTGGAGCCTGCTTCTCCCTCTGCCTGTGTCTCTGCCTCTCTCTCTCCTCTCTCTCCTCTCTCTCTCTCTCTCTCTCTCTCTCTCTCTCTCTCTCTCTCTCTCTCTCCTCTCTGTGTATTCTCATGAAAAAATAAAATCTTAAAAAAGAGAGAATCAAATTTATCTATCCAGGTCACCAGGTCATCATTCAGGAAAAAGGTGCTCTCAGAACCTCTTTTAACATACCATTTTTTGCTCTTCATTATTGCAGTATATGAGCTGACAACTAGTAGAGAATATTTAGAAGGCAGAGAAATTCTTACTCATCTTTGTATCCACAAAGTACCTAACACTGCTTTTACATAGGTGTGAGAACTATCAACATTTACTCAGTTAACAAATGATCTGAACTTTCTGATGATTTTCATATGTGAAAAAGAAAAATGATAGCTGTGCCTTGGGCTCTGTGGAAGAGCTGATGGTTATTCTCCCAGGATGACCCAGTATACCTTAGCTGGTGTTGAGAGGAACAATGCAGTCTCAATCTCCATAAAGAACAGTCCTAAATTTCAGATTTGGGGGCTGATGTTTGGATTGTAATAGATTCTCCTCTGGAAGAAGAAAAGACAGACAGAGAGCAAAGGGTGAGCTCAGAAGACGATTCCAGGAAATCGATCTGAGGCAGATGCAACAGGGACAGCATTTTTGAGACGATGGCCAAAACACATCAACCCAAACATAATAAGAATTCAAAAGATCCCAAGTTATTTAGTCGAAAGACAATTCCCATACTTTTTCTTGCATGCCGCCCATCAGAGCTGAAACAAGTGAACCGGGAGAGACTTTGGACAATATCGTAAGAGGTATTTCCTTAGAAAACCAAGCTTGCAAATCCAACCAGCTCTCAGTCAGCCAGAGGTTGGCAGTTCGATCTGTGAATCCAGACTAATTCTTCATCTCTTTGAGATCCCTGCTATCAGCTTTTTAACACTTCACCAACTTGCTCAAGCCTAGGAGGGAGCATAAAAAGAGAACTCAAAATAGTTCATCCAGGAATTTGGATTATCAGCACTTTTTTTTTCTTCCCCTGTCAGTAAAGTGATATTTCTCTCTACACTACAATCTCTACCATTGACCAAATTTTATGGCCTGTTTCTTTCTGTATCCGTCAGGTTATGCTAGGTGACATTACAGTGACTAACAAGCCCCAAATCTTACAAGCTTAAAACACAGTAGCTTGTTTTACAGTATATGCAAGTTCTGGCACCTTCCAGTCACTGTCTTGGGTGTTATATCACTCATCACTCCAACTTGTATGATCACCGTAGGAGAGGAAGAGAGAACATAGAAAATCACAACAGTGTTTGCTTTCTTTCTTTTTTTTTTAATTCTCTGGTATTCCTTATTTGTTTGTTTGGAGTACAAGGATTATTTTTTCCTTTTCTTTAAATTAAGATTTAATTGATGTATAACTTTATATTGGTTTCAAGTGTACAACATAATGATTTGATAACTTGCAGAGATTGTGAAATGATCACCATAGTAAGTCTAGTTAACATCCTTCACCATGCATAGTTACTCATTGTTTTTTCTTATGTTCATCTTATGATGAGAACTTCTAAGATTTACTTTCTTAGCAACTTTCAAAGGTATGATATGCAGCATCATTAATTAGAATCACGTACCAGGTCTTAAGCATTTCCGCCCAGAAGGGACCTACACTGCTCCCATTCACATCTCACTGATCAGAAAGATCACATGGAATATCCATCTTCAGAGGCTGGGGAGGTGCAATTATGCTGTTTGCCCAAAGGAAGGAAAGTGGGAAATATTGGTGGGCAGCTGTCATGTCTTCTGCACCTGGCCTGCTCCTAAATACAAGAAGTCTTGTTATTGTTTACTTTTTACTTTGATTTCTGAAAGCCCCAAGCATGATAGGGAGTTCTGTCCAGGTGCTTGGAAGTAAGAATGCTTGAATGAATTAGTGTGAAACACAAGCCTGGCCACCCTCGTCCTGATGATCCTCTGACATCAATTACTTTTCCAAAGCGACCCTTCAGATGCTACAGTGACCCTGGGGGCTCTGTCGGCAGTGCACGTTCAATAGGGTTCCATTTTAATGAGCCATCCTCAACCCTTTCATCATTCCTTGTAAGTGATGCCAAGCATCTGTACCACTAGATAGCCTGTGTGACTCTGGAACCAAATTTCAGGAAGTCTAAACTGACAGCACTCTTTTAAAACAGTCCATTTCACAGACAGCACGCTATGGAAGAGAAGCTTGAGGCCCAGAAATGAAGTGGCTAGTCAAAATCACAAAGCCAATACATGGGCGTTCTTTTAAATTGCTACATGTATAGTAGTTTGTTACATAGAAATAGAAATCCAGAGAGTTTCCCAAGAGTATATTTTAACTAGGCCCAAACTGAGCTGTAATGTACTAAAAAGCATGAAAGGCAGGAAAAAGATCTTGACATTCCACAGTCACTTCATAGGTAACTCTAAATAAAATGTAGTTTTCTGGAGTACGTGGGTGGCTCAGTCAGTTAAGCAACTGCCTTTGGCTCAGGTCATGATCTCAGGATCCTAGGATAGAGCCTCCCATGTCTGGCTCCCTGCTCAGCAGAGAGCCTGCTTCTCCCTTTCCCTCTATTGCTCCCTCTGCTTATGCTCTCTTGTGCGCTCTCCCTCTCCCTCTCTCTCTCTCTCTCTCTCTCTCTCTCTCTCTCTCTCCCAAATAAATAAATATTTTTAAAAATAAAAAAGAAATAAAATGTAGCTTTTAAAACATGTATGTGGGGACGCCTGGGTGGCTTAACGGCTGACTGTCTGCCTTTGGTTCAAGGCGTGATCCCTGGATCCTAGGATCGAGTCCCACATCGGGCTTCCCAAAGGGAGCCTGCTTCTCCCTCTGCCTGTGTCTCTTCCTCTCTCTCTGTGTCTCTCATGAATAAATAAATATTTTTAAAAATAAAATAAATTAAAAAAATAAAACATGTATGTGTATGGTATAATTAAGACAAATTCTTTACAGATTTTCTAATTTCAGTACCTGGATCTTTCTATCAACATAATATTTTTCTCCTTTTTCTCTTTTTTACTAATCCACCATTGATTTTTAAGAAAATATAAGAGTCTTAAAGTTAATGTCTAATTATGGAATTTCAGAAATCAAGAATGGGGGCACAAGGATGGTAGGGACAGGAACACTTCCCCGGGGTCCAGAAATTGTCTCAACCCCACTTATCCTACCAGTCAGCAGGCCACCACCTGGGTAACCTGATTTCCTGCAGCAGGCTTTAGCAGGTGCTCCCTTATCCTCCCTATTGGTTTCTCTCCTCCTGCACCACTTTGGATTCATGCTTCCACTACCATCCTCTCCAGCTATGTCAAGAAACTAAACAAAACACAGTGGAATTATCAGATGCCCTTTAAATCACATTCGGGTTGCCTCTGAGTTGGGAGAAACTAGTGAGGCCAACGGGCTTCCCTGGGGCCATGGCTGCCAGGCTCAGCTGTGCACAGCCAGCCAGCATCCCACTACAAATAGACCAAAGGCTGCCAAATGAAACATTTGCACCCTTCAGGTCAATCACTGCCAGACCTCTCGTAGCCATGGTTTGCAGAGGGCTGACTGAGAAAGAGGCAGGGGGAGAGAAATATTAAATTAAATATTAAAAAAAAATAAAGCTCTGGTAAGCTTGCTCTCACCATGAAAGAAAAGAACGACTGTTCTCTATCTCCCTTCCCACTCCTGCCATCATTCCCAAACACACTTGCTTTGCTCACAGGACAAAGGTTAGCACCATTGTTGACACTTACTCTGTACTTGGAGGGAGCAGCATATGATGTTGCATTATCCCATTTTTCTGGGTTTTTTTTTTTTTTTAGGATTTATTTATTTATTCATGAGAGACACACAGAGAGAGACGCAGAGACAAAGGCAGAGGGGGAAACAGGCTCTATGCAGGGAGCCCAATGTGGGACTCAATCCCGAATCCCCGGATCATACCCTGAGCTGAAGGCAGACGCTCAACCGCTGAGCCACACCCAGGCGTCCCTCCACTGTTCTGTTTCAACAACTGGCTATGCCATCAGCTCCCCCATGAGCTGCCTCCAACACAGCAGCTAATTGATGTGGGCAGTTGATTTTTTTCTTTTTCTTAATTTGGGGCCAGAGACAATGGCTTCTTTTAAGTAACAGAATCACAGCTCTGGTAGCTCACTGTTAGGAGGAGGTCTGGACTTTGGGAGGAAAGGTTGTGTCTCTCCCATTCCAAGTTTCTCCTGGAATGAATCTGCTTGGTGGTAAATATGGCTGCTGCAGCCTAGTATAAATGTGGAACTCTTGAGTGCCAATGCCCATCTGGAGAGAGGGAATCACAGATCGTGCCCTGCCCAAGGCAGTCAGCAAACCCCAAGCCAGCACCCTGAGCTGTAACAAAAAATAATGAGAGGAGAAAGAAGAAATAGGCAAAAGGATTGTGTCTTTAAGCTACATGATCTTAAATTAAAGAGGTGTCCAGCAAGCTCTCTGAACCAATAGAGAGGGTATAGGAGAGGGATGGAAACACAACCCCAACCAGCTTTTGAAGCCAACTGGCAGAGCTGCATCACACCAGAAAAAATTACTCAGAAGGTCTTTCAATTTATAGTTCAAAAATCACATTCCCTTGGTCAACTTTCTAACCTACCTTTGAGGGGACTTTCTCCTCTGAGCCCTGTGCTCAGGGTGAGATGAAAATAGAAATAAGGGATTCTAGTGAGCTCTTTGATCCCTATAGAGCTGGTCCAAATGACCTGAATGAGCTTCAAAATCTCTGAGTAAAGTTGTCTGTCACTCAAAGTCACAGATGGAAAACTCTGATTCCAAAAACACCCACAGATGAGACAAAACAGCAGATATATTATCTGAGCAACATGAAGCCAGGGAAATTTTTCCCTATTCACTTCCCAGGGTAGAATCATCACCTATATGTCTAAACCTCGTGGTTTAGAACTTGTCGCACCCTTCATTCCAAAACACACTGGTTCCATTTGTCCATGAAGTGGTAGTAATATGCTCTTTCCCAAAGGGAATGATGACAAGAATGGAAATGTAATTTATTTTTTATTGCTGAGTTGGGCTTTTGCAAATGACTCTTGCAGACGTATCTTTAATAGATTTTCAGACATATTTTATTTGTTGAAAAATCTCCATGCCCTAGCATAATTTCAATTATTCAATGGAAATCATAGTTTGGAGAATTGTTCCAGCCACTCATTCAGCCCTTCGAATAAGCTTGAATTGATTACTTTGTCCATTTGGAAATTAGTTCAGATGAAGGAGGATTAGAAGAGAATATGTTTCAAATCTCTTTTCCTCCTGCAATCACACAGGGGATCTTAGCCTCCTTGGAGCCATTTGGAGCCTGGCCTCTCAAGTCACTGGGCTCCTGATGAAGAGGTCTGAGCGAAGGACATCCTGGAGGATACCATGTCCCTGGAGATGCATTCAGCTGCAAGCCAAAGAGGTTTGTTTATTCACAGTACAAGAAATCTCGAGATGAACAGTCACTGATCTTGGTTGGTGGAGATTGACAATGCCCCTGGTCAACATCTCACCATGTTTTTTGACCAAAGATAGATGTTACAAGTCAATTTGTAATATCCATAAAGAAGAGTAAAGGGAGAAGAATCAGTTTAGCATGGTCTGTCTCTTTTTATTAGTAAATCAAAACCTTTTCCACAAGTCTCCAGCTGATCTCCACATCCCTCCACTGTCACCCTGGTCCAAGTCGCCATTATATCATCCCATTGCCTTGCAGTTTGTCACCACCTTCTTCCCCTTGACCCATTGTGTCCTTTCTCAATATAGCAAGCAAAGTGAGCACATTAAAGTAGGAATCAAAAACGGCGCTCCTCTGCTTCAAGCCCCAATAGCTTGCCAGTACATTCAAGGGTCGACTCCAAACTCCACAGAGGGGCTTAGCAGGCCTATGTGATCTGGCTATCTTCTTTCCACTCTGATTCCCTCCCTGACTACACAGTCCTTGCTCATTCCATTCCAGCCACACTGGCTCCCACTATTGTAAGAAGGCCAGGTCCTCTCTCATCTCCATTAGGGCTTTTGCATCTGTTGTTCCCTCCACTTGGCATGGTTTACCCCTCTATCCCTATATGGCTGGTTCCCTCACCTCCTTCAGGTTTGGACACATTGCAACTTTGCTGTGACACCTTGCCTGACCACCCTATTCATAACTCCAGCTTCCTTTCTTCTATTCCTGTGTTTTATTTTACTGTTTTTGCACAGCATTATCTAATATATATACATGTTTTTTCTAACTCTCTCCTCCAGTGACCAGAACAGTGTTTGGCACATGTCAGATGGCCATATACTGTCTGCTTAATAATGCGTGGCAGGATGCAATAATGAATGGGAAGGAACTGTCTTGCTTGGCCTCTACTAGCAAGTATTTGGTACTCTGGCCCCTAGACCAGGAGCCTATTGGGAGAAAGGGGGGTAGGAATGACTTTTTAAGTGGTCAACAAATAGCGTGTGTCATATGGATCTACTTATGAATGGTTGTAGCAAAATTGCTTGAATTAATTCTGCTTGTTTTTATTAAGTGAGGATCTCAAAGGCTAATTAGAGTATTAGGTGTAAAGGAAAGATTTTAAAAAATTAAAATAGGTCCAGAATCTTCAGAGACACTTTATGTGTTACTTACTTCTTTAAATTCTCAAGACAGTCCTGGAAGAGAGTGAAATTCAGAGACATCAAGCAACATGGCCACAGATCTTGAGGTGGGGTGAAAGGCTGCGGACTTTAGTCTCCAGGATCTTTGTTTTTCCCACTGTACCAGGTGTCTCCTGATGGACACCTCGATACCCTGATGTTTGCATCAGTCTGAGAACCTGCCTTCTATGAGCTTAGGGACATCACCATCCTTATCTGCCGCCTCGGCCAATTCTGTGGCCTGAAAAGTCTAGAAAACAATAAAAAAGACTTTAATCTCAGGCCAATTAGAAGTATGATTTCAGGAAATCTGGCAAAGCTACCCTGTCCCCAACCCAAAATATGTCCCACCCACTTCCACATAGCTGGTCAATATTTCTTTATCCATAGCTAAAGCTTTCATGATTTTTTTTTTTTGCTTTCATGATTTTAAATGCTAACTGAATATGTCTAACCTCACAAATTTCTCCTAAAATTACTGTGTTTTTTTTTCTGTTTCACAGTTTATTCACTGGCCAGATGCCTTTGTGTGTTGTCCTTCTAAGAACATAAGTAACTGAGGAAGAAACCATGTCCTACACACTTACTATAGCATTCCTTCCCATCAGACAGTATTAAATAAGTGCTGGCTGATTCATTATAAAGTTGAAAATGCAAATCCCAGGGGAGTGTATTATACTGGGATTTTCATGCTTGGGGCAGTGTGCTGTGGAGAAAGCACGAATAGTCTTACATGCCTCAGTTTCCATCCTGGTTCTATCACTTAATCACTTGTTACACCTTGGACAGTTGCCTTAACCTCCCAGAGCCCTCAGTGTCCACATCGGTAAAATGGGCCTGTAAAGGTCCTAGCACAGTGCCTGGTCAATCTCATCCCTGAGTCGGATCAGAATTAATGACCCTCAGGTATGGCAGCAGGACATGGCCACTCTAAACCTGCCTCCCAGGAATGAGATTCCCCAGCACAGAAGACAGTGACTTCAGGGAATAAATACCCTGAGGTTTAGATCCATCCCAGGCTCAGTACTCATTGAGAACAAGATCCATTCAGATAGAAGATGAAACCAAAATCATCACCCCATTCATGCCACTGCCTGACACCCAATGACTAGCCTGAGAGAAAAGCTGAGTACCACACAACCACAGAGTTCCCGAGTTCCTGCCTGAGCCCCCTTTCTACACACTGTGCCTGCCCATCCAACCATCACCAGGGCAGCTGCTCACCTGTCACACCTCTGTCTTGGGCCAGATGGCAGATCCAGCTTCCCACACCTCATACTTCCTCTGTGCCCTTCCAGATGTTACTCGCCACTCTTAGCCTGCAGTAGAGTTGATTATCCCCTTCCCTGACGCCCCCCAGTTTCTACAGTGGAGAAGTTTCTCACTGTCCCTCTACAAAGACATGTACTATCAAATGTGGCTTGAGGGCCCTGAAATGTGGCTAGTCCAACCTGAGATAAATTATAAGGGCAAAATGCAGACCTAATTTTGATGATATAGTATGACACATAGTAAAATATTTAGTATCTCTCTATATGGATTATATATCGAAATGAGACTATTTTGGATATATTGGGCTCAGTAAATAAACTATTAACATTAATTACAACTGTTTGTCTTACTTTTTTTAAGTGACTACTAGAAAATTTTAAGTTGCTTTTGTGGCTCATGGTATATTTCTGTTGTATAGCACTGGAAGGACAATTCTCATATTGTACTGTCATTATTGTTTTCTTTCTGTCTCATCTACTAGACTAGGAGCTCAAAGAGGACCTGAGGAGTGCCTTCCAGTGCCCTGAGAGAGGATCTATCCATGGTCAACCCTCCACAAATGCTTGTTGAATGAAGGAAGTTATAGCCAAAAACAAACGAAAACCCCATAACTATTCAATATTTCTGAAATAATTACAAAACCACTTGGAATTATATGCCATAAATTGCTATTGACCTCCCCACTGATCTCTTTGGTGTTGACATGAGTTTTAATAATATGGTTGGTATGTATGCCCAATTATGACCACAGGTGTAAATGAAATGAATATTCCAAAACTACTCTGAACCTTATGCGTATGAACTTGAGCCTGTACACTTATCCATAGGTGAGCTGGGATGGCTACTAATTTATAAAGTGTTGTGACAATTGCCCTTTCTCAAAATTTGGCTGTTTAGTCAGTTGTTCTGTTTATTTCCTTGGGTAAGCCAAGGACCAGCAGCATGAGCAACACCTGGGAGCTTGTTAGAAATGTAGAACATACAGTTGCATCCTAAGCTTATTGAATCAGAACAAAATCTCTGGTTAATTGTATGCACTTAATATTTGAGAAGACTGAGCTATGCGTTTCTGTTTCTCAGCTCTAAGAAAGAGGGCCACCTGGGAACTTGGGTATCATTTCCTCCTACTCTTCACACAATTTTTTTTTTTTTTTTTTTGCTAAAAATGTGTTGAGCTTTCTCTTTGAGTAAGATACTATCTGAGGCCCTGAGATAAGAGGATGAACCAGACACATGACTGCGTTCTGTGACTCTTGTCTCCTGTGACTGAGCCTCACTGTGTGTGTGGGACAGCTGGACACACTGGGTACAGGAGTGCCTGAGAGCTCTGAAGGAGGGTCAGATGGGAGCATAGGGGTCAGAAATGGTACAAAGTGGCCCCCTGTCTGGAGCGAATCTACAGACAGATGCTTTATGAATCATGCATGCTGAAGGTGTCCAGAGGAAAGGAAGCAGCCAATACTGCCTTTCCCTTCAAGAAGAAAACTTTTCCAGAATCTTCCCGTTTCCATGGAGACCCAAGAATCTGCCATCAGCTCTCTGGTCCCTAGGCTCAAGTTCAAGCGAGCTTAATTCCCCTTTGTCTAGGTCTCTTGGGTAGTGTGAGTTTTCTTTCTCTGGGGGAATATGGGTCTGTCAGTCTCCTAGAGAGCTGAATCAACTCAACTCTAACTTGGCAGAAGTCCCTAGACACTCTGTGGATGATGAAGTACAGTGAAGCCTCAGTTCACTCTCACCCAAATAACCAGAAAATTCAACTACCAGGATTCTTTTCTTCTATCTCTACAATTATAATTGCATTTGTTTCATTAATCATAGTCCTTGAGCATCTATGGAGTTTACCATAAAAAATAGAGAGGTGGCCCTTCCAAACAAAAGAAATTGATGTGAAAATAAGTTATAGCTTAAAAATCTTCCCACAGCTCCCATTGCTTCATATATAATTGTTAGACAACTGCATGGCCTACCAGGCTCTGTCCTGAACAGCTCTGGTTCCTCTTTTTTTTTTTTAAAAAAAAAAAAGAAAAAAAAAGATTTGTTTACTTATTTATTTATGATAGACAGACAGAGAGAGAGAGAGAGAGAGACAGGAGGAGGGAGAAGCAGGCTCCATGCCGGGAGCCCAACACAAGACTCGATCCCCGGACTCCAGGATCGCGCCCTGGACCAAAGGCAGGCGCCAAACCCCTGAGTCACCCATGGATCCCCCAGCTCTGGTTCCTCTTATCCCTCCCTGCTGCTCTCTGCACTCCAACAATACTGGCTACTCCCACATCCTCCTCCTCCTCTATCCCATCCTTTTTTACCTCTTCCCCACCCTCTTCTTTCTTCTCTGCCTCCTCCTCAAGGGCCCTTATCTAGAATGTTCTTCCCTCCATCCTTCCTTATGCCTAGTAAACTCCTATTCATCCTTCATATCTCAGCTCAAGATCACCTCCTCAAGGAACAGTCCAGATGCTCAATGGCTTACATGCTCTGGGTCCCTGCTCTGTGCTTTTGAGCTGTTCTTCCTTACACTTTCTTCATTGATCTCTGAGAGTACGCATCTCTTTCCTATCAGTACAAACTTTATTCCACAGGCTATGGGAATCTGAAAATGTTCAAGCCAGAGAGAGATAAGATTAAAGTTTGGGGAAGATGAATTTAGCAGCTGAGAGCAGAGTATATTAAACAAAGGGAGAAATTACAAGCACAGGAAAGAGACTGGAATGATTATCTTTAAAGTGCCAGGCCTGGGGCTATTTTTAAAATATTATCTTATTTGTTCTTCATCATAGATTTATGGGGAAGGCATTGACGTCCCCATTGTTTAGTTGAAGAGACTGAGACCACAAGGGCTTTAATAACTTGCTCCAGGCCACAGGGCTGGCAAGCCAGGTCTGCCTGGCAACTACAAGAGTCTGCCTCCCAGAGAAGCTATTATAAATGTTCCTTTATGGGAAGATATGGAAAGGAAAGAACTGATCTGTCCAAGGCTGTAGGAGAAACTCAGCAGAGTGTATTGTATTATACTGCATTGTATGTGGTGACACTGTGGGAGGGGAACTCATCGAAGATGATTGAAGTTCTCACCTGGCCATTTCCTCCTGGAAGTGTTCCTGATGCATCTCCTGTGTGTTCCCTTAGCACCTGTGCATCACTCCCATCGGAGCTGGCTTCATAGACTTTTACAATTCCCAGTCTTCCCCACCAAGTCCATGCCTGTGAGATTCACTGCTGGACAGATTACCCAGTGAGGCAGAGAGCCTGTAAGTGCCCAGCAAAGTCTTGCTAGATGAATATGAGCCAATAAATGAAGGAAAGACTGCATGGTTGGGAAAGTGAGGATGCCGATAACAGATTCATAAAGAGGACTGCCTGGAGCAAAATGCCAAGCATCAGCCAGCCAGAGCAGGTAAGGCAGGTCTCTGGGGTACACCCAGAGTGTTTGCCTATGAGGACCTCTATGGCTTAATCCCAGTAAAGTATAGAACATTCCAGATGCAAGTGAGGTGATTGGATGGGGCAGGGCTTCAGCCACATGGAAGACTTAGTTCAGTGCACTCAAGGTTGGGCACAAAATCAATAATGCCACACCTGCAAATCTCAGAGAATCCTTAGTGATTTGTTGGCAGGAACATTTGGCAGTTGAAGAACAATTTATGCCACAACTTTGTCAACGCCTTCTTGATAAATCTATGATGAAACTTTACATGAAGAATTAGTTTCCCTTGAAAGTGTGCAAGAATGTTGTTCTACAGAGAGAGAGAATCCATATGTTGGCTCCTAAAATGGCATCTACCTCAAACTTTCTCTGTTTCCCATGTGGGGAAGGGTCAAAGAGCCCTGCACACCTGTGATCACCACCTCATTCACTCCGGAAGTTGTAAAAATTCCTCTTCACACTCCAGGGGAGTCTCAATATGTCTCCCACATCTCTCTATGCTGGCTCTAGTCAACGTATCCCCTCTTGAAAACACCATGCCAGTCACCTCCTTTTAATCTGCTGCCAGTATTTCTCCCCTCCTCGCTCTTCCTTCCACATTATTAATAGATAATTTTTTTAAAACACTGATCAGAACCAAGAACAGAAATTACAAGTCCTCAAGCTGGTATTTGTGATCCTCCATGCTGGCTGTCACCTCCCTCCCTGGACTTACCTTCCACTGAGCCTCTTTATGTTCATAGCCCAGTCAAGCCAATTTCTAGCTCCTCCTGTATCCTGTGCTCTGTTTTCAATCCATATTGTCACTTTCAGTCCATGATGCGTTTTCCTCAAGGACTTTGTAAAAAAATCCTACTGTCCTTTCAGAATTTTCTCAAATGCCACTTCCTCTCTGAAGCTGATCCCAATTCTCTCAGTGAGAATTAATCCTTCCTTTTATATGCTCGGATAGTACTTCCTTTTTATGGCTGATAAAATTTTTCAAAAGATCACCTCATATTGTAGTAAGTTCCATGAAAGTTTGTGAAACAGCCCCGTTGCATGATGGTCTCATTTTCCATGATATGGTTAAGGTACAGCACATCAGCACATCAGTGGGTGGTTTTGGTGTTCCTTGCAACCTAAGAATTTCTATATTCAATGACTCTAATTAAAACTCTCAGCATATCAAAGGAATTTTTTAGAAAAACAACAACAATTAGCTTTGGAAATTTTCACAATTTGTTAACTTTCTTAAGCTCAATAAACACTGTTTCTTTCTGCCTACAGGTTTTCTAGGGAAAGCTTTGAAATCCTGAAACTTCCCCTCTAATGAGTGGAATTAGCATGGGCAATCATTTTCAAACTTTTCTCTTTTTTCTTTTATCTCCTCTCTCAAGTGAGAAAGAGATTCTATATAGTCTTTAAGGAGAGTCAACTCAAGTACTCATTATTAATTGTTTCCTTTCTCTTGGATAATTCTTAGCTTACAAGAATATGCTCGAATCTCTATGTTTAATTATCTTCTATTAACCTAGTTTCCCCCTCCAGAAATGACACCTGCAAAACTTCTCAGAAGGGATTGTTTATGTACTCCTTGTCTCTAGTTTCTCACTGTCTATCCTCTATTTATATTTATATTGCACTAAATATAAAATCATTGTGGAAAATTAGAAAATATAGATAAACTACAAGAAAATTAAAAGTATTTATGTGGGAAACTGCTAAGCACATGGTAAACTATATTTCGCAGCCTCTGTTGTAGTTCAAAGGAACACTTATATTCCACTGGTGAGTAAGACAGTCTCATAGTGTGAGTGGAAGTGCTATATCCTACTTATTGGCATGGGCCACAAACCCTCCTGCATACCCCTCTATGTTCTTTCCTCTCCCTGGAAGACTGAATAGCAAAAACCAGAGCAACTGAGAAAGCCAGGTTTTTTTTAAACGGCAGAGTCAATATTAGTCTCGGTCCTAGAAGGACTTTGTGGAGAGAGACCATCTGCTAACCTTGAAGTCTACCCTAGACTACTCCAAGATGATGAAATAAGCCTCCATTAAGTTTGAGCCATTAAGAAATTGATTTCCAGCATTAAGAAATGCCATGGACTTAACTTCCCGGTAAAACTGGTGAAAATTATTTTTTAAGAAAACAGTTATTCAAAGCCTTTGGTAATGGTCCTAAAGGTAAAAAGCAAAAGAAGAAGCACCTAATCAAGAAAATCCATTAAAATTCAGGAAGAAAGATGAGAATCTATAGTATCTGAGCCAATACTGTTCCTTCTTCTCTTTCCTACCAGCTCACATTTGGAGACTCCACCCCAGACTGCTTCAAGAGCCCAGGGCTCCTACTTGGGAGTAGGATATCCTCCTACAGGATATCTGTGTTTCTTATTCCATCCTCAGTACCTTATTACCAAAGCTAAGTTTTGGGCAAGTGTGATTAAGAGTGGAGATTCTCTTCTTCCACCAACTCCTACTCATAGATGGGAGACTCTCTACCTTGGGTGTGACACACTGAGAATAGTAGGATGCTGATAGTCCTTTCTTTGATTCATGGATCAGTGGTTCCACACCAGGAGAGGCAAGCTCAGAGGAATCCAGGCTGGTGTCCCCTAACAGTGTTAGGTCCTACAGTGGGGATATCCTTCAAAGAAGCTCACCACTATCCCTACTCTCAGCCTCCAGAGTCCTAACTCAGAGATTTTTGTTTAGGGAAAGAAGCAGATCATAAAACAGATAGCTCCTAATCTCTTTCCAAAAGAACTGATTTCATTTGCAACAGAGTGTGTAGGAGTTCAAACCTAAGTATGCTCTCAAGAATAATGAGAATTGTAGTGAAAGGCAATTGGAAGAAGCTTCATGGATTGATGAAGATACACCCTAGACCATAGGCTGGCTACTACAGGAGAGAAATGAAGAATAATTCAGCTAGGAGGAGCCTTCTTGGGATCTGAACAAACATCAAATACTAACCACAAAAATCATTCCTACAAAAGAACCACAATGTAATTGGATTAGTTTGCAGAGGAATATATACTCCAGAGTACTGTTAAAACCCTAGAGCAATCAGATGGCAATTAGTGGAGTTTAATAGCTGTGTATGGAAGAAGTAGAAGAAAGCTTTAACAGTTACCACTGCCATGTGGTGTCATCCTAATGTGAGGAGCAACATCAGGGGATTAATACTGTAGAGAAAGGCAGGGAACAGACTTCACTAAAATAATCCAGCCAGTGAAAACAACTAAACAAGCAAATAACAGTAAACAAGCCTAGGCAGTGTTGGGGGAAAGAAGACCAATACCCAGAGTTGCTGCTACATATTATCTTAAATGTGAGTTTTCTATTTTAAAAAATTGCAAGGAATGCAAAGAAATAGGAAAGTATGACCAATAACAGGCAACAGAAACTACTTGTCAGAGTGAACAGACAACAGATTTAACAGAAAGAAGGTTTCAAGGTAGCCATTATAAACACATTCACAGAACTATTGGAAAGCATGATTAAAGAATTGTAAAGGATGGTTTAATAACAATTTTGCATCAAATATAGAATATCAATAAAAAGAAATTATTAAAAAATGAAAATTTTGGAGCTGAAAAGTACAATAAGTTAAAAAAGACAGGGGACTCAAATTAGTAGAATCAAACATGAAAGAGGGAATATTATTACCAACCCTACAGAAATAAGAAGGATTATAAGGGAATAGTATGAATAATGGATGCTAATATATTAGACAACTTAGATAAAATGAACACATTCTTACAAATATATAAACTACCTAACCTGATTTAAGAAGAAGTAAACAATCTAGACCTAAAACAAATGAAGAGATTAAATTATTGATCAAAAAAATTACCCACAAAGAAAACCCCAGGCCTTGATGTCTGTACCACTGAATCCTACCAATAAGTTAAATTAGAATTAACAGCAATTCTTCACAAACTCATCCAAAAAAACAGAATAGGAGAGAACATCTTGCAACTCATTTTGTGAGGCCATTATTACCTTGATAACTGAACCAAAAAAGGGGGGGAGGAGAAAGAAAGGGAAGGAAGGAAGGAAGGAAGGAAGGCAGGCAAGCCCAGACCAATATTTCTTGTGAATATGGATGTAAAACTCTTCAACAAAATGCTAGTAAACCATATCCAGCATTGTACAAAGGAAGTTATATGCAATGACCACATGGAATTTATCCCAGAGATGCAAGGTTGGGTTTAAAACAGGAAAATCAATTGGGTAGCCCCGGTGGCTCAGCAGTTTAGCAGTGCCTTCAGCCCAGGGCGTGATCCTGGGAACCCGGGCTCAAGTCCCACGTCAGGCTCCCTGTGTGGAGCCTGCTCCTCCCTCTGCCTGTGTTTCTGCCTCTGTATGTATGTGTCTGTCATGAATAAATAAGTAAAAATCTTAAAAAAAAAAAAAAAAGGAAGTTCATTCTTGCCACTTTTATTCAACACTGTACTAAATGTTCTAGCTGGAGAAATTAGCCCATTTGAGCTGCTGTAACAAAAATACTACAGACTAGGTAGATTAAACAACAAATATTTTTTTCTCACATTCCTGGAAGCTGGGAAATCAAAAAGCAAGGCACTAACAGATTCTCTATCTGGTAAGAACATATTTTCTAGTTCAATGACCAGTCTTCTCACTCTATCCTCATATGCCAAAAGAGACAAGGGAGCTCAATAGAGTCTCTTTTATATGGCTCTGCATTCAAGACTTGATCATCTTACCAAAGGCCCTACCTTCTAATACCATCACCTCAGGGATTAGGATTTAAACATGAATTTGGGGAAGATATAAACATTCAGTCAATAATAGTACTTAATGAAGAAAAATAAATAAAAGGAAATCATATTGGAAAGGAGGAAGTAAAACTATCTCTATTCACAGATGACATGATCTTATATACAGAAAATCCTAATGAGAGGCACCTGGGTGACTGAGTCCGTTAAGCATCGGCCTTCAGCTCAGGCCATGATCTGGGGTCCTGAGATGGAGTCTGCTTCTGGCTCCCTGCTCAGTGGGAAGTCTGCTTCTCCCTCTCTCTTTGCCCCTCCCCCTGACTTGTGCACTCACACTCTATCTCTCTCCTACTCACTCTCTCAAATTAATAAATAACATCTTCTAAGAAAATTTTAAAAGAAAGCCCTAGTGAATCTACTAAAAAAAACTATTAGAATGAATAAATGAGCTTGGCAAAGTAAGATACAACATCAATATATAAAAATCAATTGTATGTTTATACATTTGTAATAAATTATCCAAAGATAAAATTATGAAGTGCACTATTAAAAAGAATATAATACTTAGGAATAAATTTAACAAAAAAAGTGTAAAATTTATATGCTGAAAACTATAATACATTATTGAAAAATTAAAGAACTAAATAAATAAACATGCCATGTTTATGGATCAAAAGGCACAACATTATATTAAGATGGCAATCATCCCATGTAATATTGTGTGTCAACTATGCTTCAATAAATAATAAAAATAATAAAGTTAAATTTTAAAAGATGGTAATCATCTCCAAACCAATCCACAAATTCAAAGCAGTATCCATCAGAATCCTAGCTGACTTCATTGTAGAAATTGACAAGCCTTTTCTAAATTCATATGGAATTGCAAGGAACGCAGAATAGTTAATAAAATCCAGAAAAAGAACAAATAGGAGGGATTATACTTCCCAATTTTGAAACTTAAACAAAGCAATGGTAATCAAGACACATTGGTACCCACACAAGATTAGACGTGTAAATCAATGGAATAGAATTGGGAGTCCAGAAATAAACCTATACATCAATGGTCAATTGTTTTCCACAAGAGTGCCATGACCATTCAAAAGAGAAAGAACAGTCTTTTCAACAAATGGCACTGAAACAACCGGATAGCCACATGCAAAAGAATGGAACTGGACTTTTACTTCCTACCATATACAAAAATAAACACAAATGAATCAAAGACCTTATTGTAAGAACTAAAATATAAAAATTTCAGAAGGAAACAGAGATAAATATTCATTCATGACCTGGTTTTGGCAAAGGAGCCTTAGACATGACAACAAAGATAAGCAACATGAGAAGAAAATGAACAAATTGCAGAAGATATGGAAAAATTGAAATGTTCATATACAGTTGGTGGGAATTTAAAATGATGCAGCCACTTTAGAATAATAAACAATTTGGCAATTCCTTGAACAATCAATATGACCAACCAGTTCCACTTCTAGATATATACACCCAAGGTAAGTTAAAATATATGTTTATACAAAAATTATACTTGAATGTTTACAGTACATCGTAACAGGCAAGGGTGAAAACAACCCACCTGTCCATCAACTGATGAATGGATAAACAAAATGAGGTAAATCTCTACAATGGATTCAGCCAATAAAAAGAAAGAAGTAGGGATCCCTGGGTGGCGCAGCGGTTTGGCGCCTGCCTTTGGCCCAGGGCGCGATCCTGGAGACCCTGGATCGAGTCCCACGTCGGGCTCCCTGCGTGTAGCCTGGTTCTCCCTCTGCCTGTGTCTCTGCCTCTCTCTCTCTCTCTCTGTGACTATCATGAATGAATAAAAATTTAAAAAAAAAAAAAAGAAAGAAGTACTAATACATACCATATGATGTGCCAAACTTGAAAACATTATGCTAAGTGAAAGAAGTCACAAAAGCCCATATAGTCTATGATTCAATTCATACTAAATGTCAAGAATAGGGACATCTACAGAGATAACAAGTAGATCAGTGGTTGCTATGGTTGGGAGTTTAGCAATGTGGGAATAAAGGAATGACAGATAGCTAAAGGGGGTGGGGCTTCTGTATGAGGTGATGAATTGCTCTAAAAATTCACCATAATGGTGGCTATACATATCTGCAAATATACTAAAAAACCTTGAATAGTGTATTTTAAATAAAATAACTAGATAGTGTGTGGATCATATCTCAATAAAGCTGTTTTAAAAGTTTGAGCCAGGGTACCTGCGTGGCTCATTGGTTGAGTGTCTGCCTTTGGCTCATGGCGTGATCCTAAGATCCTGGGATCAAGTCCCGATTCAGGCTCTTCACAGGGAGCCTGCTTCTCCCTCTCCTATGTCTCTGCCTTTCTCTGTGTGTCTCTCATGGATAAATAAAAGCTTAAAAAAATAAAAATAAAAGTTTGAGCCATTGACTATTAGGGTCTATTTGTTACAATGGTTCAGCCTATCCTAACTAACATAACAATATAATTGTTAGTTATTGCATAGTAATATAATCTCACAACCCAGTGAAATACTTATTTTGATGTATATCCTCTGGACTTTGTTTTGCATAAATATAATTTTAAAAACAAACCAATATTCTTTAAAATGCATTTTTCCACTTAATTATAACTATGTCAATAAATGTCTCTTTTTCATTTCATTTGATATCTAGCACTTAAACTTTTCTGTTTTATTACAGTTTAAAATCTTGGTTTTGTTAAACAGCTAAATTTTTATTTTCTTTTAGCTTTTATTTTATCACAGTAGTATGAATTTTTTAGCTTCCCCCCCATATTTGTGTTATATTTTATGTTCTGAAAGATTTCCTTAACTTTATTGCACCAATTCTTTTAGCACATTTTACATCTCAACCTTCTATCTTTTTCTCTGAATATTCCTTCATTATAATATCTTATTGTTTTTCATGAATGTAAAATCTTCTCTTATGTCATTGAAGGTATTAATTACAGGTTTTGGAAGTTTTTGTCTGATCTCCACATTACCTAACTTCTCTGGGTTCTTCCCCCCCTCCCCCCCCCCTTTTGTTTCTTTGTTCTCTCTGTTTCATCATAAAGGATTCTTCTAAGTATATATTATTTGTTGGCTCTCTGTTCACATCTAAAAACAAGGCACTAAAACATGACTGGAAGCTAAGTGTCAGAATGTAGTATGCTAACTGAGCTCACTGTAGTGAGCTCACTGAGTCTCCTTTGTTGTGGTTCCTGGATGTCAGCATTTGGCATTATTCTATCTTACACTAGATAGTTTCTCCAGGCAGAAGTCCTCCCACCTCAGGGCCTTCTCACTGACGGCTGCCAGCTTTCTGGTTGCTGGGAAAGGCAAGAAGTGAAGGTTATCCCACTCAGTACATAAACTTTCCCCTGATCCCCTTTGAATCCTCTAGTCTTACCTCTCGTGGCCACTCCCAGGCACTGTCCCGGGCACCTTTCTCTCTTCAGCGCATTCTGATCAGTTTTCCATCCCAAGCTCTACAATGAAGAGTCTCTTATCTAAGTCCTTAATGGCCTCCATCTTACTAAACCCAAAGAATGTTTTTCCTGTCCTCATCTTAGCCTCTTAGAAGAACTTAACACAGTTTAGTATTCCTTCTTTCCAGAAACTCTTTATTTACTCCATGACAAGAGGACTCTCTGCTACCATGTAGATTTCCCACAATCTTGGTAAATGTAAAATAAACATGCCATTCTCCTGCTTCTCAACACACTTTGGAAGTATCTGATTTCCTTACCATAACCTGCAAGGGTCCACATCACCACTCCTCGCCTGACCCTCAGTTCATCTCTGACCACCCACTGTGCACTGTGCACTCACTCTGACACTTTCTTTCTGTGGCTCAAACATACCAACCTTGTCCCGGGGAGAGTTTTGCACTTATGTTCTCCACTCATCACTCTTCCCCCAGATCTTCCTGAGGCTCACTCCTTCTCATTATTCAATTCTCAGCTCAAACATCACTTCCTCACCCAATCCAATGATGCATTCCCGCCACCATTACCCCAGCTACACTTATTGTATCAATTTCTTCTGCCACCATGACATTTAAAATTATGTGATATTTTTAATTTACCCTATGTCAGAATTCTCCCACAAGAATGGAAGCCTCGTGGACAGAGGTGTTGTCTGCTTTGCTCACTAGTGTCATCAAACGGTGCCTGGCATGCAGCAGACGCTTGATAAGTGTTCACTGTGTGAAGGAGTAAAGGAGCAGCCATGCACTGAGCTCTCCATGAGAAATCACTGCAGTACAGCTCAATAAAGGATCTGTTTTCAGCTCAAACTACCACCTAAAAGGAACTCTTCCCAACAGAACAGATTTAAATTACCCTTGACCATCAGGGTTCCTAGAACTACTCAGCACTTCACAGAACTTACTTTTACCTAGAAAGTCAGGGGACATATCTCATACAGCCATTTCCCATCAGTAGAAAAACAGGCAACTAGGAAGAAATAACATATTTTTTAAAAATTAGTTACAATAAATTCAGCACTTTAAAACAGAACTTTGGACAAGTACACAAGTAAATAATAAGAATTTCACACAGTTAAGTGCAGTATGCAATAAGCAGAAGAATATCCAAAGTAGTCTAAAAGAGGGCCTGGCCTGTTCTCTTGGTCCCACTGGTCTGAGGTTCCAGCCACTTTCTCAGTGTGAAAGAATTAAAAGTTGCCACCAGAATTTGCTATAAGCCTTTTAGTTTTCAAGTTATATAAATATGCAAAGTGAACTATATAATAGAATGGTGATGGATTAGTCAATGTCAACAAATTCTGACTTAAAGACATTTTTTCAATATTTCATACATACAGTACCCAGGCAGATGAACAGTGCTGTGATTTCTTAAAAATTTGAACATGTTTTGGCCTTTTTAATTCTACTTTAAGGAAGTTAGCCAAAGGAAATAATTAAGAATGTGCATTAATTTTATGAGGATAGTCATTACACCATCATTTATAAAAGCAATCTAAATGTCCAACAACAGGGGGCATCTGGCTGGCTCAGTGGGTAGAGCATGTGACTCTTGATACTGAGGCTGTGAGTTCAAGCCTCATGTTGAGTGTGGAGCTTACTTAAAATTCATAAATAAATACATACATACATACATACAAACCAACAATAGGAGATGGAGTATAGCCATTTACAAAATCATTCCATGGATAAATATTTACTGCCATAGAATGAGTTCATTAGGTTGAAAAAGGCAGGTTACAAAGCAGTATGTTCCCATTGTATTCACACAATATTATATAAAGTAAACTTAAAAAAGAGTAAAGAGGCAAGGAAGGGCATACACTGGACTGAGATTCTACAGAAAGATAGCAATTTTATACAAGCTTCTTTATGTGTTTTTTCTTTTTTCTTTCTTTTTAAGATTTTATTTATTTATTATGAGAGACACAGAGAGAGAGAGGCAGAGACATAGAGGGAGAAGCAGGCTCCCTGTGGGGAGCCTGAATCAGAACTCGATCCCAGGACCCTGGGATCACACCCTGAGCCAAAGGCAGATGCTCAACCACTGAGCCACCCAGATGCCCCTGTGTTTTTTTCTTTATCTTAATCTAAATTTTTTCTTATAATAAATAAGTGGGTAATAAATAGCTGTTACCACTGCAATATGAAAAAAGCCACAAAATGAAAATTGAAATTTTGTTGATGATCAGAATGGGCTCAATCAAATTAAAAGGTTTATTCCACCCCAAATTGCCATATACCACACACACATGGATGACACTAACCTTTAAGCCAAAAATAGCCTGACAGAGTCCACCCAACACCTCCAGATCAGATGTTTCCCAGCTCTTCTCCTCGTCTGATGCTCACCCCACGAAGCCCTCTCCATGCTCTCCCTCTAGCATCCCATCAGTCCTTGCTTTCTTCCCCAGAGGCTCCTATCTCAGTCTAATGCTGAAACAAAATATGATAGACTGGATGGCTTAAACAGCAGACCTTTATTCCTCAAGTTCTAGAGGCTAAAAGTCCAAACCCAGGGTGCTGACTAATTCAGTTCCTGGTGAGAGCTCTCTGCCTGGCTTGCAGATGGCACCTTTTCCCTCTCTTCACATGGCCTTTCCTCAGTGCGTGCAAGCAGGGAAAGAGATCTCTCTCTTCCACTACTTATAAACCCACTAATACCATCTTGTATGATCTTATATAACACAAACTGCCTCCCAAAGGCTCCACCTTCAAATATCATCACTTTGGGGGTTAGGCCTTCAACACACGAATGAGGGAGCAGGGTACAACACACACTCCATAACACTCCTCTTAATTACACGCGATGTTTTCCAGGACTCTGTCCTGATGCCTTACACACTCTCCATAATAACACACATTGATGGTTTCCATCCTTTTTTTTTTTATCTCAAATATGTCGAAAAGATTCAAACTCCAATTCCAGAACTACATTTCCCCCTGAGTCCCACAAGCAGTTCAAACTCACATGCCCTGAAGTGTCTATCCTTTTTCAATTCCGCTTCTTCACCATATTCACCACTATGGTAGATGCATGGCATGACCATCCATCCACCCATTTTTCCAGGTTGAAAGACTAACAACAGATGGCCTAGACTTTTTTTTCCTTTAACCGATAATGGCTAGGCACTCATTTTGTATCAGAAACCTTAGCATCTCCTGCCCATAAAAAGACAGAAAGTATATAAGAGGTGTTCAGACCCTGAAGCACTGGCAGAGCAAAGGGGAAATTGCTCAATCCAAAATCTCAAGACTCAGAATTCAGAGCTTAGTGTGGCTTGCTTCATGTGGAACTATCAGAGGCTTTATAGGTACTGATATGGCCAGGCCACAAAACCCACAGCCCTTGGCCTCCCTAACCTGGTGGACATCTCACTGAGGTCGACTACCAAAACTTTCAAAATACAGGACCCCTCTAGAAGCAAGAGAGGCAGTAGTATGTCACCAATGGCATATCATCTTCTTACTCCTTACTTGAGGTGTTGTGAGCAAAGCAAAAGCAATCTTGGACTGAGTTGAAGTCTTGCTTCTTACCGGATTTGTCCTAACTCACACTGGTCCTAGAGGTTTCTAGAACACGTCACAAATTTCCTTTTCCTGTTCCCTTTCCCTCCTGCTTCAGCCATTTTCATCCAGATTAAAGCTTAGCTCCTAGTTTCTTCCTTCACTCAAATCTCTTCCTACTCCCAATTATTGTCCATTTTGCCCCAGGAATGGTCTTTCCAACATGTAAATCAACACATTTTACCCATTGAAACCCCTGGGATTGCTTCCCATTATCCTCTTTATGATCGGACTCCTGCTTGCCTGCCCACACCTCCACACCTCATTCTTACTCAGTCTTGCCAAATTTGCTGTTCCAAGCAAGCCACATTTCCTCTGTCACCTCTAATCCTTGAACATGCATTTATTTTCACTAGGTCTCCCTGTTCTCAGCCTCCCAGCAACTCTCCCACCTAAGAACTTTCCTGGGAGCCCTCCTCAACACTGCCCCCAGAGATTTCAGAGTCCCTTTCTACTTGTCCTTGTTGTACCTTATATAGCCTCTAAGGTAGCCAGGCCTTGCCATATTTTGTGGATCTCTCTCTCATCCATGATGCAAACACTTAGAAAAGAACTCTGGAGTCTTCTTACCTTTCTTCACACTTGTATTTTTGCACTTAGATGGTAGGGGGCCTACCTGTGATACTTGGAAATCAGGAGAGTCACAATAATCCAAATATGGAAAGACATAAGATACTGGCCTGAAGAGATTTACAACCTTCTGTAATATGGATTTGGTGATTTTCCAATACCCAAAGAGAAGGAAATATTGGAGCTTTTCTTAGCAAATAAACCCATTTATTTCCTTAGCTAATAAACCTACCCTTCCTTAGCAAATAAACTCCAAAAAAAATGACCCTTGGAAAACAAATCCCATAGGAAGCCTTGTTAATCAGGGGCTCTGAGATGTGACCTGCCCAGGCAGCTACTGGACCTCTTTTGCCATTTTATATTTCCTCTTTAATCAAATCCCTGGATGCTACAGTTCTCAACTTGCAGAGATTTAAAAGGCACTTTGATTAATGGACTTGATCAGTGTCCGCTCTTGTTTAACCACGGTGTTCTCCTCCACGTTTCACATTTCACACCCACATAGCACCATTCCCCTTTTATTACAGGAACTGAAGAATGTGATGGCCTGCCAGACAGCAGAGTAATTTATGAAAAATATATTTTTAAAGGGAGAGTGTATTAAAACTTGAAAAGAACTCAGTGCCTGTTGCTATTTTAATTTTAAATAGGCTATGCAAATAATTAAATGTCAGGTCATATTGACACCATCAAATTTAGGAGAGTAGAGATTGTATACAACCCCAGAGTGCTAGGGAATATTAAATCAGATCAGATTTACCAGGGCACTGAAACATATCTTGCTTTTGACATGAAATAACAGTATCGATTGGGTTAAAAATGAGCCAATTTTCAAAAACCTCTACCTGCTACAAATGTTTCCCTATATTCCACAATACTTTAAAAAGAGATAAAAAGAAATCAAGATGAATTTGTAACTATATATTTAAGCACTAAATCTCTCTTTGGTTTTTTATTTTTCTCAAGCCTCTCCTGCCTTACACTAGCCTATTTCAAATATTGACTTCCAAGAAAGGATGGATGAGAACAGCCAATATTCAGGGCTAAGGTAATGGATGCTGCTCACCTTACTTAAAACAGTTTAATTTGGATATTCATCTGAACTTTGCTCATGGCTTTGTACATTTGAATTGTAATTGATCACAACAATGTGACTATGTACTGTGTACTATGGTGCAGCTATCCTAGATTAATAGGAAAGTAAAAAATCCCTTAAAATGGCACAGAAAAAAACACAAGTGGTCAAAGAAATATTTGCTGTGGAAAGAATTGTATAATGTCATAGAAGTTCTGTGATGAATGAGACACTATGATACTTTTGAGTAAAGGCGAAAACAGCAGAAAATGTGCCTTTCTCCTTTTAAATTCTTAATTCTTTTAAATTAGTAATTAAAGGAAATTCCTATTTCCAAAGTACCTAACAACTAATCAAGCTGAATTAAGTTTCATGTCAGGAGGAAACCAGTTTTTTATCTGGATTAGTTATCCATTGCCTCAACCCTATGATGACAAAAACTTGGCACTAACATCATGACTTGTCTATCTATTCACCATTCACTTAGCCATCAATTCCACAAACATTTGTTGATAAATTTATTGATAAATAAGCACTCTAATAAGCACAGACATTGTAGTGGACAAGAGAAACAAAATCCTTGCCCTCACGGAACTCACATTCTAGTAGGAGAAGCGGCAATGCACAAGAAAGGCTGATCGTTTCAGATCATGAGAGGTGCTAGAAATACAGTTAAGCAAGGAAAGGTGATAGAGTATGGCTGAGAGTATGGGGGAGGAATGTCACTTTAGCTTGGGTGGTTAAAATCCTCTCTGTAGAGGTCACTTTTGGGGAGGAATTTGGCCACTGAGGGAGGGCCAGCCATAGCATATCTGACATCTGACTGGCTATGGATAAGCCCTTTGCAAGGCATGCTGGGGGATGTAGAAAAAAGCCAAGGTAAAAAACCATTCCATATAACTATGGCAACACATCTAACGTCAAACACCACATGATTCTGAAACACGGTATGGAAGGAAGACTTGGAATGCTTGGATTCTGGTGTTCCTCTTAGGATCTTTGTCTCCTCATCTATAAAATTCTTTTATGGTCCTATGGTCAATAATTCTAGCTAAAAAGTAGAATAGGTTTTTAAACAATTGGAGAGATAAGGTTGATTAAAAAAAAAGAAGTCTTTTTGTGAGGGAGGTCATTTGAATAGTCAGATGAGAAATAAGAGATAGCGATGCCTTCCTGAAGGCTTCTTGGTGATTTCAGAAAAAGCCATAACCAGCCCCTAGTTCTTCAAACAGCTTCAACTACCACAATCTGAAGCAGTTTTCACCTTGAATTCTGGATGAAAATTAATTGGTGTGATCTTCTCAGATATACATATTTTTTAGAATCATCAACATCCCAATATGTCATCTGGTCATCTCAGAGCACAAAGGGCTGCACAAAGGCAAATCACAATGCTGTGGAATAAAGAGGAAAGAGTTGTCAGGGATTCATATTAAAGAATTCACCTTTTGCTGCCTGACAACAGGAGAGCCAGCACAGAAGTGCCACAGGAGAAAATTACAGGCTTGCATGGTAATGATGGGTCTGGATCAAGATTCAGGCATTTAGTTCAAAAAATCCTGTTCATGCTTCACCATGGCATTAAAAACAGGTCCCAAGTGCATGAAAATATCCCATCTTACAAGCAGTAGTTCAAGTTTGGGTAATTAGCCATAATACAAATACTTACATGCTACCGTGATATTGTGAGTTTGGATGATAAATGATTGAAATTCACTTTGTGGGGACAAAGTGCTTCATAAATACTTAAACTCCAGAGAGACTTCAACTTAGAGTTACTCACTTCATCTGGACTTATCCAAATCACACAGGGTCCCTGTTCTGTCTGTAAAGATTTCATGTTCTGCATGAGCCTCTTCACAGTTCCCACTGTGGCTGATGGGTACTGGTTTGGATCTTGCCATTCCAGCAGACCAAGAGATCCAGGACAAGCTAGGAATGGTCTTTTGAGTAATTTCTGATTCATGAACAGCCCCGCTGACATATTACTTTTCAGTTTTTCCATACTCTGAAACAAAAATGGAACTATCTCTGGGACTCATCCCAGATGACACGGATGGATAGTTTTATGGGAAGATGCTTTCTTCAGAGAAAAGCTCATACTACCAATCCAATGCTTTAAGCCCACAAACTGTTCATTGGCCAAGTTACAGCCCGCACTTCTCAGGAGTTAAACAGGAGGATAAACAAAGGCTCGCATTCTCTGGGAACATATATGAAAAGGCAGTGCTGACATCATCTCCTCTATCTCCTTCCCTAAAGACACTCACTCAACATGGCTTTGGCCTATACTCTAGAGAGCCTTTAGGACCAGGATGGAACTGTACTGGCCAGAGAATTCATGGTTAGTGGCAAAACACATCAGCAATACTACTCCCTCTTCCTAGTCCTCAATCTTCTCATTTATAAAATGAAGGTTTGCACCTGTCTTATAAAGCTTTAACTTCCATGGTAGCCTGTTTGGTGGATAAGCCTGCTGGGTATTCAAAACTCATCTCTGGCACTTACAGTTTCTCCAGCCTGATCTCAATTTACTTGCTTATGTAATAAAATAATGCTACTTCACAGGTTAACTGTAAAAAACAAAATTAAGCATGTGAGCATTAAACCACAGTGAGCTGTTTTACCTTATGTAGCAAGACCTCTTATATTACCACCCAGTATAGTTCCCTACCCATGGAGGTGCTCACTAAATGCTAGACTTATTACTTGTTGGACTTAAGCTGAGAACAAAATTGAGCCCTTGGGGTAACCCAAACTCTGTTTGAATGAAGAGTTTATCTGAACCATCTCTGTTGAAGGTGGTAATCTCAGGCTAATCACACCTCCCAACTCCTGAAATCTGGTTAGAGCACCCAGGCATGCAACATGAGGGATCCATGTTAAGAGAAAAGGAAAAACAGGCACCTAGGAGTGCATAGTAAGTATATATATATATATATATATATATATATATATATATATATATATATATATATATATCTGTTCCATTATTTTCATGTCTTAACACCATTTTATTATATCTCATGATTTTGTGGGCCTGGAATTCAGGCCAAGTTTAGCTGGAGGACATTTCAGTTCCACATGGCATTAACTGCGTCATTTTAGATTTAGTGGTATTTAGATGGTGAGCTGGCTGGACTGAAGGGGTCAAGACAGTTTCACTCATATTTTAGGAGCCTTGGCAGGAATGGCTGGTCGTCTGGAAGGTTGGATGGCATTGAAAAACAATCCAATAGCTTGATTGTCAACTGGAGCACCTGAATGCAACTATGCCAACATAGTAGTCTCAGGGTAGCCAAACTTCTTACACAGTAGCTGGAGTCTTGAGGCAGTATTATAAGAGACCAAGACGGGAATTACAAGGCTTCTCCTGACCCAGCTTTGGAAGGCAGGCACTGTTGCTTCAGTCACATTCTATTGGTCTACTGGTTCTATTGAATGACTGAGGCTGATCCAGATTTTAGGGGACAAGTATCTTTAATTTACCTCAACTGCTGAGCCTCAGTTCTGCTGCATAGAACCAGCTATGGGTACCATCCATTTCATCTTCTCAACCTTCCCATTGTCACGACCAGTGTCTTCATCATGTAATGAGAATGCCAAGACTGAGATGTCACCAGGGCAACAGAAACCTCAGCAGGTAAGGACCGAAGGACCCTCTGGTTTGCCACAATCTTGAAATTTGGGCTGTGTCCAGCCAGCTTTCATTACCCAAGACCTTCCCACAATCTCTGGTTCACAGAGACAAATACTGTCAACAGGAGGTTCAATGGAGGCTGGCACTTCCTGGGTTGCTCCCTATCACCTACTGTTGATGTCAGGCATGCTGAAATGAGAAGGGAATCAATCTTCCTCAGAGAGGACAGTAAAATTGGGCAGTCAAAAGGCTGTGTCTGGGGATCCCTGGGTGGCTCAGTGGCTTGGTGCCTGCCTTCAGCCCAGGGCATGATCCTGGAGTCCCAGGATCAAGTACCGCATCGGACTCCCTACATAGAACTTGTTTCCCCTCTGCCTGTGTCTCTGCCTCTCTCTCTCTCTCATGAGTAAGTAAATAAAATATTAGAAAAAAAAAAAAAAAAAGGCTGTGTCCTTCTGCAGTTGGTAGCCATCATGCAAGAGGGACCCAAGGCTGCTCAGAGTTGTCAGGGTGCCCATGCCCTCTTCATTCATATTAGCACTCAGGGTCTCACAACACAGAAGTTTAATTTTTCATATAATTCATTCGTAGTTAGTTGGCTATGGCTTTGTTCTGCATCATCTTTATTCCAGGACCAAGGCTGGGAAAACAGCTTCTATCCGGAACATTGTCAGTTGTCATAGCAGAGGGAAAGGTGAACACTGTGGTTCTTAATCCTTCTGTTCAGAAGTAGCTCCTGTCACTTCTGACACTCACATGTCATTAGAGTAAATCAAATGGTCACCTGAATACCAAAGGACCAGGATGTAGAGCCCTCCCACCACAGAAAGAGGCCCTGCAGAGAAGGGTGCCACAATATTTGGTGAATATTAACATAATCCACCACAGTCTGCACTCTGTACCCCAGACATGCAGTTCCCTTCCCTGTGCATGTAAGAGGACACTTACTCCCTGTAAGGGAGACAACCTCAAATTCCTCTCCAGGTACTGTTCTGAGCTCAAAGTCCAGGATCCATGAATAAGACATAAGCACCTCTATAGCAGGTTTAGATATGCCTCCTTTAAATGGTGACACTTCAAAAATTAAGTCACTTGCTCCCACAGACAAACTCAATATGCAATTAGGGACAAGGACACAATAAACACTCCCATTTGGAAGTGGAAGCATGGGAGTCTTTTACCAGTCACTGAACCACAGTGAGTCTACAGTCCCTCCAAATAGACATTACAAGCAGCCCCTTGTCCTAAAGGTGGGTCACATTCCTTGATGAGCTCCCATTGATTCTTTTCCACCCAGATAAATTCCCCAGTCCTTGTTTTCCATGGTCCTTGGCTCTACCCACTGAGAGTTCCTTCCTTTTTCACTATTCTCCTCTGCTATATCCAAAAAGGAATATGGTTTCTTTGGGGGTTAAGCAGAGCCCTCAGGCTGCTCTCTACCCCTAAAATGTCAGGGGAAGGGTCAGAGTTTGTTTTAAGTATCAAATGGGTGCAGTCTCTTTTACTCTGAGCTGGTGGCTTCTTTTTTGCCCATACCATTCTCTTAAAATGTTAGTTGGTTTCTTATATGTTTGATTCTATTCAACCCCAAGGATCTGGAAAGATAACAATAAAATTACTACTTTTGCCTTAAGTTCCTCAGTTTGGGGTTGGTTTGTTACATAGCTATAGATAAATGGAACAAAACTGCTAAAAAGTATAGATACTCAGGCCCAGGCAAGGCCAACTGAATCAGAATCCCTGGTGTAGAAGTCTGTACCTCACTGATTCATCTCTCCAGGTGATGCTGTTGATGCTGAGGGTTGAAACACTGCTGATCTTCTGTGGGATTACAGGGAAGAAAAACAAAGGGTTACACCAAAAGTCACCTTTGGCTTATCCATATAAGGAACTACCTTTTGTTGTTTTGTTTTGTTTTCCCATCACATTCACTTAACAGTCAGATATAACCAAGTAGATAAAGAGTTGGAAGGTAAAGAGTTGGAAACTACATCATAGGAAGAAGTACTAGGGGCCTGGGAAGGTATTTAATGCTGAGAAGAAAAGTTGAAAGGGAGCGTTTAGTTGTCTCCATGTATTTAAATGGGTCAGGAAAGCTTTCTTTGCTTACCAGAAATCAATAGTAAGCCATTAGATAGAAATCGCAAGGATAAAGATTACACTTGATATAATTTATTGTAATAAGATGGAGAAAGTAGTATTTTCTTAGCAGCTGTCACCAGAATTTCTAACTAGGGCAAGGATTTGGGCTTTTCACAAATAGCCTGGTGCTCTCTCATTCTGAGCACATGGCAGAATCGCATTTCCTCACCCCTTTGAGGTTAGGAATGACCAAATGATTCATTTTGACCAAAAAAAAAAAAAATTGTGATTGGAAATGCTCTACTTCCAGAAGAAAACTTCAGGCATCAGTGTGCAAATGGTCACATCCCCTTTCTTTCTGTGATGTTTAGATAGTAGAGGCACCATTAGCTTGGGTCCAGAATGGGGATGTGAAGTTGGGCCCCCAAATAGGGTTGTGGGGTAAATTATAGAATTTTCAGCTAAATTTGAAGTTCACAAAATTATAATAATTGTTAGTATGGATTTTGGGGGACATACTTATTCCCCAAAAAATTACTGATTATTTGACGGTGTCCCATATTTTTCCTTGCTATTTCCTGGCAACTCTACCCCCCAAATAATGCACACAGGCCACACAGCATTTAGAAGAGATAAACCTTTGTTATTTTAAGCTGTAGCGACTTGGGAATTGTTTGTCACAGCCAAATAACTTAGCCTAAACTGACTTAATGATTTCTCATGTTTAATACGAGAATATCTTTTTTTTTTTAATTTTATTTATGATAGTCACAGAGAGAGAGAGAGAGAGGCAGAGACACAGGCAGAGGGAGAAGCAGGCTCCATGCACCGGGAGCCCGACGTGGGATTCGATCCCAGGTCTCCAGGATCGCGCCCCGGGCCAAAGGCAGGCGCTAAACCGCTGTGCCACCCAGGGATCCCGATACGAGAATATCTTGATGAAGCGTAAGTGTGGCCCTAATATGTGAAAGTTGGTGGGAAGCTTCTCTGTATAATAAGGGAGAAAACTGAGAGCTCCAAGACATACTTTGAGAAGGGGAGATGGATATAAAAATGTTAAAACAGAGCCTCAACCATCAGAGAATTTCTTATCTACTTGAAAAATAAGAGGACATGATGGTAGAGAGTAGTCTTGAGGTTATAGAGGTCATCATGGGTTTGGAATAGGCACTGAAGGACTTCATGGAAAAAGTAGGCTTGCCTGCCCCCTGAGCCCTGACTTCAGGGCAGGGCTGGAGATAAAGCTCTAGGTGGCAACTTGGACTCAATCACAGATCTGCTGTGACGCTGAGAGACTGGCCGCATTCCATGATGCAGACACCAGCCCCCCCCCCCCGGGCCCCTGGCAGCCGGGGAGGATGGTGATGGGGAGCTGACATTGCAATGCCCAAACCCAAATATTTTTGCTAACTTTTGTTTGAAACATCAGTGTTATAGGAAAGCTTTTGAGAGCAAGGGCCTGGGTCTCTCATTTCTATGTGTCCTCACCCCACAGCCCCCCCCCGCCCCCTTAGCACATGTGGGTGTGAAATAAACATACAAGTCATTGATGGGGGGTTGTAAGTAGATTTTGAGACCCTTTAGCCGCCACAGCAACTCCTTTTGGCCACCAGGGGGCAGCAAAATGTCATGAACTATAAACTGCGGTGGGACCTTCAGAATCAGGGTGGACGTGATTCCCATAAATCATCGATTGGTACTGGGACGCCAGGCTCTGCCAACATTATCCTGGACCCACTGAAAAGGGAGATAGACAGTCATTTTTTCTTTCCCTATAAAGCTATATTCATCCCATTTAGAAGGACTACCCTTTATTCTGAGATTTTTTTCTTTCCCCATTTTTTTTTTACCATTAAAGCATCCTTTCTTTCATGTGATAGGGTTTTTATTAATTTTTTTTACATTCTTATTTAACAATATAAGTAATGGCAACCTTCCAGTGTTTCAGATTGCTCTCAATAAATGATTTTTTTTGGTCTATGAAATCAACAGTCAGGAGATCTCTTAGTGTTGAATGTCAGAATCAGGCAGGGCCCATAACAGGAAAAGGGGAATAGATGAACTTCAACCTTGGGTCCCCGGGGCCCTCGGTCCTGCCACCCATTGCTCCTTCCTTTGTGCTCACAACCCCGGCCCCTGCCCTAGCCAATGAGCCAGCACAGGAGCCTCCTGCTCTCTCCCTGCCCAACCTCCTCCTCTGACCTGAAATCTCTTCGGGAAAGAATCTGCTATCAGCAGCTCAGACCTCAGTGAGAATTTAAATCGCTCCTTTTCCCTCCCAGAAAATTTTCCTCCCATGTCTTATCTCTGATTCCAGAATGCAGGTGTGTGTGGCCAGTTCAAGGGACCTCAGGCTTCTGCAGAGGAAGATATGAAAGTGAAAGGCAGTCAGTGAGGTAATAAAAACCACGCCACCCAAGGGACTTGCAGATCCCACCCTGCTTTATTAGGGAAGCTACAAGAGCCCCCACCCCCACCCCAAAGCACGTGGACCATTTCCTCAGACAGAGTGGCCCCAAATGTTTATTCTTCCTTCACCTTTTTGGAAAATCCTAAGTCACATCTGTAAGTGCTTATAGTATTTCAGTCCTGATGACAGAGTCCATTGGAACAGGTGCGGCGCAGCCAAGAGGCAATGTCCCAACACATAAAGGGTCTGCTTCGGGCACAAACAAGACACGCTGTCCATAGTGCATTGTGGAGAACTGTAGCATTTTCAGTAATGATTATACCAAACAAATCAACAAGCCTGCGCTGAGACCTGCCATCATGGGGGCAGCCATGCTCGTGTTACGAGGGAGACAAAGAAGTGTGAGACACAGTGAGGGCTGCCATCAAAAATACTCCAAAACAATTGCCAGAGTTGAAAAGGCGATAACAGTATGTTTGGGAGACTTGGAAAGCTTTCCTTTGCTAGTAGGATTTTGATAGGAAACCGCGAAGGTCCAGCCTGATGTAAGGACTCCAGTAGGAAAGACAGGGTTGCGCTCAGAGCACAGGGCCCAGTCCCTTCGGCCATGATGTCAGGCATGTAGCAGGGAAAACTGGAAACGATAATGAAGGACAGGAGGGCTTGGCAAGCAGGCAGAGGAGCGCCTGAATCCCACTGCCACAGCAGCCACTCAGTGGCCGTGGCCGACTCCCTGTTTGACACCCTAAGCCTCAGCTCCTTAAGCAGCAAATTTTAGCCCACAAACCCAAGCAGTAAGAAAAGTTTAATGGTCATCATTACTTTTCTTACTCATTTTCTGTCTTAGACCCCCTTCCTCTTGATGTCTGAAATGTCACTGCCCATAGTCCGAGCTCCCACTCTAGGTGTTCCGTGCCACGGTGGGCCCATCCAGTGCTCAGGCCTGCTCTGTGTGCTGGCATCTACAGAGACCTCTCCACCTCCCTGCTCGTCAAGTGTGACCATGCTAAGTGCCTCTCCATCATCCTTGTTCCTGTCAGGACAGCTGTCAAAACCAAGCCCTACAACCTGGGTGGCTTAAAATAAGAGACAATTATCTTCCCACAGGCATGGAGGCTGGGAGTCTGAAATCAAGGTGTCAGAAGGGCCAGGCTCCTTCCCAAGGCTCTGGGACAGAATCTTTCCTCATCTCTGTCACCCCTGGTGGTGGCTGGCAGTTCTGGACGTTCCGTGGTTCTGCCTCCATCTTCACAGGGCACCTTCCCTCTGCGTGTGCAGCTCTGTGTCCAAATTTCCCTTTTCTTAAAGGGACACCTAAAGCATCGGATTAGAGGCCACCTTAAATCCAGTATGACCATATTTTAATAGATTATATCTGCAAAGACCCTGTTTCCAAATCCGGCCACATGGCAAAGCCCCAGGTAGACACGAGTCTGGAAGGGCACTGTGCTGCAGTACACTCTCTGAGAGGTGCCTGCAAGCCCACAGATCTCCCCTGCTGGCTCTCTGGCCCTCTGCTCTGGGGTGAGAATACAACCCTCTCCTCTCTGAGGTCTTCGCCCCCTTCCTGTGCTTTCATCAAGGGGGCTCAAGGCCCTCATCCTGAGAGCTCGCAAAACCATCCTTGCTGGGGGAGTTGCAGAAGGCAGTAGGTAGGAAAGAGTAAATGTGTCTCCCTGCTCAGAGGCCCAATCTCTCATCACCCCAGCTACTCTCTCCTCTTTCCCCATCCTGAGAACATTGTATTTACCTACATCTTCTATCCGCTCAGGCCTGAACTTCTGAAACTCAAAAACCAAGAGAAGACTTCTTTTCCCCAGAACTTTGCCTTTCCTGACATGTGTCTCACTGGCTAAAGGGGACAAGGGAATCTGGTAAGAAAACAACAGCAACAAAATGATTCGTAATTTGAAAATATTATCGCACTGCCCCAAATCACCTAGCTCACGGTGTGTGTGTGTGTGTGTGTGTGTGTGTGTGTGTGTGAGAGAGAGAGAGAGAGAGAGAGAGAAAAGGGCTAGCCTTGTCCCTGGTGTGTACATTCCAGTCAGCCAGGATGACTGGGTGTGAAAGAAACGTGCAAGTCATTGATGGGAGGGGGTCCTTAGTATATTTTGAGACCCCTTCAGCTGCTACAGCAACTCCTTTGCATTTTACATTCAGAGCCAAGACCAGGAAAAGTTTTGAATAAACCAGGACCCAGGGGCCACCCAACAGTAAAGACCAGTGACCCTCCCATTCCAAGGACACTACGCAACCCGGGGAGACTGCTGCTTGGGCCTTTGAACCCAAACTGCTGAACAATGAGTCTCTCCAACAAAGACTTTCCTTTATGGGACAGCTGGTTACATTTCAGAGCACTCAGCAGTGCCGAGCAGACTCCAAGGAATAGCACAAGGGTGGCACTGAGGGCTTTTATGACAGCCTCTTGGGAGCTAAACTCACAACAGTCCTTCCCTCCCTGGGAGACTTCTCTAGGACTCTATTCCACACGTAGCTCTCCCCATCACAAAAAAAAAAAAAAGGACACTTTGACTTCAGTCTCCTATTCTTGAAAATAAAAACACTGGAGCCGCCCTCACGCCACTCTGCAGCGCTCCCACCTGAGACTGGTTCTTACCAAGCTCCCTTTCCTTCCACAGTAGCCAGAGCAGGCATCTGATTCTGTAGCTGGTCTGTGGAGTGGAAAAAACAATGTGGATTTCCACAACTGAAACCTAATTTCTGGTAGGAAGGTACCATCTGGTGGATATTTGGGAAACTGCTCACGTCCTGCATGTGAAAATGAGCGTCTGAGGGCAGCTTGTGTAGCAGCATGCCAATGGAAATGTGACTTCAAGGCAGAAGGAGAGTTCTGCATTCGAGTATAAATACATGACCCCACCTACGGACAGACAGTTATCCTTAGAACCAATCAGAAGTATCCAGAAGAGTCTTCTCTGTTTTCTGGCCTCATCTGTCCAGTTTCCCATGAATTCGAGCAGCTATTCATGGTCTGTTCTCTTCCTCTCAAAGTATAGTTCTCGCTTCTCTTTATCAGAGAAATTTCCCTATGAGGGCTTTATGTTGAGAAGTCCAGTCACACCTCATTCTGTGAACACATTCACACAGTCAGTGACCCTTTGTGGGGTCCCCTCCCCAGCTTTCCATGGCCCCTTCTGCTGAGACTGTCCTGGCCTTTATGCCCTTGCATCAGCCAGTCACTGCATGGGTCACCTGGAAGGGGCCAGGACTTTGAATAAAGAGGTTCTTCTCCACAGCTGAAGGCTGTCCTCTGGCCACCAGGGGTAAGAGTGGAGTGGTGAGATGGGTCTTTCCCCAAGGCAGACCCCAGTCTGGGAAAACACACCGGGTTCTTCATGTACTTTACCCACTTGTTAAGGTCTCATTCCCACTAAGAGGTGGCATCTTTCTTTTTCTCCTTGTTTTGTTTGCTTGTTTTGGTTCTCTTCCTCCTTTACCTCAATGAGCAATGGACATTTTTACCTACAGTAGATTAAACCATCCCCAAGAGATCAGGACCTCTGTGAAGAATACTGCAAAGTCATCAATATCTGTCCCATTTCTACTCTTGTTCCTTTGCCTCGGAATTCCCTTTGCTGTACACTGTCCGTTCCTTCCTTCTACGGTCAGGCTTCTGTTCTCAAGAAGGATAAGCCAACAGGATAGGCTGATTCATACTACGGAGTGAATGACTGCTAACCAACCATACCTGTCCAATAAAATCTTCTCTATCCCTGCTGTGGTCCAAACATTCATCGCAACTGTATTTAGACATTCTACTACCCCTCTCCCTTCTCCATTTCTTCTCTCATCTACCCTAACAACTGAAGCCATACCCGTAACTTTAAATACTCACTTTTGTCATGTCACTCCCGCATTCAGTCACCTCACCTCACGACATCCCCAGTCCAAGGACAAGGAGCACTGGACCAGGAGTCTAAGGCCTAAGAGGCCATAAGGAACTGAGAAATTAGCACAAACTTTGGCGCTCCACTGCAGGGTGTTGAGTCTCAGTTCCACCACTTACTGGCTGGACTTTGAGCAAGGTACTTATACTCTTCTGCCTTAGTTTCCCCATGTGTGAAAATACCATTTCAGAGGTGAAAATAACATAACTTTCTATATTAGATAATATACTTGAAGCACTTAGGATAGTAGCTGACACATAGTAAGTGTTCTATAATCTTAGCTACTAATAGCACTGTTGGTACTATTATTAGTACTATTATTAGTTGTATCATTGATACTACTAGTAGTAGTACTATTAATCACTGAGTTCCAAACAACCGAGTGACTTTGACCTTGAACAAACCACTTACTCTTGTGGAGAAGGGTCTTCAGTTCCCTCATCTTTAAATTGAAGGGATTGTCCAGTGTCCCTTCTAGCCCCATAATTTTGTTTCTCCCACCCTCTACATACCATCAAGGACATAGCCATCAACATGCATTATCGTACTATTGTGTGGTGGCTATAATTTTCAGCTCATCCTTACATAGCCTTTGTTCAGACTTCTACCAGCCTAGAATTGTCCATGCACCTTTTTGTGTGCTGTTTTCCTAAACATAGGACAAAATGTTGGTCTCTCTGATCTTTGTGTGTGCCTGTGGAATCTGGAAAAGCTTCTTCTATCTAGGTGTTCAGGAAGTGTTTATTGATCAAATTGATGTCAAGCACCAAATGGTTCTGGCCACTTTCCAGCAATTTGTCTTCCCTGCCTCTCCCCCTCTGGAATCGCTTCTCTAACAGAGGTCCTGGAAATGCTCTGGCTTTTTCAATTGCCAGTTTAATTTGCCGCCATCTGTCATAGAGTGTGTGTTCCCAGAGGCCTGGAGCACATCTTCCAGGGCTTAGTGCTATGCCGCATCCAACTCCAGGCAGAAAGAGTTTACATGTAAAGAAGCCCAGGATGGTGGTGGAAGAGGAGAAGGAAGGTGGGAGCAGGAAGGAAACACACTGTTATGGCCTCCACTTTCTGAACTACTCTCACTTGTTTCACACTGATAGAATTTAGGAATTGATTTCTAAACCTTTAAAAAAATCAGTGCCCTTGAATACAGGAATCTTCCAGAGAGATAGCCCCCTACACACATTGTTTATTCTTTTGTATGTTGAGACCTATAGCACCACCTGTAAGTAGTTCGAGGTTAGGGCACTGTAAGAGAAGGAACTGACAAAAAGTCTTAAGAACCACAGTAAGAGAAGGGAGGTGGGAGGTGCCCTTTTTCCTAGAGGGATCAGCAATAAATCTGTGATGTCAGATAAAGAAGCCACCACAACATGAGTGCAGCAGCCTTGGAGCAGTGTCCTCCATCTAGAAGGTCCACAGATATATTTGCATATGTTTCATCCCTGTGTGTATTTGAGCTTTTACAGTAGCCATACTGAGAACACCTGCTAGGGGTTTCAAAAAATAGAACATCCTTTTTAAGAGGTAGCCAGGATTCTAGCAATGTCAACCCTCCAAACCAGGATACTGGCAATCAAGTAAAAATACACAGCATCATTGTCTTGCTCTGCCACCAACTGGTGTGCACTCAAGGAATATACAGAATCATCCTAGCCTGAGCAAACCATACACTCACAAGCATCATATTCATTGTGAAGCCCATCCAATCTTCTGGGAGCCCCGTTTGTGCTGATCTAATTCTGAAAATGAATGCAAATAAGCAGTGCTTCTGAATTCAAAGTCGAGTATGTCCCAGGTTCGCCTTGCCAGAGCCCCAGCCAATGCTAATCTCAACTCTTTATGCTTGGTTGTTCTGTCTCTGATTAATCTGATCAAAGGACATGTGGTTAGTGCCTCTTGCTAACACATCATAGTTGGGTTCCTAACCTAGGGCTTGCTGCCATCTGCCACAATACAATAGGCACTACAGATTGTGTCCTGGGAGAGTGAGCTCTACCATCTAGCTTTGAGCGGTTGGAGAAGACCTCCTCTAGATGCACTGCTTTGAAATCCAACCTCCTGAACCTTAAAGAGGCCATTTTATAAACTTCATGTATCCAGAGTAAATAGAACAGAAAATTTCTTAAGGAGCGTGTCATGCTGAGAACAAGTGACTGCAGCTGGAATGCTCCATCTTCACTTAGGAAGGTCTCACCCGTCTTCTCCTCTACTGCGTTAGAAGAATGACTCTTCTCTACAATTCACTCACCCCCTGGCACTTTCCTCCCCACTGTCTCTTACCTCTTATGGAAAACCGAGTCAGAAACTCTCTCTGCCTCCTTTGCCCAGGTCACGGGAATGCTCAACACTTTCCAAGGAAACAAATCTCGTAACTTGTCCTCCAACATTTTCTCTCATCCTCCTGCCACCCCTGTGCCCTTTTTCACTCCTCTAAGTGCACATTTCTTGAAAAAAGCTATTTAAAGTTATTGGCTCTGTCTCAGCACTCTTACTCCACAGCTTCTTGCAACCTGCTTCAACTCCTATTTCTCTTCTGTAGTTGATCCCTCAAAAACCAGCGGTGAGCTTCCAGGTGGAAAATTTAATGACCTGTCATTCCATCTTCATCTTGGTCAGCTCTGCAGCATTGGCATTTCTGCCAGCTACTTTCCTATCCTTTGCTCTCCTAGTTCCTTCCCAAGACACTCCATTTCCTGCTATTTTAATCCTAACACTGTCACCATGCTCCCTTCCCCCTTTGAGTCCTCTTCCTTGAGCCCTCTGTATGGCATTCTTCAAAGCTCTGTCCTTGCCTATTTTATCTCCTTTAACTTTCCTTTTTCAGGATTTCAACATTCACCTCGTGTATAACTCTTGACCTCACCCTCAGTTCTGAAGATGCTACTGAGCTGGAGATCTCTACTTTCACCTACCCCCTGGGCATCTCCAGTGTTACCTTCCATACTCCCCTCAAAATCAACAAGTACCAAACTAATTCATCATTTTCCATCCTAGACCATTCTTTCTGCTGTTGGCACCAATACTCATTCCAACTGCCAACCTGGTCATGTTGGTTACCACCCATGCTAAGCTACTCAGCCTTGTCCTTCCAGGCCTGATGAGGTACCAAACTCCATGGGTGCTGCCCCGGCACCAGCTTTCTCTGCCCTGTTTCCATGTTCCACTCTAACTCAGGCCCTCATTGCCTTTTTCCTGGGATGACTGTGTGGCAAGCTAATTTGTTGAGATATTAACTTGTGTGTTTTCATGTTGCCTTTCCCTCCTCCATCCCATGAAGATACTGAATACTTTCTGTACCCTTGCCTCTAGTAAAAGCCTTCCTGGCTTTAATTGAAGGAAACATACTTAATACCCTTGAGAGCAACAAGGCGAAGGAGAAGATGCTTTTAAGGAAAGACTTTAAGAAAAGAGGAAGAGAGACAGGAAAAGACTTAAAAAAGAAAAAAAAAAAGAAATGAAATACTATTCCACAACAATAAAAATGCTAGGCAACAAAAAAGGAATGAATATTGTCATACACAATAATATGGATGAGTCTCACAGATAAAATGTTGAGTCAAAGAAGCTTGAGTAGGATTCTACTTACACAAAATTCTAGAACAAGAGCACTAAGTGGGGATAGAACTCAGAAGAGTAGCTACCTCAGGGTAACAAGGGGTTGGAAGGGAGCATGAGGGAACTTTCTGGAGAGAAATGTCCTGTATCTTCAATGGGATGTGGTTATATAGGTGTTCCATTTATTCAAATGCACCCAACTCTACATAGGTGATCTATAAATTTCACTGAACTCAAAAGTTTAGAAAGAGGTCAGAGATTGGGGGATGGTGGTAGGAGCAATACTGATGGCACCACCCTGAAAAGGAAATCCCACTCAGAGGAGATTGTTGTCTGGTGTCTTTAGGGAACCTGGACCTTGGGCCTACAAGGGTCTGGGACTTAACAAAGCTTCACACATCTAAGCCATAAGAGGTCACCAGCCTTCACAGATATCAGTGTGACCATCAAGGAATTAAAGTCAAGGGTCCCTTCCAGGCCTACCAGGCATGTAGTTAATCTTTCCAGATTCCAGAGCATTCTTGGGAAGGCAGGAGTGTCAAAAGAGGGTTAATACTGAATTTCCTATCAGCCTAGCAGAATGAAACTGAAAACTCAACCTGAAGAAAATAAAGAAATGGGCATTTCTGGCATACTTGGTGGACTGAGTCAGGCCTCCTGCAAGTATAAAAACCTCTACTATGTCTCTCAATTCTTATGTACTCTGAAAGACTGTGCTCTTCCTAAATCACAGTCAGGGTCATGTCTTTCTCTGGTTAAAATTTTCAATGACCCTATATTCCTTGAGGGGAAAAAAAAAAGAAGTCTGTATCCCTTAGCCTTAAATTCAAGGGCCTCCTTAAATTTATCTTCCCAAACTCAGTAGCCAGCACTTCTTAGTAAGGAGAGAGCAAGAGAGACACTACAAACCACTAACATAAGTCAGAACTGTTTTAAATGCTGCTGTACTGTTGTGGGGAGCAGGAGTGTCACACTCAAGACTACAGTTGTTCCATATCACTTGGCTAATGTTCAGAGAATATGAACACATTTTAATACTTATTTAACCCAAATGTAAGTGCAAATCTATCAAAAATTAGGATTTGCTCCAGTTATGTTTTTTGTAAGAGCCACACATAGGAAATCCTTATACAAACATGAGTTTGGGGAATAAGTGAGACAAACCCAGGCTTTGGGATGAGACAGACTGGGTCTGAAACCCTGCTCTGCTCTGAATGTAGCAGACAGACATGGCTGGATGTGAATCCAACAACCCAACACGTGCACACACACACACCCCTTCCAAACAGCCAGACTTGTTTCAGCAAGTCACATTCCTCTACTCAGTCTCCCACTAATCAAGTCATTGAAATCCATCCTACTTAGGATAGACATACGTGGCAATTTTGATCACTGAGACATAAGGAAAACTCTTCTGAGAAGCTTGCAGGAAATTTTCCTCTCTTAAAAATGACTGCCCAGGAAGAGATCTCTCTTCTGCTGCTAGATTTATGTCTGGATATGAAGCCTGAAACAGCAATATTATCTTGTCAACAAAAAGAGGAGATACCCTGGGGACAGAGCCTCTCCAGTGAGAAGGGCACAGCAGAAAGATGGGGGAAAATGCTACGGTATTGGTATAGGTATCGGTAGATCAATGGCACAGACCCCTTTCCAGCCACTGAGCGGCAGATTTCCGTTTCTCCACCAATCCTCTACATAAACAGCGAGGCCCACAGTGAAGGCACTTTAGTAAATTGAGACTGCTCTTTCAATGTTGCTATTTTCAGATCTATTGTTTTCAGTGGTTTTACTAGGCTATTTTTAATTGATGGTTTAATTCGCTCTTCTTCAACTTAAGTGGTGGATGAACATAAGTAAATAGGCAAAGGCTTGAAAAACAACTCAGACTGAGGTGAGGAATTGTGCATTTACTTCTACACATTTTCAACTGCAAATGACATTGTTATTTTCTTAAGAGTGGAATCTGACAGCTTATCACCTCTTTGAGTTCCTGTGCATCTATTTTATCTCTAATGATACTGCTAACAGGGGGCTTATTTGCACTTACCGCACATTATGACAAACACATCTATCCATTGACATTTAGGTGACTGCAGACAAATGGAGCTATAAAAAGCTTCAATTGCTCAACGCCTCATTGCCTAAGGGCAATTTGTACTTTATAAGGTAGAGGTGGAATTGTGATGAAGAAGATACCACAATCTGCTGGTTTCAAAGTTAGGGCAAGTATCAAAGAAATAAATAGCTAAGACACAAAGCTTCCATGATTCAATGTTGAAAGTATTTATTGAACATCTACTGTATGCACAACACCAGCCAAGACACTGAAAAAAACTCCAATGGAATCTTAAGCAGCCAGACTCCACCCTCCAAGAAGAGATACTACTTTTGTGGAAGGAAAGTATCTACATACAAAACCACAAAAGATAAAAAATGGGACAGAGGAATATATGTAATGTACATATTACATAGATATATTACACATACACATGTTTAATGCTAGCTTGAGAATTGTCAAAATGGAAAAAAATTAAAAAATGGAATTGTCAAAAAGAAAGTTTACATGGTCTCGCATCTGTAATACCAAATAAACTGTTAAAAAGTGACACCTAATAAATCATTAATGCAACTGCCTTCTGGAAGTGTTCCTGAACACTCATTTATAATCCATTTCTGGATTCTATTGTGCTTTCTACTTTGAATGCCCTTCTGTCCTAGCCCAATCAGCCTAAGACCTCAGGAACAAATCAATAGTCTGACAAAGTCAAGTTTATTAACCCATTACTATGAAGGACACTGCACATGGAAGAAAAGTGGAAAGTAGAGGTTTGAGGTAGGACTTTTCAACAAAATTTAAATAAATTAGCATGGCAATAGGCTCAGAGCAAAGCAAGGCTATTATGTAAAGGGCTGGACATCAGGTCTGGACTGCAAAGTGGACCCAGGGCCCTGTATCCTTGGAAACTAAAGTTTAGATGTGGAATGCTGTGTCCCAAAACCCCTTATCTGAAGCTCTGCACCTTGTTTGGAAACTAAGTTCTCTGAGTCAAAGTAAATTATGTAAAAAGGGGGATGTTTCTTTCATACTGATGTCATTTCAAATAGCAAAATTTCTGATAGTCTGATTTCAGAGAATAAAGTTCCTTTGAGTGAGAAAGCAGTAGACACTGGAAGGCAGTTGTTATGACATGTTACAGCTGCAGCATGTCCTTGGGAAAAATATTTTTTCCTGTTAGTTACAGCTGGCTTTATCTGTGTCTGATGCAAGGAAAGGCAGATTTATACTTTTGTCTGAGCTAATTTTCACTTTCTCACCTCCAGGACAACTCAAAACACACACTGCCTTGCACTTTGGTTAGTAATGTTCAGAGTGGTCTCCAAGCTAGACTGTAAGTACAAAGTGCTGTATCCCCACCAAGATCTAGCAGCATGACCAATGTCCCATGTGCTCAAAACTATTTTCTAGATTTGATTATCAATTGCAATATTTCAACTACATCAATAAGGGCACAATCAGGCCCAAGCAAAACTAAGACCAGGCAGGCCATTTTTCCTCAGCTGGTAGAAACACTTAACAGGATTTCAACAGGAATCCATTCAGGAAAGTTGCACCTGCCAAGGGAACTTGCCTAAGCAGCTGGGCACATGGGTTGGCCTTCTGCTACATAAACAATATACTTTCAAATCTGCATCATTCAGATTTTGCTCTTTTTATCAATGCTGACAGTATCAGCCTTTTCTATCTTATCCCATTCTAGGCATACATAATTGCTTAAAAAGGCACAGCCTGTCAAGTTTTTATTTGCTCAAGTAATGCCTGTTCAATCATCTCAATTCAAATACGTCATCATTAAACAATCACACCCATTATAGAGAATATAATGAGACCATTTGGAGTGGAAAACTGTTCTTAACCCCGAAGTACCCCTTAAGTAAAGGGCTTTTGTGTCATAGGAACACTTTCCACTTCCTCTCATCATGAAATGTTAACACACTTCAAGTTGTTTGTAATTGGCCTTGTGGGTGAAAACCAGAGAGCAACCAGTACAAAAAGCTGTTGTTCACAAGACCTAAAGAAATGACACTAGAATTTTTCTATGCACTTAATAATTATAGGGTAAACTTAAGAGGATTTGGTGAACCCAGAATTCCCATCTCAGAAAGCAGTTCTGTTTTGCACTAAACTGCAAGAGTTCATGTCAACATTGAAATTACTAAATGAAAACCATTCTTAAAGAACATTCCTTACCGAGCATTCTTCTCCGTCCTGATGATCAGCCACATCTGGGAGAACAGGCACTCATCTCAGGGCACATAAGACACACGTTCAGAGGCAGCAGTGATGACAAATGTCAGTAATGCCTCTTCCTAAAAAAGACTGCTGTTTTCATTCAATGTGTGGAGCCCCTTTGGAGATAAGGAGCAACATGACAATTACTACAGCTGTGTCTTTGGAGCCAGGGCTCTTCTAATCTGAAAGCTCCCTCACTGCAAAGTAACTCAAGGCCACCTCAAATACTTATGCACTGTCAAAACAATACATGGGACATTTATTCCATTTTCCAAAACATTTGTATCTAACTTCAAGGAGTTTTGATCTCAATCTGAACCATCATCCCCCAAACTCAAAATAGCCATGGGACAGGGGTGGGAGGAGATTCTTTAAGAGTAGCTTTGGTTTGTGCTGAGTCCATTTTGAGGTTTATGAGGATGCTCTAGGAGAACATACTGCACATAGAGAAGAGAAAAATACTTGTTTGATAAAGTATGACTCTAGTTATTTCTTTTTGACTTAGGCCTAAATGCCCCACACATCCACTTACTTAATCACTTCCTTCTACTACTGTCATGTTGCTCATTTTTGAGACCATAATGGGCCCAAGCATAAAAGCTTCCTAGTAATGGGCCACTATCTAGCCAAGAACAAAGCAACCCAATTACTGGGTCTCAGAACATGATAAATTCTCAGTTTTTTGTTAGAATTGTTAAGACATTCATCAGTTAGAAAAAAAGAAGTTACTGAGATTTTCTATGGGAAATCACTAACCAATGCATTAGTAGTATATAGAACAGAGGAGAGAATATCCTGAGTTAATATATTCTGGAATTTAAAACCAAAACCAAAATCCTCTCCCATGCCACAGTTCAAGTATCTTAGGCCCAGGCTGCCTAAAGTTAGTTCTATGCTAAAATAGAAAGAGCAACTGGCTCAACCAATCCGTGCTATCACCAAAGGTACAGTTTGTTTGATAACATGTAAAACATACCGCTCATGGAGTTCTACATTACACGCTGCAAAATGTTAACTGTTTTTGAAGATTTTTTTCCAGAAAAAAACCTCCATTTACACTACGTATATGAATAGGAAAATGTGGGACATTTAAGTTGATGGTTGCCTGAAATTTGCATGATGAATTAACGGCCATTATCATGTCCATGTACCTTAAGTAGGGGAAGGAAATCTGTCTCACATTACTTTGTTGACTCTGCAGTCAAACTTTGCGTCTTTTCAATGATCTGTATCACTAAAGAGAAATTGTACAAAGTCTAACCATAAACATGGAGAACACTAGGAGGTACTATTAAAAACTGAATTTTTAAGCATGAAAAAAAGCTTAAAATGTTACCCAACCCCTTACCTTCTCTGGCTTTCCTTCACACAAGAATATCAATGTTGGTGGTTCACATATTGAAATTTTAATATATTTTGCTATAGCTGGAACAGTCTCTTAAAGATCCAGGAGGCAAGAACATGTCTGTTTTGCTTTACTATTTTATCCCCACACACCTGGAACAGTGTTTAGCATATAAAAAGTTCCAAATTGATACTGCTGAGTAAATAAATTCCAGTTAATTACTGTCACAGCCTAAGGAACATCTTTGTTTCTACTGAAGTCATGGTATGTTGATGAAAATGGCATACTTTAAATGGGAACATGAAATGTGTTATTTGCATAACTCAGATCCAACTTGCCTTTGACAGCAGCAGATTTAACTGAAATATATTCATTTTCAGATAAGGGAGAAAAGAGAGACATCTAGTGGATGGATTGAAAGATTCAAAACTCAAAAGCCACATGTGCCTCTCCTTCCATACATATAACTCTTGCTTAATGTCTCTGAAAAAATCATTTGTCTCCTTTGTGAAAGATGTCAAAGACAAGTAGTTACTTCAATTTCAAGACTACTACTAGAATGCTAATGCATGAATGAAGTCTTCTACTTGGAAGTTTGAGAAGTCACTTCCTTCTCCTTGGGGGGAAAAAAGTTACTTAAAACCATTTCATTTATGCTTCAAGTGTCCTAAAGAATTATGGCCATAAAGGTGCAACTTTCTGTTTTATGAAGATGAAGAAAAAGAAATAGGTAGAAAAATTTAGTACCGCTCAGATCAAATAACCCTACTTCTTTTGAGATATATTAGAGGCAAGTGAATCCATAGACATACAATTCAAATGTAATCTGAATGTGAGCTCACTAGCAGATCCTTGATCTTGAGTTTATTAAAACATACATTCATATAAGGGTTGAACCATTTTTTTCAATGGACCATCTTAAAAGGGATGAACTTTTTAAAAAACAGCTATAAATGAATATGGAAATAGAATTGTAATTTGTGACAAATTTTTTTAAGAGAGGGAGAGAGAATCCCAAGCTGTCTCCTCTGCCCAATGTGGAGCCCAATATGGGGCTTGACCCTACAACCCCAAGATCATAACCCAAGCCAAGGTCAAGAGTTGGACTCTCAACCAACTAAGCGATGAAGTTATCATCCTGCCTGTACCATAAATATTCATTAACAGATCAAAACAGTGATAGGATCAGAAACACCATTTTCATAAGTGTTTTTTAGTCCAGAACTTTATTTAACAAATACTTGAGCATTTTCCACATGCCAAGAATTATTTCATAACATTATCAAAAAGTTCACTTTTACTTATAGCCAAAAAATGTTTTCCTGGCCTTTAAAACTATTTTGGGTACTTCCTAATTCGTAAAAAAAAAAACATCTGCTATTCAGTACAAATAAAACATAAAAAGAATCATTATCAACCAGTCCTATTCTACCACTATTTATGCAGCCTTTGCTAAGTCACTTACAGTATCACAGTGTGTTCTCTATCTGTAAATGTGATTTGGACTACATCAAACTGAAAATTTCATTATAACTGATGTCAGTTGTTCGCATGTATGATCTCAACCTTAACTGCATCCATTTTTAAATTTTTCAGCCCATGTATGAGCATAGCAGACATCCCCAATGCTATGCTATCCCCACTATTTCCAACATGCTTACAGTCACAACACACTCACCCTTGCCCACAATCACTAACTGGTACTCAGGCTGCTTCTTCCATACCTAAAATATCTTCCCTACCTACTCTCTCCATCTATCAAAATCTTACTGTTCAAGGTCTTAGTAAAGAGACATCAGTCTATTCTAACAAAATTGCCCTGTAAAGTACTTTGGTCACCTCAAAAAGGTACAAGACATCCCAACTAAGTATTATTGCACCAAAATAAGTCTCGTATTTTCTTATTGCACAACCCTCTGATCAGTGGATTCTTAATTTCTTTGCAAAAGATACTATGTACTTCCAATAAGAGAAAGGATATACTATCAATTCCAATATTAAATTTCTAATAAGCCTTCAAGAAAGAGAAATAACCTGATGTACCAATGATTCTTATTCATTAAAACTGGAGGAAATTTGAGGGCACTCAGGTGGCTCAGTTGCTTAAGCATCTGCCTTCAGTTCAGATCATGATCTCAGGGTCCTGGGATCATGCCCCGTATGGGGTCCTCTGCTCAGTGGGGATTCTGTTTGTCTCTCTTCCCTTGCCCCTTTCTCTGTTTCTCTCTCTCAAGAAACAAAGAAAAGAAATTGCAGAGAGTTTTAAGTCATCATTTCTAAATTATCTCAAAATGGGATCTGGATAAGAGAATCAAAACTGCGGGCTTCTGGTGCATGGAGCCTGCTTCTCCCTCTGCCTATGTCTCTGCCTCTCTCTCTGTGTGTGACTATCATAAATAAATAAATAAAATCTTAAAAAAAAAAAAAGGGGATCCCTGCGTGGCGCAGCGGTTTGGCGCCTGCCTTTGGCCCAGGGCACGATCCTGGAGACCCGGGATCGAATCCCACGTCGGGCTTCCGGTGCACGGAGCCTGCTTCTCCTTCTGCCTATGTCTCTGCCTCTCTCTCTCTGTGTGACTATCATAAATAAATAAATAAAATCTTAAAAAAAAAAAAAGAATCAAAACTGATCAACAAAAGCAAAGTTAGAAATTAGTAGGGTTTCTACTGTTGATGTTGAATGGTACCAAACATTTAAAAGCATTTCAGTTAGCATTGTACAATGCTCAGATTTAGAGTGCACAATCATTTATACTATGAAGATTTTCAAATTACCAAAACCTAAAGAACTACAGAAGACCCACTTCAGAAAATTTATGAACACTTAATAATCCTCCACTGCTGTATACAGAATATCACGGTTTTAAGATAAAAACTAGAGGAACAGAAAAACAGAGTAATTCAGTTTTACTTTTCTTGACAAATAGTTTTTTTTTTTAAAGGATGAAAAGTTGTATACACAAGTAATTGAGTTTCAATTTCAAAATGAAAGATGATTTTATTCACTCATCCATAAACACTACTATGCGCCAGGTAATATGTAAGGCACTACATATACCAAATAAATTGAGATGGATCCTACTGTGTAATTATTTTCTTCAACTATTGCTGGATGTAACATTTATCACTGTTTTAAATAAGAATGTCAGGAACATATAAAAGACCAATTTTAAACCACAGCCACATATTGTAACTTCTACTGTACTTAGATGAGTTTTTTTTCCCTCAAAACAACCATCACAACCATCACTGTTATGAAGAAAAATCCTAAGCCTATTAAGACATCTCTGAAATCTCACTCCTCTGTGTGTTTACCACTACACTATCCTCTGAGCTCAGGAGAGAAAGTTTTATTCATCATCAGAGTGCCTAAAACACAGTACGTAGTCAAGAAATGCCTCCAAGATTGGAGGCCCAAAACTTGATGTATGTAGTACATGGGTAGTATAAATGAGTTATAGTGTTTGAATAAATGTGAAACCATTTTGATTCAGCACCTTAGTTTTAAAATATTGTGTAAAAGTCACCAAAAGTGATGAAAATGCTAAAAAACAGTAAATATCGATCAGTTGTTAAATCAAAATAACAAAACAATGTATTTTTTAATTTTTTAATTTTTCTTTCATATATTTTTCAGTTGCCATTTTTGCTAAATCGTTCACTTCTATTTTTGTACCTTTTTTATTGCTGCTGCATTCACTGAAGCAAGATTAATACAATTCTGAAATCAAATAATATGATTTAATTCCACTCCCAAGTTCCAAATGCATCATTTAAACTGGATTAGGGCATAGAGAGTACCAGAGACCATCACACATTTTAATTTATTTTTGTTAAGATTCTATCAAGACCAAGTATATTATGATGAAAGTTCTGGTATGCTGAAAAACAAATTATGGAAGAAGAAAGAAAAGTATTGAGGAGACATCAACAAACAGTGGCAGAAATTCCTTTTCACTCATCTCCAGACCCTCCAGCAGACCTAAAAATTCTTAAGGTCAGCCTAGGTGTGATATGGACCTAATTATGAAAACAAAGTACTTAGTTTTAGGATTTGCTATGAAAGTTCTCCACAACTTCTTGCTGACAACTCTGTCCACAGGTGTATAAGCTATGTGCTTATAAATATGTTTAAATATGTTCTAAGGCACAGAGTAGAAGGTTTCACTCTGAGAGTCTGTACATACGTTGGTTTGTGTGTCCTTTAGGGTAATATATTTAGTGATATTAACCTAAGTTGGGATTCGAGGTGTTAACAGCTACAGAAACTGCAGAAGACTACTGGCTATCAAGTATGGTGATATAAACAAGATCAGGTAATAGAGGGTCACAGGAGTCAAAGCTAAGCTGGTAAGAAAAGTAGAAATACACTGGACTTTATTACTGACTGATTAGTCCAGTATTTAGCGGAACAGCAACATGCTTTAAAATAGCACAAATACCCTTTGACACGAGAAATAATTTTCATCACCAATATTACAAAGTATTCTGGTACCACCTTTATAGTTATCTGAATGAAGGAAGTTTCTACTTATGTAGATATATTCTCTAGGGCGTCTCTGTAGAAATTAAATAAAGAATAGCCTAATACCCCTAACCTTCATATTTTTATTTCTGAAGATATTTCTACAAATAACTGCAAAAGCAGTTACTTTGACTTGTTCAAGTAGCTTGAAAGCAAACCAAACATTATATTGGTGGACCTGAATAGATAACTGCTTTTATCTCTTATCATAAAGGCAGGCAGACCAGAAGAAGGTGATAAACTGCAGTGCATGCCATTTACTAGTAGGTAAAGATCAGTTGTGAAAACCAGCATACTGAAGAGTATGCAAGTTAGATAACCATCATCTACTTTATTTCTGTCCATTAATATTTCCCAATTGATCAAAGCCCTATTAAAAATGGAGACATCAAAGAACTTTATCACAAATGAATCAATTCTCACAAATCATAAAAACTGCAGTTAATCCAGATACTACCACCTTCTAAGTAAATTTAATTAAGATCCAAAAAGTTCAAAGACTTTGTCTACGATTATACAAATATATCTTTCACATTTTAACAGTAACAACAAAAAATTTAAGTTGAAGGAGTTGTATCATTTGTAGAACCAGAATAAAACTTTCAATCACTGGTCTCATTTTGTTGTTTTTCCAATGCACCATGCTTATGTAATCTGACATCGAATCAATGTTACAAATCTAAATTCATCCTGGCCAGCGTCTACACATATACAACCAAAGGTGCTGTAAGTTGAAAAATCATGTACAGTAATGGGAAAGACAAAGAAATAAGAGCACTGTTTCTATCATATTATATATAGCTCAGTCCTATAAAAGCAGAGCAAAAGGGCTAGCAAGAAACATACAGGAAAGGTTTGAGTCTTGTTTCCCTAAACACATGTCAGTTTAAAGGAAAATTTTTGACTTTCACATTTTTCTATCAAACAGTTAACATCTTTACGTAAGTATGCAGGAGACTGTAATCTATGGCTCTGTAAACATATCTTTGAGCTTATTCATTAATATTTATTTAAAAATACTAGGTGGAAATTTTAAGGCAATGCTAATATACTTTATTGGACCAGGAGGATGAAATCTTTAACGTTTATCGATTTAGTTCTGTATCAAAAGATCTTTGAAAAAGCACAATGAAGAACAGAGTATGTAGCAAATTCCAATTTGCGTTAAAATAAGGGAGCCATACTTCTTTCTATATACACAGAAAACTACAAGGACACAAAGACATTTCTAATTTTAATGAGAAAATAAGACAAGCTAGAGTGAAAAAGAAACCTATTTTCACTACCTACTCTTTGGTACTGTTTGAATAGTTTTATTGTTTTCTTTTTTACATGTTCATGAACTACTTTTTCAAGTGGGAAAAAAAAAATCTTTGATACCAGCACTACCAGAGGACATATACTTTGTTCTTTAGTTCCACACTCAAAGTTTCACAGAAATGATTAATATAATTTTAAGTATCCTGTTTCATTCTAAATAAAATCTAAAGTTTACTTCCCAATTCTATCTTTATATTAAATACAACAAAGACACTTTGTTCTTTAACGTTTAGATAGAAGTATACTAATCCTATGTGTATTTTCATGGATAATGAAGTTTGAGTGTTCAATGGTATTAATGCTCAAGTTCTAAAAAGCCTATAAAACATCTTCTATTTTATTCTTCTATAAATAACTGGTAAAATTTCAAGTTCATAAGATATTTTCTACCATACACATTATAGAGATTTCAATGAATCCGACAGAAATAGAAATCATATAAAATACATAAACACAAAGTAGAATGACACTGCTTCTAAAAAGAAAAAAAAAAAAAAACATTAGGAAAGGTAATTCAGTTTTAATTTATTTTCATCACTTTTTCTTCATGATCCAGATATTTTAAAATGCAAAGAAAATTAACTTTCCATGATATGTCAGGGACTGGCACTAAAAAAATTTTCAGACTGCAAATGAGTTATACAAATGAAAATATCAAATGGAGATCCAGTTATCAAAATGAAAGCAGTCAACATATTAAAAGTTCACAATTATTTGTTTAGAGCACATAAAAAAGTCAGCTTGCTAACCAACTGTTGTGATTTTAAAGAACTATTGCAGAGGTTTGAAGAAAATAGATTAGTTAACTTATAAAGAGATTGAAGAGCTTGAAACAAGTATTAAAAAGAAATTTGTGCCTTTATTAGAATGGTGTTAGGCTTTAAATATACCAATTTTGGTAATCAAATTATTTATTTTTAATAAGAAATGACACTACAGAACTGCAGTATTGGTCCAACAGTCTTGTCTTTACTTTTCCTTTAAAGCAAGAAACAGGATTCGAGTAATCAGAAGCACTAGCGGGCATCAGTTAATCCAGGATACTAGCTTCTTAGTTCCAAAAGCACTTGCAAAGAAAACCATTGGGGGTACAGGGGGGTGGAAGCCATTTGTAATAACTGGAATCCCATGAGTGTGTGTGTACGCCAAGCCTCATGAGGCTGTTTTTTTTTTTTTTTTTAATTTATCCTTTACTTGGTCACTTGTTTTTCCTCAAATACTAGTTTTTCTTTGACTTTTTCCTCAAAGTATAAAAAGTATGAAATATAAACAAGCTCTTGCATTGCACACTTGGAAGTGTACAACTCAAGCATTATAGAGCTATCTACATACCGATAAATCCCATCAAATCTTGGATAATTCAATAATATACAAAATATTAGGGCACAGAAAGAACTAAAACCCACTTCTTTTTGTTACACATAAGTTTCAAATATTCAGTCTAAAGAAAAACACTTAAATCATTTTGGCTCTCCTCTACATTCACATGTTGATATACTTATTAAAATATTCCTGTATAATTATGTTTGGTCTTCTTATTTCAAGTCAGGTTTAAAACCTCAAAACCAGCCATCCAGACAAAACAGGTAATCAGAAAGATTATTTCTTCCCCACCTCCCTAACCCCAATAATTATGAAATCAATTTTACGACATGACTCCAAACACTGGATTGTGACGACAAATGCTAGGTCCAATTTCTTCATAATCCTTTTTGGTGTGGCACACTTGGTAGAACTCAGGCTGAAAATAAAAACATGTATTTTTATAAAGGTCAAAAACATGCCACCTCTTGATATGCTTTAAAAAATAGATTTGCTAAATCTAAAATGTATATTATTAGCCCACCTCAGTATTTGAACAAAGCTTAAAAATTCTAGCAACCACGACTTAAATCAGCTGTAAATCTTTATCAGAAATTAAAAATAGCATTTAACACATGTCCTAACACACATCACCCTACTTCAGCATGATTCTGAGGATTGAAAACTGATTCTCAGCACCTCAGACTATTCTGCTGAGGTTTTCCCAACCACACTGTATAATAAATCAATACTTCAAAAAAGTAGCAGTAATCTAAAATATAGATAAGGGGCACCTGAGTGGTGGAGTCACTTAAGTGTCCAATTCTTTAGGCTCAGGTCAATGATTTCAGGGTCATGGGATCAAGCCCATGTCAGACACTCTGCTGAGTGCTGAGAAGTCTGCTTCAGAGTCTCTCTCCTTTTACCTCTGCTCCCTCACTCCCTCCCCATGTGCACTCTCTAATAAATAAAATTCTTAAAATAAAATATAAACTCCTCTTAGTCATATACAAAAACTTCTAAATTAACTTGCCTTCCTCACTCAAGGTATAGACATAGGCTTGCTCTCTCTGTTAACTTCTCTCTCAAGAAGCAAATTTACAAACTCATTAGGTTATTTGGCACAAATGGAAGATGAAAACTAAGGAAGAAAATAGCTTTTACCTCCTATTTTTCAATGGTTTTAAAAATATAAGTTTGTACAATTTTCAACAATTCAGATAAAAGCTCCTTCATCTTATTTCCAGGATAAAGCACTGATATTTAATAGGTTTAATACTCTTTTTAAAGGGTTTTAAGATGTTCTGGTTTGGGGAGAGGGCTCTTAGAACAATTCACTTTACTAAACTTTGAACATCAAACTCCCTATGCAATGATCTTAATGTTTTTAAATATTTGCACAGAAAAAACTATGACTTTCTGATATCTGTATCATCACAAGATTGAAAGAATTTTCCCTACAGATAAATTTTAAAACTCTAAATGCTCACTCTAAACTGTCCAGCAATCAAAAAATAAATAAAATTGAAATAACTTCTACTTTTTAAAATACTATGCACATATATACGTATCCAATTTTAAAACTTTCTCATGGTAAATACAGATACAATTTAAAGAAATTTCCCTTGTTCTTCTAAATGGTAGAAGTACTGGTGAATTATTTTATCTGGGAAGAAAAAAATCAAATTTTAAATGTAAGCTTTATCTCACCGTGGAAGCCAGCATCGATCCTCCAAACCAAACTGCATATCGCTGCATGTGATGTGTAATGACTTGTACATCAATAGGTTTTGGCTAAAAATAACATAGTAAGAGCATTTCAACAGTAAATTCAAATAACAATTTCTGTATCATTTAACTTAAATGTATATACTTGAAAATGGAATGTTTCACATATTCAAAAAAAAGTAAATTAGAACTTTAAAAGAGGCAGGATGCACATAAAGAAAACAAGAGAAACAAATTAAGCTAATTTTATTTAAAAAAAAAAAAAAAAGGAACCACCACACTGAGGTGGGAAAAAGGACTAACCCAAGTAACTTGTAAACACAGTACTTACTAGACTATACCCCCGGTCTTAAGATAAAAGCTAAGTAGGGGCATGTAGGTGGTGCAGTGGGTTAAGCCTCTGACTCTTGATTTCTGCTCAGGTCATGATATCTAGCCACACCTCAGCCTCCGTGCTCATTGTAGAGTCCATTTAGGACTCTCTCTCGCTCTCCCCCTGCCCCACCCCAACTTCTCTATCTGCCTCTAAAATAAATAACTATTTTTTAATTTTTTTTAAAAGATAAAAATTAAGTAAATATTGAACTCCAGTTAGTATATTTCTCACAGTGGTATGGATTAACAATTCAGAAAGTACTATATACATATTCCAGTTCAAGAAAAACAGAAATATACTGTAGATAATGGAAGTCAAATTTCTGTCACAGAATAGCATTACAAATATGGAAAAGTGGAAGGCTACAATGAACTGGTATTCTGGAACCAGTAGTATCACTATTAAGAGTCTTTAATTTATGTATATACAAAACTAGATATAGAGGAGTGTGTCTATGCATGCATACAAAAACATCCTAGTTCTGACTCTCAAGAAGGCCTGAGGCGGTAAGCCTCAGTAATAATGAACATACCTAGTGCCCAAAATTTTGTTCCTTAATAGCATTTTCCACTAAAAGGAACAAGGGTGCCTCAGGGGGAAAAAAAATAGCTGATTCTAATATTGGAGAATGGAAAGTACAAGATGAATCTGAATTATTTTGCCATGTCAAAGAGTAGCAAAGAGCCTAAAGATTCCTAGGGCCACATCAAAAGGACAAAAAGTCACTTTTAATGGCTCTCAGTAGACAAATCTGAGAAATTCTAAGCATCAAAATTGAATATATTAATAGTATTAATGATTATGTTGACACAATATCACAAAGATATTAATGAATCTAAAGAATTAATGAGCCTAAAGAATAATATGAGAAATCAGGTTTTTACAGAGGTATTACTGAATGAATAAGAAAGGAAAACTCTTCCTTAAAGTAAAATAACACTAAAGAAATAGAAGGAATAAACAGCATTTGCAAAATACCAGTTGGCAACTATCACATAATGGTAACTATTTTAGGAAAAAAAAAGTGCCTGTTAAAAACAGTGGTTGAACCATTTGCTTCAACGTGGATGGAACTGGAGGGTATTATGCTGAGTGAAATAAGTCAATCGGAGAAGGACAAACATTATATGGTCTCATTCATTTGGGGAATATAAATAATAGTGAAAGGGAATAGAAGGGAAGGGAGAAGAAGTGGGTGGGAAATATCAGAAAGGGAGACAGAACATAAAGACTCCTAACTCTGGGATCAAACTGGGGGTGGTGGAAGGGGAGGAGGGCGGGGGGTGGGGGTGAGTGGGTGGCAGGCACTTAGGGGGGCACTTGACGGGATGAGCACTGGGTGTTGTTCTGTATGGGCAAATTGAACACCAATAAAAAATAAATTTATTATTAAAAGAACAGTGGTTGAAAGTTTGATAAGAAACAAGATAGATGCATAGTTTGAAAGTTATCTTCCCATAGAATTCTTATTACACATAAAGATCTTTTTCTCTTATCATTAATGTCAGTATGGTGCTGACATCACTGAGCAAAAAAAAAATTTTATTTCTTATTTTGAAATGTACAAGAATCCTAAAAATGTTAAATTTTTACTTTACTAAAATACTACATTCAAAAACAGTGTGTTTCATTTCATGTATCTATAAATGAGTCCACTACAAACTAAGCAACTACTTAAACATACTTTTTTACTGCACTCCAAGGGATAAGTTTAAGATAATCAAAATTTAGAAGCTGAAAACAGTCAGCTGTCATGCAATTTCTAAACAAGCAGCAAACTCTAGAGGATGTATTTTACTTTTAAGTAATTTTGAATGACTAACAGTCTCAGATGAAACCCTCATTCTTGATAATTTTCCAAGTTGAATAAAATGTGTTTTTATTTAGCAACGTATCCTCTAAATCAATGTTTTGCTTCAACATTCTGCATTGAATAAGGATGAAACATAACATTTACTTAAAATCTGTCTCATAAATATAGACAGCAGACATTTAAGAATTTAAAATTAATTTTTATTTTGACAGCATATCTGAATTCCAGGACATGTAAAAGAAAAGTTATTTCTGCTAAACCACCAATCTGATTTCACACTATGAGGCTGTTGTGGGGGAGGCTAGAGTGAGTCTATGCAAGCAGGCTTGACCCCACAAGATCAGCTTCTCTCTCAACTCGATTTTGTTGTACTACTATAGGAGTATTTAAAATTGTGTGGATGTCTAATACTATTCCTGAAGAAATATTAGGAATAATACAGATATATAATATATAATAATAATAATAGGAATTCTTCTCTATATATTGTATCTGTGAAAGAGGTATGAAAAACTGTCATTCACACAGACTAAGAATATTTTCCAGAAATACTGATAAGATCCTAAAGGAATCAGATGACCAAGAATATCATAGATAGGGATCCCTGGGTGGCGCAGCGGTTTGGCGCCTGCCTTTGGCCCAGGGCGCGATCCTGGAGACCCAGGATCGAATCCCACGTTGGGCTCCTGGTGCATGGAGCCTGCTTCTCCCTCTGCCTGTGTCTCTGCCTCTCTCTCTCTGTGTGTGACTATCATAAATAAATAAAAATTTTAAAAAAAAAAAAAAAAAAAAAAGAATATCATAGATATTCTTAAATGATTACATATATGTAAGTCCTTTAAAACTATATGTGTTTGTGAATACATGCACAGTTAAAAAACATGAACCAGATGTACATTAAATTTATGACAGCAACTACCCTCAGGAGGAAAAAGAAAGGATGGAAACCAAACAGAGAAAGGAAATGGTCTGAGGAAGATAAGGTACTATTTTTGTAATATTTCATTTCTTAAAATAAGATCTTAATAATCAATTACTTTCCTTTAGAAAGCCTGATAGAAGTCCTCTTACTTTCCTAAATAAAAGAGCAAAAGTTGGCACACATTTCCCACCCCCATTACAATAATCAAAGCACCCTCAACCTTCCACCAATAACAGAAAACCAACCTTCAATCTGCCACCACTCAATTCCTCACTTAATTTCAGTCTGGCATCTACGGTTCTTTTCAAATCTCGTTGTAAGCGACGTCCAAAGTCCCTGAACATGGTTGAACCTCCAGAGAGGACAATATTCTACATTGGTGGAGAAAAATAAGTAAGTATGACTTTTATTTTTAAAGAAAGAGAAAATTTTCAAAGACATAAGAAACAGTACTAAAATCCTATCATAACCTTTTGAAGAGAGCATTTTTAAATTTAATACTCAACAATGGACAGAAAAAAGAAGTTTTTTAGAGATGACCTTCAACAATGTTGATGTAAATACTGACCTTGTAGAGAGGACGTCTGACATCAATAGGACAATTCTGAATTACTTCATCTACAACTTCTGAGATAGGTTGAGTAAAGTCTGGATTAGCAAACTGAAAGGTAAGTAAAGGTGGATATATGATAGAGATTAGGTCACTACTAACGTAATATCACAATAAAAAACTAAAAAAGTTTTCAATTTAAAAACAAAAACAAATTCTGGTCTCTAACTCAGAATTAAAGACTAAATTCAGAGATTTCAGAAGAAATCAAATTACAGTAATGATGATATATAACATTTCATAAACATCAGATAGCAAAGGTAAAACCACACATATACTATAAGATGGTAAAAATCTGTAGGCATGCACATAAGCAAAGCTCTGAAAATCTGAGTGGATCAACACATTCGTAGTTGAGGTCAAATAAGGAAATGTTCATTCTTCTCATTTCAGCTTTTATACTCTATTCTTCTCATGATCTGTTTAGTGCCACAGTTTCCATATTTTTGACGGTGACTCTGCTATTTAAATGGTCCTTAACCATAGTAGTCCCAAAGTGCTATTTATGATTCCTAAGCTTAAGGCTGTGATATAGGGCATGGAGAAAATATAGTTTTGGATAAGCTTCATTCAGGCATGAGTTACAGTGCTGCTATTGGCCTTGGGATCAATGCTAATGAATAAACAATATATATTAAATAGTGTATTTTTAGACAGAAACACAAAACGGTTCTTTGATAAGAAACTTTTGTATGTTGACAGAAGTGCTATAATGTAAGACTCACAGAACCTAACCTTGCATTTCCCCCTATCAACAATGGTTCAACATTCACTAATTCAGCATTCACAGCAACTTCATAGAACATCTACACTGTGAATATTGAGAATAAATTGTATATTTTCATGATGATATGTCATAAATTATTTCTAAATAGCTGACACTCAAAAGCAAAATTCATTTTTTAAAAAGGAACTTCAAAAAAACTTGAATGACCCCAAGTATGTAAATCCTTTAAAAATATGTTTTTGTGAATACATGCACAGTTAAAAACACGAGCTGGGTATACACTAAATTTATGACAGCAACTACCTTCAGAAGGGAAAAAAAACGGATGGAAACCAAGAGAAAGGAAAAGGTCTGAGGAAGGTTAAGGTACTCTTTTTGTAATATTTTATTCCTCAAAATAAGATTTCAATATGATAAATATTAAATTATTAGTATGTATTTGTCTGCAATGGAAGGTACATGTGATTACACAAAACTTTTCAGAATTTTTTACAGATTGGATAGGTAGGTTTGAGATGGAAAGCAGTTTAGCAATTTATTACGGAAAAAGAATGAGTTTAATAAATTTTTAGAAACTTAATTTTTATATACAACAGACAAAGGAGAAATATACAAGGAGATATAATATTGAGGAAGGTTTACTTTCTTCCCCATCATTTATTTTTATATGCATGCCCGTGGCCCCCCAAAATCATACTGTATATTTCCTGAGAGGAACTATAAAATACAAACAGTTTTTAAATACTAGATCTCATTAAACTTGTATTCTGAAACAAAGGTCTGATTTTCAAAAGTGGCCATGTATTACTCTTTAAAATTGGAAAGGAAATGGTAGGTGGTATTTTTCCTAGCTAAAAATAAAAGGTCAAAATTTAGCTCTAATTTGTCAAAATAAACAAGTCTAATTTTATTGAAATGTATAAAATTTAAAGTAACTGTCTAGAAAATGAGTTGCCAACCATGTCTCCTGGCCTCCCATATTCACCATTAGATTGTTTAATGGGAGAGACAACATTCCTTTCTTGGTTAAACTGATTCTATAACTTGACTGATAACTATTAGGCAAGTGTTAATTTTTTCCAGTTTTTAAAATTAGTTTGAAGTTATTTAGAGTCTGGGCGTACAATGAAAAGAGATTTAAAGTTACTTAAATGATGAAACATAATGACAGAATATTTTAATTCAGATAAGGTAAAATATCCATAACAAAGATTCTACTCACTTCTATGATCATAGTAAGAGAAAAAAAATGGCAGTCAACATCTATCTTTTTGAAACATGCTGATGAGTATACATACATAAGAAACCTTCACAGGGTTACAGAATCCCTAGGAACAATGAATACCTAAGAGTGAGTATAGAAATGTGGTTCATACTGAACCTTGAGAACCCAACCTATAGACTATTTGTTCTACCCATCAGAGATATTCCATATGTTGTATTTCTGTGGAAAAATGGGAGAGTATATCTCAATTTGGCTGGCTCTGTATGCCATTTATAGACAAACTTAGTTTACAGGCAGGGATAGCTCAGTCTACAATTAACTAAAATGAGCAACAGAATTGGAATACTGAAAATTTTGTGATCTGTAGAAACTCTCTAGGTTTTAGACTATGAAATTTCTTTTTTTTTTTTTAAAGACTTTTATTTATTTATTCACGAGAGACAGCAAGAGAGAGAGGCAGAGTCAGGCTGAGGGAGAAACAGGCTCCCTAAAGGAGCCTGTTGTGGGATCTGGGATCACGCCGTGGGACAAAGGCAGATGCTCAACAACCGCTGAGCCACCCAGGTGTCCCTCGACTATGAAATTTCTAAGGAAACTTAAGTTCTCAAAACTTGCTTCTATGATCCTATAATGATACTTCAACCTGAGACCCTGTCATGAGATCTAATCCCCAAAATACAGACGGAGAACACTAACAATTTGATAGAAAGTATGTTCTATAATATCTTAATATCTTACCAACTTATTAATACAGAACTTACAAATTCTCTACATTGTCCTTATAAACCTTCAGTATTTACCTGAACAATAAACACACAGACAGAGGAGTGGGTATGCTCAAGAGAGTAACCCTCCCGTAATTCTTTCTCTAAACTTTAAAAGCAGTTTATCACTATAACAAGAGCAAGTAAAAGGCAGGAATATGGTCATTCATTCAATCTTGTGCCATGCCCTTCTCACAGCAATTTTTAATCAAGAACATACAAAAGAAAGAATTTATACAACTTTAAATATTCACATCACATTATCTGGATCTACCCACAGATATACTAGTTTAGAAACAAACGAAGTCGCATTTGAATACATCTTTACAAAAAGCTCAGGGACTATTGTGCTATATAGAATCCCAGGTGAGATAAGTAAATAATATGTAGTGAAGAAGCAAATAATGGATATTTAGTAACAAACAAATGAAAGAAATGAGTAAAAATTGTTGTAGGTTATTTAATATTTGACTATGCTTAACTTAGGGTCCCACTAAAAATATTTTGGGGCCTTTTGTTTTCATTTTCAGCAAAAGGATTAATCCTGCCTCAACTGTTCTCTGATCATGTCTTAATACTACCACAAGTGGCTATCAAGGGAGGAGGATCTTTTCTCTTCCAAAAAATGTATAGAGACTACACTACACCTAAGTAAACAAAGCAGTTCAAATAGCTTTGTCAAAAAATTTTTAATTTCCTTAAAAAAAAAAATTTCAAAGTGCCAAGCTCATTCCTAAAAATTTCTTTCAAGCATTTGTGATAAATTTAGCAATTCAAAAAATAAATATCCTTGCTCTTTCATACAATTTATCTTCAGTGTCCAAGTTTAGATACCTACGCTTTCATCAAGCCAAAACAAAAGAATGCATCTTTTCAAATGACAGAGGAACTCTGACATAGAAATATCTAGAACTACAGAAAAGAGAATCTTAAGATTCACTTGGGAAGTGACACAGTTCATATGATACAAAAAAAAAAGCTATTCTGGAAAAACATAGTGAACTGAGCACACATAACTCATCTCGTTCTCTCTACTAAAAGCACCAATGAAGAGAATTTTTTAAAAAGGCATAATCCCAAATGTATGGAGAGAACAGAACAAGAAGAAACAGCACCAAAATTTGGCAAACCAGAATCTGAAAAGCAGATGGACAAGACCATGCACTCCCTCCAAAACACTTAGTAAGTCATCACTAGGGAAAGCCAAGAATAAGGCTATTTTCTATCACCAGCAAATCGTGCCCCCCACCCCCACCTCACAAAGAACTGGCTGTACCTATTAGCACTCAAAGTGAGGCAGAAGAAGGACAGGAAAGAACACTGGTTGAAAGACTGTGAAAAAAGCTCTCAGAGTCACAGATCCCAACTAAAGAAGTCTATAGCAGATGTAAGGGAAACCCATGAAAATTAGATACATTACCAGAAATGAATTCATTAGAAGGTTCAGAAGGTAAAACTGAAGAAATCACCTAGAGAGTAGAACCAAAGGACCAAGTGCAACTAGAAGAGAAAATAGCGTATCATAATGTTGAGGGAACAAAGGGACAATCTATCAATATCTGGAAAGAAAAAAAGTAGGTCCTATATAAAATTTAGAAATCAGAACAGTTTTTACTTCAAGTGATAGAGGGAAGCAACTGAGCTAAGGCTTCAAAATGCTGACAAAAAATTATTTACAATCTAGAATTCTATACCCAAATTATCAGACAAGTATGAAGATAAAATGAATACATTTTCAGGCATGCAAGATCTTGAAATTTTCATCCTTTATTGCCCTTTTTATAAGGAACCCCAATGGGAAATGATCTCCACCAAAATAAAGAAAGAGAAGATATGGGATAGAGGAAAGAGGGTGTTAAGTGAGAGACAATAGGAATCCTCACAATGATGGTGAAGGAATATGACAACTCTGTACCAAGTGCTGAAGGAAACAGGTTCAGATTGGGATGTAATACATGCTCTGGAAAAGTAAATTGATGATAAAGCCCTTTGCATCTGAATATCCTTGAGAAGGCAGTTCAAAACTGGTGGGTAGAGTTCAGAGGTGAATTAAGGATCATTATTTTAAAACTAAACAAACAAGTTATTGTTTTCCATGGAAAACAAAATATAGGATAGGAAAATATTTCACAGTAAACTGCATGACTTAGATCTGTTTAAAATTTGTGTTCACAAAAATTAAGAACTGAAATGTTTACCTAACTGAATTTATAATGTAACTATTGGGACAAAAAGGTATGGAAGGGTACTATTTGTCATGGCAAAAAAGGAAAAGAAGAAAAAGCAATCCTCTTCTTCTATTGCTGGAAATTGATAGAAAATGCCTAAAATTGAAAAAACTTGAAATTGTAATGCAACCAAAGCAATTTGTAGCTATGGAGGCAATCACCAAAAGAATAAACTTAAAAAAGGTTGAAGTGCTTACCTCTGGGGAAAAAAGAGAGAGAGAGAGAGAGAGAGAGAGGGAGGGAGGGAGGGAGGGAGGGAGAGGGGTATGCAGGACACTTCTAGTTTTTGTTAGAATTTCAATAACGAGGACTTTTACAATGTGCATATGCATAACTGATTTTAAAAAACAACTCTGAAGAAGAGAAAAACATGGATTTCTCACAGAAAAAATCATTTACAAAGAAAAGATGCTACAGAGAGTAAAAGACGTTCCAAAGTTTTAAAAAATGAAGAAAACTTGGTGTATCAAATAATAAAGATTACTTAAGAGAAAAAAATTGTATATGAAATATTAGCAACAAGGTAAACTGACATTCAGACAACTATCCCTTTCCTAAGCAACACGACACAACCAAAACACCCCAGTCTACGCATCTAATGTGTCAAGGTTTGAAGACTGTCACATCAGCTGAGGATTTCTGTAAAGAGTACTCCACTCAAATGCTCTCTTTAAAAATCAAGATTATCTCTTATCTCTCATGCTATTACCTATCTTGTAGTAATGATCCTATTCATCTAAGACTCTGGTTCTGGATCTTCTGCAATTCTCTAATTCCAATCTTCCACTTGGAGGTTTAATATCTCTCTCCAGTATTTTAACTTCAATTGATGTTCCTTAACCAGTGACCTTTAATTCATTCTACTTCAGCAGCTCACATAAACATGGCCCCAGAGGAAAATGTGACCTGACTTCCAGCTACCTGGTTACCTTTCTATCTTCTTAAATCACTACTGAAAAGACAAAGGAAAATTACAAGGAAGGATAAATGTCCAAGGATAAAAAGGGGAGATGAGTAAACAATGAATAAAATACTTCAATCTTGTTTAGAAAACAAACAAACAAAAGGAATGTTACATCCTAAGTGTTTCCAGAGGGGTATATTAGTAAGAAGTCAATCTGTTCACCCTCTAGAACCTTCAAAAGTCCCAAATGTGAAAGTATAAGAAACCACCCAAGGAACAGTAAAACAAGGGTTTTTTAAAAATTGTTACATTTATCTATACAGAAATAGTGAGACTCCAAGATCCCTTCCAGATCTTGTAAAAAAAAAAAAATAGACTGTTAATTACAACCTTAATGAATTACTAAAATAAATGAACATAGAGAAAATGACACAAATGAAGAAATAAGGCGGAAATTTAGGAAAAGCTCAATTTTAAAAGAAAAAATAATACTGCCTCAAAAACAAAAAATATTAACAGGTATAACATCATATACCTGTTATACACACATATACTGTAAAACTAATGATTAAGTTAATAGCTGTAACATAACACACAGGCTGAGGGAAGAGAGCCTAAGAAAAATATCAACTAAACTAAAAACAAGTTAGTAGATAAATTACTTACATTGATAGGTCAAGAAATAGGACAAATATTTGGAAATGTGGAGGTAATTACCAAGAGTGCTAAGTAAGAGCTAATGAATGCTCTGCAGAACACAAAAGGAGTGGGAAAGTAGGGGTGGGGGTTGAGGAGCTACTGTTTTGTTTTAAGCCTATTAGTGTTATCTGACTTTTAAAACTATGTGCCTATATCCTTTTTATTAATTTCTATTTTAAAAACTGCAAAGAATGTGCTGTCTAAAGTATTAAAACGCTCATATACCTGTTTGACCACAATGCCTTATCTTTCAGGTGCTCACTCCTTTGCTCCCAATTTACAACTAACTATATGCAATTCATTACGACCTCCAATCCCTGCCCCTATTCCTCACTATCCCCTAAGTAGATCATGCCTTTCAGATTCCGATTCTTCTCTATGCTCCAACACTAACCTCTGCCTGGTTAAAATGCTTTGCTCCTTTCCCACAACTGTCTGAGAGGAAACACAGTTAGAGGACTGAAAGTTCTGGGTCTCTAACTTCTATAGTGTCCACACATTAATACAGTCACCCTCTCAATTCTCCTCAGTACTGCTAATAGAAGTTACGGTTTTCTCCCAGCCCTCAAGTTTATATTCAACTCATTCTCCCAACACAGCAACTTAATTCTCCTTCATGAAAAATAAAATTATGCACTATGACAACAAACTCCTGAAATACCTGCTTGCTCCTCTACCCTTTCCCAACTCCACATCTTCCTGTACCCATACTTAACTCTTTACCACTGGAGTAACACCTCTTAAAGACAAAACTTCTGCCTTATTCTTGCAATTGACTTCTTAACAGTTCTGAGTAGCCATGCTGCTTTTCTTTCAGAGTCACCTCCCAGGATGTCCACACTGTCAATTCTCAAATGCAACAAACTGCCAATAATCTGGATGCTAAAAACCCATGAGTACTTCTAAGTTTCCCCTATTACCTCAATGTGGCAACTCCCACCATTTAACCTCCCTCCTTAAGCATTCACTTCTCTCAGTGTGAGCACGCTCCCTTGGCTTGGCTTCTCCCCTTCTGTATCCTTCAATCATCTTTGTGGGTTCCTCCTCCTCTATCCACAGTGTTGGTGTTCAACAGGACTCAATTCTTCCTCTTCTCATCCCACATCTTCTCCCTGGCCAATCTCTTCCTTTAGCCTATATATGGTGATGACTTCACATCTATGCTCACTCCAGTACGCACAATCCAATACAAAACCCTTAGAAGCTAAGTGTTCATTTTTGAACTTTTTAATTTTTATTTATTTCTTTTTTTAAGGTGGGGGGCAAGAAGAAGAGAGAGAATCTTAAACAAGTTCCAAACACAGTGTGGAGACCAATACAGTGCTCGATCTTACCACCTGAGATCATAACCTGAGCCGAACTCAAGAGGTGGGATGCTTAACTGACTGAGCCACCCAGGTGCTCCTATTTTTTGAACTTTTTAAAAGATGCATAATAAACTCATCTATTTCTATCTCCCTCATTCTTCCCCTTCAGAATTCCTAATTTCAGTGGACAGCACAACATCCAGTTGTTCAAGTTACACATATGGTAATCATCACAGATGCTTCATATTCTTTCTTTATCTCTCACATCTAACTAATCAGGAAGTCATGTTGATTCCACTGCTTTTCTCTTACCTCTTTCTCATTCTAATTGACCTGCTGACATTACTTATCCTTCATCTGGAAACTGCAATAAACTCACCTGTTTATTTTTTTTTTTAAGATTTTATTTATTTATTCATGAGAGAGAGAGAGAGAGGCAGAGACACAGGCAGAGGGAGAAGCAGGCTCCACACAGGGAGCGCAACGTGGGACTCAATCCCGAGACTCCAGGATCACGCCCTGGGCCGAAGGCAGGCACTAAACCACTGAGCCACCCAGGGATCCCCAACTCACCTGTTTCCAACATAATTCATACCTGTTTCAAACCATCCAAGCCAGTAAAGTGAGAGTGACCTTTTTAATACTGTACATAATTGTCATTTACAATAAAGATTTCTGCACAACTACAGAATCCAGTAAACTCCTTTCTCTAGCATAGTAGTCCCTCATGAATACCTATCTGACCCATTTCCCATCGCTCCCTTCCTTTACAATTTTATTACTTAGCTCTCTCCTATTCCAGATTTCTACCCAGCCTATCTGCTCTGCCAGAAATATACTCCCCTAACATACCTGACAAATACCTATTCACCCTTGAAGTCTCTGGTCAACTGTCACCTTCTCTAAGAAATATTCCTAGTTCTCCCAAGCAGATTTAGATGCTCTTTGTTCCTATGCCCTTCGCAAACCCATGCATTTATTAAAGCAACTATACTTGTTTAGAAACTCATCTCCCTTATTCTCTGAGCTCAGTAAGAGCAATATAAAATAGTTTTTCATCTTTAAATATTCCACGCTTAAACTCAGACCATGAAAATTGTATTCACTTACTATTTGCTAAATGATTTTTTTTTTAATTCTTATTTATTTATGATAGTCACAGAGAGAGAGAGAGAGAGAGAGAGAGAGAGAGGCAGAGACATAGGCAGAGGGAGAAGCAGGCTCCATGCACCGGGAGCCCGACGTGGGATTCGATCCCGGGTCTCCAGGATCGCGCCCTGGGCCAAAGACAGGCGCTAAACCGCTGCGCCACCCAGGGATCCCTATTTGCTAAATGATTAAATAATACTGTAAAATAACTATTTTTAATGCCAAAGAATCAAATAGGCATTTAGTAATTCTATTAATAAATTTCTTATACTAAGTTATTGGAAGAATTTTTCATTATTAAAAGTACATATTTGTTATATAATAAAACCTGTATGTTACTAACATTTCAAAGAGACAGAAAACTATTTTACTAGTAAATATTTTGTTATGATAGTCAACTAATGGTTCTTGGTTTAATGGTCATTTTATATGGGGGCACTGGTAGTTCTAAAACTTTTCCCAAAATATTTTATTTTAATGGTCATAAGTTTTAAAGGTTCTCCTCTTTCCAAGACCCACATAAGCCACAAATATTAAAAATACAAGTTTTAGTTTTCTAAATGTATTAAAAACAGTAACTTGTTTAGCCTATTTCAACATAGGCAAAATTTCCTCTTAAAAATGATAACTCACTACAGCATTTTAGTATACAAAAGAAAGGCCCTAAGATTAACTCTTTACTAAATTTCTTCTAGATGACTGATAATTTCTGCTGAATATTTCAAAAGAATTCCATCTTTAAAAAAAAATATTTTACCTCTGGATGAAAAAAGATTTCGGGTCCCAAGAATCTCTCATAACCAACATCAATAGAAAATTCTTTCTTTGAGATAGCATTGATTCCAGTATATTGCTTAATCCACTTTGATCCATCTGTGTCATATTTGTTAAATTCTTTTACTAAATCTGGGCAGACATAACTATAGCGCTCCTAGGAAAACAAAGAAATGAGTTATTATTTCCTCATTTTATGAACAGTAAAAAAGAATGATACATTTTCTTTCAAAAGAATCAAAAGAACAAATATCTTTGTAAAGAAATTAAGTTCAAGAAAATTTTTTGTTAGGATATTAGCATATGGTTAGTACAACTCAACAACTCATCTCCTACACTTAATTCCTGGCTTCATATATAAATTAAGACTTGACCAACTAAAGAGACAATCTATATCTCAAGGTTATTTCATGAAAACATTCATTAACATCATTCAGCATTTTATACTGTTTAAGTAATGGAGTTTGCATTCTAGAGAGGAGAAAATATAACATACATACAGGATTGGAGAATAAATAATAGTCAATATAACCTACAAATTAATATAGATCTTTATTCCTTAAAACTTTTCTAGAACAAAACTGAATATGGTCTATGTAAATTAGAAAAAAAAAAAAGACTGAAAATAAAAACTTGTTCTTTACTGTATCACCTACAATGCTAAATTGTTGCATATCTGGTTATAAGTCCTAAATAAAAGTTTTCATCAAAATTCAATTCAAAAATGTCACGGGTTATAACATTCTATTTGCAACTTATGAACTCCTGAATCCAAGTCTCATTTTTTTTAAAAGAAAAACACACATTTCACAGATTTTTGTATATCAAGAATTCTAATCCAAATAGATGCAAATATTACTTATAATCAAAAGACATAAAAGAAAAAAATGTGGAAAACAAAGGACAATTTGTATGTTATTGTAGGTCCTTTTTCTCCAAACCTTGGAAGTAGGAATTCATGGAAATAATTCTTAAAAGACATTCAGCCTGAGTATCAGTATTCTCTAAAACAGATTCGAAACCTTGGTGCTTTTGTTTTTTAAACTCCACAGGCTTCCCAAAGATGTTGAAACAGTAACGTTCATGTTAATTTTTTACAGATTTAATTTTGATGCCACCCCTTGGGTGGGTTTTGGCAGCCATTTTGTAATCCCTTTACTATTAGGAAGTTGTGAGTTCCTTTTCATTCCTAATCTTTAAGAGGGAAAGAAACTCTATAATCAGGCAAAGATAGACAAATAAATAAAGTTATTTTTGCTGGGGCAGTTTTGCTTTCACATACTGAAAACATATTGAGAAACCCACTGAAATTTTTTTAGGTATGTTGGTAAATGATAAATTTAAAAAGTAATGCTAAGTATTTTGACAGCTTACATGAAGCGCTGATCTAACAGAGACTTTTATACAAATTATTAAATTATCTTAAATAGCTTTCACATTTTTCTTCTATTTACCATATCACTTGAGCCAAACACAGCACTTCTATTCTACAGTGAAATGAAATAATTATATATATTAAGAAATTTTAACAGATTTTTTTTTTAAGATTTTATTTATTTATTCATGAGAGACACAGAGAGAGAGATAGGCAGAGACACAGGAGGAGGGAGAAACAGACTCCAGGCAGGGAGCCCAACGTGGGATTCAATCCTGGGTCTCCAGGATCATACCCTGGGCTGAAGGCGGCGCTGAACCGCTGAGCCACCCAGGCTGCCCAATTGTTACAGATTTAAAAACGTTAGGATTACTATAAAGAATCCAATGAAGAAATCGAGATACAAGGACTCTGAAGTGAACTAATTATTTGTACTATAGGGAAAAAAAATCACAAAAATATAAGTTAAACTCAGTTGGTATCATTTCTTGATTCAAATGTGAAATGTGGAGATAACAGACACAGGGTTGATAATCCTGGAAAACTTCCTTATAAGAAATACAGAGAAAACATATATATAACTAAGAGTAATAATCTATAACTGGCTAAACAAAGGGTTTAAGTACTATTGTTAACCTGAGAGTTTTTCATGTTAATGTTGTAAATTTGATTTTAATTTCTAACTGAGTTACTCTCTCATTACTTTTTACCTTTACAGCCTTAGCAGTTTCCAAGGATTGTTCTGGAGGGATTCCTACTTCTCGGTCTCTCAGCAACTGCTGAATAAAATATGTTATATCTCGTCCTGCAATCGGAATGTGCTTAATACAGCTGCCAATCACATACCCTTCAGCCTAGATAAAAAAAAAAAAGAAAATTGGTAAATTAACTTTCAAGGATTTCAAAATTAACCTAAATAGCTATTAATTTCTCATTAGTGTGTTTATGTTTCCAAGTATTGCTTTATCCCAGGAAAATTCTTCTAGTCTTTATTCCTCAAAATACTGTATTGTAGAATTTGTAATACTGTACAGATATTATGAACAAGAATGGCCAGCAACTTATTCTTTTACTGGTAAGAGTTTCTAAGTAAGCCTGAAATGACTGAACATGGAAATAATGAGTTTCAGAAGTTTTAAATGTTTTGACAGCAGACCAGATAGGAAATTATTTTAAAATCTTTTATTACTTCAGTAAACAATTTAGGTAGCATTGGAGGAAATTTGACCATTAATCCACCAACTCATTTTTCCTAATGAAGTAGGCAGCAATTTCACAAGAATGAAGCATTCTATGCAGTACCATAATGTCAAATAATTAAATTCTATACAATGAATTCATAAAAGTACTGACAGGAGTCAGAAGTACAAAATACAATGTAACAAAATTAAATTTCATTAACGAAGAATATTAAGAATGTCCTCATCCATCCATGACAGAGTATTAGGGATTGGATATATATCCTCTCACCTTAAATTTAAAAACAGGACAAAGTAAATGAAATAGTTTTCAGACTCTAAACAGGCAGACAGACTAGGGCAAAGTTCCCAATGAGAAGGGAAAACAAATAAGATGAGTGCTATAAACATCCCATCTCATTTGCCTAGGAAGAGTTCCCAGACAGTGATAACAGGAGAGTGAGCCCAAGAAGAGTCAAATAGTTTCATTAAGTTGAGGGTACAGAATTTAGATTTCAGGGAAGTCAAAATGGCTGAAAGAGCTGCAGTTGACACAGAGCTCTGAGATGTACAAAGTAACACCTTAGCTGACTAGTAATCATACATTCATGTTAGGAAACCATCAAGGCCAGAGGAAGAACCTCTGGAAAGGTAGGAACAAAAATAATCCCCAAGCTTACACACAGCTGGGAATAGTTTACGTTCTCATTTAGCCAGAGTTTAAAGACCTCAAACACATGGCACTGAGTAAAATCCCCAGAAGAGTATTTCCTCAAGAGTGGATACAAAGTAGAACCAAACAGAAGATTGTTCTGGATTTGTTCAATAACAGTTAAAAGGAGCCCCTGAAAGGATCAAATGGACTCCTAATAACTATGTCCCGGGGGGGGGGCGGGGGGGACCCTCAGAAAAGATTTTTAAAAGTCCCCACATCTAGGACATAACAATGTGAACATATAGTACCCAATGAAAAATTATAAGCAAGCAAAGAAACTAGAAAATAACCCTTGACTGGGGGGAAAAATCAAGAGAAAGAAACAGAAATATCAAAGATAATAGCATTAGTAGACAAGGACATTAAAACAACTACTATATGTTCCACATGATGAAGATCAATGGAAATGTGAGCCAGAGAGAAAGGAAGACATAAAAAAGACCCAAAGAAAACTTCTCTAGAGAAAAATAAAATATCTGAAATAAAAAATACCGTAAATGTCATTATAGAATAAAGAAAAAAGTGAACTTGAAGACAAAGAACTATTCAAAATGATACAGAAAAAGAAAAGATCAGGAAAAAAATGAACAGAGCATTAGTAAAACTGTAAGACAACTTCATGCAGCTTAAGAGACATGTAACTGGAGTACCTAAGGATAAGGAGGAAAAGAAGGGAAAAAAATGTTTAGAAATAATACAGGAAAAACTTTTCAGGTATGATAAAAACTACAAAGCTATAAATTCAAGAAGCTCAACAAATCCAAGAAGAAATGGAAGGGGGAAGGAAAGAACACATTTAGGTACATCACAATCTTGAAAACAGCTAGACAAGAAATAGCACAAAGAAACAAGCATAGCACTGGCAACAGACTTATTTTCAGAAACAATGTAGGCCAAAAGACAGTAGAAGTCCATCTTTAAAATACTAACAGGAAAAAACTATCAACATATAAAATTCTACACCAAGTAAAAATACCTTTCAAAAATGAACGTAAAATACCTTTTCAAAGAATGAAAATAAGATCCAAGAGTTCACAATCAGTAGACCAGTACACTAATATATGCTAAAGGCCAGGGGCACCTGGGTGGCTCAGGATTTCAGCTCAGGTCATGGTCTCAGGGTTGCAGGACTGGTCCCATACGGATGGCTCCAGGCTCAGTGGGAGTCTGCTTGGCCATCTCTCTCCCTCCCCCTCAACCCCCACATGCTCTCTAAAATTAATTAATTAATTAATTAATTAATTGAATCCACCACTCCCCCCCCCTTTTTTAAGGCAGTGCTCAAGGCCATCATTCTGGCAGAAAGAAAATGATGCTAGATGGAAATCTGGACCTTCCAAAGGAAATAAGCACTGGAAATGTTAAGTGTATATATACAAAAAAATTTATCTTTTTCAAAATCTCTTTAAATGATGATGATTTGGTCTCAGTTGACAAGTCCTACCTCTCCCAAAATTCTTATGTTGAAGTGCTATCCCCCAATACTTCACAATGTGATTGTATTTGGAGACAGAAACTTTAAAGAGGTAAGTTAAAATGAGATGATTAGAGTGGGTCCTAATCTGATATGACTTATGTTCTTAAAAGAAAAGATTGGGACACAGACACACAAGACGACTATGTGCAGACAAATGGAAAAAATTAGACCATCTAGATAATCAACCCTGCCAACACCTTCATCTCAGATTTTATTGCCTCCATCTGTGAAAAAATTAATTTTCTATTGTTTGAGCCACTCAGTCTGCAGTATTTTGTTATACCAGCCCTAAGAGAACTAAAACCACTTAAAATGAAACAAATTAATAACATACTATAAAGTTTATAACATGTAGAAGTAAAATAGTGACAACTACAGTGCAGAAGTACGTTGTACAATTCCTATTCATAAAATAGAACATTATTTGTGATTAGATAAGTTAGAGATGTTTATTATATAGACCCTAAAGCAACCACCAAAAAATAAGCAAATGACAGTAACAAAGAAGTAGAACATAGCTAATAAGTCTACTAAAGTAGAATTGTAAAAAAATACTCCATTAATTTAAAAGAAAGTAGAGAAGGAAAAGAAAACAAAACATAGGAATATCCAATTCACCGATTTGTTATATGTTAGGATTGTGTGGTAATTTTAAAATATCCTTACCACAGGAATGACATGAGTGACACCATCTCCACTGTCTATTACTGTACCGGTCAATGTCCGTTCTCCTACTTGTCTTGAGGTCCAAGATGCAGCTAAGGCAAGAACAGCCTTAGACAAAAAGAAATATGACAGGCAAGAAAATAAAAACAAGCACAAAAAGTTAATAGAAAAAAATTTCAATGGAGTATTTAAATTTTAACACCAACAGGGTTAGGGGCACTGATCCCTCCAACACAAGCAATTAAAAATCCAAGTATAACTTCTAACTCCCCAAAACTGTAGTGTACTGTTGACCAGAAGCCATACCAATAAACAAATGACACAGATTTTTTTTTAGGTTGCATCATATACTGTATTCTTACAATAAAATAAGTTAGAGAAAAAAAAATGTTAAGAAAATGGTAAGGAAGATAAACACTTACAGTACTGTATTTATTTTCAAAACTCCACATATAAGAGGACCTAAGCAGTTCAAACCTGTGTTGTTCAAGGGTCAACTACAGTAATCTTTGGCAAGAGAATACACAATTATTTTACATTATGCAATAAAATTATTCACATCGTTTTAAGACAAACTTACAAGCTTGTATTTACTTTTAGGGGCATATTTGTATATTTTCCATGTTTTTACGAGGGCAAGAATGGGGAAGACTAATATGAAGTATGACAATACTAAGAATGCCAGGACTCTATGCTAATATGGGCTAGGCTGTATACAAACCACAAAATAAAGTGTAAGTAAGGTAAAGAAATACAAACACCCAATCACCAGTTACTCTATAGACAGATAGCTATAAACAAGTATCTCTATCATGAGATTAGTTCCAAATTTTCTCAATGCGACATGCATTCAGGAATATATAACAAGTTATTTAACCACCAAAAAAGCCATTATACACTTCTAAATATTACTATTTAGTTGGGAAACGAAGTTGGTGAAATTATATTTTTCTATGAAAAATATTGGCATGGGCAATAAAGTATAATTCTTTTAAATTTACAACTTAACACAGCTAGCCCATTTTTTAAAAACTGAATTTCATACAATCCAAGCATCAAACAAGATACATAGCCAATAATTAAAAACAGAGCTAAACTGGCTTTATTTTACCTACTTGCAATATAATAGCTGAAAGGGACCTAGAAAGTTATCTAGGCCATCCTCCTTTTTTTAACACAGAATCACACACCATAATCATTGTTACCTAAGAGAACTATACAATAGTTTACAAACATATTAAGCATTTGTGAGATGCTAGGCATCACATTCCCTACAGGTTGAAAAAATAAGAGCTGAGTTGTGATCCTGGGAAGTGGCAGAGAAGCCAGTCCATGAAGATACATTTACAAAGTAAATGTTCGAAAAACAGTACAGGGAATTATGATATACAGAATACAGAGAGGCACAAAGGAGAAGGTGGTCAAATATACCTAGTAGTAAGTCAATCAAAACAAACTATGAAATAAGGACACAACGAATGTTTCAAGGATAAATGAATATGTATATAAAATTCTTGACCTAGAAGAAACACTCGATAAATCTTACTTTCCTATTTCTGTCCCATGAGAAGCCTTGAATTATCTAAAGATCATTAATTTACTTCCTTCAACATTTCTCTTTTGCTGACTAACTCTATTTCTTATGATTTCTAAATTATTGATTCAGGAGAGAGCTATGATATGCCACAAGGTTATAAAAAATATATGTATTTTTAAGAGTGAATTAAACCAGATAAAAATTCAAGAGTCAAGCTTATCTTGACTTATGAACTTGCTTACCTGCACAGCAATGTACAAGCCTGGAACATTGAAGGACTCAAACATTATTTCAGCAGTATATTCCCTGTTTTCTGGAGTATTCAGTGGAGGTTCAGTCTATTAAATTGAATATAGACAAGACCAGATTATTTTGACAATTTTATAGGCAATTTTTAAATAAGATAATTTATGTCAAATATTTTATTTAAAAATCTTAAACTTAGAGGTACAAAAATAGACATATAGACCAAAGAGAAACTATATAAAGAATTCAAACAGATGTATTGCATATATGGAAACAATATAGTTATTCACACAAAAAAAGAAATGGAATCCCTATGTTACCCCATTAAACACTGATAAAAGGAATAAAAGACTTGGTCAAATCATCTTATAAAAGGGTAATGACAGATCCCCAGGGAGAAATACCAATGGTGTTTGCTAGTGGCAGAGTTCTCATCTATGAAAGGTTTTTTAGCAGGATGTACCTAGTCTGTTTACAACTAAAGTAAATAAGCTAAGATTCTACAAATTTATGCCATGGCTTTTTGGAAAATGTTATTTAAGTTATATAACTGTTAAGAGTATTAACATGGAGATATTTACACAGTTCTCTTCAGTTCACATACATCATTTAGAAACCTGCAGATTAAGTCTGGGCCAGAATACATTCTAATGAGGCAAGAGAACACTGAGCTGAAACAGTACTTACAATCCCACACTTCATGTTTCACCTATGCCTCATGATTAGTTAAACCATTTAAATTATTAAACCATGAAACAGGGCAAGACTTCTGATTCTTATGAATCAGATTTGACAATCTTTTTTGTTATCTCAAATATTTAAACTGAAAGGCAAACCTTTTAAACTTTAGAAAATATAAAAGAATAATGTTTTTGACCTTGAGGTAAGAATGATTCCTTAAATTTTAAGGGCACAAATTACAGAAAGAAACATGGATAACACTTGAATATATTGCCAATTAAAACATTTTTTGTTAATTTAAAAAATACTATAAAGTTTTAAAGACAATGGTCAACTTAGAGTAGACTCTGTATGTACGTAAAACCTTTTTAAAAAAAAAAGATTTTATTTATTCACTCATGAGAGACACAGAGAGAGAGGGGGAGAAGGAAAAGCAGGCTACACGCAGGGAGCCTGATGTGGGACTCAATCCCGGGACCGTGGGATCATGCCCTAAGCCAAAAGCAGATGCTCAACCGCTGAGCCACCTAGGCATCTCCATAAAACCTTTTAATAGCTAAACTACCTGATGTGTTTAAACTTATTTGAAAGAGTTTTGGAACTATGTTCAAAGCTTTGGAGATAACTTAGTGATAGGTACATATAAGATAAAAGCAAACTGAAAAAGCCAAGCCAGTTAAATTATAAACTCCAAGAAAAACAGAAGCTCTATATAAAATAAAATATAATCAGAAACCCTCCCAATAAAGAAAAAGAAACCCTCCCAATGAAAATATACAAAAAGCTAATAAGCACATGAAAAAGTGCTCAACATCATTAGTCATCAGGAAAATGCAAATTAAAACCAAAATGAAAAATCTTACACACCCACCAGAATGGCTAAAATTAAAAAGACTGACACACCAATGTTGGATAGAACATAGAGCAACCAGATTGCTAACACATTGTTGGTGGGTGTGCAAAAAGGTACAACCCCTTGGAAAAAGTTCTGAATGTTACCTATAAAACCAACCACACACCTATCCTATAATAGAGTAATTTGATATCCAGGTACTTATACAAGACAAATCAAAGTATGTCCACAAAAAGATTTAAGAATGTTTGTAGTAACCAAAATATTCTTAATAGTCAAAAACTGGAAACAGTCCAGGTAATCACCAACAAGAAAATGGATAGTGAGGCATATTCATACCATAGAATTTGACCCAGCAAATTACTGGTATATGAAACAATGTGGATGAGTCTCAAAGATTACGCTGAATGAAGTCTTACCAAAGAGCACATCTTGTATAATTTCATTTATATAAATTTCAAATATAAGCAAAACCAATCTACGCTGGAAAAAATCAGAACAGTGGTTGCCTCTAGCACATAGGAGCAGGAATTAATCAGGAAAGGACATCAGAAAACTTTCTAGGCTGATAGTAATGTTCTCTATCTTTTTTTTTTTTTTTAGATATTTTTGTTTATTTTTTTAATTTATTTTTTATTGGTGTTACTGTTCTCTATCTTGACAAGAGTTTTGTTTACACAAATGTATGCATCTGTTAAAATCAGGAGATGGCAAACAACATCATGCATCCTGTAAGACAAATCCATCTCATCACTTGTTTTTGTAGATACAATTTTATTGGAACACACTGAAGTACTGTCTAAGGCAGCTTTTCCTGTTACAATAGCAGAGCTCAATAGCTGCAACAGAGACCATATGGCATTCAAAGCCAAAAATATTTGCTATCTGGTCCTTCAGAGAAAGTTTGCCAATGCCTGCTCAATACTCATAGAATGCTAGCGTTAAGATTTGTACATTTTATAGCATGTGAATTTGTGAACTTTATATACATAAAAGAACTATAAATAATGAACTCTAGTTGGTGATATGCATGCTAGTGTACTTAGGGGTGAAATTACCCCATCTGCAACTCATTCTGAAGTAATTAAAAATATAAAATGGAGTGATGGATGGATAACCTGCTAGACGTCATAAAGTAATTATAATAAAATTAATATTTGCATCTAGGTTATGTATATGTGGGTATCTACCATAAAGTTCTTTCAACTTTATGTTTATGGTCTATAAACAATATTCACGAATTACAGTAAAATAAAATCAATGGAATATTGATTCCATGTCTATTCTATAGGGAGGGGGGAAGATAGGGATTCTATGTTGAGAAGGAGGATAAAAGGAACAAAATATCCTCACCTTTCCTACTAGAAAGCATTAGTGTCTAATATTTAAATAAATAAGAAATAGAAAACATGTTTAAATTTATGAGATAATGATCATAAAAAGCTCTTTAAAAATTTAAAGTGTTTGTCTCTAGAGACTATGAATCAAAGGCTGGGAAAGGTGAGAAAGCAGAGTGCTATTTTTTTGTTTTAAATCTTACAGCATTGGATTTTTGTAAACTATATATTGTATTTCTGTTGCCAAGAATTACCAATAAAATAAATAATCAGATGAGTTATTTAAAAAAGCAAAGAGCCATATTCCCAAATATTTTTTGAACCTTACTGTTCCTATCATAAAGATTACATATTAATTATGAAAAGAACTTTCTAAGTGCCTAAACCTTGGTGCTTCAATGTATCGTAACTATTGGAACCCAGAAGTGGATGATCTTAAAGACAATACAGCATTATAATGAAGTCTTTTAGACACAGAACAATTTAATAAACAACAAAGTATGCCCTAGTGAGTATAAATGTGATGAAAACATTCTCATTATGTTTTTTTCAAAAACGTCCTTGGTGAAATTATAATTTGTACTTACCAAAAGAAAATAATGATCTTCTGGTTCTGCCCTTAAATATTTAAAGATCACTTGTTCCATAAACCTTTCCATCAAGTCCCAATCTTCAACTATACCATGGCGAATTGGCCACTATCAAAACAAAACACAAATGAGATCTTAATATCAAAAGTAAATAAAACTACCAAAAAAGGAGAATATTAAACCAGGACAGCATTTTTCATGTGTGATTTAATGATGTAGATTATCCTTAGGAGACGCATACTTTACTATTTAGAGATCAATTAAATTATTCCAACAACATTTTCAGATGATTCAATTAAAATACATAATGTAAATGTTAAGAGAATCATCAGAGCAATCCTGTGATAGACAATCAAGAAGGATGAAGATTATCATATATGCAATTGCATTTAACAAAGAGCTTAATCTGTATTAAAATAATCTGACTAAATAAAACGTTACTGGCGGGGGGGATTGAAGATTTTATTTATTTGATAAGAGAGGGACAGAGAGCACAGGGGTGAGCAGGGGGAGAGGGAGAGGGAGAAAAGAATCTCAAGCCAACTGAACCCAACCTCAGGACCCTGAAATCATGAGCTGATCAAAAATCAAAAGCAGATGCTTAACCCACTGAGCCATCCTGGTGCCCCAAGAAGTATGGTTTTAAAAGAAAGAGGAAAACAATAGCTAAGAGACTGAGGAAAAGATTAGGAATAAAGATTGAAAGAAGCTTTATTGTTCTGGTTTGTTTGCAGCATTTAAGTCTTCCAAAGACTTAAAAATGTGTTTAAAAGAACAGATTCACTGCAGAAAAACTCTGGCCTCTTAGCTTACTGACTTCATCATCTTTAAAGATGTCTTTTTCATTCTGGCCGCAGTTTATATCTTAGTATCACTATCACATCTCTAAATTCCTGAAATCCAAATATACCCCTCTTGGATCACAACCTCCTCTTCTAGCATATTCTAGCAGCCCACAATACTCTTGATCATAATTAAACTTGCAGTTCACTGGTTCTTGTAAAATTATTCCCTAGCCATCAAACCTGAAAACACAGACACACACACATGCACACGTACACAGTTTAGATTTTATGCTCCATCACTTCATCTATACATATTTCCTTTTCTCATTCCACCTATCAAAACCCAACCTAGCATGACCCTACGTTAAATTTGCCTATATCCAGAATGTGATTACACTGAAGTCACATACATTACATAACGAGGTGGATAAAACTAAATTGCTATTCTCAAGTGAACCTAACTTTGCCTGACAACCGTTTCCCTTACTCTGTTCATCTTCACTCTTTACAATGATAATTTTAAATGTTCTCCCTATTACTTGTATTTTACCTCCTAACCCGACAACCTGGGCAGCAGAGATTATGTCACCTGTATTTCACAGAGAAAGCAGAGGCCAAAAGTCAGGAATCTAACATCCCTTCACCAAATCTATAAAACTGATTCCATACTTAATGGTTTCACTTTTTTAAAATGTAAGAGACCCTCCATATATCAATTAAATCTTTTATGCTCTGGATCCCATCCCTCTAGCTTTCTTAGGACCTGGATTGGACTCCATCTTTTTCTTGTTACTTAAATCTAATGGCTCTTTCACATTAGCATTTAAACATCTCTTCCATCTTAACTGCACAACTTGTCTATTCAACAATCTTTGCTTCCCAATCACAGCCAAAAGCTTCACTGAATATTACTGTCATTTTTTCCTAGCCTAACATTTCCAACCTACCTCTACCCAGCCTCAATGGTTCTCACTCTTCTAAAATTATTATTAAGGTCACAAATGACATCCTTGTAACTAAAGACAGTAAATAATATATGGGCGCTAGCTTATTTGATAGCTTAGCACCATTCTACAGTTTACATTCCTTCTTGTTTAGCCCAGTCTCTCTAACCCCAGCTTCTCAGTCTCCTTTCTAGGTTTTTCCCTTCTATCCAATTCTATCCAAACCTAAATGGTATGTTGAACAGGCTCCATCCTGGGCCTCTTTCCAAATACATTTCCCTAAATAATCTCATCCTTTCTAGAGGTTAATTGACACCTTCCAAATATTTGTCTCCAGCTGTCTTGTTTCTGAGCTCCAAAGCCAAATATTGCCTAGCAATGTAAAAGACAACTCTCAGGTATCTCAAACATAACACATTCCAAACTAAACTTATCATAACTTTTCTCCCTAAACCACCCCAGTCAAAAGTGTTTCTTCTCAAATGTTCTCAATCCCAACAAATAAGAGGCAAGATGACTATCAAGGAGCTGGAAACTGTCCTCAAGTACTATTTACCACCAATATCTTGTTAGCCATTCCCTGTTACTCTTTAAATATCCATTTTTTCATTCGTGGCAAAAAGTAAGATTTAAAAAAAAAATTTTAAGCCATAACTCATATACATCTAATCAGTCTTCTAGATTTAATACCATTCTACAGCAAAGAAGTAAATATAGAAAGTAGAGGATCACGTTAAAGGACAAAAGAATGCAATCATCAGAATCCAGAAAATGGGACAATTAACAAGACAAATAATAATTTTTTCCATAAGTAACAGAAAAAAGAAACACACACACAGGGTAAAGAACCTTTAGAGAGACCTAAGTAAGCAACTTGTCAATCAAATCCAAGGAGTACACTTCAATGAAATCTTGATTCAAACAAATTAACCAATATAAGAAATAATCAGAGAAATGTATTGACTGAATTGCAGATATTAAGAAAGCACACACCGTATTTAAGTGTTGTATTTATATTTTTAAGTCTTTAGCTTTTTTTTTTAAGATTTTATTTATTATTTGACAGTGAGAGAGAGCACAAGCAGAGAGGGAATGGCAGAGGGAGAGGGAGAGACAAACTCCTCGCTGAGCTAAAGCCAGATGTGGGGCTCAATCCCAGGACCTTGGGATCATGACCTAAGCCAAAGGCAGACATTCAACCAGCTGAATGTTCAGACACCCAGATGCCCCTAAAGCTCTTTATCTTTAAGAGATAAAATATTTGTAGATGAAATATATGTTGGATTCACCTTAAAATATTCAGGGAAAGGGGGGCAGTTACAGATAAAAAACAAAGGTTCGCCACAGGTTGATAACTGCCAAAGCTATACAGTTGCTATATTACACTCCTTTCTGTACTTTTATATATACGAAGTTGTCCATGATAAAAGTTAAGTGTGTGTGTGTGTGAGATATACAAACACCTAATTTCTGTTTCTAAGTATCCTCACTGCCATCACTATTATCCAAGTCACTAATATTCTTTGCCTCAGCTATAATATGGTCTCCCTGGAATCATACTGTGTTCCCAAAAAATAAAAACAGCTAACACATATTGCTCATTCATTAGGAACAAAGCACCATTAACAACTGCTTTATATGCATTACTTTATTCAAACCTCCCAACAATCCTGAAATACTAGAAATATCTCCATTTTACAGATAAAGTAAATGAATGAAACTCAGAAAGGTCAAGTTGCTGAATAATATCACAAAGCTAGAAGGTAACACAGTCAGCTTTCCAGCCCAAGTACAGAGACTCTGACTTTGATATTTGTGCTTTTAGTCACTAACATTATTCCTCTAGTGAAAACCATTAATGTTGCCCATAGAGCAGAGTTCAAATCCTTTCACATGGCCTAACAGTACTTCCAACCACCTTGTCCTGCCCTACATACCCAACCTCCTCACTTCTTTCCACCTCATTCTCTACACTTCAAGCACGTCAGTTGTTTATTTCCAGTTTCCCTTACACTTTGAAGGCTTCTTGAATATTAGAGTCTCTGCCTAAAACAACCTTGCCTACAGAATTCATTCAGCTAACTCCTGTCTTATTCAAGCCTCAGCTTAAAAGATATTCCTCAAAGACTCACCTGAATTCACAAACTAAGTTAGCCACTCCTGATATATATTCCCAGAACATCCTACATTTTCCTTTCCCTAATCCCATAATTCCTGTAATTATTTCTTCGATGTTTTCCTTTCCACCTCATTATACTAGCCTTGAAGTCAGTGAAGCCATTTTTCTTATTTGCCACTGTATTCTCAGCACTTAGTGATGTTGTTCTACACACAGTAGTTGTTCATTAATTAATAAATTATGAGAAGGGAATAAAAGAGGTACAAAGGAGAAAACGTACAAATCAGGCAAACTCAATATCTAAAAATAAGATGATGAAGGTCACAATGGGGTTTGCCTTTTAGAGTGGCTAGGGGTGCTAATGCTGGGAGTAGGCATAAAGAGAACTTCAGGGTTACAAGATATGCTCTAGATGCCGAGCTTTTATGATTAAGATCACAAACATTTTTAAACTACAAAATGGAAGACTTATGTACTTTTACTATATAGCAATTATACCTCAATAAAAAGGGAAAGAGAGGAAAGGGTCAGGAACAAGAAAAGGGAAAAAAAAGAGAGGAAGAGAGGCATTTCCAGGTGACATAAGCTTCAAAAGAGAGAAACTGTATAAGCCTGAATAGAAATGGGAGAGACATGTCTCTAGATGTGGCAATGTGGAGATCAAAGAAAGCGACTCACATTGATGGCTCTGAGATCTAATGACTAAGGAAAAGTAAATAATGCTCGTTTGAATGGGTGAAAATTTTTCTCTAGAGGAAAAAAACAGAGTTAAAGCAAGGTTGGGAGAAACCATGGAGGGAAAAAATTTCTATTGTGAAGAGATTAAGGGTATTAGGCCTGTAACTGAGAAAAATTCCAGATGGCACAACCATTGAACAAGCTGATTTTTAAAAGAAAATATTTATACAAATCATAAAAACATACCTTTGTTGCATACGTAGGTTTTTCTATTGCTTCATCACCAATAAAGAAGTCTAGGTCATCAACACCTTTCATCACCCGCCTTTGAGCTTGATCACCCACTTTTGCGGACTCCTTAATAGCAATACCTTGAAAGTAAGTTATTTATACATATCAAAGTTTGCTTTTTTTAAATGAGATAAAAATTTTAACTTAGATTTCTTCCATTGAAAAGTACTATTAAAACATGATCTAACATACTTAAATTGTTAAAGTAAATCACAGAAGTAATTTACGAAATTGATGACAAAACTTGCTTTAACACAATGAAATCTCAACTTCCATTCAGAGACAAAGGCTTCAAGTGTAAAAAGCCAAAAAAAGAAATACTGCTGTGGGAATGTTTCAATTATATTTTTTAAAACTATGTAAGATCTATTTTGATTTGAGTAAAATTACAATCCACCAAGTCAATATATGCTTGATGGACGATCAGAAAGAAAAAACTGAAAACACTAACAAATGAAAATAGGAAAACTGGAAGAAGAATTTTTTTTTTTAAAAGCTTTCTTCCTATTTGCACTATTATGGACTGGCAATTTAAAAATAACACTGGCATACGGTTCTGTTAAACTTTAATCACACATACAAAGGCAAATTTCAAATCATTTAGATAAAACCCACAATAATCCCCTTAATTAATTTTAGAAACCCAACACAGTTTTTTTTTAATTGATTATTTATTCATTCATTCATTCATTCATTCATGAGAGAGACACACAGAGGGAGAAGCATGCTCCCTGCAGGGAGCCCAATGTGAGTCTCAATCCCAGGACCCTGAGCCCAATGTGAGTCTCAATCCCAGGACTCTGGGATCACGTCTTAAACCAAGGCAGACACTCAATCACTGAGCCACCCAGGCAACCCGAACCAGCACAGTTCTCAACCTAAAACTTGCTATATATTTTTTAAGTTATAAATTTCTGAATGTGTTGAGTTAAGCAGTCATTCATTCAAAATAATTACCTGCATGCACTTAAGTTGATCTAGCATTCAACTGTTACACTTTCACTTAATTATATCCTAAATAAGATGGTTAGAAAATACTGAAGGAATGACATTCTAAATCCAATCTACTCCTTCAAAATGTTAGAAAGCTTTTCTGGTAATTTATTTGTAATGTACATATACACCCAGATGGCTCACTATACCTTTCCTGAAAAATAAAGATGTATGCAAATAACCTTGAACCACATAAACAAGCTTTTCAAATCAAGTATCTGTGCTTATCAGTGGCAATCAACTGTATCTGCTGATTCTAAGCACCGGACTTGCAGCATTAAGATTGGTTGAAAAACTCCAAAATCAAAACTCTTCTTTCAGTAGACAAATGTATTTTTTAACACGATGCAACTTCTCCTAAGACAATGATAACTAAAATTGCATATTTTGGCAAAGAGATGAAAATAGAGACTAGATACAAGGGTGATGTGCTCCTAAGCTTCAAAAGATCAAGATTTTATGGGTCTCCAACAAAGACAACACAGCCACTTAAGAACATAAAACATCAGTAATCTCATGAAATACATGTTTAATCACAACATAACACTTTATAATAGATTATAAATCATGAAAGAACAAAAGCAGCATTTTATGGGTTGAATTTTCTCCCCCAAAGGTATGATGGAAGTCCTAACCCCAGTACCTCAGAATGTGACCTTATCTGGAAATAGGGTCTTTGAATTAAAATGAGATTATTAGGGTGGGCCCTCATCCATGATGACTGTTGTCCTTATAGAAAAACGAAATCTTGACTCAGCCACATAGAGAAGCCAATGTAAAGACAGAGAAAAGATAGCCACGTGACTGGGACGATGCATACACAAGTACAGTAACACCAAGCATTGTCGGCAAGCATCAGAAGCTAGGAGAGGAAGGAGGGTTTTTCCTCTAGAGCTGTGAGCAAGATCATGGCTCTGCTGACACCTGATTTTGAACTTCTAGCCACCAGAACTTTAAGTTTCTAATGTTTTAAGACACCTAGTTTTTGGCTTTTATTATGATGGCCTTAGGAAACTAACATATACATTAGGGTCTAACACTAAACTCAAATGTAACCAAAGTCAACTATAGGTCCACAAGAGTACTTCCATATTAGTCAGCAAAAAAGCCAGTATTTGTCACCAAATTCTTAAAATAAACATCAATATATTCATACATAAATGTGGGAGAAAAGTAAAACAAAACAAAACAGCAAACCTGTCCTTCAGAATGGAAAACAAAACATGCATAAATAAAACATAAGGAAAGGACAAAAGTACCATCAAACTAAGACCACTATCATCACGTGAATGAGCTATTTCATCAGTATCACCTAAAATCTATTCTATGAATTAGATTTAGGTAGTAGCTTAAATTCTTTTTTCCTCTTCTTTTTAAATTGAAGTATAATGGACATAAAATGTTATATTAGTTTCATATATATAATGTACTCATTCGACAATTCTACACATTATTCAACATTCACCATGGTAAGTGTAGTCACCTGATCTGTCACTGTACAATGCTTTCACAGGATTACTGACTATATTCCCTATGCTGTACTTTTCATCTCCATGACTTACTTATTTTATAACTGAAAGTTTGTACCACGTGGTAGTAGCCTAAGTTCTACATCAATTCATAATTAAGTATACCAAAAGCGTATCAGAAGTATAAAGTCCAACAGGCTACTAGAGAGTTAAATTTTTTAAAAAATACATACACATATGTGTATATGTGTGTGTATATAAACAAAAGTTCCCCTTTTAAATACAATTTTGACCGTGTATTTCTATTTCATGTTTAATTTTGTTCTTGCTGTATTGATACAAAATCACTGGCCTACTTATGTCCAACGAGTGTCCATTTGAGACTAAAGATCTGCAGTTTTGGACAAGCTTAATAATTTCTAACTGGTTCTCAACTTCACTGACTTGAAACCTAAGCTGTTCTCACTACTTTGCATGTTTATTTTTCCACTTTCTTATTTTCATTAAGAAGAATACAATACACAAAAATACTCAGTTGCATAACTACTGTGTAAAAATGGTGACACTAAGAATTAGCATCACTGAGCAATGGCTCCAAAAGTTTTTCATCCACTATGTTCAAGTCTTCACACAGCAGTAGGACAAGCAGATCAGAAGTTTTGCCATATAACATACAAAAGGTAAACCACTTGAAAGTTGAAAGTACAGAAGTATGTCCATCAAGAACCAGACGCATAATCCATGCTAACAAATGAGAACACTAACAAACCAAGTGTGAGAATATTTTTTAAAAACTACTAACTACTGAAAGTCAATGGTCAGCCTAAAGGGTAGTCAACCACAATAGGACAAAACAAAAACAGTGAAAGTCTAAGTTACAAGACATTAAAAAACAGCTGAAGTCAACCTCTCCAAAATGAGATGGCATCCTTATTTTGAAACATGGACTCTCATCAGGGTTGTCAATAAGCTCAGGCCTGGCAAATGGTAATCATGTCCACACATTAAAGAATAGTCTTAATAGGTGTGGGATGGAGAATGCACTACTTAATATTTATATCCGCACAGTGTTTGTTAACAGCAGTATCCTCAGCAGAAAACTGTTTAATTATCAGCTCATTTATTTTTGTCTTTAAAAAGAGACGATTGGTAAATTTGATAAAACAGCTAAAATGAATGTTGACAGGTGTGGAAATGAGGTCACACTCATCAAACTATGTTTTTAAAACATAAAGTCTCATACAGTGTCAGAAACAATTATCTTTTTACTTTATTACAAAAATGATATTTAAATCAACTTATTTGTGACTTAAAAAAAGAATACTTACAGGAAGGGATGATAAACTGTGGTTCTGTGTTTCCAGCATATCCTAGTTTTGTATATCTACAAAACAAAAAGGAAAATTTTAAGGATTTCCCTATAAAAAAAATAAAATAAAAAAAAAGGATTTCCCTAGTATCTTAGCAATTATGAATTTATTTCTCACATTTCCATTTGCTATGAAGATTCCTCTGTGAGTAAATATACAAAATCCCATAGCTTCAATGCATTTAAACTTCCCTACTTTCCAAAGTCATACCAAAAGTATACCCAAAGCTTTTTTTTTTTTTAAGATTTATTTATTTACTCATGAAAGACACACAGAGAGAGAAGCAGAGACACAGGCAGAAGGAGAAGTAGACCCCCTGCAAGGAGCCCAATGCAGGACTCCAGTCCCAAATCCTGGGATCACACCCTGAGCCAAAGGCATAGGCTCAAGTGCTGAGCCACCAAGCAGTCCCTACCCACAGCTTTTAATAAGAAATTCCACTTCTAGAAACTGATCCTGAGGGAAAATTCACTCATATGTGAAATAACATAACAAAACTATTTGCTACAATCTTACTTATAACAGCAAGAGACTTAAAGTAACTTAATAAAAATGAAATGAGAAACCAAATATGCTAAATTTATACTGTTGTATGATGTAGCTATTAAAAAGATTGAAAAAACTCTTTATGGACTAATGCAGAACTATCTCCAAAGTGTGTTAACTGAACAAAGTAAGGAACAGAACAATGTTTCAAGTATGCTATATTTGTACAAAAGTAAGGGAGAGGGATAAGGACATATAAAATATATTTGACTGTACAGAGCATCTCTGGAAGAATATAAAGCTATCAGTAATTCTGCTGGTCTCCAAGGAGGGAACTAGGTAGGTGACAGGAAGGGGTAACACGGAGTTTTTTTATTGCTTATTTTTTCATACCATTTGAATGAATTACTACTATTCAAATTAAGTAATTTTTAAAGGTTTTGCCACAGTGGATTCAGCCTATATTCTTACAATAACAAAATAATGGCAACAATGATGATCAGGAACTATAAAAGCTAATAAGCTTTTTAGTAAGTTCCATGTTGTGGGCTGTATAGAAGATAGGTGGACTTTTTCTATGGCTATGCATGAAAACCTATTAAATATGAGCAGGCTTTAAAGAGAAAGTAACAACATTTTATATTATTCCATATTCAAACTCACTGCTAAACAGCAGGCAGGTGAACTGCTGTGAAATTCTTAGATTCTAATAATATCTGCAAATTTTTTACTAATTAAAAAAAAAAAGCTCTCTTTAGGAGATATTTTAGTCCCAAAACTAAGTTCAAAAACTAAGAATGCCAAATATGCTAAATTGTTAAAAATAAGGAGAAAACATAAACGGATCCAAATGTGATATGCTCTGACTAAACCTCTTCCAAGATTCCCCACTGCCCACATTTAAAAAATAAACAAACAAAACTTTGCAAGGCATACAAAAGAGCTCCTTTAATATTTGGCTTCTGACCACCCTTCCCAGAAGCCTTGACACACTACAGGAGTCTCCCTAACCATAGAACTGCTCACAGTTTCTGGACAGACCAACTCATTTCATGCCAGGAGCCAATATTAACACTGTTAATATTACCACTGTTCCAACTACAGAAGATGTTCTCCTCCCAATGCTGAATGCATTACCCACCCTGAAAAATTCAAGTATCAATGTCTCTATATGAAAACCTTTTTTAACCTTCCAACAGTATACTTTGGAACTGACATATCTTATTACAACAAAGACTTAAAAAGCAAGACAATCTAAAACTGAGCCACATCACCCTAAAAGTCTACTCTAACACTTACTGGAAGGATGAATACCTAATTATTTCATCTAATCCCTCCACTTTTTTTTTGTTTGTTTACCATTAGTCACCATAGCAGTTCAAGTCATTATACACAATACCTAACAGAATGCCTTATTCTATGACCCCTACAAATAGAATAATCTCTCGAAAAATTACTGCCTAACTCAGAAATCTTGAAATGAAGCTGTACTGCCTACAAGATTAAGTACAAACTTGTTCCCGTTTCTATAAAATGATTCGTTGTAATTCCTAAAGTCCCTTTCAGATAAAAAAAAAAAAACATATATATATATATATATATATATTATTCTGATGCCTTCAGCTGAATATTAAGGTTACTTCACAATAAGCCCCAATTAAAGTTTTTAAGTGTCTTCCATCACTTGCTTCCATGAACTCAGCTCAAAGCACTTTTATTACTCACTTTCCTCTAAATGACTTGCATTTTCCCCATCACATGTTATCTGTGCTTACATTGCACCCTCTCAAAAAGCTCTCACCACAACTTAGAGGACTCCTCCATGAAGTCCTTCCTGATCTTTTTAACTATTTGCCATTCAATAAACTCTATTTCAATAACCACTCTATACAAGCCTGTGGTTATTTTCATGCACATACACACCATCTCCCAAATATGGCAGTCAGATATTTGAAGTAGAAACCGTATTACAGTAGAAATTCCCTCAATGAAACTTCCATTTATCAAGTTCACCAGATTAATCAATACTCCATTCCTGATCAAAATCAAATTTCATAGGTAGAGTATATTCAGCAAACACTTCCAGAACAAACACCAAAATTAGAATCTAATGAATACAGAACAGTCATATATCAAAACAAATGAAAAAAACAAAAAAACAAAAAACAAATGTGCTTTCCCCAAAACACAAAAATAACTACCTAGAGTATATAGATTATATGAATATACCACAACATTTCATCATTTCTACTATAAATATAGTAGAAATAGCCAAACAATTTTCTAATTTTGGGAGGGAAACAGCCAAATATATTTACCAATGTTCTACTGCCCTGGATTTAAAATTTAATTAAGATTTGGAGCATTTAGGTGGCTCAGTCAGTTGAGCAGCTGCCTTCAGGTCGGGTCATGATCCCAAGGTACTGGGATTAAGTCCCACATGGGTGTGGGGGGTGTCCCTGCTTCGCAGGGAGCCAGCTTATCCCAATATCTATCTATCTATCTATCTATCTATCTATCTATCTATCTATATATATATCTGTCAAATACATAAAATCTTTAAAATTAAAAAGTTTTTTAAAAATAAAATTTAAATAAGATCTCAAAGAAACAAAATCATCTGGATACACTGGATACAAACTGCTAAACTGTAGTATTTGATGATTTTCCAATTTTAAGAACTATGAAGGGAAATGTCCCACTTTATTGACCCTTAAAAATGGTGGTTAGCCTCTAAAAATTAACTTGGCTCCTAGCTTGAACAGAAATGCTTGTGGTATAGAATACAATCTTAAAAAAAGAGAACGTCGTATCCTAAAATCTAGAAATGATTTCTTGAGTTGGATTGAACTAAAAAAAAGTCACATTTTCTCTAGTGGAGTGAGAACCAAATGATAATAAAGGATATGACTCTTCAAAATCATTCTCTTGGGGTGCCTGGGTGGCTCAGTCAGTTAAGGGCCCGACTCTTGGTTTCATCTCAGGTCATGATATTATGGTCAAGGGATCAAGTCCCACGCTGGGCTCTGTGTTCAGCAGGGAGTCTGCTTGAAGATTCTCTCTCCCTCTCTGCCCCCACCCTCACGTGTACATGCTCTCTCTCTAAAAATAAATAAATCTTTAAAACCACTCTCTTATACTATTAGCAAACTTTAAAAACTGTTTTTGAAAACTGAGCTTTGAAAATACTCAAAAAAATTAACAAAATCAAAGTTCAGAAAGTATATAGAAAAAAGTAACAAAAATTTTAGAAAATAAGGACTACAGAACTCTGAAACTTAAAAAAGATATTGTAATATTCATATAAAAAACATTTTAATGTTTCTATGTGAGTAGAGAAGTATTTAGATAGGGAAAGGAGAGATGAGAGATATAGAGTCTAGGAAGACCTAAAGAAACTATTGAGCTGAGTTATAGGAAGAGCTAAAACAGTACATTAAACGTACACAAAAAATGGTAATTCTGAAGAACATGTAAGAATAAACAGGGAAAGATTTGGGTATAGCTATAAGAAATTTGCTTTTATTAAACTTCACTTAAACTTTCTTTATATAAGAAAAACGACAAATGATTAAAGATACTAAGTACCAAATTTGTTTAAAACTTTCAAATTAAAGTTTTTCAAATATAAAGTAGCTTCCATTAACCTAATTCTGTCAGATTTTACACCTGAAATGGCTAATTTGATTAATACATTTTTATACTGCAGTCTCAAAATTCTTGATAGTTATCACAGAGAAGAAGCTGTACAAGTATATGAGAGAAGAGTTTCTCTCACTTTTTCTGACTTAACTCCTTTTTCTCAATTAGTTGGCATTTGATACCTTGAACTCTCTATAACTTAAGGATGTGTTCACTGTATTTAAACTAAAAGTTCTTTGTTTTCATTGACACACACAAATTCAGATTTTATAATAATGCAAATACATTTCAAATCAATCTAACTTTTTCATACTAAGACTTTCTTAAACTATACATACAAAACAAAACAAACAAACAAAAAAAAACATACATACAAGTTCCATTTCAGGAACTGAAATGAAAAAGTTCTTAAGATGGAGGTGACAGTTGTAATACAACGTGAATATAATTATGCCATTAAGCTGTATACCTAACAATGTTCTTATGTTGTGTATATTTTATCACAATTTTTTAAAAAACTAAACTGTAGCTACCTGGAAAAAATTCAACTGGGTATATATCATATATGGTAAAGTAATATAAATCTAAATGCATCAAAGATTAAAAAGGAAGAAATGTTAAACATAAACTTTAAAAGAAAATATAGGGTAATTTATTTATAACCCTGGAGTAGAAGAGGCTTTCTAATTATAATTTAAAATCCAGACATTAAACACTGAAGATATTTCAACTATGTAAAAATTAAAAACTTCTTCACAAAAGCATACCAAAGTAGCCAAAAGAAAAACAAACTGTCTTGTTCTCAAAGATAAAGAATTAGTCCCCCTAATATATATATATATATATATATATATATATGATACTCAAATGGCGATGATAAGGAGAAGAGGGAAATAAAGAGGAAAAGGAAGGAAGAAAAGGAAAAGACAAAAGACAGTAGCCATTTGAAGAAAGAAATAAAAATGGCTATAAATGAAAAGGTGCTTAACTTCTTGGGGTTACAAAAAATACAGATTAAAAGTACATGGAGGTAATATTCATAACGTTCACAGTTGGAATGCAAAATGATAGTTATTTTGGAAAACGCTCAAACATTAACTTACCATATGACCCAGCAATTCTACTTCTAGGTACATATCCAAAAATAAAAAAAATAGAAACATATGTCTACATAAAGATGTGTGCACATTTGTTCAAAACAGCATTATTCATAATGGCCCAAAACTGTGAGCAAAACATGTTCATCAACAAGAAAATAGATAAACAAGGGTGATATATTCACATAAACCAAAATTATTCCACACATGAAAAAATTTAAAATGTAAACCATTCTCCAAGGAAAAGTATTCAATAGAAGACAAAATGACCCAAATATTATAATTATCATAGAATGGAAAGCAGCTCTATCACAATGAAATAAAGAAAAGTGCACTTGTAATGACTAATAACATAATAAACATCACCAGAAACTCTAAAACTATATAAAGAACAAATGGAATTCTAAAACCAAACAATGGGGATCCCTGGGTGGCGCAGTGGTTTGGCGCCTGCCTTTGGCCCAGGGCGCGATTCTGGAGACCCAGGATCGAATCCCACATCGGGCTCCCGGTGCATGGAGCCTGCTTCTCCCTCTGCCTGTGTCTCTGCCTCTCTCTCTCTCTCTCTGTGACTATCATAAATAAATAAATAATTAAAAATAAATAAATAAATAAAACCAAACAATGCAATATTAGATATAAAAAAAATAAATGGATGAACTAAACAACATTACACAGGTAACAGCAGAAATACTCAGTGAACCTGAAGACAGATCAGCAGAAATTATCTAATCTGAAAAAAGAGGGAAAACAAAACCAAGAGACATGAAGAAAAACTTTATGTCAATCGTAAACAAATTTACATTTATATGTAAAATAAAAATAAAAATTATACATCAAGAACAATTCTATTGCACAATGCTAGAACATGAATACATTTTTTTCTTCTGGAAAGTGACAAAAGAAACAATAAATTGTGACTGTCTCCAGATAGCAAAATGAAGAAAAGGGAAAATTTTGTTTTCTAAATTTACACTATTTTGTCTTAAATGATCTAACCATACATGTTACTTTAGGTAAAAGAATTTTTGAATAACATTTGCCCATTATTAAAATTTTAATAAATAACACGGAAAAAATACTAATATAAACTTCCCAGCATGCCTATATCCCCTAGCCACCTAGTTGCCATCCCAAGAGTAAATCACTTACATATACCAGAGATAATTCATGCATCAACATACATATGTATTAGTCTGATTTAAAACATGTCACTGAGTTATCTGAGTAGTCGAATTATGAATCTACTTAACTTTATACTTCCCTATATTTAAAAAGAAAGTATCATTTTCTAAATAGTTTTTAGAAAGCCATCATAAAATGAAAAAGGCAAAGCTATCCTACCTAAGGTTTATGAAACTCATAAGCACAATACAGTATTTTGGAAAACTAAAGCAAAATTTTCCTTTGTGACCCAAGGCACCACTATACAGTACTAAACAGGGAGGAAAACCTTCCCTGCACAATGCAGCAATGAAAAAACTCTCCAATGCTGATTTTGGCCAGCAAGGATAGAAAGGGAATCAGAAATGGCATAGAGAAGGGAATATAGAAGAGAATTCAAAAAGCACTTTTGAAGTTATCAAAGACTTGGTGACTAAGAAGAATAGTAGTGGAAATATAATAAAGTTACAAGACAGTAATCACCTGCACTGGGAGAAATGAATGGCAAAAAACAAATGAGATTTATGTAAGAAATGGTTGGTCTATCATGGTCCTAACTGCCTCTAGGGTAGGCGAAAGCAGATTTAGGAATAGTTATCAGTAACACACTCTCACTCTTAAAAAGTAATGAAACAAATATGATAAAATGTTAGCAGGCAATAATTCTGATAAATTAGGACTATCTATTCTATGATTCATTTTACTTTTCTAAAAGGAAAGAATTCTTTTAAGGAAAGAATGTTTTCAAGTAGTAAAACCAGTTACGCTAGTTAAAAACATTAGCATCCCTTATGTTGAATATTATTTTTAACTCTGCTGGGTATTTTTTTAATTCTGCGAATTCAAGTTTTACTTATTAAAAGCATGTAGTTGGGCAGCCCCGGTGGCTCAGTGGTTTAGCGCCACCTGCAGCCGAGGGCCTGGTCCTGGAGTCCTGGGATCGAGTCCCATGTCAGGCTCTCTGCATGGAGCCTGCTTCTCCCTCTGCCTGTGTCTCTGCCTCTCTCTCTCTCTCTGTCTATTATGAATAAATAAAATAAAATTTAAAAAAATAAAAAATAAATGCATGTAGTTGATGGAGTACTTTTACTTAATATAATGGTTCATATTTCTTTTTCTTTTGAGGAACATCTCATAGCAAAAAGTTACTTGAGTATTCCCATACATTGATACTGAAACACTAAATAGGAACAAAATCTTAAAAAAAAAAATACAGTTCATAATGAACTGGAATAAAAAGCTACAAAAAAATCATTCTAGAAAAGAACAAACATATATTGAAGTTATTACAGTAAATACGGTTAATAACCCTACAGCCTATGTAAGGGATAAACAGCACTAGAATTTTAACTTTCCATATTTCTACAATCTTAAACTATGGTTTAATGAACATATAAGACCCTCAAACTTTAGGATGGAAAGAACCTTAATAATCTAGTCCAATCCATTTTTGAAAATTTCTTGGCATTCACAACTGCTAAAGCTTAAAGAATTCTACCTCAATATGACCAACTTCCACCTTTACTGTATCATCAAAGTATAGATTAAGCCTAATTATCAAATTTTAAATGGAAATGGAATTTGTAAACTTCCACTAGTTTACAAATGAATCCCACTGTTTAATAACTTCTACAACACCCCAATTTTCAGCTTAGGTAGTACAGTTTTCTTTGTACTTCTAGTGTTAGAAACTTTTAGAATAATACCGTGGCGAATTCACAGAGAATATTGGCTATAAAGATAATTAGCAATTATTTGAAGAGCATTTCCAATGCTCTTCTCGTTAAAGTCAGTGTTTAAAGTGACACAAAAAAATACTAAAACTGTTGTGTGGAAGAAACTGGACTCCTTTGTGTCAATAGAAATGACATTCTACCAGTCCTTTTAGGTCTAAATCTTAAAAGCTAACTCCTTTTCACTAATGGGGAAGAAAGAATATGGACCTTTAGGATCAAAAAGTCATGAGTGAAATATTTGTTCCACCATTTACTAAAAATGATCAGAGACTTCATTCCTAATTCATAAGGAATAAAACTGACTTCACAAGACTGTTACGAGGATTAAGAAAAGATAACAGTAGATGACACTAAGTATTCAGTAAACCCCTTCACCTGCAGGCCATTTGCCTTTATCCAGGAGCCAGCCTCCTTTTACTCCTCTACCCATCCCTATAATTATTCTTTCAAAGACTCAGGTTTTCCCGACCTCTTTGCTAGTACAGAAGTCTTACTATCCATCACCTGAAGATGTAGATTTCCATTTATATGAAATGACCACAACAGCCAAATCCATAAAGACAGGAAGTCAATTAGTAGCTCTCAGGGCTGAAGGCAGGGAGAATGGAGCACTGTTAGTGGGTATGAGATTCTTTTGGGGTTGATGAAAATATTCTACAGTTGCATGAACTTGCAAATTATACACTTTAAAAACGAAATTTTACCGTATGTGAATCATCTCAATAGACAGAATAAAACACGAAACTCAGACTTATACTGCCTAAGTTTAATTTTTATGAATCTCCTACTTAACGATCTACACAACGTACTGCTAATCAAATCAATTCTAAATGAGTGTTTCCCATCTAAAATCCTTCCAAAATAACGCAAGATATAAATAAATAAAATTAACTACCTGCTGTCCCACAGCTCCAATAGGGTCAATTCCAAGTAGGGCAATCTCCTAACTGGTAGCCTTCCTCAAATATTTTGAAATTCCTGCCTGACTTCCCTTCACCAATAAAATATTTATTGAGCATTATTAAATACTATGCATAAGGCCATAACTTGGAGAGAGAGTGAACAAAAAAGACATCTTGCCATCATAAAGCTTCCAATTTAGCTTCCGTTAACAAAGTTTCCCTTCTCTGCCATCTATCATATCCTACTTATGCTTTTCCAAGAGTCTGAACAAGTTCAGCTCCTTCATAAATCATCCTCCAAATACAACAGCCTTTATTTATCTCCCAAATTAAATACTAATATGCCATCTTTAGTTACTTCACATAGTTTCATCTCTGGAACTAAATTGTGAGCCTAAACAATAAAATATGCCATAGCTTTCTGTATATGCCATAGGATTCAGCATAGAACTGAGAATTCAAACAGTGAACTAAGTAGTTAATTACTTGCAGTACCTTTTTATAGTCATTTTAACTATAGCTGCCATTGTTACTGTATGTCAATTATTTTGCTATGTGCTTTATATTATCCCTAATTAACAAAACCATGCAAAACAGATGTTTACATTTTAGAAAACAGCACCTCACAGAAGAAACCACTGCAAAGAAATACTGAAGCTAGATATAAACTCAAGTTAATCTATCAGCTTGCAAAGTCAAGGTCTTTTGTACTTTACCGTCTCCTTTAAAAATAAGTAGGGTTTTTTTGTTTGTTTCTGTTTTTTTTTTTTTTTTTTTTTTTACAAAACAAGGTTTATTTAGAAGCAGGAGTGCTGTCCAGTATACAGTACAAACTCCGGGGATCAACAAGCCTGGGAACCGCGGTCCCCCCCAGGGAGGGTCTCCTTCGGGGTCAGAGCTGCCCTGGGAGAGCGGCGAGACCTGAGGTCGTCCCGGGGCGGCCCACCAGGGGGCAGACACGCTCCACCGCCTCGGAGGCCGGGGGCAGGGCCTGGGCAGGGGCAGGGCCTGGGCAGGGGCAGGGGCAGGGCCCGGGGCAGCCGGACATCAGACTCCAAGGGAATCCTGGTTTCTGGGAAGCTCTTTCTCTTCATGGTACTGGCTGGACTCGCCTACCATCCAGGTGCTCAGATCCAAGTCCAGCCCCGAGTCCAGTGGAATTTTCAACAAGGGATCCAAGTACCCGGGACCCGGCTGGCTTGTCCAGGAGCACCCCACCACCCCACCCCACCCCCGTTCCTTCCAGAATTCGGTCAAGGCCGCACAAGTCCATCCGTCTATACGTGTTCTCCAGGGCTCCGGGTGCGTGTCTGGGGGAAGCGGGCTGACCCTTTAACGGGAAACTACTACTTATTCCAAAACAAACCAGAGAAAAAACTAACAGTATAGTTTATCATGCTAGTTATGTGATCTGTGGCAAGTAATTTACACTGTGTCAGTTTCATTTATAAGAGACAATAACCTTACCCACCTCACACAATTTAGGTATCGAATGAACACATGTAAAGCAATTAGAACAGTGCCTGGCACACAGTATGCACTAGATAACTGTTGGTTATTATTTTTATCTCATAAATTACCATAATGAGGTCACCAAATATACTTCCTACTCTCAAAAACTTGGTTTATGATAGATTATGGCTTCATACTACCTACAACATAAATACCAAAGTAGTACAGAATTCAAGGACTTTCAGACCTCCATAATCCAGCTCCAACATATCTTTTTAATTCAACTCAAGAAGGATTTACTGAGCACCTATCATACATCAGACACTTTCACTACTTTTTTATACCATATCAAACATTTGACTACTTTTCTATACCATATTAAACATTACTATTTCCTTGTTCCATAAAAACCTAACATATCCAAATTTAACCTATACTTTTCCAACTCATTTTGTTTCCTCCCACTGTTCTCTGACCTGGTATACTAGTCTTATTTCTGCCTATTAATCCTTGAGTCATCCTTAAAGACCTAATTCAGTTATTATCTCTACCAGGAAGCCTTTTTTCATCATCCCAGGTGAAATTAAGTTTTCCTTCACCTATTGTTCCAAAAAGTTTCATTTATACCTGCCAGAGCATTTACCATATTGTTATTATTATGTACATGTGATCTTCCTAAAGGCAAGCAGCATTTCCTAATCACCCTTATGTTCCCCACAACAAAAGTATGCATTCCCACAGATACCTACTAGAGTTACTGAAAACCAATTTTTCCAACTACCAACAAAAGAGATGCAAAAGCTACTCCTTGCCTACTACCTTTTGGTTAATAACTAAATATAGACAGTCCATCACCTTCTGAAAAAGAGGGAAAAAATGAGTGCAGCTCAAATTCTGGTTTACTGTGAGAAAAAAAAAAGCTTAAAGAAATAGCCTATCGTATCACTGCATTTATCAAGTAGGTCCTACTTTCCAAATATTACATAATCCCAATATTACTAGACTGTTAATGCCTCTGTTCAAATGAAAAATCCCATACTATTCACACCATCATTAATTACTCCTTTAAAAAAATGTTCTTAATTCACACATTTAGATTGAACATTATGTGGAACTCACAGGGTTTTTGCACTTTTGGAAAAGAATGTGTTAATTCAAACAACTAGCTATTAAAGAAAGATCAAGCAGTTATCAAAACAAATTAAGGAATTAAAGGTGACATAAAGAAAAATGGGCAACATACTCGCCCACCTTCGTCCTTCTTCTGACAGTGGACATTCACTTTTTTTGCCAGATCAAATTCCCACTCCCACTCTGATGAAAATCTACCAAGGATTAAGTCTTTGCAGGACACAAAAACCTTACATCCCTTTATAGAAGGAGGGACCGGATACTGACACATTCTACTCCTGCCAACTCCTACATATGACATGATTTATATCTAACCAATCTGAGCTCAGGTCAGATTTTTGAATCCTGACTAACTACAAGACGAAGATATATTTTAGAACTCATATTGCTACCATCTAGTTGCAGCATCCTGCAGACTTCCTGCAACATGACTTTGAAAGCAGACTGTTGCTGCCTGGTCTCTCCTTTTCTCCGCTTTTCTGGTTTCTGGTTTCTCTGCTTTTTTCTGGAGCCTGGTTCTCCAGCCTTCCCATCAATTTTGTGATCACACCATATTCTTTTTTTTTTAAGATTTTATTTATTTATTCATGAGAGAGACAGAGAGAGAGAGGCAGAGACACAGGCAGAGGGAGAAGCAGGCTCCATGCAGGGAGCCTGACGTGGGACTCGATCCCAGGTCTCCAGGATCACACCCTGGGCTGCAGGCGGCGCTAAACCGCTGCACCACCCGGGCTGCCCCACACCATATTCTTTCAATGGTTCATATTAGTTATTTCTGTTGTTTGCATCCAAAATTTCTCACTTATATAACCACAAGATACATTTCTCTGGTTTCTACTTCTAATAGAATCTTCCTATCAATTTAAAATTGTTTCACTATGAAACAAAGTTTTGTTTTGCTTTTAAAATAACTTTCCTGACAAGGCAACCTGAAACAGGTAAAGCAGGCCCCTTTGAAATGCATTTTGGAAGCACTAAAATTCTCAACTAGTCTATTATCTGAATAACAATTTAATCAAGAAAAGAAAAAAAAAGGTCTCTTTGCTTTGCGACTTCCACCCTTTTTGATTAGTATGAAGCAAAATTTTAAATACTCTGAAACAGAAAACATGAGCTTCTAAAACTGTGTACTTTTTAGATAAAATGCATCAAAATTCATCCTATACTCTAGAGATAACAATCTGTTTAATACTATTTTAGAAAAAAAAAAACTACTTTCTGGTAACCCATGTGTTTGGGTTCTCTTAACTATTTTCTGACTCAAATACCAAATATTAAGTACTCAGCCTTAATAAAAATTTTTTTATATTCCATTTTCTAAGTTCAAATATTTCATTTCTGTGTCTTATGCAGGCATTAATGACAAGTAACTTTCATAATGCATCAATTATTCATCTTTAAACTGGAGCTTCAGAAATATGTATTATCTTTATTCTGAAGCTATTTGTAATTAAACATCATGTCCTTAATTAAGCTATCTTGAATTAGCCAGCAACTGACAGCTTTATCACGTTTGCTATAATGCCTATCCTTGCAATATTCAGTTAATAAATATTCTATAAAATAAATAATTCTATGTCGATTAACTTGCTTATGTTTGGAGTTAATCAAATCAATGAGTTGCTCACTAAGACCTCCCTATATATCTCATATTTGTAATAAAACTTAACATTTCTAATAAGATTTTTTTTAATGTTTAAATTTGAATACACTTCAAAAATTCAGTTAACCATTTAACCACTGATAGAGAATATCTCAACTGAGGGCAGTGTCACAGTGGTCTCTGGGATCAAACTGCCTAAGGGCTCAGATGCTAGCTCTACTACTTAACTGTAGCCACTATACTTGAGCAAGTTACTTAAGTTCTCTATACCTCAATCTTCTCGCCTTTATTTTCTTTTTGTAATTTTTTAATTGGAGTTCGATCTGCCAACATATAGTGTAACACTCAGTGCTCATCCCATCTTTAAAACAGTTATTGTATCACAGTACCTACACTTCATAGGGTTTCTGAAAGGGTTATAATTAATCATCTCAAAAACATACCTCCTTAAAGGGCTTTGAAAGGCTGATTTGTACACATTCCACATAATGTCTTTAACTGAAATTTTTTAAAAAAAGTATTTTTCTAAGATTTAAGTGCCTGAAACAATAAAAAAGCATATTTCCTTTAAAAAAAAAAAAAAGCATTCATTTTGGGGCATCTGAGTGGCTCAGTGGTTGAACATCTGCCTTTGGCTCAGGACATGATTTAGGGATCATGAGATCAAGTTCAGCATCAGGCTCCCTACAGGGAGCCTGTTTCTCCCTCTGCCTGTGTCTCCACTTCTCTCCCTGTCTCTCATATAGAAAATAAAATAAAAAGTATTCATTTTATGGAAATAGTTTCTGAACCTGTGTTAAAATGTTACGATGGGAAACAAAATTAGTTTTGCATCTGTGCCATCTAGCATACACTTTTATTACAACAAAAACTCTAAAAAAAAAAAAAAAAAAAAAAAAACACACTAAAGATTTCTGAAACATGTATTGCACCAGGCCTCAAACTACAAAAAATATGCTGTTATTTCAACTGGTAAGAAGAAACTTCAACTACTGTAAGTCATAAATGTGAACTCTTAAGAAAATGTAAGAGAATTCAACAATGCTATCAATTGATAACTAGGAACCTTGAAAAACATTTCTCAACTCTGGACCAGTCTCATTTATGAAGCATGAGTGAAGTTATTTCTCAAAGTGTTTTTCATCTCCATAAGTCTATGTGAGTTATTAGGCATTTCCCTTAATTCACTTAAGTTTCATATATATAGAGAGATATATAAATATACACACATATATATACACACACACACTTATGAATAGCATATATATATATATACACACACACACACATATATGCACTATTTTGGTGGTCTTGAAGTAACTAAACTTAAAAATGCTTAAAGAAAAACACACCATACTTAAATATACTAAGCTCTATGACTTTAAGTAAGCAAACAATTGAGTTTTATCATAGACCAATACTAAAAACATAGTTTATGATTTTATACAGTTTCAAAACCAACCCTAAACTATAAGGCATTTTGCACCCTAATTCCCTATTTGAGACTTTCATTGTCCTTGTAGCAACCCCTCATTCACACTAAGTACTGTAACTGAAAAAGTCTTAAAGATATCCTTCTCAAGGCAATTGCAGTTTCACAATGGGCAAGGCTTAAAGGAGAGAATATTTAAAGATGTAATGTTCAGCATCAGAACACAGATGAAGAAAATACTCTTGTGAGGTACGTTAGGGGTAGAAAAGAGTTAGGAAAATATGCCAGCCCACACAAATTCAAAGTTGTTCCTTTCCTGATTATAAGGAGTATGTAAGAGTGACTCGAGTTTAAAAGTCAATAGTTTGGAAAGGTTTTGAAAAAAATCTTGAAAGAAAAATTAGTAAAATTCCATGAAATGGTCCTTTGGAAAAAGGACATAATTTGTCTTTTTTTCTGGTATTAATCAATTATTGAGATATCTTTTATACATTGTATGATATAAAGGTCTACATAAAGATATAAAACCACCATCACACAAAGTAGTATTAGTCACTATCCTATTTTGGAGAACCAAATTTAAAACATCAATCCAATAACATCACCTTATCTTGTACTGTTACTTAATAATAAATGAATTTATAAGTGCCTGGTAAACTAAAAAGCATATTAATGTAGTGTTATTATTACTGAACTGCTTTGCTCTTGCCTCTTCTTTATGCCAGCGGCTATTATAGATGAGTCATGTCATTAAAGAGCCTACAAATGCCAACAGAATTACAGATAAATATCCAAATGCCTTTATTACAGGGGAATTTTGTTTCAGAAAACAAACTGCTAGAAGGTACATTTTAACCAATCCACAGTCCTGCTCCTACTCCCATTCAGCTGTTTCACTTGTTGAAGGTGGGGGAGCACAATGTATAAGGGAGACCACTGGAGGGAAATTTAGCCCTATGTTGAGCTGAAGTCTCCTCCTAAGGATTCTACCTCTTAAAAAGTGGGATGAAACAGAAGCCTGGCTGTCAGCACAGCTGATCATTCATCATTTCAAGCCTGCGCGCCCACTCATTCTTCTCATTATGATGCTCAAGAAGCTAGATTATATATTTAAGACTTGTAAAAGAAACATTAATATTCAATCTTTTTTTTCTTTTTATTTTATTAGTTTCAATTTGTAAACTGTAATGATGACTGCCACATCTCCACCTTCATTTCTGAAGTTCCTGTATCTTTAACTTCCTCTAGAATATTTCCAATTATGATCATCATCCAAATTCAATAACAAATTCAAATAATTATTTTACTTAGCTTCTTAAAACCAAACTCAAAATCTTAAAATCTTCACTGATGACTACAATCCACCCCAATCAATTGTCAAGCCCTAGCTATACCTCCATCTCTCAAATAAGCAAAAACATTTGGACTGTGCAAAGAACTGCATTAAGCCAAGCACTGAATAAGCATAAGACACCGTGTTCCTTTCCTTAAAAAATTTCAATTCAATAAAAGAGAGCTAACTGATAATGGTAATTATAACTATGATGTATCAAGTTCTTACTATGTGTCAACCACTGTGACTAACCATTTTCATGCATTATCTCAAAAACCAAACAAACAAACAAAAAAAAAAAATCCCACCCATAAGGTAGATACTATGATCCCAAATTACACATGGGAAAAATGTGACCTGCAGAGTTTGAAGTGTACAAAGTCATACAGCTAGAAAAGCCTGAACACAAAAACAGCTATAACCACAAATAAAACAATACTACTGCAGAAGTACAAACAAAAAAGAGGCAACCTTTCCCAAATATATCTCTTCTGCTCTATTCCTACTGCCAATATCCTACTTCAGAATTTCTGCAAAGCTGATGCTGAGACGGCTGTTTAAAAATCATCTAGGAAGACCATTTAAATGAATATTCCTAGGCCCAATCCTTCAGATTCTGAGTCACTGGGTATGGGGTGTTTCCCAGGCAGTTTTTTTAAGCCATACCCCTAACTCTTGTTCCATCTTCATTTGCCAGCTCATTCAACAAAGACGTGAGTTCATATCATGTGTCAAGCCCCATAACTTCATCCCAAATACCTTCTCTACATCTGATCCAACTGCATTCCATTCTGCAAATATTCTAAAAGCCCTGACAACATTTAACTCCTCTTGCAAAGGATTTTTATTTCTTATCAAGTAAAATATTTTGAATCAAAGCTCTGCCGACACACAATGAATACCTGATACAGAAAGTGCACAATAAATGTTAGTTCCCCTTCACATTACATAATCAAGATTTGCATTATGTTATTATGTGGTCCTCAATTCAAAGGGAAGGAAGTGGTGCAACATATGCTAATAGGGCTAAACACAAGAAACAGCTACTCTCCCCTTTCTGCTGTATATGCTTTCCTTCCCCTGTATATCCAAATCCTTAAAAGGAGAGCACATATCCTACCTTCACTACAACTTCCTTGACTCTTCCTGACCACATTAATCTTACTATCTACAGAACAACTATTACTACCACAAAAGTAAATATTTTGGGGTGCCTGAGTGGCTCAGTCAGGCATCTGCCTTAGGCTCCCTCAGCAGGTAAACTCCTTCTCCCTCTCCTGATCCCCCTGCTTGTGTGCTCTCTCCCTCTCAGTCAAATAAACAAATAAAATCTTAAAAAAAAAAAAAAGTATCTTAAGATTTAAGTGCAGAATCTTACCATCCTAATTTTTAAAAATAATTTTTAGCTCTTATCTCATTAAGAGATAAGATTCTCGAGAGCATATTGTATTACATATTTTCATTATAATTCTGAGCGCGTCTAACCTGCTAAGTATATAGTTAGCTTTAAGCTGACTTGGCAAGTAATCAGCAAGTAATACCTACTTTTCTACCTTTGCAAGTAATCGTTAAGTAATATTCACTAATACTGCATTCTCCCTTTACAACATAAATGAACTATCTCTCAAAAAAAAAAATCTAAATGATTCAAAACTGTCAAAGGCTCATCCTCTGTGTAAGGAGATTATTTTATAGAGGAGGGTCTCTAACACATTTATTTGCTACAATATCTTGGGCAAGTAGTTTAATTTCTCTAAACCCTAAACTTTTCTGTTCATAAAAGAGGTAATTCTCAGGCTGATGTGAAAAGTAAATGAGATAATATAAAGCATATAGCACTGGGCCTGAACGTAATTCTTAATAAATATTAGCTTTTAGCATTTCCTGATAAACAAAACATAGAGAGTAAATTTTTTCTAGAAGTTCAATTTAAGCAAATTGACAAGGAAATAAGCTAGGAATTCACATATCCACTAAATACACACACACACACACGCACGCACACACACGGACACATACATATATACTTGATATATATAGATACATATCACGTAAAAAAGATATGCACAGGAATCATTTCTCTAATTCATTAAATCAAATGCTTAAGACTAGGATTTATAATATTTTAAGAAGAGAATTAACTTTGCTAATAAAAAGCAACATGCATAGTTCTGATAAGGGGCTCAGGAGTTTCCACAGTGTATTATAAAGAACACAGGGCTTCGACACAGAAAAGCTTAAGTCCAAATAGCAACTCTTATCACCATTAAAAAAAGTGTTTCTCTAATCCTGTTTCCTCACTTGTAAAATAAGGTAAAAATGACTGTCACAAAACTAAGTAACATACATAAAATCCTGGTCAGCAGGCCCTCCACTAGTGGAGCTTTCCATTCTGTGCTTAAAAATAAATTTCTGAACTGTGTTTTACAATTAGGCTGAAAGTTCATTAGATACTATATACACACACACACACACACACACACACACAACCCAAAGTCAGTATTTCAACACAAGATGTGCATGCAGGGAAAGAGACCAGTGGGAGAGGAGAGGAGGAAGATTGTATTTAAGTAAGAAACTGACTTCTCAACAGAAGACTGTTATACTTACTTCACACAGCATGTAAAACATGACCCATGAAGGAATAAGAATTTCAGTGTTTTTTGGTAATAACAAGATACTGTGAATGTTTCTGCTCTTGAAGATGGCTTGGAGAAATAGTGTTATTATCAAATATCATGTACAGAATTCATATAGGAAATATGAACTTCCCACTTATTTCCCCCCCACACACACTCAGTTCTTCCTCATTGGTTCTCAGGGAAGATTGGTTCCCAAATTATCTGCACTAATTGCTAGAATGTGGCCACAGTATGAATTATATAAACTCCTCATCCACTGACTCCAACAAAATACTTATGCTTACATTTTAAAATTACGCTAAGAAACTTGAGTCAGTTACGGAAATTCACTCTAAATCTGAGTATATCTAGACACCAACACACAGCTCTACAATAAGGTCATATTAACTTCTGCTATCATAATGGAAATAATTTACCAAAGCAGAACGGATCAGGTAGAAAAGACATAAAGGGGAAAAGGAAATGTCACAATGTAAAGTTCTGTAATCAAGCTGAGGCATTAAAAAAAAAAAAAAAAAAAGTGTGTAAGGAGTTAGTTCCTTCATTTGAACGTTGAAGAAATGAGTGAAAATATGCGAAAAATAATTTAGGATCTTCTAAAACTTTCCAAGTGTTACAATGTTATAAGAATGCTTTAAAAAAAAAAAAAAAAAGTTTCCCTCACCAAGGTAGCAGATTGGAGGTCTGTAATTTAGTTCTTAAGCAACCAGCTAGCTCTACAATGAGAATCTCTACCCAAATTTTTTTCTACAGTACTGTTCCAATGCAGACAAAAAGTGTGTAGATATGATATCAATGCGAAAAAAAAAAACAGTTATTTCTAAATTCTTATCAAAAGGAGTTATTTTCTTATACGATCTGAGCTTAGGTGATTATCTTATGTTGAGATAAAGGATCTTTGCTGCAGGATTTCTAACTTTAAGCCTGGGGATTAAGCTTCATGTTTCCTAAGGCTTACAGCTTTTCTTGTGGGAGAACACCAAGTTTCATAGCCGGCCACTTTTTCCTGTCATCTTTTTCCTAACTTATATAATGAAATGGAATGATCATCCAGATTCAGGTTATAACTCTTCATTTATATTAAGTGGGTAATTGTAATTACAGACCAAATAGATGAATGCATTCTCTAAAGCACAAAGGAACACACAAATTATAGGTGAACAATTTGCATCTGGGGACCACAGTACTCTGAAACATAAAACTCCCATGAAGGCCTTACTTAAATATGCTTATCGCAGGCCCAAGCTCAATGAGCCATCCTCTATGTGCTAATAAAGCTGCAGGTATAACTTTCCAGGAGTTGCATTAGATAGCCACCACAAAGGACCATGAAACCTTTAGAAGACCAAAATAAATGGAGCTCTGACAGATGGTAAAAAAGGTGGGAGACAATGGGGACTCCTAATCAGTTCCATTTAAACCATGAGTGCCCATTAAACCACCTCACCTTGTGAAGTAAAACTAATGCAATAAGGTAAAATATAGTAACGTAATAATTGAAATACTAAAACAAAAATAATCCTAAATGTAGACTGAAGCCCTTGGGGACCTCCCGGACACTCAGCCTGTCTTAAATTCAGGGTTGCCCTAGCAGGAGGAGGTCAGCTAAGGACAGTCAACCTCAATGATTAATACCCGAATACTAACTCAAAAATAACCAGAATTTATTTCAAAAGGGGAAAAATGGGGGAAAAGTAACATTCTAGTTACCATTAGCACTACAATTATCCACACTAATTTTATTAACCCAATAATTTCTAAAGCATAAAATATTAATTATATAACAGTATTTCTCACTTTAACAAAACACACTTGAGGGACACCTGGGTGGCTCAGTGGTTGAGCGCCTGCCTTCAGCGCAGGGCGTGATCCTGGGGTCCCAGATAGAGTCCCACGTCGGGCTCCCTGCATGGAGCATGCTTCTCCCTCTGCCTGTGTCTCTGCCTCTCTGTGTATCTCTTATGAATAAATAAATAAAATCTAAAAAAACAAAACAAAACACCCCACACTTGAAAATTCCTTCTCACTCAGGACAAATCTAATTTTAAAACTGACCCTAAGCATGAAACTACTCCTCAACTGGATCGGGGGGGGGGGGGGGGGGGGGGGGGGGGGACCTGAGTCAAGAAAATTAGGATTAAAAAAAACAATAAAAAAAATATATATATACAAAAAATAAAAATAAAAAAACAATAACTTTAATAAGCTGTCCATCAAAACAATACATTTAGAAGTTCCACGGCTAAAAGTAGGCTGGTATTTTCCAAAGGAGAATAGGAGAATGTTAATAAATCGGCTGTTTCCACATGCATGGCTGGGATTTTTGAAACTGTTACACTAACAAAGTCGTGAGTATGAAGATTAGAGCTTTAAAAAAAAAAATAGAGCCGTTTTACGGGGAGTAAATGGAAAGAGGGGCATACACAATCCTTGATGCAACGAAGGTCTGCTGGATGATAGAAGGCAGGGAGCAAGGGCTGACACTCTACCTCTCATAACCGACTCCCCCTCGGTGTATTATTTTGCGAATTAGGAATGAAACAATGTATCAGCACAGGACGGACACACACACCCTCCCAGCGCTGCAAGGGAAACAAGTCGTTCCACGTTAAAGTACAGACTATTTCCTATGAAAACAACAGTGTGCCAAAATCCCAAAACGCCTATTCATACACTTCAACGCCGTTCTACACGTCTACACGCGACCCTGCGCACTGGAACCCCCCGAAAAGCAAGCGCACCCCGCGGCCCCACAGCCTCCGAGGCCCCCCCACCCCCCCCACCCCCCCCCGGCGAGCGCGCGGCCTCAAGGACTTTCCTGGGGCTTCCCTTCTCCCCCCCTTCCCGGAAAACACTCGCACGTCTGTGTTCAAGTCCCTACAAACTGATGTCGAGGGCCCGTAATTCAATCCATTTCAAATATGCTCAATCCTAAAAGTTCTAATACGAGGTGTTCAGGTTGGAAATGAAAAACTACCTTATAAGGGTATAAAGGGCTGAAAGCAGGAAGCGGCTTTGAGAAAACTAAGGAAGTTGCGGCGCGCTTGCTCACTAGGGGACTTTTTTTTTTTTTCCTTTTTTTTTTTTTTTTTTTTTTCTGTCCGAGGCAAGACGAGTTAACACATGACATCCTTCTCTCTCAAATTAAAATGTGCCCGTGGCTCACCGGTGCGAGCGCAGGAGGCGGGGAAGCCCGGGGGTCGGACGAGGGGCGCGCGGCCCGCCCGGTGGAAGCCGCGGCCCCGGCTCGCAGGTTCGGCGCCCGGGCGCCCCCTTCCCCGCCCTCGGCCCGAGCCGCGCGGGGTCCCCGCGACCCGGAGCACCCGCCCGGCGTCCCCCGCCCGTCCGCTCGGCCCCGGCGCGCCGGCAGCAGGAGGAGCCGAGGGGCCGGAGGCTGAGCGCCGGGCCCCGCAGCGCCCACCCGCCCGCGGCTCCGGGGGCACCTCCGGGGGGACCCCGCCGGGACCCCCGCCCCCGCCCCCGCCCCCGCGGGTGACGCCCGGCCGCACCGCGGCCCCGGCCCCGCGCCCCACCCCCGGCAGCCCGACGCCCGGCGGCCGCACCCCGCCGCGGCGCATCCCCGCGCCCGCACCCTCGCCGCCATCTTCCCAGCTCCGCCTCAGTTTCCCCACCCTCCTTACCCCGTGCCACAGTCCACCACACAGGCCGGCAGCCGTCCCGCCATCTTCCTCCTCGCCTGCCGCCGCCGCCGCCGCCGCCGCCGTCTGCTCCGTGCGGATTGGGGCCGGAGCTATCTGACCATCCACAGCCGGGCCGGCCTCTCCGTCCGGGGGGAGCCGGGAAGCCGAGGCAGCAGCGAGCAAGCAGCAGGCTCGGCCAGCGGCTACCACTTCCGCAACCCGGGCGGGCAGGCAGTCCCCGCCCTGCCCCGCCGCGGCCTCCTCCCCCTCTCTCTCCCCTCCTCCTCCCTCCGGCCCCCACCCTACAACTTCTTCCCCCCGCGCCGCCTGGCCCCGGGAAGCCAAGATGGCCGCCGGCGCCGCCGCCCCGGCCAGGCCAGGCCCAGGCCGCCCGCGCTCCCCCTTCCGGCTCCGAGCGGGAGGGGCGAGGGAGCATGCGCAGTGACGTGGCCCCGCCGGCCGCGGCGCCCGTCCCGACGTGAGCGGAGTCCGCTCCGGGCTTTCCCGGACGGGAGGGGCGGGGCGGGGCGGGGCGAGCGCCCGGGGCTCCTGGAGCTGCGGGAGCGCCGCGGCGTCCGTGCCTCCTGCGCTCGCCGCCCGGCGCCTGCCCCCGCAGCCCCCCGCAGCCCCCCGCGTCTTCTCCGGGGCCCCGGGGAAGACTGGCCCAGTAGAAAACGTCCTGAGCGGCACGACACATTCTCGTCGCTTGGAGACGCTGCTTTTCTGGGTGGAGGAGCGCGCGGGCAGACGGAGGGCGAGCGGTCGGGAGGGTTGGGGCGAACAAAGGCTTGCAGCCGGCTGCTCCGCCTTCCTGCCGGTTTCTAGGCTTTTGCACCTGTGCGTGGGGACATTGTCTGGGTCGCAGACGCCCGGGGGCAGGCCTGTCCCCGCGAGGAACACACCCCCCCCGGGAGCACCTTCCACATCACGCACTCTGCGCGGATAGTCGGTTATTCGCCGCTTTCGAATGATGACAAAGATGCCCTCAGCAGTTTAAGATTCTGCTGTTTTGCCGGCAGGATTATGCCGATGATCAAGGAGCGAAAATAATGATAATAATAAGGGGGAAAAAGGTCACATACTGGACAGCCTAGAACAATGGTTTTCAAATTTAAGTGTGCATCAGAATTACCGAGAATGCTCGTTAAAACCTTGATTGCTAAAAACAAAACACACAAAAAAAAACCTTGATTGCTGGGCCGCATCCGCAGAGTTTTTGTGTAGGAGAAGGGCCTGGTAACTTGCATTTCCAAGACGTTCTCAGGTGATGGTCTGGGACCCCACCTGGGGAACCTAGAAGTTTAACAGCTTTCCACCAGGCTTGTCTTCTGATAAATCTTCCATTTGCTTATATGGCTGAAATAAAAATATTTTCCCTAAGAAAGGATGTCTTATGCACAATGGTAAGTTGTTAGACTGGGCAGTGGGATGGAAAGTGGGTTTTTCATCCGTTTGACATGTTAAGTATCGCTCACATCCTCCATTATGGCAGGGATCCTGCTGCCTCTGAATAGTCTTTGGGCACAAAATACAGAAGGTCCCTGCTCTCAAGAGTTCACAGTTTAATGGGAACATATAAATTGTGTTAAAAGCATTAGAAGAGAGCAACAGGCTACAAGATACAGAGATGAGGGTGGGAGAATGTGAGGGAAGTAGAATATAGGGAAGGCTTCTCGACAAAGTGACATTTTAAAGGTGAAGTAGAAGATAGGGGAAAGGGTGAGGAGGAAGGGGAGCCGTCCAGAAGGGGGAACAGCAAGGGTCAAGGGCCTGAGGTGGCAAAGAGCTTGGCCTCTTTCACAAATTCAAAGACCTAAACGGTCCAAGTGAAGTGAGCTAAGGAAAATGCAATGGGAGGTGGAGGCCGGGAGTTAAGGAAGAATCACACCACAAGGATTTGCAGACTTCTCCACCAATCTTAAAGTTTAGCCTAAAAGCAGCCTGGAAGGCATCAAAGAGATTTAAGCAAGGAAACGTGGCTGCTTTGTAGGGAATGGACCCCACAAAGTAAAGAGTGAAGTGAAAGGTCTGATAATACATTGTGTGCTATAATTCAGGGATAGAATTATGTGAGCAGTAACACCCAGATGGGATCAGACATGTGCAGAAGACCAACGTAGGGGAATCATCATGACCAACTAGTGCCCAGCAATCCACAGCTACTCCTAGAAAATAGATAAATAATCCTCCAGGGAAGCTTTTCTCAGCAATTGTCTTCCAAGGAGTCCAGCAGAAATGGTTCTCTGTTCAGATGCATAGTTGTCTTTTCTTCCCCCCATTTTAGAAGATCCTAAATGGGGATTCTTTGCTGCCTTTTCCAACATCAGATATTTAAGGTCATTTGGGAGAATAGATGCCTGAAGATCTGCTGTGACAGAACAGAGACATGTGGGTCAGTTGGGGTAAACAGTTTTTTTCAGCATTAACGGTAGTAAGTCAGGAGTGAAAGGTTCTTACCAAAGGGGTCCCAAGAACAGAGGTCGCTCAGGGAAACCCACACTGGTGGATCCTCAAGATGGGTGCTCACACACAGGCCTTGTGTGGGTTGTCACAGAAACAGTTACATCAAGGCTCGAAAACTGGAGCATTCACACGATCCAAGCAGGTGCCATTATGACTGAAGAGGACCATGACGAGGTGTGACAATAGGGAGACTCCACATCCACACCAAAGGCAGTAGAAAACTTACTATGCAGAGATGTAGACTCAGTATTGCCAGAGCGTCCCTTTGTTCCAGAAAAAATGGAAAATCTGGATTTTTATCTGTTGGTAACTAATTCTCTGCAGGCTCTTTCTGACCTGTGGGAAACCAGTTTTCAACTTTTGATTTGGGAAGCTGGTTAACATTTATATGTATGTTGCATTCAAATATGCAGCTCATGTCAGCGCTAGATACTGTATCTCATCCACATGAGGAGACCTTCTACAGTGGTCTCTTTCAAGTAGTCAAGTCAGCCTTTTATAAAGGAGGTGACCCTTAGAAATCTTTGGAAGCTTCTAACTCTCGTTGGAAGCATTATTTGCACTGGTGCCTCATAATTTGTCCACCCAAACACTTTGCTTGCTTAACACCCCTCCTACTTCCTACTTGCTAGTGCCAAAATTGGTCAAACTCTAGCGCTGCTGCGGTTCAGCCTTCCTCAGCGGCACCCAGCCCTCAGATGCAAGTCCAGCCAGAGCATGTCTGACCACTTTGCATAGGCACCCTTCCTCCTCCAAATACAGAGAAGCAGAGGAGGTCAGAGCTCAAAGAGCTCACAGAAATGATCTTGTTAGACATGAAAAAGGAAAGCAGTGGTGCGTGGGTGGAGTTTTCCCCATACCCATTCTCACCTAATAGCACCCTGATTTCCTTTTAGTTCAGATCAACCGGTGCGAGTCACTTTCTAAGCCTGGTCCCCAACATTTCAAGCATTTGTGAGTCTTGTAATATCCTTCCATGAAAGCCCCTTTTTGGTTAAATTGGTGGTAATTAGCTTTCATTACTTACATCAAATTTAAGAATACTAAGTAATAAACAAGCCCAGAGAATGTAAGTGACTTTCCTAGTATCTTAGAGAAAATAGGAAACAGGACCCAGACCAAAGCCCAGCTCTTTTCTGGGCTCATTAGTTGTAACACCACAGCGTTGTTTAATTTTGACTGATATACTAGCTACCAGCTACTATGAGGTTTCCTAGAATATTTGTGCTTTAAGGCCAATGTAGCAAATGTCTCTAGACCTTAAATGTCCAAAAAATTCACATATCACTCAATCTCCAATATTTTAAAATGGCAAATGTTATTATTATTTTTAAATCAACATAAGTACTTGCTGCAATAACTATTTGCAAATTAGCGGACCAATCAAATCAAATCCACAGAGAGTATTAAGGACAAATAATAGATAAATAGTCAAGATATCCATGCAGCCCAGTGGTCAGAGGCCCTACTCCAGGCAGCAAGTTAACTAAGTTAGTTAACTTAGTCAACTAACTTAGTGTGTAGAGTGAGACCTGAACGTAGAATCAAGAGACTTGAGGGGGGGCGGGGAACACCTGGGTAGTTCAGTTGGTTAAACATCTGACTCTTGGTTTTGGCTCAGGTCATGATCTCAGGGTCATGAGTTTAAGCCCCACATCAGGCTCAGCGCTCAACACTGCTTGAGATTCTCTCTCCCTCTCACTCTGCCCCTCTTGCTTATGCACTTGAGCGTGTACGCACTCTCTCTCTCTCTCAAATATATAAATAAAATCTTTTTTTAAAAAAGAGACTTGAGTGTGAATTCCTTAATCTATTTTAATCTAAATTTGCAGAAATAACTAACCTATGGGGTTGTTGTAAAGCTTGAATTTTAAGAAAACATATTATAAATTATAGAATGATCTTATGGACAGATCAAGATGACTGTGGTTTAATTATAAAGCAATGACTCTTTTACTTATTAAATAAACATACAGATTTAAATATCCAAAACTGTGTCCTCCTTATCACAGAAGTCTTGGGGCTTAATGCTACCACTGTGCAGAATATTTTTAGAAGATCTCCTATAGACTTGCCTTCAGAACCCATGGCACGTTCTTTTAAATATCTCCATTGGTAGCAAATCTTGGCCTTTTGTGAGTAGATTGATTTTTGGAATTGGTCAAAAGTCATTTTTTTCAGCACCAAGTCCAAAGAATAAGATGGCTGAACAACTAGAGCTATGGTTTTTAGTGAACAGCTTTGTGTGACTATAAAATAATAATACTGGTTTTCATAAGTGATTTATCACCTGCTGCTGCCCATGAACTTCTAAAAAGAAGTTCTGGAAAGATTTTACTCATTGGCCACATCCCTAGGATAAAAATAAATGTTATAGTTATTATATGTTTAATTTCAAATGAAAATATATTTCATATGGTAATAATATCTGTACAGTGTTTGAAATGAGGTGAGATTCTGTGGGATTTTTCACTATCCTGTCTCCCTCACTACTGCAAAAAGTGAACAATTTATTTAAAATATAAATTAATTTGAAAGAAGATGTGGGTTAGAATCCCTTGGCCACCCCCTACACACACATACCGTATTACACACAAACCAAGTTCCAAATGGACTACAAATCTTTAATATAGAGTAAAATCCATATTCCTCACTGGGGTTTGCTAAGCCCATTGTATTCTGGTGCCTGCCTCTCTTTCCAATTTCTCCTGTCCCTCATGAGTTAGCCACTTCAGCCTTCTTGGACTTCTTCATACACACCAAGGCCATTTCTACCTGCATCTTCTCCCTGGACTTCCCCTCTAATCATTAGTTATTTCAGAATCAATTTAAATCTCACTTGCTCAGGACAGCCTTTCCTGACCACCTATTCCAAGGGAGCCTGGCCCATTCCCCCATGTTACCATGTTTTAATTTCCTAGTGAAATGCCTTGTTTATATATTGGTTTATTTGCTTATTATCTATCTCTCCAATGGGAAAAACATGCCCACTAGAATTTGAAAAGGACTCAGCTCATAATAAGTGCACAACAAATATAAATGGAATTAATGAGTTGAATAACAAAAAAAAGACAGAATATATTAGAATAAAATTCAGGAAAATATTTGTATAATCTTAAAGTGGGGGAGAACTCCTTAAGTAGAGATCCATAACCATTAATTGAAATATTTGGTTACATAAACAATTGGATTTTCATTGGCTAAAGGTTTGTCTAGAAATTATAGATTAGAAGAAAATATTTACATTACATATAACAAAGGTTAATATTCTAAGAGTTAAAGACAATTTTAAAAAGTGCAAATAAAAAATTTTTTTAAAAAGTGCAAATAATCCAACAGAAACATTGGGAAAGGCTATTAACACAAGGTCCCTACAGAGGAGTAGGACAATTAAAATGGACACATGGCACAGAAAAAGAGGCTCTTCATTGCTGATAGTAAGGGAAATACAAATTAAACAATGATACCATTTTTAACCCATCATTCACAACATCTAAAATGAGAAGAAAGGGGCTCCTGGGTGGTTCAGTCAGTTAAGTAGCTGCCTTCAGCTCAGGTCATGATCTCAGAGTCTGGGAATCAAGGCAGGCTCCTTGCTTAGTGGAAGTCCGCTTCTCCCTCTGCCCCTCATCATACATGCACTCAGGCATGTGCATTCTCTCTCCCTCAAATAAATAAATAAATAAAATCTTCTTTAAAAATGAGAAAAGAATATCCAGTGCTGATAAATGTATAGAAAAACGTACATCCATTATACACTATTCCTGAGAATGTGAATTGCCACACCTCCTATGAAGTTAGCCATCAATATCACTTTATTTATTTCTATGTATTTGTACACATTAGTCTTAGGAATCGCATTTTGGTGAATCCTAAAAAAAAAAAAAAATACTGTAAGAGGAGGGAGAGAAGATTATGATCATGAAGAATTCTTTTTTTTTTTTTTTTTTTTTTTTTTTTTTTTTTTTTTTTAATTTTTATTTATTTATGATAGTCACAGAGAGAGAGAAAGAGAGGCAGAGACACAGGCAGAGGGAGAAGCAGGCTCCATGCACCGGGAGCCTGACGTGGGATTCGATCCCGGGTCTCCAGGATCGCGCCCTGGGCCAAAGGCAGGCGCTAAACCACTGCGCCACCCAGGGATCCCATGAAGAATTCTTTTAAAAGACCTAGAAATACATTCTTCAAGTGCCTCTGTGATCAGGTATATCTGAGGTTTCTTTTATTTTTTTTTAAGATTTTATTTATTTATTCATGAGAGACACAGAGAGAGAGGCAGAGGGAGAAGCAGGCTGTATGCAGGACTCGATCCCGGGTCTCCAGGATCATACCTTGGGCTGAAGGCGGTGCAAAAACCACTGAGCCGCCCAGGCTGCCCTCAGGTTTCTTTTAACTCAGTAGAAGGGGAACTTGGGTCTTGAGAGGAACTCACAATCTCTCCCATATGTCAGTAATAACCTACAGGGAAATGTACCTGAGATTGATATTTATGTTTTCTCCTTAGTAACAACACCCGGATTTTACTCAGGTGCCTATGTGCCTCCCTCCCCCAAAAAGACTACATTCTCAATCTCATTTGCAGCTGGTTGTGGCAGTGCTATTAAGTTATGCCAGTGAGATATAAGTAGAAGTAGTTAAGTGGAGTTTCTAGAAAATGTCTTTAAAAAAGGCTTACTCAGAATACCAATCTTTTTCCCTCCACTTTTCTTCTGGGATAAAATACAACATGAATAAAGTACCTTAAGCTTTAGGAGCTCTTCAGCCACTATGAATGATTCACTGATGTTGATACTAGAAGCCATGTCCTAAGGAAAATGGAGCAGAAAAAAATGGAAGGAACTCAGGTCCCATATGACCCTGAAGTGCCATATTAGCCCTTGACCACCCACCTTCAGACTTATTTTTCATAAAAGAAAAATAAGTCCTTAGTGGTTAAGCCACCGTAATTTGGTATTTTTAGTTGTATCCAGCTGCATCTAATTCTGATTGATAATGCCATGTAATAATGTTAAATACAAAACGCAAGTTGCTACTAAGAAACTGGTAGTAATATCAGAAGGATATAAACTCAAATGCTTATGGGTGATTAGTGGGTGATACAGAAAAGCAGACTAGTGAAAGTATACATAATAGGGAATGGAGAGGACCATGTTAAATTGGAAAGTATCAGTAATATTTTTGCCACGTAGGCATGTAGAGCCAGATCTTTCAGTTTTTCATATTAAATTTTCCCCAATGTTCTGCAAACAAAATATTTTCTTTGCTGTATCTAGACTGTAGGCCACCAGTTTGTGACCTTTGATTTGTAGTGTGATCTAATATTTGGAAAAATACAAAAAAAAAAAAAAAAAGGAGCGAATAAGAGAGGAGGAAGGCCCTATGGTTAACACAAAATGAGCAAACCTTTTGGAATCTCTAAAAGTAAGAAAGAGAGCTTAATTCAAGCCCAAGTTAGGATAGCTGCCCAGGAAACACGATCTTCACAGGGAAGACAGTGCCTGGGAGAATGAACAATTTTTAACAGAGTTAAATACTTTTCACATCTTGTAAAAGCTCAACAGATTATAGATTCGCGTATAGGTAAGAATCACAAATTTTATCATAAAGGAATGCACCTAGTGGGAGCACTGATGGATATCTCAAGGACAAGATGGTTTTCTGTTAGGCTACTCATTCACAAAGCAGATATACAATGGATGCATGGTGGCCATAAATCAGGCTTTGGGTTTGAATGAAGTTTATGTATTATCACGCTGAGTTAGAAAGTTAAAATGGCTTCCCCTATATATTATTAGGACTCATCACTATATATTTCTTACTCCCCCCCTTTTCTGTGGTTTTGCTTTCTGTAGTTTCAGTTACCCAGGGACAGCCATAGTCTGCAAGCAGATGAAGCTCCTAAGGTAGTTTCAAAGGTCAGTGGTAGCCTAACACTACATCAGAACACCTGTGTCATTCACCCACTTCATCTCACCGCGTAGGCATTTTTATCACACCACATCATCACAAGACAATAAGATATCTTGAGAGAGAGACATTACATAACTTTTATTACAGTGTATTGTTATAATTGTTCTATTTTATTGTTAGTCATTGTTGACCTCTGACTGTGCCTAATTTATAAATTAACTTTATCATAGGCATGAATAGGACAAACATATAGAAGGATCAGTACTACCCACAGTTTTGGGAATCCACCAGGAGTCTTTGAATTTATCGCCCAAAGATGGGGGCGGGAAACCTGATCTCTATGGTATAAGCATAGAGATGTTACAGAAGATTGCACCTGAAACAATAGAAACCTAAGAGGGATGAGATTGAAGAGGAAGCTTATTAACTTTTTCCTTTAACTCTGTATTTTCTGTCTTGTTATAATGGATACATATTAATTTTGTAACTTAAAAAGTCTAATAAAAAAGAAGGAAAATTGCTGAAGTTAGACTGAAATTCCAATGCAAATGCCACAACATACTCCTAGAAAGCTTTCAGGATAATCCAGTCAGAGAAAGTTCAATTTGTCTTAGAAACAAGTAATTGATTTAAGTATATCTCAACTAGAAAACTAGAAAATACAGATTTGAGAGGGAAAACACACATGTTGTAGGTTACAGTGATTTTTGTTAGGTGTAGATGAACTGGACGTCACATATAAACATATACACTTGATAACTGGAGAAAAAAATGTTCCAGGAAATTATTTTCTTGATTATCTTGAATTATTTTGATTACTTTCTAAATGAAAGATAAAAAGAAGTACCTTCTTAGTTCTTTAAAATTACATCATGGCCCAATGTGTACATTGCATTTAGTTTAAGACATTATGCTATTTTATTAAAGCTAGTTCTAGTTTTTGAGCAATTCAAATTCCTAAATATTTATTGCTTTTTTTTTTTCTGCTTGTCTCTCAGGCATTACAATGCTCTTGAAAACACATATTTAAAAATGTTAGGGCTTCTTATTCAAATCTAAAACTTCATTTGGTTCCAGTTTGATGAGAAGAAACCAAATTGTGAATACATTTTTTTCAGACACATTTATTTTCATCCTTTGGTAAATCTGACAACCTGTGACAGTTCTCACATTTCTGGAACAAGTTTACCAATTACAGAAGAACCTAATAATGGCAATATGGTAAGTTATAAATCATTTAATTTGGGGGGGTTTATCCAAAATGAAGTTATCAAACTTTCTCCTTGAGCTTTCTTCCCCTGACCCCAAACCACCCTGACGTATATACCATTGCAGCATTTATGCCTAGGGAATTATGATTCTTAAATAGTAGCCAACTGCTCTAATGTCAAGTCAGTGTTTTATTCATAGAATAATAATTTTACCTGAGAGGTTTGGTATACATCCCCAGTTTGGCAAATGAGGAAACTGGAGCACAGAATTAAGGGATTTACTTAAAATCTCACAACAAACTGGTACTGAGTACCTCCACTTAAATATATCTCTAGAGATTCATAGTGATGAAAGCTACATTGAAAATCCAAACAATTATAGTGTAATATAACAAATTCAATGATGCTATAAAATCTTGGTATACAGACTGTGGAAGGAGCCTCAGTGTCCATCGGAAGATGAATGGATAAAGAAGCTGTGGTCTATGGATACAATGGAATATTACTCAGCCATTAGAAATGACAAATACCCACCATTTGCTTCAACGTGGATGGAACTGGAGGGTATTACGCTGAGTGAAATAAGTCAATCGGAGAAGGACAAACATTATATGGTCTCATTCATTTGGGGAATATAAAAAATAGTGAAAGGGAATAAAGGGGAAAGGAGAAAAAAATGAGTGAGAAATATCAGAGAGGGAGACAGAACATGAGAGACTCCTAACTCTGGGAAACGGAAAAGGGGTGGTGGAAAGGGAGGTGGGCAGGGGGTGGGGGTGACTGGGTGATGGGCACTGAGGGGGGCACTTGATGGGATGAGCACTGAGTGTTATGCTATATGTTGGCAAATACTCTAATAAAAAATATGCATATTAAAAAAAATCTTGGCATAATTTCCAGTGGGTCAAGACATTTATGGTGGTACATAAGAGAAGCCAAACTCAAATCAGCTCAAAAATAAAAATGACTTTTTTCTTTAGAATGAGCATGTTTCAAATAAGTGTGAATACCAAGAGGTAAATGGATTCAGGTATAGCTGGATGCAAAGCTAAAAAATATCAGAATTAACCTCTTTTTTCTTTTGGCTTTACCTGCCACTGTGTTGGCTTCATTCTCAGGCAGCTTTAGCTACACGGTGGCAAAAAATGGCTTATGTTCTAACAGTTCATCAACAGCAGGGCAGAGAGTATGCCTTTCTCAATGGCCCCAACAAAGGAACTGGGAGTGATTCTCATTGGCTGGTTTGGATCAGGTGTCCTTCTTGGTCACTTCACTGTGACTAGTTGGCTAAGCCTGGGTCACATACTCTACCCTTTCCCTACCAATCCCACCAAAAGAAGCACGTGGATAGAAAGTGGAGGAGGCGTAGTCACACAGGGGAAAAAGTATTTATTACCCAAAGAGAAGTAATGAATATAAGGCAAGCAAAACCAAAGTCCATTAAATTTACATTGAATTGTAAACTGATAAATGAAGCACTAACTTCTTGCTTAGTGGTTGGGGGTTTGTGGCATTTCATTTAAAAAAATACTACCAACCATCTAGAATAAGAAACTATAAAACCAGAAAGAAAAAAAAAAAAAAACAGAAATACTGAAAAATACTGTTGAGTTTGAAAAAAAAAAAAGATGCATGGCATGTATATTGTCAGTCTGTAAATGAACACAAAGCCAATTGAAAAATTAAAATGTTGGACATCTTCTAAGCATTACATTAATTTAGATGCTTAATTATTCCCTCAATCCTGCACTGGGAAAGCAATCATTATGTTTTCACAGTAGCATTTGTTTATTTTGGTTTCCATTTCACCTCTAATGCTGATGAGCTTCTGCTAACTTCACTTAATAGTATTCCATTGGAAAAAAAAAAAAGTATTCCATTGGAAGGCATATAATTATTCAGTTTATAAAGAGTAATGGCCTCATACACAGCTAATTTTTATCATAGTGTAACTAGAACTCTGCTCACTCATTTATCCATTCATTCATTTGCTCATGTGCCAGTTATGAACCAGGAACAAGGCTGGACACTAAGATTAAAGAGATGACTAATTTGCAGCCTCACCCCTTGATGAAGTCAAAGTGCAGTAAGGGAAACAGCTATATAAAAGCTAAAGTACACCATGAGAAAAGGATTTGCATAGGACTTTAGAGGAGGACCCACAACTAACACAGCTGAGAGATCAGGCAAGGCTTCAAAGAAGAAGACAGAGGGCATTCTTTCCAGAGTAAAGCAGAGGCAGGTGACAACAGTTTTGTACAGAATGACACATGCAGTGACACAAGAGCTTAAAAGAACTGTGGGAGTTTCCGAAATGGGATATAATTGTGGCTACGGTATAGGCTGTGTACAGAGTAAGAGTCAATGTGAATGGCTTTGTACATTAAGTTTGGACTTTATCTTGCAGTTCCAAAACCTTGGTACCCACACTACGATCCAGCTGACAGTAAAGAGCCATCTGGAGAGCTTGTTTAAAAAAAAAATACAGATTGCTCAGGCACTACTTCTGGAAATTTGGGTCCGGGAAGAATCTGTGTTTTAAAGAAAGTTTTCTGTATGATTCTGGAACACATCCAAGTTTGAAGACCACTGTGTATAGACAATGGGGATCCTTCAGGGGAAACTGGGGAGAATAACATGTTTTGGAAAGATAGCTCCTTGCCAGTGGAAAGTTGCAGTAAAGCAGGTCAAAACAAGAGATGGAGAGACCTGATAGGAGACCATTGTAACAGAACAAATTAAGAAATGGCTAGCACCCACACTGTAGCAGAGGCAGAGGGAGTGCAGAGGAGGTACAAGCTCAGAGATATTTCTGAGAAATGTAACCCACAGGACTAAATGATCTGTTTGATGTGGGAAGTGGTGTGCGTGGGGGTGGGTTGGGGGTGGAATCTAGTTTGTGAGGGGTGCCCTTGAGAACAGGGAGTTTAAGCAGGAGGCGTGGCTGTGTGTACAGCAGTGTGATGTTGGCTCGAGGTGGGAGACCAGGCTGGAGCTTGCTGTGGGCAGGAGGACAAGGCTTGGGACTGGGCCATCCAAGATCCAGAGGCTCAGATCAAAGTTTGAAAATTTGTTGACGATCTTCACCCAGGGATACCTCCCTTCTTTGTGTCATATGGTGTCTCTGCTAGTAGTTGTCCCTCACAGGCCCCATAGTAGCTACTTAGGCTTTCTCTCTGGTTTATAAACTCTCTGAAACCAGGGATTATGTGACTATATGTTCTCAGAGCCTAGCCCACTGCTCGCACATACTTGATGCTTATGTTTCTAGGTAAATGAATTTTATTATTTATTATTACATAATTACAGCTACTGCAGCCTCATTATATCAGTATAGGCTTAGGGTCTTGTGTGTGTGTGGGGGGGGGTATATAAACCTATATTTCTATAATTCTACATGCTTCCTTTATTGCTTTCCAAAATGCACATTTTTATGATGAATAAGAGTATGCCAAATACAGTGCTTTCTTCCAAGCATTAATTATTGCAAGATGCGTGTGTAATTACTGAACCAGGCATCTGCTGCAGATATTTAAATTCCACCAAAAAGAGCTTGATTAATAAAAAATTACTTTTTAAAAATTTGAAGCTAATTAATTAAAGACAAGGAGTAATTTTCAATTATCATGATAAGTGCATATGTATCTACAGAGATTATTTTTAAGTAGAATGGTCTGATCACTTTAAAGTATCAATCTTTTTTTCATATGGTGCTACAGAGAATAAATAAGAGAGACTCAAGCCCCAAAGAGTCACTGGCATGCAAAATAAATAATAGGATAGGAAATATAAGGCTAACTGGAAAGCATATGCTTTCATTCTGTTCATTGATTAAATCATTCCTTTTTTGTTTGTTCCCCATTATTTTTGCCTTCCTTATTGCGGATAAGTGCCTTCTGGGTACTGAAGAGGAACATCCTACTTACAGGGTTTCAAATTGACTGAAAACTCAAATAGTTACAACTTTTCTTTATAATCTGCTCTCATGAGAAAAAGCAATGACAAGTAAGCAAGTTAATATCAGCAATTCCCAAGCAGATGTGGGAATTAAAACTTCAGATAATCAAAAACTGTAAAATGGCAAAGATATCAGCGAAAATTGAGGGAAGTATTTTTCTAGATTCTAATGTCTACATTTCAAACTGGTTATTTGTACTAAATTTTTACATAGAGGTATGGAGTTGTACCTCTCTAAGCCTATTTAACCCTTTGTTACTTTCCAGTGTGTGTAAATGTTCTTGATATAGCCTAATAGTCATGAAAATCTGTAAGTTCCTATTTCCCCTGATCTCCAAGAAGATGTTTTGTGCTTTTCAACTTAGAACTTACCATATGGATGTGCTAGGTCCTTGCCCTTCTCTTGCTCTGTCTGCACTGAAGGAAGTTGGTTCCTACCAACTCCATTTGCTAGATTCAGTTGCCTATGCCCCCAAAGAAATTTGGACGATGAAAGGTAAAAAGACAAAGTAGGAGAACTGGCAGAGGAAGAGGAAAAACCAAGGTATTTTTCCTCCTTTGATTCAGGGAGTTTCTCCCACAGCAGCTGCGCTCTAAAATTCCCATTCCAGGCCCAGCCAGGATCAATAGCTCCAGGGCTCTGTTAACCCTAGGGATGGAAACGAGAGGCTTTCCTGCTATGACTGTTTGCTGGAGTGCCTATCCTTCCCCAAGTTGGCTTTCCAGTCCTTCCAATGCCTTTGTAACTAATTCCTGGTGTTAAATTCCCTCAACTGAACTACCTCCCTTGGACTCTGATTTCTAGTTGGGCCCCATCTCATACACTGAGGTCACAATACCTAGAAAGTGGTTGAGCAAAGAACAAAATGTTCATCATCACAGAAGAATTTATGTAGGTACCACAATGTTCACATCCCAAAATGTCCAGCAGAGATATAAAAAAAAAACTAATGAATGTGGTTGAAAATATATAATACAATGGAAAGTTATTTCATTTTTTTTTAAAGTCACTTTCATTTAGTTCTCTTCGTTCATTAGTAATCTCCCGTCAATAGTGAAACCGTAGGGAATGGAGCAGGGTGAACAAAAAGAATCATGCCCACGCCGAGCCCAAAATAATTCCAAGTAGATTTGCCTGCACAAAAGAAAGAAAGGGGTAATCAGCACCTAGGGTAGGTAACAAGAGGCATTTAGCACTGTTACTGCTAAATAACAATGAAGACCTCTCTGAAATCCCCAGCAGCTTTCTCCCCAGACACTCTTTTCTCTCTCTGCATTAATTTGACCTTCCCACGACACAAAAGCAGTCAAGCTTAATTGGATGGGAGATTCTAAGATAGTTGTCAGTGGCCTAAAAGGCCTGGGGGTTGAGCCACCCTTTGAAATAGGTTTTGAAATCAGATTTTGTGCTCTTTGCAAGGTTGAGGCTGTGGTTTCACCATCTTGGGCAGGATTCAGTTCATAATATCAAGCTTCCAAGCAAATCCGTTTCTGGTTTTGTTGAGATGAAGCCCAGCTGGAAGCCACATAAGGGACTAGTTTTATTCTCCAAGGAGCGATGGGCCATGTGTTATTTTCCTGGGACTGCTGTAGCCAAGTACACAAACCAGGGGGGAGGAAGGGAGCTTAAACAACAGAAATTTACTGTCTCACAGCTCTGGAGGCTGCAAGACCAAGACCAAGCTGTGGGCAGGGTGGCTCCCTTCTGAGGGCCACGGGGGAGAATGTGTTCTGTGCCTCTCTCCTCACTTTTGGTGGCTTGCTGGCGATCTTCTGTGTCCCTTGGTTTGCAGAAATATCATCCTTGTCCCTTCCTAGCATTCTCCTCGTGTGTGCAGGTCCATCTCTACCCAAATTTCCCTCTAATAGGGACATAAGTCACTTTGGATTAGTGCTTACTCTGATGATCTCATTTTAACTTGATTACCTCTGCACACGACCGTATCTGTAAATAAAGTCATATTCTAAGGTACTAGGTGTTAAGATGTCAGCAAATCTTGTTGAGAGGAATCCAATTCAACCCCTAACTCATCACGTACACAGATTAGATCATTGTCTCTTGCTGAACTTTTCTTCCCACACCCACCTACCCATTTCTTTCCACCACAGCCTTCTGGCAGAAGTTAGTGGTCAGGAGCCCATTTGGTAAACTCATTCACACTGAAGCATAATTCATTAGAATTGCTTTTATCTACTCATATAGTGTAACAGTCCAAAAGGATATGAAGCAGCAATAAGAAACCAATAAAGTTCAATATATTGTCCCTCCTGGAAATATGTACCTTTTATCAAATCACAAGGAATCATACCCATTTTTCACTGTAATGTGAATGGTAGCAACACTTGGGATTATAAGTAAAAACTTGGCTAAGCAGCTCTTGGTCTTCATTGGAATTAACATAAAAATGGCATTTTCTATTGATGGCAAAATAAGGTTATATACCATGTTGTGGATACAATGATATGGACTTGTAATTTCTTACTGAAGATTACTATAAACTTCTTCTTTAACACTAACAAAAAACATACACACTGCTGAAGGAACTGTAAACTTGGTAGATATTGCCACATTATTTACTTCATAAGTGGTACAAAATCTACAAAATTGGGAAGATATTTGAACCCCTGAAACCAGAATGGCTTTCTTTTAAGTCTGTGCGCTCCTATTATGCCTCTACCCATGCAAAAGCCACGTTTGCACTCAATGAAAGATTTGATTTTTTAAACCGAAAAATGTGGGATATGATGGCACAGCTATCACATTTAAGAAAAACTTAAACTGACACTAAGAACTAAAAGGTAAGGTAGGAAAACTTCATGTGTTGTGCTCTGAAAGAAGCTGATTCTTAATTTTCACATGCAGGATCGATCTTCTATAGTCTCTGCCAACATGGAATTAGCAAATATGGAGCCATCGTTCCTAAGGGAAACACAGGGTAAGGTACCTGTGAGGCTCAGGTCACATTTTTGTCAACCCAATACAAAACTTTGTTTTATATGTGTTTCTATCTAAAGGCACATTCCTTAATATACATTGTTGATTAGTGAATATCGAGCTCATGGCCAACAACACTATAACTCCTTCCTGAATGAAGCTTATCTGTTTTTTTCTCCTTCAGGGACATTACAGCCTTCTTGCACTTAGGAACAGTAAGCAGCATTTCAGCACTCTGCTTGGGGCCATTTTAAATGGCAAAGTTAACAACGAAAACACAAAAATGTGAAAAATTAGCACTAGATAAACCACAAAAGGGATATTTATTTTCAGTATCAGATCCAAAATAAGAAGGCAAAGTATCCCCATGCTGGACCTTAGCTGGGAACATGCACTATCAGCAACTCAAATATTTTGTCGCTCTGTTCATACCTAGGAATGACCATGAGAGTGTCTTGAGTATTGATTTTGGGGGTTATAAAAATTTTTTTTAGCGAGTAGGAGAATCCCCAAACATGGGAGTCATGGACAGTGAGGTCCTTTAATCTGGCTTGCATTACCCATAAATTAAAAAAAAAAAAAAATGACTCTATTTATCTAATAAAATAGCTATTTAAATTTGAGGTTCATATTTGTAATGTGAGACTTTGTAATGTGGTGGATAAGTATAATTAATATTCAAGCCCTATTACTGATTCTCTAAGTGACCTTGGGCAAAAAGGCTGGATTTCTGTGGACCCTGTGGGCCTAGGCGTCTTATTCCTTAGCTGATAGGCTGCGACTAGAGTTAAAAACATGTGTATGTATACACATGCATACATTCATATGGAAATAAATACAGATACTTTTTAAAGCTGTCTTAAAATTCTAATACACACAGCAATGCTCATCTTTAAACGTGTTTACCATCAGGAAAACATATAAGAAATAGTACCCTGTATTAGTATAGATGGAGAACAGTAATGTGATGGGAGATGTTTCGCTGTATTTCTTATGGTGTTTGAACCGTGAAAACCTATTAACTATTTAAAAAATTAAACTGTATAAAGAAGAAAGAGAAGAAGAATTAGACTTTAAAAAGAAGGAAGGGAAAAAAGAAAAAGAAGAAGAGAAGGAGGAGGAGGAGAAAACGGAGGAGGAAATAGTGAAGTCGTTATTACGTTGAATTACACAAAATTGCTGATTTTTAAAGATTCTGACCTACCAAAATGTCTGTTGCTTACATTCAATCTAATATTAACATCCTCATTTTAATGATAAGGAACTCAAGGTTTCCAAAAGCCGAGTAACTGCCCAGTGGCGCACACAGCTTCAGGAGACTCTTGTCCTGAACAGAGACCTGTTCCCACTGAGCAGTGTGTACGAATTTCAGGCCATAAAAATAAATGTACAAGGACTGTTTAACTCTCTTTTTTCTATATGTGACCTTAAATGCCACCAAGTGATAGTGATATGATATCAGTTGAATCAGGATTTTCTCCTCTCACCACTTCCCACTCACTCCCTAGGATTGTGCTAGCACCAGACTCAGGGGCTCTGGTACTCTCCCAGTCATTCCTTCTGCTTTCTGCTCCTTATTGGCGGGGGAAGAGATCTCTGGGATCCCACTGCCTGTACGTTGGCCTGGGGGGCACATGGCCCCTCTGCTCTCAGGAAGTATACTCACAGACCACTCCTTCTGAAACCACCACTGGCTTTCTTACTGGCTCTGCTGGATCCAAACCCTTACTAGGCTTAAGAAACAGAAAAGTCTAGCTCTGACCCATTGTACACAACCCAAGCCCTGAGTCCTTCAAGTCATTGGCTTTGAAATTTCAAAAGCTTTATCTTACCTTCAACAGACTCTTCCCTTTTTTTTTTTCAGACTTCTCTTAAATTCTTTCTTACTTGTAGTTTCAAAGTCTATTTTTCTAACTAAAAACAAACAAAAAAAAAATCAAGAGTTTGTGTTTTCTTTCATTCTTTTCTCGAGGCAATAAAGGCAAAAGAATTAGGAGCCTAAAGGGTGAGTGTCAGGGAAGGGATAGGTAATAAGAAAGAATGAATGGGAAAAGAGGAAAACATAATTTTCAAAATACCATCCTGCCACATCTATGTGTTATTCTTCTTTCAACACAACTTCTCAGGTAGTTCTCAAACACGAAAAAGTGGCACCTGAGTGGCTTAGTTGGTTAAGCATTCGACTCTTTTTCAGTTCAGGTCATGATTTCAGGGTCATGAGATCAAGCCCCGCATAGAGCTCTGTGCTGGGTATGGAGCCTGCTTAAGATTCTCTCTGTCCCTTGCCCTCTGCCCCTACCCCTGCTCTCTAAATAAATAAGTCCAAGAATTGTCTAAGAAAGTTACACAGACCCTGCTTTATTTGAAGAATACTAGTCTGGACCCATGGAAATGAGTTAACCCATATTGTTACAGTAATTTTCATTTGTGACCATGTCCATATTAAAACAAGAACTTGCCAACTTTACTAAACAGAAGGGAATTTTTTAGGCAAATAAAACCCAAATTTACTTTCCAACCGAGGGTTGAATAGCAACCTGGCACTGATTAAATAGGAAAACCCATTGTGGCTGCAGCTCTGTGGCCCTTTTGCTTTGCCTGTGAAGTAGTTCTTTTAGACACAGATGGGGTGCTGGGCCATTATCTAAGCAAGAATTTGCATAAAATGAAATCCATCAACATGATACGACAAATCAGAGAGGAGAGTCAAGCAAATGCAATTTAGACGTTATGCTGCATCTAAATCACAGAAGAGAAGAATGAGGCAAACAGTGCAATCAGAGGCATTACGCTCTCTTGTAGAAGGAACAGCAAAATATACTATATATTTCAAGTTGTAGTGGGAACTTGGAGTTTTAAAGAGATAAGGATAGGAAAAAAGGAAGAAAGAGAAGCGTAGAATAGAAGAAGGCACAATATGCACTCAGAATCACAGGAAAAGTATTTAACCAGACACTTCGAAGAAGCAAAGAAGGAACAGCAAAAAAAAAAAAAAAAAACCCACATTTCTCTGACAGTGAGAGATGTAAAGTTGGAGAGGAAAAGAATGAGAGGTAGCAGGGAGGATTTGACAGGGCACTAAGAAATTTAATGGAAGAAGAGTGAATATTTACAAGGGATAAAATAAAAATTGATTTTTTAAGTAAAAATATTTCACAGTACAAAGTCCCTAGGCATGCCATTAATGTTTAATTGAGATCATACAACTTTATCGCACTCACTATGTATTTTTCTAAAAATAGTTTAAAAGGTGCTACCCAATCTTGGCCACAGTTCAGAATACAGTTATGGAGTATCATATAGTCCCAGAGAGTTTCTTCTCCTGAAGGCTAATTCTGTTCTCTACCTGCCAAACTGAGAAAAGAAACACGCCAAGGAGCAACTGTTAAATCTGCTCTAGTTCCTGAAGGAGAGGCAAACATAACGTTTCAAGTTTCTCTTAGAAAGATTTCTCCTTGAGGCGTCTGGGTGGCTTAGTAGTTGAACATCTGCTTTCAGCTCCCTGGGTCCTGGGATCGAGTCCCACATCAGGCTCCTTGCATGGAGCCTGCTTCTCCCTCTGCCTGTGTCTCTGCCTCTCTATGCGTCTCTCATGAATAAATAAATAAAATCATAAAAAAGAGAAAAGTTTCTCCTTGCACAAACTACCTCTAATAATTGTGGGGTGCTTTATGCTTTTAGAACACTTTCGGAGGACCTCATTTGAATTTCAGTGAATTCTATCATAAAAGGCATTTCCTATATCACGTGTTTTTACATACTGCTTTTCCACTATCAAAACCAATAAAACATTAGACCTGGTTAATTCATTAGTTTCTTATACTCTAAATACTCTCAACCTTTCACTGTTTTCACTCAATTTTTCCTTTTTCTTTCCTTCTGACTACAGTTATTTTTATGCCTCTGGTCAGTTCTGTTGATGCCTCAAATTTCTAGTCTTTCACTTAGCAAAGTAACACACAAAACCTACAAGGCTTTAGAAAAAGTTCACAAATATCATAGCCAACTGTTCGGCCATTTATTAGTGCTCTGAGAGCCACTGTGGCCTTTTGAGGTAGTGGAAGGGCATCAGGGACTATCTATTAAAGTTTTAAAGCCAGGCTAGACCTGACTTTGAACCCTGGATTTACCGCTCAATAGCTAAGTGACATCCTACATAAAGTGGTGATATCCCCTTGATATCATTTATAAGGTTTCTAAGTGCACCACAATTCCTGCCATATAGTAGACATTGAATGAATATTCCTTCCTCTCCCTTACCTCCTAGAAGGACTGTTGAATTGCTGAGTCACACACAGTTTACGTGACAATGGCTGGGGTTTGATCTTCCTGACAGAAGTAGAGGTGTAACTCAAACCTCAGTGTAACCGTGTGTGCTGCTGAACTCTGACCAGCCAGTTATTTTTGTGAAACCAGGGCATCTGCTGACACTCAAGGGGATGACATAATCTCCTTCGGGCAGGTCATGAGGCACCTGCATACCATAATTCTGAAATAGCCCAAATGCATCACATAATTCCAAAGAAAACCATGCTAATTAGCCCCATAACTACATAGCAAATGCAGATACCACCGGCCAAACAACATCACTCAGACCTTCTAACTTGTTAATATGGGCCAGATACTGTTTAAGTTTTGGGGTCTAGAAGACCTACCCCCTTTCTCCTTTCCTTTTTTTTTTTTTTTTAAGATTTCATTTATTTATTCATAAGAGACACAGAGAGAGAGAGTCAGAGACATAAGCAGAGGGAAAAGCAGGCTCCCGGCTGGGGAGCCCCATAAGGGACTCCCCAGCCCAGGATAGTGGGATCACTCTTTGAGCCTAAGGCAGACGCTCAACCACTGAGCCGCCCAGGCGTTCCCCTTTCTCCTTCCCTAAATCTCATCTGTGAGGGGCTCCTACACCTCTGCCTCAGTCTGGACAGAATTCCCTTCTTTCCCACTACAGCACTTAATCTTAGGTCTCTCAGTCTTATTTTTTCTTAGCACATAAGAAAAATTAGTGTTCACCTTTGTGGAAAAAATTTGGCCTTTTTTCCCCTATAGAAGAAAGTAGAAGAAAGCCCCTGTGAACATAACACAACAGGTGTTGATTCTCTGCATAAACAGGAGAACAAAGCTGGGAGAACTGAACTAAAAGGTAGGAAGAAGTTGCTTTGACAGTGCAACTGACCTCTGAGACAGTGGCTCAGTTTCCCAGAGGATGCAGTGTGCATATATTGGCCAAATACTGCACAAGCTACCAGAAATAAGAAGATAAATAGAACACGGTCCTTGTCCTAAGGACTTCAAAGCTTAGTGGGGAAGGACAGATGAAGCACACAGTAACACATCATGATTGCGACAGAAACTAGAAAAGACTCAAAGTGAAAGTATTCTAGGGTTATAGACAGGGGTAGTCAACTGTGATGGGGGGCACAGAGGGGAAGAGGGGACAAGAGATTTCATACAAAGGGTAATACTGATACTAATTAGGATCACCGTGTTGGTTCTAGCCAGCAGTTATTTTTGTGAAAATGAAAACATTACAGTTTATTGATATTTCTGGTCTGTCCTAATTCTTGTATTTTTTCTTAAGGAGTTTTTCACTTTATTCATAAATTTATATTTTAGAAATATATATATTTCTGTCTATGTGTTTGTGTGTGCTTTATATATTGTATGGATATGCATATATGTGTTTGTACATACGTGTATTAAAAATATTGTGCTTTCTTTTATGACTCTTGCTTGCTCCAATTTCTCTAACGTATGTTAAAAGTATTTACATATGCTCGAACCGATGCTTCTCCATTGTAAATATTAATGGTGATTTCTTCTAAATAAGTTGAAATTGGAGTCAGTATGCATATATATGTATGTGTACCCCTATTCACATTAATCCCCCCAAACCTTCCTTCTTTTCTTTTTAAAACTTGCATCTTTGTTTTCTGTTCTGTATTTTCTTCACCATGTTTGTTGTCAGTATCATCCAGCCTGTAACTCAGCAACATGCCTCAGGATTCCTTACAAGAAACACCTGGAGAGGCTCAGTATTGTGATCTGAGCATGCAGCCTCTGTTCCTGCTTTCACACCTGCATGGATGCTGCAACTTCCAAATAGGTGTGCACTTTGCAAAGTGTCACTGTCTTTAGTGTGAGGAGATGCCCTACATCCCTCATTGTTCTCTTGATAGCTCTCAAGAGTTTTCCTGTTGATAGTATATTTGCTGGAGCTTTCAGTTTCGACCTGTCGAAAGCTGTTTCCCTTGATCTCTCTCTGAGTCACACTGACCTAAGGAGAAGGGATTTATCATGTTCACATTTTAATAGAGAGAGAGCTTGAAGTAGTATAACCTGATAAGTATTCCTTAAGTGGACCAAAGACTACTTTCTCTACAGCTGAGTAAGCCCTCCCTTGCTGCTGTTACTTCATTCCATACCCACCCCTGGGGAGTGGGGCAGCCTGAGTTGAAGCTTGCCTCACAGCTCCCTATTCTATAGGCCATAAAAGCACTTTGCAAACTCTAATACATTATGCAAACATACTCTATTATGGTGATTACATTAGAAACAGCAGCCCATTAAAGACTGTCTTTTATTGTAGGTCACACCCACCCCTCATTTCTTTTTTTTTTTTTTTTTTTTTTTTTTCCACCCCTCATTTCTTTATCACCATTTACATGAACTGCTTTGGAACTAAGTTGTCTTATTTTTCCTTGGAGTCATTAAGAGGATACCCAGGTGACTGCAGAGGACCCAAAGAAGACTTCAACTTTTCAGGAATATTTCTTTATGAAAACATATGATGAACATTAATTCTGGATACATTATATTTTCATATCACCTGCATTTTTTCTGCATTTATACTTGTCTTCAAAATAAAAAAAATTAAAGTACCCTTGACCAGAACTGCATACGTATGTACTCAAACACACACAACTAATGTCCAAGATCAGGGACCCAATGCTGCTAAATCAACTGGCTTCTAACTCTGCCACATTTACCTTTCTCCTTCTAAAAATACTCATTTCCTAATTTTTCTTAGTATCCCCTCCCCTATTTATGGTGAGAATACCAGCTGTGCTTATAGGAGCATATTTAAAATAGGCAGCTGGAAATAAGGTGCTAGATGCAGACATTAAGAAGACTAAATTGGGGTTCCTAGCTGGCTTTAGTCATTGGAGCACGTGACTCTTGATCTTGGGGTTGTGAGCTCAAGCCCCACACTGGGCCTAGAGCCTACTTTAAAAAATAAAATAAAACAAAATAAAATAAATAATTAAATAAACAGATGTTAAAAAAAAAAAACAAGAAGGGTAGATCTAATAACAAACTGTTAATGCAAACATGAGATTTTAATACTGGCATATCGAATTGTATATTATATTAGGATTAAAACCAGGTAAATACTGCATACATACTGTGTGTGTGCATGCGTGTGTGTGTGTAGAGGAAGTTGGATAAAATTATGAAGGAATCTGAAGAATCAAAGCGTTACTGTACAGTAATATGGGAGTATAGGTGGCTTAAAAAAATCCCTTGTAGGGATGCCTGGATGGCTTAGTTGGTTAAGGGTCTGACTCTTGATTTTGGCTCAGGTCATGATCTCAGAGTCCTAAAATGGAGCCCTACATGGAGCGTCCCCCTCCACCATAGAACCCCCCACCATGGAACCCTGCATTGAGCCTCTTGGGTGGGTTCTTTGCCAGCAGGCCGGAAGTCTGCTTAAGATTCTTTCTTCCTCTCCCTCTGCCCCTCCTCCCCTAAAATAAATAAATAAATCTTTTAAAAAATCCTTTTAACAATTTTAAATTTGTTTAGTAATAAAGAAACATGAATGTCCTTATATTTATACCTTTATGGCATTGAGTTTTCCTTTCTCTCCCCTTCTTTTAACTTTGTACCTTGTTCTGTGACAGTTGCTTCTGCTTTTCTGGCATGTGCTCAAGTGTTCAAATGCTAGATGGTATGCTTCTTCTGTTATACATTCTAGCTATAATGGATGATTTCTTCTGCAGAAGCTGAAAATGGGGTCAGTACACAGATCCCTGGCCCTTCCTTAAATTTCGTGTCTCTGAAGTGTGATCTGTACTGTTAAGCACCATAAAGATAAGTCTTGCCTTATGTTCCCTGGCACTCCCTTGCTACCTACTCAGTGTGTGCAGTGAGAAAACTCTGCTAGGAAATGTCCTCTCCAATGTCAGCTCTTCGTTTAATTCATGGATCGCCCAAACTTATGTCTGCATTGGTGCAAAATTAAAAATCAGTTTCCCAATTTTCTCCTTTGGTATATCCCATAACCGCTCTTAAGTCACCAAACTATTCCTTTTTACTCTTTTGTGGTATACTTTGTCCCTTGTGAGTCATGCTCTGGGAAATTTCTCCTTGCTTAGCAATAAAATATGACCAAAAATCTGAGAATTTAGAATTACTGGTGCTTCCCAATTCCCAGCAGTTTCCATGTTACTTTTGCAAATGTCCCTGTTAATATAAAATGTGTATATGTGTATACAATATATATGGATGCCAAAGTTTGTGTCAAAAATATAAAATCGTGTTAGAATGACAAACACTGAGTTAATGAGACAGATTTTGAAGCAATGATAAGCACTGAGGTAGAAGAGAAATAGGGGCAGTATTAGTATAGGGGCCCTCAATGAGTTGGTAATGTTTTCTCTTTTAAAAAAGGGGAAGAGGGCAGCCCCGGTGGCGCAGCGGTTTAGCGCCGCCTGCAGCCCAGGGGGTGATTCTGGAGATCCTGGATCGAGTCCCGCGTTGGGCTCTCTGCATGGGACCTGCTTCTCCCTCTGCCTGTGTCTCTGCTACTCTCTCTCTGCATCTCTATGAATGAATGAATAAATAAATAAAATCTTAAAAAAAAGGGGGGGGGGGGAAGAAACTATGTTACAATGTTAAGATCTGATAAAGCTGAAAGGTGAATCTGTTTTCTCTGTATCTATGCTTGTGTTCCCAAATTAGTCTCTATTTTGCCTATGTGCATGAACTATTTCAGAATTTTAAGAATGTCATTAAAAATTTTTATTACATTGTGCTGGTCATTTAATCTTCTTTACTGACATGTTACAGAAAACATCAGTAAGAGAATTTTGGAAGGGGAGGGGACTCATACAAAATAAAGAGTTGAGAGATGTAGGTTATAGTTACTAGAACAGGAAACAAGGGTACGTATGTTGAGAAAGGTACAGAGAGGAAGTAAAGTAAGGGCATTACCTATAATTACACAAGAGGAATTAAAAATAGTGAGACATTCATATTGTGGGGGACGGTGTAAGTGAACTCTGCACTCATTTATCAGAAGGAAGTCCACAGATAGAGTCAGTCTGATAAATGAAGAAGTGGCAATTTAACTATATTACTGAGAGATAACAGAAGTAATCATGCAGAGGAATTAAGAATGCTCTTAAAAAGTTAAACTTGGTTGCTTCTCAAGTGTGGGTCCAGTGTCTGGGTGGAAAGCAAAGAGGGCGTAGGGCTGGGATGTAGCAGCAAAGTGTTCTGGCCTTTTGCAATAAGCTCTTCAGCACCATTGACTTTTTTTTTTTTTTTATAAATGTGCCCACGTACTGCTTTGCTTTAACAAATAGCACAATGTTAAGACCATAGAACCCAAGAAAATGTTCCTCACTTCAGTCATCTGATCGAGTTAGTATTTACTTAAGTTATGTTGCCTGCAAGCTAATGAATTATTTACATCTTCATCCTTCAATTGGTATCCTAGAATGATGCTTTGGTTTTTTTTTCTGTTTCTTTTCTTTCTTTTAATCTGTACTCTGCAAACGTTTTAGAAATGGTTTCTCTATACAAAAACTTAAAAACTATTTATCCATTTATAGAAAGCTTGTTTCTGATAGACTATTAAGTGAAACAAGGAAGCCTCCTCCAATTCAACTGGCTTAAAACATGCCTATGACAACAGTGGTGATGGTTGCATGTCTTTGTGAATATACTAAAAGGACTGAATTGCACACTTTACAGGAGTTAATTTTATGGTATGTGAAATATAGCTCAAAAAATATGCCTATGAAAAAATACTACCAGGGAATAAACTGAAATGATAGCCATTGTGTTATATGTAGGGGGTGTTTTTGCTTTTACTTCCCTTAAGCTTTAGTAATGCAATATAACTTCCATCATTTCAGAAATATTTTAAAGTAGCATCATTAACATTAGTGTGTGGCATCATCTCTATGTGTAACTTTTCCTCTTAATTCCATAACACTTTTTATTTTCTTGTGCACTCTTAAGTGCATAATCATTTGCATTTTAGTCTATTTTCTTTATAGCTTGGGACTTGGTGTTACTCTCATTTTTGTTTGATTTTTTTCTTTTCGTCACCTTGATGCTGCCAAATCTTTACTTGTCATTTGCTTTTTCTGCTCTGTTTTCTTTACTCACTGTAACACTTTGCTGCTTTTCTTGAGAACTCTCCCTGAAATACATATAAATGCTTTAACCAAACTGTGACTTCATGAAAGAAGAACTGGACTTGCCTGCCTTGAATCTTTCTTCAGTCCAATCAAAGCTTGCAGGCAATCTGAAGGAGGGGGTAAGAAGAACAAGGAGAGTAAGAGGAGGAAAAACATATTTACTGAACCCCTTCCATGTACCAGGCTTGGAACATTCATTTCCTTGATACTCCCCCTCAAGCCGGGGCGGGGGAAGGGGGGCACTGTTTTTCTCTTCTTTTATTATTATTTTTTAAAGTTAAATTCAATTTGCTAACATATAGTATAACACACAGTGCTCATCTCATCATGTCCCCTCCTTAATGTCCAGGGCCCAATTACTCCATCCTCCCACCCACCTCCCCTTCCACAACCCTTTGTTTCTCAGAGTTGGGAGTCTCCCATGGTTTGTCTTCCTCTCTAATTTTTTCCCACTCAGTTTCTCTCCTTTCCCTTATGATCCCTTTCACTATTTCTTATATTCCACATATGAATCATACTGTCTTCTTTTAAGTTCAGACTCTGTGACTCTGATCACCTAAGCAACTTGCTCAAGGTCATACAGCCGGTAAATAGCAGAAGCAAGTGTCAGACCTGATTCTGGCCTAACTTCAAAACCAGCACTCCCTTGCCCTACACCTTCACGTTTAGTTAGGTCAATTCTGTCGAGACATATTGCCAAGATGGCCTCCAAAGGTTGTGCCAACTTAGACTAATGATTAGTGAATTTTCATGTTTATTGGCCACATATATAGTTGCCATTAGTAGATTTTCTGATGTATATCAGCCATTTATACAATTCCTTCTCTGAATTTCCTCCTTATTCCCTTTTCCTGTTCTCCTACCATGTTATACATTATTTATAATTCTTATTGATTTGTTGCACTTGATCTGTATCATGGCTAAGGATTTTTTATTTTCTGTATACCTGTGATTCCTAGATTGCCATTCACCTCCTGACTTTGTTTATAGCACTTTCAAATATAAATTATAAAATACATAATTGTTCACATCTTACCTTGTTCCCTGTATAATTATGTGTCTAATGTTACTCCCAAAATGATTTTACCACCCCTAGGTTATAAAAACATTTCTGTAAATTTTGGTTTTAGTAATTTTATAATTTTCTTTTCATTAAACAGTGTTCGGGTCCTTAATCTATCAGGAATTTAGCAGATGATATGAAAGGAAATGAACATTATTCTCTTTGTCTTAAACAACAATCAGATATCCCAAATCAATTCATTTCACTTTATATTCTGAATCTGTATGTCCCCTTTGTGATTTCTAAATATATACACACAGCATACATAGACTAAATTGAGATACACACAGACACACGCACACACACACACACGTCTGTCTTTAAATTTTCTAGTCCATTCTGTTGACTTACTGCCTATTCTTAAACCAGTAGCATGCTGTTAATTTTGAAATTCAGTAGAACAAATTCTATCTTCTTATAGTATCGATTTTATTTATTTACTCATGAGAGACAGAATCTTAATTATTATTTCAGCATTATATTAAAGAGTCTTGCACTTCATATTTCATAGCCTCTTTTTCTTGCATATAAAATTTTCAAACTTTACAGTTTCATTTCTCTTTTTTAATGCAAAATAGTATCTCTTCTATATCCAAGTTTAGTTTTTAAAAACCTCTTTAAAGAGAATTCATTGTTAAGGAGCTTAAGGCTTTGTGAGGAAAACAAGGTTTAGGGAAATCAGGTCATAATTCAACTAGAAAATATATATATATATAGTTTTCTTAAATGTTTATTAAAATAAAATAATACATCCATTCTGAATTAATTACTAAATTCATCTTTTTTTTTTTTTTTTTTTGCTTTAGGGGGACTTTCCAAGACTTCTCTTTTATGAAATTTCAGCAAGATGCATGACTATTTTATCACACATGATATTCATGAGTCTTTTCCTATTAGTTTTGATCACTACATTTCCAATTTTATCACTTGGAGTAGTGGACTCCCACTCGCTAGTCTAAAATGACCCTAAAGAAAGTCATTTGATAGGAGTTAAATATAACTATATATTTGGGATCTGAAGTTGTACAGGTCTAGAATCAGAATCAGCTTTGCCTCAGAATCTCTATGTGACTTTGGGCAAGTGAGGTAACCTCTCTACATTAGGTTTCTCCATCTATAAATGGGTGAGAAATAATAATAGTGCTTCATAGATTGTTGAGAAAAGTAAACTGGAATATGTAAAGTTAACAGCCAGTACTTTCCATGTGATATGTGTTAAATAAATGTTAGCAATATTTTTATTGAGATGGTTGTCAGTATCCTTACACTACAAAAAACAATGGTTCATTTGGGTGATAGAAGCAGGGATATTGTGAGGATATTCATGGAAACAGGGCTTTCAGAACCTCCCTGGAATTCAGAGAGAAGCTATGGGGTTAGGCAGGATTGTGGATATTGGCATTCATTCAGACACCAGAGGCATCCTAGGAAGAGTCACTGACCTGAGTCATTTTGGCGAGTTCAGGGATCCCATAACTGCCCTGACTCAGCAGCCCTCCATCTGCACTGCTTCATCTCTGTTCCTACTCACCAATTTCTCATCTCCCCTGTGAATACCTTTTGATTTCAGCTTACTGTAGTTTCTGCTTGTTCATAACTACTTGCTCACCTTTCCTAATAATGCAAAGCTTCAACTTATTCACAATTTGTCAGCCCCATGTCAGATTTCCAGGAGATAGAGTCTGCTTGACCTGATGATGCCCCTGTTTGGATACACTTTCTATGCCAAACCATTTCATAGGCCTCAGACACATCTAAAAATCGTTTGGGGGCTAACGCTGAGGTGGGAGAACTGGGGGTTAGGGATTAGGCAGGGGTAGGAGTGGTCATGTGGTATGGAAGATGCCCTACCCCCTCAGTAGGAGCACAGGCCTTGTGGTTCCCCCATGGGGCTATGTGGTGACCAGTTTGTTCATAGCAATACCTTGAATAAATTACATCTAATCTATTCAACATAGCCCAAAAGGAATCTATCACTCTCCTTCCTTCCATCCATAGGATTATTATTATTTAGGTTGGTTTCCAACTTGGTGTAAAATGGGGAAATTTTTGGCTCAGAGGATCTAGCAAGAATTAAAACGTAGATGCCCAACCTAGCCTTTCTTCCTGTATTACTTTGTTCTTGTTTTAAAATTATTCCCTGGGGAAAAAAATAAAATAATTCCCTAGGGGAAGCTGGGTGGCTCAGTCGGTTAAGCCTCTGAATCTTAATTTCAGCTCATGTCATGATCTCGGGGTCCTGGGATCGAGCCCCATATCAGGCTCTGTGCTAAGCTCAGAATCTGCTTGGGATTCTCTCTCTCCCTCTCTCTCTCTCTGTTCCCCCCTTTTGGTACTCAAACATAAATAAATAAATCTTTAAAAAAATAAATAAAATTAGTTCCTGTCTCTTTCCTTTCTGACCTCCATAAACTATAACTCTAAATTTGAGGGATCTAATACTACCAGAATGACCTGCTTCTGGTTTATATAACACTTGGCCCTTATGTGTATGGTTTATTTTTAGCTCTTCCAGGCTTCCTTTGAACTCCTTTTCCTTCCTTTGATTCTTAATTTTTTACTACCTTTAATCTCAGAGCTTGTGTTACTTCCCCTTCCTCTATTCTTCTGTCTTTTATAGCTTAGGCACCCTCCACAGTGCCTCTCATCTCCTTTGGGCTTCACCTCAATGGATTTCCCTGGGACCACTTTCTTCCCACTTCTTCCTGCCTCTTGTCATTGAGCTCATGAAGTTTTCTCCTCTATTGACTGAAAACAAAGGAATCTCTAGTGGTCTTGCTACTCTTCCTCAGCAAAGGTTCATCTTGGCAATCACTGTCCACTTTTTCTTATTCATTTAGTTTTATTTCCAGCATTTCCTGAAATTTATCTTCTTGTTTTTATCCAGCCCTCTTCTATTGCCCCTATATATCCTTTTTCTCTTATGAAATCAGTTAATTCCCCTGCATTCAAGGGCAAGTGAAACCAGACATTGCCTGTATTAATTTTCTAGGGCTGTTATAATAAAGTATTATGACCCACAGTTCTGGTGGTTGAAAGTCCAACAACAACATTGGTTTCTTCTGAGACATCTCCTTGGCTTGCTGTTGGCCTCCTCCCTGTGTCCTCACATGGTCTTCACTCTGTGTGTCTATGTCCTAATTTTCTTTTCTTATAGGGACAGCAGTTACATTGGATTATGGCCCATCTGAATGACCTCATTTAAAAATTACCTTTTTAAAGATCCTATCTTCAAATACTATGATATTCTGAGGTACAGGAGGGTGAGCACTTCAACATATGAATTTGGGGAACAGGGACATGATTCAGCCCTTGATATTGCCTATTCTTTAAAATACAGATCTACATTTTTCTCCTCCTCCATGTTTTCTGATCCCAAAAGTCCATAGTGACACTGTCCTTATAGAACTTGTGTGGAAGTCATTATCCCTACCATCCATCTGGTAATCAGTCGTGAGCTGTCTTGTACCATCTCTTGTTTTGCTATATTATTATGTACGATTTGTGTTGTTAATTTCTTATGTTTTATTTCCCCAAATGGGCTAAATGAAGCTGAACCATACCTCTCACTCTTTGAATCAACTGTGATATCAGGTCCAGTACTTTACATGTCATTTGTTTTCAGTAAGCAAGTGTGATAATTTTCGTCAATGTTCTCCTAAATTCAAACCACCTTAAAGCTTGTCATTAATTAATTGTTATCAGTCAACTCCAAAAAATATGTTGTCAGGATGCCTGGGTGGCTCAGCGGTTGAGCATCTGCCTTTGACTCAGGGCGTGATCCCGGAGTCCTGGGATGAAGTTCCACATTGGGCTTCTTGCATGGGGCCTGATTCTCACTCTGCCTATGTCTCTGCCTCTCTCTCTGGGTCTCTCATGTATAAAAATAAAAAAAAAAAAAAAGTTTTCTTTGAAAAAGGGCCCTGTTTGCCCAAATTAGTCAGAACTCAGTCAAGTAGGACCAGGGCAGTGATGAGACATGTTTGAGACTGATTTTATAAGGGTCAAAACCAACTGAGATTACTGGTAAGGTTTGGATAGGGTCAGTTTGGAGCAAGGTCCTTTTTTTTTTTTTTTTTTTTTTTTGCAAGGTCCTTTTTAAAGAAAATATATTTTATTTTAAATTCAATTTGTCAATATATAGTATAACACCCAGTGCTCATCTCATTGCGGGCAATGTCCTTAATAAGACTGTGGTCAGGGAGGGCTGGGTGGCTCAGTGGTTGAGCATCTGCCTTTAGCTCTGGTCATGATCCCGAGGCCCTGGGATTGAGTCCCACATCATGCTCCCCACAGGGAGCCGGCTTCTCCCTTTTCCTATGTCTCTGCCTCTCTCTCTGTGTCTCTCATGAATAAATAAATAAAATCTTAAAAAAAAAAAAAGACTGTGGTCAGAGGGTGGGTGATGGGGTTCCATTTGATTGGCAAGGTGAGTATGGAACAAAGGACATGCCTAAGTTGCAAGTCAGGCTTTTATTGGTGAAGCAGGGAGAAATCATCACTAAGGGAACAGCACCCAAGGTGAGTTTGAGAGAGAAATTCTGTCTCAATGCTCAACTAGTCAAGAATTCCTTCACTAACAGGGTGCATGGTTGGAATAATGACCCATGTATAAGATTTCATCTCTCTAGATGGCCCAGTGAGTGTAGCCTTCCAGAGACCCTTAGCTTCTATCTTACTGGAGTCTTATTCTACTGGTGCCTCACTTTCCCTCCCACCAGGCCTTGACACATCATCTCTCTGATATTTCCAAATGGCCACCAAAGACCAGAGGGCTTGATGCCTTCTCCCATCTTGCCACATCTTCATCACAAATCCTCTCCAAGCAACATGTAACTTCTTTCTCAACAGAACCCTCCCCTCTAAGTAACCCTGGGCTTACTTTCTCAAATCTGGTCATCCAAAATCATTTCTAATGCTTTTAAGTTTATTAAGCATTTACTAAATGGTAAGCACTATGGTAAATACTTTAGAAGCATCTTTTCATTACAACCCTCTGAGATAGCATATTGGTTTTCTATTGCTGATATTCTACAACAAATCATCACAAACTTATGGCTTAAAACAGCACTAATTTATTTTCTCACATTTTCTGTGGGTCAGGAGTCTGGGTACAGGTTAACTGGATCCTCTGTTCAGGGTCTTAGAGGCTAAAACAATGTGTCTGCTGGGGCTGTGATCTCATCTGGGGATCTGGTCCTTTTCCAAATTTACTGATTTTTGGAGGAGTTCATTCCTTGCAGCATGATGACGAAGGTCCCGATTTTTCTGCTATCTTCCAGCAGGGGACTATTTTCAGCTCCAATTGGTCACCCTCAGATTCTTGCCATATAGCTTCTCTACTCATGGGTTGTTAGATTTCTTCTATGTCAGTAGGAGAGTCTGTCTGAGGCCTTATCTTCTTCTAAAAGCTTATCTGATTAGGTCAGGCTCACCCAGGATTATCTCTCTTTGATTAATTCCAAGGCAACAAATTAATAACCTACTCACAGGAGTGATATTTCATGAGATTCACTGGTGCCACCCAATATTCAAGGGGGATGGGCATGCACACCATGGGGCAGAAATCTTGAGGCCATATTTAGAATGCTGCTCATCACATGGAGGTACCACTGTGACGCCCCATATTACAGATGCAAAGAACAGTCACACAGCTTATAAGTGGCACAACTGTAGTGGAATTCCAGGCATTTGGATTCCCAAAACACTGTTCTAAATGAGTGTATAAGACCACTTTTATTAGCTCAACTTCTGCCTGCAACACTGTCCTTATCCCTATTTCTCCCTGTAAAATTACATTTGTTCTGTCAATGTTCAACTGAATTCTCATGTCCCTGATAAAGTCTTTTTGATTTACCAAGCTTGATGCTGACCACAGTTTACTATCACATCTCTCATATGTTTTCAAAATAATCTGCCAATTAAGTATTTACAGGGCACACTAAGTATCAAGAACTAATGCTCCGTGTTTATGCTAGAAACCTATTGACTGCTTTCTATAACTGACCGTGGTTATCAAACTTACCGTAAAGAACACTTTATCCCTAGGCATACTTAGAAATAAAAAAATAATAAAAGATTTATTTGTTTCCACCCCCTCAAAAATACAATAAATGTTATGCCCTTAGGCTAAGAGATAAACTATATTGGAAAGAGTAAAATGTCTTTTTGAGAATTGGACCAACATGTTGTAGTATCAATGCAACTAAAAATTCAATTCCAGCTAAGTGTGTCCAGGAAAGTGGGTCCAAGAGTTTTGTTTTTTTAATGCAGCAGTTCTCAAACTTGAGTATATCAGAATCACCTGAAAGCTCATTAAAATGTAGATTGCTGAGCCCCCTTCCCAGAAGTTTTGTTTAGCAGGTCAGTAGCAGGGCCTGAGGATTTGTGTTCCTAGCAAGTTACCAGTGGGGTCTGGGGACCACACTGAGAAACACTATTCTGGAGGGAAAAACAAATAGGCAAAAACTAGAGAATAGCTAATTTTAGCTAAAGATTTAGAAGAATCTTTTCTTTTAAGCGTTGTTACTCTCCCCCAAAGGGCACTCTTTCACAAAGAAGGGAATTTTCCTTGAGTAGAAATAAGCAGACATTGGATGATTGCTCAGAGGGGAAATTGTAAGACTGACTGCTGCAGTAAGAAACGGTGTCCTGGGTCCGATCCATGAGGCCAGGACTGATCTGGGGGCATTGGTAGGGCAGAGGGAGAGGGGTATGGGATTTTTGCCAGGACACAGCTAGCAGGAAGAGAAGCCTAGGGGCTGAATCAAATGACTTTGGCACTACCTGGAAGAGAGTTTTAATTCACCAACAAGAATGGGAAATTAAAACAATGTAACTAGGAAGCAAATATTAGACTGAGCAAGGAATATCAGACCCGCACCAATCTAGAAAGGATTATGTGGCTCATAACTGAAGGGTGGGTAGAAATGCAAAAGGTATTTCAGGATGGTAATCCACAAATGCTGGGCATCCCACACAGTGATCCTATTGCACAGGTCTGGTCAAATATTTTGAGATTGAGACAACAGGTGGAAGACTGGGAGGTGGAGAGCAATCACTGCACAGAGCAGAGTTGCTCTGGAGTTTCTCCTCAGACTCACCTGATCGTCAGTCACCAAGGGGAACTTTTAACAATGCCAGACCTCAGAGTCCCAGTGGGTGTAGGGTCGGCAATGGAGGGTCACATGTGGTGGGAGAGAGACAGGAACCTGCCATTCCCAGACATCTTCAGGTTTGTAATTCATTAGCCCTGATGATCTCTATCAACATTAGTGTTTGGTAGTCGTCCTGGAAGCTCTTTCACAACAGGAGACTTGGCTCTGTGAGTTATTAATCCTTAAGCAATTCCATCCAGTTCTCTTGCTAAGAACACACTTATTTTTACAAGCAGGACACTGAAGGAAATCATAGTGCTTCTAGTTTTACCTTTTTTTTTTTTTTTTTGCATTGAGCTGTGATGTGATAATTCTATTTTCATTAAAAAAAGGCTTCTGCTTTTAATAAAATGAACGGTTTGGAAACAACTGGGTAATAGTGGAGGAGGGAATGTCAAACTTTGAAGACACACAGATCAGGTTTGAATCCCAGCATTGTCACCTTGAGGGAATTGCTTAATCTCTCAGAGTTTTGCTTTTCTTATCAGTACACGGAGAAAAATAGGCCAAGTCGGTGGTGGTTCCGAACTCTGAGGTCACTGTTGTATTTCTAGTTCTTGGCACGTACGAGTTGTTCACAAAAACATTTGCTGAATGAGCTAATAATTTATATGTAGGCAGTCTAGCACAGCACCTACTTACTAAAAGGGAGTTAGTGTTATTATTGCAAGCTACCCCAACGCCCCCTCCTTTTTTCAGACTCATGCTCAAATACTACAAGTGCTTACACTTCATATTTCAGAAAAATATCATTTAAGGAGGTGTTGAGATTTGGATGTGGTACAGTTGAGATGTGGCCAAAAGAGACTTTATTTTGACCCATAATTTTTGTAATTTTGGAAAAAATATATCCGTGTATTATTTGTTCAATTAGAGAAAACATGGAAACATTTCAAAAGTAAAACTAAGAATCTCCTTCACATTACTCCGTATATGGTCTGCCAGCCAGCTTAGGGGATCTTGGATATTTTTACTTACCGCCCGCGTGTGCACGTGCACGTTCGCGCGCACACACACACACACACACACACAAATGTGCACACATGTGCACAAACACAACCACACACAACCTCAACTTTCCATCTAATCAACATATTTTCCTTTTCATTGAACAAATTGCTTTGAACGTGTCTTCTACTGGAGAGACTTGTATATCTCTTCCTATTCAATAGTTTCCTCACCCTCTGCCATCTGAAGTTCCTTATCATGTTCAGAACAATTCTGATCAATTTATTTAAGTCTTTTATCTTAAGAAGGACTCTAGTTAACTAGTCTCTCTCTCAGTGCTGTACGCTATTGTATGCAACCTGGGCTGAGAGTGGTCTCTTAATCCTTTGTTGTCTGCCCCCAAATTCTCCATTTGACAGCCATCGGTCCTGGCAGGGCCATCCAGGTTGGGTCTCACTTGACCTACTGGTCTCTTTCTGTCATGCATTGACTCCTCAACTTCTCCAGCAGATGATGAATTCCTTGGGAGTAGAGCCTAAGCCTGTAACCTGCTTACATCTCTTTTGCCCAACAGTGCTTTAGTCACGTAGGAAGTGCTCCTTTGGATGGCAACTGGAGTTTTGCTCTTGTATTTTTTTTTTTTAATAATTGATTTAGTCACTACTTTTAATCTACAATAAATAGAAGTTGTGCCCAAGGAGCAACTTTCCATTTTTATAACAAGTAACTTCTGTCTACTGTTTTTCAAGATCATTTCTGATCAAATTTTAAAAATGTGAACATTGTAACTTCTATTGGCCATGTACTTAAACCTGTCCTGGGTTTTATTTGAAGACTCTTTTTTGTTTTTTTCTCTCCCTCTATTAATTTGGTTAAAGACTATCCTTAACTTCTGATTTGTTCTTGCAGAATATGCTGATTTTGTAGCTTATTTTTCATGACAACTAAGTCATTGGATGACTTGGAAAAGTATGTATATTGGAGAAATTTCAACATCTTCTCATCCACAGTGTTTTTTGTTTGCTTGCTTGGTTTTTGGTTTTTCTTAGTAAAGAAAGAAAGAAGGGAGACTTCTTTAAGAAGAAAGACTTCTTCTTTCTAAAGAAAGAAAGACTTTGGGAAGTCCCGGGTTTGAATTCTAGGTCTGCCATTTAGTAGTTGTGTGGCTGTGGACTACTTATTTCACTTTTCTAAGTCTTAATTCCTTGTTTGTAATAGTAAAAGAAAAAAAAACACTGCCTATTTTTAATTATTGTGAGGATTAAATGAGAAAATGACATTAAAGACTTAGCTCAGTGGCCAGTCCACAGATAATGCTTAATAAATAGCACCTATGATTATTAACCAGTTGGATATTGTGGACTTTACTCACTCATTTATTCATCCATTAATCCATTATTATAGTGTACCTGTTATACCAAAGCCATTTCCCTAGGTATTCAGAGAAAGAATTTTTCTTTCTCAATCAAGACATTCTTCCTGGTATTACTAAATGAACATACATTTGTGTGTGTATATATGTAATGTCTTTTACTACGTCCACATATTTATGCAAACAATGGTGATATAAGTACTGGCAGTAAACATGCTTTTTTAAAAATTTAAGTATAATTAACATACAATGTTATATTAGTATTAGTTTCAGGTATATTCATGCAACAAGTCTCTATACTCAATACTCAATACTCTGAGGAACTCAGAGGTGCTACATATATAGCATTTCTTATAAGACATTTCTATGAGCCTGTAGAGATAAATATAACAAAGAAGGACTGCATATAATTAGGATATCAAGACACAAAATTGCAGATTAGTGGCTCTCAGCCTGCTCTTAGCCAGGACACATCCGAGGGATTGTGATTCACACTCTCCAGTTAATCATGGTTGTGCCAACATCTGTTCTGTCCCCTATTACTCTTGCTCAACAGGATTGAATGAGTAAGTGCAGTGCAGAGATACGCATAGTTCTGAACTAAATCTTTGGAGCTAACCGGTACAAATTATTTTGCTTAGGTTGAGAAACAGTCAGAAAAGGACCATAAACTGAAATGGCTGCAGTAAGTGGAATGAGCTGAATGTGAGAACCCACAGAAAGCTGTTGGGAAAACCATGGTGCATAGGATTACATGCCTTCTAAACAGGACTGTGCTCATGTGGCTCTATGAATCACAGGACTGATACAGACAGCAATTCTGGTGTCTCAAAAAACTCAGACATCTGGAATCCTAGGTGAAGTTTTTGGACCTGAATGTTGTTTGTTGTTTCAAACAATTTTAAAACACTGTGAGACAAATAAAATATGTCAGTTTGTGGCCAAATTTACAGACCAAATTCTATTGATTTTATACCCTCAGTAAAAAAAAAAAAAAAAAAAAAAAGAATATGCAATTCAGAATGTAATTTATAAATTATTTACATGTACTCAAAAATCTACAAATTCAATGTGAATAATGCCTCCTTTCTTTTAGGAAAAAAGTAAATCTAAATAAATGTTCTCACATTTCCCTTTTGCACCAAGGTACTTGTATACCTTGGTAAGTGGTCCTGAGGAGACCACTGCCTGAACCCTGGCTGCTGGAGGAGTTTGAAGGTTGTGAGACATAGGGAAGTGAAAAGTAAGTCTCTCTTGCTCTCTCACGCCTGACACCCAAGTTCCCAATTTCCTTCCCCAAAGCAGCTACTATAAATAGTTGGGGTTTTTTTTTGTGTGTGTATTTTTCTTCATTTATTAATTTATTCAAAAGAGATGTATTAATAGCTGTCATGTACTAGATCCTTCTTTAGGAGCTTGGGGATAAGTGCAATAAATAAAACAGACAAATATAGCTTCTGTCATGGGATTGTAGTGTAGCGTTCCTCATGAGACACTTATTACATTCTGTTGGGGGAGACAGCTAATAAACAACTAAATATTAAGTATATAATTAAATGTCAAGTGGTGCTAAGTGCTATAAAGAAAAATAGAGGAGGGTGGGGTGATAGCTAATGATAGGTAGGTGGTGTGTAGGGAGGGAGGGTCCAGAGACAGGAACTAAGAAAGTTTCCTCTGGAGAGATGAGATTTGAGCACAGATCTGAGTGAGTAGCCAGCCTCATAGTATCTGGGAAAAGCACTCTAGGCAAAGTGGAAATGAGTTGCAAAGACCCTGAGGTGAGAATGAACTAGAACAAGAAAAGCATGAGGTCAGAACCAGATCACATGATGCTAGGAGCTCCGGTGAGGAGTCCAGTTTTATTTGGTGGATTGAAAAAATGCTTTAAGGATTTTGAATAGGGGGAGAGTATGATTTAATTTCTCTTTTAATTGGATTCCTTGGGCTGCTGTGTGGAGACTAGACCAAAGGATGGAAGCAGGGAGGCCAGTCAAACAATGAGAGGCTGCTAACCTAGTGTAGGTATTGGATGATGGCTTTCTGAAGGATAAGCACAATGCAGGGGAGAGATATGGCTGGAATTGGGGTTTATTTTGAAGGTAGACTCAACAGAGATTTTGATGAATTATTCTAGGCATATAAAAACATATTTATATTTGCCACACTCTCCATTTCTAAAACACAGATAATTCTTTAGTATACAAGCTTTCTCTACTGTTGATTGTGAAATACAGCAGGTCCTCTTCCCCTCACTTACCATTTCTTCCTTCCCAGAGGCAGCAGCTTCATATTCAACCCAAGCTTGGATTCTCTCAGTGACTTCCAGAGAAAAGGTATATGAGAAATAATTTTTTAAGATCTTGCATGCCCTTTAAGTCAGCTTGTGAGCCAGCACAGAGGCCTCTCCCTCAGAATACTGACATAACTCCAGCATATTCCAAGTCCATTGATTAAATAAAGCTCCAAAATATCAGGTTCTGGCTTAATTTCACAAACAAATAAAAGCATTCCTACTTAAGGGAACAAACTTTCCCACTATCAGCAAGGAGGAACTCTGTAGAGGAAGGACCAATGGGAAAGAGCAGATAAAACACAACAGCAAACTGTATGCAGCATATACCAGAATCACTCCCTAAAGATGTTGTTGTTGTTATTATTATTGCTGTTTTGCTGGGGGGGGGGTTCCTTTTTTTTTTTTTTTTTCTTTCTCATTCTTTCCCCCTTCCTTTTCTGGACCAAATGACTAGAAGGGGTAATTCATATCAAAAGAAAGAACCAGGGATCCCTGGGTGGCGCAGCAGTTTGACGCCTGCCTTTGACCCAGGGCGCGATCCTGGAGACCCGGGATCGAATCCCACGTCGGGCTCCCGGTGCATGGAGCCTGCTTCTCCCTCTGCCTGTGTCTCTGCCTCTCTCTCTCTGTGTCTATCATGAATAAATAAATAAAATCTTAAAAAAAAAAAAAAGAACCAGAGATAATACTCTCTGCCATAGATTTAATCAATATGGATATAAATAAAATGTCAGAAATGGAATTCAAAACAATGATTAGAAACATACTAGTGGGTGGAAAAGCATAAAAGACACTAGAGAATCCCTTAGTTCAGAAATAAAAGAATTAAGATCTAATCAGACCAAAATAAAAAAATGCTATTACTGAGATGCCATCAAAATTGGAGTTTTTGGGATCCCTGGGTGGCGCAGCGGTTTAGCGCCTGCCTTTGGCCCAGGGCGCGATCCTGGGGAACCAGGATCGAATCTCACGTCGGGCTTCCGGTGCAGGGAGCCTGCTTCTCCCTCTGCCTGTGTCTCTGCCTCTCTCTCTCTCTCTCTCTCTCTCTCTCTCTGTGTGACTATCATAAATAAATAATAAATAAAAAAAAAGTTAAAAAAAAAAGAAGTTTCTTTAAAAAAAAAAAAATTGGAGTCTTTAACTGCTAGGGTAAACGAGGCAGAAGAGAGAGTCCATGGGGCCCTGTCCAGTAAGATGGCGCTGCCCACATTGTTGCACCTGTTCTCCAAGCTCCTGTCTCCTACCATTCTCCCAGGTGGCTCTTCAGCGAGATCAAAGTTCTATGTTCAGGAGCTGCCACAGGACAGACTTGACTGGCTGAAAGTTGGACTGACCTTGGGCACCTCTGTATTCTTGTGGATCTACCTCATCAAACAACATAATGAAGATGTTTTAGAGTATAAAAGAAGAAATGGGTTGGAATAAACTATTGAAATACTAATACAAGATGATCCATGTTGTAATTATACCAGTTCCTTTGGATTCACCAACCTGTTGAGTTGTAAATGTGAGAGAAAAAGTTATATGTGAATATGTGAATGTATGTCAAATGAACATTTGTGTTTTGCATCTTTAAATGAAAAAATAAAAATACTTCTGTATTCTTCAAAAAGAGTGAGAGAATCCATGATGTAGAAGACAAAATGATAGAAAGTAAGGAAGCTGAGAAAAACAGAGAAAAACAACAACTGGATCATGAGGAGAGGCTTTGAAAAATCGGTGATACCATAATATTTGAATAACAGGTGTTCTGTAATATGAGAAAAGAGAGAGAGAGAGAGAGAGAGAGGCAGAAAATTTATTTGAACATATTATAACTGAGAACTTCCCTAATCTGGGGAAGGAAACAAGCATTTAAGTCCAGGAATCACAGAGAACCTCTGTAAAATCAATAAAATAGATCAACACTCCAA